>NW_024465322.1:2729166-5458333 GCF_017591425.1 Ochotona curzoniae
CTAAATGGTGCTTCTCTGTCACTATCAGTCTTGCAAGACCAGGACAAACTGGATGAGTAGTGACACGTGCTGCATAAAATGGAGAAGATATGAAAAGTTTCTGTGGGAAGCTCAGTAGTAAGCTGGGCAGGAAGGTGCAATGAAAAGCAGATGTTTTCGTCTTTCCTGACATATTAATGCTTAAAGAACTGAAATATATAGAAATAGCCTAAATAAACATTTACTAAACACTTCCTATGAGACAGGCATTTTTTTTTGGCATTTGACGTATTTTAATGTCTAATTTAGCCATCATACCAATTCTGAGTTAACTGCTATCATATTGTTTTAAACTTGAAGAGAATAAGGTCAAAACCATGGACTTGGTCTGAATGAGGCATTTGTGTGACGTTTAGAATTCAGGTTCAATGACCAAAGGACCCAGGAGCTTTCAGTAACTCAACTGTGCAATCTAGGTAGTATAAACAGAGGGTTGCATATTTTCAGTCTTTTTGTTGTTGTTGTCTTCATTTTTATTCGTGTTATTTGAAAGTTTGAGAGACATATACACTGAGTACAGATGGCTCCAATGGTTTTTGTTGATGATAAGGCCCACAGCACTCAATTCTTCATATTCAAATTCATAGTCTAAAAAGCAACAATGAGTTTATTTGCACAGGACTTCAAAAATTACCCAGCTTCCTCTGCTAAACTGAAACTACAGCAGCATGAAAAGGAACAAATGACTCATTGGCAAGAATTAAGTTTCCTAACATCACTGCAAAAATTAACAAGTATTTAGTTCCTGTGGCAGTTTATTCAAAACAGCATGCATTCTTATATTTTGATGCAGTTGGCATCCTGGGTTGAGCTAAGATTGCAGACTAAATTGGATTAACGGTTGTAATACAGAACAACTGGGCAGCATTAAAGCCAGGTCAGTCTATGAGTGTGGTCTCCCATTCTAGCAGGGTAACCAGTTTGACATGAACCGAGCGTACAGTGTTCACACAGTTCACCAGCTTTACTGCACAGTCTGTCTGGCTGTGGCCGTTTGTAGTTACTGCGTACCTCACGTATGCAATGTTTGGTTTTTCTTTTATTGTATAAGTTTAAAAATGTCCCAAGTAACACAAAAGCAATTTTAAAAATATTCATTCAAAAAGTCTATAATAGCTCAGCCTGTACTTACTGGTCAGGCTCCCTATTTGCTTCTCCTGGACTTTACCAAGTAGGGTGTAGAGTTAAATTCTTTCTCACTCAATGGATTGTTGGAAATTTCCCTGTTCACCTGCCTAAAACTTTTCTGTTCTTCAACTGATAAAATGCAAAGTTCTGTAAAACCATGCTTGACCACTATATACTGAGAGTTTAAGTTGTGGCTTAATTTTCTCCCCAGAATACTTTATCAATTTGTGACTGTTAATGCTAAACAAGATGTAACTGCATAGAAACTTTGATGTTAAGTTTGTACTCAGCTGTTATATATATCATGGATGTTACAAGACCAGTGCTCTAACCCCTGAGCTATGGAGCCTATATCATGGATGTTAATGTTGATCTTTCCACTGCTCCTGTGCCACTCTGATTTAGGTTAAACTCAAAAACATTTTAGCTTGGGAGGAAAAAAAGTTTATATACTAAAATTGAGATGCCAAGGAAGTAGTTACAGGATGTGGTTAAGAACTTGCATTTCCTAACATATTAGTCACTCAATACCATGTTAATTGACTTCATGATGTTGTTAATTTCAATCTTTCTTCCTATTGTTGAAGTTGTGTAGTGACATCTGATTGGAGGAGATGATATTCTACCAGCTCTTCCTTCAGACCGAGGATGGTCTCCCAATGAAACTGTTGAATTTATCTGGACAACAAGATGCTGGACTCACTACATGGGCCATGCAATTAAGCCATGGTAATTAATTAATTAGTTAATTAATTAATTAAAGCACGTTGGCCTCATCACAGTTACTTTAGGTCCAATGTTTGAGGACACAAAACTTCAGAGTGACTTATAGATGTCTTAGAATTGTCTGCTGCCTGAAGCACTTGAGATAAGGTGCAAAGATTTCTTTTGATATTACTTCATATTTTGATTATCATCTTGATCATTGTCCTAAGCTATTCTAATAATTCTGTGCCCATAGGTCAGACTTGACAGGGCATTGAGTATTTTGATTTGAAAGGTGTGATATGGAAAAAAGGCATGTGGGTATTTTGTCTTTGCAGGGGCACACACTTCGTCTAGCAAGAGAATTCATTATAGCTCTTATAATTGCCTCTAAGAAAAGTCAGCCGCTGGGAATTTAAGACACAGCTGTGTTGCCATGGGGTCATATTGGCATGGAGTTAATTTTTATTTGCTACTTCAGCTCTGGCTCATTTCCCAACTCTCCTGAGTGAGTCTAATCTATCGTCTTTCATGCTCCTAGTTGCCCAAAACTAATAATCCTAGAATCAATGTTGCTTTGCATCATAAACCTAACAGCCAAATCCTTGAGGAGCTCCTCCTGTCCTCCCAGTGGTCAAGGGGTGCACGATGCCCCACGAGGCTGCTGTGCCTTGAACCAAGCCCTCATTTTCTCTGCACAGTGTTCTTCCCAGTAGCCCAAGTGAAACTTCACATTTGTTAGCAATTGTCTTTGCACATTTGACGATCAGATTTGAGTTTCTGTTCTGTCACATTATGAAACCTGTTCATTTGCTCTTCATCATCTTGCTATCTGTCTCAGGAAGGTATTGAAAGTTGCTAAATACCTCCAAAACATTGTTACCAACCTGTCACAAGTGTATATCTGTGACAATTCATGGTTCTTGCCAGTATCGTTACTACCCACTACTACACTATTGCCCTCAGGTGAAGTTTCCTGAAAGTCAGACATTCATTCACGATAGATAGATAGATAGATAGATAGATAGATAGATAGATAGATAGATAGATCGATCCCTCAGGGAAATAAATTGAGTCCCAAATCCTTTGATGACTTCAACTTTCACTTTAGAATTTTTTGAAACAAAGCAGTAAAGCAAGAATTTGGTTATAGAAGTCAGATGAGATAGAACCCCCTTCTGGGAGCCATGGTTATGAATGGTAAATTCCTGGAGATGCCATGAACAGCACCAAAATCTCTCTCCAGAAGCTCTCTCCCTTTTCTAATGCCTCTGTGAGTATTTGTTTATGAATATCTGCTGTCAATAACACTGAGCGGGTCCTGAAAATATCTCTCACTTCACTTAAGTCGACGTAGTGCATTTGCTTCAGTGGGAAAAGGAAAGAATCATGATGCTGAGGTGGTTTGGGTCATTTATAATCAGCCCATCAACTCTTTATACATCACAGATGCCTCTTTGCATTCATGCCGCATGTCTGTTCCAATCAGATGCTTATTATTCCTCCTTACTGTTTGAATTCCTTAAACTGCTCTAACATCACATGAGCAGCAAAGAAAATTCTCTATGCTTTTGTGTGGTTATTGTTGCTAAGGAGACTGCTTCCTTTTTCACTACCGTGTGTAGGACATCTGTGTCACACTGAGCATCTAACATAAAAACACAAGAAGAACCTCAGGAACATGATGAAGAAGGGAGCATTGGTGAGCAAAGTAGCAAAGTTAATACAAACAAAACTCCCTTGAAACAATGCTCCGATGGTGACCATTTCTTTTTGATATTAAAGGAAATGCAAGGTGTATATGTGCTGTTATCAATTTCATGGTGCCTCCATGCCTTTGCAAAAATTTTCCTAAATATTTATGTATTTACATATACCTCAAAGACAAAGCAAATGTGTGCAGGAAAGAGGAAGGGAATAGATCTTACATCTCATGGTTCCCTCCCAAATGCTTGATGTATTTATGATCACAACCTCCAGGACTGAGCCAAGCAAAGTCAAGAGCCAGGGACTCCATCTGGGTCTCCCATGTGGCTGGCAGGGACCCATGCACTCAAGCCACCACGTGCTGCTTTCCACGATGCATTAACGGGAAATTTCATCAGAGTGGGGGCCTTGGAACCTAATCTGAATGTGGGTAAACTGATCCACGATACCAAACCCTCCTCATCCCTTTTTATTTAGTGGATGGAGGGGCAGATGGACAGGCAAATGAGGAGTTCCTGTATTCTTTTTCTAAAAAAAAAAAAAATGGAATTGGCCTAAGTGTTCCCGTCTCTCAGAGAAGCTCTGCAGGTCCTGATCTTAGCATCTGTCTAGTTTCTCTGCATCTTTTCATTTCCACTGATCTCAATGCCATGATATCCATGCATCCAAAGGACATCACTTCTGTCAGTGTTGCCCCAGATGTGCATCATCTGTTACTCTCCTAGGAAACTCTGTTTCAACCTTGCTTCTTTATTTTCTGTAGCAGCTAACTCAGATCTCCAAATCTAGGTTGATTTGATGCTGCAGCCTGCCACTTCTCTATCTTTTCCTTGGACGGTTGAGGGCAAAATGCTGAGAAAAACTTTGGACGGGTGCAACGTAACACATTCCTATGTCCGAGATCTAAACCCCCGAGTCACGCCTCACTTTGACTTACAACAAAGCCCACCCCTCAGCCGTGGTTCTCATTCTCCATTGCTATCTGAGACAGCAACTCCTGATGCTCACAGACCATGATCAGCTTTGCAAAGGGCAGTGGAACTGTGGAACCTAAGAGTGTGTCACCGTGAGGCAGATGAAATCTGACTGATGAATAAGAATTCAATCCCAGCTCTGTGCCTGTGTGAAAACAGGAAGAATTTCTGATTGTGGATTCTTGTTGATGCTTCGCTTTCTGCAATAACTCGGTTTGGAAATCACGTATTATTGTGGCATAAGTTTCTTTTTTTTTCAGTCTCTTGCATTTTCTTGTGCTTGTTATTTTCTCTAGATTAGCACTTATATCACACATCAGTTTGAAATAAGACTCTGAATTCTTCCCATGATCACATTTTACCACATAAAATGGACATGATTTTTCCATGTCATTTTCTTCATCGTCCTTCGAAAGTCCTCTTCACTCTCATAACCTCCATGATCACTTCCTGAATACACCCCCCCCCCCAAACTAACCTGAATCCCTCAGCTTTATTTGGAGCAATCTTGCATGTTCAACTGTCAGTTGGACATTTGCTACGACATCAAATCACCGCACATCAACTCACATGTCTAGACCCAAACAAATTTGTTTGCTGACTTTCGCGTGTTTCTGTGTGATGAGCTCTGTCCCAGTTACTATTCATCCTCACTTCACTTTCCCTTATTCTTCTGCCAACGATAGGCTTGTTTGTTTGTTTATTTATTGCTGTTGTTTTCCCTCTTCGGTGCCTCCCCTGAGAGTTCTCTTAGCTTATCCCTGCTTTCTGTAGACAGTGACACATGATTTTTCCCTGTGTTTTTACCTGCCTTGGTCAATATTTCCTCTCTGCTCCTATGTGCTTGTACAGCGAGCTTTACCTGTTCTTGATGATTTGCTTATGTACTGTAACAGATACTTCCCACGCTCTATATTTTAGGCACTGTAGGGTTGTTCTTCACAACTGCTGGAACTGCACAAGGGTGACCATGAGTATCAAGTTAACTTTATAATATGGAAATATCCGAAAATCGAACTTCCATTTGACTCAGCCAGCACACTTCTGGAAATTTATGCAAAATAAATGAAATTTGCATGGATCCCCCATATTTCACATGACAGTGTTGTCTGCCTTGGCTCTTGCACTGGGGTCCTGAGATTACTGGATTTACATATTTAATGTTTAATAAATATATATATTTAATATATGTGAAATTTGTTTAGAAAAAATATCTAAAGTGCTAAGTAATGGAAAACATTAGCATGATTGAAGGACTTTACAGATGTGTAAACATAAATTGGATTTAGGACATAAAACATTTACTGGGTTTTCCTTTTAAAGCACGGTAATAGCATTGCTGATTTTATTGCAATGTTGTTCCTAGGACCTTTTGCATTATAATGTTCTCTTAGGATATTGCCACCTTCTGCCCAGTCACTACTGTTTAGGGCTAATACTATTGCGAAGACTAGAAATAGAGGCTATAAAAAGTATATAACATTTCTAGATAAGTACTTAGAAAAACATTTTGGGAGCTGGCTACTACAAAATGCTACATCTACAAGTAGGCAGTTTCCATGTGTGGAAAATTCTTATTGAACTTCTCAAATGATGGCCTTTTTTTTCCTTTCTTTGACATCATGTAAATAATATACTGTGCGCTCGTCAGCACAAACACCATAAACATACATTATAAATTCAAACACTGACTCCAGAAATTTATCATCATGAGCATCATTTTTAGTTGTCTTGGGTTACCTTAATATCATAATATCATTTTTCCTTGCGGCTTCCCAGACCCCAACATCTTGCGAGCGTGGAATATTCTCGTCTCGATGCTCCCCTCTCTAGTGAGGGTTTGTGGTCTGTTCCAGGATAGGCCAGAACACACTGGCTCTGTTTTATGCCCAGATTTCAGGGGTAAAGAGAGCAGCAAGGTGGATGTATCCTTCCTGTCCCTACTGCTTTAGAGACCCCACTGTGGGGAAGAACGTTGCAAGGGTGTTAGTTGAACAGGACACAATTTCTTAGCTCGGGGCTCTACATCATTGGATCCAGGTCTTAACAGTTACCCGTTGGTCTGGCGTCTTCCAGGAGTAGATTTTTTTTGGAGTATCTGAAAGAATATATGAACCATGTACCTTTCCTTTAATCTTTACAAATATTGTTTTCTTGGCTAAGCTTTTAAAATGTATTGAGCCTTCCTAAATCCCAGATTATCCTGTCCGACAGGTACCTGATGTACCCGGTGCCCTATTGCCAGTCAAGTGGAGCATTAAATAGTGTATCTGCTGTGTGGAAACTAAGATTGATTCTCTTACATACACTCGTGTGTGAAAAAGAAAGGTGCCAGAGCGAAAGATCATCTGACTTTTGCACTGAAGGGAGCTGCTTTTGTCCATTTAAGAGGTTATAACAAAATGTCATAGACATTGGGTTGACTGAGAAACAACAAAATTGTTTTCCTCCTGGTCCTGGAGGCTGAGACATCTAAATATCAGGGCAAATTCCACATCCAGTAAAGATAAGCTTTCTGGATCATGGATGATACCATCTTCCATTGATGAGGGAGGGTTCCCTTCAACACAACACCTACAACTTTGGCTTTGAACTTGGGACCTGGGACACAACTATTCAGCCCAGAACCAAGTCAGAGACACATCTCCAGCCAAGAGGAAGGAATGCTTCACTTCAGAACATAATTTTTCATTTCATAATAACCAACACGTAAATGGGTCTTTAAGGATTTAATGTCCTCATGGACATCGTTTTATGATTTCTTCTATCAGCGTCTTCTAGGCAATAAGAAATTGTACAGTGTGGTTTACACTTGGTAAACCAGCTGTCTGTTCTTCATTTGTGTGTCATTGTATACGATTAAGATGCTGGTACCCTTCAGTCAAGACCATGAGAAACACTGCTAGGGTTGAGCAAAAGTGAATTGATTCATAGCAATGAAGGAAAAAGCACTCCACAAGGCACGATGGGACAATGCCAGTAGGACAATTTAGAGTGGAGCCTTTTGAAGAGGACTCCAACAAGCAGGGTGTACTCTTTTGATTGGGTGATTTTGTTGTTATATACCTTAATAATTATTATCTAGAAGCTAGAAGGAAGAAAGTCGAATGCTGGGAAGGATAATTCAGAAGAGGATCTTGATTTTTAACTCTGATTCAGCGGGCTCACAGAGTAGCCTTGGCTGAAATTGCTATTCTATGGAAGTGTTGCTATCCCATGGAAACCTTGGTGCTCCACAGGAGGCCCACCAGGCCTTGATGTGACTGTCAGGCCTGCTCATCTCCTAACCCATAGCTTCGCAGGCAGCTTTCACCTGTCAGTTTTCCTCTTTGTGAAAGTGCTTGAATTTTTGCTTACTGATAGTTCTCAACAAAATGAGCCAATTAAATGGGAACCCTAATTTGTACTCAAAGGACATGATAGTAATCAAAGTAGTTTAAAATGATTAACTATCCATTTACAGAGAGCACAACCTTTACCTTGAATGAATTAAAGTTGAAAATATCTGTGGACAAGGACAGGCGCGGTGTCATAGCACCATAACCCTCCACCTGCAAGCACTGGGATCCGCTTTGGGCACCAGTTCATGTTGCAGCTGCTCCATTTCCCGTTGAGCTTCCTCCTAATGGCCTGGAAGAGCAGCAGAGGGTGGTCCAAATCCTTGGGCTCTTGCACCCACTTGGCAGACCCAAAAGAAGTTTCTCCAGCACCACATTCAGTTGTGTTCAACAACTGTGTTTGAGTTAAAGGATAGGAGAGAAATGTCGAAATAAGCTCCAACTGACTTCCTTTTACTCTTAAAGTAGAATCCAGCACAATCAGGTTTGTGTAAGAGGAAACAAACGTGTCTCTTCGGCAGAAGGAATACGTCACTCCTGATTAAAAGCTTCCAGAAATGGGATGCCTTGCTTACTTATACAGTGTTTTTTTTTTTCTTTCCGGTTTGGGAAGTGTTACAAGCAGAGGTGAACGAACACTGGAAAAGCAGACACAACTCTAATGCAAGTGGGAGTTTGGACTAGATGATTGGTTAGAGCCTTTTCTGACTTCAGTTATAACGGACAGTTTTGTGCAAGGGTTTAGGAAGTCAGTAGGTTTCTATGAACTAGGGTAAGTTGAAGTTACTGTATTAACCAGAATTACCCAGAGAACCCAATTCGAGAAACGAAGAGGAAAGAAATGAAGGAGGCTAGTAGTTCCTAAAATCAGGCATTGAAAAATATCCCGTGTTGAATATAATCAAGTGAGCCTGGTCCACAGGCAGAGGCTCTGCCCTTTGCGCTTAGCACTTGAGGTCTAGGGAGTTATAAATCATTGCTAAGTTACTTAACCCACATCCAGTGAATGGAGTGAGTGCCTTGCAAAAGTGCACAGCATCTTGCTGCACATCACCATGGCACTGTGGAAGGAGGACCGTTCTTTTGCCTGTTTTATACGTATCAGAGCTTGCTCAGAAACATACAGCTTCTGTGTGGCACAGCCCAGATTTGAGTGTAGAGTGTTTTTTTTTTTTAAATCCCTACATTATGTTTTTCATTATTAGTAAGAGAGAGAGAGAGCAGACTTTTATAGAAGTGAGAAAAATATAATTCTTTTTTGCCAGCGGAAATTGTAACAGTGGGCAGCAGCCGTAGGCAGTATCCTAATCAGCATCATCAGATACTTCATTTTATAAGCTGTAAAGGCCAATATTAGGTTAAGCTATAGTTTAGAAATTTTAGAATTGACAAAGAAAGTTAATTACACCTGAAGACTTGCCTATATTTCTTTAAGTTTTTTCTTACTTCTAAGTATTCTTTATTAATATTACCTCACGAACTACGTAGGAGTGAATTTTACATGTTTAATTACTATGAATTGTTCTGTGTAATCTAACCTCCATGTGAATCTACAGCAGATGGAATAGTCATGAGTTATACTAATATCAGCAGTAGTACAGACAGTAGAATATGAATGATAGCAATAGCCATGACGTAGCTATAAACCCAAACTCTAGTTCATCTCATTAAATGCTCAACAGAGTTTTTGTAAAGTTGGTTCTACTGTGTAATGCTAAAATAAAGCCAAACACTGAAGAAGAGTTGAGAAACATAAACACCTTTATTTTGCACCATTTGACTGTGGCGATGGATGCATTGGTGGGAGATGTTCAAGACACAATGAAGCTTGTTGCTGTTGTTTATCTTTAGAATGGAAGCCTCAGATTGTAGGAGAAGCCAGAATTCAGACAGTAAGACCTACCAGTGCCATCAAGTTAATGTGTTACAGATTTTTCCTGTAGGAGGTAGTGTCTATAAACATTCAAGCAAATAAAATAATCATCTAAAATTTAAAATTCTTCCAGTTAATCTCATGTGGAGTCCACTTAATGTAAAAAAAAAAAATAAAATTAAGCTTCAATATGTTCTACACAAACCCATTTTGAAAATTGGCCCGGGTGTTTAATTTGTGGCTGTTACAAGCTTAGCAGAGTGGACAAAGCACCCTTATCGTGTACTTGACCATCAGTGTCATGCAACAGTGGTTCAGTAATTTACTTCTGGCTAATGATCCAGGGTATCGTGGTAGCTCTCCGGGTCTCTCGGGTAAACACAGTCTTTTTAAATTAGTGTTGCATCGGAATAATATTATTTGGCATGAGCTAATTTAGAATAAAGAGATGAAGCCATAACTTGAAATTCTCTCATCCAATTCATAAAACCTAAATTGGACTCCAAAGGACTCCCGACTGGATTCCTGCCCTCTCAAAGTCTCAGATCTAACAGGGATGCTGAGATAGTGTGTAGGCAGGCAATTTCATAAGTGGCAGCATAAGTAATAAATTAAACAGCTTGGGATACTAGCTTATGAAACTAAGATACAAGAAGTCAACATTCAGCTCCTTGTTTTGTTTTTTTTTTAATCAACATGAGTTTACTGGATTCGCTTTATATTCAGCGAGCTGCTGCACAGTATGTCAAGACACATTACACTCCTCCAACTTTCTTGTGCATCTGAATTGTCCAGAGATCTGTTGAAACACAGATTCTGCTGCGATGGGCTTGAGCGTTTGCAAAAGTAATAAGCCACCAGGTGCTCTGGGTGCTGCTGCCTCTCAGAATACACTTTGAACAGCAAAAGTCTAAATTGTTTTGTTAAAATAGCGTCTGAGCATTTCCCATTAGGATTTCTAATATCTTATCTGGGCATGAATTTTTGATCTATGGAGAGATTATAGATAGATCTGAATGTATTCCCTCCTGCTTTATAAATCACAAATACCCTTGCCAGTTGTCCAAAAATATTGGACTGCCCCCATCTGGAAATACCACTTGTAAAGGCTTGGAGGCAGTGGAACAAGCTCCTTTTAGTCAATATCTTGGCTCCTATCTAAAACGATCCACCACAGGGCTTGAGGTCATCAGAAGTCCCTGACACAGACACCTGTCTTTTGGAAGTCACACTGAAAGCACCCATTCATTTTGTAGCAGTGGCTGAACAGCTGTCTATTGATAATAACTTTTAGTGACTACCACTTTAGGCAAGATTGAAGCCAATGACCTTTGGTCCAAAGCTTCAGATTCCATTTCCAGTCCCCGGAGCCATCAACAGCTCTTGTTGAAAGATTAGTAATTCAGGAATTTCAGCACATTGCCTCTACCCCCAAAGACAGAAATTGTTTCCTGGAACTCATAATCACATTTAGGTTGTTGGATGTTCATGACATGAATGGAAAATAATGGAATGCGATTTACTTTAGGTTTGTTTTATTGTTTTCAGGACAGTATTTCCTTTGATTAATAAAAAAAGTTGTATTTATAATTGTCTACCTTGGTTAGCAGTCATCACGTACTAGAATTCCTAATTTAAGAAATCAGCTAAAAAGCTTAGAGTTGAATTTTGTAAGCAACAACTATGTTTTTTAAAAAGCCAAATTTCCAAAAGATGATGTTTATTTTCTGAGTGTTAGACAATCACTCGGGAAGATTGGTGAAAACATGTGAGTCAGTGTAGAACATTTTATTTTATTACTTTAAGAATGTGCTTAATGGGCCCGACGCAATAGTGTAGTGGTTAAATTCCTCGCCTTGCACGCACTGGGATCCCATATGGGCACTGGTTCTAATCCCGGCGGCCCCGCATCCCATCCAGCTCCCTGCTTATGGCCTGGGAAAGCAGTCAAGGACAGCCCAAAGCCTTGGGACCCTGCACCCACCCACGGGGGACACCTGGAGGAAGTTCCTGGCTCCTGGCTTCGGATCGGCTCAGCTCTGGCCATTGCGGTCACTTGGGGAGTGAATCATTGGATGGAAGATCTTCCTCTCTGTCTCTCCTCTCTGTATATATGACTTTGCAATAAAAATAAATAAATCTTAAAAAAAAAGAATGTGTTTAATAAAACAAAAAGACAAAGTTACAGAAAGAGAGAAGGAGAGACAGAGAAAGATCTCCCATCTGTTGGTTCACTGCACAAATGGTGGCAACAGATGGAGTTGGATTGGTCTGAAGTCAAGAGCCAGGAGACGGTGTTCAGTCTCCCACACAGGTGTCGGGGCCCATGCACTTATGCCATATTCCAGGTTTTTCCCAGGCCATGATCAGAGAACTGGATTAGAAGTGGAACAGCCAGGTCTCAAGCCAGCACCCATTTGGGACACTAACGGCAGTTTTGTCTGCTGCACCATCGCGCCGGCCCCAGCGCTTCAATCGTTCTTCTCTTGATGTCTCTGTAATGGCGATATGAATTCATGGGAAGAAAATGGTAGGCCAGACCTGTGGTGCTGTTTCATTGACTGTTCATTCCTGCGAGGCAATCATCTAAATCAAGATGGATTTCCTCTTCTATACGCAGGAGAAAGGCTGATCCAAATGGCCTCATAGAAAGGAAATTGCTGGATGAAATCATGACTCTAATTACCATTTATGTCCTCAGTGTTAATAGTATACCTTTTTTTAAAAAAAAAAGAGGATGTTCAATACATTCCAGCCTAACACACTGCGTAGTGGCTGCGGCCCGAGTGCCGATTGCCTTTTCATTATCCATCTAGACAGATCTGCACATAGGGCTGTGTTATTAGATAAATGTTCTGGTGTTGTCATTGCTGAACACCATTCACCATGTTGAAGAGCCATTCACTGTAGTTAAGCAGACTGTCAGCGTCTTCATTCATTTACTCTCCTTACTCAAAGTCCCTTATCCCCTCTATATCTCTTTAAGGGATAGTGATGTTTAGTTACCAGTGGAAGCTTTCTGTCCTCTTCCGGGAAGTTGTTGCTGTCTCTAGAGCGAATTCCGTTGTTTAAACCTCCAAGAAACCTCTCCCCACCACCCGCACCCCCCCCCCGTGTTTTAATCAATTCTGTAATTATGAGATTATCAGTTGGTGGTTTGGTCATTTTACTAACGTTTGTTCTGATTCACTTTTTGTAGACTTATTTACATATGTTGATAGTTATAGAAAGAGAGGGAGAGAGAGAAGGGGAAGGAGAGGAGAGGAGAAGAAGAGAGGAGAGGAGAGGAGAGGAGAGGAGAGGAGAGGAGAGGAGAGGAGAGGAGAGGAGAGGAGAGGAGAGGAGAGGAGAGGAGAGGAGAGGAGAATTTCTTCTGCTTCTCCCCTCCCCTAGTTGGCTCTAAATGGCCAGCCCCAATCCAGGAGTCAGGAGACACATCCCACTTAGGAGAGTGCCCTTAAGTGGGTTGTGTCCCTGTGCCCACATGGGAAGACCCCAGCGAAGTTCTTCGCTCCTGACTTCAGACCAGAAAAACTCTGGCCTTGCAGCCTCTTGGTCAGCGACTCGGCAGATGGAACATCTTTCTCTGTGTCTCACCTTCAGCGGGGCCTGAGAATCTGCATTTCTAACCGGCCCCTAAGTGGTCCTGCTGCTCTCAGAGCAGCACTCTGAGCACACCAGCTCCATCACGTCTTTTGTCCCAGCTCTCCTTGTAATCGCAAAAGTGTGACGATCACCCGGAACAAGTGACGAACATGTTCACACGCAAAAGAAAGAAAATGATGGCAATGTGCTACCCACAGACTGAAACTGTACCAGCTCTGTGTCGCAGGCAGTGGCTCAACCCACCAGCTGACCGCAGGCCCTGTACACTCCACTTCGATAGGTGAGGAGGGACAGAGTCAGATATGACGATTTGGAAGATTTGCAAATGGTTTGTGGGAGAGAACTCGATGGTTTTGAAGAACATATGCAGTGTCCCGGGTCAAAACCTGGCCTGAACAATGTGGACAGGTATGCAGAAGGATCTGCCCAGGTGTGGAGACAGTTTGTCATGGGAGTTCAGTTGACAAAAGCTCAGGGAAAAAGGATAAATGCACTCATGTCCTCTTTGCCAATTCCTGATGGGGAGCAGGTTAGGAAATGCTGCCAAAAGGCTCTCCTGGCACTGAGAGAGGGAGAACTAAGGACGGGGGTCAGAAAACCTTGATCAGAACTTTTCCTTTAAGACCTTTTCATTTCTTTTAGACCAGCCAGCTCAGCAAACCTAAAAACACCGTGTTTGAAGGCCAGGCATTCTTTGAGCCAGGCAAAACCTAGTTGAGCATCCCGACTGTCCCCATAAGCCCCTCAGGGTCATCTCTCACTGGGCCGAGTCAGTCACCATCACTGTACCCTCTGCTCTGGATGCCTCCTTGAGCTCAGGAGGTCCACTCCTGTGCCTTTAATCCTTTCTGCAGCCATCTGTTTAAATGACAAATATGAATGCCTCTGAAATCCTCTAATGGCTTTCTTACTCTGGTAAGCTGCTGACCCAAATACTTAATAAAGAGTATTTGGTTCGCTCTGATGTCCAGCCTCAGGGCTCCTCCCCCTGTTCTGTCTGCAATCACAAAGTTCTTTTTGTTCTTCAGGAAGCCATTCCTCCACTTGCAAGGTCTTTGTGAATCTACCCGTGCCCCCTCCACTCACACACATTCCTTACTCCCAAGCCTCTCCTACTGTTCTGGACTCCTTCATTCTGTACTGCATTCTTTTCTTTGCTGTTGTTTTTTTTTTTTTAAACTCATTTTCTAATCCTACTTTCCTCCATGAGGAGACAGTTCCTTCTGCCTCCACTCCTTCCTTCACTCTCAGGGCAGCAATGACTTCAACACAACTGGCAAATAGTCGGCACGTGGAGGTCTGACTTACAGCATGCTCAGTGCAGCTGCTGCAGCATCAGGATAAATCTGACAGCTGCTGTTCCTTCAGTTAGCTGTTGGCCATGGAAGGAAGGAAGGAAGGAAGGAAGGAAGGAAAGAAGGAAGGAAGGAAGGAAGGAAGGAAGGAAGGAAGGAAGGAAGGAAGGAAGGAAGGAAGGAAGGAAGGAAGGAAGGGAGGAAAGAAGGGAAGAAAAAACATTTAGATTCCAAGCTGCATAGCTCTTAGTGGATCAGTAGAAGTGCTCTCAAGATGCGCTATTTTAAGTTAAATTGAGAAGAGGTGGAGTTATGTTAGCAGAAGTTTTACTACTAGCTTTTTTTTTTTTATGAAAGATTTCTTTATGTGAAAGGCAAACCCAGAGAGACAAGGGGTGACTGAAAAAGGTATATTTTATCCCTGCCCAGTTGCTCTCACCAAATGGCCATGATGGCCAGGGTGGGGTCATTGAAACCTGATGCCAGGATTGGTAGTGGATCAGTACTAGAGTATATGGACACAAACAGGTGTCCATTTAGGATGTCTGTGCTTATAGGCAGAAGGTTATCCTATTATGCCACCACACTGGTCCACCTAATCTTAACTTTGATAAATAACTTGGTTTGTGTTGGGGAATACAAACACCTGTACCTATACTATCATTTCCACATCAAAAAGCCGTTCGGTGTGTGGAGACGTGCATGGGACAAGTTCAACATACAATGGAAGAATTTTATTTCATATTGAGCAAGAAGATCCCAAAAATCCATACTGATCTTAAAATATCTTGGCCCAACAGAATGCAGAGTGATAGGCGTTCAATCCCATTTCTTTCTTTTTCTGAAAGTTTAATTCAAACACAGATTTCTCAAAAGATACCTCTTGACCTTATCAGAGTTCACAGTTTTGTGATTTGCAAGGTTGGGTGATGACTGGATCCCCCATGCCCTCATCCCCCAGTAGAAGGCCAGCTTCAGAGAGCGCTTGCCTGCTTGGCTGTTTACCATGTGCCTTTGGTTCATCTCACAGGACTAGAAAACATCAGCTGGATCCACAAAAGAGCGGTAGGAAGCACAGGGCTTTGCTCACTACCCTCCTAGTTAGGTTTCCTTGCTGTGGTAAGCTGAAGAAAGTCTTAACCCTCCCTGTGACCCTTGCACCCTGTTCATTATTAGTGTTTTATAAAGATTTATTTTATTTTTATTGGAAAGGCAGAAATACGGAGGAGGAGAGACAGAGAGGAAGATCTTCCATCCAGTGGTTCATTCACCAAGCAGACACAATGGCTGGAGCTAAGCTGATCTGAAGCAAGGAGCCCGGAGCCTCTTCTAGGTCTCCCACACAGGTGCAGGGTCTCACGGCTCTGGACTGTCCTTGACTGCTTTCCCAGGCCACAAGCAGAGAGCTGAATGAGAAGCAGAGCCGCCAGGAATAGAACTGGCATCCATATGGGATGCCAGCACCTACAACGTGAGGACTTTACCTGCTAGGCTACAGCGCCAGGCCCAATCCTCTTCCTTATTCAGCCTCTTCTGCATCAAACGTCAATTTTTTTTTGGCCTAGAATGACAGGTTGAATCTCCCCTTGTCTCATTTGGACTAGCTGTGAATAGCATTCCTTGTTCCTGGTAACTGACTGGTTAGTGAGCGTGGCAGGTGGATTCTATGTTGGGTAATGTCGCCCTAGTACTTCTTTGGCTTACTTTTGGGGTCACCTGCAGCCACGTATGTATGGCTTTTGAAAAACTGCTGCGTCAACAACACCAAAACCCTGCAACTTCCTGAAAGCACACACACCATCCTCTCCCCGTGGGTCCTTTCCTCATCACTCTATTTTTCTTACTTTCCATGATCTTTGACATTTTGTTGACCCACACATTTCTTCCTCCACTTTTCACTTTCCTTGTTAATGCACCATTTTTTTCTTTAATAAATTCTTATTTCTTGCACTCTCAAATTTAGTATAGAATAATTAGGATGATGTAAAGTGTTGAATGGGGAATGTGTAGCTCAATGAAACATACATCTAGAAAAAACTGACACTTTGTAGAGTTTTAAATATAAAATATCACTAGCTCATACATAATTTTCTTTGTCATGAAGTTGCTTTCCATAGTAGTAAGTATGTTATATAAAAAGGAAAAAAATCAGTTACATAGTGTTTACTACCATTTTACCTTATGATTGGATATCAAAAATGCAACTTTTTCGCTTTTCGGGTTACTCACTTTTTTCTCTGGCTTATTATTTTCAAAACTGCTGCCAATTTTAGCCATAGTGTAGGATTCATATTTCCAAGTGTCTTTGAGGTAATCACGGTGAAAAGATTGGCTCTCAGTGGTTAAATCCTTGCCTTGCGTGTGCAGGATCCCATATGGATGCCAGTTCGGATCCCGGCTGCTCCATTTCCCATCCAGCTTCCTAGTTGTGACCTGGGAAAGCAGTAAAGAATGGCTCAACCTTGGGAACCTGTACCAGCCTAGGAGACCTGGGTCTCAGCTTTGACTGTTGCAGGTATTTGGGGAGTGAGCCAGAGGATGGAAGATCTTTCTGAATCTTCTCTCTGTAAATCTGCCTTTTCAATAAAGGTTAAATGCATCTTTGAAAAAGAAACACAGACAGTTGTAAAATGTTATATGAGTAAGGATCAAGTATTTCTTGTATTGCCATCTTCCACTAAATATTACTATTTCACATCCTATGGGAGCCGCCCGAGGAACTGCCCCATTTACCCTGCTTGTGCTGAGTGCAAAGAGAAGACTTGAAATAAACTTAAGAGTCACATGACAGTTTTTCAGGCTTAAGTCAAGCAAATCAATTATAGTTTATTTTCAGTTCAAATCTTTCTAATATTCAAAAACCATACAAGCTGTTATTATTACATTGCTTCAAATTTTTCCTTACACTGTGTGGGTGTTTCACATAGTGGTTTAATTGCCATTTGAGACACCAGATTCCAGCTATGCAACCTGGGAGACTGAAGACAAATGCTCAAGCTCTGGTGTCCCCACCACTCATGCGGGAGACACAGTGTGAGTGGCTGGCTCCTGGCTGCAACCCAGCAGAATCCTGGCTGTTGGGAGCATTTGAAAAGTGAACCAGTGATGGAAAGATCTCCCTGTCTCCCCTCTGATTCTCAGCCCTTCAAATTGAATCAAAATGCATAAATAAACATTTCAAAAACTGTTCATTACAGAATTTTTGGAGGTGAGCAATACTTTAGAAAGGTGACCCACTTGCATCGTTTCCGAAGTATGGAAGCCGATTGTTCGGAGGATATTACTGTTGCATGTGAGGTCATTCAGGTCAGTGACATTCTCTGAGTAGCACTGAGGTTTTTAAAATTGTTTTTCTGACTTTATTAGCAACTAAGGGCTAGGGGCTTTATATTTGGCAATTTTGTTTTAATCATTCACTAGCAATCAAAACCAAATAAATCAGAAATTTCCCTTGGTACAATTGCCCTGGTGAGGTTGTGACAGGTCTCCTGATGTCTTAGTCATTTTATAGGGTCACAGTTCATGGTAACAGTGGGAGAAGAAAATTATATGGCCAGTTATAAGCGCTGTGTATAAGAAAACAATATTGTCTGGAAAAGGTTCTATTGCTTTTATTAATTTCTGAAGAAGTAAATTTAATGGAGCTCACTATCACTGGACTTTGCACATATATCTGTTTATGAATTCAATAAAAATTTCACTTCTGTTTGTTCAGCTTAGCTATGTGTAGAGTGTTTCTCAAGCACAGAGCTCAGTGGACACTTTAAAAATCTGTAAATCTTAATATTTACATGAGTAGCACAATTGCAGTGGGCTTCCACTAAAGAACATAGACAAAGGTTTGTTGATTATGGATTACAAAATAAATTACTTTCTGTTAAACACCATTTCCTGAATATCTTTGTATTGATGTTTCTGCTTAAGCTCAACATGTCTACCCTCCATTGTGATTTGAGGAGCTCCGAGGATTCTTCAAAATCTATGTTCTTCCTATGGTTAACTAGCTATTGATTTCCAAAATGCTACAGTTAACCTGTTGGACTACTATTTTAAACCCCATTAAATACAAGGGTTATAAAGGATTAAAGGAAATTGGAAATGGGACCCACATACTATGTAGAAAAACAAGGAAATTGCAGTTGTTAACAAGTGTGGTATGAAAGTACAAGCTCTCACTCACCTAGTAAGCCTGGTGAAAGAAGTTTGAGTCATTGGGTCCTAACCATGATGCACACTCACACAGGACTGTCTTAGCAGGTGACAGGGAGGGAAAAACTTGCTACACTGTGGCTGCAAGTCAACAATTTTCTCCATATGTTGTTTGGGAGGACAGTTTTATCTTCCTGGGGAGACGGCCAGAGTCCTCACGCAAGCCCATCCCCACATTTCTTACTGAATACATTTATTCTTGCTTTTCATCACCTTCTGCCCTACATCTTCAAAAACATGTATTTTGTTTATTTGGAAGTTTGCGTTACAGAGAGGGAAAGACAGAAGAAAAACAGAATCTTCTATTCACTGGTTCATTCCTCCAGTTGCCCATAGTGGTCATGGCTGAGCCAGGTCAAAGCCAGTATCTATTCAGGTTTCCCTAATGGATGTTTGGGCCGGACTCAATTACAGAATGAGTAATTACAGAATGGATGGTTGGGCCAGGAAAATTAGCAGGCAGCTGGACTGGAAGCTGAGCACATGGGACTTGTAGCATGACTCCTATGGAATGCTGATGCCACAGATACCAGCTTTACCTACTATGTCACAGTGCAGGCTCCCCATTCAACATCTTGACAACAAAGTAAAAGTGAATTTTTCAGGTTTGAGCAAGGGAAGCAGGATGAAAGGATGTTATATATATATATATAAAAAAAAACTGTATGTAGCAAATATAATTTTTACAAAAGATTTGTTTATTTGGAAGTTTCAGAGAGAGAAATTTATTTCCTGATTCACTCCCCAGATGGCCACGTGGTCAGGTGTGGGCCAGACCAAAGCCAGGACCCAAAGCTTCATCCGGGTTGCCCATGTTGCTGGCAGGAGCCCAAGCACTTGAGTCCCCTTCTGCTGTTTTTCCCAGACCATTAGCAGGGAGCAGTATTTGTAGTGGAGCAGTGGAGACACAAGCTGACATCCAAAGGGAATGATAGCTTTGCAGATGGGTGGCTTTACCTGGTATACCACAATGCTGACCCCAATAAATATAGTGTTTATCTCCATACAAATCAAAATCAAATCACGCAATCAGAGCAGTATTATTGGCACAATGATACCTAAAGTGCTTCATGTGTTTTTGTGTTTATCCAATTTTCTCAGGTATTTAAAGGAAATTTTTTTCTTTCAATTCTGTTATGAAAAAGGCAATTGCTACAGTGATAATCCAGTAATCTACAATTTGAGTTAATGAAAGGATTAATCTAATGCAGGATAGCTGCCATTCCTCACATATGGCTGTTGAGCATATGAAACTGGGTTTGTCCAAAATAAAATATGCAGAGGTATGAACTATGAATGTATGAAATAATCTAATACCACCTTTTTATATTGTCTGTGTGTGTTGAAATGATAACATTCTAGGTAAACTGTGTCAAGCAAAATATTTCAATTATTCTTACATTGTTGCTTGTTCGAGCGATTACCTGGAAGGCTTAACATAACCTATGTGGATTGAGTTTGCAGCTCATTTTAAATTTTACTAGACAGTTACATTCTGAAGAATTTAACATGATTTATACATGAATTACATGAGTTTTGATTTTTTGTGTTATTTCATTTATGAATGTTTCAGTCAACTTTATTTTGGAAGTCGATATGATTTTGATATTGAAAAATCACATGGCTTTTTCTGTCCTCTTGCGTATCACCTTGAATATTTTATCTATGCTGTGTAACACAGTTAAAGAAATATTCTGAACTATTTTGATATTCCTGAAGGGGATGATTTCTGAAGTGAAAGATAAGGAACCACCTGAAACACTCAGTCTCTGGACGATTACTATTTAGTTTAGATGTGTCTTATATCTGTCCAAATTGGCTACCAAAACATAATCATTCACCTAGAATGACCGCTGAGCACATGTGAACATGTTTCAGGCAATGCTAGGCAAAAATTGGACACCGACATGACTTTTCAGAGTCTTGGGTAGTTGGGAATGGGTGGCATGGGGCATCATATTTGAACCCAGCAGTAATTTATTAAGTAAATTTAAAATACTTAAGTAGGACCGGGTAAACAACCATGCCATGCAACATGAAATATGCATGCACTATGAAAAACAAGCAAACACATTTATATTGTGTACACTATTGTACACATTTTGAAGGTCATACACAACACTGAATCTCAAAACTCTACCTACTGTTGAGTGTAACAAAATGCTATGCGGAATGCTTTCTTATGTCTGGCACATGAAATTAACACATCTAACACAAGGTTGAAAGACACTCTGTTTGGGGTTCAGGGAGTTTTTCAGTTTGGGTTGGTTTCTATCACCAGTTACATATGGCACAGTAATGAAGTCCTATATATATTGTTTTTTCAGAGTGGCTTCAAGAATTGCAAAAAAGTAAGTTGACAAAAGCTTTCTGAAGTGAGATTCTGTGACTTATTTTCAGGTAGAAAGTAAAAAATAGAGTATTTCGAAGGCTAGATACATTCACTTTGCTCTGTTTTTGCAGACATTCTATTTTTGTAACTGCAGCCATGGAACTGATCCTTCCATCATGTATGATGTCTTTTGAGATTAATTTTATCTCATCCTTATTATTACCAATGCTTTCGCTTCAAATTTGGATTTATTGATCTTTCATTTCTACTACTGCAAAGACAAACAATGCAATGCATTAAAGCGATTGTTGGCGTATGATCTGTGTTTTCTGGCCTAATGACTTCTGTCTGAACAACTGAATCACTTCTCTGCTTTATGTCAGAGTAAAATTAGCAGAAGCCATAAAGGATTAAGCATTTAGTATTAAGCATTTTGAGTCTCACCCCTTTACATCCTACCAGGCATTAGTTCCACCACAAGGATATATAATCTTAAGCTCTCTTTGGACCATGGGGATAAACTGTGCTGTATGTTTGAATCAAGAGGCACTATAGGAAATCAATTCTGCTTTACTAAACTATTATCAAAAAAAAATAGTTTTTATGCATTTATTTATTTGGGGGTGGTGGGGTGAGGTAACAGTGAGAACCATGACCTTAATTTCTGTGATATCTTGGAGGTGTCTTGCGAACTTTCTAAAGGTCTTGCTCCTTCACTGGGGCTCCACAGAGAACACGGCTGCGCCAGGCCTTGAGAACGCTGAACTGTCGTTGTTCACGGAATTCTAGGGTCTTCTAGTTGTGTCTGTTTACTCAGGATCTCGCCAGTGCTCAGAAAGGTCTGCTTCCTTTGAAACGCCTTCGATCGGATTAGAAAGTGACCTTTAGCAAGATGTGCTGCTCCTACACTTTGCAGTTCGGTAAAAACCAAATGTCTCCTACTACATGTGTAGGAAACATTTGGAAATAGTTTTTACAACAGGAAAATGCGAAAAACAGCCACAGCCTGCATGGCAAGCCGTGACCCAGGAAGTTGACTACTTTCTTTCTTTTCTTTTTCTTTCTTTTTTTTTTTTTGAAGATTTATTTATTTTAATTGGAAAGGCAGTTTTTCAGAGAAGAGACAGAAAGATCTTCTATTCCTTGATTCACTCCCCAAGTGGTCTCAATGGAGTTCTTTGCACTCCCAAAGTGCAAAGAATGTCAACTCTTCGATGGAGCTGAGCTGATCCTAAGCCAGAAGCCTGGAGCCTCCTCTGGGTTTCCCACACAGGTGCCAGGCCCCAGAGCTTTTGGCCACCCTTAACTGCCTTCCCAGGCCACAAGCAGGGAGCTTGATGGGAAGTGCATTGAAAACTCAATTACTTGTCAGAATACTACAGGTTTAATGTTACTAAGATTTGTAAGACCTATTTAAAAAAAGAAAGACGGGGCCCGGCGCGATGGCGTAGTGGTTAGTGTCCTCGCCTTGCACGCCCGGGATCCCATATGGGCGCCGGTTCTAATCCCGGCAGCCCTGCTTCCCTTCCAGCTCCCTGCCTGTGGCCTGGGAAGGCAGTCAAGGACGGCCCAAAGCTTTGGGACCCTGCACCCGCGTGGGAGACCCGGAAGAGGCTCCTGGCTTCGGATCTGCATAGCATCGGCCGTTGCGCTCACTTGGGGAGTGAATCATTGGACGGAAGATCTTCCTCTCTGTCTCTCCTCTCTGTATATCTGCCTTTCCAATAAAAAAAAAAATAATAATAATAATAATAATAAATCTTTAAAAAAAAGAAAGACGTATTTTACCAATTAAAATTTTTGAAATTGTCAGGCAAGCGCTTTGTTCACTTTGGAAGCATTCATTCCTTGCTTTATTACAGAGATAGCAAAGCATGATTCTCTTTTTAAAAGATGTCTCAGGGACCAGTTGGGAATGGAGGATTCCATTGCTCAGATTAATGGAGCCACATGGTGTGAAGAGTGATTGGAGCAGAGCGCCCCTGCTGGCAGCCCTGGGAATCACTGCCTGGGCAGGTGTGTAGACACAGCCCTGGGCAGTGTGCAACAACACAGCCCCTCCAAGCTGGAGAGTTTTCAAAGGCACGACGCGTGGTGTCTTTTCAGAACTATGTGCGCTTGTCTAAAATAGAAAAGCTGTAGATACTCATCATGTCCTTTTTAAAGATTATACTCAATCATTTTTATCCCAACAAGAGTAAAGAATGTCAAGACTCGGTAGGTGCTATTTCAGAATGAAAGGTAAGATTACCTTCTGGTTTGCCACAAAGATGACACGTCACACAAATTTGTGTCTCTAAGCATTAAAGCCCAGCACTATCAGTAAGATGTAGGCGCACCAAACTGCATTCATACATATCTCTAGGTACGCATAAAATGGGATAAAAATGTAAATAGAGTTTCGTTTTACGTATTATGCCAGAGTAGGAGAAAGATTTAACTCTAGAATGTCTTGCTGTCCTTTACAGACAACTACTACGGAACTCCGAAGCCTCCAGCAGAACCAGCACCGTTGCTGTTAAATGTAACAGACCAGATACTTCCAGGAGCTACTCCAAGTGCAGAAGGAAAACGGAAGAGGAATAAATCCGTGAACAACATGGAGAAAGCGAGTATGGAGCCTCCCGAGGAGGAAGAGGAAGAAAGGCCCGTGGTCAACGGAAATGGGGTCGTGGGAACGCCAGGTGAGGCATCCCCGTTTGCTCCAGACTCACTGGTTGGCTTTTGATGGAAGGAGTGTTTATCTGCTTGTGAGAGAGAGAAAGCAAGAGCCGAAAAAAGAAAGTCATGTTCCATCAGCGGTCACGTCCCAAACGGGCACAATGGCCATAGTTGGGCTAGGCTGAAGGTAGGAGATTGGTACTTTATCCTGGTTCCCTGTACGGCTGACAGGGACCCAAGTGTTTAAATACATATATTAAATATATATTTAGGGCCCGGCGCAGTGGCACGTGGTTAAGGTCCTCGCCTTGCACGCCCGGGATCCCATATGGGCGCCGGTTCTAATCCCGGCAGCCCCGCTTCCCATCCAGCTCCTGCTTGTGGCCCGGGAAAGCAGTTGAGGACAGCCCAAAGCTTTGGGAGACCCGGAAGAGGCTTCTGGCTTCAGATCGGCATAGCATCGGCCTTTGCATTCACTTGGGGAGTGAATCATCGGACGGAAGATCTTCCTCTCTGTCTCTCCTCTCTGTATATCCGCCTTTCCAATGAAAAAATAATAAAAAAATAAATCTTTATATTGTCTCAAAATAAAATTTTGCTCTGCATTTATACAGATTATAGAGGACTGCTCACTTCACCTCTGTTAACCTTTTTTTCAATTTTCCTTCCTTGAGTTCTAACATCCACTTGAAGCTATATTTTTCTCTTTCAATTGTCATGATGTTTCTATGCAAAGCCAATGATAGCTTTTAAATGTGTAAGCTCTTTATGAATGAAAATTCCTGGAAGACTTCTGTGTAAACTGTTCTAGAAAGTTCCCTCCCCCTGCTTATAATTACACCATACACATGAGTTGGGATCATAGCCAGTAGGCTCCTATAAGGAATTTTCAGTCTCAAACCAGTGAGGACCATTTGACTGTCTACCATAATATCCCTGGTGATGAACGTCAATACCCTTAAAAATATAATTCTGTTCTTGTCAATAATAAACATTTTTAGAAATAAAAATAGGACTAAAAAGAATAGCAAGGCTCCTGTAACGAATGCAGGTGGAGATCCATGTGCTTAACTCCTGTTTTATTTCTGATTTCACAATACAAATGGATGTGTTTTGTGAATGGGCCGTTGAAGCTGCGTGTGTTACTTGTAACTGAGGCTAGAGCTCATTTAACAGTGAGCACAGATGTGGACCCAGTACTCTCTCATCTCATCTGCCACCAGCATCTTTCTCTAAAATGAGGAGATTGAATTCCTCTCTTCTCAAGCTCAGTCATGCTGCTGCAGCTTGGGGTATTGGATCTGCATTGGATGCTGTTCCATTTGGGCCCCTCACTGTGTCCATGGCAGTCGTACCAAGTCTCATGCCTGTGAGAACGATACATCCTCGCCTTGTCTCATCATTTCCATCTTTATGATTGTTAAGTAAAATCCAGACTAGGCATCTTTACTTAGCATTTCTCTGATCAGAGCTGGTACCTGCAACGCTCTCTGCCCACCTGTGTTTTAGAGCTGTATTTCTAACCACCGCCCACCTCAATGTTTCTTGTGCAAATTAATTGCCACTCAGTTCACTTAAACCCTTTTTTTCCCACAAACAAGCAGAGCCACAAAAATCTTATACCTCTTTGATTATTTCATCTTTTCACTACAGTGCCCTAGAACTCATCAGGTGGCACCTGGATCACAGACCCCCAACCGATCTTTATGGTTATGATCCATCACCTAGGGAAAGACTCTGGAGACAGACCTTGGTCCTACAGCCATTTTTCTCAAAACATGAATGAACTTCCGTTTCCACTACTTAAAGATCCTTGAGAAAATCTGGAGGAGCACCTTCCTGGACCGAACACCTGTTTGCATCCTAACCCTCTGTATCTTTAAATATCTCAAGTAATTAGAAAATTCTTTTGTTTTTTATCTGCCCTTTTAAGAGAGAAAAATAGGAACTCTTTCTGGCTTGATACGTTTAGATTGTTTGTGCTTATTTTCTGCTATTTTCATCTTACATACAATTTCCTAAATTTGAACATTATGAGATGCCGGATAGCATCAAAGTTCCCTACCTCTGATAATGGTAAAAATCGTTTGATAATAATGATAATAAATGTGCAGATACAATTTATTATTTTTAAACCGGGTCTGCTTTTCTTGAGAAAGCAAATTCTTGGATTAAGTATTCCTGGATCTCCTCGATGTCATGAGTTATCTGCTGAACTTTTCCGGCAGTCATTCACTATTATCTTGTGGCTTCCTCTCACTAGCCATTAATAAGCCTAGTGCAAAGAATGAGAGATGCACATGCAGTTTAGAAGCAGTTAAATCTCTCCGTTCCCGCAGCCACACACAATGCCAGGAGGAACGGAGCCCGTGAGAGCTACCTTCGCCAACAAAGGGAATACAGTATGTGAACACAAAGCTGCCTTCTCCAACACCCCAGGCCGACAATTAGTGCAAATGAACGGCGGCTCCCAGCGAGCAAACAGAGTGTCCCTTATGCGGTCACCGAATGTCCTGGGCAATGATCTCAGTTCACCATGAGGGACCCGCATCCAGGTCCTGCGCTGCTGCTTGGCACGCTGACTGCGCATGCACCATCATTCCTGCGCCTGTGAATAGAACCCTGTCACTGCCCCGAGAATTATGCCCTCCATCGTGAATCTCGCTGTTTTCAGGCAAATAATGCCCCCACTCTAAATCTACCGCAACGCCTAAGCCCTGCCTGCTTCTAGTAGTTCACAGAGTCTACGAATTCTACATCTCCCACATCTCCGCCTTCCCCCCATCCCCCTTCTTAGGAAGCTTAATTGTATGACCTTGTTCCCAAACGCAATACTGAGTTTTATGGCAAGATATCTGGGATTACACTTTTAAAGAAACCCGTTGAAAATTAGAGGTTCCATTTTCAAGGGAGGATATCTCCTTTTACTCTGAAAGAAAAAAGGGGCCTAATAAGAAGTACTCGCAGTACCTAGGTAGAAATATCAAGGAGCAAGGCGAACACCTTAGACATTGTGGCTGGAAAGTAGTCACTGGGAGTAAGCGTGGGAGTGATGGCAAAGTGGTGTCATTCTAACCTCATCCTAGACTCATCTTTGCGTTGCACAGGAAGCGCTGCTTTTCCGTGAACTTCTCTCGCCCTCCAGCTGATTGAGCGTTTCTGGGAGCCTGTGCACACGCCCTGTGATTTCCCGGTTCTCTGGGCATTTCTCAAACTGTTGGTGTGAGAGAGCGTCATAGTTATTGGGAACATGCAGGGTCACACTTCGTGTTTCCACAGGCTTACAGAAAGCCTGCGGACTCATTAGGATGCTTAGGAGTGGGACTGGGCATTTGAGCCCGGGTTGAAGATGCCCGTGAGGGTGCCTGCATCCCATACCGGTGTATATGGGCTCAACCCTTGAGTCTCTCCCTGTACTGCAAGCTTCATCTTAATGCAGACAGGGCAGTGTGCAGCAGGCGCTGACCTGCGTGATTCTGGTCCTGGCCTCAACCTGACCCAACCCTGGCTGCCGTGGGCCCTCTCAGATACACACAAATTCTCCCCCCTAGACTGATTATCCCCTTACTATTAAAATAGTATAGTCGTTCATAAGCAGTCGTAAGTTCATCATTCTGCTATTTAAGTGTGTCCTGACATCACTGGTACAGACAATGACAGATAGCCCAGCATCCGATTATCAAGACACATCCAATAGTTTTATTGGGAGTCCATCTTTCATCTGGACATAAAAATGCATATTGCAGTGAATTTTCACAACTGGATATGATAGCCTCTATTAAAATCTATACTGTTTACTGCAACCCATGGGTTTTGATAATTTTTCCTAAATTTTCATTTCCTCCAAATAGTTTCTTTTCTCTAAATTCTTCACTGACTCATAGTTCACATGGTCAATAATTTTTTAATGCTTACGTTTCCTGAGGTCCTCTAGGCATTTTTAATCCGAGCTTTGTTCTGATCATAATCGTGTTTTCTGTAGGTGTGAGTTGATCCTCTGAGTCTGTGTTTTCTGCCTCCTAATTCTTCTCAGAGAAAGCATCATAGTTTCCCTTGAAATCCCAGCTAGTTTGCTGGAAAGGATGGTTGTAGTTATTTCTGGCAGGAGCTGGCCATTCTGTCTGAAGAGGGAGGGTCCCTGGGCAAAGCCCCTCTCTGTCCCGTGGCCTTTCTGTGGCTCCATTGCTGGAGCCGACACTCTGACATCCTAATGGCTTCTTACTCCCATCCAACAATACCTTGACCCCAATGTGGCACCGAAGAGCTGAAGTTGAATTAGATCAAAATAAAAATTAAACAAGTCTTCTCTTTTTTTCTTTGTATTACTTTGTAATACTCTTAGAACTCAGTGTATTATGGAAATCACTCAGCATATACAACTTTAGGAGGGTAGGATTCATTTTTTTTAAAAAGATTTATTTATATGGACACTGGTTCATGTCCTGGCTGCCCTACTTCCCATCCAGTTCCCTGCTTGTGGCCTGAGAAGGCATTCGAGGACGGCCCAAAGCGTTGGGACCCTGCACCCGCGTGGGAGACCTGGAAGAAGCTCCTGGCTTCTGGTTTTAGATCAGCTCAGCTCTGGTCATTGCAACTACTTGTGGAGTGAACCAGTGAAAGCATGATCTTTCTCTTTCTCTCTCTCCTTCTCCATAAAAAAAAATCTGTCTATCCAATTAGAAAAAAAAAAAAAGACAAGAGACTCCAACTGGGTTGTCCTTGTAGTTGACAGGAACCCAAGGGATTGGCCTTCATTGACTGCTTCCTGCATGCATTAACAGAAAACTAGAAAGAAGCAGAGGGAGGGATCAGGCACTTTCAGATTTTGTACCACGTGCATGTTTTACTACAATAAAAAAGGAACTTTTAAGAGGATGCGCTTGTGAAAATGTTTTAACATCCGTGTTCTAATTCCTCTTCTCATTTTAAAAGGTTAAAGGGAAGTAAAAATATACAAAGGGAGATGGAAGGATTAGAGTGTTTTCTAAGTTCTTTTCCTGAACCGCGTGTCTAACTACTTTCTTTAAGAACACAGCATGTTTTCCACATTTTGCTGTAGAAGATAATCCATCACATGGCCATGATCGGAAAGAATCGTTTGATCTTATGAATAAATCATATTAGGCATAGAATGATAAATACCCGAGAATCATAATCTTTCATTTAAAAATCAATTACAAGGATACAAGTCTAAGAATTTTGGCTTTTATCAATGAAGCAATCACAGCCCTCATACTTTAATGCACTAAGAACACATATAATGAGTGCCTGTTTATGTGGATTTTTGAGTTGATGAGAAAGCAAGGAAAATTCTCAGGACTGTCCCCATACGCCACCATAGCCACTGCCACAAAGGGCTAGGACCCAGAGGGAGTGGAAATCAACTGTCCACACGTTATAGGCAGACTTGGAAGTCAAGACTGGTACGGAGGCTGTGCCATGCATAGTACTTTAAATCCATACCCTCGGGGATGCCAGTGTGGTGCCATGCTCAGTAGCAGTGCTGGAGGTTCAGGAAAGGAAACATAAAAGATAAAGCTTAAGAAAAAATGGCTTCTGAGGGTTACTTTTGCCCTTTAAGCTGATTTACCTCCCTGCACATCTCCATCGAGGAAGAAACCATCCCCACCCACTTACTGCACACGCCGTTTCAAAAGATGCCCTTACCCTTCTGTGGTTTTTGAACACACCTAATATCCTTCACAAGACAGAGTGAAATGGCTGCCCTTCTTGCTTCTGCAGGCAGAAATAATCGCAAGTGCTTCACTCGTGTAGCTCCCCAGCTTGCTGGATGTTCTGAGTAGAACTCAATAATCATAACGATAATTCAGTGAACATCTACTCTGTTCACTTAGTTTAGTGCTCTAAGCCCATTACGTGCTCGTTACATCTAATTCCTGTAAGTAGGTAATATTGTTTTCCCCACTGGACAATTAAGGAAATCGAGGCATACACAGGGGGATTAAATAACTTGCTCAATTTCACACTGCGTAAGACAGATTCAGACCCAAGCCCTCTGACACCGCCTTGGCAAATGCGTTCCGCTACTCTTTCCTGTGGGGAGTGTTTGTTGCTAAGACTTGCTAACAGAAAAGTAAAATCGTGTTATATCCCTAATTATTCCTATTTCCCTTCCTTGATAATTCCGTTTTACACTCAGAGTAAATGTTCTTCCATGTTTATTTCCAGAGCCACAACATGGAGAGGAAAAAAAAGTGACTGAATTTATTAAAAATCTATTAAAATAGCCATTGGAAATATAAATTGGCAAAACTCTCACAGTGTAAGTTTTGCAAATGCGAGTTTTATGGCAGTTCATAGAAATAAAATAAGCAATTTCCTGTGTAACTTTCCAGAGAAATTGGCTTTAACTACATACATGGGCTGTGTCAAGCAAAAATATGACAAGGTGTAAAACAGGAATTCTTGAAATCATTTTTTTTTCTTGATTTCTGGTTATTCTTTAATAAAATAGAGAAAGGGCATTCCGAGCTTTCCGAGCTATGGCATTCTGATTTAGGCTTGGCTCTGCTTCTGAAAGGCAATGGATTAGCCTCTGGAAGTACAATAAACATGGTAGCCAATGAAATTGCCACTCTGCATATTTTTGTAATAACAGAACTTCTGAACAGATCAGAGCTCTGAAATTTATTAGGACTGATCTGAATACAAAACCGCTTACATTTTTACTCTCTCCCAATTAAATGACCTTTGGTGCTTGTAGTACTTTCTTAAGCCATTTCTGAGACTTCTTATGGGGAGAAAGAAGCCATGTTTCCTGATTCCAACTGTAATCCTTAGGACAGAAAAGCTGAAACAAAACACATTTCCTAAGTTTTTTGCAACAGTAGAAGTATAGTTAAAAATATTTTTTTCTGGGCCATTATTTACAGTATCATACTCATGTGTTATAAATGTCTGTTTTATGCCCCATTCCATAGCATTTCTAGGAAACTTAATGGGCCTATTTTCAGGAAAGATTTTTGTTATTTTCATTCTAATTTAATGATTTATTGGAAAAGAAACGTGCCTCGTCTCTGACTATGAGATTATATGAACTCATCCTCATCTTCAGATAGCACTCACTATACTTGAGATTGTAAAAAGACTACACATCTGGAACATGCTAGAATAGAAAAAAAAAAAAACCCTGAATAGTTCAAAGAAAATACACAATTGAGGAGAGCTTAAAAATATCTCCACTTTACAATTAAGGACACACCTTAAGCAAAATATCTGCCCAATCATTCCATCTCATGAAAAGGTAGCCTTGAAAATGTTCCCATGGAATCAGTCTCTGTTCAGGCTTCGTTAGGTGTTACACACACACACACAAACACACACACACACACACACACACACACACACACACACAATTAGCTTTCTTTTGCTAAGTGGGCGTGATCTTGACCGAGTTAAATTCAAGCCTCTTGAGTTATTGCCTTAGTATCTTTGAGTTTAGCTTACTAGCAATGAAAGGCGTGATGATCTTCTGTTTCTATATTCTTTCTAAGAAATCATTTATCTTCGCTGGACAATCTGGCAATGCTGCTCTTTTAATGTCATGTCTTGGAAACCAAGGCCATATGTATCTAGGGATCTGTGTGTGTGTTTCATTCATCTCACCTCAGATTGGTGAACTACATCAATATGAAAGCAGGTGTTTCCACCTTAAGTAAATGTTCATGCATATTCTTCATTTCTTGCCATTCTGTTTCTTCTTTTCATTCCAGAACTATACTATTTGTGTATTGGGGTTCCTGGGTCTGTGCACCAAACCTGTTCTCATTTCTCTTATGTTCTGTATCTGTTAGGTTTTATTCTGTTGTATTCGTTTTCTGTTGCTGTTGTAACAAATCGCCCCAAATTCAGTGGCTCAGAACAAGGCAGATGTGTTAATCCTATAGTTTTGTCGCTTATGCCTGATATGGACAAAATGCAAGATGTTAACACAGCATCGCTTTTTAGAGTCTAGGAAATCATTTGTGTCCTTGCCTTCTCACTTTCTAGTTGTCTTATACTTCAACTTTTCTTGTCTTGTAATTGCATTTTTTTTTCTTTCCTCAGAACAAACAACATTACATCTGCTTGGTCATTCTTTAGAAAGCACGTTTCGTATTGTTCTTCTTTTCTACTTTTCTGTCTTCAAGGAAGATTATAACTACACTGAACCCAACTGGATAATCACAGAACTCCCCACAGCCATCTCAAGGTCCTTCTTAATACATTTGCAAATCTTTTGCTGTGCAACACGACATTCCCATGTTTCCAGTATTTGATCATGAACATCATTAGAGGCTTTTCTTCTGCCTACACACCTGTGTGACAGAGTGGCCCTTATTCTTAAACCTCTGGATCTGGGGGCAGCTTTGTGGCACAGTGAGTTAAGCCATTGCCTGTAATGGTGGCATCTCATATGGGTGGTGATTAGAGTCTCAGCTGTTCTACTTCCAATCCAGCCATGGATAACGTAACTAAAAGGTATCAGAAGATGCTCCAAGTGCTTGAGCTCCTAGCACTCATGTGGGAGACCCTGATGGAATATCTTGGCAGAGCCCAGCAGGCTTTGGCCTGGCTGAGTCCTGGGTATTGTGGCCGATTGGAGAGTGAATCAGACTCTCCCTGTAACTTTGACTTTCAAATCAATAAATCAGTTTAAACATTTAAAAATGAGAACTCAAATGAGCCTAGTGACCATTTTTCGAGCCACTTGCAATCATTCTTGTCTCAAATCTTTCCTGTTTTCCCTGGTGTGGTGTACCTCACACTCATTGCCCAGTAGCTTCGGTTGGAATGACTAACCATGTGCTTCTGTTCTCTTGCAGAATCCAATGACCAAGAAGACAAGAGTGCAGGTGCCTCAGGGGAGACCCCCTCCCAGCCTTACCCTGCACCCGGGTACAGTCAGCCCGAGGAGCTGAGGGAACAAATGGAGGATGCCAAGCCAGCCAAGCCTGAAGAAAGCGAAGACTTAGACCCATTGCCTGATAACTGGGAAATGGCATACACCGAGAAGGGTGAAGTTTACTTCATTGAGTAAGTCTCATCTATTTTTTTTTTTAACCATGCCGTGAAGATCAGTACAGGATAGAAGCGATACAGCAAGAGAAGACATGGCCAAAAGCAAACATGGGATTTTATTCTCTCAGATAATAGCCTCCTTTCTGGTAAGAGAGGAATGGGAGAGTGTCTCAACCTAGTATCGGATCCTGGATTACAACTGTAAATCAAAAAGGAATTCCATGGTTTCTCTGCTGCGTCTATTATGATTGTGATTGAATCAGAAATGATCTAGATCTCTTGAAAAGGTGCTTATTCAGCTCTCTCAAGGATCAAATGAGGTTTCCCCTGGTGTTCCATTGCCGGAAATGCCTTCTATTGCGTTCAGTTTTATGGGATGGAATAATCTAAAGCCAAATAGTTACTGGCCACAAAAGAGAACATTGTAAGTGTTTGACAGTGAGTTCAGGTATTAGTGAGATCCGCCTGTTTTCTGTCATTGTTTCTATTTTTTACCTGTTGCATTGCACTGTATTTGCAGATGGGCTTTTTAAATGATTTTTCAAGGGAACTGAAAAACTAATCCTGATCTCTCTCATGATACACAATCCAGTATTTTTTTTTTCTTGTTTGGACTTTGTTAAACACACAGATTTTTCATTCGTTTTGTCAACAGCAAAGCTTTCATTTTCTTTACTTGTAGAAGTAGATCAGTGTTTCTCAAATGGGCTCTCAAATTAAAGATCATTAATGAAATCATTAATGTGCAAAAGACAAACAAAATATCATTGGAGAGAATAAATATTCGGAATGTGGTACGTGGACAGCTCTTATTCTCTCAGAGTGGTATAAAACCAAAAATACAGAAACTGACATTCGTAGTGTTGACAGCAGTTAAAAATACATAAACTGTGATTAGTCAAGACCAAATATTAAAACAGGGTTCTTTTTCCAAACCTAAAGTGAGTTATGAGCTAGCTCTCCATAGGCAGAAGTCACTTGTGAAATTGAAATGTTACCACATGCCAATATTTAATTCTCACATGAGGTTGGAAATTCAGATATGTGTGGCATAGGGAATATATAATCAGGTAATTATTTGGTGCTCTGCTTGACTCCAACTTGGATGAGAAAAAACACAATGCTTTCCACACAATGAATCACTGGCATTCACTTTTAAGCAGGTGCTCTAATTTTGAAAAAGAATTCCTTGCCTTATTTTGATTGCTAAAATCAACGACATGGAGAACTTTCTCTTGGTAGGTAACGAGTCACTCATTTTAGAGTTTTGAAAATGTGACCAACAGAAAATTCTTTGTTGTATTTATGTCTAATTAATTTTGATTTTGATAAGCGCAACATGACATCATTGCAGACCAGAAATCCAAAGTATAAATCTCAGATCTGAGCTCATGCATTAACTGATACTCAGAACAAAGACATGGATGCTGTCAACATTTGTATTACGTGCTGGAGGAGGAGTGAGACTGCGGAAGTAATAGATGGGAATGTATACTTGGTTAAAGCACTACGTCCTTAATAAGCACGCCCCGACTAATACAGTTACATACGCCTCTTTCTCTGTGATCGCGACATTAACTTTGTTTCTTGACCTGTGTCCCATTTGGCGGTGTGCAGAAAAGTGACTTTGCAGGACAAAAGTCGGACTCTGGGTTGGCAGTAAAGAATGAGGCCATGGCTGAATTTTAGAGAATGTAGCAGAGACCTTATGGCCGTTGTCAGGCAGTATAGGCTCCAAAAATGTAAAAGATTCTGTGCCAGCCTTGACATGTATTATCCTGTTGGGGAAGAGAATACTAATTATGAGCGGTGAGTTGGATATTTGTGAATTCTCTGAAGCTATTCCATCAAGGCCAGCATGGCGTGGATCTAAGGAAATGTGGATAAACAGAGCATTTGAGATACAGGACCTGGCATTATTCAGACCCAGTCCCTGAGTGGTTTGGAGGATGCCCAGGCACTCCCCGTCTGCATCAGAGTAGTAAATGTTTGTTGGAAAAGCCTAGGAAATAATGGCTGAGGTTTGGATTTGTGAACATATCAGTGCTTTTGAAAAGTGAGCAGATGATTGGCTTTTTCTGTTTGTTGTTTTTAATCTTCTCCCTGACGCTTGAGAGACTGGCCAATGTAAAGTTTTCAGTATTTAAATCAACGCACAGTTTGAGAATTAGGAGCAGCGATCGGATAAAGTGGGAGGTTCAGCAACAGCAGAGGAGACACACCGTGTCGTGTGTGGAGAGAAAGCTGATACAGAGGCAGACACCCACCCAGGGTCAAGGGGATGGAAACATCTGGCCCAGGACTGAAGTGACTAGGATCAGTGTGCGAGGCCCCGGAGAAGCCGCTTCAGGCTAGCTGCCCTGGAAGGTACCCCCAAGGCCTTGGCATGCCAACCCACCATGCATCCTGGACCGGGGCTCTCTTCACTGTGCCCAGCACAGGTGTCTCCAAGGGTAGGTGACCCAGCCCTTCATTTCTGCAGCATCCCGCCAGCACTGCGTTCCCCTAAAAGCTGACCTGGTTGGTATTTTCAGGGGATGTAGTCTGTCTTCAGATGTCTGTTCATCAAGTTGGTTGCTGTGCTGCCTGCTTTGCCTCCATGACATCCTAACTAGCCAAATGCAGTACTTGATTTATCCCCATTTTGTCCATGAGGTTCTGTGGAACCTTCAACAAGTGAACACTGCCACGGTCGCGCAGCTCTCCCAAGCCGTCGAGGAAAGCCATCTTTTATGTTACAGAGAGCACTTGTTTTGTACGTTTCCTGCCAGGGAAATTCACAGTTCCAGAGGCTAAGTGTCACATGAAGAAGAGCTGCCACCAGGTTAATCTGGGTTGACTTGGTTTGGGATGCCACTAAAAGTACCTCTGTGTTTTGAGAGTTAGTTTAGTTAGTGATGCAGTAACCACACACACACACACACACACATTTGTTTACTACCATCTTCCCAAATGAGTGAACACCATGTCATCTTACTAGGTTTTTTTTTTTTTAAATACCAGTTTTTGAAACTAAAAATCACATTTATGAAAAATGCCACGACTTATTCCATAGTTTCCAAATCTTGGCCAGGACTGAATTTGTACGTTCTAAGCAAACACTTAGTCCCTATTTCTTCTTCTGTTCTTGTGTCTGTATTCCCTTAAGTTTTAACTAAGTCACGGGTTACCATTTCCAACAAATTGAAACTTGTTGTTTATCAAATAGATGATAAAATATACCGGAATTTATTGGATGGAAATGTAGAAGCAACAGTTCAATAAAAGGCAGCCATTCTCAACCTGGCACATCTTTCTTAAGGACAAAATCTGATCTAGCCTGACTTTCTCTAATTTGGTCTGCAAAAGTAATCGCTATATTGAGTATGTTTGCAGTTTATTTTCTTGTGCCTGCACGAAATTCTGATATTATTCTCACAGAGAATAAATGTTATAGACAGAATAAATGTTACAGACAGAATGTGTATAGTTCAGAGTGTGACACCTAAAACTTCCAACACAGCATTTGACATAAAAACCTCTTTTTTTAAAAAAAAAAAAAAAGATCTATTTTTTTACTTTTATTGTAAAGTCAGATATACAGAGAGGAGATCTTCCCCCCATCTGCTAATTCACTCCCCCAAGTGGCTGCAATGGCAGGAGATGCACTGATCTGAAGTCAGGAGCCCAGAGCCTCTTCCAGGTCTCCCATGCCGGTGTAGGGTCCCAAGGCTTTGGGCAGTCCTTGACTGTCTTTCCAGGCCACAAACAGGGAGTTGGATGAGAAGTGGGGCTGCCGGGATTAGAACCGGTGTCCATGTAGGATCCCCTGCGCTTGTAATTCAAGGACTTTTAGCCGCTAGGCTACCTTGCCAGGCCCTAAAACCCTCTTTTAATAGTTCAGTTTGTGAATGATGATACAGAAGTAAGAGAAAGGATTTTGGGAAATCATATGTTCATCTTTAAAAATTAATATTTGTCTTTCAGAAATACAGAAAATACAACCAACCATCTCTATTGTTCTGTCTATGTTTACAAAGCTACTAGTATTCAACCGTTAGCATTAACGCGCATTGGATTACTGCTGGATCCCAATACTTAGCTGAGCCGTGTTTTCCTCGTTCAAGGGGTTATGTTTCATGAACTCAAATGCCATTGATTTCAGTCTTATTCTTCTGGCATTGTATTTCCCTAGATGAAAATAACCATTGGTTAGGGATGAACATATAGAATTGGCTTTTTATGAGCACTTATCTCTCGATTATGATTTTTAGATGCCATAGAACAAATAGCGTAAATATGTTTGGTAATGCATGCTTCTTATTCCACTCATAAAATTTCAGTTGATTGAAAGGATCATTTCTAATATTGCTACAGAGGTGGAAACGTTATTTTGACCTGGGTGACAATGTAAAGGAAGGAAGAGAAATGAAAAGAAATCAGATCTTAACATTAAGTTTGGTGTGAGTTACCTTGGAGTGTCTAGTTGTACATTGCTAAAAAAATGGAAATAGGATTTATAACCTTGTCAGAGAAACATTAAGTGAGTTTAAAAACTGCAAAGGAAGATATAGAGTATACATGGTCTGTAAGAAAATTTTAAGGTTTGGTCCAAATAAATATTCCATCCTCTGAAAGCATTTTTTAACACTGGTGTTTTGGTATTGCTTCTAAAATGGAATATTTATATGTAGATAATATAAAACTGTATTTTTAATAAAAAGGACTTAATTCTGGAAAATGCATTTGGATGAATGAAATCTGATTTGGAAGTTATTTGAACAGAGAATGTAAATTTATAAGGAGAAAAACTTGTAGCTCTAGATGTTTCCTCAGTGGCAGTAATGCAATGATATTTAATTTAATACCTCGATATAACTCTGATGAAGGAATTTCTAGAGATTACGGCCCTGACATTGGACGTAAAGATTTGTTAATAAGCTTATTATTTGGACCTATGAAACAAACCCTTGACCACCATCCAAAGGCATGAAATAAAACATTTCAGAGAAAAAGCAAAATGTTGGGTTCACTATGGTTTCAGACCATAAAAGACTTAGGGGTTGGGAATCAGACGTACTGGGCTCAATGCTAGCACCGCCATTTCCAACCAATAAGCCCTGTATCCCTTGGACACACAATTCCTCACAACCCTAATTTCTCCATCTGTGTAATGGAGTTCAGAACACTTAGCCACGAAAGGCTCATTGCCAGTAAATGGTGCGATGTATGTGAAAGTTCTGCTTCGGCCCCTGATAAGTAAACAACCAAGAAATATTAGGAGACAGCGAGAATGACCGTGCAGTGGCACGCCATAATGTCAGCAGGTTTTCCTGTTGATACATAATATTTTCTGTGTGAGAAAAAAATGTTTTTTCAGAAGATGTTATTATTTAACATGCTGCTTTTGTCAGCTTGGCAAAGGTTAAGCTTACCAAATGTACAGAAATGTCTGATTCATGATCGGGCAGCCTCTTGCACGTCTCCAAGGCCAGGGTTGATAGGAATTGAAACTAGACTTTTGGAGTGGAATGAAATTTCACTCTTGTTTTATTTCAGTCCCTGCAGATGCACTTGGTATATGGTTTAATATCAAAAGAGGTTTTTGAATACACCCATGAGGTAGATTATTGTTTAAGGTTTTTTCATCTGCATTTTGAAACATGGCATTGATTGAGTGTGAATAGCTATTGACTTTTCTCTGCTTGATAACTCAGTTTTCATTAGCATCACATTACATAAGGCAATACATTATCAGGACTCAAATCTCCTAAACAATGTGTATCCAGTTCTCAACTGGAGTGAGAGAGGATTCTGTGTACTCCTAGCCCAGCCAGGTGTGTGCGTCTGTGCAGGAAACTTGAAATGTAAGACTGCACACCGTTCACATATTCTTTCCCTGACATCTTGGAGAAAAACAACTTGAATAGATATGGAAAATTGATTATCTAAATCCGAATATACCCTAGAAGGAACAGGAACCAACGTCTCCAACTTCAGCAAAGTGAAGATGGTGACAAGCCCTCAGTGGTCCCATTTTGATACAATTTCCTGTTCGACACCAAAACCTATTTTTGAATGGAATTATTAAGGCTTAAAATACATGATTTAAGGCAAGTGGAAAACCTATTTGGTCTGTCGTCTCCCAAATGCTAAAAAAAAAAATACTTTCTCTGTCAGGCATCTTGGAGTAGCATACAAATTGCAAGGATGGAAAGAGTCTCTGTTAAAACGCCCTGTGCTATGCCTTTCTATGATGTTTAAGACAATTACTGCAGGTAACTACTGCTCACGTGTCTTTCAGAATCGTTTCTGAAGACCCGCTAAAAATGCTGTTAACTCTAAGAGACTTAATCTGTCAGGATGCATTAAGGTGACAGACTGTTCATGCTAGTTCAAACTAAAAAAAAAAAAATACCGTGTAATAAAATGCTTTCTATAAACTCAGGAAAGCAAAGAAACACAGTTCTCTACTAATTTCCCCAGTATTTGGGAACCATGGTGGTAGGGTACAGGAATGGTAATTTCACTCCCTGGAGAGCCTTAGTAATGATTTCTTAATGCTTTTCCAGAGGATTTTTTTTTGCTCTTGTGAATATGTTTAAAGGACCTAGAAATAACTTTTCTGAAAAAGTACAGTAGCTGCTTAAAAGAAGAAGGAGTTGGTTCATCTCTCAGCATTATTCCTGCCTCGTAGAGTGTGAAACATATAGACACAAACACAGACACACACACACACACACACACACACACCTGCTGTTTTGTGAAATGAAATCCATACTTGAACCCAAACCCCTTATTCTCAGTCAGCACAGTCCACGTCTCCATCTTTGGGCTTCAGATCTAAGTTGAGAGGAAAAGACAAGATGGGGGGTGACACCTTGCAAATCCAGAGAGAAGTGTCTGCAGCCTGCGACATCTTTGTGAAATTAGAAAATGAAGCCCCGTCAGATTTTGCAAACGGGGGATGTACACGTTGGCGCTTTCTTCTGATGACTGATTTTTGCCCAAATGCGAAGTTTGGTCTGATAAAATCATTGAAGCCCTCTCTGTTCAGACGCATCTGAAATTGAAGAGCTCGGGAAGAAAGTGATGGAGGGAGAACGTTCTCTTCATCACAGCTGCCAAGTCAGAAATGAGGCGTTCGTATTTGGGAGTCGAGATTCCAGACTCAAGTCTTGGTGTCTCGTTCTCACATTAGAGATGACTGTGCATGTAGGCAGACAAGGGGGGGATGTGCAGGAAATGCTGCTTGACACCTTGGAATGGCTTTGGGTGGGGGGGCATCTGGTCCCCACCCCTGTTCCTTCCTGGCTGGAGAACTTCTTCCAATAGGAAAAAGCTGTTCCTGCCTACTTAACCGTAAATCTGCCAGCTGGGAATATTTTCTGACTGAAGCACAAATGGGTTCATGAGATGGTACAGCCGGCATTGTGGTTCTGATAGGACCAAATATAGTTGTGCTTTCTTGACGAGAGAGAATACACGTGGAAATTTGATCAGCAGCAGCATTTAAGGCCACCTTGTGAAAGCTTACTCAAGTATTCTATTTATTGGCTGATCCTGCTGCAGTCCAGTCCCCAGCTTTCTCACTGCTGCTCCATGCAGGAATCTAATGCTTTGTCACACCTGGCTCGCTGCTCCTTCATTCCTGAAACCCTGAGGACATTTGTCCTCTGGTTGATGGGATCCCTTGAGACAGCTGTGCATGCACGGTGACGCCTCTGCTCCGTGGGCAGCTAGGAACCCTTGAGAGAGTCTTGAATTATCCTTTGCCCAAGAATCACCCGAGTGACACTGGTTTTAAAGCTCCTCATTGAGAGTAGCAAATCATCATTAGGATCCAGAACGTGCATTTGACCTAAGCTCACCAGGTGATTCTTCCAACTTCTCTACCAACTCCTTTCCTTTGTTTTTTATTTTTTTTTTTACATCCTTGACACAAAATTTGCAAGAAAACATTTTTTTTTTTACCCAAACAAAAAGACCGTTTTACCACTAGTTTCTAGAGATTCCATTCCAGAAGCATTCAAAGGCAGACTTACTTTATTTTATTCAGTGCCTTAGATTTCTCAGCAGAAGATGAAGGTATTTAGATCCCTAAATGTGAGTAAAATTGCTACTGATCATTTTTAAGAAAATATAGGGATCCCGACAGCATGCTGTAATTTGCATCCCTTTTGTACTGTCTCTTGCCAGCTCTAGAGTTAGCAAGGAACAACACAACTGCCTCTGAAAAGGACAGGTTTAAGATGAAAATAATGCTTTTTGCAAAACTCACAGCGTCGGAGGCTGCGGACCGTGCTCTTCCAACTGGAGAATCCTGTATTTGTAATAAATTCCTTTTGCTCTGGATGAGTTCTGCATTTGCAATGAGGTTAACTTGGCAACATCCTAGTTGATTTTAATAAAAATAGCTGCTTTGAGGACAGGGAGCTGAGGTTGCCAAATTTACAGCTGCCTTGCACAATTACTCTTACACCCCCTTCAGGGCTCCCTGGAACCAGTAAGCAAATTAAGTGTATCGATTGCAATTTTGTTGGACTAACCCCGCTTTCTTTTTTATTTTTTTTTCTTAAGGAATAAACTTGATTCTTTTTAGTATGTGTCTGTTCAGAGTAATCTCTTTTCTTTTCAGCCATAACACAAAGACAACATCATGGCTGGATCCACGACTTGCGAAAAAGGCTAAACCCCCAGAAGAGTGCAAAGGAAATGGTAGGTTATTAAGTTTTTATGGGGATTTCAGCCGCCGTGCACTTAGAGGATGTTTATGTTTCTGAAAAGAGGGTTTTACCTAAAAGTGGTCGTAATCTGGTGGAGAGACCATTTCAGAGATGTAATATTTGAATGCTCAGCTACACGACAGAATTAGCCCGGCATTTCATCAGGGCCATGCGCTTTTGCTTTTCCTCTCCACGGAGATCTGGGCTGAATACCACATGTCTGTCATCCCCGGGTTGTTTCTGTTTGACCCTTCAACTGACCTTCCGCCACCTACTAAGGACTTGGCGATTGCAGTATGTCCCTCTGGAGACCGTGATCTTTTAGTTGGAATCAGGTAATATGCATAGGGAAACAGCGTTGTGGCACTAGAAATAGGATTTTCTTTTGTCTTGAAAGGCATTGCCCTCTGGCAGTTACTAAGGAGTCATCAGTGTAATAATACATGCACTTTTTATTTTGTTCAGACGTTGAAATAATGTAACTCGTTGTAGCAATGCTTTGGATGATCCTTTGTATTTTCCTGCTATACTTGTCTAAGAGTGGGCTGTGTTCATGCCTGTAAGGAATTTTGCAAACGAATTCAGGGAACTGTATGAATGTAAAACTTACTTCTAGATTAACCAATTAGATAGCTGATGCCTGTGGTGCTTGAATTTTTAAAAGATATATATCGAATTGAAGGTTAAAAGAGCATCTAAAACTCAGCCAAAAGAATAAGTAGCATATCCTTGTGATGATTTGCGATGTGACCAAGTTCAGAACCCTTCTCTGATTCAATTACCAGAACCTTTCTTAGAAGTTTCTGTTATTTGAGGAGCTTGTAGAGATGAAGAAAGTGAAACAATATCTGGACTTTAAAAAGTTTTTTTTTTTAAAGTTAACTTTTACAATGTCTCTAATGCTAAAAGTGATTTCATTTTAACCATAATTCCAATGTTCTCAACTGAGGCTCTGATACCTCAGTGTATCCCTGTGATGAAAGACAGCTCTTCACGGGCCAGGAGGTATCTTACTGAGTTATATTTTAAAAATTGGAAAATGTAACTTATACGGCCATAGGTATCCAGTTTGCACCCGGTATCCACAGTGAATTTTATATCTGGAACTTGAACTGTATCTTTTCTGAGTAACAGTCCAACAGTATGTGATTTAATCCCATGAAATTATTCTAAAACTTGAACTTTAAGCATCATCGGGGCCCCTTTCGTTGACACCAATCAGACTTGTGTTGCCAACGGTGATAGGTTATGCATTAAAGTGGCCCGACGTGTGATAGCTGAATGTTGTAATTTACTTAAGTCACAGATGTAAAGCCTTAGTATGTCCTAATTAAAAGGAATTTAATAATGTTACAGTTCTGTGACACATTGAACTTCTCAGCTGTCTTGCTCCTCAGAGTTGTTCTTTTCATTATAAAATGCTATGAAAGCCAAATTGTAAAATCCTGAGAGAGGTAGGCATAGCATAGTGCATAATTATCATATTTCTGTGATAGGAATTTTCCCCCACGTCTGTCTTCAGTCTCCTAAGGGTGGTTGCTGATACGGTGCTAGCAGGCCTGTGAACCACAAGTCCAGGAAATGAGTCCTGGAATGTAGGAATTGCCTTAGCATTATTTACGGCTGGACAATTACTGTATGTTTTTAGCTTCCAAAAATAAATCATTCGGAGACTTTGTTCCATATGCTACCGGAATATTTTACAATGGATACAAGCATATTCTTCATTAGGTAATACTGTTACTTGTGTTTTGTTTTTGTGTTGGTCGTGTAAATGAAAATGACTTACTGACAATACTGAATGTTAATGGGTTGCTGTTGAGCCTGCCAGCTAAGTCAGTTATGAATCACACATCAGCACAGACAACAGAACGTTATTGTGGTAGTTTTTAGAATATCGTAATGTGTGTGATAACAAATTTGCACAAGTTCCAGACAGTATCTTTAGCTGGCCAACACTGACCCATCTTTGCTCCCCGAGGCAGGGAAGGCCAAATTACCAACCAGTGTAGAACTGAGTGAACATGAAGTTCAGCTGAATTTGTGAAGACCCAATGCTGGGTTCCCTCTCTTTCACCTCTGCTTCTAGGCATTTGCCTGCCAAGGTTTTCAACTAACAGCCTACTACAGTTCAGTACATTTTTTTTTTTCGAAGAACCAGGCAGTAAATATTTTAGGCTTTGCAGATCCCCCAGTCTCTGCAATTACTCACTGTGCAGAAAGAGCCAAAGTCAATATGTAAAGGTCATGGGTTTATTCTAATACAGCTTTATTTATGGGCATACAAATTGGAATTTTGCGTACCTTCATCTAAAAAAATATATTCTTTAGATTTTTCTTAGACTGATAAAAATGTACAAATGGTTCTTAGCCCATGGGCCCTATGAAAGTTAGGGTGAGCTGGATGCAATGCATAGAATGAACACATGTGGCTCTTTTCATAGGGTGGATCTCAAAAGTCTATGCTTTGCAGTATTTTTCTTCTCAGAAAGTTAAGACTGTTGAAAAACTGGGGTGTTTCTCAGGGGTTATAGCTTGACTTTTTGCCTCTAGACTTTGCAGTTAAGTGTTGAACACTTCTCAGGGCATTAACTGAGAATCTGAATTCTCTGGAAGTTTCTATTGTGTCATTCCAGCCCCGTGAAAGTTCCTCCATCTCTAGGCTGGTTTCTCTAAATCCTAGCAGTAACTGTCTCTCCAGGCCAACTCAACATCAAGTGCAGATTCTTCCCTCAGGTCTCTAGGGCTCTCTTTTCTTCAGAATCCCACATCTTCTAGACTCTGTGGCTTCAGCAGTTCTGTGGACCCTCTTGTATACTCCTCTTTGGATTTTGCTGTTTCCTCATGGACTATAAACTACTTATTCCATTCTGCCTGGAAATAGAAATTGTAGTTCAGTGGTTTTGCAATTATGCATTTTAGACCTTGTTTGGGCTGCCTGTTATAAATTGCTAGTTCAATAATCCCTTGTTCAATCCTTTCACATTGTGGCCTGCATACGCACTACAAATGAATATGGGAATGTGCGTGTGAGCTTGTGTAAGCATGCATACAGGTGTATCTGTGAATGTCTGTTTTTGCAGAAATGTTTACATAGATACCTAAAGTTGATGTTTTTGTCTGCTGCAATAAAGGAAAGTAAAATAAAAGAGGGTTGGGAGCAGACACCAACTGCTTAGAGTTTTCCTCAGATCAGGAACAACAGCAAAGGTTTTTGAATTGGTATCAAGGAGGAAAATTGAATCCACACACTCACTTCACTGATACAAGGGCAGTCATTCTGCATAGTTTCAAAGGATGCTGTTGGTCCATTCTCCCACCATGTGGTTAAAAACACCAAAGGCATCGTTTTCCTTGTGTATACTGTAGCTCTGAGTTCACTTCGGACTTTGAACATCAGTCTACAGGCAGAGAAAGCCTCCACCTACAACTGACTGGGTTCTATTATTAGGATTTGCAAGAATCGCTGTTTGGCAAGCCAAGACAGCCTCTTTCTTACATTGCTGCAGAAATAGCAATTAAATATTCAACGATGTGCGTACCAGATTGGTTAAACTACACAGGAAGCACCGTCATGTTTGTTTCCTGAGAGTCAGCATTGGGAATTCTTCTGAGACATTTCCAATCTCAGTTATGTGATGAAATATCAGTACAATAAAAAAAAAATACTAAATGTGAGGGAGGTCTAGGGAGGGAATGATTTTTTTTTTCAAAAGTTGAAATGTGATTGAATTCAGTTGGAACGCTTGATTTTGTTCACAAGAACTGTGTAGGGCTTGGAGCCCAGGAAAACTCCATCCCAAATGCACGACCTCTGACCTTCCACTTGAACCCCGAGAGGCTTGGCGTTCATCCAAATCCAATGAGAATTCTGCGTATTCTCCACAGATTGAGGTTCACATACTGAAACCACAGTGCTTATTGTACCATAAATTCTAAATAACTACACAGTTTGCATTCCTTCAGGAATTCAGCTTCACAGAAGGAAAAAGGAGGAGTCAGAATAAAGGGCTTTAGATGACGCCAGAGCATCCTGGAGAGATGAAATGAACATATCCTTGTGGTCTTGGAACTATCCTTCTAGCCAATTCCGGCTTGATCATTGACAGAATACGATTTCCCCCCTTCTTTCTGTTAAACTCACCCTAAGTTCTCACCAAATTTTCATTACATCTATACACATTATTTCCGTTATCGAAAGTGTATGGATTCTGAGTGTATTTTGACATGTTGCCCTAAGGAAATACAGAATCTTAACCCATTTTTAGGCATCAAAGCAGCATTTCAATGACTGGATGGTCCTTTAAATTATTTTCTTTTTCAAAATGCACATAAAGACAGTGTAAGGTATACCCTCAAATATGTTCATTAGGATCAAGTACTTATTCTCTAAGAGAAGAAAAATAGTAGAAAGGGGCAGGCTTTGTGCCTAGCCATGAGGACACCTGCTCTCCTTGTCCAAGCTTGGGTTCCCACCTGCACTACGTTCCCAGTTTCAGCATCCTGCAGAGAAACACTGTGGGAGGCAGTGATGACGGCTCATGTGATTCTAAGATTGCCTTCCTGGTTCCTTGCTTCAACCCCAGCCCAGACCTGGCTATTCCGGATAGTGGGGGGGGGAGGGCAAAAGCAGATGGGAAATCATTCTTGTCTCTATGTTCATGTCTTTCTCCCGCTATTTCTCTGTCTGTCAAATAAATAAGGACCAATACTGTGGCATGGTAAACTGAGCTTCTCCCTTGGACACCCGTCATCACATAGGAGCAGCAGTTCAAGTCCTGCCTGTTTTACTTCTGATCGGCTCCCTGCTCATGATTTCATGGGATGGTGTTGGATGGTTCAAGTCCTAGGGGCCCTGCACCCATGTGGGAGCCCCAGAGGAGGCTCCTGGCTCCAAGCTTCGACACAGCGTAGCTTTAGCAACTGTTTAGGGAATGAGCCAGCAGGTGGAAGATCTCTCTCTCTCTCTGAACCCATCCTCATCTCTCCTTCTGTCGGTAATTACCTTTCGAATAAAACTGCAGTAAATCTTAACAAAAATAAATGATGTACATAAATAATTAATTTTAGGGATAAAACAGTAGGAAGTACTCTTTAGTTCTGAATCATTTCTTAAGTGACTTTTAGAAAAGCAGGTGCACATATTAGATTTTCAGATTTCAAGTTCTTTTTCTAGACTTTTGCAGAGTTTATGTCCTTTCCAACAGAGGCTTCGGACTGTTTCTTATTAAGTTTACATTGATAATGAATGATTCGAATTTCTTAACAAGATTAAATACAACCAAATCGATTTTCCCTTCAAGTGTTGTTTTTCCTAACCTGATAACCCTGATGAGGCTGCTGAGGTTATATTTGTAAACAGCCTTGGGGTTTTTCTACCAGGAAGATGTTATAAAAGCAGACTCTATTCATTTTAATTCTTCAAACACCAAAGCTTTACAATTATGAAAATTAATTTTTATGCAAATATTGAGCACCTACCTTTATGGAATGGGTCGATTTGGTACTTTGTTTCTATCCTTGTGTGAAAATAAGGAAGTAGCAAACAGCTTAATGGAAGTAGTTACTTTCTACCTAGTTGATTGGTAATTATTCATATATGCTATGATTTTTCTATTGAAACACTTTGAGGTATGTGTCCCCCCCACTGTTTCCAGTATCCTTGTCTCAGAAGTACTCAGAAAAAAAGGTGTGGGAATAATAGTCTTTGCAGAGAAAAGAGCAAAATTTATACAAATTAAATCAAAGAGAATTGATATCCCCCTAGTATGCTGTGGTATCAAAGTTTGGTTTGTTTATGGCTAGCATGTCTTCTAATTGGTCCCAGTGGCTATTCTGAATTGGTTGATGTCAAGACCATAAGAGTTGCTAAGTATTTTGAATATTATTCTCATATTAATTATTTATGGAGTTCACCCCGTAGCCGTTCATATTTATTGCAGCTGTAATGCAGTATCCGTGTAGGGATTATGCACCTCTACCTCTTGCTATTTCTTGATTGCTAAGGTGTATTTTTTGTTTGAGAGCGAATTATGCCTTTCAAAGCTCCTCAATGCATGTGCCGTTAAAGATAATATCACCACCATCAGGTCTGCTCTGCACTGCTGTGCCGAGTGACTTTAGCATTTTTCAAATACGAGATTTTTAAAGCCTTTGTATCTTGAAATGGTTAGAAATTCGCAGCAAGTTTCAAAGTAATATACAGTGAAGCCTAAATTCTCCTCAGGAGTCTCCTCCGAAGTTAATAACTTACATGAAGAGACTATGGTATCAACGGCAGGCAATGCGCTTCCGAGCAGCCAGGTATGCTTCCAGTACACATCAGAGAGAGAGAGAGAGAGTGTGTGTGTGTGTGTGTGTGTGAGTGTGTGTGTAAGCATTATGGCTATACAACAGAGTTAGAAGATTGACATTTATTGCATTGAATATTTCTGTCCATGTACATCAGTCTTCCCAATTATTTATGTCTTCTTAAGACTTTTCCATTATCATTCTGTAAAAAAATATGTATTTTTAGGGTATACCTAAGCAGCTTATTTCCTTGAAACAATTTAAATGGTTGTGCATTTTAATTTATCTTATTGCGTCTCTACCGTTATGAAGAAATATGATAGACTTGAGTATTTAATCTCTGACCTTACATAAATTATCCATTAAGCACACATCTTTTTCATGCATTTTTTATTATTTCTGTGTAGATAATTTGCTATTGAAATGATCTTAAGATTATTGATATGGTAGATTACATATACTGATTTTTAAAACTGAACCAATCTATCATTTTGGGTGAAGAGTCCCATGTGCTATATAAGCCTTTTTATATATCGCTTTGTTCAACTTGCACATTTTCAAGCTTTATTAAGGAGGAACAGAATTTTCATTGTTGCCATTGTTTTCATCTGGTTTGAATGTCAGAGCATTCCTGGCTACCTTAAATGATTTGGGAGGCACTCTCTCCTCTCGTGTTTTTTTGGAAGAGTTTGTGTAAAGTTGGTGTCAGTTCTTTTCTACATGTTTCATTTTCCACTGAAATCATGTGAGCTAAACAATATTTTCAAGAGAATTTTACTTAGGTATTTGATTGTTTTAACGGTCAGGGGGACCGTTCAGGATGTGTCCTTCACTGTGTTTCAGGGTTGACAGTTGTGCCAGTTCAGTAATTGATCTGCTTCTTCCAAGTTGAATTTTTTCAGGAAATTTCTGTGGCCCTGTCTTCCATTCCACTGTAGTTCTACCTGTCGCATGAACCCTGCCACTAGATCCACTGTGCAAGATTTTAATTTTATTATTTTGTTTTTCCATTAGTGGATTTGGTGCTTTTTAAACTTCTGTCTGTTTTCTGTTTATTATCGCTTGATTCAAATTCACAATTGCTTCTCAAACAGCTTTATGATCACTGCTTTTTTAGACCTTTGCCTGAATTTTACCATTTGATTTTGCTTGATAATGGGGTCCTCCAATGATCTCTTTTCATTCCATCTCTGGTTTTCTTGGTTCTTGCTATAATGAGTTATATTTGAATTTAGACTGGACATTTTTATATATAACTTGTCTAAGTAGACATTTTTTAAAAAGCATTCATTTTGGCAGACAGTATCCCTGTCTCGGTTTGATGTGTTGTTTCTGACCAATTTAGTAGGCTGCCGTTCCAAACTGAATTATTTAGCTTTCAAAGCCTTTGCAGTTGTTTTTCTTTCTTTTTTTTTTTTCTCTGATTGTTTCTTCTTGGGAGGTTTTTGTTGTTGCTGTCCTTGTCGGTCAGAATGTATTGCTTGCAGGTGCTACCTGTAAGATGTAGAAGGCACGTTCCTGAGTCACCATTTTTGCCTGGAAGGCTCTGAAACGCCAGTTCCATGGGCATGGGAAATGTTGACTCTAACCCGTGTTCTCATCCCATCTAGCTGGTCTGAGTCAGGGGAAAGGCCACCTGTATAGGACCCAGCATCATCACCATGGCACACGCGTTAGAAAATCTCTGTTTGTGGAGGTAGGTTGGCCATTCTGGACCCTACAAGCACTAACCCAGCAAGTAAAATGGACTCACCACTGCCACTGGTTATAGGCAAGGGAAGAGGTTCTCCTGGGTCCCTGCTAACAGGTCTCATTTTGTGGACTCCCCGCCAGAAAAAGTAGGCATTCGCCATTTGTTTGCTTGCTTCTTTGTATGTAGTGCAGGTCAAGAATTTTAACTCTCATTTTTCAGGCAATTATGCTGTGGCAAGGGCTTAAGGGCCTTGCTCACTATGTGTCCTAAAAAATGAGGCTTGAATCCAACTCACCTGAGCTTAAGATGGGGTGTCCTTCATCCAGCACCACACAATATAGGGCATAACGAATTTGTTAGAGGTAATTGGTTACAAGTAGTCTTACTGTAACATTTTGCACATAAATAAAATGAACTTTTCTCACATTTCCCCTAAGCCATCTTAGTGGTAAATAGGCTGATTGGTGGAACTGTATGATGAAATAAGTATGAAAGTGCCATATAACTTTTGTTCTTAAGTGAATAGGGTGCAGTTAGCTCTCAGAAAGATCTTTTAAGATAAGTATTGAAGTAGATTTTGTGTTATTATGAAACATATTGTGTTCAAGAACAAGCTCCTATTGTTTCCTGTGTTTTCAGAACGTATTAACATGCTCAGTGCAGTCCACATAATGTGGAAACAGTCTTGCTAGGAGCAGAACGTGGGTTCATGTCAGTCATGCTGTCCAGGTTTGAGTGTCCCTGGGTGGTGAAGTTTGCTCAGCAATGCAGAATGCCAAACAGAAAGGTGAAGCTCTGATCTGAGTATTACAGGCACGTTCTTCCAGAAATGGGAGTATCGGATGCAGATTGTCAACTCAAAGTCAAGGAATTGAGCATCCGCTGTGGCTCCTGGCTGGGAAAACAAGTCAAAGGTTTAACTCCATTTCTTGAGTTGAGATGATCTAGCAGCTCTCTGTCCACATCTAATTTTAAGTTTTCTTAACTGCTGTGCATCAAAAAAAAAAAAATAGTACTTTCCAAGCTGTTGCTGGTTAACAAAAACAAAAGACAAAGCAAACTTCAAGTTCTTTTAATCTACACAGGGAACCTTAAAGAATCCTGTACTTCTTGCTTCAGCATCACCCATGCCCAACTCTTGCAGGCATTTAGAGAGAAAACCAGCAGATGGAAGGTTTCTTTCTCCATCTCTCTTTCTGTACAACGAATAAATTAATAAACCCTTCCACAAGAGTTTCTGGAAACTCACAATTACATGTGAGCTTTATGGAGACTCCTTGTTGCACACAGACAAAAACGGAACAAACTTTTCTTTAGTGTTTTGATACCAAAACTATTTAAGGGGTCTTCAAGAAGCTTGTGGAAAATACCTGTTATGATAAAACTGTGCATGAGTTTCAAACGTTTCTGCACCCAAAATTAAGCTATTTTTAATCCCATATTTCTATGAACATTTTAAAGGAACTTAATCAATGTAGAATTTCTTATTTAAAAAAAATATTTATTAATTCCTAATGGAAATGCAGCATTACAGAGGGTGGGAGAAACAGAAAGAGGTTTTCCCTCCACTGGTTCATTCCCCCAAATGACCACCACAGCCAGAGCTGAACCAGTCCGAAGCCAGATACCAGGAGCCTCTTCTAGATTTCCCATGTGGGTTCAGTGTCCCAAGGCTTTGGGCCATTCTCCATTCTTTCCCAGGGTAAGTTGGATGGGAACTGTAGCAGCCAGCATATGAATCAGCACTCCTATGGGATGCGGGAACTGGCTAGTGGAGGAGTAGCTTGAGGAGCCACCATGCCAGGCAACCAATTTCCTTATTTCTCAGGTACCACTTCAAGTCAGCAATACAAAAATCAATGTGAAATTGTATTGTGTTCATAAACTCCTTACTACTAAGAGATAAGTCTGAAACATGATACCATTTTCTGGTTTTGACCCGTAAAATTACGTTGTGATGTTTTCATATTGATTTCCTAGCATTTTTTTTTATATTAGAAAATGCCCCCCACATTATCTTTTCTTTATGCTAAATTACCCCTACTCAAGAACTTTAAGCCTACAGGGAAGAGTAGTTTTTTTTCTCTGCTGTAGTTCTAAGTTCTTCCATGATATCCTGTCATTTTTTTTCCTTTTAATATACTTTATCAATCTACAAGACCAAGGACTGCAAAAAGGAGAGTTCAGATTTTGCTCGGTGAAAAGAGACTGGAATTGGAGCAGAGTCTTAAAGATGGATTGGATTCTGGGTCATTGTCACATGTGCAGGTTCCCATGGTGACTTTGTGTCTTCCACTGCTTCGTAGGGTATTCCATTCTAGTGGCTTTGTCACATTGCGATGGATCCATCCATGCTATATTCCTACTCCAGTCAGGTCTCTGTATTTGTTATATTGTCTTTCTTGCCTGATCTTTCTGACTTGTGAAATCCATCTTTCCCATCACCACCAGACTGTTGTCCTTACGTGGGATCGTTCAATCTCTATTTTTCTCTCTGGAATTCTTCTCACACTTAATATGAAATCCCCTTCCACATGAATCTCTCCTCACAGCTCATCGTAATATATTATCCAGCTATCGTTTCACATTTGCCTTCAGCATTCAAGATAAATCCAGACTTTGTGTGTGTATGTCAGAGAATGTGAATGATTCCTGCACTGTTCCATTATATTTCTTTTTCTTGAGATCAATGCCAGCTGTAGCTATTGCTTTCTTTATTCTACTCTTATTACTAATGGCTGAGTTGCCATTAAACACACACACACACACACACACACACACACACACACACACACGATTCAGAGAGTAAAGTATGTGGCTAAAATTAAAAACGAAATCCAAATAGCACTGAGTACATTGGGAAAACATGGATTTGACCCCTAACCATCAAAGGAGCTCCTATTAAAATTATGCCTGAAGATTGGGATAGATAAACATATTAATTAAAGTGCAAAGACTGGACTTCACAGTACTGTTTCTTTTACCAAAAAGAAAAAAGTATCATTCCTTAGCTTGACATTCTTGAGCAAACACATCAGGATTTTCTCTTTTGAATCAAGTTTCATATGTCAATGTGAGCATGTTTCGTGTTTAATGAACTTATATAACAAGTGTTGTTCTTTAAGACAACAAATATAGTCTATGGGTCACTTACTCTTGCATGGGGAAATTACTATGACTCTTTCTAGACAGAAACTACTCTTTTCATAATGGTCTGTAAGAACTATTCCCTGTTTTTATTTGTCCGCTCGCCCTCCCAACTCCACTGAGAACATATTTTGTCCAAGAATTCAGGACACACGAAAATGGGGAGTTTGGTTAGGCTTATTTAAAAATTTTCATCTCATACTGCGTTTTGAGCCATTTCTGCCTTCTGCTCAGCCCAACAACGGAGGCTTGGTCATCTTCAATAGCTGTTGTATTTGATTTAAAATTATAACCTTATCGCCAGGAGCTATATCATATTAGCATCTTATTGTTGTTATTTGTAGTACAATTGAAGAATGACTGCTTCTTTTCAACCTAGATCCAGCCTGTGTGTTTTTATGTGGGCCTATTTGACTGGAAATTTTATTTCCTAAACTAGCACAGTATCTGATAGTAATGGAATTAATTTTGCAACATCTTCACACAAAACTCACCAGATACCTAATGCCATACAGTCACCAGTTGCTTTTAGACCATGGATAGAGAAAAAAAAACTAACATGTATATCAATATTTCATAATTTTGCATTTTTCTCAATCGGTTAGGGTTCCAGTTGGTTTATTCTCACAGCAATATCAACGTGTTAGGTGGTATGTGAGACAGCCTTTAAAAACTATAAGATGCTGAAACCCCCAAGGGATCTGGGACTACAATTGCGATGTGGGGTGTAACTTGACATGTACCACAGTGTGTTCCCTGGTGATGACAGCGTGTCCCCTGGTGATGCAGAGCTGCAGCACTGAGTCAGAGGAGACTGTAACGGTTTTTACAAGTTCATTTTTTACTGCTTCTGATCAAAGAACACAGGCTTCTGTCCTTACTCTCTGTCTCCACTCTCTCTTCTGGACTCTCTTATTTGATGTGCTTCTGACTTAGAGATTTCTGTTAGAGAGTTTGTGCGCATTAAGGAAGACTAGAGAGGTAGGTATGTCGCTCTAAGAAAACCAGCACAAACATCCATGTATCATGGCTAAAGAGAGTAAATCCAACGAGTGCCTGACTTATGCCTAAATGGGAATAGTGGAAAAGCACAGCATGATAAACACATCTGGGTTAATGAGAGGAGATTTCTATCGGAAAATGGATTTTTGGTGGTCAGTTGTAAGGGACCAAACAAATAAGTTGTAACTGAAGAAGAGAGAAAAGAAATGTGTTAGGTGTGGATGGACTTGAGGAATCTAGTGACGGGACATGGTTGCCTGAGTCAGGAGTGATTTATAGTCTTCTGTAGGATAAAATAGGTAAGGAGCCGCTTCTGACCCCCATTCCTAGAGCCATTCCTACAGATTCGATTTCAATCAATTCCTGTCCTTCCCACAACTAATTTTGTGATTGTTTCAAAATGAACATCCCGAGTAATGAATGCATGTCTTTCGTGTTGCTTTTAGTGTGTTTTATTTAATCCCCACGCTGTCCAGGTGAGCACAGGATATCCTGATTCCCGTTTTACAGAAAATGAATGCTGGAATCACGTGACTCTTCTCAGAAGGAAGACGCTGTGAAAAATACTGTGACTCTTGATACACTCTAACGGTCCTGTGTCTTACTCTGGGTCCGAGATGGTTTTTAAAACGATATAAATCTTTCTTCCTTAGGCAAGAACAGAATGTGTGGCCTTTAGAAGCAATTGCGGTCAGCCACTAAAATTTACAACTGCTACTAAAGGCTTGCCTTAAGGACATGTTAACATGTATTTCATACTAATTTTACGTATTGGAAACTTGGTAGAAAAAATGACTCTATCACAAAACATTTTGTCTCATACACATGATAGCTTCAATCACACCAATCATTTGTACCACACTTGTTTTGTTCACCCAATCAACTGAGAGTCTTCTTCCCCCTTTCCATACTTGCTCCCATGCACATGAACAAATTAATCTCTGTGTCACTCTGTGTCTCATGAAAACGGTCATTTTGGGGACTGACCCAAACAGCTGCACAACCCTATGTATTCTTTGTGACTCTCTAAAAGCAGAATTCTGCATTGCTGTTTAAATTTCTGTTTGTTATTCCACATCTAAAGTCCTTGCCTTGCATCTGCCAGAATCCCATGTGGACTCCAGTTCGGGTACCAGCTTTTCCACTTCCCATCCAGCTCCCTACTTGTGGCCTGGGAAAGCAGTGGAGGACGTCCCAAAGCCTTGGGATCCTGCACTGGCGTGGGAGACTCAGAAAATGTTTCTGGCTCCTGGCTTCGGATTGGCTTAGCTGTGACTGTTGAGGGCACTTGAGGAGTGAGCCAGCAGATGGAAGATCTTTCTATCTTTCCTTCTGTCTCTCTTGTGTATCTGCCTTTCCAATAAAAATAAATGAAACTTTTTGTTTTTCACAAAGCTGAATCATGCCTATAAAATTGTATGAAGAAAAATAGTATTAATAAAAAGAATTTTTTAAAAAGCTGGTTCAACATTGGATAAACTGGTGATTCCAAAAAAAAAAGATAGAAAAAAGATAAACTTTTTAAAAAGTGAATTGTTACAAAAAAGAAAGATGGATTATTTTGAACAGCTGCTGTATTTCAGTAAGGGGAAAAATACAGCCTATTTGTTATATCTTTGTATGGCCATCACTTATAATCCCCACAATCAAATAAATGAGAAACAGTGCATTGGCACATATTAGGATGTTCCAACTAGATTCGTCATTGTGAATTCTGATCCAATTACTTGCTGTTTTCATTTTTAAGTTGAACAGTGCTGGTTAGACCCAATTTCCATTGTTTAATGAACAGTGTAGACATCAGTGGCAAATTCCACAGAGATCAGAACAAAACAATGGCATCGTGTAGAATAATCTCTCCAAGCTCAGTGCCTTTGGGATCAATAATTTCTCTCCACCCTGTTAGACCATTCTTAGTGTTAGAGGCTTAAGTTAAAAACAGGGAGAAAAAAAAGTATTTCTCAAGTTGCTTTTACAATTTGATAATGAGACAAGTACATATTTTGGGGCTGTTTTGCACAGTGGTTTAAGGAAAAGATGGGAGAAAGACTGAACTTTCTGTGTGTTAGTTTATTGAACAGAGGTTAGCAAGGTATCTGCATAGAACAGAAGAAACTTATGTTATGCAATGCTTCATCTTCCAGTTGGTCCATCTCTTGGGGGTTCTAACTCTAGGCTGTTTCACAGATGTTAATCAGTTATCTTAGTGATGTGAGTTTCAATTTGGTTTTATGCAGGAATTCGTAAGTGATGATGTGCCTGGTTTCAGACAGTGCGCCGATTTGTGTAGGATAGCAATTGGACCGAATAAGAGCTTGTCCCCTAAGAATCTGAACTTGTCCCCTGAGAATCTGACATCCCCCACATCATGAAAAGTAAGCGCTAGTTTTATTTTGTGTTGTGATTTACAAGTTTGGAATTCATTGAACTTCCTTAAAACAGGGTTGTTTCCGATTCCATTATCCCCTAAATGTGAACAGGGTGCCGGAAACCCTTCTCTTACAATGGCTGGAGACCTTCCTGCCTACCCTATGAACCTTCTGGATTGGCTCCACTTGGGTCCTCTCTGTCTCACTACCACCTCAATCAGGTTTATTAGCTGCAAGCAGCAGCTCACTATTTTATCTGTCAACTCTGTCACTAAGAGCTATGGCTGGGATGCCAGAGGTGTTCTTTGCTCTTAACATCCCAATTGTGGTCTGGCAACCAGTAGCTGTATATTTCCATGGACATTATTTTTTTTTCCTACCCAAAAATTAAAGCCAGTAGTATCTGATAACTCAGCACAGAGACAATGATGATTGAGGAGTCACCCGTGTAACATTCTGTGAGGAAGGGATTAGAATCACCAACCTAAAGATAAGGAGACAGCTCTGCACATTTAAACTTGCTTTTGGAAAATGTATTTATTTGAGAGGCAGAAGATGGAGACAGTCCCACCTGTTGGTTCACTTCCTAAAGACGCTAATGTCTGGGGCTCCGTCGAGGCTAAACTCAAGCATCTAGAACTCAAGCCAGGTCACTCCGATGGGTGTCAGGACTCCAGCTAGTCAGCTGTCAGCGCTGCATCCCAGAGTTTGCACTAGCAAGGAGCTGCAGCCGGGACCTGAAGAAGGAGCTTAAACCTAGACACTCTAATGGGGCATGAAGCTATCTTAACAGCTAGCAAAGCTGCGCTAAGCAGTAGCACTGGCAACCAAGCCAAGATCCTCCTTGTTTCAATGTGTGATTTTAGATTGAATGGGTAACACATCACATCCTCTAGAATGCAGAAGCCATGAAGTTTTCCCTCACTTTTCCTCTGCTACCAAGTTCCCTACATGAGAAATAAGCAAGTGTATTAGTTTCTTATGTATTCTTCCTGAAAGAAGCAAAAGGAAGATATCCTGTGACAAAATATAGAGCAATATACAGAATTCTTATTTTTATTTTATTTTTAAATAGTGACATTTAAATAGTTTCCAGTACTATGTTATTAAGAACTTTATTGTAATTAGTAATCTATTCTCTAATTTCATCTGCATCTGAGAATTCAGTTTCTTAGAACATATAAACCCACATCTTTCAATACAATTTACTGAGAAATGTTTTCCTTCTCCTCTCATCTGCACTATTGTTTTCATCGTATATTAAGTGGAATTTTGTATTGCAAATACAACTTTTTCTTTTTGTCAAAGATTTATTCATTCACTTGAAAGGTGGAGTTACAGAGAAGGAGGAAGAGAGAGAGATCTTCTATCTGTTGGTTCACTGCCCTGAATGGCCACAACAGCTAGAGCTGCACTGGTCTGAATTCAGGAGCCAGGAGTTTCTTTCGGATTTCCCGCATGGGTAAAGGGACCCAAATCCTTGGAATATCTTCCGTTGCTTTCCTGGACAAATAGCTAGATTGAACCTGGAGCAGCCAGAATTCGAACCTATATCTCTGTGGGGTGCCAGTGCCCCAGGCTGCAACTTTATCCACAATGCCACAGTCCCAGCCCCTCTACTTTTTCTTACCATGCATTATCCACTATATCGCCTTGCTGATACCAACGTATTGTCAAAGCTATCTAGACACCTGTTCACTTCAGTTCTGACTTTACATGTCTCAGCCCCACTGTCGTTCAACTCCCACTGCTACTGACAATATTTTGTTTTAATTGAATTCTCTTTTGCTTGGCAAGCTGTCTGTAGCATATCAGTTAGCCAATTAGTTGTGATCAGTGAAGTATCTCTTCGGCACGGCTGCCATCAGGGCACAGCTGTGCTCACGAAGGGCATCGCTCAGTATCGCAGAGAATGAAGCCCCACAGTGCGTTCCAAGTGCTGAGAACCTTGAGGTTCCTATAAGGATTAAATGAATTAGGAGATGTATAATTGTATGACCATACACCGAGAGGAAGTGCTCTCAGCAGACAACGGTGATTACATACACCTGCTCTGGAACCAGGGCCCTTGGCCTTGCATCTCATCATTCTCAAGTGCAAGCTGTGAAAAGTGGGCAAGTGTCTCAGCTTCATTGGGCTTCGATGTTCCGACCTGTAAAATGGGAGTAATAATAGAGCCTTACTTCTACGGAGGATACCATTGGCTTTTTCTTGCACTGTTGTGAGGATTTAAGAGAAGTCCATCGTTCAGAGACATGCCCGTTCATCTTTCTACCTACAGGTATCTTTAGCGAACAAAGCAAGATACACAGGGCACAGGTGGGATTTTTCCCCCTGGGAACACATTCAGCCAAGAGCTTTCATTCTGCCAACCCAGGAGCACAGCTCTGCTCTGTGACCTTGTCTATGCGATGCAATCATCATGCGTGCTAAACTACTCAATGTCTACAGAAGACTCTGAACCACACCGCCACATAATGCGCCCTTAGCAATACTACTGTTTTCCCATGTGTTTCCCAGCCAAGTTCTCCCACAAACCACTGGTTACAGTTTAGGAATCAAAAAAAAAAAAAAGTCAAATAGAAAATTTTCTGTAGCACTGTGTGTGATCAACACCTGTCTCAGTGACTTTTTGATTTATTTATATCTAAAACAATGCAGAGGAAGCATGTACATCTAAACACATGCAAACACACACAGAGAGACTCTCAAAATGTTCTCCTTTAGGGGATTTGTAATCGAACAGTAACTCATTCTGTAAATATTTGCTTATTTGTTTGAATGACAGAGTGACAGAGAGAGAGAGAGAATCTTCGTTCTGCTAGTTCATTCCCCAAATGGCTGCAATGGTCAGTGCTAGACCAGGCTGAAAGCAGTAGCCAGAAACTCCATCAGGGCCTCCCACAGGAATGAAGGGAATTCAAGCACTTAAGACATCATCCACCACTTTTTACCGGCACATTAGTAGGGAGCTGGATTGCAAGCACAGTAGCCAAAATTTCAACTGGCACTCTGCTGTGTGATGCCAGCTTCCCAAGTAGCAACTAAAGCCATTGTACCATGACTTTAAATTGAACGGGGGTACGGCCAGTGCAAAACTGTGTGGGAGACAAAAATCTGTCTCCTTTCTTTGGAAAACCAGTGACTGTCATGCTAGATGGGACACTTGGTTTAAGGCGCAAACAGATGACTGAACAATAGTGATCAGGAGAGATCTCATAAGCCAGGATGTTGGAATTGTTCGATAGAATTTAATCCCTAAAGTAAGAGGGAGCCATTCAAATAATTGGTGCTGCGAGTTCACCTATCCAGCACTCTGTGTTAGGTTTTAAGTTGTGTGGCTGAAGTACATAGGTCGAATTGGAGCAAGTAACCATGGCAATTGGCCACCACTAAGCTGGAAGCATGAATCAGGAGCTGTGTTGGAAGAGGAAGTGGTTTGGCAAGAGAATTTGGGTTATTATGCAGCTGGTTGACATTTTTTTTTTAGATTTTTTTTTTATTGTCAGATATACAGAGAGGAGGAGAGACAGAGAGGAAGATCTTCCATCCGTTGATTCACTCCCCAAGCAGCCGCAACTGCTGGAGCTGAGCCAATTCGAAGCCAGAAGCCTAGAGCTCCTTCTGGGTCTCCCATATGGCTGCAAGGTCTCAAGACGTTGGGCCATCCTTGACTGGATTCCCAGGTCCACAAGCAGGGAGCTGGATGGGAAGTGAGGCTGGCGGGATTAAAACTGATGTTCATATGGGATCCTGGTGTGTTTAAGGCAAGGACTTAAGCCACTAAGCTATTGCACCAGGCCCAGTTGTTTGACATTTTAACTCTGAGGGTTTAGCAGGGAGAAAATAAGCAAGGAGCACATATATTTTCTTTTATCTTCCTGCCTTGCATTTAGGGTCCTTTTCATAAAGTTATTCAATCTTTTTTTTTCAGAAAACAAGTGGTTTCTTTCAAGGTCTAGTGGTCTAGAAGAAACCTCAGCTTATGAGCAAAGTGTTTTATTCTACATCTTTCCATAATGATTCCCCTGTCCGTGGCATACGGAATATCTATAAATGTTGGAAACAGCAACTTTTCCCACAGATCAGGCCAAGCGTTTCTCATGATGAAATACATCTATTAATGGCACACGGCTTGTCAAAGCATATCATGCAAGGTGCAGCTCATGTTCTCTAATCGGGAACAAGGCACAAGTCTCCCATGTCTGTGTGCCCATTGGTATCTTGCAATTCCGCTCTCAACAAGTATGGTCCATTATGCTTTGACCTTTCCCCTGGTCTAGGATGACTTTCACTGACCTACCTACACACACCTGCTCGTGTCGGTACAAATTGGGTTAGCTTCCTAGCGCCATATGTGTATGCATATGAAGCCTAGATTCACTGACTTTCACTGGATTTACACTGACAACTCTGAAAACATTTCGTTCTTAATGTCGTACTTTCCCCCAAATTAACTCTGTTTTGGACATTTTGTGTTAAGTAATGCTTTTGCCTACCACGTTGAAATTATGGAGGAAAAAAATAATTGTAAGAAAACCACATAATATGTATTGTCAATCTTATAATTCATAAAGTTATTCCTGAAGACTGATTGTAATGGGATGAAAATTGTTATGCTATGATGCACAAATTTGCCTCTAGATTGCATCAACTGTTCTATACATTATCAGATAATATGTTTATTGAGTAATTCAAATATCATCCCAAACCAGGGCTCTGGTTGTTTAAGAAAATACTTTAAAAGAAATGCATTACTTTGAAGAACATAGATTCTTACCACTTCATCTTGTGAAAAATGTGTTTAATCTATACTTTTCCAAAAACCTTATCTGTGAACTAATACCGCTTATTGTTACTTTCTGTGTCCTTGAAAATGAATCACATTTTAAGAACACATCTTCATTTTATTTGCTCATGAGTCCATCGAGAAGTTCTGGACTGGATTTGTGGAAAAAGGGGTGAGATGCTTCAGTCGGAGCGGTAGGGGACGCTGGCGTGCCATAGTCGGTCAGCCACTGCCTGTGATCCTGCTCACCCAGAACAGTAGATGCCCCAAGTACTTGGGCCCCCTGCATGCCTGTGTGGGAAACCTGGAAAAGCCCCTGGCTACTGGATGTGACCTTGCTCATCGTGATCATTTTGGGGAGTGAGCCAGCAACTGGAAGATCCTATCTGTGTCTCTCTGTAATTCAAGCTTTCCAATTAAAAAAGTGAACGAAGGAAGGAGAGAGAGAGAGTGAAGGAAAGAAGGAAGAAAGAAAGGAAGGAAAGAGAGAGATAAAGAGAAAGAAAGAAAGAAGGTAAGAAAGAAAGAAAGAAGAAAGAGAGAAGAAAAGAAAAGAAAGAAAGAAGAAAGAAAAAGGAAGGAAGGAAGAAGGAAGGAAGGAAGAAGGGAGGGAGGGAGGGAGGGAGGGAGGGAGGGAGGGAGGGAGAGAGGGAGAAAGGAAGGGAGAAAGAAATGGCTTTGTTAATGATACATGCTGCAGTTAATCCAGTTAACACATGAACCAAAAACACATAAAGAAGCAAAGATAAAAACCTATCCACTCGATTTTACAACCAAAAGTTTTATCAGAAAAGTTGACAGGCAAGATTTCTTGGGGTATCAGGTAGAAGCTAGATTGAAGGGGGCTAAATTATGATTGGGAGGATTAGACAGAAGCGTGTTTGGCCTCTACTTCTGGAGACATATTCCATAATGGTGGTGGTGGTGGTGGCGCTGCGCCTTTGTAGAATCTCTGGCTCACCTCCAGCATCTCCTTGACTGCACTAAGCTTCCCCACATTTCTATCCCTCGTATCCGTGATGCTTTGATTGCCTCAGTCTTGTTTTTGTCTCTCCTCCTGTTTCTTTCTTTCTGTTTCCCTCCTCTTGTTTCCCTCTTTCTCTTCCTCTGCTTTGATCTAGTTATATATAGATGTGTATCTATCTATCTATCTATGGGAAATAGATAATGATAGATAGATGGATAGATAGATAGATAGATAGATAGATAGATAGATAGATAGATAGATAGATAGACAGACATAGATGCTAAGTCTTTTGCTATACTCAAGAACCATAGCATTACCTAATAGCTTGCTGTAATAAAGAAAGTAGGTATGGACTAAAAAAGTCATCTTGGGTCTTCTTTGAAATCCTGAACCAAAAGCCCGGGCTGGTTCTAACAGCTGCACCTCCAGGAGTTTCAGACACTTCAATGGGTATTTCCATTTTAGTTGGTGAAATTGGGTCTTCCTTCCTTCTATGTGCTTCTTCCCTCAAGTGTCTTTTCTATTGCTGGCAAACCTCAGGCAGACCTTCCGTGGCTGCCAAAGCCTGGGAGCCATCTCTCCTGTCTTCAGAATGCTGTGTAACAAGTGCGTGTCTTTGGACACAGCCCTTCCCGCTCTGAGCAAACTGCAGATACAAATTCCTAAGCCATTTTGAGGGGAAAGTTTTTGCTAATGCCACACCTGTTGATTTGTTTCACTAAACCTGGTGCTGAAATCAGAGACATTTTAACAGAACAATTGAATAGATAGTAGGGTAATCTTAGCATGCTTCAAACGATTATTCTATACAAAGAAACAGATTTCTTAATACTAATGATGTTTTTCCTCCTCATTATTTTTTATTTTATATTGCAATGTCTTGTTCCCTCAAATCAGGAAAACTTGAACTTTATTGCAACTAATAATATATTTTCTATTGTCTCTGTTTTTATGCCTTAATCCTGCTATTTAATATTTTTTTAAAACATTTTTATGGTACAATTTTATGGGTCCGAGTTTCTCCCCCCCAAAAAAATTCCCACCCCCAGACTGATTTTCCCCAAATTGTTACAATAGTATAGTCCTTCATGAGGAATTATAATTCTATTAGTCTGTTATTTAAGTGTGCCCCGACATTGCTGTCACAGACAATGTCAGACAGTCCAGCATCCCATTGTCTAGACACGTCCAACAGTTTCACTGGGGGTCCATCTTTGACTTGGAACTAGGGATGCATATTGCTTCGTATCTTCACATCTGGATATGGTCATCTCTCTTACTCCATCACTGTACGTTAATCCTGCTATTTAATCTTAATGCTTCATCCATCTTTTGCCACCTTCACAATTGGTTTCCATAACTTCACTCTTTCAACACTGCCTTTTGCCTGACAAACTTAGCATTGTTCCTGAATTTACAGCAAAAGATGTTGAGCCGTAGGCTGCAGAAGGAATTTGTGTGGGAAGATGACAGATTAGTCTGTGTAAATGATGCAGACAGGGGACAGTCATAAATGACGCATTCAACTCAAGTTTTCCAAGTGCGACTTTTGAACAAAGTGACTCTGTAGCTGCTTTACTTCCAACGTTGTGGTACCAAGTTGGTTACATATTTGCTTACAACCGACTATTTTCACAAAGTCTCCTGAGCAAAGCAGTTTAACTTTCCTGTGAAGTTTGTACTGAAAGGATTTTTTTCTTCAAAAAGTTAAACCACAAAGTTCTTGAAAATCAGATGCAGACCGCCTCTTCTGTTATAATCATTCCACTTCTACACTGTACACAGTCGTCCAACGTGGTCTCTGTTTCCTTTTTAGAACACTTCACTGAGATATTGAAAAGCTCTAAATGAAAGTCTGGGGGAAAAAAAATCGTTGGTTTAAAGTGGAAAATGTTTATACTTTGCACTGGTTAATTCGATAATTGAAAAGGTAGCGGAAATCATGAAAATTCTGGAAATTCGATGATATTGGATTCTTCCAAGTAACAATAGTATGTTCTTCAACACACACACACGTGAATACTCTAAACTCCGTTGTTCCCTTTTTTACTTCTTAACATCTCGTTCCTACTTCCATGCTCACCTAGTCATCAACCGAAGTGAAACAAATCTCTTATTGTGACTTACTTAAAAACCACTGGAAAGTTGAAACTATTTCCTTACTGTTCTAGCTCAGGTAATATAGCCACTCCTGAGCACAAAGTAGCAAATATGATTTGATTAAATCAATTATAAATAGTTACATGAACACACACATAGAGTGACGTATGAGGGCATTTCAGACGTTAGTGGAAAATAGATTCAAAATAGAAGTTCATTTTGGTGCAAAAATTCTTCTTATTCGGATATAGGAGGGCTCCTTCTGAAGTTCATAGAAATGTATTTTATGGAAAAAAAATGCATGAATGTCAAACATTTTTGCGGAAAAAAAAGATAGCTTCTACTTTTTCATTTTTCTATGAGCTTTTTGAAAAATGATGTGTCTGGGAAGAAACACGTGAGAAAAGATTATTTTGAAAACAGAGATGGGGACAAGGCATTGTAGCACAATGTTTTACACTGCCACTTGAGAAGTCTGCAGGCCATCTCAGAGGGCTTACGATCCAGTCCTGCCTCAGTTTTGGGTTCGTCTTCCTGCCAGTTTGTACCCTGGGAGGTAGCAGGTGTAACAGGAAGCAGCCAAGGATGCAAGCACTTGGGTCCCTGGTATCCACATGAGGGGCCCACAGTGTGGCTGCTGCCTGGCATCTGCCTGGACCATCCTGTGTTGCTGCCAGCCTTTAGAGAATGAGTTAGATCATTAACTCTCTCCCCCCCCCGCCATGCAGTAAAGACAGTGCGAAGGTAGAACTGTGTGTGTGTGTGTGTGTGTGTGTGTGTGTGTGTGTGTGTGTGTGTGTGTGATCTTTCCGTGCTGTGCTGACAACTTTCAATGATGATAATCAGTGTATCGGTGTATGATCACCAACATAAAGTTTATCATTTTTTAAAATGTTAATATCAAATAACAATTTGAAGCAGCAGACTTGGTGGATGAGTACCTTGTTTTTACTTGGATGATGAAAATGCAGTTAAATGTAGGGTTCCTTTTTGATTGGTGTGATTGAAGAACGAAGCTTACAAGGCAGCTACACAATGATTATATGTGACTCAATGAGTCTACCCTTGCTCTGTAGATCCCCATACTCCATTTCCTTACCATAGACGTCTCTCTGATCTGCGTCTGGGAGTTTCTGTATAATTTACTGGGAAAAGGAAGCGTCATCACATGGTATCGTATCAAAGCGCGGTGAGAGCAAGGTGTGAACAGGGTTTGGACATCAAATCATTACTTTGTGATACCTCTTGGGAAAATATTAGAGAGTTTAGGCAAATTCAAGGGGCAGCGAGCTGTCTAGCCAATATCCATCGTGAGAAGTTGCCCAGTGTTTGTAAAATCTGATCTGGAGTTGGTTTAGATGCAGTTCTGTGCATGTCTTGTCATTTAGAAGAAAAGAAAAAGTAAGACATTCAGCTTTTCACAATCCAAAAGGTCATTCCCAAATGGCATCAGGAATTTGAAAGCACTGAATTGTCTTAAAAATCACTGCTTATTCTCTTAAAAGATCAGCTTTAAAATAATTGTACACAGCATGGCTGGCAAACATTTGAGTAAGAGAAAATATATACATGAAAATAAACTATTCAATTAAATTTTATGGGATTCACTGCACACTTAATTAAAGCAATTCTTATCTCTACAGCTCACGGTGCTCACTTAACAAGAAAATAGAGGAAAATTAACTTTGTACGATATGTCCCATATCAGTATATTTTCTAAAATGTGTAAGTGTGAAGTTATTGAAAATACCTTTACTCTTAAGAGGTCTTAAAGAGTTGGCCTCTACATTCATAATTAATTTAAAGGTTCCAATTTTAGAGCCCTCATGGGAAATGAGTTGTCATGGTGTTAATGCCAGCCTGCCCTCAGCACTGTGTGCTCAACCAAAGCTAGTGCCAAGCATGTCTTAAAAAAATAATGAGTAGCCCAGGGCTCTGCCTCTTCATAGGTTGGCCCTCTGCAGATTTTCCTAGTACGACTTTATTATCTATGATGTCATTTTTAGTGGTGGTCAAATTTTAGAATTGCTTTTTGAGAGGAAAGAGAGAGAAGGGAAGGAGAGAGGAAGGAAGGAAAGGAAAAGACAGCATTACGTGCAGGTGTTTGCCTAGTGCTTTAAGCTTGTGAGTCCTGCATTGGAATGCGTGAGTTCAATGCTTAACCCTGGCTCCTGATTAGTGCCTCCAGCCTCCTGCCAGTCCACATCCTGGAAGGCAGCGATGAAGGCACATGGGATTCTTGTGGCACACGAGGGAGACTGGCATTGTTCTCCTGGCTTCCACTTTTGGCTCCCGTACGAAGTCCTGTGGGTCTTGGAAAGAGAAGTGAGCCAGCAGCTAGGGGAGTCACTCTGTCTCTCTTCCTCCCTCCCTCCCTCTTTTTGTCTCTTTCTCCCTTTCTCTCTCATCTGTCTTGCTGTCTCCGGAGTTTATATATATATCAAGCATTTTCATATCGATCTGTATTTTTAAAACACAGGATATTGGTGACAAATATAAGAATACTTTTAATGATAATTTTAGTGCTTTAAAAAAAACAAAAGCAATCACTTTTTTTAATTGGACGGGGCATCTGTTACCAGTTAGTAACCAATAAGATAAAAAAATTTTTTTCAGTTTCAGCTGCTCTTACTTCTTTCCTTCTGAATACAAATCAGAAAGGAAGAAAGAATGAATCGTTGGCTAGCACTTCTCAAAAAAAAATTCACCAAATCATATTTGGTATCATCTTTTTATTATCTAATTATTACTCGTAAGGTAGAAATAGGAGGCAAATTTATGCATATATGTGTGTGTAGAGATAAGTGTCTGAAACCACATAATCTTAGCACATACACATCACACGTTTCCAAGTAAGAAGGATATTCATGAAGTAAAGCTCTTCTTGCGGGTGGTGGCAATTAATGCTTTGACCTTGAATTACCCCCTCAATCCTGTCGGGCTGAAAACACTGCCACAGTGTGACTTCCACACGAACACAGATGCTGAATTTCATTTCACTCTATGATGATCTTAACACCACCTGCAGACTATAAATTCAGCATCGTTGGATGTGAAGGTAAATCTCTAAATTAAATTTGGTTCTATTATGTAGAGCTTTGGGATATACTTGTACAAAACGTGTTATTGTCCGAAGTGCGATGGATCGGCCGAGCGTAGAGGCGTTCAGAGATACACAGGTGGATTGAAGCAGTCCTTAGACAGATCAATCTGTGACCCAGGGCAGTTTCTGACATTCTCATGGTTCTTGCTGTAAAAATAGATTATTCTCCCCTTCAATGGTGATCAGAAGGATTTAATGAGATCATATGTGCACGTCAGACAAACGGGAGGGTCTACACAGCTTGTTTAGTCTCTTTAATTCCTTCCATTATTATTATTACTAAAAGAACACAGGGTGTCATATTTTTGACGAGGATATCATGGGTCTGCAGTTCTACAGTGTTTTAAATACAAGTCCTGATCTTCTAATTTTGTTATTCCAGTTTTGACAACCTTCAGACAATGTTACTAACATGTCTTGGTCAAGGACCAATGAGCTAATAAATGCTAAAATCTACTTTCAAGCCTGAATATGAATGTATGTTAGGAGAATCTCAGTTCTGGGTCCAATTCTCAAAACTACATAGATCCAAAAGTACCACGAAGCATCCTTCTTTGCTCTGTAACAATGAATAAATGGGGCCCGGTGCAATAGCCTAATGGTTAAAGTCTTCGCCTTGCACACATTGGGATCCCATGTGGGCTCTGGTTCTAATCCCGGTGGCCCCGCTTCCCATCCAGCTCCCTGCTTCTGGCCTGGGAAATCAGTCGAGGATGGACCAAAGCGTTGGGATCTTGCACCCACATGGGAGACCCAGAAGAGCGCCTGGCTCCTGGCGTCGGATTGGCTCAGCTCCAGCTGTTGTGGCCGCTTGGGGAGTGAACCATCGGACAGAAGATCTTCCTCTCTGTCTCTGTTCCTCTCTGCATATTCACCTTTCCAGTAAGAATAAATAAATCTTAAAAAATAACAATGAATAAATGACATATGAAACTCTTCATCGTGCTGACCACCTAAGAGGGTTTGGGAGCAAAGCTTAGGTTAGATATCATGAAAGCTATCCAGATAGCTGCAGCTAAATGGAGCAACTTCCCTAAAAAATCATTCAAATGAGAAAATATATTCATAGCAGATATTGCGAATCATGGCTGCAATATTTCAAGAGTCTCATGCAGATGCTACAGATAAATCGGAACCAACCCAATGGCAACTCTGTATACCACTGAGGTATAATCAACGGATGGAAGATCTTCCCCTCTGTCTCTCCTCCTTTCTGTATTTCTGCCTTTCCAATAAAAAATAAAAATAAATCTTTAAAAGCAAAACTCACTGAGATGTGAAAGGATTATATTTTTGTATATATTTAGCCAGATTGCTAAAGAGAGCCAGCCTAGCCTCAGATGTACAGTGGGCAACGTTTTACTAGCTTTCTGAGATGTTTGTAGACGTCTGTCTGGGACAATGTCTATAAAGAGCTCAGCATATTGCCTGACACATGGCAGCCATGCAACATTGGATTGGATACCCAAGGGGAATCTGGAGGTGAGGAAGGGAGCCTTGGCTAGGATAAGTGACATTTGCAGTGAAATGACATTTGGGCAAGTCAACTGGATCACCTGAGGGATGCTTCTAGAGCAAAAGAGACAACACCCAAGACAGCATCTGAAAGGACCTGGAGGACGAAGGGCCGGCCAAGGACATTACTGCAAGAAAAGGAAAGAACAAGAAAGTAAAAAGCTTTTGGAGTTCCAACACCTAAAGCCAAGAGCCTGGGGTAACAGCCATTTCTTAACACTGCCTTCCTTCCGTTGCAATGTTTCCTTTTATGCCTGGAAAAAAGAGCCCTCCCTCTCTTTAAAGAATTGATCTTTGCTGACAATGTACGACAGTAATGAGCTCGCCCCTTTCCTCCATCTGTGGATTTGTACTGCATCTGTCTGCAGTACCTGAGTATCTAAACTGCTGTACAAGGGGTGGCAAATGATGCACATGTGTCCCTAGGCAAAGGGGATCTGACAGATTTAGGTCTAGACGTGGCAGAGTCAGGAGAGCTGTAACATGCTGAGATTATCCATTCACAACTAAAAATAAAACCTCAGAGAATTCAAAGACAGAGGAAAGAGGCTATTAACATTCAGCTTCAGGTGAACACGATATTTATAGGTTACAAGGAAAAAGGTTAATTTGCAAAATTATTTCTGTAGCATCAATATAGGAGAAGCAAATGTAATTTTGTGGGAGAAACATAGCTATTAACAGATAATATACAGAATTGACTCTATTAATTTTAAAAATGGCTAACACATGATGTATTTGAATATCCATATATAATTTACATTGTGTGTTCATCTTCAGGAACTTTGACACGGATTTAAAATCTGTTTTCATGTTGCTTGGCATGTTACAGACTGTTGCGCTGGTACCTAGTGCTCAACTAGCCAGTATATACATCTAATTAAACGTTTAACTGAATTGTTCTCTGTGAACCATGAAGATAATTCTGGAAATGACCTGAGGTCAACCCTTCACTACTGCCACCCATCAGTGAAGTACTTGTGTCTTTGCTTACTCGTCATACTCTCATTGTGTGAAAGTCGTGTCGTCATGGAAACTCCTGCCATGTTTCAGCAGTCAAAGCGTGTTCCACAAATCCCTGCTGGAATCCCCGTGCCAGACCAAGTACTGGAGGACAGCTGAAGGAAGGAATGTCTGTGGCAGAAAACAAGCTAAATAGAAAGTTGAGGTGACTTTAGTTCAAATCCCAGCTGCTGCACAAGCATTTGTTTCTTCTTGTGCAAATTGCTTCCCCTCCGCTTCTAAGACTTGTCTTCTGTGTCCCACAAAAAGTGACAAAAGTGCAAGAAAAAAAGTGAACAGAAAAAAGTGAGAAATGTTCTTGTCAACCTCAAGTTAATAAAGATATGTTTGGGGCCCCGGTGTGATGTCTCATTGGCTAAATCCTCACCTTACAAGTGCCAGGATCCCTTGTCGGCATCAGTTCATGTCCTGGCTGCTCAACCCCTCCCAGCCAGTTCCCTGTTTTTGGCCTGAGTAAGCAGTAGAGGATGACTCAAAAGCCTCAGGACCCTGCACCTGCATGGGAGACCCAAAAGAAGCTCCTGGCTTCTAGCCTGGACTTGGCTCAGCCCTGACCATTGCAGCCATTTGGGAAATGAACCAGTGGATAGGAAGATCTTTGATTCACCTTCTCTCTATAAATATGATCTGTCTTTCCAATAAAAATAAATAAGTCTTTTAAAAAATTGTAACAATGAAGGTGTGCTTTAATTACACAAGCAGACTCCTGAAAATGCTTCCTTTTACACTCGTGGAGGCCTTGGACTCTTTTCTGAGGAGCGGTTTCATCATAATGGGGCATGGAACTTTTTTTGTGCAACATCCAACGTAATCATCTCTTTCATAAAGACATATTTTATTGGAGTCAATCAAAGAATTCCCATCTGGGATAATTTCAAGATACGAGTAACTTTCCATCTTTCACATTTCTCACATTCTTCTTTTTCTTTATTTTTCCCTGAAGGTATGTAAAGTTTATAAATAATGGAAAAGACTGTTTCCTCTAATGTCTTGCATTGTCATAAATTCCCAACTGGGGATTATCCAAAGGAGTTTGTGTTGCTTAAATTGTGGCAATGTTGTGCATCGGTGTTGGTGTGAGGTGTCACAACATGGCACTCGTGGTAGTACACAGATTTACGTGGGAAGCGGAGGGCCTGGCTTTGCCACTGCAGTTGATAGCAACATCCCATATCATAGCACAACTTCCAAACCCAGCTGCTTTGAATCTCATCAAGCTTTCTGTCGACGTAACCTGGTAAATCAGCACAAGATGGCCCCTAACACCCACACTAGGAGAACAGGGGAAAGTGCCTGACTGCCGGCTTCTGCCTGGACCTGGCCTGGCTATTGTGGCCATTTGGCAAATTTGAGAAGTGAACTGGGAGCACTCTGTCTGTCTTTCTCTTTCTCTGCCTATGTCTCTGATTTTGACTTCCAAATAAATAAAACAAGGCTTTAAAAAATATATATATGGGAAGAGGAAATGATCATGTGATTTCAAGGTATTATGATATCATTATGGAGAAAGTCAGGGAAAATGTTCACATGTAAAGAATGGTTTCCCATCTCCCCAACGTAAAATTTTCCATTATCTTCTACCAAGGATATGTTCCTGAATAAATCATAATTACTCAAGAAAAGTATGAAGATTCATTGGAATGGCATCTGCTGCAGACAGAATCCCCTAACTCAGTGTTCAATGTGGAAAATGTGCTAGAAGAGATCATTTCAAGTGCAGAGCGGATGAGGCTTCAGGTTAAATAAAATCGTGGGCAAGAACATGATGTCCCGTTTTTAAACTACCTGGTTCTACCCGGTCTCAAGTCGAAAAGTCAGTTTGCTATGGATTTTCCATACCGCCTCTGAAGCACTTGGCAATTGTAATATTTGCTGTGTGAACCTCCTCATTCTAATTCATTATTAGGAGTGTGTATTACTTAGGAAAACAAGTTGCTCAAAGAATTTGTGAGAATATTTAGAGTAGGAACTCCACAAAAATCAGCACTTATTCCATCAGGCCAAGAGCACGTCACACAGAGTGGCAATGAAAAGGCTCTGACGCTGGATAGGACAGAAACCTCAAGCTGATCGGGTTGTCCGTGCCAATGTCAAGGCTAAAAGGCCCAGGGGGGAAAGCCCTTCTGAACCTAAAAACGTTGTCGTGTGCATAGATGGAGCAGGTGTTCCCAATCTGCACAAACAAGAAGACCTACTCAACCACCCATTCCAGCACTGAAGATCAGTGTTGTGCAACCATGGCAAAAGCAGCAGACAATAAGAACGGTGGTGGTAACTCGGTGGATACACTCCACGCGGTGCCCAAATCCCATGCCACTCATGGGCCAACATCTCTTCCAGGACCATTCAGACCTTCCTCGCCCAGCCATGTGGAGGCTCGCTGGTCCATCCATGATTTTCAGTTTTCTCTTTTGCTTTTAGGATCTGTACAGATAGCCAAGTGTGTGAGTTTTATTAAGGACGACTCAATTTGAAAACTGCCATTTGCGCAGCAACCCAAGTTTTGCGATGATTTTCGTTCTGTTCCAAGCTGCAATTCCACCGCAGGACAGAGGTTTGAGATTTGAAGTGCGATACTCAGTAGCCTGTGTTTTTCCACTTCACCAAAATGCCCCTTAGTAAAAAGCATCTGAGATGCTCCACTGTAATCGGGGCTCTGCTAATAACGTCCCCAGTCTCTTCTCTCCACCATCCGTTCTGTGTGCATCATCTCCTGAGGAAAGGATGGGGTGGGGAGCGGCAGGTCGTGTTTTCGTTGTCATTGAGCTGACAGAAAGGAATCTGATGTTGAGACATGCTTGATATCTCTATTTTCAAAGTCACTTCAGATTAACTCAAGTTTTGATTGCAAACGCCTGTTGTACGGGTTAGTCAAAAACATAGACAAGAACAAAATAACAGAATATTTAAAACGTCCCCGTGAGGTTATTACCAGAGAGGAGCAAAGATCAGACACTATCAGAGCCGATTTCCATCTAGAAAAGAGGAAGAAGTGTCTTAGTGGTTTTGATATCCAGGATTCATTACATAGCGTAACAGAGGACTCATCAAGGAAATATGGTGGAATACATCAATTGCATTGCATTCACTTAGAGAAAATTTGCAGGGAGCTTTATCATCCAGGCAACTTTTGAGGGACAGAAGATGTGATCAAGAAGTGAAATGAGAAAGCTGTGCTCTTGGTTTGCTCCCAGGGAAACATAAAAGGAAGCAGGTGTGCCTAACCTGGGAGCAGGGTCTCCTGTCTGCAAACACTGCTGGAGGTTGAGCAGGACACACTGCATTCCTCCCAGCACCACAAGCTTCTCAACCCATTACTGTTGAGTACAAAGCATTGCCTTCTAAATGTCATCCGTCGCAACAATCCCCTAGGGATTTCTTAAACATTCACAAGGTCCTTCCAACTCTCACTTTACGGAATGCATGTGATTAATCCAGAAGATGCATTTGCATTGAACTGGCTGTGTTTGACAGTTTGTGGAAGTTGAATAGGAAGAGCATTTATCACCCAGAAAGGAGATGCAAGGCCGTACACCCAGTATGCAATAACTGGAAAAAGCATGAAGACATGCGTTGTTCTTCAATGTCAAGTCCGGCTAGCAATCAGGGTCCATGATATCTATATGGCTTTTTTTTAAAGTATGCTTTTTAAATAAAGGAAACAGACAAATTGCGTGTCAACTATCTTATTTTATTTTTCCTAAATGAGGAAGATTTTTTTTCTCTTCAATCTCCTGCTGCAGACAGGGACAAACAGGTTTGCATCAATAAATGTTCTGACGTGCACATTCAAAGACTCTGAGTATCAGATCAAATAATTTTAATGCTCAATTATGTGAAATAGCTCCCATTTGAATTCTTTCCAAAATCGGTCTGAGTAAATATTGACAAACAGCACAAAGCATATTCATAATGTGTTGTCTGAGCTTGTTATTTAGGGGATTAAATCACAGTTGAAAGAGCAAATAAATATTACAAGTTACACTGCATCCTATTTGCCAAACTTTCTAAATTATTACCAAATCTACTGGGCAAATATAGCAGCCAAGCCCCAATCTGTTTCCCATGCAAATCTGAATTCTACTTCTAAGAGACAACAGGGTGTGGTTAGGATTACAGAGATATAACTACAGCAGAATTATTGGTTCGCCGCTTTCATTTTCAGAGAAGGTCATTCTTGGGGTCATCATGTAGGTTTGTGCAAAATGAAACAAGAGATGGGTATTTTAGTAGCTTTTTAAAAAATATAAAGTGTACAGATTTGAAGGTCAGTTTAAACAATTTGTACCAGGAGCATTGGTGCAAGCTACAACCCACCTCTCCTCGAATGATTTCAAATCAAGTGGAATTCTATGAAACAAGTTTACAATAATTATCTCACGAGACGAATGGGGATGGTGAGAGCAAGGTAGGAGCTAAAAGGGAAGGAGAGAATGTTCTAGAGGAGTCAGGGGAAGTTCAGCCCTGCTTCCACAAACTGACCTGATGAGGAAAGTGATCAGAAGCAGAGTGGAAGCAAGGGGTTTTGAAGAAGAATTTGTGCTGAGAACCACAGTCACACTTAACCTTCCAAGGCAGAAAAACTATCTTTGTTTTCCGCAAGAATCCTGCCAAGTAGAGAAAGGCAGAGAGATGCAGGTTCCTCTGCTTCGGAACATGGGAGCTTTGGAATTTACTGAGGAGGGAAGAAAAAAGAGAAGGAGAAAGGGAAACGATGAGAAAGGCTTGAGTCTGAAGCTAAAGCGGAGAGGCTCTCTGCCACTGGCATGTCTGACACAAATGTTGGTCATTGCCTTCCTACCAGGAGAGTCCTTCAGTCTTCCTAGACTTCCACATGAAATGCATTTCCTTTAGTGTATGTCTTGTACGGGTTAGGTCTTGTATCTAGAGTGTGTTTTGTTTGGGGGGTTTGGTTTGATTTTTTTTTGTTTTTGTCATTATTTCCTTAAAATGAAGAAAGTAGGCTGACTCCCAGGTTTGGGTTAACTAACTAGCAGGGAATTCACAGGAGCAGGAAGGTAAGTGGAGCTGTAAACGAATCAAGATGCAGCCCCGACAGCTTAGGTAACCAAAATCTTTAATTGTGCATAAATGCGGAGTGACTCTGCACAACTAATTACTATTGCCATCTGTTAATGGCTGGCAGAGTCTTATCGGTTTTTTCATGTGGAAATGGAAAGTTTGCAATAATTGAAGTACTTTTCTGAGACAGCCGTCTTTTCTCCACATCATCCCGCACATCTCTGTAAGGCTTGGAGAAAGTGATAAGTTCCACATGTGTGGCATGCTCGTGCGGTTCCTTTTTATTTCTGCCTTGGATTATGTAAGGACTCTACCTGTCATCCAAGGTTGTGTATGCAGTCTGATGTGGTTGAAGCAGGCTGTGGATTAAGCCAAGAGCTAAAGGATTTAGAAGGCAGCTTGGAAGGAAATCAGGCAGGACCTTGAATGCTCTAGTCAGGAATCCATTCCACCAAGATTTGTGGTTCGAAAATCAAGAAGGAACAGGGCTAATGGGTATGGATTAATATGTTCAACCTAAATATCTTTCTCAGATCTCATATGCGTGTCTTTAGCTGCCTCTAGATGTTTCCACTTGAATTTCTCATAGGAACTCTAAGCTTCATTCTCAGATGTATCATTTGCCACCTAAATGAACCTCTTCTGTGCATTTCCTGTGTTGTTTGTGGATAGCCATGATCCTAGCCAAGAACCTAGAAGTCGGCTACGTCTCATCTTTCCAAACTCCATGTAAAAAGCTCCTCACAGGTGTATGTTGGTTGTGTCTCTGTGATGTCATTTCAGTTCATCTTCTCATGTTCAGTCCAGCAACTTTTATGCAGTCCAAATCTTGATTTCTCATCAGAAATAGTGTGGTAGGTGAGTCAGATTGCTTGAGTTCAAACCCTCTGCCATGGAAAATAAAAATATCTGCCTTAAGTGAATGAATGGATGGATATGGGAATTGTAGACAGAACAAGCAAAGACAGGTGTAGCTTTCTCTACACCTGGATCCAGACTTAGAACCCACAGCAAGGCTGTCAGAGACAAATCTAGTGGGAACCTTAATGATTTAAATTTTCCTAGTGAAAAAGGATACAAATAAACAGGTTGGGTGGTTTAGTGGTAATCTTTATGTAATAAAAGCAGTCTTTTAAAATATGTATCCTGATCATAGCAAGCCTGTGCGAGTGCGAGATACTGTTGGAAATATATTCACAGGCAGTGAGAAACATAGTTGTAAAATAGGCAAGAAGATCTGCTTTAACGTGAGTTTTGTCAATGAGTATCTACTAAGCACTTTGGATTTGTTGGTGCTGTGTTGCCTACAGAATCCGTTTCTCCTCCACCCCTCTCCGAACCCTGCTCTTAGAGGGTCCTGCCCCGCTTCCTTCATGAAAGTTTTTCTGAACATTTGGTCACCTAGATCTCTCCCCGTATATCCCACTGCCCGTACCATATGATAATCATTACGCAGTGAAACATTTAGCTCTAATTATCCTGCACACCATCTTTGTCCTTCTACTTGACTGTGAGCTCCTTGAAGACAGAGGGCAACGCTGCTTCCGCTGTCCTTGGCATTGACAACTCTTATCAATCACAGGTCTTTGAAACGATGACTGACTCAGGCAGCATCCAACCCACAGGTCTTGACATTTTCAGGCACACCCATGCTGGGAACAAAAGCATAAGGAGCACTGTTCTTTTCTTAGCATGCCTGCTCAGAGCTTTCTAGTTGCACCCAGCATCAGGAATAGCAGAATCTAAAATCCTTCTGACGTCAATTGATTAACCAGCATTGCACAGCTTCTGCCTCCAGCCACTCACTCTCAGGTTCACTAGAAAGAGAATTCAAGGTGGCTGCATTAGAAACGTTCTATTTCTCGGCGTATCGTTCATTGAATTCATCTCCAAAAGAACATGCTTTCATCACTCAGTGGAGAACAGGAAGAGATTAATTTTAAAGGCAAGCAAAATAGAAGATCCTAAACCACTTGCTAATGAGGCTGTTTTCCCATTTCCTTCTCTTGATGTATTATGTGTCCATGAATGATGGGGCAAGCTCCAGCCTCAAGAAATTCATGTTTTGTGGAAGAAATCAATTTCTACGCCTTGCAAAGCAGAACTACAGGTGCAGCAAGAAAATAAACAGTACCAGCTGCTCCTTGGCTGTGGTTCCTTCAAGAGAAATTAAAGACCAAGCACAGGTTTGGAAGGAATACAAGACTACTGAGAGGATAGCAATGGACTTTTGATACCTTTGGCCCCAATTCCAGCATCTTCCCCATCAAACAATACTCACCAGGGGCCCGCAGCACACAAAAGTGGAGTGTCACAGCTCATTTACGCCTATTTCCTACTGCAGGTTTTCCGTGATCTTGCCCTAGCAGACTTTGTGAGTGAGCCAGGAAACTCATGCCAGATTCATCTATTAAAGCTTCTGTTGCTGATTTGGGACATGAAGTTAGAATGTCTAAAAATGTGTCAGGTAGTTACAAAGCAAACAGAATTCATTCACATTATACAGCCTTTGTTTTTTAGGTCATATCCAATTAGGGAACCTAATTGGTTCAACACTAAATGATCAAATAATTTTTAATAACACGCATTCTTTTTTTGGTGACTAGTTTATTCAGAAAAGGACCATTTTTGCCGAGCTTAACAGGATCAAGAACGTATTGCATTTGTCAGGATCTCAAAAGTGTTCAGCAGTTATCTAGTAGCCTTAGTGTTACCAGTTGATACTTACTTTGAAACAAAAGTGACATCAACAGGGAAAGGAAACACAGGTGATATAAACAGCAGCTAACACAACTAAGAACAAAGTTGTAGCTTCTGATATTGTTCCTGAACCATTTCAGACCTTTTCTGCCTTCGTTCAACATTCTGGAAACTTCTCTGGTCTAATGAGAAGGAATCGTTGTACAATATTAATGGGAGATGAAGTTCTCACTTCTAAAGCCTGTATATGAAACATGTTGTTGTTGTTGCTGTTGTAATTTTCCTATCCAAATCAAATTAGAAACCTTTTGGCTGACGTGTTGTCACACTGAGCTAATCCACCATCTGTGGTGTTCGCATCCCAGGCGTGCTGGTTAGAGTCCTAACTGTTCCACTTCCAATCCAGCTCCTTGCTGGTGTGCAGGAAAAGATGGCTTGAATGCTGGTGACTCTGCCACAAAAATGAAAGACTTGGATGAGTTCCAGGATCCTGGCTTTGGTTTGACCAGCCAAGGAGTTGTTGCCATTTGGAAAGTGAGCCAGCAGATGAAAGATTCCTCTCTCTCTCTCTCTCTCTTTCCCTCTCTCTCTCTGATGTGTGTGTGTGTGCACGCGCACACGTGCGCATCTGTCTTTCTCCTGTCCCATGCCCCTCTCTATTTCTAACTCTGCCTCTCACATTAATAAATGTCTTTTAAAAAAATTTATGAACCATCCCAACTGAATTGCCATCTTTTTTCTTAACTCCTCAGTAAATGTTGTGAGCCATGATGTGTCACTTGGGAATGCAAAACAAATACTAAGAGAACATTTAGTGGGCATGTCATGCCATTATCTCTTTATGATGTGTTATTAGTACTCAAATCAACTCTCAGAATACGATTGACTCCAATTCAGTTGGCTCGATGTCATTGCTCTTGTGCTGGTATTGTCTCTTCACATGCTTCCAACTCCCATCTGCTGTCAAGATTCGGGCACAGGGACCCGATGAAAAGGTGAATTAAATACCAGTGCGCATTTCTTTCATGTGACAGAAGCAAAACTTTATTTTCAAGCTGTGTGTGTGTGTTTTTTTTTTTAAAGTAAATAGGCTTGCCCTGCTCTGTCTGTTGCCTTTGTTAGAATCCATTATGCCTTTCAGAGAAATGCTACAAAGTTCATGTTCCTTTTGCATGATTTCTTCCCCAAATTGCAGAAAGCTTTTTTGGGTCATTGTGTAGGAAGTTGAAAGGGCAAGAACTTTTGGACTAAAAGGAGTGTGTTGTGCATCGAAAGGGCCCATTGTTACATTTGTACTTGACTGAAGGGTGCAGAAAACAGACAACCGAGAAGCTCCTGCCAGCGTCAATGATGCTTTCTAGATTACTGAGCATCTGAATGCCGTTCCCGGCACAGAGGAAGAGCAGTCCGGTCCCCACCCTACTGCAGGAAATATGATTTCCCTTAAGACAGGGGACTTTTCTATGTTCTCCTGGCTTCCTAGCAGGCCAGCATTTCTTATTAAGCCTGTTGTGTCACTCTGACTTCACGGGGCATTTGGTGCAGACCAGCCCTAGAGTGAAGTGCCAACACCTCTGAGTGCTGATGTCACCTGTTACTGATTGTCATTCCCACCCCTCAGCTGCCAACCCATCCTGACTCTCCAGATCTCATCCACATCCCAAGACAGAACCTTTGGATCTGGGTGGACATTGGATGACTTCTGCAGACAGGCTAGAAAGGGGTTGTGGCTGGCAGATATGAGGCATGGGGCATGGGAGGACATAGTTTCTTTACAGAGAATGGCTGTGGCTTGCTTATGTGGAAGGTATGTGAATGCAAAATTCTTATAGGTCAAGTGCCCGGAGCAACCTCTGCTGCCAGATGCAATTAACCAGGAGAGCTCAAAGCAGAGAGCACTGATGATGAAATCATTGAAAGTAGGGCAGGCAGGAAGCTTTTGTGTTTGGCTTGCGTATCTAGGAGTTTTGGATGGTTTGTTCTTAGCTGTAAACAGGAAAGCTTGGTTTATGTTCCCTTCTGGAAGCCTCAGTCTCTGCAGATCCTATAAGCCTTTTCAGATCCTTTGCCTAGTGACAACTGCACATAAAAATGGGGCCAGAGGGTTCTTGAAGCACTTTCTCCTCATTCACCACCCCCCACACACCTACCCCTGCCGCTCTTCTGGGTCTCTGCGACTGATTTGGCAGTAGAGGACCAGGGATGATCCAAGTGGCTTTCTCCTCATTGGTTTTCCATTTCACGGCTCTTAGCTTTCTTGAGAATTGTCTAATTGGGTTACTGTTTTCTCCCTGCCAGTGATCTAGAAAACAGGGATGCGTTTCTGAAGCAGGGGTCTTCCCTCCATCTCCTAGTGGGCTCATGAAACCAGGAGAGTCCCTCAGTCAGTGTATCAACAGAAACACGCTGGTGAGCAACAAACAGAAAACCCTCCCAGGATGGTTAAGACTAATGAATGCACCTCAGGATCTCTCTCTGAAAAACCCCCCAGAGACCCACTCATAAGAAGGACCTTTGCATCTCTACTTTTCTGCCCCTGCTACCCCGTGCACCACACGATGGCCTCTACTCGGGCAATGCACACAGCCCTTGAGGAACACACATTTTGCTCTCTTGATGGGACTTTCCAACCCAGCATGTGGTTTAGGGCAGTGAAGAAGTGACAGTAGAGAGAGATTCAGGAGAGGTTCCCCCTCCAGTAGACATCTGCAGTTTTTGTCTTTAGCAGTGAGCTGTCTGTTTCCTTGTCTCCAGGCTTTCAATCTGAGGGTTTTGGTGATGCCTAGAATATTCCTGAAGCAAAGGTTGGGCGCTTTACAGCTGAAGGCAGAAGGATTTCTTGGGGTTCTTTGTGGCCGCAGACACAGCTTTACTAACCGACCTTTATTGTCCCTTTAATTGCAAGCCAGAAACTCTGAACACCATATCTCATTTTCGTTGTCTAACAGCCCCAAAGGTTTTGATGATCTCATGTAGAACAGGACACCAAATAAGAGACAGGTTAAATGAATTAGCAATGATGACACAAGTGGCAAAGTGGGAGAGTTGGGATGAAAAGCCAGGACCGCCTCTAAAGCTGTTGAGACATTTCGCTCAGGCATTCAAGTCTGTGCTAGGGGACAGGCAGCAAGGGGTCAGCAGGCAGCCCCTGACCATCAGAACCATGAGCTAGCCACTCCTCTATATGCTACAGTGGACACTCAGGCAGCTTTTCTTTGCTTGGGTGAAATACTTTTCTATTCTTTTCTTATGTTGGTTTCATTCCTTCCTCACAACCGGACGTATCTGACCTCTCATTCATTTCCTGATTTTCTCTCGAGCCCCAATATTTTGCCTCTTGCCATCTCACTGTGTTGGTTGGTAAATCATGTCTTCTCTGAGAGCTGCCAGTGGATGTTGAATCTCTGATGTCCTTTGAAGGCATCTGTACAATTGCTGGATTGGAGCATCAGTTAGGTTTTCCCCTGAAGATCAAACAAGAGGGAACCGTCTCGCCGACTTCTCCTCCTTTTATAAGTTGCTTGTTTCAATGAGACCATCTATGCTATGGTTCTTTATCCACCAATGTGCAGAATGTCTTGCTGGATTCAGTACAGTTTGCTGATGTTCTAGAGAGCTGTTTACCTTGCCTTGGATTGGCCAGTTGCACGGATGACTCTCGAATAAGCTTCTGATGAAACACCTCTGTAGAAAACTGTCCATATGGTTTGCAAGCCCAGTGAAATTGCTGCTAGTCAGAAACGCTTTCATTTCGCCTTTGAGAGAGAAGGTGCATATTTTCTCAGCATCATAATCATACAGAACTTTCAGAGTGAGTTTCCAACCACTGCCTACCTCTCTCTCTCTAATTAGTGGTCATTAGCACCTGCGAAAATCAACAGCTAACGGGCCAAGGGAACTCTACCTTCACACCTTCTGTCTGCCTTTCAAAATCCTCCAATCCTTAGGTGTCTCAAATAATTACAGAACCACTCACACACATATGCCCTTAAATGAAGTTAGTAATCACGGAAGCTAATCAAGCGCTCACCGAATTAGCAGGGACTGCAATATAGGTATTCATACCCCAACGAGATGTTTTTCTTTTATCTTAAAGAGCAGCAACAACCAGAGAGCTTACAAGTCAGGAACTTGAGCTTATAGAGAAATTACTCCCCTGATTTCCTGACTCGGAACTCAATCCAGTCAGACCTTGTGCACAGGCAGACCTGGAGGAAATGATGAGGCTGGTGCATGGAACATAAAGGACATATCTCCAGGATTCCAGGGTTTCTCCTTTGCTGTATCTTAGAAGGCTGCCCTGCTGACCTTCAGAGAGCTTACTCAACCAGAGATTCTTGTTGGAAAGCCACTGAGATAATCAAGTCCAGCTTTTTATTTTTTTCCTCTTGCTGTCTTTGCAGGAAACTCCTAGGCCTACAGGACTTTAACTTTCTTTAAAAAAAAAATGTTAGAGAGAGAGAGGAGAGAAATGAGAGAACGAGCAAGCATCCCTTCACTGGTGCACTCACCAAATGCCTGCATCAGCTGGGCTCCACCCAGGTCTCCCATGTTGATGGTGACAGCCAAGTACTTGAGCTGACTCCCAGGCACACTAGTAGGGAGCTGGAACAGAAATAAAATGGCAGGGACAGGACCTGCACTCCCATACGGTTCAAGCAGTGGCTTTCATCCCCCGTGCTACAGAGCTGAAAGAGTGGTGATCTGTTGTGTGGGAGGCAGAGTCTCATGAAGTAGTCAAATTGTGACACTTGGAGGGTCACATCTCAGTCTACACTTAGACCTCCCCCTTAAATCACAGAAAACTGGACCAATTCCAGCTTTATCTGTATATTTTCTATGATTGTTATTTAAGCAATGTTGAAAGGCACCGTTACTTTCATCATGGTATGAGGGAAAAAGGAATGTATGGTTTCGTTAGAGGAAATGGTTTACAATCAAATTCTGAAAAGCAAATCTACATGGAATAGAAGAGTGCTTTTTTTTTCTCTAAGTTCAGCATATTTCCTGGAAAGTTATTTAACTTTTTTATATGAGCACAGCACTCAGAAATCTAAAGCAGTTTGATTATCTTAACATGAAATGCATCTTTGGTACAATCTTTTTTTTAAAAAAAAAAAAAGGGAGGTTTTTTTTTTTTTGTTTGCTTGCTTGATTGGTTGGTTGCTGATGTAGTTTATTAATTTGAAGGGCAGAGCAAAAAAGAGAGAGAAAGATTCTCTTGGCCACTTGATTTCCATACCGCCAGGATGGTCAGGGCTGGGTCAAGCCAAAGCCAGAAGTTTGAAACTCTACCTAGACTTTCTGCATGAACCGCCTGGACACAAACACTGGGGTCATATTTCGTGCCTTATTCAGGAGTATCAACAGCGAGCCAGATTGGAAGAGGAGCAGCAGAGACTCAAACCATTGATCAGAGGGGAGAGAGGAAAGATCCGTGAACCACTGATTCCCTCCCCAGTGGCTACAACGGCCAGAACTGAGCTAATCTAAAGCCAGGACACAGGAACCTCTTCCTGGTCTCCCATGCGGGTGCAGGGTCCCAACGCCTTGGGCCATCCTCTGCTGCCACAAGTAGGGAGCTGCATGGGAAGCAGGACCACTGGGACTTGAATTGGCATCCACATGGAATCCTGGCGCTGATACCTATACGGTGTATATGAACATTTACACACATGTTTTATTTGTTTACTTGTTTGTTTGGAAGGCAGAGAGAGACAGATTTTTCAACCACTAGTTTACTCCCAAAAGCTCACGACAGCTGGCCCTCAACCAGTCCAGGGCTGAGAGTCTGAACCCAATCCAGGTCTCCTTCCCGGATTGTAGGAATCTGATTTCGTGATCCATCACCGCTGCCTCTGAGGAGATGCGTTAGCGGGAAGGTGGGATTTAAACCCATGCATTCAAATGTGGAATGTGGAGTCTTACAACATCTTAACCCACAATGCCACTTACCCTTCATGTGTGCGTTAATTCCTACCTGCTCCTTCTAATTCTAGTCCATCTTCAAGGGCAAAGAGGTTTTTTTTTTTCTGGCCCACGTAGTCACACAACTTGGTTATTATGTTTTGCTTCCAGCGTGGGTCTAAGACTTGAATCAGCTGAAAACTTGCTAAAAGCTCAGTTTCTCAGACCTCATTCAAGATCTGCTGAATCAGAAACTGCATTTGCTTTTCCCAAACTCATCAGGTGCCATGTATGCACTTGGAAGTTTGGTAAGTGCCACTGTTGGGAGTGGCAGTACAGCACAATGGTTGAAAAAATAGATCCTGGATTCAAATACCTGATTGAAACTCCAACTCCATTGTTACTCTCCTGAGCTGTGTTGAGCAAGTTGCTTACTCTCTTAATGCTTCTATATCCTAATCAATAACAATGGGAATACTTTGACCGACATAATTGGATTCCCATTAAAAAGTAAAAATTAAATTACAAGGGCTGGGGTGAGCGTGGCTCAACAGGTCCATCCTCCACCTGCAAGCGCCATCATCCTATATGGGCACCAGTTTGTGTCCACTTCTCATCAGGTTCCCAGCACATGGTCTGGGAAAGCAGCAGAGGATGCCTCAAGTCCTTGAGATCCTTTGCCCAAAGACATTGAGGCAGAACAAGTGCTGTGTAAGCTTTAGTTACTTATTATTACTCAATATGATTATTATATTTCCTCCTAATACGTATCATTCTTTTAGTCACTTCTTAAAGCAGGGAAATGATTCGTTTTCATGCTTTTTTGAAAAATATAAATGACGTCTGTATCACTGAGAACATGATGGTCGTTGAGCAAAAGGCGCTTGTTTATTTTAATCGTATGATGCTAATAAGGCCGAGCCTGAGTTTAATCCTGTCCATTAGCTTCTCAAGGAAAACAGCAGTAGCTAAACAAGGAACAAATCTTACTTTTCCACTGGACTTTTTTATGGAGGCACTCTCCTCGCCTCTCTCCTGCTGTTGAGACCCCTACCGCTACCCCCTCCCTCTTATCATTAACCCTAGGGAGCCATGCCACAAATGCCAGTCATTACCTAAAAGTGCACATGAGCCAAGGGGGAGAAGAAAAAGAACAAGAAGGGAATTGGAGGGCAGAGAAAGGGTGGAACATTCTGAGTCAGTGAGTTGTAAATACGCTGTTGCAATTACCTGCATTGAAAGTCCTTTTCTTATTTGGTATTTTGGAACACATTGAGCTCCTACCTAGCTCTCAGTCTTTACAGAAATCAAATTATAAATCAGATTTTACGGTGACGTTAAAACACGATCAACTCCAGGTCTTTCTAGATCGTTGGATATTTTTAATTGATCGTTGGATAGTTTTAATTGTGCTTTGAAATGCTGTGCCCGCGGCTCTGCATGCTGTCTTTGCCAGCATCATTGCACTTTGTGGCACACAGCATAACACCTGCCTTTTGATCATGCGGTGATTCTATGTAGAGGTGTGCCTTCCCCTGTCTCAGGGACCGCTGAGTCTAGGATGGGACTGGGCTGTCAAAACGTTTAGAGTCATTCTCTTTTTGGGCACAGTGAACTACTAAAGGTACAGGCTTTTATGGGTTTGTAAATGTTCTGATAGAAGGGGCAGGGCTTGTGGAAGCTGACCTATAGCATCACCTTAGAGACCTTTTACCAAAGTGTGAAAAGTTTAATTTCTTTTTTTTTTAAAGATTTATTTTTATTATTATTATTATTTTTATTGGAAAGGCAGATATAGAGAGAGGAGAGACAGAGAGGAAGATCTTCCATCCGATGATTCACTCCCCAAGTGAGCTCAACGGCCAATGCTATGCAGGATCCGAAGGCAGGAGCCTCTTCCGGGTCTCCCACACAGGTGCAGGGTCCCAAAGCTTTGGGCTGTCCTCGACTGCCTTCCCGGGCCACAGGCAGGGAGCTGGATGGGAAGCGGGGCTGCTGGGATAGAACCGGCGCCCATATGGGATCCCGGGCGTGCAAGGCGAGGACCTTAAACCACTGCGCCACCGCGCCGGGCCCGAAAAGTTTAATTTCTAAAGCAAGTTGCAGATTTGTATTATAAAAATTTAAGTATGTAGTATTCGCTTTCTGCCTCCCAGAGACTGGCATTACCCTAAAAAACAGCTAATAAGAAATTCCACTCAGTCAAGACTCTGATTTGCAAGATAAGCAGCTCCACTTTCCATCTACCTCCCTGCTTGTGGCCTGGAAAAGCAGTCAAGGATGGCCCAAAGCCTTGGGACCCTGCACCCGCGTGGGAGACCTGGAAGAAGCTCCTGGCTCCTGGCTCCTGGCTCCTGGCTTCGCATCGGTTTAGCTCTGGCTGTTGCTTAGGGAGTGAATCATTGGACAAAAGATCTTCCTCTTTGTCTCTCCTCCTCTCTGTTTATCTGACTTTGCAATAAAAATAAATAAATCCTTAAAAGAGAGAGAGAGAGAGAATTAGGTTGGATAGCTACCCTACTTGCCTCATTATGTTTCTGTTCCTCAGATCTTTTTTTTATTTCCAAAAATAGTGTTTTGTTGGCTTTTATTTATTTATTTGAAAGTCTGAGAAACAGTCTTTCGGTTCACTGCCAAAATGTCTTGCAACAGCCAGGGCTGGGACAGGGCAATCTCTGCAATCCAAAACTCCATTCAGGTCTCCGCCATGAGTGGCCCGGACCCAAGGTGTTGAGTCATCTTCTACTTCCTTTCAAAGTGCGTAGTAACAAAAAACTGGACCAAAAGCTGAGGTCACAAACAGAGCCAGCAACTCTGCTATGGGATACGGCTACACTGAGTGGCATCTTAACCCTCTGTGCCACAACGCCCCATCCTAATCCTTCCTGCCCAGGTTCTATTTCTCTGACGAATGTTCAGCTATACCTTTGGACATCGGTTTTTAGTGGTTCCACTAACGACTACGTTACCACGAATGTCTATACCTAACTCATCACAATCTGTAGTTTATATCCCATGCGAAGTATTAAAGCCTTGAAACAGTAGAACTCCACGTCCTGCCGTGTTTCAGCTTTTGCAATTGTTATCCTACGTAACGTACCCACATACTTATGAGACCTTCTTTGTACATCATATATTGCTTTCCTCTGATGGCGTTCAAAATTTCTCTTGACTGGCTCTCAACATTTCTCCTTACATACTTGACTCTCGTGAGTTATGCTGTGATAGGACCACGTGAGATTTTCTTTCTATTTATTCTGCTAGGGGCCCAGTGTGCTCTGGGATTTGTAAATGGTTTTCACTTACATTTCAGAGTATTTTCTGCCTGCCCACCTTGGACTTCAATTGTGTGTGCATGCTAGGTTGCGTGCTATTTTCCCGTATACCATTAAAGCTGTCTAATTCTTCCTTAAAAATTACTTTCTCTTGTAGTTGATATGATAGTGCCAACTGATTTCTATTCCACTTCATTTGGCCAGTTTTATGCTATCTTTAATCTACTATTGATTCCGTTTAGTGAGTTTTCCATTTCAGATAGATTTAAAGGTTTTTTTTTTCTTTGAAAGAACAGAGAGAGAGAGAGACAGAGAATTCTCTGTGCCTCCTGGTTCACTCCCAAATGACCATAACGGCCAGAGCTGAGCCAGTTCCAACCCAAGAGCTAAGAACTTCTTCCCAGTCTCCTACGTGTATGCAGGGGCCCTAGAACTTCCACCATCCTTCGCAGCTCTCACAGGCCAGTAGCCGTGAACTAGATCAGAAATACTCAACCCAGAAACCATGTGAGATGCCAGCACCACAGGCAGAGGCTCAGACTGCTCTGCCATAGTGCTGGCCCCTCATTCCAGATACTTGTAGTTTTAAAGTTATATTTCGTCCTTTTTGTAATTTCTATTGCTCCTCCAACATTCTTCACTTGTTCATCCATTATGAATTGTTCAAGCTACTTTAAATTCTTTGCCTGCTAATTCTAACAAATGGTTGTCTTGGGGTCAATTTCATATTAATTCTGAGTTCTGTATTTCTGTTTCCACACACACACCTCATATCCATTATCATGATAAAGGCATTGATGTCATTTATCTTTAAAAGGTAGCGAGCGTTATTTGTAAACTACTTGGAGGTCCTTGGCCCTGTCACTCAGTACTCTTTATTTGCTAAAGCAGCCTGTTTGGATTTTTAACTAATCCCAGACTACGCTACTTACTTGCAGACTTTCTGTCATTTGGAAGCTGTGTCTGGTCAGAGGAGGTAGACACCCGGAGTATCCAAAGTACCCTGCCAGCTCTGACTCTGCTAGAGCTACAAAGTATTCTAGCATCACTCACTGTTAGCTTCAGATTTCAACTCTGTATTCTGTAGCACACGCGTCTCCATAGATGAACAAACCAGTGCCACCTTCTCCTGGCTTTCCTACCTCCACAGTGTGGCAACTCTGTAACTTCAACTAACCACAATTTCTTTTTTTTTTTCTTCTTTTTGTCTTCATTTCTACATCTTTCAACTCAGACTGAAACCTTTGTAAAATGCCATCCTGATTGAGAGAGAACGAAATGTATCTAACCTCATTTAATAAGTAATAGCAGCAGACAAAAAAAAAAAAAACCCGCAATGGTTCATACCTTTGTGGAGCTATTTATATTTGCAGTAACAGGCGTTCTTTGCATGAAAGGGAAATAAAAATCTAAGAAACTGGAATAGTGATAGCTGAAGTCATTCTGCTAGAAGCCAGAGTCTGTTTGGTGCATAATTGCATTTGCTTCTTTTTCATCAGAGTAAATGTAAAGGTAGTGATTATATATTAATAACCACCTTCCTCCCAGGAACAGAGAATTCAGTGTGAAACTGACATGATTTCATCGCGGTCGTACTCACTTTAGTTGTCTTTTATATGCATGTCACTTACATAAATGAATGTTAAATGTCTTTACATAGTACATTCTCCTTCCAGAAAGAGGAGCTAGGAGGTTAGACTTAGCACGGCAAAAAAAAAAAAAAAAAAAAAAAAAAAATTAGCTGTGAATTAATGTTATCTGTTTCTCTCTCTCTCTCTCTCTCTCTCTCTCTCTCTCTCTCTCTCTCTCACACACACACACACACACACACACCCCAGAGAAACAGATGAACAAACAACAGAAAACAACCATTCAACAATAACAACAGCAAAAACAAAAAAAAACAAAAACAAAAACCTCGCACATAATGAGGCTGTTTGTGGTGCAAATTTGTTTTCTAAATGTACCAAAAACATTGCTATTATCTTTTTTTTCCCTTTGTATTGTGGTCAGAACATCATATCTACTCTCTTGGCAGGTTTTTTGTTTGTTTGTTTTTTGTTTTTTGTTTCAGCTGAGTATTGCTCACTGTAGGCTTCAAATTTTCAATATTGAGGCAAAATTCAAGAGTACATGTGGGCTAATCGCCTACACCGTGCTTTGTGCAAGAGCCAGGCTTGGTGCCTGCTACACTGATGTGCTTGGGGCATTGTCTGGTATAGCCTCTATTCTGTCTGTTTTAAACAGCTTGACCTTCAACTTCTATGTACATTTTAAGTCCATGTTGAAACATACCCAACATGCTTCTTCCTGCTCAAACATCCTTTGGAAATATCCTAAATTTTGGTATCTCAACTTGCTACTTTCTAGCTGCCTAGAAATTAGGCACATATATAAATCTAAAATCCGTACTCTATAAATTTCCATTTGAATCCGTGTGTGGACAAGAAGACTGTTTTTCACAGTCCCTATAGGATGCAGCAATGACAATATGCCCATTGAGACTTGTAATTTATTTTATGTTTATGTAGTTTATTTTATGTCGCAAGAAGATTTCTTCCATCTCCATGTTCAAACATATTTTGGAAACAGCTACTATAAGCAAAGCTTGACAAAGACTTTGAAACTAAGAATGAATAATATTCTACAATTATTCACATAATCATCATTTAATGCTTCATAGTCCATGAGCCCATGGTAATACAATGTATTCTTTCCGAATGATGTGGTTCTTATGGCAAGAAGCTCATCCCTTAAACATGCTCAGTGATGTTGCGCCCCTGTTTTATTATTCTCACTGTCTGTGATGCTTGGAAAGCCAATCTGACTGCCTTGTATCTTGCTTCTAGGATCTTCTCAAATGTCTTCCTTTTACATAGAGATCTGGAAAAGGGCAGTCTCCCCCTGCACTAACAAGGTGACCGTTTGTACACCAGTGTACACCTTTGGCTAACAGTTCCACAATTTCATCCTTGAATTCTTTCAAAACTGTTGGATGAATGCCATCTGGTCCCAGTGATTTATTTATGTCCAGTTTGTCGACTAGACTCAGAACACCTTCAACACTCCTTGCATTTGGATGTATTCTCTTGGACCGGAATGGATCCAGCTTGCTTCCTTTGCATGTCTTTTTCTTGTCTGACCTTTATAATTGCACAGCAAGACATCATGCTAAAACAGGTCTCATTTCATGAACTTTGCTTAGCACTGTGTAAAATTCTTGCTTCATTCCTGTCCCTCAGATAACGTTGCCACATTATGAATAGCTCATCTAACATGCTAGGTACAATTTCGACCGTGGAGCCACCTGATTGTAGACAAGCAAATACCTCCCATCAAATCTAACTTTTTATAACCAGCCATTGCCAATGAATAGGAAGGCATTGATTCCATGGGTTAGAAAAGACAGGAAATTTCATTTCCATCTTTGTAGGTGAAAAGGAATTATGCAAAGATTCCATTTAGCATCTCCTCATGTGTTTTAGATTTATTTTGAATAGAGTGTTCCAGAAAGAGGTCGGATAAATTCTTAAATTTGGTTTTTCTTTCTCAATAGAATAGCTGCTTTTGTCCTAATGGCCTTTTCATTTTGTGAATTTATATATTTTCTATTTTAAGCAATCCTCAAATCTTTCGCTTCATGGAGTTGTAATTCTTTATTTCTTGTTCCTCACTTCCTGCCAAGAACCCTTGGTGTGGACTGTTTGGTAATTGCCACTGTTAAGCTTTCTGAAGGGCCTTTATTCAAGGATTAAATTTATTGATTCTAGTTACCGTTGTTCTGGTAGCAGTAAAAAGGCAAATGATGAGCAAAGCTTTCAACAAACAGCCCTTTATGGATGCCAGGACTACCCTGGTCTAACCCCACCCTGAACCAGTGTGGCATACAACAGAATCCCAGAAAGGGTTGAATAATAGCAGGAACTCAGCAATAACAAAACAGCCAGTTTATCACCGTGTCCTCTGGCATCACCATCCTGGAAAGGCAAATTGGGTCACTTCAGTGTGTGCTAATTCGAGACCCCGTGAGATTAGTAGGGATTCACTCCTCTTCGAAGCCGTCACCCTTTTCTTTGAGCACTTTCCCTTTCTGGAATGCTCCATGCAGTGGAGTTTAGCATCATTGCTTTCCATGCAAAGCTCAGCTGACATTTTCCTAGGTAACTGAGTATCTCACTGCCGATGTCCTCTGCTAATGAAGTTGCTCTCGGCTGCCCCACCACAGCCTTTTTCAACAGAGTACCTCCAGATGTTGCCTTATATGTGCAAAGTGCTTCCTGCCACTCTTACCAAAGCTTCACATGGACCAGGATTCTCTGTAACAGAAGACAGAGCAGTTAGCTCTCCTGGAGTTTCTCTCCTTAAAGAGTGTAACACTGCCCAGTTCTAAAATCAAGCTCAGAGAATGACTTTTTTGTTAACATCAGACTTTTTGGCTTCTCCTTTTAAGCCATCCCTCTGTGGTGGCTTTATTTCATTCATTCAAAAAAAAAAGTTTTGTTATTAATTTCCTCACTGACTCGTGGGCCACACAGTAGCATCATTTTCTTCAGGAAGGTCTTTGATTGTCTTTCCATTTCTTTAGCGACTCATTGGTCATTCACTAGCATGTTATTTAACTTTCTTCTTGTTGTTAATTTTGTTTTACACATTTTTATTTAAGCAGATGTATAGTAACTATGCAGTAGAGACCATCACATCCAGATGTAAAAATACAATGCCGTATGCATCTCTACTTCCAAGTCTAAGATGGACTCTTGATGAAACTGTGGAATGTATCTTGACATTAAGATGCTGGATTCTCTGCCCTATCAATGCCTACAGTGTCAGGATACACATAAATAGCAGGATGATGGACTTATGACTGATTATGAAGGACTACATTATTGTAACAACCCGGGTGAAATTAGTGAAGGGCAAGGACAAGATTTTAGGGAGAGGGTAAGGAAATTTCCAGAGCCTATGGAACTGCATCATGGAGTAATAAAATAAATACATTCTTTATTATTTTATTTTTATTGGAAAGGGAAGAGGAGAGACAGAAAGATCTTCCATCCGTTGATTCACTCCCCAAGTGGCCACAGTGGCCGAAGCTGAGCTGATTTGGAGTCAGGAGCCAGGAGCTTCTTTTAAGTCTCCATCATGGGTACAGTCATCAACTGCTTTCCCAGGCCACAAGCAGGGAGCTCGCTGAAAAGTTGGGCTGCCGGCATTAGAACCAGTGCCCATATGGGATCCCAGGCGCTTTCAAGGCGGGGACCTTAACCACTACACTATCGCGCCAGACCCCAGAAAAATTCTGTTAAAGTCTCTCTACTTAATTGATTCTGTCTTCAAAATTAGCATGATCAAGTGCTGATTGCAACATTGAACATTTTATAAACATCTTGAAATACAGTCTGCCTATTTTTCCATGATTGCAGTCTATTTCAGTGCCTTTCTCCAACCTCAACATGCTGTACGGAAGCATAGTTTAGTTCATTTAGATATAATCAGCATCAGTGATAATTTGTACAAATCCAGCAATCTTGAGATTCTTAATACAAACTAAATTGTGAGGTTGTAATGAAGAATGTAGATGAGAATATAAATTCATCGTGTTCCAATGTATTACTACCTAAAAATAGAGGAAAATGAGGCAGAAACCTCAACTGATGCCTTAGGAAGCTTCTAAGATAAAGGCATATAAAGGCAGTAAGCAGTGCTTGAAGGAATAGTGGGTAGTTTTGTCATTTGACCTTTTTTGTGAAATCTGTGGTTACCTAAGTGCCTTCCACGTCTCATTTAGGTTAAATTGGGACATTTGTTTTTCAGATAATAGAATCAGTGTAACCTCTTATTTAAATATCTCAAAGTATTATCAGTTGGCATTTTTTATATTTATTTTTTATTGGAAAGTCAGATATACAGAGGAGGAGAAACAAAGAGGAAGATTTTCCATCTGATGATTCACTCCCCAAGTGGCCATAGCCGCTGGAGCTGAGCTGATTCGAAGCCATGAAGCCAAGAGCTTCTTCCAGGTCTCCCACGTGGTGTGGGCTCCCAAGGCTTTGGGCTGTCCTTGGCTGGTTTCCCAGGCCACAGGCAGGGAGCTGGATGGGAAATGGGGCTGCCACGATAAGAACCAGCACCTTTATGGGATGCCAGCTCATGCAAGGTGAGGACTTTAGCCACTAGGCCACTGTGCCAGGCCCCTATCGGTTGACATTTCTAAAGAGATGGCTTACCAGCTCCTGATATTTACCTATCTTGTGTATTCTGCACTCAAGTACTATTAAAATGATGCTTAAGCAATATTAGTTTCAAACATTTTCCAAATCTATTTAACTGTGTGTCCTCAATTCACTTTCTCGTCAGACCCACACTGTGTAGGGCTGGAGATGCTTGGTTTCTATCTCCATCACATAGCATCTCTATTTATACCTCTTCTGAGCTAAAGGGAGTTGTATTATGTGTCTTTTCAGAAAAGGAAACATGTTTTACTTCTGTCGAACTCTTTTGGTCTGTGAAAATTAGAAATTGATTTTGTTCTGCCAAATAAGGTATGACATAGTTTACATAAAATGCAAGAATAAGTCGCACAGAGATCAAACATTTGGATAGATTTGATTTTTTTCTATTAAACCCAACTACAAAATGGTCATTCAGAGAAAATGACCCTTATATTTTAGTGTAAACCCTCCCATTTGGTCTTTCATGGGTATAGTTACTGGAGTTTGCAGTAAAGAGAATGAGATAGTTGCTGTTGTATTATTTGGTGCTTTGGCTATACTGTGCAATATTATGTTTTTATAAATGAATACACATTTGCCTGTTGTGTCTTATTCTTTATCCTCATGCCACCAAGTATTTTGTGCAGTTTTCACTCATATTCATTTTAACTATTCTCTTATTTATGGGATTTTAGATGGTTTCCAACGCACTATAATAATGCTTCAATTGCTCCTCTTGAATGTAAATCTTCCCATAATATCATCTGCCTTCTGCAGGTGAAAAATCAAAGAGAAATCTGTTCAAATTTGCACCACTGATAAATACCTTGGTGTTACACACTTAGCTGCTTACTCAGTCTATTATGGCTGGAAAATGTACTCATTAACTTACGAGTTTTCTAGGAAGTTACTTTTTATTTATACCGGCCAGATATTCCTTGGTTATAAAGTTTTCTCTGGTCCCTGAGTATAAACAGTAAACAAGGCTGATCCTGTGATTCCTGGAGCTCTCACCCACATGTTTCTGCTGGCTCTCCCTTTGCCCTGTCGATAGTTCAGTTTCTCTTGCTCAGTCTTTCAAGGCTTCACATCATACCCAAGCTCTCCCAGCCATCCTCATTGCCATAGCAACCCCCCTCTGCAAGACTCCCAAATTTTTATTTCCATAGAAAAATTATTTTTGAACTTCAGACACACATTTCCAATTGCATGCCATGTCTTCTCACTTTTGGCATCCCAATGTCAGCACGTACAATGCTGAAATCACTATTGTGTATCCCACGCTACTTCACAGAAAACTCTAGTTTTTGTTCAAATTACAAATGAATGCATTTCTCATAATATCCTGGATGAAAATCTGTATATTTGTGGAATATAAATGATTATTGGTCATTGTTGTCACCATTTTCTTCCACTTAATGGATTGAGTATTTAGTCAAAGTAAGTCAACCAGAATTCAGGGTCATTTGGACATAGAAACAGATCTTGAATCAGGTCAAGTCCTAATATGCTTAAGTGCTGGACATAGGAGAAGAACGTTAAAAAAATGTACCAGTTGAGCTTTTTTTGTTATGCACAAGGCAACTGAGATGCAAACAGGAAAGCTGAATTTATAGAAGTCATGGCATCTTCCGTGTGTCAGTCTGGCACACGATGGGCTCTGATCTGATCCAGAGAACAAGGTCTTTTTCTTGAAACCCCACCTGCCTGTGTGCAGAATAAGATCATTGAAACACTTGAGACCTTTCCTGCAGTTGAGAAGTTCAGTCTTGGAAAGAAGACAAAACGTGGAGAAGCTCAGCAGCAAACTTTTAGAAGCATTACGGTTTTGTGTTTTAGTATCTAACATTGGATATTTGTGAATAGTCAAGGGACACACTGGGCTAACTTCACATGCATGGAATTTCTGAAAATAGGAGGGCTTTTGAAGCATTGGGTCTTCTAACTATCCATTCATCATGAATCGCGAAGAATTTGTTGCAACAAAATAGTGTTCAGTTTGTAAAGCCTTATGATCAATGTTTGTACTGTCATGCCTTTGTCATGCTTAAAGTATCATGTAGGGTGAGTATTTGGCACACTGATCAAGACACTTCTTGGGACACTTGTATCTCATATCAGAGTAGCAGCTTCATTTCCCAGCTACTCCACTTCCAATTCTAGCTTCCTGCTAACGCACACCATGGGAACCAGTCAATTCTAGGTCAAAATATTCTGATCCTTGCTGTGAACTTGAAAGACCTGCACTGAGTTCTGCTTTGCTGGCTTTGTCTTTACCCAGCTCTGGCTTGTTGTGGAAATTTGATGAGTGGACCAGAGGTCTCCCCACCTTCCAATTAACAATGGCATAAAAGAGGGTAAAAAAAAAGCCAAACGATAATACTAAGGGGAGCACGGTCGGCTTAATAATTAAGATCCAATTTTAAGTTGCCAGTGCCCTGGAGTGGATTACCCAGGTTTGATTGTATAGCTGCTGATTCTAGATTTCTCCTAGTGAAAACACCGACAAATAGCAGATGATGGCTCACGTATTTTGAATCTCTACACCACATGGGAATTCTGGAATGAGTTCCTGGATCTTGGCTCCTGTCCCACACTGTCCCAGGCCTTTTGGCATGTATCAAGTGGGCCAACCAGTGGATGAGAATCATCCATGTTCTTTGGCTATTTATATCTCTCTCCTCTCCACCATCCGTCCCTCTGAAATAAATATCTGAATTCAAAAGTACAAAGATACACTATTGCAATTTTCAACCCAGTGTAGCCATTGGAGTGTCTCATCTGAAATCTCTGTAGGATACCAGCTGCTTCGCACTGGCACATTTCAATAGAACTAAGAATCAGGGCTTAATATGAATAGTTATATACAAAATAAAGTCACGTACAACACTTTAGGCCAAAGTACATTTAAACTTAACCATTTTCTAGTTTATATTTCAGCTAAGATTCCACAACTAAAGTCAAGACTATTAGTAATTTTATACAAACCCGACTAAAGAGATCTCCCTCAGAGGTGAAACATTGGCACTTCAGTCAGAAATATATTTAGTTACAAAAATATCTACATTTTGATTGTTTTTTTTTTCTCCTTGAGCTTGTGGCTCCCATTGAATTCTAACTGGCCCATCAGTCATTATTTTTATCAGGCTCCTGCTAAACATGAGTTGTAACTTGAATATAGTCTAAACATCAAGGAAAAGGTACTTGCATTTGGTCTGGCTGTGCTTTTGGCCATTGAAAATTCAATAACAAACTAAAGAAATCTCAGCTCAATGGCCCTCATGCAGTAGGTTGTATCTTCTGAAAGCAAATTCAATTTTCACAATATCGGATCGCATCATGTGAAATGAAAAGCAGTGGATGCCATCATCACTCAAGCCTCCTTCGATTGGCTTTGGAAATAGACTGTTCCACAGGGCGTGTGTGAGTCGGTTTTCTATGACTGTAACTAAATACCTGTAGCTGAGTGCTCTATAAAGGACAGAAGTTGGCTTAGCGCACGGTTCTGGAGGGACATGCTGCTGGTGTCTGCTCGGCATCGGTGAGCTCCTCCTGGCGTACGGCTTTATGATGTTGAGCACACAAGTGAGTGCCATCACATGGCAAGGCTAGAAATTCAGAGGCCAGGTTTGCTGTTCCAACAGCTTGCTCTTGTGAGAACTGAATCAGTGTGCCACACCAGAAGCAATGTCTTCTGAGGACAGAGTCCCCAGTTATCTAACTAACCCTGTGCTAAGTGCAACCTCTTAAAGGTTCATTCCATCACAGGGAGGACCACCCTTCCAATACACAAACCTTCCAATGCATCAGATTCTATCCAAACCGTAGCAGGGCTCCTTTTGCAAATGTGAAAAGGGAATTTGTTCTCATAGTGGGAAACTGATGAAATCCTCTGAACTGAAATGCTTTTCAAGAAGCATACTATTTTGTATCAACGATGCATATTTCTCCAGAGCTGTCCTTTACTGCATTATTTGTATTTTGCTGCATTAAGCAACTATCTATGGTATATAAATGGCCGCCAATGTTGATAAGCTTCATTTGTAATATGCCACTAATATAATTTATACCTGTGCTTTGTTCCATAGAAGTTAATGAAGTTTAAATATTTCATATTGCCTATTCTCTGAGTGTTACTTAAATCCAGGGAGATCTGGACTGAGTTTCTGGCCTGCAGCTTCAGCACTCACTAGCCCAGTCCCCGGCATTGCAAATATTTGGAGACATCAGTCAGTGGATGAATATTTTTGAAGGATTAATTTGATTTCACTCTCAAATTAATGAAAAAAATTTTTTTAATTGATCTACAGTAGAACTCCTAATTTTATCCTTTCCGTAATTAAAACAAATGTATCTAAGTATGAGGTGTTTGGCATATGGAAAAGCAGGTTCACCCGAAGGAAAAAAAAAAAAAACATAAAATAACATGAACCAAGGCCAGATTGTGGTATGGTGGGTAAAGCTGACATTTGTAATGGAAGCATCCCATATATGTATCAGTTCGAGTCCCAGCTGTTCCACTGCTGATCCAGTTCATTGCTAACATACCTAGGAAAACAGTTGAATTTGGACCACATGCTTGGGCCCCTATACCCAACTGGGAAACCAGAAAGAAGCTCCTGGTAGTCATTTGGGGAGTGAACCTGTGGTTAGAGGATCTCTCTCCTTTCTCTCTCTCTTGCTGTATGGGTATGGGTGTGTCTGTCTGTCCCTCACTTTCTGTAACTGCCTTACTAATAAATAAAATAAATCTTGAAAAGAAAAAGAAACATGAACTTATTATGTTAGCATCCCACAATATCTAGCATATACAATGTGAGAAATATTACAGTCCGATCTATGAGAGTGATTGGAACCATATGCCCCATGGAAACTGGTCCCCTTGTCTTTATCAGAAGCTCATCAATCAATGGACACTTAAAATTATATCATTTTCCACCACAAGCTGTTTTGCTGTACTATATTTTCCGAGTTAAAAGGGGAAACCCACGGAATTAGTTTTATGCCCATGTTTTAAAAGAAAAATGCTATGTGTGTGGGTTTTAAGTTTATAAGCATTTAAAATCAAACACATGTAAACTGTGAATGAAGATGGGAAATACCTTACCACTCATTACGAAGTTTGAATTTCAATAGGAACTACTTAGAGCAAGTTCCTACCATCTGTGTTAGAACAGAGCTCAGAAAACGAAGATCAGCCACAGGATGGGCCATGGACTGTTATAAATAAGAATTAGAATGACTATCTTAAAAGCCACAATTATTTTTTTTCTCTATTAGTATACCAATAGCTTGCCAATTTTTTTTTTTCTTGAAAGAGTGGAGGAGAGACAGTGATGTTCCATCTGCAGAACCGTGCCATGCTGAAGCCATGAACTGGGAACCCCATCCTGGTTTCCTGTTGGGGCAGGAAGGACTCAGTCGTTTAGGCCATCATCTGCTGCCTTCCTGGGCACACCAGTAAGAAGCTGGATTGGAATGGTGTAGCCAGGACTCAAACCTGGACCGTAATATAGGATGCTGGGTATCCCAAGTTGCGATGTCTTAACCCAGTGTACCACAAGGCCAGCCCCTGACTTGCTGTTTTTTAGTATGTTGAAATCTCTGTCTTTAGCTGGAAGAATCCGGTCATTTTCAACAAAAATAATTTAGATTTATACAATTACTTTTCAGACTTTTACATATGGCTAGGTAATAACTTGACATGTATTTTGTTCGTGGTTCTCTGATTGAAGGCAATTCTAAATTGTATTCTGATGATTTGTGAAATTATTCATGATTTTCCAATTTCTATGCAAATTGCAGTATATTCCTTGTCAAAAACATGACAGCATCCTCTAAGTGCATGGTACAAATATTAACTTAAAAGTGTACTCTGTTTTGTAGGCAATTATCTTTTTAAAACAAAAAGAATTATTTATTCACCTTAAATGACAAAGAGAGGAGAAAATAAGCTTCCATCTGCTGGTTCACTCCTCAAATGGTCAGGGTGTTCCAGGCTGGAGCTAAGAGCCCAAAACAACACGCAGGTCTCCCAGGTGGGCATCAGGGGCCCACAGACTGGAGCCTTTTCTGCTGTCTTTCCAGGAGCATAGCAGGGGGCTGGATGGGAAGTGGAACCAGGACTTGACCTGGTACTAGTGGCAGTTTAACTCACCGTGCCACCATTTGGGTCCCTTTTCAGGTTTCTAAATAGACTTTTGGAAGTCAAACATGCAAAGCAAGATAGATAGATAGATAGATAGATAGATAGATAGATAGATAGATAGATAGAAGGAACATCTGTAAAGTTTATTCACATTTGTTGAGATATTTAAGAGTATCAAATATATAAGTTTCTGAAAGAAGGCATATTTGAGAATAGATCAGGACAATTAGGTTTTCACTCTAAACAAGAACATTTTGATTCAAAAGGCGAAAGAGTTTTGTGTTTGAGACTAGAATCTAATAGATGCTGTTGTCATATTTTCAATAATGACTTTGGTATCTTCAATATTTTTTGAAAGATTCTTGCTATGTTTAGTGTCAGCTGACATTCTGTATTTGTGTGTTAGAATTACCCTGTGTCTTTTTCACTACTCCTGGATGGATTCTGAGGGGAAAGCATATCTAAAATAAAACAGAGCTTTCTTAGATAAATGAGTCAAAAGATAGGACACTACAATTCAATCTTTGGCTTATAAATTGTATTCAGTTTTTAATAGCATAAGATTTATACTTAATTGGCTGATTTTATCCCCACTAAAATGACTACTGGAGCAAAAACAGTTTTCTTTCAGAATAAAATTATTTCTCCTATTGCCTCAGAAAGATTCTGATATAAATTATGACACTGGAAATAGTACAGTAAGTAATACTTTTTGGCATAAAGTGAAACTAATTATGCCCAAGTTAAAACTCGAAGCCGTATTTTACCCTAGGAAACTGATGTGGATTTGTAATCTAATTTTTTAGGTAAAAAGTGCTAATTGGAGAACAAGTATCCTCAGTGATAAACAATATGTAATGTTTTGTAGATCCAAAGTGAAAAAGGAAATCATTAAAAGTTTCCATTTGATCGTATAATGCAAAAAGTCAAAAATGATAAAGTCTAATCAAATCTAATAATATATTAGACTATACCAGGAGTTTAAATCATCTGGCTCTTAATTTTATCTTCCCATGCATGTATGTTTCCATGTTTTTATATACACTGTATATTATCCATCATTTTTTAAAGATTTACTTATTTTGTGCTTGAAAGGCAGATGTTACAGACAAAGAAAAAAAAAATATTCCATCCAATGGTTGCCTCCCGCAAATGGCTGCAACGGCCAGAGCTGAGCTGATCTAAAGATGGGAGCCGGGAGCTTCCTCTAGGCTTCTCCCATGGATGCAGGGACCCAAGGACTTGGAGCATCCTCCTCTGCTTTCCCAGGGCCTAAGCATGGAGCTGGATGCAAGTGGAGTAGCCCGAACATGAACCAGTGCCCATAGAGGCTGCTGGTGCTGCAGGCAGAGGCTTCGTTTGTTAAGCCACTTCCCTGGCGCCTCATTATCCTTGTTTTCCTAATATGTGAGCACCGTACATAGGGAAGTGTGAGTGAGGATCCGTGAAGCAGGTGCTGCACCTCCCCCAAAACCCTGAGACAAAAATCCAGCGCTGAAAATGGGACAAACAATTTTCCTATAAGGAAAAAAAAAAGAGAGAGAGAGAGATTTGTTAGATCAACTTCACTGCAAGATTCCAGACTAGAAGTCAGGAGCTATAGCGGAAACACACACAGACCAAGTGTCGGGGCAAGATTATATAGAGGCTTGTGTCATGCATGATTAGGGAGTTAGCTCACAGGCTTTTTGCTGGTCTCCCAGACTTTTATCACAAAGACTTCTGATAGCACTTGAGCTTTGTGGTGGCACCTCGCTGGCGCCTAACAGGTGGGCAGTGTCCTTCTGAGGATGGGAGAGGTCAGATAGAGGAGTGAGACACAAGATGCTATGATTACAGGTAGTCACACAATACAAAGAATAGATTTAGGGCCATCACGGTGGAACAACAGGGGAAAATGTTGCCTGAGATGCTGCAGCCTACGTGTGGTACAGGTTCAAGTTCCAGCTGCTCTGTTTCTGATCCAGCTCCCTGTCAGTGTAGCCATGAAAGAAATTAAAGAGGCGAGGATGGAACTCCTGCTTTCTGGGCTCATTCTGGTTCAACTGCAACCATCACAGCCATTTGGGTCAAAAACTAGCATATCTCTTCTCTCTCTCTCTCTCTCTCTCTCTCTCTCTCTCTCTCTCTGCTCTCTGTAACTCTAGATTTGAAATAAATAAATAAATACATGTTTTTAAAAATGACTAAGAAAAATCGGTAAAGGACACAACAAAATGCGGTGGCAGCATAGAGTTTAAATGCTTAATAAACAAATGAAAAATGTTTAACCAAGCTGCTGTCAAAGAAGCACATCGTAAAATATCAAACGATTTCATCTTACAACTGCAAGGCGCTGAAGCATCATATTCTCACTAGCTATGGCAGGTTGAGATTGCATACACTTATTCATGATCCCCTGCTGGTTAGAGATCCTTTGGTCCTATGTTCACAGTAATACACACACATCCATTCAAAAATGGACTGGTTTGTTTATTTTCCAGTCTCTGGGGGCATTTTGTGAGTATTCCACAAGTAGACTGAAATCACCCTGCAGTTTGACAAAACTGCATCTCCTGGGAGTTAGAAAAGATGTTGTGCTTTAAGTGAATAGAAATGAGAAACCGCTCTAGGTTGACTTCAGAATGATCGGGCAAACATAAATGGAGAGGAAAAACAGAAGCTTGCTTTTTTTCGTAGTTTCATGCTCTGGCTAACATTTGACCTTGACGGTAATAAAGATAATGCCCTCAACCCACAGAATGTCAAGGGCAGAGATGTACACAAGCTTAAATCTTGCTTTCCAAGGCCAGAAAGATGCCCAAAAGAATTAGTACATCTGGCAACTTAGATTTATACCAAAATGAATTTCTCCCTAATCATGCATGAATAATGACATCATGTGTCATTTCCAACCCAGGAATAGTGACAGACATAGAGTCCATTAGTGCTCTAAATATCTCAAACCAAAGCTGCTCATATTCCCCATAGAATTTTAGTATAATCTGGGAGATTTAATTAAACCACCTCCGTGAACTTAATTGTTTCTCCACACTGTTTTTCCCCTTTAGGAATCATGTGCATAAAAACACCAGATCTGATTATGCGATCGATATAGTTTTAAAATTTCACAATGCCCTTTCACAGCCTTGATAACAACTGATTAGAAAAATCAGGCCTACACACCCAGTAGCTAAATTTATGAACTGATAAAATATTATCATCTGCTTTGGAAAAAAATGATTTGGGCTGATTCAGTTAAAATGATGGAAGTGAGTGGATAATGGGGCGTTTCTCACTGTTGGGAGAGCCATCCAATCTGGTGCTGCCTAGAGCAGTTTCAATTAGCAAGCCCCCAGTCACAAGGGACCATTATGCCTCTAATTGTCCTTATTAACTGAAGAAAAAGAAGCAAGGCTTCCTCAGGAGAATCTTGGACAACCTGTTGCTTCTAAGCAAACTAGGTGGTGTTTGCTGCTGCCTTTTGTATGTTCAAGTTGGGTTTTGTCGTCATAACAACAGTGATCGGTCTGAAAAATGAACAAAGCCCAATCACTCAGGCGTTTCTTCAAGAACAGATGGTGGGTGCTCCCAGCGTTTCAACTTAGGAGACCACGAAACTCAGTATATCCCTCTGTTTTTGCTCTCTTGAGAGTTCTGAACCTTAAAAGGCAAGCTTAGGAGCGAATGTAAGCAGTTAAGACTGATTAAATGTTATCATCCTGTATCATCAGGCCTGGGTCCCTGTCCCAGCTCTGATTCCAATTCCAGGTTCCAGCCAGTGCAGACCCTAAGAGGCAGTGAGGATAGCTTGAGGAGTTATGTCCCTGCCAGCCTTGTAGGAGACTTGAATTGTTTCCCCAGTCCCTCTTGCAGCCTTGTTCTTCCCAGGTTATTGTAGGCATTGGAGGAATAGACCGATAGATGGGAGTTCTCTCTGACCCCGCCTCCCTCCCTGCTTCTCAAATAGATAAAAAGAAGATAGTTTAAACCTATTTAGCTGAAAAATGGTGGCTAAAATATGCTCATGTGTTTGAATCTCTGTCCTTCATAAGTACTGACATTCTTTTGGTAAACCACTGAATCCTCTTACTATTTCTGTTGTTGCATGCAGAGCATTTTATCCAAAGATCAATGCTTAGAGTTCTTTCTTTATTTTCATTGAAAGATTTACCGAGAGAAGGAGAGACAGGGAGTGAGATCTTTCATCGTGCGGTTCACTCCTCGACTGGCTGCAACAGCCAGGAGCCAGGAGCTTCTTCTAGGTCTCCCACATGAGTGCAGGGTCCCAAAGATTTGGGCCATCTTCCTCTACTTTCCAAGACCATAAGCCGGGAGCTGGGTGGGAATTGCAGCAGCCAGAATACAAACCAGTGCTCACATGGGATAGCAGCACTGCAAGATGGAGGGTTAGTTTGTTGAGCAGTTGCACCTGCCCCAGTGCTTAGAGTTATATAGTTGATATCAGCCGGGATCTAAAACATGTTCATAGTTCTCACAGCCTGTGTACGAAAGATATCCACACTTAGCTGAAGGATTTCCGAAGCCTTCCGCATTTCATCATTTGTGCTGTTCGGGTGGGAGAGGAGAATGCTGCCTTTATTGGCTTCTTCCTTGTTATCAGCCAGTTTCCACAAGTTTCATTTCCGCTCCTCGATATCCTTACTCTTTATTGCTGCTATCTTTTACAAGCTCTGTCATGAATCTCTATTTTCACTCACATGTATGCTAAGTCTCCTATTCGAATGCAACGTATTTGCTTGATATAAAAGTAGCAGAAAACCATTGCTTCATGTCAAGAGAGAAAAAGATTTAGGAAGATGGGACAGAAAATGGATACATTGTGAAAGAAAAGTTACCACAGATGAAGAGGCAAGAGAAGCGTATTCAAGACTGTGGCAGTGGGAAAGGGACTGAATTCAACCCACCCTGAAATAAATTAGCAGTTTAACCAGCAGGGTGAGCAAGTGAGAAAGTGCCGGAGGACTGACTTGTTACAGACAGAGGGTATTAACCCATGTGACTAGGCTTGATGGGTTTGCTTATCAGTGCTTACCAAAGCTAGCATCCCATACTCGCCCTTTTCAAAGACACAGCGCCGGATCCCTGAGATGTCTAGGTATTACTGGTCTCTGCAAAATTTACATTGCATGGGGAGAGAGACATAGATTGTTATCTGAAAGTTTTCTGAAGAAAAAGGCTGTAAGAAGCGCAGTTGTTTAGCCTAGCGGCTAAGACAAGGAATTATCCAAGTTCCTTGAGACCAGTGCTGTAGCATGGCAAATTAAGCCGCCACCTGAAGGATTGGCACTCCATATGGATGCTGCTTTGAATCAAAGCAGCTCTGTTTCTGATGCTGCTCCCTGCTAATTTAGCTGGGAAAGAGATGAAAGATGACCCGAGTTCTTGGGTCTTTGCATCCATTTGGGAGACCTGGTAAAAACTCAGACCCCTGGTTGCAGTGAACCAGTGCATAGAAGATGTCTCCCTCTGTCCTTCTCTGTAACTTTCCCTTTTAAGCAAATAAATCTTATAAGAGAAGAAGGAAGGAAAGGATCGGAGGAGGGAGGGAGAAGGAAAGAAGGGAAAAAGAAAGACCCAAGTCCTGAATTACAAGAAGTGCCTGGGTTCTGCATCTAACTCTAGCTTCTGCCTGGCTTCCTGATACTACTGCCCTTGGCAGGTGCAGGCAATGGCTCAAATCCCTGCAGGCCCAGCCCAGTTCAAGCTTTTAAGGGCATTTGCAGAGTACACCAGTGATTGAGAACCCTGTCTGTTCCTCTCTCTGCCACCCTAGTCAATAAACACAGAGCTGGAAAAATCTGTGCTAAGAAAAGGGGAGGCTGGGTGCCTATGATTCACAAGAAACTTGTCTCAAGGTCGGTCAAGTTGAAGGGACCCTTCAGGCCATCCTGTTTACCAAGATGAGTAAACAACCAGTCCACAGGCAGGGTTTGGGGACAGCCAATATAATGAGCCACAGACAATATTGAGAATAAGATCAAAATGAGCTGTGTAATCTTGTAAGAGGGAGTTTGTTTGAACTGCACAGCTCCAATTCCATCTACCATGTGATTTCATTTCCACATGAGCTTTGGCAAAGGTCACACTTCTGCCACCACGATGTCTGTTGGCAGGGGAGGGGGGGGCGGGAGCAGTCTACTTCTGGATGTTATGAACCCTTAAGATATCAGAGGCCAAAATGTTGTATTTTTTCCTGTCTTGTAATTTATAGAGGACTACAGTTATTACTAAAATGTAAACTAGTAGTTTAAACTAAAATTTAATCATTTTCTGTAGGAGCTAGCATTGTGCTGCAATGCCAGCATCCCATATGGGCACTGGTTTGAGTTCCAGCTACTCAACATCTGATATAGCTCCCTGTTAATGTGCTAGTGCATTCTCTCTATCTGATCATGTAGATTAATCTATTCGGTCCCTGATTGTTGTTGTTTTTATATTGTAAAGATTTGTTTTATTTATTTGAAAATCAAAATTAGAGAGATAGGGAGAGACAGAGAGAGAATCTTGCATCTGCTTGTCCACTCTCCAAATGGCCAGAACAGCCAGGGCTAGGCCAGACCTAAGCAGGAAGTGGGAACTCAATCCAGGTCCCCAAAGTGGTGTCACAGGCCAAAGCGCTTGGGCTGTCCATGGATGCCTTCCCAGGCGTCTCAGCATGGAGCTGGATCACGGGTGGATAGGGTGACACGCAAGCCAGCCTTTACGTGGAATCCCAGGATCACAGGCAGCAGTTTAACCCTCTGTGTTACAATGCCACTTGCTGTTTCTAGAATGCCAACTACCTAGTTCTTGGAAGTGGGAGCGTCTAAATAACCAGCAATTACCAGCATATGGTCTCCATCTCCAGGAATACAGAGGCTCAGGGAAAACCATGCTGTTCTCTTGTCCATACTGAATTTAATCTACATTGAATTCTTGCAAGAATCAACATAACTTTCTGTGACCTTTTCTCTGGGTTTTGGATGGTATTTAATCTTATTGCTCTACACACAACATACAAAAGGAATGTTTAGAATGCATCCGTACTTTCATCAAAGTGTTGACATTCTCTTCAATTTCATAAAAAATCTTCCAGGCACTTTCTAGTAAGAAAGCCCAGTTTGTAACACAGTGTAAGGCACTTTTCAAGTGATCAAGTTTATAAAGGTTGGAATTACATTAAATAAACTGGGGAAGTGCTTGGTTGGAATTAGGTTAAACAAACTGGGGGAGATGTCTACAGTCCTCTTATATCAGCATGGAATCCATGCATGGGGCTTTACAAAAACATTTAATTATTTTACATGAATTTCAGAGATAAAAAGATAGAGGGAGATGGATGTGTATTGCATAAGGGAACTTCAAAAAGTTCAAGGAGATGCTTATGGTGATAAGGTTACATGGATCCCAGCTGGAGTCAAGAAGATCCACTCCAGGGTCCCAGCCCAGGAGGGACCCATAAGGAACAAACAGGCAGATGAGTGAACTTGTATCAGGACATCTTCTTGTATCAGGATATCCTTGTGACATTGGATCCCAAAGCTGGTGGTACTCAGGCCCAGTACCCTAGGATGGGGGGTTGGGTCATTAGTTCCCCATATTCTCAGATCTTAGAAGCCAGACAGAATTCCATGCAGGCTTTCCCAGTTCTCCTGTATTATTTGTCCAATTTATACAAAAACACACATACACCATATACTTTTTTTAGTTAAAAAAAATCATTTGTGTTTACCCCTTCTCCCCCCATTTTGTTTATCCTCTGAAGAAATGTCACGCATACAGACATTATAGTCATATGTTCCACAAACACATTACTGCGAATCTGTTAGGGGTTGCGCTTGAAAATATTTTGTTTCACTCTGCTTGATCCCTCAGGCAGTGTCGCGCACACATTATTGCAAATAGGATAGAGACCTAGGAATGGAATGGCAGTGTCTTGCTACTTACCAAATCTCCTATTCTTTCTTCCTTCGCAGCGTCTGTCATTTTTATCCTTTCTTCACTCTGCCTATTGTTGTTACTGTCTCCAGATGGGATCTTTATTCTTTCCTGCTGGGATACGTCATCCTTGTCTTTGGTGCAAATAGGAATCCACTGCAGTGTATTGAAGGACTCCTGGGGACAGACATAGAATCGCACAGAAGGTGGAAAAACGAGGCTTGGACAAAACAAGAAAGAGGAAGGGAAGTTCTATTGCTGGGTTTTAGCCAGTGTCACCCCTCAGGGACAGTCCAGGTAGGGGCTGCTGTCTGTTACAACTGTCCATAGGCTTTGGCTGTCTGGCGTGAGCCTGGGTTCAGTGGTTGACACTTCTGCATCTCATATGAGAGTCGTGTGGGTTTGATTTGGATCTGTAGCTCAGACTACGAATTTTTAGTAATAATTGTTACCAGTAATAATCAATTAGTTTAAATTGTTACCAGTAATAATCAATTAGTTTAAATTGTTACCAGTAATAATCAATTAGTTTAAAAAGAATAAAGAAACTTGTTGCGGCTATTATCTTCTTCCACTACAATCTGTACTGTTGCTGCTACTCAGCCTCACTAAATTGAAATTCAAAACCCCGCTTGGTGGTGTCTGACTGCCTAGACCTAGACTTGAGGCTGTGTCCTGATTCCCATGTTTTCAGGCAAGAAAAGTCTGGAATTTTTAACTTCTGCAGTGGGAGGCACCACCTCCCACTAACACTTGTACTGTAGAAATTCTCCAAATAAAAGTGTCAGAATCTGTTGAAGTACAGGGAAAAAAAAAGGAGAGAGAGAGAGATTTCCCCCTGAATAATCAACTGTCCAACTGTCTTCCTGGCTCTTATTACTTATTTTATATTGTATTCCAAGAATGTCCTGGACATATGCCATGTATTGATAATGTAACTAGTAAGAAGATAAATGACTGGAAGTCTTTCTCAAAAGGTAGATACTGCTTTTTAAATTATTTTTTAATTTATTTGAAAGTCAGAGGAAATATATATAAATATATATAAATATATATATATATATATGAGAGAGAGAAGGAAAGACAGAAAGATCTCATCCCCTGGCTCACTCCCTAAATGTCTACGATACCCAGAACCGAACCAGGCCATACAGAGACCAGGAAGTCAATTCAGACCTCCCCTATGGGTGACAGGAAACCCAACTACTTGAACCATCAACTGCTGCCACTCAGGATGGCATGAGTAGGAAGCTGGAATTGGGGACAAGGCCAGGACTCAAATTCAGGTACCTGTTGTTGAGATGCAGGCATCCCAAATGATGTGTTAACTCAAAACATGGCTATTGTGTCATTACTCTCTTGACTCCTGCAAAGGTTTTTCTAAGAAGACTGTGAATTGTTTAAAGATAAAGAGCATGTCTCCATCGTGTGTCTGGGCAACTGCCGAGCAGATGTCTGGCTGGCTGGTTTTAGCCATCACTACATAATACCATAATTTACGGCCAATTGATCTGATGCAAAGTTTGTTTCATTTTATTCCATAATCATGAACTCCAGGAAGATGGCAGTTATCCTTTCTCAAATAATACGAACATGATGTCACAGCAGGAAGACCCAGCAAACTCCCTTACACCTGAAGCGAGTGCCAGGTGAAGGCTATGCCAGTGAATGCCAACGACGTCATCCGCGTCCATGAGGATGACAGGATTATAAATCGGAAGTGTCCGTTCCTATAGTCCTACAGATAATCTTTTCATGCTCTCCAAAGTTAAAACCGCAACGAAATGAGACTCATTTAAGAAACTGCTGATTTTTGCCACTGTCACAGAATGACATATTAATTGGACAGTAAATTTGCAAAATGCGCGTGTGAACACAAACAATAATGTGTCTTTTGCTGATTAACTGGAAAACAGATGCAGCCTCCCCAAAGTTCCTTTCAGATGCTGGCAGAAGCAGTACTTTTTGAGGCCGTGGGTTTTGGCAGATGGTATTACAGTTCAAATAAAATGGAACATGCTTCCCAGCACATCCATATTTCTCTGCCATATGAATGTCAGAGGAATTTTAAAACTTTTTTTTTTTTTTAGGAATTCTGAGTGTCCCTGAAGTAGAACATGTGTTATTGTATAAATGCTGAATAGTATTAAATGGGGTCTCCAGTGTGAACGGAGGTACCACATTTAACAGTTTCTTTCTTGCCTGACCCTCTTAATTTATTTTAGTAAGAGAAAGCTTTCTTTAGGAAGAGGTGCAAATATTCTGTGGAGTTAGAAAGTCAAGGTCCCCACCTGGCTTTTTGTTCATCAGGTCAGTCCTGCCTTCCATCCAACACGGTGCCGGAGCAGTTAGAGGAAGGATTGTCCCTGTAGCGATGAGTTTGCTTTTGTGCCTGCCTGCAGTCCACTGTCCTTGGTGGTTTGTGTTGCAGTGTGGCTGACACCTGCTGAAGTCACAGCCCTTGCCTCTTGCTTAGAGTTTCAACGATTCCACAGCTTGGGTCATCCTTCCCAAGGCATTGCACAAACTCCGTAGAAATCACAGCTTGATTCTTCATCTTCAGTCTTTAAGTTCCCACATGAATAGACCAAAATCTCCTAAAATAAATGATTCCACCAAGAGCAGAAAACCATACAGTCACATATGTGCACGCATGCACACGCAGGTGCACCTTTGAAAATGAAATGTGTATAATATGTTTGAAACACCATTGACGGTATACATCACGGTTGATGTGGAAAATGCAAACTTAGCAGATCAGAGGGCCAAATTCCAAACATTGCCTAAGAACTTGACCTGATGATGCTCTGCATGGCAATCAACATTTTCAATTGTTTTGGTTTTAAAACCACTACCTGTGTGCAAACCATGAGACTCCTCAATTTAGATCATGAAGCTTCCTACCATTCTCTACCGGCTGACATGGTGTCTCTCATTTTGAGTGTTCTGGCTTCCCCACGCAAAGTTGCTGAGTCCTCCATCGTATCACCCTGTCAATGTGGCCTACACACTGTCCAGTTGTTACCGCAGCGATAAGCCACAGCTACACTCAGGCCTTTAACATTTGCTGAGAGACTGGCATGGAAATCACACCAGCCTACAGGGCAGCCTCACTCGTGGGACTTACTGGCTGTTTACAAGCTGGGAGAGCCGAGTCTGGGACTGACTCTGACAGCTCTACAATGACATTATTTTCCAGTGAGGTGCAATGCTTTCCCCAAATGTTCCTGGTGTTTCAGGCACTGGAACACCTTGCAGGCACAGCAGGCATCGCCTTGATAATTTGCAGATTTTCTTACTGTGGAGAACATTAGGAAAGCTCACCTGTGTTTTTTCCTGTTTTTCTTGGTTTCTTCCTGTTGTGCAGTGAAGCAGGAAGGTGGGGCATGCTGTTATTCCACATTCTCTAATTTGGGGTTGTTTTTTGGTTTGGTTGTTTTGTTTATTTGTGGCATTATCTTGTCATACCTCACTGCTCTGTCTTATCAGTTCATCAGCTCAGGTTTTGTGTCACGTTAGGGAGAAACTGCATCTCCCTACGTCTTTTACTGTGGTCATTCCGAAAGAGCTATAGAGGTGTGACAGAGCCACAAAGGCACCAACTCAACGGTTCTGCCCTCCGTGTGCACTACATGCTTATAATTGGGAACTATCGCACTCTATGCATGGAACAGGAAAGGAAGGATTGGATTAAGTTTGTACATGTCGCTCTTCGTGCAAAATACCATGTTTGAAGATGGAATACAGATACCAGTATCCATGAGTGGTAATGTTTTGATAGGGCTACAATTGAGGGAGTCGAGTTCACCTGTAACACTCATTTCACTCCTATTGCTCTTACTTAAGGATGTGAGTGTTGTTTGAAGTCAACATTCTCTGTGCGGTATTGTCATGAGACTTGTGATTCGAACATCTCCACTATAATGATGTGAATGGGAAAATCATTTCTGTAAAGAACATTTGAGCAACCTCTCTGCCCTCTGCCACACAGACTTGCACATCACATCTGTGTGTATAAATACAATTTAATCATTGCATGTGGTTATTACTGGCATTAAATTTCAATAGGCAACAAAAGTGCCTTAGACTAAAACCAAGTGAGGAATGAGAAATCTCATTAGTACAGCTATGCACACTCAATAGCCAGGCAGCCTCCTCCTTTCAAGCCACAGCAAAAACATTTCCCTGCCTTACAAAATAACTCTCATTACCTTGTGTGATGTGTCTGTGGTAGCTACTGCTGCAAACCGTACATGATGTCGGCCTTATGTGCATAAGCACAAGATAGCTCTGTGAGTTTGTTGAGTTTTTTATTGTGCCAATTTTTATAAGCATCCTACAATACAGACCTAAAGAGACAAAAGGCTTCCTCTTATCCTCTCTCTATTTAATTGGCACAAATAGTATTTTTATCAATTTTTTTTTTCCTCAAACATACCCTTTCAAAAAATGTGCACAGACCACTTCGTTCTCGGGGAAAAATACAGAGCTCAATAGGCGAGATAAAGTAGGGAGTTTATGACAAGCCCACATCACTCCAGTAGGATAAGTGTATATGTACTCTGTGTACAAAACATGCATGCCTGTTAGGACTGAGAAGTTTCAAAAGCAAAATCGTCATTGCTATGGATTGCTATGAAAAATGTATCAAGCCCTGTTCAGACCCAATGTTGTGGTGGGTTCTTCAGCCATCACCCTCATTGATTTTGCTGATCCTCTCTGTAGTTAGCAGCCGCAGGTTTGTGCCTGTTCTGTTCCATGTCGCTAACTGAAGTGGCATTCTAATTTAGCAGTGCTCTGAGGCGGCCTATTTACAAGAGAATGAAATTTGGGCATCTTCTTAAGTAGGATGCAGCTCATCTAAAATAACAAACAAAAGTAAATTTTGCACTTCATTTTTCTAAAGCCTTGCTGTACTGATATTAGATATTTGGTTGCCCCTTGGAGGTTTTCCACAGTAGAATTTTTTTTTGTATCTATTCCAATTTATTAAAAAGAACTGCTCTGCTAAAAAAAATAAAAATGTCTGCATGTGAATTCACCACAGAATATCCAATTGACAAATACACCGGTGACTGAATGCATTAGGATTATTTAAATCAATTGTATACCTGAGGGCTTAGGCCAAGAAAAATACAAATATGCTTCTCCTGGCAGCTTATGTCACACATTGGAATGAATAAATCACCAGTGAACACTTATTTGTTGAATAGTTGGCTCTCCCTGTAGCCGTGAAGCTCATGTCTGTTTAGCTTGGTCTTGAACCCTCACAGTCCAGCCCATATAAAAAGAGTCAGGTACGAAGGTCACCTGTTACCGTGCCTTTGCTCCCATGACTCTTCTGATCAAGCCAGCGCCCAGTCTATCGCAGCCCTGAAGTCCTAGTGAGCGTACTAAAATGACAGGCTCTTTGAATGAATGACTTGCATTCTGAAGTCTCCCTTAAGTCATGGAGGTTTATTTTGTTGTTGTAGTTTGTTTGTTTGTTTTACACAGAGGCTTCCAAGACTCCAAGGTGGCTTCCAGTTCAAACCAAGGGTCCAACCTTCACCAATCCTGTACTCTCACCTCCTAAGCTGGGCGCAGTCTAAATCACTGAAACTTAGTGTCAGCTGACCCAATAGGGAGTTTTATGATTGCCACTTTGGGGGGAGGGGCAAGCATTTGGGGAGTGATTCAGCAGATGGAAGCTAGTATACTCTTTCATTCTCTATCTCTCTCTGCGTCACTCCCACTCCCTCTTTCTCTGCTTCCTTTGAAAAAAAGTAAAACAAATGATTATATAGCAAACATGAACATTAATGTATAAGAAAGTACACTCCAAGAAGTGTCATCCCGTTTCCCGTTCTGTCACTCTGCGAGTCACACCGCCTTACATTTTTTAAGCTTCATCAAAACTGAGTAATCTGTCATTCTTTGGTTCGATTCCCAGATGCCCACAGTTGCCTGGTTTATTCCAGGCCAAAGCCAGGAGCCCAGCCCACAAGAATGGCAGTGCCAAGTACTTGCATCATCCTCTGCTGCTTTTGCTGGCACATTAATGGTGAACTTGATCAAAACTGGAGCATCCAGGATCACTCAAATAGGGAATGCCAGCATGACAAGTGGAAGATTAGCCCACTGTACCACAACACTGGTCTATACATCACCTCTGTTACACTGTTTTGAAACTTTCAGATTTTCTCTCTTGCGTTGTTTTTTCAAACATAAACACCTGAATATTCTTGTTTAGTAGATGTGTTCCCTGAGGTAGTAGATGTGAGATTGTTAGACTTGCATTTCAGAAGGGGTCCTGCCCCGTTCCTGGCAAAAAACACTGCACAGAGAGGCCAAGAATAATCACGGCACACAGGCTTGTTTTTCCAGGGTATTAGAGTCTCCATGCATTAGATGAGACCCTTTGTGTCCAACCACGTTTCAACATGATTGCCCATGGTGCAGACAGGCCCATGTGATGAAGTCTCTGTCAAACCCGAAAGGACAGGGAGCTTCTCGGGAGCCGAACACTTGAAGTTCCTTGAGGATAGCACACCTTGGAAGAGTGTGGGGGAGCCGCACCCCCTTTGTAATGTCCTTTTACAGAGAGATTGGGGAAGAGTAATAGAAAGGTCTTCCATTTGTTAGCTCACTCTCCAGACAGCCTCTAAGAGGCCAGGGTTGGGCCAAGTGGAAGCCAGGAGCCGGAACCTAATCCAGGTGACCCGTGTGATTAACAGGAGCTCACGCACTTGGGCCGTTGTCCCCTGCCTTCCCAGATGGAATATCAGCAAGCTGAATGGGAATGTAAAAACAGCAAGAACTCAGACTGGCACTGTGGTAGGGAATGCCGACAGCACCAGCAGCAACTTCCCAGGCTGCACCACAGCAAGGCTCCCTGTCATACCCTTGGTCATCAGCTTGGAGTCAGTTGCTGTCCTCAGGTAGTATCTGAATTAGAGGACACCCAGCTGGTGCCCACTGTTGCAGAACTGGATGTGACATCCAATATCAAGGCATCCGTGTGTTCAGGGTATGGAAAGGTAAAATCGAGTCAGTCTTTGTTTTATAAAATTGAAAGCACTTTGTTAAGGAAAGTAGTATTCTGATAAATACCTATAAATATTTGACATATTTTTCAGATATATATATATATTGCATTCGTTATACAAGCTCTACCAGACTATGTATGTAGTCACATTTATGTAGTTTGAGCAGAAATAGCAAAATCAGTCCTCAGGGCCAACGTTGGGGCACAGCATGTTAAATCGTTGCTTGTAAAAACAGCATGCTGTGTCACGTACCTTTTCTCTGCAAATGCAGCTGGAAAACCTGCAACGACAGAAGCTGGCCCAAGATGGGCCTGTGCCCCCCACAGGAGAGACCCAGATAGGGCTCCTGGCTCCTGCCTTCAGCCTGGCCCAGCTCCAGCCCTTGTGGCCAATCGAGGCAACGAAACAGAACCAGAATATGAAAGGTTCTCTCTCTCTTTATCTCCCTTTCTCCTTCTCTTTCTGTCGTGTGTGTGTGTGTGTGTGTGTGTGTGTGTGTGTGTGTCGCTCTCTCTGTAGCTCTTTCAAATAAATAAACTTAAAAAAAATTATTTCCTGACATCTCAGTTATGAAGTAACTCCAAGCATTGATCCTATTTCATCTGATGTTTTTTTTTTTACCTGAAGTTTACAATAGGAATGAGGGTTTGCTCTATCAACTAACATGCCGATTAAGATAAGTACAACTTATATCAGAGTATCTGGGTTCAAGTCCTGCTCTGGATCCAGTTCCATCCTCCTGCTGTTGAAGACCCAAGGGGGGGAGTCATGACGACCCGAGCGAATGAGTCCCTGCTACTCCAGTAAGAAACTGGATGGAGTTTGCAAATGCTTCCCCCAGCCTGACCCAGTCCCACCTGTTGGAGACACTTTTGAAAAGAATCAGCAAATGGGCACTTTCTGTCTCTCTGAGTTTTTTTTTTTTTTAAGTAAGTAAGCAGCTTTTAAAAATAGTAAAATTTAGTGTGTTAAAGTAATTTAAAATCTGTGTGAGCTTTCTGTCTCAACTAGCAATTTTTAATAAATTTCTCTATGAAGCTTTAAACATAGCATTTTATTAGTGGTTTTTGTTTTTTTTTGGTGTGTTTTCTGCCATGGTAATTCTTGCTTTTATCGTTTTTATTCCTATGTGTAGAGCTGTGACTTCTGGAAGGGTTCCTCGAAATAGTAAGAAAAATAATAATGTCTTATCATCATATAACAGAAGCTACCTAGTATCTCCAAAGAAGAAACAAAAGCTGAAGTCACAGCTTTTTTAGAATACTGCCAGTGAAAGTGCTGAATATGGAAGAGGTGGTTAGAAGCAATGATCAGTGGGAATGTTACACGTGTAATACAATACACATGGAATATGCACCTGTAAAATAGAAGTTTATATTTCTTTTTTTTTGTGTGGCCCAACTATTGGTCATTTAGAGATGTTAATTTCCAGGTTTAAGTTCCTTTGACCATGATTTTAATGTTAATGAGTAGGTGTTATTACAGGATGAGTAGCTTTCTGTTACTATACCGTTACGTCTCAAGTGTGATCTAGCAAGAACCTAAAGTTTACGAACAATAAATAAAGCCAAGCCAATTAAGATAATATACAGGATTGGAAGAAACGGTCCTCACTCTAACTCCTATCCTGCCTCTCTCCACATCCCGCTATTGCAGCATCATATCTCTTTGCATGGTTTCTAACTTGACCAGCCTTCCTGAATTTTAAAGCAAATTTTAAACTGCCCAGGAGAACAGATCTCTGTATTTATAATCCTTCCACAAAGGGACATGCTCGGCGCTGGCTGTTGCCGGGTGTGAGACACAGCTTCTAAGGCAAAGAAGCAAGCCTGACTCCCGAGGTTGAACTCCTTCTGTAAATCCGTGTCATCCGAGAGGTAAGATGCAGAGACACTTGGACATGAATGCCCTGCTTCCTCGTTTTCTCCAGTGAACAGAAAGACGGAGCGACAGGGGGAAAAAAAAAAGGAAATGATAAAATAGCAAACGTCAAAATCACTAATCTCAAAAGCACCTCTGAGAAAATTTCCCACGACCCAAGAGGAGAGAATCACACGCAAACATCTTATTCTATTTTTTTGTTCCAATATTCAGTGCTACCCAAATCAATCAAATGCAACATGCAGCTGATCATACATGATCATGTGTGTATAGGAGTCATCTAATTGAAAGTGAAATTGCTTTTCTCAGTGTTTTCCGCGCAGCTACTTTAGATTTCAAAAAAGAAAAATCACAGAAATAGTGTAAAGTTTCTGCATACATTTTACGTCGCTTCTCTTGATGTTAATATCATTTATAAGTGCAATGATTGACACCAGGAAATTTAAATTTGCATAGATTTTGGATGATTAAATAATCTGGAAACTCAGTTTTCGTTCAGCCAGTTGTCCCATTAATGTCATTTTTCTGGGTCAGGATCCATTCAGTTTTCATCGTGTCTCGGTGGTCGCTCTCCCACTCTGTTCCGTGTGACCCGGACGCCTTTGAAGAGCACTGACCAGTTGGTTCACAGCACGTCCCCCTGCTTGAGTTTCTTAGCATTTGTCTCCAGATAGAACGAAAATAACTCATATTGGGCAACAACACTACAGAGGCCAAGTTGTGTCCTTCCCGGTGCATGATGTCACAATGTCATTAGAGCTATTATCATAAATATTATTTATAAACCATTAGATAATTAGAAAGGGTAAGGACCATGACTTTCATGCTTTCATACAATCTCATTAACAGTTGGATTTATTTACTTAAATATGTTTGTCTTATAATCATAGCAATCATGTTCGTGGTGCCACCTGTCCATAGCACTTTAACTGGATACATTGCCTGTCTACCAGAGGGGAATAGTCCCAAAGCCATAACTGATGGCCCTACAGGTGATGTCTTGACCTAATGAGAGCCATCATGTTGACCACTGGCCAGCCAGAACCAAGACAATGAAGGGGGCAATATAAGGATGGAAAACTGAAAGACCGAAACAGTGTTTAATATTAAAAAGGACTGGCAGTCAAGAATGAGATGGCTATTGCAAGATGACTGCGAGCTGAGCAAGTGGAGATACGTCTGCAGACACACAGCGTGGAAAGGAATGGGAGCAGAGACAAGCATAAAGGAGCAGAGATAAGGGCCACAGATACGGAGAGATGGACAAGGAAGATTCTTCTGAGATGTACTGCAGTGTCGGTTCCTCCTAGCACTCCAGTACTGGGGTCCATGTCCATGAGAAACAGTTCCTTCCATTCCTACCAATTTTCCATTTGTAGCCTGAAAATTGCTTTCTGTGATACGGAATCAGGAAATTTCTCTTTTCTGTATGGAAAATTGACTGAACTCTATATATTAAAAACGTAGCAGTAATGTTTTGGAAGGATAATTAAGTAATGTATGTTATTAATAAATTCATTATATACTAATTTATAGAAATAAGCTAATATTTAAGGTAATTAACATGTATTAAGTAGCATACATACATACAGAGAGAAAGAGAGAGAGACGGAGGGAAAGCGTGGTGACTGATCTGGGCGGAACTGCATTCCCGTTTAATCGTTATGATCTCTTTCAGATTTTTGCAAGGTTGAGGTGACTGACTACAAATTAATCCAGGCATTTAAATAGACTTTGCAGGGTAGGAATATCTCTTCATTGATTTTTCTCTGTGGTTCCATGGCCTGCAGGAAATCTCAATTAAAACCGTTCTTCATGCAGCCTTAACCTTGCTGGTCTCAAGCGTTTGTGTTTCGCTGCTACACAGCATATGTTATTCTTTCATCACTGTGACCTGCATCATGCACGGATTTGTCAGGTATTGCTGAGTGCTGTGTTCTAAGCAAGCAAGAACCCGAGAGCTTCCAGGTACATGCTTGCCTGATTGGACAAATAGAATAATATTGAAAATTCTCCTTGTTTGTTAGCCTACTTTAGAAACGAAGCAGTTGCCTTTTGTAAAAGTTAATTCAGGTCCAAATGCTTGATTTTTCACAGGGAGAGGGAATTTTAAGCTCTCTTAGTTTTCCTTCACTTAGAAGATGTATATTCCTAAATATATCATCTGAAGTTTACTTTATGACACGTCTCTTTTTAAATGGAAAAAGAATGTGAAAATTATGATTTTACATGAGGATTCTAGCCTAGATCTTTTTGTTTTTGAGAAAGATCTTATTACTGGAAATATGCATACATCCATCAACGTTTGTGTATTTGTAGATACACACAAAACTTTTTAAACATAGGTTGTAGATTTTTAGGACTGGCACGATGGCTCAGTGGCTATATTTTTGCCTTGCATGCACTGGAATCCCATATGGGCACCAGTTTGTGTCTCGGATACTACTGTTCCCATCCAGCTCCCTGCTTGTGGCCCAGGAAAGCAGTAGAGGAAGGCCCAAAGCCTTGGGACCCTGTACCCACATGGGAGACCTGGAAGAGACTCCAGGCTCTTGGCTTTGGATTGGCTCAGCTCCAGCTGTTGAAGCCGCTTGGGGAGTGAATCAGCAGACAGAAGATCTTCCTCTCTGTCTCTTCTCCTTTCTGTATATCTGACTTTGGAATAAAAATAAATAAATCTTTTTAAAAATTAATATGAGAAGTGCATGTTTTAAAGAACAGTACGGAGAGACTGTATGGTTGCTCAACAAGTTAATTTTACAAATACAAGTGTCAGCATCCCAAATGGGTACCAATTCCTGTCCCACCTGCTCCACTTCTGGTCCAACACCCTGCCTATGGCCTGGGAAAGCAGAAGAGGGTGGCCCAAAGCCTGGAGACGAGGAGAAGTTCCTGGCTCCTGGCTTCAAATCAGCTCAGCTCTGGTCATTGCAGCCATTTGGGGAGTGAACCAGCAGATGAAAGACTTATTCTCTCTGTCTCTCCTTCTCTCTAAATCTGCCTTTCCAACAAAGATAAAGAAATCTTAAAAAGAGAGAGAGAGAGAGAGAAAAGTATGGATACTTGTGACATTCAAGAAAAACTTTACTATGGAAATATGTAACAAATAAGCAAAATGTATCTTATGAAAAGCAAAAAAATTCTAATGAGGACTTCATGATTGCAAGGAAGAAATGACAAAATAAATTGGTCCCAGGATATCTCTCATTGCAAAGCTGCCAAAGACAGAAAACCAGTGACCTTTGCTTTCTGACACATATTGCTTAGAGCAAGTGGTTTGCTCAAACAGACAACAAACAAAAAAGTAAAGAATATGTGGGGAAAAACTTCATAAAATAAATATTTGACCAGGAAATGCCTCCATATTGCTTAAGCGTTAAGAAGTAGGACTCTGTCATGTTAACCCTACGTATTTAAACATGTTTATTTCATGCGTTACTTGATTTATGGGATGGTATAAAACTAGTTATAAGTTTGTGTCTGAACCGTATTAATTATAACATCAATGAAATCATTTGCTATCTTCTGAACACTCCCTTTGTCTTCTTGTAAAAAGTGCTCAACAAGTTGGTCAATTGAAGTTTTTCTTAATAGCCAAGTTCTCCCGTAGCTTGACGCATTCAGTGAAAAACAAAGGACGGTCCTTCTCTTGAATCTAAACTTAGTAGGATTTATGCCGTGTTAAACATAATTCATCAATGGACATCTAATTTGGTTAAATTTCTGGGACCAGAGAGGTTTGGAAGTCTGTGTTACTGCAATGCTGTAATGAATTCATGCATGGAAATTCCATCAGTGCTAGAACTGCTGTCAGCACCCAGTGGATATTTGATCATTATTCTGAGAGAAAGATTTCTCAACATCTTCAAAAATTCGGTGTCATTAATTTATTGTGAGTTACATGTATTTAGCTGCAGAAATGCCCATATACTCAGATTTCTTTCAAAAAAAATTTTTTAGAGTGTTATGGAGTGATATGCTATGAAGTAGAGATATTTACCTTGTGCTAGCTTTTTGAAATTGGAAGAATTCTAAATTCCAAAATGCATACAGCCTAATTTTTTTTTGATAAGGCATTATGAATCTGTCTTTAATTTGATGTGTCAGGGGAACGAAGTCATGCATCCCTTGTCTGTGAGAATATAGAATGGATTCTAAAACACTGTGAATGGTGAAAATCTGACTATATATATTAAAAGCCACAAATGGCTTTAGGACTAGCGAAAATCCCATGCTATAAATGTATCATTGCTAAATCAACAGGAAAATAAAGAAAAAGGTTTAAGTTTTGGTAAGTCTGGTACAGATGACATATACGCATCAAAACTGGAAAATTCCAAATATTCAAATAATAAAGGCTGACAGAATTAGACTGGCTCGCATACCACCAATTCCTGGTGAGCCAGTTAGCATTTATTCACAAGGAGAGGTGGCCATGACATACGGTGAAAATAGCAGCTCAGGAAAATAATACCCACCTCATTATGTAGTTTTTTTAAAAAAAATAAAAGCAATTTGCCTATTTATACTTAGGAAACTATTTGAAAGATACCCTTCAAAATATCAACAGTGTTTACGTCTGGATAGAAGAAATCGCAGCCAGTTCCAAATGGTTTGATTTAACTGTGGGTCAGATTGATATCGTAATAATAAAATTTCCAAATGTTTCAAGTCAATAGTAGCATTTCAAATATCTGCAGATATTTGAAATGTATGTGTATTAAGATTAACCATGGAGAACCGGAACTATAAGCCACGACATCAAGGAGAGGAAAGTATGTTTAGCATATTAATATGCCTCGAGAGTAAATTGGCGGCATTCAAATTCTGACCCATGCGGTGTGAACAGCAAACCGAGTATCTTAAATACTGGGATACCAATTGAGAATTTAGAACGTCTTTGCTTCAGTCATTGGAAACAACTGCGAGTTTGATCATTATCCTGAACCGCTCTGCTAACGATCCAAGCAGATAGGAGAGTCGTACGCTCTTTCAGGAAAACGATGTGCCGTCTGCATTGCATGGGGTCATGAAGATGTCATGATGTGTCTGCAGAGAAGGGAGCTCGTGTCTTAACTGCCAAGTCTCACCTCCCTGCTCCTTGTGGTTTCCACTAGATGATCTGAAATTTGGTGTTGACTCCAAAAGCTTTTTTTCACTTTGGTTGACCATGTCTTCAATCCATGAGCAATTAAATTATATTACTTTTTTTTTTTAAATTAGAGATTGTGATATCTGCCCTTTATTGACTGAAAGCAATAACTTTTTTTTTGTATTTTTTCAGAGCTTCCATATGGCTGGGAAAAAATCGATGATCCCATATATGGCACTTACTACGTTGAGTAAGTCTCTAACTTGATGTTCACTTGTCGTTAATGGTGTGAGATGGTGTTAATTTTTCAGTTCTTGAGCATGTGTGGCTAACAGCCCCTTCACTGCCCTTTCATCTTGCTTTGAAGTGCCCACAAAGATTCCAGCAGCTCTGGCTAGCGACGTCTTGCCTCTCCAGCTGACTAATTTGTCATCCTTTTCCCTTGACTGATGGCTCTACAACATCAGTTGGAAATGCGCTGCACACAGTCCTCTAAATGAGTGATAATTAACGATATCAAAGTAAATGCCTTTCATTTTGCAATCAAAAATGCTGGGAACTGACTGGTTGTGCAGAAGAAGTGTTCCATTAAGCCAGACTGTTAGGGCAGCTAACAGTTTTCTTCCAGTTGGAAGAAAATAAATTTTATAATTGGTATTTTTCTTCTTTTTAGGATCCTATTTCATTCTTATAGTATTCTTTGGGTAGATGTCAATTTCGTGTTACCTCTTGTAAATTGTTTTACATTAGTATATCTTAGCACAGTATCAGTTATTCCTTCTACATATACTTTAATTCAGAATAAATAGTCTATGAGAGATTAAATACTACATACTTTTCTTAGGAAAAATCAAGAAATATAATTTGTAAAAATTATGCGTGTGATTTATTTTTCTGATTTCTGGCTCCTGGTAGGGAGTTTTAAAGTTTTTTTTTTTTTAATCTATGTTGCTTACTCTTTCTGGAGTTATTTAGATTAATAAAAACCTGCGTCTCCCTTATGGAAAACTCATAACCCAAGAAATAAAGTGGACATAAAACGAGTCTTTGACATTATAAGACAAGATCTACCTCTGCTTCCTGTGACCATATTCTGTTTAACAATGACAAGGGGGTGAACAGTTCAAGATTGGTGGCTCTGTTGCCAAATCATTTTTTCTAATATTATCCCAATTACTGCTGTTTTTTCTTTTTAAGAAACATTTATTTTATTTATTTGAAAGGCAGTGAGACAAGAGAAGGAATCAAAGTTTCCTTCTGCTGGTTCACTCCTCCACGTGATGGCAACAACCAGATGTGTACCAGACCTTAAATTGTTGCTGTCATGTGTGAGGTTGGCATTCCTGGCAGTAAGTAATGGCAGAACTTTCTGTTCTCCGGCCCCTGAGGTTTTTCTAGGGGTCAAGTCCTCCTTTACATCGGAGCTGTGCAGATAAGTGAGACCTATGTGTTCCCTGCCTTTCAGCATCTCTTTTACAACACAACTCTGCAATTCATTGACCCCCAGTTTTCACCTGCACCACAAGGAGTCATAACCAACTTCACCATCAAGTGAAGTCAGCTCATTTGCCTCTTTTGCCGGCGTGCTATCTTCTAGCATCATATCACTGTCGCATGTCACAGGGATACAAGATATTACAGAGAAAGCTAAGTATACATAATGGAGGTGTCTGCAAATACAGACATAAAGGGAAATCATTAGTAATAGTTACAAAGCATCAGAGTCCCTCTAACGTGTGAATCAGTGAGAATAGCCATCCACTGCACCAACAGTCCATCTGCAGTTCCTGAATGTGGTGGTGCTAGCGTCTCTGAATTCACAATGTCCAGCTGTACCGTGCCCAAGCCTGTGACCCCTAACATCCACGATAGTCCACATAAGGAGAAAGAACTGAGACGTGAGAACGTCAGACGTCTGTTTGAATGCATTTCCTTATGGAATCACTGCATAGGAACCCTTTCCCGTGACCAGATGTCGACAAATCTCATCAAAATCTGGACAGCAAATATTTTGGGGCAGGGGGCCACATGGCTGCTCTCACAGCTGCCCAACTCTGCCTTCGTAGCTGGAAAGCACTCCCAGGCCACACTCACCTTGTTGGGAGGAGCTGCATCCCGAGAAATCCTGACGCACAGATGCCAGCTGTCAAAGTGTGGTCTGCCAGGGTCACATTCCTCCGATTGCTGTTTCAAGCAGTCAGTTCCTTGCAAGCTGATATGAATTTGCAGGAAACACTATTTAACTCCACCCTTCCCTTTCTGCTCTAAGTTTCTGTCAGCGAGATGAGACATACACACACACACACACATCAGAAACCAAAGGGCTGCTACTGGTGGACCCCAGACAGTGAATTGCAGAAGTAGACGGATTTTAGCTGGACCCTTAGAACAATCCTTATGGTCTCTGTAGCTTAAGAAGTTATCTCTTTGGTTTTTTTTTGCTTAAATTGTATACTTCTCTACTTCGTTTTCCATTCAGTAGAGCCTAGTCAGAAAATCATCCAGAACGTAGACAGTCTCGTGTAATGCTATCATTTAGATTGAAAGTGATTGTAAGGTCCTGTTTCAGGTCACAGCAGGTCACAATAGCTGAATTCCCTCCATTTACAGCCAGATTGCAATTTAGCACGACCTTACCCCCATTCCAGATTTCCGTAAAGTATAACAGAATCAGTGATTACACGGGGGGAGCATATCAAATCAAATCACTACAAATAACTGATAATATGAACTCCAAGATAATGACTATTAACCCAGTATTTCTTAGAAACATTCTTTTTTTTGCAGCCTGTACAAGGCAGAACCGGAACCCAGCCAAGGTAGCCTGAGCCGAGTCTAACACTGACACTCCTGCAGGCGCCTGCACCCCAACACTGGAATCCACCATTGGCCAAATAAAGTTGAAAAAAAAATTCTTTTTGGGAAATTCACTGACATAATTAAAAACAATTCGGTTTACCCCATGTGACAGAATGATCACATGAAATGAATTGTATCTTCCATCAAAACAAAATCAACTTATCAAGATTTTCATTGTGATTGTCTCATATTTAATTCCCATTGTGTAACTCCTCTCATCTCCTTCACAGTGTTATGCTCACACTGTTCCGGAGTGAAGTCTTGTTGATGTAGTTTCTGTAAGAGTGTATATAAACATAGATGTTTTTCATCACTCTCAGCATCTTTGTTGGGAAATAAACTCACTTAATTCCATGCAGTTAGTGATACTAGCAAATAAAATAGACTAGTGTTAAATATAAGAATGACCTACATTAAGAAGCTTCTCTGGGCTCAAGCGCAGTAGCCTAGCAACCTAAGTCCTAGCCTTATATGCACTGGGATCCAATATGGGTGCTGGTTCTAATCCTGGCAGCCCTGCTTCCCATCCAGCTCCTTGCTTGTGGCCTGGGAAGGCAGTTGAGAACAGCCCAAAGCCTTGGGATTCTGCACTGGCGTGGGAGACCTGGAAGAGGCACCAGGCTCCTGGCTTCGGATCGGTGTGTAGTTCTAGCCATTGCAGCCACTTGGGGAGTGATTCATCAGACAGAAGATCTTTCTGTCTGTGTCTCCTCTGTCTATCTGACTTTGCAATAAAAGTAAAATTTTTAAAAAAGATCTCAAAATTATAGTAAAACACAGATATCAAAATCTTACAGTCACCCATCTTAAATGTATGTTATTCAGGCTTAGTTACCGTAACAAAATGATGTCATCTTTTATCACAAATGTAATTTATTCATTCCGTTAATGACAATGATCAATGGATTCTATCTCTTTGGTGTCCGCACATACGGTTATGCAGTTGGGCATGCTAGTTACAGGAAGTCAGAAACACCCCCACTTTCGTTAGGGGATAGCCAGAAGCCCATACGCATGGACATGTAAGATGCAACTTGGCTGCCTCCACCTTCAGTCCACCTGCCACGTGGGAGACTGAAGCTACAGAGCTGCCTGTCTCCTCTGCAGGCCCAGCTAGAAAGAAATCAGGGCTGTCCTGCCAATACAGTTGCAGTCACGTACATTCCTGCCATTCCCAGACAGGCAGGCAGGAATTCCAGCACTGGGCAGCAGCAGAGGACATATACAGCTAGGAAGCAGAAACCTTGAACTTACTGGCTTTATCCTGCCATACCGTAGTTGGACCTCCTGCAAGTTTCATTTGTATAATGTATTCAATAGTCAGAAAAAAAAACCCATCACGTTCATTTCTGCACAAGAGTTAACATCTACTGAGCAGCTAATACAGGCCATGAATTGAACTAAGTTCCCAACAGTCGTGCCACATCTTAGAGACAACAGTTAGCAAGTTTACAGAGGAAGGAATTCTGACAGAAAGCTGATTTGTTCAACCAGTATCACACATTTATTTTTTTTTTAATTTCTTCCATGTTTTAAGAGAGAGATCACTCCCCAGATGCCTACAGTGAATGGGCTAGACGAAACCAAAACCAAGAGCTGGTGACTCAATCTGTAGTATTTCTAACCCACACTCGTGGACATGCTGAGCCCAGCTCCGCACCCCTGACTTCAGAAGGGCCCTGGGTAACCTGGCCTTAAGGTGTATGCGGTGGACTTTCACATGGAGATGCTGGAGTGTGTTTGCAGTAGTGGATGCAGCTACACAGCTCCAAATTTTAAAGAACAATGGTTCCTAGTCAGTGTGTGTGTACTTCACCTGCAGGGAGGGATCTGGGACTAAGTTTTGACCCCGGTGAGAAGTAACATGAGGAAGAAATGAGTCCAGTGTCTCCTGACCAGCAATCCACAATGATGGGACATTGCTCAGACTGCATTAAGAAATCCTCAGGTTGTTAGCTAGGAATGTGTCACTGTTCCTAAGGAGAGAGGAACACATTTGATTGCAAAGTGCAAAAATATCGAGTTGAACAGCTGGAACTTGCATCCAAAGATGGTTTTCTCTCCTCTTTTGTGAAACTCTGTCTGCTGGGGACATGCCCATTTCAATGGCAGTTGCACCGTTTGTTTAGCTAGCTATTCCAGAAGACATGATTTCCTGGGGTGGCTTTCATGCCAGGTCACCTCCCACGGCATGGGATGGGAAGGAAATTGTTGGACTGTCGTTAAACTGGTGGTGGGCACTGGCAGATGGCACTTCCACGTCAAGGTTGTTACACAGTTTTCATGTGATGTCACACATCTGCTACCATAAAACCTTTCCTGTGTGTGATTTAACAAAGTATGCAAAATGCTGCATAATACTCACCATGTAAATGAACTGTGAAAGGAAAATCATATTCATTTTATGGTTAATGGTGAGTGTTTGTCATAATACAGCAAGGTGGAAAGCAGCAATACAAGATTTTAACCCAATATTCTAACCAAAGAATGTTTCTCTCTTTCTGCCTCTGCCTCATTTGGTAAATTTAAAAAAAAAAAGATTTATTTATTTTTTATTGGAAAGGCAGATATACAGAAAGGAGGAGAGACAGAGAGGAAGATCTTCCGTCTGATGATTCACTCCCCAACGGCTGGAGCTGAGCCAATCTGAAGCCAGGAGCCCAAATCCTCTTCCAAGTCTCCCACACAGGTGCAGCGTCCCAAGGCTTTGGGCTGTCCTCGACTGCTTTCCCAGGCCACAGGCAGGAAGCTGGATGGGAAGCAGGGCCACCAAGATTAGAACCAGCGCCCATATGGGATCCCAGCATGTTCAAGGCGAGGACTTTAACCACTATGCTATCACACCAGGCCCTCTAAATTTTTAAGGGAAAAAAAAACTTTCTGGTTTTATAATTTGTTTTGAAATGTCAGCATAACACATGTAAAAGCTTTCCCAATGAGAATCAGCCTAGAAGAACAATACTCTTTTTAAGAGAATTTTTTCCCCCTATGCTGGAAGATAGCTTTTCGAACAGTTTCGATTTTTTTTTTCTTGGAACTTTAAAACTTAGAAAACTCTGTGTGCTTCTCAAATAGCTATGTGTCAAAAAAAATGCCTTCCCCAATCTGAAAATGTTTGTATCAAAAGACTGAGCTGGGGCACTACTGGTGAGATTACTGAGGGGAGCTGTCAGTCTCGTTGACAGTGTTTGGAAATAACCAGCACTTCTTCCTTCATGGCCTCGGTGTGGGGTAGGGATGTTCCGTGTACTAGTCCTGCAACTTCCCAGCTCTGAGAGGTCTTGGGTAAGCCATTTACGGAGTGGAAGGAAGCAGATGAGAAAGAACGCAGGAACGGAGGGAGGGGAAGTCTCATTCTACGCCAAGTATCACCTAAATGCTCTCTGAATACCAGCTGACTCAATCTTCCCCAAACCCTATGATGTCAGTATTAGTCGCCCACTTCTATAGGAGAGGAAATGGAGGGGCAGATATTTCTTACAAATAGTAAATCATGCAACCAGAATTTGAACTGAGGCCACCTCATTCTAAAGTTAGCAGATGAAGGGAAAGTTGTCAACATGTCCCCCAAAATTCCTCAGGGTCAAATTCTTTTGGTGATTGTCCTCTGAAACTAACAGCATCCTCTGTTTCCCCTTTGGTTTTGGGACAGAGTTCATTTTGAAACTGAAAAGTGTTGGTTGGCATTTGAATCTGCAGGTCTCTAATAGGCATATGTACACACAGGTATTGCAGGGAGCTTGGAGAAAGACCAGCAGTGCCAAAAGTGTGATGGGAGGTAGCCGAGCTGAGGAAGCAGTAGAATGATGTCTTTCTTTGGGCACCTGTAGCTGAGTAAAACTGATGAGAATAGTCACTCCTACTGGGTAAAATGTCACCCTTGCGTGACACCTGTAATGTGTGCTTTTGTTAAGATGCAGCTGTTTTTCCCAAATCCCTGTTGTATGTCATGAACTGTGATGTTAGTAATAGCTGGTCCTTTTATACAGCTCCTGATTTTAAATTGACTGAACTAGTCCAAAGTTACAGTTAACCCCGTGGCTTTTATGTGTTAAATGAGTGGTTTGTGTTAAGGGAGAGTGAAGGTGTCTTCTGATTCAAGGAGCAGCCAATGCACCCTATATTAACAAGAGTGATTCTGGCCATTTTCCTATATTAACCTTCACTGTTTCCTTATTATGGCTGCTGATCCAAGACTACTTCAAAATTGTTAAGTATTGCTACTCTTTGTTTGGCTAGACAAAGTGACATATTACCTTTCTCTTGTTATATGTTTAATAATTTTCACAAAGACGCCTTCTTGTTTCTCTTGTTATATGTTTAATAATTTTCTCTTGTTATATGTTTAATAATTTTCACAAAGACGCCTTCTGAAAAAGGATGGATTAAACCAAACTATGGCGAAAAATAGAAATGTACTTCAAATGCAAACATAAGACACTGATATTAAAATTATCATGAAAATTGCAAAAGATAAAAGATAACTTTATAAACAAAAAGGGCAAGAACTGTAACTTCAGCCACTACATAAGCTTGAAGGGAAAATTGGCTTCCATTGCTTTAGAAATAAAGAGTGACATCACTAAGTATTACTTATTACAAGTATTATACAGATGACTTCATCTTTAAGTAGACAAAATTATATTACAGAAGACTTAGCTAATTATATAACAAAAATGGATGAAACTCCAAAATTTTTATCATTAATTTCATATTTAAATTTGATGTGGCTAAGTAAGATAAATTGTAGAATTGTTAAGAGAAAGAAAAATTTGCTTCTGTTTGCTAAGAAGGTTAACTGGAGCTATGAAAAGCAAAAGAAATTCTATTTGCTACCATAAACCAATAAAGTTAGTTTCACACACATTAGTCTTGAAGAAATTCATCATTAGGTGTCTGACTTTGGTAAATGTATTAAGTACCACTTGTGAAGTCTGTCATAATGCCAAGATTTTAGTTCAAATTTCCAGTAAGCACAAAAAACTCAGAGGTTGATAAAATATGCTTTCTCTCTTGTCCACTTCCTCCACGTTTAGTAGGCACCAAAAATTTGAATGCATTTTCAGAAGGACAAGATAACCCCAAAAGTTGACTTTCCTTTGTCTGCAACATTGCTCAGTAATTTCATTTGGAGCCTTGGCCCCATATGTAAAATCTGCGTGTCACGATTAGTCCATTTGGAGGAAAAAACAGTAATAGCTCCATTCTTAAGTACTTGGTGTGTTAGGTTTCTGCACAAGTCATTTAGTCATATCACGATGCTTGAGACATTATTCCTTCTATTTTACAAAGCTGAGACTCCAGTAAGCCAGGTCATTTAGCTAGCTTGTAGGGGATGGAAGCTGGGTTGCAACCCTGAATATGGGTCGAGAGAACTTACAGTGTCCATATTTAAATACATTTGACTCTCAAGCTATGCATATTCTAAAAACATGCACATCAACTTAATTTTATGTAATGTGTCATCCTTAAACATTGTCACATATTTTATCTTGCATGCTTCCCAAAAACAGTTTTAGGAAGTGAGTGGGATATTTACAAATGAGACAGCTGCAGTTCCAAAAGACCGGAGGGGAATTCAAAGAACTAATCTTTAATTGCAGCTTAAATAACAATACTTGCTTACTCTCCAAAATGGTAAAAGAATGACATTTCAGATACATTGTAAGTGTATTTTAAAACAATAATTTATTTTTCACTTTATTTGAAAGATAGGAACAGTGGATGGCTTCTCAAATGCCCACATGAGGCACTTCTAAGATAGGCAAAAGACAGGAGTCTGGAACCCTGGCCATTTCTCTCCTGTAGGTGGCAGCAACCCAAAGCTGTTGTGTAATGCCTACCAGGGTGCACTTTAGCAGGAAGCTGGGTTGGAAGCCTGGGAGCCAGATTCCAACTCCAATATGCGGTCCAGGGATCCCAACCCGGCTCGTTCCCTACTGCATCAACACCCACCCCTGTAAGCAGTTTGAAATTCACTTTCGTTTTGGTGAAACCCAGGAGGGACACATGAGATGGAGGTTAGCAGATGGTGCATGTGGCTGTCCCTTGCCTCTGTGATTCCTGGAGTTTGGTAGTAAATGCAGCTTTCGTGGGCTGAGAAGTCCTCCACTCAGAGGTGACTTTCATGGGGGTGTGTCACAAGTGTTTTCACTAGCATTCAACGTTCCATCCTCTTAGGTCTGGATTCCTTGCTGAGTAAATGGCATGTTTCCTGTTATTATGTGTTGCCTAACCTCAGTAGTAATGAGTTCTGTCAAAGTTTTAAGCAAGATGTGTGTGTGTGTTATAATTGTGACTTCTACCATTCTCCTTCACACAAAACTATAATCTTATTCATAAATAATAGCACAGAATCACCTTATGATCATTACTGTAAATGCCAGATACATGGCTCCCACTCAGCTTTCAGAGCTCAGAGAGCGATGCTCTCATTCATGCTATGATTCTCTTTTCATTTCTCATTTTAATGACTTCTTTGAAGGGCTGAGCAATACAGAGGGTAGGAGGGAGAAAAGAGAGAGAATACTTCTTTCACTGATTCGTTCCCCCAAATGACCGCAATGACGAAGTCTGAATCAGGCCGAAACCGAGAATCAGAAACCACCCAGGCCTCCGACGTGTTTTGCAGTGACCCAAGTTCTTGGCCATCTCGCTCTGCTTTCCCAAGTGCACTGGCAGGGGAGTGGATCCAGGGGAGAACAGCTAGGACTCAAAATCGGACTCTGACATAGAGCCACCTGACTAGCCTTTCATTTCTCCTTTTGGTCAACATATAAAATATGTACAAACAAACAAACAAACACACACACACACACACACACCCTTTCTAGTGAAAACAGTTTCCATCATTATTTCTGTGGAAACAATCTCTGTCTTAAGATAATAAAATTAGGAGCCATATTACAATTCTGTCTTATCCAGTGGCATTAAACCTTTCAGGTTCATAATAAAGCTAATCAAAGAAATGAAGTATGCTGTGAATTACCCTACATAACCCATGCTTGCACATGCATTAGAATTTCACCTTTCAGTGTCAGGACTACGTAAATCATTGTTCTTGAATTTGGGCACTACACTGAGTTGTGCTTGATTCATGCAGTTGCTCCGACTGTGAGATCTTCAGATAATTGTTTGCCCTCTCTGACGAGCAAGGGAATTAAAAATATGAAACCTGTGAAGATGAGCGCTTGGTGCATAGTCTTGCTAAATGAACACCACATTCCATCGCTTGTAACATTCACCATTCTTCCTTTATTCTCTCCTTTATTTACACAGCCAGCGTGCATTCTTCAAACAGCCATTTCTTTCAGTACGCTGTGGCGTCAGAATTTAAATCTGAACAGGAACTAAGGAATTTAAAAAGCGTGCACACCTTGGGATGCTCTGAAATATCTAACACTGAAGCTTTCATCTTTGAGTAACAAAAACACAGCTCAGTGTGAGAGTATAACTTCGGAAAGGAATAAACAAGTTAGTTGGAAGTATAATTCCTATTAGAGATATATAAAACTTGTCCAGCTTGTATGAAACTTCAATCTCCCAGTAATAACATAATTTTAAACATAGGGTATTAATTCTACAAAACTCTGCGGCAGCACTTGCCTATGACAAAGCAATCTATTACATACAGTAGTGAAGCAACTGATCAACAACTTTTTGGCCCATGGTGATACTGAGCCTTTATCTTCAATTCCAATGCTTTTTTTTTTTTTTTTTTTGCTCCCTACCTTTCTAGGTATAAGGGTTTTTATCTTCCAGAATTACATAGCTTTCTGCGCACACCAAGGCTACCTCGGCGGCAAGGTATTGAAAGACCCCGAGATTCTGTATAGATTCTAGGTACCCTTTTGCCTCTAAGACATATCAAAGGTATATCTATTAAAGTCTTGTGTTGTGTTCTAATCCCTTCTGCATCACATTCCGGTGTATAAAAGAAACAGCTCTGTATTTGATTTTCCCTGATCTGTGTGGTATAAAGACCCAGCAGTCAAGAATAATACTTTTTGTTAAATCTCTTTCTCTTCTGCGCAGAGAAACTTTCTGGACTTAGAAACCTAGGGGCTTTTGATATTGTGTGAAATTGGAATTACCTTTACATCCTGTTGACTTTCAGAATCTGCCACAGTCTTGTGTCCTGTCTTATCTGTCTCCATTCACTAGCCTTCTATCTCTGATTCCCTCCTTGCTGGATAATTCCAGACACCAGTGATGTCACCTTGATGATTTTGCACTATTCAATGTGTCTTTGGTAGCTTTCTGGCTCTTCTTGGATTCAAGCCCCTAAAGTATCCCCATGTCCACAGCTGTGTGTCCAGCATGATCAATGATCGTACGCTTTCGGGAACTTGTTGATCGTAAGCTATATTGCAGCTGCACATTTTAACAACTCATAAATAATTTCTTAAGAAAGAGCCATCCAGTTCAGCTTAGAGTGTATTACAGGTCACGCCACACTCACCTCTTTCTGTCCACTGAAGTGTTAATTTCCCTAGGCGACGTGATTCGTCACGGTCATGGAGCATCTCTCACACCCTCACACCCCCAGGCGAGACCCATACCTTGTGCATTAGAGGTGGCTGGGCAATGACGCTGAAATAATTGAAAATCCTGGGGACCACTACAAACTGCCGGTTGCTATGGTCAAGTTCATTTTACAATCCTCCCAAGTTCAGGAATAAGGCAAAATAAGGAATAAGAACAGACACTTTCCAAGCTACAGCACTCAGTTAATCCAAAGTCACGGTGCACGTAGGGAGGACTTCAAACAGTACTAAGTTTCACACCTTGGAATGACTCTCCCAGCCCCCCAACACCTCTTACTCTCACACTACCCCAAACATAGTCATCCGTGTGTGTGTGCGCGCGTGGATTCACTACTGCAACCCTTTATGTCTACTGCTCTCCTCCCCAAATGTCTCCTGCAATAGGACAGAATACATTCATCCTTCTAGAACCGTGTTGCGACACACTCCAAACCACACACCACCCTGCCTTTTCTTTCTCTGAGTGGTCCTGTGCTGCACACCTCAGCACAGTTTTTGCCCTATATATATATATATTTTTTTTTTGCCCTATATTTTCTGCCCTCAATTTTTTTTTGCTACTTTTAGAGTGACTAGCCCATCTTATCTTCCCCTCCAGGACTCTCCGTGCTTTAAAAATAACCTAGGGAACCCCTCAGTTCCAGCTGAAAGACTTGCTCACCCAACTTCCAACTTCCTTCTCCTCTCCTTTCTTTCTTTTTTTTTTTTAAGAATTACTTATTTTTATTGCAAACTCAGGTATACAGAAAGAAGAGACAGAGAGGAAGACCTTCCACCCAATAATTCACTCCCCAAGTGGCCAAAACGGCCGGTGCTGCACCAACCCAAAGCCAGGAGCCAGGAACCTCCTTCAGGTCTCCCACGCGGGTGCAGGGTCCCAAGGCTTTGGGCTGTCCTCCACTGCTTTCCCAGGCCACAAGCAGAGAGCTGGATGGGAAGTTTGGCTGCCAGGGTTAGAACTGGTGCCCAATATGGGATCCCAGTGCATTCAAGGCAAGGACGTTAACCACTAGGCCATCGCACTGGCCCTCTGCTCCCCTTTCTTGTAGAAAGGGTTATTATCGCATTCACCGTTGGGTCAGACTGATGAGTTCATGAGTTTCTAAATGAGACTCAGGCGCCTTCAGCTGTTCACTTAGGAGTGGTAGACACCAGTGGAAGATGACCTTCTAGTCTTCTCTCTGGTACAGAATAATCTTGAAATAATGCAGTCTTCTGATTATCCATTAAACTGTATCCTTTAAGTTGACAACTCAAGTAGACGCAATCAGTATAGAAGCAGGGTGGAAATAACCTTGGTGACATTATTCCTCCTTCACTCAGCCGTAACAGGTAAGAAAGACGTTTTGTAAGCCCGAGATGGCATCTCCGATGCATCCATCATGTCTTTAGAGCCTGCATGCCCTGGAGTTCCTGAAGACATCATCACATGATTGGTGCTACACACCTCTGTGCCTGCTGGAAGAGAAACATAAACTTTCCCATGTCATTTTACATTGTGATGACTTAGTGCTGAATCCCTCTTATTTATAATATATGTATTATCAATGTTGTGTGTGTAACGTAAGAGTATTGCTGCAGGAGGCTAGGGAGCTGGTCTGTGTACAGAGAGCTACAAGTTTTTTTTAAGGCTTATATATGTTCATTGGAAAAGCAGATATCCAGAGAGAAGGAGGGACAGAGAGAAAGCTTCTCCAACAGCTGATTCACTCCCCAAGTGGCCACAATAGCCAAAGCTGAGCCATCCTAAACCAGGACCCAGGAGCTTCTTTCCCACCTCCCAGGCTACATTTTGAGACTCTCAGATTTAACAGGGGCTGAATCCAGCTGTGAATTTCAGTGCCAATGTGTGACTATGTTTCTAGTTGGTCTCCATTCCACTTCTGCTTGATACCATAATCCCCAAGGACACACCCTCTCAGCCAAGACAGCCGGACAAATTAAGGTGTGACTGGCTCTGCGTCCTCCCTCATATTCATGGAGCAAGCTCACATCTCCCCAAGGTACAGTAGGACATAATGAATGGGCTTTTATAGAAAGAAAATTATCGCTTAAGTGTTAGAAGAGGGAACAAATCTTTCACGAGGTAAGATTCAATTATTCTGTTTTTAAAAAATGTTCCGAGTAAAATAGATTTAATTTTTCCATTTATCCAAAGCTCATGTTTTAAAGTGACTTATATTTTAAACATTAAGCTTTAATCCAGTACTTTTAAACTTTCCCATTTTAAAGCACTATATTGTTAGGTTGGGCAGAGCAGGATGCTGGACTGGGGCAGAGTGAGAGAGAGTCCCTGATGGATCATCCCAGCCTTAGCTCTGCAGGAATCACTCAACCCTTGATTCAGCCCACCAGGAGGAAAACCCCACACCACAGGTCACTGGTCTGGTCTCCCGTGCAGACCTAAGAGCTGCTGTCTTCTCCCATCACTGGTGCCTAAGATGTATAGAAATACAGTGTTGACCCTGGGCAGCCATTTCCCTCACGGGATCACCATACCACATGGAGGTGATCCCAGGCCGTCTCCCACCAGAGAGGGGTCTGTCAGCCTCTTTCTGCAGCTCTGTGGTGGGAGACAGCCTGGGATCACTTCCTGCACTCATGTGGGAGACCCAGAAGCAGCTCCTGGCTTCAGATCAGCTCAGCTCCGGCCATTGCAACCACTTGGGGAGTGAATCAGCAGGTGGAAGATCTTTCTCTCTGTCTTTCTTCCTCTCTGTATATCTGACTTTCCAATAAAAGTAAATAAATAAAACCCTCTGCCTGAACTGAAAGTGCCTCTCTCAATCACCTCTGAACCTAATATATACAGCATACATTGTATCACATAAGCCCCATTTTGTAATTCCTTTTTGTTCCTCTTCTCTCACCCTTGGTAGACCACAGGCCAGACTGATCTTGGTTCTCTCGTCCACAACCTGCACTGCTGTGCCTAACAAAGAGAATATGGAAAGTAGATATTGCATGCTTTCTGTACTTTTATGTTCCCCCAACTCCGCAACATTGAAAAATGATGCTGATGATGCGGATACAGACAGTGGTGATTCAGATTATGGTCACAGTGTCTACTATTGAGCTTGTCTAGGCTAATATCCATCATTGCACATACACCTTATAACCATTCCAGGAAGAAGGCACTGTGCTGCTTCTATGGCGGACCAAGCCACTTAAGACTGGAATCTAATAACCTGCCCACAGTCGCAGAGACAATCAGAAGAGCGAGCTGTGAAACCAGCCCCAGCTGACTGTGAAGGCTTGTGTGATTGGTAGTCTCCTCTATTGTGGAAGATCAAGATGTGGCAGTGACCTAATCCTGTTAGAACATGAGCAGAAATTTCTGTGTCACAGGGAATAACCCGATTCACAATCAAAGAAAAGTGGTTGTCAAGATGTTTCTACTTTTATCCCCTTTCTTTTCTGATGTGTCCTTTTTAGAAGACATAACGAGTCGCTGGTAGGGATGTATGCATGTGGGTGTGTGCATGCCAGCATGAAGTCGTATACTGCAAAGACATCATGCACAGCTAGGAGATCCGTTCTAGACAGAGATGTCAACTCCCGGGATTTCTGTTTATTTGCTATGCGATTCAGAGCCTGTGATAATTACAATACTAAGATCACATGGGTATAAGGCATGTGCTCAGTAATTGATAGAATGACTTCCTCCTTCTGAGCCCTCTCTCCTCTTCATTCTTTCAGACCATCATCCTATTTGTGTTTGCACAGAGAATCCAAATCAATGCATTAGGCACTCTTCTCTGGGGCATTATATCCTTAACAAAAAAAAGAAAGAAAAAGAGGTACAAGGCCACCACGGTTGGATGGTTTCCACTATCCCCATGGATAAGAAGCTTTGAATTGCCAACAGTCTGTTGTTTAAGAACTCATAGTCTTCTGATCGTGCTGAGCCTTCAGTTTAGCTGGACTGAGGTTGCTTTAAGCCAATCTGTCTCTCAATCTAGGAGTTTGCCTTCCTACCATGTCAATTGTGACAGCTCTACTTTCCATTGCTTTCACCAGCAACTACCCTACCTACATATTCCAAGACTTCCGTGAATATCTTTGGAAATCTTGAGGATTCCAACCCGCAAGAGTGATTGTAGAAAGCAGGAACTCTGTTCGATCTACTGTTATGAGAGACTGTCTCACGTTTGTCCTAGTGGATATGGGGACTTAGATGACGATCATCTATTCAACATACTAGTGCATAAATTTCAGTTTTCACCGCTTATTTTAATGCATCAGACTCATCTCAGACTGACACCATAGACCAGAAGTCAGGTGTACTTCTTGTGTTGTTTCGATGGAATCCTGAATAATGCAAATGCAGTAGCATATGATGGAGCCTTGGATAATTCTGTGTGTGTCACAGAAGTGTGCGCAGTATACCTGGCAGCTCATCCAAAGCCCAAAATGTGTGCTGGGAAAAGCACCTCATTGTACTCAGAAAAGGTGTCCCTTAGCCACCTGTTTTCTGTTGAACTATATGTATATGCTCTCTTAAATGACTTTGTCTCTCCCCACCCCATCCTAATGCACACTTTTTATTTATAGCCACATAAACAGAAGAACACAGTTTGAAAACCCTGTCGTGGAAGCAAAAAGGAAGTTACAGCAGCATAACATGCCCCACACAGAGCTGGGACCAAAGCCTCTGCAGGCCCCAGGTTTCCGAGGTAAGGTACTATGTTGGCATGCACTGTCTGTCTAGCGGTCTGCTGGCCCAAATATGCCCATAGCTTGAACCGTTTTGAAATACCGATTTGCATTTTCCCTAGTCCGTTTATCACCTTGAACTGGGTGTTGGTTTCGTGGGTAAGCGAATGCATTTAGTAGCCGTGGCTTGAGTTAAATCCCCCTGGTGCCCTGTAAGAATTTACAACACATTGGCTGGCAGAGATGAATGGGTTCTGACAGTGGGACTGGAAGCTGCAGAGACGGGTCAAGTTTGCCCTTGAGATACCAAGCCCAAGAATGAGGACATGTTCTTCTCTGTGACAGCAGGCACCTCCTCATCAACATTGCCCAGATTCAAATCCTTCCGCCCCCACGCTGCCCGGGAGAGATCGCGCAGCGTGAATGACTTGTCCAACTATCGCCGCTACCCCGCGGGGAGATCCTGGCCCCTCGGTATGTCCCAGGGCTGCTTGCTGCACCTGCCCACAGCTCAGACTCACGGAGTGGGAGGAGTCGGTGCACAGATGTTCACATCTAGAGAATGAAAACACATGAGAGGCTTTGCTTGCTGACGGTGTTCACGCCTGCCCACTATAGCACACGGCTCAGTGAATGTAAAGGGTTCCAATTGGAAACATCACTGTCATAATCGATGCCTATGGGATTAGATTCTGATTTTTCCCTCTTTAAAAAAAATTTAAAAGTCAAATTAACAGAGAGAGAGTGGGAAAGCTCTTCTATCCACTGATTCACTCCAACCACAATGGCCGGAGCTGAGCTGACCCAAAGTGCCAGGAGCCAGTAGCATTTTCTGGGTCTCTCATGCAGGTGCAGGATCCCAAGGCTTTGAGCTGTTCTCGACTGCTTTCCCAGGCCCACAAGCAGGGAGCTGGATGGGAAGTGAGGCAGCCAGGACACAAACCAGCAACCATATGGGATCCTGGTGCATGCAAGGCGAGGACTTCAGCACTAGGCTATTGCGCCAGGCCCTTCCCTCTTTTTCAAAAAGCTATATGTGAACATGTAATGAGCCAGATACATGGAAAACTCCATTATAATGACTCATTTCTTTATTGTGTGCTTCTTACATGTGACCCAAAATGTAACAGCAGAAGTGTCTTATGGAACACTTAACTCAGTTATCAAGTTTGGCTGTGACAAGTATCAAATTGGATCAGCCAAGAAGTAGCAACTTTAAAAAAAAGTCCATCTTTTCCAGATGGAATCTGAAGCAGATATTAATTCTGTTTGAAGGTACAACCAGTACCTTTAAAACATTTGATATGTTTGAAAATAGGTTGACCATAGATCATTGGTAGAAAAGCATATGATTTAAGAAAGTAGCGTGCAGACTGAATGGGTGGGGGCAAAGTTTTCTTTGAGTGATTTAGGCATTTGACTAGTACATGTCAACTGCTGTGGCAATCTGTGTTACCTTTACATTCATAGCTATCTAAAAACAGTGACTTGCCTTTTGCTCACACTTTAGAGTGCACTGGACAGTGGGGTTATTAAAAATCTGCGTGTCTGGTTATTTTATGACGCCTCACAATAGAGGAGGGTAAACAAAAAAGTTAACTCAGTCCCACATCCTGGTTCTCTTTTCCAACAACTAACTGGGCCTATGATTATGTCGTCACATGCTCCCCAGCCCCTTTTTTGTGATATCCATACATGTTAAAATGTTGCGTTCCTACACACTTTTAAAACAGCAGCAAGTCCAGGTCCGTGTTCTTCCCCCTGTCCCTGGAGCAGGACAGGCATGCCCACCTGGCCCCAAGCAAGTGTTTCACAACAGAAGTGTCCATGCAGCTGCATCTGGGTGACCTTGACCCCCCCATCCTCTGCCTTCTACCTGGAGGCTCTGGCTTGCTGTGGATTGAGCCCCATTTAAGTGTAAGAAGGTTCATGGTTGCATGGAAACATGGACTTGGCAAAAAGTCTGTCTCTGAACCAACAAGCTCTTTTTTTTTTTTCTTTGCCTGGATGCCTTGGACTTCTCCCTATACATGTAGGACTTTCTAATTGCCTCTGCTGCGATCACCACCTGCTGGGCTAACCATGCAGGACCTCACCCCTAAGCCTGCGATTGCTACTCTCTCTGAAGCTCTTCTTTAGTCTGAGACTCACCTTAAATGTGCTTTTTCTTTTCTAACTTATACGGGTCAACCTAGAAAAGCCACTGTTCACCCGGGATGCCTCCCAGTTGAAAGGAACGTTCCTCAGTACCACCCTCAAGAAGAGCAACATGGGGTTCGGGTTCACCATCATCGGCGGAGACGAGCCCGATGAGTTTCTGCAGGTGAAAAGTGTGATTCCTGACGGGCCTGCCGCACAGGATGGGAAAATGGAAACAGGTGAGTCTCCGGGATTATTTCACAGCATCTCTTCTCTCACTGCAAATTCAAGGGGGCTTCAGAAATATTCATGGAACAATGGGCATTGTGGGGCAACACATAAAACTGCCACTTGGGATGCCAGCATGCCACATGGCAGTGCCAAGTTCATCTTCCAGCTACACTGCTTTAGACCTAACTCCCTGCTGTTGCACACGCTGGAAGGGAGTTGCAAGTGATGGCTAAGTACTTGAGTTTTTGCCTCACACACGGGAGGCTGGAGCGGAATTCTGAACTCCTGGTCCACGTTGACCTAGTCCAGCCCTGACTATTGTGACTGTTTTGGGAGTGAGCTAATAGATGGAAAATTCTCTCTCCTCTCTTCTCTCTTTCCCTCTCCCTTTGTTGCTCTGTCATTACAATAAATTAGTAAATATTTGTTACGTGCTTAGAAAGTTCACATCACCTTTTAACCTCATTTTCCATGAACATTTTTGAAGTCCCCTTGTATAAGGAGTGTCTTTTTCCCTTTACTTAAATATAAGAGGTTACTGTACTTGGAGAGAATCGTACGTTCTTCTCCCTACCAACTTTAGGATTATCAGGTTGAAGTTACTTGGAAACGACTTTGACAATCATTTTGGCTCATTTTCAACACATCCCTCTTTGCCAAGCTCAATGGACTCTTGAAGTTGACACTTTTTCAATTTATCACCAGACCTTCTTCTTCGGCTTGTGATGAACATTTCACACTTCTAACTTATATGCTGTCAGTGACTTTTTTTAAACTCTATATTAATCTTGTAATATTCTCATGCTAGACTGCCCAGGTTGGACATTTAAATATTCATGCCCCTGCATTTAAATATGCAGGCTCGTCTTTAAATTTTCATGGGGAAAATTTTAAAATGGCATGAGTTTTTCCATGTCCCTATGCAGGGCTTCAATATGTGGGGGCATTTTTTTTAGTCCTTACAAATTAATTTTCATATACAATTACTTGGATGTCTGTTCAAATTATAATTGAAATTAATTTCACATAGAAATACAGAAGCCAATTGTTGAAGGGCAGGAAAATATGAAATATGAAAAGTTCCCAGAGAAGAAGAAAAAGTAATGAGCTCTGATTTCACAGTCTTATATTAAATTCTTCTACCTGGCCCATGACCTTGGATGAATCCTATAACTTATTAATTTCCTTGACTGAAAAAAAAACGAAGAAATTAAATGCTGATTCAAGAATGTAGCAATTTTACCCAAGTTAGAAAGAATGTTGAAAGTAGTAACTCTTTCTCCAGAGAAGTGTAATCTATCATCACTTTCACATTTTTCTAACAGTGTTTTAATTTGCAGTATTCACTTTCTCAAGTCAGTAGGTCCCAGTACTTACTTATACAGATTAGAGAATTTGCTGGGAAAAGTCCTGCCGTATTTATGACCGATGTATTCATGAAGCACTCATCCATGACTTTTCAAGTGGTTTGCATAAGGAGAGACAACATAACATTGAGGTCTTCCAACATTTTTCATTTTCAGTATTGTCAATGCTGTGTAGTTTCTGTATGAATAACTTTTTTTTCCCAGGTGCTCTTACGTGTCTGTTTGTCCCTGCCACTCACTGGTTTGTAATTATGCCGACAATAAATGTCCCATTTCCTTCAAAGTTGAGATCATTTCAAAACCAACTCATCGCTTTTGCCAGTACTGCTGTTATAAAATAACATGAAATGTGCATAATTTTCTAGGGGAGCGAAAGAGTGTCCTAAGGTACTGTTTCTTTGGTAAAAGCTACTAGTCATCCACAATTTCATATTGCCTCAAAACATCACAAATAGCAAATGACTGCATTAGAAACATGTCCTTGCCTATAATTAGCATAAAGGGAAATGATAGGATTCATTCTATTGAGAGTAGAAACATTCCGCCAAACTTTCGTACTCCAGTGAAATATTTGCAAGTCCAATTCCTTTTGTCATCTCTGACCCAACAACACATCCTTTCGTGTTTGAAAACTGGAAAAGACGTCCTTTGGCGTCAACTTTTAAAAACGAAGTGAAAGTGTGTATATGACAAACCATTTTCCTTTCTTACTCATTTCACTAATCTGATTCAAGAACGAAGTCACGTAGAATTTAGGAGGTCTTCCTCATTGAGGATCGTCATACAACAGGTCCTAACAGAAAGAAATGAACCAGGGATTTCATTCTGTTGACCAGTTGCTATTTAGTCCTCTATCTACACATGGAACAAGTGCTTGTTCAACACCAGGGCCAATGTTGGAAGCTGCCTGATCTGACTCTCAAATAATTTACCCATAATTGGGGCCTCAGCCACATAATCAAGTAAAAATAATGCCATATGACAAGTGTGAAACAACCAAAAAATTGACTCCAAGGTAAGCAACAGAAATTTTGGAAAAGAAACGTACATTGCCAATTGTGTAATAATATTGGGACTTGTCATTGTGATAACATGTTAAGCTACATGCAAATATATTTCCGTGACAATGCCACAGGCTCTGCCAGTGAGAATGACTCTTCAGTTCAGCTGAGCAAATATTTAATGATTTTCTCGTGTGCCAGGCTTCTGCTGGTTCCTAGAAAGACAAAGAGATGGATGTTGGTGTTCTCAATACAGTTACAATATAGGAATGAGTGGCATGCTAACAAATTTGTATATCGGTGAATTTTTTTTAAAAAATGCATACAGAAATGATAAGTACAAAAATAGCAGACAGAAAAGGAAAGATGGCATCTGTCGGAAGGTACTGAAGGAAGGTCTGCTGGGGAAAATGATGGTTTGAGAGAGTTTGAGATGATGAATGAACATTCCAGGGTGGAGAGGAGAGGAAGGCAGAATTGCAAAGACATGGCCATGGAACTACCTGGAGGAAGTCTTCTGTGCCATCACAGTTGTCACTAGCACGTCACCTTCAGTGGGTGTGTATGCTCAAGTACTGAAAAAAACATTTTTTTGATGTTTGCTAGTAGCAATGCTTATTAACAAGGTGGCTCCCCATTGAAACAAGAGTAAATTAGCTTTCTCGTTTTGGGTTGATATTTTTAGAACAAGCACATGTTGGGCTGGAAATTATTTTCCTCTTTTGTAGTGACTTCCTATGTAAAATAAGCCCCAATGAACAAAAACAATAAACAACCGTAAAAGGCGAATCCTGAATGCTTAAAAGATACACAAATCTCTTTTGACGTCAAATTAAGCGTGAACATGTTTTCATCAACTTTGCTAGTTCCAGACAGTCTCTCAAGTTGAGCAAAGAAATATCCATGGCTTGTGGGGGCACAAACTAAAATCTGTACCCGAAAACTGACCCGCAGAGAATCCAGTGTGTGTGTTATCTTTCTCATACAAATAAACGAACACATTAGAATGACTCAATTTAAAGTGTTTTGATCTAGCAAGACACGTAGATTCAGATTCACTGTAGGTGCTTTTCTAAGCAGCCGGCTCATAGAGCATCACTTTTGCCTCTGAAAACATTTCTGTACTTTTGGTGCCTCCAGAACACTTTCATCTACTTAAAAAGGTAGAAAATACAACTTCCTAGCAGCTGACCAATATTAGCATCCCTAATAGGGAAGAAATAAATACCGTGGTTTCTTGTCAGTAAAACACACCTAGTGAGTTGCTAATGTTTGTCGTTGCTGGCGATGCGTGACTTAAGGACATGACTCGGTGAGCACATACGGTCCACTCTTCTCCAAGGAGGATGTAGAATAAGTGATGTACATCTCACCATGGACAAAGGACTTGATTTCAGCCACAAACCAAACCACTTGGGAGGATGCAGACCATTTGTTGTACCAATTCTGAAAAATCAGTAACTCATCTGGTTCTCATCTTTGTAACCCAGATGCCATCATGGTGCTTTGCTTTTTCTCATCTCCTTCTCTTCTGCCTTTGCTTTACATGCTCTTCTGATGTTCTTAGGCACCCTTCATTTAAATGCATATTCTTGACAAAAAGCTCACTTCAGAAGGGGTGACTCTAAACATCTTATTCTGATTCTATTGTGATCCAGAAGAAAAAAAATATTATAGTTGTACTTTGGCACAAATATAGAAAGTTTGTCCATTTTACATAGTTACCTAGTTTTCATACTGGTATCCATTTACCTGAGTTACACTGTAATTGAAGGAATCATATTTGTTACTGTTTTAAAGGTTAAAAAAATGTACCTTAAGCCTGTGGAAATCAGAGCAGATCTATGTACTTTTATCTACAATATTTTTAAATTATTCTACACAAAATGTTTCTATTAATTCACAATACGGGGTCACTGGCCCACTTAGGCGCTAACAGAGAAAGTAGGTAGGGTCCCAACTCAGTCTGACAGCAGTGCTCAGAATGGTGCTAGATAGTATGACAACAGAGAAATTGTAGCACAGTGCCCTTGCGGCACAAAATTGGCATTTAAGACTCAGAAGGTTATTATTTAAACTTGATGGAAATTGATTGGAAAGTATAAGGTTAACATTTTTGATTTTATACTTATTCTTTAGAGTGGAGGTTGGTCATCAGTATATTAGTGAACAGTGTTCAGATTAAGGTAGACAAATAAGACATGAGCTCGTGCTCTGAATGCACTGAAATTTTAATCATTTTAAAATTTGGGTCCAGAATCAACAATGTTCTTGCTTACAGATGAACCACAAAATTACAAATTTCTGCAAAGATTTGTCTGACCTCTCTGGTTTGCTACGGGGTCAAATTCTGACATTCTACCACACTCATCCCTTGACTAATGGAATGGAGCCTTTGGTTCATTAGGGAACAGTCTAATTTTTATAAAAGACATTTCTTTTTACTCCCCCCTCTCTTAGATGAATTGTAAACTCGTGCTGCTATCCTTCCTATTCTCTCTCTCTCTCTCTCTCTCTCTCTCTCTCTCTCTCTCTCTTACACACACACACACACACACACACACACACTCTTTCTCTCTCTCTCTCTCCTGACTCTAAGCTCCTTGACACCTGCCTGGACCTGCCTCTGACTTGGTTACTAATAAATCCCCAAGCCTTGGATCACGACCAGGGATATGGTGACACTCCTTGGCTGACTGAGCAAGGAAATAAATCTTTCTATGCAGCACCGAGTTCCTGACATGGATTCCCATGGAGGCACACGATTGGCTTTGCAATCACGAATTCTTCTTTAATTATTTATGTTCCTCAGAGACGATTATTGATGACTTTTCTGGGACTTAACAAAACTTCTCATCAAGATAGTTATTTAAGACATAAAACATGAAATCACTGCTTTTTTTTAAAAAAAAGTCCTTATTCTGCAATCCAGTAAATAAATGAAAGAAATCATTTTCGATGTAAAAGAAGTAGTGAAAACTCTCACAAATGTGGTGCCGCCTTGAAGACTGGTAGTTGAATTGTGGACATTCCAACGTGTGTGTGTGTGTGTCGATGAAAACTTGGTTGGGTTCCATTTAGATCTGCCATTGGATTCTTTTTTTTTTTTTAATTTTTATTTTAAATTTTGAATCTGCGCCATCAGATTCTAATCCCTGTTTGCTAAACACATTTCAAGACAGTAAGATTTCCTTTTTTTTTTTAATGACACTTTGACGTAGAGACCCACTCCAAAATCTTGAGTCACAATAAACAAAAAGAAAAATAGGAAGAGGACAGATTGTCCAGGAAATGCATGAAGTGAGGTAAAGGTTTAAGAAAAACTTCCTGAATTAAATATTTCTATAGGATGTTAGTACACATCTGTACAAACTGCCCTAAGAGACCCATGACTGGTTGAATTGTAGATCGCAAAACAGACACTTCTGTATCCTCATCCACTGGCGTGTGCAAATGAAACACATCTTTCATTTCTTCAGCTCACGCTTAGATCTTAGCTCATGATTATTCATCTCTTACCCTTCTACATGAAGAAATTTAACTGAAGTCATCAGGAGACACATTACCAAGCAAACCTTTGCGGATACGTGTAATTCTGCTGGATTTTTTTTTTTTTTTTTGCAAGCTGTCAGAGAAATTAGAGATGGAGTGCACTGGAGTCTGCAAAGCTCAGAACTGCTGCAGCTGCAGAAGCATCCTCCTTGCATCCAATGTAATTGATGTGCCTCTCACATGCCCCAGCATGCGCAGACAAAGCACACACAGTCAGTCTCAAGTGCCATCATCAAATTCCCTCCTTCGCTGGCAAAACCAACTCTGTAAGGTGGATTTCCCATGTCTTCATGAGGACAGCTATTGTAAGACAGGGGAAAAAGAAATTTCCACTCTTTATGAGGTATTGATCAAAAGAGTGGAAACGTAGTTTTGGGAACCACAGTTAATCACCTAGAACGGCCCTTCTCTATACCATCGTCTTTGTAGCCCTTCTCTTCCTCTTTCAAACGATAGTCCTTCCATTTATCACTCTTGCTTCTCACTGTATGTCTTTCCTGTTTTCTCATCTGAACACAGAGCAGGGAGGGGAAGGGTGCAGGAGATATATATATTTTTTTTTCCTATGAGAGAATGAAAATTTTGTGTGGGGGGGGAAAAAAAGGACTACTAAAACTTAAAACTCCTATATCCCTAAATGTAATAGGAAGCATTTATTGTATTTTTAATCACAGTGATTAAACATACTATGTAGCAACACTGGCATTTTCTAAGACCAGTCTCTCAAGAATTTATAGAAAATTATAATTCCAAAGGAGTTAATGTGTATGTGTGTGTGTTGGAGCTACGGGAGAAAGAGCTGGAGTTAGAAGCATCCTTCTTGTGTGCAGGGAACATTCCTGGAAAACAAGATGCCAGACCTCTCCGCTCATTGACACTTGCCTATAGGCTCCTTGAGTGGCGACAGGTGCAATCTCAGAGTTTACAAAGTAGAACCTCAAGTACAAAGTAAAAGATATAAAATGAATCTCAGTGTTTATCATCAAGGCCTGAGTCCTCGAGAGAGGTTTTTTTTTTTTTTTTTAACAAAACAAAAAGGTCATTTTTCCCTTGGAAACAAAAAATAACCACCTGTCATTTCCTATGGAAAAGGTGACATTTTTCTCTGAAAAGGAGACATTTGGCCCAGAGGCAAATGGAGGTAGTTCCTAGGATTGCCTGACAATGAGTTTATGTAAGAGCAAGACAAGATGCTATGTCTGTGGCAGAAATGACATTTTCTTCCCTACTCAGAGTTGCAAATTCTAAAATGTAGAAAACTTGGGATTTCGGCAGTTGTTCTGCCCTCTTCATGTCGTGTGCGGTGGCATTCTTAATGAATGCTAAAAGTACCTGCCGTGGCTGACACAAGGAGAAGTTGTACACAGACAGCAGGCTGGAGTTGTGAGCCTGAACTAAAGGTCCGAGAAATCTGATTTCTTTCACTGCCTGATACTGCTCTACTTTGCAGCGCACCTAGCTTGCACCTTGCTGCATGGCATCAGAATTCCCATCTGTTAGTAACTATTCAAAATAGTTACATCTATTCATTCCTTCATTTATTCAGCATCTTGTAAGGGGATTCTGGGTAGTACTTTTCATAGACTTAGCTCTTAAGCCCCCACACCTCTCAGAGTCCTACTGCTGGACTGCCCTACCACAATCGAGCCCTCCACTCCTGCCCTCGTTCACGTGAGCAGAGGCTGCAGAGGAAAGGGAAGAGCATCTTCAGGGCAGTTCTCTTTCTGTGAGATGCTGTGTTTGGGTCCAAGAGGTGATGCTATTATCTCTCTAGGAAAGCAAGGAACGTTTACCAACCCCTTTTCAGCGCAAGTGGGTGGGAATGCTACCAAGGAATTACTCACTGACGTTGCCTTCATGAAGGGGAGATGGTAGCTGGCTTGCACACTGGACACTGGACATCAGCACAGGTCAATCAGAATAGGAAAGAAGGGAATTGGAGAAAAATTCCAGCACTGACAGAAGACCCAGCAATGAAGGCAGTGTGAAACTCAGAATTTGGCATGGCAAGGCTATGCAAGGTTTTTGGTTGGTTGGTTGGTTTTATGATTGAAATGACTGCAGACCCGACCCTGGCTTGCACCACCCATGTTCTCTAATCTCTCAAGTTGGCTGCCTACAAGTCAAGGAACATTTAGCTTTCACTCAGACTGGGCAGTGCTCCAACAAGGCAAGAACGTTTGGAAAATGAAAGGTTACTGGTCTAAAGAAAAAGGCGCACAGATGCATCCAGTCCCTGGATCCCTGCCATTTCAGTGGACAGGGACTATCCTTCAGCATTGGAAACAGAACACAACATGGAAAAGAATGCAACTCAATCAGCTAACATAAAGACACGCCTTACTTTCTGTCCCTGACATGGCTGGAATAACTACACTTGAATGAACAGAGTTCCCAGCTCAAGACTCACAGTTCTAGCCCATGCTAGGAGGACAAAGGACAAGAGATTTACATCAAGTTTGCATGTAATATTTTAATGAAGGTATCTATATTAGAGCCAGAAGTGACTTAAGAGTCTTCCCATTATTGCAACTGTGTGGGAAATGAAATGAGGGTAGTAACTGGAGGAAAGAGAACTGCTCTCACTTTTCGTATGCCTTCCCCATTCCTGTGCATGCTCACCTAGTGTCCTCCACACACCAGGTGTCAGACCTTGGGGATCCACAGAAAATCAGGTGTGCGCCTGTAAAGGGACATTTGAAGAAGCGAAGCAGTAGAGGACTGTGTGCAAGTTGCAATGACACCTGGAGACTCATGTTAAGAGAGATGTGTGCAGCCAGCTGAGAGAACATAGAGCAGCAGGTCTCTGCCAAGAAAATGGATGGTTGGAAAGCCCAGGAAAGATTTTACAGAAAAAGTGTGATTCACACAGTACCCCAGAGAAAGATTAAGAGGTTTTTAAGCATTCTTAACTTTGTGTATAAACGTGCAGGCATCCACATATTCGGCAGGCACTTGCTAAGAGCCAGGAGCTAAACCATCATGTAGGTCTCACCTTAAAAGATGAAGACAGTCTGCTTGCAAGCCTCCGAATCCAAGGCACAATGAGAACCGTGAAGCTGTCTGTTACACCAGGAGCCTGAAGCAGCCAAAAGAGAAAAGAGAAATAGGAGTTGAGCTGTAAGGTCGCTGGAAACTTAATGGAGCATGGGAGTAACATGAGCCAATGTGCAGTGGCCAAAATGATTTTGATCAAAAAGTAATTCTGGGATCATTGAAGAAAGAAAGCATGGGGAAAGGGAGAAACAGAAATCAGAAGAGAAGATGAGAAATGCAAAGGATCACTTATTTCCAGTTTCCTGTCCAGACCCACCCCTTCTGAGACCCTCTATGAACCACATCACTGAGGCTTCTTTGCCCTGTACCTTCCTGTTGGGCCCATCGGTAAGAGGCGCCATGGAACCCGTGGGTAGATGGGCCCATCAGTAAGAGGCGCCATGGAACCCATGGGTAGATGGGCCCATCAGTAAGAGGCGCCATGGAACCCATGGGTAGATAAGAGGTGCGAGTACTTAGTGATTTTGTTCCTCTGCTGCCAGGTACTAAGTGCTGGCCATTCACCTATTGGAAGCCTTGGCTCCAACTGTGGGAGAAGAAAGAGGGAAAGAAATGACAGATATCTTGGCAGTGGGGTCAGAGTTCCTTCTCATCTAAGTAGATGAAACAAGTAAAGAAGTAGTCAAGTTTGCTTGCCTGTTTGTGTTTCAAGCTGAACAAGCGTGTGGATGTTGATGTCCTTGACGTAGAAGAAGGAAGGGTATCGTGGAGCTTTGATGCCATTAGAAGCTTTAAATATATTTTTTAAAGATTTATTTGTTTATCAAAAGGTTGCTTTAAAAAGAGAGCCAGAATTGCTGGTTCACTTCTCAAATGGTCACAGTTTCCATATTGGTGCAGGGGCCTAAGGAATTCCATAGAACGAATTCTGGAACATAGAAAATTGACTGAACTACTTGGTCTACGGTGTCATTAAGTGGGATTTAGGATAGGTCTCTGAGGATCCTCATTGCCAACTACACATCCCAGAAAAGTACTTCATTTACTTTGAAGCATGGAACACGTGAAGGAGTTTAAGGGGCTGGTGCTGTAGTAAAATGGATCAAGCCGTACCACTTGTAATAACAGAGTCTGTTAATAGTGCCAGTTGAGATCCCGGCAGCTCACAGCTGATGTGCCTGGGAAACAGTGGAAGATGGCCCTAGTGCTTGGGCCTCTGCACTTGGAAGGAGACCCACACCAGACCAGCTCCCTCTGGGCACTGGGGCCATTTGAGGAGTGAACCAGTAGATGGAAGATCTTTCTCTGTTTCTGCCTCTCTTTCTACATATAACTCTGCATTTCAAATAAATAAATCTAGAAGAAAAAAAGTGACCCTAAGAGTAAAAGTGACCTAAGGCCACCGTTTGTCTCAGGACAACATAGAACACAGGAACATCTTTGACGTTTTTAAGCCAATCCATACATATCGGGTGTTTTTCAATTTGAAAAAAAAAAAAAGAATGGGTGAATGTCTTTAACTTACATACAGAGATAAGAAATGAGGTCCTCATATTTTATTAGAGAAGTTAATTATACAGAGAGAGCCACTGAAGGTCAGTCCTGAGAATTGGCTTTGTAACTCATGTGTTAGACTCAGGTGTGGTCGACCTTTTTTGCCAATGAACTTCCGGGCTTAAAGTTAGGGAAAAGAGTGACTGTGATCTTACATTCTAAAATATCTCAATATGCCAATTTTCCCATTTTAACCTACTGTGCTGAGGTATATCCTTACTTTTAAGGAATCATGACGTAGAGGCTGATGGATAATCGTTGCTCAGAACTGACAGCAAGACGCTGTTGGCATTTTGCCATGCATACTCTCCTTGGTGCATAGAGTAGCACTTCTTAAGAAACTCACTGGGGGGAACCTTCACCTGCAGCAGGCAACAATAAAGCAACAATACATGAAATATGATTCAACATTAAGGAGAGCTTCTTTTTGTGAGATACGAAAGAGTGGGAATACGGGGATCAATATTCACTAGCCATTTTATGCAGCATTGTTCCATTCCAAAAGGGTTGAATGTTCCTAGAAAACAAAACAAGATGTGTTTGGTCATTTGGGAAAACGGAAAGCCAATAATTCAGATATGAATCTTTATGAGTAGCTCCGAACGCTTTCAGGAAAGCAACTTCATTGTTCCTCAGGAAGTTATAGGTGAAGCAAGAGTGGGGAATCTATTCATTCATTACACTGTTTGTAAGCAAAAGAGAAACACATTTGGCAAAGCTCCAGAAACGTGGGATTTAGCAGTCCTGGGGCCTGGATACTTGATTGCCCATCTGCTTGCCTTATAGACTTTATAAAACCTGCAGATTTAGCACTAGAGACTCATTCTGGGATGGCAGTTCAAGTTCTGCTCAAATCCTTAGCAACGACTTTTCTTCTTTGTCTAGTCAAATTCCTCCTTGGCTTGCGACAGCGTTAATCATGACATCTTACAGAACTTTGTTTAGCTTAATTGAGAGAACCTGCTGAAACAAAGACAAAGAGACACAATTTCCCACTTCCCAGTGGTAAGGTAGAATCCGCAAAAGTTCATTATTGAGAAGCTAATAGATGAAGATTCTTTGAGCAGCTCTGTGTTGTGATATGTAAGCAAGGGCTTACCAAAGTTCTGTTTCTTGCCAGCTAGAAGCAAGGCGTCTTCTCTGAACAGAACATTTACACCACTTGGAATTCATTTCCAAGTCAAAGAACTCAGACTGTTTAAATAGTTCTCCTTTAATGCTTTCGATGTCAAGGAGAACAGACCCAGGACCTAGGTGCCTCTGTATCAACACCAAAACTCAGTGCAACTTATGGCATATGAGTATCTACCAAGTTTCAATAATGGACTGAAACTTAATGAAAGTAAAAAGAATATACAAGCTTTTACCTATTGCTTGAGATGCACCTTGGAAAAGGTGAAGAGTGAGAGCTTTACATCTGACAGCGTTTCTACCTCAAGTAATAGCTATAGAGGACTAAACACACACACACTCACACACACACACACTTTGTAAAATGTAACAGATATGGTCATCACTCTTTGTCACTCATAACATCGATGGGCAGCTAAGACACTTCTCTGTGGACGTCCTGGGACATATGTGTGGCAGTGCTGAAACCTCAAGACTTCCGATGTGACAAAAGGTCTTCTCTGATGGCTGGGGCAGTAAGGAATCTTCCATCATGGGAAGGGTTAAAAGAAGAATATTTTTGGATTGCGCCAATAGAAGTATCAGAAATTGTTGAAGCAAAGCAAAATTGATATTGAAACATAAGAAGTAGGGCCTTGGCACTGTGCATAGCAGAGCCACCATCTGCAATGCCTGCCTTCCATATGGGAACCAGTTCGAATCCTTGTTACTCCACTTGTACCATAGCTCCCTGCTCATGGCCTAAGAAAGGCACCAAAAAATTGGCCCAGTTACTTGGGCCCCTGCCGCTCACATGGGAGATCCAGATGAAGTTCCTGGCTCCTGGCCCCAGTCTGGCCAGTTCTATTATTGTTGTCATCTAGAGGATAAACCAGCAATGGAAGATCTCTCTCACTTACTTGCGCGCTCTCTCTCTCTCTCTCTTCTTCTTCTTCTTCTCTCTGTAACTCTTTGAAAAGATATAGATCTTTTAAAAAGAAACAGATAGCCACAACTTCTTCCAGCAAATGAACACTTTGCGCTTATACCTAAAAATTAACACTAAAGATAGAAACTTATAAAATAAAAGCAAATAAAGGCCTAAATGATATTGAAACAGAGAAGTAAGGAAAAAAAAAAAACTCCCTGATTTTTGAAGGCTTAATTTCTTAGCCTCTTAGTATGCATTTAGTTCTTATTTGAACAGTTTCCAGTTCTGAGTAAAATAGAATCTGAATTTATTGCCTGAGAATGGTAATATCCTTTAAAACCAGTTTCTGGCATAATGTGTAGCCCATAATTACTGATGTGTGTCTGTGAGCTTTGTAATTTATCTGGACTCAATGAACTAGCAGTAACGTCCTGATCCATGCTTGGAGCTCCAAGGAGGAACCTGGTACGGATAGCATGACTAAAATCTTTTAAAGGATAGTAGCGATTGCAACAAATAAAAGGAATAACAGGATCTATGAATTCTATCATCAACTTTTATTTCTACTGAGAAATGACAATGCTGTCATACAGTGTGATTCATGCTGGTCGAGTTAGCCCTGTCATCCTCGGTAAGCAATGTCTTTCATTGAATACTTACTCCATGAACTTGCATGAAAGCAAGATTCAACACCGTGAATTCCAAGCGGAAAAACAATACAACATGGTCATCTGAGCACCTGCAAGCTCATCTCCTTGCACACATAAATGAGAGATGACATTATGTCTCGGTGCTTTCCATCTCTGACATCATAGTAAAAGCCAGTTTTGAATCACCAACGTCGGTTTAACCCGTCTTCCTGGGGGGTATTCTATCTCATGCCCAAATAAGCAAGCTGGATGAAGTCCATCTGTGATAGATGGGTATGCACAACAATTAGCTCTGGAGATCCATGCCCTATTCTCGAATAAACAGCCACCATCAATCAAGTACCATCTAACAGAATTCAAATACAAGTGCCAACCAAGGCACGGTCAGCTAATTTTATGATTTCTAATGAATATGTATACCAGAGAGTACATAGTCAAAAGGATAATAAGTAGCAACATAAAATGCTTAATTATCCTGGAGCTCGACTTGGGCATACTACACAATTACTATAATTGGTTGAAAATTTTAAAAAGAACCCTCGTTAAAGTAACCGAGCAAGAAAACAATAAACTGAAAAACAGTACTCAGACTGAGGCTCAGAGGGCATGTGTGGGCCAGCTGCTTGTTCACACCGCTATTCTTACTGCCAGAGCTCCTTCCAAAGTTCCAAAGCACTGTATGACTGTTCCCCGTGTTAACTCACGGGCAGTTCATGTTGTGGCTGAAGTCCATCACCCTTCTCAGCTATCTCTCCCTTACCCTCTTCCTGTCCTGAGAGCATGATAAACTCCAGCAAATTCTGTGCTCTACAATCTTTCCTCCTTCTGTGTAAGACCCAAGCACCACCACGGTGACGCACATGACAAGGGCTGCCATTTCCAAGGTGCTTCTTGTACTGATAGCTACTCCCTGTGGTCCATGACAAGACCTGAGCTATTTTTATATAGAAAATGAATTTGCCACATTAGTCCTTTTTAGTCCTATACTTAGTAATTTCCTAACTTTTCCCCTATAATGTAACTTCCTAGCCTTACTGGACAGGTTTAAACCATCATGATTATATCCACGATCATGACAAAGGAGACATCAGTAAACACTTAACACTGCATTCAATTAATATGTTATTACAAAGTGCATGACTTCAAGAATATCCATAACACAGAATGTCCATAGCAGCATTGTTCATTTTGAGAATGTGGTTCCTAAGTTAACCCAGTTTTTTTCTACTGGGCTAATGTCATTTAATGCTGTGTGCTATTATTTGAAGTATTGTCTGAGGACTAGGTACTTATAAAATCACTCCTTCATTACAGACAAAGCACCAGATATTTGTAAGGTGATTAATAGTGTAAAAACATTAAGTTGTACTAATCATTTTATTACAAATGGCGCGCGAGATGTCTCAGAGTGAATAACTTAATATGGGCAAATTTAATTTAGGATAGCTCAAGTCTATTTTACTCAAGTCTCAAGAGTATCAATAGCTTATGTCTTATAGCACATCACTTTCTTCATTACTTTATTTTAGATTGTAAATGTCAACAGAAGAACTTCAATCTCTATAAAAGCAAAACAAGCATGTGAAATTTTTTCCTATCTCTGAAAAATATTGCTTGGTAAATTAAGATATATCCTGAACTATGGAAGACAAAATATTGTACCGCCATCGTGCACAAAACTACACCAGCATTAGTATTTCCTGTCCCACTGAACTTCTGAGATATGTTTTTGCACCCATAGATGAGTGCAGGGAGGAGGGCGAGTTTAGTGCCTCATCTAGGATGTCTGCATTGCACACTGGAGTGCCTAGGTTTGATTCCCAGCTCTGCCTCTCGACTCGTTTCTTCTTGTTGCAGGCACTGAAAAACAATTGCAATGATTCAGGTAACTGGGTTCCTGATGCCTAAATGGGAAACCGGGATTGCATCTCTGGCTCCCAGCTCTAATTCCAGTCCAGCTGTGACTTTCCCACATATCTGAGAAGTGACTCGGAAGTGAATCAGAGCTTGCTCCTTAGCTCTTGTATGAATTTTTATCTCTCTCTCTCTTTCTGCCTACCAGGATTTTTTTAAGGAACACCTATTCTATACTAATATATCAAAAACAAACATATGTTTATTTTTGTGTGTTATACACATACTTAGATTTTAATATTTTGTACTAACATCTGTGTTAACATCTATCTTAAGTTGTGAGTCAATGTTTGAAGTTTTGACAATCACGTTGAGGAGTTTAATTTTTTATGGCATTAAGTCTCAGTTTTCTATTTTTTAAATAATCACTTATCAGAATGTATCCACTGGCAGCTGTCCTCCATGATGGAACGATTGTATATGATAATTTTTCATAGGTCAACTCACTCATACCCACTACAGGAACTGAATGTTTCTGCTAACATAGGAAGTTTAGGTTCAATGTTGCTCCGGTTTGAAGGAGACATGGCTTCTGATTTTGTTTGCTTAAACCCTAAAGTCAAAACTTAATGGGACTAGGAGGATGGAGACTTCATCGAACTGTAGTGTTCGGAGATGGACTCAGTTGAGAGATACTTGGGATCCTGAGGGCATGGATGTAAAAGGTAGCTTTGTCTAGAAGAAACTTATTTTTAATCGATTAGAATGTGAGTGATAGAAACAAATATATTTTTAATAGAAGGCTAAAGATCTAAGTTAGAAGAATCATAAGTTCCTAGAAGCACTAAGATGCATGTCCCATAAAAGGACCACATGTTATCATTTCTAGGTAATAGGAAGATGTTATACCTGCTTTGGCCAAATTCAACAGCTTCCCCTCATCAAGACTCCTTTGTCTTTGTTTATCCTAGCCAGTCATCATGGGATCTTCAACCATTTGTGGTTATGGAAAAATTTAATCCTATACACAAGTAGGAAAAAATATTACGTTCAGTTTCCATATACCCATTACCCAAGTTATCAACTGTTTGCCAGTTTAGGATGCTTCCTTCTTCCTCAGTTTAAATTCATTAAGTTTATCTCAAATCCTATGCTTACTGAGGAAATCCCCCTTCTTTCCTGCACCGCCACTGCCCAGTTATTTTTAGTTCGAATTTGACCCAGGACCTTTCTGGCATCCACTAAAATAATACCACTGCTTCACAGTTATCTGATGATGTGCTTCGTGTTACTACAGTCGAGATTAAGGTCCCTAGGTAGTCATGGAGCTTCCTTATGTAGAACCACTTCTACCGCCACAGTAGGTGACAATGCAATAGGTGACACATGAATACAAGTGAACTCCATGAACTACATTTATACTGCTTAACAAAACCACTGTAGCTTTGAGATTGTAGTAAATGGTGGCACTTCACGGTCACACGTTCCTTTTCAAAGTCATTGGCCAAAGAATCAGTAACAATTCTTCATTTTTCTATTATTTCTTTTCCTAATTAACAATTTACAGAATAGTAATACAGGCTACAATTTGTAAAATAGTCTTACGCATGCAAATAAAATTAGCATTGGATATAAAATAATCTGAAAGTATAGAATTGACAGACCCATGTAAGTGCCCTTTCTTTTTCTTGATTCAATGTACTCTGCCTAATGACAGAAATTATGAAAATCAAATCACATTTGATTTTTCCTGAATTTATTTTATTGCCCTGAAAATAGTACTAATGGTAGCTTAAAACTTTTGAATCTGAATTGGACATGTGTCTCTATTCATGTGACTATTTTATGTAGGATTTAAAACTCTTTGGTGAAAATATTCAGAAACATCTTACATGCATACAACTTGGTTCTTGGTCTTAATTTGCAAGTATTATACAAATATTCTTAAAACATTCTTAAAATAACATTCTTAACATAAATATTCTTAAAATATTATTTAAAAAATATTCTTAAAAAATAGTACGGTGATTTGGTGCGAAAAATGAGTGTATAAAACCATAATTTTATATCCCAGGAAATCATGTGCCTCATAGTAGCATTTTACCAATAAACTCCATTAATATTTGGCAGTCAAGTCCATCTTTGCTTTAAATGACTTGATGACGGTTTCCCAAAAAAGAATGCTCTAGATAGCACATTATTTGATGCCCATAGTTGGAATATGGACAAGAAACCATTGTCGACTGGTGAGGCAGTAGCCAAGTGAAAATGGCTTTAAACTGAAGAAACAAAAAGCATATTGGAAGTACTGTTATTTCAGATGCCACCCTCTAAGAAAAGTATACCATGCAAGCCATTTGCTGCCATGTGACGTGCTTTTACTTGAATGCATCATTCACAGGAATTATGATTAAAGGGGGTTGGATGAGGAAATAAGGGAAAATCCAGCCGAGGCTTGTGGCACTTACAAGGACCTGCAAATTAGCCTTTCCCTTCACTCAAGAGAGTAGGCTTTCAAACCTTTCCCAGTGGTGAGGTGGGACTACATTAGCACATCCACTTCCACTCACTTCAACAAACATGCGTGGTCTTCTCTTTGTTGCCACACCAGGATACTTGCGATGGCTGTTTTCACACTTTCAGATTCAATATGTCAAAAGTGAGATTTTTTTTTTCTCCCCAATCTGAGCAAATGTGAGTTCTCTGAAAGGTCAGGTAATTCAACGTGAAGGGAGGTTGGCAAATAGTTACATCGCATCGTTTCTGTTTCTTCCTTTACATTTCATTGATTTATAAGTGATTTAAAAATGTATTCCAGATTTAAAACAGTGTTTTGATCTCAGATCCACAATTTCTGAATATTGAAATGACTACATCTAGCAAACTGCAATGCTTAAAAATTGGGGGGAAAGTTACAGGGTGAATGGGAATTAAAGAGAATGTTTCTTTCTCATGTAGACACTTCCAGGGAAAATACCAAAGGCAGGGGGCATTCCATTCCCTTCTGATATCCTTGGTTTTTTGTTTGTTTGTTTGGGTTTTTTGTTGTTGTTGTTCAAAGGGAGTTGGAGCTCCTGGAAAAGGGACTGCAGATTCTGAGATGGTGACCAATCCCTAAGGATATATTTTGTTGTTATTGCCAGGTTAAATGCAAAAAAATTAAAAGGGAGAGGGAGGAAGAAGAAAGAGAGAGAGAATATGAATTGTCCATCCACTGGTTCACAGCCCAAATGGTCAGGATGGGACCACACCAAAGCCAGGAGCCTGGGACTTCATCTGGGTCACCCACAAGAGGGGCAGGGACTCGAGCACTTTGGTCATCTTCTGTTACTTTACCAAGCATATTAACATGGAGCCGGATCAGAAGCAGAGTAGCTGGGACTCTAAATTGGCACTCAGTGGGATCTGATTGGGTAAGAGAGTAAGCCATGAAGCCATCAGCTCCTTCCATGGATACTCTTCATGACTGACTGATGACTCAGTACAGTGCAAGTGAGACCAGGCACTTACCTTTGGCCTCAGTCCTGGAGAGTCGGACACATTCTCCGCTCAGCCCCTCGGAGTTTCCTGTTCATCAGCACCGACAGTACCCAGAGTTATCTCTGTGCAGATAGGGTGAGAAATAACATTCAGCTGATGATCAATGACCAGGCAATGACCAGCTCATGATAGCAGCAGCACTAGAGTTGTTTCTCAAAGGACAAGCTTTGGGAAGACAGAGGTACATTCCAAAAGGAGAAAAGAAGCCAGGATGGCTAAAAGCAAAGAAATGTTTAGAGGTTTTAACTTGTCTGGTTCCTCTACAGTGCTTGACAGTTCCAGGGTAAAACAGCTTAAGGACCTTGTGCAAAGGGTGCCAAGCTTCTGATGGCAAGAGGTCATCAGTAGGGAAGCAGCGCTGTGACAAGGGAGTTAGGTTGCTTCCAGGAATGCAAGCATCCCATATTGATGCCAGTTTGAATTCCAGCTGTTCCATTCATCTAAACATTCCTCTATATCTCCTTGCTAATGGACCTAGGAAAGCAACAGAGGATGGACAGGGTCTTTGGGCCCTCCCACTGACATGGGAGACTTGAAAGAAACTTTTGGCCACTAGCTTCTGCCTGAACCAGACTTAACTGTGGCAACCATTTAGGGACTGAATCGGTGCAGGGAAAACCTCTCTCTCTCTCTCTCTCTCTCTCTCTCTCTCTCTCTCTCTCTCTCTCCAACTCTCCAATTATGTATTATTTTAAATAGACCCATAAAATGACATAACAGCAGGTGCTAAGGAGTAGAGCTGCAGACCAGCTGCAATGGTCTTGACTGCTCTTGGACTCATCAAACCTGATTCTGAGTCTACACTTTCTATTCCCTGTTCCCTGGGCTGGGGAGCTGAGTTTTCAGCAAGCTCACACATTTCAGTTCCCTCACTTGCTGATGACCTCCACTGATGGTGTCCCTCATGGAGGCTTCCTGTAGTACCTTACCGCTTGATTGATTCGGTGGTTTCATCACACTCTGATCAACAGACAAGCTATTTACTCAGGTTGTTATGAAGGACAGGGCATTTTGCCTGTCTTGCTAAGTGCAGCACTGTCAGGATGCAGAAAGTATATTCAAGATATACTTAAGCTCTAAAGAAACAAAATGAAAACTTAAAGTAAGCTTCAAAATAATATATGGAAAATAGAAGTCAAATATAAATGCATTTGGGTGCCCAAAATATGCAATTCATGCATACACTTTTACATCACGCAGATTTTTTATGAATTTTTGAAGATCCTTAATGAAGTAGGCTCAAAAAGGCTGTTTTCTGGGAGACCGGGAAAGGCCTTTGTAGAAAGGCAATGCCTGAACAAAAGCCTGCATAAAAGGCAGGAGTGAGTCACTCAATTGCCAGAAAAGTTTCTCTGGCAGACAAACCTCCAGCAGAGGAGCCAAGAGAGGTCGGTCCTTGGGTGGATCAGCTAGAAGAGCGAGGGAAGACGATGCCCTAACATGAGCTTTGAGACATTGCATGGGAGTTGTTTTGATTTTTAGCAGAGCAGTGACATGAGGTGACTTCCTTTGTAAAGCATCACCAGGCAATCGAGTGGAAAATAAACTGCAGGGAAGCAGCAACAGATAGGCAGGGAGGGAGGACACGATGCAAGCCACTCAGTCCAAGTGCACCAGATGGCTAAGATTCAATAGAGCTTTTGAAGGTGAAGTTGACAGAGTTGTGCTAATGGAATGGAAGGATGTAGTTAAGAGAGAGATGGCAAGGAAAAAAAAAAAATCCAAGGATTGTTTTTTTTTTTCTTTGAGAAGAAAAGTGTTGGAAAGAGATTTGTCATACTCTGGTTGGTCTATCTATTGTTACTGAATAATGCTTTGGGGTATGCAAAAGAAAAATCACAGAATTACATAGAAAAATGATGATATTGATAGGTACCTAACAAATGGTTTTTGAAACACAAGTTTGTGCTAGCATAACGTTTGTGCCTATTAAATTATTGAAATTACAGCCCTACCAACATGTCTAATACTTCTTATAACTATAATACATAATTAATGCTAAAGTTACTCTGAGGTACTTGCAACAAATACCATATGAAAATTTTGTTTTCTGCGAAGGACAAAGTTACAGACTCTGCTCATGCTACTGTTGGCTTGAGGCAAAATGTGTAATGGAAGCCAAAATGCTGTTTTTCTGTTGGAAGTAACTGAAAATAGAGACGTAATTGCCAGAACCCCAAATAAAGATCCCATGATGAAAAGGAGAAATTTTCGTCATTTGCTGAAGAATATGCTAATAGACAGTTTCCACACTTTTTCAAATTATTTACTGTGATTTTTTTTTCTGTGTACATGTGGATTGTATTAAATAGTTTCTTGCATTAAAAATAGTATGTTCATGTAATAGGAAAAGTAAACAGAGGTAATTTTGAGGCCTCAAGGCTCAAGGTACCAGTGAACACACACATGTCCCGTATCACAGTGCCCAGGTTTCGGCATCTGCTCCACTTCCAATGCCAGCCACCTGCTGGCAAGCGCCTTTGTAGTACACAGCGTAAGGAAATAGGCTGCTTTCACCAACAAGAAAGACCTAGATTGAGTACCAGAACAGCCCAGCCCAGCTCTGGCCACCATGATCATTTGGGAGGGTTAACCTGCAGAGTTGCTCAGTATCTGTCTTCTTTCTGTATCTCTATCTCCTGCAAAAGAAATCGAAGAAAAAGTGAAATAAGTAAATGATTTGCAATGGTTCATTAAGGCAAAAATTCTAAAAACTCCCAGAAGGATCACCTATAATACGGCAAATTAACATATTCCCTGCAAGCATGTCTGTGGACTTCTTCTAATTATGTGGTAATTGCCATAATCATGCTGTGATTTTGTTGTTATTTAACGGTCAACATTGCCTCATAAGTATTTTCCATGTTGTCCTGTTTACATCCATTAGCTTTAATGATTATTAAAAAAAAAAAAAAAAAAAGGTTTTTCTGTCTCACTTAGCCATACTGTTCTTATAGCCTGGCGGCATTCTTCCTATTAGGAGAAACCTATTTCTTATAATGAGCATCATGTCAGCCAACTGCAATAAGTCTTAAATATAACTGATATTTTAAATAATTGGTAAAGCTTGTGATAAGATAGAATAAGGGCTCATAACTTAGCATACATGGTTTCACTTTCAAAACCTTCTTTAAAAGATTTTTATTGTTCTTCTTTTAAAAGTTTCAACGTATTGAGTTGTGAAACACCTATATAGCCCCATTTGGTTTCCCTTATTACTGAATTTATGTTTTTCTAACAACTTATTTTCTTTTTATTGGAAAGGTAGATTTACAGAGAGAAAAAGAGATAGAAACATCTTCCATCCTCTGGTTCACTCCTTATGTGGCCGCAATGGCCTCAGTTGAGCTGATCCAAAGCGAAGAGCCAGGGGCTTCTTCCAGGTTTCTCACATGGGTGCAGGGTCCCAAGGATTTGGGCTGTCTTCTACTGCTTTCCCAGCGCACAAACATGGAGCTGGAGGAGAATTGGAGCAGCCAGGACACAAACCAACATCCATATGGGATCCTGGTACATGCAAGGCAAGGATTTAGCCGTTGAGCCAAGCCCACATTCATTAGTGTTAATAAGCCACTATTGATGTTACATTATGAACTCATCTGATTGATGTCATGATTTTCTAGTTTTTTGTTTAATGGCCTTGCTTTCTGTCCCAGGATCTTATGTGGAGTGTCATCAGAACTTCACTCATCACATCTCGCTTTAGACTGCTTCCGGCCTTGACAGTTCTTTAGACTAATCTTTGATATCCTTGACAAAGTTCATGAGCACTGCTCAGCAATTTTATATAGATTTGTCTGATGTTTTTCTCGTGATTACATTGAGATTGTGGGTTCTTGGTGAGAAAGCTCTCAGATGTAAATGCAATCCTCATCACATCTAAAGTGTGTACTATCCTCATGACATAATTTGTTAGTGTTTGTCTTTTACCACCTGGCCAGTGCAGGGCTTGTCAGGAGCATCTGCTCCGAAGTTACTCTTTGTCTACTGTACTTGTCAAAAGGAAGTCACTTTTGCAGCCCATGGTTTCTAAATGGAGCAATGCTCCATCGCCTTGCCTGTCTACATCAAGTATTTGTAATCCTTCCATATCACCCACATGTCACAAGCTTCCTTTGATGGATGAAAAAGCAGAGGCTGAGAGGGATTAGGAAACCAGCACAGTGGTTCTGTACTTTGAACTCTTGAACTCATTGCTTCTCTACCACTGCTTTCTGCAGAGAAAGGAATGTTCCCCTACATAGACCTAGCTTTGCTTTGCCGGGTGAGACCACCCAAGGCTGCCTGGGCGGCTTGGGACTGCTCAGCAACAACTCCTATTCTAGGCCAGTTCAGGACATCAGTGTCCATTCATTCTGCAAATCTCCATTGTTTGTTTGTAAATTACTGTTTTCTCTGAAGTCCAGGCAAGCATTTCCAAAATCACTAGCAGTTACTCAGTTTTGAAGAAGGATGCACTGGGGTGGGACAGGGTGGTGGGGGACAGAAGACTAGTTGTTTCTTTGTTTGTTTTTCGTAAATGGATCTTTCTGGATTCTGAGTATCTCCATTTACCCACTGAATATTCTACTTATTATTTATTTTGAAATATTATTTACTAGCTGCTTACAAGTGAACATTATTTTAAGTAGGGAGAGAGCGACAGAGAGAGAGATTGGAGAGAAAGAGAGAGAGTGTGTTAGTAAACAAATGCAGCCTTGGTGCTCTGACAGTTCAGGAATGCTGTGACAAAAACGAAACAGAAGAGGAACAATGCTCCAGGAAATCCTGCAAGAGGATATTTCAACAGAAGCCTCTATGATCTGAGGCCAGGCCACTCTAGGCCAAGGGAAGAGAAATACCAAAAACTCCAAAGATGCCCTCAATTGCACCTGATGGAGTGACAGCAACAAGCTGGTGACCCTGGCAAGATCAGTCACCTCTATGACACGGCCAAGTCTGATTCTAGGGGACCTTGCAGAACGCAGTAAAACGTTTTGTGTTCTCTTGTAAATCCGACGGTTAACACTTTAGTGAGGAATAAAATGATAGACTCTACTTTTCTAAATGTTATTCGGGTCCCTGTACAAGGGCAGGCCAGTGCAAAAGCCCCAAAATATCACAGTAGTTGGAGCAAGGGTTACAGTGGTGGCAATGGTCAGAGGCAGAAGAGTATATTTTGAAGGTAGCCATGACAAAGATGAGCTGATATCTTTTGAACACTGGGAAGAAGAAGGAAGGAGAAATCATGTTTTCCTCATGAGAGGTGACTCTGATTACTGGAGACAGAGAACCAGAGAGAAACTGCATACACATTATGGAAGATGAATACGGTGATAAGCAATTAAACTTGAAGTTTACCAGAGAGATTGTGCCTTTGATTGGGAGGCAAGTTCCTCATGGATGATGCTAAAATTCATGGCATTAGATAAGATCGCCTATGGAGTTAGTACAACAAAAACAAACAAAAAAAATAGACAACTCAAAAAAAGTTTACCAGAAACGGAGCCTAAAACAACACTTGGTGTTGGTGAAGATAGTTTGAATTGCACGCGTAACATTTTTCGTAATCCGTACTTCCAGGGAACACTTAGAAACCTCCTCTAAACAGGATGGGAAATGAGCACGAGCAGTCAGTGTGATAGACAAACCAGGAAAACGTGTTGTTCTGGAAATGTGGCGAGAAATTGTCTGAGGGAGACAGTGACCGTTCGTGTGAAACGACACTGAGGCAGTTCAGATCCCGCGTGAACACTGGCCACGTGGAAGGCTCTCCAGTCGCACAGAAGCTCCTTTGCCTTGGTGATTGAGCTCACCCATGAGCAAATTTGCAACCCACCCCACCAACCCAAGCCACATCAGTCTTAAAGACAGAGGCACAGAGAGGAAGGGACTCGGAATCATATCAACCTTCATGTTACAAACAGATCGGAAGTGGAAGCAGTGAAATGTTAAAGGGTGCCAGCCAAGCAACCTGAAGGCTGCTGTCCTTTTATCGACAAATTAAAGTTACCCAACGTACTTTAAATGAGGGACTGCATGTCTGTAAAGATAATACATTCTATTCTTAGGGATTTGCACAATTTAAAAAATGTGGAAAATTTCATCAGAAAATTTACCAGAAGACTTTGCTTAGGATACAGCAATCATTTAACAATCCAATTCATTCCAGTAAATACCGAAATCTTCATTAAATGAGCTGCATGGATTTCTAAAAAAAAAAAAAGAAAGTTTGCACAAAAATGAATCTTTGAATTCCGTTTTCCATCATCCTTCTGTTCTCATATAACCTTGGTGAGATAACATGTTTTACAATCCTCATAGTACTTAACCTAGAGCCACACACGGAGCAAAGGCCCCACGGATACTTATGCTTAGTATTTCCTTGGACGGTTGGTTAATCGGCTACGTAATTAGTAGGTTAGCTCATTATTGACAAGATCTTCCTGCCAAAAAGTTAACAAGAGAGAGACCATATTTATTGCTTCCATGGTTGTCCTTAAAAGTTATTTTTAGGAAGAAAATCATAGCCATTGATAAGTTCAACCACCCAGAATACTTACAGGAACATTGTAGTACTGTACTTTCACACACACACACGAGAGAGAGAGAGAGAGAGAGATGAGAAACACAGGACCAATTTAAAACCTTCGCAGTTCAGAATCTATGAAAAGATAATGGCCAAATTATGGAAATCAAAAAGGAAGCCAAACTCACGAAAATAGGACGGATGTGTCTAAGAAAATTAGGGGGAAAAAGACTACTTTCTCTTTGATGACTATTATGAGACATCCTGTTTTTGGAATATAGTAAAATTTGGACGCTTTCTCCTAACCTTTTCTGTCCTCGCTTAATTCAGCAATGATGTTTCTGACTTTTGCTCTGTGAAAGTTCACAGACTCACTGGGTAAAAACACAAGTGTATGGAAAAGCAAAGTACAAAGTGTCAAGAACTATATGTGAAGTGTTTGCAAGGTGCTAATACAATGTAAAGGAAATGACAAATATTTCCTGAAGACTTAGAGCGAGTCATCTGGGAAAAGAGAACACATTGAGGAATGTGAGAGATGTGCTTCCGTGAAGGTGAACATAAATAGGACATAATTAACTTGGAATTAGCATTACTTATCTGTTTACATTGCAACTTAATGGAAACACGTGAATAATGGGTGAAATTTAAAATGAGGCGTGATTTTATTAGTTGAACATTATTTTTCATGTAGCCTATTATTGCACTGTCATGTTAAATTTATGTGCTAGATTTGCCTGTCTCACAGTAGACGGATTTCCATCGGAATTACCCATCTTGTGACATGAGCAAGAGCTCTGCTGGATTTACAGGCCTGGCAATGGTTCCTCTTCTGTTTATTTAGAGATTTCATGCATTTGATATAATGGAGCCACATTGAAAATTCAAGCACTTGGATTTATCTTGCACATCTATTTCAGGAAAAGAAAAATGATAGCATTTATATTTTTTTTCTCGTCTAAATGATAATTTGAGTATCTTTGTTAAATCTAGAGCACATTCTGCTAGGAAGATGTTTTAGACAACTAGTCTCAAATTCCAAAATTGAGAAAATAGAAGTGATGATATTTATTTTGTAAAATGTTGCATCAAAGTTATCAATTAGTAGTCAGAGCCAATCCCACTAAAACAGATAAGCTGCTTATAAAACAGTATTCTTGTAGAGGGTAAAATACTTTTAAATAATTGCAGTGAAACCAAAATTATCATTCTAAGAGGAAAAAATATAAATATAGTTATAGTCTGTAGTGCACTTCTGCCTTACATCCTCAACAAATTCAACAGTAAGGATTACTCAAGTGACTCTTGGCAAGGACTTTCATTCATTAACGGTCACTTACATAGATTCCGCTTTGTGAAAGCCAGTGCTTCTTACTGTTGTCTGAACAATGCCCGTTCGATGATGCCTGTCCAACAGGAGAGACCTGACTTACAGTCACAGACATCATTCCTGGTCGCCTCCTGCTCCATCAGTCCCGGTGTCCCTGGCTTCCCTGCTTCACCTGACACCTATCCTGGTCCTCTGCCTCCTGACTTCTCTATCCAAGCAGATAGCATGGTTCTCTTCCCCACTGACTAATCTGGAACCAACAGACTGTCTCTCAAAACTTCTCTCTTAATTATACCTATTCAGTAAAAGTGATGATTTCTGGGTACCTGCCATTGGTTCAGTTCAGATCCTCAATGTCTGACAACCCCAAATCCTGCCGTAGTCATTCTGCAGACCTACTGAACTCTAGCTTTATTCCCAGAATTAACTTTTAAAAAATGATGAAGGAACTTCACTCGTATAAACCTCAAAGGACTATAGAGGATTCTCAGAAAATAGAAATAATTCCTTAGCTTAAAAACAGTGTCTTTCACTGTACAACCCCAGGCTACCGTTTAAGCTTTGCTTTGTACTATTCCATTCAGGTGGAGCAATCTCTATTAGCTTTCCGTTCATAGAACTTACCTACTTAGGGATAAACCCAAGCTCCACCAGCAGCAAAGATGTTGATGCAGCCTGCAGACTGTGCATCCTAAACCATTTACATGCACCAGTTTTATACTTCTCACCACCAGTTCCCTCGGTCCTCAAGGCTCAGCTAGGCCAAAACTCAAGCCAGGAGTTTCACCAGGGTCTCCCAAACCTGTGGAAACCTGCACATTGCTTTCACGCATCTCAAATCACCTACAAAGCAGTTTGACTTGAAAATACCCCTTCCTCTCCTTGCCAATGCTTAAAAATCCATTTAGCAAATGTCTTGGGGCTAAATCTAATTTCAGTTATTCAGACATGGGCTGTACAATATCTCCGTGTTTAACAAAGAGTTCAGCTGCCACAATGGAGTCAATAAGAAATAAAACCCTGAAATAAAAAACATATGATGAATCCAAAAATGTTGATCCCATGGGTGATATATGCTTGACCAAATGCAAGACATGAAAATAAACTTGCAGTAAAACAATAGTCTGTGGCCAATGAAATAAGGGCAAAACTGCTCTCCTATTACCAGTTCCCTGCCTCACATAGCCCACGCTCCAGTCACCACACTTGTTACTTCCTTTCAGTAAGTTCAAACTATAAGTTGTGTAGTTTCAGAAATGGGAGAGCTGAACTCCTCAGCCTTGGTACTTTGAACTGTGGTCTCAGTGTCAACATCAGCTCTTACTGCTTCTGTTCTCCCTTCCTGCATTGGGAGGAAGTGGGGAGAGAAATCTCCTTACTCTGAGGCTAAAATTCTAATGAATCCACTCTCTGAGGACCATTCACTTCTTGCCCAGTATCTTAAGTTTCTCTTCCATCCCTTCCTTGTCTTCTCTCTGATGTCTGCATCTTACTTTTGGGACATTGCTATTTTGATTAGTTTCCTGCCCGTCCCTACCAGACTTCCCAAATTTAGTTGGCAGGCCACATCTATTATTTTCTTACTGCTCATTGGCCCCAGTGATCCTGGCATACACCCACCTGGCAAAATCAATGGCCTTTCTCTAGTCTAATGTTCTGTGCTTGCCACACAAGCGACAGGTGAGCTCCTCCTTCAAGATCATCCTTTTGGGCACCCCACAATGACACTTCTTTATCCTCTCACTTTTCCTGTCCCCTTCCTCGCAAACACAATTTCCAAAATTTGTCACACCTTTGAACAGTTCCTCTAAGGATAGTGAAAGTGTTGCCTGACTACCAGTTTTTGTTTGTTTGTTTTTTGCATTCAGCATCCACGTGTGAACCCATCATCTAGGTACTATGCAATACACACTGGATGACTAAAGAACAATACTAATTGTTGTCCACATTACTCCAAGAAGAAGAGATAAGAAGCTTCTGTCTTTTGTTGTGCTTTGTTTGGTACTTTTATGAGCACCGACTCTTTGAAATAACTCACTGGAATACTGGACAGGAATCATGCCTTAAATCCATGACAAATATATGCTGATTTTCTTTGCTATATCCCAGTTCATGGTATTTTAAGGTCAAAGACTGTGTCATTCATCTCCATGTCTGCTGGGTTCTTTCCACAGTGCATAGTAGGGAATCTTACATAATTGTAAAATAGATTCTAAAACATTAAAATAATTTTATTATAACAAAAATACATCAATCTGAGTTACACTGATTGATCTTTGTTACTTATAGTTGGTGAATCAGTAAAAACTAGTAAAGTTGAGATAAAAAGTCTTTTTTCTTTGAAAAAGATTTATTCATTTTTATTTGAAAGGCAGCTTGACAGAGAGGAGAGAAAGTTAGAGAATCTTGCATCCTAAAAGGCCACAACAGTGGGAGCTGAGCCAATCCGAACCAAAGCCAAGAGCTTTTTCCAGGTCTCCCACATGGGTGCAGGGGTTTAAGGACTTGAGCTATCTTCTGCTGCTTTCTCAGTCCATAAGCAGGGAGTTGAATTGGAAGTGGAGCGGCCGGGACTAGAACCAGCACCATTATGGGATTCCAGCCTGTAGTCTTATCCCTCTTCCACCAGAAGATGCTGTCCACCAAGCACATGCTGTCATTTATCCTATTCTCTACTGTGGATTTTCATGCAATCCAATGACATGATTATTCTCACAGCTTAACCATGTTAATAACTCAGTTATTTTTTGAGGTTGTGAAACTTGAAAATAAAACGATTTGCATACTTTACATACCTAAGACACAGAAGATTTGTAATAGCTACAGCTCTCCCACATGTTGATTCTGGATTTAGAAAGCAAATCGGCAATCTATTAGAAAAGACTGATGTAACAATGAAAGATATCTCAATAAAATAGGTACTTATGTTTGTTCTACTGTTTCTGCCTTCGCTTGAAGCAACATTCTGTGTCTCCATTGCTTAGGGCATCCATGTTCATTGTCAGATGTTAAATAGGAAATCCAAGTTTAGTAGGTGAGTAAATGTAAGACCCTCCAGCAAATATATAGGGAAAAAAATGAAACTAAGAAATTGAAGAAATTTGACCACATAAAATATTTGATATAGTTGCTACTTCCTATGCTTCTAGAGCCAAGTCTGAATCTTAATTAGTATTTTCACAATATCCTGACTAAAGTGTTCCATGCTGAAGGGATCACTGGAAGATTGACTCGCAGACTTTTGATGCAGCCATACATATTTATGATCTGCTGACTGTATTTTTATATTATTCATTGGATAAGTCCTTAGATCTCTTGCTTCCTGAGACCAGTAATTAGGCATATGAAATGGAAATTTACTCAGTCTCTGTCAATTTCGTGAGTAGAATTGAAAGTAGAGAACAATCAACAATCATTGATTGCTGTTTGTGTAGAGAATGTTATCTTATTTCTGTAACTGAAATTTAAAATGTGCCCACAGAGGATACTACACACCTGTCGCTTGTGTTCTAAACCCAAGGAAACCAATCCCTTTGCAGTAAGTTAATGGGCTGAGTGCCCCTTTTGTATTTGGATCTCCAAAAAGCATGAAGATTACATTACCCTCCCTGATATTGGCTCATTGGTGGTTAGATGTTCAGGACTCAGAACTGTATCTGTATTGGTCCTCTGGTAGGCATGGTGTGTGTGTATCATACAGGCTGACTAGACCATTCAAACATAGGTGTTTTTGCCTGCAGGTGAGTTCTTCACATGATAAAATATCACATATGTCAACACTATGCCAAAATATTTATTCATCTCAGGCAGTCAGACATGTGAAATTAGGTAAATAAAATTCAAAGTGATTGCGTCTTCAGCGGTGTCAAATAAATAGAATAAATGAATTTGAAACACAAATTTGCGTAATCCGCTACTCTATGGTTATTATTTTTGCATATTACTATGATTTGCAAAGTCTTGATGTAACAAAGTGCTAATATGATAAAATTATTATGATTTCGATTTTAAAAGTTAAAAATTTTTACTGCTTCTCACTCCATTAACTTCATTTTACTGAAACGTAAAATATAGCTTAGAAATGAGCAGATGAACCTGTTAGTATGAATATTCACATAGATACATTTTCCATAGTGGCAGCTAGATACAGAAAGCATTTAAAACCATATGTGGCAATTCTCTGCTAACTTATTAAGAAAGGTAGAATAATTGTGACATTGGAAAGAGCAGGGAATCGGATTGCTTTCTCTGTACTATTTGTTGTATCTGAAATGTTCTCCAATTGTCTGCAATAAGATAGCTTTATATTCTCCCGAGACTTTAGATCAACGGCATTATTGAATCCTTGCAGAACATGTGTGCTGTGCTAACCTGGAGCAGGAAGTGGGGAAGAATCTGTCCCTTGGGAAAAGGACTAAGTCTGCAGTATGACAAGGTGCCATATGAGTTTCGCATCCTCGCCACATAAACCAGAGATAATAACTATCTCTCTCTGGATTCTAAAGTTTCAGTGCAGCCAAGATTTTTTTTTTTTTTTTTGGCTTTCGCCATGTGTTCGAGAGATTTTTAATTGGTGATCCTTGGCATCTATGGCCCAATGAGCAGGCTGATTCCTTGATACTTGTAAACAATATGCCTTCTTCAGAAGCTGAAATCGGAAATCAAAGGGTCCACGTGTGAACAGTCGAAGCCTGTTGAGAAAGACTCGCGTCTGCCACACCTGCTTCCCTGTCAGTAAGTCGCAGGGGCTGTCTCATGGGTGTGCTGTACCGCCTCATTTTTCATGGCCTGCACTTGCTTTTTGCTCCAGCCACTTTGGAAGCTCAGCACCATGATGCCGCACCTGCTCTCCAATCCATATGGGAGTGGTAGTCAGACCGGCCTCGTTTCACAAACTGCAGGTGCCTTGTCGTTTCTCACCAGAGAAGGGAATGAGAGAGATCAACCATGAGTTAAGGATCGTGGGTGGGTTTGCCACCAAACTCACTGATCAAAGCATCTTCCAGAACTAACCCATAGCAAGGCATAGATCTAAGGGAGAGAGCTCTCCTGGCCTAGCAGCTCCAGCTAAAGACAATGCCTACCCCCACCCAGCCCAGGACTCGGGACCTGCACCCAGCTCACACTGCAGCAGAGAACACTTGGCTTCTAAAGCAGTTCCAAGGGTTGGCTCTGTGGTATAGCACATTATACTACCTCCATTGATGCTGCCATCTCTGCACTAATTCAGGTCAAGGCTGCTCCACTGCCAATCCAGCTTCCTGCAAAAGCAGTGGACGATGGCCCGAGCGCTTGGTGTCTTGCCACACTGGGGAGACCCAGGTGAAACTTTGGCCTGGTCCATTCCTGGACATTGCAATCTTCTGGAGAACGAACTGGAGGATGAAAAGATCTCTCTCTTTCTCCCTTTACATCTCTCTCTCTCTCTCTCTCTCTGATTTTTAAAATACATAAATCTTTGAGAACAAAATAATAATCCAGAAAACAACTTCACAGATTCTAAAGTCTTGTCATAGGACAACCCCCATCTGTCCAGCAATAATCATAGTATCAAAACCTAAATTATACCTTTCCTTGGAAACTCTGTTTCAACTCTCTTAAACATCTGTAGGTGCATAGGTCAGATAGCACACACAGTGACAAAAACGTTAGCTGGTGACAGGAAGAAGAGTTTGAAATGCAATGGGCCTGTCCATCCTTTTCATCTTCCTCTAACCCTGCCCTTGGTTTTCGTCCTTGCTCAGTCAAAACTGCACATGGTCATTTCAAGACAGGCCTTCTAGCCACTCTGCTGGAGGCAGGTCAGAAGATGGCTGTGGGTCATGCTAGTGCTGGTCCTTGGGAGTCATGGATGTATAAGGAATCCTGCTTGTACAGGAACCTGGTGACTGCTCTTTGGAAGTAAGCATTGCACTTTGCTTCATGTTCATGCAGACTGACGCGTCTTTCTTAGGAGCTACTCCATTGGGTTCGATTTGGGAGTAAGTGGTGATGTGCAGTTGAGCCCAGAGTGTGTCTGTAATCCAAAGCACAGGAGAGAGAAGCTGTACCATACATGCTGAGCTTGCTTTTGGAAACTTTTCAGCCTTTTAGGGTAATTCTTTCTAAACTTTTTGTTTTTATTTTTCTTACTAGTAATCTGTTTTCATGATATATAATACCATCTTTTCTACTGTGCTTAAAACCCGTTCCATTGTTTTAGAGGAATGACAGGTCCGCTGACTGCTTTATGCCGCTAAGTTCCTACATTGAGCAAGCTCTTGGAGATGTGAAAGCCAAGGGCCTTTTGTGCTCACTTTTCTGTGGCTTTACTTATAGTTTTTATCTAAAGCAGTGTTTCAGCTTTGCCAGATCAGCAAATAATTAGTGCTTTTTTGATTCCCAGAGAATGTATTTTCTTTCTCCCTTTCAACAAAGTAAAATGCAAGCATTTCAATATAGCTTACTACTCAGTGCCAAACACAAAGGAAATGTAAATATATTGTGAAGCTAATTCACATCTGCCAGCCAGTAATTGTTGGATATGTGCTGATTAAACACATTAAAAAAAAAGCGCCAGGCTTTTAATTAGGCATCTGCACCAGGTCACACAGATGAAATTGTCAGATGTGATGAAGAAGTCTTTCTTTTGAGAAATGAATGTCAACCCCACCATCTTGCTGTCCCTTCTGCCTGTGGAAATGTTGCAGTCATTGGCTGCTTTTATACACTAGCAGAGAACCCCAGGGTGAGCCCCAGATGCTGTCACTGCTCTGTTCACTGTGAGTACAGTCGGCAAACCTGCTGCCTTTTCCCCAGATAAAGAACCTGTTACAGCCCCACCCAAGAAATGGCCGTTTCTGGCTGAGACCATAGGAAGCCAGACCAACAAAAGCTAAATCCCTTGCTCAAGATCACATGGCTGTTGAAATCCTCTGTAGTGGAACTGGTGTCTCCTTGTGGTTGTAGAGTTTTCTGAGACACCTCGACCCCTCACCTTGGCCTGTTCCAGCTCCTGTGAGTGGTAGTACATTTTGGAAGATTGCAGAAAGTGGACTTTGCTTCTGCAACAGATTCCCCTGTTTGCAATAATTTGCCCCGCTACCTCCCTCTATTAACAGGTAATCCCAAGAACACCACAGTATACTTCTCATTTTCACATCAAAGAATGAAAGATATCTTTCTCAGCATTCCGACTGCTTATAATTTGAGGGCTACAGAAAGGGTCAAGTCCAATTTGTGCTAGACTATTAGAAACTCTTCAGATGGCACTGAAGTCCCGTATTCTACTCTTGACCTAGTACTAATTCTTGGCACAACTTGACAGAAGTTACATGGCCTCGCCTAGATCCAGTTTTCTCCCAGACAACAGCAGTCATCTCATAGAGTTTTCCATAAGGTTTGGGGAACACAGAGTGTGTAAATGCCAGTTCAGTTTGAAGTACATTAAAATGGCAGTCATTGTGCATAGAAACATTCCAGGAGCTGATCATGCGTTTGCATGGGCTGAGGAATTCAGCTCTGCAGAAGAGTAATACACAGAAGGAACAGGATGTGGCCGGACAGGGGGACTGAAAAGGTTGACCAAAATTTTATTATTGGAGTAAAAAAAAAAAAAAAAAGGAAAAGGAAAAACAGAGGCAGAAGCAGAGACACCAAGAAGGAAACAGCATGGGAGTGGGGTCCCTGCCCAGAGCTAAGGCCAACTGAAGTACTGAGTAATTAGAGAAGAGGTTGTGAGATTATGAATTGAGAGCTTCAGAAGCTGTGCTGGAGTGTGGGCTCAATTCTCCCCGTATTAGCAGGCCCTGCAGGGTGTGAAGTGGACAGGACAGCACGAGGCATGATATGGAAAATGAGTTGACAGAAAGGTATGGAAAAGGCACAATCGGGCGCTCTGAAGCCACGGAGAATGCTCCCTGTGCAGAATGCTCACCTCCTCCTGGCTAGAAGAGGATATTTCCTAGCAATGCCCCAGCTACTCCCAGAGGTCAACATGAATGAGCTGGGGTAAGCTCAGCTGAGGGGCCATGGTGAAGGTCCATGTCACAGTTCTAACCTCGGATGGCGCTCTTAGAAAAAGCATGGAGGGCAGCAATGGGAAAAACGTGGAAGGTTCCAGAAACTCAAGACAGAATCTCGATGTCCTCCTTTGGTAACTTTTACTCTCCTCATACCATTTAGTGATTTTTAGAAGCTGCCTCATATTGCTCTAAAGGAGCAATGCTTCTGTCTTGATAAAGGCAGAGTAAATCGGCTTAAATTTTTAGCAAAATAAATTAGATTTAAGTGGATGGGAAAAATGGATGGCAACAAGAGGTGTGCATCCTTGTAACAGATGCGTCAGGGAATGTCCCCATTCATTTCTGTGAGTGGTTATCTGCTGATCTTTCCTGTTTGTGCTGGAGTGGAGACGATGCCAGAACCCATGCACGTGAATGATAGCTGTACTCAGCACCCAGCTCAGAAGTGCTCTTACCCCTGGGAGCTTCCTCACCCTCACCATGCTGCATAGTTAATCCCGGAGCAAAGGAGGAATCTAGAGCAGTTCCAGGAGGCTCTGGTCCTCCTTGCTGGGACACAGTGCAATCAGTGGAAAGGGCCGAAGTACTCCCATCTCTGGTATTTATGGGAAACACTCCACTGGAGGTAATAGGTTTGGCTATGAGATCTTTTTTATTTATCCAGTGAGAAATTATTATAGATATCTAGAGAATTCTCAATGTTGAGAATCTGTTTATATTGTGGGGGAAGCTTGGAACAGGTGAAACTTGCACAGAGAAATGTCTTAAATGAACTTGCAGGCCACAAAGAGAGGAACAATTTGAGTAAGAATAATGGAAACTATCTTTGAAAAGATGGAGCAATAAATGATTTACTTGGGATGAAATTATAACAGAGACCACAGAAAGTTCATGAAAAATGGAATTAAAAAAAAAGTTTGTCTTGGTGCAAAACAGTTTGAATCCATGGGTAGTTTTGTATATGTATGTATGTATAAAAACACATGTGTGTGTTTATATAAATGCATTTTCCAGGAACTTTTTAAGGACCCCCTCATTCATTGAAAGGACCTGCATCAATGTTAGAGGAATAACAGAATTCAACTAAAAGGCAGACATCAGGATATATATTGTGAGAAGTACAGATAGCAGCCAGTTCACAAGATAACTTACTGAAGACTAAAGCAAAAATGAGTGGAAAGACTATCAGTAAAGAAGGTTAGATAGCAGGTCTGGAGATTGGGCGTTTTAACCCAACAGAGTATAAAATAGGAATTGAGTAGGGAGTAAATTATTCTAGTCTGGTACAAGGTGGTGGTTAAGGAGGGCAGACAGCGAGTGGTAGGTAGGAGATGCCGAATAGAATGATTCTGCAGGCCGCAGTGACTCAAAGAATGTAGGAGCAAAGAGGTGTAAAAATAACTCCAATTTAAACAATGCTTTTGTAGAGTACCCTGTTTTTTTACCAAAAATGAGTTATCCATGAGCTTACCCAACGCTGTATTTTTATTGCCACATCCAAGAAAGGAACAGATCACCTGAGAACATTTTCACGTAAGAACAATTTTAAACCTCCTGCTGTATCAACCTCACTCTCCTGCACTTGCACTTTCATAAGTAGCATAATTACAAATCAAGTTGCCATGAGATCAGAGCCACAGGGACTCCAAGTTCATTATTCACTCCCAATGTGACCAATAGTCCCAAGGTCATTATCCCTAAATATGATCTAAAATGAAAGACTTTACACATAGGGAGCAGTATAACATTTGGAGGCAACCTGGTATTGAAAAGATACGTGTGTTTTTCAAAGGAAATGTATCACACCTTATTTCCACAGACTATCTTTCCTTGGTATAATAAAGGTGTTTTCACGAACACAATGTGATGTTCACAGTATTTCTGCAATAGAGGAAATGGGAAACCTTGGATTCCCATTTCATACAAGAAGAAATAGAGGGATGCAGAGATCAAGTGACTTATTATCTATTCTCCTCTTGAACAGGCCAGTGAGTTGGAGCTGGATGTTTTCCTAGCATCTCTTTCTGTGCTCTTACACCTCGTCTGTCCTAGGACTTGACAGGAGCTGAGCCAATCCAAAAACAGAAGTCAGGAGGCAGGAGTTTCTTCTGGGTCTCCCACGCAGGTGCAGGGTGCCAAGGATTTGGGCTGTCCTCAACTGCTTTCCCAGGCCACAAGCAGGGAGCTGGATGGGAAGCGGGACTGCCAGGATTTGAACCGGCTTCCATATGGGATCCCGGCACGTTCAAGGCAGGCGAGGGCTTCAGGCACTAGGCTACCACGCCAGGACTGGGCAGTAGATATTGTCACATTGTTAGATAGTTACATTCTCTGATAACTGACCACTCACCTTTTCTTGCATTCAGGAGTCTGTAATTCCATAACGATTGCAAGTTTCTTTATCACTCACCTGCTTGATAACTTAAATAATTGCTCTGAGAGAAAAAAAAAATGTCCATAAATTCTAAAAGGCAGTTTCATTAAGAGCCACATGTGGGTTCTCATTCCATTGCCAAATAGGGAAATCACATTAAAACTCAAAAGTAGATAACATTCATCACAGTAATTCAAGGAACTACTCCTTAGACCTGACAGGGAACCCTGAGAGCTTTATGCATTACTCTTAATTCTTTTATTTTCATGATGAGCCTTTGGTGCAGCAGAGAGAAAGGTGAAACATGCTTGGGGATGAGGGGCTAGGGGGCCAAGTTGTGAACAGTGGTTAAAATGAAGGAGAAGCTCAAGAGAAAATTTGTGACCATCCTGCCTTCTGTTTGCCTGCCCAGAAACCCGTCATTTCTATAATCATACTCAAGCCAGTTTTGATTATGACAGTGGTGGGAATAAGCATCTGAATGCAGCAGTCTTGACTTTAAGGAGAAATAGAAGCAAGGATCCGTAATAACTGGAACACCATTTATCCTGTAAATCCTGTTACACGCGTGAACTCAATGGCGATTTTCCAATCAGTGGCTACTATTGTTGTCCTGCATGACTTATATTGGTGGGTCTGCATCCCAGGAGACTTAAACTAGTTCTGGATCATCACACAGCTTTTTAGTGATGGAACTGAAACTCAGACCAAAGTCTTTTGTTTCTGAATCTCCAGTGATTTCTATGATACTATGCAGTCTCCCAAACCCACAGAGAATACTGGGTCAAGAATGATCCAATGGACATAAAGATGGTCAAAGCGTGAGAAAGGAAAAGAACCACTAGACAGAAAAAATGGAGATAGGAGATGTATCTAGAGGAAAAGTACATGGGCAATATGCCTATGAAAAGATGCTCACCTTCACTAGTAATCTGGGGATTAAAACCATAATCCTATCACCTTAGATGTGCAAAATTTAAGTCTGGAAATGGTAAGTATTGTGTCAGATTGGAAGAAATGAAAATTCTGGGGACCAGAAGGATGGCTCAACTGGCTAATCATCCATCTGCAAATGCTGGTATTCCATATGATCGCTAATTCATGTCCTGGCTGCTCCACTTCCCTGCTTATGGCCTGGGAAAACAGCACAGAAAAACCCAAAGCCTTGGGCCCCTGCACCAAGTTTAGGAGACTCCGAGAAAGTTCCTGGCTTCTTGTTTCAGATCAGCTCAGCTCCAGCTGTTGCAGCCACTTGAGGAGTGAACCAACAGATGAAAGTTTTTTCTTTCTGTCTCTCCTCTCTGTAAATCTGCCTTTCCAATAAAAATAAATAAATTTAGAGAAAGAAAATTCTGGCATACCACCAATAGAGGTATAGATGATCTGATCTGTTTTGTTGTCTGTGTGTCATCATCTAAAAGGTATGCATTACCTGTGCCCAGCAATTCCATGCTGAGATACATAACTCAGAAAAAATTTCTCCCCTAGCCATTAATATTAATATTCTGAAATGTTTGGAATAAATAATATTCTGATTATCTGAAACCTAGCTATGACATGAAAGATACAGAAAGCACTGCTACGTAGAAACCTCACATGCAGGACATTGTAAAAGAGTGATACAGGAATGCAAGCAAGGAAGGACTCAGAGGTACTGGCCCAGCAGGTTTCAAAAGAGAAGCAGTGTTCTAGGCATTAAATCCAGTGGATTACAGAGGCATTGATTATTATTATAACCTTTGAAGCATGTGGAATCCATCATAAGTTAAAGTACAAGCCGCAGAGAGGAGAGACACCTTATCTATGTGAATTATAAAATAGACTCAATTGAAAATAAGGCCAAAACATCCCCACAGCTGCCCCAGGCTGGCAGAGAATCACAGTAGTAGCATGGGAGATGCCCATTCTAACCCTGTTCTGAGTCCCAGCACCCTCTGACATCCTTCACCCTCTTCACTCTTCAAGCTTGATATTTTCTGAAGGCAGACACCCGGATCCCTGGAAATGTCTGATCGTCTTGCCTGTCTCCCATTGCCACCTACAAACAGTTCTCTTGCATTTGAGAAAAGTGACTGTTAATCAAGGCAGTAGTGTTAAAGTCGCTCCAGTTAGGATTGCTTTATTCGTAGATTGCTTTAAGTGTATTTAATGGAGAAATTCTTTTATAGCCCACACCTACCAAAAAAAGAAAAAGCCAGGAATATATTTAACTCTGAGTTTGCGTGTTATTTGCATGTCTGTTTTCTGTTTGTTTGCTTGTTTGCATTCTTGGTGTTTGCAGTCTTGCTTGACCAGCAGTTGTGATAATAAAATCAGCCATTTACACCATCCGTTGGCGAATCACCCTTGATCAATTAATGTCTGTTGAGTCACTGCTTTGACAATCTGTGAAAACACAGTTTTTTTTTCATCCCTCGTAAACCTCTCCCCTCAGCAAAGGCAGGCACAATCTCAATTTGCAAGTTGAGTTTTTTAAGTATTACGGTCTGTGAGGATAAAAATATCAGTCCATGATAAAGTAAAAATAAAGCTGTTATTCAAACATAATGGAATCTTTTAAAAAACAATCATCTCGGGCAGCCATTCCTCTCTCTCTTTTGTTTTCATTTTTAAGGAAAGAAATGTGTTATTCAGAATGTATTGTGTAATGCCATATTTGCATTCAGGAATCTCTAATGGTGTAAAGCCAGTGTCTACCCTGCATAACCCTGCACATAATTCCCTGGGCAATGACAGGGGCCTTCTTGGAAAATAATCCAGAGAAATATCAGATTTCTTAAAATCAGAGGCTGAATGTGATGGTAGTCTCCTCTTTGAAAGCCAGTCTCAGATCTCTTCCATCGTATTTTAACAACAATATTAATAATTGTGCACCTTTTCTTTGAGCAGTCACCAGACGGTTAGGCACTTTGCCAAACACTTTTCCTGCTTTATCCCATTTATTCTTCATTGACCACTTCACAAGTAAAGAACGTGTCATATAGACACACCATATACCAGAGCTTGCGTTTTCCTCCCAAGCCTGTAGCCGCCATGTCTCGGTATTCCCTGGATTCTACTGCGTTACACCGGAAATGGAAATGAAGAGGCAGCAGGAGATGGGTACAGATTTCTCTCATTGTTTCCTTCTCAAGATGAAGTTATTTTCTGAGTTTCCAGAATAAACAGATACCATGGTTTTTTTTTTTTTCAGGATTTGATCATTATATTTCCTGGCAGACCTTTTGTAACTTTGAGTCTCCTATGGTGAATTTAAGTCTTACTCTAATTGATTTTCTCACTGCTTACTGAGAAATACAGCTCCTTTTCCACTGTTCTCATAAATAATTCCATTTGTCGATGCCAGTGATGGTTGGACTCACCTCACATTGTCTACCTGTGTTTTTTTTTTTTTCCCTTGCAGGTGATGTCATTGTCTATATTAATGAAGTTTGTGTTCTTGGGCACACTCACGCGGATGTTGTCAAACTTTTCCAGTCTGTTCCTATTGGTCAGAGTGTCAATCTGGTGTTGTGTCGTGGCTACCCTCTGCCTTTTGACCCGGAAGATCCTGCTAACAGCTTGGTGCCACCACTTGCAATATTGGAGCGGCCACCTCCGGGCACGGTCAATGGAAGACATAACTATGAAACATATTTGGAATATATTTCTCGGACCTCACAGTCAGTTCCGGATATAACAGATCGGCCACCTCATTCTTTGCACTCAGTGCCAGCAGACGGTCAGCTCGATGGCACATACCCACCACCACCCGTCCACGATGACAATGTGTCTATGGCTTCGTCAGGGGCCACCCAAGCTGAACTCATGACCTTAACCATTGTGAAAGGTGCCCAGGGCTTCGGCTTCACGATCGCTGACAGTCCCACAGGACAGCGGGTGAAACAAATACTTGACATTCAGGGATGCCCTGGACTGTGTGAAGGCGACCTCATTGTCGAGATCAACCAGCAGAACGTGCAGAACCTGAGCCATACCGAGGTAGTGGATATTCTAAAGGACTGCGCCGTCGGAAGTGAGACTTCTTTGATCATCCACCGAGGAGGTAAGACCACTGTCCTAACGATACAGTACGTGGGTAAAATAGATCCTTTACCATGATACCCATTCAAATGGAGATCTCTCCAGAGGGGAATGAAATCTTGCTTTTGAAAAAGCAGGTAAAGGAATAAGAAACATATGAGTATAAGAAGTTGTTTTTGAGTCTTGATATTATGTCTTGTCCTATTTTCCATTAAGCACAATTCATAACAGTAGTGTTTTCAGTCTTAACAAATATGCTGGTATGAATCTGAAAGCTAACGATTAATTCCCCAAGTGAGAATAGGTGCTATTATGTAAGTTCCCATGGGGTGGGCTTTGAGCCGAGGAGTTAAGATACCAGGTCCCTGCCCGCACCTCAAGCCTTCTCACTTGTTGCAATGTGGCAGTGTTTCCTAGTGTTCAGTGGCCCACAGTAGAGCTCACCAAGTGTCTGTGGGATCAAAACAAGCCCGGAATCTACACCAGGGGTGGGTCAGAAGGAGCAGTACTGGAAGGAACTCATGCATGTGGAGCAAAGGTGGGAAAACGTATGCCTTTTCAGAGCACTCAAGGCAGCATGGAAGTCCTCTCGGTTTGAAATCAAAGCTGAAAGAAGCTCTACTCATGTATATGTTGGTTTTTAGTGGTTTTTTTTTCCCCTCTTAAGGAAATATTACATTATTGGTTCCTGGCTTGAAAAGCAAGCATTTGTGAGCAACACTGCACAAAGTATTATGTTGCTATATTGAACAGGAAAATTAATATGATGGAAAAAGCAATCTTAAATTCAATCTTCTCAAGTCATTGTTACAGAAGAGCACTTGGATTTCAGTAATTAAAGCTTGACAGAGCTCTTTGATTTTTCCCATCAGTTGCTTAAGATTAAAACAAATATTTCTGATTAAAAGCCATAGGTTCATAGTGCCCAACTGAAAATCAAATATTTGGAACAGGTTCTTGATATTCAAAAATATCACACCGTGCAGTAATATCCACTCTGTGGTTTGCAGACACAAATTTGGACACGTTTTTATGTGTAATGGCTTCTTTTAAAAGCATACCGTAACACAATAAAGCATTTTAAAATCCTTCATGTATATTATTACAATTTGTGCCGTTTTGAAAACGTTGAATATGCACCTGTTCCCAGCTAGACAAACCCTGTTGTCATTTACTTACTGTACCACTCTCCCTCATGCTCTCTCATTGAAACCTCAAGTAATCAAAGTTTTATTTGCATTTTTTGTCTAAGTTTCAAAGAGACTGACTTTGATTTTTTTAACTAGTGCAAAATTGGAGAGCGTATTGCCCTATGATACTTAAAGTACATCTAGTCAAAAAAAAAACCTCTTGAGTTTCCCCAAATTCCTACCTGTTACACTGAATAGAACTATGTTTGGGAGATGAAATTCACTCTATCTTTGGGAAACTCAGTAGTGCTAATGACTTCATTAAGATCAGCAAATGGAATGAAAAAACAGAACTGAGACTCTAAATCAGGTACTCTTTTAAATTTCATTTTGTGACACATAGGCTCTGGGATTCCTCCAACTCCAACCCCTTCCCTCCCCGCATGGTGGATTCCTCCATCTTGTTGTAGTGTAACAGTACAAATCAAATCATGATTCTTTCATTGTAAGCATGCATAGAGTCCAGGCTCTTATTGTCCAGATAGATTCAACAGATTCTTGGGGGGACCATCTCTGGTCTGAAAGCAGAGCTGGCAGAGTATTATCCCGTTCAATGAAAAGCCACAACATAACATTAACAACGTTTTACATCATTACGGGGTTGATTGACATGGTTTTGAGTGACCAGTATGTTAGAAAATGCAAATTCTTAACAACACCCTGTGACTACTTCATTGACTTTCAAGTTTCGTTTATACACATCCGGCTGCTATACTCCTTAAAATGGTTCTAGGATACTGTTTCAGCTGTCTCGGGTCTATTTTCATTTTTATATTTAACAGCTGTTAAAGTGTTGAAGAACGATTTAACTGAACTTGGCGAGTTTTAGGATAATCGAAACAGGTTTATAACTCTAACAAGGCATTTGTTAACAATTGGGGTGCAGAATGGTTTTAGGTGGGGTGTGCAGAGAAATCAATACCTTAGTGAGGAGTAACTCATCTTTGTGACCTGCCTAGTAAGGTATATGTGAGTCCAAGCTGACCCTATTCTTGTCTGCTCTAAGCTTTCTTTATTGGTCTTTGTCTATCTAATCTGATTTTTTTTTTGCTGGGGGAGGGGGGAGGGAGCCTTCAAAGCAACCCTGATGGTCATTGCCAGAGAGGGTGGGGATCCAAAGTTGGAACTAAGTAAGGACCAGAGAAAGCTCCCCTCCTGGGATCCGAAGGAGGTTTATTCTGTTTCTGAGGACTGCTCAGGACTCCCAGCTGTTATTCTGATGTCATGAGATCCTGTGAGGAAGGATCTGGGCTTCTTCCATCCCGTGTGGGAAATCTGATAGGGAATGGATGACCTCAGAGTTCCCAGCCTGCAAGGGCACTCCCATTCCCTGTGGTCTCCTTGGCTGTTGGGATATAGTTGTTGGTGTCTGTACTGATAGTCTTTGGTGAGGATCTGGGAGTCTCCAGGGTTGGGGTACAAGCCTCTTCCAGTCTTCCTGCTCCACCCTGCCCCCTCCCCCGCTCTGTACATATGACCTCCTTTTAAGAGGTTGTCAGGATCACTCTTGATTCCCCCTGTATGTCTTTATAGTTTTGCAAATGTCTAGTGCAGATTCGAGTGTGTTATCTATAAGTTTCCTGTTAAAAAAAGGAATTGTGAAACCTAATATACTTTTAATGCCCTATGTTATTCCATAATGGGGCGGGAGAGCAGAGAAATCTTCCACCTCCTTAGAAGGTGAGAGGAAGATGTTAAGTGTAACCTACCAAGAATATAACAGGTAAATCAGGTACTCTGAGAAGGGCTGCAGTTGTCCCAAACAGCGCCTTAACTGCTGTCTGCCAAGTAGCTGGCCTGGGACTATTTTCAAGAGGAAGAAAAATGCTGGATACTTGCAAAGACGATGTGCAAAAATATTAAGAGAAAACAGAGGTGAATATTCTATTCAGCATGAAGCACTGCGCCTTTCCACTTGATGTCAACAGGTGAAAATAATGTACAACAGAACATATCTAGTACCAAACCCACAGCATGGTATACAACATGCTGGCTTTCCTGTGAAACGAAGTCTTAGCCACTGAACCCACTGAAAACCTGTTGCTTGAAATACAATTTTGAGTACAGGTTCTTCCTCTTGCTGTGGGATTTCTATGCCCTGGGACCCCACTTGGACATTCACAGGCAGGCCACAGTAAAAAGGAGAGCGGAAGCACCGAGCATCCAGCAGGAGGTTTTCGGGGCCAGCTTTGGAACTGATATATATCTTCCGTTGTTCCCCTCTTCCACTAGCATAACCTAGACCTAACCTATTCTAATTAATCATGAGAGTCTGGGAAGTGTGGTATTCCTGCGTGTCCAGGAATAAAAGAATGCATTGGGGTCAAACATACAGCAGACACTCTGCCCTTGCTATGATTTATATGCTCTCTGTACCTTGACCTAAACATTAGGGATGTGTAACTTCTGTCAACCCGTAAAGTGAAATCTTTTTCTGGAATGTGATATTGTGATGTGATTTATTTTAGGCTTTCAAGACATATTCAATCTATGTGTATAGGTATTAAAATTCACAAGGTATCCTCACAGTACCTTTCTCGACTTTCATGTATAAAGAAATTTAGGCTCAGGGTTAAGTAATTGACCCAAGTTCAATGAATGCGTGTCTAAGCAAGGGATGGGCAATTTATGATCTCCCAATTATAAAATGTCTGAGCTAATACTAACAGCAAGAGCTATAGTCCAAGAATGGAAAATGCCATGGATCACACATCATCTATGGGAAATGATGTACAAGAGATGATAAGAGTGAGCAAGGTGCGTTGATGATATGTACAAGTGATGCTTGGGGTATGACAGGTGCATTAGTGGGATGCACAGGCAATGCCAAGGGTGTGCAAGAGATGCAATATTTGGAGCTTCCATTACATCATTTAGAAGACAGATACATAACCAACCCTGAGTCTTCTAAGATTAGTACATTTTCACATTGTGCCAGTTTCCCCAAATTTTACAGAGAAAGAACTTGATGACATCTGCCTTGGTTCTGCAAGATTCATTCATCCATTTAATGGGTACTTGTTGAAGAATTCCTGTGTGCCCAGCCCCCGGTCTCAGCACTGGGAATGTGATTGTCATCAAAACAAAGCTCTTACCACAAACAGTGTACGCACTGTCAAGAAATCAGACAGCAAATCCAGAAATCAAGCAGCTTCGGGAAATGACACTAAAGAAGAACTGAGAATTGAGGTCAGAGAATCAGGGATGAGGGACACAGTTTTCTTTCAGAAGGATCAACCAGTGAGAGACACCTGTGCAGACAGAAGGAAGGAAGGAAGGAAGGAAGGAAGGAAGGAAGGAAGGAAGGGAGGGAGGGAGGGAGGGAGGGAGGGAGGGAGGAAGGAAGGAAGGAAGGAAGGAAGGAAGGAAGGAAGGAAGGAAGGAAGGAAGGAAGGAAGGAAGGAAGGAAGGAAGGAAGGGAGGGAGGGAGGGAGGAAGGGAGGAAGGGAGGAAGGGAGGAAACAAGGAAGGAAAGAAGGAAGGGCTGGATAGAGAGCTATCCCGGGAGCACCCAGGGCAGGCAGAAGGCACTCAGAATAGTGCGACTTGGCTAAGCAGGGAAGAGGCGGGGTGGTAGATGAGGTTAGAGGGCTCACTCTCACAGATGTACGCAGGTAATGTGGAGTCTTGTGTAGCCACACAGCACAGAGAAGACTTCCAAGTTTTACTTTTCAATGAAACAGGTGAGAGCAGAGGCTTGATAGGATCTAATGTCTCAAAAGGATCGCACTGACTGCTCCATTGAGACGAGATGGTTTGTGAGCAAGAAACGGGCTGACGAGCAGTCATCTTTCATAGCATTCCAGTGAGAAAAAAAGAAAACTCGGAAAAGGGCAAAGTGAAGGATGTAAGGACTGGATGGCAAATTCATTTCTAAAGGAGAGCCAAAGGCTTTGTCAATAGACTGTACAAGGGATAGACACAAAAGAAGGCATCAAAGGCGGCACGGCATTTGACCTAAGAACTAGAAAAAGTTTCCATTGATGAATATGAAGGGTGGAAATGGTCATATCAGGAAGAATGGGTGAGGCTGAAGGGAAAGTCAAGAGTCCAGTTGGGGACGTGATCAACCTGTCAGTGCCTTTCAACGGCTAGAATGTGGAGTGGACTTAACACTGGAAATGGAGTGTAAATGAGGGTGAGAAAAAATTCTGAGAGGCAAAGACTGAGACCCTGCAGTTTCAAAGGCCCAGGTGGGGGAAGAGTGGCCAGCAAACGCATGTCCTGGGATGAACAAGAAGAAAGGAGAACAAGGAGTCTGGAAGGGAAGGGTTGTATTTGGATCTGTCAAGTGCACTTATTTGCCTGTATACAAGGGCAAGGATAAGTACACAGGTTCCCTTCATCCCTGCTGCCATCTGTTCGACTCAGGTGACATCAGCCTCCTGACAGCAGAACTAATATGCTCCTAAATGTGCCAGTGTCATCAAGTTAGCGAAATATGATTCTGTGGTAGTTTCTTACAGTTGGGGGCTGGGGATAGGCTGGTGTACGCATTAGTATCTTATATCTCATTGCATTTAGGTCTTATGAAGGTGGGATGACATCATATAGAGGAGGTGCTTAGACACAAGTTACTTTAGTACTATTGGAAAGTTCAATTATCATCAAAATAATTTTAGCTAGCCTCTCTTTAATCCAAAAAGCACTCCATTCCCTCAGTACCTTCCAAAGACTTAAGGGCTGGGGTCTATATATTCATCCGTTCTATTTCAAAATTTATCTGTTGGCTATTGTTGGTATCACTGTAAAGATGAATAGGAGATGTGTTTTTAGAAATGGGAAATTCAATATATGTGTAACAGGATTTAATCATCAGTTATTGAATTAAATGTAACCTTTTACTTACCGCTTTTGATAAGGAGTAAGTAAGAAGGCTAAGAAAAGAAGAGGCTAAGATTTCTAGTCATCACAGCCACCTGTTTAAGTGATCCTTCTATTCCAGACATGCAGAAATGCCAATTTCAAGAAGCTATTGGTTTTGAAAATACCTCATTTAAAATAAGCGGTTTTCCTCAGCAGCATTTTCCCCTTCAATGCTCAGCCTGCCTGTTTGTTCAACTGTTCTACTTGGTTATGACGTTAGGCAGAGAAAAACAATCACCAAATAAATTCAGGAAAACGCAGGTGTGAGTTCAGTAATGGAGCTGAGTGTACAAAATGACCAGAGCTGTCTGTTTACTGATTTTCTGGGTTTGTACAGAAACCTAACATCATTCTGGTCTTTTTGGTGATATCCTCCAATATCTGCCTCATTTTTCTTTCTTCTCCTTTTTTGTTCATTCTACAAACATGCCAGGTGCTGCTCTAAATATGGGAGCATCCTGGCAACAAAGTTCTTATAGAGTTTGCTTGACCACTAATGGGTAATAGCATTAACCCACCAACTGCACTAGTCACGTGGCAATAAAGCCTGCCCTTCAACAAATTGTCATTCAAGGGGACCAAAAAAAAAAAAATAGCAACTACACAGGTGTACTGAGTCTCCCATCTTCCATCTCCTGTCTCCCAATGGCTGATGAGAAACTCTTCTATCTGGAATGGGACTGCAGGTTTCTAACGCAAGCTGGGATACTAATTCCCAAGGGTAATAGGAGCACATCACGAAAGTTCTCTGGCCACTAGTGGCCCATTTTTAAGTTGAAGATATTCTGTAATGTCTTTGTCATCTCAGAGACTCCAGGAGCTCAGTGCTCCTGAGTGACCAGTGTGCTTAGTTACAAGGGTTGTGTTCATGATGTTGGGGCCTCAGGAGGAAAGAGTTGTTAAGATCTGGGTTTTTTTTTTTCTCTCTCTCTCTCTCTGTTATCTGTAACCCTAACTCCAAATCTACAGTTGTTATTTCTTTGATCTTATAGCCCAAGTTTCCTAACCTCGCACAACACATGGCCACAGCAGAAATTAGATTTTGAGCAACATCAAAGAGAGAAACAGAAAAAGGGTAATAATGGTGATAGCCAGCAATTCTGAAATTAAAGGAAGAGGATCAAAGTTACAGTGATGTAATATTGGTTCAATCAGTCTGTAAAGGGAGGAAATATTTCCTTAAGATTTAAAAACTGTGATCTCAAATCTAAACATAACCAGCATGCAATAAATTTCCCAAGTAAGTGTCCAATTACCTGATTCTGTAAATCTTAATACTTAAATTACAAGAGAGAGATAATGAAAAAGGAAGGAGGAAGTGAGGGAGAGAGGGGGGGAGAATAAAAGGGAAGCATTTCTTACCATATGAGGCCATGACACTAAAACAACTTGGGAAATTAAGCTGGTCACATAAAACATGTGTTTTGGCCTCTGCGGGACTACATGGCTTTTATGTGAGAGCAGAAATTTAAAGGACACTGTGCAATTAAAGTTGTGTGCACAGGGACTTCAGATGATAAAAACCAAACATTTTTCCCTGAAGACTGCTGAATCACAGTGCCTGTGTTGGACAGGTTCTTTATTAAATGCATGAAATCACCTATAGCATTTTATCTTGCTATAAAATAGTATGAAGACACATCCATTTTTTTTTTTCATATTGCAAAATACAGAGCCATAGACTTTTGATGAATATAAATTCTACCAATAAATGCAAATTAAAATAATTGCAGTTGTTAGAGCATATTGATGAAAGGTATGCTAATTGTCTCAAAATTTAAAGAAAATGTATGATGTTTTACCTCTCCTAATTAACATTATTTCACAATGTGAATGTGTGGGACATTTATGGAGAATTTGGCAATGCATTAGATAAATCAGTTTTACATTTCCTGAAGAGTGCATTTTAATGAGCGTTATAACATATTTTAGTTTGAAAACAGTTTTATGTTACAAAGCATCTTCAACTGGTAGATTGGAAAGAATGTACAAAGTGATTCCACTTGAAATCTAGAATATAATTCAGTGAGAAACATAAGCGAATCCATTTCCATTAAATGACTATAAATTGGGGATGAATATTACATGTAACTGTGTATTTTTTTTTTCTTCATCTGTTGGAGGAATGTCCAAAAATCACATACATATGCCAGCCATTTTACATGATTTGGGGATTCCTAAAGAAATCTATTGCCACTTGGTATGTAAATCCCCACTCTTAGATAAAGAATATCACAAATATTCATGAACATTAAAACACATTCACTGCACCAGGATTTAGCTAGAACTCATCTATCAGTGACATCATGTCAAGTGCTGTAAATACTTCCTTCTCATGAGTCAGAAACTATTCTATGTCCAAGACCACCCTTTCTTTTCCCCTCTCTGATTTCAGAAGGAATCTTGGAGGTCTTACAGTCATCAACTTGAGCAATCCAGAAGGAGGCCACTCCTGCCTACACAGGGATCTAGTTCACCAACATCCCCTCTATCCCAGACACTGTGACAACTTCATTTTTCTTTGACAATACACCTTCACTGATACTCCTTGCTAAGTATGTCCCATTTTTTCAGGAGTTCTTTTGTTGTTGTTTTACACCTGCCCATCTCCTACCTCCTACCCCAATCAGGATTCTTTCCCTTTTCTTCCATTCTCAGCCAACTTGCTTGAAAGATCACCCATGTCTTTTCCAGCTAAAACTCACCGGATTCCATAAATCATTCAAGATAGTGATTCATGTAAGAACAGACTTTTTTTAAAAAATCTGTATCTCCTTTTTATGCCTTGTACCTCTGAATCCACTGCAGTGTGGTTTCTATCTCCTGTTGTGAAACTGAAAATGCTGTCTGATATTGACAATGGTTTCCTATATGTCAAATTCATGTTGCTGATTTCTTTCTCCCTTGACTTTCAAGACACGAGTCTTTCCATGAGATTTTCCCCTAATTCGTATTCTTCTCAGACTCCTTTCACAAATCCTGTTTCTTTGCCCACTTCTTTTGGTTATTGGTAACTCTTATGAGGCAATAACCTTTCCACAAGCACAATCGTCATGACCACTCAAGTGATCTTCTATTTCTGTCGTGTTATTTCCGCATTAGTGCATTAGTCATATTTTGTGGCTGTCCGTGGTCTCTGCTCTTACACGTGGGTGGCAGGGATCCGAGGCCTGAGTTGCCACCCAAGTTACACATGAACATGAAGCTGGAATCAGAAGCGAGAGCTAGTATTCAGACCCAGGCACTACAGGATGGAATGCTAATATCCCAAGCAGTGTCTTTTAGTCACTGAGCCAAACACAGCCCTGTTAGTGAAACTTCACGAACGCATGACTTGGGGCTGACACAGTGACATACAACTCCTGTAGCATTAGCATCCCATGTGGGTACCATTTTGAATCCACTTCTAATCCAGCTCCCTTCTTATGACCTGGGAAGGCAGCAGAGAGTGTCCCTTGGGTGGTCCTTGGGTCCCTGAATCCTCATGGGAGACCCATAAAGAAGCTCCTGGCTTCAGATCAGCTCATCTCCAGTCAGTATAGCCATTTATGGAGTGAACCAGCAGATGGATAGACTCTTTGTCTATCCTCCTCTCTCTGAAAATCTACCTTTCCAATAAAATAAATAATGTGTTTAAGTAAGATTAAAATGAATATACATGGCCTACATTTCTGCTTGGGGCTACTTTTCTTCATCAGCAGCCCAAATGACTACTGGAATGGGTTTCTTACTAGTGTCTGGTGCCCAGGAGCCAGGTCTGCTAAATACTCTTTATAGGCACACAGCGGATGCCCCGTTCAAATTGCAAGAGGAATGTTCCTTCTATTGAAGAATATTATGTTTGCCACCGCCAAGCTGCTGCCCTTCTCTGTTGTGTTAGATCTTTTATTTCTGCTGACAGGAAGCCCCACCGAGTCCTCTCACTTAGCTTCCCAGCAGCACTTACTCCTCAAACACCTTCCCTGTCCCCTGGGAGACCAGCTGATCCTCCATCCCACCATGGCTTCCCAACAGCTCCCAGGTGATTCTTATTCCAATTAAGGTTTGCATACTCCAGGACAGAGGTCGGCCTTGGTTAGTTGCTTCTGGCCTAGGGACAGAATCTCATTTAATAGAAGAGATTTACACCAAATTAATGAAGTCCTTCCCTGCGGCTCCGAAGAAAGCTGACTTCAGCAGACGTCTCTAAACTGCAGGAGTTGGTGAAAATTAATTAATGATGGTTGGAGGCATGTGTCTTAATCTACTAAAACTGCCCCCTTGGGAAGGCACAGGAAGAAGCCCTGGGTAAGGAAACCTCTGGAACAGCCAGGCATGTGAAAGTCAGACTTCTGAAGTTGTCACTGAAATTAAAAAAAAAAAAAGAATTCCAGCACGTGGCCCCCCCAAAATCTCAAAAGTGAGTAAGCAGCTCCTCTGTGATATGCCTGCTTGGAAAGCTCAGAATCTGAAGTATTACCAAGAAATGAAGCCATGTTCCTCAATGGTCAGGGTCTCATGACAGCAGACCGAAGGTGAAGTGGGCTCGTGTATAACATTCATTGATTCCTTTAAAAAAAGCACCTGAAAGTCTGATTGGGTTTTTGGTTTTTCTGTTATGGGAAAGACCAATGGTGGCTGGGAGATCTGTCATCTACACCACCAGGCTACCGTGAACAACATGAACCAGTACGGGGTAAAGAATTCCAATTGATTCACACTCAAAACACCTGGCCTTCTTCCTGATGTCTGACAAGCCACAGCTGTGTTGGGCTGACAGCGGGCCTTGCCACCAGGTTCCACTGAAGTTGTTAACCCTAGCGTATAGGGAGGATGCTCTTTCTCATCGAGATGAGCAGAAATCAGGCTTGTAACTCTTGCCTTTTGAAAATACTATTGCATGCTATAAAAATAGCTCATGTACCACTGAAAGTTTGACTTTAAATTATTGATGATAGATGGTGAAAGAAGCAACATACTGTAACCTCAGCGTGTCTGAAAGTACCCTTCATGTATTTCAGGCAGTACTCTCCAGTGCTAAAAAAACTTATCTACCTCATCAAGCTTGATGAGAGGAGCACGATGTTGGGTCTAATTAGTTCCAGTGATGTTCCCTGAGGGATCCTTGAAGGCATTCTCTAACTTGAGAAATTAAGAACAGCCAGAAAAGAGAAGAAACTGGATATTCTACATGCAGTGTACTCACAGGTCATTTAGGCCATGTTCCAAAAAATAGCACTTTTGTGGCTGATCCCATACATGTTCATCAGGTGGTGGTGGCCACCAAGGCTGTGAATGGTTGAGTGTAGTCTCAATCTGATTTTTCATCTTTGATCTGATGTCCTTTTCTGCTCCTGCCAGAGGCAGGAACTCTCTCTGCTTGGGTTGGAAGTGGCTTCTGCTGATGTCTTTGCAAACAGGTTTGTTTCCTAAGAACATTTTGTCCCTTCTTATTGTCATGTCCTTTCTCATTAGGAAACTGCTGACTGGTTCCCAAATGCACATGACTATAAAAGTCAAACACAACCCATCCTTCTTAGTGGAGTGATCCAGGCCAGCACAGGGCTGCCTTAACATCCCTGCAGAACCAAGTCTGTCTTTTCTTGACTCAGGATAATGCCACCGTGGAGTGCCAGCCTTTGTCACATGCCTTATGCCTCAACTATCCTGAGCTCAGTCACTCGGTTTCTTGCTCAGAGTGGGAAGAAACACCATCAAAGCCTGCTTTCCTTCTAATATGGAGGTGATGGAAAGTAACTCAACACACCTGAAGTTAGGAGCACAGACCCCCCCCCAACCGGACTTTATCTGTGAGAACTTTGATAGGTGCCTGCGGATCTCCACATCCCGATCTGCTCACCTGCAAAATGGAGCCACCTTGGTGCTTGCTGAAAAGATGAAACAAGAAAATCCACCTAGAGCACTTAGCACAGCCACTGGCATGTTACATCCGTGCTGGTGTTGGAAATTAGAGTGGAGTTCCCACTTCAAGGATTTTTCAGGCTATTCCCATTTGCTCCCTTGCTGCACTCCTTTCCTTGAGAGTTTGGGAATAACTCACAAATTGTGAGACGTAATGTTCTGCCAGTCAGAATCTCTGTCCAGTCTGTTCTACTGAAGTGTACGCATATCCCAACCTGAATTAATTCTCATTGGCCGAAAGGACCCCCAGCACAGCTTTCCAGACGGCCCTTCTCCCTCCTGGAAATTGCTTTTATAAAACCAGTGTATTCTATCAATGAGATTATGTAAGGAATATGTTATACCTTCCCTTCAGAACTGTGCTCATGATGAAATTGTCTCTCCTGCATTTGCTGTAGAAGACCAAGGGCCTCATTTCCAGAGGGTTGTATTTGGGGCAGAAGCATAAAGAGCTCATCTCCTTATTTGCATTTTAGTCACATACACATCCTCTTTAAAAGGTGTGCAAGTTTCTTGCCTTCTCCAGGCGAATGTCTCTCTTGTTACCGAGTGTAGGTTAAATGAAGATTTGTCAGATCTGCTGATATTCTGGGAATATTTATTTTAAAAGCAATGGTCAGACATCCTGGATTGTGTGTTTTCAGCATCCAAAATGATTGTAACATGCTGTTTTAAAGGATGGAGGTCAAGATCAGAGGTGAATTAATCACCACCAGATTCACCATCTGTGTAACTCTTGAGCTAAGAGTAGATTTTACATTTTTTTTTTGATATTTTAGAACATCAAGAATATTATTTGTGGCATTTAGCAAATACAAATTTCAGTGTCCATAAAGTTGTATGTGGGTTGAGTGTTTAGTGGTTAAGACACCAGTTAAGATGCTCTTATTCCACATAGGATTGTGTGGATTTTGGTACTGAGCTCCAGGATTTTAATGAAGCAAACACTGGGATTCAGAGGTGATAGCTCCAGTGACAGGGGCCAATGCCACCTACGTGGGAGACCTGGGATGAATGCCGAGCTTCCAGCTTGAGTCCTGAGCCAGTGCTGGCCATCGTAGGCATTTGCAATGATGTTGCACCCAGCAGACAATGCATGCCCTCTTTACTGTCACATTCACACTCTTCCCATCCTCCCTCCCTCTCAAGCTTTCTTTTACAGGTCTTGTAGGAACACATTCACACTCATCAGCTTGTGTATTCTCTGTGCAGCTTTTGCATCACCACAGGCGAGCTGAATAGGTACAAAAGATATCACAGAGCCTGCAAAACCTAAATCATTCACTCTATGGCCCTTTGCAGAACGATCCTGCCACTCTCTGATCCAGGTACCCACTGTGACCCATGATGCTTGCATCATTTAATTTCATTATGAGCACATAGTTCATGATGCTTACTACACATCGACAAGTTTTTCAATGCTTCAGTAAGATTGTTCATGGCTCTTTCTTGGACACACCTTCCCCAGGTGTGGAGTGCCAAATGGCAGATGAAAGGAAGGCACACTAATGCATTGCATGTGACATGAGGTGGAAAATGACCTCTTTTCATTTATGCCAGGGAAGGACGAGTACATTATTGCATTAAGAAGGTAGAGTGCATGCATATGAAATAAATAAGAAACATTTTTAAAAGGGATTATGCTTAATACAAACATTACAAATAAAATTGAAAGAAATCTAGGAAGAAGAATTCCCTAAAGTTGAGATGACTGATGGGCAAGAATTTAAGGCAATGGGGCCAACATGGTGACATAGCATACTAATCCTCCCCCTGTGATGCCGGCATCCCCTACGGGTGCCAGTTTGAGTCCCGGTTTCTTTGCTTCAAACCCAGCTCCTTGATAATGGCCTGGGAAAACAACAGAGCATGTCCCAGGACCTTGGGACCCATGCCCATATGGCAGACACACAAGTAGCTCCTGGCTCTTAGCTTCAGACCAACCCACCTCTGGCCATTGTGGCCAGCTAGGAAGTCAAACAGTGAATGAAAGACCTCTCTCTCCTCACCCTACTGCCATGCACACTGCCCCCCCGTAACTGTCACTTTCAAGTAAAATTTAAAAATCCTTTAAGATTGAAGTTAAAGAGAGATAGGGAAAGCAGTGTTGTGACACAGTGAACTAAGCTGCTGCCTGTGGTGTCTGTGTGCCATTTGAGCACAGATTTGAGACCTGGCTGCTTCAGTTGCAATCCTCTAAACCCTGCTAATGCTCCTGAGAAGGTAGCAAAGAATAGTCCACCTGCTTGGAGCCCTGCCACACAAGTAGGAGACCCAGATGAAGCTACTGGTTCCTGACTTCTCCCTGACCCAGGCCTGGCTACTGAGGCCATTGTTTTAAAAGATGAGGCAGCTAGAGAAAGGAGAAAGGACTTTCCACACTGAGCTGTTTTTGTTGTTGTTGTTTTGTTTTAACAATGAGAGCTTAGAGGTGAGAAGGCCCTGGACCAATTAGAGGCTAACAGGGATCTACTGAAGGTTCCTATTGGGAAGTGGTCAGGGGTAGTTGGGGAAACCCAGCAGTGACCGGTTCTGAATGACACAGGTGGTCTTCTGAATATTCATCATGTCATTTGCAAACAATAAATTAGCAACTTAAAAAAGCTATTCCACTATACATGTAATGAATTTTGAATTCATCTGTGGTTTTCTTCTCAGGGCCCGACCAAATAGTGAGTCTTACCTAGCCCACTATGCAGGCAGTTCCGTACCCCTACTAGGATCTTGAAGACAGGTAGACTTACTCTGAAGAGGTAATAAATAAAGTATATATTTCCACAATATATGATGAGCTTGTGTTCAGGAAAGGGCCCTGGCAACCGTGTGGAATCAGATTCAGGAAAAGAAAAGACATCTCCAAGAAGTCTATTTTTATTTTCAAATGAATATTCAGAGAGTTATAACTTTTATACCAAGTGTCCAAGAAAAGAATAGAAACATCGAAATTGTGCACTAGGGCAGAATCCTTAAATAGATTTTGGTCCTAAACTTCTCTTTTTTTGTATTTTATTTGTAATGTTGTTTACATAGTGAACAAGAATGCCAAGAGGACAAGAGAACCACTAAACAGGGTGGGGAGGGTTTAGGCATAGTGGAAGGTAGGTGGGACAAATGCTTCCAATTTTTCTTCTTTTTTCTCCTGTGTCTCAGCAGGGGTGAGGAGCGAGGGAAGAGGAGGGGGCTGCTCCCAGCTGCCAAACTACATCAGCACCTGGTCACTTGATGCCATCTTAGCAATATTGGAGAATAATACCCTTAGAGAATAGTCCAAGGGTATTGCTTGAGTGGTGGTTTTGATAGTTTTGAGACACTATTGGTTTCACTGCTCCAAAGTTGAGGGGAAAAAAAAATCCCTGCAAGGTCCATTGGCTGACAAAATCAACCCAAGTGCATCCACTCACGCAGATACTTGCTGCCAAACTTGGCCAAGAGAGTCGTCCAATCTGTTCTGCTCTCCACCATTTGACATGGCACTCAGTGTCCTCTGGAGGCCCAAATGAGCTGGCCATAGTGTCTCCCTTATGCACCTGGGCATGCTGTCCACTGCACAGGCATCAGTAATCAAGGGGGCCCAGTCCCAACACACGCATTCCAAGGTCAGACTACAAATCCTGATTCTCCCCGTGGCTGGAGCCTTGAGTCCAGTGGTCCAGCTGGGGAGTCTCCCAAGAAACCTCAACTGGGGTGATCCCAGTTCTAACTCCTATATGAACCAGCCTATACAGGATCCAGTTCAGTCTGTCACCCATTTCAGACTATGCATACACTGGTGATTATAGTTGCCTGACCAGTCTCATCCCAAGCCCCACATCCCATACAAGCTGACAGGTGCTGCAGGTCAGTCCAACCCAGCATGCTAAAAACTGACCCTTGCCTACTAGCAGGAACTGCTGCCTGGTTGGGATAACTCCTCCTCGCCCAGTAGCTGCCACCAGCTCTTCCCCAAGCCCCAGTTCCTGTGTGTGCTACCCTGTGCAGCAGACTAGTCCAGTCCATGCCGTGTCCCATTCGAGCTCTTGCATATATCTATAGGTATTGCAGCTCAGCTCATCCCACCACACCCCATGACCCACTGGGCTGAGGAGTGCAGAGAGCAGAGGTTGAGAATAGAAAGACAACGCTACAGACCATTCTCCTGGACACAGGCAGGGAAGCTGTGCTAAAGAAGGAGATCCCAAGGGACCAAGTGTCAAATGGGAACAAAGGGCCTTTGGGCACGAACTCTGATCCCATTATAAAGACAGTCGCAATCTGTTTTCTAAGCTCCTGCGGATTTGTCCATAGAGCATTAGTCATCATTAGCCAGCACAGCCCAGTCAGCAAGAGAGAAGTTAGAGATGCAGTCTGACCTTCTTTCAGCAACCGAAGTTCACGGTGCTGCTGCACTTCCCAAGGGGATCAGATCAGGATGGAGGAGGTGACAGAATGGTTGTAGCGATGCTGGGCCAGGCTGAGGATGCACCAATGGGAAAGGATGGTTCTTAATGTCATTTTAAAAACAAACAAGCAGAGTAGTCTAGATGCAGCCCTTGTTGTCACTTGGAGTAGAATCTGCAGTGACAGCAAGTCCCACACCTCTAATACAGCTTCAGAAAGCAGACCAGCCTCCCCCAAGTTCCCAGGTGGTCCAGGTAACAGCCAGCCACTTTCATCATCTTCTGCAGGTTACTGGCACTTGGGGGAGCTGGCACTTTTGTTTTCAAACCCTGTTTTTGTCTCTGAAGCATCAGTCAGTTTACTGGAAATGTAAAAGCATCTGTTGTTTGTCATTTTCATTTTTAAGTGACTTGAAGATGAGAAAAAATTACTTAGAAATAAGCTGACAACTTAATTAAATACAACTCCACCAAAGAGCATGTGTTGTTGAGGCCACAGGTATGTTGCTAACCACGGAAGTGACTCTGATCGTGTCAAATGTGGCCTCCCACTTTCTCCAGTTTTCTTGAGATTAGAACCCCCCAAAAAACACAGCATTATTCAGCTTGGATGTCATTTCTGATACCTGAGCAGCCCCAAGGTTAAGTTGTCAGCTGTGCACTGATGCTTCCATCTGCATCTGTGAATGAGAGACGGACTGGCTGGGAGGCCCTCCAGTCCTTTGAACTTGAAATATGTGTCAGGCCAAGTCAACCGCAAGGACCCAGAAACCCCCGTTCTGGTTTCCCCATGGGTTACAGGGACTCAGGCGCTGCAGTCGTAATCCACTGCCTTCTGGATGCAGTGACTGTGAAGATGGATTGCAAGTGAAATAGCTGAGACTTGAACCAGCACTCCAGTGAGACCTACAGCCATCCCAACAGGCCATTTAACCTGCCACACAGAAATGCAGCAAACATTGAGACTTAAGATGAAGGGAAAATGTCATTATCATTATGCCTTTGTTTTGATCTTAACAGGTGCAAAAACTTTGGCTCAAACGCATTAACATAGGGGACTGTTATGGATTGAACAGTGTTCCCTACCTCAACCCCACATGCATGCATTAACATCCCAGCCCTCAGAATCTCTAAATGTAAACTTATTTGGAAAACAGGGTTATTACAGAGGTAACTGGCATCAAGTGAACTCCTGATCCTGCAGCATGGGTGTCTTTATAAAACAAGGGGATATTTGGAGATGGACAGGGGTGTACCGAAAGACCCCAATGGGAAGGTAAAAGCAAAGACTTGGGGGAATCAGCTGAAGGCAACAGATGCTGAAAATTACAGAAGACACCAGCCTCTGTCCCATTCCAATTCATTCCTTCATCTCAGATTTGTAATCTCAAGGACTGTACTATAAAATGGTTTAAACCTTGTTTGTTGTTGTTGAAAGAGCCAAAATACTTTACCAACTGGTGATTTCAGCTCATGAAAACGGAAGGAAAAGGAGTGCTGAAGTTCACAGACCTCTGAGGTTTTCCACCCATGGGGTCTAGCATGGAGAAGTCTACCTGCCTTCCCAGGAGAAGCAAACCCAAAACTAAGCTCTGAACAAGACACAGGAGTTAGCTAGTAACTAACGCAGGGACACGAGCCTACACGCCTCAAGCTAAGAGGGAGGCAGAAGAATGTGAGAGCCTGATATGGAAGAGAGAGAGAGAGCAAAGCAAATGGAAGCAAGGTGTGAGGGTCAGGTGAGGCCACACAGAGGGATGGGGACCACATTGAGGTTCTTGTCAGACTCTTCCTTTGTTCTGACAAGCTTGGAAAAGCTTGATTACAGAAGTCTAAGTAGGTGAGTAACGTGATCGGACTTTTGCTCTGAAAAGACGACTCGACCCAGTGTAAAAAACAGATGGAGAACAGAAGCAGGTGGCAGGTGGACTGGATCAGACAGTACCTCAGTGATGATTACTCAGATGCAGCCTTGAATGTGAGAACTAAAATAATATTTGGAAAGTAACAACCACTTGAATCATAATGGTAGCAGTTATAAGTAAAACATATATACTGCCCTTGGACTTCAGAAAATATTCGGGAGATATTTTCCTCATGAAAGCCAGAGCAGGCATTTGTCTTAGTAACTACAGTGCCTGATGGGATGCTCATATTTCATGTCATTTTCTGGATTTGAGTCCTCCCTCCAGCCCTGAATTCCCAACTCTAGTCCCTTGCCAAGATATGCTCACGGAAGCGGCATGAAATGTGTCAAGTATTGGATTGCTGATGCCCATGTGGGAGACACAGACTGTTTCACCTCCTGATCTGGGTCTGATCCTTCCTTCGCCATCGTTGGCATTGGGAAGTGAACCAGCTCACTCTCTCTCTCTCTCTCTCTCTCTCTCTCTCTCTCTCTCTCTCTCTCTTTCTCTCTCCCTCTGTCTCTCTCTCAAATCAGTATTTTAAAAACACTATGCTAAAACCTAGCATTGACTTGTTACATCTCATCTCTAACTTGGGTGTCTTTATTCCTTCTGTCAATGCTGGGGTTTATTGTACTTTATATGTATCAGTAAGAAAAAGAAAAGGAAGCCAGAATGACTAATGCCTATTATGGCTGTTGGGCCTCTAAAGCCCCATTACAGTCTTATTCATAGCATTAATACTTAGAGAATCTTCCACTTCCCAAAGACACCCACCTGCTGTGCATTTGTAAAGGTCAAATCCACGGAAGGATTTATTATATTTTATTAAAGATATATCCACACAGCTCTTATAGTAATAAAATAATAATCCCAGGGTTCACTGGCATCCCTCTCCCTCTTCCCCATGGCTGGGTTGCTAACTAACATCAGGTGTCTTTCTTGCTGAGCCAGTCTCAAATCCTTATACAGTACTCCAGGCAGCTGGTTCATTAGCACTGGCCTAAGAACTGAAAGCCGTTCCCCACTCCCATTTTAACATTACGTCAGTCATTCTCCTCCCCCTCCCCAAAACGATCATTGCATATTTATTTATGTCCTTCCCCTAGCAGAGGCACAATTTGGCTACTTTCTTCTAACAGCATCCGTAACGGATGTTACATCCCATTCCTGTCGCTCAGGCCTCTAGCGTTCAGAGATGGCTGTGGACATTTCTGGAAGCTGACACGTTCCTACCTCAAGCACAAGTTGCCTGTTTCTATTGCAGAACCTTCTCTGGACCACAGGTGCTTCCATAGCCTTAAACAGGTCGAGGTACCTACATCACATTGCAGAGTGTCTGGTTCCAACACCTGGCTGTAACTCCTGACCCCAGCCTCCTGCTTCTGCAGAGTTTAGGACGCAGAGTCCCTGCCTCAAGAGACTACATTCCTGCCACCTTACGGGAGACCTGAATTGTGTTTCTGATCTGGACCCAAGCTCTGACCCTGGCCCCAGTCCAACCCTAACCATTGTACCATTGCACTAATATGAGAAGTGAACCAGCACGTGGAAGTCTCTCTCTCTCTCTCTCTCTTTCTCTCTCTCTCTCCATCTCACTTCCCTCTTTAACTCTAAAATAAATAGCTTTGCAAAAAAAACAATATTAAATTTACTCTGAACAGAGGAAAAGAACAAAAAATCAGAAAATATAAATGCATGCTTATGCATAATCTTGGAATGCAGAAAGCATTATGAAGGTTCTTTTTCAATCATAAATCAGTTATTCATGGAGAAAAGAGTTACAAAACAAAAACAAAGACCGAACGTCACCGAATTGGTCCTCTATACTACCAGCGGTTACAGGACAAAACAGAACTCTCATAACTTGAAAGAAAACTGTATCGTGTGGAGAATGCACTCCTGTTTCCCTGAGCCTGGAGGCCTCACACGTTAGCACTGCTGGGGCGCCCTTCCTCTACATCAAAGCCACCTGTAGCAAGCCAAGCTTCCTCCAGTCTCTCTCCTGCACCAGGAAAGTCTCCCCGTTTCCAAGGACTCAGGTGCTTAGAATGGGACCACCTCGATGAACCAAGATGTTCTTTCCACAGGAAAGAATATTTGCAGGTTGAAAGCTTATGTTTTGCCATCTAAGCAGCATAGACATATGACATAAGTATCTTTGAGAGGCCCCCAATCTTCCTGTCACAACACTCACTGTTTTGGAAAATAGTATTTGAGGACACTGCACTGAAAGGAAACTCGAAAAACAATAGAGAAATGGAGATGGAATAGGACAGAAGGAATTGAGGTGACCACTGGGACCATCTTAATTAGGTAAATCCCACGTGATCTTTGTCTGATAGTTGCAGGCAAACACCTTTAGCAACACCTAATGAAAGAACAGTGATAATGTAATGATCATACTAGAAATCAAACCTCTCTCGCCTTATCATGATTACGAGGAACTTAACGGAAAACTGTAACAGGATAAAAGCAAAGTTGGAAAAGATAAGCAAAACAGATAAAAACAAATCATAGTCCTTGCAGCAAATAGCAGCTTAAAAAAAATAATAAAAAAACAGTAAGCCCGAAATGACTAAAAGAAAAAAAAATAGAGATACATGGCTTATGGAAATAAATAGAATACCTTACTGAGGGGCAGACCTCCATTTTTATGCCAAAAGAATTCTAAATGCATGAAAAACAGAGAATGGAACCGCAAACCATTTTATATTGGCGGACTATAAGCACAGCCATAGTGTTTAGCCCTCGCATAAGGAATCTGAGATTTTGCAAGGTTAATGAACTTGCTCAAAGTCACCCAGACATGAACCACAGAGCATACCCAGAATCTCTCAGGGCCCTTGAGCCAATCCCAAGAACTTACAGTAGGGCTTCGAAAAGTTCCAGGGAAATCCACATGACCCTTTAATTCCATTTCCCCAGGGGCTCATGGACACCCCCCTCATGCTACGTCCCTATGTAACATGGCACTACACAGTCAACAAGCCATAGAGCTGGAGCTGGGATCTGAATCCATTTGATCACATGTTCTAGGTGTGTAACTCCTGCACTCTACTGCTTCAGAAATCATGTGACCACAACTACAAGCTCCCACTGAACCCCCTACCCAGTAGTCCCATTCCCACCCCATGGGGCATTTTCCCCAGCTTCGTGATGAGGGACTCAGGGTGGACCTCCCCAGCTCTCTCATTTGGAGCAGATTCCTCCATATCCATGCCTCACCCGAGGCATATGAAGAAGCAAGTGCTCAGAATCTTCTAGAAAGAAGGTGGTAGCACAAAGAAAGCAGCATAGAGAAATGACATCTTGTGTCAAAACAACTGCTTACTGACAATTCCATGAGCCAGTCAATAACTTTTCATCCTTTATGGAAATAATTGTTAGAGGACCGTTAGATTATTATTTCACTCGTTAGCTCCTGCTCAAGCTATTTTCATTGACAGGTTGCAGAATGCATCATGGGGATAAATGTATGTATTTGTCATTTTTACTTTTGACTCCAAGAAAGATGTGATAAAAACCCTCATAGTTAAATCAAAACCAAGTCAGATTTTTTTTTTTTAAACAGAGACATTTTCAAAGAGAGTGAACAAGTATAGTGTGAGAAATGGAAAAAGTGCTAACTGTACCGAGCTCCTTAGGTAAATGGTTATTATACTTGAGCTGATATAACTCTGGTTCTACGGAAAACTCAGGAACGTGATGATTTATACATTTCCTCTCATTTCATAGAACACACTGTCAGCTCTTCACAGTGGTGCACTGCAAGTACTGTTTTTACTGTATCTTTTAGGTATCTACATAGTTGTATATCCAGACATCGATAGATTCTATTTTCCTATAAATTGGTTACGGTCATCAGCTATAGCTGAATAAGCTCCAGTTTAAAGGGCCATATGTAATACATAGCAGATCATCACCATTTCATTGATATTTAACAACTTGCTGGACATCAGCCGACATTAATGTGAGAGCAAATTGATGAAAGATGGAAGATTCAATCTGAAAAGAAGGTAATTTTTTTCAATATGTTAGATTAATTTTAGAATAGTACAACTGGTATACGGCACCAGTAACCCCGTTCGGCCATAACCCCACTATTTCTAAGTTAGATTTTACACCTTGTTAAAAAAATCTCATTCCATATGACAGCATAACCAAAGGACCATCAAGAGAGAATTGGTGTATCCTTTCCTTGGAATTATTTGCATAATCATTCAAATCAAAATAGGGTCAAGTCTAATCGTCATACTACCCTTGATTTAAAAAAAAAAAACCTCAGTAATGCATGATTTATTCAGTTAACAAACAATTGAAACTTCTTGTAAAGCATATTGCTAGCACAGAGAAGGATAATAAAATAGAAATCTGCTCTAGAGGAAAGTCTCAGTTTGTAATCAGTCACATAAAAAATTTACGGTGGAGTCATTTTCATAATATAGGTATACACATGTTTTTAAATTTCAGCATGGTGATGGGTTGTGATTTTTTAACTACACGAAGAAGGCGCATAAAGCAAAAATCATTTCTTATACCGAGTAAGGGGACTTAGGCCATCAAAAATCAACACTTTTCTGTGTGTGTACTCTCCCGTTCCCACCCCCCATTAAGGCTGTGTGGTGGAAATCCCTCAGGATCGTCCGACTTGAACCTCGTCAAGCAACTGACAGCTGTCAAGTGGTCACTCACCCTCTCTGCCTCGGAATCCTCAGTAGCCAGAAAGGATGTGTTCTTAGACTCAGTGTTATGAATGCAATCCCAGAGAAAATACTTGAGAAAATGATACAGCCAGGCAGAATTTTGTTGTTATGAATGAATTTTATGTGAAGTACAGTGACCCTAATATCATGCCATCCATAAATAAGAGTGGGGTACATCTTCAAACTTCAAATATTGTTTTCTTTATTACAGGTTTCTTTTCTCCATGGAAAACTCCAAAGCCTGTAAGTTGGAATTGTTATGCTTCTTTCTTTGTTTCTAGCTACTATTGCAATCCTGTTAGACAAGACTTGAATTGGGTGGCTTCGGGATTCCCTCTCCCTCTGAGATTAGAAGACGCCCAAAGCACAAGTGCTTCGTGTCCCTTCGTTGTGTTTTGGTCTGACATATAACATCATCTTCCATTTCTACGCAGACAATCCCACCCTTTGTAAAAAAATGTGTACTTTGTAAAAAATGCGTGCAAACACTAGCCCATCTGGTGTAACGAAAATGGTGTAGAAACACTGGTTTTCCTCTTTGGAAATACTACATGGTCCTTCTGATATGGAATTTTTATAAACAATGTAAGTTATAGCCTTGGAGATCTTGACCAGTAAATTAAATCTGATTCACAAGAAATCTAACCCTATATATTTATGTGTATAATATCTACATATCTAATTATGTGTGAGAGTTATATAGGTCTCTGTGTTTGCTCTGTGTATATAAGCCTGGAATGTGAAAATACATATTCTACCAAACCTAGCAATCACTCAGAGTGCTACATGCTGCACCTTCTTCAGCTGTTCCCCTGGATGAAACATCCTAGAGTTTTGATGCCTACATGGCAGACCGGTGGATTTTAGCAATGTTTTTCTAAGGCTAGGTTAGCCAAGTTGGCTTGGTAGTTAGAAGCATTTTATTGGCTACAGGTTGAGACTATTCATTGTCCAAATTGCAGAAGGTGAGACTGATGTTCTGGGATCCCATTTTTTGGTGTTTTACAAAGGTCTAGCCTGCATAGAATGTCCAAAATCTACAGCTGGATTGGCTGTGGTGGCCAAGCAAACACTCTCACCCAGCATGTCCTCAATCAAGAGGGTGTGCACCAACGTGAAACTTAGTTTACCTTGTCCAACTTCTAAATCGTTCCTTCTTTTCGCCACCCAACTTTAATGTGTGTTCTGGGGCTGTGTACGTCTTGATCTAATTTAGCAAGAAACCTTTGCAACCTCATCACAGTGCTACAATTATGCCATCCAGTGATTTCCTTCTGTGTACCACATTTACACAAATTATGTCATTTGGTGTAATTACAGCATTTGCTGTCATTACAGTAATTGCATCCATAGTCAATAATTCCAAAAACAGTTTTATAGAACTCGGTGGACAATTAAACCCATGCATCTTCACCAAAGCTAAGGCTAGGACGAGTAGATCCTAGACCGAGTGAAGACAGAGAACTGCTGATGTAATAATAGCCTCCATGAACCCGCCCAAAATCCTTCAGACCAATGGCGAAACATAAGGCGGTATCATATAAATACTTGAGGTGCAGAACCTGTAAGCCCATTTTCTGGGGTCATATTTTGTTTCCTCTTGCTAACTCTCTGATTTTGAACTAACTGGAAGCCTACATGTAAAACAGAGGTAACACACCCCATCAGATGGTCATTGTGAAGGTTCTAGCTTAAACTGTATTAGGTGCCAAAATAGTGCCTCCATATGCTGAACTTCAAAATGCAAGCTACCATCTCTGTAGAAAACTGCCTTTGGTGCATGAACCCTTAGTTAAGAAGCTAGCATTATGAAATTAGCATTAGAAAACAATTGAAACAAACTCAGCAACCCACGGACTCTCTGCAGAGATGCGCGCGCTCTCCTCTGAAGAGCACTGATGATTTCTCTAGCCAGTAACAAAGTGTTCCTCTGATAAGAACTGGCCTCCTCCTGGTCCTGGGTCACTCCTGGATGCTGTGTGCCCTACTCACTCACATCTTAAGCTGATCCATGGCAAAACAGTCACTTCTGTCTAACGAGCAGTGAGTTCTCAGTCTCTCCAGCTGGAGAGATTCAAGTTCAAGTCTTCAAATATTTAATCCACTCTGATGCGTCTATCTTCCAGCCCTGCCAATCATAGTGATGAGTTTAGCATACCCCAGCTTTTCTACGAATAAAATCGATTCTAGACACGGTGTTTTATGGGTAGAAAAAAACTACCTTATTTATAAGCACTCTGTTCCCTCTGTGCGACCTAGAATCAGAAACTAGGGTTAAATATTATAACCCACGATTATGGATAGATTTTTCTATGTTTTACTTTTCGATGCCTGAATATGGGTGGAGAGGAAGGGTGTATTTTCAGTCTTAGCACTGATATTTCAGTGGTTTTCCTTCATATTGTCCATCATTCCTTCATTCACCAAGACCAGCACAGCTACAAATCTCTCCTAGAAATAGAAAACACTGCAAATCTATTTTTCCTACTCTAGTGAGATATTTACAAATCTCAAGCTAGGTTTGCACATCACTGGGCCAAGAGAAGCCAAATAAGACACCTTGATGACAGATAAACATCTGGCAGGTGATATGCAGTCTGGACAGGCCAGGGATACACTAGATAGAATAAGAGAATCCTTTGGACCTGGGCAAGAGGGCAAGATGAGCTCCAGCAGGTTCCTGAAGATGGAGACAAACACAGAGTGTCCCAGGAAGAAAGCCAGAACTCCAGCAGCCAAGGTGTCTGAGGAATGAGGGAGGAGCTAACAGGACCACCCTTCAGGACTTAGAGTCGGGTTAGCGCTACAATGACCTTCAACCCCAGGACAAGTGGTCTGCTCCATGTCTTCTGGCTCAAAGTCACAAGATAATTCACTTTGGAGGGAACAGGGTCGCAGCTGGCAAGAGCAGGACTGTAACTGTGCCTTCTCTGAGTACAGGGGTTTTCTGCACCCTCCCCACCAGCTTTTGAGAAGCCCTGACGGAGTGATTCCAATGTCGATGAATGTCACAAGGAGAGGTTGTGATTGCTGGGCTCTCAACCAATGCCCCTGAAAGGGTAGCATTTGTCACTCTGCCACAGAGAACTTCCCACACAGAGCCCAAAGCATTATTTGTTCTGCGGTTTCAAGACTGTTTTTCAGAAATGCCAATATTTCACTGGAAGCATATTTGCTCCAGTGCGCATATGTGAACAGTATGTGCACCACAACGGCACGTGTGGGTATCAGACCATCCTCCTCAGGGTGAGGTGTAGGCAAAGAGGGGATGCTACAGCTGCTCAGAGCACAATGCTAATATAGTTACTTTTGGCATTTGGTATCTTGTGTTTAGAAATGCAAGGGAGAAAGTCAAAACTGAAATGCCTGTGTATGTGGTGGCTGAAGTCTGTTAGCAGCCATTTTACCCAGAGGAGACAACCAAAGAAACCCAGAGTGGCTTCTCATGTGAATTTTACTATCAGGTGAATTAAAACTTTTAACTAAGCAGGGGCAAAAGACCCACTGAGCAAATAATGTGCAGAAGCTCTAACCATATTTACCAGCTGTTCCCCTGCAATGTCTTCTAATGCAAACAAGCCCCCTGTTACAATAATAGGCTGTGTCTGATCATCGTGTCTCCCAGAAACTGCCAGACTTCAAACAAGATACTGACCCCTCCCTGCACTTGCAGAAATTATGCTTGACAGGAAGGATTTGGTGTAGATTAGAGATTTTCTGTCCTCATTAAGCTATATAAAGTGTTCCAGTGAAATCTCGGGCAGCAGTCCACACAAACAACAATGTGAAGTCAATTTTATCGAAAGAAGAGTCAGTGACCCGTTTCTTTCCCAATTCACTGGCTCGATCCACACCCTGGACACAGTTCCAGGTGGACAGGGTGAGCCAGAGGGATCTCTGGTCTTCCATCCATAATCACTGGGATGCCTGGTCCCTCACATCCCTGCCAGCTGTAGAATAGTGGCACATGACAGGCAAGTATCTGAGACAAAGCCCTAAGCAGCACCTGTTTGCAGGCAAAGGCAGCACAATGGCTAAGGAACAGACAGTTATGACTCAGTCAAGGTCAGTGTGTTGTGGATATCAGAACTTTCTAGTTAAAAAAAAAAAAATCCCTGTTCTATTCATGATTTCATTCATTCATTCGCTGAACATTTTCCAAGTACAATCTGTGTGTCACTACTGCAGCAATGGGGAAAATGCAGCCCCTGGCTCCCACCGTGACATATCCGACACATGGACAGAACAACTTATTGTTGGTGTGGAGTGTGGGGAGTGGTGCAACAGAAGCGTAGGCGGTGCAGAGGTTGCCATCCAGCGTACCCAGGAGGGGTCAGCTGGATCACAAAAACCTTTCAGGAAAGGAAGTGATTCGTCTGAATCTAGTACCACGTGTACTGAGGAAAGGGATGCAGAGTGGAAAATGGTGACCATGGGAGATAGAAAAAGAGATGAGGAATGTGAGTAATGTATGACAAATCCTAGAGAAGAGGAGAAAACCCGACTACCTTCGTGTAGGAGCAGGATGAGCTTTAGGAAACCCACCGTGCGCCTAGGGAGTGTAGCTTTGATCCTGAGAGCTGGGCTGGGTTAACCTGAGCTGACTACACACACACACCTCAGGCTCCTTCTAAGCAGAGGTCAAGTTGAGTGTGACTGAGGATGGTTGACTCTAGGTGAAGGTGGCACTGTTCATAGATAGTCTCAGGGAAGCCACAAAAAGAATAATATTAGTCACTGCCTCACCTCTTTCACAGTGCTCCAAGTAGAGGGTCAGGTTCAGCTGGGAAGTACCCTTCAGCTCCTTTGTAACTTGGGGTAGCAGTGACAACAGCAGCAGCACTTGAGCGGGGAGATCACTAGACTGGCGCTCTCTGAGCAGCCGTCCTGAATGCCAGGTGGCTGTATCACTGTTTATGTAGACCCTGTAACGCACATGATCAAAGCTACAAACATAGCAGACCGATGGGATATTCAGATGGGTATGTGCAGACTAACGCCTGCTCTAGTAGATTTCATGAAATAAACTGAGACCATCTTGGCAACGGGACAAATGATGCCAGGCATTTCTGGGTACTTCAGACAGATGTTATCTTTATTTTATTTTAAAAAGAGCAGACCCAAGGAAATCACCGGTAAACAGGTAATAGGGTTATTTAAGTTTGTGCTTCTAAATCTGGCATCTTTTTTTTTTTTTTTTTTTTTTTTTGGTAATGATCTGGAGTGCTTTATTGCACGGGTATGGAATCTTTTTGTCTCCCAAAGCATTTATACTGATGTTTCAAACTCTGCAAAGCAAGAAAGACAACTCAAAGGTGACAAGGGGAAATGGCCAGGAAGAACTGACCCCCCCAGTCATTTCCTCTGTTCTCTTTCCCTTTCAGATAACAGAGCGCTGGGAGAATCAAGGCAGTCCCCAGACCAGTCTGTCTGCTCCCGCCATCCCACAGAACCTGCCCTTCCCACCCGCCCTCCACAGGAGCTCCTTCCCCGACTCAACAGAGGCCTTTGACCCACGGAAGCCTGACCCCTATGAGCTGTACGAGAAATCGAGAGCCATTTATGAAAGTAGGCGTAAGTGCAAGCCGCGTTAACACAAGGGTATATGGTGTGGGTTGCTCGTGTCCTGCCAGGCCACAGACTGAGGCTGGGTGATCTGGCATGCTTTTATATCTTGAGATCCAGAGGTATCTCAACAGATGCTCCATCCGATCTCAGCCAAAAGGCCGAGAAGCGATCCTCAACAGGAAGAGCTGACATTGGAATGGCCTGGTTTTCTCCCAGTCCCCCTTCTCAGAGTGTTGATTTTGTTTAAATGACAAACAATGCTTGACTATGTTTATGAGGTAGAATATGTTTTGATACCTACACACGTTGTAAAATAATCAGGTGAGGCTAAGTAAGCATTCTACACAATGATCAGATTAATTTGCACATGTCAAACATTTACTGTTTGTGATAAGGGCATTTTTTAAAATCTCATTTAAACATTTTTTTCAACTATTATGAAATACGTTGCTATTAGGTACTTCAGCTTGTTCTCCTAAGTGGAATTGTAACAACTATTGATAGAGTAAGCTTGATCCATCTTTCCATTGTAAATGTATTTCCTAGTTTTTTGCCCCTAAGCCCTAGAAAAAAAAAATCCAAAACATTAATTTTTTTTTGCCTCTTTTTTTGGTTTGCAACTTCCGCCAAAGTTACCAAAGAAGAGGAAATGTTGGCAGGTTTTAATCTGTTTCATCTTATTTTGAGATTGCAGCTTGTAAGGTCTCTTAGCCCTCTCCCCCCCGCACCCCGCCCATCCCCCAAATGCATTCTTGGAAAGGTTATGGCCCAGAATGAAATGTCCCAACCTAGTCATGGCCGTGACCTCCCCTGGTCTCAAGAACAGTTCAGAGCCAGGTGCCCAGGATTTCATCCTCCAAGTGTCACTGGATACGGTGGTACCCATTGTGTGCTGTTCCTGGAATATCGCCTGTGCGTGCACTTGTCGAGCCTGTCTCAATACTTCCCTAATGACTTTCCATCGCAGGTTATAAATATTAGAAGCCAAAGGCGTTTGATACGACACAGGCGTTTCTGGTGCTCTTATGGGGCATCTTGACATGTGAGAGGACAGGAATCTATCTGGCGAAAGGGTATGCTAGGAACCAGTGAGAAAGGTTTGGTCCCTGGCGTTCCCATTGATGGTGCGCCAGCATTCTGCCAACGTCTCCTTGCCAGCCTTATCATCGGAAACAGGAATGGCAGGCTTTCAATGGTGTGTCGCCTCAGAGGATCTTAATTCTGCTTGCTCCTTTGATGAGCTCAGGGCTTAAGAATCAGCACCCAGCTGGCAAAGAGGGAAGCCAGCATTATACCTTTTCCCATCCACCAAGTCTCTTTTGTGGAAGTAATTTCGGTTGATAAAATAGTTAGGACAGTAGACCATTGAGATATCATTTTTATCCCATTGAATCCCCCATACACACTTTCTGAAAAACTAATGAGCTGTACCAGGGCTATTCTATCTCATCCCTCCCTTTCTGGGTGAACAATGGAAGCATCTTCAGGGGACTGTATCTTCAGACTGCTTTTGTCATGGTAGAATGAGAACAAAGTTGGTAATCTTAGCTTGTGATATGTCAGGGGGTGGAGAGAAACACAGGATATTAGTGTTCATTCAACTGAAAAAAAAAATTGAAGAGACGTCAGCTCAGACTTTAACACCTTTCCTGCTTTCAATTACCAACTATTTATTGTTGTTTCTTTTTTTAAAGATTTCTTTTATTTATTAGAAAGTCCGATATAAAGAGAGGAGGAGAAACAGAGAGGAAGATCTTCCACCCATTGATTCACTCCCCAAGCGGCTACAATGGCCAGTGCTGCACCAATCCAAAGCTAGGAGCCCAGAGCCTCTTCTAGGTCTCCCACATAGGTGCAGGGTCCCAAGGCTTTGGGCTATCCTCAACTGCTCTCCCAGGCTACAAGCAGGGAGCTGGATGGGAATTGGGGCCGCCTGGATTAGAACCAGCTGCTAGGCTACCGTGCCGGGCCCACCAACTGTTTATTGAATACTTGCTTTGTTCTCAGTGTGGTGGAGACACGTACAAAACAATAAGAGAGATTCTGAAGAAAATAAGAAGGATGAGTATAAACCAGCACAGAGGGACTTGTGGAGGTTCCAGCTTAGGAAGTGGAAACACACACTGCCTAATTAAAACAGCATGCTCGACTTTGAGGTTACATTGAGGGAGCAGTAAGAAGGCTGCTTCCTATCTCTTCTCATTTCACCAGTCACTGGCTGCCAGCCGTTTGCAGTTACCCTAACCAATGCAAAGCTTTTGTTCTTTCAGGATAAGGACATGCTGGTATTTAGTGCCAGGTTTCTGTTGACAGTTTTCTGATAGCCGCTGTGTCCTCCTCACTTTCTGAGGCAGGAATTGGCTGTGACCCTCTTTCAACCCTAAAGGTATTTTGATTCTCTTTACCCTGCCCCTACAACCCCTGGTTGGATTCAGGGTCTTGTCATGCTTAACAGACAGAGCCAAACCCATCAACCTTACCTTCCTACAACTCTCACTTCCACTCTTCCTCCCCGTCCGCCTCTGCAGCCTGATGCCCCACCCCACAGTGTCTGTGCCCCGCGGCTGCCGCTGCCATGGTACTCCAAGCTGCCTGCTTCTTGTTCTCACCAGCTCTCTCTGATGGCTCCAAGGTCATGGTCATGCTCTCAGGGTCACAGCTCTCATGATGCACAAGGAGGACAAGCTCCCTTGCCTTCCCATCCTTCTGTTTTCTTTCGCATCATTTCGTGATGCTGGACGGAATACGAAAGAAATACAGAGCTCAGACACAGCATCTCCACCCCTGCAGGTTAAGCAAATCAGAGAGCATGGACTAATGGCTCTAGGTTCTCATCACAGAACATAAGCGTGCCTGCTACAAGCTTTCTGTTTCCAAGTATTAAAAAGTTTCATTCTGTCCCTTGATCTTTCTGAGCAATCCTAAAAGAGAAGGGTTTTTTTTTTTTCTTAATTAATGATCGGAGTTCAGCCTGTTCTTCATCATCTTCCAGCAGGTTTTATTTTTAATGCAATCATAAAATGTGTTCAAACTTTTGTTTAACTTTTGTTTTAATGCAATCGTAAAATGTTCAAACTCGCAGCCATTTTCTTCTTAGTCCTTTGACAAACACATACCGTTTAGGTCTGGTTCTGTGTATTCTGTGCCTCTCCACTCTGATACAGTGGAAAGGAAACCACTGGGTATTTATGGCAGAGAATGCTAACCCAAACTACTTAAATTCAATTCTTGATTTAGTCCTCTGGCATGTGGTGATCTCAAGCTAACCTCTATTAGAGCCACACTTAAGGCTAAAGTGATTCTTTATTTATGCACTTACATTCCTGGGTAGGTTGCAATCACCAAATAAAAAGATGGCCCATGAGCCAGAGTTACAGAATGCCTGTTCCTCCAAGGCTGTCAAGAATGATTTGGAGGGAGGGGTGGGGGGAATCCCAGTGCCTATAAAACTGTATCGCATAATACAATGTTAGTAACAATAAAAAAAAAAAAGAATGATTTGGATTCAAAGCACCAGTCCTGTACAAATGATAGAAATTTATCAAAGGATGTAAATACTGCAGAGACTCCTTTGAGTAGATTATGCTGACATGTTAATGTGCCCGCACAGGACATCTTAATAAAGGCGCATTTATGAGCAAAATGCTCTAATTTTAGATGAACGAAGACAGCCATAGAAGACTAGGCCAGCAGGAAGCAGAATACGACAGGTTCATGCTTCGGAGAGGAAAGTTAGAAACACCCCCTGTCTTGGGAAGATCTCCAGATGAGTTAGGACTGGCTGGAAAAAAGGTCAGGAGTGTCTCCCTGCTCTCCAGGCAGGCAGTGCCTCCTACGTCAGAGCACTGGGCAGAGCTCTCAGAGGCATCCCCTGCAGGGTCCACACCCATCAACGTGGAAAATGCTAAACAGTGTCTGGGGCTCTGCTCAGCTCTTCCCAAGAGAAAAAAAATCAAACCTAGTCGGGGTTCATCAAGCTCACTGGAACCTTCTGTGACACTGGGAGCATAAAAAGACACACATAGCAATACAATACTGAACAGTATAGCCACGACTCTGGGTGACATTGTGCAGCAAAAATGCCTAGGCAATTCTGATAGGGTCTCAACTTCACTCAGCAAAACCAGCATTGAGTCAATGACACTACTAGGTGTCAATGTCTCATTGATTTATCAGTGTTCCCCCGAATTCTCAGTGTTCTCTTTCTGGAGAACTCTGTGCAAAAATATTTTCCCCTCCAACTTAACTCAATATCAGCTTGAACTTACAAGCAGAGAAAAACCATGTGAATAAGTGAAACTTGTATATTTCCATGTCATGACTCAATACTTGACCCTCTGTCATCACCACCAGTTCTGCCACAATCGAGGGAATTCTCCCCAAACTAATCTCTACCAATGACTTTTTAGACAAATGTCACTTTTCTCTTGGTGCATATTCCCTGTGTGGATAATTAACTTCTTGCCATCCGCCTTGTTTAGGATCTCTAAAATTGAAAGCGGATGACCATTTTTTGCAGAATAGGATGGTCCAGGCTAATTTGTCACTTCTCTCTTTTCTGTCATTTTCCTGTAACTCTCATAAAGACTTGAATTTTCTTTGCAGCTGTAAGAAAACTAGCTTAAACGTTTCTCAGTGTGTGTGCTTGCCTTCCTAATGTTGGACCATACATACCATTTCTAACCTTGGGGGGCAGAGGGGTGGGGAGATATTTCTAAGAATTATGACTGTTTTGTCCTTTCTCATCTCCCCAGTCTTTCTCTAGATGTGATGGTACCCCTCCTTCGTTCATGGATGTCTCATACAACAGGAAACTTTTCTTAGTGGCCTGCTTGCCTGGGAGTTTGTGAACAGTAGTCTCACATGCAGGGTCCACTAAGACTGTCATGGTGCGTGGTCTCCTGCAGAACTAGTAATGAATTCCCTCTACTTCCCAAACGTGGCTAAATTGTATGGCTTCCCTTTATTACATGATCTATTCAAGAATCTGAGAGACCTTCAAATGGTTCATAGGAAAGGAGATTAGAAGTTCGTTTTGGTGCATAAAAATCTGTATATGCACAATTCTTTCCATAAAACATATCTTTCACTGACTTTTCAAAGATCTTTCATATATCCAAACATACAGAGAGTGAATAAAAATGTCAGTAATTACTCAAATAACTGTATTTTCTTTCAGTTAATTTATTTGGCTTGTCAAATTATTTGCACAAGTTTTGTCGTTGATTTGAGAATGGTAGCTTGCCTTGACAGCCAAAGTTCCAGCGAAATTTCTCCTACCCAGGACATTGTTCAGTTAGCTTGAAAACAGGCAGTAAAGTTTCATGCAGTTGAGTGCTACGCTGTGGAGTTCTCATCCTCACTACCCAGCAGAAGTGGGTTCAACTGGCAGCAATCACAGAGGTGAAGGGAGTGAACTGCATCTTCCTTCTAACCCTAGGGAAGAATATGCTCAGAAAGTACAGGTGGATGCCTACCTAGCACAATCCTTCATTTTATCACCAGACAAAGAAAATGAGTGTAGTTCATTTGGAATCTTCCAGAATAAAGTTTCAACCATTTGAATAATTTGATTTTAAGGTTGATTTAGGAAGGAGGGCAAGCCTTGATGCTTCTTTGGTCTTTAAGCCAGACTTAACTCTATAGGCTTGACCTGCCCCTTTGGCTCATGTGGGTATTTCCTGGGTTTGCCACACCGCATAACCCTGGATGCTGATACAGAGGGGGTAGATTCAAAACTGAATAAAGAAGAAAAGGCCTTGCTCCCTGAAACTCTTCCCTCTCTGTCTTGTCCCTTAGCTTTAACCCTCGTTGAATTATGACTGACTGAAGCAACTCAAGTGTGCTTTTTTTCCTCTCCACATTGAACCTTGGTTATTATAAATAAACAATTTATGAGGTACAACATGTCCACATTCCTTTGCAGCGGGATATCACTCAAAGGTAGGATCATAAAAGTGTCAGAGATCCGTATGGTGTAACCTGCCTTATGCTGTCACCTCTTTAGAACAGAAATTCCTCTAGGTTGACTTCAGAAAAAAAGTCAGACCATCCATTTTTTTCCTTCTGCAAGTTGGAAGGTGTTAACAACCCATAATACGCAGCGAGTATCACAGTGAGGGTGGCGATCCAAAGAAACCACAGGTCAGTTAAAGATCATAAGGAGAGCCAGGGAGACTTTCAGTAACCCCACCTGAAATGGAATTGCTGGCTGCAGCCGACCAAAAACAGGCGGTTAAATCTCACATCCATGGCTTTTATTCCACTCCCTTGCTGTTCAGTGCCCATTACCAAACTTTGTTTATTCTAGTAATGCAGATGCAATGCACATGCAATGCTGTTTACAAATAGATGGTTGCATGTCGAAATGCTTGGATTTTTTTTTATAATTATCTTTCCTTGTTACTAGTAAATAAAGATTATACTTTGTGCCATGCTAGAGTGGAGACATTTGGAGAGATGGGCTGGCATAGGAATAGTATCCTTGGCAGCAAGACTCTGGAGAGCTGCTCCCAAAAGGTCATACCCATCCGCAGTGCTCTCAGAACCAGAGCTCAGAAGCCCTATGCAGATCTTGATGGAATCTTCTTGGACTCCGGACGTGCCTTTGTGTGTCATTGCACACCTGATAGAATCCCATTGAAAATAGCAGAAAGTTTAAGGAAGAATTTTTTTTGATAAAGGCATACTCGCTGGGATGGGTGTTTGACCTTGCAGTTAAAAGTGCACCATGCCATGTCTGAGTCCCTGAGTCTGAGTCCTAGCTTCCGCTCCCAGGGTCAGCTTCCTGCCAGTGCAGACCCTAAAGCCAGCAGTTGATGGTTTCAGTGGTAGGGGTCTTAAGGATTGTGTTCTCCATTCCTGATTCAAGCCTGGCTCAGCCTCAGTTGAAGTAGATACTTGAAGAGTAAGCTAATAGATGAAAGCTCTCTGACTCTCTTGTCCACCTGCTCACTCACTCCTTCTCCCTCTCAATTTATAAAAATAAAATTATCAATTTAAAAAAGAAAAAATCTCATGACTGCAATAGATGCAGTAAACAACTAAATGATGGTGAAAAACCACCATGCCTTTCCCATGAAAATCCTCACCTTGGTCCAATTCTCTTAGACACAGCTGCTACCCAATGGCCTTGATGAAAGTCCCTCAACCCCGAGGATGTGTTCCCAAGAGCACCATTGTGTCTTAATGAGATACTAAAATAATATGATATGGAAATGTTAAGACATTTTTCACCAATATTAGACTCAAAATAAGAAAAAGTTTTATATTTTTTAAATGGCTTTGACTTTAAAACGAAGGCTCATTTTCTGTACCCTTTTCCCAAGAGGGGAAAAAAAGCATTATCTGTATCTCAGTGAGATTTATCTGATGTATATATTTCTATTACTTATATTATGATTTATGTATAAAAAGATTGCCTTTCTGCTCATTTCTCATGCATTATGTCAGGCCTCACCTATGATATATTGATGAAGGCAATCAATAAATCCAGTTGTGCTTTGTTTATCATCTTCAAAAATGTACATTTTAACTAATGATGCAGTAAGCCAAGTTTGAATTGTTAGTTGGCAAGTACCTCCAAATGAGACGATGGTAATCTAAAATGCCATTTTATACCCAATGAAAAGATATTTGTCCATCTAAGGCAGTTGCACTACTCATCTAATTCTTCTTTTTAGTAACAGTTCTATTAGAAAATCAAGTTTTCCTTACTGTAAAACACAGCTTACTAGCTAGGAATGGGCATTATGCCTTTTTGATGCGTGAAGAACAAGCAAGCTCAATGCCAAAGTGATCCAGTTTTGATCTTATTTTAAGTTTTAAAATTCAGTAATTAGATACTCATTTTTCTCATAGCTGTTTGCATGGCTGCATTGTATTATTAAAATTACATCTTCCTAATCAAAATCAGGGACTCACATGATCATTTATTCTAGCTTTCTGCTTTTTTTTTTTTTGGCTTTACTTTTTATTTCAAAATAGTTTTAAATGTACAAAAGACAAATTGTTGAGCTCCTCTCTGCTTTGTTAAATCTTTTAAGTTGCCTCCTCTTGGAATTTCTTGCATGATTCAAAAGATAAGCACCAAGATAGCTTTTATTCTATTAAGTTCAGAAGAATAAAAATATTCTGGTAGAAATCCTTCAGCTTACCTCTGATCTTTCTCTTTTTTATTTCTTGACTGGAGTTTTTTTGTGCCTGGATCTTCTGCCCATCTTCTATTAAACCCAACTGTGTGCTTCAGGGAGCATATGGACAGAACTGTGGAGACACAGGAGGGACTTCTGAAAATGCTCAGCAAAAATAAGACATAGAAGTCAGTCTGGCATTTATCCATGGCAAGACTAACATGCAGCAAAGACAAGTTTTACTCAATTACATCATAACTCTAAAGTTGACAACAAAACGGATCCAAAGATACACTATTCTAAGTGGCTTATTTATTTACTTTTTTTTTTTCTAAAAGTGACACTGAGGAGTTTTCTGAGGAGAGAGATACCCCATGAGGAGAGAGATTGCCCATGTAGGGCCCTAATCTTGCCATCTGTGAAACAGAGGGCTCTTCAAGGTGTCTCGCAACTCTGTCACTCTGTCCCCCCGCTGTGATGTGGGAGTAAGACAGTGGACGCGGAAGGCAGAATGAAGAAGAGGGGAAATGTATGCCGTTTTCTCTATGTTCAGCTGTTTCAGACACAGACATGGTAAAAAAAAAAATCTGTGTGTCTCGAACATGTCCAGTCAGAATCAATGGGAAGTTTGTCAGTTGAACTTAGATGTTCATCCGGTACACTCCCATGTACATCAATACTTTCAGTATACAGGATGTAATTAGATACTTCCAGGTCCTGGAGCTCTAAGCTTTGGAGAATCCTACCATTTTAATGTGTCTTATACTCATGTTTCATTAATTGTCATGTGGTTTCCCGTAGCCAGTTGCATCACGATTCTCATGAAGGATCTCCCTTGTGAAAACAAACAAGCTGTATTACTTACACACATCGTCAGCAACCTTAATAATGGGAAATGTCAAAAAGAATTGGACAGGTATACATACATCAGCACGAGATCAATTAAATATTCCACTTTTCATCTTCGTGTCTTATGATGCAATGTGAGAACAGGACTTCAAAGGTCTCTATTTACTGCGTACTTATCTTTGATTGACTTAATCTCAAGCATGCATTTTTAAAATGGGAATCAAAGTTGAGAAATATTTGGAAATAGTGATCTGTTGTCCACGCTGACCGAAAAGAGTATAGATCTTTCTGTTTTGAGTACATGTGAAAGAGACATATTTATATGCACACTCACACAGAAAACAGAGCAAATATGTCCTCTGATTTCCAAGACTCTTGGGGGAAGAACATCACTAAACATGAAGCACAGGATTGGGGTGGGGGAGTTATAATCGCAACCAAAAAAAAAAAAAATGCCGTAAATGAATTTCAACTTTAATTCCCCATTTTCCCATCCAGAACAAGTGCCACCCAGGACCAGTTTTCGAATGGATTCCTCTGGCAAGTATCCCTCAGCACCCGCAGTTCTGTGAACTAAACATCTTCCATCTGTGTAACGAGTCATTCTTCCAAGTTCTCTCGGTGTTTTAGTATGTAGTCACTGTGTGAATCTTAATCACCTACATGAGCATGCGTTCAAGGTGGAGAGCAAGTCTGTTCAGGAAAGACCCCAGTGCCTCCCAGTTTAAGATAAGGAGTCTTACCCCTGCATGTCTTCAATATAATGACTTCATGAATAGCTAGATCAAAAACCAAGTGTTAAGGAAAGCAACCAACCTGGCAAGTTTTGCACTGTCCCATAGAATCACCACAAACTACATATAGCTCCTGGGCACTTGAAATGTCACCACTCGAGGTGTAGATTTGCTTTAAGACATGTGCTAAGACCACAGTGGATGTCAACAACTTAGTATAAAAAAGAAGAAAGTATATCTCATTAATTATTTCAGGGTAATTTGTGTCAAAATAATATTTTGAACATATTTTTACAATATACTATAGAAATTTGTTTGACTTTGTTTACTTGGCCTTACAGTATTTTAAGTTTTTTTTTTTATGTAGCTTACCTTTTCTTTATTTTGGACAATAACAGGCGAGATGAATAGAAATGAGAAGCTAAAGCACCTCCAGGGACTTGCAATTTAGATGCTTGCGAAAGAACTTATTAGAATATTTGCCAATGCAGAGTGAAATTATTTTTCAAACTAAGTAAATACCTTTATTAACTTACTTTTTCTTAAAAGCGGGCATATTGTAAATGCTGTATTTCAACTCGCATAAACTATCATAATTTCAAATCTAAGAGCTTTCAGTAATAGCCAATTGGTTTACATAAAGGGACAAAGAATTTCACATTAACCATTAGGTAATTCGTATTGGGCAGTTTGGGGTTAAACTGAAATGTTTAACAAGATGGTAGAAGGAAATGAACAGGAAATGAAGAAAGAAAGAGAAGATTCAGATTTTTCACCGAAAGAGTTAGTAATGGAAGTGCTTTGAACAGCTGGTTAAACCACTGAATGGAAAACCAGAGCAATGAAACAACGGCTGAAAAAGCGTGTTTCATGACAGTATGACTTCAGTTCTGTGGGCTCCCAGCACACAGCTCCAGAGTGTTTCCCTGGTGACCGCCCGTTATCCATCCCAGCATGTCCTGACACCCCTTGCAGAATATACGTGCCTGAGATCATTTCATTCTGTAAGTTTCTTTTTATGGATATGTAGAAAATGTGAAAATATTGCTTAGCATTCTGTCCTCCAATCATGTCTGAGGTTTTCGTTTAGCTTGGTCTGAATGGTTTAAAGCATGATTATGATTATATACTGACTGTAAAATCCTTGTAATGTTAAAAATATCTTATACCCAGGGAGAAAATTGGACCCGGTAATTACAATTGCAAAATGAAATCAAGATTTAATTTGGAACTCTGAATCTCAGCCTAGTGGCCACAAGGAGCACATTCCATGAAAACCTCCGCTCCTGACTGTACTTAATATAAGAAGAAAAGAGGAAAGAAAAAAGCCACCTAACAGTTTATCTTGATATATAATGTTTCTTAAAGGTTCTTTGTCAAATTCTGTGACATAAATCTTTTACTCAGATGTATGGTCATCATTACAAGATGTATTACTACAATTCTTTGCGTAATTTTAGGTAGAGACGCAAAACTAATGGTCCGGAGATCCTAAGTTGCATACTTTGAAAAGTGCTAACTCCGTAGTCGGATAATGTTGTAGTTTGTTGGTTCTGATCCGTGCTTGAGTGTCTTAAGGCAGCTACATCCAAGAAACACGAGCTTAGCAGTTCTGATGGGCTGTCCATTATGTGACAAAACCAACTGGAAAAGAGAATTTCTACCATCACCCAGGATGAAGTCACTGAAAAACAATAGAATCTCTGGCCAGGAACCAGGTTGGCAATTCAATCCGAAGAGCCAAGGCATGAAATACAACAGAAACCCATTCAAAAGGAGGTTGTTCCTTGTTTAGGATCCAAAACAAAAAGGGAACATCTGCTGCAGCATGTGAAACACAAAAGTCAATCAAAATGAGGAAGGAGACCAAGGCCTTTCAGCTCAGTCGTTAGGAGTTCATGAGCAGCCTTAAGGCGTACACTAATGCCAAGAAGGCGGAAGTGAGAGGAACAGGAGTGACTTGGAGAAGGAATGAAGGCTCTGCTGAAAGCCGCTCTTCCTAGGGCGAGATCCGAGTGAGTAACCAAGGCAAACTTCAGGATGAGCTTATTTACAGGCCCAGAGCGAACAGACTTCTGCAGCGAGACAGGCCTGCCTCGCCAAAAAAGATAAAGAGAATGGGTTCTTTTCGAGGAAATACGTTTGAGCCGATTTCTCTGGTAGCATTAGCTCTGAGCAATAGATGCAGTTTAATTCCTGTCTTACTCATTCTGTGCAAACCCAAACTGCAGATGTGTTTAACAGTCTCCTTTGAAACCTGATACCATGCCCATACTTCCTGCCCAGATCTCTTCACAAGGAAAAGCTAGAAATAGTAGTGATAATAATAATAGTAGAAATAAATGCTCTTTCTGGCAGAAGAAATTGAATAAATGCATTTTCTCTGCCAAGCTGTGATAATAAGTCAGAGTGCTTATGTTTTAATGAAAATATGAAAGGGGATTCAGGTTACCAAAATTTATTTGACATGTTTATGGCAGCACCCCATGCGGCAAAATAATTCTTAAAATGTCAATCTTTACATTTCTAAAGATTGAACCCATTTGTAAAACTTAACAGTTGGTGTTCTGTCAAGGAGCTTTGCCCTTACTACTGAGTGCAAAGCTCTGTCTTTCAAAACCAAATCTGAGGGTGCTATGACACATGAAACACCCTGGAATCCTAGCACACATTAAGAAGCAGCTTTTGCAATGCCTCTTCTCCTTATTAGAGAGTTTGTCCTGATGTCTGGGTGTGGTCACCATTTGCTACTTTTTAAAATATTGGCTGTGGCAGTATTGATGTGAATTTGAGATAAGTTAAACTTATCAATGCCATCGCAGTAACTTTTCCAGTGTGCATGCCAAACTTTTATCTGGAGAGTGTCATGGAATGACTTCTTTCCCAATGCCTGAGCATCCTGGGACTCATCTTTTAAAGAAGAAGCAAGTTTGGCCGTGGCTGCCCATTTGGCATCAACATCCAGAGAAATGTTCTGTCTCCCCTTGGCTCATTTCTTCATCACTACCACCACTTCTTCTCAAGCTGCACCAAGCAGCCCCTAGGAGTGCCCTAACAACTCTGCAAATAAATAAAGGAATAAAATAACAAAGGCGAGAGAAGACCAAGAAACAGCATAGAATTCACACCCAAGTAGAAAATCAGAGGGGTTGGGTGATGTCCAGAAGGCAGCCACCAAGCCCTCTTCATCCAACAACCTTGCAGACTCTGCAAATTAATTATAAACAGGAGAGCAGAGTGCTGATTGTTAACTTCTGCCCCAAAGCCTGAAGCTCTCAGCCCTGGAATCTCTCCACTTCAAGTTCTTGCGTTAATAAGGGAAGAAACAAGCTTGGAGCAAAGATTGACACCTGTCCAAGGGCCAGAAGAACAATTCCGGGGCGAGGTCAGAAACATCATACTCCTTCAAGAGAGCTAACAAGGCAAAGAGAAAGAATAATGCCTCCTCAGCTTTGTGCGTATAATTTTAGTTATTGTGTAAATCCAGTCTCAAAGGAAAAGGAGAAACAAGAAACCAAAGGAAAAAATTATCTTTCCGTAAGCTCTTATTTTATTTCTTGAAAAAAAGAATTGCAACCTCAAGGCACAATTTATCACCTAAATTTTCTTCCAGTTGACTATTTCTCTGAAGCCCCCATGCCCTGCAGCCCCCTCTGCATCTGTGTTCAAAATTAACAAAGAAATAAAAACTCACGTCTTGTGGTCACACTTCTCTAAAGGGGCTGTCTGTGTGCTCATGGGCCGGGAAGTTGGGCATCTCCGCCTGGAGGAAGGAAAGGACCAAGACCAAGCAGTGGCCGCATCTTACCCTGTGTCCAGAGCAACAATCAGGGGGTCACAAATGTCATCAAAGTGCACAGAAAGTATAGGAGTAGAAGGGTGTGTGTCTTGCTCGCAGCTCCATTCTTCGCAGTAACATAACCTTCACTAGCTGAACTCCAGAATTTTCTCCTAAAAGAAAAAAAAAATCTGACTCAACAATTAAAAAAAAAAAAAAGCTAATTTCCAAGTCCCTGGAACTATTGCCATATGTTAGCATTTCCCTCAGATAAAAGCTTCACTTTGCAGATAAAATGGGAAAAATCACAAAGTAAGCTCCTGTTAGATTTCCTTGTGTGATAAATGTGAACACGGAAGTCCAAGGGGAGATAACCAGAATATGAGTGGATGGCTCAGAGTATCATTTTAGGCGTCAGAACTAAATCATCTTTTCTGTTCATTGCTCTTTTTTGCATAGAATTCAGTCTAGGGTCCTCCAAACTTGACTTAGAAAACCACCATGATCAATTCCATCATCATCAACTTTCAGAAGTTTGAACAGTGATATTATCTGTTGTTGCCCGTCTCCCCTTGCCCTTCTTCCTTCCTTGGAAGGAGCACAGGTGCCTGCCATGGTCATGTGGAGCTGCCCCCCACGTGCCTCCTGACTCCCAAAAGTTTGGCACACACCCTAATGTGGGATTTCACAGTAGAAGACAGAGTTCAAAAGCCAGATGTGTCTTGTGGAGTACAGGATGAAGTTTTCCCTTCCCTTTATCACCTAACTCTAATGAACTATTTAACAGGAACTGAATTCTTCTAGTTCTGTCATCTTTCTAACAAGAATGATGGTACAGTTTCTAATGCAATGACTGAGGGATATGGAAGTGTCATTGGTTACTGAGAGAGTTGCATTATTCGTTGAATGGAAAAGGCCTTGGTTGCACATACATTTGGTTATGAAAGAGTGGGAATGAGCACTGAGTCTTGCACTATTTATCCATACATGTGTACTTAGGTGCCTGACTCAGCTTTGTTAAAGAGAGCACCCACTACCCGTCCCTGGCTCATACTGCAGGAGTGAATGGTGAGTAGCCAGAGGCACTGAGCACCAAGGCAGTCAAGGCTTGCTACCCACTGGATCATTCAGAGTCCCACTTCCTGCAGAGCCTGGTCAGGTCCACCTGACCACCACTCAAGGAGTGTCTCTCTACTTAGTCACTGTATGCCCAAATGGCTCATTGTTTTGAAGATTTTTGTTTGTTTGTTTTTTGAGAACTCTCCTCCTCTAAAACCCTGTCCTAGCTCCCAAAACTTGCCCTGTTTAAGCAAGAGAAATTTTACTCAGTACTTAAACTTCTATCAGTTCTAACATCTCCTTTAAGCTATGAAGGCCTGGAAATCATAAACACCTGTTCAATGAAGAATGGCATCAAAGACACTCTCCCAACCATATTGACTTCCTCAGGGGACCTAAAAGTTCACACGATTGTCATCATTGAGGTGCTTCCCTCTGAGGAGATGCTTGGGACCAGAAGCAAGAGAGAAATATAAATCACACTCTCCTTTAAAACTCAAATGCTTTCTTACCGCTTTAATTTATTCTATGGCTGAAAAAAAATGTCACCCAGGAGAGTTTCCTAACCGACTTTCAAAGCACATTTTTGTTCTCTTGACTTCAGAGTCCTCAGATCCTTGGACACACTAATGAAGTCAATAGTAGTTGGTTAATGTCTTCCACTTGCTTAAATGCCGAGAGGTCAGAGTTCTTAGGGAAGAATGGATGTCTACCATAGATTATGAAGCATCTATAGTGACTTGCCCAATAATGAACACTGCACTTAAATCCCAACAAGGAAGCCCTGGAATCTCAATTTTCTAATTTTTATGCTTCTAAAAGAGACAATGACACAAGTACACAAACTCCCAAGCCACATGCACCGAGTCATAAACAGAGACTAGGTAATATAAACTAAGTGGTTGTGGCATTTTTACCGTCCAGTCTTCCTCACTTCGGAAATGAAGCTTCTAGGCAAGGAGATTACCCCTGGACCAACAGCCAAGCTTCTCGAGGACCATCTGAAGGCTATCAGAAAAGTAGAGAATTAGAGAAGGAGCCATTTTTTCACTTAGGGAATGCGTGTGTTCTTTCTACCCATGGTAAGATGCAGGTCATGCCTTTGGCTGCTGTGATTCCAGGGACAATCTTGTGTTTTCCTCCCACACTTTTTGTACCCTCTATGCTGCCATTGACTCTAACGGCTCTGTCATGAATCCCATCCACAAAACTGACACATCATCGGTGTATTCAGCTCCTTAGGGGGTGGGGTACAGGCAGGGGCCATCACTTACTGGGCTCTCCTTTGTGCCAGGTCCAGATTATAAGGAACTGGATGTTCACCTTCGGAGGATGGAGTCTGGATTTGGCTTCAGAATCCTTGGAGGAGATGAGCCCGGTCAGCCCGTAAGTACAACTCTCTTTATTTCCCTTTTTGGGGTTATCTATATGGGACACAATAGGAAAATGTTTGAGGTCTCATTCATAAAAGTCTGAAGTTTCTTTTTGCTTCTTGATCTCTTTAAAGAGAAATTCACAGCATGCAAGTGTCCCCACGGTTAATATTCCGTCATCAGTCATGCTCATGGAGGAACATTTGCTCTTTCTCTGAATGGGTTGGGTTCCTCGTGAGTCTCTGCATCGTTTAACTGTATTGGACCCGTGGTCTCTCTGGGTGACAGCCTAAGTTTTCTCATTTGCTAGGTGGATATTGCAAACCTGTTCTCTCATACACTAATCCTTTTCCAATATTTGTTTGTTTTTATTGGAAAGGCAGATGAAATTTACAGAGAAGGAGAGACAGAGAGAAAGATCTTTCATCTGCTGTTTCAGTATCCAAATAGCTGCAACGGGTGCAACTGAGCCCATCTGAAGCCAGGGGCCACTTTTCCAGGTTTCCCACATGGATGTAGGACCCCAAAGACTTGGACTATCCTCCACTGTTTTCCCAGCCCGCAAGCAGGGAGCTGGATGGAAAGTAGAGCAGCCAGGACACAAACTGGTGCCCATATGGGATGCCAGCACTTGCAGGGAGAGGATTAGCTAACTGAGCCATTGCACCAGGCTTTATAGAGTAGCCTAAGAACCAAAGCAGAGAACACAAAGTCCTTGATCTTGAGCCTGGATCATATTACATGCTGAACAAATGTTTATCTCCAACATTGTCTTTCTGGTAAGTTAGACATTCCAGAAAATAAAGCAAATCAAAGTCAAATCAGTAGGCAGAAATCTCCGAAAGGAAAAAGTTTAACAAATGAAAAGAACTCTAACAATGAACACCGTCTCCAAGGAGAGTAGATCGCCATGGTGGAAAGTGAGGTAGTGTGCAGAACTGGAATTCAAGCAGAGCTGAACAGCCTTGCAGGAAGGGCTGGAGCAGATGAAGGGTGAGGTCCCTTACCCCATCCAGGAGGTTAAGCCTAGACTGGAGGGAGGAGGGGGAGGGAAGCCTTATATCTGATTCCTTGACAATGGCTATCCTCAGGGATATGTTGCCACCTGTGCTTACAAATTTAGATATCCAGTGTTTTCATTGACTCATGCTGATTGACTCATGGCCCATGCTGGCAGAGCTCAGTCTCCAGGCCTCACTCTTCAGGGCTTGGGCCACTACCACATGACCCAAAGACCCAGTGTTCTAGATTCATGGTTGGTCTTTCTGGTAAGGTCAGTCCCTCAAGGCCAAAGGTGTGGCTAGCCCCATGCTGAGTCAAGGCCTTGGCATAAACCATCATGTAGAATCTGAGGGCTCATTCGGGACAATGGCCAGATCTCTTTTTGAGAGGAGGTTACATTATTTGATACAAAACAATATGCTTTAAAAAAAAAAAAAAAGGAAACCATGCTCAAAGTGAAATACTGCTTTAATATTGTTACAGCACTTTGAGATGTTAGGCAATAGTAGAACTAATTGCGAGGCATTTCAATAGCCACATAGAACCCATTGCCCTTATACGCACATAATACTTCAAACTTACCAACCTAGGGGACTTCCCCTGGGAAGGTGAATTCTGTCTCTGTTCCAGAATACACTGAATGGTTTGGATCTTTTTTCTCTCTCTCTTCTATACCAATTTGTGAGCTCCTTGAAGGCAAGGACTATGATTTAAGGGTGTTTGTATGACAAATAATTGTTACATGAAATAAAAAGATGACTATTGTCCAATTCAAGAAAGTCATTTGAAATTCTGAGAACAAACAGTGATCCAAAGTTTACATTTTCTGAGGCCTCTGAATCCTGCATGCCCTGAAGCATAAAAATGGCCCATTCCTAGGAGCAAAGAAAGGCTCCTAAAACCCTCCAATATGCTTCCTCTATTCTCTCTCTCTCTCTCTCTCTCTCTCTCTCTGATACACACACACAGAGTAAAAGAGAGAAGTTATTGCAGTTCTTAGCGCTGAGCAATTTCTTGTTTTGGAGAATTCTACATTTCTGTCTTCCCATGCAAAACCATACCAGAACACTGACAAGTGGCTGGAGCTGGTCTGTGGTCCCTTCTAGACTATGCATGGCCATGGCCACCCAAACCCCCATCTACCTGCATTACCTATTTAGGCTGCTATCTTTAAGACTCTTGTCCCAGAACACCTGCTTAGAAGAAGTTGGAGAGATGGATACTGTATAACAGAAGGAACCTTCAGTCAGGATCTTTGTAGACCCTAATCATTAGGACTAGCATCAAGTTCCTTTGCTCATACACTATAGATACCAAGTAAAGATGAAACTATAAAGTAAACTTACATCAAAGCCAAAAAAAAAAAATTCCATTCCTTCCCAAATGCTTGCTTTGCAATTGTTGAAATAAGGAAGTCTTACTATGCTGGATTTGAAAATTCGTGCTTAGTTTGCATTGGAGATAAGCCAGCAGCCCATTCAGTAAACATTATCTTCAACTGTCTTATGAACTACAGAAGTTGACCACAGTCCTTCGGGGATACATAGCCATGGCTGCCATGCAGCTCAGGATGTCCTGTGCCTGCCCTGCCCCGACCCCCAGATCCCCACCTGTCTGAAGGTGGGCTTTACCTCCCCTGAGTCCTTTCTTCTCTCCACTGGGCTGGCACCAAGGTTAGATGACACGGGTTGCTGACTCTCTTGGCTGTATTTGTTTAAATTAATGTCTGTGTATTCCTTCACTGGAATGTAAGACACACTCATGCTGCTGCAAGTTCACTGTTAAGCCAAAAAGTACACACTTCACTCCTCCTGAAGCTGAACAAAGCCAGGAAATAAGCCTTGAAGACCAGACTACTGCACCCCAGAAGGACCAAGTGGGGAAGGCTGAGCCTACTTTAAAGATGTGCCATCCATCTTCCCGTCCCATTTACCTGCTTTCCAACCCTAGAGGTAACACACAGACAAGATGCACAGCCTCGTTTAATTGACTGTGCTACCAAGGGAGAGGCACGTAAGGTGACTCGGTCCCCAGCCACAGGAGAGTTTGTGAGATACATCAAACAGGTTCTTGCCCTCCATCCATATGAAATGGTAGTGACATCCCAGGGTGCACATTAAACATGACAACATGGCTTTTGGCAAACAATGAACAGCAGGGCTCTGGTTCAGACAAAGCATGGAGGCATTTTTTTTTTTATTTTCCCCAGCAAGAGGAAATACTTTTCACAGTTAAACAGCAATAGAAATGGAAAGAAATGAAAACTTGCCAGAAAGGAACTAAAAAAAAAAAAGATTTCCAGCTGTGAGCTGAGAAGAGATGGAGAGATATCATGGTGGAAACATGGGGATATGCTGCTACAGGGAAAGGCCAGTGTGTGGGGGAAAGCCACTCAAAGGAAACCAACATGACACACCTACCTTTGGACACACGCAGGAGTTAGATACAAACTTAGCAGGAAATTTCAGAAAGGAAAGTGCTAAAGCTTGACCCAAGGGCATGTTATTGCGAGGCTCAAAAGATAGTATAGCAGACCCAGGGCTGAGCTAATGCTGAACAATGCAGGGAATATTTAAAGAATTAAAAGACCTGCAAAGGTGGCTTTAGTCTTGTGGTTTTTTTTTTTTCTTATTCATTTTTAATTTTTTTAAACCATTGCTGCATGAGTTTCTTCCCCCTGAACTTACAGGGGCATTAATCACGTGAACATGAATCGTCGCTATTTCGCTTCAAATGCTGAATCCCTTTGGCTTGTTTGATTTTGTTTCTGGTGCCCTCACAACCTAAAATAAAGTGCTTTTGCATTTGTTTTGTTTCTTAAGCAAGGCGATTGGAAAACTAGGGCGCTGGATCAGTTGTGTTCCTGGGAACAGATGGTCCTTCCTTTTCTTACTTTTAAGATCGACTGATTGATTGGGCCGAGTTACAAAGAGAGAGAGAGAGATCTTCTACCTTGCTGGTTGACTCCATGTGGGCTTCATGTGGGCACTTTCGCATAGGTTTCAAGAGCCCAGTTATTTGGGGCCATCTGCCACTGCTCTCCCTGGTACATTCCAGCGAAGAATGAGGCTTCTGGAACATTTATGTGTCTTTACTGCGTTTCTTCTACAAAAGAGCTAGAATTTTGCTATATGAAATTTTGCATTTTTGGTAGAGGATCCAGTTGCAACCAGGGCTCTTGGCAGTTGTGACTTCTGTTTAGTTGTTGTTGTTGTTGTTGTTTTGTTTCACTTTCTTTAGTTTGATTCCAAACTCTACTATAAAACTGCCAAGTAACCAGCCAAGAAGTTGCACACACTTACACACATAATTTAGCTGTCTGTAATCTCTCCCACTGAAATATACCATGAAATCTAAAAGTAGAAGAATCTCCTTTGTGTTCATACAACTAAATACAATTTTTTCACGGGGCAGTGGAGAAACATAAGCAATCATGTTAACTTGGTTTTTGCACGAAGCATTTGCCAAATCTTTGAAATATTCCATCGTGGGTTGAGCCTTTTGAAGAACACATTGGAACATCCTTAGAAAGAAACCCATAAATTTAGCTTGGCACAACACAAAGGGAAGATAAAGCGTGTCAGAAGCACACACAGCTGTTGCACTGCAGCATGTGGGCGCAATGGGAAGAGAGCCACCATGTGCAGGTAGCCCAAAGTAGGAGAGAAAGGCCCTTCCCATCGTGGCAACAGGGAATCACCCATCGCAACATCAAGACTCCGCATGGGAGCCCCTAGAAGCAGGGGTCGTGTGAGAGACTGTCTAGTAATGAATAGAACAAAGCTGTTGCTGACTGACAAGGTTCCCTGGGTTCAGCAAGAGCAGAAACTGCGTTCTGATGATTGAGAAAGAGAATGTTCCGATGAATAGGACTCCTTCAGACTGTTACTGTGCCTCTGCCTGAGAAGTCCCAGGCTGCTGTATTGGTGGCTGTGTTGGCGGGGGTTGAGGGGGCTGGGGGGGTGACACTGAGCAAGGCCCCTGAGAAGAAATCCTGAAGTCATGGAAGCCTGCAGGTCACGATGAGACAACCCCACAAGTTAGCTGGGTTCCATGAAACTTGGATGTGAACAAAATTGTCGTATCTCGAAGAAACCAATCTGTGAGCAAGGATTTGTTTTTTAATAGGTTTATTTGTTTACTTATTTATTTGAAAGGCAGAGTTGGGGGAGAGAGAGAGAGAGAGAGAACAAAAAAACCTTCCGCCAGCTGACTCACTGGCCACAATAGCTGAGTCTGGGCCAGGCTGAAGTCAGGACCTTGAAATTCAATCCGGGTCTCACACATGGATGGCAGGGACCTCAGCATTTGGACAACCTTCCACTGCTTTCCCAAACTCATTTGAGAAGAGCTGAATTTCAAGTAGGGACATGAACCAGTGTCCATACGGGATGCTGATATGACAGGCGGTGCCCTAACCCACTGCACCTGCTGACCTTTGTAAGAATTTAAAATGAAACCTAGAAGAAGGCCCTTGTAGCCATTCCAGGCCTTCAGAGACTGTGTGGCCATGACACCTTGCAACAAAGAACCTGTTATCCCAGAGCTGGATAAACTTTTTTAACTTTGGGGAAGTTAAAGCTTTCCTGGAGGGTGATTATTTGTAAGTATCCCTCCTAACCCCCAGACTTCATGACCATCAGCAGCAGGTGCAAGGCATTTATCTTTCCAGAAGGAGTTAGCAACCTGAATGAATTGCAAAGGCATCCCTCCAACCTCCCAGATTTCCTTTTTCAAGTACTTGCTCAGGCTCAGGGCAAGCAATAGAATTGAGAATAAAGTCTTACATGCGTTAGAGTGAGACAAAGGTCTTTTTACAAAGTTGATTGGAAAAAGGATTTGAAAGACCAGTTTCTTAGGGTAGAAAAAAATGTTGAAATCCACACATATATATTTTTTTTCCATGAACGCTTTCGAAAACTTCTTGCATTCGTGGATTTCAAAATTTTTTCCATCAAATTAAATAGAAACTTTTTGTCATACCCGTGTGTGTGTGTAAATACATAAATATATTTATATACTACATTTATACATGTCACATATTAAACCTTATGTAATATAAATATATTTCTATTTACACACAGAGATATGGGTGGGGGAAGAGGCTGTCTGACACAGGAACTTTTTTGCTTCTCCAGATCTTGATTGGCGCTGTCATTGCAATGGGCTCAGCAGACAGAGATGGCCGCCTGCACCCCGGGGATGAGCTTGTGTATGTGGATGGGATTCCAGTGGCCGGCAAGACCCACCGCTATGTCATCGACCTCATGCACCACGCAGCCCGCAACGGGCAGGTTAACCTCACTGTGAGAAGAAAGGTGCTATGCGGAGGTAGGTTCCTGGGACAGCGCCAAGACTCGGGAGTTGGAGGGTGCGATGCTTGCGTGCATTTGTATGTGTTCTAAATTATCTGAGGAACTATCTATTCCCAAAGTGTGATGATAAAAGGACAGGTTCTCCCATACACATACTGGTATAAAACATGCCATTGAGAGCTATATATTTTTTTAATGTGATCATTAAAATGTCTAACCAAGTCCCCTGGCTGATTTGAGACCTGGTCGCAGTGTGTTGGATGTTAGTTACCAAAAAAAAAAAAAACCCCACCAAAAATAGTTATCCTTGTTCAAAATGTGCCTTCTGGCAATACTCTTCATTATGTTGACAAAGAAGCATACAGCATTTGAACACTTTAATAGGGTGACTTGAATAGAAAAAAAAAAAAAGCAACTTTACCTCACCCAGTGCAAACACAATTGACATAGTTTGGAATAGATAAATTATGATTAATTAGCCCCCTTTCTTGCATTTTCTCAGCTTCCTCAAAGAAGTCAACCAAAAGCTAGCCTTTTATTCCTAACACAATCTAATCACTCTCTTTGCCATCTTAAATCCCATCCCTGCCCTCCTCCCTGAAAAAAAAAAATTGTGAGGAATAGGTGTGTGCAAGCTCCCACCCAGTGTTTTATCATCTGAGCGCTGACGAATGTTGCCACTACAGATCTTCCCCCAGAATGGCCAGCGCTGCCTCCCATCAGTCAAGGAGAAACAGTTTCCTGGATGTTGTTGAGCTGTCACCCAGTGTCCCAGGCACCAGCCTCTTGACCAGCCTTCGCACAGAATCACCAGTGCTAAAATTAGGAGGGACCTTGGCAAGAACTGGCTTGCCTGGAAACATAGAGTAACTGACAAGTCAGAAATGTGCTCTTCTCTCTCCAAACAATGATGCTTCTTTCTCTCTTTTTAAAAGATTGGTTGATTGATACGAAAAGAAGAATGAGGGAGAGAGAAAGAGAGAGAGAGATCTTTCATTCTGTGGTTCACTCCTGAAATGGCCAGAACAGCCAAGGTTGGATAAGGCTGATGCCGGGAGCCTAGAGGTTTTTCCGGGTCTCCCACATGGGTCCAGGGACCCAAGCACTTGAACCATCTTCTGCTGATTTCCCAGACAGATTAGCAAGGAGTTGTATCAAAAGTGAAGGAGCTAGGACTCAAACTGGCACCTGTAGAGGATGCTGGCATGACATGGGGAGGCATAACATGACATGCCGCAATGCCTGTTTCTCTATGCCACTTCCAGGTCCTGTTCTCACCCTAAGACATCGTCTGCACATAGTCTAGCGAATTCAAAGACTTTGGACCAACCATTAGCGAGCATTGACTATAACATAAGGAGTCTTTCATAGGTGCTGTTATAACATTTGAACCCGAACAAGGATTGTGAACTAATCACAGGCTGTGAATGATGAGAGAAGAGCACATTTATTGCTTGGACTAAATATAAATAACCTTTTCCTGTCAAGTTTCCTAGAAACCGGCCTTGGACATGACAATCATTGAAAAGGGCGAGTCAGAAGACTCGTCAGCCCTCGCCAGCAGAGATGGCCATATATCTTGTACCATTTGGAGGTTTTGCTAAGAGGTGCCATTTGTCTTCAGAAATTCATAGCATGCCACTTGACCCAAAGAAGTAAAACACCTTGAGTTACGCCTTATGCTTGGGTGAAATGCCAAGAGAAAGACAGTGCTTGCTTGGTTAACATTTAACCATCTCCCTGCGGAGTGATTTTTTAATAATAATAATTTGCAGCGCTGTTGCGCGTTCTAAAGATAAATTAAAAAGATATCTGATTTCCTAGGACATGTAACACAACGTGCAAAAGCCATGCGCCGGCATCGTTTCATGCTCCCCTTGCCATCAGCTGATTAGGACAAATTAAATTCTGTTCTAATCAACCCTAGCTGATGGAGTGTATGCCAAACGCTGAACAAACTTGCTCTTGAAGCTTGTGACTGCGATTTTCTTGAAAGACATTTCTCGCTGCAGTTCTCACCAAGTTCACACAGCGAGTGCGTTTCAAATGCATATCATTTTTTTTTTGAAATTTCACAAAAGGAAAGTTTCTGAGTTCATGCAGCCTGCTGTTCCTCGAGAGCCTCAGGCAGGAAACGCCTGCAAACAGGATGGAGAAGAGGCACAAGGAAAAAAGCCTTTGTGCAAAGTGGGAAGGGACAGCTACAAACACATGTGACAGTAGAGAGGAGTGTCGTTGCAATTACACTTTTCTTAGCAAAGGCAATGGGAATCATGACCTGGTTTACCTGGGGTTCGAAGAGAGCAGTTTGCAGCTTGGGACGAGACGGTGGAGCAGAGAGAGAGGCACAACTTCCACCATCCAGCCGAAGGAGCAGCTTGATGGAGAGATGCTTTGGCTTGTGTAAATGCCCTGCCCCATTTCAGACCATAGGGGGAGCTGGCTTCTCAACTAATGCTCAAGACAAAGAATTCCTTATGGGAAATTCGAGCAAATCTATTGCATGGGGCAAAAAAGTTAGAATAACCCCCAAATCCTGCTCCACAAATCAAATTATAAAATCAGTGCTCACATTGAAGACAGAAAAAGCAGGATTTTCAATTAAAGGAGCTACATCCTCAAAGTCAGAAATTGTTGGGTCCAAAGAAGCTAGCCAGTGACTCCCCCGGTTTTATTTGCTGGAGAGTTGTAACACAGATCTTGCACTGTGAGCTAGTTTTGACAGCAGATGTCTTATCCACACACCAACAGATCTTATATGTAGTAGTTTTTACCCAAAGATCTTCAAAGAATATTCTAATTAGAAAAGAAAGTTTTCTTGATATTTGAGTGAAAAGTTTAGCCAGTATTTAGGATACAAGTGCATTCGAGGATCCAGGTCGCTACATTTTTGCTCAGTCCTCAATGCTATGCCTCGTTCTTTGTCTCCAGGCATACACCCATCTCAGCCAGGGGTGTCTACACAGATAAATGCAAGCAGCTGTTATCAAGACTCCACATTGTGCTACACTCTTGAGCTATGAAAGACCATGAAGGACCTTGTGTATGCTCAAGCCCCTGTATCCGTATTCTGTACACACACACACACACACACGCCATTGCCTCTGTCATGCTTCAAAGGCAAGATAACAAAGTTATCCAAACCTTGAAAACAGGCTAGGTCTAGACGGTTCAGACTCTCAGAGACCCAGGGCCCTGTTGGTAGTGTAGAGGGGAAATAGTTTGCTATTGCACCAGGGCCTCTGCCTTGCACATTCTTGCTCAGGTACTGCAAGAGGCACTGGAGAATGGTCAAGATAATGGGCACCTGCAAACCACATGCCCAGGCAATCAAGCAGTCATTACCCCACTCCAGCTGGTATATACAGTCAAGAACTACTCTGTCCAGCTTCAGCCAAATATTTCGAGAGAAACTAAAGCCCATGTTTCTGCAAAATCTCCCAAATTCTAAGCAATAGCAATTAATCTAGGCAATGATGAAGCAAAGTGCAGATCAGCACTTTTTCCATCAGGAACAGCAGCACCTGGTCAGCAGTGTCCACTCCATGCCGTGGCTTCTGGACGCTGATGTGCCTAGCTCCACCTTTCCCTCAAGGACCCTCTCTCGTCAGCATGAGAAGTCTTCCCGTATGATTACTGGGGGTACAATGGAAGCTTTCCCTAAAATTGGCTGCTTGACCCGAGTGAATGTCAACTGAATTCCGCACAATCATGTATGAATGAATTGAAAGAATGAATCAGGGATCCAGGAAATGAATGCAATTTTCTTTAACGAACATGATATTTAGTCCCTTTATGATATTGTAACATAATATTCTCAAACAACGCTATTGATGTCTACCCCAAGGAAAGGGTGCTGGAAAGAATATAGTCACGTCGGATTCAACAGCAGTTGAGTCAAAACATGGTCTGGGATGAATCCCCAAGGACAGCAACACTATCAATTTGGGTAAGAACCCAAAACAAGTCTAAGAAGAAGTGCAGGCTTCTTGCCTCTGACTCTAACTACACCCATGTTGTTTGGAGCTTGGAAGAGAATCCAACGGCCATAGGAATGTATTCTGCTAACGTGCATGACTATCTGGAGACCGCTATTGACTTTAGTCAGCAATTGTTCTTTCTCCCTTATAGAACTGTTGGCATGGCCACTCCCAGCCATTTACTGCAGAGACAGATAATTTTTCTTTGCTGCCTGTTTACTGACAATCACAGATCTCAGCCCTCTAAAATGTGACAGCCAGAAAATGAGCTCTCCCTTGTCACCGACTATGACATTTACTTACTGATTGGGTCCAATATAACTCCGGGAGATTTTCAGTTGAACGGAGCAGCGTAATAATTGTTTGTTTGTCTTCTTCTGACTATCTCTAATCACTTTCTTTCCAACTTGCACAAGGACTGATAAAGGACGCGTGCTTCACCTGAACAATAACAGCTCGTGTTCGGATGACGTTTTCCAACACGGAGGGTACATTTACCGGCTGAAGTTTTCAATTCTCATTGGAAAAAAAAAGGCTTTGATGTTGACTTTGTGTCTTTTATGACCTCAAAACTTTTCTCACAAATAATAAGCATCCTATCTTTTGCTTTCATTGGAATCAGACTAACTCGAGTATGTTAAAGATTTCTTTATTTGCAAGGTAGAGTGGCTGAGGAGGAAGGGACAGAGAGAGAGAGAGCTGGGTTGAGAAAAATATCTTCCGTCAGCAGCTGCTTCACTTCCCAAATGGCTACAGTGACCAACCAGGCCAACATTAAAGAGCCTGCAGTGCTGTCCAGCTCTTCCACTCCCACATGAAGGACTCTGCTACTTTTCCCCCTAAGGACAATGTCAAGAAGCTAGACTGAAAGTAGACCAGCCAGAACTTGAACTAGCACTCAAACGTGGAATGCTGGAATTACTTAACCCACTGTCCCACAACGCCAGCCCTGATTAATTAGGTATTAAAGAAAAAAGATTTATCAACTAATAAAAAAGAACCATTTAGGTCTCATTGATTTTAATTACAGACAAGAGGCATATTTTTTAAAAATCTTTTTAATTTACATTTTGCTGACTTTTAAAAACATTGATGTAAGATTCTTTTCTATATCTGGGTATAGAAATAAATGCAACTCCTTTTTAAGTTAACCATGCAGTGAAACATTCTCATATAACCTCTGTTCTTTCTCCCTGACTTTTCCATTTCAGAGTGGAATTGCTGCTTATAAAGTTAAGTTATAAATTATACTGTTTTGTTGATTGCTTTGAGCTTGCCGTTGGAGACAACTTCAAGAGCTCTAAGCCATTGACAATATCTAGAGACCCAGAAGGAAATCATTAACTGCGATTATTTTCCATCTTACTATTCTGTCTTCTGAGTACACTAAACAGCTTGTAGGTGGGGAAATGAGTTGGCCATTCCAGTTCTTTTAATCAGATTGCTAATGCCTAGGCATTAAATCAGATAACAACATTTTTTCTAGATGACAAATCAACTTTCATTTCAAAAGTGAACTTCTCTTGGCTGCCAACTTTCTGTCATTTCATCAGGCAAACATGCTTGCTTTCTTATGGCAAGATATCTTGGCTTGCTCGGTTGATGAGAGAATGTGTTGGATGATACAGAATGTCGATGAGAGTATTCTCCAGCATCTCTCTAGAGCCTTGAAGGTCCAAAATCATCGTTTCTGAAAATCGTAATTCCTTAGCCTGGTATCATTTTCAGATTCGATCCTAGAGTGAGCCAACTAGTTTTGTAAGTGGAAAAATAATCTCAAAATGTTTTTCTTATTCTTCTAAATCACTTTCTTGATATATGCCTGACGTATAAAAAAAAGAAACTGAGCAAACTACTTTCAAGAAGTGTTACTTACCTTGAGGAAGTGGGCTGGTGTACCATAGAATAGGGAAGTGGTACCAGCTACTTGACATGGACATGTGCCTGATGTCAGCCATACTTCCAATCCGTTTTACAGCAGCAGCAGCCCTTGAACTGCAGTCTTGGAGCTAGATTCGGATTCCCGGGTCCAGCATTCCCCTAACCTACTGAAAAAGATTTTCCATGTGGGGACACTGAAGGAGTCTGCTTTTCATAAGCTCTTCTCATGCGCAGGGCAGTTTAGGATTCTGTCTACTCACTTTGTGAGTGTGCACAGTCTATAATCCTTCAGATGCACCACACATCTTAGAGGAAGAGAAGTTAGTACCAGGCATGTCACAATGTCAGTGTCTAGCAGGCATTCGTTAAATGCTTGCTGAGTATGCTGGAGCCAGCCTCTGCTTGGGGTACCCCCATCCTATAAAAGAGTGCCAGTTCAAGTCCTGGCTGTGTAGCTTGATTCTTAACATTTTTATTTATTCATTTTATTTTTATTTATTCATTCATTTATTTGAAAAAAACAGAGTTACATAGAAAGACAAAGAGACCTTCCATCTGCTGATTCACTTTCCTAAATGGCCACAGCAATTAGGGTTGGGACACACCAAACCTAAAAGCTTCATCCGGGTCTCCCACAAGGGTGCAGGGGACCACACCCTTGGATCATCTTCTGCCACTTTCCCAGGAACATTAGCAGGGAGTGCATTGGCAGTGGGGCAGCCACAACTTGAACTAGCCTCCACGTGAGATGCCAAGACTGCAGGCAGCGTCTTAACCCACTGTGAAACAATGCCAGCTCTCTAGCTGCTCCACACTCAATGGCGCTTCCCGTTAGTGCCGCTTTGGATAGGGTGGCACAGGATGTCTCCCACCTCTGAGGGAGACCCAGATGGAGTTCCGAGCTCCTGGCTCCAACTTGGCCAAAACCTGGCTGCTGCAGGCTTTGGGGGAGTGAACATTGCAATAGATGGAATAACTCTCTTGACGATGAAAACTGGATTAGATTAGATGGATAGATAGATAGATAGATAGATAGATAGATAGATAGATAGATAAACCACAGATAGGTGATAGATTACATTGCAAAATCTCTCCTTGTTGCTCTGCCTTTCAAGTAGACAAAAATAAACGTGTTTTTTTTTAAACTGTCTGTGTGCTGTGTGTATTGCAGGTGAGCCCTGCCCAGAGAATGGAAGGAGCCCAGGTTCTGTGTCCACCCACCACAGCTCTCCACGCAGTGACTACACAACCTATGCCAACAACAAGCATGCCACTCCCAGCACCAGTGCCTCTCCGCCGGAAGGCTTTGCCACGCACAGCCTGCAAAGCAGTGACGTGGTCATCCACCGCAAGGAGAATGAGGGCTTCGGCTTCGTCATCATCAGCTCCCTGAACAGGCCCGAGTCTGGGTCCACTAGCAGTAAGTGACTCGTGCTTCTGCACTGGAATGAGAGGTCTCGTTGTCATGTGCTCAGGTGGCAGGGAAACTGGAGCAGCGGATCCCAGAGCTGTTTTCAGCACGCTGTGACGCCCACAAGTCGCAGGCTGTAGGCGCAGATAACACATCCTTTGGCCCAAAGAGAATGTGAGATGACAGCCAGTTCCCAGAATCCTCAAGCTCCCTCCCTCCCCACCAAAAAAAAGCTTTTCTTTGTAAATCAGGGTGACACTAAGAGTTGGTGTGGTGGGGTCACTGTGAAACAAAGACTGCTGCCTGGACAGCTGCTCAAAGCAGGCTTCCCGTTGGATGCAGAAGCCTTCAGTGGAATGCAACCAGACAAGCAGAGAGGCTGGGGAGCAGCAGTGCAGGCAGAAACACTGAGATGGAAAGGAATTCTGTGTTCAGCAGGTCTAAAGAAACCCAGGGTGCCGGTGGTTCAGTGATCGAGGGGCAGTGACCTAGAATCAGGCCCAAGTCTACCGTGCAGGGAACCACTGGCCTGGTGCTTGGGAGCCGATGGAGCATTTTAAGCAGAGGACTGAAATCTGACTGAGGGTTTGCAAAGATGGTGAGAACAGGAGTAGAAGCACACACACAGCCAGGACGCCATGGAAGCAGTGAGTTAAGGCGCCAGAGATGCTGGTCCGGGTGGAAGCAGCAGATCTGTGAGTCCAGATGGCAGGTGCAGGGGCTGTGGTCTCTCCTAGGCAGTAGGCTTGGTAGATTCCCAGACCTCCCTTGTTGGTTTCCTCTCAACAACAGCATTCTGGAACTCACCGGCAGCCAGCAAGCAGTGGGACGGAAAAGATCAGTTAGCTTCACTGGCTTGCTCCCTTTTCAGGTTGAAATGATTGAGACCAAAATACCATGCACAGGAGAACAGTAAGAGAAAAATAATAACAGTGATTTCTTCCGTGTTGTCACTGCACAATTCTTAGAAACTGTGGTAGCTGCCCAGGCATGTGGGGTTTGGAGAGTTATTGTCAAATAATATTTCAGAGAACAAATAGTTAAGAAGAAGAACTTTGTAGGATAAGGCTAATGTTTATAATAATAATAGTAATGATAATAATAATAATAACAAACAGAGCTACGTGGAGAGAACTGCCCTGTTTAGCATTCTTCTTGCCAAATTCAAAAGTGAAAAATATATATGGATGGGATGCTAGCAAATAAACACAAGCTGCGTCCATCTGAAAGTACACCCCCATCCCTCTTTTCCTCCAGGATAAGCTGCAGGAATAAATCCAATATTGAAGCACAGGCTAAAAAACAGTATCCCGTCAGTAGGATGGATTCACTAAGATTAAAAGGACACAAGACTTAAGATTTTCATGAATTATAGAAACAGCCTCCCAATAATTTACACTTGGGGAAAATGTTCAGAGAGCGAGCTTGTGTGGCTATTCTGGTCATTCCGATTGTTTATTGGGGCAGAATACCTAGGGGACTGGAATAAAAACACAAAGTGTACTGCCACAGTGACAAATGTGATGCATATATTGAAGGTCTCAACTTTTTGGAAGCGCGACAGCTTTTCAAGTTATAGGGAGTAAAGCTCTCACACACACACATCCCCCACACACGCACGCATGCATTTACTTTGCACCGAAAACCTCAGGGGTGGGCATTTGGGATGCCGACTTCTCATCTCAAAGTGCCTTGGGTTGAACTGCGATTCCAGAAGTGGCAGAAGATGACTCGAGTGAGTGAGTCTCTGCCGGCCACATGAGAGACCCAGGTGGGGTTCTCGGCTCCTGCCCTGAGCCCAGCCCAGTCTGCTATCAAAATGAACCCATGAGATTAAGGATCTTTCTCTCTGTCTGTATCTCTCTTTTCCTTTCCTCTCCTTTCAAGTGAAATGAAAATGCATTTTTAAAACCTTCTAAGTTTAAAGGAAAGAAAAAAACTATAAATACCATGCATGCATAGATGTAGGAATAACAGCTGACAATAACAATATGGCACTTTATCTTCCTTACCAAGTGACATCACACTGGCATGAAAGGAATAGATTCTAACCACCTTCAAAATGGTATTTACATCCACCTTGGAGAGTGGAAAGTTGTTCTGGAACTCATGATGTTTCATGGTTTCTGAAAAGAAGCACGTACTTACTCCTTTACAATGCAAGGATGGCGAAAGGCAGCTTCCCCCACACTGCAGGGCCACAGCAGTGGTGACTCAGGGCACCTGGCCCCTGCTGTGTGTCATTTTCAGCATGTACCTTCAGAGGTTCCTGGGGTTGCTGCTGAGGCCTGCTTCGCTTCTGTTATAACTTGGGTCTCTGATTTCAAAGAGCAATACTAAGCATCTCATGCATGGTGCTGAGCTGCCCTTGGGCCACCTGTACATGGTCAGGACATCCGGAATGTTAAACTTGTGAGCCTGAAACAGGTGTTCAGGAATCAGACTGATTCCCATGCTGTACAAGCCCAAGATTGGTAACACGTTCACTCTTTCCTTTTCATGACTGCTCAGGCCTTTTTGTTAATGGGCGAAATGTTCTCATGCCTTTCATGGGAGGAGCACTGTGGCGTTTAGGCCAGGGGAGGGTCATGGTTGGCATGACAGGGTAGAAGCTTCATGCTGCCTATGTCTGAAACCTGGCTTCCTAGCCATGGGACCTTAAGGAAGTTCCACGAGCTCTTTGGTCTGTGTTTCTTTTGCTTGGAAAGGAAAGCTCATTCCATCCCTGTGTCATAGGATTACTGTGAAGGGGGAATGAATGAATTCAGGGCCGGCACAGGGACACAGCTGTGGCACTGGATAGTCTCCAAATCGTCGAAGAGGGATTTAATCATTGATCACCTGAAAAATATAGGTATTTGACGTGATGGGTGCTGAGCCTGGTGCCTTGCCCATCTCCAAGTCATTTAAACTTGGGCCTCTCAATGTTGCAACCCCAGAAGTCATCGCTGGGAAGATAACTCACTCAAACTGTTGAACGTGGGAATCAAAAAGTGTGTCCCTTTCTTTTCTGTCTTCCTCACTGGTTCGAAAAGTCAGATTTCCTTTCTAAATCTTTAGCCAGCTTTAAACATACAGTGTCTCTTTATTCTTTGCATCAGTCTTTCCTTCATCAGTGCTTTTGCTCTGGCTTTTGGTTTGACTGAGAGCAGCTGGTGCAGAAGGCAGGAGACTAAATAGTGTCTGCATCATTGAGGAGTGATTCTTTCAAGAAACATGGCCATCAGAGATGCTCATGTGAGCCACCAGCTTCCCTCCAAATATCTGGCTCCTGAAGATAAGTCATTGAAGCACTAGGATAAGCCTGTATCTTTTAGATCCCTGGGAAAGCCAAGCTACCCAGGAGAGCAGTTTACACATATTTTAAATGCAATATATCTTTTCTCAAGGACTAGTGGCAGTTAGTGCCCATTTCAGGAAGTAGTCCGTAGTGGAGTGTGATGGACAAGGATGCCAAGTGCATCACCAGAGAGAACGCTTTCTTTGAGTCTCAGTCTTCCAGCCACAAGCCTTGAACACAGCACCTCAATGAAGATGTCTACAACGTGAAGTTCAAATTTGCCTCCTAGCTCCAAGACACCCGGTACTATAATCGTAGCTGCTTTTTGCTGGCGATCCCTCCATGATTCCATTCTGCCAAAGCTTATTAGGTACCTGCCCTTATCCCAGAGCCTGTATGTGTTGCTGCCTGCCTCTTGGAATGCTAGCCCTCTATCCTGTAACAGTTTTAATCAAGATTGCTCCCAGCCATTGCACTAGGAATCTTACATTCTGTTGACTCATCCCAGCAGCCCTAAAGAGTCTGTTGCTTAAACAGCAAGCATCACACACAGTCAACTCAGAAATCTAATCTCTCATCCAATCTAATATGACTCCTATCTATTGCCCACAAGTGCTTTCTCCAATTCTTATACGTAACGGAAATTCTTGTCAGGAAACTCAATAACTGCTTCGTGTTTATGCTATTATTGTGTCTGAGCTCTATTGTTGTCATTTTACTTTTCCTGTCTTGAAGTGCTTTGTTTATGCATCTCTCCCTCACCAAAAAAAAAAAAAGAAAGACTAGTTCTTTCCAGGTAAAAAACAATGACATAACCTGGGAGTTGCTTTTCAATTTATCAGATGGGACTGGACCGGATTCTGAGAGAGCGAGCAAATCCTGTTCATCCTAGAAATGAACCTTGGGCTACTCCATCCCTGAAAGTCAGGACCGACGGATGTTCAGGAGGAGGGGGAGAATGGCAGAGAACCACTGAGTTAGGATGGAGCATCGTCCCAGAAGACAGTTCTCCCATCTGTTGTTTCCAGCCTGGGTGGACGATTCAGCAGCAAGTGTCCAGCCTGATGAATCGCAGTAAGAAGGGAACTCTAAGAAAGGTGGCTGTGCTCACACCTCTGCAGGCTGAAAAGCTCGTCTGCCTGGAAGGACCAGGCAGCTGCCTCAGTGCTCTCTGACTCACTTCTTCCGGGTCCCCAAACATTCCAGAAATCCTCTGCCATCTGCGTCAGTACCAACTCCACCCAGTCAGTACCTAGTCCTATAGGTAGGAAGGGTTGGATGGCATCTCAAGCTGCCTTGGGGGAAAAAAAATGTATTCTTTCAAATTATTTGTTCATTTTACAGTCCTCAATAACAAAGCAAACCATTTCAGTTCCAAGTGAGCAACTCTCCAATTGTATTACTTTTTTATAATATCAGACCTAGCTAAGACCAGAATGAATAGGACCTGCGGATTAAATTCCCTTTGATTCCAGCTTGAATATCACTAGCTTCATTCCCGTATCAAAACCTGGTTTCCTATTTTGGTATCTACACATTGATGCACTTATTAACGAAAAGGAAACACATATGAACACTTCACTGTCTTTGCACTAACAAATGTCAAGACCCTTAAGTTGTGAAGCTCGGTCTGCTAAGAGTCACTGGCCTTCTTTTTTTTCCTTAAACACAAGGAGTAGTGCAACCCATCAAGAAAAATCTAAGGGCTCATGGAGCTTGTCTGAAAATTCTTACCGTTTGAACGGAACTCGTAAATCATAAATTTCTCCCACCAGGGCATCATTTTTCAGGAGGGTTTTTATTGTTGTATTCAAAGACTCTCCAGGTGGCTGCAGACGGTGAATGTCTTCTTACCTTCAGCTACTTGGTGGTCTTGAAAGCTCGTAAATGAGTGATTGGTGACTATTTCCCCTGGGCTTATGTTTTGCAACTCTGTTATTCACTCGATAATGCAGGGAGGTTGTGACTGAGAACAGCACCCCGGACCCCACGTACAGGAGCACTCTGCCACTAGAAGTGCATATTACTCTCCTATAGCATTCCAGTGCATTCAGAGCTGTGGGTCACTTTTGGGAAAAAAAAAAAACAAAAAACTTTTTCCCTTTTTCTTTACATTCTATTCTATTCGTATTCTATTCCGGGGCCTTATGTTGGATGAAAACTCTCTTCAATATTATTTTCCTTTGTTTTACTGACAGTCCACCACACTGAGGGTATTGAGGAAGCCTCCTAAGAAAGCTACTTCCCCCTGTGGGCCCATCTTTTTTTTTTTTAAAGATTTATTTTTATTATTTTTTTTATTGGAAAGGCAGATATACAGAGAGGAGAGACAGAGAGGAAGATCTTCCCTGCATTCTATACCAACACTTTCTGATGGAAGCTGGGCCTCTAAAGAAAAGGTATTTATCCTGGTGGAAGTGGGGAAAACATCCTCTTACAACACTCTTTCAACCAGGCTGGACAGTGATGCTAATAACAGTCGGCTGTTCACTTCATAACATGCTATTAAGACGGGCCCACAGGGCCCGGCGTGGTGGCGCAAGTGGTTAAGGTCCTCACCTTGCACGCCCGGGATCCCATATGGGCGCCGGTTCTATCCCGGCAACCCCACTTCCTTTCCAGCAGATGGAGAATCAGTGTCTCTCTCTCTCCTCTTTCGTCCTGTCTCTCCTTGTCTCTGTAACCCTGCCTTTCAAATACAAACAAAACTAAATTTTATTTAAACAAAAGTCAGAGTTACAGAGAGAGAGGACAGAGATCCTCCTACCACTGGTTCACTCCCCAGATGGCCACACGTAGACATGGCTGGGCCAGGATGCAGGATCAATGTATAACCCAGTCTTCCATGCAAGTGACAGGGGCCCAAGCAATTGGATCATCTCCCCTGCTTTTCCAGGCACATGTTAGCCATTCCTAGAGGTTGCGTGCCGGCATCTTGTTTGGGTGTTACTTTGCAGTTTTTCCCTAGAAACTGATGGATGTTGGAGATCATTTCATGAGCTTTTCCCCATCCATGTGTATGTCTTCTTCAGTAAGGCTACTTCCTCCAGGGTGTAATTTGGCATTTTCCTGCAAACAACAAAACACACCTCTAGGTTCTTCTGTTCTTTCCTGCTTCTCATTCATTTCTCACCCGAGAGCATTAAAAGTCCTTGCATGAGGATAGTCTTAGGTAAAAATAGAATGAGTAACAGTGCATCCAGTGACCGAGATTGAAAACGTAAGTGATCAGAGGAAATGCATTCAGGTGGAAATCCAAGTTAAAACGCATCCTACTCAGGGGAAAGAAGACAAAGGCAGGAAAGCAGCAGCCTGTGTGTTGATGGTTTGCTTTCCAAATAAGAAGACTGAAATCATTTATTTGACCATTCCTAGGTCACATTACAAGTCGTTTTCAAAGTTAATATATGATCAAGATCTCCAAGGTCCTGAACACTTTGCTTATGGACCTTGTCACATTTAGCTTTCTCTGCTCACACACACACATGAGCACACACAAAATGCATTATTTCAAGCTTAAACATGCTATATACCGCTGTCAGTGGAACTTTGGCTTCTGTGAGGAACCGAAGAACCAATAAATATTCATGTAATCTTGTGGGTAACATATTGGAAAGGACAGCTGGCTCAGGAGGGATCATTTGCCTGGGTTACTATCTGTTTCCATTTACATTAAGAAAATATTGCGAGAAGTTCTTATCTGCCAGAGGGCTTTGGGGAATCCAGTGGAAGGCTGCTATTGCACCTGATTGCTTTTGACATTTACCTATTGTAACAGAGAAACTGTGTGAAGATAGCCAAGTGACTTTGCACAAAACACAATCTCAGACGCTATGAAAGGCAAAAGGAGATGGCAGGGATAGAATCCGTTGCGTCTGTAACAAGGAGAAACACAACTTGTCAGCAACAGCTGCTTGTAGCTGTCAACCATGTCTCCTGTGCTTGCTGAGAAATTACTCAGAACAGGTGCCTTGAAGGAAGTCCACTGTGCTCAAAAGGAATGAGAGAGATGCACAGGCATAAAGGAAACTGTTTTATTGAATATTTTTAACCTCAAACTTGGGGTGGATGGAATGTAATTTGATGACATTTTTTGAACACTCGAACAGAAGTCTGTTGTCCTTTAAACATTTATCTTTCAAAACTACAGGAGCTAAACAGGACTTTTAAAATTCGAGTCATAAAAGATTTGACAACTTTTCCCAAGCAGGTTCACATCTCCCCCCCACCCCCCGAGACCCCAAAATATTGATTACAACAGCCAGCTTGAGTTTATAAAAGAATTTCCAGTTTCTAATTGATGACGGTGAAATGGCATGCATAACTCTTCCTATATCCTCAGAAAAGTGATAATAATATATTATATATACGTATATATGTTGGTGAAAGTACTTCAAATACAAGAAATTCATGTCACTTAAAGGCAGTACTCTTTTTCTGTGCTCTTTTTCCATCATGTGAATTTTGAAATGCTTATATAATAGTCTCATCTTGCAAAATAATCCAGTATATTCTTGTAATTACGGGACATGGTTGTGGTAAGAGGCTGCACAATAAAGGAACCCCTTACTTAGAAACTAATTCAATTATCGTAAGTGAGGCACCAGGAAATGCAGATCTCCAGAAGGAGGGCGAGAGTGCGATTGTATGTCTCAACGCTATTCACTGAAAACAAAATCTTTTAATATCGATAAATCAAAACAAAATTTCCCCATTGTCATTGAACCAGCTTGCTGTCCGGGTCATTGTAAGCAAACCTTACTAAAACTGCACAGTTTTACTAAAGTTACTCAGGCTGAACAACATAGAATCTCCCCTCCTTCCTTGGATAGCAAGTCTGGGGTCACTAGCTTTATTGTATAATGGAAATATAGACCTTTTGTTTTTCAGATACTTTCAGTGGAATTGCAGAAAAATACCAGGTAGAGTTGATGTCTGACTTAGTGAGATCTGGTCTCACTACTTTTGGACCAAAATCATTCATAAAAGATGCCCCCAGCTTCCTGAAAATCGGCAAGGTGACTTCCATGAGTAAACAGAAAAATGAGAAGTGAGAAGTACCTCTGGAAAGGTACTGGATCCAGTTCCCTCTGTGCCAGACTCAACAGCTTTGAGAGTCATGACAATGTTATTTTTTTTTTCATTCCTGTCACTCTAAAGACCTTTTTTTCAGATTTTGTGAAAAAAAAATCATATCAAATATATGCAAACTCTTTGCAATACGTATTGTTTACATGCAGAATATCACATCGACTTAAACCAGAGTTAACGGGTGATTCAGTAATGAGGGACTTATCATCTAATTTTCACCATGGAACATTCAAGGTAAATTTTTAAGCCACGAGAAGTATGTGAAACATTGAAAGGTATTTAAGTACATGTTGAAAAAGACATTATTCAGACTACCTTTTGGACTGATGCACATAGAAATAAGACATAAGAGAAAGTAATTCTTTTGGCTCCTTTCCACCAGCCACCTTTCTGGTGATTTGTCTTGGCAGCAGAGCTAGTATACATTCTCATTCACATTTTCTGCTGTGGACACTGACAGCAGTACAGTGACGCAGGAAAACCTGGGAATGGCTACTTAGGATCAACTACATGATTGGCCAGTACGAAACGAAAAAGTGGGCTTGCTGTTCATAATGTCTTGTGAGGATGTGGACAACAGATCGTTGAACTAAAAATGCCAGGCTGAGTATGGACCTGATGCAGGTCACACAGCCATGACTCCAGCCAGGTTCATGAATTCCTTCCACACAACAGGTTCATTTGAACCTAGCCTTGTGTTGTTCTGGATCAGAATAGTAAACCCACAGCTACTTACAATCCCTGATACAATTAGCTATCGTTCAATTACAAATCCATTCTCAGTACTTAGCTGAAAGATCTTTTTTAATTGATACAAAAACACCAATGGTATGCCTGGTGTTTCTTTCCCCCAGTGATGTATTTCATAGTTTCTACATGATGCTTTCCACCCTTAGAAGCACAAGTTCAGTTGTGTTCCCAAGTTGCCACCCTCAGCTCCCTTGTCCCAGTCTGCTGTCTGACCATCTGCTGGTTACCAATGGCAGAGTAGCTTTTTGAAATCGTTCAACCACAAGAGAGTGACTCATGGGTGCTGGGGTGTGGGGGGCGGCAGGGGACAGGGCTGGGAGAAGTGCATTTTTCGGATATACAAGGCCTTAAAATACCAGCTGTTCCATTTTAGAGTCTGCAAAATCAGTTGGCTATGAGTTTCAGGGAAGACGTTTTCATTTTTGGAAAGCTAAATTTCACCAACTTCTAGAGGAAAACCATGTCATGTAGTTTGCTTTGCTTTTCCTGAATTTTACCACTTTTTAAAATATATTTGTATGTTATATAGATATAGGCATATATATATATAGATATTCCTTCCAACCTCTTCACCCCTGGGTGACTGAGACAAACTGTTTCGAAGGACCGTGTGTCACACTCCACCAAGGGACTTCTGACTGATTGGATCTGTCACTCACTTAGAACATTCCAAGGCAGAACCAGCAACATCAATCTGAGGTTCAGTTTTCTAAAACAGATGAGGAGTCCTCTCCACATCTTCCTCGAAGAAGTATAGGGATGCAAGAGGACACCTACTCTTCCATTGCTCCTAGGCAAGGAGTATTCAAAAAGTTCGAGGAAACAGACACAAATTTCAAGTCATTTTTGCAATAAAGCAAGCTTTCCTTGCGATCTCATCTTCCCACACTGTTTGCGTTCAGTCTATGGTTGTTGGAGCTGGGCTGCCTGCATCCTTGAATTCTGGCAGCACACAGCACACCAGCCTACAAGCCATCTCTTTGCTTCCTTCTCCCTGAATTTGACCAACAGACCTTCTGGTCACTGTAGGTTTTTTTCCCCCAAAAGGAACTATCTCTTATCTGTGGATATGTATGTCTCTAGATTCCCATAATAACCTCCTCCTTCTTCCTTGCCACTCTTTGAGTCCACAGTCTGACTCAGCAGCTTATTTCTACTCTCCGTTCTTGTTCTAGATTCAGGTCATAGATTTTAAATCCAAACTTGCCTTGCCTCTTTAAGCTAATGGCATGTTGTCTAACCTGTGCAAATTCATGGGATTGTGAGCTAATGAGAGCGTGTGCTATGGATTGCCTTTGAAGCATTTATTTTTTGTCATGCTCATTTCAGAAACATCTCTCTTCTAAGTCTGACGTGATTGAGACAAAATCCACTTTCGTTGCCTAAGGCTTTCCTTCATCTGTGACACCACTCTGTGGGATCGTTTAACAAGGAGATAATTTAATATAAGCATGAATTACAGGCTTTTCTTTTTTCTGAAATGAAATAGACATGCATACCTAGAGAATAAAGGGTGCAGGGAATAAGAGGGGAGAGGGTTCAAATGCTGCTTTCCCTCAGGATGGGAGAAATGCATCTTTTAAAAAAAAAAACGTCTCAAGAAGAATCTATCAGCAAAGCAAGTAATAAAAAAAAAAAAACCCTCTGGTAACCCTCCTGGCTGTGTTACTCAAGAGTTCATTGGCTGGATCAGCCTATTTCAGCAGTGGCTGGGGGACCTTGACTGGACCAGTCAGAAGGCTAAACACCCAGGGGTCCCAGGCCTTTAGGCTGAGAACATGCCCAGTCTCTAGTTGGTTGTCTCTGATTACCCCTAGTAAAACAACTATGGGGTAGCTTGCTGAGTGGTGCCGAAACACACTCCAACCATAGGCAAGGTTTTTTTTTTTTTTTTTGAGTCAGCAATATAAGTGTGCACTGCTATTTTATCCAGAAAGGAATAAAGAACTAGAAGAGATGGGTTTCTTTTTCTCTAATTTATGTGACTTTCAATTAAAAGGGGCATTTCTAAGCTAGTCCTCCTCTCAAATGTCAGCATGTCCAAAGCCAAATGACGTATGGCAACCTCTCCCAGAAATCTGTGTCTCCTTACCCACACGGTGTCAAGAAGACTGATCCGAAGACTCAATTTATGCTGCTGCCTGACAGATGATGTGTAGCAGGCCTGCTGTCAAAACGGACTGTGCTCCGGCAGTTACCTTTCTCATCAATTCTCCGGGAATTAATGAGTCCCATTCATTCCAATAATAGAAACCAAGGTTGAGACCTCTTCCTTGCTGTGTCATTCCATTACCATTGCACAGAAAGCACTTGGATCACCAGCTCTCTAGGGTCTGGACCCCGAACAAATGGAACTGCGTCTTGTTTTTTAAGAGATTCCTCTCCGAGCACAGCCCTTGTCAAAGATGAGCTGTACATCAATGTTCAACGGACTTACAGATGTAGGGCGAAATGCTGGTAAGGAGAAGCCTTCAGCTGCCAAGAGTTTGTAGTGCTGCTTTTCATTACAGTAAGAACACCGATGGAGAATGTCTGCAACGAATCCCTATCAGGCACTTTCAATTACCGGACACACGATTTCACATTGTGCCTTCACTCCTAGGGGATGTGATGCATGGTAGCTGAAAATGGCTTGGGCGCTGAACTTGTCTCTGGATGTGAAGTTGTTAATCACCTAACGTATGATAATTCATTGAGTTCTTAAAGTCATTCACAGCAATGCCCTATGGCTCCTTAAAGATCACTGGGAAGATAACACTGCATATACGATGGCCATGAGAGACAAGTCATGTGTGGACTCCTCCAAGACACAGCTAGATACTAAAGGGGAGAAAATATGAGCAGAAGTTCGTCCTAATTATGGTTGAAGACCAAACACCTCGCAATACCAACATCGTTCTTTAAAGTCAGCAAATGAATGAGTTATTATGTTTATGCTTGAAAACACATCGCCCTAACTTAATCAGCAATATTTTCTAGGTAAATTGTTCTTTATTAAAAGCACCAGTATTTGCAGGAAATCTAAATGTGTTTGAGTTTCTAAACATGGTAAGTTTTACTTCAGGGGGCACAGGCTCAGCCATTCTTGTCATATGTTACCATATAACCTTTCACAACAGAAGATTGAACAGGTAGTGCATCATTAGCTCACTAATTGTCCTTCCTCATCATGATTATTAGGTGATGTTCTGCCTCGCGCTGTAATGCATGCACAAATGGAAAGTTCAAGGCTAGACATCCTTGGAGCATGATAAATGGTGAATTGTGTCTGCCTCTTTCTGTAGATTAAATTAGTCATCGATCCAGCGAGAGAACAACAGGCAGACGTCTTCCTAGCCTAGGCTGGCGATGTTGAAGGCAGAAAGGAACAGGTTTCTAGATTGAGGCTCATTGAGTTTGCAGCAGCACTGAGTTCTACTGGTGTCTGACCCCAGATAAGGTGTTCTTGGTGCTCAACCACTTACATAGCATAAAAGTTAATCTACTGGGAAGAGCTATAGTCCCAAAATGTAAATAAACAATAAAAAAAAAAGAGGAGCAGCTGTGGTGTCACAGGGGATTGAACCACCTTCCCTGTGGTTCTTCCTGCTTCCATTTCCCATCAGACTCCTTGCTGTTACACCCCCCTGGAAAGCAGAAGTTGATGGCTCAAGTGCTTGGGTCTTCACATCCGCTATGAGAAACCTGGACAGAGTTCCAAGTTCCTGACTGCACCCTAGTCTGACCGCAGCTATTGCAGGCATACATTGAAGAGTGAACCAACAAATAGAAGATCTGCCTGTGTCTTAATGTTTCATATAAATAGATGGACATTTTGAAAGGCTTCTCCGCCTTGTATGAGGAAAAAAAAATGTTCGTTGTTTTCAAGACATAGTTCATCCATTTTTGAAGTAGTTATATTTCAAGTTCTCAGATAACTTATAGTTCATGGAATATCATTGCTTAATGAGCAGAGGTTTTATCTGTTCTTCTTTTAGTGGCCCATAAAGCGGTGTTTTACCATCGAGCGTATCTTGGAATTGATAGAATTCGTTAAGTAACAGGCAGCAGCAAGATCTCAACATGAGAAATAGAGCAAATGACAAAAAGTACAGGTGAACTTTGAAAATGGGACAACCTTTCAACCAAAGCTGAGTAGCTTACGGGAAATTGGTCATAACTCCCTCATTCACATAGTTACCGCTCATATTAACACTGCTTCCCTATTAATTGCTACAAGGGTAGCAGTTAAGCTCTGGGCATTGTCATGTCTCTCTGCAACAATGAACTGTCTCTTCCCCCCGGGAAGGGCAGTTTGGGCACAAAAGTCTAGGTGTGGTACTCAAACACATGTAGATCTGGAATCTCCCTGAAGCTTCTCCAAAACCCACCAGCCTCACATCCTACCTGCGCTTCTTGATTCAAGTGGCCTGGCAGGAGAGCAACATCACTCTATTTTTAATCTTAGGGTGATTACGTTGTATCCCAACGTATGAGAGTTTCTTGCCTACGTGTTCAGTGTTAGCTTATCACTGCAAAGGACTTTTCCATTAGAAACTCTAGCAGTCTGTGCAGCAGCGTTTTTAGCAAAATGAGTGTGGTTTCATAAAGCAAACCAGTGGACTTGAAGGGAGAAATTCTGACTTTTCTGTGTTTCCTTGGGGGCTGGGACTGAAAGAACATGTATTAGTGATGTCCCTGATCCCTATTTCTGTTGGGGTTTTTTTAGCTGTGCCCCATAAAATAGGCCGCATCATTGATGGGAGTCCTGCAGATCGCTGTGCCAAACTCAAAGTGGGAGACCGGATCTTAGCCGTGAACGGCCAGTCTATCATCAGCATGCCTCACGCTGACATCGTGAAGCTCATCAAGGACGCAGGTCTTAGTGTCACCCTTCGCATCATTCCTCAGGAGGGTGAGTGCCTGAGGGGCTAGCTCGCTGGGTCGTGGGGTCCGCCTGGCCTCCGTCAGGGTGGTGGCCAAAGCGCACGCGCAGTTGCAACCCGCATCCTGCTCACTCACGTTCAGTTTCATTCGGAAATCACATCGCGTGGCACCTGCAGCCTGTCCCGCGCCAGCCCCCAGACACTGAAATCTCCTGGGGACTGTTTTTTTTTGGGGGGGGGTCTCAGTAAGCCACAACTCATTCAACAGAGAAGATGAAGTTACAGATCTGAGATAGGAAGGGCAAAGAGAGAGAGATAAAAACTGATTTGTGGTAATAATCTCTGGCGAAGCCTTCAAAATCAGATTGAGTTTGCAAAGCTCGAGGTTTCGTAGTATAAAGCCAAGTTCATTTAGAACCTGCTGCACCTGCTAAGAACTCCCAGATCCCACCTTGATGGTTGAGTTTCTCTATGCAAGGACAGCCTGCTGAGGCTTGATGAGTACTGAGTTTCACAACTCAGCAGCAGACCCTCAGGGCACCGTGAGGTTCTGAGTTTCAACTTTACCACACCATACGGTCACTAGAGCCAGAACACAGGGGGTCCTTTACTGACTTGCACCTGCTGGTAATAATCCTGGACCAATTCAATCCTGAAACTCGCTGGTGAGAGGATCGCGGTGGTCCACAGAGGGATGGGTGGGTTCATGCCACTGGTAACCAGCCCCGACTCCCCCTGAGGACTGTCTGACATGCAGACCCCACAGAACTCCCACGATCTGGCTTGCGATGGAAAACTCTGGTTACCACCTGGGATAGTGGTGTCCTCTCAGGGCGACATCTGGCGGTGTCTTGGAAATATCTTTGCTTGACACGATTTGTGGACATGCTGCCGGCCCAAGGATTCTGCTAAAAGCATCCTTTACTACACAAGACCATTCCCCTGGCCCACGAAGTCAATGGTGCCAAGGTTAAGAGTCACTGACATAAAGAAAAATATTTGTGTATGTGTCTTTGGTCTATGAGAAAAGAACGGGGCAAGAGTGGCCTCTAAGGGAATGCGAATCAGTCATAAAGTCTCCCCACAATGAGAGTGACCATGGGCTTTTGAACCTGTTATCTGTGGACAACAATGCCTATAAAATATTCCGTGAAAATTAAGCGTAGGCAAAATCTCTCACTAGAAATCAGACCGGAAGTGCTCCTCAGCCTTCCCAGTCTGACATGGGTTTGTTCGGCCCTTATTCCAACACCGAGATCCTTTCTGTGGAAAAGTTAATGTTGTCAGGGATGGGGTTGGGGAAACCAAGAAGTGATTTTCCTAAGGAAAACCTTTATGAATGTTCCTGAATGAAGCGTTCGTGTCTAGGTTTTTCTGGATGGCTGTGCGGTACGTAGGGTTGGCTATTTGACATTGAGACTGACGAGGGACTTGAGAGACATCTCCTCTTGTTAAGATTACTTCACGCTTCGAAAGACTGAAGAATTCTCATTTCAGTCACAAAGGAACGGCAAAACATGTTCACCATGCAAACAGTGTGAGAGGAGTAGAACACACACATGCATTTCAGACCTTCTCTAATACTTACCTGGCAGGGGAGACACCATGATCAGGCAGACCTTCTCTCCTAGATGGTTTTTTATTTCTTTTGTTTTATTTTCTGCTTTATTTCTCACGTGTTCTTGGGTGATCTTTTCTTCTACCCCAACGACAGGAGACTCCTTCACAACCTTGTTCAACAAGTTACAATGAATGAAAGAATGCTCGTACTAAAACTTGATACGTTTCACCTGCTACCTAAACAAAACTAACTATAGCCTCGATCGTGCTAAGGGTGGGCAAGTCACCTCTTGCCAAATGTCAGCCTAGTGATTGCATATGCCACTTTGGTTCCCTGTCACAGAGCTCAACAGCCCAGCCTCAGCACCCAGCTCCGAGAAACAGAGCCCCTCGGCCCAGCAGCACAGTCCCGTGGCCCAGCAGAGCCCTCTGGCCCAGCCAAGCCCGGCCATTCCCAACAGCCCCGTCGCCCAACCAGCTCCCCCTCAGCCACTACAGCTACAAGGACACGAAAACAGGTAAAGTTTCCTGTGGCTTTTCTCATTCATTCTAGGAGGGCAGGGAGGTGGGTTGAGGGAACGTAGGAGGACAGAACAGGACACCAGCGGGGAAGGGTCGGACTTAGTGAAGTATAATGGTCCTAGGCACTGTTGCCTGAGCTTGAGGTATCTGCCCTTCATGGTTAGAGAGTCTTCCCTGGACAAATGACAAGCCATGACACATGAGCAAGGGTTTGCGAGCTCAGTAGCACACTAGAGAGAGTCCAGGGAAAAAAAGAAGAGGAGGAGATGGGGGGAGACCAAGCTCGCAATGAAGCCAGTGATGCTGGCAGGACCAACTGCTAAAGGGCTGTGTTGAAGATGGTGGTCTTTGTCCCAAGTGCAATAACAGTTTCTGCGGGGTTATTGTTTTCTAACGATTTTATTTCTTTGGAAGTCAAAGTTACAGAGAAGAAGAGAGAGATACAAGCGAGATCTTACCTCTCACTCATTTACTCCCCAAATGGCTGTGGTGAACCACAAGCTTTTTCTGTCTCTCATGTCGGTTAGCAGGAGGCCAGGGTCCTAGGTCTTCTTCCACTGCTTTCCCCAGGTGCATTAGCAGGAAGATGGATGGGAAGTAAAGCAGCCGGTGGTTGAATCAACACCTATATGGAATGCCAGTTCTGCGAGCTATGGCTTAACCCGCTATGTGACAGCACCAGCTCTCTCTGTAGGGTTTTAAGCTGAGGTCTGACATCACTTAATTTGCTGCTCAAGAAAATCTTCCAGTCCACCCTGTAGGGAGCAGGCAAGAGGTGGCCAGAATGATGGACAGTGAGCAGTGAGGAGGGGGCTGCAGAGGAGTGAGTGGAGCAGGGGGGGAATAGGAGTTGTGAGTGGATGTGTAGGCATTCATAAATGTCTCCATTTAGGTTGTCAGGTGAGGCAATGACCTTGAGTCTTTCTAGCCATAATCTAGCCAAGTTCGTTGTTGCACGGGTGGAGTTATGGGTAGGCATCATGGGCTAATACTCGTAGGAGATGCCCTGACCGCGGCAGGTAAGGGAGTGTCACGTGAAAACAGCGCCCCCTGGTTTCTTGTGATTAGTGGATGGATGGATGATGGGTATCCTCAGCTGGGTTGAACCATTAAATACAAAAGATGAAAACAATTCCCATGTTGCCATGCCCCTCTCAGCAAGAGAAAAGCAGAACTCATGAGAACAAATCATCGAATACAAAACCCTCACCCTTCCTGCGATTCTAACATTTTCTGCCTCCCAAGGTGGCGAAGAAGCAGTCGGCCTCTGTGTGAAATCTCAGGACTTTCTGGGTTCGTTGCTCTCACTACTGCAAAGCAAATATTTTTCCCTGTGCCACGTGTGGTCTTTCTGTAAATCCCCACTCACCTCTGATTTCCCTGTGTGCTCTCATTGAAAAGTAAATGTCTGGCTGTCTTCAGCTGTTTGTGTGTTTTAATCCATACCAGGGAAGAGAAATATCCCACAAAGCACAGGTTGCAGAGGTGAAAACTGGACCATCTTGAAGCAAAGAAAGTCTTGGGTGCCTCAGTGATAACCCTAGATGTGCTGGCTTTTTCAGTGTTATTTCAAGTTGGAACTGGCTAGCCCCTTGATGCACTTTAACCACTTGTGTGCTCAAGTGGTTGCAGAGCCAGCTTCAGACTCTGGACACTGGCATTGTACGTTAATCTTGCAACAGCCACAGTCCCCTCGCATGGCACATGCTTCTAGCCTCGGGTGGATAATTTCATCGCTGGAGTGTGCTAGTCCCTAGAAGGGAGACAACTGTCGGATCCCATCTGCTGCTCGCTCACTATAGGGACTCTTTATCCTTACCACGTAAGCAATTGGTCATTTGGGCTGTTGTTGTTTTGCTGGCTAGAGGATAAGGTATTTCCTAACTCTGATATTGATAAACTGACTTGATCCAATTTTTTAAACTATATTTGCGACGTATTTACCCAGAGTTCTTAGCTGTTTTAGCTTCCGTGCTATTAACAGCCTGGGAAGTGCCCACTCCAAGCGTCCTTAATTAGCACTCAGGTTTTGTAGCTTAACATTTTGATTATTAGTGGTGACTCATTTGCAAATGAATGCAGAAATTCGATTATTGTACAAATAGCAGAACCTTTTTCCTAGCTGTATTTAAAGACAGTCAAGGCATCCAGGGAAAACTTTTTGCCTTTTGAAATGGAACTAGAGATGTTTGCAAGACAGCTGCCACTCCAAGTGCATGGTATGAAGTTCCTATCACTTCATTTGTGCAAGGAATGCCCACCTACGTGTCATACTGAGTTAGTTCCCTTGTTGGAGCAGGATGAAGTACAGGACAATTTGCTTACAAATTTCTTTTGAGTTAGTTAAAATAAGCAGCACATTGTCCTGTCTTACTTATGTTTTGATTGGCTTCCATAAAACCCTGCACACTTCTCTCCATTTGCTCTCTCCCTCAACATCCTTGTGATGTGTGCTCCAAAAGTCTAAAGGCGTTTTCATCTGAGCACAAGTTAGGTGCTATCTGTATTATTAGTCCTTTTTCTGTTGCTGCAAGACAATACTTGAGGTTTATTTAGCTCACGGTTTTGGAGGCTGGAAAATCCTAGCTTGAGCAGCCCCATTGGTTCTCGGTAGGGTTTCACAATGCATTGTACCACAATGGAGACAACGCAGGTGGAAGAGACCACAGAGAGAAACATGTGGGAGAGCTGTCGGCACGAGGCTTGCCCTTCTCGTAACCTCTCATTCCCCAAAGGAACCCATGGGAGCTGCATTAATGACTACCAAGGTTCACATTCCCAGTAACCTAAACACCTTTACACTAGCCTCACCTAGTAAAGATTCCACCATCTCTTAACTCCATCATACTGGGAATCCAGCCTCCAGCACAGGAACCCCTGGGGACCAACCACAGCCAATCTTTTCCACTATCCAAGGAAAAGCATTCGTCGAAAACAAACAAGAACCACTGCAGGAAGTTTCCTCAAGCTAGGCCTAAGTAGCAAAAGTTTACCTTCCCCAGAAAGGACAAGTGATATCTGACTGCTACCTAAAATAACAAGTCAGTGGAAGAATATTGGAAAGTGATTTCTTTCACTTTGTACATTGTACACACTCAAGATCAGCAGTAAAAAGTGTGCGTTCACATCCTGAGCGGTTTTTCTTCGCTCTGGAACTTTATCATACCATCTAAACCTTCTAGAATATACAACCATCAGGATTCCTTCTGTAAGCCTGTTTAATAATGGAAGTAAGAGCTATGGAGTTACAGGGATGACCTCCTTCGTAAGCCCAGGGTCTTTCAAAAACCTCATTTTTTAACTGAGTCTCTTAAGAAAGCGTCTCACACTTTCATTTAAGCCATGTACATTTTACCTGGTCAGTGTTAACACTTACTGAGAAGTGAGCAACACTCATAAAATATTAAACACACTTTCTTTATTGGAGAATTCTTCAGCGTGCAGCTCAATTTAAGATGCTAACACAGGACACTGGTACGGAGTGATGTTGGCATGCCAATGTCCTGGTTGATGGCAGTCCCGACTCAACCGTTCCTGTTACCAGTGACTTGTGTAACCTTCAGGAGAGTTTACATGTCTCCCTCTTTCTCGCAATCCCTCCTGACACCTCTGATTGGATATGGAGCATACAGCCACACAGCTCATAAACATAAAGTGACTATCCTTAAACTGGCATAACATCTTTACAATCTAGCAGATTTCTAGAGAAGAATCAACACACTCCAATAAATGTCACAGAGTTGGGTTTCTTCTGGTTAATGCATATATTTGCATAGCTAAGCACCGTAGTCAAAACATATTTTAAATAACTCTCAGCATGCTCGCTTGCAGTAGGTGTGGACACCTGGATTATGCAAGTCACAAAAGGCACATTGGCTGTTGCTGGGTCAGTTCATAAACGGGACCTAATCAAATGTTGATTAAAATAACCTCATTACCAACCCTCTTTCAAGAAACCCCAGACAAACTCATCTGTCACCACATACTTTCAGTGGGTCTTCATCAAATATTAGATTACACTAATGGCAATTGTTCAGGTGAGTGGGTTTCTTAAAAAACAATATTGCATACTCATCAACATACAGAAAAGAAACCTTCTGGTCGAAGCAGTAAAAATCCTACTGCTTTAACCTGTTTTCCTACCAATTGTGAGCTAAATACTTTCTCAATTCCTTGTATCTCTATATTTATTGAAATGAATGGATATGACAAAAATATATGTTTACTTACTTGTATTCCTGGTCATCCCATTTTCTTTTATCATGACCCTAGGCAAAGAACTCTAGAATTCAGGGCCTTCTAAAGAAATGTGATAATTTTTTTTTCAGTTTTCCTTCTTGGTAGCCTGTCATAGTGGAGATGGATATTTTAATTTCCCTTTTGAACTAAGAACTCAGTCAACTTTGAGAAATTTGCTTCACAAAAGAACATTGCATTCATATTTTTGATCTCTATGTTTTATTCACCAACAAATCTCTAGAAATTAGAGACTAACACGGGGCAGAACATCTTTGTCTTCCCTTCCACCATACGACCATCGTGTTATCTCACACTAATGCTGAGCTGTACAATGCGACGTTGAAAACGCTGTGATACGGTCCTGATCATAATCAGTGAGCCAACGGCTTTTTCCTTAATTTGTAGTTGGTGCTTACAATCTCCTGGCACTCCTCCTACCTCTGAAAAAATATTTTTAAAGAGTCAGCTTAGCAGGTTAAAATAACTTCTAATTATATGTGTTTCAAGTAGTTAGAGGTCACAGAATCATGTTTGCATGAATATGTGAATGGTCTGCCAAGGGGAGAGGAAGGGAGAAGTGGTGTTTGTGTGTGCAGGGAGGTGTGAGAGAGAGAGAGGTTGAAAGATCTGGATTATGCTAAGATAAACTAATATCTGGGAATTTGCAGTTTACACTTAGGTTTTTAACTCCCGGGTTTGCTGTGACTGTGCAGTTTTTAATTGCCTAAGTCGAAAAGGAATATCTGTAAGTCTTTTTTCCCCACAAAGTTCTAGCTGAACCTTCATTTCTATCTTGATTTTCTAAGGAAAGCAGTGAAAAATATTCAGTCTGGCTTCTGTGGGAAATTTAGAAATAATGCTGATCGTTTGTTGAACCTTCTCCCAGTCTGGCTGAAATGGGACCACCCAGAGGAGCAGGCTTGTACAGCTGCTGTAGCTGGAGCACGCCTGGAGGCCATGCGATGGTTCTGATCCCCTTGGAATGCTGTGATACCACAGCTAATCCACTCTTCCTTTGTGTAGTTACAGGTCAGAAGTCAAAGCAAGGCAAGATGTGAAACCAGACATCCGACAGCCTCCGTTCACAGACTACAGACAGCCTCCCCTGGACTACAGGCAACCCCCACTACTGGATTACAGGCAGCATTCCCCAGACACGAGGCAATACCCACTGTCCGACTACAGGCAGCCCCAGGTACCTCCCCTGGCCATCACAGCCAGACCCAAGGGATGAAACACAAGAGGAGGGTAGAAGAGGCATGAGGAAAAAGAAATCTTTCTGGGACAAAGGTCGGAGCTTTATCCCTAGTTGAGCTATTGTCAGGGTAACAGCCACATGCTGAGAAGATGTGGGATAATTCAATGGATTTCTGAGCGAAATGGTACCAGCACTGCATCAATGGTGGGTTGAAATAATCCTTAGCTACTTCCCAGTACACTCCTTGTCAAAGCTCAGAAGTTTGTGTCTGGAACCTCAGGGAGTGCTACTAATGGAAAAAAAAAACTTCACAGGTGCCAACAGTGGAGGTATTTTAGGTCCGTGATTACTTATGAACCAACCCCCCAGATGGTGGTAAAGGTCCAAGGCCCTATGCAAAAGAGAAGACTGTGTGAGGTGTCACCATCCAGCCTGGACAACTGCAACAGCCACCAAGTTCCTAGCTGCTCCATGAATGGTGGGGTTCTAAATATTTCTTGATGTTCGATGCATGTTACAATGGCTTTCTTAACTTCCTTAAGCTTCAGTTTTCCAAATCAAGGGACTTCTTGCAGGCCTGGATGGGGAGCCAACATTTGTTCAAAAGCTCTCCAGACCAGAGCTGAGTGTCCTGTGAGTTTCGGCTCTGTTACCTAGTTGCCAAGCTATAAATTGTCATTTCAACTTGCTGAGATGACAGCATGTGGCTTTATCACCTGATCACCTTTATCCCTACAGATTTACAAACAACGAAGGTCAATTAATCTTGCACAGATTTGCACTTTAGATAATAGAGAAATGGATTTAGTGCACTCTAACTGGCTAGTCAGTGGTCTGTGCAACTAGGAGATCCAGTCATTTATAATAAATAAACCCTTTAATTTACACAGATACGTACATAGCACGCAGAGACACAAGTGACACACTATTAACGTGAATACCAAATGAACCAAGTGACATAATAGTTTGGTGACCGAGTAAACTGTGTTATGATCTGTTCAAACCTTTGGATTTTTGACTTGGCTCTCGATCGGGTGTAAAATCAGATTATGTCACAATGTCATGTCATTTGGATCACATGAACTATGAGAGAGAACACGGGGATGGACCACAACGGCATCTCCAACACTCAACCATTGCTTCTTTCATTTTCTCCCACCTCCCTTACCCCTAAAAGGATTTTGACTACTTCACTGTGGACATGGAGAAAGGAGCCAAAGGGTTTGGATTCAGTATCCGCGGAGGAAGGGAGTACAAGATGGATTTGTATGTGCTAAGATTGGCAGAAGATGGGCCAGCAATAAGGAATGGAAGGATGAGGGTAAGAACAGCCTCTTTATAGAATTGCTGAATAAAACCCCTATTTTGAGGTTAGAAGAGTACTGAACCGGGGCGCACAACCTGATACAGGCTGGCCTTCTTTCCATTTCCTAACCCAACAGTCCAAAGGTTTGGCCAAACACCATTTAATAATAACCTTTTTCTGGTTGTAGATATCTAATTGATAAACTTCGCTATGATGTTATTTTTCTAAAAAGCAACTGAACACAAAGAAATAACTTTTAAAAATAGAGAGATGGCTTAATGATATTTCTACGGCTTGACTTCCATTTTCATTGACAAGGAAGCTTTTCAATGTTTTTTCACTTAATGCATTCGATCCTATATTTGTTCATCAAGAGCCTCTGTGTTTCTTTGAGAATATTTGCTTGTACTTTGGACCTCAACATTTCACAGATACGAATCAGGTGAAAAGACTCCTCCAATGCAGGTTGTCCTTAAAAACTATAGGCGTTAAGATTTATTTTAAGAAGCAGAAAGAAGAGCCAATAGACAGATCATGTATCTGTTGGTTTACTCCTCAAAATGCCCACAACAGCTGGGGCTGAGTCATCCCAAAACCGGGAACCAAGAATTCAATTCAGGTCTCCCAGTTACTTAAGCCACTACCAGTGCCTCCCATGGTCTGTTAGTAGAAAGCTGGAGTCAGGAGTCGGAGCCCAGCACTGAATTGAGCATCCTCAACTACGAGCCCCTGAACTACGAGCTAAAATGCCCACCCAGGGCTTTTCTAACTGGAGTGTTGGTTGACGTTGGTATGGTCAATATCATCATTACATTGAGGTACATGATTACTGGGTAACTGATTCTTCTAAAGGAACAAAACAAAGCTTGACAATGATGTAGTGTGTCTAACTCTCTCTGCCTTGCTTTTTAAAGCTGCAACTAGTAAGAACACAGTAAAGACTAGTTGCTATCATAAATAAAATCTAGAGTGTCTGCTTGCACTCCCCTCTTGCTCTTGAAGTTATTACAACAACAACAACAACAACAAAAAGTACTCAGGGCTCTAGAACCTCCAATTCCTCTGCTGACCTCCGGTAACCACAAGTTCCTGGGTGGTTGACTCATTTCTGCTGCCAAGCCTGCCACTTCTGTGCAACTCACTCCCAAATCAAGGAATCATCCACCACACAAACACAGAAAGAATGAAACTTGTGTCTTAAGTTTTCCCTCCTCCACCCACGACTTTCTGACAAGGGAAAGGTATTCAAGTTGCAGTGTGTTCCCCAACCAGGGAAGGCTGACTCCCAAGACCAGTTGAGCCTGCTGTGGACCAACAGCAGCCTCTGCCTACACTACCGGGATATGGTTTTAGGATAAGCCTGCAAGTGGTTTCTTGGCTCCCTAACTTCCTGGTAAACTGGATAAACATGATGCAAAGCCAGAGTCCACAAGGGCTTAAATAAAACAAAATTAATCTTTGCAGTGCCGATGTAATCAGCACAGTACAATGACCCTTAATGAAATGACCAGGACCCTAGGAGACAATAAGGGACCCCTCCTTGCCAAGCGGATGGCTCCTGTGGGTTTCAAACAAGGATCACATTATTTTACCAAGTGGTTTGAATGAGTCAGGAGAGCGCAGGTATGCAACACTTCCAAGCTAAGAAGTCTGGAGAAACATCTTTCTGTGAGATCTCACAGGATTCAAGCCATAGCAGATTCTTAGTATGGTCGCTGGCATCGGCATCATCTAGGAATCTGCTAGGAATGCAGATTATCAGGTTCTACACAAACCAACTGAATGAAAACCCAAGGAGTGAGGTCTTGGAGGGTTTTAAGAAGTGAAGTGGATGACCGGCACTGAAGTTAAGACTCCACTTGATTGGCCTGCAATCTGCATCAGAGTACGTTGGTTCAAGTCCCGGGTCTGCTTCCAACCCCAGCTTCCTACTAATGATTACACTGGAGGTAGCAGGTGATTCCACAGGCAGCTGGGTCCCTAAGACACCAAAATTGAGTTTCCACCTCCTGATTTCAATCTGCCCCATTCACAGCTGCTGCAGGTTTTTGAATGGACTGTAGATGGATCATCTCTGTTCACTTCTCTGTCTGTCTCTCCTCCTTTGGCTCTCAGCCTTGAAAATAAATGAAATTAGGCTTTAAATCTGAAGAAAAAAAAAGACCTCCAAAAAGAAGGCAGTGCAAACTGAAATTGGAGAACAGGGAGGTGGAGGAAGCTGTTATGACGCAGGTATAACCCACTTCGGACATGTGTGGTTCAGGCTTTGTCTGGTTCCTCATGTGAGATGTCTGTCCTCCTTCAATACTTTATCTGAGGTCCTTAAATTCCGGTAAACAGATTTAGGGTTCTGAGGCAGAGCCTCAGTCTCTTGAAAGATGATTTTTTTTTCTCTGGCAGGTGATAAAATAAGTCCTCTACCTGCGCTTCACAAAGCAGTATTTTCACTTCTGGCCAAAGATTATGAAAACAAGTAATATCTCATCAGTTTTCACGCTGCTTTGTAAAGCAGTGTATTCTTTATGCGTATAAACTAGCCAAGAGGAATTATCACAGCCCGTCTTAGAGAACATGGGTTAATTTACTAGTTTCCCTTTAACCATACACATATGTGTGTGTATATTCATAGCACAAAATTCTCGAAGATAATAACTGACTTGGGAAACACAGAAATTCCATGAATCAGACTGGTTGATTCTATCGCTGATCCATAAAGTAAGGCTAGGAATTTGGCAGGGAGAGACGGAAGAGTTTCTTTCTTCTTGGGAGGAGATGGATTCTGCTTGCAAGTCAGATGCTCACAGTTTCCTCACACCTCGATTCTTATGGTACCAGTGGAGAACTTGTCTCAAGGCCGGAAGGGACTGCTTCATGATGTCGATAGGAAGGTGTTCACACGATCGTCTCTCAGAACTAGGTAATATTTTTCTACCTGCAAAATCAAAAATCAGCAGTTGTTCTAATCCTAGCCCACAGTCAATTCAGATCCTATCTTCCCATTTATTATCAAATTCAGTCATTTAAAACTAATCCTTTTTCCATTAGAGCTTTTCAACAGTGGACAATAATTTTTAATACACAGATGTGTTTACCTCATCAACGGATAAGTATTGATGATTTGTTGTGTGGTTTAACAGTTTGATCATTTAATAAAATGGATAGGATCTAGATTTCCAACTTGAAAAGTTCACACTTTGTTTCGTTAGGAGCCATTTCAAGTTTTATTGTAAGTTCTACCCAACATTACAGGTGTGTATGCATGCGCACAGCAATTTTTATATATCTAATAAGGTGGCTGTGGAACTTCTTGTTAAGACTCCAGAGGAAAATAAGTGAACTAGACATTCATGGCTATCACCAGAAATGAGCTGGGGTGGGCATTTGGACTAACAGTTCAGACAACTGTGTCCCCCGTTGGAGGGCCTGGGTTTGAGTCCCTGTCCACCCAATTGGAAGACCTGGGTTGAATTCTCTCACGTGCTCATGCTCTCATTATCTCTCTCTCACTGTCTTTCTCTACTTTTCAAATAATAATAAATGAGTAAGATCGAAACCAAAAAACTAGCACCAAGTTTTTCACATCCATTGAGACAAGCAGTCACATTTCTCTTAGTTAATTGATTCTACCACTGGCATTTAAGAGTGTTCCCAAAAAAAGCATTTTTGAACACCCCATGTATGGATTTATGAACAAACTATGGATTTCAAAATTTTAAAAATATAGGTCTCTCACAACTGTATCATTTAGCTTTGGAAACTTTATGAACTTTACACGTATGAATCATACTGTTCCTCTTGAGGTTTGCTTTTTTTAAACTTTGTGCTCATGAACCTCATCCAAGTTTGTGCATAAAACTGCAGATTCTTTCCTTTTCACTGTATTTCCCTTCAAAATCTCATTCTAGTGGGTAAAGAAATGACGTCTCATTTAGGTTTAACTTTGCATTGCTTGATTACAGAAGATATTCATGTTGTCTTAAGTTTTTTGGATGTTCATCTTCCATTCTAAATTCTAAAAATTCTATTTATTATCTTTTCCCCATTTTCTGGTAAATGTTTCTTCATTCTATATTGGTTTCAGGAGTTCTTGTATGTTCCTTTTTATTGGTTTTTGTCAATCAAGGTGATCGCACATGTGGCCCCAGTTTATGTGTTGTGGTTGTGCCTCATTTATGCTATTGCTTGGTATAAAGGTCTTCATTTTACTATAATTGACTTCTTCTCCTGTAATTTCTACTTTCTGAACGTGATCTTAAAAAAAAAAAACTCTCCGTACAATTTTAAACATCTTCTCCTCTTTATCAATTTTCTACGTTTACTTTTTATAAGCCTTTAGTGACCCAGAATTGATTTCTTTGTATGTTACAAGGTTTAAATCCAATTTCAGTTTTCCATATGGATAACCACATGTCATGCATCCTGTGATGAATATTATTTCATTTCCTCCCAATATGCAGTGACAACTCTGTGATAAATACAGTCCCTAAAAGTGCAATGGTCTCCTCCTGGATCTTTTTACATAGCTATTGGTCTACCTGCCCACCCCTGCCTCAGGGCCATACTCACTGGCTCTCTACTGAGTATTGAAATCTGATGGGAAAACAGCTCCATCCTCCCCAGGATACATCTCATTTCTGAAAGTTTTGCATGCTCTTAGGCCTAGGCCCTGAAATAGAAATTTTGGAATCTTCCTGTCAAGTTTCTCAAAAATTTTCTCAGAGTTTTTATTGGAATTGCTTGGAATCTATATATAAATATGGGAAAGATTTCAGCTTTACGATATTGAGTCTGTCTATAAAACATGATGTCATCCACTCTCTCATTTTTTCCATATAAGTGTTTAAATAACATTTTTACAGGTTTCTTTTAGGAGGGGCGGGTGAAGAGGAGTAACAGACCTGGCAATATTTTGTAAGATTAACTCTCAGAAACTTTGAATGTTTTGTTTTGCATGGGATGTTTTTGAAAGCTTTACACACGTGCGAGCATTGCGTACATACATGCCCGTTTGTTCTTTATTGCAGTCTTTTTGCCTCCAGTTTTCAAGAGCAGTTTTAGATTCACAGCAAACGAAGAGGGTGTAGACTCTGTCTTTGTACTCCCGGTCCCATCCGGGCACAGCCTCTGCTGGCACCAGCACTGCACAGAATGGTCTATTGTGTACACAGTTGATGAACCTCCCTGTCATTGTCTCCTAATGCCGTCAGTTCACTCTTGCTGTTGTACTGCAGTGAGTTGGCACACTGTACAATAGCGTGAATCTTTTGTTATAGTGCCATGCTATAGCACCTAAAACCCTCTGTGGTCCACCTTGCACGCCTCTCTCCCCTCAAACCCTGGAAGCCACTCGTCTTTCTATTGTCTATGCAGTTTTATCTTACAGTGGTTGGAATCATCCAGTACATTACCACTACAGATGAGCTTCTCTCATTTAGCAACGTACATTTAGCATTCCTCTGTGTCTTTTTTTGTAGCCTGAAAACTCGTTTCTTCTTAAATAGTCGATTATAGATTTTTAACAGGTAGCTTAATATTCCATTGTAAATTAAAAAAAAAGAAATAGCATTTGCTTTTTGGTGAATATCTTTGCATTATTTACATACACTACAGAGTATTTATCCATTCACCCACCAAAGGACATCTTGATTATACGTCCAAGTTTCGGGAATTCTAAACAAAACTGCTGCAAGTGTCTACGTGAAACGCAATTACTGGGTGCAATAGTCTGAGATTCTTTAGTTTTGCAAGTTTATCTTTCCAGGTGCCTGTGGCATTTTTGTATTCCCAGCAACAATCAATGTTGATGGAAGTTCCCGCGGTAACGCATCTCCAGTACCACCTGGTGTCCTCAGCACCGTGGGTTTTGCCCGTTTCCGTGGGTGTTTGGTGGTATCATCTCGTTGTTTCAGTTTGCATTTCCATGATGTGATATTTGGATGTCCATCTTTATCAGGTATATTTTTTTTTCCAGTGAGATTCTGTGAAAATGGCTGACTTCCTTAGGGTCAAGTTTTAAGCGTTTTTTGAAGGAATCGTTCCTTGAAGGATATGCACATTGCAAAAATTTTTCCTCCCAGTGTGCAGTTTGTTTTTATTTTCTAGGCTGTGTATTTTGCAGGACAGATTTTTGATATTGATGGAATCCAATTTATCAGGTGTTTTTTGTTTGTTTGTTTGTTTGTTTATTTTTGTATGAACTCTGCCCTTGGACGTCATAGTAACGAGTCATGGCTAGCGACAAAATTATCACCTATTTTGTCTTTTAGGAGTTTCACAGCTTTGTATTTTACATTTTGGTCTGTATTTTTGAGTGGATTTTTGAGGAAAGTGTAAGTTTGCCTCTTTTTTGTGTTTTCTGCATGTAGATGCTCAGTTGTTTCGCCACCATCTGTGGGAAGAATTGTATGTTTCTTCGCTGTATTTGTTCAGATATTAGATGACAGTATTTATGTTGATCTGTTTCTGAGCTCTGAATTCTGTTCCATTGACCTGGTTGTCAATCATTTCAACAGTACCTGTCTGTCTTTATTATTATGACTTCATCGTTAGCTTGGAAGTCCTCCAGCTTTGTTCTTTTGGATATATAATACTTTAACCCAATTTCAAATTAACTGAAAATAAATGTATACTTGATTTTTATATTGGTCAGGCAGAGCATGTAAAGTTAGGTAAGTTGCATAATGTATCTGTAGTTCTCTCTGAATTGTCAGCCTAATAGTCATGTTTTCTCTAACTAATGAGATTCTGTTGTCTACTTTGAAGGTCTTTGTTTTTGTTTTATTTGCTTGATCGTTGTATGCAACGGAATACGTGTGGTTAACACAGCACTTTTGTTTTATTTCTAATGTTTTAAGATTCATTTATTTGAGAAGCATTGAGGGGTGGGGAAGAGAGAGTTGCCCTCTGAGCACTTGAAGCTGTGTCCTGCTCAGTCAGTGCGTTGCTCTCTAGGGCAAACAACCATAACACTTAGCCACGTTATACAGGATGCCAAAGTAAGATGCCAGGGGGCGCCAAGTCCACCAGCGTTAAAATTTTACATACAGCAGAGTCAAAAGTCTAGCGAGGGTTTTCTCAGCATGCACATCGGTGAGATGTCTTAGTGGAATCCTACCTCGACTTGCACTGGGTTCAGGTTGCTTTCTGGACCACGTATGTGCAGGCCTGTCCGACTGGAGGGAGAACCTGAACATGGGGAGATACCTAAAGGAACACTTGGAAAAGAGAACATTATTCTCTTTTGAAATGCGTGTTGATGGTTCTTACTCACTTTCCCATTGTTGCCATGATCTTCTCATTGATTTTGTGCGTGCTGTATACAAACACGATGTGAATGAAATCTGTTGTTCTCCGAACTTGTGGCAGTTGTTGCTACTCTTTCTCTCTGTGATCTCTTTTGGGGAAATCAAGTTCCTAAAGTTTTGTGTGATCGAATAGAACAAAATAGTCTTTGCTGCTCATCCTGTTCTGTTTGGTTTAAGAAGTTTTTTCTTATAGTTTTATCTTTTCTACAAGTTTTGAAGTTGGACCTTTCACATTTGAATGCGTAACTGATTTTGACTATGGTATGAGGTAGAGATCTGTGGCAAAAATGTCCAATCACAGCTGCTGGTTTATTCCAGCATTTAGTAAACTTAAAGTGAAAGTGTGAGTAGACTGGTGTGCAATATTATGTCATAATCATCCCTGTATCCTCCACTCTCTTAGCACACTTGTCTCCTACTGGCTACTTGGGAAGGTTTGTGAATTGGCACAAATGCCAGAACATCATGGTCTTCAGACACCTCACAAGGCCCCTTTCCTGACACTGAACTTCTGATCACCCTTGAAAAATAACATTAGGAGGGCCCAGCGCAGTAGCCTAGTGGCTAAAGTCCTCGCCTTGCACATGTCGTGATCCCATACAGGCTCCTGTTCTAATCTTGGCAACACCATTTCCTATCCAGCTCCCTGCTGTGGCCTGGGAAAGCAGTCAAGGACTGTCCAAAGCCTTGGGACCCTGCACCATCATGGGAGACCCAGAAGAGGATTTGGGCTCCTGGCTTCAGATCTGTGCAACTCCAGCCATTGTGGCCGCTAGGATGCAAGATGTTCCTCTCTGACTCTCCTCTCCTCTGTATGTCTGACTTTCCAATAAAAACAAAAATTAGTCTTAAAAAAGAAAAATGACATTGGGATCACAGTAGCTTCTTTCTCTATCTGGCTGGGCAGTGTCCCCTGCTCACCCATCATCCTGTTCTCCTAAGAGATTTCTCAGAACCTATCCCATGTTCCATCTCCAGCAAACATGCACAGAGAGCAGGAGCTCTGAAGACAGTAAAAACCATTAATAATGACCAACAGTAGCTTATCACTGTGCCTTCCCCAGAGGAAGCTAGATCTGTGCCTTTGGAGGGTACAACTAACCACAGTCCGTGTCCCAGTGACCCAATGTGTCTCAGACATCACAAATCAGGGAAAAGTGTCTGTTGTGGTTTTGTTTCCAATTTCCTTACTCACCCAGTTGCTGGTAAAATTAAGATCCCAGAAGAATCACTTTGCTTTTCAAATATCAGAGTTAAGATAGCACCCAATATGGGGGTAAAGTTCTCTTCTGAATCATATTAGCATGAGAGGGAAATATTTCCACTCACAGCCTGTATGCCTGCCCTGTGTATTTATCTGCATGCTTTCAATTCTAAGCAATGGAGCATGTATTTATTCGTTCTTTACTGGAATAGGCACTTCTAGGACAAGCAGAGAAGCATTTCCTGATGCACTGCGGGTGACAGAGTAGCAGAAAGGGAAGAAAAAAAAAAAAAACCTGTGTTTGGGCTGGTCCTAGCTTCATCACTTCCTAGCTGACAACCTACCGTGAAAACAGTACATGTCCACCATGTGGAATACTGGTAAGAATTAGCTACAGTAACGAAAGAAGGTACACGGTGTTGTCTCCTGCGTTCTAGGCCATCGAGAGATTATTAGCAGATGATGGTGATGAAAAACAAGATGAAGGGGGAAAGACGATGGGGTAGAATGAAATGAGCCAACCGTTCCATCTGCTCTATAAATAGACACCTTACAGATCAGAAACCACTTACACTGACATAAGACCTGTATCGTATTTTGAACCAAAAATACGAAATATGATCTAACAAGTAAATGAATCCAAGAGCATAAGGAATCTAATATTAGAAATGGGAATCATTCTAGAACGTGTGAGACATGCAGTCCCTGGTAACTAAAAGACGAGCCTTAAGATAGGAAAGATCACTTCTGTCCTGGCAAGGTTCATGGCGGGGGTGAGGTCTGCTTGGGATCTCGAAGGATCTTTATCGGGCAGATAGTGGGGAAGAAAGGAGAAATTGCAGGTGGCAAAAGTGCCATACAACAAGACCAGATGAGAAAAACCTCATCTTCCAGGAGCCTCTTTGTCATGAGGAAACCGTTACAGATAATCTGCCGGACTTCTGAAAATCCCTGGGATGGAGAAGGAAGCAGGGAAATGAGGTGAGAATGAAATTACCAGGAGCCAGCCTGCAGCTTCTCACACACACACACACACACACACACACGTTTCTGATAAAGCACTCAGCTTGCATGGATTATCCATTGCCTTTTTTCCAGTAAAAGTTTATTTGAAAAAAAAAGACTTCCCACTGCTGATGAATGCTTGGGGAAAAAAAAAAAAAACTTATCATTGGCCGTTGTGTTTTATAAGTAATCTAAGTGGTCCTTTGGGCGACCCCCATAATGATTTGCTTTGGCTATTCATCATGCAAAATTATTTGAAACCTATCTAGCATAGCAATGAATGATGTTATAGGATGTTACTTCGGTCTAGGACCAAACTGTACATAATTTTCTGTATTTTTTTTTGGAGGCTTAACACATATTTTCTTACTTTTCTCAGTGTTATTTATTGAGGTGTATTGATGAAAAGTTGTATGTCTTAAAAGTGCACATTGTAGGTTTTTGATGTAAATGTACCTTGTGAAATGATTCTTACAATCAAACTGACACGTCCATGATCTGGAATAGTGACCATTCTGTTTGTGCAAATGTTCGGTTGAGTTCAGAAATGAATGCATCCATTCCTGGGCTTTTTATTACTGATTCATCCTCTTTTATTACTGCTCAGTGTAAAGACCCTGTTACAGCAGGACTCAATCTTGCTGAAGTACTCAGGAACTTTAAAAAGGATATTCGCATGTAAGTTCATAATAACCTGTAACATTCTGCATCATTATGTGCTACTAGTTGTAATGTCTCTCTCTGCATCTCCAGTCTTATTTGAAGTCTTCTCTCTCTTTTTTTTTTTTTTTTTTTTTTGCTAAGACTAGTTAAGGCTTTGTCAATTTTGCTTATTTTTTTTTTAAGAAACAGCTTGTCTTTTCACTGACTTTGTACTCTTTTCTACTCCTTATTTCATTTATTTCTACCTTCAGTGTTATTCTTTCTTCCCTTTTACTAATTTTGGACTTGATTTATTCTTGTTTTTCTAGTCCCTTGAGGTACAGCAGTAATTGAGATATTTCTGCTCTAAGTGTTTTTGTTTTGTTTTGTTTCGGTAGGAGTAAATTGCTAGAAATTCCTTCTTAGTTCTGCTTTAGCTATATTCTGTAGGTGTTGCTGTGTTTTGTTTCCATTTTCATGTGTTTGAGGAATATTTAATATTTCTTCCCTAAACTATTCTTTGGACAATCCTTGACTGCTTTCCCAGGCCACAAAGCAGGGAGCTGAATGAGAAGTGAGGCTGCCAGGATTAGAGTCCATTTTCAATTTCCCGCAAACTTTGTAAAGCCCTCTCATATATGAATTAGAATTATGTTTTCCTGAGGGTTTTATTTTTCTTTGGTGTTACTAACCTCTCAAGGATTTGTTTTTGTTTGAAAACCAAATGTGATAATATTGCTAACATGCCTCAAAATTGGCTGACATAAAACTGTGTTCAGTAGATGCTAATTATCATGAAGGGTCAATTTTTTTTTTCAACTGAGTGGTTCACAACTGTGTAATAAGCTCTTGGGTAATTAATTGAGGACTTAGGATAGAGATAGAAACTCATGCTTCCAGGAGCATGAGTATAAATATTCACACAGAGAACTGGAAATCATTTGAGGTTAGTTGGGATGCATATGACATAGTGATATCACTTTAGCTCCCTTTTTCAAAACACTTAATTATGAAACTGGAAAGAAGCAGCAAGTGGTACTCTGGGTTCTGAAAGAGGAGGGCACTTCTTTATATCCCATACTCAACTGCAGTCAGCTCTGCTAACCTCACAGCAAATTGTAATTTTTTTTTATCTACCCATCATGCATTTCATTGGATGCAGGCTTTATATTCCCAGAATTTGATGATGCAGTAAACAATTAACAATATTAATTGTGACTGACGATATGCATGGGAAAGTCTTCCTTCGTGGAATCCATGTGGAATTCTAAGAGCAGCCATGGTCACATTAATCAGACTGTTATTAACCTAAACTGCCGAGTGGGAGAGTTCAAAAAGTGCAGTGTGCAAAAGCTCCAATAAACCAGAGAGGCCTTTTAGGCTGGTGATTTAAGAAAGCTTTACATTTTTATTTCCAATTAACCTATCAATAGTGATGTCACTTAAATACTCCTAAGGAATATTATCTCTTCATTATTGCTGGAAAACATGCTGCCCAATTTCATAGCTCAGCTGTTCTCATGCATGGATGGACAATTTGAATTAACTCCAACCAAAGCAAGATCCTAGTCGTAAAATTTAAGTAATTAATATGAGACTTCAAATAGTCAAAGAAAATAAAGTGGATAATGTTTATTTGGGGGCATCAAAATTATAGTGCTGCAAAACCGCTCTAACTTTCTGCTTACCCAACTTAGCATATCAATGGAAAAATTATTGTAATCCTGGCGCTCATTGCCAATACCACTGAATGCAGTGGCAGTGAATAAAGACTCGGGAAGCTGTGTTAAAATCAAACTCTTGAGGAATGATTGTGTCATTATATTACGTCCAAAGAAGTGTAGACAGCAGAGAAGTGACTCTTTTCCCTTTTGCATGCTCTTGGTGCCTTGTTGAAGTTGGCTGAAACAGAGCATCCATAATCCTGTCGATCTGAAATTTTGGCACTTGCAGCTTTGACACGAGGAAACCAGCATTCATCACAGGAGGAAGGAGTTAAAGTGGCCAGGAAGAGCCCTTGTGGTTTCTGGAGGTCAAAAGTCCATCTTCTGGTTTCTCTGGGTGGCAACCAAGGTACTGCATTGACAGGAATGGATCCTTCGGGAGGCTCTGCGGGACAGCCGCTTGCTTGCATTTTCCGGGATCCAGAGGCTCATCCGCCCCTTGGCATGCAGCCCCTTTTGCCATCTTCAAACCCAGCAACTTAGCATTTTCTTCCCTCTAATCTCTGACCTCTGTTTCAGTCCTTTTGTGTCTCAGACCTTGTGACACTCGTTGATTATTTGGGGCTCATCCGGGATAGTCTTCCCACCTGGAGCTCCTGAACATAAGCACTTATGCACAGTCCCTTTTGCCACAGAAGGCCACATGTTCCTATACTCCCGGGACTAGGAGGTAGCCCTTTTTGGAGAGCTTGGACTTTATCTGCCTGGCACAAGGAGGCAGACGTATTGTGTGTGGTTCCCTCACTTTGTGCTCTGGGCCTGGTAATAGCACTTCCATCCACAGCTTAGCTCTCCTCGGGCAGCCCCTCATTCATGATTCCAGCTCTCATTTTGCCCCAGGAATCTTGCTCAATGTGTTGAGATCTTTGAGAATGCAGGAGAGGAGAGGGTCACAGCATCTGCCACATGGACCCTTCCTTGTCTCAATAGCTCTCCTTGGGCTGTCTTAATGCTACCCATGCTTCTAGAATAATCCTGTCGTCTAATTATCTTCAGGATCCAAGCCAACTTGTATGCCTATAACCTTTCTTAGTGTATCTTTCCCTAGTTGAAATCATGCCTCGAAGGAGTAAATAGGAATTGGCTTATTCAGAGTCACCGGGAAAGAAAAAGAAGACAAAGGGATCATATATGAAAAAGCACCAAGACAGAAACACTCTGAATAACTTAGAACAGTAGGAAGAAAGTATCATAGCCCCATGTTGTGATGCCAGGCTTAAACGTACAAGGCCAACACCCTGAAAACATATGTATGCACTCTTTTACCTTGTAGTTAAGTTGTGTTCCATTTTGCATGAAGGTTGTCTTTGAGAGAACGTATGATACTTGCTTTGGGGAACTTCTTTATTTCATTGAGCATAATGATCTCCACTGGGGACCATTTTGTTGCAAATGGTAAAATTTCATTTTTTTTCAAGGTCGTGTAGTAATCCATGGAGTATATTTACCATGGCTTCTTTATCTGTTCCTCTTTTGATGAGCGTCTGGGTTGTTTCCACATATTACTATTGTGGATTGTGCTGCTATAAATATAGGCTTACAGGTCGATTTCTCATATGCAGAGTTCACTTCATTTGGATATATTCCCAGTAGTGGGTTAGCTGAATCGAATGGTAAATCCAGTTTCAGTTATCTGAACACTCTCCATACTGACTTCCAAAGTGGCTGTACTGGTCTACACTCTCACTAAACCTGGAGTTCGGTTCCTTTTTCCCCACATCAACACCAGCAAGTGTTGTTAGCAGACCTCTGAATGTAGCTCATTTTCACTATTATTCCCCAAGTGATGATAATAATATAGTCTGGTAGAGGCAAAATCTGCTTTTGTTTGTTTTGGAAGTTTTCATTTCATTTTCAAATACAAATGAAAGCTTTGCTGGTTATGTAATTCTAGGTTGACAGGGGTTTTTTCTTCTTCTTCTTCTTTAGAGTGGCTAGTATGTCATCGCCTTTTCTTCTGTATGTAAGGTTTTCTCTGAGAAGTCAGCTGTGAGTCTGAGTGGTGTTCTTCTGTGGGTTAGCTGATGTTTCTCACATTCATATTAAAGTATCTTTTCTTATTCAACTGAAGAGAGTTTGATTATGAAATATTGTGATGGGGATAACTTCTGGTCAAGTCTATTCAGGGTTCTCTGGCCTTCCTATATTTGGATTCCCCTTTCTGCCTCCTTGCCAGGGAAATTGTCATTTATTATTTCACTGAATACATCTTTCAATCCAACTTCTCCTTCCATACCTTCAGGGACTCTTACAACACTTATGTTTGGCCTTTTGATGGTGTCTCTGAATTCTAGATTTTTTTTTTCACTCAGTTCCTCTTACATATTTCTAAATGAGCATCTTCCCATGTGATGTCTTCTAAGCTCTGAAACCTGCCTCAGTTATTCCATTATTAAAACTTTCCATTGTATTTTTACTTTGCTCTACTGAATTCTTCATTTTTAACATTTCAGTTTGATTCTGGTCCAGGGCTGCTAACACCTGTGTAACTTACTCCTTGGACTCCTCATCTATTTCTTGTTGTTTTTAAAGAGCTTTTTTCAGCTCTTTATCTGGCAGTTCCTCGATGTCCTTCTCAACCAATTCTGACATTGAAATCATCTTTTGATCCTTTGCAGTGGAGGCATTAGCGTCCTCATTCGTGGTGCCTGTGCCTTTGGTCATTGCAACTCAAATGAGCAGACTCTTGTGCTCAGACCCATGCTGACTTTAAGCTGGGATGTCCACCAGGTCTGCATATCGATGTTAGTCCTGTTGGGTGCCTGGTTCTCTGTTTGTGGCTCTGATACCATTCCCTCCAATGAGTTTTATCCAAGGAACCTGTTGCTGAGCTCCTGCCACAGGCTTGGTGTCCAGCTCCACTCAAATCTCCTCTCTCCACCCGTTGTGATCCTGTGTCGTGGCCATGTGGTTGTCTGCTCAGCCTTTCTCCCTCTCACAGTTCAAGCAGCACCCAGGATTGATTAAGCACCAGCTGTGTCATTCGCTATTGGTGCTCCTTGCAATACATAGGTTGCAATCCAGACCTGTTTAGAACAGACCTACTAGATGCCCGGTTGCTAGTATCTTCCTGGTGGGACCAGCAGAATGTATTTGTGGTATCAGATTGTGTGGAAGACCCTTGGAAAGTCAGATGTGGGTTCTCCCCATGTTTGGTGCACGTGAAGTTCACTGTTCCCCGCCCTCCACCTCCTGCCCCAGATGCTTTCGCTACAGTACTCAGAATGTTGCACGGTGTGCCACCTGTAAGAGGAGGAAGCTCGGGGCTGTGTGCCCTACCCTACTCCCGCACCCATCCTTGGGGACTCTGCTGCCCAAAAGCAGCTTGTGATCAGATAAAAATCGGCAGGGCCCACAATTCTATGGCTTGATTCATCTCCAGGATTCCCAGTGATCTTCCCTTCCCACCTGGCAGAGCTTTGATCCCCAGTGGGGTTTCTGTTGACGCTTCTGCTTCCTTGTGTGCACATATCTCCAGCGAGCTCTCTTTCAACGTCCTGCCCACGCCTACGACCCAGAATCATGCCCTCTCCGATTCTTCTGTGCTAATCTCCCATCGATTTGAACATTTCCTCACCTTATCCTGCCATCTTTTCTCCTCCTTCTTCAGACTTGCTGTTCAATTTACACTTGTGTTAAAAGTTTCCTCTCTGGGACAATCTGCTTAATGTGATTCGCTCGCTTTTCTTGCTGGGGTAACTGTGCACAATAGTTAATAATAAAACCAAAGCTTTCTAATAGGCCCGCAGATTCCACCTAATTCAATTGCAAATATAATGAAAGAAATGGAAAGGTTACCCAAACACACTGCATAGCTGCTTGGAAAGTAGTATACTGCAATGCTATTAACCATGAGAATTGTCATTACATAGTAAAGGTCATTGTCAAGTTGAGACTCACCCTGTCCTTTGTTCTAGCAGGGCACTGGGGGCCAACTATTCCATTATCAGAGCATCCTATGATGATTTCCTTAGCAGCAAATTCTGGTTATGCTTCCTGGGACTTTGTGGTTTCATCCACATTCCTTTAGATATGCTTCTCATATCTTCACCCTACTCTAAGAATCTATGGAGGTCACCATTGCTGAAACCTCATTTAATCTCTGGTTTAAGGGAAAAAACAAGAATCATTGTGACTTGGCAGGAAGTAGTTAGGTATTTCAAGAAAGGCTGAAAAACTCTAAGTGCACTAAAGCTTAACTTCCTGTGTCGTGAGAATGGAGATGTTTCCTAGCACTGAAAAGTAACATTCATTGAGTCAGCTGTGATTAACAAAGAACTTAAATGTCAGGAATGGTGGCAGGTCAGATGACACAAAGACAATGGGTATATTCTTGTCCATGTGACAGCCTGTGGGTGAGGAATTATTTTGACATTACCCTGTGACAGATTATTAGCTATACAAATGGTCCGCAAGTAAGTCCCTCAAGAAAAACACACACACACACACACACACACACACACAAATGATCCATTACTTATTGGTGTGATGTTCTAAAGAAATTCAGTTTCCCATACATAATCTAAAATTGTTTCAGTCACGCAGAATCATGAAAAATAGGTTCTTGTGGAGCAATGGTAACATGAAGACCATTCAGTGGTGACAATTGCAAGGCTTCTTTGGGGTCATGCCTGGGCAACCCTTTAAAGCCAGGAGTACCCTGGCTTAAGTCTGAAAAACTTCAAGACCTAATCAAATTCTTATGAAGACTTCAGGGAGCCAAACCGCATACTTTGCGTTTCACATGCCACAAACATTGCATATACTACAGTGTATAGCTCTTTCTTACAACCTAAACTACTAGCTACTTAAGAAATACTAAGGGGCAAGCATTTAGCTCAGTCAGTGATGAGAACATCGCACACTAGGGTATGTGGGTCCAATCCCCAGCTCTGAATCCTCATGCCAGCTTCCTGCTAAGGTAGATCCTTGGAGGCAACAGTGATGACTCAGGCGACTGGGTTCCTGCCACCTCCATAGGAGACCTGGATTGAGTGACTGCCTCTTGGCTCCAACTCTGCCCATTGCAGACATTTGGAGAATGAACCAGCTTAGGGAGAAGAGAGTTCTCGTATCCCAAACACCCACAATATCTATGATTGGCCCAAAACCACAATGAGGAGCAGGGAACTCAATCCATGACTCCCATATGAGTCCCACTTGAGTCAACACTACTTCTCCGAATGCACCGAGGCACTCACATCTGGGAGGTGGGCATCATGACTGCTCGACCAAATGCCCACCGCTCTCTTTGTTCTCTCTCTCTCTCGCCTTCCATCCTTTATTCCTCTTTTTACCAGCCTCTTTCTCTCTCCCTGACTGAAACTTGATATTTTCACATACCTCTAAGAATGAGGAAAGATCATCAAGTTTCATCTTAGGGATGTAGATCCATTAAAGAAAGTTGATGCCATGTGTGGTTGGTCCCTGAGAGGACTGTGTGCTAGAAGCTTGGGCCCAGTATAAGATATCGAGACATCTTGGGGCCTGGCGGCGTGGCCTAGAAGCTAAAGTCCTCGCCTTGAACGTGCCAGGATCCCATATGGTCACCGGTTCTAATCCCGGCAGCTCCATTTCCCATCCAGCTCCCTGCTTGTGGCCTGGGAAAGCAGACAAGGACAGCCCAAAGCCTTGGGACCCTGTACCCAAGTGGGAGACCTAGAAGAAGTTCCTGGTTCCCGGCTTCAGATCAGTTGTAGCTCACTGGGGGAGTGAATCATCAGACGGAAGATCTTCCTCTCTGTCTCTCCTCCTCTCTGTATATCTGACTTTGAGAGAGTTGGAACCTGATTTGATGTCATGAGCTCACAAGGCACTCCCCACCCTCAGAAGGGACTGATGCCCATCTCACAGGTATAGGAGTGAAGGTCTGGTGTCTCAAAGAACTAGATTAGTGAGTGTAAAGAACGGGTTGTTACAAAGCAAGACCACCCTACATGTTTTGTGAATTTTCCACTGTTTTTTTTTTTTATTAGATCAATTCCCATGATAATGATGTTGTAAGTGCTATTCTGGGTCACATTTTGGCAGCTCCAGTAAAATCAGCTGAGGTTAGAAAGCAATGAAAGAACCTGTTTTTCCTGAAACAAATGAGTCTGCTACATCCAGACACCAAGAAGATGAAAGTAAAATAAATCACTTTCCCAAATGTATTTGAGGAGTTACAGCTAAACCTATTACACATAAGACTGATATTGGAATGAAAAAGAAAATTAAACCTTTTTATAATTAATGTTGTCACAAGGAGAGATAGGAGACTTGTAGCCAGGCCTTGATGGAACTGTAACCACTAAAGCTAGTGACAGTGTGTCCAGACATCTCACGCCAGAGTCTAGGTCAGCCGGAGCATTTCAGCCTGTTGCCTTATCACCCCCAGGACATTTTATTTTTCTAAATTTTTATAGGATCTTGAGCTGTGCTCAAACTTCTACTGCTCCCAAGGAGGCAGGAAATCAGCCCTGTATTGGGGCTGAGTTACCACGGTGAGGTTGAAAGCGCTCAGATCAAGAGCCAAGCCTACGTGGAAAGCTGAAATTGTGTAAATCTGTCCAAGCAACGAGGGAGCCCAGGCTCCTGAGTGCCTCAACCCTGAAATGCACACCGAGGGGATATTAGCCCAGCCACTGGCCCCCTCTCCTTCCTCCTTCAGCTTTCTTTTAAAAAAGATTTATTTTATTTTGATTGGAAAGTCAGATATACAGAAAGGAGGAGAGACAGAGAGGAAGATCTTCCATCCGATGATTCACTCCCAAAGTGGCCGTGACAGCCAGAGCTGAGCCGATCCGAAGCCAGGAGCCAAGAGCTTCTTCCAGGATCTCCTATGTGGGTACAGGGTCCCAAGGGTTTACGCTGTCCTTGTCTGCTTTCCCAGGCCACAAGCAGGGAGCTGGATGGGAAGTGTGGCTGCCAGGACACAAACTGGAGCCCATATGGGATCCTAGCACACTCAAGGCGAGAACTTTTGCCACTAGGCTACCACGTCAGCCTCCTTCCTTCAGTTTTCAAGACCACCCCTCATCTCCCTTGCTACTTCCCTGCCCCCCCCCAACACACATAATTTAGTTCTCACAAGTTCTTTGTAAGGAAAATAAACACACACAAAAGAATGAAAGCAGGAGAATGTTTAAGTCCTTGTAGGCTCTGGTGTGGGACCGGTGTGTAAGAGCTGTGTCTACTTATTTCACAATACGATATCCCTACACTCTCTGTCACCCTCTTCATCTTGAAACATTACACAATGTCCCATCACACAATGAAGCCCTATTCACTCACAAATCCACAGAGTGCATGTCCTAGCAGTTACACAGAGGAGACCCAGTCCCTGCCCACAGTGGCCCAGCATCTCTTGTCCAAGGCTTCCCAATGTCCCACATAGCTAAACACTGTGACAACCCCCAGGCCAGCTCCCTTCTTCAGTCTCAACATTTTCTCCAGCCCCATGCTCCATACCGATGTCTCATGGAGGCTCTGAGTGCCATCCCTGCCTCCGTGGTCAGGTGGAACTCTTGTACAACTCCTAGTACCTTGTTCGTTTTGTCTTCGAAACAAAGACGAAGCTCTTGAGTAGCGCAGTCAGGTACCGACATTTCCTCAAGCACGGCATGCACTCACATCTCCAGGCCTTGTGTCATGTTGCTCCAGGTACCCAGGGTGCTTTCCCTTCTCCTTTATTTGGAGAACGCTACTAAAAGTGTACAGATTCAGCTTATATCACCCCCAGGAAGCTGACCCTGACCACCACCACCACCCCATCCTCGACTTGATGTCTTTTTCATTCCTTGAGTGCTTTGTGACTGCCTCTGTCATAACTGAAGTATATTTAATAGTAGTTGTCTTATTGATTCACTTTTCCCCCAACCAGATTAAAATCAATAAACAAAAAAAATAATACATTTATCTGTGTATGACCAGTGGACTTTGTAGTGTTTAGTTATTGTTGACTGAGTGTGGTCACTGTAAATCTAGCAAGGAAGATTGAGAATGCTAAATCCGTAATTATGTTATATAAGGGATGCACTGGCTAGTGGATCCTTGTGCTTGGGAAGACAATAGGGTCGAGAAAGACCTCCAAGAAGAGAAGATGCAGGTTCTGACCTTGAGAAAGTTCCAGATCACAGGCCTACGGAGGAAAGAAGGCAACAAGAGCAGTGGCGTGTGGAAGGGCCTGGACACGCCAGTCTTTGTGTCACCATTGAGGTTGTGTTTCCTGGAAGGTCGCCGGCGTGTTCTAGTTATCCTTTGTCACCCAGGGTTGTGGTCTCATCTGCTGAAAGTGTAAAAATACGGACACTGGGTGGGTGAAGAACATATAAGGTTTAATTTAAAATGAAGGTGGGAGGGAAATACAGAGAGGGGAGAAGAAGACGGGAGGGAGGGAAGGAGGAAGAGAGAAAGAGAAAGAGGGAGAGAAAGAGAGAGAGAGAACTCCAGGGAAATCACTGGGAGGAGGGCCTCGCACATCCCATTCTGTGGAAAGATTTTCCCAAAAATCTTTTTAAGAACACTTTAACAGTCATCTTGCTGTGCACCTGTATTGCTTACTCCATCAGTTTGGCTAGAATTCTGCCCAGGCGCCCTCCCTGCACTAAACTCCTTTGAGTTACACACATATGATTGGGGGGTTCTCTCCCAAATGCTGCTAGTTATAGTCCTGGTCTGGTTAGGCTGTAATTCCCAGCTGCACCACTCATCTGTTCCATTTTACAACCGCAGGTGTGTGTGTGTGTGTTGTTTTCTAACTCAGTCTTTAACTCTTACCTCCTTATCTTATCAGGTCACAAACTTTCTGGGGTTTCAATTGCCTGCCTCTTCACAGCCAGCCTTATTTTGCCTAAGGCTTACTTCCTGCACTAACCCTCCATGTGCCTTTAAGCAAAGTTCACTTTTTAGAGCTTGGCTCGAGTATTTGTTAGAGACCATTCTCCCACTCCATAATATAGCCTCCTGCCTTCACTTCCTACCTAAATTCAGCCTAACTTAACAAGCTTTGCCCTATCCACATCATTAGAAGAGTGACTATAAAAATGAAAATCAGGTTAACAGTCTCCCATGTAGGCATGTAGTTTGTGCCCCAGGGCTCCACTTCCCATCCAGCTCCCTGCTTATATCTTGAGAAAGCCGCAGGGGATGGCCCCAAGCCTTGGAACCCTGCATCCAAGTGGGAGACCTCGAGGAAGCTCCTGGCTCCTGGCTTCAGATTGGCTCAGCTCTGGCTGTGGCAGCCACTTGGGGAGTGAACCAACAGACAAAAGTTCTTTCTGTCTCTCCTTCTCTCTGCAGATCTGTCTTTCCAATAAAAATAAATACATATTTTTAAAAAAAAGAAAAGAAAGAAAGAAAATGAGTTTCAGATATAGGAGAGAAAGAGAGAAGAAAGAGGAGAAATGGAAGAAGAAGAAAAGAATCATCTAAGGCCTGAATTGGGCCAGTGGACTGTGGGACATGTTTAAGGATGCAGACAGGTGCCGGGAAGTTAAAAAAAAAAAATCCAACGAGACACCCCACCACCACCACCACCCCAGGTTTCTGACTTAACTGAATGGCGTTGCCCTCAACCAAGCTTAGAAACAAAAAGGGAAAACTGCTTTAGGAGGAAGGTAGTAAACTTGGATGCTACTGTTGAATTGCAGCAGATTGAGCATCAGCGATGGGTTTAGGAATCAGCCGGATATGTGATCTGAAGTTCAGAAGAGTCTAGACAGGAATGCAGATCCTCCTTGCACCGTTCCTGGAGTCTTGTTCTGCGTCGACATGTTAACGTTGTCTCATGAGTTTTCAGCCATCAGTGAGAACTTCTCAGGGAGGGATCGTTGGTCCCTCCTCTGCCATTGGCCTTAGAGCAAGGTGCTCAACTTCAGGTTACGCCTCTTGCCACAGAGGACACTGCTACCAGAAAAGCTGAGTGGGTTCTCGCCTCTGCTTTGTGTAGAATGAAAGAGCTAGGAATCAATTCCAGACAGAGTAGTTTCATTTGCAAAGTGACCAGCTCAACGTAGGAAGCAGAAAAGGAAAAGCACTTCCTGAGAGAGAGCCGGGAGGTGGGCTACCTCCTGAAAACAGAGGGGATGAGACACTGAGGACTTTACAAGGATCTTAGGATTTTAAGCGTTCCCTAATCCCTCCTTGTCTGGGCGGGAACATGCGAGAAAGAGGTTCCCCGTTGGTGGGTTCTCAACCAATTAGGAAATGGCTGGGAATTTCTTGGACCACCCACTTGAAGGTGTGGCAGGACTGGGTCCGTTTGACAAGCTGGGAATTACAATGATGGAGAAGCTGAACTGGGCGGGGCTTATGTCCTGTTCCATCAATTCCTGCAGCATTCTCTTGGACAGTGGCTGAGCTGCAATTTATTCTGCCATTCTTCCTGCTTTAAAGAGTTTATGGGGTCCAAGCAAAGTGACATTTTTGCAAAGCAACAAATTGTGCTCTACCTGGCTAATTTGTCTTACGTAACTTGCATCGAATGAAATATATTCTAATTCAAAATTCCCTGACAGTGATAACACTGTGAGAGTTACAGGACGTGCTCAAACTGCTTGTAATTAAACCTCTTGTATTATGCATCTCTCTTCAAAAAAAAGGCTCCGTGGAAATCGCTTATGGATCCAAGTTCTTTCTGATAATTCTGGAGGGTTTAGTGTTTAAACAGTTTGTGGCACCCAGATGCAAACATTACCAAGACCGTTGGTTGGTTATGTATTCTTAATGGAGGAACTCATTTTTTTAAATCAAAAGATTGAATAGAAAAATTCACCATTAAACTTGAATATCAACCAACCGCTTTTACTTACACGGCAGGGACGATTGCAATAGCACCCAGAAAAATTTAAATGGTGCATAACAAAAGTTCTCAGAGAAGCAGAAAAACCAATCATTCCAGGCAGCATGGTTCATCAGACACCTCACTCTGTTGCAGACTGGCAATCCAGTCAATGAAAAAGGCTTGACCTATTTGTTTATTCAAAGCAAAGGTATCAGATGTAATCCCTAATTCTTTTCAAAATGCTAAGTAGTTTAGCCTCTGCCACACCAGCTAAATAGATTTGATGTATCCCCGCAGCCCTGTGATCTGGAATTTTCTATGAAGATGGAGAAAACCTGGTGGTCAGAGTCAGGCTGCAGTAAGTCACTCCGATGCTCTCAGCAAACAGGCCAGTGTGGGTGCCTGATTCGCCTGTTGGAAATGCGACTGGAATGGAACCATCTTCAACCAATTTAATTTTCCTTCCTTTAACAGGTAGGAGATCAGATCATTGAGATCAATGGGGAGAGCACAAGGGACATGACACATGCCCGGGCCATAGAACTCATCAAGTCTGGAGGAAGACGAGCAAGGCTACTGCTGAAGCGAGGCACGGGTCAGGTCCCAGAATATGGTACGTTTCACATGTTGATTCACCTTCTTTTCCATTTCGCTTGGATTTCCTATTTGTCCAAGCTTATTTTTGTTCTCGGTAGTTCAGTTCTCTGTTTCTACCTAAAGATGCCTTTTGTTATCAGTGGATATGTAAGCACATATGTCCATTTAAGCCCACAGTGTTTATGCGTGTGAACTTTTTGCTTTTGCTCACTTAGTTAGGGAATGCTTCAGATAGCAACAGTACAATCTCTCAGGGCATCTCTGAGCGTGCAGGGATGTCCAGCACCGCTTACATAGATGACAACTTCTGCAATTCGGCTGATGGAACTCTGTTCATTTGAGTCCACAGTAATTTATCAATCCATTGCTTCAACTGCTTGTGTATCAGTTGGTCCCAGAGGATTTGTAACTGGGCCAGAGGACAATTGCAAGCAAATCTTTAATATAGGAAACTGAAAATGCCTACTTCATTTAGGGAAATAATTGCATTTCCTTGGCATTTGGGCCAGTGAAGAGCAGTAGAGATACAGGGTTGACATTGTGGCATATTGGACAGAGCAGCTGCCTGCAGGAAAGACATCTGTAGACAACAGTTCATGCCCCAGCTGTTCCATTTGCTCCAGCTCCCTGCTAATGTACCAGGGAAAGCAGCAGAAGACGCTTTGGATGCTCAAGTGCTTTGGATCCCTGCCACCCGTGGGAGGAATCCAGATGTTGCTCCTGGTCCCTGCCTGATCCAGCCCCAACTCTTATGGCCATCTAGGGAAATGAACCAGTGGGTGAAGATCTGCCCCTATCATCTATCTCTCCCTCACTCTTCTCTCTATAACTCTTTCAAATAAATAAATCTGAGAGGAGAGAGGGAGAGAAAAAGAGAGAGAGAGAGCGCGCGCTATAAAAGCCTTGCCTTGAGCTGGAAAAATATTCAGAAGTTTCTGTAAGGTGGCATCTGTGTGCAAGGAGATATTTCATTCCAATTCCTGCCCTTAACACTTGGAGCTAATGGACTATTTTAAATATTTATATTAGCAGTAAGGGCAGGCTCAATCCTGCTAAATGGCATGCATATTAATCCCTTTGTAAAGAATCTGAACTCTTGGGGGTAGAATAATTCTTGTACCCCAGAGCATTAGCTGCTTTAGTCAAAAATCAAGAGAATTGGAAAATTCTATCATTTCTAAAATATTTAAAGGTATGGTTTACTCCACAATAAGATTTGACTATTATTTATAACAAGGAATTTTCACAGGGCTAATATTATTCTTGCAAGTTCTTCTTGAAAAAGTTCATCTGACCAACATGACCACCCTAGGTTTTCCTTTCCTTCATGGATCCAGTATTGATTCCATATTCTTTCATCATCCACCACTGTGGCTAGTTTAACTATGAGCAGTTGGCAGCCTTTACTACAGCTCACACTGTAATGCAAAAAACCGTGAGAACACCTCAAATCATCTTGAAGAAAACAAACAAAAAGGGGCCACTGCAGTGGCTTAACAGGCTAATTCTCCACTGGCATCACACATGGGCACTGGTTCATATCCCAGGTGCTCCACTTCTGATCCAGCTCCTTGCTAACAGCCTTGGAAAACAGTGGAGGATGACCCAAGTTCTTGGGAACCTGCACCCATGTTGGAGACCTGGAAGAAGCTTCTGGCTTCTGACTAGATGAGCTCAGCTTCAGCCTTTGTGGCCATTTGGGAAGTGAATCAGTTCATGGAAGGGGTGTGTGTGTGTGTGTGTGTGTGTGTGTGTGTGTGTGTTCTCTCTGTAAATCTGTCTTTCAAACAAAAACTAAATCTTTTTAAAAAAGAAACAGAACCGGGTCTGGCATGATAGCATAGTGGTTAGGTCTTTGCCTTGCATGCCCGGGATCCCATATGGGTGCTGGTTCTAGTCCCAGCAGCCCAGCTCCCTGCTTGTGGCCTGGGAAAGCAATCAAGAATATGGCCCAAAGCCTTGGGACCTGCACTTGCGTGGGAGACCAAGAAGAAGCTCCTGGCTCCTGGCTTCAGATTGGTTCAGCTCCAGCCATTGCAACCGCTTGGGGAGTGAATCATCGGACTGAAGGTCTTCCTCTCTGTCTCTCCTCCTTTCTGTGTATCTGACTTTGCAAAAAAAATAAATAAATAAATAAATCTTAAAAAAAACAGAAAGGAAGAAAAACAAATTTTGGACAGTAATTCAAGAGCATATCAAGATTTTTGGCATCACTTAAACATGTCTTGTTAAATATATGATCTTTTTTATGTAATAATGTTTATTTATTTATTTGAAAGGCAGAGTTACAGAGGGGGAGAGAGAAGCAAAGAGAGGGGAGAGAGAGATCTTCCATCCACTGGTTCACAGCCCTAGATAGCCCCTTGACCAAGGCTGGGCCCGGCCAAAGCCTGGAAGCGGGAGCTTCATGTGGGTCTCTCCCACAGGAGCCCAGCGGGCCCAAGCACTGGTGCACCTTGCACTGCTCTTCGTGTCCCTCTGACAGAAACCTGGATCAGAAGTAGAGTAGCTAGAACTCACACCAACACTGAAGCCACCCTTTAAGGGCTATGGCTTTAATCCCCACCACCTGATCCCTACCCCATGCCACAAAGCAGTCCTAAGGTTAAATTCTTTCTTTTTTATTTTTAAGATTTATTCTATTTGATTGGAAAGACAGATATACAGAGAGAAGGAGGGACAGGGAGATCTGTCAGCTGATTTACTCCCCAAGTGGCTGCAACAGCCAGAGCCAGGAGCTTCTTCCAAGATCTCCCATGCGGGTGCAGGGTCCCAAGGCTTTGGGCTGTCCCCGACAATTGCTTTCCCAGGCCACAAGCAGGGAGCTGGATGGGAAGCAGGGCAGCCGGGACACAAACTGGACGCCCATATGGGATCCTGGCACATGCAAGGCAAAGATACTACGCTACCGTGCCAGGCCCATAAGGTTAAATTCTTACATTAACAGAGAGTTAATGATAATAATATTCATATTTGCAGAACATGGTGAAATTCTCAAGTACCTTTGACCTTAGACTGTTGAGGATAAACTAACTTTAAAGTTGATGTCCCAAGACAAAGGACCTGGTAGAGCAGATCAACCTTCCCTAGGGTGTTAGAATAGTCTGAAAGAAAACAAATGTTGGCAGGAAGACGTAGGGATCAGATCCACATCTCTGAGGGTAACTTTGTCAAATACTATTTATGGGGCCCGTCCGGTCCCCAAGACTCCTGGAAGGGATTCAGGGACACAGAAGACCATGGTACAAACAGCTGAGATTCAGGAAACAACGTAGCAAGGTCCAGGTGAGCTCACGTGGAGAGAGACTCCAACAGGTGCCATCAGAGTCAGCAAGGAGATTCGCTGAGGCTCGCTGCCCCTGCAAGGCACACTTTACCTCCCTCAGTAAACGTGCGGTGACACAGCGGGTCTGCATGTGTGATGGTGAGTCAGCAATTACATCAGAAGCTCCACCAAGTCTCGCAGGCACCCTCCTCCAAAACGTTGAACTCCAAGAAGGAAAACAGCTCCACTCACAGTGTTTGCATAAACAGTTCAGGCGTAATGAGGCATGCTTAGCATTTAGTGAGTGTTTTATTTGGCTGTAGGGGACAAGTTGCCAGTTGTGTTGCCAAACGCATCTGCCAAGAGTCCACACTGCAAGTAGTCTCTGGCTTGCTCATTACCCCGAGTACCCCATAAGCAAGTCATAGGAATAACCACATTCAAGGACTCTGCAAATGGCCCCAGTCTACAAGGGTACTTAAAAAAAATTCACAAAAAATGGAATTAAAACGTGAGTTTATTTGATATGTATATTTGAAATCCACCGTTTTTCGTAAACTTCTTACAATATTTTAATTCATTTTCATTTTATTTGAAATGTAGAGAGAGAGATTTTTCATCAACTGGCTCACCCCCCACATGCCCACAACACTCAGGGTAGGGTCAGGGAGAAGCCAAGAACTCTGTCTTGGATGGCACTGGATGGTAGAGACTCATCATTGGCTATCTCCCGGGATATATGTTAGACCATAGCTGGGACTAAAACTAAAGTACTGTGACACAGGATACACACATCTCAAGGGGTGACTTCACTGCTAAATCAAATGTCTGCCGACCCCCCCCACACACACACACACAAACATGCGTTTTCCACAGTATTTTTGAATACAAGGAGTCCCCATAGCTAAGAAAACATCCTAGTTCTCCCAATATCCATTAAGTAAACTGTATCATGAAATTAAATATTTTTGCCCAAGAAGAGACAGAGTGTATCTTAGTTACATTTTCAAGAAGAGATGAGGGGAGACAAGCAAACATAACAGCTTCAAGGACCACAAATGAAAACACCCACATTTAGCAGTAGATTGAACCAGGAATAGAATTCACTTGGTCGTAATGGACCCTAATCCCAAAGAAAACTTAGTTTACCATCAAATAGAAATCTCAACTTGTTGGTTTCCCTTGTTGACCTTTTAAGAGCTTACGTTTGACATAAAATCCATCCTTAAAGGATTGTAAAAAAGGGTCTTCAGATTCTGCAAGAGACCTGGCTCCCTCTTAGGTTCAGGCTTAGCCCAGCCAGGAGAAGAGGGAGCATTGATGAAAATAGAGAAATATGGTCTGTAGAGGGTCTTCCCTGATATGCACCAGCACTGCCCCCACCCTCCACCCACACACACATACACACACACACACACACACACACACACACACACACACACACACACACTTCCTATCTACAGCATTCAGAGTTGAGAACTGCATGGGAGCAAAACCCTTATCTGGACATTCCCACGTGTCAAAGAAAAGCTGATCACACTCAGGAGAGAGTCAGAACTCTTGCCGTGAGCCCTCGGGAAGATCTGTGACACAGAGATAAGCACAGGTACAACGGACGAAGAGAAAAATTACCATGAGCAATCTGTCAGATCATTGGCTGAACACAATCAGTGTGGATGGCACTGAGCCAGAGGCAGGAATCAATACACCGGCCATTGATAATGACCGTGAGCTGAATTGTCGAGTGGGACACCTCAGCCGATCCACAGGCACAAGTCCACGAACAGCCAGGAAAGTAGGTAGAGTCCTTGAAAAACAAGCTCAAGAGATGAGCACTTCAACTCCGCTCTAGTGTACGGGATAAGAATGTGTTGATTACAATCTCAGTATTAAGTGTCAGTTTCCCCTCTCAGCCATGCATTGCAGCAACAGCCAGGAGTAAGGAAATGTGACTCCACCATACTGAAAATAGAATCAACAGACAATACATCAAAAACAACCCCCCTCCTTAACTCCAGGGGACCCAAATGAAATCAAGAAAGGTTAAAAGGGAGGGAAGTAGATGTCATGCTTGTAAAACTGTACAGGAATAAATTGCACAAATTACTCCCTGCCTTGAAAGAAGTGTGTCCTTCATTAGCATTCAAGGAAGACTACAGGAGCAAGCACTTCATTTGTAAACTGAACCACAAAGCCAGAGCCAAGGTCAGTTAAGTGGGATCGTTGGATGAAAAAACAAATTCCCAACCCAAACCATTACAGACCAAACTGGGACCTGTGCCTTGCTCATGTTAACTATTCAAAATCCGATCAAAATGTAACAAAAATAGGACATTTTTTTCATTCTCGGTCGATGCTCTGGCCTTCGATTCTGTTAGGAATGAACAGGGCAGGTCTTAATCAGAACAGCATTATGGGGAATACAATGGTGAGTGACCCCAGGAAGCCAGGCAGGTTGGAAAAGTGAAGCAGAATTCTCACATATAAACAACCCGGAGACAACCAACACAGAATGCCAGCAATGGAGAACAAAGGGCTGGTCAAGGACTTGCCCTAATGCCTACACTTCCACTGTCAAGGTTAATTGTATCTTAAATAGGTTTTGACTAGGTGACTGGTCCTCGGTTATTTTGTAAGTATAATAAGAAGCACACCATGTCAGTATCGGACATATCTGTCTGAGCCAGGGATTATAGCTATAGGAATGAAAATGAAACAGAGCTGTTTAGCCAGTAGGTTCAACAGACCTGCCGCTATCCTGTTAAGCAGAACATATCTCCACTTAGATGGCAACAACCAGTCTTATTTGTTTATCCTTAAGAATAGACATTAGAGGACCCGATGTCATGGTACAGCAAGCTCAGCTTCCACCTTTGGCCCTGGCATCCCATGTGGGTGCCTCTTCAAGTCCTAGCTCTTCCACTTCCAATCCAGTTCCCTGCTTATGTCCTGGGAAAGCAGTTAGGATGGCTAAGGCCCTTGGGCGTCTGTGCCCACTTGGGAGATTGGGAGGAAGCTCAGCTCCAGCCACTGCAGCTATTTGGGGAATGAATCAACTGTTGGAAGCTCTCTCTGTGTCTCTCCTTCTCTCTATAAATCTGCCTTTCAAATAGAAATAAAATAAATATTTTTTTAAAAAAAAAGACACTAGAAGGTAAACATACGCATACCTTCATGATCTTGTTTCTGATTAGATTCTCAGGAATTCTTTTTCCCGGTGATCATATCCAGAATTCCCAATGATATACCCCACTAAGTATGTCACCGTCTGGTAACATTACAATTATTTCCTACACTTCTGTGCCAGACATCTCGCAGGTCCCGAAGGCGGCACTCAGTCCTTCAGTGAGCTGCCAGTCACACACTAAGGATGCCACCCTCGTGGTCGCTAACAGAGGAGTGGCTGATGAAGAGGTTGCCGAGAACCTGCTCTCATAAAAAAAGAAAGTAAGATAGGTTTTTATTCATTATTCGTGAGATGTCTCAAGGGCTTCGAGAAGGGATTAAACCTCTTTGAAGAGCTCTTGGCTTCTGCAGTTTGCGAAGTAAGGGCTCTGGCATGTTCACGCCGATGAGGTGTCCTTTTCCAGAAGCAAGGACTTGCTCAGGATAGTTTCAACGCTGGATGTGCTGAACTCCAAGTTAGTGAGCCAGGAACTTCCTCGGATGCCTTTCGCCTCCAGTGGCACTCGGCTGATCTGGGAACCTGGCATGAGCCCCTTGTATCCTGGGCGGTCAGAGGCATGCTGGTGTGTGCCAAGCATGGAAGAAAGGTCAAAACCAGTCACTGCCTTAACCTCTTCCTCCAAGGCCGTGTTTATGGGAGCGTGTGGTAGCTCTGTAGCCTTTGCACGAATTTACTTGCATTTTTCATAGGGCGGCAAGCGGCTTCCTTCGACAATAAATTCTCCAAATTAATTTCAGCTTCTGGCATTCATGGTTGAGCGTATCTTCCTCTTCCATGAGTTGTTGCAGCAAACACCTTCCTCTGAGGAGGAGGCATTGATAGAGCACTCAGGCAAGGGACTGGCTCTCTGGAAGAACCCAAGACCCTGGCCTGCATCACACACATGGAGAGGAGCATCCTTTCCAGCTACAGGGATTCAGGCAAGCCTGGGAAATTCTCCAACCATGAAACATGCAATAAATTGTGATTTCCAGGACCCAGAGGCTTCCTTCAAGAACACACGAGTTTGAAATCATTAGTGTGACACTCAGCCAAAGCCTCATTTATTCTCTTGTAATGTTTCTAGGATGAGGATGAAATCTCATTTCTTTCTTTTTATTGAGAATCAGATTTTTACATAGTCTTTGGTGATTTCCATTACGCTCTTTTCTCTCTTTGTTCACACACACACACACACACACACACACACACACACCCCTGCAATGCTGACTTGCTAGGTATTTAGGACTCTGATAAAGTACATTAAATCCCAGGTGACCAAGAAATCCAACAAGAATCCAACAAGAACAAGGAAAAGGTTTTTTTTCGCCTTCCATAATGACTACAGCAGACAGGGCTGGAGCAGCCCAAAGCTAAGGATCCTAGAACACCATCTGAGTTTCCCACATGAGTGGCCAGGACCCTCAAACACGTGGACCACCTTCCACTGCCTCCCACGAGCATTAACAGGGAGCTGGGTCTGAAGCAGAGTCACCCTACCAGTACCGCAAGTGACCGTTTAACCTGCCAGCCCCTCATTTAGTTCCTGAGGCCCAGAATCCCTCAGTTCCCCAACACTTAAGCTGTGTGAGGAGGTGAGCAAATGAGAAGCTGTCTTTCCCCAGGCTCCTTGAGAAAGCTGCCCATATGCATTCAAAAGAAAACCTCAAATGTCCAGTTGCTCCAGTAAGCCATTCCACAAAGTGCTGTTTATGGGTCTAGGAGGGACATCGTCGTCCTTGCCCTAACATGAAGCTCTGAGTCCCCCTTGAGAAGGCTTCTTACCAGATAACTCCAAGAGGAAAACAGCATTCTTAGCAGAAACACTCCTGACGACTGCCAGAATATTCAAACGGAGCTCAAAGCGGTCACAAATCCAGTAGGCTTGCTATTTGGTGGAGGTGTAGACACAGCTTATGAAAATCAAAGATCAACAGACAGAATCAAACAGAGAAACCTGGAAAAATCTTGTTATGTGGAAAATGATAAAAGCTTAATACTCCTGTAAAATGATTCCCATTTCTCTCTCTCTCTCTCTCTCTCTCTCTCTCTCTCTCTCTCTCAATCTCTCATACACACACTCACACACACACACGTAACAATTTTAGGGGAACGATTCAGCCTTTTAAATACACTGATGGCTGTGTTCCCTGCCCCCAACTCTTTGCATATGCTTTCGAGAGTCAGAGTTGATTTGGCCAAGTACTTTGTGTGTGTTTGTTTTTTTTAAGTGACTTCACAAGCAGTCCACAGAATTCCGTGCCCTGGTGATGGCAGCATTTTGCCTCCTTCAGCTGTGCTGTAAAAGTTAGACCCGTGGGAATTTTTATTTCGTGTTGGCGTCTTCACGCCTTGACAGGCACCTGCTGCTCCAGTGCGTCCTAACCCTTCAACCTGGCTCCTCCTCCGCCCATCTGAACCACTCTCCACTCTGAGATGTTCAACCCTTGAACTTTGGAGAAAGAGAAGATACTAGACGTTCCTCTTGTTGTCAACCACATGTCTTTCTGACCATCTGAGCAGTTTTCACTCCCCTCGTTACAGAGTCTGACCCTGTGGCTTCTTCATAAGAGTCCTGACTCGAGATGAGCATTCTATTTGGGAGGGGGGAAAAAAAGATTTATTTTTTTAAATTAATTTGTTTGAAAATCACAGTTATAGGATGGGGAGGCCAGGCCAGACTAAAACCAAGAACTTGATCAAGATGGGTGTCAGACAGACATCCAAGGACGTGGCTCATCTGCCACTGCTTTTGCCAGTTGCATCAGCAGGGAGCTGGATCAGAACTGGAGCAGCTCAGACATGAACCGATGCCCAAATGGGACACTGGCACTGCAGGCAACAGCTTTACCAGCTACCACAAAGCTGGTCCCAAGATGAGCCTTCTCACCTTTTACCTGGGCCCATTGTGTACTTGGTACTCACATGTCCCAGCTGTTTTCTGTATTGTCAAAGAAAAAAACAAAAATGAGAAGGATTTGATTCCTTTGAGGAATTTACCAACACAACCTTGCCATCTGACATTCTCTAAACAAAAGGCCATTATCTTAAGACAAGGGGCCAGAGTTGTGGCATAGTGAGTTAAGCCGCCACCTGCTACCCTGGCGTCTTGTATGCGTGCCCATTTGGATCCCAACTGCTTCCCCCACTAACGTATCTCAGAAGACAGCAGAAGAGGGCCCAAGCGTGGAAGACTCAGATGGAGTTTCTAGGCTCCAGAATTCACCTGGTCAGTCTGGAGAATACACCCGCAGACAGAAGACTGATCTTCCCACACATCCACCTTTGCTCTTTCTAAAAAGTAATTAAGTTTTTTTTTAAATGCATATGCTCATCTGTAAATAGATTTTCAAAGACAGATACTTGGGTAGGTCCATCCAGCTGCCATCAACAGTAAGATTTATTCATTTATTGGAAAGTCAGGTATACAGAGAGGAGGAGAGACAGGGAGGAGGATCTTCCATCCGATGATTCACTCCCCAAGTGAGCGCAACGGCCGATGCTATGTCGATCCAAAGCCAGGATCCAGGAACTTCTTCTGGGTATCCCACACAGGGTCCCAAAGCTTTGGGCGGTGCTTGACTGCTTTCCCAGGCCACAAGCAGGGAGCTGGATGGGAAGTGGAGCTGCCGGGATTAGAACCGGTGCCCATATGGGATCCCAGGGCGTTCAAGGCGAGGACTTTAGCTTCTAGGCCACAGTGCCGGGCCCCAGCTATACGTTTTAAACCCAAGTACTCTAAACCCCTCAATTCGAGTACAATAGATGAGCTGTTTAAAAAAAAACTGCCTAAAAATCACTTACCTTTTATCTATCTCTCTGTCTTTGCTTCTCTCTGTAAATCTTACCTGTTTTTCCAATAAACATAAGTAAATCTTTTTAAAAAATAAATTAAATAATTCATTATTTTTCTTATAAAACAGAATAATGAGGACTGCCTCCGTGTTCTAAACCTCTCAGTGTTTCTTTTTTTAACTAGGTTTCTGTAGTCAAGACCAAATTTAAAATCAGAATGTCTAGCTACAGGCTTCAATTATAAGAAGAGTCTTCAAAAATTTCATGAAAAAATACGAGTTGTGGAAAAGACCTATGTAGGGACCTCAAAATGTTCTTGCACCAAATAAATGTTTCCATTTTAGTTTTTAAAAGACTTATTTATTTGGAAATCAGAGTGAGAGAAGGAGAGAGAGAAAGAGAGACCAAGAGCCAGAAGCTCCATTCTGATCTCCCGTGCAGGTGGCAGAGACGCAAGTACTTAGCCCATCCTCTGCTGCCTTCCCAGGTGCATTAGCAAAAACAAACAAAAAAAAAAAAAAACAGGGTCAGAAGCAGAGCAGCCAGGACTTGAACCGATGCTCTGATACGGGATATTGAGGTTGCGGGCAGCAGCTTAGCCCACTGCACCACAACTCTGGCCACTTTTACGAACTCTCTGAGGTGCTCTCGTATGTTCTCGCTAAAGCAAAACCCACAAACTTGGAGAATCGTGCACTCTTCAGTATGTCCCTCGTGTTCAAGATTCTTTCATGGCTAAGACAAGTGCTGACAGAATAACCTATTTTGACGCCTCTATGCAAATGTAGGCGATTTTTCCAATGATCTAAGCAACTAACGACTATGTCATCTCATCGGGACCCTGGGTTTTAGACTGGACACCCTACACTAATAATGTGTACACAGTTGCTATCACAGTCAGCAACTGTCATTGCTTCACATTTTATAATCATTTCTACTCAAGCCTTCATGGCTGTTTATTGTCTACTGGGCCCTTGCACTTGACCTTCTAAGCCTGGGGTTTCCCAGCACGTATTTCTTTCAAGCCTGGTAAAGGCCATGTTCGAAAGCCACATGAGAGCCTGCTCTGCGTGATGCTAAGACAGCTTAATCATCTTTGCATAAAAATACTTGCATCTTGGCAGGGCTAAGTGGGGTAAGCTCAATTATTAAGTCCCGGGCTGTAATTCCCACTTGTGGCGTTCCCTGGTAAGCATCGGCTTTCTTACCACAGACAAGGTCTCCTTTCCAATGAACCCCCTAGGTGTTAGACCTGCCGGGCAACACTCCCTTCGGGTGGTGGCCCATGCCTGTGGAGCTGAGTGGACACAACAGCGAGGCTTCACAGGCACTGACCAGGGCCTCTCATTGACCTTAACAGCCCAGAATGTCCAGTGTAGGCAACGGACCCTGACCCTTGGTCTGAGCTAGACACAGGCTAGACCCACTTCAAAGCCCAGATCACAGCAGGTGCAGATCAGGCAAAACAGGACTGTGTTTCTTTTTTTTCAGCTTTATTTTTTTTTTTTCTTTCCAGAAATCAATTACATCCAGCTAGTCCACTGTGAACTTTGAATATAAATAAGCAGAGTGTTAGAGGGGAGGCAACTCTAAGAAATGCATGAGATTATTAGCAAAAAAAAAAAACAAAACATAGATAGAAGTGTGGTGGGGACACGTGTCTGTATATTTTAAATGCTTTCAAAACCCAAAAGGATTACTGTGACGGCTTCTCAAATGACAGCTGGTGTCGCTGACACTTCCCATTATTGTGAGAAAATTCTACAAGAATTCAGATGTCGCCATGTAATATTTGGCTAACAGGTGCAGCTCCTTGAAAGCACCTCAGGATGCCCTCAATATTTTATGGGGAAAAAAAATATATATATATAAACTTTATGATATAGATAAAGCGCAGTCTTTCACTAATTTCACTGGCAGCATGTGTGATGGGGGTAGCTTTCCTTAAAGTCTTTATCTGACTCTCTAGATGATTTTTATTTGCTCTAAACACACTAAGCAAACTCGATGCTAACAGTAATATGTCTTTGTCACTGGTTCTGTTAATTCTAATGATTGGTCCTAGGCTGTTCCTCCCCTTCCTTTAGGAATGGTACCTTCCAGCCTCTCCATGTGCATGAAAAGTGACAAGCATGGGTCCCCATATTTCTACTTATTGGGCCACCCTAAAGACACGGTTTGTAAACTCTGCATGAATATTATCTTTCTCTAATGAGCTTTGATGTTGCATATATATATATTTTTTTTAACTGGTGTGTGATGCTCTCTTTCGTAGTAGCTTGTCTAATGACTGCTAGAGTTCTGGAACACAGCTGTGCATGACAAGATGGGATTTATGGGTTCATGAACCTTCCAGATGCACCACGCTGTGGGAGGGGGTGGGTGCAGCCAACAAGGGTCCCGGCAGGAAGGCAGGTTGTTAGAGGAACAATGGAGGCAGCACTAGCGGAATTCAACCCACACACTCCTCCAAAGCCTCCTTGGGCTTCAGTGCAAGTGCTTCTATGGACTTCCTCACTGTCCCAGTGTGGAGAGCTGCAGCCTCCGTCACCCTTTCTGAACCCAGCAGAGATACACCTGCATTCGAGCCCTAGGACTCTGACCTCTGCCTGGCCTGGCAGGTGCATCCGGCCGGCTCTGTGCACGTTATCCCATCAGGACTGGGTCTGCATACCTTCCTTCCTCCATATTCAGTAATGAACCAGATTGAAAGGGGAAAGGATTTCTGAAGAACTTGATTTGTAACCAGTTATTTTGAAAGCAATCGAACTCCATTCCAGTGATCACCAGTATTTCCAGATGGTCATTCGCAGGTGTTAGCTATGTTTTGACCTAACGCTTGATCCAAGTTCTTAAGGGAAAATACAAGGTCCACAGAATAAAGGCGGAGGCAGGGGATGTGACAGCTTTGCGGCTGTGGCTCAAGCGGCCGCGTCACCACTAGAGGGCGCCCTTCACGCAGCCCTAGCCCCAGGTCACATCCCACGGTGATGTGCGGACAGCGGTTGTAAAATGTCAGTTTGTTTTCCTTCCCCAAGCCAAGACTTGTGTTCTGTCTCCACAGTCAAGCGTGTGAGCGTGAATCAAACTGACACAGTTCCCAATTCTTGTCTGAGTCTCCTGAACCCACGCTGTCACAGCCACACATAGTCGCACTCACTCCGTTCAAGCCAGCCCTCTGCATCTTTTTTTTTTTTTCTGAAACTGTTAATGACCTCGCTAACATTACTCTTCAGGGCTGACCCACATTTAACATGCAAGACGGTGCTATTCACCAAATAGATTCTTGAATCAGCCACAAAGCATCTCCTGACCAAATAGTGTTTCCTTAGGATTCACTTTGCAAGATGAAACCCCTGGGCGAAAGAATTGTGCATTCACACAGGCCAGTGGAGGCAGTCGAGACACTCACCCAGCCTTAATAGCCACTCGCGGGTAATGATATTTTAGTCAGAGTGTCTTTTCCAATAACCAGACATGTATGAGCTCTGGCAAAGCCAAGGTATTTTAGAAAACATGTCTGGAGCCAACAGGGAGCCCTGGGCCAGGCTGCTAGCCTGCTCCACATGTCTGGCCAAATGCCTGGGACGTTTCCCTCTCCGCCTGCAAGCCCCCACTGCCTGACAGGTACCACAGCAACATGGATTCATGTCAGGTTCTCCGAACTTGTCTTTTGAAACTCAACCAGAGAATAGAAGGGGCGTGGGGCAGCAATGGCATCTCAATTTGGAACACACCCAGTTTGTTCTTCGCTCTTTATTATCCCTTTACTTCTGTTTGTTGTTGTTGTTTGGTTGGTTTGGTTTTTATGTCGTTTACTTGAAAGTCAGAACTGGGGTGGGAGGGTAGAGAGAGAGAGAGAGAGAGAGAGGTCTTCCAGCCACTGCTTCACATCCCAAACAGATGCAATGGCCAGAGCTTGGCCAGTCCGAAGCCAAGAGTTTCTTCCAGGCATCCCATGTGGATGTAGCAGCAAGGCCTTGGGCCATCTTCCACTGCTCTCCCAGGCCATTATCAGTGTGCTGTTTCAGAAGTAGAGCAGTTGGGACTCCAACCGGTGCCCATATGGTCTTCTGGCACTGCAGACAAAGGATTAGTTGCTATATCACTGTGCTGGTCCTTTTCATTTGTTTTTAAATGGGATATTTCTCAGACAGAGGGCTATGGACAGTTTCATAACACATTTACTTCTCAATTATTTTTTTTAAATCCATAAATGGCCTTCTTCAGGCACCAAGAATGGGCCTGCACCTGCGGATGGCACTGCTTTGAAAAAGAGCGGTTAGTCTAGGGGAGACCTAAGCTCATAGCACCTGTGCTTCCTGCAGAGTTCTTGGCCATACACACGTTACAGATACACAGGGTATGCGGGACAGTACTCAAGACAGGACACCACAGCCACCCACTAGGCAGGGATTCTCTCCACAGAACCGCTATGGCAGGGTGTGCCAGAGATCGGAGACAGCCACGGGCAAAGGAGTTAACATAAGAATCAAGTGCCAAATTAGAGCTAGGGCAAGGGACCAGCGTGGTGCCATGTCTGCTAGATACCATTGGGTCACAAGGCCCCGCCCACCCCCCAGCCAGTAGACCACATCTATTCAAGCTTGTGAGCTGATGTTTTCAGACTGAGTGAAAGCTATCGTCCTCCTTGTAGCTCAGGAAACAGAGAGAATTTCTTCCCAGTCCCATTTACAAACCCATGCTCCCATGTCATTGGCTTACCGTGCTATCCAAAGCTGGCATTGCAGTGTGTCTCGTGTGACTCTCTTGACCAAGATGACAATATTCAGCCTTCTATTTAAACAGCCATCTCTTCCTCTTCTCATCCTCCTCCGCCTCCTCCCCGCTCCTCCGTCTTGTTCCTTTTGTAATACTGCCTTAAAGAACCTGTGGTGTGGGAAGCAGAGGCCATACTGAATGAATCCAAATACTGTTGAATCACATTGGTCTAAACCCATCAGGCGATTTAAACATGAGATCCCTGAGGTTCACAGTGGTTTATAGCCAGGGGTAAAAACGATTCAAGGGCAAAATTGAGTTTGAAAATGTGTTTTACAAACACAGCTGCAGCGCTTAATAGCTACGTAATAGCAAAATGAGTGGAGGACACTTACTTTCAATAGAAAGAGTCGGAAAATGAGAATACGTTCCACCCAGTGAGTTTTCTCCATTGCCAAAGATTTATTGACCTTTTCTATAAGTATCATACAGCTTTCATTATCCATCTCAATGTTTAAAAAAAAAAAGTGGTGTTTGGAAAGAGAAATTGTGACATATTTCATATGTCAGAGGACCATCAGCTCTTAGCATGAGCATCTCATTGCCGAGAGCACAACGTGTGGAAAATTACAGGTATAAATTCTGAAGAACATCAGTGTGCCGGGAGACCCTGGGTACTTGGGACTCTCATCTTCCCCTTCTAAAATAAGAAAACGATGAGACATCCCTATCATGGCTTTTTCCTTTTTTCCCAGTATTGAGCTGATAGTGTTGCTATGCCAGGTTCCTACTTAGAGCGTCGTTGTCGTCTGATACGCTCTGGCCAACAGAATCCTGGAAACTGATGAACTTTACCAAGCTCAAATAGATCCCCCTCCACCCGTATGCACCCAAAAGGTGTCAAAGGTTAGCAGGTGCTTTATCGCAAGCCACTGAAACTTCATGGGATTGCAGTTCTGTCTGCAGTCATTTGTCACAGCCGAGAGCAGACGACAGGAGTTAAGCCCAGAGCTCTCAGCCCTGATTTATGGTCGAAGGACAGCCTCAAAGGAAGACAGCAGGTGACAACGCCTGGCGTGAGCCAACGTGTAAGCACCATGGGCCTTAACACTACAGGTTCCGAGCCCAGGATACCATACACATGTCATTCCTCACCTTTGCACTCATGCTCAGTTTGCAGTGCCTATTGCCACGGGAAGCGCTGTATTGATCAGACAGATCTTTCATGAATCAGTGGGACTGTTTAAGTTTCAGGTTAGTCAGCTGGAGAGTGAAAGCCCTGGGACCAGCTGCTCTCCTTACCTAAAACAGTGGGAAGTTGCATTAGCCTGTTTTCTGTTGCTGACACGAAATCCAAGATCTGGTGTGTTTTTATGAATAGAGGTGTGTCTTGGTTCATAGTTCTGGAGGCCAAGGTCAAGCAGCTTGATGTCGTAAAAGTGTGTCTTCCAATTGATTTCTTTTTTAAAGATTTATTTATTTTACTTTAAAGTTACAAAGAGAGAGCGAGAGAAGGAAAGGCAGAGAGAAAGAGAGGTTCTATCTGCTGGTTCACTTTCCAAGTGGCTGCAACAGCCAGAATTGAGCCAATCCAAAGCCAGGAGGTCCTTCTGGGTCTCCCACGTGAGTGTAGGATCCCAAGGCCTTGGACCTTCCTCCACTGATTTCTCAGGCCACAAGCAGGGAGCTGGATGGGAAGTGGAGCAGCTGGGATACAGACATGGGATGATTACGCAGTAGGCCGGAGGATTAGCCTTCACATGCATTTCTTTATTTGAGAGACAGATGGTGTCTATCAACCACCTATCAGTTGGTCCAGAGCTGGGCCAGGCCAAAGCCAGAAACTCATGCCAGGTCTACCATGCAGGTGCCAGGAATCCAGTGACTTGAGCCATCACTGCTGCCTCTAAGAATCTATAGTTGCAGGAAGCTGGAGTCAGAAGCCAGCACCAGGCACCAAGCCCCCATACTCCAATGTGAGAAGCAGACACTGGTGTCTTAACTACTTGGCTGAAGTCCGCCCCTCTGCATCTCCTTATGAACCCCCAGTCTGTATGCCCCCATACTCTATCCTGATGACCTTTAATCCCAGTCATCCACAAAGACCCCACCTCTAAAGACCTCAGTTGCTGAGTACCCCACAAGGGATGGACAGTCCATAGCAGAAATGAAAAACAAAAACCCAGTTGCCATTAAAAAAAAAAAAAAAGAAGCATGGAGAAGAGAAATATTCCAGAAATTTAAAAAAACGAACCCTGGAGGGAGATTGAAATTCTTTTTTATAATTGCCCACATCATCTCTAACATACTATTGTAGGCACTCGGAAAGGATGCTTTTTGATGAGTCTGGGGAGAGGAAGAAAGTGAGAGGTGATTGCAGCTGATGCCTGTGACAATCCATTGTGCGCATGTGTAAGGAAAAGGCGAGGGACCTGCAAAACGTGCATGAAATGTGCACTGTGAAAACACTCCTCCTGGTTTCCTAAGTTTCTTTTCATTGTAATTAATTTGCTTGTTTGACAGGCAGAGACGTAGACAAATACAGAGAGAATCTTCCATCCAGGGTACGCTGTGGCCACAACAGTCACAGCTGGACCAGCCTAGAATCAGGAGCCAGGAACTGCATCCAAGTTTGCCACACAAAGGTGGCATGAACCCAAGCACATGGCCCATCGTCAGCTCTCAGAGGGATGCTGAGCCAGTAAGGGAGCCAGAACTTGAACTTGGGCATTCCAATACGGGATTCGTGTGTCCCAAGCAACATCCCAGCAACATCTCCCAAGCACTGCTGAGCCAAGTCCCACTCCTCAACAAATGTTGTACACCAGAATAAGCTGATTTTTTTTAAATGCCGCTACTCCTAGAGCAGCTAGGAGCTTCTTCTGGGTCTCCCACATGGGTACGGTACTTGGGCCATCCTCCACCATTTTCCCAGGCCACGAGCAGAGAGCTGGATTGGAAGGGAAGCAGCCATGACTAGAACCGGTGCTCAACTGGGATACTAGCACTGCAGTTAGAAGGTTAGCTTGCTATGCCAGCAAGCCAGCCCCCCATCAGCAGCCTTCTAAAGGAAACTAGGACTGCACAAAATCCAAGCTGGGGCCGTGGTGAGCTCTTCAGCGGATAATACTGTTCTCTTCCTCTTCCCTAGGCAGTTCCACACCACGCTTCCCCAGACAGCTACAGGGTAGATAGACACCTAGGGAAGAACACAATCTCGCAACCCTTCCTTATCACCTTCCCAGGAGTAGGTGCTATTTGTGGGTGAGCTAAGTCATCTGATCCCAGGCTCTGTTCCCTTCCTAACCATGTTCGCCCAGTGGGACATGGCTAGAAGCACCTGCTGCGGGATCTGTCAGTATCATGGCTTTCACACCTGCTCTACTTGTGATCAACAAGCAGTTACCTGGTTACTCAGCCAGTGGTGCAAAATGGCCCTAAGCCCCTTTACATTGCCCAGAAATATATGTAATGTTGTCAACCAGTATGCAATGTGTAACTTTTCAGTTATTTGGTCCAAAGTATGTTTTCATTAGGGAAGAGTGTTTTATTAACACATTTATGAGATTGTCTCAAGACAGAATTTGACTAATGTCTCTTGACCAAAACTAATTTAAAACTCGTAATTTTTTTTTTTCAAGACAGCTATGGCTCTAGTTCTTTCCTACTCTGCAAGGAAGGGTGGCTGTAGCCACCAACCATATTGTTGGCCCATGGCTAACTTTGTTCTTAGGATTGTCGTATGTTGTATGGCAAAGGAAATTGACTAGAAACAACATCCACCGAGCTCCCTGTGATTTGGCCAGTCTCTGTTTGTCGGATCTCTGGCCAGATATTGACCTTCCAATGAAGCTGCTGGCTGATTCTGTCCCATAGTGACAATCTTTAGCTGAAGACCGTCTAATAGGGTCACCGCAGCCCTCACTGTTGATGAGCCAAGTCATCTAAGCAAAATTTTCATTGGGTCTGAAACAGGTGACACAGGTTTCTGTTGACCCCCTTGGATGCCCAGAGAATAGGAGACACCCACTCTTAGCACTCAGGTCCTCAAGTTCCTCATTTGGGCTCTGTGGGCTCAAGGCTGCCAGGTCCAGGGCATCAGAGACCATCTGCTTCTCTTTCCTTGGCAGAGATGAAATGGCACTGATCCATCTTGAATGTCAGATAGAGTAACTCTCACAAGGCTTGTATATTAGAACTTAGCAGAGAGGGCTACTGGGCAGCAGGGAGCGAAAGATGAGAGGATGGGGATGAGAAGTCACATCGCCCAGCAGGTTGTTGATGACACAAGATAAAGTTGCAGGAGCACCCTGAATATTCCAGAAGAGCTTTGCTGCCTCCTAAAAGCAAAGCACAATGAAAACAGCAGGAGGCCTGTCCACTCACTCGCCAGCAAGCCAGCTCTCACAGGCCTGAGTAGCTAAGCAAACAGGTTGCCATAGTCACCAAGCATTTTCAATTACAGGAGAAGCCAGCTTGTTTCAGGAGTTAAGCCAGAATATGTCAATTACAGAAGGGGAAAAAAATACTGTATTTTGTCTAGCTCTAATTCCAGCCATATGTCCCTGCCCCCAAAGAAGGCACTAGCCAGGAGAGCGATTGAGTTTGTCCCCTCAGTGTTGCACATATTAAGACTAGTAGAAGACGGAAAATGGATTGAAGGTAGAACACTGCTATGGGTCTTTTTACATTTTTTGTTTAAGTTAACCTCTTTCTTTGAAAGGCAGACAAAAAGGGACAAACCAATGGGTAGGGAAAGAGAGATTCCATCATCTGAGTCATTCTCCAATGCCTGTGATGTTCAGGGTTGAGCCAAGACCAAATCGGGAAGCCAGGAACTCCCTCCCAATCTCCTGTACGTGTGGCAGGATCTAACCGCTTGAGCCGGGCCTGCTGACTCACAGGGTGTGTATTGTCAGAGGCAGAGCCAGAGCTGGACGTCCAATCCAGCCATCCCAGCGTCAGACACTGGCTTTTGCACCAGCGTCGTCAGCACTGGATCAAACGCTTGCATTTATGTTTTCTTTGCAGAAATCTCAAGCCAACTGGTGTCTTCGTAGAAGTTAGTTTAAGAAGAGGTGATCTTGGAAAGTTAAATCATTTCTGATTCATCTAGTGCTTATTCATTTCAAAAATGAAGACACTTTTTCTTGCACTTGGGTTCTTTAGTATTAACAGAGCTGCAAACAGCTGTAAACAAAATTAGAGTTGGGCTCTGATGAAATGAACCCTCAAAATTCAGATGAACATGGGGGCGGGCGTAGAACTCCACGTGTGTGCCTAGCCATACATTGCTGACTGGGACTGCAAAAGTCCATGAAAACTTGTAGTTCGGAAGCATGCTGCTAAGCAACTTTAATAGATCCTTACAGCACTCAGTGCGTTATTTGCATCTTGTGTATTTTGTGAAACATCCTTCTGTCTTCCCACCACGAGGTCACAAAGAGGGATTTCTAAGTCCGTTTTCATGCAGCTGGTGGCTAGGGCATTGTTCGGCTTTAAGGCTGTGGCCCTTCAACATTGGATTGAATGGCTCAATGAATGAGACAAGTAAGGTAAAAAACATGAGACTCCAACTGAGGATTACTGCAGAGCTGCTGCTGCTGGTCTGTACAAGTATGTCTCTGCAGTTTAAATTTTTAAGCTCCTAAGAAAGGCTCTCATGGAAAATTCCTTGAGTCCTAGATTCCCATTCACATTTGGCCTGGATTCCCACTTAGAGTAGAAGAATTCTCTGAGGATCTTTCAATAGTCAACTTGACTTGGCCTTAGAATCGTTGATTCCACCTCTCAGAGGGAACCTCTCACTACACACACACACACACACACACACACACACACACACACACACGAGTGTATGTGTATAAATTCCACAAGGCCATTGGTTTGTCTTGTTGACCACTGTAGCTTATACACCTGCGATTTAATAGTCAACCAAAACATAATTATCAATTGAGAAAAGGAATTAAACACTTCTCAGTGTGCTGCCATAGCAACCAGTCTTCCATCCTGCTATGGAGGGGAAAAAAAGCAAAGCAGGAATAAAAAAAATTAGACTACAACTGCTTGAAGATGAAGAATAGCTTGCTGGTGCTCTGCATCTACATTACTGCTACTACAGGCAATGGTCGTACCTCCATCATCTTGTCCCCAAAGTAGCAGCAGAATGAGCCACTTTGTCTTGCACATGAACACATTGGCAAGAGGTGGGTAGGGTCTCTTCCCTAATCCTACACACATGTACACATGTGCATACCAACACAGACACACATGTACACACACATACACACACGTCCTGGCACTTAAAACAGCAACATTCCCACCCAGAAAGAATTGATGACAAAACTGACTAAGAGGAAAGAATGCCCTTGAAACCCTGGCTTCTGAACAGAAAACACTAGTAGGACTTTAAATCTAGGGAAACAAATCACATTGCTTTAATTAATGCTTCTCATAAAATAATGGAATAAAGATGTCTTCCTCATAATAGAAGCACAAGTTATGACACGTTATGCTTTATTTTTTCCTATTTCCCTTTAATCAGGCCACCCTGGGAATGAGCTAAAACTTGAAAGAAAGCAGATTTACACCTGAGGAGTGGACTGATCTAGTCACAGTTGCCGTGCTTTTTGGCATTTGCCTTCGGTTAGAGTTCGGCAAAACTCAAACTTATTAAAACCAATCATCTTTATGCCCTAAATGCAGAAGTTGTAAATTTTAACTTTTCAAAGCTGAAACTTCCACCTGTCAAGGTTTATGATTGTTTCCTCTGCTTGAATTCTGAGTTCCTGTATCCCGGTAGAAGGCATCTCCCAAAATAGAGTGCAAAGCTAATGATTCCTGCCTGTGTCCTGAGCAAACAGCAATGGGGAAAAGTTGACCATGAAAACACCAACCACACATCTGCTAAACTTCTTTGGCTCACAAAGTTCATTCAATTTAAATGCTAAAAAAAATATATCAGGGTATCAGCAGGCCATCCTCTGGGACACGATAAGTTCAACACTCCAATTGTAATCAGAAGCCTAAGTTCTCTAACTTGCTCATGACCTTTAACATTGATAGGAAGCTCCAGAGTACGCACGCACCATGCCTGCATTCCACCTGCCACACACACAGAAGCAGCAGGACCATTAGGCTGCCCTGGGATAAAACCCACAGCCTTTTGAGTCCAATCAGAGACCCCTACCTCTACCTCCACCCCAAAAGTATTCTTCTTCTGAGTAAGCCTTCTCTTATCAAGGGATATAAATAAGAAAATAATATATTACTCTGTTCGGTGCCTTTCCGTGATTACTGCATTGGGAAGGAGTGAGAGCTAAGAAGGCAGCCAGGGAGGCACAGGTGGCAGTGAAGTTTCTGCAGAAGCTGCTCCTTGTCCTCCGTGGGTTCAGCAATGGTGGTGGCAGGCACATCCCAAGGCTCTCAGGGATGGCGAGGGCACGGGCACGCGTGACTTGCTGAAAGACCTCTTAGGGTCAGCTGGCGTAACAGAGCAGGCCACCAGTCACTCCTAGTCTGACCTCAGTGAGAGGATGGTGTTAAAACGGGCAACCCTGTGAGTGTTTAGATTCCTCGGGTGACAGGTGTAAAGTGACCCCTGTTCTTGTTTCAGTCATTGCTCTTGCTAAGGCAGCAGGGCTTCACGCTGACTGTGCAATTCATTAATTCAGACATTGAAAGCCAGAGGGGGGGGTCTTCCATCTGCTGGTTCACTCCCCCACATGCTTACTCACGGCACCCAGGGCTGATGATTCAAGCCATAGTTAGGTGCCTGGTGCCCAGCACAGTAGCCTAGTGGTCAAAGATCTTGCCTTGAATGCACTGGGATTCCCTAAGGATGCCAGAATGTGTATCTCAGGTACTCCACTTCCCATCCAGCTCCCTGCTTGTGGCCTGGGAAAGCAATAGAGGACGGCCCAAGGCCTTGGGACCAGGTACTCATGTGGGAGACCCAGAAGACGTTCCTGGCTCTTGGCTTCAGATTGTCCCAGCTCTAGCTGTTGCAGCCACTAACCATCAGATATTGCAGTTCACTAACCATCAGATGAATGATCTTTCTGTCTCTCCTCTCCATAAATCTGACTTTCCAATAAAAATAAATAAATCTTTAAGAAAAAAAAAAAAAAAAAAAAAACTAGGTGCCTGGAACTCCATCTTGGTCCTCAGGAAGTGGCAGGGACCCAAGCTCTCGAGCCATCTTCTGCTGCTTTTCCAAGTGCATTAGCAGCAGGGCACTGGATCGGAAGCAGAGCAAGGCAGGACTGGAACTGGCGTTCACACGCAAGATGCCAGCTTTGCAGGCGATGACTTAACCCAGGCATTGCAGGGCAGGCCCCGGTAGCTCTGTAAATGATGGGTGTCTGACCTCAGTTAGAGCCTCAGTGGACTTCCCCGTGCACCCTGGGCTGAGACCCACTGCCTTAAGCCTTCTTGCAATGCAGATGAAATGGGAGCCAGCCAGCCCAGGAGCTATTGAGAAAAGGATGGCATTGGGCATCCCTCTGGAGGAAGCATGTTAAGGCTGTGACCCAGCTGGGTGTCGCCAGGGAACACTCACACTGGCCTGTTCTTCCCCTCAGCCTCCTTTCTGGCTTACAAAGAAGGCGGGAAACACTAGAATTAAACTCTACATCCTTCCTGCCTATAGATGACCCTCTCCCACCCCCATCCCATCCCACCCCCCCAAAAAAAATCCAGATCACATCCACAAGTGCCGCCAAGCAGTGTTAACAAGACAAGGGAACCTGTTGGTTTAGGTCAGCCCCAAACCGGAGTCACTAGGAATAAGGCTTTATTGACATATGACAAGTAAGGGAGACAAGGAAAGGTTTTATTCCTCTCTGAGAGGCAGTTGGCCAGGGATTTTTCTAGGAAAAAAAAAAGAACATGGCTAGGAACAATCTGTAGCACCAGCATCCAAGGCCCATCTTCCAAGGCCCTGCCCTACTGCAATCTTTTGGCCTAAATCCTGCACTTCTGTCGGCAATGTCTTGGAAACACCATGGCCGAAGCAGCTCATTTGCACAAATCATTATTGTCAATAATGATTTTCCCCCATTGAACCTACTGTGTGCACCAAGGCAGCTCCTGTAGGGGCTGGGCACTGCTTCTTAAATGACTGTGCCCACGCATGACAGCGAGGATTAATCCTACCACCATCAGAATAGGATTAGCGGGACACCTCAGATTCAGCCTACAGCCTGCAGACTTAAAAGGCTCAGCTGCAGGGCCCCTTCTGCTGGGGGCGGGGTGGGGGGAGGCAGAAGGGTTACCAGCATCTTCCTGCCTCGGCTGGCATCCGTCGATGTCAAGACCCAGCTGGAAATAAAGGAAATCTGTGGCCCTAGAATAACACTCTCTGTATGCATGCGCGCACGCGCACACACACGCTCACACACACACAGAGATTTTTCAAGCAGTTTTTCCAGTTCATTTGTTTCCAACACCTTTATGTTCCTCTGGCATAATCACCCTAGTCTTTTTGTCAACACCAAGCGATTGTTTAAACGACTCAATCAGATCATGCCATGGGCGACGATTTCCATTTATTATGATTTATTGCCTGTTGAGTGCCCAAGTGCCAGGTACGTTCAACAGAAGTGAAGCGTGGAAGGTGTTTTGTTTTCTCCCGCCCCCTTCGTGAGATAGACACAGCCTTCTCAGAGGGAGGAGAAATTATCCACGCTATTGGCAGGAATAGCCTCAGAACGGAGGCTGGATTTTCCAGATGACAAGCAGCGAGAATTGCTCAAAATGATCGGCCCTCTGGCTGACGCCCGGGCACAGAGGAAATTGACGGAAGAGAAAGAATTCCCAGGTCTTCACAGAGCCAGGAAAGAATAGGACATGGGTCAGCTGAAATTGTGTGTTCCTCTTGAAGGCAGAGAATCTGACACAGCCCAACCCAACCGTTTTGGGCACTGAGCTTATTGTCCCCATCACTAACAACATCTCCCCTGAGCCAAGCTAAAGCCAGGAACTAGAAGTCCATCTGGCCCTCCCATGTGAGTGGCTGGGTCCCAAGCACTTGGACCATCTTCTTCTGCCTTCCCAGGCACATTAGCAAGGAGCTGCATCAGAAATGGAGCAGCCAGGACTCACCCAGTGCTCAGATGGAGTGCTGATATCACAGGTGGCTAAACACAATGTTGGGCTCCTAAGTTATTCTTTATGACTAATCTACCGACTTAAAAAATCCTATAAATGGATGTTGAGCACCAGTTAGATTTGTAAAAGTTAATAAGCACAGTTTGCTAATAGGTCATTTCAATATGTTTTCCAGTAGCAGTTGAGACAGTCAAGAGGTAGCTACTTAAGCATCCTGAATGAGATTCTGAATGGCTGAACTGTCTTAGCCATGCCGGTAACATGACCGGAGTTGTGCTTGGTTAAAATGTCCATTTTATTGGATAAACCGCCAGGATCATTTTAGGATGGAGGGGAAAAATGTAGATTATGGGCTGGGAATTGAGGTGAACGGGGTTTAAGCTGCCGTTTGCAATGATGACATCTCACATTGAACCTTCAGTTCAAGTCCTCGTTGCTCTGTTTCTGATCCAGCTTCCCATCAATGAGCCTGGGGAACAGCAGAGGATGGCTCGTGTGCATGGGCCCCTGCCAGCCATGTGAGAGATCCTGGTGGAGTTCCTGGCTCCTGGCTTTGGCCTGGGTCAAATCAGCAGATAGAAAGATCTCATTGTCATTCTCTCTGTATGCCTCTCCCTCTCTCACTTGTCACTCTGCCTGTCATAGAAATAAATAATGCTTTGCTAAGACTGCAGATTCTGATACTGTGTATCTGGTGCTGCTGGCGCCTGAGGGTCTCCATGTCTAGTGTGACCCCAGGAGATGCATTCAGGAAGATGATCTCAGAAATCCATGCAGATTCTTTCCTACAAATTGTATAGTGTGTCAAATTCCTAAGTATTCCATACTCAGCAATGCCATGCTACAACAAAAGTTTAAATAAGAGCTTTCTAACTTCAAATAAGGTCTCAAATGAATATAGGTTCATAGCCTGATAAGTGTGTATATATTTTTCAAGTATTCTAGATCTTTCCACATGACTAAATTATTACAGTTGGCCATGGTTTTACTGACAAGAAAGGGAAATGAACCATCTCTGATGTGTTCATTCATTCTCCATTTGCTTAAGGTTTATTGAACACTTAGGGTGCATGCAAAACTGTATTAGCATTTACAACCATAAGGAAAACAAAGCATGCACCCTTGTTAAAAAAAAAATTTTGGATTTTTATTTGGAGGGCAGATTTTACCGGAAGAGAACAAGAGACAGAGATGGTCTTCCGTCTGCTGGTTCATTCCCTAAATGGCTGTAACAACCAGAACTAAACTGATCCAAAACTGGGAGCCAGGAGCTTTTTCTGGGTCTCTCACAAAGGTTCAAAGTCACATGAACTTGGGCCATCCTCTACTGTTTTCCCAGGCCACAAGCAGGGAGCTGGATGGGACATGGAGCAGCCCCTGTGGGAGTTGGCGCCATATGATGGAAGATTAGCTTAATTCGCTGCCGTAACGCCCCACCACCACCGTAGACCATTTTGATTGAACTTATGTTTCAATAAAAGGAGACACAAAGAGTTAGTATACAAATAAATTGTAGTCAATTCTGTGAAAAAGACTCAAGAAGGGGCCATCGTAGGAAATGGCCACTTTGAGCAAGGTGGACGAAGAGCCTCTCTGAAGAGTGATCCTGCAGCTAAAGGACTTCATCATGAAGGGTCTACTCGAGCAAAGAGGAGGCAGAGTGGTCAGGCTGCAGATGTGCACACAGCTGGGAACAGAACAGTAGGAACTTGTTCCGCCAGTGCAGTGAGCAGCAAGTGAAGAACCACAACTCAGCCACTCTTCCTGTGCTCCCATTGGCAGATCCCTTAGCCAGGGACTTCACTGCCTCTGTCCTCAGGAGCTGCTGACACAGTAGTGTTTTTCTACCCGTACCCAGACAAAACACATCTAATCCCAGGTCCTGATAAAATGTCATCCACAAAGACAAGCAAATAAGCAACGCCTGCTGTTTCTTTCAGGTTCATTTTAACCTCTGGGGAAAAGAAAGCAGGAGACTCTACTGAAAACCCTTTTTCTTTTGTACATACAAAATTAAGCCTACTTGAAATCAGGTACTACATATGAGCCCTAAATGCTATGGAAACTGATACCCACCAGTCTGCTTCTAAGAGGTCCTGAAGCTTTGCAGATATATGAATCCATAGACATCATAAGAACCCAGACAGCACTTTCTCTTGAAGGTCAAATTCACTGTCTGCCTCAGCTCCTCCCCTTTCTTCCACCCCCTTCCCAGCTTCTTTCTGGCTTCAGCCAGTCTGAATAATATAGTCTGGCACAGGTTCTATTCAGGCCCTCCTTTCCCCAAACACCCCCCAACACACACACACACACACACACACACACACACACACACACACACACATCCCTTGGGAACTGTGATGCAATGAAGCCTCATCAGAACTATTATACTCCAGGTTGTCACCATTTGCCTTTTATCATCAAAGTGGGGAAGATACAGAGGGCTTCACAACCTCATGGGTAGGAGTAGTTTTTTTGTTTTTTTTTTTCTAATAGGGAAAGTTGCAACTGGAGCTAAAGACACAGTAGCCCCCAGGGACCCTGAGTTCACAGCTGGATCTGCTGTGTGACTTCACCAGGCCCTGCACAGGATTATCCAGTTGGTGGATAGACCAGAATCTCTAATTGTTCATTTTTCTCTATGGTTGTTGCTCTGCTCACAGCATTTTCTGCGAAAGAGATGGGAAAGAAGCGACAAACACGCACCTGTCCCTTGGCTCTGTCTAAGGCTGAAGAGGGTGAAAGGGGATGCTCCCTGGGTGAGCCTCAGCTGCCTCCTCTGTAAGATAAAGACAATAGCAATACCAATGGCAGCAGCCAACTGTGACGCTTAAGTAACGGGCCTTTCTGCTGGTCCACTGGCCAAGCCACCAGCTACAATGCGCATCCCGCAAGTCCTGGCTCCTCCACTTCCGACCCCGCTTCCTGTGAATATGTCTGGAAAAGCGACAGAAGGTGACCCCAGTGTTGGGGCCCCTGCCACTCTCATGGAAGACCCAGATGGAATTCTGGGCTTCAGGTTTTGATCTGGCCCAGCACTGGTGGTTATAGTCATCTGGGGAGTGAGCCAACAGGTCATTCTGTCTTTCCATCTGTCACTCTGTATTTCAAATAAATAAGCATCAGTCTTTCAAGAAAAGGTTTTAATAAAGAATGGCAGAGCACGTGCACAGATTTTGACGTAAGATGTTAAGAGGTGGAGATGTTAAGTGGTTTTTACCAGTCATTGTTATTTATAAGTACTTTCTATCGGTTAAAAGAGAACACTGCGTGCCCACTGAACTTTTTATTTTTTGCAAGTTGAATAGCTGATTATATACCAAGGTCAAGGAAAAGGAAGGTATTAAAGGAATTTTCAAAATGCCCACCATGGGTAGGGAAAGCCCAGCCTGCTTATCCTCCAGGATGGACTTCTTGCATCATCAGCACCCCTCATAACACAACCTGTAATCCTGAGGCCAACTTGGGCCCACTTGCCCAACCATCCCTACATGCCACACACACACCACGACCACCGCCACCACCACCATCTCCTGTGTGAAGGACTCCATAGTCCTTGCTTCTCCTACAAATGAAGGAGCTGATTCTAACTTCAGCACCTGTCACTCTACCCATCCAATCCTGTGTTTCAATCACGGCCATCTACCTCGGGTAGCCTTCCCTACAATGCTCGGAGCATAGAACTTGAAGAAATGAAATTGTGAAAGAATGGGTCACTACAGGGAAGTCGGATTTGCATGACCCTTCTGGCATACAGTGGAAAGTTCAATTGAGCTGTAGAAAAGTGGAAGTTTGGGATATCTCCTATTTTCAACATAGACACAGCGGCACTCACTTTGAAGTACAACAGATAGAATAACTTGGCAAAATGAAAGGCTAGCTATTGGAGAAACAGGATATGATGTGACTGTGGGTCGGAAAACAATAATTAACCCCATCTTTAAGCCTCCTTGACAGTCTGTGAGGTTAGCGCCTCATGAACTATGATGCCCTTTCTTTATCATTTCTTTTTTTTTTATGTCTTGTCATGTTTAAATCATTTGCTCTCTGTCTTCCTCCTATAATAAGCTCCGTAAGGGTCAGAATGCTATTTCCTTCCTACCTAATCCATCCATCCCCTCACATCTTCCCCAGTACAGCCGATGCCCAGTGAGGCTTGACACAAAAATGAATAGTACTTCCCAACCCAAGCACCAACACCAATAAGATAAAAAGCAACCTCGTTTGTTGATGAGAGAATCTCAGCCAACATACTGCTCTACTTGAAGCAATGCACATTTAGTAAGATTTAATTCAAGTGTAACTTGTTTGTCAATATCAGTGAATTGACTCACCCGCTAAGGTGGAGGGATTTCCTTTATTGTTTTTCTGCTTCAAAAGCTTGTTGGCTCCTCTCTCACTCGTTCTCACTCTGTATGTGTGTGTCACCTTGCCTGTCAAATAAATTAATCTTTTTTAAAGATACAGTCTAGAAATAATTTACAATGAGTTCCCTGATGGCACTAAATGCCTCTTATGCATCTATACCTCTTCAGTGCTTTGTGCAACATGTGTAAAAGCTGGTACATTCCTAAAGAATAAATCTGAAGCAAAGTGTTAGGTTCTCCTTGACAGCCTTCTGTCCTCCGAGCCCATACCCAGTCCATCAGCAGATCTACCCTGGTCTGTCTGCACCCAACCCTGCTCACCACCACCCTCCCTACCCCCAAGTCTGAGCCCCTCATCTGTTCCTGCTGGAGCTGCCACATGGACTGGCTTTCTTGATTGGACCTGTAATCCACTCTGCAAATAGCAGCCGTGTTGGCCTTCTAACGCCTCGTGTTTGTGCTACACACTAGCCCGCAGCTCCCATCACACTCAGAATAAAATCCAGACAGCTTACACTTGTGTAAATTGTGACCTCGCTCCTTCCCTCTCCTACCTGCAAGCCTCTCTGGTCATTCCATCAGGACCTTCTCACATTTTCCACATTTCCTACTTCTCTCAACCACATGGCCCTGCCTCTACACACCAGTCCCCTTCGAGTCACTTTTCCTCATCTCCTGGCTCAGCCTGTACCTCACACCCTTTTCCATCTCCTTGCCTTGCCTTGTTTTCCTTCATCACACTGGTGTGTATCAGGCTTGGCCTTACTGCATTTTTGCAGGTTAAGTTTCCATCTCTCCCACTAATGATAACCCGTGAATATAAGAATGTTCTCTGGGGGGGATCTTTTCAGCACGTAGGCCTGAATAAGACAAAATGTTGTTGCTCAGTAAGCACTTTTGAACTCAAAAAAAGCAAAGATTCATATAGCAACTGGATGTCCAGTCTCAATGCACATAGAGCTTTGGCTTACTCGTGGGACTGTGGCTGCACACCAGTTGCGGGTTCAGAGCCTAGGGGTGAATGATCCTTGAGCCCAAATTTTGCCCGTGGAGTGGCTTACCAGAGAAATGAGGAAGATCCTACTGGGTACCCAGAAAGCACACGGTATCCTCGGGGCTACTTGCATCGACTTCTTCCACCTCTGGCACACTGTGACGAGTCCCCAGCATCACTCCGTGAGATAGAGGGCCCTTGTAATGGACTGTTCTCATCCCTTGGTTGAGCTCTCTGCCACTTTAGACAGGGCTGTATCTCTGTGATGAAGAATACAATTCGAGGAGAGCTGGGAGATGAAAGGTGCCTTCCAAAGATTAAAGTAAAACCTCTTTAATTCAGATTCTTCTGGCTGCGGGAGCTCTGAATTCATTATCAGTGTCATTGGGCCGAAGCTTCACTGTGGTCCAGTGGTGAGAGACACGAGGGAGGTTGCTAAGCAAATGAATGGTGCCAACATTACTTGCCAAAGGTGTGACCAATTTAAAAAGATTTCTTCACCCAGGCGTAAAAACATTTTATCAGCTCTATTAATTTGTTCCCAGCTCTTTAAAATGGAAGTGTAATTTACGCACAGTGAAATTCACCTTTTTTAATGTATCATCCCATGAGCTTAAAAAAAAAAAAAGACAGGACAGTCATCAAATCACCACTACTGTCAGGATACAGAATGGTTCCTCAGTCTTCTAGTCTTCTCATTCTCCATTGCGGTTCAAGCCTCCTCCCCATCCAGATGCCAACACCACAAATCTATTCTCTGTTCCTTTCATTTTGCATTTTTGAGGATGTTATGTCAGTGGATATATACAGTGTATAACCTTTGACCTTTGCCCCCGAGCACGGTGCACCTAAGACCCGTGTCATTGGATGTATACGTGGTCATTTATTCCCTGTTTAGCTGAGAATGCCATTGATCTACAGTGTTTATTTACCAAATGGGCACTAGAGTAGCTTCCAATTTGGGGTGATTGTGAATACAAATCATTGCAAAAAAAAAAAAAATCGTCTCCAGGTTCTTGTGTTTTGTGTTCCACTCAGGTAGCTATCTCAGAGCAGAACTGCACGGTTTGATGATAAGCCAGTGTTGGCTTTCAGAAACTGCTTCCAACTCGTTTTAAGAGATCAACATGACCCTTATTTGAAAACCTAATGGGTACAAGAAAAAAGAATCACAGATTACCACTCTAATTCAAGTAGGTCAAGAAAAAAAAGATCCTTGGAGCCAGCATGGTGATGTAATCCTCTACCTACAGTGCCAGGATCCCATATGGGCACAGGTTCTAATCCCGGATGCTCCACTTCCCATCTAGCTCCCTGCTGATGGCCTAGGAAGGCAGCAGAGAATGGCCCAAAGCCTTGGGTCTCTACATCTTCATGGGAGACCTGGAAAAAGACCATGAATCCTGGCTTTGGATCAGTTCAGCTCTGGCCATTGCTACCAGCTGGGGAGTACACTGGTGGAAGATCTCTATCTTCTCTCTGTAAATCTGCTTTTCAAAGTAAGCAAATAAAAAAATTAGTTATATAGCAAATCCAGTCCAAAGAAAAATAAGTATGTATTATTAGGTTTTTTTTCTTCACTTTCTCATTTAACTATCTGTTGTGTATATATTTTCGCATGTTTTCATGGCATCCCCCAAGGTTCTGCAAGATCTCCACCCAATGGCTTTTTTTTTCCCCCGATGATTATACTAAGTCACCCACACTGGTTGCCACATTCCGGGGACCACCCTGCATCCTGAACCATAGTGGTGTAACAGGGGTATAAGTTGACATAATCCACCTGTAGTTGAAGAGAAAACAAGGCAGTCTTTCGAGGAAGGAAGGAAGGTAGGTAGAATTAAGCCATGTTTATAGGCATCCATCTTTTAAATCATTTTACTTTATGATCTCAGTTAGTTTGAAGATCTGATTAATATTCTTAATCAGCACAGGCTTAGCACATTTTAGCTTTTAGCTTCTCCCGCTGTTAAGTGTGTAATGATCTATAAACAAACTCTGGAGAGATCTTTTTGTCATAACAGGAATCCCATCATATTTGCAACTGATTGACCTTGGTGTTTATTGCATGGGCAGGGGTAGGAGAGCAGGGCAATTCTCTGTGTCTCGGGGGGTGTTTATCTGTGTGGTTGAAAGCCAGTCACTTTTCTCATAAGAGCATTTCAGTGCAAGACTAGACATGTGGGGAGTGAGGTGTTTGGAAATCAAGTGGTGGGATCCAGTTTCTGCGCGTCAGCAATGGTCACTGAACATGGTGCTTTGAGCCCTCTCTTTATTTAAGATTTCATTGTTGGAAAAGCGGAATGACAGAGGGAGAGCCGGAGGGAATGAGATTGTCCATCCATTGGTTTCCTCCCTACATGGCTGCAGGGACCAGGAACTCCATCCACGCCTCTTGGCGGAGACCCAAGCAGTTGGACCCATCCCCAGCTGCCTTCCCAGGCATGGCAAAGTGGTAGATCGGAAACAGAACAGCCAGGAACGGAACTAGCACTCTAATGAGAAGCTGGTGTGCCGGTGTTGTAGCTAAGTGACACAATACATCGGAGTGAAAACTTGAAAGTCCTTTATTGCCAGCAGCGAACAGGGAGCTCATACCCCCCTCAAGACCTCTCCAGCTCAAACTACACAATGGCAGGCTTTATAAAGGCAAAATCCACAAAGCAGGAGAGGCTCAGGGGCCTGAGCTAATGCATGAGTACCTTAGGGATGAAAATTCACTGATCGCTAACTTTGCAAACCTTGGTTGCTGTAGCCTTTGTTGTTGAACCAACTGAAACTCATTTTTCTCCTAATCATGTTTGAACACCCAGCCAGAGGTTCGGGCATGCTTGCCAAGCAGGATGCATTGTTCGCGACCTGGTTACAATCTCACAGGTGCAGGAGTAACTCACTTAAAATAGAGCCTGGCTCAACATGGAGTCCCTTAGGTGAATCCTGTTGTTTCCCGTGGTGTTGCGTGTGGTGCGATGGCCTAACCCACCACTCCAAAATACCAGGCCCCTGCTTCAGGCCATCTGGCAAGGCGATACCTTGGAACATAAGCTAAAAAAAAAAAAAAAAGCAAATAATAGGAACAAAACTCAAAATGTTACTCCTGGCTGGCCCATTTTGTCATCTTGGTCAAATTATTTAACCTCTCTCTGCTTCAATTCTTCCTTCAGGAAATGATGTGAATAATATCAACCTTCTCCTCATGTCTCAGAAGTAATTGGAGGGCAGCTAATTGACTCCACCATATGAGATGTAATGGTGGGGAAAAGAGCTATTAAAATGTGGGACATCATTACCATGCTCCATGTCCGAGATTACCATTGCACAAGCCAGCCTCCAGTTGGACCTTTTGCAAACCACTTCTAACACTCTAGGCAGAATCATCCCTATCTTGACGGAGTTGCGGCTGCCTATCCTGTGTTGAATTTGATCTTAAGCTCTCACCCAATCACAGGCTAGGACATACTTTCCTTCTCACTGAAGATGTCTCAAGGTCATCTGTGCCATGTGCTTGTGCACCGGGTGACAGCTAGTGTCACGCAGGCTGCAACTCGAATCAAATGCATGGATGCTGATGTGTGGGGCTGAATCCCAGCTGACAACAGGAGCTCACCTTCCTTGTTCCTCACTCATGGCTCTATACCAAGTCGCAGGACTGAGGGAACGGTGTTCTAGAATAGTCTTAGAAAAAATCTGGGGGTTTTGCCCAAGGCCAGGAGACATATGTTTCTCAAGGGCTTGTGGCACGGGAGTTCTCAGCAAGTTAAGGGTCATCCTATCGCTTCTAGGAGTAACTAACTCATCTCAGACTTCTAACCCAGCTGTGCGCCTTCTATTGCCTCCCGAGCAGTGATTGCTTTAAAAAAAAAAAAAAAAAATCTTCGCTCATTGGTACCATGCTGTTTTCTGTGTGATTTGATGTCAAGTGTCTTAAATTCTTTTGGAGGAAGTAGAGCAGAGTATTAAAATCCCCACAAACGTTGAGCCTAGGCCTGCCAGAAAGAAACCATTTCTCTTTCAATCCTGAGGCCTCCCCTAATGCTAACACGACCAAAAAGAGCCAATGACGACATTCTGAAAAAGACCTGATGGTTTTCAGACGCATTCATCCAAATCCCCCGGCGCATCTTGGCAAAGAGCTAAGACTTAAGCTTTCAGTGACACCTGCTGGCGGAGAAAGGCACTCCCCCAGCCAAGCTATCAGGTGCTTGGAGAAAGAGGGGATGGGAGAGACAGGCAGACAGACAGACAGACATATTCCAGGGCCCTGTGTGCTGCTGGCATCTCCCAGCCCTTTGGTCGGGGAATCTGCATTTTTCCCAACCACCCCGGGTAGATGCCCACAGGTATTGGAGTTTGTGAACTGTTGGTTCGTGTGCTGCCAATTCAGACCTGCTGGCACCCACAGCAGTTAGCCAGACAAGGCCAAGGCCAAGGGGATGAAGGCCGGTTTGGCACTGGCCTACCACTGGGGCGCCGCCGGGGTGGGGAGCTGCCTCGTGGTAGCTGGGCGGGGTAGGGAGGTAGGGTGGCCTGCACGGTTCCCCCGGGGATGGAGGGGAGGTCGGGGATGCATGGGAGCCGCTCGGCTGGAGGTCCTAACGCCTGTGCTTGATGTCCACAGACGACCCCAGCCCCTGGAGTGCTCCCGCTGCCACCGCCCCAGGTCTGCCGCAAGTAGGCGTCTCCCTAGACGACAATCTCTCTCCATTCTCTCCATCGCATCCAGCCCTACCCTGCGACCCTTTCCTCCAGAGAGGCCCAGACCCCCCTTGGGATATCAAAAGGGAACACGACGTTAGGAAACCAAAGGAGCTTTCCGCTGGCGGCCAGAAGAAGCAGCGCCTCGGGGAGCAGAGGGAGCGCTCGGCGAGCCCGCAGCAGGCCGCGCGGCCCAGGCTCGAAGAGGAGGAGGAGGAGGAAGAGGAAGAGGAGGAGGAGGAGGAGGCCGGTGGCGCTCAGGGGCGGCCCGAGGCCGGCAGGCCCGCCTCGGAGGCCAGGCCGCTCGGGGCCGCGGCGGACGCCCCAAGGCCGGGAGGAGGCCAGGAGGATGCCCGTGCCGCCGTGGCCGCCCAGGAGTGCGGTCGGCTGGAAGGGCCCCGAGCTGAGGCCCAGGCCCAGGCCCAGGCCCAGGCCGAAGCCAGGGCGGGTGGGCGGGCGACGCGGCCCAACCCATGGCCGCCAGGGGCCGCCCCGGCGCGCAAGGCCTCGGTAGCTCCGGGACCCTGGAGGGTACCAGCTGCCGACAAGCTACCGGGCGTCCTGAGGAGATGAGCGGCTCGGCAGGCCTTCCTCGGGTCCGTCTCCCGGCGTCTTAATTTATTGTCACTGTCACACGAAGAGATCCGCAGAGGGGCCTCTTTGGTAGGCCCCATGCCCCAGCCGCCCAGGAGCCCCCTCACCTGCGCACCCACCCAGCCACGTGTCCGCTTGTGCGGCCGCAGACTAAAAACTGACCTTAAAGCCTTCACCCCCGGGTCCAAACGGTTGGAGGCTTTGGCAGCTAAGGAAGAACCAAAATCACGCTAAAGAACGTCACAGAGAAAGGCAAGTGCAAGTGGTAGCTTTAAAAGCTCAACAGAGAAAGAAAAAAAAAAAAAACAAAATCAAAATTCCGCCCTCCCTTCTCACCCCACCTCACCCCCAACTGCATGAAGGCTTGGGATGTCATTCCAAACTGTAGATCAAGAAACTGGACACACACCCGTTAAGAGCAATCACAAACTGGAATATCGCCTTAAAACAACCACAAAACTGCACGGAGCAAGCGCAAACTGAGACGAGATGATATCTTTTCATGGATCTGAAGCGTTGTAAATAAAACATTCTTGACATATCTAGACAGGGGTCCAAGGGTTTCTTTGAGACATCTGGAACTGTTCGCCCATAACGTGTTTCCATGGCCCCGCCCTTGACATTGCCACTGGCGTTAGCCACAGGAGGAGGTAGCCACTGGTGGAGTCATCGGTGTGATGCCTTTTTTTTTTTTACTGCTGTTTCTGTGACCGAGTCATATTTCTGTACATTTTCAGTGATAGAAAAACAAAAATTTTTTAAAGAAAAACACACACACACACACAAAATTGTATCTTAGGAATCGATGCGCCAGCATTCAGAGGTTTTGCACGTTAGCAGCCCCTGCTTCATCCTGCGTGTCCCTCAAACATACGAATTTTGTCATGGAAGGGCCACGATTTAGTTCAATGAGATTGGCCATGCTGAAGCTCTTTTAGGAAAAGGAGGTGTTCCCGTACCAGGCTAGCCGAGAGCAAAGACGGAAGAGAAAGAAAAAGGCGCGCCCAGCTTCTGATTTGGCGATGTCATATTTCACTGATTTTTATGGTCGTATTTTATTTTTTTTTTTTTTTAAAATCTTCTTTCCATTCCTTCCTTTGCACTTTAGCAGATCAGAGGCAAGTTATTTTTCCTATGTTTTTCGGATTATAATGAATCGCAGATGTTAAAGAGGTCACAATTATAGCCGATTTATTTTCATTAAAGAACGTTGGATCCTTTAGCATTCCTCCCTGCCTCTCTTTCCTTAGTTCTGCTTTGGGTTCCATTTGGTTCACTTTGTCTTGTGTTCTTGGCCAGTCTGGTATTGCATTCGCTACTTCCGGAGATTTCTGTTTACTTTTGGGGATCTGACACTGACCCCTCCTCCCACCCCACCCCACCCAGGAGAATTCTAAAGCTTTCCCGTCCTCTCCTTGACTTTAGTGTTTCTTCCATGGATCATTTCCTTGGCACTGACGGTAGTAACGCATATTAAAAGACAAAATGGTACTGAAGGCGCTTTTTTTTTTTACCCACCCTGAAGAAATGTGACCTCATTCTTCCCTTTTTCAGCGCCCCGCCCCACCCCACCCCGCCCCACCCTGCCCCGTGGCACCTGCCACCAAGAAAGTGACAGGGTGACCAAGCTCTTTGGGCCAGGTCACACACCACAGCCTCCCCCTCTCCACTCTTCCTTTGCTTGGTAATTGCGGCAACCTGGGCACGCGCAGTTTAATTTCCATCAGGATTCGAGTCGTTTCAATGTTTGACAAGAGGCTCTTTCAACTTGCAAGAGCAATTTCCAAAATGAAACCCATCCATCTTAAACAAAAGCACAAAACCCATGTAGCAGTTTAAAATACTTTCGGTTTCATCTCAGATTCGTCTTTCTCCCCCCTCCCTTGGGCTAGAAATCCAGTCTAGTTTGCCATTAATTTATGAAATCTGATTTTGGACAATGCTTCTGTAGTGTAAGCTGCACGTCCCAGTACTGTATCCTCGAACCTTGATTTCTCATGTGTTACGAAAGGAAAAAGAAAAAATCAACAAGATGACACTTGCATAAACTCTATAATTTGCACAGTTCACGGCTACTTCTCAATTGCTTTATGCGGCTATAATCCGTCATCTGTGAACACAGCACACCATGTCAATCCCATCCCACATAATACTTCTGTGTAGTGTTAGCTGTGAATTTACCTTGTACAGCTGTATCTCTATAAATATAATTCCATGTATTAATAGTCACAGAAAGACTGTAAGTGAGCAACTATTTTTATGAAACGCACCACTATGGATAAATTAACTTTTACAGAAATCTTGTTTACTGTATGATATTCTAAAACACTGTCAAATAAAATATATATCCAAAAAGCTTTTCTTTTTCCAACTATATAGACTGTGTGTTAATTTTAAATAGGTCATTACTAGAGATGGGAGTGTTCGTTTCATCTTTTTTTAATTACAGTTCTCAGAGGTTGTTTTTTTTTCTTTTTAAGATTTACTTATTTTTATTTGAAAACCAGATTTTACAGAGAGAGAAGGAGAGACAAAGGTCTTCCATCTACTGGTTCACACCACAAATGACTGCAATGTCCAGAGCTGAACTGATCTGAAGATGGGAGGGGCTTCCCCTGGGTCTCCCATGTGGGCACAGGATCCAAAGGACTTGGGACATCCTCCACTGCTTTCCTGGGTTATAAGCAGGGAGCTGGTTTGGAAGTAGTACAGCCAGGACACAAACCGGCGCCCATATGGAATGCCAGCACAAATAGCAGAGGACTGGCGTGCAGCCCCACCATGCCAACCTCTTTCATAGGTGCACCAAGCAGAACTTTAAAACTTCAATCCAAATGCAGTGGCATTACATGGCAGAGAAGGTTGACTTTAGATGGTGCTGTAGCCCAGTCTGATCTTCCCTTCGCCTAACCCCAGCTCTCATGCTCACCAGCAGGAGTTGTAGCCTAGCAGGAGAATTCCCCAAATTCCCTTACTAGGCACACTCAACAATGGATCTTGCATATAGTGGTGGGTGCTGCTACCCTGACTGTTACAGCCGACCCCCAGTCCTGGCACACACCAGCAGGTGCTACAACCTATCCCAGCCTGGGCCACTCCCAGACCCAGTTTTCATGTGACCTGACAGGTGCTGCATCCTAGCCTGGCCTGGTCCACACTCATTCTCTCACAAGCACTAGTGGGTACTGGAGCCTTATCTGGTTTGGCCTGCCCCAGACCCAGCCCACAAACATGCCTATGGGTACCACAGCCTTGCCCAGTCTGGTCTGCCCACATCTCTGTCCTTTGCCAGTGAGAGCTGCATCCCAACAGGGGAGTCCCCTGGCTATTGCCTTTTTTCAGATCAAACTCATGACACAAATCAAAAGACCTCATGGATGGCAGAATTTGGATTTCACACAGAGTTTTTGTTTGTTTTGTCTGACACCTGCAATGCCAACACAGGACACACGGGAAATCACTCAGAGTGCTTTCTGAGGTTTTTAAAACAGTAAGAGTACTACAGCTAATGATAGGGAAGAGATTATCATTATGATTATTAGCTGTGGTTGTGAACGTGTGCGGAAGCAATGGAACAACTCGTCAGAATTAAAACAAAATCTGCTGGGTACTTGGTAGAAGGTCACCAGTCGGCTCAGCCATCAGTTAACCCACACAAGCGACAGAAAGTCCCCACTGCCTCCGGGGGAAGCTGCCAGGCAACACCAGATGACAGCCTGACCAATTTAGAAGGACACGAAGGTTTGAGCGGATCTTTTGGTGAAATTGCTTCTTTTCAGAGGAATGGCACCAGCAAGAACCGAGCACTTGGAGATGTCATAGACTGATCTTGACTTTTATTCAACAGGGCAGGTGATCGGAGAACCCCAATGACCCCTGTAAGGGGTAACCATGGGAAACACATGGAAATCCTTCTGGGACTTCATCCCAGGTCAGCTGACTTTTACACCTCTGGGGCATACACAGGCCAACCTGGATGATACAGATTTACATCTAGAGTTTCACTTCCCATTCTTCTGCAGTTGAACCCTGTGCTCTGCCAGTCCCCCATTTTTACCTGCCTTGTACAGAAGCTCCTCATATTACAAAGTAAGGCCAGACCTGTAGGTGGCTGCATTTAACCTCTTGAGGGAGTCGAACAAATGGGACAAGTGGAGAAGGCAGTCCTTGAAGGAGATGCAACAGAACTAAACAGAGAGTCTCAGTCAGAAGATAAAAATGCACATGGACAGCATTCATCATGCATTCAGCATTCACATGGACATGGACAGCTTCATCCCATGGTCCTGGCAGGAGTTCTAAGTACCCAGGAATTAGCATACACATTCATTTGAATTTTAAAATAAAGCTAGAATATCTATCAATTATGTAATTTTGCTATTAGTCTGGTTTGCTAGTTAGACACTACCCATAAATTAAAGGCATCATGTATGCAATTATGCCAAAGGAAATGCATCCTTTTCCACATTCATATTTTGTTATTTTACGACTAGAGATGTCTACTTAAAAAGGAAATTGAGTGTAACATTGTGTAAAATTATTCTAGGGCTTATGTGAGCTGAAGAGAGCACCCATAAAGGCACACTTCATGCTAGCACAAAAAAATTTCTACATAGCTTTTGATAAATAAGGCATCACAAGTAAATAAGCTCACATCCCTATTCTCACAGCGGCTCACAAACTGGTGGGAATACCATGGCAGGTGATCCATGCAACAATGGCAATAGGGTTCTGTAGGATGCAGCAGGATTAGAAGTCCTCCTGCATACAGGGCATCCTGCTTGGGTTTTGAAGGATGGTGTTAAATTGCATCCATCAAGATGCCTCAAAAGGAGCTTGTTTGAGAAAGAAAAGGGTGATTTCAATTTACAGTTTGGAAGTTACTGTTCAGAATGGGATAGCTCTATAGACTAGTGTCTGTAGAGGCTGTTCACAGCAGGTGCAGAGGCCAGATCACACGGCAAGCCAGGCAGGAGAGAGGAACTCTAGATAAGAAAGTAATCAACCTCTCATGATACCCACTCTTCAAGGGCTTGCCCCCCAAAGTCCTCCCACCAGTCCCACCTCCTAGCAGGCACAAGTGGACCAATGCTTTACTCTTAATCCATCAACATTGGGACATCAGGTCTTAAATAGCTTCATAAGTTTTGGGAAACACACATTCCGCTACACCTGTAACGGGGGGGGTAAGATTTCAAGAAGCAAACGAGGTGCAAGGTGAGGACCCAATAAGTATGTATTCTTTAAGAAAAAAAAGAGTTAAGGTATTTTTCATAGCGCTGGCAAAAGAGTCATGAAAAGCACGGTTTTCTCATTCGCATTTTCCATGAACTTTTTGCAGATCACTTGTGTACCCATTCCATTGTGTTCCATTTTCAAAAATGAGGTGAGTGCCAGCAGGGGTCCTGGAGGAGCCTCCCGGCCTCCAAGCTTCCCACGGTAGACGATGCTTGCTCCCACTGAGCATCTCCAGGCTCTGGGTTCCACGTGGCTCTGGCTGGTGAACGCCGTGAGGCCACCTGCGTCTGCTTTGCATGGGAGGCAGAGCTACCCAGCAGCAGCGCTGGCATTCTCCTAGGAAACCGCCCCGCTCACAGACAGTGAGCCACAGGGCCAGATGCTCTTTGTCCCAGTATCGGCCACAGCTGGTCTCTGATCTTAACCTTACCTCAGTGGCCAGCACGTGGCTCTTGAGTCCCTGATGGTTTAAAAAAAAAAAAATGCCTTTAAGAAATCACTACCGGGCCCGGTGCAGTAGCCTAGTGGCTAAAATCTTTGCCTTGCATGTGCCAGGATCCCATATGGGTGCCAGTTCTAATCCTACTGGCCCTGCTTCCCACCCAGCTCCCTGCTTGTGGCCTGGGAAAACAGTCGAGGAAGCCCCAAAGCCTTGGGACCCTGCACCCACATGGGAGACCTGGAGGAAGCTCCTGGCTCCTGGCTTCAGATCAGTGCTGTTGCGCTCACTTGGGGAGTGAATCAGAGGACGGGAGATCTTCTTCTCTGTCTCTCCTCCTCTCTGTATGTCTGATTTTCCAATAAAATCTTAAAAGAAAAGAAATCACTACAAATTAGCCACCTCACATGGTCCAAAGGGCATAAGGTCTGTGTACTTTCCATGATACCCCCAGGAATTCGGGAGCCCAGAGATGCTGGTGTTGTTGAGGCATGGTAAAAGTGTGGCAAGAAATGCCACCTGCGGGTACATTGGCATCTCATTTGTTTTTGCAAGTGGTTTTCTATTTATTTGGAAGCAAAACGAATCCTGCGGATGAAAGACAGTAAAGATGCTGCCCCCTCAGAACGGGGGATTCCATTTCAATTGTATTTGTCCTTTCAAGGAGCACAAAGTTCAAGACGATTTCTTTTTGTTGTAATCCTCTTCTTATGTTTCACCTGAGTGCTGCAGCCAGAAGGAAAGAGAAGCCTTGCGCTTTTCCCTGCTGCTGCCCTGGCCCCCATCATACAGCCAGGGAAGCAGGGTGAGGGGCTGGAAGCAGAGGACCCGTCACTGGCAATCAGTCATCTGTTTCCTTCCTGCTCTGACTTTCCATTTATTTAATTTTAAAAGAAGAGTACAGATACACACACACAGATCAATTTTCCATCTCCTGGTTCACTCCCCCAGTGTGCTAAAATGGCCAGGCCTGACTCTGGAACTCCATCTGGGTCTCCCACACGGGTGACAGGGCACTTGGACCATTCTCCACTGCTCTCCAGGCACATGAGCGGGGAGCCAGAGGTGGAGCAGTGGGCATGCTGAGCCACGACACTAGTCTCTCTTGTTGCTCCTTGTGGCTCTTCGCTCCCCATTGCAGTCTGCCTTCCCTTCCCTTCCCTTCCCTTCCCTTCCCTTCCCTTCCCTTCCCTTCCCTTCCCTTCCCTTCCCTTCCCTTCCCTTCCCTTCCCTTCCCTTCCCTTCCCTGTTGCCCTGCTTCCTGCCATGCAATGTTTCTTTTTGTTTTCTGCTCATGTCACAGTCCTGGAGGGTGTCACTGAAGCAAGCGGAAGGGATTCCTATGCTCAGATTCCCATCTCTTGCCACTATATGGAAGCAACAGTCAACTCCACAAGCTGGGAAATCCTCCAGGACACGAACAACTGGACTGTTGTAAAATAAGAGAGTATGGAAACAGTCGGATTCTGATTTTTCTCAAAGTTGATAGGAAAGTATAACACATCCCCAGTCACTCACTACCCAGCAGCAACATTTAATTACATTGTATTCTTGCTTCAACAATGTGTGTGTGTGTGTGTGCCCTGATTCAAATGAGTTCCCACAAATTCATATGTTGGAAACTTGCTCCCAGCACAGCAGGAGTGGGTGGTATTATATCACAAAGTCTCTGTCCCGAGTGGGTGAACACAGCTACAAAAAAGGCTGGTGAGAAGGTTTGTTCTTGCCTCTCCCGTCTCCGGGCTGTGCAAACACAGCCTTTCCCCTCTCTTACAAGACAGCCTGCACTCAACCCAGCATTCCAATACGGGATGCCGGCACCACTGTCAGTGCTTTACCCCACTGTGCCGCAAGGCTGGCCCAAAAGATCTGCTCTTGGTCTCCTACTGTCTTTCACCCACCACCCTGCCTAGGTCTCCCCGCTCTCCCATTTGGTGGAAAAGTGGCAGGTCTAAGACCTAAAGACTCTTAGGCAGCCCTCCTTTAGGTAAGATGAAGTATTGGCCACAAAATCTGCAGGGAACTGGCCCCAAGGGAGACAGACTGTGTCAGAGCTCATAGGGTTTCTAATCAGGGCTGTGCCACTTACCTGCAAGTGACCTTGGGCCCACAAGCAGACCTGCTTACTGGTCCCAGCCTCGAGGGTAAAGTGGGCTGATTTTACAGAGGTCTTGGGGTGATTGAGATAACACCTGCCAATGAGTTAGCCGGCCACACACAGCCACAGTTGGCAGGAACCACTGTTATTAGTGTCATCTGCATGGGATTATGAATTTGACAGTTTCAAAGGGCAGCGAAAACCTCTGACTGCTTGAGCACCTGCACTCGGGGATAAAGGGCCAGGATTTGCGGTTGTAACAGCAGTCTGCAGTTGATGCACTTGACCTTACCTGATCTACAGAAGGCCTATAGAGCCCTTCAAATGTCACTCCCAGCCTGCGTTTCCCTTGAAATCCTTACGCTTTTCATCACAACCTAATGGGAGAATTGATGATCAAAACCATGAGCAAGGCTCGGGAACAGAAATTGTGGGAGAATTACGACTTTCTAAGACGACTCGAGACTTTAAACTTTACTATTCAAAAAAGAAGAAAAAAAAGGCTCAAAGCTTGTGAAGTTCAACTAATCCAAAGGATCAAGGAATGTGATTTTTGAGCATCGGCAAAAAATCTCCGGGAAACCGCAGCCTGTTGGCCCCTAAGCCCATGCCGTAGGAAGAGGGGGGAATCAGTAGGTCTGACCCGTTTCCAGGGGCACCTTCAGATCCAGGCCCACAAGGCCTTCTGCCCCAAAGCAGCTCTTTCATGGAGACCAGAATTTAGGAGCAGCCCTAGCTGACTTCAAGGATCCTTAAGAGCAGAATCCTCCAGCACCGGACTCCGCAGCAGGGAAACAGAGGAGGAAGATCCCGCAGCCAGCTGTCCAGCTTCTCTCCACATCTGTCCATCAGCCCAGAAACACGGCAGCCTTGAGCTGAGCAATGCGACAGACGCGTTCAGCCCTTGACTCACGAGTCGGCTCAACCGCTGTGGTGTCACTCCTCTGGCCTCGGCCCTTGGGGGAGCGTGGGCCCAAGACCGAGCACTCGTAGGCATGCCCAGTCTCCCTCAGCAGAGCACACCTTCAACCTCCAGCTCCTGATTCATCATGGACGATGGAATATGGGCAGCCCGAGGCTTTCTTCTATGGCTTGCTATTGTGTTTTTCTCATTTGTATGTGTTGAGAGAGAGAAATCTCCCAAAGGATGGTTGGTTCCCCACTTGCCTACTCTCCAATGAAGCCAAGAGCTTCTGGGTCTTCCGCATGGATGGCAGGGACCGCACTGCACTGGAGTGGGCAGCAGAGCCAGGGCGCAAATCCGGGCCCTCCGGACTTCACTTCCCATCCAGCTTGATGTTACACCCTGGGAAAGCAGCAGTGATGGCCCAAAGCCTTGAGACTCTGCACCTGTGTGGAAAACCCAGAAGAAGCTCCTGGCTCTGTCTTCACATCAACTCAGCTCTGGCCACTTCAGCTATATGGGGAATGAACCAGTGGATGGAAAATCTTTCTGTGTCTCCTTCTCTCTGTAAAATCTGTCCTTCTTGGCCCAGCACGATGGCTCAGTGGCTAAATCCTCACCTCATACACGCTGGAATCCCATATGGATGCCAGTTAGTGTCCAGGCTGCTCCACTTTCTATTCAGATCCCTGCTTGGAGCCTGGGAATTCAGTGGAAGGCCCAAAGCCTTGGGATCCTCCACTCATGTGGGAGACCCAGAAGAAGCTCCTGGCTCCTGGCTTCAGATTGACTCAGCTTTGGCTACTGCAGCCACCTGGGGAGTGAACAGTAGAGCCTGTGGGTCCCAGTGCTGCCCTGTGCTCTGGGCTCACCTCAAGGCCAAGGCCTCCTAGGAAGTTACACCTCTCTGTGTCTCTGGCAGTGGTTCTGTGCCCATGTCCTCATGTCAGGGAGGATGTAATATGTGGCAAGGCTGCGTCTCCACCTCTTGAATGATTGTCTCACAACAGAAAGCAGAATTGGCTCCGAGGCGGCCCACAAAGCCACCTCGGGGAACGTTGTGTAAGGCCTTGTACTTGTCCACCTGAGGCATTGTGCCAGTCTGAAGGCAGGGGCCAGTGGCACTACAACCCATGTGCTCAGGCAGACCTGTCCCTGGGGAACTGGTACCCAGTTACTTCTGACTGGACCACAGCATCACAAGATGTCAAGCAGCTTGGAGGCCAGCTAGTCCAGCAGCCTGGGTGGGGAAACACAGACCTGCAGAGACCCAGCGACCCCCTCCAGGCCCAGAGCTCCTGGGAAGAGAGAGTCAGGACTCAGTGGCCTCCAGTTTGTACCAGCATGGTCCACAGCTGTGAATCAACTTTCAAACACCATGGTATTCAGAGCCTCAAAACAGAAACCCAGTTTCTCACCTGACGTTTTCCACCCTCCATTCTCGTTGTGCTGAGTTCTTAGTTTCTGCTTAGGAAAGGTACAGGCTGCAGAATCACAGCTTTGCCTGAATAAGTCATTCCTGCCTGGGGTGAACTCATTCATCGGGAGCCCTTCTGAGACTGATTCTAAAACAAGGAAAAAATAAATAAAAGATTGCAAATGAAAGGAATGGTATTATCCCAAGGAGGTATTAGGGACAAGCACTTGAGAACCAGTAAGATTAAATGGCATTCCCATTTCTACATGGTTTGAACACTTTAGCCTTGCTGCCCCGATGGCTGTCTTGAGTGCCCAGTAATTGAGCCCTTGTTTTATTTAATCACATTCAAAACCTTAAACCAGCTTCCTTCCATTAGTGTTTAAAATACCATTGAAACGAGGACATTCAGGTCTGGCATTCTGTGCTAAGGTTGAGATGCTGCTGGGAAGGGGGGTGGGGGTGGGGGCTGCTACCGTGGTGTAGCATGCTAACCCTCCACCTGCAGCGCTGGCATGACACATGAGTACTGGTTCAACTCCCTGGCCACCTGCTGCCAGGCACTCCCCAACCCCCCGCAAAGGATCACTCCTTGGCAATCCCTGATGAAGGATGGTCTCCCTAGGAAAAGCCGAGGTGCCAGTCCTGGCCAATGCTGCTGACTGTGGACTGGGTAAACTCTGAGGAGGGGGCTTGGGAGTGCAGGGTCACTCAGCAGAAGGGCTCCTGTCCCCACTCTGACCCTCACGCCCAGAGATTGGAGTTTCACAGTCCTAAGAGACTTTGGGGCATTGATGTGGATGGAACCTGCTGTGGGTCTAATGGCTCAACAAAGCATCTAAGGTGGGCACGCAAGTCAGACCCCCATGGGACCCTTCCTGCAGGATTAGGACACAATCAGAATGTCCATGGAGGAGTATGAGCCTGTTAGCAGGCCCCGCTCAGCAGGTGCATCTTGCACAAGCGTGTGTTATCAAGGGCATATCAAAAACTTTTCCAACAGCCTGGAGGTAATTTTTTAAACATTTATTTATTTTTTTATTGGAAAGGCGCATATCCAGAGAGAGGAGAGTGACAGAAAAAAAAAAAGACCCTCCCTCTGCTAGTTCACTCCCCAAATGGCCACAATTGCCAGAGCTGGGCCCATCCGAAGCCAGGAGCCAGGAGCCTCTTTTGTATCTTCCTGTGGATACAGGAGCCCAAGGACTTGGGAATTCTCTGCTGCTTTCCCAGACCACAAGCAGGGAGCTGGATGGTAATTGAAGCAGCCGGGACACGAACTGGTGCCCGCATGAGATGCCAGTGCCATTGGCAGAGGTTTAATCTACAATCCCATGGCACCAGTCCCATTGTTTAGAATTGTTTTTATTGTGAAAGTCATGTGTGCCCACTGAAGAACATTGAACTTGAATATTGCAGCAGGGTAGAAGAAATGCAACTTACAACAGTAAAACTTTCTAACTCCTGAGACCCTTTGCTGGACAGACGCAAGGCCAGGGGTCTTACAGCTTATTCTAAATGCTTACTCCTCCATATGAACTTTCTATCATTTACCAGGGACTCAACATGTTGCCTTTTTTGTTTTGATAGTAGCAATTTCAATAGAACACAGGCAGGTGGTAAACTACATCCCGAAACTTGCTCCAATGCATCTTCTCAATGCGTCTTCTTTTTCCAAGTCAGTTGATCCAAATGATACATTTTTGTTCATCCTTCTGGGGGCAAAAAAAAAAAAAGTGGGGGCAGGGGGAGGCAAACCACCACTGCATGAGATTTCAGTACGCTAGTGCGGTGAGCTTTGCCAGAACGTTGTCACTTTAAGGACAGCGTGTGCCTGGCCTGCCAAGTGTTTTCTGGCGTGGTGAGTCAAACCCTTCACCTGTATGTTGCTGCCGCTGCGTGCTCCCAGGGGGCTGGCTGCCATCACTCCGCTACAAACAAAACTGACGAGGGCTTCTCTTAGGGATCATCCGCTTGGCTTTTTTTTATTATTGTTGTTGTTATTATTGATTTCTAGTCTTCCTGTGTCAACTCTGACTTGACATCTCTGTTCTACAGCAGTGTTAAAGAGATCGCTAAGATAGAAGAGACTTCGATCTGAGAGGAGGCAGGACTGGCATCTGAGTCACAAGGATTCCTGGGTTCAAAGACAATAAATAGAAAACTCTGGTACATGAATTAGGGCACAAACGTGTAAGCTGTCAACAGACAAGCCATCTGCCATAGTGCCCTTGGTCATCTGCCCACTGACGCATCCTCACCACTGTCCAACAAGTGCTCTCTGCTATGGAGACCAAGGTCTTCACAACGCCCATCTGGCTTGCTGAGCGTCACTTGGGCGTAGAAAACATATTTTAGCAAACACTCTGACTCCCTGGGGTTGGAGCAAAGTTTCCATGTTGACAGACTAACCCCGGTCTAAGGCCGCCTCGTGAGCTCCCTCTGCTGCCTTCCTGTGGCACTACACTCCATCATCGGCTGCAGCCTTAGCTTCCACTCCCGGGGTCTGGGGTTTTGGTTTTTTTGTTCTTTATAGTACTTTCTACTTGCTATGTGTTGGTATCTTTACCTGTTTGACTCTCGCACTTCTGATTGTGAGATGAAAGCATGTTATTGTGAAAACCAAGAAAATAAAAAGGAAGAAAAAAAAGAAGGAAGGACAGAGGCAGGTGGGGAGTCTGGGGAAGAGGGAAGGTCAGACGGGCCGGTATCACTAAGTTGCTAAATTGGCATTGCAATCTGCGTGAGAACTGTCCACTGTACAAAAACGCTTAAAGTTTAAGAAGTTCAAGGCAAGAGTTTAATGTAAAGTAACAGCGAGGTGGGACCAGTGGCCTTTCCTAGGAACAAGCACACAGCCATGAATCTCAGTTAGGTATTTGACTTGGTAAGTTTATATTCCATAGCCTTATAAAACAGAAACCAGAACACTATGCATGCAGATTTTATAAGAGTTCCCACAATTCTGAAAAAAAAAAAAGAATCCAAATAACTTAAAAATAACAAGTTGCAGGTCCTAAAGAATACCTTGGGGCCAGCATCCGTGGATGAAAACGCTCTTTATCTCCCTACTTTTCAAACAAAATTAGAATCAATCAACTCTAAAAATAAAAGCCCCTGGGTGATTGGCTCAGCTGGTAAGCTACTTGGGATATCTGCAGACTGGGTTGGAGTCCCAGCTCTGCTTCTCACCCAGCTTCCTTCCAAAGCATCCTAGAAATATCGAGTGATGGGTTCCTCAAACTTCCGGGAGAGCCCCACCTTGCCTTCCCGGCTCACAGCTTTAGCTTGACGCAGACCCAGCTGCTGCAGACACCTGGGGAGTGAAGCAGCGAGAGACGAGCTCTCTGTCTCTGTCTCATCCTCTCTGTGTCTCTTGCAAGTAAAATGAGTAATGACTGAATTTAAACATTAAATGAAGTTCTCCTAAAATGGTCCACATTGGGCTTCAATACACACACACACACACACACACACACACACTCAAGGATCGGTACAGAGCAGCCGGGCGGGTTCTGTCACATACATGAAGCCAAATGAAGGTGTTCCAGTTTTTCTTTTTTTTTTTTAAATTTTCACACTGGATAATTTTTGTTTTTTTTTCCCCAAATCCTGATTTTTCATCCCTTTCACAATATACATTGTTTTACAAGCTTTTGTTTTTCCAATTCATTTTCTAGTTGGTTTTCACTCATTAAAGTATATTTCTTGGAAATAAAAGGTTTACGTATCTGTTTCAAGGACACGCTTACAGGAATGGAGATAGGGAGAAAAAAGAGAGAGAGAGAGAAATGGCAAAATGAGAGAGAATCTTCCATCCCTGGCGACCCCCCACCCCAATGGCCACAGAAATAAGGTGTGGACCAGGCTGAGGCCAGGAGCTAGGAGTTCAGTCTCAACCTCCCACATGGGTAGCAGGGTTGCACATCAGCAGGATGCTGAGTTGGAAGCAAAGTAGCTAGGACCCTAACTGGCACTGTGATATTAGGATACTGGTGTCCCAAGCAGTGGCTTAAGCCACTACACCACAAGGTCTGACTCTACTAAGACCACTCTGAATCGACGTCCACCGTCCAAAGGGGATGTGAATGAGAACCAATAACACTGATAGTGGTTGCTATGGGTGACAACACTCCAAACCCTAAGCTGTTTGCTCTGAATAGGGATGGAACCATAGGATGTTCTCTACCGGACAAGACTCTGAAGAAGGAGAAATGTCTGGCCTGCCCCTATTTCAAGACTCAGCTGGAACCCAAGAATCTGCGTGCAGGGGATTATTGCCTTGGACCGGCTCCAGGTTCTAAGTCGGGCTGGGCAATGGTGCATGGAGAGGCAGGAACTGAAGCTGCGGGGAGTGGCGCTCGTCTGCCAGGTGGTGGCAGCAGTGAGCCATGCAGCCGGGCTGTGAGCGGCTGAGAGAGCAGGCCTTGCAACAACACGGTTCCATGGGCTTAACCTAGGTGTCCACAGGCAACACTGCTGAGCTGGCCGCAGCATCAGTCCCCAGCGCCCACCCCGCACCCCCCACGCACACAGGACAGCAGAGAGTACCCGGATAGAGGCGCGGAAGGGTCAGAACCGGGCTGCTAACAATTCTCCAAGCGTTGGCTAAACCCCCTGGATTTTGTATCTGTAACAGGAGGAGAGGACTTTTCACATAAAGCCTGTTTACTTCACTCCCCCACATGGCCACACAGGACAGGACCGAGCCAGACCGAAGCCAGGAGACAGGAACTTCAGGAGTCTCTCACACAGGTGCTGGGGACCCATGAACTCGGCCGTCCTCGCTGGGTTACCACAGGTGACGAGGGTTTGCTGTGAGGACGGCTGCAGACATCTGGTGTCCCGACTCGGGGCACAGGATAGCATCTGGGAGCTGGGGCTAGCTGTCATGATCTAACAGCCAAGCGTTCTTTGCCTCTGCCGCTGCAGGGAAATCACCCCATCACCACCTCTCCCTGCCCACTATGGATCTTCCGAATCCATAAGCTCTCTCTCCCAGTCTGCCAATCCTGTGTCTCCCACTCCAAATTGGAGTCACAGAAGGATCTGGCTGGGTCCACAAGTCACCATGAGGAGGGCTGTGGTGCCAGCTGGTCCCATAAAGTACTGGCAGGCCCATACGACAGCAGGCTGCCTTGGGGCCGGGCATCCATCACAGGAGAAAAGTGACATCACCCAGCCAAGGTTGGTGAACACACAGAATGTGTTTCCTGTTTTGTCCAAAAGGGCCCTGGGTGTGTATGAGGCCAGCCCCGCAGAACCATCTGGCAATGCCAGGATGCCAGGCCAGCTCTACGCCTTGCCAAGTTGTCTCCTAATTAGACGGTGTGGTGAGTGTGGACGTTCACAAACAAATAAGACAGAGCTTTAGCAAGGAAGACAAATGACGACGGCAGGTGTCTGAGGATGTTCAACCCTCTCTCAAGGTCATTCCTAATTGGATAAGATACACAGACGTACAAAGACAAGAAAGCTCCCCTCTCGCTTTTCTTAGGAAGGAAAGAATGAAGCATTGAATCCATTGTCGAAGACATCTTCCTTCGTGGCTGTTTGCGAGGTCTGACTCTTCACCGCGTGTCATATTTGGTGGGGATACCCATAACATCTTAGGCCATAGGAATGCTCTGCTTTCTTTCCAATGGAAGCACACTTGCTGAATTAAAAGGGCGCTGCCTGAATTTGGCAACCCTTTGTTAGTTTGCATAGGACCTCACCACAAATACTACAAATACAAATACTTATCAATGACCCTTGTTCCCCCTGGAATATTTTCCTTTAGTGATCTGATCAGTCAGGATGCCTATACAAAGAAATATGATCACAGGGCTGCCGCTGTGGCACAGAGGGTAGAGGCCCAGCCTGTAATCATGGCATCCCGTGTCTGAGGAAGTTGGAGTCCTGGCTGCTCCACTTGCGATTCAGCTTCCTGCGGATGGGCCTGGGGAGCCAGTGGGTCATGGCTCACGTGCTTGGGCCCTGCCCTAGGCAGAGAGCACGCACACAAGCTCCCCCCCACCTGCTACTCACCCCCTGAAAAGCCTGCCACATCTGCGGGGGGCCAGGCCAAAGCCAGATCTCCCACCTGGGCAGCAGGAACCCCACTATCTGAATCGTCTCTGTCACTTCCTTGGGTCTGCGTTAGCAGGAAGCTGGAGTCACAACCAGAAATTGAACGCAAGCATTCCAATATGGGAGGAGGGTGTCTCAAAAGCCACGTTCTAGTGGCTTCTAACTTCCTATCCAACTTGTCATTATTTTTTTTTTAAGGTAGATTTACATAGAGAAGGAGGTGGAGACAGAGAGAGAGAGAGAATATGACTGACTCTTTATCTACTGGTTCACTCTCCAAATGGCCCCCAGAGCTGAACCCATCTGAAGCCAAGAGCCAGGACGCAGGTGCGAGGGACCGAGGGCTTGGGGATATCCTCTGGTGTTTTCCCAGGCCATAAGCAGGGAGCTGAATGGAAAATGGAGCAGCCGGGACTTGAACTGGCACCTGTATAGGATGTTGCTGCTTGCACTAGCCTATTGAGCCACCACACTTGTTAAGTCGATTCTTCTAAGCCTGCACAGTTGAAGGCGCTGGGAATGTGGCAGTTAACACAATCAAGATTGCATGAGCTTTACGTTCTATAAAGTCGCTGATAGTAAGATAGTATGAGTCTCATGGTGGCAGGTGAGGGGTGGCAGGTGGCACGAGCTTTCCCAATCACGGGAGGATCTTGGACTGTACATCCCTTCCTGGCAGAACTCCTAAAATCCTTGTGATTGAGTGCCAGGTGTGTTAGGAGAGTCTTATTACAGGCCCTGTGGCTTTTGAGCCTCGTGCCTAACAGAGAGCCTAAGGCCTGTAGAATTTCCTGAGCCACGGCAGCATTTGTTGTGCTTGTCCCAATGAAGTGATTTCTCACGGGCTTCTGCAGCGTGGGGCCGCATCATCAGGACGTTCCAGGAGAAGGGGCACACCCCGAGGACGGTATAAAAGTTTTGTATCCCTCCCCCACATCTTGCCTTCTGCATCTTAATTTACAGCTGGTTGGTCAGAAGCACCCGGGTTTATCATTGACCTCGAAAGGGAGCGTAGGCTTGGATCCGGCGCCATCTGCTGGTTAGTGTCAGAATTATCGGACATTCTAAGACTCCCCGCTGGGGTCCGCTGGAAAATCTTGGGTCGGAAGTGTCCAGCAAGAAATAAGACAGTAGGAAAAAGCACGTTGGCGTTAGCCTTCTAGATGGGCAGCCCACTCTGCCAGGGAAGTAAGCCCTGTGGCAAGCCAGCATTTGTGGTATCCTTTATACAGGCTTAGCGAGATGGAAAGGATGGGGCAGCCATCATAATCTGTTTTCAAGTCCAAAGGGAAGTCGTTTAAGAAGCCAATGATGAGTTTAAAGTAAGTTTGAAAGTATATCTGATACTTAAGTCACATGATATTTAAGTCTTCTCAACACTTGCAACAATCAGGTAACAGAAATATTAGAATACCTAACGATCCTACAGTCAGGCAGCTATGATCTCGAACACTGAATCCATGTGACAAAATTGTCTGTTTAAAAACACCACTATGGGTCTTCGCTTTGCATGTGACAGGATCCCATATGGGTGCCAGTTTCTGTCCCAGCGGCCCTGCTTCCATCCAGCTCCCTGCCTGTGGCCCGGGAAAGCAGTCGAGGACAGTCCAAAGCTTTGGGACCCTGCACCTGCGAGGGAGACCCAGAAGAGGCTCCAGGCTCCTGGAGCAGATTCGAAGATCAGCTCAGCTTTGGCCATTGCAGCCGCTTGGGGAGTGAATCAGCGGAGGAAGATCTTTCTCTTTCTCTGCTCCTCTCTGTATATCTGATTTTCCAATAACAATTTTTTTAAAATAAAATCTAACAATCACCACTGTGTGTGTGTGGGGGGGTGTCTGTGCATGGAATGATGGTTGAAGTCTGTCTGCAGCAGCACCATCCCATATGAACTCCAGTTCAAGCCCTGGCTGCTCCACTTCCCATCCAGCTTTCTGTTGTGGCCTGGGAAAAGCAACAGAGGATGGCTCAGGTGCCTGGGTCCCTGCACTCACACAGGGCGTGCAGAAGTTGCTGGAGCCTGACTTCTGGTCTGCTCAGCTCCAGCCATGGCAGCCGTCTGGGGAATGAATCAGCAGATGGAAGATCTTTCTGCCTCTCCTTCTCTTTAGCTCTGGTTTTCAGATATTAATCAATCAATACAAAAAAAAAAAAACCACCACACCACTATGTGGGGTTGGCACTGTGGAGTAGTGGGTTAAGCTGCAACCCAACAATGCCAGCATCCCAAATGGGTGTACTGCTTTGAATCCTGGATGCTCCACTTTCAATCCAGCTCTCTGCTAATGACATGGGAAGATGGTACAAGTGTTTGGGCCCCCACCACCTCTATGGGAGACTGGCATAAAGTTCCTGGCTTCAGCTCCTGGCACAGCTCTGGCCATGACAGCCACCTGGCAAGAGAACCAGTAGATGGAAGACATATTTCCCTCTGTCCTTTTCAAACAAACAAAAAAAACCCAAAATGTATCTTAAAATCGATCACGGGACCCACGGAATGGTCAGGGCACAGAGCAGCCACCCTGGGGCTGCCTGCGCCAACAGCTGCTCCCAAGCCAGAACTTGGACCTAAAAAGGACTTTGCACCAAAAGGGAAAATGGAGGAAGATGATGCTGGCAGGGCTGGGAGCGAGCCTGCAGAGCATGGAGATGCCAAGCCAGCCCACAGCCCAGGGGAGCCCAGCCCGAGGAGCCGAGGCTGCTGGAGACGCCAGGTGGAGTGCAAGCAGCTTAGCTAACTGTATTTCTGGTGATTTTCCAAAGTACTATTTTTTCGTAAAAATGCAGACTTTTGTTTTACCTTTAAGGTGCGTTTTCAGCACACGAAATCCAACACGCCTTCCTGGCTTCCAAAGGAGGGACGGTCTCCCTGTCTGCCTCCAGCACAGGTTTGACTCACTCAGACCCAGACACCTGTTTGGACGCGACCCACCCCCTGCGATGTGTCACCAGCCGGACACACACGACACTGCCAACACTGAGATGGTTTTCCTCAGGAGAGCAAAGTCCCTTTGCGAGATGGATCTTTCTGCCATTTCCATCTCCCGTTCTGAAAAGTCGGAGTTGGCTTGTGAGAAGCGGTTCAACGTCATGCTGAAATGGAAACCTCAACATTCGCTCTAATTGTTCCCTTTCCTGAGCGTCAGAGGGAGACTTCGCCGAGTTGTATAGAGGCTTCTGATGTTGGTCATCCACTGAAGGAGGTTGAAACCTGTCGCATACTGCTCCCGACTGCCCAAGATCTCCTGACTGCTCATGAAAACAATGAGGTTAGATGCAGTTCTGCTGGGAGCGGGGAGCTGCTATCCTTCCAGACCACCACCTGATTTCTGTTGGCAAACACAGACGTGAGTGATGTAAAGTCTGTGTATGTGTGTGGTACTAATCTTTCATGTTGTGAGAATCTTAACAAAATCAGAAATGTTGCTATGTTTTAAAACATTTATTGCCACTTCCCCTAAACCGAACATTTAAAATGAAAATGCAGGGTCCGAGGCGATGGCTCAGTGGCTAAATCATCGCCTTGCACGCACCAGAGTCCCATATGGATGCCAGTTTGTATCCTGGCTGTTCCACTTCCCTTCCAGCTCCCTGCTTGTGGCCTGGGAAAGCAGTCGAGGACGGCCAAAAGCCTTGGGATCCTGCACCCACATGGGAGACCTGGAAGAAGCTCCTGGCTCCTGGCCCCTGGCTTCAGATCAGCTCAGCTCAGCTTCAGCTGTTGTGGCTGTAGGGGAATGAAGCAGTGGACGAAAACTTCTGTCTCTCCTTCTCTCTGTAAAAATGTGTCTTTCCAATCAAAAGAAATCTTTCAAAAAAATAACTGAAACAAAACGAAAGCTCAGGTTACAGTCATCTCAAAGCCACCACAGACACGTAACTCAAAATCTTTTCTCTTTTTCTTTGAAGAAACAAGCCAACACTGTCAGTCACAGAATGCTTTATTTTTCAACTTGCTGTCCAAACTTTCAAATGTAACACGCGTGGCAAAGAAGCAACAGTTAATATACAACACCCGCCACAGCTCTGTTCTTTGCCTCTTAACTTTCCCGAGATAGCTTCTCATCTCTCACATTCCGGATATTTTTAAGGCAGCAAAGCTGATTTTTCTGCTTTGGGAAACAGAACAGTGCTGCTGCTGCTCTGAGACTGTGGAAGGTGCCGGCTCCCACCACTCCCGGTCTGCTGCCATCCTCGTCAGCGACACGACTGGACATGGTCCATGCTTGCCAAGAGGGGGCGCTGCACTTCGCCCGTCACTTCCCAACTCTGTGTTCAACTGAAGTTCAATCTCGAAGCAGCGTTTCCCTCAGCCAGCCTACTCCGCTACTTTTCTCAAAAATATCTCCATTCTGAAATATGCACGAGATACAATAGTTTCATCTTTCATTCCTAACAGAACTCATGCTGTACTTTTTTTTCTCAAAATATATTTGATATATTCTGTGCAAAATGTTAAGTTCTGTATAGGCATGTACCTTAGTTTGAAAAAAAAAAAACCAAAAGTTTATAAAATATAATTCCTAAAAACCACCTCAACATCAGACGATAGAAGGAGGGAAATACACAGCCAAGACACAGCCTAAAACTCTCGCGGGAGAAAGTAGGTGGGTTCTTAAAGCTCCAGGGATACATTCTTTGAAAAGACTCAGAATGCACTTTGGTTGTTATTAAACATACGAGCACAGAGGCAAAGGAGATGAAAGGCTTGCAGCCGTCCCGAACTGCTGCAACGCCCGCGCACGGTGAGGCAGAGCCCAGATCCCCCGCAGGAATGGCAAGACCGCGCGCGTGCAGCCTGGCTCGGTCCTGCTGGCATTCCCGGTTCTGATGGTGATCTGGGGGTGATCTGATGGTGATCTGCACCAATCAGAGGTTATTTACAGCTGATTCTTTTAAATGTGTACAAACGTTGAGGCTGATCCAACATGAGATGCACTTTGCACCGAGAACATTCTAGTTTGTTCAAATATATTCTTTTAGGAAACGAGACGCCCAGTTTAAAAAAAAAAAAATCACAAAAAACATCTCACATTTCAAGTTAAGTCCTAAAACACTCTTGATTGTACAGACATAAGAACTTAAAACCCAGGCCCAATGAAAATACTGCTGTCTTTGCCCTATTCACCTTAACATGCCAACAGGATAACTTCTGACGGGACACTTGGCAACGATGGAAGGGGGCGGTGGTGGGAGCTACTTCCCCAAGTTCAAAGCATCTAAGATAGCCCTTACATAACAGATGGGGTCAGGGGAGGGGGCACGGAAACGCACTAGCTCGAGGGTGGAGGGTAGGACTTGCAAGCTGAAGCTGTCTTGGATGGAAATTTAGATATCATTTCATAACTAGTGGTCTGAGGAATATTGGATTTGCTCTCAGCCTTACTCTTCAATTGCTCATTTGAGGGTGGTGTGAACAGCAGACGCTACAGTGTTCCGTGGGGAGAGAATTACCTTACTAGAGTAAACATGATGTACTCTAGTTATATCAATAGGCACTTCACTTGTGAGATGGGCAGAGTCCTCACGCCAAAGGATACCATATCATACCCCATACACTATGACATATCCCCTAGAAAGATGCACATGAAAAGTAACAATTTTTAAAAAGTGCACATTTTTGAGCATGCACAGTCGGAGCTGTGCCAACAGCCCAGTGTTTCAAATAAATACAATTATTACTAGTTCGTTTTTTATCAAAATATCTTACAGTATGGTAACCATTTACAATTATTGCTCTATTAAGAGTTTTGTCATCAAAGAGCACTTGTTGACCTGTTATGTAACACTATATATGTATATGCACACAGACACATATACATATATATAATATATATATATAATTTAATACTGAAGGGTGCTTCAACTGCAGCTTAATCAATTTAGATCCTGGCACTGTCTCAAATAACCCAAGGAAAACCCTGACTGCTCTTGAGTTACTCAAGAAAATGCTTATTCTGTGTTTTGCTGAGTCCAACACAATACTGGAAAGCTAAAGGCAAGTTTTCGGCATCGAGGGAGGCACAGGGCTCAGCCCCAGTCCCGGCTTTCCCGGTCATGATGCGTTACTTAGCTAATTACCAGGATCTCAAGTATCACTTCTCAGTTTTATCACCCTTTCAACGACTAAGGACATCGATGCTTAAAAATAAAAAATATAAAGACTAAAGTAAATGTTTTTAAAAAAATGAACAAGTAAAATAAATATAAGAATTGCACAAGAGAGTCTGATGTAAACGCTTGGGCCTCCCGAGCTGCACAGTCAGCGACACCTTCGGGAAAGAGGCCGCGGCTGCTTCTCTGGGACTCCTCAGGATTTAATCTTCCACAGCTGGAGGGGGCAGAAACACAGGCATCATTAGAGCTGGACGGGACAGGGAAATGTGAATCCGGTCATACGTGTGGTATTTTAGTCTGAATTTTGTTCACAAGCAAGTATAGGTTTTGATATTCTAGTTCCTTCACCCTCAGGAAGAGTTTGGCCTTACACACAAACAAAAAAAAGTGCAATGGAGATTTCCTTTGCTGAAAAGTGGCAAAATACATGTAACCACCCGCTTAACGCGATGATCCCACACCTTACTAACGTACTGGAAGATGCACACTTACAGTACTATGCTATGGCAGTAACAAGGCAATAGAACTTTGGCCAAAACAGAAATACTGCTCTTCTAGCTCCTTTTTTTTTTTTATCACCTAAATTAGATTCATATCACATGAGCAAAAGTAAATACTTCTACTTATCCTACAAGACTTCTATTCATAACAAATGCTCTTCAAAACAGCAACCCCACCAGTATTACAATACCATTTTTTGTTTGTTTCAAATCAAATGGGAAGCTGTCTTCATTCACTGATGAGATCGCAGCCGAGCACAGGCCCAAAGAAGTGTCCCAGAAGGGGGTGGGCCACTAGGAAGTGACAACTGCTGGCAAACTCTTACCTTCAAATTAAAGCCCAGCAGGTCACTGATGACCCCGGACACGGCGGACAGGATAACGACCTGGGTGATGTTATATAGCAGTGGGTTCATGGTGAGTCCATACAATCGGAAGGGGCTGTCCAGCTCCTAGAAGGGGGGACAGGAAGGAAAGGAAAAAACTACAATAGCTCCAGATTCAAGAATAATGATCACCCTCATTAATTCATGACAATGACAATGGGAATTCTTAAAAGCATTATTTCCAGACCCGGCACGGTACTCACCTTGATTGCGTCCCCTGAATCCTATATGGGCGCCGGTTCTAATCCCGGCAGCTCCACTTCCCTTCCAGCTCCCTGCCTGTGGCCTGAGAAAGCAGTTGAGGATGGCCCAAAGCCTTGGGACCCTGCATCTACGTGGGAGACTCAGGAGAAAGCTCCTGTCTCCGGATCGGCTCAGCTTTGGCTGTTATGGCCACTTGGGGAGCAAATCATTGGATGGAAGACCTTTCTGTCTCTCCATCTCTCTTTAAATCTCACTTTTGAATAAAAATCAATCTTTTTTTTTTTAAAAGCATTATTTCCAAAAAGACGCAAGCGAAGGATGCTTTCAGGAAAGACAGACCTGGATCAAATTTTAAATAAGTAAAATTTCATAGTAGCTTTATTTCTTTTTAGAAAATCATTTTCTTTAAAACAATGACTGGGGAAGTACTGACCTAGTAGCTATGTGGAAGGTAGACAGCATTTCTTTAATATATGAGAACAAGAAACTGAAAGAGAACAGATTTATATAGAAGAAGCGAAAACTGAAATAGCCAACTTTTCTGACAATATTAGTTCATGTTAAAATTCTCCCTTGAGGCAATTCATTTTTCAAATACATGTTTTAGATATTTAAAGCTCCTTTGACAAGCCAAGGCCTGTTCTAGGCTCTGGGAAGTCAATCCCTGAGCTGAAGAATCTGACAGTCGGGGGAGAGCAGGTGAACCCACACCACAGCACATGGCAGGCCACGGAGCAGCAGCAGGCCCAAGGACCGGGGGGCGGGGGGGTGACAGTGCTCCGAACCCACAAAACCGGTTGCTTCAGTCAGGTCATTCTGTGGGCAGACTGGGGATAGAAGATACTAAGGGAATTGAAGCAGGTGTGCATATGAAAGGTCCCCAGATGAGCAATGTGGAAGAGAGATGAAGGCAGTAAGACCAGAGTCCAGAAATTTAAAAATTAAATCAATTTATAATTGGTTTTTTTTTTAAGATTTATTTATTTTTATTGGAAAGTGAGATATAAAGAGATGAGGAGAGACAGAGAGGAAGATCTTCCACCCAATGATTCACTCTCCAAGTAGCTACAACAGCCGGTGCTGAGCCAATCCAAAGCCTGGAGCCTCTTCCGGGTCTCCCACACAGGTTACAGGCTCTTAAGGCTTTGGGCCGTCCTTGACTGCTTTTCCAGGCCACAAGCAGGGAGCTGGATGGGAAGTGGGGCTGCTGGGATACGAACCGGCGCCCATATGTGATCCCAGCACATTCAAGGTGAGAACTTTAGCGGCTAGGCCATTGCGCAGGGCCCCATTTGTAACTGTTTTACTATCACCTCCATTCCCACCCCCATTTTCCTTGGGGACTCTTTCCATGTCTTATAGAGTGAGGTCCACTGTCTGTACCAAATTAACACAGTTCTTTTCATGACATTCTTTGGGAACTTCTAAACAATTCCAAGAATTTTAATCAACTGGTTCGAGCAATTCAGATTTCAATTCTTTCCCTGGCGTGACTGCCCTGGTACCCTGAGGAAGCAGCCCCTGGGGATTAGCCACAAGCCACACCAGGGGCCGTGGTTCGCCCTACAGCTCTGTTTTCGATCCAGCGTCCAGTTTTTTTCGAAGAAGTACAAATAAAAACTTTCCTCTTCAGGAAAGCATTGTGAGCACTCTAAAACAACAATAAAACCTTTTATCAAATTATCCCTAGCTATTGTGACTAAATATTTCCAAGACTACACTTTTACCAGAATGACTTATAAATGAAACATTTACTGATATTCTGAAATTTAGTTAAGTTCCAGGAGGTGGAAGTTTCCAATTCTAACTTCCACAGTTCTCTAAGCATCATCAACAGTCCGTACAAATGACCTGGATTAGCCTGATTACTTTTTGCAATGAGAATTACAATGTGAATTGCATGGATATAATTTGGAAACCATTTTGGGAATCACACAGCAGGCTCTGCAGGAGCGAGGGGTGCAGCTCAGACGTCAACACGGAGCACCCCAAAAACTCCCAATTTCCAACCCCACTCACCTTCAGCAGTTTAGTAGCCAGCTTCAAGACATTGTTCACCAGTGTCAGCTCCTCCTTTTTATTAGGTTTCTTCTCCATTTTCAAGTACAGGTTTATCTTTTATTGACAAAAAAGAAAAAAGGAACAAACTGTTACCACACAGACATTCTTAGAGGACTGCGTGCCACCTGCGCAGATCCCCTCGTGGACAGATGGACCCGCGTGAACCTTTCGGGCAGCTGAGCCCACATGAGAATTACTGATTTTTTAAAAAGCAAATTATCCTTAACTTTCATGCTCAACCATGTTTCCTTATACAATTCCTATGACATGGTGAAGGAAGGTATTTAACAAATTCCTACGAGAGAAATTAAGCACCAGGGTTATTATTCTACCCTTTTGATTTAAATATTTTATCCTATCGAATAAAACTTTAGGCTCATTTAAATGCAGACTGGCCGCACTGCAAAGCAAACATATTCCACTAATGGTTTCAAACGTGTCGTTTCTGTGGAAGTTATTTCTCTCTTGTCAAATTAAAATGGGACATAGAGACAGATTAGACTTGGAATCTGAAATAAAGGAGAAACATCAAAGAAAGCTCGTGTCTTATCAGATGTTAAGTTTTGGTTTCTACAGCATGAGTGATTTCACTCGGATTCTGTTCTCAGAAAACACGCAGTAAATGATAACATTTTAACCTGGCACGCAGACTCCATTCATTTCTAACTCAATCACTACGCATGCTCACCTGCTCCGTAAGTAAGATTGAGGTATTGCTGTATTTTTTACTTGTTTCCGATCCGAGAGTAACAAACCGCAGGAGGAAAAGTGTCAGGGAGACGCACCAGATGACAAGTTCCCAGTTGTAGTGACAGTCGAGGAAGATCTCATGGACGTGGAGCAGCTGCAAGGATTCAGACAGACCCCATCAAGCAGGAAAGGGATCCAAACAATTCCACTTCCAAAGGGAAAAGCATTCCCCGTGTAAACATCACATTGCATTTTAATTCTAGACTGAATGTAGGGTGCTTCCTATGCGTGTAACAAAAGAGTTGGTGTGTGTCGAAAGTATGACATGCTCAGTGGATCTCACGGGACCTAGAACCAGTTTTGTCAAATCCTCCTATTTCGTAATATTTCTTTCAGATTTTTGAAGTTTAGATCACAGAGTCTGTCAAAATTCCTTTCGGCTTTCCCTCAGCCTTGGTTTCTCTTCCCCTGCCCTGCCTCGTGCTGGGGCTAAGTGATTTTGCATTTGTCCTTGTGGTGGCAGGACAAGATGTTCAGGCTGTCAGGAACGGCGGTGATGTGGGCGGCAGCTTCACCTGCTAAGCCAGGCAATGCCGACCCCTCACTACTTTTTTCACTTAAAAATGTTTGGATCTTATAAGATTTCCGAAGACAAGCAGGCATTTTGGCATAGCAAGTGCAGCTGTTGTCTGAGGTGGCTGCCTCCCACATCAGGGTACGAGTTTTCATCCTGATGAGAAATCCTGATGGAGTTCCTGGCTTTGAGCTCAACCTGGTCCAACTCAACTCTTTTGGACGTTTGGAGAATGAACGAGTACACAAATGGTCTGTCTCTCTTCCCTCTGTCACTCCTTCAAATAGTAATAACACAAAGCAGTATCAACAAATTTTCCCCCAAAAGCCTGTTCGTTTTTGTTGTCATTTTTTTTTTTTTTTACTTTACATCACAGCTATGCCTGTAGGATGCATGACACATCATTAGGTACTAGCAGAAATTTACTTTGTGGTCAAGACTGTGGGAGTTTTATCAACTACATTTTTGCCTTTAAAGAATTCCATCACGTCAGGAAAATTCTTGCTATTGCTTCTCCAAAGATTGCGCTTCTGTATTCTTTCTTCCTGGAGTTTTTATGATCAACCATAGTAGGGTACTCCACAAAGTTTATGGAAAATGGAAGCAAAAATTTATTTTTGTTGCAAAAAAAAGGTTGGCTGGCAGTCCACACAGAGCCTTTCATTTTATTCTCTTATCATGAACCTTTTCAAGACGTGCTATGCACAGAGTGGCAGGGTTGGTCCTGTGGCATGGAGGGCTAGGCTGCAGCTTGCGACACATGTTGGAGTGCTGGTTGGAGTTCCAACGTCCGCTCCTGATCCAGAGTCCAGATGACACATCTGGGAAGGGGGCCGATGACGACTCAAGAACTTGGGCCCCTGCCACCCATGTGGGACCTAAATGGAGTTTCCTGTTACCGGCTTAGGTCCAGTGAAGCCAGGCCTCTCACCTGCATGGTAACCCTTTTCGCATTCCCTTCCTATCTCAGTTCTGCTTCTGGGGGTCACTTCTCCCTCCCAGCTCTCAGAATGTAACCTCAGCTGGGTTTATTTGGGTCATGGTGCTTTTCAAGATCGATTTTTTAAGTGTTTGGTGCATCTGAAGTACCCCTTGGTTATTTCCCAAGTCTATTGGTCCCCAGTGTGTTATCTAAGTCTTCAGTCACTTTAAAGGAGCTTGACAGTTCACATAGACCAGTCTCGCCTAACGCAGCAGCTGGCTGCCTGGCTGATTGAACCACAAACGCCGATTTGCTCCAGTGCTTGGAGAGGGTTCATCTGTGGAAATCCTGCGAGTTCTAGACCACAGCCACAACCCCCCGGAACGGTCTCGGTTTTGCTTCTGTTGGGCCTCCGTGGGGCTAGAACCACTTTTTATGCTGATTTGTTGACATAGGGTCAGGACAAGATGTTCAGACCGCTGGAGCCTTAGGATAATGGCTCCGGTTTGGGGTTTTATGGTCATTCACGTTTGGCCTTTCCTGTCTTGTGAAGTGACAAAGGTATATATATGTCTAGTAAAAAAGCTAATGTAGGTATACTTAAACAGCTCAGATTATTCTTTCCTCCCAACACCGTTCAGTGCACGAAAGCAGAACAATCTTCAGGAAACCTACCGTGTCCTAGTGCTTGAACTCAAAGCTCGCGGTATTTTTATAGCCCAGAATACTTCCTGAGCTACTTCTAGTAATTCCTGACTAGTCTCGGTCACTCAGAATTCATTTTCACAGCATGCAAATCAGAGATTAAAAGTAAATAAATAAAAGAATGCTAACTGAATAAATCAGAGATTCATGGAACAATTTTATAATTCTTCTGACTTATGTTTGTTTCTGGGAAACAAAACTAATCCGATGGATCCTAGAAAAAAAAAAATTCCTGTGTGTTCGCAGACATTTCCAGCTCTGTCCACTGTTGGTGACACGGGACATACAGATGCATCGCAGCCACTCTGCCCCCATAAAATCTGCCACAAGTCAATTTCAAAACTCCCCTGCTCACGAGGCTTGCCTGCGCTGGCACTCTGATTATTGATCGTCGAGTTTCCACACTCACCTGTGCACAACAGATGAACACAACTGAAATTGTCAACAAGAAGGCAGACGAAACGATGACGTCAACGGATCTCTGGGGGCCTCGCCGCTGAGGATGGAGCAGAGGGAAAACGGCCGTCAGCAGGTGACCACTCGGCAGCGGGTCCACCTGCTCCGGTGAAGGTGCCGACCCAGCCCCGGGGGCAGACCCTAGCTCACAATGCTGAAACACCCCGAGTGTGTCAGAGGAAGTGGAACGAGCAAGTGCTCGCTAGTTCCTGAGGATCTGCAGCACAGTGAAGGCGTCATCTAAAAACAGAACTTACAGCCTAAGTTTCAAATCTCTCATTTTGTCAGACATTAATAATTTCTTGAATGAATGTTTCTTGAGCACTGGCTCAGAACTAAGCACTGGGCTAGTTTCTAGAAATACAGCAAAGAACTAAATGGACATGATTCCCTACAGGAAGTGGCAGGGGAATGAGCCATCAGCTCACAATGACAGTTACATGCGGCAAGTTCCTACAGCGGGGGCAATGAGATGATAAAAGCAGGATGCTTCAAGACAACTGGCAGGGAGGCTTCATTCGGCTTCGAGATACACAGTGTTGGCACAGTGGTGCAGTGGGTTGGTAGCCACTTGCAATGCTGGCATCTCAGCATTCTCTGTTCTGATCCAGCTCCCTGAGAAAGCACTTGGCAGGGATTGTCGCTGAGCCAAGCAAATGATGTCCCAAAAGAGACCAAAGTGATTTAAAGGAAAGAAGAGGGCCAGCCATTTGTCCTGAGCTGTAAGGGTGAGTGTGGGGGTTTGAAATCCAGCTCCTGACCTGAGCTTCCCATTGCCACAGACCTTGGGAAGCAGCAGATGATGCCTGGGTGGCTGGATCCCTACCACCCATCTGGGGCAGCCCGTACTGAACTCCAGGCTTCCAGACATGCTGGGCCACTGAGCATATGAGAAGAGAGAACCGGTGATGAGATCTCTCTCTTACTCAAATACGGTAAACGGATAACTTTGAATTTTAAAAAGACTCTGCTCATCGAATTAAAGATCTAGGTGCAGCAGAGAATATTCAGTCCGTGAGTCGGCCTTGATTAAGACAGGTATTTCGAATCAACATCTGAACTAGCACTAGCATGATTAGCCTTATAATAAAATGAGGTTTTTCCCCATTATTATTCTTTTCTAAGTAATGGGCTCCCTCTGCTGGCCTGTGACAACGGTTCACGGATAGAAACAAAATCGGCCTAGATTCTGAGTAAGCTGGCGACTGGAGACGCTGCACGCTAACAAAGACAGTGGGGCCATCAGAGGGAGTTAACACGGTAGCAGCACGTTATGACTGCCATTCTACCTTAAGATAGGAACGCAGAGACAGCCACATTTTTATATTCTGGACTTTCTTCAGCCGGAAATGAGGAACCTCAGATTTTCGAGCCCTCCTTGCAGATGTCAAATGTCCAAAGAGTTTTGCAAAAAGTAATCGCTAAAAAAAAAAAAAATACATATTAAGATATGGATTGCTTTATACGTATAGGACCACCGAAAAATCCAACAACACTGTACTGTGACGGCTTCATTTGATTAAGGGCTAGGAAAGCAAAACGCACACACAATTAAGTCAGATGATTCAATGAAATCCTAAAATGCCTCGGGGACATTTCTAATGAACATTTCCATTACAAGATAGATGTTTTTCAGCACCCACCTGTTTATAAGTTCTTTCTGCCACACATAGCAAAAAGAAGAAAATCCACACCAGGCAAACGCGCACCACGAAGCTGATGAGCACCATGGACAGAACCAGCAGGTCCTCGCTGGAGCCGAAGGCGATCTCGCAGAGCTCCGAGGCCGAGCGCGCCGGGAGCTGCTCCAGGTCTGTGGCTTGAGAGAGTCGGAAAACGAATGGCGTGAAACCCAGGACGAGGGAGATGACATTCCCAAAAATCTGGTATCCTATTCCTGGGATGTGATTGTTCACCTTGAGGGAGCCGGGGAGGGAAAAAGGAAGACAGGGAAGATAAAACACACAGAAATATTATCTAGAACTAAATTTCTATAGTGAAATCAACAGAAATTAAGTATGATTTATACCAGAGGGGATCATTTCGATAAACATTCATTTTAACAATAAAATTAAACCTCACTCCAGTCTCAGGACCTACACCATACACATAAAATATAATTTCTTCGATTTTTAAAATAATTCACTATTAAATCACTAATGTAAAAGGACCCCTATTACATATATGCGTACATATTACATACATACATATTACGTAGTTTGATTATTTTGTTTTTGAATACTAATAAGCAGGTAAGTATAAACACACACACAAAAAAACATTTAAAACATTTATATGTGTATATGTCTATATACACACACACACAAGAGGAAAGATTTTATCATCTATTCTTGGTCAGAAGGATAAAATGTGTAGCTTGGTGACACATCAGTGTTTAAATGACAGAGGAAGACAACCACACCCAGATAACGTTCAGGATAAACGAGTAGGTTGTTCGTGCAGCATTTCAGCAAGTGTTCTATCAGCGGAGGAGCGAACTGGAGCTCGGGGCGTGCCGAGCGGGCATCCCACACATACCCTGTTCATGATCACCCCGCTGATCTCCAGCGCGGACATGTCTGCCTTCTTACAGTCGTTGCCTTCCCAGACGATAGCACTTATTTTTTCTAGTCCTGGGTGGGAATTATGGAGCCAGGGCAAATGACTCTACAAGAATTACACAGAAATGGGTAAATACATTTATCATATTTATAGAACAAAACACGTACATACATTTGTATATACGCAGACCATTGTAACAGCATTTGAGAAGCACTCAATATATCGAGCATATTTTGTAATTGGCACGTAGACGTCTGGCGTACCTACATACACACGCGTAATTGTAATGACGGCCTTATAAGTCATTTAGGACATGCGCTGAACAGGTGGCAAAAGAAGTTTGTTACAAGAATGTGTTCTTCCTTCACACTTATCTTTAATTCAGTCACCTTTCTGACATTTTAACTCAGCGTTTCTCCAAAGGATTAACTTATATCAGATTGAGCAAATACCACAAACCGACGCACAAAGAACTAGAAATGTGCCCCCAGGTAGAATAAAGTCTTTTGATGTTCCAAGGGGCCAAAAAAACACAGAATTTTAATATCCGTTTACTTTCATGGCACACATTTCACTGTTTGAGGGCCTTAGCAGCCATGAGACACTAGTTATCATTATCAAGTGATACATCAGAATTTATCCCCAAACAAAACGTCATGTTAGCTTTGCACAGGGGTAATCTCCACCAAAATATGTGTAATATAAAGGCTTAAAAACTGGAAAATAGGGCCCAGCATGGTAGCCTAGCCGCTAAAGTCCTCGCCTTGCATGCATCAGGATCCCATATGGGCGCTGGTTCGTATCCCGGCAGCCCCGCTTCCCATCCAGCTCCCTGCTTGTGGCCTGGGAAACCAGGACAGCCCAAGGACTTGGGACCCTGCACCCCCATGGGAGACCCAGAAGACACTCTAGATTCCTGACTTCGGATCAGTGCAGCTCTGGCCACGGCGGCCATTTGGGGAGTGAATCATCAGATGGAAGATCTTTCTCTCTGTCTCTCCTTCTCTCTGTATATCTCACTTTCCAATAAAAAATGTGAGGATTAGTTCATTTGAATGCCTTAAAATTTAAAACTTTTGATGAGAGGCCTTTGGCACAGCAGGCTAAGATGCTGCTTGGGACACCTGTGCCAGGTTGGGTCCTGGCTGCCCTGCTTCTGATCCAGCTGTCTGCCAGCGTACACCCTGAGGAGCAGCCTGCAAATAAGGGATGTATGTAAAATTTAGTCTTTAATCCAAAAAGAAAACCAATATATTCCTGGCATATCATAATTAGACGTGTACAGTGAAACATTTTAAAATTTCATCTTATGGCTCCCCCCCCCCAAAAAAAAGAGTACCTTGATAGACTAAAGGCCAATTTATGATATATGAACATATAAAACACTAAAAACATGGTTTAGGAATTGGTGTAGTGGTGTAGTGGGTTATGCCCCCATCTACGGCACCAGCAATCCATATAACAGAGCTAGTTTGTGTCCTGGCTTCTCCACTTCCAATCCAGCTGCCCACTAGTGCCCTGGTGATGCAGTACAAGCAGCCTGAGTGCCTTAGCCTCTGCCATCCATGTGGTGGGCCCAGATGCAGCTCCAGGATCCTGGCTTGAGCCTGGCCCAGCTCTCGTCTTTGTGGCCTTTTGAGGAGTGAACCAGCAGATGGTTCACAACATTCTCTTTGTGTTGCTCTTTCTCTGACTTTTCAATAAAAATAAATCTCAAATCTGTTCCATACATTCACTTAACTAGTCTCTGTTAGACACATACAATATATTAGTAACTGTGGCACAACGATAAGCAAAAACTCAAGTGGTCCTGGTCCCGTGCTGCTGGCGGTCTCTCTGAGAAAACAACTCACTGGCACTTCCCTCCACTTCAGCGAGAGCTGTTGCGTCTCAAGGACTTGAATGAACACGGAGTGACTCATCCGACATCCTACAGCCTCACAGATTACTCACTGTGCACTCACTCTACAAACCCAAGGAACGTCCTCGGCTACACCCATGGCCACACCTCAGACCTCGTCATCACACAGAATCATTCCATTTCCAAAAGGAGTCATTCACCACAACCTCTCATCTACCAGTCCTCTCGAGCCTTCAGTGCTAAAACGTGTGCACTCCCTTGGACATACCTAATCGTCAACTCATCGGTCCCTGCCTGGTTTCTTTCCTTCTCGATCTAACATGTCTAGACTCCTACCAGATGCGTGATCTCAATCAACCCCCGCTCTGGGCCCTTAGATGGCAACATCTTACAAAGTACCTACTTGGTGTGATCTGGGCACATCGCTAACTCCCAATTTTTATTTTCTCATCTATAGGGTAAAAAAATAAATAAACTATATTGTCAGAGGCTGTGAGGATGACACGAATTAATGTACCTACGATACTTTGCATAATAGTTAGGATACAGCAAACATTTCTTAAGTGTTAGCTATTATTATTATAATTACATTTCAACAGAATAACCCATAACTAGGTGGAATGGATTACTAACTGCACATTGGTGACTTCAGACTCATTCCAGCTGGACTCTCCACAACACGTCAGTGATACTCTTACTGTGTTCATTGGCCTGAACGTGTCCTATTCACACTACACAATCCTGTTCCCTCAGCTCCATTACCCACAAGTGGTAACGTCAAGCCTGCTCCACTCTCCATCCATAAGCTACTGTGTTGCCTCCATCCTCCTCCCTCGGTCCCTTGCACCTCACAGGACAGAGATCATGGGCCAGCACCCCACCCCCCATCATCTGGCAGCTGCATACACTCTTCCTTCCATCTCAGCAGCAGTTGTGATCCCTTCTGGTTAAGGTCATTCTTCCTAACTATGTTCCCCCTCCCTAATTCTAAGAAACCAAACTCCACCGATCAACTTCTCCTTCTGGATCGTACAATGGTTCTCTGCAAGTCTCCTCCTATGCGCGGTAAATGTATCCAGAAGTCTGACACCTTGGGGGTGGAGGACAAAGCACTTCTTCAACTCCAATGCTCCATCTAACTACTGTCTTATCTACAGTCTTACCTAGCCATGCTTCTCACACTGCCTTCCCCAGTTTCAGTCCTTAACCTCCTGCATTGGGGCTTCCTCTCTCAGGCCTCTTCTCCTGAGCCAAAGCCACAAACTGAAACACCCCAGAGAATGACAATAATAATGTTATGCTTTATCATATTCAATCCTTTCCTTTTACTTCACCCTTTCATTTTACTTAACAGACAATATGTCACAGGTAGACCTGAGAATTATTTTGCATACTTCCTGGTCCCATTCTCTTAATTTATTACCCTGAGCTGGATGTTTATCTTGCATGCTTTTACAATCATACTCCATATGTTTTTATCCACTGATACAGTTTGGCATGTTTTAAAACTTTCTATATATGATCACGTGCACAGCTCTGTAAATTGTCTTTTTCATGCCAAAAATGATTTATATTCAATATTTTTAAAGGTAAGAGCTCTTCTTTTTGTGCTTAATTCCATCATGAATTTTATGATGCAATTCCATAGGGTCTGGGGTTTCCCTACGCTCTCCCCAAATTTCCAACCCCCGACTGGTTTTCCCCATATTATTACTATAGTGTAGTTCTTCATAAGCATTCGTAAGTCCTTCAGTCTGCTATTTGCGCGGGCCCCGACATTGCTGGTACAAACAATGGCACACAAGGACTCTTGTTTTTTTTTTAACGAAACATCTATTTTACTCATTTGAAAGGCAGAGTTGAGAGAGTGGTAGAGACAGAGAATTCCACCGCACCACTGGTTCACTCCCAAATGGCATCAACACTAGGGGGACTCCAGGTGAGCTTCGTTTGGGCCTCCCACTTGGGTCATAAGCGTCCAGATATTTGAGGCATCTTCAGTTGATTCCTCAGGTCATGCTATCAAGGAGCTAGACTGGAAGTGAAGCAGCTAGGATTTGAAACCAGCACTCTAACGGGATATCAGCATTGCAGGCAGCAGCATAACTTACTGTACCACAACTCCAGTCCCTATACTTCCATGTCTAATGAAAAATTATACTGAGTTCAATTTTATTGTTGGGTACTGGTTTATCATCTGTCATCACTTGTTCATTTTTCTGCTGTGGCTAGTATGCTTTTTCCATTTCTATCACATACAACACAATGGTTGCTTTTCATATGCTGTCAGTTTTCTCTTTGGAATGGAGCAGAAGGGTCTTCAAGTTGCAGAACTTAAAATTTATTATGTAACGATGAACTGCTCTCCAAGGTAGCTGTACAAATTTATACTAACATAGTACTGACGGTTCTTTCTTCACTCTTGCTGACATGAAAACTAAACATTTAAAATCTCCTTACGATCTCATCAATATAAAATAGTACCCGTTGCTCTAATATATACTTTCCTGACTGTATGTCCAGGTAATTATCTCCAAGGCCTTCAGAAAGTTCATGAAAAATGTACATTTACTTTTAGTTCCATCTTTCAGGAACCTTTTGATATTCCTTTTGTTTATCAGTCAGTTAAGCAAATTGCCTGTGTACATTTTTCTGTTGACTTCTCCACTGAGTCACTTGTCTTTTCCTTACTCATCTGTAGGAATTCTTTATGGGCACAGTATAGTAAAACTTTGGCAATGAATGTGTTATAAACATCTCCTCCCAGGTGTGGCATAACTTTTAATAGTATTTGAGTTTCATTTGCAGCTCACAATTTTACACTTTAAGAATTATTTATTTTTATTGTATCTGTAAAGCAGATAAGCAAAGCTCTTCCATGCAACAGCTCACACCCCAAACACCCCCCACAGCCAGGGCTGGGCCAAGCTCAAGGTGGATCCAGGAACTCAATCTGGTCTCCCATGTCCTTGAGCTGCTACCTGCTGCCCCTCAGGGTGTACGCTGGCAGACAGCTGGATCAGAAGCAGGGCAGCCAGGACCCAACCTGGCACAGGTGTCCCAAATGGCATCTTAGCCTGCTGTGCCAAAGGCCTATCATCAAAAGTTTTAAATTTTAAGGCATTCAAATTAACTAATCCTCACATTTTTTGTTGTCTGTGCTTTTTACATCTGACTTACAAAAACTGTCTTTTACGATAAAATAACAAATATTTTCTCAAGTTTTTTTTTTCTAAATGTTTAAAGTTCTGCTTCTTTATATTCAGGAAGTATCTGGAATATACATCATATACAGGCAAGTAATTAACCTGTTCTCACATGAGCCCTCCTTCCTTACTGATTTGCCATGGATCAGGGGTCTAGATCAGCAGGATCTGTTTAGTTGTATCTGTCTATTTGGTTACACATCCACAGCATACTATCTTAAAGTGGTAAATGCAACATAGATTTTTAATATTTTTAATATCTGTTATTTTAACAGAGAATGTTTCCCCTTCTTCAAAACTGCTTTGCTCCTCAGTGTGTGCTCTCAGTCAGCCTAAAGCCAAGCAAAAGGAGTTAGCATTATGAAACAAAAGGCCATGCTGAAAGACATGTCCTGCCTTTCACAGAAATTTCATCATTAAAAAGCTAGACCTGGGGTCAGAGTTATGGTTAGCACATAAAGCTATAACCTGGAACACCAGCAGCCCCGGTTGTTCCATTTCCAACCCCGGTCCCTAATCGTAGCCTAAGAAAAGCAGTGACTATTTCCCAAGTGCTGGGGAGACCGTGACGAAGCTCCTGGCTCGTGCTTTATTCCTAGCAGAGCACTGGCCGCTGGGGCCATCTGCACATCTGCCTGTCTTTATCCTCTCTTTCTGCAACTCTTTCAAATAAAGAAAGCTACAGGCTGAAAGTTTATGCTCTGTGTCCCCAAAATCTGTATGATGAGCGCCAAATACCTAGGGTGATGGGGTCCTGAGAGTGAAGCCCTCATAATGAGACTAATGTCCTACAAGGTGAAGAAAAAAGGAGAGAGCAGAGCTCATTCTCCTTGCTGAGTGTGCAAGGGAAGGAAAACAGCAAATAGGGAGAAGGTCTTGCCAAGAACCCAACCACGCCGGAAGCCCGACCTTAGACCTGAATGGTGAAAAATAAACGTTTTGTCGTTTAAATCAATGAGCTCATAGTAAGTACTCTATGATAACACAAGGTTTTTCGATAACTACCATGCATCAGATTGAGGAAGTTATCTTGCATGTCTAATTTCATAGGCTCTTACTGCTTTTACTGATGGGATTTGGTGATGGCTTGGATAGAACAGGGAGATGATACAGGAAGGATCTTTCTAAGTGACTCTCAGGTCTCTGGACTGGAGAATGAATGGATGGATGTGCCATTTGCCAAGATTTGAGTACAGTAAAGCACGAAAAGATTGTAAGGGAAGCTGGGGAATTTGGTCAAGGCTGAGGTACTGCTTCGTACTCCAATGAATGCCATCCCAGAGAACTTTGCGATTTCTTCACTGCAACATCCTACTCAGATCAGAAATGCGGCTAGTCCAAAAACAGACTACTTCAGAGCTTAGAGTTTTAAGACTTAGTGTAAGAAACTGAAAAAATATTTCATTAATATTTTTCGTATTTGCTGTATCAAGGTGACAACATTTTGATTTACTGGATTAAACAAAACACTGAAATTAAGTTTACCTTTTCAAGAGTTTTTAACAAGGCTATCAGAAAGTTGCACACTAAATTACATTCCTATTGGGTGTCTGGAAATGTAAGTTTGACATTCCTGAGCTGCAGCTTTGGGAATCATTGATCTTATAGCTGGAGTTCAGGCTAATGTGCACTTGAACCTAACTACAAAGTTTGTAAGTAGAAAACAAAGGCCAAACACATCTAGCATGAATCCAACTTAACAAAAGTCCACGTACTGACAACTTCTTGGGAACTTCTGTTTGCACAATAAGGGAAACAACCAAGACAAATACTGGGATTCTGTGTTCTGAGGAAGCCACATTATCGCTCACACGAAAAGGAAGAAAATAAACACAAGCTTTTCCATCTCTGTAAAATCGGTGCAGACATTGAGAGGAGCTTGACTGAGAACCCCACATATTCCGGTGCTGGAAACCAACCTGATGGAAGGGGTCGTCTCTATATTCTTTTTTCACACATGGATTAATCTGAGGGTTTTCCACATCTGTCTCACTGGTACAGGACGAACGGCACTCTGCACAGTGTAACAAGTCTTCCCACGACACATCTTCCGTTTCAGATTCTGGCCTTGCACTCTCAGAATCCTGTCTGGAACTTGAACAGCGAGAGCTGCAACTAGTACCCGATTTAGGGGCATCCTGAAATCAAGATATTCTTTGACATTAATACAATTTATGCACCCTTTCCGACTCTAAGGAGTCTATCAGCACCATACAGTTAGACTTTGTCTAGAACGTTAATTACACCGTCAAAGGACGGTGAAAGAGACAGCAAAACATTCAAGATACGTATTGACCGTAAGAACTGGAAAATGCCCTCACATCAAAATTCATTTCACTTCATATTTCAGTCCAGGAGTTATTCTGCATGCAAAGGTTGTGCCTATTTTTCCTTAAATCTTAACTGAAGGTCAGAATTCAAGCAAGCAGACACTAGGTCAAGTTCATACGATCAGCACAGTGGCTCTTAACCTATATGAACTGTTGTTTTTAATAAAGCTATGTTCTTATTTTCTTGGCCACAGATTTTTATCTATCTGTTATTCTGTCTCTCAAACAGGAGTTCAATAATTGACAGACAACCTAAAACAAAAACACAACTGACAACTCATGCTCCTGAGTTAGTTTATGGTATGGAGTGGAAAGTACAAGTAATTTCTAGTTTCTGAATCATGTACTTTAGGAAGAATTCCTAGGAATTCTTGATGTATAATATAGAGTATCATTTTGAATTTAAACAATCCTTATTGAAAAATGAATGGCTAATTGTTATAACCGACAGTGCCCAAAATTTAAGATCTGTTTTTAGCTCGGCAGAGTTTTCTATTTCTGCCTTTAATATTTGATATTGACCTGCTATGCGTGTCCCAGGCTATCACAGAGTTGAGTTTATCAATTATACCTATTAAATGTCACTCCTAATTGATCTCTACCTGATAGGCCTTCCCCCTCTGTCCAGAATCACTTTCATTCTGCTCACAAAATACGCCCAGAGCTTCTTGCTGCTCTCCTGGATACAGTTCAAATTCCTTCACCCAGCGTGCCTTCACTCGCACCACCTCTCAAGCTGCGTTCTCCTGTCCTCTGGTGACACCGGCTCTGCCCAGCCCCAAGCACAGCGCGCCCTTTGCCGGGTACTGTAACGTGTGCTCCTTTCTTCACCACTTATCCTGCTCTTTTGAAAGCCACCTAGCCAATCGCTTAGTATTGACGTTATCACGTTTCTATTCATTTAAACTATATATTTTACAGTGTTTTCAAGTATCCATGATGTATATTTTAATGAAATCTTCACAGTGCCAGCAACTGTCACTTAATCTACGAAAGACAGAAGCCAACACCATTTCCTTACCTTACCCTGAATGAGTAAGGGACACCAGCGCTAATTAATCTATTGGTTAGAATGAGGCAACATCACTCATTTAGTGTGGTGATAGTGTTTACGGGAGCAGGACTGTCTAGGAGAGGTAAAACAAAAAGGCAAAAACCATTCTGCTTTGTTTTATAAAAAGCACTCAATATATTTTAGACTCAGTAATGTTACTGAGAATACTTGATGCATTTTCTGTGTAACAATTTTTATTAGATGGCAAAATACAAAAAAAAAATATCACTGAGAGTCTTAGAAATGTTCATTCAAAACTTTAAATTAGTTTACTTATTGCGAAAGGCAGGGAGACAAAGAGGGTGCCAACAGCACACTCCATGTGCTAGTTCACTTCCCAATGATCCACAACAGTCAGACTCCAAAACCAGGGGCCCAGAATGCAGCGCGGGTATACACATGAGCAGCGGTGACTACTACCTGAGCCCTGTCGACTGTGCCCAGGAAACTGCTGTCTGGAGTTGGGGACAGAGCCAGGACAAGAATGCAGGCACTCCAGCACAGGAGGTAAGTGTGTCAGGCACCCCAACACAGGAGGTAAGTGTGTCAGGCACCCCAACACAGGAGGTAAGTGTGTCAGGCACCCCAACACAGGAGGTAAGTGTGTCAGGCACCCCAACACAGGAGGTAAGTGTGTCAGGCACCCCAACACAGGAGGTAAGTGTGCCAAGCAGCTTCGACTGCTGTGCCAAATGCCTGCCACTAATCTAAATTTTCTGATAAAGCTAGTTCGTTAACAAAACTTGCTAATCATATACAGAAACTAGTGTTAGGGTTCAGTGATTATTTAACTGAAATTAATAGGAGATTGCAGTGAAAAGAAAATATCTGTAATTTTCTATTTTGTCAAGTACTAGAATGTAGATCACATGTAAAATCTAAAAATCATTAAGGCTGATTATACTTCAAGCAGAATTTTACCTACAATTTTTAATAACAGCCATTTTGAATTCCACATAGAAATTGCTGAATAGGCCTCAAAATGGAAGATGTTAGAATTGCAGAAAATAGTTCGGATTAAGCCACATTTAATTCTGTTTGCTCGGCTTGTTTCAAATCGTTAGGGAGACAGCTAAAACTGAAAACATAATCGGATTTAAGAGACAGATTATTTATTCAAAGGCAACAAGCATTTATAATACAGATGCTTTATGCCAGGTACTTTGGCTCATCTTATTTAACCCTAACAATCTGATGTGGCTGATATTATCCCACCATACAGAAACAGAAACTTGGATTCACAGAATTTAGATAGCTTCCCCGCTAAAGTCACCTAAATAATCTGAGTTCAAGTCCATTGTTCGTCCCTTCATTATGTTTCCCGTAAGGTACTACCTTCATTAGAGCAAAATTTGAAAAATTCTTCAGGGATAAAGCAGGCCAAGAAAGAAACAAGTCTAACTCTTAAAAGAACCTGCCAGTTTCCCAGGGAACCTCCTGCATTCCAGATAACCAAGTAATTCCGCCACCATCTTCCCAACAGGAGACTGGAAGAAGTCAATCAGATATAGGAAGTAACAGAGAAAGAGGAGGGGGCAGTTGAGTTATGTGACAATATAAACTCCGAGTGACCTGAGCCCCTTTAAACAAAGCCAGTGCCAAACACTATGGCACGCTGGTGTGTGAGTGACTACCCCCCCATCGGAACATCGCAAGATTCCTCTGGAAAACGAGGCATCCCCAGAAATACTTGGCTTTGGATAGCATCTCTTGAGAGACTCAAAGCAAGGGCGGGATTCCTGACTTGTCACCCTACAGTAACTGCTACCTTCCTAAGCTACGCCTAAAGTGCAAGTCTCTCTATCACATCCAGAGGTTGGAAGATCATCTTGTGTGTTTCTTGAAACAGACAGGGGTCCAGAATTAGACAATTCTTCAGGAAGTCCTGATTTTTGGGGTGTGTGTGTGTGTGTGTTTCAAGTAATAAATGGCACAGCTGGGTACCAGGGTTGTCCCAAATGATTTTGTGTGTGACACATGTACCTTACTCTGAAAGAAAACAAAATCACCAGTGGTTTGAACACAGTACAATAATTTGTGTTATATGATAAAAAATGTAAAACAGCATTACAAATCTTCCATTTTAACTTCTTTTTAAGGGAAAGTTTTATTTTGCTTTTTAAAAACAATTTCCTTTAAAGCCTGACACACAAGTATCACTTTTTTTTTTTTTTGGAATGCCACGTAGCTTTTTAAATAACTTCTAGACTAATATCTTCATAGTTTAAAGAACCTGAGGACCTGAGGCCAGTGAATGGTACAGTAGCCTAGGCCATTGTTTATGAACCACATCAGAGTATTGGTACGAATCAGTTTCATTTCAGAATTAGCTTTCAGCCAGGGAAGACAACAGATGATGGCTCAAGGCCTTGGGGTCCCCGCAAGCCATGCACATGGAGTTCTTGGCTCCTGCCATCAGCCTGGCCCAGCCCTAGCTGCTGCAGCCATTGTGGGGAGTGAACCAGCAGATAGAAGATTCCTCCCTTCCTAACTCTCAAATCAATCAATAAATCTTAAAAAAAAAAAAAAAAGAACCCCCAAGACCACATTTTGATGTAGTCTTTTATATCATTAAATAGGACTTAAAACAACCATTGTCCAACACACACTACCAACCTCACTTAGGAGGGAACCTCAAAGATGTTTATTCAAAAGCTAAGACTAATAAAATGATGTTTTGCTCTTCAAGAATCTCAATAACTCGAAATCCAACTACAAACCAAGAAGAGCAAAGCTCCCAAGGAGAAGAGAGTGCCTCTGGGCCCAGTGGTTCGTCCTGCAGGACAGGGGCCACGCGGGCCTCCAGCCGCCTCGGCAGTTTCACAAGCTTGCTGGCTTGAGGAATGGGGGACGGCACATCAGACGCTGTGGGTGAAGGCACAACGAGGAGCCTCTCTGGTGCCAGCGTCTGTCTCATGGCAGATGCTGAGAACAGAAACAACCACAACCACCAGAAAGCTTAACCAGCACTTGAACCACAGAGAAGTGGTCTGAAGAACAAGCAACTCTTCTACTATTTTAGCACAGCGTTCCCTGGATTTTTTTTTCACAAGTTTACCCTAAAACCATCAAGCAAAAAGAACACAGTTCAAAAAAGAAAAGGCAACGTTTACCAGGAAGTGTTATAGGTAGCCATTCACTTCCTTGGAATCAGATAGAAAATTCTGTGTTCTTAGTACACAACCTGAAAATACAATGCAAATTCTTCCCCTATTTAAATAGTGTGTCAAGCTCAAGAGATTTAACAAAGCTGGAAAAGGGTTTTAAGGGAAAAAATTAATCATGAATTGTAGAATCAGATACTAAAAAGGGGAGTTTTACAGTACAGAGAACGTAAGAACTGGTGAACTTAAGAACCACTAGGGATGCCATCTAAGAGAGTAACTCTGCCTTCATGAAGAAGTGAAAAAGCCTTTCCACTTGCAGAGAAGGAGTTGGCAGATGGTCCATGTAGGATGGTATTCTTCAAAAGGAAACAACACGCTGTGTGGTTTGGGAATGCAGAGAACGAGTGCACATGTGTGGCTAGGCATCGATACGCACTTTGTACACAACTACTACCGTGCAACAGTCAATCACAAACACTGCTCACGTGGCTGCAGCTACGCTGTACAATGCTAACACAGGGGACGAACACACAGGTCTGCAAGGGCAGCGTGTACCTCGTGGGGGTGGTGCTTCTTATAGTGCTGGGACTTCCTGTTCCGAAGAATGCTCTCCGGAGCCCTGTCTGCCGGACGGCGAGAGGCGTAGCCTGTCTCAGGTCCTTCCTCACTGGATTCTTCGTCCCACACATTGGTTACCATTCTTTGGGTATCCTACGTTAGAACACAAAGAGAAGTGTACAGAGTATTTCTGACTGGGTTTTTAGCTTTAAAAACTGGGAGAAAATCGAGTTACACAGACATGCACTTTCAAAATATCTTCAAAGATTTCCAGTTACTTCATTGGCGCTGCTCGATCTTTGTGCAAATGACTTAAGTTAGTGACCATACTTCCAAAAGTCATTCAATAACATTTGTCAGATATTACCATAAAATTTCTATGCATGAAGGCATCTACAAAGAGCCTACACAATCAAGAAATATAAAACAGTATAAAAGCAGAATATAGGCCATTTAAAATACGTTGAAAGAACTAAAAGTTGTTTCTGCTTTTTTTTTTAAAAGATTTATCTTTTATTTATTGGAAAGTCTTTAACTTGATCATGTTTTCTTTTGCCATAACAGCTTTTTAAAAACTAACCACAAAAAAGCAGCAAAAAAAAAAAAAAGAAAAAAAAAACAAAATATACTACATTAGGGTTTGTTACAATAAACCTGGAGTGTCTGTAATTATCACTTGGAAAATAAACAAGTAACTGCTATCATTTGATCTGATTTTTTCAGATTAAATGTGCTGACAGTAATGGTAATACATATAGGACCAACCAGCCATTTCCTTAGAACACTGGGTGGGAGACAGGTTCAAGTTCACCTTAATTCAAATTCTCAAATAGTCACGGTAACAAGGAAAGAAAAATCAAGGGTTCACAGGTACCATCAACTTTAAGGCGCTTGAGACAGCAGAGAAAATGAGGCCATCAACGAATTCAGAAACTTGTCAAATTACACTGGCAATCAAGTTTCATTGTAAAAATTATCTAAATTTCCACTTCATCACTGGTGTTTGTACAGGCTCAGAGAATTCAAGAAAAGAATTCAAAGATAACTACAATTCCCTTTTCCTTAAATATTTTATTTACTGTAAAGAATAAAGAGGGATAGGCAGAAACAGATCTTCCATGGCCTGGTTCACAGACGACCGTCATGTGGGGCTAGGTTAAAGCCCGGGGCCGGGAGCTTCTTCCAGGTCACCCAGTTGGGCAGCAGGGACCCACACACTTGAGTCCTCTGCTGCTGCTTTCCCCGGCCACATTCAGGGAGCTGGACTGGAAGTGGAGTAGCTGGGACTTGAACCAGCACCCACATGGGATGTCAGTGCTAACAGGCAGAGGCTTTACCTGCTACCCACAATGCTGGCTTGACTTCACCTTAGCGGACGTAAAATCACAGAAGCAAACTGCTTATAAATCACACCTACTTTGCTGGCAACAGTCCTCAGGGTGGCTGTGGGCCAGGCTGTCTCATCTGGTCCAACTGTTTCACATGGAAGTCCATGGTTTTGCGCTCCGTCTTCACTGTTCTTAGCAGTTTTCTTCCCATCAAGAGAGACATAGCCATTGTCCGTCTCAGTTGATTTATCAATTGAATTCTTGGCTTTCTTTGACCTAAGTATAAAAAGCGGAAGCCTGTTATGTTAGTTCCTTCTTACGGAGTCACTGATAGAAATTATGATCCGTTAATAATTCCCTGAAGTAAAATTTTAATGGTTGCTTTTATTTTTACAACAAATAATTTACCAAAGCCCCAAAGAGAAGGACACCAACGAAATTACAGAACTGAGTCTGGGACTCCTAATACTAACTGTGCATCCATATGCTGCAAAGTACAGCCAAAATGAGACAGTTAAAAATGGTGTGTTTAACTAAAAACATGTGAGTGTACAGCAGTCACAAAGGGAGCCAGCCACTATCATCCCAGTGACTGGTGCCCACGGTGACAGCCATGCCACAGCCCAAGAGAACAAAAGGGAAGTCTACATCTTCTTTTAATAGAAAAACACACCAAACTTCCAAAGGCATCAACCTACTAGTTCTAGGAGACATTCTTAACTTTGTGAACGACCAAAACAACTAAATGATTCATCTCCAAGCAAAAGGTATTCACTACGATAATTGCTACTGCTTTGAGAAATGTTCAAGAGATTGACTCTGGGGCTTGGCACAATGGCTCAATGGCTAAATCCTCACTCTGCAAATGCTGGGATCTCATATGGGTGCCGCTTCGTGTCCCAGCTGCTTCATTGCCCATCCAGTTTCTGGCTTGTGGCCTGGGAAAGCAGTAGAGAATGGCCTGAGTACTTTGAACCTTGCATCCACATGGGAGACCCGAAAGAAGCTCCTGTTTCCTGGTTTCGGATCAGTACAGCTCTAGCTATTACAGTCACATAGGGAGTGATCCAGAAGATGCAAGATCTTTCCGTAAATTTGATCTGCCTTTCCAATAAAAACAAATAAATCTTTAAAAATCAAAAGAAGAGAGAAATGGACTGTGAGGGTAGCTGTTTGGTATAATGGCTGAGCTGTTGCTTGGTATCACTGTCTCACCACAGAGCCTGTGTCTGAATCCAGCTCTATTCCAAGTCTAGCTCCCTGCTAATACACATGGCAGGGATGGCAGTGGTTAATGGCTTGCTAGCTGGATCCCTGACACCCACAGAGGAAACAGATCGAGTTCCTGGCTCCCAGCGTCCACCTGGTCTACCTCCGGCCATTGTGGATATCTGGTGTCTCTGTGAATCTCCTACTCCCTGTAAAACTGCCTTTCAAGTAAAAATAAATAAATCTTTTTTTTTTTTAAAGAAAGTAAGACTTCAGAAAACAAAGATCTAACTCAAGTTAAAAACTAGTACGTGATCTGAACAGTCAGGGTTTCAACGTAATCTATGCCATATTACTGCAAACTATTCCAATTGTTGAAAATTTTTCCCAAAATTACAATGAGAATATGTCCAGGATATAACTGCTTAGTTGTATAATGTGTGATAAACTTTATCATGAGAGCACAATCATATAAGAATCAAATACTGATATTAAGGAGTTCATAGGAATTAACTGACTGAAAATAGTTATTTGTAGTATCCCTTTTCTTATTACTCGAGCATCTTTCATTAGCTGCATTGAAAATTCTAATCATAGCCTTTTCAAGCTAAAATTTTATTACGTGTATATATACATGAATGAATAACAATCCTCAAATGTTCTGAGTTAAATATATTTCATCAAATGTCATAAATCTGGTTTAAGTTATTTTTGAAGTCTAATATTATATTTCAATAATATTAGATAATATTATTGAATATTATAGAATAATATTATATTTCAAGTCTAATATTATATATTCTGGAAATCTTCACTAATGCTAAAATCTATATAAAAAAAGTTTCTCATGCAAAAGAATTTTGTGATACATTATACATTCTATTCATTTGAAAAACAATCCTAGTACTCCTTATTTCGGGTAATTTTGGATATCTGAGTAAGGCATTAGAAGAAAACTTTTATACAATTTACATAAAATATTCATTAAGACAGCTTTGACCTATAAAACTGAGAAAAACTAATTACCAGAAAATAGCTCTAGATAAATATAAAATGAGAATCAAGAAATCGTAAGGAAATATACCTTGCTGGTGTATATTCATTCTATCGATACATTTACATATAATACAAAGTAAACATTATGATCTCTGTGTTTTCATTCCCTAGCCTTACAGTTTATCAAAACAAAATTCCCAGGGAGGCTTATCATATGCAAACTCCTTAGCACTCAATACCTGACACGGAAGAGCCAGAAAAGCGATAGCGCGTCCTAATGTCATAGAAAGCCTTGAATCAATACAAACCCTGATAAGAAGAAGGCAGCGTGCCAGAGGTCCCTGAAGACGGTGCCCACACTGGGAGGGGCACCTGGGCCGTGGTTCTGCACCGCTCCCTCCTGGGTGTTATCCGTAGTACTGGACCCATCTCCTTCCCGGTGCACTTCCAAATGGGCTGCTTTCCTTAACTTCCTTTGTAAGAAGACATTAAGAGTAGAAGGGCAGCTTTAGAATGACGACCACCACTTTCTCGGTATTTCAGTCCAAAGTTTGGAAGATTTAAACCCAGAAATGTCATTGCACAAATTTAGATTTACTGAGTAAAACGTATCCAAATATCACGGAGTTTATTCAAGAGCGGTTTCTCTAAGTGCTAAGGTGTTGTTCCCTGCTCATTTCGACAGGTCAGTGGACATAAGCCAGCAGGGCTCACTCACACGGGACACATGTACACCGCTTCATTTGCAGATGAAGAACAAAGAAATTTTAGACTGGAAAGGATCATAAACTAACGAATCAGCAATGCCACTGCTGTGGACACTGATATCAGAAATCAGGCAGGCTTACATTTTAATCCCTTAAAACTACAAGTCTCCTAATCTTGCAATAACATTCTGAAGTGGAACTGCTCCAACAGACTTAAAAAACAAAAACCTCCATTACACGCCATTACAATGAGTGGCAAGCGAAACCTGCTTATGTGTTCTTAAACAAAAGGAAATATTAATCAAGTTCAAACAGCATTTAACAGAGTTGAGCTGAATTTTTTTCTTGGTTCTTAGTTTTGCTAACGCATCTTAAAAACGTAAGATTTCCGAAGTAGCAGGCATTATTAGCAATTCCAACTAACATAAGCAGATTCATTAAAAAGTTCATGGAAAATACCTACTCTGAAAAATTACATGTGTAGGCCTAATACAATGGTGCAACACATTAACTCATCGCCTTCAACACCGGCATCCCATAAGGGCGCCGGTTCAAGACCCAGCTGCTGCAATTCCAATGGAGCTTCCTGATAATGACCCCTGAGAAAACAGCAGAAGATGGCTCAAGTGTGTGGGTCCCTGCTCCCATGTGGGAAACCTGGAAGAAGCTCCTGGCTCCCACGTAGCCCAGGCCTAGCTACCGTGGGCACTAGGACAGTGAACCAGAAGCTTGGATGAGAAGATGGAATTCTCTTTCTGTAACTCCACCTTTTATAAACAAATCTTTAAAAAAAAAAACAAAACAAACAAACAAAAAAACTGGTAAAGCAATAGCTCCACTGGCTAAATCCTTTACCTCCAAGTGCTGAAATTCCACGTGGGTGCTGGTTTATGCACTGGAAGACCCACTTCCCATCCAGCTCCCTGATTATGGCCTAGGAAAGCACTAGAGGATACCCCAAATCCTTGGGTGCCTGCACCCACATGGGAGACCTGGAAGATGCTGCTGGCTTCAGATCAGCTCAGTTCTGGCCATTTTGGCCACTTGGAGAGTGAACCAGGGGATGGAAGTTCTTGTAAATCCATCTTTTCAGTAAGTATAGATATTTTTTAAAAACAGAAGAAAAAAAACACAGAATGCGTAGATTTCAAATTATTTTTGCACCATTTTCCATGGACTTTTTGAAGTCCCTGTATTAACATTGGGCGACTATAAACAAGTACGTGGTCTCAAAATAGCCTTGAAGTGAAGCAGCTGTAATGGTTTCCAAAGCCTTAAGTGCTTTATTTGAAAGAAAATTTGCACGACAACACCCGATGACACTAAGGGTTTGATTGCTATCAAATCAACCCTGGATTCCAATTACAGGGATCTGCCCCAGATGCCTGTTCAGCACAATACCTCCTCCTCTTCCCGCCCGTGCCGAGTGGAGGCTTGGGGGTCCTTGTGGAAACAATCTGGCAGTGCACCGTTCCCAGGAGCAGCATCAGCCATACCGGCCCAATGACTTCGGTCAGAGGGATGCTATGTGGGCTAGAAGCGGAACAGAATAATACTATTGCAGCAACTACAAAAAGGGAAAGAAAACACATTTAATTACAGAGGTCCAATAGTCACTTCTTCAAAACTTTTATTCTTAACGTTACACTTTGCCAGCTTATTAATTTTTTTTTTCTAAATTTAAGTGAATTTAAAATGTTACTCCACCCAAGCTCCTTTGGGCTATTTGCCCGGATTAGCTATGGTAATTAGTAATGCCGTCTTGGAATAGGATCACAGTGAAGATACTCTCTAAAATACACACCCCAACATTGCTAGGACAAGTAGATGTGCATGGATCTAAAGCGTGCTTCTGGGTAAGACACACACAAGCCAAGGAACCACAATAACCTGAAGTACGTTCTTTCCCAGGATTGAGTATCAATGCCTGAAAAAGAACATTCTCCCAGACTGTCCAACTGAAGACTGTGGAAATAGGACATTGCCAGGGGTCACCTATGAAAACGACAGGCAAGGCACGCAGAGTCACCAGCACTGACAGTGGAGACATCATCGGAGCCCCTCAATGCATGAGTTCAGGGTAAACAGGACTTAATTTTCTTTTGGAACAAGTATAAAATTTGATTAGGAAACTTCTGGCCATTTTGTGAAGTATAGATCACCTTGATGTAATTCAATGTGAACAGATACAACCTGATGTATTCAAAGTTAAGATGACATATAATGCACATAATTTAACAAAATAGATTCAATGTTTAACAAAATATTTTAACTCAAAACGCTTAATTGTAGGCACAAAATACTACATAAAATAAACTCAAGTGTGTATGGAAACTACTGGAAGTACTATTATACTGAATTTCATGCATTTTCAGAATCACAAGAAAAAAGTCGAAATAAAAGAAAGCCTAAAAACATATACGTTCATCTCAGCATTAATGATAATAGAAAAAAAGGCCAACAGCTAAATACCCAATGTTGATACTGAATGAAATACTTCTTAGTAACTTAAAGTTATAAAGACTTGATACCTGTTACATTAAACAAAAAGTATACAACTACATACATAATAATCTTAACTAGATATGTTATCAAAGCAAAGAGTATGGGTAGTTATTTTTCTTTAGCTTTTTCTACAACTTTCATCCACAAACATGCATACCTTTAATAAGAAAAACAATAGTTATAAAATTAACACACTCCACTCCTAGTGTCTTTATAAGAAGATGTACCTTGGCTTGGCAGAAAGAACCTTGTCTAAATAAGACTGCCATTTTTATTATACTCTCCTATACTTAAAAGATAGTTTTAAGAGTCTGCTGACAAATACAATTAAATAACTACTTAGGATCATATTCATGTTTTTTTTAAAGTATCATTAGAAAGAACAGAAGGGCAACAACTAAACTAAACTAATTTCTTTGCTAGTGTCATAGAATTATTTCTTCCTTAGTCTTCAGATATTCTAAAGTAATATATATGGGGGCGATTTAAACCTTCACAGAAAAATGTATATTTACGAGGAAAAAAAAAAGCATGTATTTTAGAAGTTTTTGGTATCAAAATAACTTTATCTTTAAAAAAAAAAAAAGTTATTTGGGATAGAAACTTGCTAGTTCATCCTTCCACACCGGGGGATGGGCTGCTGGCAGCTGGGAACTCAGCAGACAGAGAGGGCTGCCTGGGTGGGGGGCCATCCCCGCTGCCTGCCAAGGTCAGCTTCACCCGTGGGCGCCCTTGTCCAGGAGCTTTCTGCAGTCCTCTTGTGGTCAGGCTGTGAGCTGCTGCTGTGACTGTACCCTCAAAAGCCGCTGTGTTGGGAGGCAGGGTGTGGCTCAATCCTGGGCCCCTGCAGCACCTGCAGTGAGGAGTGGCTCTGTGCCTGCAGGACTTTAGCGTCCCAGGCCTTACAAGTATCACAATAGCCCCTTAACAATCCCCTGGAGGGGAAAGCACTTAAAGGGCGAATAGGATAGAGACCTTTAACACAGCACCATTTGGCTCACACTAAGTGAAAAACACATTCAAAAAAAAAAAAAAAAAGCTGAAGCAGGAAAAATAAATTTGAATAGGATATACAAAAAAGTGTGAGGGTGTGTACTTCGGAGACATTTTCTAATTTTTAAAAAAGCCTCCTGATTTTTTTTATTTCTAAGCCACTCACAGATTCCAATCTTTATAAAATTACACTGGGAAGCAACTGCTCTGTTTTCTCAAACATGTCTAAGAATCAAACCAGCCTGATGCCTGCCTGTACTCACACTCGGCTGCAGCTAGTACGCGCGTAATGCCTCAATCACCCTACACACACGACATCTTGACAGTTAAAAAAGCAAGCTTCATTTTCACTGCTTCATTATACCTTGCAGGAGATAAAGGACAAGAAGCCAGAAAAAGATGACCTTTGATGTCACTTGTAACCACCACCGGAAGAAAAAGGGGAAAAATACGACTCGAACAATTCCCTTTCTTGTGAGGGAGGTCCAGGGACTTTCCGGCTTCGCTTTAGCAAATGCAGATCCTGAAACGGTAAAACAAAGCGAGAGAGCACATCCATTATCTTTTCATTCCCTCGGAGAGGAAACAAAACTCAGTGTTAGAAAAACACTGAGTGTATTCTCTACTACGCGCTGAGTGCGAAAAAGCCAAGCTAGGATAGCAAACATTTAAAATATATATATATTCTTCAGGCCATAGGGAAAAGAGTAGCAATTAAAATAGAATTTCTCCCAGACGTTTTACAAATATATGCCAACACACAAGTAGCTGCAGCTAGAAACTACAAATGATCATTTTAACTTTTAGGACCAACCGAAGTTTACGAAGCCAATGTGAGCGGATTCTCTGTGTGTGTATTTCCTGGAATGCTTTTGGCGGAGAGAAAGGCCACTCAATGGTATTGAAAAGCGTCCATTCTTTTTCATCTTATTCTTGCCTTCAGTTGAGCTCTCACTGCATTTATTTATTTCTAATGTAGCCTACTTTTGATTGTTTTTTAAGGTCAACATCTCCTAATATAAAATATCTACTTTCCCAAGACTTACCTCTTACAAGATCGACATCTATGAGGTCTGGCTTCACGTGGGCTGTTTTCTTTGGTTTATTCCTTAATCCCTATAATACATGAAAAGTAGTGTTAGGACAGAAATCCAGGATCTCAAAAACGATCAATTTCTAAACACTCCAAGCGAAATCTATTCTACTGATAAAAGTGTAATCTATTATACGATTGCTACAAATGGAACATAATTCTAGTATTGAAATACATTTCATTGCTTTCTAAAAGGATACACAGGGCTGTATTTAACAGGTGTGGCTTGTTTACCACTAACAGCAAAATCTAACAAGAATATTATGACCCCGTTCTTCTGGGTGTGTGGCCTGAGAAGATCTAGGAGGTTTGCATGGAACCCAGATTGGCCTTAAGACTGTTCTGAGGCTGGGGTGGGGGCAGAGTGGTCCCGAAAGCCTTCAAGTGGGGACCAGCATTTTGTTGTATCAGGTTGAGCTGCCAGCTCTGAGACCAGCAACCTGTATGAGAGCTGCTGGTTTGGGTCCTGGCTGCTACACTTGTGATCCATCTCCCTGCTAAGGTTACCTGGGAAAGCAGTAGAAGGCGGCTCAAGGACTTGGGCACCTGCACCTAGAAGGGGGACCTAGCTGGAGTTCTTTATCCCTAGCTTCCACCTGGTCCAGCTCCAGCCATTGTAGTTATTTTTGGGGTGAACCAGTGATTGAAATTTCTTTCTTTCTCTCTATAACTCTCCCTTTTAAACACAAAGCAACACATCATAGAGTGGAGAAGCAGACAAGGAGGCAGGCTTCCTGCAGCTGCCAACGGGTGGGAATGGTACCACTGAGCCAGAGGAAGATTAGATTCAAGGCGACCACTCTGCCCTCCGCCCGCTGCTAACCACCAACCCGACCACATCTCAGAACCTGGATGCCACAGCAGGGGAAAGGAGCAGCTCACACGAACTGAGTTCATTTAAACTTGAAATTATTGAACGTAAACTGAGATTAAGTTGTACTGAGTGAGGGTTGGAACGGAGGTCAAAATTAGTGAAGACAGCAGAAAACTAAGTAACTTTTTGTTACTTAAGAGCAACATGTTAACAATGAAGAGGTGAAGCTAAACGCTTCAGAAACCAAGTGCTGAGAAATGATACATATTCCGGTCATTTCCATCACGCAAGCAGCTATGCCCTAAAACATCCTTTCTTTAATGCTGATCCAAGTTGATCATGATTTCCAACCCTGAAGCAAAAATCATATCAGAAAATGCTCGGAAATAAATCCAAGAGGACAATATCTGAGAGATCAGAATTAACAGAGATATTTAAATTTTCAAAAAATGTACCCTAAAACCATGATGGTCTTCAACCATGGAGTTCTTCAAAAAAATATAGCCATCTGAATTTGCAAACTACCCCCATAGAGAAAAGCAGAATAAAAGAAAAAGAAAGGGTCAGGGCTAACAGTAAGGCAACCACACTTCAGTTGGTTCTCACAGCCTGATATTATACTTGCAAATTTACTAACTCACTAAAATGTCCTTGTAGCCCAAAGTCAGCCCATCTCTCAATGCTTGTTCTTAATTGCAGACTTGTGCAGCATGGGAAAAAAAAAAAAAAGCCCCCAAACAAGTTCCCAAGCAAAGTGCTGAGCCGAAGGAGGCACTCTGCCTTCTCTTCTCAGCTCTCGTTACCGGAAACAAGTGTCCTTGCCATGCTCTGTTTAGTGCCACGTTTTTTCATCTCCTGCTGGCAACTTTTTTGTTTAACATGGCCCCCAAGCAAAGTGTCACCTACTTTCCTAATTGCAACAAGGCTGTTATGAGCCTTATGGAGAAAATGTATGGTAGTAGGCAATCCCCATTGAGACACCAGTTCCAGTGCTTGTTAGCCAGAAGTTCAGTACGAATGAGTCAACACACGTATTAAACAAAGCATCTTTCCACAGAAGCATACGTAAAACTAGGGTACGTGCTGATTGGCTGATCAAAGGGTTGTAACCAAAAGGTTACAGGAATCCAACTGTATTTCTAACAGCAATGGTTCAGTATTTGCTAACTGCGTGTTTATACTTTATATGACCTAGCTATGGCAAATATGAAGAATTAATTGTTATACGCACTGTACTTCTCAGCTCAATGCTATTGTGGTGTGTCAGACTGACTACAAATTATTTACATTACTTTGCAAATTACAAAGGTGATTGCAACAAAACTTTAAATAAAACTTATTAAGCCAGTGTTTTGATTTTGTATGAAGTTCATTACAACAGTTAACTTTTGTTATTGTTAATAAATGAAAATAGAACATACTTCAGTTTATTTGCGTTATACTTATTGAAAAATCTGAAATAACCTTATTGCCAATGTTCTCTCATTTGAAGCTTAATTTCCCTAAAACTGTTAACAGCTGAGTCTTGCAGTTATGTTGTCTTGATTTATAACTGATCTTTAGCCAAAAGGCTGAGAAGTAACTGTTACCTTGATTGATGTAACTATGTTGTTTCCAAGATGCTCTTTCTACTTGAACTTCTTTATACTTATTTTATTTTCTATCTAAAACATTTATTTCAACATACTTATTTCACGGGGCTTGTGCTCTGGCATAACAGAGTCCTTGTTCATGCATCTGGAAATGCAAATGAGAATGGTGCAAGTCATTGGGAGCCAGTGACCCACCTAGGGGACACAGAAGAAGCTCCTGGCTCGGACAAGCCCAGCCATGGCAGTTGAGGCCATTCGAGCAGAAGAAAGATCTTTCTGTGTGATTCAGTCAGGGTCCTTCCTTCCTTTACTCATGTCTTTCCTAGGCTTATCACCTGTCTTCTACAGAGCCAGTTCATGAGCCACTTGCTGTGGGAACTCTTTTCCCAGCTTTACAGGGCATGCCCCTGCATTCACACACACACACACACACCTTTCCATTAAATTTATCTCATTTGTAACTAGGCATCCCACCTACAAAAAGAAGACTAATCTATGGCACCTTTCTGTCTCCATCCTACAGTTAACACATAGTACAACCTTGCTAAGTTGTATTAACCCATCAGAAACACTTTAAAGAATAAAAGAGAAAAATAGTGAAGAATTTAGCTCTTTATTATGGATAAGCTGTCTCCATATTGAGAGTTTTTTTTTAGACAGTGCAAGTCACTTGCTTTTTGATCTACTGTAAACTTTCTGTATGAAATTGAAAATGTCAAATAACTAAAATAGCATTCTCGGGGCACAGATGAAATTTAGCTCGTGCAGGAACACACTGATTAGTATCTATGCAAATGAGAAACATATCTTATTACCATCCAAGTGTGTGGAGAGCAAGATATTTAGTTTAAAAATAGTCTTCATGCTAGGAAGGTAGCCTATGAAACTCTTTTACCAGCTAAAATTTTGGCAACAAAATGCCTACTACAAAAAAAAATTTCCTTTCATGAATTGCTTTCTGCTCCTAAATGCTTTCTAAAAAATAATCAACTTTGCAGCGACTCTTCGTGTGTCCCGGTCATTCTGTTAGTAGCACCAACAAAGCAGATCTCAAGTCAGTAGAGCAGCGTGTGCACAGAGCCACTCAGGTGGGCACAGTCCTGGAACACTTACCAGCTTAATAAACTGTACAGATCAAGGAGAGCATCAAAAGGGAGGGAAGGCAACTAGAAGTACAAGGTGACAAGTGAAAGGGGAAAGAAGCTGACAAGAAACAATCATTAGAAATTCAACTTTTAAATAGATGCTAACACACACACACACAAATCTTAACACATGTCACTGTCATCAGGACAGTCCTTCTTAAAAATACAGGCAGAATTAAAGATGGAAAGATACTAAGGATATTGACAAAATGTGATTAACAATCCGTAAGCAAAAATGAAACAGACATATTACCTTGATCTCTCGCTGTTCAACAGATTTTTCCCATATTTGTTGATCATATGCTCCAATCTATGGGAAATAAAAGGACAGTACTATATTAAATAAGCATTGCTGGCAACCACCACTGCTTGTAAGTCAAGCAGCTAGGTGCTTGTTCAGCAAGACCAAACAGACGTCCGTCCCAGGCTTCCGGGATCTGCGTATACTGTATCATGCTGGCTCCCAGGTCAGTTTCAGGACAGCAGTATCATCGCCATGTTGAAGGCTGTTAAAAATGCAGATTCTCAGGGCCCGTAGTGTTACCGAATCAGAAATACAAGAGTGAGCCCAAAACCTGCTTTAAAATCCTTTTACACGATTTTCACCTTTGAAAGCCATTACCCTGTGGAATGCAACGCTGACATAGTCTAAATCCTGTAAGTAATTATAGAGACGGAATACTAAATATTCTCTCGAATGAAAAATTCATAACTGTAAAGAATAACTGGCACTTCAATTACGATTTAGATGGGAAAATAAAGCTGTGCAACAACTGAAGACGCAGAAAAGTAATTACGAAGCAGAATTCCTCACAGCCTCTTTGCCTATTACTGTTTGTGTGCTGGGAAGTTTTCTAAATTACACCTTTATCCAGGCAGGATGAACATTCCACTCATTAAATTCTGTGTCCTAGTTCTTTGCTTATGTAGTTCCCTCTGTGTCTAGTTCCCACTTAATTGTCTATATCTAATTAAAATACACAGTGCATCAATGATCTAAGATTATGATTGAAAATTTTTACTACTTGCATTTAGTGAAAATTACAATCATATGAAAATATTTTTAAATGCTTCAGATAATTATATTAAGCAAATAAAGTCAAGGACCATATTGTAAGAAACTCTGTAATTCTGATATACATTGTGTAGTTAATGGTGTTATGCATGCTAGGAGTGTTAAGTTCATTCTTGGGTGCCTGTGATAAGCAACTTAAAAATTAAAGGCTGATTTACAGAGGGAAGGGAAATGGAGAGAGAGAGAGAGAGAAAGAAAAAAAAAGAGAGAGAGAGAAGCCTTCCATTGTCTGGGTTAGTTCCCAAACGCACACAACATTTGGAGCTGAGCTGAGCCGATCCGAAGCCAGGAGCCCAGAGCCTCCTCAGGTCTCCCCTGTGGGTGCAGGGGTTCAAGGACTCACCCTCTGTAGCTTTCCCAGGACACAGCAGGGAGCTGGACTGGAATTGGAGCAGCCAGGACAAGAACCTGTACCCACACAGGATGCCAAGGCTGGCAGGCAGCATCTCAACAGTTGAACTATTGTGCCAGCCCCAATTCTATTTTCAAATTTACTTTCATTTGGGAAAATACAGTCACAGCTCTAGTTCCAATTCCACATTGCTGCTAGTGGAGGAGCTAGAGGCTCACTTCCGGGATACCAGCAACACCCTGGCCCAGGGCTGGCTGTTGTGACCACCAGCAACACCCTGGCCCAGGGCTGGCTGTTGTGGCCACTTGAGGTCCCTGAGGGCACTTTCTCTCTCCCTGTGTATTTCTGCCTCCCAATTAAATAAAATGCATACAGATAGATAGATATAGATACAGATATAGATATAATGCATAAGTATCACTTTAGATTTTTAGAAGATACTTGGAAGGCAACACAAAAACCATTGTTAGTGATTAACCCTGAGAAGTTGGATGCCAACAACACTTTTCCCTGTTTTACACTCAGTGCTCTGCTAACACTCTTCACCCCCACCACGGATACGTATTACTTTCACCATCCGGGATCCTAATCCAGAGGAATCCAAGTGTTTCACAGCATGGTCCTATTGTGGCCATCTATGTCCTCCTGCCGTCATTGTGACTTTGTATGTTCTACAGGTTGAAATAAACACTACGGGGGAGGGAAAGAAGAGACCAGGAGAGGGACGGCAGGAGGAAAGACCGCAGGACTGACAGGTAAAGATGACCTTTATGGGGGGTGGAGGGGAATGGGAGGACAGCGCAGAGGTATAGTGCGCTAAAGCCCCTCCTGCAGTACCAGCAGCCCATACAGACAGTTTCGTGTCCCAGTTACTCCATTGCGGATCGAGCTCCCTGCTTGCGACCTGGGAAAGCAGCAGAGAAGGGCCCAACACCCTGGCCCCTGAACCCACACGGGAGACCAGGAAAAAGTTCCCGGCTTTGGATCGATCCATCTGCATCTGTTGCTGCCATTTGGGAAATGAACTAGTGAACTAGTGGATGGAGAATCTCTCTCTCTCCCCTCTCTTGGTAAAGTCTGCCTCTTCAATAAAAATAAATCTTTTTTTAAAAAAGAGCATACCTTCATGTAGGTATCTGGTAACATATTTGCACCAAGAGGAAAAAAAGATAATAAGGAATATGATCGTATCAGAATTCCAGACAGACGAAGCAAAGGGAGACGATTGTGACACAGGAACTGAGGAGAGCTATCTTGGAAAAAGCCATTTGCAAAGCTGCTCACAGGCGATCCAATTACCCCTTTGGTCGCCACGTTCAGAGTGGCAGAAGCTCAGGTGTCAAGAAGCAAAGGAGAAGCTTTCTGGCTTCAGACAGGAGGTTATCAATAGTCTAATTAGATTAAATGCCTAGATGAGTTCACAGACACACAGGGGCAAGCTAGAAAGAAAGGCACATTTGCAAGTGTATTTTAAGTACCTAGTCATACTCCAACTGATGAATCTCATCTACAAGATTCTAAAACAAGCTGTTAATTCTCATAGACTGCCGGGGGGGGGGAGGAAAACACAGAACCCAAACCCTTTACACGCTGGCCCACCTCAGTAAATACCAGGCTACTCGTGCTCCAAAAGAAATTTGTTCTAATTTGTCTACTAGAAGCATTTAGGGGTGGGCTGGTCCAGAGCCAGGAGCTTCGTTTCACATCTCTCACGGGGGTGTAGCGGGCCAAGAGGTTGGGCCATACTCAGTTGCTTTCCCAGGCATATTAGCAGGGAGCTGGCTCAGAAATGGAACGGCTCGTATTTGAATCAGTGCCCATATTAGATGCTGGCACCACAAATGGCAGTTTTATCCACTATTGCACAGCATCAGGCCCTATTGGAATTTTACAGTGAATCATGTAGATACCAAAAAATAGGGTCACCCGTAAGATAGTATCTATTTCATGGCAATTAAGAAAAGAAAATACTCAACTGGGTTTCAATCAGCTAATCCTCACCTCCAAAGCTCACATCCCATATGGGCGCCAGTTCTAATCCCAGCAGCCCCACTTCCCATCCAGCTCCCTGCTTGTGGCCTGAAAAGGCAGCCGAGAATGGCCCAAAGCCTTGGGACCCTGCACTCACGTAAGAGACACAGAGGAGTTTCCTGGCCTCGGATTGGCGCAGCACTGGCCGTTGCGGTCACTTGGGGAGTGAATCACTGGACAGGAGATCTTCCTCTCTGTCTCTCCTCCTCTCTGTATATCTGACTTTCCAATAAAAATAGATAAATCTTTTTAAAAAAATGTTAAATAAAATCATTAGGTTGACTGACAAGCTACTTACAAATTTCCATCTGAAACTGGTGGAAACTAACCGTTTCTATGGCTTTGACCCATCAACTAAGTCTCTAATGTCTGTCTATTAAACATCTAGAAATATCTGACTCTTCATAACTGCTCCTAAGCAGCTTCGTTTGTAACACCTACCAAACTGAATACCAATCCCCATTACTACTCCACTCAAACGTAACTCTATTCCACTGTTTTTGCTTTTCTCTCAATATCCTATTTGAGTCAACACATGCACGCCTACACGCACATCACCAGACTCAGAGTTTATAGAAGTCAGCCACTCAGCTGACTCCGGTGATGAGACCAAAAGAGGAAGCTGAAGCGTTTAATTATACAGTGTAAACAGTGAATGCTGATGAGGTCAGACAGAGAGCTACAGCCGGAGAAGTCCAAAGCCAGCAACTCTAGAATGCGTGACTACCAAGTTGTTACACCAAACTTCCAAACCTTTTGCGTGTTTCCTTAAAATCCTAGAGGACATATGAGAGGCCAGAACACAAAAGCCTTTTAAAAGCACACACACATTCCCCTACAATTCCAGTGTTCTTTGCGCAGTCCTTTAAGTGGCTAGGTATTTAAATTGCAGACATCATGGATTAAGTATTATAAAGAAAGAGTCTGTCTGCATGACCTCTTACAGACCTCCCTGCTTTAACCATCATGGATTGGGCTTCAATTGGCAATCATCACCATCAAGATCTTTAACAGAACCAAAGTGTTCCCGTGGGAAAGCAAAATAAAAACAAATACATAAAACTTTAAAAAAATACTTAAAGTACGTAAAATCATGCTTAAAAGGGTAGTTACATTTAATATACACACACACGTATATATGTGTAGATATATATAATATTGTTGGGGACAAGTCACAATGGCAACAGCAGAGCAATTGTGTGACTTACTTTTTATCGTGCATAGCCACATTTTTCACGCTTCCTACGTCAGACACATACCACTTCTACAATCATGATGGAAACTTTCAAAACAAACAGGAGAAAATGGAATTTAAAGTTCTCAAAAGTGGAGGGAGTTGAGAGAGACAAGTCACTCTCAAAATTAATTCAGTGAAGTCTCACTGCAAAAATAATCGAGGCTTTTACTTTAACGTATTTCACAGAAATGTTTAGCTAGGAAGTTGTACTTCAGTAACAAAACAGCCCAACATTCTAGTAGTATAAAGGGCAGAAAGAGCCATACTTTATTATCTATTTATTTTAAATGCAAACATCTTAGGATAGAGGGAAAAAAATGAGTTAAAGAAACAAAATGCTAAAATATACCTGTTGGTCAAGAAACAACAACATTCCCTACGGGACTTTTGCGGCAAAGCAGGTGACAGAATTAAGCTGGTTCACATAGGAAGGGGAGAAACTGGGAAGAAGGGAACCTGGCACCCAGCTTTGTGCTGGAACTGGGAGAACTCCAAGTTCTAGAAAAGGCCAAATGGAGAAGGTGCCATCAGCTCTGGCAACTTCTGCAGCCAGCAGCAGAGTGGTTGGTCACGGGGAGAAGCAGCAGAGAAATGGAAAGGATTAAGGCCCAGCCCCAACTTAAGACACTCCATGGAAGGCCAAGTTACTGTCTTTAAATATGTAAGGAGCTAGGCACAGGGGCCTTCAATCCTGTTGTCCTGGGATGGACTCTCTCAAGCCACCACGCTGTGTTCTTGCCGGCACATTCCCTGCCCACCACAAGGATCCAAAGCCAGATGTCTGACTCAGCTGACCCAATGACATTCTCTCTCCATTTCAAATGTCAGAAGAACAGGAAAAACATAGGGAACACAGCTAATACAGAGGAACAAGTCAACACGAACCACAGAGCCCCAGAGAGAAGTTTCTAGAAATTCCGCTGCTGAATGGCTTGCCTTTCCTTCTTAAGTCTTGGCGGCCTGCTGTTGGCGCACTTTCACAACGTGTGGTGAAAAGCAGAAGCAGAACCCAGTGGTGTTTTTTCCTGGCCCAAACTTAAAGACAGAACATCGCTGCTAATGCAAACCAACACCACTCTGCATAATTTACGAACACTGTTCGTTTTCCAGCTTGCTTGGACACGGGAATGTGTGCTCAGTGGATTTATTAATCAAGACATTGTCTGAATAACAGCCCTTCCCAAGAAGTCATCTTAGTAAAACATAATTTAACTTCTGTTTTTCTACTTTAGCTAACTCTGAATCATGACTTGTGGTAGACCCTTAGTTATAGCACACATAGGAAAATAATTCAAATATAGCCCTTTCATCAACTAGTCATGGGATCTTCATCCAGGGTAAATATTAGAGTTCTACTAACAACTGCATAGCACCAAGTACCAAATGAAAAAAGATCATACAGCAGAGCCTGGCGCAGTTGCCTAGGAGCTAAAGTCCTCACCTTGCACATACTGGGATCCTATATGGACACCGGTTCTTATCCCAGATGCCCTACTTCCCACCCAGCTCCCTGCTTGTGGCCTGGGAAAGCAGCTGAGGACGGCCCAAAGCCTTGGGACCCTGCACCGGCGTGGGAGACCCAAAAGAGCTCCTGGGTTTGGATCAGCTCAGCACTGGCCATTGTGGTCACTTGGGGAGTGAATTATCAATAGAAGATCTTCCTCTGTCTGTGTCCTCCTCTCTGTATATCTGCCTTTCCAATAAAAATAAATATATCTTTTTTTAAAAAAAAAAAAAAGCTCATACAGCCAAATTCACATAATGACACTACCTAATAATTACTTTCCATGTTATTTCAATTACTATAGAATAGAATTTATTCAAAATTCCTTATAATAAATAATTTTAAATAGCTTTTGAAAAGTTAAAAGTAATACTTAAACAGCATGGTTTAAAAAGCGGGAGTAGAACTTCTTCGACTTCCAAGTTAGAGAAAGAGTTTCTGAAAAAAAACAAATGAATTTCACTGTATCCTAAGATTATTGTTCATACTAAAGTATCATAGTTTAGGGGGGAAAAAATCCCCAAAAGACACGGATTTTATTTTTTCACCTAAACCAAGAAAGGACATCGTTCAACATCTGTCATATTTTTCTTGATGTATAAAAATGAGACTAACTCAGTTAACTAACACTAGCCAATGAGGGCCCTCCCCAGGGCCACCGAGAGCTCACAGCAGGAGAAACGAGAAATGGGTATAAAGCAGGGAGTAGAATCAACATAAAGCCCTTATGTTAAGGAAACTTGTCATACCTCACTGAATCTTAATCTCTTTAACTATAAAAGCAGAATAATGGCACTGGTATCTATTTCATAGGGTTGTTGTGAAGATTAAATATATATGTAATACATAAGACAAAGTGTACCACAAAGTAAATGCTTAAGCACATCAGCTGCTATTATTATTCAACAGGTACAGTAATACAGGAAGCTCTGGGCCAACAACTCTAATTACTCAATGTCATTTAAATCAAATAATCCTTGATATATTAACACAGTGTTATCCCAGTTTTCTAGAAAATGGAACACAAATAGGAAAGTTCAATAACTTGGCCTAAGTCATAGAACAGCAAACAACAGAATCAGATTTAACATGGAATGTCCAACTCCAAGGACTTCATTCTTTCGCTTTGCTCTTGTTCCTGCTTAAGTTATTAAGATCAGAGTAAAAGCAGGACCTTTATCTACATGTGATACAAATTCAAATTCTTCATGTCAAAATGGGGGGAAAAAAGTATTTAAATAGCTCTCAGGAGGGCTGTCATTATGGCAGTGCTGCTTGCAATGTCAGCTTCCCAGATGAGGCACCAGTTCTTGTGTCAGCTGCTCCACTTCCAGTCCAGCTCACTGCTAATGGACCTGGGAAAGCAGCCGAAGACGGTCTACCAGCCACACAGGTAGAGATCCTGGCTCCCATTCCACACCCGGGTGTTGGGTTTGACTTGGGACTCCATTCTGAGTAAGCTTCCTGTTCATGAGTAGCCTGGGTGGGAGGGAAGAGCGATGGCTCACCTGGGATGCACGGAATGAGTTCTGAGCTCCTGGCTTCAGCCTCGCCTAGGCCTGGCTGCACGCATCTGCAGAGTGACTCAGGGGATGGATAATCCTGCCTTTAAAATATCTTTCATATGGGCCAAACTCTGTGGCTTGGTAAGTTAAGCCACTACCTCCAGTGCTGGCATTCCATGTGGGTGACACCTCTAGGCTGTTCTACTCCCATCCAGATCCCTGCTAATATGCCTGAGAAAAACAACAGAGGATGGCCCAAGAGCTTGGGCCCCTGAACCCATGTGGGAGACCTGGAAGAAGCTCCTGGCTCCTGGCTTCAGATCAGCTCAGCTCCGGCCGTTGTGGCCACTTGGGAAGTGAACCAGCGGACAGATCTTCCTTTCTGTCTCTCCTCCTCTCTGTATATCTGACTTTCCAATAAAAAATAAAAACCTTAAAAAAAAAACATGAACCTGCTCATAAAATCCAACTTACTCAGACCTTAAATTATGCAAAGTAGTCACAGGGTATTATAAGGATTAAATGCGTCGACTCATATGAAGACAACAATAGCAACACACTCACAACAGCTCAATGAAGGCTAGCTATTTTACATATCATCTCAATGAATTTCCTAATGCTTTCTTCTCTTTCATACTATAGCATAAAATAAGGAAAGAATGCATATGCCTCTCAGCATACTTTTAGGAATCATCACAGGACAAACTCTGGTTCAATATTCCAAAACACAGTCCTGATGAAACCATGTATACGTAATAGGAGTTGAAACCAAAACACTGCCTAGTTTACATATTTCTATCGGTTTGCTATAAATAGCATTAATAGCTGTAGTATAATTTACAGCAATGTAAAGCACCAAGAATACGAACATATCTTAATCATTTATGTATCTCTGTATTTCAAAAAATACCTAACATTTTAACATCTTAGTGCTTAAAATAAAAAATGAGAACATGAAATACATTTAAATTCCTCAAAACCTGTTTGGCTTCCTTCCAACTGCTTACATAGGGTAAAATTAAAATGGAGAAAATTTTAAGATAACTTGTTCTTAGGCACTTAGTCTAGAACTTGCAGAATTAGAGTATAAGGACCCGGGCCCACTGTCCTACTGTCATTACTGCCTTACTGTAATCAAAGTACCCTGGGTGACCTGAGAACTACAATCAAAGATGACTACACGTAGACCAATAGAAGTTACACCTTACATACTTTGGAATGAAACTAACCAAAGACATGAAAGTCCTCTGCAATGAAAACTGCAAAACATGAAAGACATCAAAGATGGGAGAAATTTTCATGTTCTTGGGGAACCAACATCATCAAAATGTCCATGTTACAAGCAGTAACCTACAGATTCAGCGTGATCCCAATCAAAATCTCAACAACACTCTTCCGAGAGCTAGGAAAGATGATGCAAAAATTCCTATGGAAGCACAAGAGACCACAAACAGCCGAAGCTCTCTGGAAGGATAAAAATAGATCTGGATAAATCATGACACCAGATTTCAAGATGTTCTACAGGACAGGCGATCTAGTACTGGTACAGAAATCAAGAACATCAATGGAACAAAATGGAAACTATTTCCCAACAAACGCTGTTGGGAAAACTGTATATCCCCTTGCAGATAAAAGAAACAAGACCTTCACCTTTCATCTAACACAAAAATCAGCTCTAAATGGATCAAGGATCCTATGCCCAGACACGATCAAATTACTAAAGGGAAACATAGCCAACACACTACAGGGCATGGGCACAGGCAACGCCTTTTTCAGAAAAACACCCAAAGCACAGGCAGTTAAAACCAAAACAAACAACAAAACAAATGGGACTACGGTAAACTAAGAAGCAAGGGACGCAGTCAATAAAGTGAGGGGGCCATCAACAGAATTAAAACTGTATCATGGAAAACAATAACTTTTTTAAATGCAGAAATTAAAAAGAAAGCTGATACCTACAGGGAATCAGGAGATCTTAAAAAGAGCACAAAAAAAAAGAAAATTTACACCTTCAATTTTCTCCATCTAGAATGAGTGAAAACTCTATGGAGAGAGAAATCAACTAGCTGTTGCATTTCCTATCAGCTAGAAGCACAACAGCATCTTCCTGGGGTACAACACAAGGACTGACAATCATAAGCTATAAAGAGCAGTATTTCTTTCACTGATGAGACAACCAAGCCTTCAGGAGAGCTCAGAGGTTTTACAAATAGTATGTGGGTCCAGAAACCCAAGTTCTGAGTTCAAATTCCAGGCTCTTTTTACAACACGCCTTGTTGCCCACAGACCAGCATCTTTTCCAGTATGGTCTGTGGATATTTGGGGTTTGGGGAGGAAGTTAATTCAAATAAACTTCAGAATTTATGTGCCCCTGACACAAGCACTTAAAGCCGGCCACACCATGTGCACTTATTCACGATGTGAAACCCTATAATCACAAAACCTTGACCTTGTGGGAACGTGACCTGCTTACGGTTTCAAGGACCAATGCTGAGTTCGTTTTAAAAAGTGGGCAGTCCAAGTACTAAGATGAAAAACAACATGAAGATACTTCAGTTTCTGGAAGGATAACAACAAAATTAAGACAAAGTGAAGGCTATAAGGGATAAGCAATGAGACTATAAAGCTAAGCGAGATTAGGTCAGAAAACTCCTTAAAATTTTGTGAAAAAACTTGTTAATCACATCAAAAAGAAGCCTCTGATGACTCTCGCATTTTATATGGGATAGTGACAAAGTCAAATTTTTCAGATAAGTCATTCTGGACAGTGTAGGAAGGAAATGACTGGAACAAGCATGAAGGAACAGGAGTTGCTCCAGGACACAGCACACTAAGCTTCAGTCTGTGGTGCTGGCATCCCATTTGGTCAATAACTCATGTCCTGGCTGTTCCACTTTCTGGGAAAGCAGCAGAGGACAGCTCAAGTCCATGGGCCCCTGTCCCCACATGGGAGGTCCAAGGAGGCTCTTGGCTCCTGGCTTCCAGTCAGCTCAGCTCCAGCTGTTGTGATCATTTGGGGAGTGCCCCAAGAGATGAACAATCTCCCTTTGTCTCTCCTCTCTAAAATATGCCTTTTACATTAAAAAATTACACAAAATCTTCTTTAAAAATGAAGGAACAATGAGGCTGTAAATCTGAGAAACACTCAAGAGACGGAAGCAGTGACATAACAGTGAGTGACTGGAGGAACCAGCTCAGAGAAATTTAAATCTGAGTTTTCCATAGCTCTTTAAGGATTATCCTGCAGTAACACGCTGTTGTTTCTCAGAGTTAAAAAAAAAAAAAAATTCAGTGCCGGCACATAGTAGGCCCATGATGTTAAGTGCAGATGAATGCAAATCCTACCAGGACATTATTTTTTTATAGAGAGGGAAAACCTTGATAATAAAAGTCTGTGGCTTTAAAAGCCAAATTGCACTGGTAAAACTAAATGCATTGCCTTTTCCCAATATAAAGTTATTGTAATGTGGCTCCATAGGCACCTTTTCTTCCTTGTTTTCTACCAATAAACAAAGAACACATCAAAGTATCACAGTGGATTGACAAAAGTAGAACTACCTACAAATCTGAGGCTGAAATACAAGATCTCCTCCTCTGACTCCTCAAAGCATTAACATAATTACATTTTATAATGCCACTCCGCTATCTTGATCTTTACCGACTGTCGTTTATCTGATAGAAACTAAACTAACCTCCGCAAACCAGGTAAACCAGAATTCTTTAGCTTATCCCTAATTCCATGATAAAGGTTGTACATGTGTGTGCTGAGGGATAGATGGGCAGAAGGGAACATGCCAAAAGCAGAAAACAAACTAATGGAAGGTATCATTTCAAAAATTCACACACACACACACACACACACACACACACACACACAAAGATTCCCCAACAGGGATAATAATTCTTGGCAAAAGTTCAAATGGGAAACTTTTAGGCTGTGTACCTTCTCTGGCATTTTATTTCCTGTGACTCAAGCTTTGGTACTGAATCAACATCTTTTATTTGGATAAATTCCACGGGCCATTTGGCAAAGACCAATTTAGGTTCCAAGCTGCCCTATTAAACAGCATTTATAAAATGTCTTTCTTCCCAGAACTATAAACACAGAAAATGAACAACAGTGTGCCAGCTATTCCCAGGTCTCTCCTGGCTGGCTGGTACATCTAATTTTATCCTGGCAATGGTAATCCACCAATTTGTTTTACTACTACGTCTGTTACCATGGCTAAAGATAAACTGACTGCACGCTATTTGGAATGTAACTGGCAACCACTATATCCTTAACTAACATCTCTAAATTTATTCATCAGAGAATGAATAAGGACAACGCCGACTTTTCCAGTACATCATTAAAGATGCTCCTTTCCAACACCCAGGAGGTTTGAGAATTTCAACTCCATTCAAATAACATTTTTGTTTAAATTTCCTCATACTTCCCACCAAAAGTAACGCATAAACAGCTGCTTTATTTTTTTAGGCGCTGTAACTAGCAACTATCATAGGTAAATGACTGCTTTCCTTTTACCGGAGTAAACATTCCATTTATCATCTTGAGAAGTCACAAGCAACTGACTAGAAGCCTTCCAGGGACGTTCTGTACAAATAGGAATTTCCAGCTGATACGTAACAAGGACAAAATCTGTCTACTGCCAAGTACTCTATTTTTAAGCACAACAAACATGAAATGAATACAATGTGTCTAGCTGTTACAGTGCCTGAACATAGCAAAATTATGCCCCCAACATCTTAAAAAAATAGGTAATTTTCTACTGATAATGCTTTTGAACGCAGTACCTTTACACTCAGGGAGTGCTGCATATCGAGGTTTTTCTGGTCTATAAATATTACTGTGTAGCAGCCAGAAGGCTTTTGCTAGGGAACAGTGCAAGGCTGGTTTGCTCCCCCACACCCCATTTTTTTTTTTCCTTCTGAGAGTTGCACAGCTGCTATCTTGAGTAAGTACAGCTACCACTGTTCAAACATTAAAAATAGCAACACGGGACCTTGAGCTCCCTGTTCCATCAGGGTTTCAGTTTTCTCATCTGTAAAATAAAGACACTCAAGGGGCCAGCAGTCTTACACCACTGGAACCCCACATGGGCACCAGTTCATGTCCCGGGTGCTCCTGTGCCATTCCAGTTCCCTGCTTGTGGCCTGGGAAATCATCAGAGGATGGCCCAAATGCCTGGCACTTGTCACCCATGTGGGAGATCTGTAAGAGACTCCTGGCTCAAACAGCTCAGCTTTGGCCACCGCAGTTGCTTGGAGAGTGAAAGATGGATGAAAGATCCTGTCTCTGTGTCTCTCCTTCTCTTGTAAATCTGCCTCCCAAACAAACATAAATAAATCTTTAAGAAAAATAAACAAACAAAGATGCTGGAGAGGTTAATTTCTAAAACATCTTTCTCTTCTATATTTTTTATTTAAAAAAAAAAAAACAAATACTTATTTGTTCCAAAGGCAGAGTGAGAGAGAGGGAGAAATGGGGAGAGAGAGACTGTGATGGATAACACTGGGCAAGGCTGACACTAGAATCCAGGAATGTTACCCAGGAATCCCAAGCGGGACCCAAACACTCGGGCCATATTCCATGGTTTTCCTGGGTACTCCAGTAGCGGGGACCTAGATCAGAAGCAGTGCAGCATGGATTCCAACCTGTGCTCCAATACAAGATGCTGGCACTGAAGGCAGTGGCTTAACCCACTGTGCTGCATTTCTAATTCTTCCGGAAGAAGTGACATTCTAGCACAAAGTAACCTCAAACAATAATGACGGGGAGGGCCGGGAGGGGCAGATAAGACAGAACTGAGCGTTTCTGAATTATCCAAAGCGCTATTAGCAAAATCAGTTCAGTGGAGCACTTGGATTTTCACCCAAGGGGAAGTTCTCTTCCAAGTTTTGCACTGAAGTAGCATAATTTATTTACCTAAACTTCTGCTGATCAAACTACGAATCAGGACAAAGCTGTAGAAATGAAAACAAAAGGGCAATAAATCTCAATGACTTGTAGATCACAGCCATAGTAACAGACAGTAGCAAGCATTCATCAAAAAACACTGGAAAACGTCCTTCCTATTCTACTTGCAATGCTGAAAAGCTTGGGGGAAAAAATCCAAAAACTATTTTTGTGCTACAAACTAAAGCAAAGGGGACTCCAAGTACAGCATTTTCAATATCAAAGGAACTCGGTCAGTTCTAATGGTTATCTGTTCAACTGAAAAGAACAATTAACCAAGACCTCGAAACACCTGTGTCACTAACAATAACAGCGCATTTTTAGCAAAATTAAAAAGGGCAGCAGAGGAATTGCTAGAGCAGTATTTTCGAGTGTCCACAGCACATCATGCCTGGCGTTCACTTGCTACCTCTGTTGTTCTTCATAGCACTTTCAATATTATCAAGAACCCTAGGAGAAGCCGAGAAATGGATTTCCATCCATTTAGTGGAAATCTCGGGCTCATTTTTCCTTCAGAGTCTCCCTCAAGAAGGAAGCAGCCTTGCTGACCTCTTGATTTTGGGGTTCTGACTTCCTGCACTGAGAAAAAAAAAAACAAAGTTGTGCTGTTTTAATTCATCTAGTTTACATTCATTTATTATGAAACCTCTAGGGGAAATGAATGCTCCTTCTTGCAACATCTTGATAGGATCATTAGTTTAATGTGTTTCACCTTCCCAGTAAAGTAACCACAAGAATCAATATGGAAGACTTCTAGAACAAAATGCTGCTGAAATGTGTGATGGTAATCTAACATCCTCAGGATTTCTTTATTGTTGTCAAATCAAACCATATGTGTTTATGTACTTGTGTAATATTAACAGTACCTTTATAAAAAAGCAACAAATACCTCTCCAGAGTCATTCACGTCAAAAGGCACCTAAAAAAAAAAAGAAATCTTCCCAAATTAAACAAAGAATTATAAAAGTCTCCTCAATCTATTTTTTCAAGATTTATTTATTATTGTATTTTCTTTACTGGAAAGTCAGATTTACACAGAGAAAGAGAGACAAAGATCTTTCATCTGCTGGTTCACTCTCCAAGTGGCCCCAATGCTAAAGCTGCACCAATCTGAAGCCAGGAGCCTGGAGCCTCCTCTGGGTCTCCCACACAGGTGCAGGTACAGAAGGATTCGGGCCATCCTCAAATGCTTTCCCAGGCCACAAGCAGGGAGCTGAAAGGGAAGTAGAGCAGCCAGGATACGAATCAGCGCCCACATAGGATCCTGGCACATGCAAGACAAGGACTTTAGCTACCAGGCTACTGCACTAAGCCCCCTCAATCTGTTTTCAAAGATAGCACACTACGAGAGGAACAGTGGCCTGTCAGCAGAATTTGGTTTTGATTCTATCACTACCTCGTGACTGCAAGTGAGTTATAGATTACCCTCTGTGGGCCTGAAGTTTCTTATGCATAAAGCAAAGGGTTTGGCAAGAACTAGGTGATCTCTAAAATCAAATTCTTGACCATAGTTTCTGATAAACAAATCAAACTAACACCCAGATTATTCTGATGAGAGCTGCCCAAACTGGAAAGAGTACATTGATGGGAGGGTGGAAAATCAACTTCATGACAAAAACAGGGAAGAAAAATCTTAGGTGAAAAGGCAAATGGTACTGCAACTAAACAACATATTTGTGCTAAGACAAGTATTATTTTTGGCGAGGAAGTGTTGTTAAAAAGGAAGAGTTTTGTTTTTCTTTTTTTAAAAAAGACCAATGACTGAAGCAGGCAAGGCTGAGGTCTATAAATGTCACTTAGTCATGACTTAGCTGTTAGACAACAAACACGAGTTAAATATCTGCTGTTCTAAAACTGGAAATTAAAAGTCTGATGTTTTGGTAATAGCATGCAATAATAAGACATACTTCCATTTAGTGGAGGCTTACCCTGTGTTTAGAAGCAATATGTTAACACTTTATGTGTATAGATCATGAACTCAACCTCAAATAAATGGAAAAGATGACATTCTATTCCATTTGTAAACATGTATTAAAGTGAAATTCAGATAAGGTAAGCAACTTTTATCCAAAGTTTACAGACTTTCAAAAACAAAGATTCAAATGTTTGCTACCCAAACCCCACATCAGTATTCTCGCTGCCCATTAAGATACAGTGCCATGAGGCCAGGTGCAGTAGCCTGGCAGCTAAATTCTCGTCTTGCATCTGCCAGGATCCCATACGGGTGCTGGTTTGTGTCCTGGCTGCTCCATTTCCCTTCCAGCTCCCTGCTTGTGGCCTGGGAAAGCAGTCCAGGATGGCTTAAAGCCTTGGGCCGCTGCACCTATGTGGGAGACTCAAAGCTTCTGGCTTCAGATCAGCTCAGCTCTGCCCACTGAAGCCACTTGGGAAGTGACCCAGTGGACAAAAGATCTTTCTCTCTGTCTCTCCTCTCTGTAAATATGACTTTCTATCAAAAAATAAATAATCTTAAAACAAAAAAATACGGTGCCTCAGCAATGGCCCGTGGAGGGTTGTGCCTTAAGAGGGCACGGAAGTTTTGGACCTGAGCTCTAATTTATACAGGTGTCAGTTTCTAAAGCAGATTCATACTTTCTGCGTACTTTTCGTTTAAAAAGAAATGTTGATGTTTAAACATATAAACATTGATACACACACAATCTCCTAGCATTAGTCAGCTGATTTACTGGCTGATAGGGCTAACCTCCTTAGAGGCAGAAGGGAAGCTCTCCTCGGGGTGCAGAGAACCAGGACGCAGCGCCAGCTGGTCTGTGACAGTCCCCTGTGGCCCCTTCTGCGTCTCTGCTGTGTCTCACACTCCTTCTGTCCACAAATGGAAGGCCTTCCATTTATCCTTTGGACCCCTTGGTGACAGAGGCTGAACAGTCTTTTCCTTTCTTTTTAAGCTATAAAAGGACAGCTCAAGTTCTTGCACACACTTGGACTGATAACAGCAGGCAAGAGGGTGAGGCAGCATGTATGGCCTGACCCTCACACCCACATTCTCTGGTCAGGAGGAAGGAGGAATATGTACAGCACAGATGGTCGCTACAAAAACTCCCAAGCACTGCAAGACAGTCTAATTATCACCTATTCATATTTTAGCAATAGAATAATTATTAGTGTTACTTTAAGCTCGTATCTCATATTTAGTTTTTAAAAGTCATAAACCATTTAAAATATTTTTAAAAGAAAAACCTTGACGAGGTAGGGCCAGTGTTATAGCCAAGCAGGATAAATTGCCACTAGTGATGCCAGCCTCCCGCCACGGTGCCAGTTCAAATCCCAGCTGCTCCACTTCTATTCCAGTTCCCTGTTAATGTACCTGGGAAAGCAGCGAATGATGGCCCAAGATCCTGGGTCCCAATGCTTTCCAAGAGACCCTGATGGGGTTTCATTCTCCTGGCTATGGACTGACCAATTACCACACATTGCAGCCCTTTGGGGGGTGAACCAGTGGATGGAAGAACTCTTTCTATAACAGTACATGGCAAATAATTAAATAAATCTTTTTCTTAAAAAATTTTAAAGACATTTTTTTAATTGGAAAGGTAGATCAGATTTACAGAGAGAAGGAGAGACAGAAAGATCTTCCATCAACTGGTTCACTCCCCAAAAGTCCACAATGGCTGGAGTTGAGCCAATCCAAAACCAGGGGCCAGGAGCTTCTTCCAGGTCTCCCACACAGGTGCAGAGTCCCAAGGCTTTGGGCCATCCTCCACTGATATCCCAGGCCACAAGCAGGGAGCTGCATGGGAAGTATAGCAGCTGGGAATGAACCGGCACCCATATGAAAACCCAGCATTTGTAAGGTAAGGGTTTAGCCTAAATCTTTAAAAAAAAAAATCTATAAGACATTCCTGGCAAAAGAACTGCACCATACAAAGGAACTAAGGTTCGGAGAGATTCAATAACACACTCAATATTAGCTGCTAAATGTCACAAAGCCAAAGCATGGTGCTCTTCCAATCAGCTTTAAGAGTAAACCTAAGGTGCTCCACGCTGTAGCCCAGTAGCTAAAGTCCTCACCTTGAACACTCTGGGATCCCATATGGGAGCGGGTTCTAATCCCGGCAGCCACACTTCCCATCCAGCTCCCTTCTTGTGGCCTGGGAAAGCAGTCAAGGACGGCCCAAAGCCTTGGAACCCTGCACCCACGTGGGAGACCTGGCTTTGACTCAGTGCAGCTCTGGCCATTGCGGTGACTTGGGGAGTAAATCAGCAGCCAGAAGATCTTCCTCTCTGTCTCTCCTCCTCTCTGTATATCTGACTTTCCAATTAAAAAAAAAAAAAATCTTTAAAAAAAAAAAGTAAACCTAGGGAAAATAACAAAATAACACTTTTTAATGTTACAAGCCTGTTTATTTATGAGATATTACTTCTCTTTTTCAATTTCTCTTCATTGTCTAGTATGGACTTACTAGCATGTCCACCAGGAGGCAAAAGATGAGTATATGGGTAGCAGATCCCATTGGAAAGCATTCCTGTCTCTCACTGACACCCTCAGCAGCAAACACCTGTTCCCTTGTCCACCCAAAAAAACCCTACCTCATCAACCACCTCATCTACGAATGACTGTCTAGGAGATTATTTCACACAGTAGGAAGTCTCAAGGGCAGATCATTTCCTGAGCTAATTCTGTGGCTCAAAAGGAACTGAAAAGCTGACTCAATTCTGCCATCATCAGCTGGCTGGCAGTTGCTCTCACACCGGCAGCTTTACTACAAAAGCCTTAGCAATGGAGTCTCAGCCCATCAATGGGCACAGACACAGGATGAAAATCCTCTCTTCCATCTCACTCGCTTGATCACATTATATTAGTTAACAGATCCGAAGCACTTTAACAATGCTTGGCACATAATAAGCATTACACAAGTTTTGTTCTATTACAGGCTCTTCATTCTTTTTTTTTTTTAAAGGAAGTGAGTCTCATACTATTGTCATAATAGGGGAAAATTAGTGAGGGAAGGGGGGGCGTAAATCCCAGTGCCTATGGAACCATATCATAAAATATTAAAAAAAAAATAATAATAAACCGGGACCAGTGCAGTAGCCTAGTGGCCAAAGTCCTTGCCTTGCATTTCCCAGAATCTCATATGGGTGCCAGTTCGTACCCTGGCTGCTCCATTTCCCTTCCTGTTCCCTGCTTGTGGCCTAGGAAAGCAGCTGAGGACGGCTCAAAGTCTTGGGACCCTGCACCTGCATGGGAGACCCAGCAGAAGCTTTTGGCTCCTGATTCTGGATTGGCTCACCTCTGGCTATTGTAGCCACTTGGAGAGTGAGCCAGCAGATTAAAGTTCTCTCTCTCTCTATCTCTTTATCTCTGTAAATCTGACCTTCCAGTAAAAATAAATGAATCTTTAATAAATAAATAAATACATTCTTAAAAAAAGAAGTGACAGAGCCTCCTTCCAGAAGACTGCATAACACTAGCTAGGATTGGAATGCGTGTCCCATTCAGAGCCAGTCACTGGCAAGAGAAACAGCACGCCACTAGTGGCTTAGCTAATCAGAACTCGTTCCGTGTGACACTGCGGACTCTGTCATTCCCTGGCTCTAAAGCTTCTGTAGGAGAAAGAATTCTCAAAGTAGAAACTCCTTGAGGTATCAGGAATAGCGCGCAAGGCAGGAAATGCAGGCTACCTAGCCCCAGCCACAACTTTTCTTCCCCGGGGAGCTGAAGAAGAGGCGTGGAAACACACGTGGAGTCTGTTCCCATAGTGCAGAGAGAGCCATCTGCGGCAGGAAGGACTAAGTCAGCTCCAGAAATCCAGGGAAGGTGAGCAGGAGACGCAGGGAGTGCTCTGCCCTCACAAACTTGTCGCTCAGGAGATCAACTCCCCCACCTTGCATGGCACAGCTTTCAAAGGTCAGATTGGCTCTCGTGAGATATTATGGCTTGGATCTGTCCTACTTGCAAAGCTGATTCAACAAAAGTCATCTTCTCTCTGCCATTGTCCTTGCCCGCGATGACGGACATATGACTGTTTCTGAAGAACTATAGTAATAATATAGGGGAACTCAGTGGGAGGCGGGGCATTGGAGGTGGGGGTAAGGGGAATCCCAGAGCCTACGGAACTGCATCATAAACTGATAATGATAATAATAATAAGAAGAAATACTAATTAAAAAGGTCATCTTAAATGGTGTTATGACAGCACAAATTTTTGGAATTAGAAGCTGGGACTCCATACTTCCTAACTGTCTGCAAACCCCGGGCAAATTACCACTCCGAAATGTCCTAAGTACATACTTACATTCAAACACATACACACACACACACAAGCATACATGGCTGGATTCAGTTTAGAAAGGTAGAGGATTTGAAGCTTCCAGCTACTGAAGGCAGTTACCGGTTAAGGTCATATTTTTATTACGTTTACATTACTAAACAAAGCCTATTTTTGTCTCTCATCCACACAGCACTAAACATATTCAAGTTTTCTTGCTAGCCACTGATTCTCTAAAGGGAATGACCAAGAGAGATCTTCAGAAAGTTTACTCATAAATGTATATTATGAAAAATGTATATGCCTGGATTTTCAAACATTTTTACACCAAAATAAACTTGTCAATCCACTTTTTATAAACTTTTTGAAGTCCCCCTGTTTATCATAGTTCTTCCTCAGTTTGATAAGTTCATAATTTTATCAGCACCAGAGAATACTACCAGTACCTTTTTTCGTCTTTTAACTGTGGGAAGTATTTTCATGCAACTTTTAAATACTCTTCTAAAAACAGAATCTCATCATTTCAAAATCTGATCTCCAAAGAAGAATCGGATCAATCATTATATGTTTTGAAAGAATGACGTCATTGAATTTATGCAACTTCAAGATCCTATTCAGCAGGGCTTCCAGAAGATAAAGAATTCTCCCTCTGAAAATAAGAAGCCAGAAGGAGCAAGGAGGGCACATGATCCCAGCCACTGCAGCCACCTACAGAGAAAGCTCACAACACCCTCTCCAAAGCTCCTCCAAGTAAGTACATCTTTGAAGGGAAAAAAAAAAAAGACTTAAAAAAAATCAAAGTAAAGCATGCAGTTTTGATAAAACATAAAAATAAGAAATACTTAATAAGAACTTTTATATATTTATAATTTTAAATAATTTAGACATGCCACCTCTGATATTAAAACAGTTCTGAGGCCCTTTGGAGTCTAGTGACCAAACACTCCAAATGAAGATTTGAAAAGCACCATTTCTCAGTGGGGAAAGCTGACCTTGAAATGAGTTACAGCCAAGCCAGCAAACAAAAAATTCAAACAAACGAGGGTGAATAATATTTGGTTTTTATTTATAGTACTTTGATACCACTGCAGAACAGTCACAATATCAAAGACAGCGAAATGCCTAAAGTCATCTAACACTGAGCATCTTAGCACAGTGTCAACTCAGATGTGACGTGTGTGTGTGTATGTGTGTGTGTGTGTGTGTGTGTGCACGCATGCCTTATACGTTTTTGTTGAAATAAGATCCTTGGCTTGCATTACAATTTCAGAAGTTTCCATAGGACCGGACAGGCTGAGAAGCATCACCAGTCACAACCAGCTGGTACGTAAAAAAAACTACCACATAAGAAATACGGGACCATATTAACTGAAAGTAAGTCAATATTTCAAGCCCACCAATCTCCCGGAAAGACTAAGCAAGTATATTAGGGATTCTCTTTAGGAAAAGCCAAATAGAGAACATATTTTTTAAACATCACCTTTCAAACAGACATAAAGAAAGATGCATGCAAAAAATCTTTATAAACAATTCTTTTCAGTTTCCTTTCACTCAATTTTCTTTTGCTTCACTCTTCAAGCAGACTAGACTTCAAATTAATTGGAGGTTTAAGCAGAGGTGATATTAACATACAAGCAGAACTATCAACGGCTGAATCAATAGTATATCAGCAGTAAGTCTTCTAATGAAGCACCCTATATAAAAAAATGTGGTATTACACAGGTACAGCATGTTCTACTCAGAACACAAATAGGCTACAAATATCCACAGAAAGGCTTCGTCCAAGTATTTTAGCTACCACTTACTGTTTTTCTTCCCATACAGGAAAAGCTTTAAATACACGCTTTATTAACAGAAGCCTGAATAACGCATCACAAACGCTTTAAAATGCCAAAACACAAATAATTCATTACATATTCTAAAGATATTACATAAAATGGCATGCATTCTGTACAGTATAAGTAACATTCTTCAAGGAGTAAACAGCTTACACAATTTTAAAAAGCAACATTTCTTCTTTGATTTTACAAAGGCAAACATTTTGAAACAAAGAATTACAGGGTCAATAGTTATGACGACTGGTTCTAAAGCATCAAAAGGAACATTTTAATATTTCACTTTGAGAAATAAAGTCCCAAAGGTTTTTTTTGTTGTTTGTTTTACTAAAGACTTAGCTAATTAATTGTATCTTACAACACATTAAAAACAGTCATTCTGCTTGATATACAATAGTTTTAGAATCACAACAGCTCTATCCAGTTTGCTTCTAAAGAAGTGAAAATAAGAATTTTAGTTCTTTTTCGTAATACTGATCAGATGCATAATCGTGAAGATCTGACTTACAGCGCATCAGACGAGGCACTCTCGTAATGTGGCGCAAAAAAGTAGAGAAAACCTTTCTAGTTCCTTCAGAATTAAATCTGGCACAAGGAAAACCAAAATACTCATTCCCTTCCATCCCAAATCCTAAAAATCATTTTGTCATTTTTAGGCAACATTCTATGCAAATCTCTGGCACACAATAAACGTGCATTTTTATTATTCGAACATGACAAAGTTCAAAGCTGTGACTATCCACTTACCTTTTTTTGATACCAGACTATAGCATCTGTGACTCTGGACGCCATTTATCCCACTACCATCACGCCGTCGTCATCTTAGGCTGTGTAAGAGAGAAGCACACAGAGACGGCTTAGCTTCCACCTTCCGAGAGGAGACTGCACGGCTCGCAAACACAGTGCTCCGGTGACTTGCAGAGCAAGGGGCGTATGACTGTATGTGCTTATATTACACCCTTCCTCATTACTATTTTAGCAACAGGTTCTCTCGAGTAAACAAAATTCAGTTGCCATAATAAAAGGAGGCTCTTCAGGCACGAATCTAACACTTGCATTTTCTTACCAAAAAAAAACAGGTTACATTGGTTTTTTTTTTTTTTTCTTAATTTAAGCTTCGAAAAAAAAATTTTTTTTCAGAATTTTCCAGGTTCTCCTGGGAATCTTCACTTACAGATCCATAGACAATAAAACACAATTCATTCACCCAGTGACAGGTCATTTAGTTTTGCTGCAGCATCTATAGGGGACTAGTGTCAGTTACTGTTGATAAAGGATGGTTTATCAGATACACCAAATTTATAATCCTACTTAATTCTCTCCCTGCTCGGTCAATTAAAAAAAAATTGATTGGAAATGAAACCAGAGAAGCCTAAATTTTGAAATAAATACTAAGCCAACCTTAGAGCCAAACACCAATGAATAATTACTACTAAAACCTTCCAGGTATCAGAGTTGGCAGTAGCTAGAAATTTACCACACATGATCTCATTAAAAGCATCTTTCTTGTGATTGACTAAAACAGTACCGGGTACTTGAAGATAACAGCTCCTTAACCTTAGAGGGGTTTTACACTGATTCCAGTCAACAACAGAATACCTTTCTAGACATTAGATGTCACTGCAGTATACCTCTACCACAGTGGCAAGGATAAGCTACAACATGTTTACAAGCAAATCCTGGCTCTAGAATGCCTAACCAACCAGGATCATCTCAGGGGAATCTGACGCGCAGGGTGAGGCAACCCTCGCACCTGCAGGGTTGTAACTGCAGACATGCTAAGGCGATGGTCGGCCATGGTGACCAAAACCCAGGGGTTTTATAAACTCATCCTGCAAGCACAGATGCCTCTAGGAGAGTGTTATCTGTACGTAAACATACTGGGAATTAGTGCCAGGAGATTCAAACATTCAGATCATCAGTTTCTACATATTTAAAGCAGGTTTGCATAAAGCCGCACTTGCGTGAGTGCTACAGACCGAGTTACTTTATCTTTCCTACATGATTGCAACCTTTAACTGATTGAATTGGAGCAAGTGATGTTTTGAAATTCCTGCCAAATACCCTGACATAGCAGAAAGAGAGGATCGAAAGACCTGGCTTCCAATATCGGCTCCACTACCTATTATGTAATATTGAAGAAGTCACTTAATCTCTCCAAACCTCAGTTTGTTTGACTTGTAGGAATAACCACACCTATTCACTCCACAGACTTCTGTGACCCTACATGACATAAGCATGTAAAATGCCTACCGCAGCCCATGACATGCACAAGATCTTCCATTTTTTACTACGTATTTAGTCACTAATTTTCATATTTAAATTTTTTCCAATCTAGAAACTGACAAGTATTCTTTATTCAACGACAAGCAATGTGGAGGAGGATACACGCAATCATTTTCTGTTGCCACTGAAAACAAAAACAGCCACCTCATCATCCTAAAACTGTAATTTTCATTCTCAGCTACACACTTGAGCTCTTGGCAGATTTTAAAGTTCATCTCCACTGTAGCTTCTCGGTCAAGTGGAGTTACTTTCATTTCTCTGACCTGTTTTGTGTGTGTGGGGGGGGGGGGAGCTTTCTAGGCAGACTTAAAATCTCTCATTTGGTTTTGTCCTAGACACCTCTGCAGGTATCTGTTTAACCATTCTGAGTCCTAAAGGTTTTCGCTATTAGCTCTGCCAGAGGGCCGTCCACGATAACACTACATCTTCATTATATCTGCCAGGACAGACACCAGAAAAGGTATAAAAACAGGACAACTTTTTACCTAACCTTCTTCTACTTCACCCACATCAGCTGCCAAAACTTCACATACAAAATGTGAAATATTTTTTTATCACCCACACCACTAAATGTGTGGAATTCTTGAGTTTTTTTTTTTTTAACAAACTTTGGTGAACCGATCCTATATTCAGAAATAAATTTCAAAACAACCTAACAGTGTGCTTACCATGCAAAGTGCCCTCAATATGATATATTTTATTTGGTTTTACAGAAATAGAAATCCAATCAATTGGGTTTTTGGTTAATCACTGTTCTTCAGTAATGACGGGGTTTGCTCTGCAAACTCATTTACTAGTTTTTCCATTGTGTCAACAAATTTTCAACACCACAGAGTAGCTCATATCTATTTTTAACACAGGTCTTAGGGCAAAGCAAGATAGGTTTCCACACCAGGCATCTGACGGTGCACGCACAAAATACCTAAATTTCATATAAGTATAAACAACATAAACTACATCATGACATGGAGGCTAATTTACGGGGGAGGGAGATGGAGCATAAAAAGTTTACTGGGAACTTTAAATAAAGGATCCTAACCTTTTTGATAAATTGATCTGACACAAGATTGAATATAATGACATGAAGATAATAATATACTCCTAAAGCCAGAGATATCAATATTTAAATCTCACTTCAGTTACTCCGAAACAATTCTCGTGTTCATACAGATTGAATCATCATGACTTATCAAAACATTCAAAATACTGCTTACTGCATCAAATCCAAAAACCAGGTGGAAGCAAAAAAGAACTATGAAAGAGATGATGTATTAAGTCTGATTTTATATGATAAAAACCAAAGAGAACAATGTCTGCAAGTATTTCTGGTGAGGTTTAGTCAAAGAGATTGCCATATTTTAACCATTCCTTGCAACAAAATCTTAGTGCATCCAATGCTCTACAATGTTACAAAGGCCCACCCTCATCCTGAAACAAATTTTACATTCCAAATTGATTCTTACCATGCTCAGAAAACAGCTAACATTCACCCCTTTTACTTTATCCGTGCTGTTATTCCAACTCCTTCCTCTTCTCCACTCACGCATCCTTCTAAAGCAGTTCAAACCCTACCTCCTCCGAGACTGAAGCTTCCCCTGCAAGTATTCGCTCGTGCTAAATCACGTTGAAGCTGAGCGTCTCGCCAGCAATGAGTTGTACCAGTGAGTTTATTATGTAACTAAGAAAGCAAAACAACACAGCCACAGAGGTCACTTGACCATATGTAAATACTCTTGAGGAAAATGAGGGGTAGCATTCTTCCTTTGTGTCTCACTGGACAGCTAGTACACTATTCACTAGAGGAAGTAGAGCAGAGAAATAGCAATGACTAAACATCATAAGAACCATTCTGTCTCAGGAGCTGGCACTGGGGCCTAATGGATAAGCCACCAGGCATCCCATCTGAGTCCCCTGCTGCTCTACTTCCAATCCAGCTCCTTACTGATGTGCCTGGGAGAGCAGTGCAAGTTGGCCCAAGCACTTGAACCCCTGCACCCATGTCAAAAAGCTGGATGAAGTTCTCCTTTTCTCTCCTTTCCCTCTCTATAACTCTGCCTTTCAAATAATTAAGTTTTTAAGTAATAAGAGCGAGCCATTACCCTGGAATGGAATAAGTCTGAGTTCTCTGGGACTTAAATTTTTCACCAATGACTCTAGCCAAATATCCCACTAATCCAACAAAGGTTAAACAAGCAACAATTCCAATAAATAGGTCCTGCTGAATGTTTTATTAACATGCTCTAAAATTTAATCAAACCAGTGTTACATATATGTAATTTAACTAAGTAGAAACTCTTAGGCAAAATAGAAAAGAACTTATTTTTTAAAAGTAGTTCATGCGAATTTCCTTGGGCCCTGAATGTCAGCATTTTCCTTATATCATGGCCTTTTATTGACTGCCTTCTCCTTCCAGGATAAAATTCTTAACTGCAGTAATACTGAGGCTCTTCACAATCTGATACGGATCTACTTACCTGATGGCTCCCGATCTTCTCAAACAACCTGCTTCCCCTAAACCAACTGCACTTCTGCACCAATTGTGAATAGAACGCTCCAAAGCATGGTGGATTTTGACAAGGCCTCTGAAAGTCCGTTTTCTTTACAAAGTTTCCCCAAACTCCTCCATTCAAAATTGTTCTCTTGTTCTGTTCTCACTCGCAAGCCTTAGCAGACTGTCTTGTCTGGGCTTTGGTGAACTCATCTGTATCGGAACTCATAGTGATCCATCTCTGTTATTTCTGCATGCTCTTCTACCTTTTTGTGGGCACTGAACATTGAATACAAATCAAACGAAAAAGCTGCCAACCAAAGTTTCATCCCAGATGAATGAATCTAAAGGCTAAACTGTAAAGCCACCTGCTCAACACTTTCCTAATACTATAAGATTCAATAAGATATTCTGAAACATAATGAATTATAGCTGGTTGACTTACCGGCATGTCATTAAATCAACCAATACATAATAAACCAGCAGAGAAAAAGGCTCCAATGAAAATAAGTTCCACTCAAACCTACCCGCCCCAACTGCTTTGCCAAATGCTCCAAGTTTAACATAAAACTCAAGGCTCCTCCACAGCTCAAGATAAGCATTTCTTAGACTTCCCAAGCTGGAAACCAAACTTGAAAGGGTACCAAATGCTGAAGCACAGAGCAGGATTTTTTTTTTATACTAATTCTGAAACTGGGAAATAAAAGTAACACTCCACCACAGGAAACTCGGCAGGGGCAGAACGAGAGCGCTTAGTCTTACATCTATTGTGCAATCACGTGACCTACACACCACCACACTTTCTTGGAAAGCTTCGGTTCTTCCTCTGGAATCATGACCTGTCACAAAGAAGGGCTGTTTCAAACAGAGAGATGAAATAAACACAGCTATCCGTTTTCTAGTATGCCAGTTCATAAAAGGAGTATTTGTTGTTCTCTCCCTGAATGAAACCAATGTGTAGGCTGTGTGTTTCAGGCTAGAGGATGACCTAATCATAGTAATATTTTATAAATGGCAAATAACATCTCTATAAGCCTCTTAAAGCATTTTGCTGTGAGACTCAAGAGAATCTCCTGAGTTCCAAACTTATTACTGTCCACGATGTCCCTCTACGGAGCCACGTGGTATGTCCTTTAAAGCAACCTTTTAAGTTTCAGGATTTCAAACTACACCCACAAAACCTCTGCTACTCCAGAAGCATTCTTCAGGGATTTAGAAAAAAAGAGCCACTTAAATGCTTCTTTATATCAGCGTATCGAGTAAGTGTGTTTATTAGAGTGTACTAAGTGCTTCTGGTGTTGCCTAACTGCTGTGCTGCCTGGAAATAACAATAATGAAGTGTGATCCATCTAAATGATTTAATATTCTTATTTACTTTCTCAAAACAAAACCATCAATCAATCGGGTTCAACCAAATATGGATATGTTAATTATTGGCTGATAATGGAATCATTAATAAAGTGTGTATGAAGGGCTGACGTTATGGTATAACAGGCAAAGCTTCCACCACTAGTGCCAGTACCCCATATGGGCACCGGTTCGAGTCCTGGCAGCTTCACTTCAGATCTAGCTCCCAGCAAGTGGCATGGGAAGGTGATGAAAGAGGGCTCAAGTCCTGGGACCTTTGCACCTACAAGGCAGACCCAGAAGAAGCTCCAGGCTCCTGGCTTTGGAGAGGCCCAGCTCCAGCCATTGTAGCATTTGGTCAGTGAACCAGCAGATGAAAGATCAGAATACCAAATTCAAGTCTCCATGGCTCCACTCCTGAGACAGAGTCCTGCCAGCGCCCCTGAACAGACAGCAGGAAATGGCTCGAGTACTTGGGCCAATGATACTATGTGGTTTCCAGGCTGAAGCTCCTGGCTCCTGGCTTCCCTCGGGCACTCTCTTGGGTGTTAGAACCACTTGGAGAATGATCTAACAGATGACGATCTCGTGTGTCTCTCTCTACCTCTCTCGCTCCCCTTTCACTCTAACTTTCAAGTAGATAAGTGACCCTTTTTAAAAGTGTCTAACCTCTACTGTGTTAAATTCAGGGATGTCTTGGCCACCTTCCCAATCCTTGGTGAAACACTGTTCTTGGATTCCATGACAGCACATTCACCTGCTTTCCTTCCATTTTGGGAGACTTTTTATTCCAGCGTTCTGGGCCTTTTTTCTTCTTGAATTCTGTTTTTCACAGGTTAGATGATTCAGTCTAATGGCTTTATGAAGTTATCTGTGAAATGCACAGATTTAAGTATTTAATTAATCCACTTGGAAGTACACATATATGTGTGTGTGTGTGTGTGTGTGTGACCCACCTGTGATTTTAAAATATTGTTAATGAGTTCCTAGCTCCCCAAATCAAATTTCTACCCTTTATTTCTATACTGAGCTTCAGACTTATGTGTATTTAATCACTTCTTCCAACTTTTTCACTTTTATGTCTTGTAGGTCTGCCAGCCTAATAGGTCTCAAATTAAACTTTGGGGGCCTGTGTGATGGTTCAATGGCTAAATCCTTGCCTTGCAACCGTGGGGATCCCATATGGGTGCCAGTTCATGTCCCGACTACACTACTTTACTTCCCTTCCAGCACCCTGCTTGTGGCCTAGGAAACAACAAAGGATGGCCCAAAGCCTTGGGACCCTACACCCACGTGGGAGAACCAAAAGACGCTTTTGGGTCTTGGATTCAGATCAGCTCAGCTCTAGCCATCGTGCCCATTTGGGGAGTGAATCAGTGGTTGGAAGATCTTTCTCTCTCTCCTTTTCTCTGAAAAACTGATCTGCCCTTCCAATTTAAACTTTTGCATTTACTCATGACCAGATTTTAACACATATTAATGTATATTTTTATTTATTAGTAATAATAATCGTGGGTAGTATTTTTGAGGCAGTAATTATTTTGTGCCAAACACTGCATATACCAGCATAGTTTCTTTAAAACCAAGCAATTTGCTTTTTTTAAAAAAGCAAATTTAACTGTCCAAATTTAAAATGTTAGTATCTTTCATCCTTTACTCTCTGTCTCTCTTGGTAGATACGGACACGCTGCTTTTTACAGAACTGTAAAAGGGAGAGGAAGGGAAATAAACAGAGGGGTGTGGAATTTTTTAAGGGTGGAAAGAAAAAGAATGTGATGTCATCTCATAAAGCAAATAGACAAACCTGTGCTGGCTTGAGTGGGCAGAGAACAGGAGTAAAAGCATACACTTAGCATCCCTTTGAAGAGGTGAAGGATGAAGGGGAGTCCTACTGGAACAGGGAAGGGAAACCATAGGCTTCATGCCTTGGAATATCTCGAGTATATTTAAATTTAAGTGTGTATTCCTTTTAATTTAATTTTCTACAAACTCTACTGGAAAGAAAGGAAGAAATGGAAGAACTCTGGGGAAGGCATCTGTTTGGCAGCCTGCCTCCCACATCCCAGTGCCTGAGCTGGAGTTTAGCTCCGCTCCCGGTCCATATATATAATCTTGCTAATGTGCACAGCCCAGCAAGCAACAGGTGATGGCTTGGTCCCTGACTGTAGGTCCTGGATCCAGCTTCAGCCTGGCCCACCCCAGGCACTCCAGACATTCCAGGAGTGACAGCAACAATAGACAGGAGGGAGGAACCTCGTCACCCCCACCCCACTGGCACACTCTCTGGGCCTTTTTGCTCAGTCTCTCAAAATATGAAAAAAACTCATGATTCTCAGGTATTCAACAAGAGTTACTTTGTTCTCCAAGGATCCTTCTGGCAGTAGGGGAAAAGTGAAAAAAAAAATAATCATTCTTTAAAAAAGCCACAGTGATTTGAACACCTTGTCTGTGTTTCAGCTTTCTTTTACATCCAAGGACTTCCTGCTATGAAGGATGGCAAAATTAACAAGCTTAAACATCCTCCAAAAACCTAGCTAGTGCTTAGAAATCTTCACCAAACAGCCACAGATTTCATTCCATAATCACCATTTTCAAAATTGTTTCTACTCTTTTCTGTATTTAAATGGATTCAACGCTTATCACTGATTCTCTTATAATATCTTCAGACCTGGGGACATTTTCTGGAGGCTGGCTTGATCCAATCAAATCATCTTACTGTTTTCAAGAAATGCAACATTCCCTCTGGTCACACATGCTAGAGAATACCAGCTTGCCTTCTTTGGTATCTGATTAACCTGCTGGCTGACTCCGATTGTTTCACTGTTCTGTTTTCTTCCAAAATGTTGGTGGCACATGGCTGCCCAAAAAAAAAAAGATTTTTTTTCCCCTAATCTTTCTTGCAGCTAGGTGTCACCACAATATGTTCTGATCTAGACAAAGCAAAAAAGTGTTGACAGAACTGGCAGTTGGAAAATGCTCTCCTATTCCCACGTAACAGCTCCAGCAGCCACCAGGGACACAAACAGGAAGGAATCTGGATGACTCGAGTAGTGACACTACACCATTCTTGGGCTAATTCCACACTTCTTGTCCCCAAGATCCTAACCCTTCAATAGGTTTTAGTCACTGTTTACAGCAGCCAAACTCGATCTGATACCATTGCATGTTAAGTTTGCAAATATTGTCTTCTGGAATTGACCATACCTGAGAAGTGCTTAGTCAGCTTAAATTTTTTTTTCCCTTTAAAAAAGTGTATGTTCTCAGAAGATGGAGGACAGAACAAATTGATCAAGTACCCCAAGCCAAGGCTGGCAGTGAAAATCTAGGCAAATGGAGACTCTGAGATGGACTGTGTCAGCTAGCGGATTCTGGAGAAATTTCATTGTGCCTGGAGTGGCGAGATCAGAATTGTTGAACTATAAACCACTTGAGTGGAGCCCTCAGAGTAGGTCCTACTACATCACGGACCCTGGGATGGTTGGGAGGCTGGATATGGCTTTTCTCCTTATCTCTCCCCTTCCCTCAGACATAACAAGGAGAAAAAAAAAGTGATAACAATGGCCTTGGCCACTTTCCTATAGCCCTTGACCCTTTGCACCCTAATCAACTATGTAAATATTATCAACAAAATAAAAATATATAGAAAAAAAAGGGTACGTTCTCTTCTGTTGGCAGATGTCAAAGTAATTCTCCATTTTTAAAATCAGTAGCTACTAGGGTCTAACCAATTTCAATCAGTTCAAAATTTTTTTCTGATAGTATGTTCACCATCTAATTCAATGATTTCTGTTCAATGATTTCTGCTCAGATTATATTTCTAAATATATTTGCTATTCCATTTTTGCTGCCATCTCTACTTCAAGAATACCCCCTTATTCCTACATGGGATGGGACAGTCATGTCATGGTTACTATTCTTCTTTGCTTTCTCTTCTCTTTCTTCTCCTTTTCTTTCTTTTTTTTCTTTTCTTTCCTGTAGCACTACTTTTAAAGGTATCATATCATTGTTTAAAACCATGTTCAACATGGAAATTGCTATCCCGAGCGCCTATTCATTCTATACCCATTGGGTTCCCCCTTGACAGCTCTCAACGCGTTTCTCACCTTAGCTGGCAACATGCTTATATCTGTGAACACGTATAAACATCTACGCACAAGCTTGATCTGAGAAGTGGGTACTGAATTCTGATCTACTTTTCTGCAATCTGAATAGATAGGAAAATGAAAGCTCAGACAGCACCGAACACGGACAGCCAAAGCTGAAGGACCTATCCCCACGGCAGGCAGTGAGCCAATCCCTTCTTGGGCTTTGGCTCTTGTCCTAAGCTTTTGAAACAGCAATGCCCCCTGCCTCCATTGACACTCAGCGCTGTGATGGAGGATCTTCTCAATGTTTCCTTGACTTTCTGGCTCCTTACCTCCTTTTTATACTTCCGGGATAAGGAGCTACAATGACAGAAGCCTTGTCATATCCAATCAGAGCTCGTTTTCCCTGCCCTCTGCTTTGGGAAATATTTGAAATAAAGTTACAGCTTTTTCATGGTTCTCATTTCCATGTTTCCTGCCATTCTTCCACATGACTTTTTCCCTTCCTTCATTTGGTGAAAGAAAATTCCGTGATCCTACTTTATTTTCAGTCAGAAAATCGCTACATTTACTTCTTTTAAAATCTGTTTCTTTACATACTAGACTCAATCTTCTACGTTGCTGGCTCAACTAAAGTAAAAATTTAAGTATCCAAAAATAGGGTTCTAAACTGACAACAGTTGTACTTTTACTTCTGCTATTTCTAACAGAAGGAAGTACAAAGACTACACCCAGCTTCAGCTGTTGCTATAAAATCAAGATACTTCGCAGCAAACACAGGGTTTTAAACCATTCTGTGAAATGAACTGGTACATCTAACTCCAAGAAAACAAAAAAAAACAGAATGTATTTTCCTTCCTCAAATCTCTTCCCTTTTCCATCTTCTGCCACAATCACCAACATGCCATCCCTGACACACAGAAACTTCATTCCCAAACCCTCTTTCATTGGACCCTTCCCCAGCCTACTAATGACAGACCTGGTATAAATAACGGTCTATATCAGCTACAACCAAGACTACTTCAACAGTCCCTTCGCATGGGTCACTCCATAAAACACTGACCTCATCACTTTAAAATCCCTGTGATTTCTCACTGTGTAAGAAAAAAAAATGTTTAAATCAGAGCACCCATTGGCATGCTTGGGAGCCAGGACAGGGAGTGAGCTCACTGGGCTAGACTGCTGTACCCACTGGTTTACATGAGAGCCGGGGATGGGTCCAAGCCATGCTAGGCTAAACTGTAGCACACACCGGCAAGAGATGGGACTGGGGGTAGGGCAGGGAAGGCCAGGCTGGGTCCAAGCAACCACAGGCATGCGCCACTATCCAAGATCCAGGACTGGTAGCAGAGCTATTAGGGGAGCTACAAGAACTCCCCTGCTATGCTGCAGCTCCCACTGGTGAGCACAATAAGCAGAACTGGGGGTGAATTGGGCAGAACAAGGCTGCAGCACCCCTCAGCAGGCATGCGGGCTGGGTCCACAGGGATGGGCAGGGATGGGCTAGCCCCCAGCACCTGCTGGCACTTGTGAGAGTCAAGAGTGGATGCAGAATGGACTGCTGTTTTCTTTTTATCCTCTGTCTGCAGAAGGTTAGAGAGGGGAGGTAGCCACTCTTTCCTGCCAAGCTACGTCAGCTCCAGGGATGGGGACTGTTGCTTGATGCCATCTTGGAGATTCTGATGTGGGGAGGAATGTTCTGAGGTGTTATTTCCGTGGTTCTGGTAGTTCTGAGACATTGTCAGTTTCATTGCTCCAGTGTTGAAAACATCTGTTCAAAGTCTGTTAGTTGACAAAGTCCACCTTAGTGCATCCACAGACTCAGATACTTGCTGGAAAGCTTGATCAGTTGAGTCCCCTGTTGGCCTAGATGAGCTGGCTGTCATGTATGGTTTCCATTGCTTGGCCAGTTGAACAACTGTGCAGTCACTCCAACAGGGCATCTGAGTGCCCCAAGCAGTGTCTGAACGGCCAGTCCTCATATCTGCTCCTATGCTTTCGTTTTTAGACACGGTTCCTGACTCACAATTCTCTTCCCAAGGGAGGTCCCAGAATCTCCAATTTTCTCTGTCTTTTTGGGCTCTATTATGACTGATAGCTCTCTCACCCTCTCCCACGCCCCTCCCTATCTCTGTTTCAGAAGCCCTGCCCCATACGCTGCGGGGAAATGAATGGTTCATTCATTCAGAAATAGAACATTCATTGAGAGAGTTTTAGGTACTTGCCTCTGAGAAAGAGACATGACAGAGACGGGGCTCTCCACTGTTTCTATTTTTTTTAACTAAACTTTGTATAACTGTCTTTGAAAACAAGCATCCATAGAACTTTAGTAAAAATTACAAACTGAAACCAGTTTTAAATTTCAATTTGCAAATAACTATAGCTTCAGTAAACTGGAACTCAGAAGAATGCAGTCAGGCACATAGATTTCAAAATACTCATTTAACATAATGGATGGCCATCTCCCCAGACTCTGTATTTGCAAATGTACCTGCTTGCTATATAATTTGTGATCCCCCAAAATCAATATCCACAATGCTACTGCGGTCCTCTGCAGATACATACCATAAATATTAAATAAGGTGCTTTTAAAAAGCTCAAATAAAATAAGGTTATGCACTGGTGAGTTGACAAAAAACCTTAGCTCTGGCTGCTAAGTCCAGCTTGTGGTGAATGCAGATGATGGGGACGGCAGGGGAGGGCTCAGGCAGCTGCACTCCTGCATCGCAGGCCTGTATCAAGTTGTCAGTTCCTAGCTCTGGCACAGCCCAGTCCCACCAACCTCAGGGCACACTGGACAGGGATGGGATGAGTTCGCTCTTCCTCTTTCTCTCAAGTAAATATATATAAAACAAACAAAAAGACACCTGTGATTTCTGGTTGCCTAATCCAGTGGTCAGGTCTCTGTTGCTCATCTTCGTCTACCTGTCAGCAGTATAGGACAGGTGTTCTTTCTTTCTGGAACATGGAGCTGCTAGGAAACCTTTCTAATGGTTTGCTCTTCTCTGGCCATTTCTCAATTTCTTTGCTATTGCTCCTCTTCTCCTGAGCTCAGTCTTGGGACATGATCTCAAAGTTACTCAGTCCCTTGATGATCACATCACATAACTTCAGTTAAATGCCATGTTTAAGTCGATGATTTTTGTATGTGTAATTAGGTAAATCTGTAGCCCAACTCTTCTCTACCAACTAACTCAAAAAAGTCAAACAGGTTTCCTTCCTGCAGGCCTTCTGAGAGCCTTTAACAGATCATGATGCCTTATAAATATCCAAAAGGAGGTTGTGCACACATTTGTAACTTCTTTTGAACACAACCCCTTCCTCATCATGAGCCTTGTGAGACGGAATAAGAACTCGGGCTCTAAATATAGCACACTTGTTTCCAGTAGTTCCAGCTTCTCATACCACAAATCACATTTAAAAAGTATAAACAAACTTGTCCTCTGATTTGAAATAATAGCTGAACTTTAAGTGGTTTTTGGTTTTGTTTTTGTTTTAGAAAGAGAGAGGGAGATGGAGAGACCTCCACCTGCAGTTGCACCCCCCAAATGGCCCACCCAGATACAGTGGCCAGGCCAATGTCAGGAGGCAGGAGCTGTTTGGGGGTCTCCCACGTGGGTGCAGGAGCACAAGAATTTGAGCCAACTTCAGCTGCTTTCCCAAGACCATTAGCAGGGAGCTGAATGAGAGTGGGCCCAAATGGGATGCCAATGTCTCAAGCAGCTTTATGTGCAATGCCACGACGCCCACTCCTGAATTTGATGTTTTCAAGGCAGCTCACTGCATTTTAAAAAAAAAAAAGTTTGTCTCAAATGTCCCTTATACGGACACAGATTCACGTCTCCCTTCCAGTCATCTGTACTAGTGACATACTCTCGGCAAACACACTATAAAGCACACTTCCACTCACATACGACTTCACAGAACACACACATGCTCTTACCAGTCTTCTTCCAATCTAAATGGTCTCCACTCCGTCAGCTTCCCTTCACACACCATGATTTCCAGACCTATCACCAGCCAGGTTTTCTTCTTTACCAGACAAGCTACAACTAACCCCTTAGAATCCAGGACTCAACAAAAATGATCTACTTGTCTGAAGAATACAAAACACAGGGGAGCCATAACTTGTTTAAAAAAGGACACAGCCATCTGCTCATACAACCGAAGACTGTACTCACTTTTTTATTTTTAGCGATCCAAGACACTCATGAATTCCACAGTCCTTTCTGAACAGCCAGGTACATATGTACTCACATATCCTTAGCCAGGTAGCTGAGAGGGGCTAGAAGCAATGGTGCCTCAACAGTAACAAACACACCTAGAGCCAGATGCCTAAGCACCATTCCACTGGAAAAGAAACCAACATTCTTGGGTGCCAGTGTGATAGCTCAACTGGCCAATCCTCTACTTGCGATCGCCAGCATCCTGTGTGAGTACTGGTCCTGTTCCAGCTGCTCCACTTCCTTTCCAGCTCAGTCCCTATGGCCTGGGAATGCCGTGGCGGGGGTGGGGGGTGGCCCAAAGCCTTGGGACCCTGCACTCGTGTGGGAGACCAAAAGAGGCCCCTGGTTCCTGGCTTTGGATCAGTTTAGCCCCAGCCATTGCAGCCATTTGGGGAGTGAACCTGTAGATGGGAGATCCTTTCTTTGTGTCTCTCCTACTCTGTGTAGATCTGCCTTTCCAATAATAATAATAATTTATTTTTATTGGAAAGGTAGATCTAAATTGGAAAGGCAGATCTACAGAATGAGAAACAGAGAAAGATCTTCCATCTGCAGGAGCAGTGCCTGGGAGAAGATGTACCACTCTCCGCCGTCAGACTACATCAGTGTGAGGGGACAGAGATGTCTTGGTGTGTTACCTTAGGTACCTTGATGGAGGGAAGAATGTCCTGAGGGTATTACTTGAATGCTCTTGTTCTGAGAAGCTATAGATTTAGCTATACCAGAGGTGAGAAACTTCTTCTGATTCTCGGTGTGCCCAGAGATTTAGGTGCTTGCTGTAGAGCCTGGCCTGAAGTTCTACTAACTCACTTTTCTATACACCCTTTGATGAGGTACTTAAGTCTTCTGTTGGATTAGAAAAGCCAGTTATCTTGTTTCTCTTGTGCAGCTGGTTATGTTTTTATTCGTGCATGGGACTCAACAATGGAGGTGGCCCAGACTTGTAAAATGTGCTCTGCAGGCAGACCACATGTCTAAGTGATGCTCCTGAGGTCAGGGTTAATGTGCAATGGTCTAGTTGGGGACGATGAGCCTACCAGGCTCGTCCTCACACCTGCCTCTTGCATGTGTAGCCAGATGCAGCTGCCTAGCTCAGCTTACCCCTAACCCTGTCCCCAATATTGGTGGGTGTAGTGGCTTAGACAGGGAGACCCCTAACAACCCCAATCAGACTTGTGCCCAGACCTGGCTCTCAGGTGCACTAGTGGGTGCAGTGGCCCAGCACAGCCCACATGCACACTAGGAGGTGTAGCATCCTAGTAGGGGGAACATCTAAGAACCCCAACCCCCAAAGTCAGTCCTCAGCCAGATTGCTGCCACCAGCCCCAACCCCAAAACCTGCAAGTACCAAGCAGATGCAGTGAACCATTAGTGGAGACCTCACCCATGTGGACCCCGGTCCCCGGCTCTCATGTGCATCGTTGGGCACTGTGGTCTGGCCCTGGCTTTCTAATGCCACGGGTACTATGGTCTAGTCATGGAGACCCTTAAGGACCCCACAAGACCACCCCCAGACCCAGTTCTCACACGCTGCAGGTACTGCAGCTTGCACCAGCCCAGCCCCAGATCCGGCTCCCATGCTCATTGTGGGTGTAGTAGCTGGGTCAGGGAAACCCTGTGACTCCATACCAAACAACTCCCTGATCTAGCTCTCACAAGTGCCACCAGAAGTGGCAGCCTGGCCTTCGGAGAACCTCTGGTCCCCATCAACCCACCCCATCATAGATCTCCTGCAGGTAGAATAGCCTAGTTAATGGAACTCCTTAGTAATCGCTTTATATATCTCAAATAAACCCTCAGTATCTCCCATTCTGTTCTGACACTAGTCTGGGGCACTGAGGCACTCTCCACCTCGAGGCAGCCCAACAGAGGCAGTGGGCACCCCACATGACACAGCCAGTTCCACCTCCCACACACACCACCATGGGACACATGGACCAATGGCTCATGTGGCATAGTTCTAATTAATTTTTAAAATGCAAACAACTGACTTAATAAACTTAAAGCTTATCTCTTATAACTGTTTATTTCCTCATTTAAGCCAGCTGCTGTGAAAGAGAAGTACAAGGTAAGCACAAGTTTACTACACAATCTATCTTCTTTGGAAGAAAGGTTAAAGGTTATTCCGGCTGCCTAAAATCAATGAGTCAATGTTGAGCCGATATTAATCCTGCTTTTGCCTACAGGGGTTTTTAAGAATCCTAAAGATGACTTTCAAGCTAAAGTGCAAACTGATCATCAACGCTATGAAAGCATTTTCAAATCAGTGTGCACTCTTAGCTGTGCCAATATTTGTCAGTTATGATAAAATCTGAATTAATTATACCCTTAGAAAAATAAACACTTCTTGAGCCCAGCGCGATAGCATGGTGGTTAAAGTCCTCACCTTGCACGCGCCAGGATTCCATATGGTTGCTGGTTCTGGTCCCGGAGGCCCTGCTTCCCATCCAGTTCCCTGCTTATGGCCTGGGAAGGCAGTGGAGGACGACCCAAGGCCTTGGGATCCTGCACTTGCGTGGGAGACCCAGAGGAGCTCCTAGCTCCTGGCTTCAGATTGGCTTGGCTCCGGCTGTTGTGGTCGCTGGGGAATGAACCATCAGATGGAAGATCTTCCTCTCTGTCTCTCCACCTCTCTGCACATCCGCCTTTCCAATAAAAATAAATAAATCTTTTTTTAAAAAAAAAAAGTAAAAATAAACACTGCTCTTGAGTCTGTCTGCCTTGGAAATTGAGTAGACATACTTTATATACACACATGGAGTTTTGTTATCAATCAGGATGATTTACAACGAAAATGTCATTAGCTGCTTACTACTAAATTCAGCACTTAAATGTCTCCTGTATTTCAAATGAAACAGGGAAGCTGAGCAGGAACATAAAGACATGCAGCCACTCACACACACTGTGCACTCTGATTCTGGCCAAGCCACGCTCAGGCACTTTAAACCAGCAGGTTTAACTAGGACCACACTAAAAATGGTACATGTGGATAAATCCACAGATAAATCCTCACCTTGCAAGCACCAGGATCCCATCTGGGCACCAATTTATGACTCAGCCGCTCTACTTCCCATCCAGCTCCCTGCTTGTGGCCTGGGAAAGCAGTGGAGGACAGCCCAGAGTCTTGGGACCCTGCTCCTGTGCGGGGAGACCTGGAAGAGGCTCCAGAATCCTGGCTCCTGGCTTCGGATCAACTCAATAAGAGCTGTTGCAGCCATTTGGGAAGTGAACCAGTTGATGCAAGAACATTCTCTCTTTCCTTCTCCTAAATCTGATCTGTCTTTCCAATAAAGACAAATAAATCTTAGGCTCAGTGGGTTAAGCTGCCTTATCGGGCACCAGCTCCCTGCTAATGGCCTAAGGAAGCACAAGATGGCCCAAATACCTGGAGCCCTGCCCCTCTAACGAGAGCCTTGAATGGAACCCAGGTTTCCGGCTCACCACTGTCTGGCCCAGCCCAGCCCTAGCCTTTGTTATCCTGAATGTGAACCAGAGGATGGAAACACATCTTCTCTCTCTCCCCTTTCTGTGTCTCTCAATGTAACATAAATCTTAGAAAAAAAAAATCTTCTTGGACAATGGTATTAAAAGGATAAGTTTATTTTGATTTAAAAAAAAAACACCTGCTGAAATGCATAAGCAGCTTTTCACCACACACATTCTTCAGGAACTTTCTGAAAGCCCTTCATATGTGTGGATTCCAAACAGTATCCTACAGCAAAAATGTTTCTCTTTTCATTCCATTTTCCATGAACTAATGCAATTACCTCCGTATGTGTGCATCTGGTAACGGAATTTCAGAATCCAAAGACGCTTCAAAAAGTTCCTGAGCAACACATATCTTTTTCCCCACAAACTGTCTGAAGTTTCGTCATATGAAAGCTGACAGAAGTGTATGAGAAGACAGCAAGTTCACGGCAATGCACATTTCAATACTCTTCTCTCAAAAAAAGTAATGTAAATAGGCAGAAAATCAATCAAAACATAGAATGCCTAACAATTCCTATCTGCCAGGTGTGACTTAATTGGCATTTATATAGAATATTCTACCCAACATTAGTTTCAAGGATACATGAATCATTTACCAAGACAGATTATATTCTGGGCCATAAAACAAAGCCCAATAAAATTTAAATGGTTCAAATCCTACAAAGTATGTTGCTTAACTACAACGAAGTTAAATTAGCAATGAGTAACTAAAAAATCTCCAAATATTTGGAAGGTCACGCACATACTCCCGTATATAACCAACGTGGGTCAGTGAAATCATAAAGGAAATCAGCTCAGGATTTTGAAACTAAATGAAAAATGAAAACATCACAGAAAAACTCCCAGGTGTCTGACTTGAAGAAACCTATATCCGGGCCTGGCGTGGTGGCCTAGTGGCTAAAGTCCTCGCCTTGAACCTGCCAGGATCCCATATGAGCACCTGCTCTAATCCCAGCAGCCCTGCTTCCCATCCAGCTCCCTGCTTGTGGCCTGGGAAGGCAGTCGAGGACGACCCTAGGCCTTGAGACCCTGCACCTGCGTGGGAAACCCGGAAGAAGCTCCTGGTTCCTGGCTTCGGATTGGTTTGGTTCCAGCCATTGCCATCACTTGGGGAGTGAATTATCAGATGGAAGATCCTCCTCTCAGTCTCTCCTCCTCTCTGTATATCTGAGTTTCCAATAAAGATAAATAAATCTTTTTTTTTTTTTAAGGCACCTATATCCATCCCATCTCAGTCAGCATGAGCTCCCAACTGCAGCTTCAACTAACACAAACCCAGGGGAAAAGCAGGGAGGGGGAGAGATGAGTTCCCTGCCACCCACGCAAGGGTCCTGGGTGGAGCTCCTGAGCCAGGCCTGGCCAGCCCTGCCATCTCAGGCATTTAAGGAATGAACTAGTACAAACACACATGCGCAAATTCTCTCTTAATTTCACTTAAAAAAAAAAAAAAAAAAAAACGCCCAGGACTCTAGCCTGAGAGGAATTCTATAGCATTAAACACTGATTTTTAGTGGAGAATTAAGGTTCACATTCAGAAGTTAAATTCTTACTTTCACATTATCCTAGCCAATCTTGTCAAATAAACTGTCAGGTAAACAGTAAGAAAGGATGTAACAGGAGCAGAGAAATAAAAACCAATGAATTTGAGAACACAAAATCAGTATCAGTAAGCCAAAAGATCATTTTTTTTTCCAGAAGACGAATAAAACAGAAACTTCTAGACAAAATGAACACTGTGAACAGAAGAGGGAAAAATACAAATACACGTTATCAGTTAGGAATGGGAACGCGCCACTATAGATTTCATACACATGAAAAGGTAAGCAGTCATCATGAGCAATTTTATTCCAATAGCAGCTGAAATTAACACCTTCTTTGAATGACATGAACTATCAAAGTCCACTCAAGAAGAAATAAACTGAGTAACCCTTTCTCTGTTAAAGCAATTTACTACGCAGTTAAAAGCTTGCCCTTAAAGAAAAGTTCAGGCTTTGATATGCAAATCATTTAGTGCTGTCTGTGTTTTAAGCTCCAGGGAGTTAGGCAGGCGGTGCGGCTTGGTACATTAAACCACCACTTAGGTTGCCCGCATCCCCAGCACTAACAACTCCACTTCCAATCCAGCTTCCTGATAATGTGCTGTGGAACGCAGCAGACGATAACTTAAGAAGTTCAGTCCCTGGGGCAGGCGCTGCGCTACTGTGGGTAGAGCCGCACACTGTGATGGGTGTAGGTTCCTAACCTGGCTTCTCCACTTGTGGTCCAGCCCCCAGCTGAGAGAGGCGTGGGTAAAGCAGTGGAGCATGGCCTAAGGGCTTGTTCCTGCCTCAGGTAGGAAACTTCTAGGAAGCAACAGGGGCGCCTGAGGAGCAAACCAAGCAAGAGAGGCGCGCTTCTCTCTCTCTCTCTCTCTCTCTCTCTCATCCTGCCTTTCAAATAAATAAACACAACTTTTACATAAAAGGGTACTTGAAAGGATGAAACATTTATTAGCTACCATATGTATGCACTAAGCATACATTGTTAGTATTTCAGCAGAAACACGCTGAGAGCTTGGGCCCAGCGCAGTAGCCTAGAGGCTAATGTCCTCACCTTACACACACCAGGATCCCATATGGGCACCAGTTCATATCCCGGTGGCACCGCTTCCCATCCAGCTCCCTGTTCGTGGCCTGGAAAAGCAGTCGAGGACAGCCCAAAGTCTTGAGACCCTGCACCCATGTGGGAGACCCAGAAGAAGCTCCTGGCTCCTGGCTCCTGGCTTTGGATCCACTCAGCTACAGATGCTGGGGTCACTCGGGGGAGTGAACCAGCGGATGGAAGATCCTTCTCTCTATCTCTCCTTCTCTCTGGAAATCTGACCTTCCAAATAAATAAATCTTTAAAGAAAAAAAAAGGAAAGAAAAACTAGAGAAAACACTCAACAGGACAGGGAATATTGCATATAATAAGAAATAAGAAAAAAGGCCTGTTTAACACAGTCCAATATATAAGCCAATCCGTTTTTAAGCAACCATTTTTAAGCAGGTCTCATAAGCAAATAATTCTGTCAAGTGTTTTTATGTAAATGCTCGTTTAATTCTTAAGATCTTGTAAAGCAACACTTAATTTCAACAGATTACATGAGTCCAAAGTCACACTAATAGTAGGCAGATGGCAGAATTGAGACTTGAATCTAGATTTGTACAGAAGTACTTGTGTCGTATGAATTTTAGAAAGTTTCTGTTGTCTGTAAGAAACCTCACACTAATTAACTATGTAAAGATTGTCAAAAATATAATAAAAATGGGAAGGAAAAGAAACTTCACAGTGAACACTCACTAAGGTACTAGCATCCAGACAGCAAAAATGAAGGTTGACAAGTCTTCAAAAATTCTCAAGATGAAAAGGTTTAGTAGCCTGTTTCCCCTACTGAAACCAAAAAGCTGCTCGGTATGCATTCTTAACTTCCTCTCATTAAATGTTAAATTGAATCATGTTACGATTATTATCATAGTGGTTCAGCCACAGCTATTTCCTGCCGCAGTTCCTGTTCACCACTCAGAAAGAAGTCCAGCATCTTTTCTTTCCAAACTACCTGCTGTGTGAAGCAGCTGGCTGTTCTCATCTTTCCTGGGTGCCACAGACTAAGCTGGGAAAGCGCAGCTTTCCTAAATGTCACTTAATATTTTCAACTGAGTCACATGCTTCCCAATGTTGTTTAGAAATTCAATGTGAGCATTTGTGGTCGTGCTTTAGGCTGAGAGGAAGACATGGAATTTATTTCCCTCAGATTCGTCGGGGTGGTCCCAAATGGAAACACATGTCCCCCTGCCACTTCCTGAGCTGTCATGGACTGTCACCGAGCACTGTGACACAGCAGTGAAGATGCTGTTTGGGACACCTCTACCCACATTGGGCCCTGCTCCACTCTCCATCCAGGTTCTTGCTCCTGTCAATCCTGGCAGGCAACAGGTGATGGTCCCTGGCATGCAAGTCCCATATGGGCTTCCAAGCTCCTGGCTTCAGCCTGGCCCAAGAATCCAGTGCAACAGAAGACAAAAGTGCTCTCTTACAGCCTAGCTGTGTCTCCCTTTAATTTAAATAAATAAATAAGTAAGTGCATTTTTTAAAAAAAAGGCAGCAGTAATATAAGGAAAGGAGAATGTCTGATATTGACTCTGTAGAAACAAACTAGGTAAAGACAGAACCACAGTCCCTTGGAGATCCTTCCTTTTGGGCCTCGTGCAATGCCTCAGTGGTTCGATCCTCACCTTGCATGTGCTGGGATCCCACGTGGGGGCCTGTTTGGCTGTTCCACTGCATCCACCCATGTGGGAGATCCAAGCTCACTGCTCCTGGCTTCGGATGAGCTCAGCTCCAGCCACTGCCATCACTTGGGCTGTGAGCAAGCAGGCAGAAGATCTTTCTCTCTGTCTCTCCTTCTCTCTGTAGATCTGCCTTTCCAATAAAAATAAACACATCTTAAAAAAAGAAAAATTCTTCTTTTACAAGTAATTCCCAAACAGCTTCCAAAAATAAGCACCAATGCCTCCAGCAATGTCAGTTTTACAGCTTAGAATGAAACCTCAATAAAATAATTGCTTGGCTAGACACATTTAGAAATAGTTTCCAATGGCTCTGGGAAAAGAAATCAGAAGGTACATTTTTAAAAGATTTACTTATTTGAGCAAGTTATAGAAAGAAAAAGAGTGATACACAGATCTTCCATCAGCTGGTTCACTCCCCAAACCAATGCAATGGCTAGAGCTGGACTAGTCGGAACCAGGAGCTTCTTCAGGGTCTCCCACGTGGGTTCATGGTCCCAGACACTCAAGCCATCCTCTTCTGCTTTCACAGAGAGCTTGAGGGGAAGTGGAGCAGCCAGCCTGGTCACCAGGGCTGCACATATTGGCCCCACAAAGTCAATTGCTTTAAATATAACAATGAAAAAACTGTTGAGGTTTTCCCAAAATCTTAGTATTTAAATCTAACCATCAAAATTGAATAATATCCACATTTACACATAATTACCATTTATAAGGTTGGCGCTCACACACACTTTTTCATATAAAGCCCTCAGGAACCCCTCAGCAATTGGCATTCCTGGGGGAGACGGCCTTCGTCCCATTTCCCCAGCAATGAAAACTACTTCTGCGCCTTCAGGTTTCAAGCGGTAGCTCCACCCATAACCCAACCCATTCTCATTTGAGATGATTCATTCCTTTTCATTTATTGAGCAGTTACCATGCCAAAGTACCTCATTTAACGCGTGCTATCCCCCTTGGAGCATTAAGCAAGTCGGAAACTGATGATGAAAGAGATTTGCTATCAAAGTCATGAAAACCCAAGGGGAATTCTAGCTCTAGTCCTCGGTCCTTTAGTTGAATTCTCTTCCCATCAATCTATAGTTCCTATATTCACCAGTATGTACTTTATTATCGTCATTTGTTCCAACGATGCTCCCCAAACAGAGAAGGCAATTCTATCTTCCAATCTCCAAATGAGTTAACGCAAGACTTGATTAATTCCTCCACAACAGAGGGTGGGCGACAATCACAGTCCTTACCCCACATTCGATTACAGGGATTAAATGAGATCATTCATAAGCAGTCCAGCTATTTTCGGATTCCCACATTTTTCCCCCATGCGACCCTAACTTCTTCTCTGTCCAGTCTAACAAAGCCTTTTTTCATTACGTTATTTCTTGCCACTTCGCACTACACAGGGAAGGCAAAAAGCCTCACGGTCTTGAAACTGTTCACACTACTTCCTTTTATTCCTTTTATTTTTAGAACCAACTACCCAGTACCAATTTGGGCTTAAAAAAAAAAAAGCTTGCTCTTGGAGGTTCAACTGTAAGGCTTCACCCACTGTACGCTCCAGTGTGCCTGCACTGTCGCATCTTCACGCACTACCACAAAGTAGCCAAAACGGGATCGCCAACACTGCCTACCTCACTCACACCGAAACATCACATCTGACGCCTACAGACAACTGGAAGCTGTACGGGAGGCGGGCGATTTCCAGAGCGCAAAATATTCCTGGGATCAACCCGTTTCCGGTCTCAGATAAAGTTCACCGTCCCCTAGACATTCACATTTCTTCCCTCTGGAATCTGGGAGATGAGTTCCTACAACCGACATGGCTCATGTCTTCCTCACCCGCCTTAGCCATGTAAAGTCCAAATCCAAGTGGAAGATTTAAAATCTGCATGCTGATTTCTGGCTCCTTAGACAAGACTGCACAGTTGCCACATTCTCAGAATTCCTAATACAACTGTTTAGAGAGTCCAGTCTTGCCAACGAATTGTACAAAGTATCTACAGGACTAAAATCCAACATGAAATCCATCGGTAAAGTCTCAAGAAAAGGGAGGGGAAAAAAAAAAAAACGCTTGAAAATGTTTGGCAAAAGCCAATCAAGAATGAGGAAAGGACAGTGTCCCACGTAAAGTACGCAGAAAACCTCATGAACAAAGACTGCAACTTGCAAGTTACAACAGCATATTTAACGCATTCCCCACGAATTGAAAAGTACGTGGGCGTCTCAATTACATCATTGCAATCAATAACAATTGTCCAGGTTATGTCTGACTAGTCTACGTTGCAATAAGGCAGTTTCGTCCACCACCAACCTCCACCCCTCCGCCCCGGGGCTTCGAATGATCAAGGGTGACAAATAGGGTGGCCAGAATGATGCCTCAAGCCACACAAGAAGGATCTGCTGAGTTGGAAAGCCTTGACTGGAAGGAACAATAACAGAACAACGCAAGCCGTCCGACAGCGGGAGGCCAAAAAAAAATAAATAAAATAAGCAAAGGTGAAATGAGCGCGTGCTGGATGGACCAGGGTATTGTTAGCGGACGGGAAATCCTCCCAGGGGCCCCAGGCGCCCAGCTGTCAGCACCCCTTCGGCAGGGCAGGCCGGGCACGGCCAGGGGGGGAAACTCCAGAGCAGCGGCGGGCACAGCGGGTGCAGGGCAGCCTCCCTCCCTGGCACCCCAGCACGCAGGGGTACCCCCTGCACCCCGATCTCACCCCGTGCACCGCCCTCTAGGGTGCCAGGATCCCCCATCCCAACCCTGCAGCAAAGGGAAGGGAAAGGAAGCAGAGGGGCCTGCGGAGGGGCGGGCGCGGCGGCACCAGCGCGGGCTCGGGAGCAGGGAGGCTCAGTCTCTCCCTCTCCCTCTCTCTCTCTCTCTGTCCCTGCCAGTCGACAAATTGATGCCAGGCCGGGGGCCCGCCAGGTGCCGGAGGCTTGCCAAGGGAAGTCAGCAGCGGCGGCGGAGGGCGACGCGTGGCCCGTCCCCTTCACCCATCCAAGCCACCCGGTTAGCCACCCCGCCGCCAACCTCCCAGAACCGTCCGTCCCGGGCCATTCTGTCAGAAGCCCTGGGAGAATCTCGGCCCCGGGCCCGGGAGGGGCGTCGGAGGGGAAGGTGGGGGATGCAAGCGGCTCTTACCGTGGATGCGGGCGCCGCACCGCTAGCAGGCGGCTGGGGTGTGCGCGGCGGGAGACACCGAGGCGCGAGCGCCGCCCCCGCCGCCGCCGCCACAAGCCGGGAGGTGCTACCCCGAAGGCTGCGAGCGGCCGCGCGGCTTCCACAGCCTGCCCCACCCCCGGCGGCCGCTCCCGCAGGCTTTCACGCCCGAGCCTGCAGTCTCCGCGCTCGGGCGGCGGAGGGCGCGAGGAGAAACGGAGGAGACTCCCGGGGGGGCGGGGCCGAGCGCGAGCTCTTGCTCTGATTGGCACGCCTGCGGCCCAATGGGACCACGGGAACGCCGAGGCTGAGCTGGGACTGACGTTCCGTGTAACCTATGACAGTAAAGGAGGCGGGCCCGGGGCCTTCTCTGACGGCCGCCTCTCGGGCCAAGCTGAAGGAGAGGAGAGGTCGGTTGGTTTTGACTGACGGCTCTCTGGCCCAATGAGAGCCGGGAAAGGAGCCTCTGGAGCCAGATTGGCGTTCTCTCTACCTCTACGGGGAGGCCCGGGGCGGGCGATGAGAACCAGCCCCGGATATGGGCGCGGCCTTGAGGTGGAATTGAAGGATCCTCTACTGTGGTGTTTCGGAGAGGCGGAACAGGATCTTTTTTTTTTTTTAATTATCATGTGACGGGGTTCTGGATTTCATGGAGGGGGGGAAAAGTGTGGAAAAGGACAAGGATCCAAACTGGCGACGTTCCGGATCTTGGCGGCGCTGCCAGGTGAGTCGGGAGCCCCCCGGGCCCTCGCCCCGCATGGCGCCACAGCGCTGTCCATCCACGTCCTCGGCTGGGCGGCCGGCCGGAGGCTGGTCCACCAAGGGCTCTCAGGTGCCTCGTGCAGGAGGGAGTCCCCCGTGGACTGCTCGGGTTTGGGGCAGCGTTTCCCAGGACAGGGAACGCCAGGTGAGCCGCGTCGGTCAGCTTGGCAGAAGGAGCTGCGTTTTGGCCCAGGCGGTTGCAGCGCGGGGGGCCTTCGGAAAGCGACTTTGTGTGGGTTGTGCAGGTGGACTCCGGGACTTGGGGCCGGGGCGAGGTTCCCCCTGGGGCAGTGATGGGAGATGACAAACTGGCCGGGATCGGATCCCCGAATACCTCACTCGGCTAGTAGGAGACGAGGGAGAAGGGGTGTCGGGCAGACAGCCAGCTCGGAAGAAGGCATCTGTCTGAGCAAAAACGGAACTGTCCTCTGGGTATCCGAAGTAATCGCCTTCAGAGGGATGTGTTTTTCTAGTAACCTTTGGATGGGAGAATTCCCCAACTCCGACCCAGGGAGAAAGGGGAGGAGTCGCCTTAGGAAGCCGCAATGACTGGCGATCCGGGTCGTAGGTCCTTGCCTGCGGCTCTGCATCCCGCACTGCCCATCTTGCAGGCACAGCAAGCTTATGTCCTTTGCATTTGGTTTCAGTTCACCTTCAGTCCTAAGTGCCCTAGGCTGATGGCAGCCACTCTCTTCTGTGCTCCCTGTGGGGGAGAAGGGAGGGAGTGAAGCTTGTCTTCCTCCGACCACAGCTGAAAATGTTTTTCAAGTATGGGTGTTTCTGGTAAATCTTTTCTTGGAAAGTTTTCCCAGAAACGATCAGATAGCGTGGAGATGCGGCTTACATACATTGAAGTGACAGGATGAGAGCCAACCACAACTCCTTTGCAAAATTCAGACCCGCTTCCCAACAGACCTCAGCCTCTGGCCAGTTGTGGAGTGTTGCAAAAGTTGCCAAGCCTCTGCCAGCTAAATGAACAAATTACATACAAGAAGGGAATTGGGAGATGCGTACCCAGCTCCTGCAATAAAATGGGTGTGTACGCTGACCCTCTGATAGCCTCCCCACTATTCAAGGAGTAGATGTATGGAATGCAATAAAATTAGCAATGAAATAGAATTAACGGAGCGCACTAGCCAGACTGTTTGGTTCTTCCGACCAATTCCTTCACCTTTTGTCTTAACTTCTTGGATCCACCACCCACTTGGTCCTACCTCGGCCACCGTCAGGATGCTCTTACGTCTGTCACCCCTCAGACGCTGGTTTCCTCAGTCCAATTACACAGGGTGCTGCTTTCCCGGGAGCTTCTGCTCGTCCCCTTCTATCTCATATCTCATCTTTGGTTTTCTCCAGACGGCTTAAAAGAATGAAATGTCCTCAGCTGTTTCCATTGTCTTATCTTCTCTGAACTCCTGCCAGTGCCTGCAGTCTGCCTTCTGTTTTCCCACACACTTGAATAAGTAGCGAGACCTACTGTACGCTTCTTATATGGAAAAACAAATATACATGTATGCACCTAAGTTATGCAGTCGTGTGTCCTCAAACTGTGAGTTTTTAAGAACTCGCTCAAGTTATTTTAGAATTGAAGAAAAGTTGGTAAAAGAGCAAAACAGAAAATACTCTGGAAAAGTGTGTGCGCTAGCGCTTGCACAGATTCTGACAAATAGCAGAGCCACACACCGTTATGGGGTGTTAGCACAAAGCCAATGGAAATGAGTGAGACGGAATAGCTATGAGAAATAATGCCGATTAGAGAGCAGTTTAGCTTCCAATGAGTACAAATATCTAAAAGGTTTTGAGTGATGTGTTTTAATGAAAAGCTACCTGAGGGTTAAAGAGGAAAGCATGTACAGATTATGTTAAAATCTAGTGTCACCAGGATTTAGCTCCGTGGCCTCTGGACTATGCTAATTCTACTCAATGTTCCCGCCATTGCCACCCATCATTTCCTCCTTATGAAATTCCCCTCTGGTGACTTGGATCAGCCTCCTCCTTTTTCACTCTTGGACATGGAACGTTCGTTGTTAGCTGCCCCTTGAACACATTCAGGGAGGGTGAGAACACCCCCAAGGGGACAGAAGTGAAGTGACAAGTGCATGGACTTAAGTAATGGCATCCAAAAGGAACAGAATGGTCCCTGAACTCTTTCGAATTCCCAGTGGACACACTAATGCGCTATAGGAATGAGGAATTTCATATTGTCAGTGGTTGGTATGTTTTTAAAGGTAGCGAACAGTTGAATGCTTTCAGACTCAGGAAGTCAGTGGATGGAAAAGGGCCAACTTGGCTCACTAGGAATAGAATAGGACATTTTTTTTTTTTTCTGTTATCAAAACCACCTTGACTCTCTCTCCTTCTCTTAGGGTGTGTGTCCCTTTTCTCCTGGCCCTGCAACAGCCTCTCTGCACTGTGTAAATGAGAATGTCCTTGGCTCAGAGAGTGCTACTCACCTGGCTTTTTACATTGCTCTTCCTGATCATGCTGGTGCTGAAACTGGATGAGAAAGCACCATGGAACTGGTTCCTCATCTTTATTCCCGTCTGGATATTCGACACAATCCTACTTGTCATGCTGATCGTGAAAATGGCCGGGCGGTGTAAATCGGGCTTTGACCCTCGCCACGGATCCCACAACATCAAAAAAAAAGCCTGGTACCTCATTGCCATGTTGCTGAAATTGGCCTTCTGCCTCGCGCTGTGTGCTAAACTGGAACAGTTTACGACCATGAACCTGTCCTTTGTCTTCATTCCTCTGTGGGCCTTGCTGGCTGGGGCTTTAGCAGAACTGGGCTACAACGTCTTCTTTGTGAGAGACTAACTTCCGAGTACATCGCCTCCTCTCTGTTGCTGTCCAACAAGCTCTCGTTAAAGTGTTCGGAATCTTTGCAAGCTTCAAGAATGCCAGAGAAACCAACGGGAGAGAATCAGATGTAGTTTTATACTGCAGCCAGGAAATGAGATTGTCAACCATGGACTTCCGGTTGATCCGAAGCGTAATTATTCAGTGTTGGAACTGTTGATATCATTACTATCCCTATGTAAATAAAGTTTGGTTTGGAACTCATTTTCCTACATGACTCTTGAATAAGTAATCTGTTCTTGTACGTATTACAAAAGCCTTTAATCCACATATTTGGAGAGGAATTTTTAGGTGACCAAAGAACTATAAATGATAGTTATTGTAACTATGTCAATCAGAAGGTTACAGTCACAGAGAGTCTGAGTCTGACAGACACTTCCATGGCAGAAGTTGAAACTGTGAGTGAATTGCTGTAATGTCACGATCAGAGACAAACCGATCAGAGACAAACCGCTCTTGAACTGCTTATGGGTGAGCAAAGAAACAGATGTCCGCAGATGAAACACACTCCTGCAGAGATGCTGGGAACAGTGTGCAGACAGCCACAAAGGACGTAGATGATGTCAGCTCAGGCAACTGCAGCAGTAAGCTTGAGAAGAAATGCAGCTCAGAAAGATATCCTGTGGGCACGTGCCGGTAGCACAGCGTGCCCCTGAGGCATCTTTCATGAAAGGAAGAATCAATCCTTGTGGCAAAGTTAACTGATGCCACATTTTAGGAAACCCCCACAACCAACCCACCTACCCTTCAGCACGGTGCTGACCAGTCAGCACTGGTCAATGTCAAGGTGAGATCTTCCACCACTAAGACAGTTACACCCTGCTGAAGGCGGATGATTGTTAGCATGTCTTAGCAGTATGTTATGATTAAGCACATGTTTAGAAACAATGCTGTTGAACACTTGACAGACTATGGGATATATAAACATAATTTGTACATGCACTGAGAAATTACCAAAAAAAGCATAATTTGCTCTATTGTGACGTTCACTCTACTGCAGAGCTCTGGAATAAAACCCGCAAAGTCTCTAAAGGTAGAAGCAGTGCTATTCTGAAGTCGGGAACGGACTTTTTGTCTTTTTTAAAGATTATTTTTATTGGAAAGTCAGATTTATAGAGGAAAGACAGAAACATCTTCCATCCACTGGTTCACTCCCCAGGTAGCTGTAACGATCATTGCTGAGCCAATCCAAAGCTAGGATCCAGGAGTATCTTTTGGGTCTCCAACGTGGGTGCAGGGTCCCAAGGCTTTGGGTCATCCTCAACTGTTTTCCTAGGCCACAAGCAGGGAGCTGGATAGGAAGTGGAACAGCTGGGATTAGAACCAGCACCCATGTGGGATTCCAGGCATGCAGGGCAAGGACTTTAGCCACTAGGCTACCACATCGAACACCAGAGACTGACTTTTTAAATCATAGAAATAGCTATAACTTGGTTTCCCAACCTATAAGATACAACTTTTGTTCCTTATCTTATGGAATGAGTATATTACATATTAGGTGATACAGTATATTATATTTGAGGAGATACAAGGTGGTATTTCCTAACTCCTCCCCTGTGGCTTGGCTGAAGTCCAACACGTACATAACCAGTATGGGGTGAGCAAATGGACAACGAGCAGCAAAGAACCGGTCATACCCCAGCTACATGATAATGGGACAATTGGAGAGGAGATACGCAAAGGCAAGAAAGGGGATGCACTATCTAAGTGCATTTGAAAGGAGAAATAAGTTTTCATACTGCTGTGTTCCAAATTACTTTGTCCAGCCAAGGCAGAGTATTTTAAAAGTACGTGAAAGAATTAGTAAGGAAAGTGAGTCCTCCTTATCCTCCATGCGTTCAACATCCATGGATATAAACAACTACAGATAAAAAAAAATACTCAAGAGAAAAAAATTGTGTTTTTCTGGTCTGTATTCCCCATGCAACCCATACCCCACCACATGGCTCTCACATGGTACTAGGTACCGGAACAAGTCTTGTTATGTTTTAAAGGGAAGATGTGAATGGATTCTATGGAAAAGCCATGCTGTTCTCTGTAACAACTCAAGTATCTGCATACTTTGCTAACAGAGGGGGAGGTCTAGAACCAGTCACCATGGACACCGAGGGGGGGATTGTTACTGTACTGCCACAGAGTAAAGCTGAAAACTGGGCCCATCGAATGGAAGAGTTTGTGGTATGTAACGCCAGAGAAGAAAAGATTGCGACGGTTCTCTGGAGTAATACTAAGCACTCGACCTTTATTCTCTAGGGAAGAAGTCATGGATTTCTAGGCAATCATTCTAGACAATGATCTTAAAACTGAAAACAAAAGCAGAGAACTGTAGAAAGCTTAGTCATCTGATGTCTAGTCACTTTCTCGGTTACTTTATAGGTATAGCCGTAACAATCATCCTCTGAGGATAAAGTACGCATATTTTGCAGAAACAGGTGTTTCACAGGATAGTCAATATGCTACGTGGGACATCCACATTTCCTTATCAGAATGCCCTGGTTCAATTCCTGGACTCTGATTTCAGCTTCCTGCTCACGCATCATGCATATGCTGGAAGGCAGCTGCTCAAACAGCTGGATCCCTGACATACGTGGGAGAACTGAACTGCATCTGGGGCTAGCCCAGCCCCATTCTTTGCAAGGATCTGGGGGCGTGAATCAGCATATGAAGATCGTGGTGTGTGTTCCATGCATGTGCGTGTGCACATCCGGCTCTGTCTTTGAGATAAAATTTCTGAGGAGTCGGGGGAGGGTCACTCAAAATCCCATTGTAAATTGGAAGTTCTAAAAAGCATTCACTTCCACCTGCAGATCACAGGGGGTTACACAAAGAGCTGAGCAAAGAAGCCGGGACAGAAGGTCAAAGGACTTGGCAGTTCTTCAGAAGTGTCCTCTGAACTGTATCTTACGCAAAGCTTCCGCTTCTGTTAGGAAGCAAGCAATGCATGCTACAGCCAATAAAACTACACTTACTCATCATAGCAGGTCGAGTTAAAAGATATTCTACCACTCTATAGAGACTGAAGGCCAATCACGTCCTGTTTTAGCAGCCTTCGAGAATGGCACCTTGTTCTTGCTTCCTGAAGCAGACATGGCTGTGCCCAGGAAGGCACTCACCAAGTCCTTCCCAAAGCTCATGCCTAAGTTTAGTGACTTATCCAAGATAAGCTCAATATTCCCTTCTGCTGGTCTAAGTCGGCTCTGGTTACTGGTTTTTTAGAGGAAAAAAAAAAAAAAAAAACAACAACAGTTTCAATCAAAACTCGCTTCTAAGATTTTGTTTTTAAAGATGAGAATATTAAAATGTCAAAGTCAAGAATGATGACAAAAGTTTGTAAGATGACGGTTATCAAGCTCAGCATTTATTGAAAGGTGGAAGACAAGAAAAATACCTCTTAAACTGCTCTAACAAATATCACACGTTTGCCAAGTGTTAATATTGAGAGCTGTTTTCTACATGACAATAAAACTTCAAAAAAGTAACTGAATGCCATTTTACCAAACAGTGCTGGTTTATTATGTACAAAAAAAAAAAAAATCTTCTTACCTTCCGTAGGTATTTGGGAAGAAAGTGCCTCACACGCAAAAACTTAATCTAAGAAAGCCTCCACACACCCAACCCTCCACAAAGTTACAGGGCGGATTAAAAATGAATAGAGAATGGTTCCAGCAAATGTACACACAGAAAAACATATACATGCACGCACACCTACATACAATATTATGCTGAATCAAGCTGATCTTTAAGGCCCACAGCCTTGGTGCCAAGGAAGAGGATGAATATGGCTTTATTAAAGTGTGCAACAAAGTACTACAGATATTTCAAATCTTCTGCTAGCTAACCAGCTATCCTGAGTAGGAAACATCCATTTCCTTAGATACCTCTAAGGGGATAAACAAAATGGGGGAGGGAGAGGTGCTGCAGTGGACCCCACAGAGGTTACCTTAGGTTTTTATGTAAAGGTCTGTATATCCATTTCATAACTTGCACAACAATTCTAGATCGTTAACGATCATACAGAAATGATATCTCCAGTGCTTTGTTGCTCTGGTCCAGGAAATTAAAAAATCAAACCAAAACCCTTATATTCAGATAAAGAGCTGGCATGTACTAACTAGGAAGCCATAAATAGAATGCAATATTAAAATAGAGTTTGTCTGTAACAAAGGCAGCTCGCAAGCTCTCAGATTCCATCTGCAGAGGATTTTAAAATTTATAAGCCGTAAGACAAGGAACATAAGCATTACTCAGGGTTGTATCCTGAAATCTGAGGCCCACACTGTGTATTTCACCTCCACGGAGATGAACACATTTCACAAAACTAAATTTTCAAATTGTGGATCTGTTTTTACGATAGCCTACATTGGCAGCTAGACCCGTTTGTTTTAGTTATGCCTTCCTTGAAGTAAAAAAAAAAAGTTTAAGGCTCATATATCTTAGAGGGAGACCCTAAAATTTTTTTATTGCAGTATGACATCAGTGTATCCATGTATATGCTACTGGAAAACTGGAACATACATACACACACACACACACACCTGGAAAATATATCACCCTTCAACTAAAAAACAAACAGAAAAACATTTTAGCTTCCCTTCCCATTTTTTCAAAACTGGTGTATGGAGAACTTTCACCCCCCAACAACTTAGGTGCAAATCCAAAAAGTTAACAGAAGCTAAAATTCATAGGAAAACATGATAAGACAAGTAACACGTGAAACAAGACCCCCTATTTACATCACTAGATCATCATTTGTGCCCTCCTTATCCCATGACATTTCCTATGTTGCAAAACTGTTAATTTCCTAGAAACCATCAAGATTTCCTAAGACATCTGCCTTCCTTCTTAGCAAACTGGGAGCCAGGAATGCAGCTAATTTTTGCTCTGGCAAACTGGAGCTAATGACCAGTTTTGACGGGCGCACGAGAGGCCAGGACAAACACTACACAGCAACAGTGGCCTAAGAAGAAACACAGAGTCCCCCCACTGGAAGTCATCTACCAAAGCATGGGCCCAGAACAGATCCAAAAAAAGAAAAAAAGCAAAACATGTTTGCAATGATCAGAGCTCCTTTTATCGATGCACATATCAGAGACTCTTGGTCTGGGTTGAGTCACAGTTCGCGGTAGTGCAGAAGTCCGTCATTACAGAGATCTGTTCTAGACAGGGACCACCTTAACTTCCCATCACGGTGTATGTCAGAGCTGCTTTTCAAAGGCAAGTGTTACAAGTCGTTGCCTTGCTAAGGCGGGCAAGGGATCCTGAGAACAATGAGGTAACACAGCACGCTGTTAGTTGCATGTGTGTAGAGAGCAGTTGTTGAGTCTTAGTCAGTGCCCGCCCTTTATGATTCTGTGGCTGCCATTTTTTCCCCTCCCCCGGACCCCATATTCAGGAAGAAAAAACGTAAAAGAAGATTGCAACTGATTATAATTAAACATTCAGTAGCTAAAGATTATCTTAGCTACTATGAAGTATAGCACAGATGCCCATTAGTAAGAAAATTTTCTAAACCCATCATTCCATACACAATAAAGAAAATGCACATACAACAGAGAAAATCTGCCCACATTATTAGAAGGTTTGGGTTTCATTAACACTCCTTATTTCTCCCATATTTCTAAAACCGTTTCTATTATCGCAACACCTTTCTTTACGGCGCATATAAATATTTTAAAATGTATTCCAGGGGATAGGGCTAAGGAGTGTCACATACTCATTTCATCGGCAACATAAGAAATTAATGATATACATATATACATTGCCATACATACACACATAAATGAACCTTGGTTCTTTAAAAATGTTTGCACAGTGTGAAAATTTAAATATTTACTAGATTCGGATACGCACATTTATACTCCACTGCCTCTCTAAATGGATATATTAGCAGAAAGAAATGCAATATATCAAATAAATGATTTAATTGAACTGTCAATTTGTCTTTGCAGACCCAACAGAAAACATATTTACTATGAACCTTTATTAAATGGCTCATGTATCAATATAAATCACGCTAAAAAAAGTTTTTAAAGCTATTTATACTACAGTGCTAACACATTTAAAATGAAAAAAAAAATTGGTATAAATAAGCTCTATGGAAAGCCTGAAGTTGTCAAAAAAAAAAAAAAGGAATTCTGGCTCATATTACAAAATATGTATGTTAATCTAAAACTTGGAACTCCAACTCAAATAATTTGTTTTTTAATTTCTTTATGTTTCAACCTGCAATGTTTACAGTGCAACTGGCCTTAAGTGCTTCTTACTTCACAGTTGTGGGCAGGCACTGAGGAATGTGTCAAAGCTACATAAACTCTATTTTGTAACCACATGTGGGAGCAAGTGGTTGGCTTGCTTTCAGAATTCATCAATCTTTATTACATTAATTAAAAAAAAAACAACAGAATATTTGTATGCACACATTTAGTACAAAATGTCCCCATCTTTTCCATCCTGATTTGAATGTGCTGAGTGAGGTGGCTTTGGGTCAGTTCCACCGAGGAGCCTACCAGGGCACAACTCTCCTTTTAATTCCTTGTTGCTGCTTGCGAATTTCGAATCCACACCAAGTTGAAATTCTGTAAATTGGACATGATCTAACTTTCCTTTCACGCTCTTGCCGTCCATAGCATTCGGTGCTCTGGTCTTTTCAGAAACATTAACATTCACAGGTTCTTCCTTGGTTCTTACAGATCCAACAGGTTCATGTTTAATCTGTTGTAATTCATATTTAGAATGAGATCTGTGTGAAAACACAGAATCCAAGGAGGTTTTGTTTCCAGCACAAGTCGTGTTGGCACCGGCAGACCCAAGAGCTGATGGCGCAGGATCTGGGGCCGTGCCTGGGTCCTGCGTAGCTGTGTCCTCAGAGGAGTGCTCCTCCTCTGAGTGGTATAGCTTCAGCCGAACGTGCCAGGCTAAACTGCAGACAGCTGAGACGGTCTTGAACTGGTGCACAACATTCCTTGGGATGAAATAAATGTCATTATCAAACAGCTGAATCCTAGCATATCGAATGCCTTCCCTCCTCAGTTGATTCAGCTTTGCGTCATCCACCCACTGGACACACTAAACAAAAAGAAAGAAGAAATCCAAATAAGTCTTTATTCCACAAATAAACCAAACGAAAGACAGCGATGCTTTCAAAGGTACCTGAGACAGGGGAGGTTCGTGCAAATCCAACTGCATCCGCTGAACCACTTCTAAGAAGTCCTCAGCATGGAAGCAGATCACATCTTTGGTTATTCGGGGTTGATCAGGCCTAAAAAAAATAAAACAGAATCATGAAGAATCAGCCCTGAATGTTTTACTATTATTAGTCCTTATTAAATTCCAAGCAAAACCAGTTGAAGGTGAAGACCAAAAAGAATTTCTTAAAAATAAAGTATAACTGGAGAACCACTTTCAATTCAAACCAAAAGCCAGGACTTCGAGTCTAAACACTGACTGGGAACAACCCACTTCACTTTATCACAGCTACTTTGTAAAGGGACTTTGAAGAAATTCAAAGTGATTTGAGTTTCAGTAAATAAGGCAAGCGCAAAAAAGGTGGGTGTTTTGCTCTAAACTTAAGGTCAGTCCTTCATAGAATTAAACTCAACATGCTGCAGAAAAATTTAAGAACATGATATTATGGAGGCAAAGTCAGGTACAGAAACACCAATCTCTCGTGACTTCACACAGGCACAGACTAGACAAGTGGTTACTAAAGGCTGAGGGTTTGGGGCTAAGAGAATCGACAGGTGGGGGGGCACAACTGGGTAGAAGGAAGCCCTTCTAAATGCCCTCTGTAATGTGCTAACACTTGGAAATATTTAATCAAAAGCAGCTGGTGAGGACGACTTTGAATGTTCTGAACACTGCTTTTTTTGGGTTTTTTGTTTTGTTTTGGTTTGGTTTTTTTGCCCTTCAGGACCTAGAGAAAATGAAATCACCATCTCCCTCAATGCAAATAAATGACTTCAACAATTCTAAGCCATTCAAACTGTTTAATACAATTTTAGAATTAGGACACCCAAAATACAGGGAAAGAATGAATCTTCCCTCCCCCCCCTCATCCCCCATAAGAAGTTACTAAGAAACTTTCCAAGGAAATGTTTAGAGGCCCAGGAGGCTTTTCATTAGAACAGCATAGCTTATGTACCACTCTCCACAGTGCACGGCCTTCAGTACCCCGACGGCAGCTGTCGTCTGTCGTTCGAAGCCTTGCCCGATGTGGTCCGCGTGCGCTCTCGTCCTGTCTTCAAAGAGCATCTCGCGAGGCTCACTGGTTCGAGGTAGGTACTGAAGGTTTTTGATCTCATTGGTAGTTCTGTTTAGAAACAGTAAGGGACACTCGTATACGGACGTTCCCATCAAACACCAGCTATTCAATCATCGACCACTCGGACCAAAGGAATGTGAAAAAATGACCCGCGTGGCCAGCAGGTTTCCATGAGGGCGTATGATGAGATATTTTAAGATATTCCCAGTTCTGTTTACATTTTACAAAAACATCCTATATGGACTGTACAGCAGGTACTATCCAAATAGTGACACGTGAGACCCCCCGCTAGAGAAGCCACTCTGCTCACACAGCCCTGGACATTGCAGAAACCACTCCCATTGTGCTGCAGAAAGGAGATGAGAGCTTTTCCAGCTGAGGGTCTAAGGTTTCTCTGTGGCTTCTAGAGACAGTTCTGAAGTGCCCTCATCATTTTCTCCTCCCCCTCTTCCCTAGCCTTCCAGGAGTCACTCTTGACTGCTCTTCGTCCACCCCTCCGTGACAGCCTTACTCCACATATAAAGAAAAATAATACTGCTCTTCATGCGTGATGTGCGTCAGAAAACCAGTAAGAGTGTCACTTCCTGTGAAAGACCACAAAGCCTTCCAGAGCCCACAAATCTGTCTCAGAAACACATGGTCATGAGTTCACCAAACCCCGGTGAGAAGGGCTATCACCTAAAGTCAAAATAAACAACAGATGCTGGTGAGCATGGGGAAGGTGCTAAGGTGCCCGAATCCACGGCTGGTGGGAATGCTAAGTTAGCACAACCGTTAGGGGGCACAGCTCGGAGATGCGAAAACAGCTCTACCATTCCACCCAGCCCTCCCGCTCCTGGGAATTCACCAGAACAAAATGAAATCAGTACATGAGTTATTTGGATGCCCATATTTAGAGCAACACAACTCACAACAGTTAAAGATACGGAACCAACTCCACCTAGTAAATGCCAGGATCCCATATGGATGCCAGTCCATGTCCCGTCTGCTCCACTTTCCCTCCAGCTCCCTGCTCGTGCCCTGGGAAAGCAGTGGAGGACGGCCCAAAGCCTTGGGACCCTGCACCCATGTGGGAGACCTGGAAGAATCTCCTGGCTTTGGATTGTCTTGGCTCCAGGTGTTGTGGCCATGAGGGGAGTGAATCAGCAGAAGGAAGATCTTTGTCTCTCCTTCTCTCTGTAAATCTGCTTTTCCGATAGAAATAAATAAATCTTAAGAAGAGGACAAATAGTGCAACCTGTGCTCAATCATTAAAAACAAAAGGCTAGTATCTCCCCCAGCATCACTCCCTCCCCCTCCACTTCCACCAACGTCCCCCTAGTGGACATTATTCCAAACCTTACTCTGTTGACATAAACAGACATTTATTTACACATCGGATTTTTCTTTCATAAAAACACAATGACCCTAGACATGTTATTCTAGGTTTGTGCCCCTTTTCAAATATCATGGATGTTCTTCCATATCAAAAGACATTAAAAACCAACCATCTCTTCTTAGTCTTGAAAGCACTTCATCCCCTATCCCAGGGTGGGTTCAGTGTCCGGCTGCACTGAGGCCTCCGGCTTCCTGCCAACAAGCACCGCACGCAACAGGTGATGGCGCCTGCCACCCACATGGAACACCTAACCTGAATTCCAGACCTCGGCATCAGCCTGCCCTAACTCTGTGGCAACTATCTGGGGAGTCAGCCAGTAGTCGGGACATCTCCATGTGTCTCCTTCAAACAAACTGTCACGTTTTTTGAAGTATATTAAATACATTCAACCATACCCCTGCTGGCTGGGCTTTCACACAATGTTAATGTTCTCTCTTACTATAGACATGCTATATAGACATGCTAAATACCCATTGACATTTTTACATATTTGCCTAAAGTGTTTTTATGGCTTGGGATAAAATTCCTCAAACTTGGGGTGCTGGATAAAGAGTCACAGTACGTTGCAAGTTTTATGGCTAATTGCTGAAAATGACTACAGCAATTCCCCTTTCTGTCAACAATACATAAAAGCTTACAAGCCTGGAATGTTTTCTGACTGAAATATTCTCGTCCTCCACTGCTTTCCCAGCCATAAACAGGGAGCTGGATGGGAAGTGGAGCAGCTGGACTTGAACCCACGCCCGGATGCCGGTGCTGCAGGTGGAGGATTAGCCTGGCACGCCACTATGCCACACCATCTTCTTCTGTCTCCCATAGCTTTCTTCCTTACAAACTGGGAACTCATTTTAGCTGGTGCTAGAAGCGTCAATTTAACTGTCTTAGTCTTCTGTTGTATCTTTTATAAAACGTTTTCGTTTTCTTAAGGTTTTAGGTACTTGTTAAATTCATCTCACAATAACTGATCTCTGATCTCGCTTCCCACTTCTAATGGTAACATGTTATTTGCGTACGTTTCATACCAAATTATATCAGCCTGTGTAGTTCTTTTTGAATGTATACTCTAATAAGGAGGCTCTCCAACTTCCCTTCCTCCAATTTCCAAGGTATAAACACACACACACACACACACACACACACCCCCTAAGACATACCTTTTCCTTTTGAAAGGTGACTTTGGCATGTCGGCCACGGGAATCATCTGCTCTCCGGGGCGCACCCACATGATGGGCCCATCATCGCTATCTGTCCGACTCTCTACTTTCAGACTGGACAGCGTCCCCCACGGCAGTGTACACTAGAGACAAACAATGATTTAGAAATCGATGATTCTTAAAACATACCTTCAAACAGCTCTTCCCTCACATACTTTCACACACAACTTTATCCTTAAGCATGGGTAATCCATGCCAGGAAAGAGTCATACAGCATAGCTTCAGGAACACAAACGCATTAAGGAAATAATGCTGTTTGCATCCGTATCTCCTCCCCCCAACCCCATGCTTCTCTTCCTTCTGGATCACATGAGGTTAATAAGCTGACAGAATAATCAAATGTTCTCCACATCAGTCTAGAGCAACGGGCAATCGTGTTTTATTTAAAAAAAATAAAAAGATAGCAATCACAAATTAACAAAATCAAAAAGGAAAACTAAAGTTTGTTCGATACCTTCTGAAAGAGACTGCTGGCCTAAACAACAGATGAAACTATTTGAAAAGAAAAGAGATAGCAGTAGTAGGAATCAGCAGCAGGCAAAGGGAACAGGGGTGAGGAGGGCTAACTGAGTGACACTGTCCATAGAAAGGTGACCCAGCACTAAGGGCCTGGCACAACGGTTCCGTCGGCTAATCCTCCTCCTGCAAATGCCAGCATCCCATATGGATGCCGGTCCGTGTCCTGGTCACCTCACATCCCATCCAGCTCATTGCTTGAGGCCTCAGAAAGCAATGGACGATGACCCAAAGCCTTGGGACCCTACACCCACGTGGGAGACCCAGAACAAGCAACTGACTCATGGCTTCGTATTGGCTCAGTTCCAGCTGTACCAGGCATTTGGGGAGCAAACCAGCAGATAAAACATCTTTCTGCTTCTCTTCTCTTTAAATCTGGCTTTCCAATAAAAGTTAATATATCTTCTTTATTTAAATGGCATTTAAAAAAAAACACACGTTAACCTGGAAAAAGGGAGGACTGTCAAATTCAACTTTTCTAGAAACTATAGAATATTAGCTCATTTGCAATTAAAAAATGAGAAATATTTAAATAATATTTTTTCAAAAATTTTAGTAGTAAGTACAATTAAATTCTATAAATAGCTGGAAGAAACAGAAAAGCAACAAAGTTTAAACAGAGTTTTAAAAAAGGGGGACATGCAGCCCAGTGAAACAAAAATGTAAGGAATGTAAACATGAGGTGGAAAAATTGAGCTTGCAGAAAGTAAAAAGAAGAGACGTTCAACAGATTAAGTGAGATTTGAGATCATTATAATCTGCTGTCCACTTATACCCTAAATTGCAATGTGGCTTTCCCACGACCTTTGAATTACCAATTCAATAACAAACATAAGTACGCCAACCGAAGTGTTCTCCTGGTGGGACAGCCCCAGCAGCCCACAGTCAAAATATTCCCTGAAATGCAGAGGCTTCTTTAAAAAGAGAGAGAGAAAGAAAGAGAAAGAGAGAAAAGAAGAGGAAGAGGAAGAAGAAGAAAAAGAATCGAGGTAGCTCAAATTTAGAGAAGTAAAATGGGTATTAAGCTACACGGTCAAGGTCAAAACACCTTCTATTTGGAGGCCCAGAAAGGGCCTGCCCAACCAGCTCCGAGAAGTCACGGCTGACCATGCGGATGTACAAACTCCCAGGCCAGTTTTCCACAATGCCAATCTACCACTCCTTTGCCCTAAACACTGTGATTCAGCAGAGATCCTTCCTAGACCTTCATGCGTTCAGAAAGAGCCGAGAAGCACGTGGAATCCAACAGGGCGTAATGAGAACAGGTAAATCTGGCCCATCGCTAGGCCTTGTCAATATGGTCAGAACTGGCGGTGTGCGTCCACTGCACAAGAATTACCCTGAAGTGCTTCTCTCCTTTCCTCCGATCCAAATAAAACCAAACTCTAAATCCGAAAGAGCTGCTCATTTAGATCGGCCGCCGCCATCAAAGTAATAGTAGCCAGACTTGGTGCTTGCTGGCCTTCTTCCCTCTTACTTTTAAAAATGGTGACTCTTCCAGCATGTCAAGGAATTCTGGGAAGTAGTCCCCCACTTCTTCATCAACTGCTCCCACCAAACTTATCTGTCGCATCGGGCCAGCTCTGTAAGTACCATGAGAGTAGGTCCTTTTCACCTGAAGAACAGAAATTCAATTGACCGTTAACTATACACCAATTAAATATTTAAAAGAAAAAAAAAAAACACTAGCTAAAGATACATGATATCGCTGTGTAATCAATAACACGATCTCGGAATACTAGAACGTAATACAATGCAAGCAAAACAAGAAAGCTAGGTGAGCTACAGAAAGGAATTCTTCAGCATCCACTTCCTTCACTAGAATGCTGCACCCCAAAATGCTGATCCTGCGAAGTCACCTACCATCCTGGCATTCACATAGCAACAGTGAGGCGACCTGTACCCCCAGAATCCACACTGCCTAAATTTTCACAACAGAAACCTGTGTGTGCCCAGGTGCTCACGCTGCTAAACAAGCTGTCTTGTTTTAAGTCAGTAGGTGGTGGGTGGGAACCAAACTTCTTTTAGAAACTTTAGAAGAAATTCTACTTTCTCTGGATTAGCCTTTATGGTCAATAAGTTTAGGAGACCAATTTGTCCTAGTGTGTCCAGGATCATCCCCGTTTTAAAACAGAACAGTAGGCAAACCCAGGTAGTCAACCTGCGACCACATCACAGAAGTTTATAATCCAACGCATATGTCTTCAGAAACACGACAATAAAAATTCAACTGAAATGGAATTCTTTAAGACATGAAATATTCCTATTTTTACATCTTAATCAGCAAAGGCAATATAGCAATGACATGTTAATTCATTCATAAGTTTATTTACCAGAATTCCAAGCCCTGGGTTTTCATTCGTTGTCAAACATTCAGCTTTCAGCACCCCCAGCCATTCTGCAAGCCCCAACTTGGAAACTCAGATATCAGCTCCTGCTCTCATGATCTTCCTGTCTCCCGCCAAGTTCCTACCGCTTGATTCACCGAGACCTGAACTTGAAACCTGACTGTCCACTAGTCTCCCAGATTTTTAGTTCTCTTATTTAGGTGCACGAACAGGACCACGATAAGAAAATCAGGTACTGCCGTACATGTTTGTAACGCAGTCTGATAAAGCCAAACCTTTCGGTGTGAACTCCAGCATACTGACAATACAACGCGTCAGACTGAGTTTGTGGACTGTCTTATGTCCGCAAATGACGACATCTGAGAGCTCAAGGGGACGTTACGAAAGTGAACCAAATAACACGTAAAAAAACACTAATTTTCCAAATGTTTTGAAACGTCATTTGGCTCTCAAAAAGTCAAACCAGGAAGGTGCCGGTTCCACTTCAGACAGTAAATTTCGCATGTATGAATTTCCTCGTCTGGCTTATGTAAGATATTTCATCGAAATCAGTAGTTGAACAAAGCCAAAAATCATAAAATCCTAGCCATCAAGTTGTTGCCTCTCTCTTATCACAGCACTAAAAAAAAGACAGCTTATCATGATGCAGAGGGAGTGACCGTTAGAAGAGGAAGTCATAAAATGAAATACACATCTAAGCAAAAAATGTTCAAAGAATTATTTATTTTTATTGGAAAGGCAGATTTACAGAGATGGAAAGACAGAGAAAAATCTCGCATCTGCTGGTTCACTGCCCATGTGGCCACATGGCTGGAGTTGAGCTGATCTGAATCCAGGAGCCAGGAGGTTTTCTTCTGGGTCTCCCACCTCAGTGCAGGAGCCCAAGAACTTGGGCCTTCCTCCCCTGGGAGGGGAGTAGAGCAGCTGGGATACAAATAGGTCCTCGTGTGGGATCCTGTGGCTTGTAAGTGGGAAAGGGGGGCGTGGTTAGCCAGTTGAGGCATCAGGCTGGCCCCAAAGATTTTGCTTTTTGCTTTAAAGGGTGACAACAGGAGAGAGGAATCTCCTGCCTTTAAAAGCAACACCTGCTTCTGAGGCACTCGAAGATCTCCACCAATGAGCATGCCACAAGAGGGAGACATTGTCCATCCCATCCAACATGCACTTTCCAATCAAGATGGGTACTGACATTTCGTTAGCAATTTATTACCAAAACACACATGTAAACTTCAGACAAGACAAGAAACTAGCAGTGCGTTATTGAAATTAACACACCAAAGGGTAATAAAGCTCTTTTCTTGATATGGTGCTCTGCTTGAAGAATGACACAACGAACAGTCTTCATTAACCTGACATCCAACACAGTGAATGACCCTAGAAGGAATTCAGCAAACTTATCAGGTCTCTCCTCTCGATCTTCCAAAAAAATGGGCAAACACATGATATTATCCTTCTTAATATTTTCACTCTCAGAAGAGCAGACATTCAATCAAGGAACACGCTGATGTAAATTTCTTAACAACTCAGAGCCAGGATAAAATGAAAATAAGATGGAGGGTTCAGAATTAGAGGAACCATAAGACAGCTGCTCAGTACTCCTAGTCTGCGTGGTTTTTAATACAGAGTTCAGTGCGCACACTGGTTCCATACAAAGTGACACGAAATCTCTTTCACTTCTGACAGATTAAACTCCTGTTTTGCTTGTCTTTCTGTATCCCTACCATCTAGTACAGTTATGCTAAGACAGTAAATATTATCACTGTGAAGATTATAGAACCAGTTAAATGAGGTGTCATCTTCTAGCATCCACAGAACTTAAGGCAAATTATTTGGCTGCCCTGAAAGAAAAGGAAACGGATGGGGGGGGGGGGCGGTAAGGAGGAGGGCAGCAAAGTAGAATGGACAAGAGGGAGTGGATGGGGAGAGGGAGGGAAGGAAGAACCAAGAGTGATGGAGATGGCTGGGGTTCCACAAGCCACTGGTCGCCTGGACCATGGCTGTCCACCCTGGGATGCTGCTCACGCCACCATCGTCCAGGACCACAGCACAAGGCGCACGCACGGCAGCCCTGCTGGTGGCCATGGTTCCCTTTGGGTCTGACTGAACTTCTGAAATTCAAATGAATGCATTACATACAGTGTTACAATCTTCTGTATATGAACACAGATGAAAGCAATACAGACATTTTAACAGCATCCTATATCACTGTACCCATCAGAGCACAACCGCAAATATTTATATGCAAGAGTCTCCATTTGCCTTTAGTAATTAAATGTATCTTCCTAAGATTATATAAAACAATAAACAGTAGATTCTTACTCTTTTCTATCAACTCCATTCTATTTTTCTCTTCTCATAGGTTTTCGGAGCTTTTGAATACAGCTTTGTGGACTGATTTTTTTTAAAAAAAAATTGTATCAAAGTGTTTTTTTTTTTTAGCATATGAAAGGTAGAAGACTTTAATAAGAGCAATTACAGATAGTTTTTGCATCACAACATTTTACAAAAGTTTCTTTACTGCTGTGCTTCACTCTGCCTCACAGAAGCATCATCGTCTCAGGACTAAAGGAGTTGTGCTGGACCCGGCCTACCGGTGGGGTAGCGGTAGTTACCGTGTAAATATTAGGACAGCAAGCTTCCCTGCTGAGCGGCCCCCGGAGCCCCCTGACTTCATCGCCTGCAGCTTGTTTTTGTGATGGTTGACACTGACTGAAATGACATTCTGATACTGGTCTCCCATCCTTTCCCTCCCATCCCTTCCCTCTTCTAGAACACTGAGACTAACTCACCAGGCAGTGTGCCCACCGAGCTACATGACAGAACTAAACTATGCCGTCTCACTATACGAATCCAGGAAATGGAAATCACTCTTTTCTAAATTTCAGATAGTCTAAATGCTACACATTGCAAATGTCAAGCAGACGCATGATACCATAGGTAGAGAAAAACCAGGGTGGGGGAAGAGAACTGAGGCACGAAACGCATTTTCAATTTCTCAAGGTGAGTGTGAATGTCATGGTCTAACAAGTGCTGAGAGCTTCCAAGGTCTCAAGGTTGATAAACAAAATGGAATACCTAGGAACTAATCTAACACAAGATATGCAAAAGTTCTACGCTGAAGGTCAGAAAACACTAGGAGAAAATGGAGAGAGAAATACAGACGACTCCCCGACCATGGGATGGCTCAAGACGATGGTCACCAATTCTAACTTAGCCTCAAAATCAGCATCACACCGATCATTATTCCAGAAGATTTGTATGTGGAATTTGAAAATATGATTCTAAAGTTTATATGGGAAGGTGAAGGGTCAAGGAAACCTTAAAGAACAAAACTGGTAATGCTATATATTCTAAAGCCATGGGATTAAGACAAGTAGGGCAATGGAGTTAGCGGGCTTCGATCTGAACTTCCATGTACACAGCCAAATGATTCGTGACTAAGGTGATATTGAAATGCGAAAGACAGGACACTAAGTTTCCAAAGGGGGAAAAAAAAATTACAGATAACATAATAATGACCTTCAAGTAGGCAAAGATTTTTAAATGAAGCCACTAAAGGTACTAAGCACAAATGATTACAGACTACATCAATTGTAAGAATTCTAAAGGTATTCTTAAGAGTGAAAGAGAGATGGCTGCTGCGGCCCAGTGGGTTAAGCTGCCATTTGGGATGTCCATATAATGGAACGAAGTGCTTGCTATCAAGTCCCACCTCCACTTCCAATCCAGCATCCGTTCATACAATGGGAGGCAGCAACTGAAGGCTCAACCACTTGGGTCCTGCCATCCAACGCACGAGACCTGGGCAGAGTTCCGACTCCGTCTTCGGTTTGGTCCAGTGCTTGCTGTGGTGGCCCTCTGGGGAGTGAACCAGCAGATGAAGAGCCCTCAGTGTCTCTCTCCTCCCCTCCTGCCTTCTCTGCCTTTGTCACGCTTGTCTCTCTCATGCCCCTCTGCCATTCTCGCTAGGTAACAGATAAATGAGTCTTTCAAATCAACAAATCAGCCCCTAAAAGTGCAAGACACCAAGTTAGAGGAAATACTTGCAATACATTCAGCTGACAAAAAAGACTCTGACCTAAACATGCAAATAAGAAAATGGGCAAAAGGTTAGGTAATTTACAAAAGAGGATATTTGACTGAAAATAATCATATATAAAACCACTTGGCCTCCTTAACCAGCAGGGTTAATAGAAATTAAATCACACTGAGCTATTACTAGCTAATCACCAAAATGCCTAACATGAAAAATACAGATTCTACTAAACTTGCCCAGGATGTGAAATAATGCCAGTGGAAATGTCAACTGGTTACGGTAACTTTAGAAAACAGACAAGATTTAGCAAAGCTGAGTATCTGCATCACTTTTGATCCAGAAATTCCGATCTTGGGTACTCAAGATCCACACCGGTCACCCACACACAATTATAACAGTATTCCCAGTTCCTCTGTTGCAACAGCTCCAAAGTCAACACTGCAGTTAACTGGGGTCAACTGTGCTAAAGTCACACCGTGAAAAAAATCATAAAGCCATTAAGAAATGAACACTGCTACGCGGAAGATGCATGAATGTCACACACAGGACCCTGAGGAAAGGACAGCAGATACGATACACACACCACTGGGATCCTCACAAACAAAGGTCAGAGAGCGTGCGAATTTACCACTGACGTTCAAAGTGAAGGTGGACCTTACCCGGGATCAGGAAGTCAGCAAAGTGAGAATTGAAAAAAAAGGTTCGGAAAAAGTCTCCTGACTAATATTCTATTTTCACAATCCCAATATGTTCACTTTATGAAGATTCATCAAATGCTTACGTAACGTGTGGTTTTCTCTGTGCAAGTACATCAAAGGAAAATTTAGTGGGGGAAAAAAAAAAGACAAAAACAATCAATTCCTGCAGGGACACAGGACATTACTTAAGATACAGAGCTTGTTCGAGGAAAACTCAGGGAGCAGAAAGAGAAATAAGCTGGCTTAAATACGCATGCCCGCTTTTCTCCCACTCATCTCTCCTGGGATCATGAAGCTGACGTAAAAGAGCACACCTAGGGTTCCTCCACAGCGCAAAGAGAACAATCTGTTCCAAGTCTTAAGCTTTCAAACAAAATCAGAGGAGAAGCTCAAGGCAGGTTCTCGGTGGATATCCTTCCCCAACCTCGGAAGTGATGAGAGCATGATCAAAGCGTACACCCTGCACACAGCCTCCTGCACTCATTCTAAAGCTAAAGAAGCAAACCCTGACCTTTGGATAAGATGCGTTTATTCGAAAGGCAGAGTTTAGGGAAGGAGAGAAGAAGGCAGGGAGAGAGTTCCTACATCTGCTGGCTCACTCCTCAAATGGCCACACTGGCAAGTGCAAAGTCAGGAGCCGAGAGCCAGGAACTCCATTCTGGTCTCTTACGTAGGTGGGGGCCATCCTCTGCTGGATTCCCAGGCCATTAGCAGGGAGATGGGTCAGCTACACTTCCAGGATGATGCTGAGATACAAGGCTTTACCCACTACATCACAACACAGACCCCAGGCTGATGTACTTGAATCACTAAGCTGGCAGATCACACAGCCATGAGGCCAGGGCCACAGCTGGTGACACAAAGGAGGCACCTGTCGAAGAGCTTCGTCTGTGCAACACACGGTTCACAAGAAGCACAAGGAGGTGGTAACAAGCAAGAGGTGTGGTTCATTCAGGACTCATTCACACTGCAATCTAGGCCCACAACGACACAATTAAAGAATCCAGCATCTCCAATATGTTCTATGTCATACAGAAAGTAGGAAATGGAAATTAACCAAATACATACACTCAATGCTGATTTTCTTACGTAGATGTTCTTATGTACATTCTTACACAATAAGTGGTAATTCCTTGTATTATAATAGATACTCAATACTTATTCAACAACTTCTGTGTGAGGGACCCAGTACTAAGCATTTATTTTTATTTACTTGAAAGGCAAAATCACAGAGAGAGCTATCTCCCACCCCCGGCTCACTTCTCAAATGGCCGCAATGGTTAAGAATAGACCAGGCTGCAGCCAGGAGCCTGCAACTCCGTCCAGGCCTTCCACATGAATGGCAGGGGTTCAGGCACTTGGGCCACCTTCCAATGCTTTCTCAGGCACATGAGCAGGGAGCTGGATGGGAAGTGAAGCAGCCAGGACTCACACCAGTAGTCACACAGAATGTCAGCTTCGCAGAACCACAACTCAACTTGCTACACATCACCAGCCCTAGTACTAAACACTGCTAAGGCAATATAAAGCAAGAAGTTCATTTTCAGGGATTGAAACTGTTGAAGGAGGGCCTGGCATGCTACCCTAGCAGCTCAAATCCTCACCTTGCATGCACCGAGATCCCATAGGGATGACAGTTCATGTTCTGGTTGCTCCACTTTCCATCTAGCTCCCGGCTTGTGGCTTGGAAAAGCAGTTGAGGAATGCCTTGAGTCCCTGCACCCACCCGCGCCAGAGACCAGAAAGAGGCTCCTGGCTCCTGGCTTCAGATTGGCGCAGCTCTAGCCGCTTGGGGGGGAGGTGAATCAATGGACGGAAGATCTTCTTCTCTGTCTCTCCTCCTCTCTGTATATCTGACTTTGCAATCAAAATAAATAATAAATCTTTAAAAAAAAAAACTGTTGAAGAACTTGGAAAAAAATACAGGGTCAATTTCATTAGGTCCTACCTAAATCCTTGCAAAGAAAGACAACAGAATCTAATTGTTTTAGGAAATAAAAAAAAAGATGAAGTAGAAACTCAAGTTTAGGTTTTGATGTTCACATCAAGAAGCGATTTGCTCTTAATACATCCCAATGGTTTCATCATATCCTTACCTTTTTTTATGAAAAAGAGCCACTTTAGGAACAAAGGAGAGAAACGTGTCTAAGACACACAATTAAAACTCACTGCAGAAAAGCAAACTCGAAACCTCTTACCTGAGCACGAAAATTGGACATAGTCGTCGTCTCGATATCTTTCTTTCCCAATATCTCCATTTTCACCGGCGAATTGGGAAAATGAAACGAGAAGTAGTCTAAAAAGTCGGGCAAATAAGCAGCCGCCCCATGAACAATACCCATTACATAGAAAGCAGAAGCGTTTTCATTCTCACTGAACACCAGACCCACGAATTCCTCGGCGAACCTCTCCATCTCCACGGGAGACAGGTGGGAGAGTTCGTTACTGTAGGCGTGGACCACCGAGGCACCGCCATTCGGCTGCTGCTCGATGTGGATGAGTCGCTTGAACTCCAGAGTGTCCAGTCTTTTGAGGTTATTCTGCACTCGTGGCTCCTTTAACGCCACAAATGGACACTCGCTGTTCTCTGGCCTCCTGGGCTCAGCGTCCTTGGTATCCCAGTGCTTGCCAGCGTCGTGGTGCACGTTTTCACTTAGGATGCCTTTGGTTTCCTGGTCTTCCACGTCGGCCAGCAATCCTGAGCACACGGTCTGGATGGACTTGCTGTACATCTTCGGCCGTTTCCGTTTTTCGTTCTCTTTGTGTTTCTTTTTCTTTTTCTTCTTCACCTTTTTCATTTGTAAGTCTTCCACGCTTGCTTTGGTTTTCTCCTTCCCACCTGTTGGGCAAAAAAAAAAAAAAAAAAAAATTTTTTTTTTCAAACTCCACATTTGGATGACTTGAAAGACCATGCTTTAGGAAGCTTTTCGTAAAAAGTTCCCCTTCCAAAAAAATTTATTCACGTTTGCATCTGGGGCTCATTTCACGCAGTATTTATGATTAAAATTTAGCCAATCGCTCTTTCTCTATACATACTCGTGTTGATCTAAGACAGGCATATTACAAAATTACACTTTTAGCGCAAGCCACCATTTCTAAATTTTTAGTATGCTATAGCAGAATGACAAAGGGCTGCCTTGGCATAATCTTCAAACTTGAAAAGCAAATATTCAGAAATGGAAGGGTTTAAGAAGGTAAATACGAAAATACTTTCCAGATGTTTCCTAGTGACAGACTTGTACACATTGTCAATTTTCCCTGGGTATCAAGGAGATTTCTGAATCATAAAAGGAAAAAAAACAGACGCGCTGATACCTCTTTCTTACCAAGTTACTTTTCACTTTAAAATGGGCTATTTCAAGGTCCACCACAGGTTACAGTTCCAACTGAAGATCTCAGGAGGTATGATAAACGAGATGACGAAATTACCTCCTTCTCTCATGTTCTAAACTCAATTTGCTGCCAAGGGAAGCTCATTTTACTTTATATCCTGAGGACAACCACATCCTGAGGCCCCAAGAACCCGAACAAACCACAGAATCTGGAGGCGGTATTGGGAATTCCCAATACACACAGGTAAAATGCATTCTTTCTTCACATTATCCCAAACCAGGGTGTCAGCATCCATTTGGATTTCAAGATCTTTGAGTAACCTCTCACTCATCCTCTATATCTGCATATGACATGCATTATCTATATTTCTAGACAATTCTAAATTATTAGAAGGCAACAGGGCTACTTCAACATCAATATTCTTTTATACAAGAATATTTTGAATTAAAAGATTAATTTATCTCGATGCACAAACAGATTTATGCATAGTAATTGCAGAAAACATTTTGCCATTAACTTTCTGCAGATTCCTCACGTGCATGAATTTCAAAAATATTTGCCCCAAATATGCTTTTTTTGTTTTAAAGCCTGAATTCATTTTTTAAATTAATTAATTAATTTTAAAAGCAGAGAGGGGAGATGAGGCGAGGATAAAGCGGGGCAGAGACAGAGAAATCCCCACACACACAGGTTCACTCTCTTAATCCCGGTGAGAGTCAAGGCCACGCCCGGCCACGCCAGGCCACGTCAGGCCACGCCAGGACACACCAGGAGCCTCGAGCCAATCAGAGTCTCCCACATGGGCTGCAGAACAGAGCTACTTAAGTCACCATCGGCTGCTGCCTCCCAGGGTGCCCACTGACAGAAAGCTGGACTGGAGATGGCAGAGCTGGTTCTCAAACCACGTCCTCTGCCAGGGCATGTCCATGTCCCAAGCGGCATTGAACTTCTGTAGCTGACCCCATCCCCCGAGCAAGGGCGCTGTGACACATCCACATGGGAAAAGTGTCTAAAGGGCACACTGCTGCAGATCCTTCCAACAGAGTCCCTAAATCAGACCCATTAAAGAACTGTGAGTACTGCAACCAAGAACGGAAGTGCCAAGTCATCTGGACACTCAAGAAGTACACGATTAAAACACCTGCAGACTTGTGTCAAGGACAGTGCTAGCCTTCAGAGCCAGGGAATCAGGAACAGAAATCCAGACAAACAGAAAGCCAGAGTGAGAAAGAATCACACATTAAAAAAAAAAAAAAAAAAAGATATGAACAGTATGTTTTCCCAATGGTCAGTAAGGAAAACCACCCTTCAAAAATGACAAATTCAGTGGGTACACATTGTGGGTTAGCCAGATAAGCCACTGTTTGGGGTGCCTGCATTCCATATGCCTGGGCCTGGAGGTCTAATTCTGCTTCTTGATAACACCCTCCACATACCTTAGAAGGCAGGAGATGATGGTTCAAGTGTTTGAGAACCTACCACCTAAGTGGCAGGCACGAATGGAGATCCTGGTTCCCAACTTCACCTGGCCTAGCACCAGTTGTTGGGGGTACCCAGGGAGCAAACCACTGGATAGAAGATCTCTGTCACTCTTCCTTTAAATACATACATAAATAAATAAATTTTAAAGCTCCAGATGTGACAGTAAAACATAGGTGCGTGATTTTAAAATACCATGGTTACTAGAACCAGTGGGGTGGCATAGCCAGCTAATCCTTCACCTGTGGCATGGGTTTTCCCATATGGATGCCAATTTATGTCTCGGCTGCTCCACTTCTGATCCAACTCCCTGCTAATCTCCTGGGGAAGCAGTAGAAGATGGTTCAAGTCCCTGGACCCCTGCACCTGCGTGGGAGACCTGAAGAAGCTCCCGGCTCCCAATTTCAGTCTGTCCCAGCCCTGGCCATGGTGGCCATTTGGGGAATGAAGCAGCAGATGGAAGATGTCAGCTTTTACGTTGCAAGAAATAAGATGGGTCTAGAATAGAGTTAATACCTACTTCCGATTTTTCAAGCTATCATTCAACAAGTAGTGGGTGTATGTGGCGCAGCTTACAATGCTGGTACGATTAGAAGAAAGACATGGGGAGAGGACGAAAGTTGGGGTCCATAAAGGAAAACAGGACATACAATAGGAGCTAACAGCATACTGCTCCCCTCCAATCAACTCTACTGTCATCCTAGGAACCAGTGACCAGAGCAGCCTCTCGCTAACTCACAGGCTCACTCCGGATCTGGCCATGCCAGCCACATAAATTACTTTCTCTGGATGACAACAGGCGACACCGACTTGGTACTTACAATGGGACAGGCGTTAAGCTCCAAATGAGTTGTACTTTTAGTTGTTTCTCTATGAAAACATTACATACGGAGAATGGGACACAGTTATGGCTTTGTTTTCTTTTTCATCACAAAAGTAAGCTTTCCGTAAGTGTTTACAAGAAGTTATATCCACTTTGTGTGTATCTGTGGCATGCATCCAACACATCCCCTCACTGGACCGTTACAACACTATAAAGCAATAACTGAATTATTACTTATCTTCATTGTACAGTAGAGGCACTGTTCCTATATGTCCCCTCTCCCCCAAGAGGGCAAAATTTCACTTCCAAATCTGATTCTTAGTACAGCTCGACTCAAAATATCTCTGAACTTTTTGGTCTGCTTCAATGTTCAGGTTAACATTGCATATTTCTAGAAAAATCTGTATTTTACATTATGTTTGCCTATGTAATCTCTAGATTTCAACCAAAACAGTTTTATGTATCTCTAAGATTCTTTCTCAAGTGACAGAAATGCACAGCACTGTACAATCAAATGGATAACACAACCAGTTTCTTACCAAACCAGTAAAAACAAAATCACTATTTGACTAAGCCAACAGGGTGAAGATTTCAACTGTTAATTATCTGCTGCACAGCACGCTAGTAATGGTTAGGTTTAATTTCTGCCTCCAAGGCGTGCAATCTAATTAGACAACACAGACAAAATACAACCACAAAGAAACAGAACTAAGGATTGTTTACATGAACTAAGTTGTCATCAACTGAAGCTTAGACATGGTTCTTCAAGGTCAAAAAGATATTACAGAAGGTAAAGTTTGGCGTATAAGAAACAGAGCTTATACTAGGTGTCACCTGCAAACATGGCAGAGTGGGAGATGAGACGTGGCGTTTAAGACTTGTCCTAAATAACATTTAACTCGCTATTTCGTTGGGCAAGCTGTACTGTGGCACTTTCTCCCTCAGTGGAAATAAAGGCTTACCAACACAAATTCACTTCAAAATTAATCGAGATCAACTGTCAACAGGACAGCTAACGAATTTACTAATTATCAAGCAAAGGAATGCCTCTGATTCTTCAATCCACTCAGGGAAAAAACAGATAGCATCTGTATTCTATCACCCAGCTACCACCATACGCTCCAAGTTCTTCTTCCTGTCCCACCCCCAGCTATGGACCTACACTATATACGATCGTCAACAATGGAAAAAAAACAGGAAATGGAAAAGGAAAGGGGATATACTTGGGCATGCAGGAAACTGCTTCTGATCTAGTTCAAGGGTAAAAATATCCCTCTGAATTCTAGACAATGATGTGGTGACCAAATACTCTTTAAGAAGGCTTTCTTCTTCATCCTTACTATACTAAACAAGATTGGTAAGGATGAGTAATCTAATGGGTTAGTGATGCTTAATCCGTAATTTCTACATTGATTCATAAATCAACATACTGAAAACAAGTTACCTTGTGGATAAGAACTCCCTTTGGGATTCTTCCTTATGTCCTTACCGTTAATATTTCTTTCTCAGCCGAAATCAGCACCGAGTACCAGCTCGGATTTTAATCACTTCAGTAAGCACACTGAGGAGTACAGTGCAGAACTAAAATCCCTGCATGTAAACTTACTTTTTAGCAACATCTTGACTTCTCCATTCTCCTTCTTGATTTCACTCATTACTTTGTGCCTCTTTTTCTCTCTCTCTTTGTCTCGTTCTTTAACTTTGATTTTATCTGAAAGACAAAATATTGAAAACTATTACCTATTACTTTTCCCTTCATGAGGTATATTACATTTCTGGAATGGAAATACACAAAGAAAATCAAGCTAAGAAACAAACATCCCATCGCTATTTTTTTTCTATTCAGGTTTTTGGGAATATTTATAAAATTCCTCTCTTGGTAAACATAAAACACATAATGTCAAAATGTATCACTATAGTTATTCTATAGTGCTAGTTATTCTTTATTTCCTGTCAAAATAGTACAATCACTTCAGATGACTGAATAATTTTAATTGAACAGAGTACTGAAATAACAAATGCTAGTTTTAAAACTGGGTACATCTGAATTGAGAACACCGACACTGGAAAAATTCCCCAGTCTTTTTCCTGGACTGCAAAGTGGTAACTGACATTGGCTCCTAGGATGACTGTAAGCATTTAACGAGGGTGGGGATCCGGATGCGACTGTGCAGAAGGGCCTGATGGTCAGCAGGGAGGGAACAAGGGAGAGCAGCTGAGGCTTTCCAGCTGTGTGGCCCACAGTGTGACAGCAGCTCCACCTGTGCCAACAGGGCATAGCCTCAGCCAACACCCAAGGATGGCTCCAGCCAGGTACTGCTGCCCCTTGTTGGACAGCCTCGCCCAACCCAATCTGTATCATCCAAGCACCAATCCAAACTCCCATCACATTGTGTGCATCGCTTAGAACCACCACCCTGCACTCTGCCTAAACCTACCTCTGCAGCACCCTCTAAACTAACAAAAATCATAAATCCCACAAGGGAACCAGTGCCAGCCGGAAAGATCCAACACGGCAGCAGGATGTGTCTCGGAGAGTCTGTAGGTCATTATAGGGTTATTATCATCAAATTACTGTAGAGGCTCTCCCCTCCCATCATTCACATGATACCGTGACACTTCCAGTGTTTCAAGACAGGGGCACAGAAATGTAGGGTATGCAAGCCCCATCCCAAACTCTGTTGCTTTTGAATATTCAATTAAGGCCCACCCAAGACACCACCTCCTACGCCTCCAGATGCCACAAATGGCCCGATCTTTGCTCAGGGTATATTTTTTTTTCCACAGGTGCTTTCTGTTCTCTCTTGGTGTCTCTGTCTTCCTCTCTCAAGTTGGCCCGTGCTTATCTCCTGAATGTGTGAAATCCTACTTTCCTGCACGCCTCTATGTCTCCACCTGGATTGTTCCATGCATAGAAAAAGAGCCTAGAGCCAATCCGAAGCCAGGAGGCAGGAGCTTCTTCCGAGTCTTCCACGCAGGTGCAGGGTCCCAAGGCTTTGGGACATTCTCTACTGCTTTCCCAGGCCACAAGCAGGGAGCTGGACAGAAAGTGGAGCAGCGGGGACACGAACTGTCCACCCACGTGGGATGCCAGTGCTTGGAGGTGGAAGATTAGCCAATCGAGTCGTGAGTTGTTGTGCTAGGCGCTGAAGAAGCTGAAGAAATGTCGGCAGCATTTCATGCCAAACATTTCAACCACAAATTCTTGCAGCACACACCTCTAGGAGGCCTCATGCCTGCAGTTTTGCCTACCCTGAATATGGCCCATAATTCACACCATCATACTGCAACCCGTGAAATCAATTCCTTTGAGCAACAACACTGTTACCCCCCCCTTCACCTCCCACACCCGGCCAGGAATAACATTTGGTTAGAAACGGATTAGAGAGTAAGCAGGAAGTAGAAGCAGCCTTACCCAAGGGATAAACACATACACAGAAAATTAAAGCTGAAGGAGATGAAGGGTTGAGCCAAAAGGAAATGATTTCATGAATAGTGAATGAGGAAAGAAGGGACTTCTCACAGCCCCTCCTAGGAGAGAGCCGGCTGGGACCACAGAATCCAATGGCTTCTCGGTCATTCCCCTGCACGCCGGCACAGCAAGACAAAACTTTCCCCTGACTTTCAGTGAAGCTGCAGCATCCTAACTGATGGCTTCCTCGTTCCGACAATGCAACAGCCTGATGTGCACGTTCCCCTGGGGGCTGCATCAGCCACGCACCCCTGCCCCTGCAGCTGGGACGTCTGGGCAAACCAGCCTGCAGGCTAACACCCCAACCCGGGCGCTCTGCCAACGCCAGGCCTTCACCTCAAGAAGACACGGTTAGCTCCGTCAGCTTCCTAACACAGTTGAATTTCAAACTCTCCTTCTGCTTCCGTACGTTTAACAGCACGACACGCGCCAACATCCGAATACAAAAGTATCTCCGTCATTCTGATAACTTCTTCAGTTTTCCCCTACCGTTATGAAAATACTGTACAAGTTCAGTCGATTTTTGCCATTAAAATATTTCCATCCTTATTTTCCGGTTCACAGTCATCACAGTAGTTGATTCCTGTTAGCATTTCAAAGCGTTTTTCTCCTCTCCACCAATCCACTAGGCATAATTGCACCAAAAGCATTGCATAATAGTACAGCTTAACCATGTCCTTTCTGCTTACAACACATGAAGAAACTCAAGTTACCCACCTAGAAAAACCTCCCATAGCGTGTCACTTAAGACTTGGCTCCTGTTTTAGCCTTTGCTTGTACGCCTCACCTTGTATGTAAGTGTACACACACACACACACACACACACACACACACACACACACGTACACGCATGCGCTCCCAGGCTGTCTGGTTCACCGTGACTCAAATGCCTTACTCCAGCATTTCTGCTGATACAATTGAGCCCGAGTGCCTCTGCCTGCCAAAACGCCTCACATCCTCTAAGACCGAGCTGGAATTAGAGCTGTGCCACCGAGCACTCACTGCCCCATACATACACCTCGAAATCACCTCCTCCTCCTCTCTCTTTGACAGTCTTGAACTCTGATTTTTTTTTTCTGTGTAGCTCTCTTGTCCACGCTACAGATCTGCAAGCTCCCTTGAAGCTGTTGTATGATAACCATCGGTGTTTCTTGCTAGAGCATCTAAAATTGGGCTTTACACGCAACTGAGGTTTAGTAGAAATTAAGTTTCAGGGGGTTTTAAAAGTTTCTAGAAGGGCTTGTTAAGGTAAAAAGAAACACAAGTAAAGTGGCCAACATTTGAAGGATCAGCAATCGTAGAAAACAGGAAAGGAAATGCTGCTATCAGACGGACACACGAGAGTCAGGATAGCACAGTGCAGGGATGACAAGCAAAGGGCAGGCAGCGCAGTGCGGAGGCGTGGCACCTGCTAGGCCGACTTCTACAAACGTAGTCCCTTTCTCAGCAGCAACACACAGCTCTCACCCGGTCCTCTCGTTACAGGGGAACAAGCTGAGGCCCAAAGAATTTCAGTGATTTCCCAGAAACAGAAACTGACCGAGTGGCAAAACTCAAGACAACTCTTAACCAGGTATCCGGTTTCCAGGTGAGAGGTTTTCTGCCACAATTCACAAATGAAAACCCACGAGAACCCTGTGGGCTGCAGGTGTCTTACAGCACCTAACAATAAAACAGCGTGGGAGCCGGAATGCGTAGATACTGTTTGTAGATCGTTGGGGAAGTGAAAACATAGACAGGGGGTCCATTCATCCCACCTGCCTTCCCCCACCCAGAGCTTCTCCTTCTTAACTGGAACTGGAGGCCCACGTGGGTCTGTAACCCCCTCACCTCTGTAATAAATATCAGAATTTAAAAACAATAATAATAATAATAGTAAATAAAAGACCAATTCCTAGTCCCCTGGTGTTGTCTGCCTGTGGTTTGAGGCAGCAACCGTTTTTTTTTTTTTATTTTTTAAAGGTTTATTTATTCTTTTTATTGGAAACAGCAACTGTTTCAAAGAAGTGTCCCTCTAAACCATAAAGACTCTATTTTACGTTTACAACGCAGGTTCAAAGACTCAAGCAAATCCAACCAAGTCAGAACACAAGAACCCGTGACCTGCTGAGTGAGACGGGGGAGAGAAGTGTGGATTCCCCATACTGATGCATTCAGGGCTTACACTAACCGGTCATTCTCGGTCCCTTTTCTAAGCTTCCTTGATTCACCAATTCTTGCTCTTCACCCAAGGGAAAACTTGGCAATGACGACTCACGCACGAACAACAGCCTATGTACAACACTGACCCAAAAAGAGCAAAAACCTGTCTCTCCCCGCAGATGGCATGAGGAAAATGCAAACTGTATGAGGTTTTCTGTTACTATTCAAGAACAGGTTGTGTGGCTAATATATGTCAAACCGAAACAAACAGAAGACAAAGTTTTGAGAAAGGGAAAATTCCAAGCCAACAACTAATTACCTGGCAGTTACTGCGTAATGTTCTGCCCTAGTGTTCCCATCTGTGAAAGAAAATAGAACTTACCTTTTAAAATTTCATGAGAATTAGAGAATCATTTCTAATGCGATGTCCAAGCCCTAATTTATAAGCACTTGTCAGATAGGTCTATTATTATGAAACACAAACAATGAAATTTTATTAGGAAAGCACCCAGCACCAAATACAGAAAATACAGGGAAAGCAGCGGAAGACAACCTAAGTGTTTGGGCCCTGAAACGTATGAGGGAGACCCAGAAAAAAACGCCTGGCCCAATGCTAGCCTTAGTGGCCGTCTGGGGAATAAACCAGTGGATGGAAGATTTCTTTCTCTCCCTCTCTAATTCTGACTTTCAAAATAAACCAAGTTTATGTTGGTACAGTGCACTAATCCTCCGCCTGTGGCACCGGCTATTCCATATGTGAGCCAGTTCATGTTCCGGCTGCCCCACTTTTGATCCAGCTCCGTGCTAATGACTTGGGTGAGCAGCTGAGGATGGCCCAAGTCCTTGGACCCCTGCATCCACAGAGGAGATCTAGAAGAAGCATATGGCTTCCAGCTTAGAACTGGCCCTGTCATTTGGGGAGCAAGCCCAAAAAGGAAGCAGACAAAAGATCTATTTCTCCTTCTCTCTATAATTCTAACTTTCAAGGAAAGAAATCTTTTTTGAAAAGTTATTAGACAACTGAATAAATGCAAAACTATGAAGTTTTATTTAATTTCACCCTCCCAACAGAACAGCACAGTTAACCCTCTGATGCACAGCTATTTTGAGTCGGACCTTATGACAAAATTTCAACGTAAGGTACTTGCTTACATCTCAAATTCAGGTCTCTAGCCAGCCTACTCATAATTTTTGTGCTTTTTTCCTTTCTTTCTTTCTAAGAATGTCTTTTAAAACAGAGAGAGATGGGCCTGGAGCGGTGGCGCAAGTGGTTAAGGTCCTCGCCTTGCACGCCCAGGATCCCATATGGGCGCCGGTTCTAATCCCAGCAGCCCTGCTTCCCTTCCAGCTCCCTGCCTGTGGCCCGGGAAAGCAGTCGAGGACGGCCCAAAGCTTTAGGACCCTGCACCCGTGTGGGAGACCCGGAAGAGGTTCCTGGCTTCGGATCGGCATAGTACCGGCCGTTGTGCTCACTTGGGGAGTGAATCATCGGACGGAAGATCTTCCTCTCTGTCTCTCCTCTCTGTATATCTGCCTTTCCAATAAAAAAATAATAAAAATAAATCTTTAAAAAAAAAAAAACAGAGAGAGATTCTTTTCATCTACTGGTTCACTTCTCCAATGGCTGAAAGCATCAGGGCTGGGCCAGGCTGATGCCGTATGCTGGGAACTCCGCCCAGGCCCCCCAAAAGACTGGCTGAAGGTCATAGCAGGAACTGGGGCCATCTTATCCTGACTTCCCAAGCACATTGTTTAGGGAGCTGGAACAAAAACGAAGCAGCTGGGACTCTTAACTGGAGCTCCGCTAAGGAAAGCCAGCACCCTAGGCTGCGGTTCCCCCCCGCCCCCGCTGTCCCATTACACCTGCACCCCACAAGTGTTCAGTGTCCGCTCCCTCTACATGAAGTCAGGACACAATCTACGAATGTTCTGATCATCACATTGCTTCGTATCTTCCTGAAGTCTTTCCCTGCTCGTGACCAGAAGCATCAGACAGCGCTGAAAGGACTTGACTTTACTAATATACTTGTTGAGAGAGAGAGAGAGAAAGATGGACATCTTCCATCCTTTGGTTCACAGCCCAAATGGCCACAACGGCCAGGCCTCAGCCAGGAGTCATGGTGAGGCAGGGGTGGGGAGCCCAATGTTGGGTCATCAGCTGCTTTCCTTCCATCCAGCCCACCATTACAGTGCCTGGACAAGCAGACTTGGGCCGCAGGACCCCCCCCATGGGAGACCAGGAAGAGGCGCCAGAGCTTGGATTCCGGCTTTGGTCTGGCCCAGCTCTGGCCACCTAGGGAGTAAATCAACATATGGATGCTCTCTATTTCTCTCCCTCTCCCACAACTCTGCCTTTCAAGCAAATAAGATGTTTTCAATGAAATATCATGATGTCTGCAATTGACTTCCGATAAAACATTAACAGTTGTGGAATGTGAGAAGGGAACCTACGTGAGATCATTACGCTATTCTTCCAACTTCTCTGTATGCTTAAATTTGTTTTATAATGAAAAGTTAGGGGGAAAAAAGTAAGTTAATTGTAGCATTGTGTAGTTAGGCTCTGATCCTGGCAGAAGTGAGGCTGATCCAAATTCTTTATGCATGAGCTATGCAACTCCCCGCAAACTAGGAAAAACTCAGAATTATAATCTAAAAATACTGAGGGAATACCATGGCACATGGCAAGCACTCTTTTTCATTCTTCCATTCATACTTTTAATTCCTATGCTGCGGTGGCTGAAGCTACGCTAACCTCACAGCGTCTGCTTCATCGCGTGACAGCATTTTTAGGAAGTGTGCTTACTTAGATTCCCAGGATGAACCAAGGACTCCCCGCTGCTCAGGACGTGGGCTGGGACAACACCAGCAGCAGCTTTCCAGCTTTCAGTTGACAGGTGGTGGAACACCCAAGCTCTGTGTGAGCCAGTCCCTCCAACCCAGCTCATACATCCCTCTTTCCACATGTCTAAATACAAGCGAGTGCCAAAAAAAATTCATGGAAAAACAGAATTAGGGGCGGATCCTTAAGCCCAGCGTTCATGACGTTGGTCAGGACGCCTGCCTCCCACACTCAAGTGCCTAAATTCAACTCCCAGTGCCAGCTTCAGATGGCAGCTGCCTGCTGACTCTGCCCGTGGGAGCTGGCACAGTTCAAGCAGCTGGGTTTCTGTCACTCAGGTGGGACAGCTGGATGAGATTTCTTTCCTGGGATTGAGCAACTGCAATATCTCTCTCTCTCTGTCCCTTCCTCCAAGATTTAAAAATTTTAAGAACTATCCAAAACCAAACTATGATTAATGAAATACTCTTTAAGAATAAAAAAAAAATCAAAAGATAGGTTTATTTGACGTTAAAAAAAAAAGTTTAGAAGTGCATGCTATTTCTTCACAGCGTATGTTTTCCATGAAGCTTTTTCTAAAAGGTTTTTCTTTTTAAATGTGAAAGGCACAGTTACGAGAGGAGGAAAGAGCTAGAGAAATCTTGCATCCACTGCTTCCCTCCTCAAATGACTGCCAACAGCTGGGATTGGCCCACGCTAAAGCCAGGAGCCAGGAGCTTCTTCTAGGTCTCCCACACGGATGCAGGGTCCCACGGCTTTGAGCTGTCCTCTTCTGCTTTCCCAGGCCACAAGCAGGGAGCTGGATGGGAAGCGGGGTTGCTGGGATACGAACCAGCCCATATGGGATCCTGGCGCATGCAAGGTGAGGACTTTAGACACTAGGCTATAGCACCGGGCCCCTAAGGTAATATCTTTTTTAAACTTACATTATTTTCAAAGGCTTAATACTCCACTAAATAAAGAATTCATCCAGTAAAAAATAAAAAGACCACAGTTCAGGAAGGCAAGGTCTGCAAACAATAACCAAATGCAAACATCCCATTTTACTCACAGATGGTTCACTTTCAAAATTACTGTAGCATATCATTCTTAACCTTGACAAAACTCCATGTGCTCATGCGTTTGGAGTAAATACCCACCACAGAGCCTCCTGGTACCATCTGAACAAACCTCCATCCTGTCTTCCACAGCGGTTGCACTCAAACTCTCAGCAACAGGGATCAGGAGCGGTTTCCCCCTTTCTCCACACCCTCCTATGCACCTGTGAAGGTCTTGAAATAAAACTTTAGAAAGTTCCAAACCAAATGGCAAGACTCTAGCTTTCTTTCCCCTAAGAGAAAAAAAAAAATACTAGAACTCGGCCATCTAAACCTCTCACCTCTGCTTTTCTGCCCTGCTGTGCACTGAGCCATGAAGAAGAGAATGAGGTTCTCTCTCTCTCTCTCCCTCTCTCTCTCTCTCTCTCTCTCTCTCGCAGCAAGCATTCAGGAAAGGCCAGGTGAGTGCGCGGAGAGAAGGCAGATGCTTGCATGCCAGGAAAAAAGCCCTTAGCAGCACCTGACCACACGGGCACACTGACCTTCAGCTTTCAGAACTGTGAGAAAGTTCATGTCAGTTGTTGGAGCCACCCAGTCTCCCGCGTGCTGTTATTGTCGCAGCCTGAGTGACTAAGGCGCCCTGCTCTTGCCATCACTGCACCCACAAAGAGACAGAAAAACGCAGGGACTTTATCTGGAGAGCTGGAAAGCCTTGTTCCCCTCCACCCAGAGAAACGCAGGTAAAAACACAGGCGTGCATTAATCACTCAGCCTGCTCCTGCATGCCCCGTGAGCTTTCAATCAGCTTTAACAACACGAAGGGACTGCCAAGGGTCACACAGACATGAAGAAGGCCTCCAAGTAAAAAAATCAAAATAAAAAATAAAAAAAGACCAAAACACACAGGGAGGGGGAAAAAAAAAAACATTGCGGAAAAAAAAAATTTGTAATGAGCCTTGAAGAGACCACCACGAAATCCGTGAGAAAAAGGAAGCGAATGATGTCAGGCAAGGGACAAAAGAACAACCAACAGCTCATAAAACTGTTTGGGAAGTGGAAGCTTTTCAACGAGGTAAAAGGACTGTCATCTCCCAGGCAGCGGGATGACACGTAAGACTTTTCCCAGTGTTCACACTGCAGTGATGGGACAAACGCTTCCAGAGTCTGTAGGAAAAATCATTTCCAATGTAAAAAAAAAAAACAAAAAACTCAAGGGCTGAACCGTCAAACATGAGGGTAAAAAATAAAATTATATATATATAAAAAAATGTGCTTCTCTCCCACACTGCTTCCCAGTCCCTTACAGAGGAAACCAACACGAGGGAAAGAAACGACACGACGAGGGTAGGGGAATCCAGGAAAAAAACGAGAGAGATTCAACAGAAGTTTCCAGAATTTGTCAACTTGGGCAAGTCCCAAGGTGATGGCTCCACAGAGGCCAAGGAGGAAAGTACTGAGCCTGGCGTGGGGAGGAGGGCCAGGGAAGGGATGGACAACCATAGCACCAAACGGAACCCGCGAGTTTATCGGACAGATCTGCCCATCTCTAAAACTCTACTCGGAAGTTTGTTATGATGCTGACGGAGGGCAGAGAGAGACCTTACCAGAGAAAACTAGAGGAAAAAGGGGGGAAAAAAAAGAAAGAAAACCACAAAAAATCCACACAGGAGAAAATTGCAACCACACTGTCCATATTTGTTCATGGGATAACTCTAATGATAAACTTAGAAAACGGCAGAAAAGATGGATGAGAACGTAGCTTGAGAAAGCGTCCCACAGCCACACCTTGGAAATCACTTTTACACAATTTCTTATTATTCAATTAGAATAAAAGCCTTCCGTTTCATTAAATTCTTGTAAGCGTATTTGCAAAAGTTCAGTGACATTCTCCATGTTCTCTCTCAGTCACCTAAGCATGTGTGTGCTTCCTTTGGTTTGCCACGATGTTATCCTAAACTTCAGGACATGTCCCCAGGAAGATGGCTTTACTCATGAGTAGACAGCTTCTCTAACCACCAGACCTGATTAGCATTTAGTTTCAGAAGTCTAAAACATGGACCCAGCTCAATGACTCAGTGGCTAAATCCTCATTTTGCAAGCGCTAGGATCCCATATGGGTGCCAGTTTGTATACTGGCTCCTCCACTTCCCATCCAGCTCCCTGCTTGTGGCCTGGGAAAGCAATCAAGGATGGCCCAAAGCCTTGGGACCCTGCACCTGTATGGGAAACTTGGAAGAAGTTCCTGGCTTCCGATTGGCTCAGCTCTGGCCGTTGCAGCCACCTGGGGAGTGAACCATCAGATGGAAGATCTTCCTCTCAGTAAATCTGCTTTTCCAAGCAAAATAAATCTTTAAGGAAAAAAAAAAAAGAAAGAAATCTAAAACAGGACACAGATATTTAGGCTAGTAGTGAGGCAGGCAGACTCCCGGCTCTGGCCCCTGGCCTGTCTGCTCCCAGCTAACAGAGAGCCTGCGGAGAGCAGCAGAGGGGATCCGTGTACAGGCTGGTTCCTACGGCCCACTCAGGAACACGGGCTGGGATTCCTGGTCCCAGTTTCCCTCCCCAATCCTGGCCTTTGGGACTCGCCAGCTGATGCAGAGCTCTCTGTCTTGCCAGTGAAAAAAATTTTTAAAAATTTAATCCAAAATGTTTTTGCACTTTTAGTAAGCCATCAATTTGCCTTGCTGGCACTTGACGATCTACCCAGGAGAACACACGTCTGGTGGGTCAAGGGGCGCCTTCATCCCTCAGCAGAAGCAAAAACCAGCTGATTCCAGCAGCGGCGGCGGCTGCAAGGGCCCCATTTCCCAGCATTATGGGCACGAAGTGCGCGGGATACGGTGCGGGCTTGGGCCACGTCCGATGGTCGTGCCCCACGGGCCTCTGCCAGTCCACAGGAGGACATTATAGAATGGTGTGTGGGTCGTTGTACACACTGCATGGGCCTAGACCAGCTATGCTTTCATAATTCTCATGTCCTTCTCTCTTTTTTTTTTCCTCCAACAGGTTTAACCCATTTTTTTTTTATTTTCGTCACAAGGCTAAAAAATAAAAAAAAAAGAATAATTACGCTTCAGACTCAAGTGACATTCACCGATGCCCTTCCATATCCATACATCCATTTAATGCAATTATTTGCTGCTAGCACGGTCACCAAGGCAAAAAGAATTTTTGCAGCTCTACCTAAGGGGCATTAAAAAAAAAAGATCTATTATAAATGCAGGAGCTTAATGGTTTAATGGACGTGGGGGAGCTAGATTTTCTGGCGGGGTGCGTGTGTCAGCTTGGGTTTTGTCGAAAGAGGATCTAGTTTGCTTGTTGAGATCTTTCTAACTAACTGAGTGGACGGGTCACTGACCTGCAAACAGCCAGCTGAGAGCACCATCAAACAGCACACACCCGCAACAACACACACTGCAGACTTCCGGTCACCGACACTTATAGAAAAAGCTCCCAGACACCAGTACAGTGTTACAAAATCAGGACTTTGCTATCTGCACTTCTGTCTCTTAAAACAAAAAAAAAGGGCACAAACCCAATCTTGTCACTTTAACACCACTAGTTGTTAAGCATTTCAAATCCAAACTTTTTTTTTTGGTAAAGGATATGATCACTTCCCAAAAGGAAGCATTTCTACCACAAAAACTGCCACCAAGGAGCAGGCTTGTGGCCTAGCAGCTAAGAGACAAGGCGACAGTGGGACTTTGTTCTTGAACCTGAGCCCTGTAGGTGACCAGGGGTCCTGCCTCTGGCTTCCGGCTCACGCGCCCCCCGGGAGGTCACGATGGATGCATGGACTAATTCACATGAGTGTTAATATCTTGTTACTATTCAAAAACCCTACATGAGCCACAGGAAAATACCTTCCCACATCTAATGTGAAAAAAAAATTACCAATGCTTCTATTTAAGCTTAAAAAAATGTAGGCAGTGACCCCCACACAGTGAGAATTCTAAAACCAATTCAAAAATCCTGCAAAAAATTATATTAACAGCCATTTCACCCTAAGCTCCATTTGTGCGTTCACATTTTCAGAAAGAGTCGTTCAGGAAATCTTCTTTCTTTCTTTTCCGTTATCCCAGTATTCCGTATTCTTCAGAATGTGAGAAAGGGCCAGGGAAGTTTTCGCTCACCACAGACTAAACTGAGAACCAAGCCGCATCGGAATAAACCTCCAGACATTTTGCATTTAAACTTTAGCCACCACCATTGAAACAAAAACAGCTGTAAAATTCTAACCACCTAAGAGAGTCTGAGCAAAAGTTAAGACAAATTCGATTTTCAAGACCCCCCCCCCTCCAAGGTAAGATCTTGAGGTTACTGCACCAGAGCACCTGCCTGCTGGTTCCGGTGAGATGTCAACGCTTGGCCGCGGGCACAATCAGCTAAGGGAGAAGTAACACTGTTACTCCACACGCCTGCCAGAGTTGTGAAAATTAAAACATCGCAACTCAAACATCTAGAGACTTTTTCAACACCTAAGCTCAAACGGCCTGCTTGGTTCCTTAAAAAGGGGGGGAAGGGGAGGAGGGGGGACAATGTAAATCTATCATGACGATCATGGGGGAACTTCAAGCACGCGCTCACACGAACATGTGGTTTTCAACAAGTCTACATAGTTTCCTAGTCTCAGAGCCCAGTGCCTCCATAGCTAAATCCGCAGCACCATTCATTGTCAAGAAACGCGCCTTCGAATAGCCCAGATTCATAAAAGGAAGCGGACTGTGTTTGAAAAGGATGCTGAAGGCGTTGCTTCTCAATCCAGTATTTTGCATCTGACCCCAAAATGTCACAGCTCCCGATTTTATCATTTGCTTGGGGCGGGGGGGAGGCGGAGAGAGAGAAAAAAAATGGCTGAAAAATCTTGCAGAGGGTGGGATTGGCAACAAGACCACTCCACACACACGTACTTGGGGGCCACAGAGACTCAGAAGCGAGTAGCCAACAGCACCCTTGGGGTGCTAGAGAGGGGGACCCACACGGCACCTCATTTCCCTGCACAGGCCTCGGAGTAGCTGCCGGCGGACTCTCTCTCTCTCTCTCTCTCTCCTCTCTTCTGTGTCACTAACACGAATTCCCCAGGTCTACACGCGCGGGACACGCATCCATCAAGTACTCCTCGGACCCAACTCTTCTCTCCCATCTGGCACCCTTGACAGGGACCAAACCTTTCCTCCCCCCGCAGCGCACACACACCCGCAGAAAGGCGCGCGCGCGCACACACACACACACACACACACACACACACACACACACCCAGAGCTTTCCCTACCATTCACTCTCCGTCTCCGCCACCGAAATGACAGGCAGTTATCGGCTGCGATCTGCAAAATCGCCGGCGGAGAACAACCCCTCGCCTCCTGCCCCCTTTCCAGGCTGTGGCGCGCGCGCACGCAAGCCACACACACACACACAGACCTCGGGGTGCACGGCGGGGACCCCAGAGGCGTCGGGCCCGGCCCGTCCGCACCCACCTCGCGGCGGAAGAGGCTGCGGAGCCTGCAGAGGCTTCACCTCGCCGTTCTCCTCCCGGGCGGCCGCCCCGCCGAGGCCGTGCCTCCGCTTCTCCTTCTCCCGCCTGTCCTTGGGTGTGCGCGGCTTGGCCGGCTGCAGGAGCTGCGGAGGCTGAGCGCGCGGCGGCAGCGCAGGAGGGACCAGCACTTTACGCGGAGGTACCGGAGGAGACAGGGAAGCCGAGGCTGCGCCGGAGGAGGAGGAGAAAGAGCTTCGAGAAGAGGATGACGGGGACGCGGCCGACAGAGACGAGAAGCTCCAGGACGCCGGGCTGCCATAGCTCCGAGGAGAAGGTGCCGCCGCCACCGCCGGCTGAGGCTGCCTGCTGTGGACGCCGCCGCTGCCCCCTTCTCCGTTCACTCTCCGCGGCAGCTTCTTCTCTTCCGTCCGGACCTTCTTGGCCGACAGAGCCCCCGGTAGGTCCCGGGAGAAGGGCTGCAGCTTGCCCGATACTTCTTTCTCTGGGACGGTGGCGGCGCCGTGCACGGGACTCGGCGCTTCCGCCATTTTGCGCTCCTCTTGTATTTACTCTCCTCGGTTCCCTTAGCGCGGGGCGCGGGGGCGGAGTGCCCGGGGAAGGGGGGGAGAGAGAGAGAGAGAGAGAGAGAGAGAGAGAGAGAGAGAGAGAGGGGAGACACGCCGGCCGGGCCGCCCCATTGGGCGAAGCACGCTGAGGGAGCCGTGGGGCAGCCAGTGAAACAGGCCAACGCAAGCCGAAAGGGCGGGCGCGCAGAGCGGTGCGCCTTCGGAGGTCAGAGCGCGGCGGGGCGCGGCCGGCGGCGGAGCGAATTGCGGAGGCCGAGGCTCCTCACATCCCGCCGAGGCCAGCCCGGAGCCGGGGGTGGTGTCCTGTGACTCGGGGTATCCTCGGGGAGCTGTCAGGAGGCACCCCGCCGCATTGCCGCTTTGCGCCCTGGGAGAAGCGAATTGCGCTTTGGGAAAAGCCAATTTCAGGGATGCATGCGCAACTGGGAAAAGTTTTCGCCGGACTTGAAGTCCTCTTTTTCCGGTGGTGGTTAGTCGGTGGGGTGGGAGGGATTCAAGAGTGACTTGGCGCGGTGAGAGTGTGCGTGATTCTGACATTCCGAACGCCAAGGCTGGAGGGAAATGTTAGCTTTTCTGCAGACATGGCGCATTCTTTCTGACCCTGAAGGTAAGAACCCCGTCTGGACCCGGAAACTTTTTTTTTTTCAGCTCTTACGATGGGACCCCTAAAGATTTTGCTGGTCTAATGATTTGTGTACCTTAGATTCGCCAAGAATAAAAACCCTGAAACTCTCATGGAACGTTCCATGTTTTGTAGGCGTGCGTTTTGATTTTTATCTTCGAAGATAAGGAGTTTGTGAAAGACGGATTTTTTTTTTTTGGATTTACAAGATAAGAACTTGACGAGGCAGTTGAGAATACGGTTGTCACCATAGCAAAGACTGCGGGTTTGATTTAATGGTTAGATCTTGCAAGAGCTCAGAAAGTCCACGGAATGGATGAAAATAATAATAATAATGATGATAATAATAATAAATGAAAGTAGTTAAGACGGCCAGATGAAAGGAGTCGGAAGCGAAACCTAACTTGCCTGTAGCTCTGTGGAAGGAATGGAGGCAGTTTAAGGATTAGCCGTTCTTGTGACTTTAGGAAGTTGGAATTCTGAGTTTCGTGTTGTTTCTCTAAAATGCCTAGGATTTGACCGGCGGCAGACTGGGGAGACAGGATGGGGCTGGAAGTTACCACCTGTTCCTGCCCCCAACCCCCGGTCTTGGGTCTTAGGTGCTTTATTTTCAGGTCCTCTTTTTGGGTAAGGAAATCCGTGTCATGAGTTCTCTTCCACATTCCAAACTTCTACCAAGTTCAAGAAGCTTTAGGAAAAATCAAACTGAACGGACTGGCGTCTTGGTGTTGGGAGCTAAGCTTCTGCCTGTGGTGTGAGCATCCCATATGGATGTCAGTTCGAGTCCCAGCTGCTCCACTTCCCATCCAGCTCCCTGCTGGTGGCCTGAGCAAGCGGCAGAGGATGCCCCCATGTCCTTGGGACCCTGTACCCAAGTGGGAGAACCAGAAGCAGCTCCCGGCTCGTGGCTTTGTGGCCATTTGGGGGAGTGAAGAGGGAGATGGGAAGCTTTTCTGTGCCTCTCCTTACCTCTGTAACCCATGAAACTGCTTCCCAGAATCTTTGAGACTAAGCAAGATTTCTCATTCTCTCTCTGGCTTTCAAGTGAGTGGAAAAACAAAAACAAAAAAAACCCAGCTTATATGCCATACTAAAAAGTGTGACTTTTTAAAGGGATGGTTGAAGGGACTGAAATATAATGAGATTTATAGTTTACAAATAAAAGAGTTTTTGCAGCAGCAGAATGGTTGATGTGAATAAAGACCAAGGAGGCTTCACTGGAATTTGTGGCTATAACCAACCAGTAAATCATTTCCAACAAGGAGCCAGAACTGACTCAAGTATTTAGAACGGACCCTGAATTCAGCTTAAAGGACAGCTGGGATGTAAGGGGGAGATCATGGGCTCAAAGTCTCGGGGGGAAAAGGCCAGTGCAATTCCATCGGTGAGAAGGGGTGGTGTTTAGAATAGGAAGCCAAAGGCAAATATAAGAGAGAAGTGGATGACTTTGGTGCTGGGAAAGTGACACAAGGAATTGGTTACCACAGTAGACACTCACTCTCAGTTATTCCTTAGGAACAATCTGGTGAGAAAAGCAGAAAAGCTAATTCAACAAATAACTGCTGCTTCACAATGATGAGACTGGGGTACGGGATCCTTTGACTGAGCCCTCCTGCAGAGGCTAGAGTCCGTGCTGTGATGGGTGCTGCTGGGACCTGCACCCCTCCCTGGGAACAGCTGCACGTGGTGGCGGGGCGGGGGGCTGAGGTGCAGGGTCTGGGTGCTGTGCACGCAGAAGCATGCCTGGGCCCCTTTTAGTGGAGTGTGGCTGAGAAATAAACGGATGTGGGGCTGGAGACTGAACCGACCAGGCAACTATATTCCCAGTGTGTCTGTAGTCTGATGCAGGTGACCCTGTACTGGCTGGCACTTGCAAAACCCGGGCCTTGAGTCATTCCAGGTGAGGTTTCTTGGAGGGACTCCCAGACTAGACCACTGGACTCAAAACTCCAACCACAGTGGGGACCACAGAATTTGTGGTCCACCCTTGGAATGCATGTGTTAGGACTGGGCCTCCTTGATTGCTGAAGCCTGTGCAATGGACAGCAAGCCCAGGTGATGGGAGACAAGATGGCCAGCTCATTTGCGACTGCAGAGGACCCCAAATGCCGTGTCAGAAGATGGAGAACAGAACAGGTTGGACAACTCTCCTGGCTGCGCTTTGTCAGCAGGTGTCTGGCTGAATGGACGCGCTGGGGTGGACTCTGTCAGCCAGTGGACCTTGGAGGGATTTTTTTTTTCAACCTTGAAGTGTCTCAGAATTATCAAAACTACTTAAGTAATACCCTCAGAACGTTCTTCTCCACATCGGGGTTTCTAAGATGGCATCTTATCCCCAGGTAGTGATGCAGTTTGGCAGATGGGAGTGCCTCCTGTGCCCTCCTTGCCCATACATACAGGAGAAATGTGAAGAAAATGAAAATCGGAAGCATTTGGCCCACACACCTTGACCCACACCTTGACCCTCTCCACCCTAGTCAGTGGTCCTCAGGGGTGTGCGTCCTTATCCACTACGTAAACAGCATCCAAAATAAAATTTTTAAAAAATTAAAATGCATTTAATACCCTTAACCAACCAACCATTCCAGCTGAGCAACGCCAAGTGTATGATAGAGTATTGGTTGTTTATCCTCATAACCAGCTAACCAGCTCCACAAGAAAATACACCACATGTCACAAGCCTAGGACAAGACCAGAATGTAAAAATTATGTCAATCCCTTTTGCATCATTATGAAGAGAGAAGGCTGTGAGTGGAACTCTTGCCATCTGGAGACCATCCACGTGTGCCCTCACTGCAAGATACTCTAGTTGATATGTTCCCATATGGAAATGAAGTGATCTTACTTGATAAATACATAGTGGGTTTTTTTTTTAACGTGAGGTTTCCAATGCAAGCCAGACAAAACATCTGTGAATCAGATTATAAAGCAGGGTCTGCCAGACTTACTTGTGATGTAGACAAGCTGGATTTAGTTTCCTTAGGGTCCCGTTTGAAGGGTTTTCTTCACAGTCCCGCCTTGGAGAATGGCTGGAGTGGATGCTAAGCGGAACTTCAGCCATCACAGTTAATGCATGAGCAAAGCTTGCAGCTATCTCCCCACGCCATCTACCATCTGGCTTTCCTGTGCAGTTTCCTCCTGCGTTCCTGAACTCGACTGCATTTTCACTGTGCAAGCGTGTTTAGCCTCTGGCCTTGTTCGGGTGCATGAGCACCTTGGATGAAGCTAACAGTATTTGGCCCCTGTGCCTCATGGAACCAGGTGCTGACTTGGAAAGACTTTCCTTCTGCCTGGAGACAAGGCTTCTCACAGCTCTGCACCCAGCGTGCTGAGCTGCTCACCTGTGATGCGACTTTCTCATCTGGATGAGTCACCGGCACAGACTAGTTCCGCATTTCAGGAAGGCCTGACCTTTTCAACTTCCATGCTGTCAGTTCTAATTTAGTCTGCACCCTAGTACAGAGGCCAGCGGATTTCTCAGTGAACAACCCAGCGCTAACGACTTCGTGTGGACCCACTGTCGCTCATCACCCCAAAGCAGCCAGAGACGATGTGCAGCCATATGGACCAGGCTGTGTTCCAGTCCAAACCTTCTGACAATAAGAGGCAGGATGGACTGGGCCTGCAGGACTCGGTTTTCTGACTCCTGAGCCGGGATTTTGATTTCCACTTTTGCACAAATATGTTCTGCCACTCTCATTGTTCTTATTGCAATGGCCACATTAGGTTTCCCTCTGAAACTGGAACATATTCCTGAGTGCCTCCCTGCACTGACTCCCATGCAGGGCATGTCTCCTCTCTCCTACCCCAAACCTTCCTCTTCTTTTAGCTGTCACCAACAAAAAACCTCGTTTGATCATTCATTTTAAAGTGGCTCTCTATTTTTTAAAATCTCATTTATTTTTATTGGAAAGGCAAATACACAGAGGGGAGGAGGGACAGAAGGGAAGATCCTCTGTCCACTGATTCACTCCCCAAGTAATTACAATGGCCAGAGCTGAGCCGATCCAAAGCCAGGAGCCAGGAGCCTCCTCTGGGTCTCTCACACAGGTGCAGGGTCCCAAGGCCTTGGGCCGTCCTCGACTGCTTTCCCAGGCCACAAGCAGGGAGCTGGATGGGAAGCGGGGCTGCCGGAAGACAAACCAGCACCCATATGGGATCCAGGCACATGCAAGTTGAGTCCTTTAGCTGCTAGGCTACGGTGCTGGGTCCTATGGCTTTCTTTTTTGTATTATTCTCTTTCACAGCATTGTCTTGGCTTCAGAGCACGTATCATGGTTCATAATTATTTTACAATTACTTCTTTGCTTTTTATCATCTGAATTCCTTAGTAAACACCTATCTTTGCTATTCGTGCTGATTCATGGATGGGTCTGGAAAGCCCAGCTCGGTGCCTTTTATATATTAAGCATTCAGCAACCATGCGTGAAGCAGATGGACCACTCACGCAACCTGAATTCTGATTAGTCCCTTTGTTTTGTTCCAGGAACTGCGGGAGTCCAAGGGCGAATTGACAGAAAAGTCAAAGCTAACATTCTCACATGTCAAGTTAGAGCCACACACAGATTTCTGTCAGTGTCACGGTTTCCCAGTGTGTTAGCCTGTACCCTGACGTGTTGAAAGTTGATGCAATTCAAAATTCCTTAACGTGACCCCCTTTTGAAGAAAAAAATTAGCTGCAAAAAGAACCCGAGACCAACACCACAAAAACTTCCACTCACACGTAACACGCTAGAAACACTATTTAGAACAGACAACCAGATGAAAATATCACCCCTTCTGTTGCTACTCTGGCATCCATGCTAACACGTTTGACCAGAGAAGTCACCAGACATCGATTCAGCGTGAATTTTTCTTGTTTTCATCAACACTGGGCTCTGCACTAATTATATAAGTCCTTTCCCTTGTCTTTATGAAACGTAGTCATTATCCAATTTTGGAAGTAGAAAACAATGTATTTGTGGTCCCAGGATTAAGGCAAACAAATACAGTGCAAAGAAAGATGTAATATATAGACATAATGAAAGCAACTGCTTCAAACAAAGAGATTAATGATTGAATAGTGTGTTCCAAGGAAAAAAAAAAGTACCTCCATCGCCTTTGTTTAGCCATGTCCTATTCTAAAATCGTTGTTTAAATAAGGGTGGGATGGCCTGGGGACGTTAAAGGGACACTTTTCTGTTAAGTCAGTTCCATTGTGGGTTCACTTTGAGTGTGTTACAGGATTGTATAGCTTCTTCCTTCTCAGACCTTGCATAAGAGAGACCCTCAAATATATCTGACTTTCCAATAAAAACAAATAAATCTTGAAAAAAAAAAAAAAGAAAGAAAAACACCACGCCTCCCAGAACATTGAACTGGTTAGAAAGTCATAGCCAGATAAATACTAGTCATATTTGGATACATTTTTATGAACAACCAACAGTCCTACAGTCTAGTGAGTCATTTTAAGCTTTGTGCATAACCTACAGCAGAGTGGGAGAGACGACAGAGGGACTGAGCTATTGATGACCCTTGCCCATCTGGGATGACACTGTGCGGTTTTTAGCACGAGGCTGGAGCGGGCCTGTTCCTTCACCACCTCACAGAGTCAGCCTGCGCTCTGCCTCCTAACTGGCTCAGCGGTGGGTAGGCACTGCCAGGGCGCTGAGAGAGCCACGCGTGCCAACGTGGAGATCCTGGGAGGAAAAACCTTACCCTCGACTAAACTTCAATTCCAGATGAGTCAGCCTGCACAGCCGATCACACAGGTGTGTGCCTGAGGTCCCAGACAGGGACAACTCGGTTCTGCCTGCATTCCACGGAATCCGAAAGACTGTTCCATGTGCCCCGTGCCAGCACCAGCCATGTCGCCCTAGGTGAAGAGTGAGGGCCTGGGCCACTTGGTCTCTCCTTGTGTCCATACGAGCTTGGCATTCGTTTGAGGTGCGGTATCCATTCTCTTTGGGTTCAGAGTTTGTGTTTTAGGGTAGCCAGAGCAGACTCCCAGACTCTTTACGAATCGGGGAGTCGAGCAGCCAGCATCAATGGTTAACGTTGGAGCATTTCTCGTCACCCTGGAAAGGGACCAGATGCCCATGAGCAGCTCCTGCTCGTGTGCGACCTGGTCGCTTACCAGTCGCCTGTGTGCGTGGTCACCCGTCCACTCTCAACTCTCCGTAGTCCCTGCTCTTTGAGGAGAGGAGGGCTGCCCTGGGGTCCCTCTCCCCAGATGAGGAAGTTAAGTCAAGCTGACTTCCATGAGGACTCATTTTCTCCCAAAGATGCCCTTCCTTTATCTCCAAGATCATATAGCATCTCTAAACACAGGTGTATCTCTACTTGCTCATTTCCTAACTTTAATCCTCCTGTGAGCGAGTCACCCTAGCTCGTATACACCCCCACACCGTACATACACACACATCTCACACGCACACGCGTGTACACACAGATGCACATACGTCATACACAAACACACACACACCACACAGCCTGCAGCTGTCTCAAGCATCTAACTTCACAAACCTTTCATCCATTGCTGTTCTCTGAGCATTCTCCAAGTTGGTATTTTTTTTTAATATGGTACAGCATGTAAAATGAAATACAGCCTGTGCCAACCGAAGTCTGCCTGCCAAAGAAAGCGAAAATAATTACTCCCCCACCCCCACCCCGCTTTCCACACAGCCAGGTGCTTTAATACAATCCTATTAAGTATGTGTCTCTCATTTTAACCCGCATAAAGCTTGCATTGTGTGTAATTGTTGGCTCTCGCTTGACTTTGATGTCTAGCTGTCTTAGCAGGAATTTCTGTTTTGCTGCAATCCAGTAGCACAGTAAAAGTTCAGCGCATACAAGAGTTTCTTCAGCACATTATTTTTTTCTTTAAAGATTGTTCCATGAATAATTGGTATCAATGCGAATTTAGTGCCTGAGGTTTTGACAGTTGAGGCTTGAACCGTTGAAAATGCATTTGCGTTCTGCAAACAAGGATTTATTTGGGGACGTTAACAGGAGAAGCTCCTGGAAGCAGGGCACCTTCCTTGTTCTGAGTTCTTGGATTGAATGAATGGAAATCAGTTTCAGTTAAGGCGGGGGGATTTGATGGAGAAAAAATATATATACGATTTTCATTGACTGGAGAACGATACTTAGAAAATAGTAAGGATAATGGTGTGAGCACAAGAATCTCCACCACGGTCCAGGGGAAAGCAAGTGTTGTGGCCAGCTGCTGGGCAGGCTTTCCTGCTCTTGCCAATTAAGGGATTTTAAGAAGTGTGACACACGACAGCCAGTGAACCACCAAACACAATCATGAGGTGTGCACCCTGTTGTACCCTGTATTACATCCTGTCGGAAGAGGGGGAAAAAATGTGTTAAAGCTAACTTTCCAGTGGTCTACTGGGTCCAGAGAAAGCCGACATTCTCAGATAACTCTCGCTCCCAGCTATGGTTGCTGCTAGAGTGCCATTAGCGCAACACCAGCAACCCCTCCTTGACTTGCCTTCTCCATTCAGATCTCAGCAAACATCCGGTCTGGAGCGTGGCAGATGGGAAATCAGTCATCTTGGAGATATGGTGCATGGCTTTCCAACACCCTAGACCAGGAGTGCGGAATCCTTCACCCTTCTGCTGAGGACCATTTCGAAATTTAGAATGCTGTTTGCAGGCCTTGCAAAACTATTGACTTAAAAGCTAACCAGCTGGGCCAGGCACGATGGCTCAATTGGCTAGTCCTCCACTTCCAAGCACCATCGAGTGCCTGTTCCTGTCTCAGCTGCTCCACTTGCCATCCAACTCCCTGCTCATGTTCTGGGAAAGTAGTAGAGAATGGCCCAGAGCCTTGGGACCCTGCACTTGTGTGGAGGACCCAGAAGAAGCATTCAGCCTTTCACATAAATAAATGGATAAATAGATAAATCGTAGGGCAGTGCTATAACATTGTGGATAAAACCACCACCTACAACTGCCAGTATCCCATATGTGTGTCTGTTGGTGGCCCAGCTGCCCCACTTCGGATCCAGCTCCCTGCTTGTGGCTTGAGAGAACCGCGGGGGATGCTTGGGCGCCTGCATGTGCGTGGGAGACCCAGAGGAAGCTCCTGGCTCCTGGCTTCGGATGGGCTCTGCTCTGGTCGTTGTGGCCCTCTAGGGAATAAACCAGCAGATGAAGATTTCTCTCCCTCTCTCTGTAACTCTGCCTTTCCAACAAATAAATCTTTAAGTAAATATTCATTATTCTGTCACTGGGGAAGTGTTAGTGGTGACAATATTATCAATCTGTGGGTACAAAAGTGTAGTCACGGGCCCAGTGCAGTAGCCTAGAGGCTAAAGTCTTCACCTTACATGCCCCTGGATCCCACATGGACACCGGTTCTAATCCCATCAGCCCTGCTTCTCATCTAGCTCCCTCCCTGTGGCCTGGGAAGGCAGTCAAGGATGGCCCAAAGCCTTGGGACCCTGCACCCACGTGGGAGACCCATAAGAGGCTCCAGGCTCCTGGCTTCGGATTAGCCCGGCTCTAATCGTAAGTGGTCACTTGGGGAGTGAATCAGCAGAGGAAGATCTTTCTGTCTCTGCTCCTCTGTATATCTGATTTCTCAATAAAATAATAATAATAATAAAAAGGTGCCGTCACATTCAAGGTAACAATTTGCATTCCATTCACTTCAATGAGTAAACCCATCATAATGTTGACATTAAATATGCGACCGTTTTACTGGGCAGCAAACACTTAGCTTTCCCTATGCCTTTAGTAGTGATCCACCATGTGCCACCTGGTGCCTTATTTACATTCTGGGAGGAGGCAATAAAGTTCCTGTGAAAGTCAATACTATGGGGCCCGGCGCCGTGGCCTAGCGGCTAAAGTCCTCGCCTTGAACGAGCCGGGATCCCATATGGTCGCTGGTTCTAATCCTGGTGGCCCCGCTTTCCTTCCAGCTCCCTGCTTGTGGCCTGGGAAAGCAGTCGAGGACGGCCCAAAGCCTTGGGACCCTGCACCTGCGTGAGAGACCCGGAAGAAGTTCCTGGCTCCTGGCTTCGGATTGACACAGCACTGGCTGTTGCCATCACTTGGGGGAGTGAATCTTCCTCTCTGTCTCTCCTCCTCTCTGTATATCTGGCTTTCCAATAAAAATAGGGGAGTCCGAGAGAGGTGGGTAAGGTGTGGTTCTGGCAGCCCCGTTCCTGGGTGACTCCCTCCCTGCGGGATGACCACGCTGGTACAGGAACGCGTGCTCTCCCTCGCGCACCTGTTACAACAGACGCCTCTGCTTTGGGTTCTCGTCTGGGTGAAGGAAGGCAAGGACCCGGCTGGCACCGCAGCTAAGTGATTCTGCTCAGGATGTCGGCATCCCGCGGGCATGCCTGCCTCTGGTCCCGGTTGCTTGCTTTCCATTCCAGTTTCCTGCTAGTGTAGACCTTGCAAGGCAACAGGAATCGGCTCAAGCATTGCTTCCTGCCACCCGTGTGTGTGGCTGATCCAGCTCGGCTGAACCCTCGGCTCCCGGCTTCCTCCCTGGTCCAACCATGGCTGGAGCACTTGGAGGTGAGCCGGCAGGTGTAAGACCTCTCTCTCTCTCTCTGAAATAAGAAAGATAATAATGAAATGATGATAAAGATAGAAAATCCATCTTCCCGCTGGATTTCAGGTTGGGTCTCACTCACACTGACTCCATTGACACTGTACGCACTCCTTCCCAAAACTTTCCAGGATTCCGCTTTCTCAGGTGTTTGGTGGCGTTTCGACGCCCTCCGGTGGCCACACGCTGTACCTGGGGAACACCCTGGGGCTGAATGCTCAAGTTTTCAGCTGTATGTGGACGGAATAAAATGTAAATAAAATCATTTAGCTGCACTCTATGAATTTATGATTTCTGCTTTGCACGTTTATAGATTTTGGTCAAGTTAATATTTGCACTGTTTTCCAAACAAAATTGTCCTCAACAGTAAGCACACATTGTTTTAAAAAATGTTTTTAGCTTTTTTTTAATATAAGTTAAGCAGTAGGAATGTGAAATGAGTATATAATTGGTTTAAAAATGCTTGCAGGGTCCAGCGTGACAGCCTGGTGGCTGAAGTCTTGTTTTGCATGTGCCAAGATCCCGGGCAGATGTCACTTCTTATCCCGGCAGCTCCACTTTTCTTCCAGCTCCCTGCCTGTGGCCTGGGAAAGCAGTCGAGGACGGCCCAAAGTCTTGGGACCCTGCACCCGTGTGAGAGACCTGGGAGATGCTCCTGGCTTCGGATCGGCTCAATTGCAGCCATTGCGGCTGCTTGCAGGGTGCACCAGTGGACTGTACCTCCTTCTCTCTGTATACTGCCCTTCCAATCAAAAATGAAATAAATCTTAAAAAAAAAGTCCTGGTACTCTCTGATTCAGGGATTTTGCTATCCTGGAGACGGCTCGCGCTGTATCAAACACTTGAGTCCCTGTTGCCCGTGAGCCTGTGGATCCCAAACGCCTTGTGAAGGCCGTCTGCTCCCACGGCTACTTTCTCGGGGAAAATTACTTACACGGAGCTGCTGCTTCTCGCTCTGAGTCCCACCCCTCGTTTCATATCCTTTCACCGAATCCAGTGCCCTGCACCGGGGCACAGCTGGTGCCTGGGATGCTCATGGAGCTCGGATGGGCGGTGGAAGATGGTCCAGGTTCCTGAATCCCCATCACTGGTCCAGCCTCAGCTGTCGTGACCATTTGGGGAATAAACCAGCAGGTGGCGTAGTTCTCCTTGCTTTCTGGCAGTCAAGTAAATAAATGCAGACATTTTTTTTTTTTTTTCCGTAAGTTCCTGCATTGTAACCTTGGATAAGTTACTTAACCTCTCTCTGTAGCTTCGTTTCTTCATCCGTCAGTGGGGAGTGAAGATGGTGCTGTCACAGCGTGGTTTTGGGGTGCAGGGGAGGAAAAGAGGAATTACGTTACATCTGCTTTGATCGGTGCTGCTTCCCAACCGCGGTATAAGACTTTCCACAATAGAAGCTGTTATGTGTTGCATCCTGGCCTTAAAATAATAATGGCAATAAAGGACTACAGGAATGTTCTTCTGTCTGAGAAGTTAGGCCACGTAACTGCTGATTCGCTTGTTTGGTTTTTTCTTTTGTTAGAAAAGTGTAAAAGGGTTCGTGTGATGGCTTAACCGACTAATCCTCCACCGTCAAGTGCTGGCATCCCATATGGGTGCTGGTTAGTTTCCTGACTGCTTCATTTCTCATCCAGCTCCCAGCTTATGGCCTGGGAAAGCGATGGAGGATGGCTTAAGTGCTTGGACCGTGCATGCACCCACGTGGGAGACCAGGAGGCAGCTCCTGGCTCCTGGCTCCTGGCGTGGCTCCTGGCTCCTACTTCATCTGTTGGGGCCACTGGGGAATTGAGCCAGTTGATGGAAAATCTCTCTCATTGTGTTAATCCACTTTTCTACTAAAAAAAAAAAAATTACGTCTTTTTTTTTTAAAAAAGGAAAATGCACAGACCAGTTTTCTTTTTTAAAAAAAATTATTTTAAAGACAGCATTTTAGAAACAGAGGAGAGAATTTTCTATCTGCCGAGTTACTCTCCAATAGCCCCCACCAGGCCTGTCCCCAGCCCTGGTTCTCGCAGATGGGAGCTGCAGCCCATCAGAGGTGCCCACAGCTTCCCTACGGGGCCCACTCCCAGCCCTGGATTCTGTACTTTCCAGGTGGTTCCGCAGTCCAACCTGCGGGATCCCCCGCCCCACTCCCAGCACTTGCCGGATGATTCTGCAACAGTCACAGATTTAAACATTGCAGTGCTTTCTCTGCCCCAGCCGGGCGGGCACAGACCATCTCCTGTCTTGGCCTTTGCCATCAGATGCTGCAACCTGACCTGGCATGGCCCGCCACAATCCCAATTCTTGCTGATGGAGGCTGCTGCCTAGCCCTGCCCAGCCTGCTCCCATCCCTGGCTTTCATCCTAACCAGTATGTGTGACAGCCTGGCGTGGCCCACACCCCATCCTGACTCCTGAACATGCCAATGTTTGGCTAGCTCTGCTCAGCCCGCCCCCGCCCCTCAGAACCAACCCATGCACCTGCTGACAAGTGAAGCCGCCCCGGTCGGCCTGCCCAGACCAAGACTCAGTCATCTCACACGCTCACCAGCGGGAGTGTCGGCCCGCCAGGATAGTTCCCCAAGTTCACCCACCAGGCTCATTCCCAGACCCAGACCTCGGGCATGCCAGCCGATGCCAGGCCCTTGCCCAGCAGTCTGCTCCCTCATCTCGGCCTTTGTGTATACTGGTGAATGTTATAGTTTGGCTAGAGGTACGTATAATTCTTAGGTGCACCTGTGGGTGGTGTAACTTGGTCAAGCCTGGCCTGTTCTGAATCCCAGTGTTGGCGAGTTCCGTGGTCACGCCTGGCACAGTCCATCACCACTATTATGTGAAAGAGAGGGATCTTGCATCTGCTCCTTCGTGACTTGCCTGGGCTGAGGCCAGGAGTCTAGAACCAGGAGTCTAAAACCTCTCACCTGAGAGCCTAGAGCCAGGGTGCTGCCTGCCGCCTCCTGTGGCCTGCCTTGGTGGGGAGCTTCACAGGAAAGCAGAGCTACCAAAAGTGCCAGAAGCTACCAAAAATGCCAGAAGCATACCTTACTCCCACACACACACAAAAAAAGTAGAATTTTTTTTTTTTTGGACCAAGCATTCAGAGTTGTTAGGATTTAAAATGTTAGCTATTTTCATATTCTACCACAAGGGGGCAGCAAAACATACAAGAACGTTTGTGGGTCCAAAAAAAAAGAGGAATGAACCAGCAGATGGAACCTCTGTCCTTCTTTCTGTAAATCTGACTTTACAATAAAAAAAAAATAATAATAAATCCTGACGCATGAAAATGTCTTCCTACCCAGCCACTGCTTAGACTGCATTGTATCCAGGCAACTGTTACAGTGCTGGGACAAAAGCAGCTAATAGCTGGGCATTTGGGGCCTGGTTAATGCCATATGTGTGTTATGTCTATCAGTATGCCAGAATAAATGTCTTTTTTTGTTGTTGTTGTTGAGATATGTGGAATGGCAGATGGCAGCACACTGGCACACGGGGGCTGGGGACCCGTGCCTGCGCACGTGTTGGCCCTGAGTAGGCAGACAGGGTCCCAGACTGGCACACCACACTTCCAGAAGACTGGTCTTGAGGACCTGCATGAAAGCGTATATAGGTCTCAGGCAGGCAGGCAGGTAGGCAGGGCCGCAGGCTGGCACAGCTTATCATAGGATATGGGCTGGGATCTGCACGCTCGCAGGCGTGGGGGCTGTGGATTGCACAGGGAAGGGGGGTCTAAGGATGTGAGGGAGGGTAACGCTGAGGGACAATGTGGCAGGTGAGGAATGACTTCTGGGGGGACTTACACCAACCAGGCTACTGCACTTGAGGGTAAATGAGGGGGCTGAGGTCAGTGGAGGAGGGGAACTGAAGGGCCGTTCAGGGCCCAACCAGTGTGCCTGCCCCTATGGGAGACCCGAGCAATGCTTGTTGGTATCAACTACTGCCTACTGGTGTACACAAAAGCCATGGCTGGGGGCCTGCCTGGCAGGGCTCCACCACAGTACCTGCCAGTGAGCGTTGGGGCAAGATGCAGACCGCATCAGGCTGGGCCATGACACTAACCAGCGTGCCCGAGAAGAGGGCCTGGGAGCAGACCCAATGGAGGATTTGTGGGTTCACCCCTGTGGGACTGCCATACCGACAGGTTGGCTCAAGGGGTCCATGCGGGTCTCCCCCTCATGGCTTCAACATTTTAAACGTTTATTTGAAGGTACGGTCCCTCTCTTGCTCACACACAGAGGATCTTGCACTTGTTGCTTCGGCTCCCGAATGCCCCCAACAGCTGGGGTTGGAGCAGGGATTCTAGAAGGCTAGCATCAACCCAGGGCTCCCACACACGTGGCAGGGACCCAAGTACTTGGTCACCTGCTGCCACGCAGGGCGGACGTCAGCCAAGCTGGACTGGAAGTATCAGATGAGCTCGAGGCAGAGGAGAAGACCTGATCCAAGATACTTTTACGTATTTGCAAATCAGAGTGAAACCGGTGGGAGATCTCTCTGCTTTCCGAATAAATTGGGGGGGAAAAAAAAAGCCAGAGTTCCCACATTACTGAGAATAATTCACACTGAAAATCTAATCGTTCATTGATTCTTCCAGGAGTTTTTTTTTACACACTCAAGGTTCTCTAGTTTATGTGTTTGAAAAGCAGAGAGAGAGAGAGAGAGAGAGAGAGAGGAAGAGATTTGTTGGTTTACTTCCCAGTGGCCACAACAGCCAGTGCTGGGACAAGCTGAAACCAAGACCTGCATCCGGGTCCCCCAGGTGGGTGGCCGGGGACAAGACCTTGGACCATCTTCTGCTGCCTTCCCTGAAACCTTAGCAAGGACCCGGATGGATGCGAACATGAACCTGTGCTCATATGGGATGCTAACACATGGCCTGACACTGGGCCCTCGTGTTGAGCTCCAACCCGGACAGTCATCTGGGATGCTAACACACGGCCTGACACTGGGCCCTCGTGTTGAGTTCCAGCCCGGACAGCTCTTCTGATGCTCAAAGCTCTATTTCCTTCAGATTATTTTATCTGAAAGGCAGAGTTAAAGACAGCCATCCTTTGCTGCTCTCCCAGGCACATTAGCAGGGAGCTGGATGGGAAGTGGAGCAGCCGGGATTAGAACCGGGACCCATATGGGATCCTGGCGTATGCAAGGTGAGGACTTCAGCAACAAGGCCACCACGCCGGGCCCAGTTTTATTTATTTATTTTTTTCTAAATTGGAAAGGCAGATAGACAAAGATCTTCCATCTGCTGGTTCCCGCCCCAAGGGGCTGTAATAGCTAGAGCTGGGCTGATCCAAAGCCAGGAGCCAGGAGCTTTCTCCAGGTCTCCCTTGTAGGCGCAGACATCCAAAGCTCAAAGCTCTATTTTTTTAAATTTATGTAGTCAAGATGGATGCTGGATGGATGCCTGGTTACCTGAAACTCGACACATTAAAAATCTTCCCTTCCTCTCCTATTTATTATTTTAGCTGAATTTGACAAACTCCAACAAACTGGAGTTCAGCATTGACAGTTTCAATTATTTTAAGTGATCTCAAGGGCTTACAACACGTAGTCCAATCTGCCCAGGCCAACATCCTTTCTTAAATAAGTATTTTTATTTGCTAGGCAAACTGCTAGAGAGAGAGAGAGAAAGAGAGAGAGAGAGAGAGAGAGAGAGAGAGAGCTAATACCTCTCATCTGCTCTTTCAATCATTACCCAAATATCCAAAACCAGCCCGGGCAGGGCCAGAAGCCTGGAAGCGCGCATGTCCAACGTGGGCGCAGGGGTCCGACAGTGTGGGCATCGTGTACCATTTCCCAGAGCATCAGCAGGGAGCTGGGTCAGAAGCGGAACAGCCACAAGTCAAACAGGCCTGCTGCTCTGGATGCAAGGAGGCTCGGTGCTCAGACACATAACTAAGGCTTTACTGCTTTATTCTCACCCACGGAACACATCCCGAGTAAAACACGTCAGACCCGGCTTGCACCCGACACCCGTGGACATTTACAACAGGAAAGCAGACATTGAAGCTGTCACAGGCTTAGCTGCGTGGCAATGGCGACGTGGAGTGTGACAGGTGCCTACCCGACACACCCGTCTTCCTATGTGCTCTCCATTGAGTAATCAAAGTGCACGGTTGGTTGGTTTTTTTTATCAAGTTCCAGGCCAGATAAACAGTTATCAGTGGGAGAGAAGCTAAGGGTGGGAGAGATTTAAAAATATCACCCTAATACGTTGCATGAATTTAAGTAATGTTTCTGACAGCAGGGACCCGCACGGTGGGGAAAGCCAGTCTGTAGCATCGGCCGGCGTTTGGGTGCTGGTTCACATTCCAGTCACTCTACTTCTGATCCAGCTCTCTGCTAAAACGCCTGGGAGAGCAGCGGAAGCCAGCCTGTGTGCTTTGCCCCCTTGCCACCCACACGGCAGACCCAGCGGAAGATACTGGCTCTGGTCTGGCCTGTTCCTTGCCTGTTGCGGCTGTTTGGGGGAATGATGGCAGACTTCTCTCAGGGTCTTCCTCTGATCTATATACACACACAAAAGACAAATGACTCTCCATAATGTGAATTCTCTATGCAATCATTTTTCTGAAGACCTCTAAATGCATGGGATTATTAATTTGGGGCAGGGCCCAGCACGGTAGCCTAGTGGCTAGTCTTTGCCATGAATGTCGGGATCCCACATGGGTGCCAGTTTGTACCCTGGCTGCTCCACTTCCCATCCAGCTCCCTGCTTGTGGCCTGGGAAAGCAGTTGAGGACGGCCCAAAGTCTTGGGACCCTGCACCTGCTTGGGAGATCTAGAAGAGGTTCCTGGCTTCGAACTGGCTCAGCTGTGGCTGTTGTGGCTACTTGGGGAGTGAACCAGTGGATGGAAGATCTTCTTCTGTGTCTCCTTCACTCTGTAAAGCTGCCTTCCCAATAATAAATAATTCTTAAAAAACAAGCAGTGCGTGGTACAGTAGGTAAAACTGCTGGTGCCAAATGGGTGCCCCACATCCGAGTGTTAAGTTGTGGTCCTGGCTGCTCTGCCTCCAACCCAGCTCCCTAGTAATATACTTGGCAAAATGGCTGAAGATGGCCCAGGGGCTTGGGCCCTGCCAGCCTCGTGGGCGACATGGGTGGAGTTCCAGAGGCGCTGGCCATCTGGGCGTGTGAACTGCCTCTTCCGCTGATGCTCTGGCCTTCAAACAGGAATGTAAAAATCTTTTATTACTTTTAAGTACTGGAATAAATTCACATTTTATTAAAGATTTCTCTTACTTATCTGGAAGGGAGAGCCACAGAAGGGGGGTGCTGCAGGAAGACAGCCAGACACATTTCTACCCATTGGGTATGTCTTCAAATGGCAACGTCCAGGACTGAGCCAGGAACTTGATCCGGGTTTTCCGGGTGGCTGACGGGAGCCTGGACACTTGCCATAGCCTCTGTTGCTTTGCCCAGGCCGTTGGCAGGGAGCTGGCACCGCAGGAGGCAGCTTTACTGCAAAGCCACAACACTGGTCCCAAGGATTTAGCTTTATGAATATGTTAACACAAAGTTATAGAAGTTAAATTTCCACTCACGCTCACACAGACTGAGCGGTCTCAGTTCCAGGGAATAAGGAGTGAGAGACCAAGTCAACACACACGGGCTCTGGAAATTTTTTTTTTTAATGTCAGGTCAAATATTCTGAAACATACATATATTTTGATAGTCTTCTAATCCCAGTTGAATTCAAATATTAAAGTAACACACACAAGCTAAGAGAATTCATAATTATCCCCAAGGCACTTACTGAGTCTCTGTGACTAGGTGAAAACAAGACAAAATTAAGATAAACAATTAAGACAGTATATAATATAAAAATAACTTTTTGCTTACAATTTACAAAATGTATTATTACAATCTCTGATTTCTGATAACCTGCAATGCTGGCTGCATGAATCCAGCAGTTTTAAAATTCAGAAACTATTTTCTAAAACGTCAGGGCAAATAATTTACAAACAAAGGACACAAAGATTTTTTAGCATCATGCAGAAATTTCTTACATCTTCTGTTAATAATATCTTATGTCTGCGACTTTATCAAATTATATACCGACTTGCCCTGGACATATACAAAATAATGCTTACATGATAAAACAGCCGGAGTAGTCCTTCAACTCAATTTATCGTCCAAGTATTACTATATTAACATGTCTATACGCAGCGTTGTAACAGGGTTAAAAGACATTAAGGCAATAATACTTGAGTTACAAAATAAAACCGTATGTAATACTTTTTTCCTAAGTGTAGTAAGGCAGGTAGATGGTCCCAGCAAAAAAAAAAAAAAAAAAAAAAAGTCATTACGTAACGACCTGCACTGCTGTTACTGCCACACTGTTGATGACGCAATCCTAGACATGGGGCTGTTGGCGGCACCTGAATTTTCCAGTCTAATTTAAAGTGTCTCTTAGCTCCCCGAATCATGTCCCCTATGTCCATTCTGAAGGTGGCTCTCTCGGTCCCTTAGGTCTTCCACAGCGATTGCCAAAGCCTACAGACAAAAGACACCGCAGTCAGAACCAGGCCACAGCTGTGGACAAACATTCTCGACGTGACGATTTACAACTTCAACCAAATCATATTTGGTCGACGCCAAAGCTTATTCACAATCGTAAATTTATTCTGAAAACAATGACTGCTTCTAACTAACAGCAGCTGATCTTTAAAAACAATGCAAGTAAGATGTTAGGGAGATTCGATCCAAAAAGACTCGCTTATATGCTGTCGCTTGTGCAGTTTTTAATTGTGGTATGCAACAGAATTAAGTGTTTCCATTCTTTCATGATCTATTTCTCACTAAATTTGGCCAGACACGTTTTATTTTTAGCAAATGTCATATTTGAATCCGAGTAGGGCAAAGTTTGAAAGCTTTAAGAAAATCCTGGAGTAATGGCAAGTAGCCGTTTCTCATTCCTATTTGCATTCATTACACTTAGGTATTAAAACGTTCCGTGAGACAAATTACCAATCTCTGTGGCTTCTGTTGGACTTTCTGCCAGCTGATCTTTCTGGTCGCTGGTAACAGGTGGACATTCTGTACACGACTCGGAGTGAACGCTTCCTGCTAGGCGATCTAGATTGCAGAAACATAGCCTGGTCAGTTGCCATCCTTGGCAGCAGTGCACTCGGAGCCCTCAGAACCCTCCCACGTCACGGGGCACTCGGAGCCCTCAGAACCCTCCCACGTCACGGTGCACTCGGAGCCCTCCCACATCACAAAGACCCATTTTCCCTCTCCGACATTCCAGTTTTACATGCCCAGATAGATACACACACAGAGAGACTGTGACCACAGGAAATGACATCAGCTGTTCACTCTGCGGTGTGAAAAGTCTCAGGACTGCACCCATTGGGCCAAGACCCAGGTCAACAACAGGAGCAAGATGGGGGGGAGCAGAGAGCACAGAAGCGAAGGAACCGGACAAGCCATCTATTGAGTTGCACTCAGGCTTACTGAGTTACAGAGATAATCTGATTTATTTTAGCACGGCAAAGTCAGAAAACATTCCTGGGGCAGCAGGTAAAGCCATCCCCTGTAATGCTGGCGTCCCATGAAGCCGCTGTTTTATGTCCAGGCTTTCTCCTCTGTTCATGATCCAATTCCCTGCCAAGGGCCTGGGAGATGTGGCAGAGAGTGGCCCAGGTACCTGGGCTCCAGCCTGGCCTTTCTCTGGCTGCTGAAACCATCTGGGGAGTGAACCGAGGATGAGCTTTCACTGTCTCTCTACAACTGATTCTCAGGTAAACAAATCTTCAATTTTTTTTTCCTTTAAAAAAAAATTAAAGATTTGTTAAAAAAAAATAATCTAGCATTGTAACACTATAAAAGCTATAAAATTTCACTGATCTGGATAAACAGATGCAACAGGACTAAAAGGAAGATTTCAAAAACAAGTCTTAAATATTTAATTAACTCATGTAACTTGATACCGAGAGGGAGCTGGTCTAGGCTGGTACAAGGAGCCTGGCATTCAAGGCTGCCCCTGTGGGAGGCTGGTGCCTGCTGCCTAATGGGTGCACACTCAGCAGTGAGGCAGTAGGCCAACCCAGGGGCTCCTGGGGGAGCAGGAGGCCTACGTGCACGGTGGGCTGTTGGATCTCACTTTATAACCTACATAAACCCAAGGGACTTATCCAAGTTAGGGGCGAGCTTGAAACACAATTTCTCTACCATTAATCTGCACCCACTGATGAGAAATTCTCCTGTGATTTTTCCAGATTAGTATCTGGTAGGAATAATTAACCTGAAAGAATTGTGCTACATAAATTAAGCTACTGGAAAACTTGTCCCAGATAGTCTAACATCCAGAAATAACCAGATGGCACAACCTCGAAGTCATTCTATTTTAGAGATTAATTTATAAAATCTACAGCGAAAAAGAAAACTTACCACATTTTTCGTTTCCAGGAGTCACCAAGACCTAGAAAGACATTTAAAAGCTATTAGGATACATTTATTTTATTTTATAAATAGCCTCTTACAGGTACAAGGGGGATTCAAAAGGTGTGTGCAAAAATGCAACTGCCAGAGCACTGCAAATTCTCTATTTGGTTGTGGTTGCCCCCTCTATTCTAAGAAATCCAGATCTATCAAGAACTCAACATAAGGAAACCTACTTTCAATTAAGTTTTTCATTTTTAAAAACATGCTATCTACACTGGCAGTAAAAGCTTCTGGATGTAAACTGAAAAAGAATGTTACAGAGGAATACAGCTCCACCAGGTAAGCCGTCCAATTCCCATCTCATCAAATGACATCATAACACGTCACCATTATTTTATTTGCTACTCAATATATATCATGTCTTAAATTTTAAGACGTATTTCAAACATTAAAATATGGAGGAAAATATTAACAATAGTCTCTGATAGACCATAGAAGGTCTCCCCAGGAGGCCACTGAACTTATCTGGACAATAAGACGCTGAACTTTATGCTAGGCATGTGTTTGCAAGCAATGAATCTCAACTGAACTTGAACTATGGTTATGCAGCAAGGTGGAGGAATCCACCATGGGGGGAGGGGTATGGGGAGGGGTGGGGGGAATCCCCAGCGCCTATAAAACTGTACTACATAATACAGTGTAAGCAACAATAAAAAAAAAAAAAATTCTTAAAAAAAAAAAAAATAAAAAGCACTGGCAACACAAAAAAAAAAAAAAAAACAAAACAATAGTCTCTGATTTAAGGTGAACATCATGCAAAATACAAGATTAATAGATATTAATAAATGTCAACAGATAAATATGTTAACAGTGTCAGGATGCACTGGATTAGAAGAATGATGGACTTAATATAGGGAAAGAGAGAGAAGGAATCCCTGAGCCTATGAAACTGTATCATAAAATAACCCCCCCCCCCAAAAAAGAAAGAAAAATGGCATTTCTCATGGCTGAAATACCTATTGAAGCACCATTTTCTGAAAGTAAAGGAAATCTGGGGTTACTAAAGCCGAGGAAGGGACCTCTTGCCCATCTTACAATGGGGAAACTACTTCCGGGAAGGCGCCAGAGCCCCGGGAACAGTTCTGCCCCCCCAGTGCTCTGGGACACGGCTTCAGTCTGAAGATGAAAAAAGTCATGGTCATGTGTAGGTCAGGGTGTCCTTCTTATGCATTTCAGATTTCACATTTTATATCGAGGGTCACCTGAAATCTTAGTTAGCGAGAGTTTCTGATGAAGAAACTAGACCAGAGGAGATGGTTTTGAGCTGTAGCAAACAGGTGCAATAAGCTAGCCTGAGTTACGGAAGTTACGGGAAGTTGTGGCTGTCCTCATCCTAGAAGAGCTCACCTCAGGCTGGCTTTGTTCACACTGCTCCCGATGCTCAGTCTCACTCCATTCCGTTCTTGTGGGTGTATCTGAGGAAAATGAGATCTTAATAAATAATGACCTTAATTTCTTGAAATTTCTTGGCACTTAAGTAATATACAAGAGCATCTTCTGTAGACTTTATTTTTATAAATGAGAACAGGCAGGAGACTGCTGAAAAGCATCCAATATTAGTTGCTTAAATATTCTGAAAGGGCAGAAATCTTCATTTGTTTTCCTCACGTTTCTGCGACAGACGGCACTGGCCAGCCAGAGGCTGGGAGTCCAGTACCCAGTGCAGGCCTCTCTCCCTGGGGTGCTGGGTCCCCATCACTTACTGCCGCCTCAGCAGGAAGCCAGTGTAGGCAGAGACCTGAACTCTGACTGGGAAGTGGGGGGTGCCGGGTGGTGCCTTAACCGCTGTGTCCAACCCCTCCCACATGCATCCTGAAGATTTCTAGAAACTATTAGTGCCATAAAAATTTTATACTTTCTGTTAATCCAGAAAGTTCCTTCAGATTTCCTTCCTTAGACTTTAACTAAATGATCATTCATCCCGTTTTACTGTAACATCTACCAATAACGTAACAAATTTAGACAACTGAGGCTTACTATCTCTAACACTCCTAAAAAGTTAGTAAGTAAGGGCAGGGCCAGTGGTGCACCGGACTAACCCTGTGGCTCTGGCATCCCCCGTGGGCACCAGTTCATGTCCCAGCTGCTCCACTTCCAACTGAGCTTCCTGCTCAAGCCTTTGGGACCCTAGGCCTACTGTGGGAAACAGGGAAGAAGCTCCTGGCTCCTGGCTCCAGACTGATTTGGCCATTGTGGTCTTATGGAGACTGTGGATAAGCAAGAGGATGCAAGATGCTGTCCTTCTCTCTGTAAAGTCTGCCTTTCAAATAAAGTAGATTTAAACAACCAATACTACGTTGGTATTAAGAGTATGAGACCCTGTGAATACATTCAAACCGTTCAATTCTCTTGTTAAAGGAGGTGACAGAAGAATTTCATCACGCTTTGAAATCCCTTCTCAGAGCTCTCGGCGACACCCTAACAGTCACGATCAACACTGATGAGTCGATCAACAATGATCAGTCGGTGCCAAGTCAGTGACAATCGAATGGAAACGCTAACTTATCTGAAGGGGCACTAAGGGAAGCAATTAAATGTCTTCACAAATAAGTGTCACTTGCCGTGAGTAAAAAGACACTCAGTGGTAAACACATGTATACTTACACTAAATTAAATTCTAATGGCTAACGCAAAATCATCCGCCTCAAACAGCCTCCTTTGCCAAGTAAAAATTGACTTCTACTGTGCAGTCTTTTTTTCCGACAGAGGTAAGTGCAAGCTAGCACGAATTCAAGCTTGGTTCTGAACGTGATGCTGCCCAGCGGTTCTAACACAGCCATCTTTCGCTGAGGGTTCCCGTTAGTCAGAGATACTCACTGTGTCCACTTGCTAACACGAAAGACTCAGGAGTTCTTTCAGGCAGGGGCGGGGGCGAGTCTTCACTACCATCAAGATCTAAACAAAACACACAGGACGCAGAGAGAGTTACCAAGAAAAAAGCAACAGGATGTCATTGCAACAGAACGAAGAGGACTTTCCTGACCTTCTTAAAATCGCTATAGGAATCCAGTAAGACTAGTTTTCAGAAATGCAAAACCTCACAACTGAATTCTCCCTCGGGAAGAATGAGGAAGCTTACTGAACAGAGAATGGACACCACGGCTCTGGCACAGCCATGCCGGCTCTGGCACAGCGATGCTGGCTATGGCACAGCCATGCCGCCACCGCCGAGCCGCCGGACAGCGGTCCTCGAGAGGGAAGTTGGCAAGCAAACCACTTCTCCATCGGGCTTACTGCTGCTGCTTGGAATCCAAAACCAAAGTTTCTGTCATCTAACACAAGTGTTCCCCAAGCTCGGTTTAACTGTTTAGCGCCTCTTGGGCTTCCATTCTGCCATGCTACTTACTGCTGCTGCTATTGACTTAAAAATGTTTTGAGAGGTACTCCCATCCACTGGCTCATGCCCCTGATGCCCACACTGGCGAGAACTGGGTTGCAAAAGAGTCAGAAGTTGGGAACTTGACCCTTGTCCCCTAACGGGCAACAGGAACAACTACCTGAGCCATCGCCGCTACTACTGAGGGTTTACACTGACGGCAATCAGGAGCCAGAGCAGGTGCTCCAGGAGGGATGCGGGCATCTTAACTGCTGGGCAGTATGCCTACCCCCTGCTTATTTTCGAAATCTTCCCAAGTACTTTAGTCATACAAGGTCAATAGATATTAATATCAATAGATAAATCAATAGGAAAACATGCACGTGGTAACATTTAACGTGCTATGAGTGCGATGGACCTTCTGCGTTTTTATTTCATGTAGTGTAGGACGACATATGAGGACCCAATTCTGTACGCAGACTCTCACATAAGGGAGGATGGGTTTACATAAACAATTCTGAGGGCCTTGGCACGGTGGCCTAAGTGGCTGAGGTCCTCGCCTTGCGTGCACTGGGATCCCACATGGCTGCCTGTTCGTGTCCCACTGCTCCACTTCCCATCAAGCTCCCTGCTTGTGGCCTTGAGAGGGCAGTGGTGGATGGCCCGAGGCCTCGGGACCCTGCACCCACGTGGAAGACCTGGAGGAAGCTCCTGGTTCCTGGCTTCAGATTAGCTCGGCTCTGGGCACTGCAGCCACTTGGGGAGTAAAACAGTGTATGGAAGATATTTCTCTCTGTCTCTCCATCTAAATCTGCCTTTCCAATAAAAAAAAAAAAAGGAAAATAGATCTTAAAAGAAAAAAAAAAGAATTATTAGAATCCTATATTGTGATTTAGGGCTTTAGCTCTTAAAAAAATTACTTTGCCATCAATACAGTATTTGACCACAACTCATCTCAGAGACTGAAAATCGAGTAACGTTTTCTCTATTTTCAACAAGGATGAGGTAGATACGTTTGCTCTTGCCCCTGCAGACACAAGTCAACACAGCCTCTGGGTCCTGCGAGACGGACCCCAGTCCAACACCTGATCCACCTGCAGGGCAGCTACAGCTCTGGGCCTCCTGGAGTGCCGGGGGTCTGAGTCATCATCACTATGTGCCGTGGCCCTTTTGATGCTTACAGGCCCCGGTGCAGAGGCGGCTGTTGGCAGGAGGGACACAAGAATCTTGGGCCTCGTAGTGGCTCTTCACAAATCAGGAAGAGTGGGGCCTGTGTATTAAGCATTTACCAAGCACCTTCCAGAAATTCTGTGCCTTTTTGTTTCATGTGTTTTCAGTCTTCAAGACTTTTGTTTCTAGTTGTGATCCTTGGCTATACAACTGCACGTCGGGCTCACCTGTCCTAGGTTAGATATTTTTTGTTCTATCAAGAGATGGCACATTTTACAGAGGGGGTTACAAATCTTACACTGCATGGGATGCCCTCGTAGCCATCTCTGAGAAATCCTTCATCAGGCCTGAGTGAAGCCTGAAATGCGAATTCACAGGAATTTCTGTCAGGTACTAAGGGATTTGGACAATAGGCTACTTCAGGCTTCATTACAAAATCCTTCCGTTAATTAGCTAACAACTTCTAGGACAAACAAAAAACTTTAATCCTTATGCCAAAAGCATAATGAGGTAAATAATCTATAGACAACAACATTCTGTAATGTGAATGGTAATCTGTAAATACTCTACACGGTAGACAATACGCAGCAATAATTATTGTAATAGCCAGAAGTACAGAAAGGAGCTGTTTAAGACAATGGCTAAGGTGCTGACCGGAAGTGCCTGCCGTAGGAGCAGCTTCCGGCGAAGGCAGTGTGCTGGCTCGGGGCGCTGAGCGGATCCTGAACACCCAGATGAGCTTCCCTGCCATGGTCAGCCTCGGCCCAACCCTGTCTGCAAAGACTGATCATGTGTGGTGGCAACTTTGAACAAGCACATCACGCCGCGTAGCCTTCTTGCTAAGTCTGATTTCCATTAAAAGTTAAAAACCAAACCAAAACAAAAAATACCTCAGAAAATTCCCAGAGCATAAAAGTCAGATAGTTGACACACTATTTCTCATCTATATGTTTTCCTGTATAGTTAAATACAGCATGGCAATTCTATTTCTAGACTCCGAAGCTAAGAAGAAACACTACACAGTTGTAACCTACAGCAAACGGGTGAAGTAATATTTATTATACTAAATATGATCTTCTGAAGATCCTTCACATGAACACAGAAGAACGAGACCTTTTTAAAAATGAAAATAGCTTAGCTGCTCATCTACTTTCTCCAGACGGAAAACACAATGGAAGGGAGTGTGGTGGTGGCATGCCAACATCTTACTGTGCATGCCAGGCTGCATCTCACTACCAACGGCCACTGATCAAGTACTCTACACAGCTTTTTCTCTTGATATTCCTGCTCTTTCATGGTCTCTTTAAGAAGCTCACTAATTATTTCTAGCAGACTGAAGATGAGTTTCAAAAACCAACAATACCTCTAGAAAACACACTGCACGGATTGTCTTGAATTCTAAGACTGCTTAATCACCCATATTCTGCCAACTTAACAATATGACTCTTGTAGTAAACTCAGGGTTGAAGACGGCCTTATTTGTGAAGACAGTAAAAATGCAACAGGTTATTCTATAGTTAAAGCAGCAGCAGCAGAAAAAAAAAAAAGACTAGATAACAATTGGTGTGAAAAAATTAAACAGAGATCTATGTCATTCTGTTGTACCATGTCACTGCTAACTTAAGTCAGGGGAGTGAATCTTTATTCCATTCAGGGCAATTCGGATATTTTAATACAACATTCATTGGCCACACAAATTTAAAAATTAGCCAGCTGAATTTCAAGCTCAACTGTGGTTGCCTTAGCGGGGTCAGACCAAAAATTTGTAGGACCTTATGTTCTATCTTTTCCAAATTACTCAGAATTGTTCAGTAAGGTAAATAAATTTTCTTTTTCATAGGGCAGCCAGAGACACAGCAAGAGAGTCCTACCATGCACTGGTCCGCTCTCCAGATGCCCACAACGGCCGGGACGGGTCTGGTCTGAAGCCAGAAGCCAAAACCTCAATCCCGATACACTGTGCGGATGGCCAGCAGCCCAGCCCGAGCATCGGTGCTGCCTCCCTAGAGTCAGGGACCGGGAGCAGATGCAAAACTGATGTTGTTGGAAATGGGATGTGGCTGTTGAAAAGACAGGACCAATGCCTGCCCCAACCAGATACAGTTCTGACCTCTATCAAACACTGAGAGCCATAACAGAGTGACAAGACATTATCCAGTTAAAATAACTGACGTGTCTTGAAAACACAAAACCCAATGGTACAAACGATCAAGCGATGCTAACAGTAAGTAAAAGCTTGTTTTAAAGTACAGTGCGTTACACGTGCTTGGGACAGGACGCCTGGCAGAGTAGAGCTATTTAGGTGTCGGACACTGAAGGGTTACCTTTTGCAGCACCTGAATGCACCGTTCCTGCTACATCATGCCTAGCAATGGACATTGGCAACACTTTCCGAGTAGAAATGCTTTCAGTACTGGTGGCAGCAGAAACGGTGGCACTCGCTGTTGAAATACTGGTTGTGTTTTTGGTCACGGCACCACCGTCAGAGGTCCTCTCGTCCTCCAAGTCTGAGTCATCCGAGTGCAGCGGGTTGGTAAAGCTGAGGGGCGTTCTGAGGAGAGGTGAGCTGTTGTGATGGTCCACAAGGTCCTGAGCTTCCGCTTGGGCCGTGGGGGTGGCTGCTAAACTCACAGTTTTCCTAGGCTGACAGTGGACATCCAAGGGTTTGTCTTCAGCGACAGCAGGGACAGGCAGGGCATTCTCAGGCCCAGGAAGTGACCACAGGGCGTGTCCTTTGTCTTCCAGGGGTAAGTGGGCCGGCCTTGGGGGCGTGTCTGAATTCTTCAGTGATTCTTCGGGTGGAGTAACAGGTGCTCGGTTGGACTGTGCTGCCCTGCAGTCCGCACAGGCATTCTGAGCAACGTCATGACGTTTTAGATCGCCTGAACTTAATTCTGGCGGTTTGGGAACTTTGTCAGCGATACAAGTGGAAGCAGATTTCACTTTAATTGCATGTGCCCTGTTCAAGAGTGTGTTCCCATCGAAACTTTTGGGTCCCTCTTGGAGAGGGACCTTTTTAATCTCAAAACTCAAGTTTCGCTCCAACTTCTTGTCCATCTGTTCAAGCACGGCTTCGTTTCTCCCTGGAAGGTCTGCCGGCTTGCTGTAGTTTCTGTTGAGGTCTGCCGGCTGCTGCTCGGACGGCACCACGTGCAGCACGGGTTTGGGATGGTATCTGTCTGTATCCTGCCATACGGTGGTGACTGTCGGGAAAGCCGAGGGAGGAGAAGGTGTCAAGATGGGGGGCACCGGGTGAGGCTCTGGGGGCTGCAGGATTTCTTCTTTAGCATCCCCTTCCACAAGGCAACTGAAAAGTCAAGAGTGAAAAGGTGGGTTTCACATTGTGCGTCTCATCCTTCTGAAATAAGCTGCCGGATGACAACGGCTAAGTCTGCTATCTTCAAAGCCCCTGCATCTACTGTTACGAATAAAAATTCCAATTCTTAAACTAAGAAAATTAAACGCTTACCACTGTAATGTACATCTATTATGAGTAGTTAAAGCAACATGAAACTTCTAACGAAAAACAGCATTCCCATGTCTTAGTCTTTCAGCTGCCATGGGTATCTCTTCCTCCAGGTTCTTTTAAGATTTACTGCAGCAGCGGGCCCGGCGCGGTGGCGCAAGTGGTTAAGTCCTCGCCTTGCACGCCCGGGATCCCATATGGGCGCCGGTTCTAATCCCGGCAGCCCCGCTTCCCTTCCAGCTCCCTGCCTGTGGCCCGGGAAAGCAGTCGAGGACGGCCCAAGGCCTTGGGACCCTGCACCCGCGTGGGAGACCCGGAAGAGACTCCTGGCTTCGGATCGGCATAGTATCGGCCCGTTGCGCTCACTTGGGGAGTGAATCATCGGACGGAAGTTCTTCCTCTCTGTCTCTCCTCTCTGTATATCCACCTTTCCAATGAAAAAATAATAAAAATAAATCTTTAAAAAAAAAAAAAAAAAAAAAAAAAAGATTTACTGCAGCATTGCAAAACATGACGATGTTATTTCTCATTCTTTCTGTCTTATAATTCTCCCCTGGCTTCATGTCATGGAAATGTCGCCTCCATCTTTCCAAACGGGTATAGTTTCCAGCTAGTTTTCAGTTTGGGAACTAGATACCTACACGTGTGGCTCCAGCACGTATGTCCTTCCTTCCGTGACCTCTCCTTCTTCCCTGTGACAGCCCTGAGTTTCTGACGCCTTGATTCTGACTTGCCACCTGTAAGCTAACTATTCCTGCAGATCCGTGCGTCTCCTCTCAAGGAGGCCAAGCATAGCAGCTAGGTTAATCAACACCACAGACCTGGTGGGCCTCTTGCTGGGGCACACCCCACAGCGCACATCTCTGACTGTGGATTCTCCTGCCGTCCTTCTCCCCACGGAGGTTCCCGTGTTCTGGTGTACTTCAACCCGTACTACTTCTCAGCAGCTACACGTGGAAGGCAAAGCATCTGCAGGGTTATGTATTTGAGTGCTGTAACTCTGAAGTTACTGCTTTTAAAATAAGGAATGGAATTTTTGATTGAAAAAAATTTTGCTCTGGAATTTTGTAATTCGAACTCTATCTATCTAAAGATTCATTTTATTTACTGAAAAGGCAGTATTTACTCCCCAAATGGCTGGCTACAATGGTGGGGCTGGGATAGACCAGAGCCAGGAGCCAGGAGCCTCTTCAGGTCTCCCACGTGGGGGTGTAGGGTCCCAGGGCTTTGGGCCGTGCTCTGCTGCTTTCCCAGGCCACAAGCAGGGGGCTGGATGAGAAGTGCAGCAGCCAGGACAGGAACCGGCACCTACATGGGATGCTGTCACATGCAAGGCAAGAACTTTAGCCACTAGACCACTGCGCTGGGCCCATCGTTTTGAAAAGGTATAGGAAAAAGGCCTACAAGTCCGATATTCTACTAATTTAAAAGAAAGTATTTGTTACAGGTAGAAGAATACATAATTATGAATATCAGTGTTCACTGTGTGAACTGCTACACTGGGCCGATTTCAAAAGTTTAATGAGGCTCTGGCACGATGGCCTAGTGGCTAAATCTTCACCTTGCAACTGCCAGGATCCCATATGGGCACTGGTTTGTGTCCCAGCTGCTCTACTTCCCTTCTTCCAGCTCCCTACTTGTGGCCTAGGAAAGCAAAGTCTTGGGATCCTGCCATCATGTTGGAGACCTGAAAGAAGCTCCTGGTTCCTGGCTTCAGATTGGCTCAACTCCAGGCGTTGTTGCTACTTGGAAAGAACCAATGGATGGAAGATCTTTCTGTCCCTACTCTCTATAAATCTGGTTTTCCAATAAAAATAAATCTTTTAAAAAAGTAAATTCAAATGAAAAGGTAGGAAGGTAGCAAAAATATTCCTTAACTTCTGAAAAGGCTAGCAGTTTAACATCCTAGAACTGCTACATGGAATGAAAAAGTTAGAGAACTACCTGTTAATAGATTTCAACTGGCTAACCTTCCATGGAGGTCAACATGCCAACTCTGGTGACACCAAAGTGGAAATCAAACAGGGAAGAATTATGATAAGGCTGGATAGTGTTCCATTAATATGCTGAGACCTAACCGAAATACAGGCTTCCTGATCGTCCCTTGAAAGCCACCGAAACACCCAAATGTAGTCCAGAGCCTGTAATAACTATATCTTCTTGTAACATTTACTACGCTATTACAGGCTATATATGTAATCACTAAGTGTTAACAATGCTGAAAAGTAGAACTGAATCCAGTTCATGACCTGGCAAATACTGAAGTTAAAATTTGAAATCCAACAAAATAAGCATGAAAAAGCATCTTGATTCCAGGATACACAGGAGCTCTTGTCACACGCAGGATATCCCTTTATAGACAATCTCTACCTTTACTTCTGTAGGAAGGGTGAAGAGTGGCGAGCTCATCAGTGAGACATTGGCATCAGCAACTAAATGCCAAGACCCAGTCCTAGCCACTTCACCCAACTCTAGTCAACTTCTACTACTTTAAACAGGGCAAGAGCTGGCTAGCCTTGAGTAAAACAATACAGCTTTGAAGGGCTACTGTGGTGGCGTAGTGTGGTAATCCTCCACCTGTGGCACTGGTTCATGTCCCAGCTGCTCCACATCTGATCCAGCTCCCAGGTAACGGTCCTGGGAGGTCAGCAGAGTGTGGCCCAAGTCCTTGGTCCCTTAACCCTCACGAGAGGCTTAGAGGCAGCTCCTGGTTCCCAGTGCTGGACAGGCTCTGCCACAGAGGCCTTTTGAGGAGTGAACCAGCTGATGGACAATCTCTTTCTCTTTTCTTTGTAATTCTGACTTTTAAGTAAAACATATAAACCTTAAAAAAAAAAACTGTTTTGGTCAGTTTTAAGAAAAGATACTATAAATATTTTAATAATTTCACTTAATGTTTAGGATAATACCTACACAAACAAGAAACACTCAAGGATTAAAGTGACTCACTGAAAACTCCAAGCTAAAATAACAGATTTCCAAGGGCATCCTTCCGCCTATGCCTTCTTCTCCTACCACCATTTAAGTGGCCTGGCAGCTATCCTGAAAGAGACGAAGCAGGGAAGGGCCCAGGACTACATGTGACTGAGAAGACGAAATCATCTTGGAATGAAGGCGAGGAATAACTAACGAGAAACACAGTTTTCTTTGCTAGATTGCAACGCTACTAACAGCTCCACAGAACTTCAAAGCACATGCAATTTTTGGCAAGATATCACCTGTTCAAGTCATCATGAGAAAGAAGGAAATCTTTAGAGCAACTGAAGTTTTTTTCTGTAATTTATACTAAGAACATGAGCTATAGTTCAGTCTTGGCTGCGTCTCCGTTCTGGCACAGTGTCATATGGAGAGATTTTCCAAAGCGCAACAAAATTTTTAGAGTATCAGTGACAGATCAGACTCCGTACATACGCCACATCCGGAACAGTTAATGAGGGGAACTTGGAAATAACCAAAATACGTCATTTTAATTAACACTGCGCAGAACAAAAGCATTATTTCAAGGAAGAGGCATGCGATACCTGCGCGTCCTGGGTGGCTTTGGGGGAGGGGAGTCTTGTTTCTCAGGATCTACAGAGCTGACTGTATTCTCAGTGTTCAATTCATTCTGGCAGGGGAAAAAGAAGAGCTTCAGTTAAGTTAGAGGAAAACCAATTTGTCTTTCTCATGTTCCAAGTAAACTAAAGGAAAGGTGCGCACTCCAGCAGATACTTAAAGACAGGGCAGAGGAAGGCCTGGTCCAGGGGCCAGCAAGGACTGAGAAACCATCCAGTCTGACCCTGCCACGGCAACACTAAAGAAACACAATACATTCATAGCTGGCTAATTTTTAAGCTGACAATTCTGAATTGCCTGTGCATGATGTCATAAATATTCAAATGGCCCTTGGCAGAAAAAAATAGTTCCCTATCCCTGGGTTAAAACATAATAATAAAGCAATAAAGTGGTTTAATCAGTACTACAAAACTGTTACAAACTCAAGGAAAGGGGCTGTTATTACAGGTGAAAATGTTAAAAATGTAAGAAATATTACTAAGTTTAGAATATTAAGTTGGGATGTGGAAGGGCACTGATGGATGGCCAACATTTTGAAAAGAACAAAATCAGAAAGAATTCAGGAAGAGGAGGAAGACACAGCAGTGGAAAGAGCAGAAATGGTGAGGGCATTTGCAGTCCAATGCGCACAAGGGCCAACGGGGAAAGGCTCCATGGCTGAGGGGATGCGAGGGGATGCAGTCATTAGCAGAAAGCGCCAGAGGCAGGACAACGAACTTCTGAAGAGTTAAAACTTTGTGAGCACGTTCATCTGATAAAGGGAACGAAATGTGGCAATGAAAAATGAAGAATGAGTAGGCATTCGTTGCCCAAGAAGCTCTAAGAAGCCTCCTGGTCCAAGAACCCACACTGTGCTTTTTGGATAACCTAGTATCAACCTCAGTAATGGCTACACTCTTATGTTTTCTGATCCATTCTTATTATGTGCACTGTTCAGAGCCACGTTGTTGCAATCCATACAGCCTTCCAGCTACTTGCATAATCAGCTGAAGCAAGCACCAGGTTTTAAAAGTGGAAAGAATTTTAGAATTTAAATGACCCAGTCAGGATTCAGTTCCAATGTATTGCTATTTTAAGCAGTTTGTTTATTTTGTATGATAGTATTTTTCTTTTTATAAAGATTCATTTATTGTTACTAAGGCAGATTTACAGAGGAGACAGAGAGAAAGACCTTCCATCCACTGGCTCACTCCCCAAATGGCTTTAATGGCTGGAGCTGAGCTGAGCTAAAGCCAGGAGCCAAGAGCTTCTTCTGGATCTCCCATGCAGGTGCAAATCACAAGGCTTTAGACCATCCTCTGCCGCCTTCCCAAACCATGAGCAGGGAGACGGATGGGAAGTGGAACAGCCAGTACATGTATTGGCACCCACATGGGATCCCGGCGTTTGTAAGGTGGAGGATTAGCCATTTGAGCCAACGTGCCAGGCCCTGATACTAGCATTGACAATAACAGCTATATGAAAGGCCACAAAGAAAAAACGACCTGAATATAATTATCAAATATTTAAGGCTATATCATCAGCTGTAGTTTAGAACAAAATGGCCAGTGCTGGGCCAACAGAAGCCAGGAGCCTCATTTGGGTCTCCCATGTGGGGTTCAGGGACCAGGCATTTGAGCCAACCTCTGCTGCTGTCCCAGGCACATTAGCAGAAAGCCGGATCAGAAGCATCAACGTAAAGGGTAGCAAGAATACCCATTCCTAGTCTCACGAACCAGTGTTGGATGGTTTAATGATAAAGCTTTGCACCTTGACAGGGAATGAGAGGGCAGCGTGGTAGTACAGCACGTTAGACTCCATCCTGGAGAGCTGCTCTGGTGTGCAAGGGAAGGCCACAGAAGGCGGCCCAAGTGTCTGGGATCCCGGCCTCCCAGCTTGGCTGCTTTGACCATGTGGGGGAATGGATCAGCATATCAAGGATCTGTTTCTCACCTCCTCTCTGTGAACTCTTTCAAATAAGCAACAACATCTTATTAAAAACAAAAACAAAAGCCAAACAGGGAACAACAGACTGGAGAAAACAGAAGCAGAAACTTGAGAATATGGTATTTTTGAATATTCAATTTAAATCTTTAAAAATAACTCTGGGTGAATTACAAGCCAAAAAGGTACTTAATTTCAGTTCCATATTTCCAAATTAAAAAAATTAATATACAAATAACGACAAAATGAATGCTATCATGACCAAGAACAAAACCAACTCAGCTAGACTCTCAGTTCAGTCTAGTTTTCACTCACCTCTGGGCTGGAAAAGACAGAATACAGTACATTTTTAAAAAAAGGTAATTTGGACACAATAATGAATGCTATGACTTTATAATATAAGATGCTTTTTCCTAGCTACATTTTATTTAGAATATCATTTAATTTGTACTTGAGCTATTAAACATGCATCATTATAGAAGCAAATAAGCTAATGACACCTATTTTAAATAAGAATACCCATCATGGACAGTTTCATGTTAGATAGAAAGATGACAGGTAAAAGCTAGATCGTACATCTTGGTAAAACATCAAGGTGTCTTAAAGCTACAGGCCAGGGATACCTACCAGCCCATCAGCAGTTCCCTGGGCTTCAGGAATTTCATAGAGTTGTAGCTGTTTTTCAAACAGCTGAGCGATGGCTCTATGAACAAGCTCATATTGCTCCTGTCAGGGAGAGGAAAAATAAAGTGAAAAGAAATTAAAAAAAAAAAGGAAAACTCCCAAATCAAAAAAATCATTGATAAAAATATAGTTTAACAATTTGAAACTCAAAAGAGCTACCTTCGTTTGTACTGCCGAATGCCTCTGCGTCCGCATTTCTTGGATTAAATTAAATACATTAAACTCCTCCGGTATTTTCTAAAACAAAGAATATAGAAACTTGCAACAACCATACAGCAAACAGTGAAATACTCTTTCATTTTGTCTAGCTGCCTTACAGGCATGCTGGGTAAATGGCAAGGACACGAGCACGCCAGCGTATCCGATAGGCACTGTGCTTGGCATCATGGGCAGAGCCAGAGCTCGATTCCCAGTCCTAAGAGGAGACAGATGTTCACCTAAAAAGGCACTATGATCCTGTTTACCCTGATGTTATCCTGTTTACCCTGATGCAGTATTTATTCATTTTCTCTACCTTTATTTCTGACACAGAAAACTGCTTCTGAAAAAAATAACTTACATAAAAAGTTACAATTTCTGGCAAGTGATCTTTCACTTTTGAAAGTTGTAATAGATCAGTTGGATGTGATGTTGAATAAAAATTATTCTTACCCCAGCTTTGAGTAGATTCCACGTATAATCTATGGCACAAATCGCACCTGTCCTTCCGCAGCCTGCACTAAGGACAGAAAGTTTGAAAAGAATAATTTGACTTCCGTATAAAAGAATTACGAGTCAATATGTTCACGTTTAGAAACAAAACAAAGATTTTGGCAACATTCTACTTTCTGATTAATAATACCATGCAGAGATAAATTTATTCCAATCTCAACATGGCTCCTGTGTTTTAGAGTAGAGGAGAAAACACTGCAAGATTTCAGGATGCTAAAGGGTCAGGAGTTCGGAGATGAAGCTCGCATACCAGCAGTGATTTCATTAGAAGAATAAAAAATGCTGACCTCCTGGAGTAACAGGACTTGAAGAACATAAAGTAAAATTCTCTCTATATATATATGATTTATTTTTCATTTAGTGAAAGGCAGAGTTACAGAGAGAGGAGAAATGGAAATGGAAAGTTAATCAAGACCTTCACATTCAAGGTAAAAGCTCTACCACAATTTTTGAATACAGTGCTGTGCTAGGGGAAAGACCGTCGAAGCACACCTCAACAATGAATTATGAAACTATCAGATTTACACAGGATTAAAAATTTCAAATGTATTTACATCAAAACACAGGCAGACTTAAGATATGGAAAACCCATCACTGTGTGTACTAAGCATTGGGTTAGTCATCGTTTGGGGCTGATGCTGTGGCACGATGAGTAAGCCGCCTGCAATGCCAGCTTCCTAGCTGCCCCGCTTCAGTTCCAGCTTCCTGCTGATCTCCTGGGGAAAGCAGCAGAAGACGGCCAGGTCCTGGGCCCTGAACCCACGTCGGAGAGACGGGGGAAGGCTGGCAAGCCACTGACCCTGCAGTCGCTGCGGGAATGCTGCAGGGGACGCAAGGTTCTCTGTACCTCTGCCCTTCAAATAAAAATAAATCTTCAAAAAAGAAAAAAAAATCATTAAGCCCAGGCAACATTTGTAGCAATAAAATGCAATTTAATAAGAATGCCTAATAATGTCTAGGCATACATAACTCCATGCCATGCCAGTGGTATAAATGTGGGCATTTGAGGTTCTTCACCGAGTTTGCATCAGTTCCACAATATACTTTTACATTTATATCTTAAGAGCTCTAAAATTAGCGTTCATCTTTTTTATCAATGGCTTTTTAACAGCAATCTCCTCTTTCAGCTGCGACACACTTTTAAAATTCTTAATGTCTATTAGATATTGACACGTCACAGAACTGACGGTTTCTTGAGCAACAGGACCTTATAAATGTACACCTGTTGTATTAAAAACATCTCATTCCGGCACTCATGAGACGGGAAAGCTACCTGGACACCGTTTGAAGGGAAGTGACTTTAAAATCAGTAATTTATCTTCATACCCTAAAACAACCTTTAGTCTCCAAAGAAAAACATATTTACCAATCATAAAATAATGTTTGAGTTTCAATATTTCTACCCATAAAATGGCTTCTGTGAGACTTTTTTTCAGTTAACATAAATACAATATTTGACTTCAAAAGCAAGGTGTAATGGATACTGATTAAACTACATGCACGGAATAGTAAAGCTTAATTTTATAGCATTCTACCATTCAAGCAGATGAATTTATATTTTAGTGCAATAGTCCAATAGCGATTACATCAATTTTTACAAGGCGTCAATTTATTCAGGACTGTCACAAAAGGAGGAATAAAATCAGCATCAAACTTAAAACCCTTTTATACCTGCAGTGAATACAAATGGGCACATCTTCATGTTCTTGATATTTCCTCATTAAGCTTATCATGTCTAGAATAGAATCAAATGACGAAGGGACATCATGGTCTGGCCAGTTTACATAATGAAACTGATACAGCCTCCGAGATTCCTTTAAGAAAAGCACATCCAACAGTTATGAAAATATATTTGCAAATTTTAACGTCACTTAACTGACATATCTAAGATATTTGGTCAGGTATTACATTTTTTTACAAGGTAATAGCCTACTGTTAGTGAAAGCTTATTTAACAAGTTTCTATACAACCATTTGTTTCATCCTCACGAGGAAGGCATTGCTACTTCTCATTTTATGGTTAAGGAAACTGAGATGAAAACTTGAAGCAACATTCCTAAAGTCTCACAGAAGTGTCAAAGATGACTGTTTTCCCAGATGGCCTTACTTCTAGAATGTTCTCATTAATGATTAATACGTTATTTAACTAAATTCATACAATTAAATGTGGTGAGTAATACACTGAGTACCACGCAAGAAACCTATTGTTGGCGCCGGTGCCATGCACCCCACACGGACACCTGCCTGAATCCCAGTTATTGCACTTCAGATCCAGCTCCCCACTCACGCTCCTGGGAAAGCAGTAGAGGACGGCCCACGTGCCTGGGCTTCTGCACCCACTCGGAGCTCCTGGCTAAGGACTCGTTCACCTCCCTTGGCCACTGTGGCCATTTAGGGAGTGAACCCACAGACTGGAAAAGCTCTGTTTCTCCCTCAGCAATTACAGTCATTTGGGGTGGGAATTGTGGTGTCTTCTCTCTCCATAACACTGCCTTTCAAACAAAGCAATCAGCCTTTTGGCTAAGATCAAATGTAGTATCAAATAAATTAACCTTCAAAAAAATCTATTGGGCCCAGCGTGGTAGTCTAGCGTCTACAGTCCTAGCCTTGCACATGCTGGGATCCCATATGGGCACTGGTTCATATCCCAGTGGCCCCGCTTCCCATCCAGCTCTCTGCTTGCGGCCAGGGAAAGCAGTTGAGAACGGCCTAAAGACTCAGGATCCTGTACCCATGTGGGAGATCTGGAAGAAGTTCCTGGCTCCTGGCTTCGGATCTGCTCAGCTCTGGCCGTTGTGTCCTTTTGGGGAGTGAATCAACGGATGGAAGATCTTCCTCACTGTCTCTCCTCCTTTCTGTATATCTGACTTTGCAATAAAAATAAATAAATCTTCATAAAAACCTGTTGTAATTAAAAGACTATTCAATGATCAAATGGGAAAAAAGGCACATCTGTGCAACTCCAATCCCATTTGTCTTATTACAGCCAGTGGTTCTTGAAATACACACATGGAACCATTTTTGACAAGTGGCCGGGAGTACCACACTACTTTGAGAAAAATGTTAATATACTATCTGGCTTTTTTCTTCAACAGATAATGGAATGTATGCTTATGTCTTTAAAAATTATCTGCCTTATTCATAGTAAATATTCAAAGGCACAATCCACATAAACAAAATCTTTTTGGGATACAAATAAGAGAGTTATTCTTGCAGTTATTTCAAGCAAAACTGTTTGTGTCCTGCAGTTTCCTTGGTAGCTTTAGGTAACTTTTCAAGGCTTCTGTCTGGTCATCTACTTGCAATGTAGATGGTAACAGGTGCTTTCATAAAGGCAAGAGGATTAAGGTGCCTGACACACGACAGCAATTCCGTCCGCTCCTTATCACTATGCCTACAGATCTAGAGGGATGTGAGCTGTGAGGGCAGGCGGAGTAAGTACTGGAACTCTGGCTGCCAAGGGGCAGGGCAGTGCGCTGCACAGCCACACGCCAGTACTCACGTGGGTTCAAACTTAAGTGATAAACACAGAGCCACGAGGACAAGCATTTTTTAATATCCATACGATTTCTGATTTTTTAAAGAGCACTATCATTTTATATAACCCTTAATAATGAAATCAAGAGGCTTCAAGTTAAAAACATTATCTAAAGGAAGGCTGAGTGTTCATGGTAATCTTTTAAAAAATCTACTAATTAATGAGTTACAATTATATAACAACACTGCAATATGCTCACTGGAAAACTGTGGCAAAGAAAGCGTAATTATTCCAATGCAGCTATTTAATAAGAATATCGTTCTTAGTTACAATTTAAATTACTTCACTACATATTTTGATGAGCGTGAGGCTCAACATATTAAGTAAAACATAATGTGCTTTTCTTCATTATTTATACAAGTTTAAAAACGGTCACATTTTCTTAACTATGTAAGCCGTACGCTATTCATACGTAATCTACTATTTGAGAAGTGACTTACATTCTGAAATTCAAGTAAAAGCGTCCTGATGAAATAGTCTGTTCTTGCTTGTTCATCTTCCTGGAGACAGAGACACATCTGAACATCAGTGAAAACATTTAATAATAGAAAAACTTCCAAAGCCATCCATTTGCTTATCTAAGTTGTACTTAGATGTTTTTAAATTTTTTAAACCACGTGATTTTATTTCAATTTGCCAGATGATAATGAGCGAGCGTGAAGTTCTCACGTTTATCAAAAAGGATGTGAAGACAGCTAAGACAATTGGGGGGGCGGGGACTAGTAAATAGTGCATATTATCTGGCATAAAGTCTCCATCATCTCAATCTCATAGTTATTAGGGCAGGCATGTTACAATTCAATTATCCACTAGTCTACCATGCCAGTTTTCTATTCAAATCCTTTATGCAGAAACAAATACTTACACAAGAAATTTTAAACGGTGCGAAGGTTATAGGGTCGTCTCCATACAAGGGCCAGTAGCGTTCACATTTTTTCTGTAGTCAAAGGAAAGGTTAGTTAGCAACCCGGACTGACTTTCTCACCCATCCACAAACAGCTGGAGTCCTGCCGATCACCTTGACACTCCTTCCCAACAGCACAACCACATCCGCTATCCTGCTCAGACGATTCTCTCTGCTGTAATTCTCAATGTTAATACTGCACTACTGTAATGGCACATGCTCAGTAAGAGTGTGTTTCAAATGTTCTGCCAGTGGCAAAAAAATCTTCGACAAGCGCAAACTAGTATCTTAACTACCCAATTTTACTTGAGAACTTCAGAAAGGGTGGCCAGTTTCTCCCTGTAGCTTTCCACTTTAAACAGGTAAAGAGAACACTCAATTTTTGCTTAGCTTCCTCATTTTACGAAGCTGGGGAAGCGAGTGAAAAATCTCACTTCATATATAAACAGTGACTCAACTGTTAAGAAATGATTCAAGTTTAACAAGAACCAGTAAAATGGAAGCTGCTAAGTGACACTTCAGTTAAATGCACCAGTTCACAAATTTCTAATTAAATGTCCATGGGTCCAAATATATAACTACTTGTAAGGAGTTGCAAACATTGCTTACAAGGAAAAACATATAATAGAGGTTTAAAATCACAGGACTCTCTTTTTAAATTTAGAGACAGGAGAGTCAGAAAGATCAGATCAACTCCGGCCATTGCAACCACTTGGGGAGTGAACCAGCCAATGGAAGATGGTTCAGTCTGCCCTTATGTTCTTGCAACATCCTTTATTGAAAAGGATTTAATAAAAACAAAATTTATTTTGTTTACTAACAAATTCATATAATATTGTAAATAAAATCACTATGTAATTTATTTACCATGAAAAAACATAACTGAGGAGTCATTGTGACAGAACAGCAAGCTAATCTTGGGCCTGTCACTGCTAGCATCCCATGCCAAGTGCCAGGGCATGCCCCGGCAGCCATGCTTTCCACCCACCCCTGCCTGTGGCTTGCAGAGGCAGTGGAGGACGGTTCAAGCCTTGGGACCCTGCATCTGTGCGGGAGACCCAGAAGTTGTTCCTGGATCTCAGCTCAACTATGGCTGTTGTGGCCATTTGAAGAGTGAACCAGTGGATGGAAGATCTCTCTCTTTGTGTAAAATCTGCCTTTTAGTAAAAGTAAATAAATCTTCAAAAAAAAACCTAAGAAATTTTATTGAAGCCAGGAAAACAGTATATAAATGAATGTATCTAACTTGAGTTCAGACTATAAGAATGACAACATAGTAAAGACATCAGGATTAATTAACCTACAGATGAAATAAACTATGAAATAATAAAATCATTTTAAGCACTGGGCAGGATACTTACCCTTCCCATCTCAAATTCTCGACAGGCCATTACAATGATCTATAAAAGAGGATATCAGTTAAACACAAATTTACTTTTTCAAATCAAAGACAAGCTTCAGGAATTACTTTTTCCTTTGAGCATAATGTATACTCGGTTTGTACAAAAAAGTAGTTTTGATATTGAAAGCATGAGTTTAGAAATGATTAAAACTACAAGTTCCAAATATCACAAAATAAAATGGGCTCAACTGGGGCTGGCGTTGTGGCTTACCAGGTAAAACCAACCGTCTTAGCACCAGATCCCATATGGGTGCCAGTTCAATCCAGGCAGCTCTCTGCTACTGGCCTGGGAAAAGCAGGGGCAGACGAACCAGGGCCTGGGCCCCTGCCACCCCCGTGGGAGGCCCAGAAAAAGCTCCTGGCTTCCAACTTTGGCCTCGCTCATTCCTGGCCATCCCGGCTATCTGGTAAGAAAATCAGGAAATGGAAAACCAATCCCTCTGTCTCTTTCTAACTCTTAAATGGATAATCTTTAAATTGTTTTCATCCCTAACATCTTACAATGCAAACTTTCAAACTTATAGCAAAACTCCAAGAATTTTACAGATTATCTATATTCTACCTTTAACATTTCACTATATATATTTTATCACATAGCTGTCTCACTCAATCCATCTTTTAAAAATTGCATTTCAAAGCCAACTGCTCTCCTAAAAACTTCAGCATACATATAATTATTTGAGATTCAGTAATTTTGATACTGGATATCTTCCTTTCCCTTAGGGTAAATTTTATGTAGGATAAAAAAGCAGAGATCCTAGGTGAACATTTTCCACACTCTGACAAATATATATATATACACACATATACAAACACAGCACAAACTCTGTCACATAAAGGATGTTCCTATCACCCAAAGTCTTTATGCTCCTTTCCCAATATTCAATTTCAGTCAATAATAATAGCAAGCCATAGAAGTTGAATTTCTTCCCTGTTTCATTAATCTTTCAAAGCTTAGAAGAATTGCTCTGACATCACAGAACAAGCCCATCACAACGCTCGTGGCGGCTACGTGAGCTCCATAGGACCCACGTCCCATATCTACCACGCAGAGTCATCACCATGGCACCATCTGGATGCCAGCAGTGATGTGCTGTAGTGCAGGGCAACTCTGCGTAGAATCCTATCTCACTTAACTCCTGGCTTCCAAACCTAAAACCTAAAGATGCACTACTTCTCTTTATCTAACCACCTGTCTAATTGGAATGTCAATGGCCTGACATGTTTCTAACTGAATGAGCTTCAGCAGGCTGGGTGTGTCTACCTGCCAATCCTTGTATACTTCATGAAACAATGCACAGTTAAGTGCTTAAATTCGTATTTTCTGGGCAGAAGGACTCAAAGGGGCTTAACGAGGCATTTCTGCCCGTTATAAGTTATTTGGCATTTGTCTGGCTAGTTACTAACTTATGACAAGACTTACGAAACTCTTATTAGTGATGGTTTAACATACCGTTATGGCTAAAAAGTTCTCTCATTCACACAAGATGCCTTAGGTCATTACACATAATACTTCTCAAGAAACATTACAGAAAATAAATTACTTACTACAACATTGTACTCCCATATCATCCTCCAAAAGTCTATTACTGTATTTGCTAAAGGTCCTTGGGTTGCCACATACGCTTTTGGCCCATAGACGCCCTAAAAAGATTAAAAAGCAAAATACGTTTGTCACGTTACCAAAAATACTTCATTACTTCAATTTGAAGATGTCAAATTTTATTAGTACTCTGATCGTTTTCATCTGAAGCATTCCTGGGGCTGGCATCATGGGAGGTAATGTCCCGCCATGATGCTGGCTTCTGTCTGAGTGCCGGTTCATATCCCAGCAGCTCCACTTCTGAGCCAACTCCCTGACAAAGTCCTGCAAAACGTAGCAGAGGTGGTTCAAGTGTGTGGGCCTCTACACAACTGGATGAAGCTCCTGGCTCCTGACCTTGCCCTGCCCAGCCCTGGCTGTCGCAGCCATCTGGAGAGTGACACACACAGCTGATGAAGATCTACCTCTGTTTGTTTGAGTAGACCAAAGCATGACAAAATCTATTCAAATCATTTAACGTTTGGTGATCATTATTGATTTTGCGTGTTTATGAGGTATGAAAACCAGGCTTACCTAGGAACTGAAAACAAAAGCCAGTATCTAATCAACAGCACTAACTGTGGCAGAAATGTAACTACATAATCGGACGTTAAAAATAATACTCAAGCCGCTCAGCCATTCTTCGCTAGCGTTTTTCCCCATCGCTGCCTTCAGTCACTCACTCGGCTCAGCAGAGCTTACTTGGGAGGGACATGCGTTTGGCTGAGCGGTTAAGATGCCCAGACCCACAGGAGGCCCTGCGTTACACGTCATGCTCCAGCTCCCAATCCTAGCTGCTGGCGGGAATCACAAAGGCAGCACTGATGGCTGGAATGCTTGGATCCCTGCCCTTCCTACCTAGGAAATCTACACTGATCCAGTCCCCGGGCCTTGGCTCCCACCCTGGCAGCTCTGGACACGTGGAGGGAGTCGGCGGACATGAATGCCTTTTCTCCGACTTTTATGAGTTAGTTTAAAAACAAAACGTACACACTCTCATTGAAGGATATGAACAGTGACAACATCTGACACGATAATCCTGTTAGTTTTTCCCAATAAATCTTGGGTTTTTCCTCAATCTTTAAAAAAGTGAATCTTGTTGGAAAAGAAAGCTTTGTTTGCAATCATGACAGTTCAGTGTTGAGGGAGGAAATATTAACTTTAATAACTCTTACACTTAGAGAATCAATAGATAACATGCTGAAATATGTACTGAGGAAGCAGCGAATATTAAACTGTTATGCGGAGAAATACACGAAAACAGAAAAACTTATATAGCATCTGTATCCATCTTTACTGGAGACGACGCAAAAAAATGTGGCTGCTTTGGAATAAAGTGTAGCTAGCGTTGGGTTTGGGTGACCACACGAAACAGCGCTACGTGCCACGTAACTTTAGTGTACTTCAGAAAACGTCAAATCAGTATTACTAGCAATTCCTCATTTCGGCCCTTATCATCTATCCTAAGAAATTCATCAAAACAACAAGCACGTTTAGTGGAATATTATCAAGAAACCCTGGAAACAACGTGTGTGGTGCAGCGGCCGGGCCTAGGCTCGTTCAGTTAAGCAAGTCAGGAGGCCAAGAGGAAGCGATGAATGCTTCACGTTTTGGGGATGGTGGAACCATGTTTGATCAGCTTGAAAAGTTTTAATGAAATTGATCCTGAGCAGACGTTTGGTTTAGCAGAGGAACACTATCTAGAGTTAATACCTACCTTAATGAAATTGGCATTGATGTAGTCTGAGTCTTGAGAAGGAGTTTTTAATGTCAGCTTAACTCGGCTATGATCAACTAAAAAAAAAAAATTATGAAATATATTCAGTTAAACAGATTTTTGCTAATGTAGCATGAGTAAATAAAATATAACGTTTTCTTAAAAAAAAATTCATGAATACAGGGCGGAAGGGTAGGTGTCTGGCTTATTGGCTAAGATGCTGCTTGCGACATGTGCAACCCACAGGGAGTAGCGCCCAGGTTCCGGTCTTGTTTCTATTTCCGGTCCTAGTTTCTCACTAACGTGTATTGTGGAGAGCAGCAGATGACCAACCAACGGTATGCAGGGTCATCCTTCCGACTCTTTTCAGATATAAATACTCTGTGCATCAGCTCAGATTTGTGCAGCAAAGTCCAGGGGAAAAGTCTCTTTAGCTTTAAGATAACATTTTAAATTTTAAAATAGCTTAAACTTGTTTATTTCAAAGTCAGAGTTACAGAGAGGAGGAGGGATGGCCCATCTGCTGGCTCACTGCCCGAGTGGCAGCTGCCGCCGGGGCTGGTCAGGAGCCAGGAGCTTCTTCCTGGACTCCTGTGTAGGTGCAGAGGCCCAAGCCCTGCGCCACTGCACACAGCTTTCTCAGCTGACTTAGCAGGGAGTGGGACTGGAAATGCAGCAGACAGGAACTGACCCAGCACCCAGATGGGACGCCAGCACTGCACGCTAGCTTAATGTGTGAGGCGACACTGCCAGCCCCACAAAGTATTACTGATAAGATGTTAAGAATGACGAGGCATTTGTAAATTATGAGGGCATGATAATCTAAAACATGAGAATACTTTGACTTGTAATTCTTGTATTATATGATTTACATATTGTACATATTCGCTCAATATTTTCCATAAATTGCTTTATATTGTTTCTCATTCTTCCAAGTCAACTGTTTCTTACTGATTTCTATGAAATCTATATAAAAAAAGAGAAATCAGCCTGCCTGCTGATACTCCAAAGACTTTTCATTTAGGACTTATGGTCTCCTTCAGTGTAGAAAAGTTCTGAAGACTAACTTCCTATGACTTTTTCAGAACACCACGGGATGAATTCTTGTTACAACACACGAAGAGGCTCATGCTTGCCCATATGGTGTACCTCTTATAATGCCAACCTTGCTCACTTGATTAAAATGGCATCAGCTAGGGGCTCCACTACAAACAACATCTTTCCCTTAGTAGTTGGCACATATTTGGTGGGAGCCCATGAAATCCTAAAGCAGCAAGTGTATAAAATGTAAAATAGTGTGGCGTTATGATCCCTTTGGGTACATGGATAATGAATGCTAAAGGCAACTGGAATTAGAACAAAAAATACACAGAAATGAGAAACAGACATAAACTTCTTAGTCAATTCCTGAAACACAGCTAACACCTGTCTTCCAATGGTTTAAATTTTACACACAGTATTAGGAACCAGGTTGGCTGGTTTAGATAAGTCATTTTATGGCCAAGTCTTTGACATTTATGGGCAGAGTCATGCAAGAAAAGTATGAAAATTATTTATTTCCTCATGCATTCAGGAAAGAGAATGTTTACATGCTTATCATTGTTCTGTTTCGTTTTATGGATCCTCTACATATCACTCCATATACCTTCAAAACAGAGCTGAGCTTCTGGTAACAAGAAGAGATTCTTCAGCAGTCAGATGATGCTTAAATAACCACACCAAGCTTTCTCCTAACGTGTTTGGCAACGGTAAATCGGCACATTCCACATCCTAACTCATACGGTACATTAGTCTACTCAAAGTGCCTGGCGCAGAACACAACAGCCATTTACTATTGAGCCTCAGTAACTGTTTCTGCTGATTAAGAATCAAAACCAAAGGGACCAGTGCCATGGCTCAACAGGCTAATTCTTCAGCCTGTGGCACCAGCATCCCATATGGGTTCAAAGTTTGTGTCCCAGATGCTCCACTTCTCATCCAGCTCCCCGTTTATGGTTGGGGAAAGCAGTGGAGTATGGCCCTTGTCTTTGGGACCCTGCACTGACGTGGGAGACCTGGGAAAGGCTCCTTACTTCCAATCAGCTTAGCTCTGGCCATTGTGGCCATTTGGGGAGTTATACAGTGGACAGAAGATCTGTCTCCACCCTCCAAATAAAAATTTAAAAAACCTTTAAAATGATCACCATGATTAACACTACATGAGAAAAGGTACCCTGCATCACATCTAAAGACTGGCTTAGTTTTTGCCTTGTCCACAAATCACAGGAGCATCAAAGCGCATCCGGAAATCTTGACCTAACAGCATCGAGAAATCTCAATTCTGGGATGTAATAAAAGCTCTTAGAATTCAAAAGATTTTTTTTCTTTTTAAAGAAACCACTAAAAAATATATATGATTTGAAAAGACTTCACCAATGAAAACATACAAATGGCAAATGAAAACATATTCAGAGGAATGCAAATTAGACTAAAAGAAATAAAATGTCCACACAACAAAGATGTACACAAAAATATTCACAGCAATTAACTTGTGAACAATTAAACAAAATCCAATATCTCCATCACAAAGGAATGTTAATAAACCCATTCCCACTGATACGTGCTATACAAATGAATCTCAAAAATGGACTCAATGAACGGAGCCAGAAACAGAAGACCGTGCAGTTTTGTATGATTATATTTACACTGAATTTCCATCACAGAAAATCTGTAGCAATACTGAGCAAACTACAGTTACCTAGAACTAAAGGTATGTCTTAGGTGTAATATATACGACCCAAAACGAGGGTGGGCATTTCATGTAGTGGTTAAAATGATACTTGAGGTGCCCAGACCCCATTTTTACATTGCCTGGATTTGAGCTGTGGCTCCACTTCCAATCTAGCTTCTTGCTAGGGCACAATTGGGCAGGCAGCCGATGCCATCTGAAGTACTGGGGGGTTCCTGCCATTCACATGGGAGACTAGAATTGAGGCCTGGGCTCCTGCCTTGGGTGGCACTGGAACAAACTAATGGATACAAAATTACTTCCTATAGCAATCTGCCTTTCAAATAAAGTTTTTTTTTTTTTTAAATGTATTTATTTCTATTGGAAAGACAGATTTATAGAGAGAGGGAGAGACAGAGAGAAAGATCTTCCATCTGCTGCTTCACTCCCAAGTGGCTACAATGGCTGGAGCTGAGCTGATCTGAAGCCAGGAGCCAGGAGCTTCTTCTGAGTCCCCCAGAGGGGTACAAGGTCCCAAGGGTTTGGGCTGTCCTTGATTGCTGTTTCAGGCCACGAGCAGGGAGCTGGATGGGAAGTAGAACGGTCGAGATACAAACTAGCACCCATAATATGGGACCCTTTGCCTGCAAAGTGAGGAGTTTAGCCATTAGGCTACCACACCAGGCCCAAATAGTCTTTAAAAAAACAGAAATGTGCTAAAACTGAATTATGCTGACCACTGTACAACTCATACTATTTCGGGGTGCTGGCGGGCTGTGCAGCAAGTTAATCCCCCGCTTATTAGTGCCAACATCAAATATGGGGGCTGCTTTACATCAGGGTTGTTCTTCTAATCCAGCTCCTGGGCTTGATGTCTGGGAAAGCAATGGAGATGGCTTAAGCCCTTGGGCCTCTGCATTCACCTGGCAGACCGGGAAGAAGCTCCAGGCTCCTAAATTTGGATTAGCCCAGCTCTGGCAGTTGCAGCCAGTGGGGGAGTGAACCACAGATGGAAGATCTCTCTCTGTGTACCCTCCTGCCCTGTAATTCTGACTTTCCAAGCAAAATAAATAAACCTTAAGGAAAAAAAAAAAACCCGCAAAATTATTCTCGAACAGTTGTAAGCATACATCTCTAAGTACAATTAATTTCAATATCACTTTACAAATCAAATAAGTAGAAAAGTATTGGAAACCTATCCATCAAACCTTAAATAACTAAAAGGAAAAAGTACATTGTCATTCTGATTACATTAGAGCAACTAGAGACAGCTCTACCACAAGGTCTCACAATTTCAGCTCCAGGACATTTTGGGCCTATAGAATTCTTAGCTGTGGAGACCATACCTTAGGCATTGTAAGATTTATAATAGTATTACTGGTCTCTACCCATTACATACCAGGGACAGCCTGCCCACCTCCAAATCCCACAACCAAAATGTGCCTACACACTGTCCAACGTCTCCTAGGAGCAAAATCACCCCAGCTGGGAACCAATGTCACGATGCAAACCTCCTGGGTTTATGTGACCACTCTACCCTGTTAGCTTCACAACCAGTTATTTAACTTTTCTATGTCGCAGTTTGCTGTATGCAAAATGTCAGCTAATGACAGCTATCTTACAATTCTGTTATAATTATGCAATGTCGTTACCACAGAACATAGCACCATGTCAGAGTTCTCATTTTGCAGAAGGCTACTTGAGCAACACGCCCCTAACCCTCCCCTCTCCCCACTCACTGTCTACTGGCTTGACCAAAATAAAAATCCTAGGGCAGGAATTCTAGTCAGCTTGTCATCTGCTGTTTGCCAACGAATTGCATAGGTTCCACATTTGGTAAAAACGCAATGAAACAACACATAAAAACAAAAATTCCAGAGCTGTTGAACATGTATCTCCCTAGGATCACCTGTGTACTGCATGGTGGGTCTTCACCAGATACTAAAGTTACTGGCATCCTGTTCTGGACTTTCCAGCCTCTAGAGCAGCAATAAAGAATTTTCTGTTCATTGTAAGCCAGCTTGTGATGTCTGTTTAAACAGTGTGATTGGACTGAGACAATTGGTGAGAAACATGGGGCATATTTTGTGAAAACATACTGAATGGCTAAGTACGCGCTGGATATAATCCTAACCATTTTATGTTAACCTTTGTAATGCTCAAAACAATCCTAAAAATTCTGCTATAACTTCTATTTTTAGCTACTATCACCAAATACTTGAGGCTGATTATTTATAAGGAAGAGTAGCCTATTTAGCTCACAAGCTGGGGGACTCGGAGTCTAAACAACAGGGACCCTCGAGGGTCCCTCTGAATGCCTCAAATCGTGCTGGAGAGCGCCAAGAAGAAAGCACATGGTGTGACAGAAGGGCTCAGGCTCACATTTAACAAGAGCCACCTCAACCTCTTCTGAGGGCAGAACCCCAATGCCTAAGTCCTCCCTACCTGGACCCACCTCTTACAGATCCCGCCTCCCTGGTGCTCAAGCCTGGGGGGTGGGGACAGTCAAGCCATGTCAATCACACACCACACAGAAACAAAGGCAGGGGGGACCATTCCAAATCACAGCCAGCAAGTGGTAGGGGCAGAACTGAAGTTCCGGGACCAGAACCCTTTACCATCCTGCTATGCCGACACTTGCTAATTCTGCTAAGTGGAAATCTACACATCCTCGAGCAGCGAATAATGTAGAACAGTAACAACAGAAAGATGAAATTTAGGTGAAGAAGTCAGCTAAGAAGATAAAAGTGAGGAGCTGAGAGATAAAGGGATGATTCTTAAAGAGTCATGGAAGATGAAATTTTAGAAACACTGATAAAAGATAACAAAAATTGATAACGAACTGATAACACAGTGATAAAAGGCCGCTGAGTCGGGCAATGAGTAAGTTACTGGGAACTTCATTGAGAAAACAAACTTTAAGAATGAATGAATGAGAACAGAGGATGTATGCTAAAGAGAGACTAAAAGAGCAGGTATGAAGATAGGTTTTATTTTATAGGACGGGGACATGGCCAAACATATTTTCTGAATTAAAATCAATTTGCCAGGAAACTGCGCTACCTAAACATGAATATTATCATTATTGGATTATAATGCTGTCCGTCTAAAACATGCCATGGATACACGGTCCAAATGTACTGGAGACATTTTAATATCTCATTCCTTTCATGCATGTTTCAAGTTTGTAATGAGATCAGATAACTAATTTGACGACACTTGACAAAATATATTCAATTGTTTATATCATTTTACCTAAAAGAGTAAAACAACTTTTTTTTTTGCACATAGTCTACAAAAGTAAATATCACTGAATTTCTGGTATTGTTAATTCATTCAGCATTAGAGAGACTCCCCAGTAGCTGGATAACCAGAAGCAGCAACTGCCGGACATAGAAGCAAGCAGCAGAGTTTCAGATGATTACCTACTAAGTGCCTTCCAGAAGGTAATTAAAACTTCCTGTAATGAGAAAACTCAGGAATACAGCTAATCGGGTTACAGCACGCTCATTAGCAGTTCCATTTGCTCTATCAAGGGCATTGCAAACTTACATGGCAGTATGTCCTTATATCTGTTCTTTTTAACATTTTCTTCTTTTTCTCCAGTGGCTGTGGGGTAAATCTTTTCTGTTCTATATTTGGTAGATAATCTTCTTAATCGCTTAAAATAAAAAAAAAAAAAAGTTCAAGTTTAGAGAAACACTGATCATTTAAAAAAAAAATTTTAATGATTTACAAATAACTTTTCATTGACTTTTGCTGACCCCAGTTCTTCATAAGTAATTTTTGTTTCTCTAAACTCATCATTTTCTCATCCCATAATAATAAATCCAGGAATAATATCCTTTTGAGCTTGAGTACAAATATAAATTGATGTTTGTTCCAAATGCACAGCTTGGGGGTGCAGATACCAAGAGGGAAAGCAGCTTTAAAGAACAACTCGAACAAACCGAGCCAGGCTCTTTAACTCACTCCTTGAGACACGCAGTCTACTTCTGGTATGTTAACGAAGGGCTCGGATCACCAGCCAAGTTTGAAATCCAGGCGTGAAGCAGTTAGGTTTCTTTCTGCCTCTTCTGCATAAACCGTGGGCCCCCGCGATGTGTAAGGTTCTCTCTAAGGCGCTGGGGATTACTCGTCAGACACTGCAGGACAGAGCTCCTCCACAGAGCGGGGTCGTGCCTAACAAAGACGGGTTCTCTTCTTCACTGCATTACAGAAGTGGCTTGTGGCCTACTGACAAATTCTTACCACATATGGCAGTAGGGATGTGCTTTGGGCTGGAATATTTCTGTGTGTCAGTAATACACTTCCTGCTTTCAGAAGCACTGAGAGTCAGCATTGTGAATTGTTTAAATTCTACTCAATTACATGGCTGAAATTTAATTTCAAAGGAGGCTCCTTTCTCCCAGACTTAAAGACATGTTGAAAGCACTCTGATTTTATTACTTAACAATCAAACAGAAATAAAATGAAAAAGATGTCTGACAACGTTTAACTTTATTATTTAAAAAAAATTTTTTTCGCTATTTGTGATGTTGATATTTAAGTAACTAAGAATTCTATGTCTGTATTTTTTTTAAAGTACAGATGTTAATAGTAAAATATACTGAGGAGTGAATAAGTTGCTGTTGCTAAGCATATGGAGAAATTAAAAGTACAAAGATACAATGTTGGGAGAAAAAGAAAAAACATTACTCATACAACCCCCAAGAAGGGTAATTCAGCAAATACTAACGCACATTCCTAATTCAGGAATTTATTACAAACCATCCTCCTGATAAAAATGGCATGCATGTGAAATGATCTATGCACAAAGTTATTTGCTGCATTGTTCACATGCAGACAGTAAAATAAAAGACTATTAATAGGAGACTGGCTACATTTGTTTCATGCATTTAAAGACAGCTGGGAAATAAACGAAGGAATTATATAACATCCTATGGCCACTTTCAAAAGTATATATTAAATGTATAAAGCAGGACACGCAATAATGCATATAATATTGATGTTAGAGACATCTTCCCATCCAGCTCCCTGCTTGTGGCCTGGGAAAGCAGTCGAGGAAGGCCCAAAGCCTTGGGTCCCTGCACCTGGTGTGGGAGACCCAGAAGAGGCTCCTGGATCCTGGCTCCTGATCAGATTACAGCTCTGGCCTTGGTGGCCATTTGCGGGTCATATCAGTGGACTGTAGATCTTTCCTTTGTCCCTCCTTCCCTCTATACATTTGCCTTTCCAATAAAAATAAATATTTTACAAATAGATTTTAAAAGGAACAAGTAAACTAAAAATGACTGTCATGATTTTCATTACTCTGTTATCAAAGATCTTTATTTACATACTTAAGTCATATATATTAGACCTATATGCCTGGGCCCCACGCGCTAGCCTAGTGACTAAAAGTTCTTGCTTGCATGCACTGAGATCCCACATGGGCACCGGTTCTAATCCCAGCAGGCTCTCTTCCCAGCCAGCTCCCTGCTTGAGGACTGCCCGGGGGCCTAGGGACCTTGCACCCATGTTGGAGACCCACAAGAAGCTCCTGACTCCTGGCTTCGGATCAGCTCAGCTCTGGCCATTGTGGCCACTTAAGTGAATCAGTGGATGGAAGATCTTCCTCTCTGTAGTTCTGCCCTTCCAATAAAATAAATAAATCTTTAAACATATAGTCATTACCCAGCTTCAACAATTATCTACATTTTTGCCAAGCATTATCTCCTCTAACCCAAACATTCAACAGGAGGCTCCAGCCGTTGCGACCACTTGGGGAGTGAACCATTGGACGAAAGATCTTCCTCTCTGTCGTTCCTCTCTCTGTATATCTGACTTTCTGATAAAAATAAATCCTTTTTTTAAAGATTTATATGTCTTATATACATATTCAGAATTTTTGTATTTCTTCTGATCAAAGATCAGATACTTGAAAAATTATATTTAAAGATTTAATGTCTCGCTTTGGAACTCTGCACCCGTGCAGGAGACCTGGGAGAAGCTTCTGGCTCCTGGCTTCGGATTGGCTCAGTTCCTGCCGTTGTGGCTGCTTGGGGAGTGAATCGATGGGTGGAAGATCTTCCTCTCTGTCTCTCCTCCTCTCTATCTGCCTTTGCAATAAAAATAAATAAATCTTTTTAACAAAGATTTAGTGAATCACAAAATGCAGTAAATCTGAATTAGAGAAAAAACGTTAACTTTACTAGCTGCAGCAAGCCAACTGGAGAAGGAGTGTGTCCCACAGTCACGATCAGCTGAAAAATCGAATGGAACTGCCAACACGAGGCAAGGAGGGTGAATTTCATTCTAGTGTGTGGATGTTTCCGGAATAATTTCTTCTTCTACATGACTAATTAAGTTTCTGAGAAATGTGCCATGCAAAGTTTTTAAGTTTAGTGCCTGTAAGTTTCACTGACATGAGATACTTTTGTATCACAAATTTTTTTATTCACAGTTGTTGAAGGTTTGGTAGACTATGGAATGCCTTCTTTGAACTTAAAAACAAAGAATGTTCTATTAAAAGTCTTCTGGGGCCCGGCGTGGTGGCGCAAGTGGTTAAAGGTACTTGCCTTGCACGCCCGGGATCCCATATGGGCGCCGGTTCTAATCCCGGCAGCCCCGCTTCCCTTCCAGCTCCCTGCCTGTGGCCTGGGAAAGCAGTCGAGGACGGTCCAAAGCTTTGGGACCCTGCACCCGCGTGGGAGACCCGGAAGAGGCTCCTGGCTTCGGATCGGCATAGTATCGACCCGTTGCGCTCACTTGGGGAGTGAATCATCGGACGGAAGATCTTCCTCTCTGTCTCTCCTCTCTGTATATCCGCCTTTCCAATAAAAAAAATAATAAAAATAAACCTTTAAAAGTCTTCTGCATAAGTGGTGTACTTGGGAATTTTCATATCCACAGAGGTTAAAAGGTGGTCCATAAAGTATTATGATTTGCACTTAAAATCAAGCAAACTGTACTTAACTGTATTAATTTAGAAACTCTAGAAATTTATTTACTACTCAAAAAAGTCAGTTTATAGTCAGCTGCCTGAACAAATGTGCTGGGTGTGCCATCCTACCTTGTGTGGCAATGAGTCTATTTAACCTCTCCAAGTCTTACCTTCTGTAAGGCAGAGAATACCTCCCATTCAGCAAGGAGCCAGGCACATTAAATGGCTCAGTGTTAACTGCTACTATTGAAACAATTACTGAACCTCAATGTTACCTACTTAAAATGCTCATTAGAACGAAGAGTTACAGAGCCCCAGCCAATCTGTCTAAAGCCATAAAGGAGTTTGTATGTTAAGGCTGAGGTTCTCTCACAATCACCTTGGAGGCCAGACTGTGGCACCTATCTGGGTTTCTGATGCAGTGGGCATCTTGAGTGGAGCCCGGGAACCTACATTTTAGTAAGTTTCTGGGAATTGATACTGCTAACTGTTGGCCATTTATTAACATTTCCTGGTCTGACATCTTTGCGCTCTGAAGGCGCAATCACTGTTGATTGATTAGCTGCTAATGGGAGCTGATTTTCCACAATTCTTTGGTGCCTCTACATTTGATGCACTGGCTGGCAGTATAAAATGATTTTTGTAAAAGTGATTAGGGATTTTCCATGGGAAATCGGGAAACAGGGAATGATAAAAAGGAAGAGAGTCGTGATTAAGGAACAACTGAAGAAAGGCTGTGGGCAAGGAGCTCACGGCTCGGCCCCAGGCACAGCTGGACAGCAGGCTGCGACACACAGGGGACTTGGAAGAAAGCATTCAGAGGTCTGAGTGGCGAACAGGAAAAGCAAAACTTCCAGAATAATCCGACTCATCAACAGAGTCTAAGTGGAAACAGCCTGCCCGAAAACACCCGCCTTGATGATCAATCACCTTTCTTCGCCCCCTGGTGGTTACACCACTTGCACACTGTATCTACCTTTCAATCCCTGGGGCCTGATGTTCCGCATCCAAAAATCATCTCTACTTTTTGCATTCGTTTTATCTTTATGTACTCCAAACGTTCACGTAGTAAAAAAAAAAATGCTATCAGACCAGCAATCTCCTACTTATTAGATGCTTTTCTGTTGAGGAAATTAAACATGGGAAAAGTTTTATTTTAAAGATGAGACTACATGGACCCTGCCGCCTCCCAGCTTGGGCCAGCAGGCAGTGAGGACTGGGGGGAGCAGGGCTCACCGCCAGGACTCGGTTCCACACACTGCTGCTGAGCGTGTGGCCAGTTCAGGCAGGGACGCCTCAGCAAATGAAATCGGATTCAGCCCCACACAGGTACTGTATACCACATACAGTAATGCAAACAGCGCTCACGTAGCCACCATCTACAAATAGAACCTTTGTTTTCCCTTCCTGGGGGCCAGGCCAGTACCGCATCGTCTCCAGGAAAGCTGCTAACAAAGACCAAAGTCCAGTCACATGTTCTTGACAAAAAAATGTCACAGCACACGGTGACACTTTATTCATCAACGTGACACACTGCAAGAAACAGCACTGAATCAAAAACTTACTGCATATGAATTATTTCATAATCCTATAGCGCAAAACGGTTTTGAAAAAATCATCTGCTGCCTTAAATAGCAAAAATACAGCTAAATGATTTATTTACAAAAACTTATGAATATCCTCCAAACCCTTGATCAGGTGTGGCTTTTTAAAAAACTAAGCAAGAACAACAACAAAAAAGAAAACACTAAACTGTAAGGAAAAAAATTCAACCGAGTCTATCTTTGTTTCAAGAGCTGATTTAAATAACTATTCCTGTATCAGACACTAACGTACCGGCCAAGTCCCACATTTAGAAAGACCCCAACGGTCAGGCACCTCAAAGGTAATTACAAATTTCGTAGCTGAATTGCATTTTTAATTTTGTCCATTTCCTAGTCTCTTTCCAGAAACGCATTTTTCACCAGCAGCCCTCCACTCTGACATCACGTTTTCATCATTTCTGCTCTTGCTAGCGGTGGTACACTTCTGTACCCCGGTTAAAGTGCTATTTCCTTTGTGAACAGGAGGCCTTTTGAAACTTTCCCACTTAACGACAGCCTCAGCGAGCTTCGTCTCGATGTTGAGCCCACAGTGCTGTTTCATGTATTTCCATACTTACGTATCTTGCAAGACTATAAAAGCAAAAATGGGTAATTCAAGAATTATTTCTTGAGCCATCTGAGGTGGTGAGTCATAGAAGTGTTCTCTAAACTGCTTCTCAAAGCCCTCCAAAAAATCTTTAAGCACCAAGATCTGAGCTCTTAAAAGGGCAGAACAGCTGCGTTGTTTTAAGCACTGAAGTGACACAGCACGTATATGAAGGTACATGAAGTATGCTCAATTTCTTGAGTCTACCAACTCATTGTCAACTGGCTTGTCCACTGGGCATCGCAGGCACGCACAGCAGTGCCATCTGACAGTGTGCTGCTCAAGCCAAAGGCCTAGGACTCATCCTCGATTCCCGTCTTCACACTCCACTCCACCCAGTACAGCAGCAACTCCTCTTAGCTACCCCCGTTAAAAACTCTTCCGTCTCTTCACAGACTTTGAGAGCATCCACACATACTAGATGTCAGCTGAACTTTAAATAAGTACTACTGAGAAAACAATAAATCCATCCAAAAATATAGTTAAAACGGGAACCAAACTAGCTCAAAATCTTTGGGACTATGATGAGATACAAATTAGATTTCAAAGCTTCATAAGCCCTCCCCCACCCTGCTACTAGACCGTACATCACTGGCCTTATTTCCTCAGCACTGTAATACTTGAAAAAAAAAAAAAATGAGTTCCACTAAGACACCACTTTCAGGAAACATGCTACTAACAGCACACAAAACTTGTAAGGCCAGAGTTAAGCAACGGGCTAACCCGCTGTCTGCAACACTGGCATGGACAGTGCCCTGTGGATGCAGCCCCTGGCTCCTGCTTTTAGCCTGGCCTTGTCTTCATGGTGATCTGGGGAATGAGCAGGCCAGACAGAGTATCTTTCTCTCTATGACGGCCCAAACTGGGCTCACCTGTAGCGGGGGGTCAGGAGCTTTTCAGATTTTCCACACGGGTTTAAGGATCCAAACACTTGGGCCCCCTTCTGTTGCTTTTCTGGGCCACATGTAGGGAGCTGGATGGAAAGTGGAGCAGCTGGGATGCAAACTACTGCCTATATGGGATGCTGGAGCCACAGGTGGAGGACTAGCCTACTTTGCTATGCAACTACATCAGTCCAAATAAATCTTTTCTTAAAAAATGCATCACACACAGTGAAATAAAAATGGAACTTCCATAAGCTTAGGAGTTATGCTTAGCCAGTAATAATATCTAATGTATGGTGATATTACTCTTGCCACTGATTTTTTAAAAGTAGGGTATGGGCCCGGCACAATAGCATAGTGATTAAAGTTCTTGCCTTGAACACGCAGGGATCCCATATGGGCGCCGGTTCTAATCCCAGTGGCCCTGCTTCCCTTCCAGCTCCCTGCCTGTGGCTTGGGAAAGCAGTCGAAGACGGCCCAAAGCCTTGGGACCCTGCACCCGCGTGGGAGACCTGGAGGAGGCTCCTGGCTCCTGGCTTCACAGCTCCAGCTGATGCTGGGCGCTTGGGAAGTGAATCATCGGATGGAAGATCTTCCTCTCTGTCTCTCCTCCTCTGTATATCTGCCTTTCCAATAAAAATAAATAAATCTTAAAAAAAAAAAAAGTAGGGTATTCAGTTCCATCCATAGGATTATATTATTTTTCTACAGGCTATTCCTAAATCTTTACAAACTTAAACAATACTCACACCATTAATAGTAATTGTTACAAGCATCTAAAACAACCAAAGGAACAAACTACATCATTGCAAAGTCTATGCTAATTGCAAAACAGGCAATTCTGCTTTTCAAAAATGTATCTTTTTATCTTTGTTTACTTTTTACCTAATGCTGCATGACCAGTTCAGAAATGCATGCCATACCTTCTCAACTAAGGACAACAGACTCTGTAACCTGGAAGGAACTAAGAGTCAACCTCACAGCTCTTCTCTGCTGCTTGCTTTCCTTTCTGTAAAATGGGCAGCTTCTTCCTCAGTCGGGTAAAGTGAGAAGTGCATGGTATTTTCCAAAGCACATGGAAAATGGAATTAAAAGATGCTGATTTTGACGCAAAAAAAATAAAGAGATCCTTGCATACATATGAGAGTTCACTAAGCACAAGCTGGCACCAGTTTGATCCTCAGAATGTTTTAAATCATCTGGATTTGATAATCTCTGGACTTTCACTTTAGGATAGTCATAGGCTTTGGGATCTCCCCTCCCCCATTGGTTTCCCCTACATTATTACAACAGTGTAGTCCTAAAACAGTCTCAAGTCCATCACTCTGCTACTTAAATTTAAATGTATCCTGACATCATGGATAGTACAGACAATGGCAGAAAGCCCAGCATCCTTGACTGGAATCCCAACCCCTAGGCAGAGAGCTAGATGGGAAGTGGAACAGCGGGGATTAGAACCACGGCCACATGGTATTCCAGCACACGCAAGGCAAGAATTTAGCCATTGAACCATTGTGCTGGACCCACCCAGTTCTTCTGATTTAAGGGGTAGCATCTATTTCCCCACTGACCTTCACTTGTTAAAACAGGTTCATTATAGCAAACATGGAAGTTCAACAGAGAGTATTCATCAAAACCAAGGGAGAAGCAGCCCTGAAGGGGCAACCCCTGCTGAGATGCACCTGGGATCCCATCCTACCAACACTTGAAACACTGAATCCTGAGCTTGACCTCATTGAGTACTAGCACCTTAAGAGCCATTTAAGGTCAGAATGCATAGTAAGCCAATGTTGTAGATACCAAAGTGACCAGAAGGTACCCAAATGCGGTGGATTCACTGCCGTTTCAATCACATCAGCCAAAGATTTCTCAAGCATTAATGAGACACTTCCAATACCACCTCTCTTTTAATAAGTGTCATGGAAGCTTTTGCCCTTGTAACATGGCAAGTTAAGGCAACATGTTCGAACTGTGCTATTCATGAACAGGTAAATAAATTTAGCATGCTGCAATAAACATTCTTCCTAATAAAAAAGGACAAATACGAACCTACTGCAAGATTGTTAGTGTAAGGCTTGTTAGGTAAAGCTTCTGTTTTATGTATATTTAAAATCAGCATGGACCACGTATCACTTTTTCTTAAAAAGATTTATTTATTTATAGTGGAAAGACAAACATGCAGAGAGAAGAAATACAGAGAAAGATCTTCCCTTTACTCACTCATTCACTTCCCACGTGGCCACAACAGCCTGGAGCTGAGTCAAGCCAAATCCTGGAGCTTCAACCAGGTCTCCCATGCGGGTGCAGGGTCCCAAGGCTTTGGGTCGTCCTCCACTGCTTTCCCAGGCCACAAGCAGGGAGCTGGATGGGAAGCAGGGTGGCCAGGATTAGAACCGGCACCTATATGGGATCCTGGCGCATGCAAGGTTGAGTCTTTAGCCACGAGGCTATCACACCGGGTCCAGATCACATTTTTCTTAAGCAGGGCTGAGGTCCAGAAACCTTGAAGCAATAGGAGGTGGGCCCGGCACAGTAGGCTAGCAGCTAAAGTCCTCACCTTGCACGCACTGAGATCCCATATGGGCACTGGTTCTAATTCCGGTAGCCCCGCCTCCAATCCAGCTCCCTGCCCATGGCCTGGGAAAGCAGTGGAGGATGCCCAAAGCCTTGGGACCCTGCACCCCTGTGGGAGACCTGGAGGAAGTTCCTGGCTCCTGGCTTCGGATGGGTTCAGCTCTGGCCGTTATGGTCACTTGAGGAGTGAATCACTGGACAGAAGATCTTCTTCTCTGTCTCTACTCCTCTCTGTATATCTGAGTTTCCAATAAAAACAAATAAATCTTACAGAAAAAAAAAAAAAAAACCCAGAAACAAGAATCGGCTCACTTGCCTGGGTATATTAAGGTAACTTAGATGGCACTCATTGTTCTTGTATTACCAGAAAAGGCAGCAAGGGGCTCTTTTCTCCTTCCTCTCGAATTTATTTTACTTCTCATTTAAACGCCCCTACTCACCCTTCTTGCTCATCATTCAGAGTAATATCTGAACTATACTGTGTCCTTTATTCACATTACAAGACTTGACAAGACTTACTAACAAGCTCCTTAATGTCTAAGCACTCTTTAAACATTCGCATAGGCATTAAAGAATTTCTGATTTCAGGAGTAAAGCCATCATAAACACTGGGGAGAAGACATCCAAAAAAAAGCCATGACCCATGCTTTTGTATGTGGGATTTAGAACTCCACGCTTTCTTCACCTTTGCTCTGATCACCGGTGCACAGTTCAAAATTTAGCATCACTTGTCATCTAAGAATTGTGTAACTAGAGAACTATTGTACCTATTTGAGGTAAAGTGGAATTCAGACTTGACAACACTGATCATTTCAGCTGGAACTCAGTTGTAAAGAGGTCCTATAGTAAGGTCAAACAACTGGGGCTGGCACTATGCTGTAACACTCTAAGCCCCAGCCTGCGGCAACCGCAAGTACCAGATGCGGGTCCAGCTTGCAATCCTGCTCCTGGCTTCTGGGATGGGAAAGATCTCTGTTGCTGCTGGTCCTTCTTTCAGATAAATGAACTTAACAAAGCATGGGGGAGAAAAATCACCAGGAATGGATGGGTGGTAGAGACTGTGGCTAGATACCAGGGACAAACCTCTGCGTTCCTTCACGGCTTACCACTATCATTACCCAAAAGCTGCCAAGAAACTTCTTAAATGCTAACTGCACTGAAAAACAAATGATTACAGGAAATGTGGACAGCTTGCATCCCGAAGCCTCAGATTTAATATGTCCCACATTCTCCAGGAAAAACTTTAGGGAGCAACCACTTCTTTTTTTTTATATATATACACCATAAGGCAGCCACAGAATCTAGAATACTGTACAAAAGGAAGATTTTTCTATGACTTCAGAGGAATGGGAAAAATCGTCAAAGCTCTGTTGCATAATTAAAAAGATTAAACACTATAGAAAATATGAAATGTGGGAGGAGTCACTTATTTGAAAGAGAAGTGGTTTAGAACAACTACATTACCACGTAACAAAATATCTTTACCAGTTTTGAACTCAAATCTAATGACAGACTTTTCAAAACACATATTACGAAAAATCAATTTTTATAATAGAAAGAAGAAGTACTCTAAAATAGACAGGATTAAAATATTCAATCCAGAAGGTAAGAACTGCTTCCGAGTTGTAAACTGGGTTAACATTATTCTGAATTTTTAGTTTTCTGATCTACGATAAAAACAAAGCTTTCCCGGAAAGGTGAAGAGTCACGCACAACCACAAGATTTCTCTCATTTAGTGAGTATGCTTAAGGACGAGCCATAGCTTATTTGAGAGTGAAGACGGCACACTGCACAACTCAGGAGTTTCACTGGAAAGGTGATGTGAGAGCATGCCAGCCAGGCTTTGGAACGTCAGGTTAAGTTGTACGCACTTTAGCCAAATGTCTTGTAACTTCCAAAAGAGGAATAAGCAACAGGCCAACATGACAAGCCCAACTCATGACAAAGTCCCCGATCTTCCTGCAGCCCAGGCTGGCGTGCAGCAGGTGCCTGCATGGCCAGCAGCAGGCTGGTGCTGGTCCAGATTCAGACGGACGTTCCAGGCTCAAGAGGACAAGTGAGCGCAGGCTTGGGGCCAGGCAGCACCTGCCCCGGCACTCAGGCCTCACCCAGGTCCCCTGGTCAGGCAGCACCTCAAGCCAACAGAGGAAACAAAGTCAAGCTGGACAAGCGGAGGAGGGATCCCCTGCCTCCGACACCCTGAGCGCCAGCGGAGGTGGTCCAGCACCCTGCTTCCTGTCATCCATCCGGGGAGACTCGAAATCTTCGCTTTGGCTTGGTCCATAGTTACAGGTATCTGGGGAAGAAACCAGCAGATGGAAGATCTTTCTCTTTCCCTTTCACATAAATAAAATGGTAATTAGAAAAACAGACTATGGGGACAACAAACTACAACCTCTAAGAGTTCCTGCACAGTCAACAATGAAGAGACAACACACAGAATAGGAGAAAGTATTTCCAGGTTATCTACCTGATGGAGGTTAGTAACCAGAGAATGTAAGAAGTTCAATAGTAAAATGACAAAGAATTCAATTTACAAAGGGAAGGTAGATCTAAACAGTATTTCTCAAATGAATACATAGAAACGGCCAAAAGACACCTAAAAAATGATGAAATCACTAATCATCATGTAAATACGAAACCGCAATGAGATATCAACATACTCCAATTAAGCTAGGAGCAATTAGATGAAAGATAACAAACGCTGGTGGGGTGGGAAGGAAGAAGGGCACCCCTGGATGCTGTTAGCAGGCACAGAAGTCAGTGAGGACAGTCACCATGGCAAACATACAATAGGACCCAACCATCTCCATACTGGGCGCATGCCCAAAGCAAATGGAGCCATTCTCTGCAGAAGATGCTCAGGGCAGCACCGCGCACAGGAGCCAAGGAGCCAAGGAACCACCTGTGTCCACAGCCGACAAGGGGACACCTAAACATGGCACATACACAAAGTGGAAACCATTCAGCCACAGAAAACCATGGAAGCTTCCCCTCTGCATCAACATGGATGGAACCGGAGGTCGCTGCGTTAAGGCAGCCAAGTAGAGAGACAAACACTACGTCACTCACCCTCCAGTGGACATGTCAAAGTTGATCTCAGACAAGCCGAGAACATACAGTGGTTACCAGAGGCTGGCAGTGGTATGAGCAAGAAAGGGATGAGAACAGGTTGATCAATCAAGGTAGACAAGCCCAAGAAATTCTGCGGTCCTACTGCGCAGCAGGTGACAAACTAACAATCCGTATTGTATATTTATCTCAAAAACAAAACAAAACCAAAGAAGTTTAATGTTTGCAGGGGTAGATATGTGTAACCTGACCAGACATTACACAATGTAGACATGTATTCAAATGTCATCTGATATTCTAGAAACATGTAAAATATGTATGCATCAGCTAAAAGGTTTTCAATTTTATGAAAGAGGGATAGAATCACAAAATTGGAAGAAGGGAATCAGTTTCCAAACTGGAAAGGGATTATCTATCTATCCATCCATCCATAGATTATGTAGACACAGATCTATCTATACCTACACAGATATAGCCATATTTGGGGGGTAAAGTAGAGCTAAAAGTCAGTTCTCTGAATTGACTAAGACATTTAAAAATTTCAAGTAATTCTATCCTTGAGTGTTTTCCAACTTTTTTTCTATCACAAAAATAAAGCCATGTTCCTGATACGGTATTTACATGTATGTTAAAGAAAGCATGTAATTAGCAAGCACGACCAGGGTTCAATTAACATCTCCTGATTTTGCAAGCAGTATAGTTTCCATTACCATACAGACGCCATCACTTGAAACAGGTACTTTAAAAGTGACTGCAGTGTGTGGAACGGACTGGATAGCACAAGAAACCAGAAGCAAGAAGCTATTATAATCACTGCTCAAACACCACAGGTTCACTATTTTTGACGAGTTGTCAGGGACAAAATATCTGCATTTTTATTACTTAAGTCCAAAATCAAAAGTTTAAACTTCAACGTCTTATTACACAGTCTAAGGCAGTGTCCCCAGTGTCTCATTCATGCGGTGTGCATATACAAGTCAAAGAAGTTACCTTAGGCATCCCCAGATTCCTAAGCACAGTGACCCGTGTCAAGCGCTATATATGCACATGTCTAGCATTTTTTAAAAATTATGTGGTTGTTACTAACACCATATTTATTTATTTTGAATTCAGTTCAGTCAGTTCTTCAACGCATTTTCTTCTGTACAAGCCTCACACTGGTCCAAAAGTTAACTGGATCGTTTTAATAAAACACCCAAAGTTGAGAGCTCTGTGTTAAGCATTATGCTTGCCTTGTCCTCCACTGCTTTCCCAGGCCGTAAGCAGGGAACTGGATGGGAAGTGGAGCATTCAGGACTAGAACCAAAGCCCTTATGGGATCCCAGTGCTTGCAGGTGGAAGATCAATCAATTGAGATATCATGCTGCCCCACCTATAATTTCTACCCATGTAATGGACACTGGCGACCATCAACACTATGTGAAGGGTGATAGCAGATAATTAAGTCCATTCTCTACCCTTAGAGGCTGAATTTCAACCTACAGAACTCTGAAACGCAAATGCTTACAAATCTGAGAAACACAGAAATTTGGGACAGCGCGATAATCCTTCCCTTGCAAGTATCAGCATTCCACTTGCCTACAGGAAATAGGTGCTTTCTTGCCCTCACTCCCTGGTCCTTCCAGCACTTTCTCTGAACTCTGCTGAAGCCCTCCCATGCTTTCATGGTCTCCAGTGCCTCAACCTCTTCGATGACCACAGCTCAGGAACAATCCTGACCGATTCTGCTCCACGTTTACACTGACCTATTCAACCTACAGCTAGTCCCTCTGGAAGGAGGGATAAGCCGATTCAGCTTCCCTGGCTGCCAACCGCCTCTCACAGACTTACCATACCCACCTAAACCTTTACCTCTATCCGTCAGCAACCCTGATTTCCACATTTCTGTTGTATCTTAGAGCAACCCCTGTTTTAACTAAGTTTATCCTCCTCTCCTTTGCAATGTCTTCCTATGATTTTTTATTTTTCTTAATTTTAAAAAAAGATTTATTTTATTTGAAAAGAAGAATTACACAAGGAGAGAAGGTGAGAGAGAGAGAGAGAGAGAGAGAGGTCTCACGCACTGGTTCAGCCCCAAGCAGCGACCACAGCCAGGGCAGGCCGGGCAACTTCTTCCGGCTCCCCCATTTGGGTGCAGGGACCCAAGAATTTGGGCCATCCTCTGGTGACTTCCAAGGTGCGTGAGCAGGGAGTTGGATCAGAAGTGGAACAGCCAGGGTCAGATCTGGGGCAAACACTGGGTGTTGGTACTGCAGGCTGCAGCTTTACCTGCAATGCCAGAGGCGGCCCCCTCTTCTTTTTTCTTAAAAATAACAGAGAGAGAATAAGGTCACTCCCTGAACGCCCTCACTAGGCTGGGGTGGTGTGTTGTTGAGCTGGGACCAACGCCCTGAGACAGGAACTCATTCAGGTCTCCCACTTCACGTCAACAACTCCATGAACTGAGCCATCCATGCTGCTGCCCAAGATCCACGTTCGCAGGAAGCTGGAGCTACTTATGAACCACACAAGATGGACATTTGGTTAACTGCTGGGTTAGGTGCCTTCCCCGGCACCTCCCACAATCTTGCTTGACCCCCTCGACTCATTTCTCCTCACTGATCCCTTATCCTACCAAATGGCACCTTTCAGTTTAGGTGTCAGTGATGGACCACACGGTATTCATAACACAAAACTGTATTTTTTTTCCCTCTTTATAACTAAGTTGTGAACCTGGCATAGCAGCCTAGTGGCTAAAGTTGTTGCCTTGCATGCGCCAGCATCCCCTATGGGCCCCAATTCATATCCTTTCTGCCCCACTTCCCTTCCAGCTCCCTGCTTGTGGCCTGGGAAAGCAGTCGGGCCTGGGACCCTGCACCCATGTGGGAGACCTGGAGGAGGTTTGTGGCACCTGGCTTTGGATTGGCTCAGCTCCAGATATTGCAGCCATTTGAGGAGTGAACCAGTGGTGGGATGATCTTTCTCTCGGTAAATATTTCTAATAAAAATAAAGAAATCTTAAAAACAAACAAAAAAAACTGTAGTGAAGCATTGAGCGATCTTTCATAATCCTTGTAAGAGCCTCTGTAATGCTCTCTGTCCCTTGTCTTAGCTCATTTCACGGTCTGACAGCTTACTGTTAAATGCAATCCTTCATACAGTCATCAGAATCGACTTTTTTTTTTTCCAGAACCTACTTTCTGAAACCAATGTCCCTCCAAAGATCCAAAGTAGCTACTTTAAGCTTTTTTTTTTTTTTACTAAAAACAACAACAACAAGAACAACAACCACAGAAACCTGAATGCTGACAGTAAATCTCCAGGGTCAGGCTGGGGGGCGGTGGGAGTCCAGACACAGACACTTTTCTTCTTAACACCTCGTCACTTGTCCTGTGACTAAAGAGTGGCAGTGTAGAACTGTCCCCAATCACTGTCATTGGTCTGTGTATCAAGTCTGAACATAGCATCACCTTTCGCTTGTGCCGTGTGCACCTGCTGCTTCACTGGTCCTCAAAGTGGGAACTGGGGACTCTGCCGCCATTCCAGGGGATCTGCGAGGAGCACAGCGTCAATCTGCCCATCCATGATGTGTCATGCCCATCCATGCGTGTCATCCCACCTTGCAAACTTACTTGTTGTTACAGTCTGCCATCTTGTAAAGAACATTCAGCCAACCTGACCCAAATTAGCTGTTCGCTTGCTAATTTGTGTATTAGCCAAATAAGCATGTCTTCACAGGGAAGTAACAACGTGAGAGCCGTACACAACCTCAGCACCTTGATTTTTCCCTCTTCAATAGGAGGGCCTAACAAGGCCGAAGCTAGCGGACAACTTACAGGATGACAGGTGGAAAAATATTCATTTTTAATGGCAATCAAGAAATTCAAATGAAGATCAAGTTCATTATAAATACTCGTGCTTTACTGTCCACTGCAGTAACTGACAACTTCCACAAGACACGCATATTGTCAGGGGCCAGCACTATAGCACAGTGGGTGAAGCGCTTGCCCGGGAAGCTACTATTCCATTCGAGTGCCAGCTCCTGCACCACCTGCCACACCACTGATCCAGCCCCCTGCCAGTGTGAGCAAGGAAAGAAGTCCGAGAAGGCCCAAGTCCTCCCCAGGAGACCCAGCAGAGCCAGCCCAGCCATCAGCAGATGAAGATCTATCTCTCTCTCTGAGACTCCACCTTTCAAATAAATGAGATACATATTCCTAAAAAGTTGCTTATGAACTTTTATTAAATGTTATATCCTCTTATTTTCTATTTCTACTCCTAGAAGGACCTATAATAAAAATAGAGGCTTTATGAATATTAACCCAAGTATATGTAATAGCAGACAATCGAATGGTGTAAACATTCAACTCTGGGGAAATGGTTAGGTTATAAATCATCAAGTAAAATATCATATAGCCACCTAAAATTGTTTTTACAAAGCAATAGTGGAAGAAATAGAGAGATTATTAAAATTGAAAGTTAAAAACAAATCAGTAAGGTTGACGTTTGGTCTACATACACTGTAGGACCCCACACCTTCCTATTAGACAGCCTCGGTTCAAAGTCTGCCTCCATTCCTAATCTCATTTCCTGCTAATACGCATTCTGGGGCACAGCAGGCAGGGCTCAGGTAGGTGGTCCCTGGTACCCATGGGGGAGACAGCCCTGGGCTGCTGGTATTCAGGCTGTGAACCAGAATGGACGCTCTGCTTCTCAACAGAAACAAATATCTAAAAAACAAAACAAAACAAAACAACCCTAAAAAGAAATACAAAATTTTGTAATAGGAGGCCAGACAGAATAATACAAAATGTACTGTGCCTGCAATCAAGGCCGCTATGAATTCCCATTTCACTTTCCTAAGTGTAAGGGATTACATTAACTTTTATAACTCACATTTCTGAAACCAGCAGAATTATTTTAAAATGGAACTGAGTTATAACGGCTAGCTTATCTCTAAGGCTCAGATTTTGAAATGTATTTTTAAGCCATATCAGAATTCAAGAATAGAAAATCAGCTGATCTATTCTCCAACCTCCCATCAAGGGAAAAGGCAGCCCTCTACCTATACACTACCGGCAGTCTTAATTATAACCATAGCTTATCAAGCCAGGAAATTAAAAAAAAATACCAAAAAACAGCCTTAGTCATCAAGTCTCCGATATAAAATCACTTAACTGTATGCAGACGGTACTACTGGAAGTAAAGGGAAATTCATTTAGTTCTGCACCAAGATCCACACTGGGAATCCCCAACTCGCCCCCAAAGCATGAGTACTAAGGCTACTTGTTCTGTTTGGGAGTCCTGCCAGGCACCTGCTCCCAGGGTCTCCATCAGCACCCTTTCCCCTTCCTGAGGAGGTGCCCAGGGGTCCCGCTGGGGCACCTGCTCCCAGGGTCTCCATCAGCACCCCTTCCCCTTCCTGAGGAGGTGCCCAGGGGTCCTGCCAGGCACCTGCTCCCAGGGTCTCATCACCACCCCTTCCCCTTCCTGAGGAGGTGCCCAGGGGTCCTGCCAGGCACCTGCTCCCAGGGTCTCCATCACCACCCCTTCCCCTTCCTGAGGAGGTGCCCAGGGGTCCTGCCAGGCACCTGCTCCCAGGGTCTCCATCACCACCCCTTCCCCTTCCTGAGGAGGTGCCCAGGGGTCCTGCCAGGCACCTGCTCCCAGGGTCTCCATCAGCACCCCTTCCCCTTCCTGAGGAGGTGCCCAGGGGTCCTGCCAGGCACCTGCTCCCAGGGTCTCCATCAGCACCCCTTCCCCTTCCTGAGGAGGTGCCCAGGGGTCCTGCCAGGCACCTGCTCCCAGGGTCTCCATCAGCACCCCTTCCCCTTCCTGAGGAGGTGCCCACGGGTCCTGCCAGGCATCTACTCCCAGGGTCTCCATCAACACCCCCTTCCCCTTCCTAAGGAAGTGCCCACGGGTCCTGCCAGGCACCTGCTCCCAGGGTCTCCATCACCACCCCTTCCCCTTCCTGAGGAGGTGCCCAGGGGTCCTGCCAGGCACCTGCTCCCAGGGTCTCCATCACCACCCCTTCCCCTTCCTGAGGAGGTACCCAGGGAAAAGGAGAGACCAGCAGGCAAGCTTCAAGTCTTCAAAAGAAAAAACATATATTAACAAAACCTGAACACCTACCCTCTATTACTGGTGTGGGGAGTGTCTCAAAGCCGACTAACAAGATAATATTACTTCAGGCCAAGGACCTGTATATTAAGTAGTTAACCATTGCAACGCCAAAGCTTTACCAGTACCCAGTCTCTTTAAAATGTGGGAAGATATTTCAATACTAAAAGGCAATGGCACCTGCACCTTAAAACCAACACACTCGGAAACCAAACCCAGTCGTTTTTCTAGACATTTAACTTAGTATCCATTTCATAATCGAATGCTGGCAGTTAGGTCACTCTCCTCAGAGGTCTAACCTCCCCTCCCCTCGAGCAGAAATTTCCCTCTCTTCATTTCCCATTACCGACCCCCCCCCACCGCCGCCAGAGCGAAGAAGCAACCACTTCCCAAAGCCCCACTTCCTTTTCCATGCCTGAGACCTCCAGGGTTTCCAACGCCCTAGTCTTGCGCAACATCCGTAGGAGCAGCGGCCGCAACCACCACCGCCTCCCAAGCCGGGAAACAACCCCTAGAGGGAACATTGTCCAGCAGAAAAATAAAAGGGGCGGGGAAGGGGTGGGGGTTAATGTAAGGAAGTCGACTTCTGGTCCCACGCCTTCCAATCGGACCCCCTCACCGTGGTATCTAGGGCAATTTCACCGAGGCGACTTTTAACCCTCGCCTCCTCGGGTGCCCGTCTGCCCTAGCGGAGGGCGGAAAGGGGGGGAGGGCGCAGTGGGAAAGGGAGGCGGGAAAGGTTATCTCCCAGTTCAGGGCTCCGGCCGTCAGTCGCCTCCGCCCCATCAGGACTATTGTTCCCAAGTTCCCCACCCCCACCCCGGATAGGAAGTGCTGGTCACATCCCCTCGGCCTGCGCCAATATCCCCCTGGGGACTCCGAAGCCGGGGGCTTCCTTCGGCCGGACCCCCCAACCTACACTTTACCCCCACGTCCCCCTCCGATCTCAGCTCGCTCTGACCCCAAGACCACCTTAAAACCTGGGTCAGCTGGGGGAGCAGACGGGACCGACGTGGGTAAACGGGAAGAGGTGAAGCGACCGCCAAGATTTCCTTAAGGACAAGCTTTGAACCAACGCTGGAGGTAATCGCGAACCCCGAAACGGCACGATTACTACCAGGCTCCTTTGCAGGCAGTGGGATTGCCCCCTCGCCCCATGAGTAAATGCCAACCTCTGCACCCCTCCACCTCGGGCCCCGCTTTACGTGCCCGCCCGCAGCCAGACACGCTGCCCCGACCCTCTCCGGGTGGACTGCCAGAATAGGACTGCAAAGAAGAGCCCACCCCTCTCCAATCCTCCGCATCACCCCCGGCCTGCACCTCACCCGCCTCGGGCTCCCGGGCCTGAGAAAACAATAGGTGGTCGCGGCGGGGGCCCGGTGCAAGAGTCTGGGTTCTCCGGGGCCGCGCCCTGATCAACCCGGGGCGCCCGCAGGAGGACAGAGACGAGGCCGAGGGGAGAGGGTGGGTGAAGGAGCCCATCTCTCTCTCTCTCTCTCTCTCCTCCCACAGGGCCGGCGAGACCACCCGGCCCTCGGGGAGCTGCTGCTGCTGCTGCTGCTGCTGCACGCCCCGCACCTCATCGCTGCACACAAAGCACCCGGCGACCCGCGAAGAGGCGACACACACACACACACACAGCACACGCCACTCACCATGAAGTCCCGGGCGAAGTTATCTTCTCCATTGTGATCGGGACTCTTCATGGCCTGGACCCTCTGGATGAATTTCCTCAGGATCTCCACTTGCTCCATCCTCCCGCGTCCCCGGGGCTGCGGTCGCTGACCCCCACTACTCCTCCTCCTCCTCCTCCGTCGCCGCCCGCCCGCCCGGCGCACCGCCCGCTCGGTCTTCCCCAGTTCGCCTCCCCCCCACCCCGACTGCCAGTCTTCCTCTCCCGCCCGACCCCCGCCCAGCCCCGCCGCTCCCTCCTTCCTCCTCCTCCTCTTCCCCACCGCCCGAGGCGGCGGCTGCGTCGGTCCACCCCCCCACCGGCCCCGGATCCCGACACCACACAACTCCCTGGCTCTCCCCCCCACCGGACCGGGCGAGCCGCTGCGGGCTAGCGCCAACCCCCAACCCCGGCTTGATCCATCCTCCTTCCCCGCCCTCCCCTCCTCCTTCTGTCCGCCGCCGCCTCAGGAACACGGATCCCCCGCTCGCCCTGCCCTCCCTCTTCCCGGTTCTTCCTCCCTCCCACCCCCCACTCGCAGCCGCCGCCGCCGCCGCCGCCGCTCCCCACGGGCGCGCCCCCGTCGCCACCCAGACGCGCGCCCCCGCCGCCACCCAGACGCGCGGCCCCGCGCAGCCGGCTCCGCCCCGAGCGCGACGAGCGAGTTGGGGCGCCCGGGCCACGCCCCCGGGTCCTTCCCACCGTGTCGCTGACCTCACATCCGGGGCGTGGCCCACCCCGAGAGCCTCCTGGTGGGATGAAAGGCGCGAGTCTCAGGGCGTAGAGGGGTGAGGCCTGTGGGAAGAAAGGCATGCTGGGCAATGTAGTTCCCAGCCCGGTAGGTGGCAGGCGTCGGCGAGAAGGCGGGTGCCCGGTTCTCTCAGGCTTTGGCACCGGAAGGGCATAGCTACGGCTGAGAGGAGAGCCAAAGGTTTCTTGGGTGACAAGGCTGTTCCCTCTGCAGATCTGTTTAGATTCAGGTGAGTGCGCGCCTGGAATGCGAAGTGTGTCCTTCAGAGACCGAGTACTTGGTAAGCGCTACACTGTTTTCCAGAACGTCCGGGAATTCGTCCTCCTACGTTTGAATTCCCAGCACTTCAGAAAAAGCCAAAGGCTCTGAGGAATGGACTTTGTGGATAACGTCTCAGTAAATCGGGTTATCCGTCCTGGTCTGACGCCTCCTCTAATAAAGTGATTGGCCCAGGGTCCACCAGACATGACATTACCATATCCTGGCAGCTGTTTTCATTGGATATCAGAAAAAAAAAAAAAAAGCAGGATCCGGAGCTAAAACACCTCCCGGGATAACTCACTGTAGACACCCATTTCACCCTCGGAAAGGAGAGAAAAGTTAGACTACAAAGAAAGGGGTACACAATTAGGAGTTCCTCCACTTTTCGTTTGTGTGTTTTGTTTTGGTTTTTTTTTTTTTCACGTTAAGTCACACAGAGCTGTCACTTCATGCCCTGATTCTTCCAGCAGCTGCCAGCTGGGTCTGCCCTGGGTCCCCTCTCTCCCGCACACGAGTGAGGGGAAGACAATTGCTCGAACCTTCTTTCGGCCTCCCAGGAGGTACCTGAGCAGGAGCCAGAGCTGGGACTCGAACCCAGGCATTCTGTGGTGTCACTCAGGCACTAACCACCAGACCAAGGGCGCTTGTCCCTGTCTTCCATTTTGCAATATAATGCAATGATTTTTTTTTTTTTAAAAAAGATTATCTTGTATTTCAAAGGCAGATTTAAAGAGAGACAAAAACCTTCCAATCTGCTGGTTCGCTCCCCAAACGGCTGTGGTGACCTGGGCTGTGATGAAGCCAGAAGCCCCGAGCATCCTCTGGGTCTTGGGTGGCGGGGGACCTGGGGACTTGGGCCATTTTCTGGTGTTTTCCCAAGCCTGTTCGGCATCTCTGTTTTGTTTGACTTTCATTGGCAAGCCTCTTTCCTTCAACACTTGAGGGCTGCTCAAGCTCTCAGCACCTACCTCTGGCATCTACAACAAGTTAGGAAAAATTAAAGTGACCTCCGCAGTTTTCAACGCTTAGAGAGGCTTAGCCGTATTATCCTTGGTGCCGACCTTGTGTTTTCTTCTCAAAGTACATTTGGGTCTCGTTTCAATTTCCAGATTTTGTTTTTGAGCACCTCAAGATTTGAGAGGGGTTCTGTGTGCTTGCGAGGGATACACAAATTAGGGGTGGCTCCTTCTGAGCCAAATACAGCGTCGTTGAGGAGACAGGAAAACCAATAAACTCTGGGTCCTTTCAAGTTAATAGAGGCCAGATGAATGAGTGATTTAACAATTCTGGGAAGAGAGAATTGTGGATCAAGCCATCAGAACACAAGGGGGTCGTAAGAGTGGACCTTGAAGCATGAGTGGTGAACAGGAGGGAGAAAACCCACGAAAAGAAAGGCTGGGGGAGGGGAGGGCCTGCGAACAACAGTGCAGAAGTTGGAATAGAACTTTTTTTTTTAATAGGTGGGAAGGCTCTCAAATAGGCTGGACTCGAGTGTTTGCCCTGTCAAGGCTATGAAGGTGACACCACAGCAAGGGAAGCCACCAGAGGTTTCTGAAGGTAGAGGTAAAAATAGCGGGGGGGGGGGGGGAAATAACCATTTTTGGATAAATAATGACTTAATAGGAGGAGAGAGTGAGCTGAGGCAATTTCACAAGCCAAATACAAAAGCTAAGACGACTGGAAGTGCAAATACAAGGATATAGATGGAGTAAGGTATTTCAGAGGAACTGTGCAGGAGCTGGTGTTGGGGTGCAGCATGTTTAACTTGAAGTCGCTGCCTGCCCTGCTTCCCATTCAGCCACCTGCTAATGTGCCTGGGAGGCAATGGATGTGGTCCCAGGACCCAAATGGAAAATGCTGCTAGCTCACATCTGGTCCAGCCTGTGTTTATGGCATCATCTGGGAAGTAACCCAGCGAATGGAACGTATCTCCTCTCTCTCCCTCTCTGTCTGTTGCTCTGCTTTTCAAATAAATAATTATTTTAAATATTCTTGGGTTACAGAACAAGGTGGGGTGGCAGGGAAGGGACAGAGAGAGCACTTTCTTGTGCTGGTTCATTCCTTCATGGCTGGACCAGGTCGAATCCGGGAGCCCAGAGCTGCGTCCAGGCACTGGGTCATTTTCCACTGCTTTCCCAGACAGCTGGATACCAAGTGGAGCAACCAGAAATCAAACTGGCATCCATACGAGATCCAGGCAGCAATTTTGTCCTCTATACCATACCATTGGCCTCAGTAAATATAAATGTTTTAAAGAAGCTTAATCATTAGAAAGAGATTTTAGACTTGATTGCTTGTTTCATGTTCAACATCCCTTTTCCCTTTAGCTCAGGTACAAAATACTGTCAGGTCTGCAGAACTTTTCATTTGGGGCGTATTTTTACCTTTGTTCTCATAGAAGCTCCCTTTGTGTCGTTCACAACATTATAGCTTTGTGAGGGTTTTTCTTTTTTAAACCCTGGAAATGAATTTGGTAACTGCTGTCTTCATTAATACCCAAAAAACACAGGAAGTGAGCAAGATGAGCTCACTGGTAGGAAACAAATGTTAGACTCAGGGACAGAACCCACAGGCCTGAGTTTCCGGCTTGTTGCCTAAACCATCGAGTCGCAGCACTTTTATCCCTGGGGTAATTTGGTGAAGCTTCAGGTAAGATTGCAAATCACTGCTGAGATTCTGATGTAACCTGCTTCACTCTGTACCCTTCGGTCCTCTCGCCCCTCTGAACTGTGTCTTAGATGAACCCTCTCTGGGAGGTGGCGGGCACTGAAGAAGGGAGGGAAATTCTTCTTTAGTTATTATTGGTACTCTTTACTCCCTCATTCCTACCCTTAGTCACAGCGAAAAAACAAACAGACAACCTGCTGACCATTTCTTTACTCAGGTTTTTTTTACTTTTTTTTTTTTTTCCCTTAATCAAATACAATCCATCCAATTGGAACCTCGGGATAAGGCCTTAGGACAAAATCTTCTTCATAGAAACTTCCAGACCTTAGTATCTCCGTGTTCTTTTATATGCCATTCTCTTTTTCTTCTTAGAATTTCATTCCAGAAAAGGTTACTAGATATTAATCTTTCTATGCAACTCAAAATGTAAAGATCACAGGACCTCAACTTGGAGAAGTTATTTACCCAAGGTCACCCAAGTGGCAGACCTGGAGCCAAAAGTTCGATGCTACCACACTCCAGTGAGAACTTCAGAGTGTTACACAACAAAGGCTACCTGTATAAAACCAGTCACTACAGAAGAACACAGAGGGGACGTCCACCTTCCGCCTCTAACTTTCCTGTCTCATGTTTATTATGCTGTTTCATTTAACATTCAAAGAGAGATTAAAATTTTATAAATAGCTTCAAAGTCAAATTCTACCTGAACATCTAATTAGGGATCACTTAACACAAGGCTGGTCATCAGCAAGGGCTACGAAATATGTTACAGGGTTGAGATACCTTTGTAGTCCTGCCCGGCCCACCCTCCCCAGATACAGTAAAAATTCCTTTACTTGGAATTTTTATTGCTCCAACGCATGGGTAGCCTTACACTAAGGAGTGTCTTATACTTCTTATGTGTGTGTTTGGTTAAAAAAAAATAATAATATATGTATATATATAGTTGGAGCAGCAAGGATTTGAACTGGTACACACAGTTGGCAGCTTAAACTATGGCACCCTGATGCTGGGCATCGTTCATACCTTTTCTTTTTTTTAAGATGGGTTTGTTTTTATTTGAAAGGCGGAGTTCACAGCGCAGAAAGAAAAAGAGAGAGACCTTCCATCCACTGACTTACTCCCCAAATGGCTGCAACAGCCAGAGTTGGGTCAGTTTGAAGCCAACAGCCGGCAGCCAAGATCTTTTTCACAGTCTCCCTCATGGATGTAGCGGCCCAAGTACTTGGGCCATGCTTCCCTGCTTTCCAAGGCCATAGCAGGGAGCTGGAGCAGCTAGGAATTGAACCCACACCCATATGAGATACTGGCACTGCAAGCAGAGGCTTAACATGCTATGTCATGGTACAAACCCTGCTCCTGAGTGATTTGAACATTACGTATAGAACTGTAGTTTGTCCAAGCAGAACCCTCCATTAACTGTTCTCCAATATTAAAAGAGCAAGAAAGACTATACGAAATTAGATATAATATCAGAGTTTGAAAAACTCAATCTAGCACAATTTCCTGGAATTTTTTAACTTAAAAAAATGATGTGACAAATTGATTACACCATGCCTAAGATATTATATAATTTATATTATCACATAAATAGCAAAGATAAAATCCATGATAATTTTTTATCAAATCAAATCATTTTTCCAGAAAAATGTTTCATTATATTTAAGATATAAAATGGTACAGCCAGAATCCCAAAGTTTTAAAGGTGCATTGGATGATGAAATAACTCTATAGGATTATTGAGAATATTGAAAATTACTGTTGACTGATCCGAACTAATAACACTTTTGAATTTTGTTTTCTCTGCGTTCTTTGGGGAACTCTGTGTAAAACTTGCAAAGTTCTATTCTGCTGCTTCATGATTACCGCTTTGCTCTGGCTTGGTCCAAGCTACTGTCATCTCTCACATGCCTTTGATAATGGCCTCCTAACTGGCCTCCGCGTCCCACCCTACTTGCTTCTGCCACGGAAGGTCAGGAAGTTTGCTTTCAGAATGTGTTGCTGATCTCACTCCTCTGCTCAGAGCTTGGCAGTGACTTCCTGTGTCACAAGGGGATGGCCTGCAGTGTGCTCTGGGCTCCCTACATTATGGGATGGAATTGTGGGGAGAGCGTTTTTTGTTGGTTTCTTTTTTATGCTGCCATGATTGAGTAGCGTTGAATGTAGCTAGGGCCAGGAGGCTCCACCATCCTACACGTTCTGTCCTTGTGAAGAATTGTCTCTCGTCTTGCGTGGCTGGCTTTTTTAAGATCAACTTTTGAAGTGTAATTTGTAACAATAAAATTCATTCAAGTGTGCAGTCTGATGAGTGATGACTAAGGTATTCACCCATAAAATCACCATTAACCGTCAAAATCTGAATCATTTTCATCACCGCAAAAAAAAAAAAAGTTCTCTTGTGTGCCTTTGGTGTGATTTCTGAACAAGTCTTGGGATCTTCCCAGAGGTGTTTGTGATGACCTGCTTTTTAATCATCTGAGCCTAACTCCATTTTCTATGTAAACTGTTTTAGCAGGGTTTTAATATACGCTTGATTTTCCAGAAAGGCAACCAGAATATACATTAAGGAAAGATTTTTGTTGTTGCTGTTCAGAATTTTACCAGAGGTTTCACGGTTTGGAAAAATGACGGCAGAGATGACATCAGCCTCACGCTTTGTGGCATTTGAGACTAAGAAGTCGGTGCTGTAGTAGCTTGTGCTTTGTAGCCGTCGTGGTGATGGTGATTTTGCATAGAGGTGCAGACACATATTTCATCTTGTCTTTTGGGGTGTTCGTGTGTGTGCATTTACAGATGGAAATAGATAAAGTCATTTCATTTAGGTATCTGCTTAGATTAGATTACCTGATAGTAAGGGAAGAGTCTGAAACATGTGTTGAAAAGGGGACACTAGACTCTAGAAGCTCAGCCCTACGCATTCTGACCCAGCCCCTGGCTGCCAATAAGCCTGGAGCTCAGTAGACAGTTTGCTCTTGCTCTGGCCACTCGAGCTGCTGGCTTTCCTGCTGTGTCGTGTGTTTGTCTGTGAATGTCCACCTCTGGCCCTCTGTGTGTGCTGTGTGTCCCTCTTTGAGCATGCGCTCTCCCCAGGCATCCGCATGCCTCACTTTTGCCCCCTTTTCAGGTCTTTGCTTCAATGCTATCTTCCCGAGGAGGGTTGCCTGCTTTCTCAGATAGAACTCACTGCTTGAGGCCCAGCATGATGCCCTAGTGGCTAAAGTCCTTGCCTTGCATATGCCAGGATCCCATAAGGGTACCAGTTCATATGCTGGCTACTCCACTTTTGATCCAGCTCCCTGTTTGTGGCCTAGGAAAGCAGTAGAGCATGGGTCAAAGCCTTGGGACCCTTTACCCCGGTGGGAGTCTTGGAAGAAGCTCCTGGCTTTGAATCAGCTCAGTTCCAGCTGTTGTGGATATTTAGACAAGGACCAGCAGGTGAAGGATCTATCTCAAGTCCTTGCCTTTCATGCGCCGGGATCCCAAATGGGCACTGGTTCTAATCCCAGCTGCTCCACTTTCCCAGCTCCCTTCTTGGGACCCTGCACCCACATAGGAGACATGGAGAAGTTCCTGGTTCCTGACTTCAGATCAGCTCAGCTCTAGCCACTTGGGGAGTGAACAGCAGACATAAGATCTTTTTTGTTTCTCCTGTTCTCTGTATATCTGCCTTTGGGATAAAAAAAAAAATAAATAAATCTTATAAAGGAGGGCTACGTCTTATTAGTTGTTGTATTTCCAGTTCTATGCTTGATGCCTACAGCTACGTAATAACTATCAGCTGAATAAAGGATTATCTGCCTGCCAAGCAGGATGTTCTGTTAAATAAGTGAATCATTTTTCTATAATCCTGCTTATGCCACTGATCTGGTTTTGTTCAGGGATTGCTCAGGTAGAGTTTAGTTTGGTTTGAGCAATTTAAGTCAATTTTTAAAGTAGTAGGGGCCCAAATAAATGACATGTATTTGTATTAACAATGTTTCACTGCTTTATTCTTAAGACAGACATCATATATCGCCTCCAGCATCTGGGGCAAGTGATTAGTAATTTATAAATTCAGACTAATTATACCACATAGAGGACACACATCGGTGTGCCCCATGGGTATGGCTTATAAATAACTCTCAGTTATAGCTGCCAATCCTCTTAGGAAAAGAATACAACAAAAACCTTTATATAACTAGACATGAAATCAATCAACTTTTATTTCATAACGGAGAATAAATGGCACTTCTGTAGGTAGTTGATTTTGTATTATTCTTCTCTAGAAAAGCAAATTATGCAAAAGTTAAATTTTAAATTTTTACTTAATTTTTTTTTTTTTTGTAGGGTTGATCCAGAGGAGGATAGAAGGGGCGGGGGGAGAAAGAGAAGAGAAAGAAGAAAAAATAGAGAAAGGGAGGAGAGAGAGACACACACACACAGAGAAAAAAACAGCTTCTATCCACTGGCCCACCTCCCCAGCCTTTGGGCCATCCTCTGCTGCTTTCCCAGGTCACAGCCGGGATGTGGATGGGAAGTGGAGCAGCTGAGATGCGAACCAGCGCCCAAATGGGATGCCAGGTGTGCAAAGTGAGGTTTTAGCTAATAGACTATTGCCCCGGACCCCAAATCTCATTTTTAAGGCATTTACAATCTAGTTAGCAGGAATGCAATTAAATAATAAAAGATCGTAATCAAAATTGTAACAAAAGATTTGAGGTGGCATTGCAATGATTCTATCCGCAGGGAAAATTGAGAATGGAGTGGGGAATTTTCCAGAGAAGCTAATACTTGAGCTGAATCTCTGAAGAATGTGGTTTTATGGGCCATGAGGCTGGTGGGATAAGCAGCAGTGTGATCCAGAAGTTTGAAATTACTACGTGGTTAGTGGAACCATTGGACAGTGTTGAAGCATAGTCTGTGCCATGGGAAAGCATTGGGATAAGGCTGGAGTGGGCATAGGTCCGAACACAATGGTCTGGAACCGTTAAGGAATTTGCTCAAGCTGAAACCTACAGAAATATCCTGTAGGTTTCTGAGGGCCAGCAAAGGCCTTTCGGCAATGTAATAACGTGAGCTTACCTCACTGATGTGTCAGGGATGAAGTAGACATCTGGAACCAGAGATAAACTGATTTCATAGTCCCCACGAGTCACGTTGAGACCCCAAGCAAAGAATGTAGCAGTGGAGGAGTGGACATTTGGGAGACTCGCATCCCATCCTGCAGTGACTGGGTGAAGTCTGCATTTCTCTGCTTCCCATTCTGTTGCTTCCCTGCCACCCTCCTGGGAATCTTTGACTTCTAAGCTCCTGGCTTTGGCCTGGCTCAGCCCTGGCTGTTGTGGTGAACCAGGGAGTGAAACAGAAGATGGGAGAGATTTTTCTACCTTTAAAATCAGCAAAAAAAAAAAAAAAAAAAAAAAAATAGGGTCTGGCACGGTAGTCTAGTGGCTAAGGTCCTCAACTAGCATGCACTGGGATCCCATATGGGCACCAGTTCTAATCCTGGCAGCTCCACTTCCCATCCTGCTCCCTGCTTGTGGCCTGGGAAAGCAGTTGAGGAACGGCCCAAAGCCTTGGGACCCTGCACCCACATGGGAGACCCGGAAGAAGCTCCTGGCTTCAGATCGGCTCAGGTCCAACTATTGCGACCACTTGGGGAGTGAATCAGTGGACAGAAGATCTTCCTCTCTGTCTCTCCTCCTCTCTGTATGTCTGACTTGCCAATAAAAAATAAATAAAATATTTTTTTAAAAAATCAGCATAAAATAAATGACTACTTGTAAAAAGCCAATATGGCAAATAAAGAGTACAGATTAGCGAACCTCTAGAATCTATAGGACTTTCTGATTAAGATGGAGATTAAGGGAAGAGGAAGGAGTTGGGATGGAAATCACAATCTCGGATGCCTTCAAGAGTCAGGTGAAGTTGTAATGTAACTGAATCAATGGGAACTCACCATCTCTTGTGGGCAGTGTGAGAACCGCATGAACAAGGAGCTGATCCGAATCTCAGTATGACACCCGCTGTTCATCTCCAGGCGGGCAGGTGTGGCCTGCTGCTGCCTCATGCTCCAATCTTTTTACGATGATTTCCTTGGAAGATAGAGACAGAGCTCCCATCTTCTGATTCATTCTGCACATGACTGGGACTGGGACACACACACACACACACACATACACACACACACACACCAGGAGCTGGGGATTTGATCCAGGTTTGTCATGTAGGTGACGGGAATTCAACGACTTGAACCTTACTGGCTGCCTCCCAGGATCTGCTTTAGTGGAAGGCTGGAACTGACATAGCTGGGATTTGAACCTAGTTGCTCAGAGGGTCTGATGTGGATATCCCAACCAGGACCTTCATCACTAGACCAAGCACCTGCCCCTCATCTTCTGATTTTTTTAAAAAAGACTTATTTGTTTTAAAGAGTTACAGATGGTGAGAGACAGGAACTTTGCCCTGGTTCGCTCCTCAGATGGCTCAACTGGCAAGGGCTGGACCAGGCCAACCCAAAGCCAGAAGACTGGGGCTCTATGCAGGTCTCCCATGTGGGTACAGAGACCCAAGCACTTGGGCCATCTTGTGCTGCTTTCCCAGGAGCGTTAGCACAAAGCTGGATTGAAAGTAGAGCCCCCAGCACCCATATACAAAGCCAGTGTTGCAAGTGGTTACAGATGCACTCAACCTGTGGCACCAGAGTACAGCCCTCATCTTCTGATTTTATAAAGAAGTACATCTCTGTTCTTTGACATACAATCCCCTGAATGTCTAGACCGAATAAAAACAACTTCAGTCAACAAGCAGTCAGGTTGCAGCATTTGTTCTAGAGTGATTGTTGCTGCTTTTGCTGTTGTTGTAATTCTTGCACTCTTTTAAGGTCAATACCTAGAAGTATGAGCACCAACTGGCACATGCCAGGAGTGAGTGTGAATCATGTCAGGTTGGACTGCAGTACTCCCCTGGCAGGTACAAGATCTGGGGCTGGGAACATTCCTGCAGGGAAACTGTGGGCAATACCCTGCTAGGCTGTACCTGTCGCTGGTGAGCACAAGAACCATGGCTGGGGGTGGGCCAGGAAGGACAAGACGGCAGCACCTGTCGGTGTATGTGAGAGCCAAGTGTGGGGGCAGGGTGGGCGGGCTGAGCTAAGCCTCAGTACCCATGGGTGTGCACGAGAACCTGATGTGGGGCTGTGGCAGAGCTGACTAGGCAGCTGCCTCCCTGGGTGTATGCGTTGGCTGGTGCAGTTGACAGTCCAAACCTAACCCTGCACTGGCAGACACATACAAAAATGAAGTCTGAGGTTACCCCAGAAGAGGTTTCTTGGGGGACTTCCCAGCTAGATGGCTAAATTCAAACTCTGACCACAAGGAAAATCACAAGATACGTGGTCTGACCTTAAGGAGTGTGTGTCAAGACTGGGCCTTCTCATTTGCCGATGCCTGTGCCATGGACATTTTGTCCAGATGCACACGGAGGACATAGAAGTTGCCAGCAGGGAATGGCGACCGCCTTGTCAGAGGATGGAAGGCAGGACAGTTTGAACGACTCTCCTGGCTAAGCTTTGCAGCATGTGTCTGGGTCTGGATGTACTTTTTTAGAAAAGAAAACATGCGGAGACAGTTAAAGATTGCTGAAGAAAAGGGAAATCCAGAACCCAGAGAGGTTAGTGGACACAGAAGCCCTGTCCTAAATGGTGCTGGTTACCAACACAGTCCAACCTTCACTTGGATAGCCTTGTGGGAGCAGAAATCAAAATTTCTGGCCAGTACAGTCAGGAGTTTTAGAGGGGCCTTGGATTCATACCGGATGATACCTTTGTGTAAGAATAAACCAGAGATAAACCTGTACTCACTGTGCCAGTTTTAGTTTGCACTCACAAACCAGGATTTCAGGGGATCTCCTGGCTTAGAACTTGGATTAAGGTGGTCTCCAGTTGGTAGTACCACCAGGTAGGTGTTAGAGATAAGCAGAAATTTCCCTGAAGGAAGTTTTTTTTTTTTAAGATTTATTTTTATTGGAAAGGCGGGTCAGATTTATAGAGAAGGAGAGACAAAGGGAAAGATCTTCCATCTGCTGGTTCACTCCCTAAAAGGGTCGCAACAGTCAGAGCTAAGCTGACCCAAAGCCAGAAGCCACAAGCTTCCTCTGGGTCTCCCTCCTGGGTACAGCATCCCAAGGCTTTGGGCCATTCTCTACTGCTTTTCCATGCCATAAGCAGGGAGCTGGAAGGGAAGTGGAGCAGCCAGGACATGATATGAACCGGTGCGCATATAGAATCCCTGAGCTGGCAAGGTAAGGATTTAACCATTAAGCCATTGTGCTGGGCCCTAGTGTTTTTTGTTTTGTTTTGTTTTGTTTTGTTTTAAGGTTTACTTCATTTATCTAAAAGGCAGAGTCATGCATACTGAGAGAAAGAAACAGAGAGGAGAGATCTTTCATCCACTGGTTCACTCTCCAACTGGCCACTGGTCCATCCTCTGTTACTCTCCCAGATGCATAAGCAGGAAGCTGGATCAGAAGTGGAGCAGCCAGTACTTGAACCTGCACCCATTAAAAGATTCAGACACTACAGACTATGGCTTTACCCAGTACACCACAACACAAGCCCCAAGAAAGAAATGTTTGACCTCAAATTGTTACTTTCAGAAATTTTTCCAAGTGCAAGAGCAGTGCACAAAAATAACAGCAGATAAGGAAATCTGGCTCTGTTCTCAGTTCGAAGGAGACAGCAGATAATAGAAAGGGACCCACAAGGATTTCTGTGTGAGTGGCATTAAAAAAACAAAAACAAAAGCAAAACTGTACTGTCTGCGATTAAAGGAATACAAATACAACTTTGGAAATTGCCTCAGAAAGTTATTAAGATATATATAGCAGTTTTGAAGTGAACATTTTCACAAAAGGAAGTTAACCAGTTTGTTTTTCCTTTTATTTAGACTTGCTGGCTTTTTTGAATTCCTGTTTAGCCTCATGTTTGAAGACTAAATCAATTTCCTATGGACAAAAATAGTAATATTAGTAGCCCTCAGACATAGATATTATTATGATCATGACCAATATTATACATTAGACAATCACGGTCCCACCATGAGTAGTCATTCTTCGAGTCAAAAGTATTTATAGCAGTACAGATTTCATGATAGTCTTTCCTTTGTCCAAAAGTAATTAGTTCTTGCCGTTAAATCAGTTCTCTGAAAATGTCAGTCTTTCCAGTTTAAGAAAACTAATCTTACACATGCTAAAAAAGGAATGTGTTAATAGATTCCCGTAGCAGGATCAGTTTCGGTAGGGAGCAGAAAATTCAAATAACAACAGCTCCAACAAGATAGAACTTTGTCCATCTCATGTGTAAGTCTGGAATCCAGGTGGTCTATGTCTCCCCAGGGTCACCTCATGTGTCCTCTGGACCAGTCCAGCTATCCCAACTGTATTTTACTCTGCCTGAACAGAAGACACAAGGAGTCAGGACAAAAGACACAGCCACGGCAGCCCGTCTTTGAAAGTAGGGTTTACCTGCCCTCCCAGGAAAGAGAAAAGAAGCAGCTCCTGGGATTCTGGAGCCACCAACACGCTCAGAGGGAGGCTCAGGTGTGCTGCCAGACACGGGTGAGCGCCAAGGACTAGCAACATCTGACAAGGCCGTTCTGTCACCCTGACCCAGGATAAAAAAAGGTTACTCCATCATCACCCCTGAATACACTGATCCAAGAGAGGTGACCAAACTTCCCTCATGTCCCTGATAGGACTTGATACCAATTATGGTCTAGCCATATTGCATTCCTTCCGATAATATTTTAAAATACTTAGTTATGCTTGTATAATTGCAGCTGCCTTCCAACAGTGTCCCTCAGTCCTCCCTAAAAAAGAAGCCTACCATAAGGTAAAGCCTATATGAACTATTTCTAATACCCCCTACTGATCTCTGTAGAGTGTTGTTGTTCTCCATAGAGTGTTCTCCTGGTTAACAGTAAGCCGTAAATCCAGCTTGTCTTGTTGTCTTTTGGTAGAGGCCATTAATGTGTACCATTGGCAGTATGTTAATTACAGGACTAAACTTAGTTGCTGAGAAAAGTCATCTTTTTCTTGGGTCTTCATGGGTTGCATGAATATTAGTTTCTATGCTTGTAAAAGAGAGGGAGTTAGAATCAGTAAGCCATCTCTTCTAGATTCTCCCAACTATAGAAAGCCAAGGTGCATGTGTTTAGAAAATAAGTAAGCCATGAAATTGACTGGCAAAGTCAAAGATGCCAACTTGCATGCTCAATCTCTCTCAAAAAAGGAAGATCTTCTCAAGTGAGAAAAGCATGGAGTCTACCAAGAACGGGAGACCAGACACAAAGTAGAAAGTGTTTAGACACACACTAAATTTAAAGAACATGTTGCAGAATAAGATGTCCCTATGAATGTCTTTTCCTATAGGACAGCACAAAATGACTGTTGGCGGTAAGTGCTGGTAAGTGGAAGGCACTGTGCCTGCTCGAACGGAAGGGGGGTCAGATGGGAATGAACGCCAGCCTCAGCCTCACACAGGCTGTTTCTCACATTTTTTCAAGAAGGCAAGAATCTTAGTGGTGATTTGAAAAGCAGGTATTGTTTTGCATTTCATAAAGGTTATATATGTATTTTAAAACATTAATATGATGTTTTAAGAATAAGCACAGGGTGGACATTTAGCAGAGTGGTTAGATTGCTAGTGAAAATCTCCACTTCAGGCACCAACATTGTGGCACAACAGGTGAAGCCACCTGTGGGATGCTGACCTCCCACGTCAGAGTGCTGGTTTGAGTGCAGGATGTTCTACTTCCAACCCAGCTTCCTGTTAACGCAGATGGGAAGGCAACGGAAGGCAACCTCAGTGTTAGAGCCGAGACCACCCAATTGGGACACCCAGATGGAGTTTCTGACTTCTGCATTCAGACCTCTTTGTCCAGAGGTCACAGCCATCTGGGGAATGAACTTGTGGGTGGGAGAGTCTCAGTTTCTCTGACTCTCAACTGAACTCATCTATACACCTGAACTAAATCTGCGTCATTATTTGGGATGCTTGGATCTCGCTTCCCAGCTCTGACTCCTGACCCAGAATCTTGTGAATGTGCATGCTGGGAGGCAATAATGAGAGCTGAAGTAACTGCGGTCCCTGCCATGGATGTGGGGGACCTGCCTTGTGTGTCTGCTTCTTGTCTGTTGGGATGTGAAGCAGTGGATGGGCACAGAATGCCTCTCCTCTCTCTCACACACACCATGTTTTATGCATGCATATGTGTGTGTTACTCTGGCTCTCTGCCACTGAAATTAATAAATCATTTTTTAAAAGAGATCAACTCTAATCAACTGTCTCAAGCAAATATCGTAGGCCAAACACTGTTCTGTATGCTTTACAATGCATTATCTCATTTACTCTTGCAAGTAGGTACTAATTTTTAGTCCCGTGTTATATATATGGCAACTGAGATTCAGAGAGCTTAGGTAACTTTAAAAAGGCAACCTCAGGTCTATCTGACAGTAATCCATGCCCTTAATTGCTGTGAAGTGTTGCTTATATATTAATGACATGTTTTCGATGCTGAGCAATATATTTGCTGTTTTTTGGTAAGCAAGTTGTACAAGCCAGTGTTGTGGTGTGGGTGGCAAAGCATCCCATATGGGCACTGGTTTGAGTCCCCGCTGTTCCACTCTGATCCAGCTCCTGCTAATGTTCCTGGGAAAGAAATGGAAGGCAGTCCAAGTGTTTGGGTTCCTGCCACTCAACGTGGGAGTCCTGGAAGAAGCTCCTGGCTCCTGGCTTCAGCCTTGGACATGGTGGCCTTTTGGTGAACGAACTGGTAGATTCTCTATAGAAACCCTGTGAGAAAAATACTGTTATTACCATGTCTATTTCAGAGATGCCAAGACTAAAGCACATGACTAAAGAAGTCATGATTATACAGACTGTATGTGCACAATTGGGAATTCATAAGCAGTCTAGACCAATAGGCACTGCTCTTAAACACAACATGGTAAAAATGCTTCCTTCAATGTAACATCCGTGTCTTTCCGGAAAAACTTCTTAGAACATGCCAATGCTTATCTGCCTTCTATATGTAATTTTTCAGTTAACAGAGCAAAAAAAAAAATACACTCGTTATTCAACAAAATGAAGCCACGTAAAACATATGAAGAGTGCTGACATGTTGATTCAACTAGCTAATCCTCCACCTCCAAGCTCAGGTATCTCATATGGACACTGGTTCATGTTCTGGCTGTTACACTTCCTACCCAGCTCCCAGCTTGTGGCCTGGAAAAGCAGCAGAGGATGGCCCAAGGTTTTGGAACCCTGCACCTGTGTAGAATCCCAGAGGAAGCTCCTGGCTCCTGACTTCAGATTGGCTCAGCTCCAGCCATTGTGGCCACTTGGGGAGTGAACCAGCAGATGGAAGTTCTTTGTTTCTTTTTTGCTCTGTAAATTTGCCTTTCTAATAAACATAAATAAATTATATATATATACATATATGTATGTATGTATTAAAGATATCTCTCTCTTCCTCTCTAATTCTGTTTGGTTCTAGTTTGCTCTTTCTAGCTATTTTTCAAGATTCATGATAAACTTTATATATCCACATCTATACACTCGTATGTGCTTGTGTATATGAATAACACAAGTAAGTAAATACATAAATACGTATGTATACGAACGTACGAAAAATAAAAGGCTTAAATTTTTCGGCATGTTTAAGTTTAGGTCTTTTCTAAAACTAAAAAAAAAATTGATAAGATTTCTGCATACAGGTTTTTAAAAATTCAATAATGACCAAAAACTTAGGGTGAAAAAAATAGCTGTCTCTCTCCCACTTAGTTTAGCATCTGCCCTCAACAGACAAGGTTCCTGAGGCTTCCTCTAAAATCACTTCCTATACGTATGGTGCTCTTTCTTAGTTCATCAGTTTAATCCTTTGTGTAACCTACTATTCTGTGACAACTTACCTACAAGCATAGAGACTTAACGCTCATTTGGTATCTACAATTTCTGTGGCGGGAGGCTGCTGTATTCCAAAGGTTGGATTCAGAAGACCCACTGTTGTTGGCAGGACTCCCCACTTCCCGGCTCTCTCCTGGCTGGGGAGCCTCAGTGCCTCACTGCACATGGGTCTCTCCCCTGGGGCTGACGACACAGCAGCCTGCTTCCTCCCCAACAAGCGATTCTGCAGCGTGTAAGGGAGGAAGAAATGGCACTGCTTTTCATGACCTAGTCTCCAAGGTCTCATCCCGCCATTTCCGCTTGATTCTGTTCGTCAGTCAGTAGAGCTCACACTCGAAGGAACGGAAATTACACTCCAATGCTTGAAGGAAGGGAGTCTCAAAGTGTGTGCGTGTTTTCAAACCATCACAGACTTAGTACGCTCTCGATACCATAGACACAGATTTAGCATTCTTGTACTGCCATCCCTTTTGGCTCTGCCCCATCCACTCAGTAAGCCTGCGTCACTTCCTCTGGTTGGATGCAAAGGCATTGTTTGCATTCGCAAGATTGTACAAGTGTAAGTGATGTTCCTTATAAAGCCAGCCAGGATCCGCACGGTTTTGTTACTTAGTAGGTTTCCTCCGACCAAGTTTTAAGTTCTCTTTTCCTTCCTTCCTTTCTTATATCCCAGTGATTTCCACCTCCATCCCTTGCCCCACTCACATAATAGTTAAGCTATTGAGTCATCATATTTTTCCTGGAAACTTTCCTCCCACATATCTATGTCAGAACTGGTTGTTTCAAGGTTGCTGCACAGTTGGCATTCTGGAATTTCCCGTCGCTGTACTCCTGGGTCCAGGGTCTTCTCTCTTTCTTGGTTTATGTATTTATTTATTTATTTATTTTCGTTTCATTTAACGGCCTGTCTTCAGATGGCTTCCTTAGAAAGAGTGGATGGAAAGTTTTGACTTCTTCTCTTCCTTTTGTACTGTAACAGAAATATCTGAGACTGACTAATTTATAATGACCGGAAATTTATTGGCTCAAAGTTCTAGAGGTGAGGAAGTCCAAAGCCAATGCGCTGCTATCTGGCAATGACCTTCTTGCTGTGTCATCACATGGTGGAAAGCAGTGAGCAATAGTGAGTGTGAGAGGCCAAATTCACCCTCTTAAAGATGATTAGAGGGCCTGGCGCAAGAGCCTAGTGGGTAAATCCTCACCTAGTATGCGCTGGGATTGTATATGGGCACCAGTTTGTATCCTGCCTGCTCTGCTTATCATGCAACTCTCTGCTTGTGGTCTGGGAAAGCAGCAGAAGATGGCCCAAAGCCTTGGGACCCTGCACCCATGTGGGAGACCTGGAGGAAGAAGCTCCTGGAGAGAGAAAGCACTCCCATTGGATAATTCAGTCTCCAGATGCTTGCAGTGGCTGGGACGGGCCAAAGCTAGAGAGCCAGGAACTCAATCCACATCTCCCGTGTGGGGTGCAGACATCAAGTCATTTGAGCCATTGCTGCCTCCTGGGTTCTGCATCAGCAGGAAGCTGGAGTCCAAAGCCAGAGCTAGGAGCAGAATCCAGACACCGATACGGGGCACGATCCTACTATTCAAACCCTCTCTCTCAAACTTGCCTTTTTGCATCCATCCCACCCATGAGATTGGAACCCCAATGCTCTAATCAACTCCCAGTGATCCCACTTGGTTTTTCTTTTTGTTTTCAAAAGGCAGATGGACAGAGAGGAGAGCTAGAGAGAGAGAGAAAGAGCGAGAGAGAGAGATCTTCCATTCACTACTTTATTCCCCAAATGGCTGCACTGGCCAGAGCTGAGCTGGTCCAAAGCCAGGAGCCATTGGAGACCTTCCTCCAGGTCTCCATTGTGGCCCAAGGACTTGAACTATCCTCCATTGCTTTCCCGGGCCATAAGCATGAAATGATGGGAAGTGGAGCAGCTGGGACAGGAACCCGAGCCCATATGGGATACCAGTGTTAACAGGTGAAGGATTAGTCTGTTGGAACTATTGCATCAATCTCTGCCCCTCCTCTTGATAGTGTTGCAAGGGCAATTAATTTTTTTTTGAAAAAAAGGATTTATTTATTTTTATTGGAAACACAGATTTACAGAGATAAAGAGAGACAGAGAAAAAGATCTTCCATTTACTGGTTCCCTCCCCAAGTAATCGCAAACTGAGCTAACCTGAAGCCAGAAGCCAGGAACTTCTGGGTCTCCCATGTCGGTGCAGGGTCCCAAGACTTTGGGCCATTCTCTACTGCTTTCCCAGGCCACAAGCAGGGAGCTGGATGGGAAGCAGAGCAGCCAGGGTACAAACCAGTGTCCATATGGAATCGCAGCACATACTAGGTGAGGATTTAGCCACTAGGCTTTTGCGCCGGGCCTATGGTCATTTGATTATTTTATTTATTTGAAAAGCAGAGTCACAGAGAAGTGGGAGCGCATACAGAGAGAGAGAGAGAGAGAGAGAGAGAGAGAGAGATCTTCCAGTCTCTACCACAGCTGGGGCTGAGCCAGGCTCAAGCCAGCAGACTGGAACTCCAACCTGGTCTCCCACATGGGTGGCAATGGCTCAAATCCTTGAGTCATCTCTGTAGTTTCCCCGGGTGTGTTAACAGAAAGCTGGATTGGAAGTGAAATACATAGACCTTTTAAAAAGGCAATTTTTAAAAAAATGTTCCTTATTTGTAAGGTAAACACACACACAGAGGAAATCTTCTATTCGGTTGTCATTTCCCAAATGCCTGTAGCGGCCAGAACCAGGGAGCCTGGAGCTCTGGGACTCCCCCAGCGTGCCAGGAACTCAAGTCATGGAGCCCTTATTGCCTCAGGGTGTGTATCCACAGGAAGAGGAGCTGGGACAAGAACCCACGAGCTCCACTAGCTCCACATCACATCTTAATTTCTCCACCAAATGTCTTGTCCCAGCACAGCCATTTCACACAAATAATATTCATGTGTTTTTAAATGAGGCTATCACACCAGGCCCAGTAAACTGAATTTTTTAAAGTGTGTTTTTATGGGCCTGATTATATATACTTTTAAATATTTTGATTGCTTTTCCCTGGAATCTCATTAATCTGTGGTATATTTATAAATATTTAATTTTCCAATATTTCGAGAGTAGCCAAAGTAGAAACATTGTTTCAACTAAGACTTAAACAAGCCTGAGAACAAAGGAGCATCCTCACTATAATTTTTATATTGTTCATAGACTTATTTTTAGATGTGCTACCTTCTTGACTTATATTTAGAATGGGCCCCAGTTTAATCCTCTGTTCTTTATTCTTTTCAATGCTTTCAATGCATTACATTTGTACGAAGAACATCTTGTACCACCTTGTGCTTAATACATACTTTTTCTTTGCTAAATTACAAGGCTGGCATCCCAAAAAGTGTCTTCAGTTCTTACCCATTCATTTTCCATCTTGCCAGGAATTTTAATTTTAATGTAATTTTCCTAGGTGATAGCCACCCCGTCCGTTTTGGGGTCACTTTTATTGTCATCATTCAAATGTTAATGGAAATGCTGAATGACAGAACTGATCCTTTAAGACTAGCCTTAGTGTGCAAGTGTCAGTTAGCTATGATAATGTCACAGGGAGAATGGAACAGGGCAGTGGTGGAGAAATCATTAGAAAAGCAGAGTCAAGAATGAGAAAGAGAGAGCAGCAGAGAACCATTTGCGGGAGCCACTGCCTCCCAGGGTCTCCCACTGCCTCCTCCAGGTCTCCCATGTGGGTGCAGAGGCCCAAGAACTTGGGTTTACCCACTCCGCCCTGCTGCTTTCCCAGCCTCAACACCTGTAGCAGAAGGCTGGAGTCCTGCAGGAGTGACAGCCGGCCTTGACCGAAAGCACTTGGATATGAGCTGTGGGTTTCTTAACTACTGCGTTCACCTGCTCACCCCCTTCCTTCATCAGTGTTTCATACTTTCTATTATGGAGAACTTTTACCTTCTTGATTGTATTTAGTGATGTACACTTTTTTTTTTTTGGTAGCTGTTATAAGTGGGATTGTTCTTAATTTCTCGCATCCAAGTACTAACCAGACCCGATCCTGCTTAGCTTGTAAGATCAGGTAAGATCAGGTGCACTCCGGTGGGTATGGCCGTTCTCATGATTTCTTTGTCAGATAACTCACAATTGGCATATAAAAAGGCTGCTGATTTTTGAATCCCTTAACTTAATGTCATTTTCTTAAAGAAGTCTAGAATGTTTTATACTTGAGATCATAGCATTGCAAACGGGGACTGACTTCCTCCTTTCCAACAGGTTTGTCTTTCGTTAAAATATGTTATATAAACAAACAAATGGTGCTATTGTTTGTATGCGCATCATTTCTCTAGCCACAACTTTGTGTACATAACATTTAAAAAAATTTTTTTTAATTTATTTAATTTTATTAGAAATGCTGACCTACAAAGAGAAGGGGAGATAGAAAGATTTTCCATCTGCTGGCTTGCTCCCCAAGTGGCTGCAGTGGCTGGAGCTGAGCCAATCCAAAGCCAGACTCCTCCTCCAGGTCTCCCACGTGGGTGCAGGGGCCCAAGAACTTGGGCTTACCCCCGCACCCCTGCTGCTTTCCCAGACCTCAAGCAGGGAACTGGGTAGGAAGTGGAGCAGGTGGGGACATGAGCTGGTGCCCATATGGAAAGCCGGGACTTGCAGTTGGAGGATTAGCCTGTAAGCCATGGTACTGGGCCTGCATGTATTTATTTTCAGTGAAATTTTTGGGTTCTGTTTTTCTTTTGAGTCAATGCGTTGCCTATAGAAATTAAGCAGGAGCAAGTGCTTATTTATCTCAATAAATCTTTGAGCAGTGGTGAGCAGGACCTTATGGTGTGAGGTCAGAGAAATCCTTTGTGTGCTGTGATGCAGAAGGGCTTTTGTGAGTCCTTGGGTGGTCTGGCTAGATTTCCAGGTTGAATTATAACAATCCTTTATGTCACGGGATCCCTTGTCTGGGTTGCACAACGTTAACCATTGAAACCAAGCAAACCTGTTGCTCAACTATTTTAGTCCTTTTTTTTTCTATATCCAAATCAGTTTATTTCCATACAAACAAGGTTTAATAGAATATTTACCACCTGATTGTAAGAAGGATTGGAAACACTCTTGTGGCTTGTTGATTTGTAATAGTAATGATGATGATAATAATAATGATAATGATAAAAGCTAGTTTGAAAATATTCTGTAAGCAAGCTGGGAAGTCAGAGGCCTCATGCAGGTTGACCCAAGAGCAGATGACATCAGCTGTAGTGGTTCCTCCTTTCTCCACACCTCGGCTGCCCACAAATGCTTATTTCTCATCCTGAGACTCCGCCCATGCTACTGCTCATTTAGGTAGGAGTGAGTGGGGGTATATTCTTGCTGTGGGGCAGAAAGGAGGAGCGAAAGAGGAGTCAATGAATTTGTTCCAACCAGAGAGCCTGTTGCATTCCAGTGTGATTTGGAGTTATTCTAAATTTCTATGGTTTTCACACAGTGACCTTAACAGTCAGTCATCTATTTATTTTGCACTTGATGATTCATTTTTATGCCATGCATGGTGTCCTTCAAATTTGTTTAAAGGAAAATATGGGTCAAACTAAGTTTTAATCCAATTTCATTTTGTGCTCACTGTATTAACTCGTCCAGTCTAATCCCTCAAGAAAAAAAAAAAGAAAAGAAAAGAAATAAACAAAAAAACAAAAAACCTACGATTTTAAAAAAAAATAGATTTGGAAAATTTAGTTTTAAAAAGAGAGGAAAAAATATTCCAACATTTCTTTGGGTCGTTCTGTGCTGTAACTTTCCACTGCAGAGAACTGAAAGTTCCACAGATTCTGTTGCAAAAACTGCTCTTGCATAAGGTTTCTCTTCCTTGCCTCTATTACGAGGACATGTCAGGGTCTAAACCATTCAAAGGTACACAGATCATTAATCATAGCCATGTAATAAGGAAATGGTGACTGGCAGCCCACTCTATGCCAATCCATGACTGTATGCCAGATACAAAAAAGGAAGTTCCCAGATGAATGGAGGGACTATTTTCATATAGGAATAATAGAAAATGTTATTGAGATGTTAAAAGAGGTGTCCACTACAATGGACAACAAAGACAGTAAAACCATTGAGTTGGGCCATTCATCTACAGGGAATGTTGTTCATAAAAACGAGAAGGCCTGACACGCCAGCTAGCCTGGAATCATTAGCATTGAGGGTACAAAGATGAGCAATACCTTGCTTTCACCAGTTGACTGAATGCCTTAATCCCCTTTTAATTCTGCTTCCGCTTCCGGACCAGATGCAATGGAGTCCCTTCTCGTTGATGACCCCTATACCAAAATAATGCAGGCATTTGGGGATGAACCAAGGGATGGGTCCTCTGTCTCATAAATAAGTAAACAAAATTTAAAGTCATGTTTTGGAGCTATATTGTAAAATAAGAAGGAGGAAGGAAAGTGGAATTTGGCTTAAAATAATCCAGTCACAGTAGAGAGGGCAACGTCGAGGGTATAGGGGATATAATGGCAGTCATGTGTTGGTAGACATATCAGATTCATCGTACTGGGATGTTTTACTGTGTTTGAAACTTTCAGTCAAAAGTCACATGCTAGTCACATTTCATCTTCTACTGTGGGAGGGCGAGGAATAGTTGCTTTCGCAAATGCAATGACACATGGTCCACTTTAGCATCCTCAGTCTATTGCCCGTGCCATAGGTTGTGGGAATCTGAGTTCTTTGCATGAATTTCTAATAGCTTTAGTGCTAAAGAATTTCAAAATCTATTCATGAGTAGGTAAATAAGCTCTTAATAATTCTAAAGGTTACAAAGCAGATCACACATATTTACTTGCGAGTCTAACAAGTTAATGTATCCTAAATGTTTTGTCTTTTAGACACAAAAGTGTTCATTTTGTGAACTTAAAAAAAAAATTTAGGGCCCAGCATGGTAACCTAGCAGTTAAAGTCCTCGCCTTGCACCCATTGGGATCCCAGGTGGGCTCTGGTTCTAATCTTGGAAGCCCTGCTCCCATCCAGCTCCCTCCCTGCCTGTAACCTGGGTGGGTCCCAAAGCCTTGGGACTCTGCACCTGCATGGGAAACCCAGAAGAAGCTCTTGGCTCATGGCTTCGGATCGGCTCAGTTCCGGCGGTTGTAGCCCCTTGGAAAATGAATTATCAGACGGAAGATCTTGCTCTCTGTCTCTCCTCATCTCTGTATATGTGCCTTTCCAATAAAAATAAATAAATCTTTTTAAAAAAACAACTTAACTGTCTTACCTGGTAGTCTGTCCCCCAATCTTGGCTTTTATGTGTGCTGGTGAACATTACAGCCTAGCCACCTTCTTGGGTGCACCTGCGGATGCTGTAACTTGGTCAAGCCTGGCCTATTCCCAATCCCAGTGTTGGTGAGTTCCATGGTCATGCCTGGCACGGCCCATCACCACTCCTAGCTCTTCAGCAAACCATTCGGTATGGCAGTCCCACAGGGGTGAACCCACAAATCCTCCATTGGGTCTGCTCCCAGGCCCTCTTCTCGGGCACGCTGGTTAGTGTCATGGCCCAGCCTGATGCGGTCTGCATCTTGCCCCAACACTCACTGGCAGGTACTGTGGTGGAGCCCTGCCAGGCAGGACCCCAGCCGTGGCTTTTGTGTACACCAGTAGGCAGTAGTTGATACCAACAAGCATTGCTCGGGTCTCCCATAGGGGCAGGCACACTGGTTTGGCCCTGAACGATCCTTCAATTCCCCTCCTCCACTGACCTCAGCCCCCTCATTTACCCTCAAGTGCAGTAGCCTGGTTGGTGGCAGTTCCCCAGATGTCATTCCTCACCTGTGACATTCTCCCTCAGCATTACCCTCCCTCACATCCTTAGACCCCCATTCCCTGCGCAATCCACAGCCCCCATGCCTGCGAGCGTGCAGATCCAAGTCAAGTCATTCCACAATGTGTTGTGCCAGCCTGGGGTCCTGCCCACCTACTCAGGATCCCCGACTCGGTGTGCTGGTGTCTGCCTGCCATAGAATAGGCGACTGTGATGGCACACTGGTATGGTTTAACCAGGCCCAGGATCCCTGCTAACTGTTAGCTGCGCTTCTCTCATCACGTTTACCTAGGTACAACGCAACTTAGACAGTTGCCAACAGCTGGGATGTTGTGTTGTTTTAATGAGCGTCTCTTACACAAAAGAAATCCCACATTTTGGGAGCAACATTTTGAAAATATCAAATCTAAAAAGATTCATCAGTTGTAGAATCGAGGAAATTAACATTCTGCTGTGGTTTCACAGTTGTCAAGTCACTTATATTAATTTCTTTTAAAAGACAAATCACCTGAGACTGAAATGGTTACTCATGCTCATCCTGTGACATTTCCTTTTTCACGCTGTGGGTGTTTTATACCAAAGGGGAAGTACCACTGGGGCAAGTGGTGCTGTATGAGGGCAACAGTCTTTTAACTACTGCGATTGGTGAAGACTTTCTGAGGTGGGAAATTGCTATGTGGTGCATCAGGTCAGACTGCTCCCTGTTACGCCGGCTTGTTCAAGCATCCGGGGCTGCTCCACTTCTGATCCAACTGCCTGCCAGTAACTTGTGGAAAAAAGTAGCCAAAGATGACCTAAGTACTTGGGTCCTTGTCACCCAAGCGGGAGACTCAGATCAGAAGCTCCTGGCTGCTGGCTTCAGCTTGGCCCAGCCCTGGCTCTTGCAAGCCATTGAGGGGAGTGAACCAACAGATGGAAGACCACTCCTTTTCTCTATATATCTCTTTGTAACTCTGCCTTTCAAATAAATAAGTAAAAGAGGGAAAAAAAAGTGTTAGGAAGGCCAAGAGAAGCTTTAAGGGAGTCAGATTCCAATTTCAAATATTCGGGTTTTTTATGCACTCCTTAAAGCTGCTCTACCTAAGATTATGTATTCTCTATTTCTTCTGTCACCCCCTCTGACCCCAGTATCACATAGCTGAAAGATAAAAGGCCCTCTCTTCAGTGTGCAAAGGAGTCACGCTGATGAATACCAAATCCCTTTACACTGAGGTGTTTTCCTCGTTTTCTTCCAATGACATATCCACAATCAAGTTGTCAATGGATAGAAAATTTGAAAAGGAGAACAGGAATTTTGATGCTAGATTGCCCCAATTTTTGCCACCGTGCTCACAGAGTGCAGGGAAGTTAGGGTGTTGCTTTTATCCGTCTCCTGGTTGAAGTGAGCATTTTTTACCCCTGTATTTCACATTAACAGTAAAACAGAAAAGGGGGAGGGAATTAAACAGGATGAACTATGTCTCCGTTTGACAGTAAGTAATTTTCAGGTACAGATATATAGTTTTAGCAAAACTAGGTAGCCTTCCTCGAGCTCATTAAGCGAGAAATTTCTGAGGTAGGCATCTGGTGCGGTAGTTATGACACGTCTTGGGGACTGGCGTTGTGGGTGTTAAGCTGTCTCTTGCAATGCCAGCCTCCAAGATCTGGCTGCTCCACTTCCAGTCCAGTTCCCTGGGAAATCTGTGGAAGATGCCTCAGGTACTTGGGCCCCCACTGCCTATGTAGGTATGTAGGAGATCCAAATAGAGTCCCAGGGTCCTGACTTTGGGCTGCCCCAGCCCTGGCCATTAAGGCAATTGGGGAATGAACTAGTAAATGAAAGATCTCTCTCTAACTCTGCCTTCCAAATACATAAGACATTTTTTTTTTTAAATGAAAAGACGCCCTTTAGATTGCCTACATCTCTATAGACTGAGTTGCAGCTCTGTTCTCTATTCCACATTCCTGTTAATATACACAATTTCTAATGGAGCAATTATTGGCTCAAGTTATTGAGTCCCTAGCTTTCAAATGGGAGACCTGAATTGAAGAGTGAACCATATATATGACGTGCTCTCTCTTTTTCAAATAAATAAATATTTAAAATGCCAATTCTATTCACAATAAAATTTAAAAGATATTTCTCCAGGTGAAAGTCAGAGAGAGAGAGAGAGGAACCTTTTTCTGGGCTGGTTCACTTCCCCAGTAAATGGCTGCTGCAGACAGTATTAAGCCAGGCTGAACCTGGGATGCTCCATCCTGGTATTCCACGTGGGTTGCAGGATCACAAGTACTTGAACTATCTTCTACTCTTTTCCCAGGTGCATTAGCTGGAAGTTGGATGGGAAATGGAGCAGCTGAGACCCAGACCAGCACTCAGATATGTGATTTAACTAGACACCCATATGGGATCCCAGAACACGTAAGGTGAGGATTTTAGCCACTAGGCCCCTCATGATATAGATTTTTATTATAATAACTAAGGTAGTTGATATGAAAGGACTAAAATGCAATAGAATTTTACTCTTAAAAATAGGATGAAAAGAATGACATTCCTTGGTGGAGACAGAGTACAAATGTGTGTTCAAGGAGAAAATGTCAAGATTCAAAACTATCAAATTATTAACACCCTTTTTAAATGTATTTTAAAGCTAGAGGAGTTGGCATTTAGATTCTATCAGATGTTATTTTTGGAAACACTATGATATTTTATGTTAAATTGACAATATTTACAATACATTTGCAATCATTTTTACTTGGGCTAAAATTTTAAAGCTGTCTGTTTAACAATTTGCAAGGATATACTCAGTGTTCCAAAGTTCTTTTTGGAAGTATTTGCAGATAATAAGTTTGAAGACTTGCTGTTTTGGGAAACCTCGTCCCAGGGATCAGTGTGTGGAATGAGCTAGAGCAGCGAAGAATGAGGAGAAATTGGGCAGAGTCCAAGTTAGGAAACGGTTGATTTTTTCCAGACCTGAGGGATTTGAGCCATATGAAGTTCTTAGCCATGGAAATGAAGACTGCTGGGAAATGAGGCCCGAGTGTCTGTTCCTGCTTCATCTCATCTTAGATTATTAACACCATCAAAACTTAAGTTTCCTAACGTTTCCCACCCCCCCCCCGACTCTGATCTAGTCCTCAGCCTCCTTCTTCTTTTCTTCCTTCCTTCCTCTGCTCTCCTTGGACAAGCAGCTAAGGGCTAGGGCCTCTGAAACATACAGCACTGGCCCTGGCCCCAGATGGCCTCCAGGCTAGTAGAGAAGGTGACAGCTGAGTAGGATGCTGGGAAAGATGCTCTTTATGGTCCACACAACCCTGCCCGTCTCCCCTCCCTTTGTAGCATGCAACACAGAAGTGAAGTCCCCACGTCCCATACCCCTTCCCTCTCCAGATGTGACTTAGCATCTGCCAAAAATATGTCTGAATGTGATACCTGGGTGACAGAAGCAAGATAGCAGTGGTCTGTGTGCTGTTTCCGCTGGCAGGCAGGGCCATGGAGACTCATTTTTTCTGGCAATGAAGTGGAAACCTCAGGGCTCTGCTACCTACTTCAGTGGTTGCCAGAGATGTTGGGTTTGGCTGGTGTCAGTCGGGGCTGATACAGTATGCCTGCAGCCAGCAGTAGGGCAGCTGTTTCCTTATCCCCCAACTTTCGGACAAGTCTACAGTTTTCTGACCATAGTACAGACAATAGGCACCTTGGTTGATTGCCACTTCTGGCTCTCCTTCCTAGTTTCCTCCGATCTTTCAAAAAAAAAAAAATGTTGTGAGCCTTTAATTCATTGTACAGATGCACCTCAATCTATGGTAGGGCTTACAACCTGCTAAACCCATCATGAGTTGAAAATATCATTCAGCAGATATGCATTTAATACCCCTAGCCTTGTTGTGGTGCAGCTTGCTACACCAGCATTCCAGACGAGTACTAGTTCGAATCCTGGCTGTTCCACTTCTGGTCCAGCTTTCTGCTAATGCACCTGGGGGAAACACTGGAAGATGACTGGAGTACTTAGATCCCTATCACCTATGTGATAGGAGACCCGGATGGAGTTGCGGGCTCCTAGCTTTGACATGGCTGTTTGGAGAGTGAACCAGTGCATAGAAGATCCCGCCCTTCCTTCCATCTCTCCCTAATGCACAGTCTACTGTTCACCTGAGTGATCTCAGGGCCTGTGTAGCGGTGACTGTGCTGCCAAGCATCACAAGAAAGGATCATTCTGCATGTTGCTGGCCAGAGAAAGGGTCAGAATTCAAAATTCTACTGAATGCAGCTTACTTCTGTAGCGTCGTGTAGTTGCAAAATCATTAGGTTGAGCCATCCTAACGCGATGATGCAACACCTTTGAGTTTAAAGTAGCTAGAGTGGCTTCTTCTACTGGCTCTCAAATCCTATCTAAGATACCTGACACCTTGAATACATCCTCAGAGCTCCCCACTGACCTGCTGTGTTGTCCCCTAGCTTAAATTTTCAGAACTACGTCTGGCATAGCCTTATTCTGGCTGATCCTCCTTTGGGGCGAATAGAGTCTAAATCTTTCTAAGGACAAGCTATTCATAAACAACCGCACATGGTGGCTCCAGAAGTATTGATCCCTTACAGACTACTTGGCCTCATTTTCTGTGTTTCCCCTACCATTGCTTCCTTCTGCATTTCTGTTATGTCTTTGGACAGGTGCCTCATTCAGCTTGCTCAGTCATTTCCTTTAGAGCATTGATTCTTTCCTGTGGGGCCTTAAACGTCTTCTGGGAATCTGATTTAAAAGGCAGATACCTTGACCCACCGGGACTCAGTAGGTCTAAGGTGTGGCTGGAAGTCTGCCTTGTTAACAAGCCCATAACACACTCAAACCCATGACAGCTCTCTGATGTCGGTGCTTAACCCACTTCAGTAGGTATGACAGAGCATAGGCCCTCTTCCTTGCACTGGAAGGGTGGGAAAAAGAGGGAAGTTAAAGATAGCCCCTGGGTTGCAAGCTTGAATGACTGGGATGGTGAGTGTAACATGGGTTCAAACAGGGGGCTGAAGAAGAAAAACCAGTTTGTGGAGGAAGATAATGCGTCCATTTGAGACCTGTTGCATTTGACATCCAAGTGAAGATGACGCATCGTTGGCTGCTAGTAAGAGATTGGATGACTCAGGTCTGGAGGTTGATTAGTGGGGTTGGATTCTATATTGAGAATTCAGAGAATCACCGCTGTAGTTAAATTCTTTCTTTAATGTGGTTCAACCATGGTTGTCCTCAGGATGGTATAATTCTATCATTTGTAATAGGACATGGATTCAAAAATATTTTTTTTGTATATTTAACTAGCTTGAACAAAAGGAAAAGTGAAGATTCAACATAGGAAAATCCATGTTATCATTTGCCTAGGGGATGATAACAAGTCAGCAAGACTAGAAGTGTTATGCTAAGTGTGTTAGCCACAAACCAGGTTGGGTTAAATAATGCAGATGCGTCAAGTCTTTCTGTTAAGGAGAACTATAGATTCTTCTTATAACCATTTTGTAAGAGTTTTGTTTCTCCTCCAAGAGTTTAAATCATTGTTAATACAATGACTTCTAAACTCTTTTTTTTAAATGAAAGCTTCCATAAAATAGTGTCTCATTACTGGAACTTTATTTAAATCTGTGGGCATATCATTTACTCGTTCTTAGGTTTTTGCCTAAGTTTTATGAGAACAAGGCACTCTTGATAGAGATTAGAGCTTTACATGACGGTATATGGATGGTGGTTGTGTGTAGCTAAGCAAATGTATATCCAAATGTGTATTGGTTATGTGGGTTTTGAGAAAATCATGACCCATTCAGAGAAGTAGTTGCAAATGCAATACCGTTTTTTTATTTTTAATTTTTGAGAAAGCTGTATTTATTTGACACAGAAGCCAGGAACTCCATCCAAGAACTCACGCACATCCTCTGATGCCTCTCTTGGCCATGTGAGCGGGAAGTTGGATTAGAAGTGGAGTAGCATAGACTTGAACTGGCACTGAGATATGGATGCCAGCATGTGAACCGGTGGCTTAACTTGCTGCACTGTAACAATGCCTGCCCAGGGATTCTATGGATTTAGGTCCCATTCTTACAGTTTCATTTAACCTCTTAAAGACCCCAGGTACAGTCACATTGGGGATTAGGGCTCCAATATATGTGCTTTGAGAAAAAAAAAAAACAGATTGATTCAAAGAAATATATGTTTAGTAACTAGCACTTGATGGGACTGGTCATGAGGTGGAGTAGGATGCTGAGGTTGCTGACATGATTTTTTTTTCTTGTGGTGTGTGTGTGAAGGGATATCTTAATGTTTTAACACATTTAGTTTGAAATATCTATGACATATATCAAAATGGAAATAACAAGTGGCTGGTTGGTTATATGTACTTAGAATTTAAAAAAAGACATCTGGGTGCCTAGAGATGGTTAGCTTAGTCCACCAGGCTGCTATAACAGGATCCTGTGCATTGCCAGCTTCTAATTAACGGAAGTTCATTTCTCACAGTTCTGAATGCTGGGAAGTCCTAGGTCAGAGCACGGATACAGTGTTTGGTGGAGGGCCGACTTTCTAGTTCATCGGTGACACCTGCTCATCTATGAGCAGGTGGGGTGTGGGTTTCTTTTACGAGAGAACTGCCATGAGTGTTCTGCTCCCACAACCCAACTGCAAAGTAAGAAGACAGAGGGAGCGTATCCCTGGAGCCGTCGTCACTGTTGCCCAAGTTCTGCACTAGTGGGATGCTAAAATTAGGAACTGGAAATAGAAATGGGACCAAGCGCTCTAGTATACGATGTGGACAACTTAATTGGTGACTTACAAGCTAGACCAAAGATTCTGCATACTCGAAAGGCAGAGAGGGAGAGAGAGAGAGAGAGAGAGAGAGAGAGAGAGAGAGAGAGCGAAAGCATTTATCGCTATCAGCTGTTTCACTCCTCAAATGCTTGCAACAGCCAGAGATGTGCCAGGCTGAAGCCAGGAGTCACCAACTTCTAGGTGACAGGAGCTCAAGCGCGTGGACCAGAGCCTGCTGCCTCCCAGGTGTATTAGCAAGAAGTTGGGTTGAAAACTACGTAGCTGGGACTCAACCAGCATTCTGACTTGAGATGCAATTTTTTTTTTTTTGTCTCAATGTGACGGTTTAATTATCTACCTCACAATACCCAGTATAAACATTTTAAGGGGAATTTGAAGTAGACTAGTGAATTATCCTCCAGCAAGCTAAAAACAACTGAAATTTTTACTGATGGATTAGAAGAAATCCCTTTTTATCATATTCATTCCTGCACTGAACACTGTACTTTTTAAACTATGAGGAACAGAATAGCAATCAGCTTCAATTATCACTGTGGTGGTGAGCATTTTTTTTCTTCACACTGTAAAGGGATATTTGCATGTCCTTTTGTGTTGGGTAAAAGCCATTGTGGCTTTTGCACACTTGTGTCTTAACACATTTATTCTTAGCACCCATTAATACTCCGTTGCATTGCCTGATAAGTCAATTGGAAAGATAATTGACACCGACGACTGTACTTTAAAGTGTTAGAGGTCTTCAGTTAGGTAGGTCTCTAATATTCACTGTTGTGAATATGGTAAGAATACTGTGCTAGTAATAACCTTCAAATTGAGGAGTACGGATAAGTATGGGCTAAAGGGAGGGGGGGTGTCTCTGTGTATTTGGAGGGTAAGTAAAAACTAGACCTTGTCATTTCGATTGACCTTCAATGCAGTGCTTGATGGGGAGGGGCAGGAACCCAGAAATTCCTTTTCTAAATGTAGAACATACTGGCCTGGCTCTGGCAAACTGGACATGACCTAATGTTCCGTCGTACATGATCCTGCTGTGTGTGAAAGCCAACCCAAATGCTCAGCCAGACTGCGGTGAAGCTCCTGATGACAAAACCAGATCCTGCTGGGGCTTCAGCTGCCTTGTCTCTGTGGCTCCTTCAGGTCAAAACCGGGTTACTTTTTTTCAACAACTCCTTTCAGTCCATTGACAGTGGCCCACTTGAAACTATGCTACCTCAAACACTTGGTGACGCCTTCATGGCCCATAGCCTCCCTTCCTTGTTAACTTGTCATCACATCCTCCGTGGCTCCCTGTCATCACTCCCTTTGGCACCTGCCAATCTCAGTGCAGTGAAGCTGGAAGGAAGTCTGCTTTGATGGCCGTGAAGCAGATGTTCTCCAATATAAGTTGCACTTTTTAAGCACTCACTCTCGAGTTCATTCATCAAAGCCAGACATGTATTCTGGCTTTTTTGGAGAAAAACAGAGCTTGCAGATTTTGCGGATTATACGCAAGAGGTATAGAGAAACATCACAGCAAGGCCAACTGTTTTCATATCCAAATGATACTGCATTTGCACAGATATTTTCATTCTGAATGGAGATTTTGTACCTTCCCTAACTTCTTGTTTTGGTGGAAAGAGCGGAGCCTGGGGGAATGGGTTTGAGTTCTGAGTTCAGACTTTCAACCTGTAGAACTACAGACTGAACAGTGCAGGCTGTGTGACCTGGAGCAATTGTCTTCATTTCTCAGAACTTGTTCCTTCATTTGTGAAGTGAGGCAATGCATACCTCACGGAGCTCTTGTGAGAATGAGGAAGCACACGTGGGAGATGTTGCAGGTGCTTCTGTATGGGTTCCCTTCCCTTACTTAAGCCGAGACAGCCCTGACTCTACAAGAGAGGGATTTTTCTCACAGGGCTGGTATCCAGACAGCAAGTTCATCTTTAATGAATAGCCTAATCCAAGAGGATTAGAATGGTTCAGACACAAGAGCTTAAGTAATTGTTTTATGGCGTTGAGCTTTCCTTGGCATGGAAAGCCAAGGGGCCCCACCCAGCCTCAAAGAAGATGACTACCACTGAGCATTTTACTGTTCTTCAGTTGTAAGCATTTACAGACATGTTTGTGTTCAAAGGAATTCAGTGGCCAACAGGGAAGGATGTTCGAATGTTCCACGTAAAATACCAAGCGTTCCCCCAAAGTCCATGTGTGTATGTCATGTGTGTTTGTCTCATGTATGCCATGTCTTTTTATAAAGCTTGAAGGGAGGAAGAGACAAGGAGGTAGAAAGACAAATGTTCCAGTTTGGGATTTCATGGAAGGTGGCAGGTTCAGTTTCTTTCCATGCCTCCACTTTTCGCTTTGCTGGATATATATATTTTTTTGCAATTAAAATAACACTGTAATTAGGAATTTTTAAAACCACGTATCGAACAGAAGCTGGTGGGGGCTTCAGACCCCATTGATGCAGATGGGTAAGGATCAATATGTCTTAGATATCTGATTGTCCATCATCCGTCATTATCGTCATCCATGTCTACAAATTTACTCTCACTGCTATATTTATTCCAAAAAAGACATTCTTCTAAATCATATTGACTTCATTCTTTTCGTCAATTCAGACTGACATGTTCCCAAGCAACCCCCAAAATTCTTTTAGTTCAAACTGATTAAATGGAACTGTTTGAAAATATACTTTTGTAAGTGTTCTGAGTAGAGATATGATGATCAGAATTCCTAAAATATAGTGTAAATTAGAATCTAATGAGCAAGTTTTTTGACAAATAATTCCTCTCTTCTTGAAACTTCTCTGATTCAACTAGGTTAGTGATAAGGTCATGGAAAAGTTGTGTGGGCAGAGTTCTGGCCCAGATTCTAGGTTCCTTACCAACCATTTTTGTCACATTAGTTACATCAGATAATTCTCTAGCATTCAATTCCCTAATATTATGGAGTTCAGCAAAATTATCTCCAATATTTTTTTTTTAAAGATTTATTTTTTATTATTTTTTCATTGGAAAGGCGGATATACAGAGAGGAGAGACAGAGAGGAAGATCTTCCGTCCGATGATTCACTCCCCAAGTGAGCGCAACGGGCCGATGCTATGCCGATCCGAAGCCAGGAGCCTCTTCCGGGTCTCCCACGCGGGTGCAGGTTCCCAAAGCCTTGGGCCGTCCTCGACTGCTTTCCCAGGCCACAAGCAGGGAGCTGGATGGGAAGCGGGGCTGCCGGGATTAGAACCGGCGCCCATATGGGATCCCGGGCGTGCAAGGTGAGGACCTTTAACCACTTGCGCCACTGCGCCGGGCCCTATCTCCAATATTTTTTTTGTAAATCTGAATTACAGAAAAACTCACCTAAAATTGAGAACTTGTATAAAAACAAAGCCCATGCTTTTTGTTGTTATTGTTTTAATTTTATTTATTTATTTATTTATTTTGAAGAATGAGATTGCTTATTTGTTGATTCCAAATGCTGGCAACAGCCGGGGCTGGACCAGGCTGAAACTGTGAGACAGGAACTCAAGCCAGGTCTCCCATGTGAGTGGCACGGATCCAAGTACTGCTTCCTTTTGGGGTCTGAATGATCAAGAAGCTGGAGTCAGGAGCAGAAGTGGGATTTCAAAGTCAGGCTCTCTGATGTCTGAGTTGGAATCCTAACTCTAGGCTCAAGTTTCTATCTTTGAAAATCCTGAATCTCTTCTCATGAAATTGGTTAGTGGAATCAGGATATCCAAACTCAATTTCCCATTTTATCTTAGTTCTACTATTACGTGCCAGTTAATTTGTAGATTTTTAATTATTTTATGTTAACAACAGTAATTTAACATGCAAAGAATAAAAGCAAAGTTCAAGATTTAAACAAGGTTAATACATCTTATAATGGTAGTTATTTTTTCAACAGGATGGTAAGTTTCCAGATAATGAGTATATTCGATCATTGATTTCCTTAAAGTTTGCTGTGCAATGCCTTTTCCATTTTTTCAAATTTATGCCTGTTGATATTAGTGAATATACTCTATTTCAAATCACATCTTAAGTCCTAAACTTACTCTACTTGCCTCTTAAATTCAAGTTAATAATGCATTACTACCCTCTTGCTTTCTTCTGATTCATTTAATAAGGTGGGTAATATTACTCAATGACATTTTTGGACATTTAGGATAAAGTTATTACCTTTACAATATTGAGAACTGAAACTCTGTGAACCATAAGGACTAACTAGAAATGTGACACCTAATTTGGTGGTCAGTCTATTTTCTTTAAACATTATGTTTGAATGGAAAATTGAGAACGTGTAGAAACTATTAATAATGAGAGGAGGTGGGTGTATAAGCAGGTGTAGTAGATTGTGGCGAAAGATATGTGAAATTGCTTCAATTTTAAAGAACCACATCCCCATTTTTTGGTCGCTTCCTCTGTGAAAGGTGGTTTTGTGATTCGGAAAAAAAAAAAAAGATGTACTGAAATATCTAGCTAAGACCAACAGAAGCTTTTCATTGAAGAGGATGGAAAGATGTAAACTTGCAATTCTTTTATTGAAAAATAAATTTGTTGTCTTTCTTATCTGAATTTTGCACGCACCAAGGAGATTAAACACTTGTCCAAGCATGTACAATGGCCGTGGCCAGAAAGTCCATCATTCCTCACAGGCAGGATGCTGTTAAGTGTTACTGGTACTAGATCCTGAATCTCTTCAGTTGCTTCCTCTTTCTCTGTCTCCATTGTCCTCTCCCTGACGCATGCCATTATCATTTCTTACTTGGATGCCTGCCCCAGTCACCTAACTCATCTCTCTTTCCGTATTGGTTCTCCATCTGACACCAAATTGACCTAAAACACAACTCTCATCATAGCCCTCCATGTTGTCCTGTTGCCATCAGAATCAAATTCAGACCCTTAGCAAGATGAAGATTCTTTACCCTCCAATATCTGCTCTCTCTTCAGTCTAAACTGCCAGCACTCTTTTGCTCTAACTTTGTTATTGTCGTTGTTTTTTAAAGATCTATTTATTTTTATGAAAGGCAGAGTTACAGCAAGAGAGAGGGAGGGAGGAAGACAAAGAGAGATTTTTCATCCCCCTGGCTTACTCCCCAAATGGCTTCAACAGCTGGAACTGGGTTGGTCTGAAGCCGTCAGCCAGGAACTGCCTCTGAGTTTCCCGTGTAGGTACACAGGGCCAATTATGCTTACGTGCTGTCCCGCCCGACTCCAACCCTTTAACTTCTTGATCTTGCTAAGCCAACTTCACTTTCCTAAACCCATCCTAGTTTTGATACTTTCATAACTCTGCCCTCTTCTTAAATGGCTTTCCTAGCTTTTTTCTATGCTTGCAGGAAAAATACAGGTCCACAACAAGTTTGCTTTTTGAAACAATAATCAAAGAAAAAATAAAGCTTCACAAACTTGGGCATCCAGAAAATATCCTCTTATTTTTTTTTTTGCATGCCTGTCGTTCAGGGACCTGAATTGTTACATAAGCACCAGCAGGGAGGTTAGAATGAGACAGGAAAGGTTAGATTGAGACAACCTTATTCTTGGCCAAGTCATACTTCTCTGTCTTGGGTCAGAGCTGGGGAGGGGAGCAAAGAACTGTTTGGTCCTTTTGCTTATCGTGTAGCCGGCTACCTCTTGACTATGTTTGCAGTATGAATAGAAAAATGGGGAAATGACATGGTACAACTCTAACCAGATCCAGCTGATCATCTTCTTAATCTGAAATTCTAAAAACCAAAAGTGATATCATATTGCTCCACACAGCAATCTAATGATTAAAGCTTATTATTATCCAAGCTTCAAAGCATTTACTCATATCAATTGCAAAGAAGTGAAAAGGTGAAAAAGTGATGTAAAGTTAATGTATATAACAGCTTCTAAGCGAATTAAGATGTTATAGATTGCTCAATATATGTAATACTGTATGGAATAATAAAGTTAGAAGGATATGGTTTTTATTTCTAGGAAGTAATGATTGTTCACAATTAAAATTTTAAAATATATATATTTATTTATTGAAAGAAGGAGTTACAGAGAGAGAAGGAGAAAAGATGGCGAGGTTTTCTGTCTGCTGGTTCATGCCCCAAGGGACTGACTGCAATAGCCAGAGCGGGGTTGATCTGAGACTGCGAGCCAAGAGCTTCTTTTGCAATCCCCACATAGACACAGGGTCCAAGCACTTTGGCCATTCTCTGCTGTTTGCAAGGAGACACATTAAGATGAGCTGGGTTGGAAGTGGAGCAGCCAGGACTTGAACTGGTGCCCATAGGAGTGCTGGGGCTGCAGGCAGAAGATTAGCATGCAATGCCATGGCACCAGCCCTGATTGCTCATAAATTTAAGCCCAAAGGAAATAATAATGATTTTAAAGTATTCAGAAATCCACCAAAAACTACACATGTGTAGCTTTGAATATAATGGTAGAGAAAAGACAGAAACATGTATTCTGAGGTATGCACAGATTTCCTGGGTTGTAAGATCACAGTGATTTAATATTTTTCTTTCATTTTTAAGTTTTCCCTAAGGCATGCATAGTGTTTTCTGAATAAAAATAGATTGGATTTCAGGGAATAGGCATTTGACCTCATAGTTAGCATGCCAGTTAGTGTAATCCTGCTCCACATCCAAGTGCCCGTGTTTGACTTCCGAGCTCCAGCTTCCTGCTGCTGCGGATCCTGGGAGGCAGTGGTGATGACTCAAGGGATTGGATTCTGCCAGTGTTCTGGAAGACGTGGCTTGAAATTTCGACTCCCAGATTCACACAGGCAGTCAGAGTGCGGTGCTCTGGGGGTTTGGGCTGTGAACCAACTGTGGGAATATGTGTTCCCTTTCTTTTTCTCCCTGTCTCTGACGTTGAAGTATATTTCTTCTAAATAAATACATGGCATCTGTAATTTCCTGCTTTTGAGGGCATTGCTACTGAGACAGCACGTTGTGTGTGTGTGTGTGTGTGTGTGTGTGTGTGAGAGAGAGAGAGAGAGAGAGAGAGAGAAAGAAAGAGAAGCTATTTTAAATAGTTAATACATGAGGCCTACATTGTGGCATAATACCTTAAGCTACCACTTATAATGCTGGCATCTCATATATATGCTATCCATGTCCCAGCTACTCCACTTCTGATCCTGTTTCCTGCTTATGGTTGGGAAAAAAGCAGCAGAAGATAGCCAGAATGTTTGGGCACTGGCCACCCACAGGGAAGACCCGGATGAAGTACCTGGCTTCTGGCTTTGGCTTGGTCCATTACTGGCTATTGTGGCCAGTTGGGGAGTGAACCAGCAGAACTAAGACCTCTGTTTCCGTTTCTCCCTCTCTTTTTATGCCTCTGATTTTACAACAAACAAAAATAATTTTAAAATGTTCATAGGAAAGATCGAATTAAAAGATTAGTGTTTTGGTGTAGGCATCATTTGAAATCCATATATAATCTTTCATAATTTGCGTTTTCCATGGTCTTTTTGAAATCTGGTCACTCTTTGCGTGTTGTGTGCACATACACTCATGTTAGTATGTTAAGTGTCATGCTCAGTGGCTGGCATTCTGGTGTAACAGGTAAAGACTCCACCTGCAATGCTAGCATCCCACATGGACACTGGTTCTAGTCCCGACCGCTCCACTTCTGATCCATCTGCTTGCTAAATATGCTGAGGAAAACAGCTCAAGGTGGTCCAAGCGTTTGGATCCCCGAGCCCATGTGGGTCACTAGGATGAACTCACTCTGTCTGGGCAGGGCCGTGACTGTCCGATCCCTTGAGTTCTGTGTTTTCAGTAGAGCCAGGAGTAGCACCCCACAGGTCACTGACATGGGTTCACCTTCTGACATGGGTTGAAGGCAGGGCCTGGCATCCGGTGAGGTGAGAATGAGAACCCTTATTTTCTGTCCTGGGAGAGAAATCCTTATCTTTCCACCCACTGAGTCGGGGGAGGGCAGGCGATGGCATAAAGCTTGCATTTTGTTCTGTCGTATGTCATGGAGCCTGCCTTCTCCGTGTCACGGCATGTAAGATTAGAGAAAAAGGAACTAGATTTTGGTTCCTGCTTGAGAGGCAGGAAACTAATCTTTTTCTTCTGTCGGGATTTGTCTCCTCTCTCTCCTCTCTCTCCTCTCTCTCTCTCCTCTCTCTCTCTCCTCTCTCTCTCTCCCTCTAGGGTTAGCTTTCTGCTCCAGAAAGATGGTACCAATTTGCATTTCTGCTAAAAATATATGAAAACGTCTGTCTCCCCACACCCTTACCAGTCATTCTCATTTCTAATATTCATTGTGTTGACAGACAAAAAATGGTGATTTCTTGCTTAAACTATGTGCTACTTTGATTGCTGGTGAACTGAAATGCTTTTCTATGTTTCCTGCCAGTGTTATATTCTCTCTTTTGTGAAGGATCTGTCCTTCTTCGTTACCCTTCTAGCTCTCTGATGTCTGTATCGTTTGGAGAAATTAGTTGGGAAGATATTTAGAAGTAAAACTCTTTTCTAGCCCTGAAATCATTTTTGCTGTGCTGTTTGTTTGAGGTGTGCCTCGGAGAGTGGCAATTCAGGTCACATTAACAACTATAATTGAGAAAGAATCTACAGCTTAACTTCAGATGCTGATCTGACATTTTCTCCTTTCAACTTTTTGGATCAAACCAGTACCATGTTCTCCTTCCTGTCCTGGCTGCCCTCTGGTAGAGTGCTGTAGAGTGTCCCAAGAGATCCAATGGGAAATAGGGGGGATAAGGAAGAACTCCAAGGGAACTTTAAGGGCAGAGACCCCTCAGTAATTTAAAAAAAAAATGGTTTGGCATGGGTGTTCGCCTAGTGGTTGAGGTGAGGGTTAGGACACCTACATCTCATATCAAAGTACCTGACTTTGATCCTGGCTTGTGATTCCAACCCCTGGCTAATGCACACCTTGGAAGGCAGCAGGTAGTGACTCCAGTGATGGGGTTCCTGTCACCCCCATGGGAGACCTGCGTGGGTTCCTGACCCCTGGCTTCATTTTGGTCCAGCTCTGGCACTGGGAGGCACCTGAGGCATAACCAGTTTATGAGTTTTCTCTCTCTCTCTCTCTCTCTAGCCATTTCTGTCTATCTTCATCTTTCTCAACTTCCCCCCTCAAAAAAAAAAGAAAGAAAAAAAATCCAAACAATTAAAAATCAGTCTTTGACTTAGAACAACCTCTGTTTCCAACATTAGATAGAAATATTACTGTATTTACCAGAAAACTATCACTCCTAAGCTGGCACCGTCCCATGGGAACTACTCCCCACCTTTGTTCTTACCGGCTTGGATAATCCCTACACAGGATAAAACCATGTATTCCTTCAATTCTGAATCTGGGAAAGAATCCCAGGAAGTGAGGATTCGGTGTCAGCTGTGACACTTGCTAGTTTGTTAGATGCCCTGGAGTTAAGTCTTTTAAGTTCCTCCAATCTGGATTTTTTCATCTGTCACCTAGGAAATAATATTAGTGGATCTATTATACGGTTCAAGTGAGCTGATGGCAGTAAAAGTGCTCTGTAAACAATGGAACACTCTACAGAGCTGGAGTAATGTTAAAACAGGGTTGGCAACTCATCTCTGAATTAATGTTTAACTTGACTCAGCTGTCTTTATGTTTTAAAATTTTAAAAAAGGCACATCCCTTGAATCTTCGGTAAATAAATGAAACCTTTGGTCCTGGATCCATAGATGAAAAAAAAAAAAAATTTATGTCCTGATGTGACCCAGGTCTGTGTGTGTACGCTCTAGATCTCACTTTCGTTTTTGTCTTAATTATAGCATTGAAAGAGTTAGAAGGCTTAAAATTACACCTCTCAGAACTAGTTATTACCTAGTGACGCTACATTTCAAAAATATTGCTCATGTCTTCAAAATAAATTAGGAGGTTCTTTTATGGTTATCTTTGTTTAAATATAAATTTATTGACCCAGTGATGATAATGGCTCTTCAGTTTTTTTTTTTTAACATCTCCTTGGGCCGGTAATAATTTTTAAACATTTAAGTATGTAAGCGTATTAAATGTTAAACGGCCTATACTTTTGTTTCTATATGGCTGCAGAGAAATGTGAAAGCATCTAGAATGGTATGGCTGAAAGTTGAGCTCTGCAATGCTTTCTTAACTACATATGCAGCCTCCTCCTTTACAAAAGTAGGGGATATACTAGAAAAAAAATTTTTTTTAAGTAACATACTGGGAAGATACAAAACTGTCAAAGATACTGGGTCTAAACGATGAGTATTCTTGTCTGGGTATTTACAATAGGCATTCCTCTCTAATTTTCTTCAGTTTGCTTGCTTATTTTATTTATTTTTAGATAGCAGCCAGAATGTTAAAATTCACTTGAGACCATGTTCCTTTCCTTTCTTTTTTGCTCTTAGAACTGTACTTAAAAACTTATTTAAAGGAGCCAGCTTTGTGGCACAGAAGCTTAAGCTGCAGCCTGCACAGCGGTATCCCATGTGAGCGATCTGTCCACCTTGGAAAGCAGAGGAGGATGAGCCAGGTAGTTAGGACTCTGCACTCATGTGGGAAACCCAGATAGAGTTTCAGGCTCCTGATTTTGACCTGGCCCAGTGTTTGTTGTTGGCAGACTTTTTGGGTATGGACCAGTGAATGGAAGATTCTCTATCTGTGTCTATTTCTCTCTCTTTCATTGCTTTTTTTCCCCCCCTCAAGATTTGTTTATTTTTATTGGAAAGGCAGATATAGAGAAAGCAGGAGATACAAAGAGGAAGATCTTTCATCCCATGATTCACTCCCTAAGTGATCTCAATGGCTGGAGCTGAGCCGATCTGAAGCCAGGAGCCAGGAACTTCTTCTGGGTCTCCCACATGGGTACAGGGTCCCAAGGCTTCTAACAGAGAATCTTATATCTACTGGTTCATTCCCCATATGCCTACAACAACCAGGACCGGAAGCCAAGAGCCTGGAGCTCTCTTTGGGTCTCCCACACGGATGACAGAAACCTGAGTTCTTGGGCTGTGATATGTTGCCTCCTGGGGTGTGCTTTCCTAGGGAAGCCAGAATTGGAAGTTGGATGCTGGGTTGTCTGACATTATCTGTACAAGCAATGTCAGGGCACACTTAGATAACAGACTGATGGACTTATGGCTACTTATGAAGGACTATTGTAATATTATGGGGAAAATCACTCAGGGATTGGAAATTAGGGGGTGGGTTGGGGAAATCCCAGATGCTATGGAATTGTACCATAAAATTCAAGATAAATTTTGAAAAATGTAAAAAAAAAATACATGAAAAGTGCACACAAAACTTAATATATATATAGTTGTACCTTTTTTTTTTTTAAGCCTAAAGGGATCATGCATTTCTTTTTCTTATTGTTGCCCAGTGTGTTAATTTGCCAGCACCCCTGTCTTTCCTCATCTATATGACCTTTTTTCTGATCTTCCCTTCCAGCTGGGAACTGGAGGGCAACTGAGCACCTGTTCCCTCCTTAGACTGTTATCAAGGAGCCGGTGACTAGAGCAACAGCGGTGACTCAGACTCCCCTCTGGCCAGGGCACAGTGGCAGCTGCATCCGGTTTCTAGGGGCAGCAGAAAACAGCTGTTGTGTGGCAGTGTGTGATGTCCAGCATCCTCAGGACTTGTCCGCGCAAGCCATCGGCTCAGCTGGGGTGGTGACTTCATGGGGTCAGCTCTGCGGAAGACCTTGGGTGTGGCTCTTGTCCAGATGGCTCTGCTTCCTGTCTTGGCTTCTGAAATTAGCTGAAAACTTGGCTATCTGGCAAGACATACTAATGATATTAGCAATCATGGCCTCTTTCATAGTGTTTACTGTGTGCCAGGCAAATTTGTAAGGACTTTATGTATAGTCCCTGGCTTTGTGCAGCAGTACTTTGACTGGCGCTGTCTCCATCTTCAGGATGATAAAACTGAGTTTCCGGAAGATCAGGTTACTTGCCCAAGGTCACATAACTGCCATGGTGGTTGTGAAACTCAAATTTTGTCAGTCTAGCCTAGTTCCTAAGTACTCTTACTGATACATACACTATGTTGTAATTTCCTTGTGTGTGTGTTAACTAAAACTGCGCTAGTATTTCCATACTGTTAAATACTCATTGAAGTACTTAGAGTAGCTAGAGTATCCAATTGTTTGGATAATTCATGATGTACTTAAGCAAATAAGGATATTCTTGTGGCTAAACTTTTTTTTAAATGACTGCTGCCATGAGGTAAACTATCAGGAACTGAATGCTTGGCTAACGAGCATTCATTCTTCTAGAAATCTTATTCCAGTTTGTGCACCGTGCAGTTTGCAGCACTTATTTCCCTTAGCTTTTATTAACTTTGAAAGTTATCATTAAGTTTTTTTCCCTGTAACATTGAAAATGACATGGTGTTTACTAGAAGAAAAATAGCGTTTTTAAAGATTTATTTATTCTTATTGTAAGTCAGAGAATACAGAGAGGAGGAGAAGAGACAGAGACGAAGATCTTCCTTCCATTGATTCACTGCCCAAGTGAGCTCAAGAGCCAGAGCTGAGCTGATCCAAAGTCAGGAACCAGGAGCTTGTTCCGGGTCTCCCATGCAGGTGCAGGGTCCCAAGGCTTTGGGCCTTCCTTGGCTGCTTTCTCAGGCCACAAGCAGGGAGCTGGATGAGAAGCGGGGCTGCCAGGATTAGAACCAGTGCCCATATGGGATCCAGGGGCATGTTCAAGATGAGGATTTTAGCCACTATGCCACTGCATTGGGCAAGAAAAATCTGTTGTTAAATTCTTCAAGCATTTAAAAATAGTTTTATTGATCACTGTCCCAAAGTTATTTTGTTAATGGTCTTCTCCATTATCTATAAGATAAAATTGAAACTCACTGAAATATAAGCTACTTCCACTTCTACTCCAGCTGCTTTTCTAATCCTCCTACATTGACCCTTCACATTCAAGGGATTTTTATTTTATTTTATTTTATTTTATTTATTTGGTGTTAGATCAAGTCATATGATAATGCTGTTCTTATAAGCCAAATCATGGCTGACTATTGATAATTTCATTTGGTAAAACTTTATCAGTCTTCAAAACCTTTGCTTTCACACTCTGATGTGTTCATAAATGCCCTTTGCCTCTCTCTGCGACGTGAAATCCCACTAGATCTTTTTTCTTTAAAAAAAAAAATTTCTGCATGTGTTTGAGAGGCAGTGAGATGGGAAGCAAGAGAGACACTGAGAGAGAGGGCCAGAGAGAGAAAGGGGAGAATGACATAGCTGCGATCGTCTGGTTGACGCCCCCCTTTGCCCCCCAGGAGTAGAATGGGGATGAAGCTGATAATCAGAGAGTCAATCACAGCCTAAGTGCGTTGCAGGAACCCCATCACTTGACCATCACGGCTGCTTCTTGGGGTCGGCATTGACATTAGCAGAAAGCCGGAATCAGGAGCATCAGGACCCAGAACTGAGAATCCAGCCCAGGTACACCAGGGAGAATGCAGCGTCCTCGCTGGTTCTGTTTGTTTTCAAGTTTTCTAAAAGGCGAGGAGAACATAGGTACACGTGAGGCATGTTCAGGGATGGAGTAGGCCGGGAAGGGAAGAGTGGGAGAGGAGATGTTTCTGCTTCCCATTGTGTCCATGGGAAGAGAGAGATTGCCTCTCCAGCTTGCCAGTCTTCCAATAATCTTAGAACAGGAATGATTGCATGATACTTTTCCAGATCTCCAGTGAGGGGAAGTGCAACCTAGGGGAGTGCTCATTGATTGATAGGTGGGTGGGCTTTACAAAGAACAGGGGGTCGAGCTTATGACCCTACAGATTCATCACATCTTCTGTAGTTACTTCTTGCTGATTAGGGATGTCTGGCTTACCTTTCCTGAATTCAGAACTCTCTCTTCCCCCTTTAACAAATGGATAGCTTATAAGCACTCACCTGTGCAAAGAAGAGAGGGAGAGAGAAGTAACAGGGGCCCCTCCCCACTATCTGGAGATTAGTCCATGGAAAAAGCAAATCAGCTTACTTCTGGGAAGGCTTATGTTGTACACGCAGATGTACCAAGGAGAGGAGAGAGAAATAACAGTGGGCCCCTCCCCAGTATCTGGTTCGCGCCTCCGATAGCTGCAATGGTTGAGTCAATCCCGAGTCAGGAGCCAGGAGCTTCCTCTGCATCTCCCACGTAAGTGTAGAGGCCCAAGGACTTGGGCTATCTTCTGCCACTTTCCCAGGCCACAAGCAGGTAACTGCATCACAAATAGGACAGCTCCCATATGGGAATGTGGGCACCGCAGGAGGAAACCTAGCCTACTACACCATGGTGCCAGTCCCCAGCACTCTATCTCATCAAATGGATCCCTTTAAAGAGCTGCAGATCTTCCAGTGTTTTGTTCCCCCCCCCCCCCTGCATCTTCATCATTACCCTGAGATGTTGTTAGCTTCTTTGCACAGGAGTCAGCAATGTAGGTAGTCTAGTCATGCAGCCAGTGCACTGAGACCAGACCACACGCCCACGGGTTCTGGTCCTTGAGGTCGGAGATCCTAACATGTCTGAGGCCCTTATGAGATAAAAGAAAGAGCTGTTTGCTGACACCAAAAGCCATTGGTGAGCCTCCCCGAGCAGCGGATGCTGCGGCCTGGCCAGGGAGCCATAATAGCATGCTGGCTCTTTAGACCCTTGGCCTGGCTTTGCATGAGCTGCTAGGTGCAGCAGCCTGGCCCAGGAAGGCCTGTGACTGCAGCTCTGCCCCCGTGGAAAGTCCTTGGTGGCCCCTCCGCCCCAACCCATGGACCCTGGTAAGCAGATGGTGATGGTCCCTTTGCTCCCACCACCTTGCAAATCCAACATTTAAGCAATAGGGAACTATGCTAGCACACTGTTGGGGTTAACACAAAGTTAGCATGAACCAGGCCCAGAATGCCAGGCAGCTGTTGGCTGCTGGTCTCCCATCCGTGTAACACTTGTCTAGATACAAGGCAATGTAGGCAATTGCCTACAGCTCAGGCTAACTGGTGTTTTCACCTCTATGCTAAATGCTTGCCCCTCTGCTGTTTTTTAGTGAGGCTGAGTTCATGGGTCAGGATTCCTCTCTCCGGTTCCTTTGCCACACTCTCCAGATCCTCCATACACTCCCCACCTAAATGTAATTCAACTCTCAGTCTTTCCTATCAGAGCTGTAGACAGGTCCCACGGTGTTGCAGCTGGGTAGTAACTTTGCATTTGCTGGACAGAGGGCAAGCCCTGTGTCACTGCTTGTTCACAGAGACTCTGTCTTGTTTGTTTTGGCAGCCACACGACTAGCAAAGTTTCTGGGCTCACAGCAGATGCACAACAAATACCTGTTAAAAGGAAGAACCAGCAATGATGTGGACCCAGGAAATGCCTTGTTAGCCAAATAATACTTGTCATTTCCTTCCGTGTTACATAAGGAAGAGTGTGTGTCGCATGCTGTAATGTCTTTAAAATTTGCTTTGTGGGTTTTTGTTTGGAACTGGTCCTGGCTATTGCTGTCCTCCATATTTCCCCTGTGTTTTCTGATGTTATCATGATACTGTAATTCTGTGGAATCATTTTATTTCATGACATAATTCTCCAAGCAGCTAAACGAGTGTTCAGCACACTTTTCAAGGAATAACTGCTATTTTCTTCTGTTTTTAGTCATCTGCACCTTACCACTTAAGTGAACTTTCAGGGTCTTCTAGTGACTTTCAGGAATGCCCTGAGTAGTTACAAGATCACAACAAGCCTCTGAAAATATACAAAGTAAAACAAGATTTAGAAAATATTTATGCTGAATCTTCTTTGTTTTCACGCCTATAAAAGACTACACAGATGCACTCACAGCAAGAAAATTATGGCATTAAAGAACTTGAAGCTAGAAGAGATTCCCAAAGTCTCAATATCTGCTTTTTTTGGTGAAAAATGCCCAGTGGGAGTTGGGGAAAGAAAGGAATAGTGAGGCTCCCTGTGCCCTGTGTGGTTCATTGGAGCGCTGTCATTGCTCATGGACATGTCTTGCCTTAGCCGATCCTGGAATGGATTCAGCTAGTAGCAGTCACAGCACCAGGCTCCCTTTGTGCTTATATTCAGAAGAGATGGGTGTTGCTTTATTTACTCTCTTCATCCTAGACAATTCTGATCTTTTGTGCTTGCTTGCCTATTAGGGTGTGTGTGTATGTGTGGGTGGGTTGTGTGTACATATACGCTCAGTATTTTGTCTATTGTTAGGGCCTCTGTAATCAGGGAACTGGTTCAGTGACTGGACCCAAACAGCCAAGATACGTGTTTGAGATTTTAAGAAAAGGGAATGGTTGTTGTTTTAAACTGGGATATTATAAAAAGAGTATTGGTGAAGATATAGAGAAATTGGAACCTTTAGAGATTGCTGATAGAATCTCTAAAGCAATCTTAGAGCCACTTATAAAAAGAGTCTGGCTGCTTGATATTCATAAGGTTGCCGTATGATTCTGCATGTCCACTCTAATGCATATGCAAAGGAAATGAAAACGTGTTGGTACAAGAATCTACATGCACATATTCATAGCAACAATATTCATAACTGGTGAAGAGTAGAAGTAACCTGAATTGAAGAGAAAATTAAAAAAAAAAATTTTTTTTCTTCAGTTTGTAACCAGCCTTGTTTCCCTCCTGAAGTCGCCAGTGGGTAGAAGGAAAATGGTGTATTTCATGTCCAGCAGAAGTGGTGGCTGAGACTGATTTCTTTGTAGTTCACACACTATTGTTACTACAAATCTACCCATTCAAATACTTAATGGACATCTAACAGGCATGATTATCAATGCAGTTCGCATTGGCTGACATTGTGGCATAGTAGATTACACCATGGCCTATGATGCAGGCATCCCATGTCACAAGGCTGGTTCGAGTGCCAGCTGCCCCACTTCCAATCCAACTCCTTGCTTATGTGCCTGAGAAAGCAGTGGAGGATGACTCAAACTCTTGGGCCCCCAAAACTCATGTAAGAGACCTAGATGAGTTCCTGACTCTTGGCTTCAGCCTGGTTCAGCCTAGCTGTTGCAACAGCTGTTGCAGCTGGGGAGTGAACCAAAAAGGATCTTTCTCTGTCCCTCTCTCTCTCTGCACCATGACTTGCAGGTTAATGCAAAACACAGCAACTTAAAAAAAAAAAAAAAAGGCTTGCCTTGAGTCCTTGAATATGTTTGCTCCAGCCCCCTTGAAGTCTCCCTGAATTCTGAGCACTGGTGCTGTCCTAAGCACTGGTTTCAGGTAATGTCTATGTCAGTTTGCCTGGCTCTTGTAAGTGTTCACAAAGGGTCATTGTTTTGGTCTCCACGATGGCTTGTCTTATCAGCATGAACACTGACTGGCAGCAGTGATAAAGTGATTTTATAATCTGTAGAATTAGTGCCTGAGAGAGTCGGTTCATGCATTTTCTTCTTTTGAAACTTATTTAGAAGCACTCTAACGCTTTAAATAAAATATACTATGTCTTTATAATCTGTTATTGATGTTGGCATAACTCCTTATTTTGTTTTTTATTTTCTAAAAAAAATAATATTCCAATATGGAGAGGACAAAGAGAGAGAGACAGGAGAGAGGAAGAAGATCTTCCATTGGCTAACTTACTCCCTACGTGGGCAGTAGCACCACACTCAGGTACTTGGCCTATTGTCCACACTGCCTTTCCGGCACATTAGTAGGAAGCCGAACAAGAATTAGAGAAGCCAGGACTCAACCCAGGGACTCCTATATGGGATAAAAGTGTTCCACACTGCAGCTTAACCACCGAACCATGTAATGTTCCACTTATTTTTATTTTAAGGTTGTATTTGTTTGTTTTGAGGACACAGGCAACATTAGTGAACTTAACTAAGGGATAGATAAAATAGTAGTACATTGATTGGGCCTGAGGTGGGAGATGAACTGATGAATATTGGCTTCTCAAATGGTTTTATCTTGACCAAACCGAATCAATGATTTCACAATACTGAAATGAAGCCAGACTATTTCCTGCTACTTTGAAAGTTATTTATACTGTGAAGGACTTGGCTTGTAGAAGCAATCAAAAGTGTCCATTTATGTTCAAGATTGAACATCAACATTGATGTGGTGGCTTATATTCTGAGTACCAAAGTCTGAAAGTTTGCTTTTATTACAATAATTCATTATTTCGGAAAACAGAAATTATAAGATATTTAGCATACTAGGACTGCATATTGAATATATAAAGAAATCCAGCTGACTAAAAGTCTAAATGCTAAATGAATAAGGATTTGACAATGTATCTATTATATAGGGTTATTTATTCAATGGAATTATCTATGTCTCCATTATATACATGTGTACATATGTGTTTGTTGATTTATTATTAGGCATGTTGCATGTTGCTCCAGCATTTAGCTGGATATAATTTTCATATCTTTCCTTAGTAAAATCATACCTGTTAATTCCTAATACTAACCCAAGCAGGTAAAAATGAACAATGACAATTTAAAAGAATGTGCACTTCTGATCACTTATTTATTCAGATATTCAAAAATATTAAGGAGGCACAAAAAAAATGCTGAGGCTCTTGGTAATAACTCTGCAGCAGCTATAGAAATGATGTGAATAAAGCATGAGTGGGTGTCACACCGAGGACTAGGCCTGAATTCATGCAATGATAGAGAACAGTCCAGAAAAAGAAAAGGCGGAAGACTGCAAGTGAGAAAAATTTTGAGGGGTAGAACTACCTGAAACCTTGCATAGATCAGAGACAATCAGTGTGGAAGAGTCATGGAAAGAATATGTCACAGCTGTAAACTCTGAGATGAACATCTGTTCTCACCCCACGCAGGCCTCTTGTTGAACTGGTATTGGCTGACATACAGAAACGGTTTCTGGGTTGAACGGGCCCACCACAGGATGACACACACAGGTCCAGGGGCTGCTAGATGGACTGATGATGGCGTCTGGAGCCCAGGCTCCTTCCACTTTGTGGCTGTTACCATTCTTACATCTTTACATCATTCACCCCGCTGGCCATGGCTCACCGCTGTGTCAGCTGGGCTCACATTCCAGGCTGTGAGAAAGGATGAGAGGAAGCAGAAGGCCTTGTGGTGCCTCCTCGTTTCTGTTTGAAAGGGAAAGAGGGGAAGGTAAAGCTGGCCGGGTCTTCAGAGTAGCTGGATTTGGGGATGTAAACAGTCTCCTAGGTCATGTGATTTCTTTTTTTTTCAATAGGAAAAAAAAGGTCGGTCTGAGTTGCCCAGTCATCCTGCTCCTATGCTTAAGGAGATGCTCAGGAGGCAGGGGCAGGCAGGTGTAGCATGGGTTGCTGCTGATGTGAGTTGAGCTGGGAGAGACCTAACTGCTCACCAGGCTTTAGCAAGGGTCAGTTGTACAGCTGGGGGAGGATCTATGGTGGGCACTCTGTGAGGTCAACGGCAAGAGACCCCCTTTGCCCTCGGTATTACTCTGATTAGCCAACATAGTGATTATCGATGGTTCCCATAAACTGGTGTTCCCAGAAATCCATGTCTTAGCCTAAATTTAATGTACTGGAGATTACCATAGGGCAGGCCTAGCAATTGTTTTAGCAAGCACTCCAGGTGAGACAAGTTAGAGAACCACGGATTGAATGCAGGTCACTATAGGGGAAAGCAGAATGTAGGTTTGACTCATTTTCCTGTTCTCTTACCTTCTTGCTGCTTCTCCTTCCCACCATTTCCTGGGACCAAAACAACGGAAGCTTTTCTTTTACTACCCCTGATGTACGATCCTACTTCATGAGGCATGGGCCCTCGTAGCAGCATTATGTACAGTAAAATAGATGGTGAGGATGGGCCCTGAGGATCTGGTGAAGGAAAAGGGAGGGAAGAAATCATTTGGAAAAGAACCAGAACTGCTGCATGATCTTGTTTGCAGTGCCAGATCTTGAGTCTGACTTTAATCTTTGTTTTCCTTCTTTAAGGTGTTCTAACTTTCGGGCCCCTCCCCCTGAAACAGACACCGTGAACTGGTCATGCATTACCCACCTCACACACACCCATCTTTAGCTCTAGGCTTCAGGGGAAGGGAGAGTCAGCTATCGCGCTAAGAAAAAGAACTGATGGCTTTCAAAAAGTGAAACTAGGACACGGATCTCCCTTCCCTATAACACTTGGCTAGCTGACCCAACTTAGCTACAGGCTGTTTGGAATTGCAGGTATTCAAATGTATCTCCCCCATCAATGGCTAGAGATAAGGTTAGGAACTCACGCTGGTTTAATGACTCACAGGTAGCTGTGGAGTAGGGACATACATAAATAATGCCAGAGGCAACAGTTTGGGGGTGAGGAGTAAGGTGTGGGAATTGGAGTCACACCAGGACTTCCCTGCATTTTCTGAGGACTGGGCACCCTGAAAATAGTGAGTCTAGCGTACTCAGAGGCAGCAGAAGTGATGAGGTTAGAGGTGGTTCCTTGCCAGAGGGCTTTGAAGCTGCCTCTGATGATACACTTTGATAATGAAGAGAACTGGGCCAGCTTGGCAGCTAGATAGACCAGGAAGAGCTGGAAAGGGACTGGGGATCATGAACAGCCAGCTGGAGCCCTGCTTTTCACACCATTTCCTGCGAGTTCATTGTAACTCCAGACAGGCGCTTGCGGCACTGCATAGTGCCTTGTGCATCGTATCATTTTTAAAAGTTGCTTAACATGTTGAGAGCGAATGAGAGATCAAGTGTGTGTATGAGAGAGATCCTACCTGCAGGTTTACCTCTCAGTCTCCCAAAATGTTCGGGGCTGGGCCATGATCTCAATCCAAAAGAAAACTTGAGCAATTCTCTGCTGTCTCCCAGGATGTGTGTTAGCAGGAAGCTTAAAGTCAGGGGTCAAACCCAGGCATCTAAACGGGCATTCCCAATCCCTTGATCAAATGCCTCCCGCCCCCATTGTGCCAGCTTTAAAAGATTAGAAATGTTACCTTGCAAATGCCTGTCTTCCCTTTAGGCTTGAATATGGTGCTTGGCCTTAAGTTTGTTAAATCTTGGAACTTAAAAGAACCGTGCCTGCTTAAGCACTGTTCCAGCACTGCAACCTGTAAAAGGGTGTTTCTACCCCTCAGCCATGCTTCTATTGGAAAAGATTTTTTCGGTATGTCTGATAAATTCTATAGGAAAAAAAAATCTTGCATAAAATAGTTCAGCCACTCAGAGCGACTCAGAAACAGTTTTATGGTGTGCCAATGTTAAATGATAAGATTTGAACTTTAGGAATAAAGATTTCGATTTTCATTCATTTAGGAATAGTAGGTCTCCCTGGGTGAGAGTTGTCCAGTAAGTGTATCTGTGTGTCCGTCTGTGAACTTTTATATAAATATGCTACATTAAAAATACTACATTGCTATGGTTAGCATGATTAGAAGTTGGAACTTTATGAAAGAGGAAACTAGAAGGAGATGATTCCTGCCTCCATTATCCCTTCTCTACCCCTGTGAATGCTGGAATAATCATTTTAAGATGGGAAGGACATCCCTCCCTCTTTCTGGACTTCCCATTGCGCTTGAAGTCTACCCGCAATTCTTCAGCCTTCTCTCCACATCTTCCCAGGGGGTTGTCCCTGCATCTCCCTTCCCCATGCTCCTCATCTTGGACTTCTTTCTAGTCCTGGAATAAACCAGATTTCCCCCTCCCCCAAATCTATAGCTTTGGGATATGCTCTCTGTCAGGAATATCTTTTTCTTAACTCATCATGAGCTTGATTCTCACTTCTTAATTTCTCAGCCAAATGTGTCTTCTTCAAAAAAGCCCACACTAAGAACGCTTTGTTACGAACTGTCTCTTCATTTCTATTGTCACAATGTTCCGTTGCTAGCAAATCCAAGTTTTCAACCTCCACATATACATTTTTTAAAGATTTGTTTATTTTTATTAGAAAGGCAGTTTTACAGAGAGGTGATACAGAGAGAAAGATCTTTCATCTGTTGGTCATACCCCAAATGGCCACAATGGGTGAAGTTGAGTCAATCTGAAGAGAAGAGCCAGGAGTTTCTTCCTGGTCTCCCAAGTGTGGGTGCAGGGTCCCAAGGCTTTGGGCCGTCCTCGACTGCTTTCCCAGGCCACAAGCAGGGAGCTGGATGGGGAGTGGAACAGGCAGGACATGAACCAGTGCCTTTATGGGATCCCAATGCATGCAAGGGGAGGATTTAGCGACTGAGCCATTGCCATAGGCCCTCCACGTGTATTTCTTTATTTGAAAGGTAGAAAGAGAAAAAGAGAGAGCTTCCCCCCCTCCCCACCTGCTGGTTCACTCCCTAAATATTTGCAATAGCTAGGACTGGGGCAGGCCAAAACTTGGAGCACTGGCCTCTGTCCCAGTCTCATGTGTGCATAAGGGCTTCAGGACTCGGGTCCATGATTCCCTGCCTTCCCAGGTGCATTAGTAAGGAGCTGGATCCGAAGCAGAGCATCCAGGACTCACCCTGCTGCTCCTAAACAGGATGTCAATGTTTCTAGCGCCTGTTTAGCCCACTAAGCCACGATAAAATTTTTTTAAGCTTTCATCTTCTGTCCATTTAAAGCGCCAGTTATTTTAACGGATGATTTTTTAAAGTTTTTTCTGGATGTCTTTTTTTTTTTTTTTTTTTTGACCTGGATTTTTGTAGGACGAAGAAAAAGCAGGGTTGTGAAATTGCGTTCTGTGGTGGAAGAACAGCCTGAAATAGCTTGGGAAAGGGGACAGCTTCCAACAGTAGTTTGGAATGAGTACTCTCAGCATAGAACAATGGTTTGCTCTGTGTGTGTGCGTGCGTGCGTGTGTGTGTGTGTGTGTGTGTGTGTGTACGTGTGTTTGTAGTGATAGTGCAGGGCAGAGACAAGATGCTGCTTAGAGGAGGGGAATGACCCTGGGATTATCCCCTGGTGGGCACAAGGAGGATTTAGTCACAGTGGCAGCTGCACAGTACTAGCTACCACTTGGAATGCTCTTGTTCTCAAAGATCTCATCAACAACCCCCCGGAGGGCCACCCACAAATCCAGGAGTGTTTCTTAAAGGACCCAAAGTTAGTTAGGCATGATAAAAACAAACAAACCAACAGTTACTTATTGTGGCTCTTCTGCGTGTGAGGTCAGTTCAACTCAAATTCCATTCTGCTTTCAAAGTCCCTTCCCAGACCCAGAGAAGCCTGTTACCCTTGGCCTTAGCAGCTAAACATTTCCTGGCCAGGATAGGAATTTCCTTTACACAGCTAACAGGTGTTTCTCCAGTCTTTGTTTGCTGACCTCCTGTATAGACAGCCCACTCTTATTTGGAGAGGTCTGTATTGTGACATAGCACACTTCCCTGCATGGCCATGAAATCTGCCTCCCTGAACTTTCACCCCGTTTGTTTTGCTGTCTGGAGCCACATAGGGTCTGTCTAACCATTTTCACTGCGACAGTTCTTCAAATATTTGAAGATGGTTGTCCATGGACTTGACCTGAAACTTTCTCTTTTTCCAGGTGAAGCGGCCTCAGATTTTTTTTTTTTAAAGATTTATTTTTATTATTTTTTCATTGGAAAGGTGGATATACAGAGAGGAGAGACAAAGAGGAAGATCTTCCGTCCGATGATTCACTCCCCAAGTGAGCGCAACGGGCCGATACTATGCCAATCCGAAGCCAGGAGCCTCTTCCGGGTCTCCCACGCGGGTGCAGGTTCCCAAAGCTTTGGGCTGTCCTCGACTGCCTTCCCAGGCCACAGGCAGGGAGCTGGAAGGGAAGCGGGGCTGCCGGGATTAGAACCGGCGCCCATATGGGATCCCGGCGTGCAAGGCGAGGACCTTTAACCACTGCTCCACCGCGCCGGGCCCGGCCTCAGATTTTTTAATCATACCTTTTGAAAACAGTTTCTTCATGTGGGTAATATACACAAATAACAGCCCCCAGGCAGTCCTGGATCCTGCTAATGTGTTAACTGGATTATTGGGTTCTTAGTGTGTTTATTCCCACTGTTGAGTAGACTATTACAATCACAACAAATGTTAGGAAGGAGAAGTGCTGGGGAGAGACTGGACTCAGACTTGGGGATGGCGAGTCGGCTGTGACTCTTAGCAGATTGCAGTGGAATTGAGACCTGATGGTTGGACAGTAGTTAACAAAGTCAAGAGGGAAGATTTCCCAGACAGAACAAGCCTTGTGATGGAGAACACAGATGATGGAACTACCCCTTGCCCTCAAGAATTATTATTATTTTGTAAGAGTTTTATCTATTTATTTGAAAAGCAAAGTTAGTTGGGGAGGGAGAGTCTTTCATCATCTGGTTCTCTTCCCAGTGGTCTCAACAGCCAGGCTGGACCAGGCTGAAACCAGGAGCCAAGCACTCCATCCAGGTCCCTTATATGAGTGGCAGGGACTCAAGTCCTGGACCACCTTCCATTACTTTCTCTGGTGGCTTAGCAGGGAGCTGGATTGGAAATGAAGCAGCAGAACTCCAACCAGCCTGTAGAGGAGATGTCAATGTCACAGATGGTGGTTTAACTCACTATACCTCAATGCCAACCCACTCCCCTCCCCATTTTAGAAAATTTATTTATTTGGAGTCTTGGATCTTTAATTTCTGCACGTGCAAAAAAAAAAAGGCTTATACCATCTCTCTTCTGGAAAAAAATTGTTCAGAGGACCCATGAGATGGACACAAACATGCTTGTGTTCTATGTGTCTGAAGCCCTGTGGTTTTCATAGTAGGGCATTTTCAGTTATCCAGGCAGGCCTGTGCCCTTACAGCGCCACCAAGAGGCCTTTCTACATCTGTCCTTTTACTTCCCCTGTTTCTGCATTTATCCGCTCCTCACCACTTGACTGCACATCGGAAAGCCTAGCTGCTCCGATCAGCTGCTTCTGGTCCTTTGCTGTAGTGTGCCACACACAGGGCTTTGCTGTCTTGAGTTGTGAGTCCAGGTTCTACTGCAGACTGTACAGAAGTGGGATGGGGGAAGGACTACTTTCTAACTTACTTCCGTGATGCTCAACTCCTTGATCTGTGCAAAAAGGGTAGTAGCAGTATTTTATAGTATTTTATGTTAGAGGAATGCATACAACCGTTCCTAGTAGTTGTTAAAGAATTCTTAACATTCCTGATAGTTCTAAATTTGTTGGTTCTGAGTTCTAAATCTGTGGCTTGGGACATCTGGTCTCCCATTTTTTTTTTTTTCCGGCCACTCTCCCATTTACTCTTAAAAAAATAAATCATTCTGTTTTCAACTTTCCCCACAGCGAGAGTGACCAGACAAAGCCAAACCAGCACCATTGTTGGAGAAAACGTGTTTATATGGCACATTGGCAAATGCCTTTCTCCCAACTAACCCTTCTTCTCTAGTCATTGTTTCCAGTTCATTTGCCAGTGCAGGGAATACAAAGGAATCCATAGGCTCTCCTTGCTCAGCATTTAGTTTTTAACACCCAATATCTACTTCACTCTCCCAGGATAATCCTGTGCATGTATGCACACAGAGCTCTGCAGGCTTCCAGAGGCAGGCCTCTTTACCTTGTCTGTCCAGGCTGATTCCAGCTGTGTGGTCCAGCCATAGAAGTGAGGCAGGCAAGTTCTGGTTTGGGGCTGAGGAACCTCCACCCATCGTTTGGTCTAACCTTTTCTAGGCAACTGTAGGCCAAGCTTGAAATGTAAAAACTCTATACTATAGCAGGCCTATTTTTTAATATTTATTTTATTTTTATTGGAAAGTTAGATAGACACAGAGGAAGATCTTCCGTCCATTGATTCACTCCCCAAGTGGCTGCAATGGCTGGAGCTTAGTCAATCCAAAGCCAGGAGCCTCTTCCAGGTCCCTTTATCTGAGATAATGAAAAGGCATGCTTTGTTCTAATTGTGCTCTTTCTCTGTTCTCTTTACATCCACTTATTTACTCGTGGGTATTTGTAGTGCTCACCACTCCTTAGTTAAATTTCCTGTCTTGTTTTGTTTTTGAGAGGCAGTGCACAATAAGCATGTGCAAGCACACACACACACAGACATCTTCCATCCCAAATGTCTACCATAAAGTCAGGATCCAGGACTTCCATCTGATTCTTGTACATGGATGGCCAGGACACAAGTACTTGAGGCATCTTGTAACCTTCCCAGGAAGGAACTGGAAAGGTAATGAATCAGCAGGAGCGGAGTAGGAAGTAGAGTAGCTCGAACTGGAGCTGACACTCATATGGGATGTTGGCTCTACCACCAGTGGTTTAAGTTGCTGCCCTCCTAGGCTGGCCCATGGTTTTTCATGTGGGAAATTCCCTGAATGATGGTTCCTTGACTTCAGAGTACAGTTTTAATGACTGAATTCATGAAAGTAGGGATACCCTTGATAAATGTTACCTGGTCTCATGTCATAGCCAAGTTCCCTTTTTCCCATTGTTCTTTTATCCATTGTTATTATGTTTTGATTAAGCATCACGATGAGAAATATAATTGAAGTCTCATTGTTTCCTTTTCCTGCCCATCATTTTGATAAATTGGAAACAGTATAGAAATAATTACACAGTAACTATCCCTATATCCACCCATAAGTACTCTTATAATGTTTCATTATATTTGTTTTAGTACTGAACTCTGCGTTTATCCATTCCTCCACCCATTGAGCCATCTTAATTTTTAAAAAAAGATTTATTTATTTATTTATTATTTGAAAGGCAGAGTTACAGAGAAAGAAAGAAGGAGAGAGAGAGAGAGACTTTTTTGTCAGCTGGTTGACTCCCCCAAAGGCTGCAGTGGGGGAAGTGCAGTGAGCTGATTTGAAGCCAGGAGTCAGGAACTTCTCCCAGGTCTCTCATGTGGATGCAGGGGGCCCAAGAACTTGAGCCATTCTGTGCTGCTTTCCCAGGCCATTCACAGGGAGACAGATTGGAAGTGGAGTAGCCAGGACACCAGCCAGCGCTCATGTGGGATGTGGGAGCCACAGGAGAAGCTTAGCTCAACCATGGCACCAGCCCCATCCTGGTTTTGTGATGCACTTAAACTACACATCATCACATACTTCAGAGGCTTCAGCATGTATGTATTAAGGAGATTTTTCTATTAATTTACAGTTATTTAACTAGTATGTATATATTAGTTAATGATCTGTGGCAATATTAAGCTTACCATTCACTGTTAACAGATGTATATAGAACACCCATGTAACCTCAACCTGTTGCAAGACATAGAACGTTATTATGAGCCCAGAATGTTTCCTTATGCCCCTTTCTAATCAATTCACCCCCAACCTGCCCCATTCCCAGGTAAACGTTGTCCTATTTGTTTCTCAGCATTGGTTAGTTCTTCCTGTTTTAGAATTTCCTATGAGTCATCAAGTATACGCCCTTATGAATTTGAGATTCATCCACTTCACGCACAACCTCTGCAGTTCTTTTCAGCTGTTGAATGGTATTTTGTTATATGACTTTGGTCTTTAGATTTGGGTTATGATGGATACAGCTATTATGGGCACATTTGTACTATAGACATATTGTTGTTGGTGTATATTTTTATGTCTCTTGGATAAATATTTAGAAGTGAGATTGCCAGGTCACAGAACATGTATATGCTTAATATTACCAAACAGCTAGGTCCATTCCACATCTTGCCATTTTATGCCTCACTGGCAGTGTATGAGAGTTCAGGTTGTTCCACATTCTTACCAACACTTGGCGCTGTCAGTCTTCTGAATTTGTGCTGCTTGGGCGAATGCTTCTGCTATCTCATTGTGGTGGTCATGGGCATTTCCCCTGTGACTCATTGCCTCTTAGTTTGTTCACCGGCCATATGTGTGTGTGTGTGTGTGTGCATGTGTGTGTGAGAGTGAGATGTCTGTTAGAACTCATTGTCCACTTTTTAGGGCATGGTTTATGCTTTTTTTCCCCCATTGAGTTGTAGGACTTCTTTATCTGAGATACTTCAAGAAGTCTGTAGAAGAATGGAATTCAAAGTAAATTGAATGTGGTGCAGAAAAATCTGGAAGTCTTTGCATAGTTTTTCTTATTATGCATTTTCCATGAACTTTTTGAATACCCCCTCATCTATCCTGGATGTCAATCTCTTGTCATGGTTGTGAACCTGTTTTTCATTTTATTTCATTCCTTTTGGGTCCTCATTATGTACACAACTGAATCTGTATCAAACATTGTCTACATAGGTTATCTTAGTAGCCTTATAAGATTGTGAAATAAATATCTGTTGAGTGGTATTTCTCTATGCCGTGGAAAACCAATAGTGGAAGACCAGGAAACTATTAGGTTTCAGGTTCGGGCTTGCTGTTTGCCTTTAGCAGTGGTCATTTTTCGTGATAGAAAGTGGTGTTTACTTTCTTAGCTTACTTTAAGACTGCTGCCATGGTATAATAGGCTAATCCTCAGCCTGTGGTGGCAGCATGTCATATGGGCACCGCTTTATGTCCCGGTTGCTCCACTTCTGATCCAGCTGCCTGCTGGCACTGGGAAGCGGCAGAGGATGGCCCAAGTCCCACATTGAGACTCAGACAGAGTTCCTGGCTCCTGGCTTTGGATTGGTTCAGCTCTGGCTATTGTTGTAATTTGGGGAGTGTACCAGTGAGTGGAAGAGCTCTCTGACTCTCCTTACTGCAGCTCTGCCTTACAAATAAAATATGAAGTCTTAACATATTTTGAAAATAGCTTCACCCAGGACTCTTTCTGTTAGTAATATAGTGCAAAATGAAACATATTTAAGCATACTTGTGAAAAAGAGCAAAAAAAAAAAGTTAATGTTACTCTATACATAGACAAAATGTAGTTCCTTGGGAGGAAAAAGAAGAGGTTCCGGGTTGATACGTGGTGGGGAAGTAAAAAGAAACTGGCGAATGTTTGCACTGTGTGCAGTAACGGACGAAATATGACCAAGGGGATTACACTGAGATCCCATTGTAAAATAAAGTCTGTGTGTGTTCACTTCCGCGACTATGAGGTGACTCCGGAGAAGTGTTTTTTGTTGAAATCTGAAATTTCATGGGTGAAATGTATATCCAAAGGGTCTGGTTGTGGCCAGAAGTTTCCTTTTGAATTATCTCAGTCCTGGAAAGATGAATTAGTCCATGAAGGAAATGACATTGAACTTCTTGCACATTCAGCTACGTTTTTTTTTTTTTAAGATCTATTTTTATTGGAAAGGGAGATTTACAGAGAGAAGTAGAGAAAGAAAGATCTTCCATTTACCTGCTCACCCTCCAAATGGCCACAATGGACAGAGCTGAGCTGATCCAAAACCAGGAGCGAGGAGCCCCCTTGGGGTCTCCCACGCAAGTGCAGGGTCCCAAGAAGGGAGCTAGGTGGGAAGTGGAGCAGCCAGGACACAAACCAGTGCCATATGGGATGCAAACATTTGCAAGTAGAAAACAAGCCAATTGAGCCACTGCTCTGGCTCCAACGTTTAGCTGCTTGGATTCATTAGGGAATTACAGTTAAGAAAGAAGGATATCAGAGAACTTTTGAATGGTATCTGTGACTCTGAGAAAGGCACAGTTCAGCAGGTCGATGAGTAAGATCTAAAAGTTTCAGCAATTGAAATGAGAACCTGCATTATGCCTGGGGGTATTTTCATAATGCAGTAAGCTTTCTATTGATTTGGAGAAACTGATAATGATAAAATTGATGGTTTCACCATGTATTTGTAACACCATCATCCCCCTTGCAATACTTTTAAGATTTTAGTCTTTATAGTCAGGAAATAAATTTTAGAGTTAAGAGAATTAATACAAAAGAGAAATAATACTGCAATAGCATAAGTGCTGTGTTGAGTTATCCCAGTCAAAGTTTAGTTCTTCCAGCTATGTGGACCATTTAAGAGGGTTGAGATATTTATGCATCATCTAATGTGGCATTGTTTGCAATACAGAAGACTGGTCACAGCTCCAACAGCCATCTTTAGGGCACCCTTTCAGATAAGTTAGACTTCAGTTATACATTGGGATACTTTGCTTGCTTCTTGCCGTTGAGTGCTTCCCTTCAGTGGCTCTACTGCTTTCCTTCATGACTTCACAATCACAAGCTTGTATAGAAGAAGGAACTCATTTGCTTCTGTCCTCCCATCTCACAGAAGAAGCTGCAAACTCACCACGACTCAATACTGTGCCCCAGAGCCATGGAACACACAGTGTGAGGAGGGAGGATTAGACAGAAATCTCCTAACTGAGGAAATGTTCGAGTTTTGGGTGTGTGTGTGTGTGTGTGTGTGTGTGTGTGTGTTTCTCTGTTGTCAAGCCTGCTTGATCTGTGTGTGAAGACGACACTTGGCGTTTATGGGTCTCTAAATATGTCAGCTCTGGATTACCACAGCATCCTCTTGGCTCGTCATCCAGCGTAATCTTTTCCTGTCAGGTCCATCCTGCACTCTTTCGTGTTACTGATTGTCCTAATATAGACCTCCTATCAGGCGTTCTTTCACTCCAGAACGTTCAGCGGCTGCCCTTTTGTCGATTCTAAATTCTCAAGGATCTCCGTACACTGATCCCATCCTGTCCCTTCACCCTTGTTTCCTACACTTCCATCCTGCACCTGCCTTCAGGAAGGTCTTCCTATCCTCAGATCTCATGTGAATTCCTCCTGTGGTTCCTATGTTCTTATCCATCTCTGTGCAGATCTAATAGTGCATAGGTCAAAATCCAGCCCAAGCTCCACCTTTTCAATGAAGCATTTTGTGATTTTTTTTCAACTCCTTACACATTCATATCCACTGCAACATCTCCTTACACATACCCTAACCCGCCTATACTTGAGAAAATTTCAAATCTTGGTGGCTCAACACCATGTGAATTACACTTGCTGTTTGATGATGACGACAGTGTTGGTGTCCTGGTGGTACGGGATGATGGAGAGATACTGTTTTTTTTTTCTTCTGGCCATTGAGGGCCCCACAGTGAGGGAACCTCTGCTCTCTTTAACACAGGACTCTCAGAATCATGCAGGATGTGGGCATCCAGCTGGAAGTTGGAGAAAGAGTGGAGAAGGCACGTCTGCCTGTTAGCCACCTCTGTTCAGAAGTGATGTGCTTTAGTACCTTGGCTGGCCAGAACTAGGCACAGGGCTCCACCTGGTGCTAGGAACATCCTCCTGGCAGGAAGTGTGCATCCTTGGAACCGCTGCTCTCCTCCCTGGAAGGGAGGAGCAGATCTAGAGAGGCGCTGTCTTTGTGATGGGATTCTCCTAATTATTCTGATTTCTACTTGCCTTGTGCATACAGGCTGCCTTGTTGTGCCCAACTGTTTCTTTTCCCACTGCCACTAACATTCCACAAACATAGCAAGACAGAAAACCTGACCTTTAGCATGTGCTTTGCTGGCTTCTGTTAAGTAGCAATAATTCAACGATCGTGTCTAAAGCTCTGGATGCCTGAGGCAGACGGAGAATTTTTCTTGCACAAAGGATTGAAGTGTTCTCTGATATTGTTGGTACAGTCAGGGTCGGACAGTCAGTCATCCCATTGTCTATTTATGTCCAACACTTTCAACTGAAGTCCATCTTTGATTTGGAAGTAGGGATGCATGTTGCATTATGTCTTCACATCTGTATATGGTAGTTTGAAGTCAGTTTCATCTCAGATAAAATCTAAGACCATGGCTTTCCAGGTTGAATAACTTAGGAATTGAAATGATTGTCTCTGGGATTCCATAGCCAGCCTCAGCATGGGAAATGCTGCAAGAGCACCGAGTGCCTAGACCAGCGTGCCACGACGTGAAATCTCTGCTTCAGTTATACTGTCTAAATACCCGCTTCTTGAAGAGCAAGAATGCCGTGTTCTTCACTGTGAACTTCCTGATCCTCCCAACAAGTTTGTGCAAGGGGTGTTTTACCATCTCTAGTTTACAATACAAGTAGAAACAGAGTTGAAAAACTGGTCTCAAGTTCCTCATATTTTTGCTTTCAAAAAAGAAGAGCAATGAGAAAAAAGAAGGAATAAAAGGGAAAGGAAAATCTTGTCTGCTTCTATAAGAATAGTTTCTAATTGGTGCATTTTGTTTTCCGTTCTTTTATGGTATTATTTATTGTTATTATTGCTACATAAAAAAAAAACTAACACATTAGAGCCAGCATTGTGGTATAGTAAGTTTAGGCCTCTGCCTCTTGTGTCAGGGTCCCAAATGGATGCCAGTTTGAATCCCAGATGCTCCACTTCCCATCTAATCTGCCTGGGAAAACAGTAGAGGATGGCCCAAAGCCTTGGGACCCTGCTCCTTTCTCTGCACCCCCATGGGATACCCCAGAGAGACTCCTGGCTACAGGCTTTGGATCTGCCCAGCTCTGACTATTGCAGCCTTCTTGTGAGTAAGCCAACTGATACAAGCCCTCCTCTCCTTCTCCTGTAACTCTGTCTTTTAAATAAAAATAAATAAATTTTTTTTTTAAATTAACACATGTACTGCACATATCACCTGGTGTTGGCCATGATTGACTTGCGGGCTTTTATTTATACCATTGGCTTCCCACACTGAAGATTTTGCAGCTAAACTTGAGCTCATGTGATTTTATACATAGATGTTTCTGCATGCCTAATACATAAGATCAAACACCACTCCCTATAACATTGTATCTTACTTAAAAAAAAAATAGTTCCTTCACATCACTGTTTGTCCTGTTAGAGTTCTAGTTTCCTCCCCGTTAAACAGTTGGTTTGTTTCGGTTGAGATCCAGAAAGGATGAAGTGTTCTTATCACACACAGGCACAAAACAAAGAGTGGGAGAACCTTCTGCAGGTTTTAGAAATGTGAAAGTTAGATTGCAGTGACGGTCTCAGGGATATAGTGACTCCCAAGTTCATCAAAGTGTAGACATTCGATTTGGCATGCCAATCTTACTTCAATAAGGTAGTTTTAAAAAACCCTAAAATTCAAATATTACAAACTTAAAAAGATCGAAATAAGGTCTACGTGACACATTTTAGATATGTTTCTTCAATATTTAAAAAATATATTTATTCCTTTTTGTTGGATAGATCAGATTTATAGAGAGAAGCAAAGACAGAGAGAAAGATCTCCCATCACTGGTTTACTCTCCAAATGCCATGATGGCCAGAGCTGAGCTAATCTGACCCCAGGAACTGAGGGCTTCATCTGGGTCTTCCGCGCAGGTGCAGGGTCCCAAGGGCTTGGGCATCCTCTGCTGCTTTTCCAGGCTCCAAGCAAGGAGCTGAATGGGAGGTGGAACAGCTAAGACATAGACTGGAACCCATAGGGGAAGCTGATGCTTGCAAAGTAAGGATGTTTTTTAAAAATTTATTTTTTTATTGGAAAGGCAGATTTACAGAGAGTAGGAGATATAGAAAGATCTTCTGTCCTCTGGTTCCCTCCCCCAGATGGCCACCATTGCCAGAGCTGAGCTAATTTGAAATCAGGAGCCAGGAGCTTCCTCTGGGTCTCCTATGTGAGTGCAGGGTCCCAAGGACTTTGGCCATCCCCTGCTACTTTCTTAGGTCACAAGCAGGGAGCTGGTTTGGAAGTAGAGCACCCTGGCCTTCCGATAGTTGCTAAACAAGTCAATAAATCCCTGCCCTTAGCTTTTACTACAAACTGGAATCAAGTGGATGAGATTCAGGTGTTACACACACACACACACACACGTATATGTATGTATTTTTTTTTCCACCAAAGACCAGGCTGTCTACCTTCATCAGAAGAAATGGAATGTCATTTCTCTAATGTTATTATTTGTCACCTGTTGGGGAGTGGGTGATGGCGGGCACTGACCTGTTAAGACATCCGTATTCCCTGGGGGAGTGCCTGCATTCAGTCCTTGCCTTTGGCTCGAACACCTCCATCCAGCTTCATGGGCGTTTCCAGCTCCTGCTTTGCCTGTGTCAGTCCTAGCTGCGGCAGCAGAGAGGAGATCTGTCTCTGTCTGTTACGTAATGTGCGAATAGATGAGTCTTTTACAAAGAGCTGTCATTCTGATCCATTTCTCATGAAGTTTCCCCTCTATTTCAGCTGCTGCTCGTGGCTGCCACTGATGAGCATATTCCAGCTGATAACTTCCTTAGTCACGTTTTGTCTTCTCTCTCTCTCTCTTTTTAATATTTTTGTATTTATTCACTTTACAGCTTGTTGCAACAGCCAGGGCTGACACAAACAAAAGCCAGGAGCCAGGAGCTTCAGCCAGGTCTCCCATGTAGCTGCAGGGACCAGAGGACTTGAGTCTTTTTTTCTGCTACTTTCCCAGGTGCATTAGCAGGGAGCTGGATTACTTGGAAGTGGAGCAACTGAGACTTGAACTAGCACCCGTACAGGGTGGAGACATCCTAACCCTGACCCTAGCCAGCCGTTGGAATATCTTGTACTCTTTCTCTACGTCACTCTCCATTTCAAATGCATTTATTTAAGTGAGAGATGTGAATGGCATGCTGAAGGACACACAGACATGCGTGGTGGCAGCAAAGCAGAAAAAAGTTATCTTTTTTAGCACCAGAATAAACATATCTTTGATTATTCGTTTAAAAGATTTATTTATTTGAAAGTTACACAGAGAGAGTCTTCCATCCAAATGAGTGCAGTGGGTTTGGCTCAGCCAAGCTGAAGTCCGCAGCCCAGCAGCTGGCAGGAGCCCCGTCACTTGGGGCATCCTCCCCTGCTCTCCCAGGCCACAAACAGGGAGTTGGATTGGATATGGAACACGTAACACTATTATCATTCAGAAAAATTTCCAGTTGCTAGTACTTCCTGAAGGTTGAGCACTTTGAGAGGCTTGGAGACATGCAATAACATCTATTGGTGTACTGTCCTCCCCCACGCCACCACCCCTCCCCTGCCAGCCCGATTTTATGTCAGTAACAGTGTGTGGCAGAACAAATGCTGATGGAATTCACCCTGGAAGGGCCCAGATCATGAAATCAAATCTGGTTTCCATAGATTGCAAGAGCTGCTGCTGCTGCTCCATTTACCAGTCTTATCATTTTCTCTTTAGAGGACCCCCTGGAGTTATGTTTCTCACAACATTGTAAGAATGAAAACACAAAGCTTTCAGAGTTTCCCCCCAAACACACATCCTCCTGAGTGCAAGGACACGGCAGATTGCATCAGCATGATCTGGCCCCTTTAGTTACATCTCATTCCTGATGGACTCAGTCCGTGCCTTTGTGTTTGCTCACCCATCTGTAAGGAGGAGATAATTACACCTGTTCCTCCTCTATCTCAGAGGGCCGTTACAGACATGCATTTCAAGAAGTGTATAAAGCTGCCTGAGAAGTGAGATTACAAGAATATGCATTGTCATTATGGTGGGCCCTGCAAAGCGTTAAGTGTTTCTGGAAAGTGAAAGGATACAAAAGCATGATGGTGTTCAGTTTCCTTCAATGGAAATTGACTCTGCTCTGTGAGGTCCCCCAACTCCCCTCGGTGTGTGTACAAAAAAAGGATAGAGTCTGGAGGATAAAAATGAGCCACCACAATAGGGATCTCAACACTTCATTTCCTTTTAGCTCCCTCGGGTTTAGGTTTGAAGCTAAGGACAGCTCAAGGAGGGACCTGGGGCAAGCCGCTACCCTGGAACCCCACTGGGCAGCCTCTGGAATTTTTCTGGCTCACAACTCTTCTAGGTCAGAAATGTTTGTTTCTGGGGCAGCTGTTGTGGTACGCTGAGTTCAGTTGCATCTTGGGAGACCCTCATCCCAAATGGTTTCATTGCAAATGTGAGCGCCTGTCAAGTCCCAGCTATTCCACTTCCGATCTGGCACCTAGGAAGGCAACAGATGGGGATCCGAGAGCGTGGGCTCCTGCACCCACAGGAGAGAACTGAATGGATTTCCTGATTCCTGGCTTTGGCCTGGCTCAGCCCCTGCTCTTGTGACCACTTAGGAGAGTAAACCAGATCTCTCTCTCTCTCTCTCTCTCTCTCTCTCTCTCTCTCTGGATCACTCTGTCATTCAATACGTACATTTTTGAAAAAAGAATAGAAATGTTTGTGTCTATTTTAAAAACATCTCAGCATAATTTTTGGCTAGTCATTTAGGCCTTTTATGTAGTACATATATATTTTTTAATTTGAAACAGAGGGAGTGCTTCCGTTTGCTGGTTTAGTTCTCAAATGCTGGCCAAAACTGGAGCAGATCTTGGGACATGAGGCAGGAGTCTCGGTGCCATTTTCTCCTCCCTTCCCAGGTGCGTTAGCACTGGTTAGATTGAAAGTGGAGTAGCCGGGACTCTGACATTGAATGGCAACGTTGCAGGTGGCTGCTTAACTTACTGGACCACAACAGGGGTCCCCTTCAGTGTCTTAGGAAAAGGAAAGGCTAAAATTGGTGACACTGAATCAACAGTGTGGGTAAAAGAGGGAGAAAAAAACTTAGCAAATACTTGTGCATATAAAAACTCAGAAATCCTAGGTACTTTGGAAATGTTTAGAAAGGCTCATTAAAGCCTCGGTTTTTGGTGCCACAACATTTTGAAATGCGTGCATATAATGAGTCTTTAGAAGATTCATGAAAAGAGGTATTATTCTAAAAATGGAAAGATTTAAAAAAAAAAAACTCTTTTGCATCAAAAATAAGCTTTTCCATGACCTTTCTAAACCCCCCTTGCCCCCAGGTTCCAGTTTCACCTGTTACTGACCTCATCCCCAATGGGCACCATCAGTGCCCAGGTCCTTGGAGAATTCCTGAGCAGTGCAGCCAACTTCCTGAGCCCCATGGCGTTGGTACCCACACGGTATTTCTGTACTCTGCACACAGTCTCAGCATTCAGATGTGGGGACCTATCCCACTTGGAAGCCACCTTATCTGCCAGGAGCCTTCCTGTAGGAAGATTTGTAACATCTCTTTGCAATATCAGAGATCCATGGAAGAAGATAGGCTTTAACTTTCACCCCCGGCCTAGAATGAACATGCAAATATCTGTGGGGGAAAGAGGAAATCAGTGGACTTGGCCTCTTGAGACATCTGGGTCTTTATATAACTCCATTTGAATCTGCTGGTGAGATTATTATTCACTGCCTCTGTGGAAGAGACATAGCGAAGGCAGAGTACAGAAGGGTTCATTTATCTGGTTTGCATGTAATTGACAAGGAAAGTTAAGGTTTTTGTGACATGGAGAAAAACCTTAACTAAGGCATCTAAGACTAAAGATGAGTAATGCTGCTTGAACTGGAAATTAAATAGAAGAGCTGGAGCCACACCAAAGAACTCTCAGGTTAAACAGTGTTCTGTGAGTTAACACATATGTGGATTTTTCCCCTTTGGACAAGGAGGACCTGGGCAGGGGTTTGGGGATGGACAGAGAAAGGTTTAGAGGAACAGAGAGAGTTAGAGAAAGAGAGAGGGTTAGTCTTTCACCTACTGCTTCACTCCCCAGATGGCTGCAAAGGCCAGAGCCAACTGGGTACGGGCTCCAAGTACTTGAGCCAACCTCTGCTTCCTTTCCAACAGCATTAGCAGGAAGCTGGAGTGAAACCAGGAGTTAGGCTAGATGCGAATTAGCACTCCGAAACAGGATGCAAACACTGTAATAGTCTTCAAACTTCAATTCCATTTTCCCTAGTTTGCGCTGTAGTATTTTTTATTCAACTACACAGGGCATCTCCCACTGGTAAGATATGGCAATTTGTGATTTTCTCCTGTGCTGTTCCCCACCTTTGAATTTAGTGACCAGGATTTTGAGGATGATTTTAGTGTTGCTATAATTAAATAAGCATAGAATGGTGTGTAAGCAAAAATGGACCTTGAGGCTCAGAGACCAGTTTCTTTCATGTTACAAACAAGAAAAATAAATCTAGCAAACTTAGACGACTTGCCCAAGGTCTCATAGCTGGATTGGCGTCAAAGCTTCAGCTCTGTTAACTTTCGGGCAAGTGGACAGTACATCATTTTATTGCTGGCTTCAAAAAACAAAACAAAACAAAACCTGAAATTCTGTACTCTCCTGAGACTCAGCCAAGCTTCTCGTGAACAAGGTGTAAATATCACACTTTGGCACGGGGTTTTGATTTGATCAAAGCCTACTGGAACAGGGAACTCTGCTATCTGCTCCCAGGGGTAGACACAGATTAGATGGACAACTGGGAAGCTGGAGGCCCCGAAGGAGGCGATGGCCCATTACAGGCTATGGGTGGTCATTAGCACTGACCGTCTGATGGCCTCCTGATTCCTGACAAAGGGGGCAGTGTCTCTTTTCATTGCTGACTTTCTTCTCTGGGGGTTGTCTTCCAGCAGACCTGGAGAATATTTTTTAAAAAGATTTGTTCAGTTATTTGAAAGGCAGAGTGTGGGCAGGGTGAGAGACGAATACAGACCGTGGTCTTTTATTCACTGGTTTATTCCTCAAACAGTCACAAAGGCCTGACCTGGGCCAAGCCAAAGCCACGGGGCAGGAATTCCGCTTGAGCCTTCCATGGGGATGGCAGGGACCCTTGAGCCTTCCATGGGGATGGCAGGAACCCAGGCATTTGGGTGTACTGTTGGTTTCTCAGGTGCTTTAGCAGGGAGCTGGATCAGAAATGCCATAGCCAGGACTCAAACCCGCACTGTGATATAGGATGCCTCTGGCGGCTTAACCTGCTGTGTCCCAGATGGGTCTCGAATCCAACAGATTATCTTGCTAAACAAACAAAAAAATTCTGTGATGAAGGAGGTAGCCTCATACTTTGGCCAGGGTGTAGAATTTTGAGAATGAAAAGGCTTTTGATGAAATATATATATATATATGTATATATGTATATATATATATATTTTTAATTATATATTTTTAAATTAAACAGAGGGGGAACATGAAAACAACTGACATAATTTTTCTACAAATTTCAATACTTACATAGATTAAAATTATTTTCAGAAAGTCACGGGTTTGCAAAGGACTGATGCGTGGCCGTTTTTGGTGAGCAGCTACTGTAGTCCTCTTTTGCATGAGCTGGGCCAGTTTCTATTCCTCCAAGGTGGTGTCTGTTATTAGCATGTCCATACTCATACTGGAAAGTTCACAGGTTCAGATTACCTTTTTTTCTTAGTATCATAAAAATCCTTTTTCAAAAAGTTTTATTTTGATACAGTTGTTTCTTTTTATCTCAGATCAAATGGTGTTCCTTCTGTATATTGTGATGCACCTAAGATAAATAAAAAATAAACCAGAATTCACACAATAAAAGAAGTTCTTTAGGGAGTATCTGTGGGTAGCTAATAAGTCTGTGTGGCTTCCTAGAGCTTTGATTTGTGTTTGTAGGATCTATTTGGAGCTAGGACCAAACACCCCCACAGAGATAAGCATAGGGACTGGTTGGGGAGAAACTGGGAGACGGAAGACACACACTTGGAGTCCTGGAATCAGGACCCATTCCCAGCCCTTCCGAGCCAAACTGAGTGGAGGACACAGCAGCTGAAAGACAAATTCGGAGCCACCAACAGGTGAAAATGCCACTTCCTTAGCCATGAAAGACGTCTTGCCGTTAAAATCATCTGCAATAGATTCTTGGCATAAAATCTTTTCCCAGAATACCAGTTCTTGTGATTCAGCAACTGAAAGTTAGCTCTATATGCTCTCTCTCGCCATCATTGACAGCCAAAGACCACCCAAGCCCCTTGACTGTACCCTGACAACAGAGGACTGGATTTTAATCCAATTTGTTTTTCCCAAGAGCAAGATAATGCCCCGCTTTTGGGCTGCTGATTTCTTACTTTCTGCTTTTTCTAGACCCTAGATTGGGGGGAATTGGGAACTGGGAATGGGGTTGCTGGGTGCTGTGGGAACCAGTTGCTGCCGGAGCTCTCAGCTTTGATGAAGGCTGTTTTCAGGCAGAGATGGAGCTGGGGGACCCGGCTGTTGGAGTTGAATGAGTGAATTCACAGAGTATCTTTGATGTTTAGAAACCTCAAAGATGTAAGTCAATGTACAGAACACAGGGTGGCTGGTGGTCCACAAACTGCCCCACACACATGGATATCTGCTTGGGTTTTTTCAGAACGATCCATGATATTGCATGGAACTTATCAAGGAGTTTATGAAAGCATTGTATACTTTAAAAAAAGTGAAAATGTTTCTGTAATGGATAGGCATTCCTTGTCATTAATTTCCCTATGAAATACAATCCCATAGTTGAGTTGAAAAGTGTAATTTTTTCCCCCCCTGGGCCAGTTCATGGAAATTTCCTACTAAAGAGAAAAGGTAGTCATTTAAGAGATACAAATTTCCATCATCTTCTACTTGACTATGGTTTATTTTTAGCTAGTTTTAGAGAATTAACTTCAAGGACCAGCAGGTTAATATGTGCAGTAACTTTCTTTAGGGGTTTACAGTAGAGTGGAGGACAACGCTATCTAATTCCTTGTACTACTAATAATTCAGGGTTTTAAATCAGATGCTCCCCTGTCACCATTTGAAGTCTGAAAAAGAAAGGGGCTGAATGTTGCTGCGCAGCAAGTTACGTTACTATCTGAGATACCTAGATCCCATTCAAAGCGCTAGTTTGAGTCCCTGCTATTCTACTTCTCATTCAGCTTCCTGCTAATCCCCCTTGGAAGAAGTGGATTATGACCCAAATGTTTGGGCCCCTGCCACCCTTTGTGGGAAATCAAGGTGGAGTTCTGGCTCAGCCTGGACCAGAGCCTGGTCATTGTGGCCATTTGGGGAGCAGAGTTCTCTCTCTTTTCCTCTCTCTCTGTCACTCTGCCTTTCAAAATACATTAGTCGGTTAAAAAATAAATCTTTAAAAAACATTTATAAGAGGAAATTTGATACAATGAATAGAGTGAGAGAAAAACTACCTTTTAAAAAAAGGTTTCATACCAGCTACTTCTGCCTTAGATTTTGTCGGGCCAAGTTGTGTGCAGCCTGGGGGATTACAGATTGCCCAGGGAAGGGGATCTGGAGACATATTGGAAAATAGTGACCACAGAGTGCATATATGACAGATGTGGAATGACTTCTGGAACTTCCATAGACCAAGCCACTACGTTTGCAGGTCATCATGGGAGCTGAGATGGCGTGTTTCAGAAAGGAGACTCCAAAGGGCATGTCTGGGTCAGCCCAAGCCACACGCTTATGTGGGAGGCCTGGGCTGGGCTACGTAGCATTGCCTGCTGCCTGCCAGGGCACACAAATACTGTGGCTGGCTGGTAAGACTGACAGGGCTAGGTTGCAGGCTAGGTTGCAGTACCCGCCAGTGAGTGGAACATGTCAGGCTGGACCACAGCACCCAGCAGCATCTGAAAGAACTAAGAATGGTGGCAGATTTCTGCAGGGGTTTTTTTGGCTCACCCCTACAGGACTGCATCACCTGTTTGAGAACTGGGGCTGGTCACTGGCTGAGCCAGGCAAGACCACAGAACTCAACTATACTCATGAGAACGGGGAGGTGGGGCTGGCCAGGCCCAGCACCTGCCAGCATACACTAGAACCAGGTCCAGGGGTTGACTGGGCTGAACTAGGCCACAGCACCCACCAGCACATGTAAAGGCCAAGACCCAGGGTGAATCAAGCCAGGCTGGGTAACACCTGCTGGCATGCACAAAATCTGGGACTAGGAGTAGGCCAGGGAGGGGAACTTGGAGGAATCTTTTGCTGGGTTCCAGTACTTGCTGGTGAGTATGAGAGCTAGGGCTAGGAGTGGACTAGGAGTGGGCTAGGCCAGGCAAGCCTATAACATCTGTTGTCAGCATGCATGTGGGCTGGGAGTGGGGTCAGGTTGGCCTGGGTTAGTCCACAGCACTGGTTGGCACATGTGAGAAACAGAATGGGTATGGGTCAGGCTAGACTAGACTTCAGTACCCTCCAGTTGGCATGAGAGCTGGCTCTGGAAGCAGGCCATGCCGGACAAGGGTGCAGTACCTGGTGGCATGCCTGTGGGCTAAGTCTGGGGTTGAGCCAGTTTCATTAGACCACAGGACACTTGTGTGCACACAAAAGTTGGATAGGATGAGGGATGAGCCGGGCTAGGCTATGGCACCTACTGGCATGTGCAAAAACAGGAGCTGGGGCAGACTTGGTGGGGGTTATTGGGGGTTGACATAACTAAGCCGCTATACCTGCTGATATGCGTGAGAGCTGGGCCTGTGATGGGCTGGGCTGGGCTTGGAAGCAGCACCTACCAGTTCGCATGAGAGATGGGGTTGGGGATGGAGCTGACCAAGCAATGTGTATGTGCACAGGCTGACGCAGGTGACAGACTGACCACTACACTAGCAGGTGCATGTAAGAGTTGAGTCTGAGGTCACCCCAGATGAGGCTTGAGGGGGATTCCCCAACTAGACCGCTGAACTCAAAACCTGGCCTCAGAGAAAAATCATAAGACAGTTGGTCTGACCTTGGAGTACGAATATAAGGACTGGGCTTCCTCAGTTGCTAGAAGACAGGACTGCGCATGCACTGAGCTGGGAGTGAACTCATTTCTGGCTCAGTGAACTTCAACAACATGGCATCCTATACGTTCCACGCAACATAGGTCTGGGTAGCTCCCAGAACTCTAGGCAAGTGTGAAGAACATCCCAGTAAAATAATAACAAAAGATTAAATCAATTAACAACCCATTGCTAAATGACAGGGCTAAATTACCACCCATTCATGTTATCCCTGAATGTAAATGGCTTAAACCCTGATGTAAATCAAACATCACAGACTAATAGACTGCCTACAGGAGACATATCTCACCAACAAAGATCAGTGGAAACTATATCTCATAGATTTTTATGGGTTTTTGTTTGTTTTTTAAGTTTCATTTATTCAAAACTCTTTCTCATTAAATTCTTCACTGGCTCATAGATCATACAATAGCATTATTTCTTCAAGAAGGTTATTGATTTTTTTTTTCAACATGTTTTTGCTTCTACAAAGCTTTTTCCTCTCAGAAGAGTGCATACTCTTACATTGCTAGCTCAAATGCAGATGTAAGCCTGTAAAGCGCTTGCTTTATTTATTCATTTTTGATGATGTTTATACAGTTGACCAGGGTGGGAAAGGTTGAAGACTAGGGGAGTGTGGGTGAGACCATTGTTTCCAAACCTTCCCCCTCTTCCTCCTGCAATGGTGGGGGGAGAATTAGAGGAGAAGCTGTACTCAGCCTTCCCACCATGCCATTACCTAAGGATGGGGAATGGCCACCCAGTGCCATCCCAGGGTCCCCAGCATGGGGCCTGCTCCAAGAGTTCTACTTGAATGGTTTGATAATTCTGTCGATTGAATGCTGTCAATCTCACCAATCCAAGGGTGAGGAAATCTTTCTAAGGTCCTTTGGCTGACACAGTCCAACCTAGGGTCTCCATTCGCCCAGATATTTGCCGTCAGTGCTTGGCTGGGGCAATTGAGCAATATACTCTGCTCTCCTTCCTCTGCTATGGTATCAGATGTCTTCAGCAGGCTCCAGTGGGCTGCCATATCCTCCATGTGTATCTGGGCATGCCAACCACTGTTCTGTCTTAGCCACTAAGGCGGCCCAATTCTGACTTATGAACTCCACAGTCAGACCACAGATCCTACAAGTCTCCCCATGGCTAGAGTTCCGAGTCCAGCATTTCAGTTGGGGGGATCCACAGTAATCTCATCTGAAGTGATCCCAGACCCAACTCTGTGTGCTTGCCAGAACGGGGTCCAGCTCAGTCTGTCACCCACATCAGTCCACGCACATTAATAGTTGCAATTCCTGGGTCAATTCTGTCTCCAGCCCCATCTCTTACACAAACTAATGGATGCTGTGGCCCAGTCCAACCCTTCTCACTACGCACCAGTAAGAACTGCAGCCTAGTTGGGGTGATCCCCCCCAAAACTCACCAGACCCAGTCCCAACCCTGGTTCCTCTGCTTGCCAGTATGTGTAGCAGACTGGCTCAATTTGTTTCGCATCCCATTCAGCTCTTGTATACATCAATGGGCATTGAAACCTAGCTTAACCTAACCGACCCCACTATCCAGCCCACATTCATGATGGTGGGTACAACTGCCTATCTAGCCAGGCCTGCCCTCAGCTCTGGTTCTCATGCTCACCAGTGGGAGTTGCAGCCCATCAGAGGTGCCCAAAGTTTCTCTAACAGGTTCACTTCCAGTCCTTGCACTTGTCAGGTAGTTTACAGACTTGCGTGACATAACTTGCCCTCAGTCCCAGCATTTGCCAGCTGATGCTGTGGTAAAACCCAACCAGCTCATGCATTTCCCAGTGGATATAGCTGGTTGGCCCAGCCTAGCTCTCCACCTAACCCAGCTCACATGCAGGGCAACAGGTATTATAGCCTGGTCTGGCCTGATCTGCCCCCACTTCCAGTACTCATGCCCACCACTAAGAGCAGTGACCCAGTAGGAGAGCCCCCTCCAGCCCCCCTACCAAGCTCACACTGCCCTTGCACCCACGTCATGTACACTGGTGGTGCTGTGTCCCAGTCTGGCATGGCCCATCTCACCTAGGCATTAGCCAATGGGTGTTGTAGCCTGGCCTGGTCCAATCTGTCAGCAGTTCCAGTCATGCTGGTGGGTGCTACCGCCCAGTCCATCCAAGTCAGCCTCTAGTCCTGGCCCGCCCTAATGTGGACTGGTTGGTGTTGTGGCCCAACTCAGCCTATCCTGCAACCCATCCTGGTTCTCACATTTGCCAGTGGGTGTTTTGAACCGGCTCAGCCTGGCCTGCCTGCAGACCTGACCCACACATGTGCTGGTGGGTTCTGTAACCTGGCCTGATCTGGGCTGCTCCCAGCCTTGGTTCTTGCGCTAACTACCAGGGATTGCATGCTGACAAAACAGTGCCCCCAAGCTCCTCTGTGAGGCCTCCTCCCAGTGGCAGATCTTGCATACACGGTGGGTCCTTGGCCCAGACTGACTTAGTACACCTCCTGTCCTGAAGGCACTTGTTTTTGAAAGGCAGAGTGACAGAGAGAAAGAATCTTCCAGCCTCTTCCAGATTGCCTCAATTTAGTCATTCATACACCACCTTCATGATTTTGGCCACATTTTTCTTTTACCTTGGTTATTCTGAGTTCAATATTAAACTTCTCTTTTTAAACTTATTTATTTGAAAGACAGTGGTATAGAGAGGAAGAGAGAGATCTTTCTTAAGCTGCTTCTCTGGGGTGAGCCAATTTAAAGACAGGAACTTCACCTGGATCTCCCACATGAGTACAGGGACCCAAGGACTTGGGCCGTCCTCTGCTGCTTTCCCAGGCACATTAGCAGGTAGCTTGATCAGAAGCAGAACAGCCAGGACACAAACTGGGCACCCTTAAGCATGTGGCATTGCAGATGGCAGCTTAACTCACTAGGTTAAAACACCAAAACCAAGTCATTAACTTTTTAATTCTAACGTGAATTGTTTGTGTCACTGCTTGGCAAATAAAAAATAAAAAGTTAACGTCCAAAAGAGGCAGGCAAGAAGTTTCATTTTGCTGTGAAACTTGTGGTTTCAGAGGCTTCCCTGCCCATCACTGACAAAATTAGCAGCTTCATTTGGTTTTCCTAAGTCTGCATGCAAATGACTTCGTGGGAGGAATCTCCTTCGTGTGTGCACGTTGGGGAGCAGTGGAGTTTCAGCTGATAGTATGCACCCCCTCAACTGCCGTAGCACCTCTCCAGGGGGGAAATCCAGATTTTCTTTTTCACTCATTTAGTTTTCAAACCACAGCTGGTCTCCAAAACTGGAGACGCTGGTGGACACACCTCTGAACCTTGTCAAAGTCCAAATGAGAGACCAGGAACTCGAGTTTTCAACACTAGTGCCCCATTGGATGCCAGGGCAGGGAGTTTCCAGCCCTTAACCTGAGAAACTCGAGAATAAACATCCCTTCAACCCTGGCCTCGCGAGAGGCTGTGCCCAAGATTCCCTGCTGGCATCTTCGGGCAATGCATGGCCTGATGCCAGATGGGATCGGTTAGTGAAGCCACTCCAGGCATTTAGGGTTGGGCAGGCCAAGTAGGCTAGAAGGACCTGGAGAATTTGTTAGGAAGGCGGAATCTGAGCATTTATGTGAATCAGGTCAACCTGGGGTTGAATTTCCAGGAGGCCAAGGTTGAAGGGAAAGAGGGGCCTGAAGGTGAACCCTGGGGTAGGGAATCTTGATAGTTAACGTGGATAGTTAACATGGATTGGGTGTTGCGAGCAATGCCTAAAGCATTCGTGATCGGGACACCTGACTTTTGTATAGGGAGAGGGGTGAGGGTGCTGTACCATCCAAGATGACAGCCCCTCCTCCACTCCGAGGTGGAGGGAGGGGGGGAGAACCAATTCAGCTAAGGAACTAACAGGTGAAGAGGGCTCTGTTTATGCTTAATGATCTCGGCAGAGAATCAGCCTTTTCATGGGCTCCAACTGCGACTTGTTACCTAAAACACTAATAAGAGCCTTTTGTGAAGCGCCCCCGGCCGGGAGGTATGGCAAGGAGATACTGTTTGCTGCCTCTGCGGAGACCTTGCTCTGCCTCTCCTCGCCTCCTCAGGCCACCCCGTATTCTCTAGCCTGGTGGTTCGCAAATCCGGCAGCACAGTGCAATCACCTGGAGATGAACTCCCGGCATGCTCACCTCCGACCGGCAAGTTTAAAAATCACCGCTTGCATTAAACCGCCAGAGCTCCCAAACAACCCCAAGCCCTGCCGCGTTTGTGTCCTCGGCCCCGAGAGCCCGCTCAGTTTTGTCTGCTTGTCCGGCTGGCTCGGGTTCAGCCGCCGGTCCGGGAGGAGGCGGTGCTCGGGGGCCTCTCCGTCCGGGACGGCCGCAGCAGAAGCGAAAGCAACGGGGAGGCGGGGAGAGGAAGGAGGGGCGGCCGCGGGGCCACAGGAGAGGTCGTTGCGCCGGCCCGGAATGTCCGTGGCTGACCGGCTCCAGAGCCGGCCGGTGGCCGCGTCCCGGCGATGGCTCTGCGTCTGGTCGCCGACTTTGACCTCGGGAAGGACGTGCTCCCTCGGCTGCGGGCGCAGCGTGCGGAGGCCGCGGGCGGCGGCGCAGGTGCAGGGGCGCGCGTCGGAGTGAGGGCGGGCCGGGCTTGGCGTCGGAGACTCCGGGAGTGGGGGCACCCCAGCCGACCCGGAGCAGCCCGGGAAGGGCCTAGAGGTAGTTTCCTTTTCGGGAGTCCCGGTCGTCCAAAAGCAGAGCCCGAACCGGGTGGCGGGAAGGGGTTGCACCGCCTCTACCCGCGTGTCTCTTCTGGCCGGCTCGTGCCCCTCTAAAGAAATCCCGGTACCCAAGTGCTCTGGGCATCACCACCCTTGAGCTCCCCTCAAGGGGTGGAGGGGTGTGTGGGGGAGCGTCGTGTGATTTCCCTTGACTTGGAAGGTTCTCATCCGCATGGGAAGGGACTTGACCGAGGCGAGGGCCTCCTAGGGGTGGTGCGTTTTATTAAAATGAGTCGTGGCCAGCACCTCAGAAACAGGAAAGTTCTGTAACTGTTAGGCCTTGCTAGAGCCGATCTAATTTGAAGAAGGGGAACTCTGCTTCCTCAGATTTGTTTTGACATCATCTGTTGTGAGATGCGGGGTCCGGGATCCTGGGAGGTGAAGTTGCAGAGGGGGAGTGCCCAGCCTCTGGCGCTGAGCAGTGGGTCACAGCAGCCAAAAGGCCTGCCGGCCGCCGCTGCTCCCCAGCGCCCTACCTGTGCGAACAGGCGCTGGGGAGAGAGCCAAGGAGCAAAGTAATGGGGAAGGCTCCGCTTCTTGCCCAGTTTCTGCAGCGCGCTTGGGACGCTGTCCGGCAGTTGAGGACTGAGTATTTTTTCAGTTGCTGCTGCTGCCATTTTTTCTTGTGAGCGAGTTTAGAGTGATTTGGAGCAGGTGGAGGAAGGAGGATCTTTGCAGCTGAAGAAAAGGAGCACTGTGATTCCCTGGTTTGTTCTTGGTCAAGTCTGCAGCGGGACGCACTGGAGCATTTCCAAGCTTCCAATCTCGGGGTTCCTTGAGCTGGGTTCCACCTGCGAGTGGGAACTGTCCGTTTTGCGGCAGGATGACCTGTCCTTACTGGCGTCTCTGCTTTTGCTGAAACGGCAGAAGAAAAAGGGAGAGGGCTTTCTCTTTCGGTGGAGTGTGTGATTACCCCAAGACTCCACTCCTTTCAACCATGATAAGATTTTACCACCCTCCCCCGTTTGCGTCCTGCCCCTCCCCCAGCCCTCATCACTGTCCTACGGCTTTTGCGGAATTATTCGCAGGTTTTTAATGTTGCTTATCAATAAGGAGTTGCATTTTTTTTTTTTTTTTTGTAGCTTACCCCATTGTGTCTACTATTAGCGCCAACATTAGGAATGCTTCGTGTTTGTTGTTGTTGTCGGGGTAAGGGGGGATCCTTTTTAAAACTGCTGGATGTCTAAAAGGTTTTTCTGGAGGAGGTTTTGCTGCATTTTTCTAAATGCAAAAGCAGCAGTCTCAAGTCTGTCTTAGCACCAAGTACTGCTTTTCCCAAAGGACTGCTAGCACCTAGTTTGCCAAATGGCAGGCACCTGCAAATGAGAAGATGGAGGAAGTGTTGAGCCACATTCTATGTGGATGTGTTTGGTTGGTGTGTGCTGTGTGATGCTGTTGGATCCTGGCTTTTAGGGTCACTGTCTGTGAAGGAATATAAACTTGTGTGTCAACATGCAGACATTTCTGATCTTCTATATCCTCTCAAGTTCCAGAGTAAAAAAAATTAATAAACTGGTGGATTAGTTATTTCATTGTGCTCGAAGGTTGAGAATCTGTATGAGAAGTCCCCAGAAGGTTCATGGAAAATATCGGTTATGCAAAAAAGGTGTATGCACCTGAAATAAACTTTAATTTATACTTCCTTAAGGAAACTTTTGTATTATGCTTTGCTGACTTGAGTTTCCTTTTCCATGAACTGTCTGGTCCTTCTGTCATTTTAGGGTTCTATTTTTAAAGCAATCTTAGTGGTTCTGTATGTATCCTAGATTTTCTTTGTTCATCGTACATGCTGTAAATATCTTTCCCACCTATACCTGATTTTTTTTCCATTTGTGATGATGCCTTTGATAACCAGGTCTTCCTAATTTTGGTGGTCTGATTTGTGAGTCTTGATGCTTTTTCTTGACCTTTTTAAGGAGTCGTCCTCCTCTCCAGAAGTTAGGAGAACATTCTCGGTGTTACCTTCTTGAAGCTTTACAGCTTTGTTTTCCCCATTCTGTTTCCTAATCCACGTGGAATTTATTGTTTGTGTTCTAGAAATCCAGTTTTGGTTTCCCATCATCCTAATGGCTAAATTGTTTCCAGGATCACTAATGGTCTACAGATGTTCCTTGCAATAACCTCATCCCAAGTGGAAAATGCATTTAACATACCTAACCTACTGGATGCCATAGTTTGGTTTTGTCTGTCTCGGGCATGCTAGGAACACTTACCTTAGCCTCCAGTTGGGCAAAACCATTTCGTATAAAAACCTTTTTAATGACATATTGAGCATCTCATCTAGTTTATGGAGTTCTCCCTACTCATGTGGACAGTCGAAGGGACACTGGGCCCAAAGAATGGTTGAGGTCATTGCTTGGGGGCTGCAGATTCTCTGGGAATAGGGGGATCGGTTTCTGGCTGGGAGCTGCAGCTTGCTGCTGCCCAACCTTGCCTGTCAGACCTCGATTGCTAGTCCAGGACAAGATCAAAATGCAAAGGCAGAATGATGACTTCGAATTCTTTGCTTTTGCACCCTCATGGAGCTGGAAACCGTAAGCGAAGCGTTCTAACTTGGGCAACATCAGGAATTCTTTTCGGTCTTCACTGAGAGAGAAGGCGCTTAACATCACACATCAGTCCTCCGAGTATGTGTAGGCCTTGTTCCAAGTTCTTTGTTTTTTGAATTGTTTGAACTTGATCTTAATAACTGGGATGTTATCAAGTCCCTGGAGCTTAGTATATTTCAGGAACATTGTGTCTTTCATGTCTTTTGTTCATATACATATATTATATATACACTAAATCTTGATCTGTCAGATTTTGCCAAAAAATCTATTAGAACTTGGATTCAAGTTGCACTGGCTCTAGATCAGCTTGGGTGGGGGGACTAATATATTCTCAACCATGAGTAGCATATAGGTTACTATTTATGTGGATGTATTTTAATGACTCTTTAAAATTTTATTAGGGCAACAGATTTCATGGATTTTATACAGTTCTGAAATAACCACAAATCCTTCCCATTCTTCCTCCCTCAATCTCTTTTCTTTTTAATTTTTGCAGTAAGCATTTTTGATTTACTTTATGGTTGAAATCTTTTATGAATCTTAATGCTTTAGAATTTCTTCCATGAAGATCGTTCATACTTTTTTCTGGGGTTATTTCTAAGTGACTGTATTAAAAGTATGTCATTGATGAGAACAAAAAATGAATATGTTCTAATTATTATGGCATATAGCAGTATAGTAGACTTTTCATAGAAAAAATTTTAAAAGATTTACTTCAGAAGCAGAGTTACCAAGAGGGCTTCCATCAGTTAATTCACTCCCCAGATGGCTGCAACAGCCAGGAGTGGGCAAGATTAAAGCCAGGAGCTGCTTCTGGGTTTTCTGCATGGATGCAGGTGCCCCAGGGACCTTGGACCATCCTTCACTGCTTTCCCAGACCATAAGCAGGGAGCTGGGTTGGAAATGGAGTAGATGAGACTCAAACCGGCGCCCTTAAGGGATACTGGTTTTGCAAGTGGAAGCTTAACCTACAATGCCACAATGCTAGTCCCTAGTATAAATCATATCCTCAGGACACTTACAGTTGTGGTATGTCAACTCTCTGAAGACTTCTCTGTCTTACCCATATCTTCTTGCCTGCTTTGATAAGCCTTGAGTCAACCTGGTGCATCATAAACCCATCTTCCATATATTCTGATCTTTCAGCTTGTACAGGGATGTGACGAATTTTACAAGGACTGATGGAGGAGTGACCATTTTTGCTGCTCTGTCCTCGGACTGATACAGGGACCAGGAGCCTGCCTTTGTTACTTTGTTTTACTTGTTTCATGGTGGATCTGTGAATTGGAATTAAAAAATAGTGAGAGGCTATTCACTGTTTCACTAACCAAGAGCGTGTAATAGAGCTTGGCTAGGGCCAAAGTCAGAAGGGAGGCAGTCAATCCAGGCCTCCCACAGGGGTGGTAGGAATTCAGTCACCTGAGCCATTACCACTATCTGAGTCTCTTTTAGCAGGACCCTGGAGCTAGGAGTAGGAACCAGGACTCCGACTCAGCTGCTCTGTGGGATAAGAGGATCTTACCTACTAGGCTGAACACCCACTCCCAGTTCTGCTACTTGATAGAAGTTTGCGTGACCCCTGTTTCCCCTAGTATGGTTGAAAAGATACTTTTATGCGTCATAGTGAAGATATATATTTGGCAAATCTCTAAAGTGAAAGCACGTTTGGCTTGGTAAAAAAATACGCGGAATGGACACGAGTTTTTGTTTTATATAAACTGTGATTGGTCAGTACCTTCTAATTTAAAGACTCCTTTGCTTAGCAGGCTTATTTAGACAAATATCAAAATAGTGAGTTTTTTTCTGCCCTGTTCTTCAGCATTGAATACACTGAACTATAAAATCGGACCACATTTCCTCATTTAGAATGGCTAAACTTCCTCCTCTGGACTTGCCAGTGATAAACCACTAAGAGTAGAGTCAGAATGAGTAAGCAAAGAATTAATTGAATACTTCTTTGAAAAAGGGGAGTTCAAAACATAAACCATTGGTCTGCCCAGAGGGAAGGGGTACTGCTTCATGTTGTGTGGTAAGAGCTCGGTCTTGGAGTTTCCAACATTGCCAAATTTGTATTTCAAATGACCTTGAAATGAAAACCATATACTAAACAGGAATATTAGTGTTACCTAAGGTAACCATGAAGGCATTCTTTTTATGTTTTGAAGATTTATTTTTATTGGAAAGTCAGATTTATAGAAAAAGATCTTCCATTCACTGATTCACTAAGTAGCCGCAATGGCCGGAGCTGAGCCAATCTGAAGCCAGGAGGCAGGAGCCTCTTCTGAGTCTCCCATGTGGGTGCAGGGTCCCAAGGCTTTGGGCCATCCTTGACTCCTTTCCCAGCCCACAAACAGGGAACTGGATGGGAAGTGGGACTGCCAGGACATGAACCAGCACCTGTATGGAGCATGCAAAGCAAGGACTTGAGCTACTAGGCTACCATACTAGACATTATTTCAAGTCTACCATGGCAACATTATGGAAGTGGTTCTAGTTATACTAACTAGTGAATATGGTGTAATATTTACATATATGCTTAGGTTGGTCAGGGTAGAGTCAGGTCATTAGAATCACCTGGGAAACCTAAACACCTAGGTCCCTCCCCAAACCCATAAAATCAGTATATTGGTGAGGGTTTGGCCAATCAGTGCTGTTTGAAAAGTCCCCTGATGATTCTAACGCAACCATGGTTGAGAATCGGTGATTTAATGGCATAAGCATGTAGCAGTTAGAGTAGTTCACCTTTCTTGGAGAATTCTGTTTTCTGATTTGGGGGGGGTGGGGCGTGTAATTTCAAAATAGCTGTACTTTGATAAGAAAGTTGGATTTTCCTAACGAGCTTTCTTGTAAAGCAGTTTCTTATCTCGGCCGAAACCTTCTAAGTGTTCGTTTGTGAAGGTCTCTCCCAGCATCCTTGTAATCTTGAAAGAAGGATATTTCTCAAAATATTGACACATTGCATTCCTAAAGTTTGGAGTCATGCACAAGATGAAAGGGAATTGGCTGAAATTCTCTTCAGCTGGCTGCAAAATCTCTTGTTCTAAGGATTTAAAAATAATTATCCCTTCTCCTATGCTAAGCCTGATATGAGATATTTGTCCTAATGTCCCATTTACTTTTTGCAGGTTTGAGTTTAGTGTGTGCCAATTTTTTTTTTCACAGTATGACATTGGCCAGACTACCTATACCTCACTGGTATGCAATTGCTTTATAAGGGCAATGAAATAAACTTGCGCGTGGTGTGGTTGAGATGGAAACAAGAACGTTGAAGAGTGTCAAGTGCTACTTTGCTTGAAGCTGATCCTTTGACTCCTAGTCTCCTAAAAGACCAAGTGATGATCCTTAGTTTTAAAAAACTTGCAAGGGGCAGATTAGGTACAGCGGGTGAATACATTGCGTGGGACACGTGGTCACTTATCCAAATGTCTCAAATTGAGTAATACTTGTGTACCCTCGGAAGGCAGCAGGTACATGAGCCCCGGCTACTCACATGGGAGACCCACATGGGATTCCCATCTTAAGCTCCAGTGCAGGTGTTAGTTCAGCAATTAGCCTTCACTTTTGTAATTGGGAACAAAATTCCTATGATAGGATATTTGGCATGCATTTTAATATTAGAGCTTATGAATATTACCTTCTAAACTGGGAAAAGTCAGGTTTAAGTAATTCAACTTGGGGTAGCTTTTGAGGAAACTGGCCAAAATATATATCATTCCCTACAAAATGATGACAACTATCATGGCTATGTCTACCAATGTTTAGGCACTTTAAATTACAGAATTAGGAAGATTAGCTTCAAATTTCAGAAAGAAGCTGATGGTTCATCAGTTAAGTGTTTTGTGTAAAGAGTCTGACGGTTGTCAAAATACATTAAAAGTATATAATATATATCTATAATGCAGAAAATGCACTGCTCAGTCAATGGCTGCAAGGGAAACATACCTGTGCGCTTAGCAATCAGGACAGGAAAGAGAACATCCACACTGGCCCTTAAGGAACCTTCCTAGCAACCTCACACCCAGTGCGGTGGATTAGTTGTGTGTAAATTGAATCCTCCTGTTTGTGCACTTAAAATGTGTCAGTGGAGGAGGATCTGGGGCACCTCTAGCTGTTATTTACATGTTTACATGGCATATTAATTCACTGTCACTATCTAGCATGCTATCGTGTGGCTATCTTACAAGGTGTTTATTCACTTCATATTGGGTTGCTGGTTGAGGCTCTCATAAATTACAGTAGGACACACATTCTCACATGGGTCCTTTACTGTCCTGACATATTATTCTGTTGGAATATCTGTGCAAACACAATTGCTGAGTTTGCTGGCCAGCTGCAGCAGATATTGTTGAACGTTTTCTAACCTATTACTCATGTTAATATTATAGTTCCAGTTGCGTCACAATTTTTGTCACTGCATATTGGAATGTTATAGGTTTTAGGATAACTAATAAGAGTATACAGCTGTCAAGTTAATAGATGATCAGTAAATCCATACATATGAGGGACCTTCAAAAAGCTTGCAGAAAGTGTGTATTATGAAATGTAGATTTTAAACATTTTTTTCTTTGCACAAAGATATACTCATCTTTTAACTTCTACAGTTTTTGTTGATTTGAAAGGTAGAGCAGACCGATCTTCCATCTGCTGGTTTACTCCCCAAATACCAGGAAACGTCAGAAACCTGGAACTCCAGGTTCCACAGCTTGCAGGTGGGTGGCAGGGATCCAGGTCCTTGTGCCACCACCTGCTGCTTCCCCAGGTTGAGCATCAGCAGTTAGCTGGTTTGGAAGCAGAGCTGAGATTCAAACCCACACACTTTGATCTGGGTTATGGGCTTCCCAAATGATACCTTAAGTGCTATGCCACATGCTCATTCCCAAACTTGCCTCTTTCATAGGTGGGAGAATAAAATAATAATCTGTTTAACCCAGAAGGCAAAAACAGATGAGTCACATGGAAAGCAAACTGTAATATGAGGCATAAAGACAGTAGTCATTTATCTTAATAAATGTAAGTGGAACACATTCAATGAAAAGATCAAGAAAGTTAGACTCAAAAAAGAAAAAAAAAACCCACAAAAACCCCACCCAGGTGGGTAATGCTTGAAAACACATATTAACTGTAAGGACATTGGAAGATTAGTAATAAAAGTTACACGGTGCCCATACTAACCAAAAGAAAGCTGAGGTAGCTGTACTAATATCAAAGTAGACCTCAGAGAAAAATGAAATGTTAGAGCTAAGGGGCATTTCATCATAAGGGAATTGGTTAGGGCAGCTCCTAGTGAAAGCTTTTGCATGAGGGGGTGTTACGGTGCAGCAGATTAAACTCTGGGTTGAAGTAACTGAATCCCATATCAGTATGTCAGTGGGAGGCTCAGAACCTCTGTTTCCAATCCTGCTTCCTGCCAGTGCGTCCTGGGAGGTGGCAGGTGATGGTCCAAGTACTTGGGTTCCTGCCACTGTGTGGGACACCTGGATTGTCTTCCCGGCGCTCGGATTCACCTTGGGCCAGCCTAACTGTTGTGGGCCTCTTTGGAGAAGGGGAGAGGGCAGTAATGAACTAGTGTCTCAGATTTTTCAGACTTGACCCTAGGAAATTACCAAGGCTTTACCTGGAGGGAGTGGTGGGGAAAGGCACTCTCCCCAAGCCAGGCTTGGTGATTAGCAAATATGCTGTAATCCCAAGAGGAGTTGCAGTCCAGACTTGGCCCCACCCTTCCTGCCTGCCCCTTCTAGCCCTACATTGATATGTAAGCTGCATTCCTAGCTATGTGCTTTTCCTTGAAGATCGCCTTTATTAGCAGTCTCTGAGGAAAGAATCTTTACGAGAAGCAACAAGAGAATTTTGTTAGTTCTGAGTCAAAGTAGAGGAAGACTCGGTACTTTTCCTTGCTTCTCTTTCTCTGTCATTCCCACTGCCCTTGGTCCATAATACAGCAGAAACCTTGTTGGGAGGTAGGGAGAAGTCCCTTGGCATTGAGATCCCCACATCTGGGTTGATCCCTTCTTGACCAGCAACATTGTTAATGGTGAATATGAGTGGAGATGACACAGGGAAGTTGGTATTTTGTCTGGTTTAACTGCTTGGTTATAGCATGACAATTAATGGTGAAGGACTTGATGAGGATTCTGAGTGCTGATTCAGCCCAGTGTCTTAATAGAAGTTCATCCTCTGGGAAACTTATAATGGTGCTAAATTTGTATGCTGCTAATAATTTAGCCTCAAAATACATAAAGCAAAAGTGATTAGGTACTTGAAATGTATCAAAGTAGAATATGCATATAAAAGTATACGGTCAAGAATGTGACTGTCAGTATACATGAGACATCTGGATACAGCGGCGTTGGCTCCTCAGACGTCTCTCTTCAGAGGCTACCCATCACTTTCTCTTCCCTAGAGGTCACTAGCATTCAGATTTCTAACACAGTATGTTAGCTTTGCCTATTTTAAAACTTGTGTGATGGAATCAATATATTCCATCTGTGCTTTTTCATAAGCATATATGTGAAACTTAATCTGTGTATTAAATTACAATGATCTCATTTCAGATATTTTGGAAGATTATAACGGCTTACGTCTACTAAATGTTGAAAGAAATGGAAATATTGTTTATACCTACAAGGTATGTCTATAGTCTTTTTTTTTTATTGTGATAAAATGCACAAGACATGACTTTCTAATGCAATCATTTTAGTCTCTGCAGAATTCCATACTATACCTTATAGAAGGGTGGTGAGTGCAATTTGACAAATGGCCTTGAAATATGACTTTGTTTATTGGTGGGGGTGGTTGACTAGGTGAATGAGGATCAGAATGAATGGGCATGTTCAACAGTGTTCATTTTTCGAGGAGACATTTTCACTTTTCTGGAGGAAAAATGACAAGTGAAAAGTGTCTAAGCCTAATTAAAAAGTTTCTTTGCAAAAATATCGAACATGGTTACTTTGTCTATACAGACATTCTAGGATCTTTGAAACATTGTTTTCAGTGTTAAGTGTTCCAATGAGTTTAACTTTCTCATGACTATGCTAGTGAGGTAGAAGAGTAATTCCTGTGGCTACTTTGTGTTGCCAATACTATATTCCTGTACTGTTATTTTTTCCCATTTTGTTTAAAAAATTTGAGGATAGTGTATTTGAAGAATTGTAAGATTCAAAAAGTCTCCTTCTGAGTATTTCTTAGGCTTATTCTAGTTATTGCATATCCTCTTGTACATACCCTCTGTTAAAAAAGGTTTTTTTCATTGAAAAGGCGGATTTACAGAGAGGAGAAACAGAGGAATATCTTCCATCTGCCATTTCACTTCCCAAGTGGCTGCAGCAGCTAGAGTTGAGCCTATCCAAGAGCCAGGAACCAGGAGCTTCTTCTGGGCCTCCCATGTGGGTGCAGGGTCCCAAGGCTTTGGGCTATCCTGTACTGCTTTCCCAGGCCACAATCAAGGAGCTGGATGGGAAATGGAGCAGCTGGGACGTGAACAGGTGCCCATATGGGATCCTGGCACTTGCAAGACAAGGATTTAGCCAGTGAGACAATGCACCAAGCCCAGAGCATGTATGCCCGCTTAGGGTATGAAAAGATTCCATCTCTCATGTGCTCGGTCCTACAAGATGGTCCCCCAACTCAGCCATCTGTGCACTGTTGTTCCCTCTTTCTACTGTTGCCCAGATGACCAGTTGAATCCAGTTCAGTCCCTTTCTGATGAGAACCCTAAGCTTCCTTTCGACTTCTTAGTGCTAAACATAGTTTGATTATTCCAAGTCTGTTTTGAAACTTCTGACATCCTAGCTTCCTAAACAACGGCATTTCAGACATCTGGTTAACTACTTTTTGCTTGCTTCTTTTCAGGATTATAAGGGAAATGTCGTCTTTGGATTATATGACTGCCAGACCAGAGAAAATGAGGTAAAAATCATCTGATCTTCCTAACAAGCTCTTACGGTAGATTTTACTGACAGGGGATGGAGAGAGGCTCAAGGATTTGTCCAAGGTCAGCATGGCCAGCGAGTGGAAGACTCGGAACTTGAGTTGGTGTCTAGTTTGGTTCCCAGGGCTTATGCAATCCACCACCAGGTTTTGTTTCTCATAGTTGAGTCTCAGTGCCCAGCATGGCCTCCTTGAGCAAAATTCTGCATAAAGAATTATCTGGGAGCCAGTGTTGCAGGGAAGCAGGTTAAGCCGCTGCTTGTAATCCTAGCGTCTTGTACCAGAGCACCAGTCTGAGTCTCAGCTGCTCTGCTTCTCATCCAGTCCCCTGCTTACCTGCCTGGGAAGCCTCCAGTGCTGGTTCAAGTGGTTAGAGCCCTGCCACCCATGTGGGAAATCTAGATGGAGCTCCTGGTGTTGGCCTGGCCTCAGCTGTTGCATCCCTTTGGGAAGTGAACCTGTGTGAATGGAAGATATTTTCTCTCCCTGTCTCCTTTCTCTTCCTCTCTGTGTGTGCCTTTGAAATAAATTTAAAAAATAGAACAGTTCTCGGCACTTAAAAAAAAACTAACACCTTTAACATGGGTACATCTATAACTTATTTGATTCTTTGTTTTGTTCCATACTTGGTAGGGAGCTTAATGCAAACTTAGATTCATGTAATTTATATTTACTATAAAACCCTGAATTAAACTAGGCTTTTGCTTCCACAGCATCTGTATACCTTTGAGAAAGATTTGCAAGTTGTCAGCTGCTCTGTCAACAGGGAGAGGACTTTGCTTGGTAAGTTGAATTCTTTGGTTGCTGCGTGTCAAGAACGAAAACCACATCTTTGAAGAGTTTCAAAGCATGGGATGATTCAGCAATACTTACTTTCTGTGCCTGTGATTTTTCTGGGAAGGAAATGTTTGCAGGAAATTAATGGGAGTTAAAGAATCTGTAGAATGGGCCTGGCATGGGCCTGGCATGTAGTGTAGTGGCTAAAGTCCTCGCCATATGGGCACCAGTTCGTGTCCTGGTGGTCCCACTTCCCACCTGACGGATCCTTGGGACCTTGGTTTATTTCAGATATTAAATGGTCACATTTGACACATCACATGGAATGACTGCTCATGGATTTATTTTCTTTTAGCTGCAAGTTTTGTCCAATCTACCAAAGAAGGAAGAAGAAATGAACTTCAGCCAGGTAATGACACTAGTGTGTTGCTTGACAAAAATGTGTCGTATGTGGAGTTGAATCTCATGCAGCTTTAGAAGTGGCCTGAGCATGTTCCAGAACGAACAGCAAAGATCAGGACTGGCACGATGGCTCATCGGGCTAATCCTCCACCCGCAGGCACTGGCATCCCATACGGGCACCAGATCATGTCCTAGTTGTTCCACTTCCCATCCAGCTCCCTGCTTGTGTCTTGGGAAATCAGTGGAGGATGGCCCAAGTCCTTGGGATCCTGTACCTACATGGGAGAACAGGAGGAAGTGCCTGGCTCCTGATTTTGGATCAGCTCAGCTCTGACCATTGTGGCCATTTGGGGAGTGAACCAGCAGATGGAGGATCTTCCTGTCTTTCCTCTCCATAAGTCTGATCTGCATTTCCACTAAAAATAAACGAAAAAAAAAAAAAAAGGAAATGAAGAGGATCAGGAGCCAGCAACAGGCTGATCCTCTACCTGTCTCTCCTTTTGAGTGTAAAATCTGCCTTTCCAAAAAAATCTTTTAAAAAAGCAAAGCTAAAAGACCATGGCCAGTATGAAAAAGATTTTCAAAATAGACACTTTCTCAAGTAATGAACAAAGTCCAGAAAACAACCACAATGAACAGTAAGTATATTCAGATTGTAATCAGTGTGGAAGACTGTCAGTGCTTAGCAGGTTTTTTTCAGGCACTCCATGGCCAGGAGCTGGCTGTAACCATGTCGGAAAGGCCAGAACATCATGTTTTTTTTGTGTATTAACTGTACATGAAGAGCTAATCAGTGTGCATAGTCCACCAGTAGTAAATGAAAAAGCAATTCTACTAATTTGCCGATGCATATATTTTTGCCATGGGACACTCTCCTGCACTTCCCATTCAACTTTTTCAAAACTTGTCACTCAGTATTATTAGTGCTTGTTCTGGGTCAAGTGCTATGTATGCTAGGAATACGGCACACAAGGGGTCAACATCACGTGTATGGAATTACAAATCAAATCCCAGATTTTGATTATGAATGTGCCCCAAGGGACGGAGGGACCATGTGAGTAAGTGAAGTAGAAGACGCAGGAAGTGACCCGTGAAGTGTTTTTGTGCTGTCCTTTCTGAACAGAAACCCAGGTATATTCATCTTTCCCAAAACTTATTTTTTTATTGGAAAGTCAGATCTACGGAGAAAGATAGATTTTCTGCCTACTGATTCACTTCACAAGTGGCCATAACAGCCAGAGCTGAGCTGATCCAAAGCTATGAGCCAGAAGCTTCTTCCAGGTCTCCCATGTGGGTGCAGGGTCCCAAGGCTTTGGGCCATCCTTGACTGCTTTCTCGGGCTATTGGCAGGGAGCTGGATGGGAAGTGGAGCAGCCAAGACATGAACCAGTGCCCATATGGGATTCCAGGCATGCAAGGTGAGGAATACAGCCACTAGGGTATCACACCAGGCCTGAGGTGTATTTATCTGTAATGAAAGCATTCAAGAGGACCCATGGTGGGGTAAGGTACCCCATGGGAACTGAATGGTGTAGCCACTGCTTTACTCTGGCTTCTTGTTATGTGGAACAGTCAGCTCAGTGAAGGGCAGCTGTTCTATTCATCAGGAAAAGCCTAGACTCTCTCAAATACCTGATTTGTAAACATTTTTAGAGATCCGGTGTAAGCATTGGTGATGACCTGGGACTACTGTTCCGGCAGATCTTTCTCAGTCTCTTGGTCTCCTGATCCTGGTATTTTCCACCTGTTGTGTCTATCTGGAACTTCAATTTTTGTCTGTAAGCTTTTCCCACTCACACGAGTTCTCCTGCGGTTGCATGCGATGGAAAAACCCTTTGGACATATTTTCCACGTGAGGCTTGTGAGGCTGACCCAAACAATCGCGTGACACACATTTCCACATAGAGCCAGCTTAGAGAGTGGCAAAGCACCAGGGCCGAGTCTTGGTGATACCTTCGCAGGGGCCTTAGCACACGTTTCCAGGAGATGCTGGGAAGCTGTAGGAGCCCTTCTCTGGCATCTCTTGCTTTGCATTAACTCCTTCTTTGCCTCCCCCAGGCATGATTTCCTAAGAACTACAATGACCGCTTCCCTCTTCTGGGGCTTCTCCCTTAGCAACCCTCGGCAATTCTTAGCAACCCTCAGCAAGCTTCTGCTGCTCCAGGAGTTAGGCGCAACACTCACTTCAGAGGATGGAGAACTGGACTAGCTTCAGTGAGATTTGACGCAGGACATAAGGAGTCTGCTGCTTAAAGTAAGGCTACAGGCCAACACAGGCCCTGGTCTCGGTGCTGAGCCAATAAACCCTGTAACCAAGACAAAGTCCTATTGCCTTCACTGCTGGTGGGAGTATAGGCTAGTACAACCAGTATGGATATCAGTATAAGTGCTTAGAGAATTGCAAATAAATCTGCCGTATGGTCTAGCTATCCCACTACTAGGAATATATCCAAAACAAATGAAAACTACATATGAAAAAAGGTGTTAAAGAACTTCATCAGAGTACTTGGGTTTGGTGCCCACTGCTGGTGCCTAAATCCAACTTCCTTCTAATGTAGACCCTGAGAAAAAGTGGTGATGGGCTGATGGGTTAAGGAATTGGGTTTCTATCACTCAGGAGATCTGGACTGAGGACCTAGTCCTATCTTGGACCTGGTTCAGTCCTGGCTGTCATTGACATTTAAGGAGAGAAGTGGCAGATGGGAGGTGCATTTTTCTTTGTCTTTTCAATGAATAATAATAATAAAAAACTTTAAAAATCATTTAAAAATATACAATTGCTCTGGGGCCAGAACAGAGGCACAGCTAGCTAATCCTGTACCCTGTGGTGCCTGCACCCCATATGGGTGCCAGCTTGTGTCCTGGCTGCTCCTCTTCCAATCAGGCCATCCCTGCTGCTTTCCCAGATGAGCAGGGAGCTGAAGTCCCTGCACGTAAGTGGGAGACCTGGCTCCCGGCTTTGATTGGCTCAGCTCCAGCCATTGTGGTCATTTGGGGAGTGAATCAGTAGATGGAAGATCTGTCTCTTCTCTCTGTAAAACTTGCCTTTCAAATAAAAACAAATCTTTCCATTTATGGAATAGCCTAATAGAATAGCTACCATTTCGATGTTCTGATATGTCCTATTTACAAATCTGGGAATCTTAATGACTTGGCAGGTAGTGATCCCTGTTAGAACCTTCCTTCTTAGGTGTGCATAGGAGAGCACAGCAAAATTATCTGCCTGCAATTTCAGGAGCCACTTGTGTTTTGAATCTAGGGCTTTCCTATGATCTGGACAGTTCTTTGAACCTGAAACTTGTCTCTCCTCCATATTCAGGGCTGTTCAGGAGGCTGGCTTCTTCACATTGTGTTTCTTGAGTGACCTGTGGTTTCCATGACAAAAGTCAGCTGCCTTAGGGTTCCTGCGGATGGGGAAGACAGATCCGTGGCTAGACTGATTGCTCTTGGGGCCCTGGACTTGCCCCCTGTCCCTGGAGTGGAACCCAGGAGAGAGGGACAGCTGAAGGCACTCCCAGGATTTTAGGATAAAAAATATAAGTCTTGTTAGCTTGCAGTAAAGTTACCAGGAATTCTTCTTGCTACCCATTTAAAACAAAAATAATGGGTTCCTCAGCTTGCGTGACTAAAGTTCTGCTTTTCTCTGTAGGGTCAAAGTGCTTGACTTTGCTCATTGAAATCCACCCCGTGAACAATGTGAAGGTTTTAAAAGCCATAGACAGCTATGTTTGGGTACAGGTAAGTCTGTCATTCATCATTTAAGTCTCTTTAGTCAAAAGGCGTGAAATTCCAGCAGGGGTGTCAAGGGGGATGGTGTTGTTGACCAAGGGACTTCACACACGTGCTCACATTGACGCCTCAGAGCAATCTTACAGATGGGTTTGGCTGGAGATTTTCAGCAGCTCTTCCTTTACAAACATGGAAAGTAAGGGTTCAAACTTAACTCCCCGGACTCCAGTAATGTGGTTTCTCTAATGGAAAGGTAATGATTTTTCCATGAGTAGAATTTCAATATTGAAACACGTTTGGAGTAGGCATTTAGCCTAGCAGCTAAGATGCTGGTGAAGACTTCTTTGTCACATCACATTGCCTAGATGTGATCCCTAACTCCAGCTTCCTGCTAACACAGACTGTCCCTGGCTTCTAGCTTTGGCTTAACCCAGCCTTGGCCATTGTGGCCATTTGGAGTGTAAGAGCTGTCCCTCTTTCTGATTCTCAAATAACAGAAGAAATTTAAAAATCATACATGCAATGGAAAAGTTAACATAATGTATTTCATATATTCACATGGTTAATAGATGCCATATGTGACTAAAGGACTTAATCGCCCGATTTATCAACTGTGAATTCAGAAGGTAGCATTGCCTATAGAAGGCAAGTGACTGCCAAGCTGTGACCTGGCAGAGGTTGGCAAGCCTGGTTCTTTGCCACCACAGTCCTTGGCATGGCCCTGAGCAGGCAAGTCCTGGTCACCCTTGTTCCATTCAGGAGGCCTGGCCATTGACAGCAAGAGGTATCGCCATATTTGGAGGCATAGAGCATTTAAGAGTATTTGCTCTCCAGCTCTATGCCCGGAAGTATGACATTGCATGTCCAAGCTGTGCTCCCACTTTGGTCTATGAAGCATCCTATCTGATGTATATTTTCACAAATCATGAGAATTTTTCATGTTTTAAAAATTGTTTTAATGTTTAATTATTAACATGATTTGTTGATACAACTATTTTTTAAAAATTATTTAAAAGGCAGAGTTAGAGAATATCTTCTGGTTCACTCCCCAAATAGTCAAAATGGTTGGAGCTGGGCTAGTCTGAAGCCAGGAGCCAGGAGCTTCTTCCAGGTCCTCCATGTGGGTGCAGAGGCCCAAACACTTGGACCATCTTCTAATGCTTTCCCAGGTCAGAAATGGAGCAAACCAGTGTCCATAGGGGATTCCAGTTCTGTAAGTGGTAGCTTTGAGTTTGACTGCTGGACCACAGAGCCAGCCCTGAAATAATGAAATTTCATGTCATTTTTGCAGTTAAATTCTGCGTTATGTCTTTTTTTTTTTTTTGACTTTGAAGAATAGCGTATAGCCAATGCTTTGATCTTCAGTTTTGGGAGTTCAATTTAATTTTTGAATTGAAATTTATTTTTACATGGGAGAGAGAATCTCCCATCTATGGATTACTTCTGTAAATGCTTTCACTAGCCATGGCTGGACCAGGCTGGAGCCATGAATTTAGAACCTCATCTAAGTCTCCCATGTAAATGGCAAAGACCCAACTACTTCAGTGAACACCTGCTTCTCTCCAAGATGTGTGCCTGGTTCCCAACTTTGCCTTGGTCCAGCTCTGGCCACTTGGGGTAATGAAATAATTGGTAGAAGGTCTGTTTTTCTGTCTCTGTAACTGCCTCAAATAAATGTAAAAATATGCATTTTTTTGCCATGAACATTTTGAAACACGTTTGTATTTTCTCAAGAATATTTTAGTGAGGATGTTGATAATATTGAGACATGAAAGACTAGTCTTTCACAGTGTGTTCAGGTTTCACAGGGAGAGTGAAGCTCACTTGTGAATCCTACTGATGAATCAATCTGTCATGCACAGAACGAAGCAGTTGATCTTTAATCAGCATTTGGATGCTTAAAAAAATTAAGTCTGGGGTCAGTGCAGTGGTACAGCAAGCTTACTGTCCACTTGCAATGCTGGGATCCCATATGGGTGCCATTCATGTCTGAACTATTCCACTTCTGATCCAACTCCCTGCTTCTAACCTGGGACAGCAACGGAGGCAGCCCTGAAGCCTTGAGACCCTACACCTGCATGGGAGACCCAGAGGAAGCTCCTGGCTTCAGATCGGCTCAGCTCTCCACCCCACTGTAGCTATTCAAGGCATGCGCCAGCAGATAGAAGACCTGACTCTCTCTCTCCCTCTCCTGAGTAACTCTGCTTTTCCAGTATCTATTTAAGTGTTTTGTCTTGTCAGAGCTGACAAGGGTCAAGTTCTTATGTTGTTGGCTGTGTGCTTTGTCCTGTGGGCAGATCCCGAATGACACACACAGGTCGGAGAGTACACAGGAGGAAGAGGACAAAGCCTTTCCCTTCCCATGGCTGTTACCCTATGCTTTGAGGCTTGTAAATCCCAACCATATGCCCTGTGACTCACTGTCCTTTCTTGGAAAGTCCCTGGTTTTGTGGTGCTTTGTCTCTTGATGTGGAACTATGAAAGTTGTGGTGGAAAATGTGTTTACTTGCCTCTCAAATTTCCACAACGGTTAGCTGCGGACTGGATGGGTTAGCTGTCCTGTGTGTGTCAAAACATTCTAGGGAAATGCTGTCTGCATTGCTTTTGATTGGTTTCGGGATCAAGTGTTCCAAAACGAGAGATGCCTTCCTTAAGCACAGCTTCAGCTTTAGCCTTACGGTTGAAATCAACAAAGACCGTTTTGGATGTGGGGTCAGTTTCCTCCTGGAAAACTGATACCCTTAGAAATGTCACCTCTTCCTCACTTGCTTGGACCTGTGATGTGTGTGTGTGTGTGTGTGTGTGTGTGTGTGTGTGTGTGTGTGTGATGTGTGCGTGTGCATGTAATTCCCCCAAACTGTTCGAGAGTTCCCAGTGCTTTCCGTAAGCATGTGCTAGCACGGTAATCAAACACGAGTTTTGAGCTAATTGTGCACACAAGATGGTTGCTTGATGTTGGTTCATTCCCTTTCTTCCAGTTCCTCTACCCACACGTGGAAAGGCATCCACTTCCAGCCAGCCGCCTGTTGCTAATTTCAGAAGAGCGATGTAAGTGTACTTTTGGGTGTTCCGTGGGGGACTTTATGAATGACACATAGTCATAGTGAAGTGACTGAATCTTCTAAAAGTCCTTGCTTTGCTGAAGGCCCACTGACTCCTAATGTTCATTTGAGACAAGAATGTGGGAGTTAGGGGTTCTTACGAGTGTGGACTTCCAATGTTGTCACATGGTGGAATGTTTGCAGGGCAGTTTTCACCTCATTTTTGCCTCCTTTGGTCCATCCTTTTGGGTGTCTATCTCAGTGGGTAAGTTGTGTAAGGAGAGAGAGGGGAGGCTTGGGTGAGTGTGGAGGTGGGAAGTTTTACCAGGTAGAACAATTCTGTGGAATTGTGGAATTCTGTGGAATCTGGCTAAATTCAGAGACAAATAAGATTGAGATATATAGGGTCTGGTGTGGTAGCCTTGAAGCTTAAGTCCTCGCCTTGATCACGGGCCGGGATCCCATATGGGCACTGGTTCTAATCCTGAAAGCCCTGCTACCCATCCAGCTCCCTGCTTGTGGCCTGGGAAAACAGTTGAGGACGGCCCAGGGCCTGAGGACCCTGCACCTGCATGGGAGACCTGGAAGAGGCTCCTGACTTTGGATTGGCTCAGCACTGGCCATTGCGGCCACTTGGAGTGACTCAGTGGACCGAAGATCTTCCTCTGTCTCTTCTCGCTGTGTATCTGACTTTCTAAAAAATAATTGAGCTATACAAGGTTACGTTCTTAGTGTTTTCAAGTTAGGGGCTGGTGAGCCTATTGAATAAGCCGTTTTGATCTTCTGAGATGAAAATCTGATAGTTAGCAGGACAGCTCTGTAAGGTTGGCTTCAGTCCCCAGGCTCCATTTGTCAATGCCTGGTTGTACATTTTTGTGGCTAAAACCATAAAATATAAGCATGCTCAAATCTACGTTGCCATTGGTTGAGAAGTATTGAAGTGTTTGCATTGTGAAATGGACCCCTATGAAATGCTTCTCCCAAATATTTTGTATGGTGAGTTTTTTGTCTGATAATGTTCATACAAATTAAAATGTGGAGACTAAAGACAAACTGTGAAATGAGCCCTCTGGAAGACCGGTGGTCCCAGGCCAGCAAACCCTTGATGAGGGCACCCAGCAGGGGCAGAGGGGCCAAGTACTGGCTCATGGGTTGAGAGAAGAGCAGAGTTCATGGCAGACTTGAAATAGACTGTATTGTTTTGGCTGTGTGTTGTAAAGAATCCTGTCTGGGACAGGATTGCCTCACAGCCAGGTATTTAACCGACACTGCTCTTACACGATTTGTTCCAAGGACTCATGGTTTTCCTGGAAGCTTAAATTATCTTTTCATTGTTTCTTTTTTAAGATATTGAGCAATTTCACATCCAAGTCTCCCATGAAGATGGAAACAGAGTGGTAAGATTTGAAATTCTTTTGCCTCTGCATGTTTCCCCACAAAGAACTGTATTTCTGGCCTGTTCATGGTAGAGTAACACTAGTGACATGATAGTCTTTCTTCGATGTCTTGAACACTGTAGACTTGATGTGGGTACAAGGGCAGCACTGGCCACCCCCAGGAGACAGTTAACTGCCCTGCAGATCTCAGCCCAGTCCCGGGCACCATGGGCAGGATAGGGCTGTGGGAGTGCTCCCTGGCACCTTATTTGGCTCATGTAAGCCTGCAGCAGGTTAGTTGCAAGGGTGCAATGATTTCAACTAAGAATCACAATAGATTCATTTACCTCCTACTCTGTGTGTTTGCTTTACACCTAATATTTCACAGGCATCTTCATGGATTACTAAGTAGAGATGTAACCATGTTTTTTTTCCCGCAAATTTTTATGCATCTTCTCATATGCATATATGCAACCAATGAGATAAAATTGTGTGCTATGATGTTACATCTCATGGTTTTCTCTCTCCAGCTCTCTCTCTGCTTGTTTTCTACAGTTCCATTTGCTTCTCTGACTTTTGAGCACTGCTGTGGGTCCTTGTCAACTTTTTTCCTTGCTTATATCAGCTCCTGCTCTTCGCTGACAAACCCAAGGTTTTCCTTGTCATTCACTTCTTCCCCATTGGACTTGGTGGAATCACCCACAAGTCAACTAGAATAGTTCCAGTTCATTCTCTAGAAGTGCGTACCAGTTCCTGTTGTGAATGATGCACATTCTTGTTTCAACCAGTCTCACCAGTCCTTTTGTTTCTTGCATTGCAAATCATCTCAAATGCTTTTCTCTAGCATTACCAATGAGTATATATATATTTCTTCGGTTTCAACCTCAAGGGTGAATTGTTGGCTTGATGGAAATACTCGCAATAAATTCCAGAAGATTTTTTTAGTAGATTGGTGGTTCTTTTTGCTTTATTTTTGGAAAGCAGTTTTCCTATAGCGAAGTGTAATATTCCATGTAATAAGTGTATTGACCTATATCTAAAATCTTCATGTTGATGAGCATAACTTGACGTGTTACTCCATACTTAATATTAATAATGCATTTATACATATTCTATGTTTTTGGCTATTTGCATTTGCTGTTCTGAAAATGGTTTTTGCTTTCCTCCCGGGTTGTCTGTCTTGACAATTTGTATGCCATTTTTATATAATCTTCAATATTAAATAGTCTGCATCAAAATCACTCCTCTGCATGAAAATGGCATTTATTATGTGACCTTGAGAGCTTCAAATCAAGAGCCCTGGCTAGAAAATGACCAAGAGAAAGAGTGTGGCTGCATTTGTGGCCATTCCTGGTTCAGTGATTGTCCAACATGAAAGACTGAAGCTTCATCCCAAAGCCAGTGAGGAGCATTTAAAGAAGACAGTTAAATAAGTTTTTTAATGTGAAAGCCAGGGAGATGAGTGAGGGAGAGAGGGACAGAGTTGTCCATTTCCTTGTTCATATCCCACGTGCCTGCAGGACCCAGAAGCCAGGAGCTCAGCCTGAGTCGCCCACGCTGGGTGACAAGGCCTTACGTACTTGAGCCATCATCTACTGCCTCCCCTCCCCCCAGCAGAGGGTACATGGATAGGAAGCTACAAAACGAGGTGTGGGCATCTTAACTGCTGCATGAGATCCCTGCCCTGTGCTCTCATTCTTAGAGACTTTGGTAGCAGCTTTTTATAGGACGAGGCAATTTTTTAATTCTTTGTAACATCCCACATGATAGAGGTATTATTGTAACCAACCTCATTTCTACGGACATGACAGCAACCAAGACTCACTAAAGTGACATAATTGAACAATAGTCAGTACCCTGAATTTGATCTCAAGTTCTGGCCCTTGGTTCTAGCAGCCTTGTGCTAATGCAGACCGAGGGAGCTAGTGGTGGTGGGTCACGTAGTTGGCCTCTTGCCCCCTATTAGAGATGTGGATTAAGTCCCCTGGCAAGAGTGAACTGACCAAGGGGTTAGATGCTTCCTTTTTCTTTGCTTGTTTTTCTCAAAACATAAAATTTGTATTGGAACCTGGGCATGCCATACTGTCTTTTTGTCAGCATTTATCTTTATCTGAAAGAGTTCCTAAATATATAGGACCTTAACACAGTTAAGGAAAACGGGAGGATTGCAGGAGGTTTAGAAACAGAGGCAAATCTTGGATCACTAGCCTTCCCTCCCTCTAGCCTTACAGCAGGGTCTGGGCAAGGAGGAAGTTGGGGTGTTTATTTTGCTTTGGGCCATGTGTATTGATTGGCAGGCTCCAGGCAAGCCTAAATGGGGAAATCCCTGATGGGGTTAAAGTGGGTTCAGGCATGAATAGGACCCTCTCTGGTGTTTCCTGTCTCATTTCTATATCTCGGTCCATCTTCATCCTTTGCTCATCTGTATCAATATGAATGACTTTTGTTTGATAAAAATCTCTTGAGGAAAGAGATTATTTTGAGGTCAACTGATATACAAAAGTGATCTGTGACAGGATGCCAGACAACAGGATTGTGGGTCTTACTGAGCTAAGTGTGCATCCAGTGTGGTCTTGGCCATTTTTCCATTTTTAGAGAGTTGAATCTAGATGTGCTTGAATCATGATTCTAAAGTTTTGAGCTGGTCTGATTATGGGTCTGAAAGATTGCCTTATCAGCTAACAATCTCTTTGGGCATTTACGCTTTACACTTTGTTCATGTTGCCTCTTTGGAATAAACATTTTTTTTCATGCTATAAACAATCAAGGCACACAGAACTCAGGGAGAATTACAGAATTATTTCAAATGTTACTGTAATGGAGGTATGCCAAGGCACCATAGGAGTCTAGAGTGGTGGGGCTTTGTCTTCCCTTCGGGGAGATTAGAGAAGGAATTGTATAAGACAGTGCCTGCATCAGATCATGAAGGATGAATAGTAAAGTGTTAGTGAGTTGGGCAATATCATAGTGGTAGGGGAAGACATAAAGTTCAAGAGGCACGCCCAAGGCCACACAATTGGTTTATGATCAAGCTGAGGTTCATGGCCTTCTACTCCCGCCCCCGAGACCTGACTTCTTGTAGCATCATGACCTCTTTCTCTGGTAGTGAAGGCCTCTAGTCTGTGGAGTTCTGACCCAGGGGATTATGTCCAGAACCGGAAGTCATGAATCCTCCCTGAAAACCACTGTTGACTTGTGTGGTGGGCGTGGCCTTCACCAGCTGTGGCCTGTTTAAGTAGGAACATGAGTAAAATCAGGTGCAGTATGTATGGGAAGAGGAAGTAATGAAACTGTAACTTGAAACTTTTCTGCAAAGATCCTTTGTGTGTGTTGGGGTGGAGACCTGCTATATAGAGAAACTTAGAAAATAGTTACATGTCCCTTAAGATAGAGATGCAATGTAATGAGTTCTAGACCTCTTTTCCCTAAAATGTTATTTACTTGTGACATTGTTTTGCCTTTTTAGGTGGTTAAAAATTCTGGCCATCTCCCAAAAGACAGAATAGCCGAAGATTTTACTTGGGCTCAGTGGGATATGTCAGAGCAAAGATTATACTACATTGAGCTGAAGGTAAAAAATTAGTCCACGGCACACCTCTTCCCAGGAACAATTGGACTTCGGCATTATCGTCAGTGTAATTTATTCATCACAACATTCCATTGATGGAAGCAGTTGAAGGTTTATGACAGTGAAGATTTTTTGTTACTTGACTTTTTGTCTAGCATTTTTATTGGTCTTTGGAGATAACGTATCATTCTTTTCTCTTAGAAATGCAAAAGTATTTTAAAATGCATCCAATTTTATGCGGATGAGAACTTCAGCTTAATGGTAAGTTCAGAAGACTGCAAGACAGCCATGTTTGAAGACAGCTGTAATCATATACAGCATCATCTATTCATAAATGAATTTAAGAGTGTGCTTCTATTCATCAATTTGTTCCTAAAATGCCAGCATTAGCCAGGTCTGGGCTAGGGAGAAGGAGGAAGCTGGGAATTCAGTTTCGGTCTCTTCTTAGGCATGCTAGGGGCCCCACTATGTGAGCATCATTGCTTTCCCAGGATTGACACTATTAGGAAGCTAGAATTCAGGAGCCAGAGTCGGAAATTGAAGCCAGATACTCTGAAGCTGGATGTAGATGTCTTGACCATTAGCCTAAATGTCTGTCGTCACGATGTTTTAGCATTTAAAAATTTTTTTTTCAGCTACTTATATGTGCAAGTAAAACAGCTCTTGTCATTTTAAGCCATCACCTTGGCAACAAATGTAGAAGTGATCGGAGGAGCATGCAGGAACTTCTCCATTTGCTGAATGCCTCACGTTAAAGAAACAGGTGTAAGAGCGGGGATTAGCAGAATGTACCAGGTAGCTTCAACAGGCTGCATATTACTTAACCCAGAAGGACTTATAGGAATGGTGCATTTGAGAACAAGGAGGGGGAAAAATCAATGACATAGTACTGTTAAGCTGGTAAAAATCTAGCATTACTTCCCAAGAAGTTATTTGGCATGTCAGCTTTGTGGTCGGAGTCTTTAACATCTTTCTCCAATATATTAGCACTATTTTGATCCTGTTCAAGTAGGACTAATATTGGAATCTGACATAGATGGGTATCCTATCATTACGTGAATTTTACCTGCTGCCTTTTTTCTCACCCGTTCTTCTAAAGACCCTCAATAATTCCTTGCTTATCTGATCGTCTATGTTGTAGAAGCCCATGGCTTCTGGTTAGCTGTTCTACAACTCATCGCTGACGGTTCAATCTAAGGCAAAGTTTGCTAAGCGTTATCCCTTGCAGAAGTAGATATACACCAAGTCTTCGATTGTGTTTGGCCCCTTGCATGTTCCAAATGAACTCTGAGTGGTGGTCTTGAGGTGTGAACTCTAGACAATGATAGTTCAAGGGTCTCCTCTTCACTGGGCAAGCACAGCACCATCAGGCTTGCCCTGGATTTGAGAACTTCCATGAATTCATCCTTGTCAGTTTCTCCTAATTTTTTTTTTTTGACAGTTTGAAGCACCTTTGGACATACCATTGAATGATTCGGGATTTAAGTAAGTTTTTTTGTATATTGTTGTTTTTGTAGAACTTCCGACTGAAATGATTATACTTAGCTCATGGTATGCAGATATAATAACAGCTTGATATTGTGTATGTATTTACCTCTTTGTATTTTTAAATATTCTCTATTGAGGATGCAGACAGTTTTGTGACGACCACAGAATTTTTTGGAAAACTCAATGTTGATTCTCTTAGCCATTCTTTTCATAATTTAATACATTTTTTGGCCGTTTTATTTCATCATTGTGATTAAAGTCACTGATTCACAAGCACCAAAACCCTTTGCTTTCTCCTGTCTGAGGAAGCCACTGGCCACTCCACTGTGGTCTCTTTGCTTTTTTCTGATTTCCTTTATTGAAAAAAAAATTTTTCTCCAGTGAAGGAATTTTAAATTTTTTAAAAAGATCTATTTGAAAGGCAGAGAGACAGAGACAGAAAGAAATTACCCACTTATTTTACTCCCTAAATAACAGTAACAGTCCCGGACTGGCCAGGAGCCCGGAACTCCATCCTGGTCTCCTACATGGGTGGCAGAACCCAAATGGTGGGGTTGTTTTTCATTGCCTTTCCAGGTGTATCAGCAGGGAGCTAGATCAGAAGTAGAGCAGCTGGGACTCAAACTGGTACTCCAGTAGGCAATGTCAGTGATAGAGGCAGTGGCTTCAGCCGCTGTAATGTCAGCTCTGATAGAGTATTTAAATGCATCCAACAATGTCTCCTTGTTCCATTGTACCCTTAGGCTTGTCAACTTTGGGTATGATTATTGTCAAGACCAAAAAGAACTATCCAAGCATCCGACTCTGTGTGTATTCACCAGCCATACAGGTAGAAGTTCGAGTTCTATTCAAAACCTAGTCATACCAGGAAAATGCAATATAACAGAGCTAGCTTATGCAAGTGAGCATGTGGACTTTTGTATATCCAATGATCTTCTCCAATATAATTCTAATCATGTGCTTTCTATATGAAAGAAGCCAAGGCCAGTATAGTTGATATTCTAGAAATTACCTTTTGTATGTTTTTTTAGGGGAGATGGATTAATGAATGCACCTTTTCTTTTCTGCTCTATCTTTAACAAGTATTAAACAGTTATGGGGTTGTCTGTGTTAGGATTACTTGTGTGTGTGGGTTCTCTCCCTTAATGCTGCCTTAATGCACCATAGATCAAGAAATGAAATCTGAACACAGGAAGTAACGAATATGCTTATATTCCATGAACCAAGTGAAAATCTTATTAAGGTTATTAATCATCTAAATCAGCAATTTTAACAACCATAGCTAATATTCAATTCTAACATCCCAACTTGAGTGGTCTGTTAAAAGAATACAATTTTAATCCAAGTGCTATTAAAGCCAAACTAAGTGATGTTTATCCATTTGGCCAGCATTTACTGAGTCTTTACTGCGTGGGAGATCTCGGGTTGCACTGACTTGATCTATAATGCTATGACAGTGTGGATTTTAGACATTACAGAGAGGCACAATTAGTGCTACATGGAACTATAATAAACATTGTGAGAGAACAGTAAGTCTTGCGAGCATGTGATGGAGGCTTCCTGAAAGATACTGGTGTCTTCAAATATGTCCTGGTTCAGCCTGTCCACTTCTTCCTCCCTGCAAGTCAACTCAAACCATTGTGTCCTATTCCTGACACTTACCCCCTTCCCAACTCTCTCCTTCATACATGCCATTTTTCCTGTGCATCCCAGGTTTTCCTCTGCCATATAATTTCCTCCATACACCAGTCCCTGAAAAGTCGAGGAAGGAGAGGTATTTCAGTTGAGGCCTGAAGGACATGTATGCACTAGGACCAGTGGGACTGGAGCAGAGTCAGCAGTGGGGAGAGGATTGTGAGAGCTGAAGCAAGCAGGGCCAGATTATGTAGGATCCTATGGATCAGAAAGATTGGAGATTCTAGCTGAAGAATGGGGAGAAATCATTGAAGGTATATTTTTCTTGCTACCGAGATTTATTCTGAGATATATTTACCATATATATACTTTTAGTATATTTGAACCATGTGTCCAGGGGCATGTGTATATATGGTTCAAATATATCAAAAGAATTCAAGATCATAATGAGCATTCCTGCCCTTCTACTTATGATTATTTCATTTATAGTATTCACATTATCCCTCTAAATATAGGTACTATTTCCTTTTTTTCGATTAAACTCAGAAGTCAATTGCAGAAATCATACCACTTTACCACTAAAATCTTTCAGCATTGACATTTTTAGGTTAAGGACATTATTTTACATGACTTCTGCTCCATTATGAATAGGAAAAATGAGTTACTTTAATAGCCTTTGTTTCATTTCTGAATTCTTATACAAGTATATAACATTTTAAAATTGAATTCTTATAATCAATTTTAAAATGTTATATACTTGTATTATACATTTGGGTGTAAACATGTATGTAAAAATATATGTATATAATTTTAAGAAATGTTTTGAAGAAAAAGCCCTCATCCTCCCTCCTGTGATCATGGAGAGGGGAAAGATGTTGCGTTGCTCCTTGCTGTCCGATCACATCAGTGCCAGGGGACAGAGATGGCTTCCAGTGTTGTCCCAGGGATCCTAATGGGGGGAACAAGTGTCCTGAGGGTGTTGCTTCAGTAGTCTCAATTGTTCTGGGATGTTGTTGGAAATGAGAAGGTAATTCTAATGCCTGTTGGCTGTCCATCCCCTTGACCTTGGGTACTCGCTGGAGAACTTGGCCTGTAGTCTTGTTCAACTTGCTTTTCTTTCCACCTTTATTTTGTATTTTCCGTGATATGATTTTATAGGTATAAGGCTTCCGTTCTCTACTGTCCCTACTTCCCTGTCTATTCTCTCCATCCCCACATTGTTTTCCTCCATATTTCCATATTACAATAGTATAGTGCTTCATACAGTCAGCCTTCTGGGTTGTTTCCACCTTTTGATATGAGGTATTTGGGGTCTTCAGCTGAATGAGAGGAGCCAGCCATTTGCTCTTTCCCGTGGAGCTGGGTACGATATTTGAAAGTGACAGAAAAGGAGAAACACATTTTTCTATTCCCTCTTTCACTTTCCAAATGCCTACAGTAGCCAGAGGTGGACGAGGCTAAAGTCAGGAGCCAAAAACTCCTTCTGGGTCTCCAGTGTGGGTGGTAGGGACCCAAGTACTTGAGCTATACACCCTAATGGGAATCTGGACTGGCAGTGGAACAGCTAGTGCTTGAGCTAGCACTCCACTATGGGATGCGGTGACTTGGCTCATTGTGCCATAATGCCCACTCCTAGATGTATCTCTTAAAAATTGAGATTCCTCATGATTTGCATCTTCTGTTTGAATGTACTACCATCTGTGCCCCCTGCCATCTCTCCCTTTCACCCTACAACGTTGATCATTTGAAGAGTTCAGGCCATTTGCCTTCTAGAATGTGTGTGTTCTGGATTTGTCTGTATTGAACTTTGCTCCTGTCCTCCATGTTTCTTGTAAATTAGAAGTTAGGTGCAAACACAGAAAAGGGAAGTGTTCCTGGTGGAACCCTTCATACATGATATGAACTTCTTCATATTGCATTGAGAGGCAAACACTTTGGGGTGGTGTTTAGGAAGAATTGTGAATTTCTTCTGGGCATTTTAACCTAGGAAATCTGGAACTTAGAGGTCAGGATGACAATAAATGATTGTAGATGTTGTCAGAGCATAGCTGGCATTTGGAGCTGCAGGAGAGCCAGAGTGAAGATGTTGACGAGCTAGCTGGAAGCATGTGAATGTGAGAGGTGTAAATAAAGGTTAGCTGGGTCTTCCAGAGGACAGGAAAAACCAGTGTGAGGAGAGAGGAAGAAGCCCAAACTAGGGTGGCAGGCAGGCATCAAAGGAGACTGACTGCCTGGTCACAGGGGTCAGGAGAATGTGCTGGGCCTTGTGGCACAGGGGCTTCTAGGATCTGCATTGTGAGGGTGAGTGAGGTGAGCTCCCGATTGTGCTGGAATAAGTGGCATAAGAAGTGGAAAAAGTTGTAGCAGCACATATGCCAGTGATAGCAGCCAGAAGTGAAGTAGAGTTTAGGGAATCTTGTTTTGTAAGGCAGTGGAGGCGCCAGAACATTTGAATGCTCAAAAGATACACTTAGTGGCGAGGGAGGAAGAGGAAGACAAAACAGACAAATCATCCATGGAGTGAATTTGCTTAGACAGTGGGATGGAGTGAGATGCAGAGCTTACCTGCAGGAACCATGGGAGAAGTAAGGCTGCAATTCAGCCTTCCATCTGGCAGATGTAAACATCCATTAGAGGTTTTAATTCAGTGTGGTTTTTCATTCCTTTTCATTTTGTCCCCACAAGAGTTTCTCACAAACGGTAGCAGCTGTAACTCATAAATGGGCTATCCATTTGTGATGTTTTCTTATTTCATGAAATGTTAGGTTTGTTAGCCATGGGATATGAGTCTGTAGGGTGGGTTTTTCTTTGCGCATGTGTATGCTGTTTTTTTACTTTTTGCTCATGACTGAGAGCATTGAACAGTTAGATTTTTAATGTTATTTCTAGCTGGTGTGGTGACCTAGTAGGTTAATCCTCCACCTGCAGCGTTGGCATCCTATAAGAGCGCTGGTTCAAGTCCTAGCTGCCCCACTTCTGATTCAACTCCTAACTTCGTTATTTGTAATTTGAGAGAAAGGAGCCTTTCTTGGGTTTTCAATATATTGCCATCAAGTCTTTTTAATAATATAGGGCAGTTTTAAATGTTGTTGAAAATGGTCACAGATGATAAATACAGAAACAGAATGCGTTTAAGTGTCCTTGAATGACCTGGCCAAGGTAAAGGTACCGTATCATAATTCTTGGATTAAGGAACTAGCAGAGTACAGTGGGGGAGACGAGGTATGTTGACTCCATTGAGGTAGAGTGGTTCTTGAGTTGATGCGGTTAATATCAGTTCTGGGACTGGAAACCAGGCTTTCCAACTCCTTGTCATCAAGTTCCTTCCTACCTAGGAAAGCCTCATCCCAGTGAATCATGCCAACATTAGCACTGGAGTAAAGTACAGATTCAGAACCTTCCTAAGACAAAACTCCAAAGTACTTTACATTCTGGACTTTGGATTTTTGGGTCAACGATATTCAACTGATCATATCTGTTTTTTAAATCTCAAAGTCCTTTAAAAAAATTTATTTATCTTGGAAGGTAGAATGACAGAAGGAGGGGGAAGGAGAGAGAGGAGACAGAGATAGGTTCCATTTGGCAAACTAGTAGATAGACCGGTCTTTCCCTAACAGCCAGGGCTGGGCTTGACCAAAGCCTGGAGCTAAGAACTCTGTCCGGTGCTCAACCAGGATTAGTGTAGGTTTGGTGTCCTCATTTGCAGGTCATTGATGGATATTAGTCCAGCTGCTGATTGGAATAATGTATAGCCTAACATGTTGAGAGCCAAAAGGTTGGACATTCTGAGAGGTGGGGTGAATGAAGGCAGCCAAAGACCACGTAAGCTCTCCTTTGACCTTGAACCAAGGCCATCAGTGATCCGTGCATGGATGGGTGTTGGTTTAATCTTACTGCCCTCTAAGGTCATTTTACCTTTCTGATCTAGATAAACTCCAAGACTGGGATCTTCTGTACATAGAGCAGGGTTCTGATCAACTGAGGCCCATGGCTATAGGAAATGACTGGGAGGCAACAAGCTAGACAAGAAGGCAGGGCAGTGCCTATCAGGAGACTCACGAAGTTTGCAAATTATTCTAGGGTCCATAACGTTGCATCTAGCTATGTGTCTCTACTCGTTTTCCTGTCTTCAATAGCTTGCCATAGTATGTTGCTTATGGTGTCTATTAAGTGACTGTACAACTTCAAAATCAATTAAAATGTCTCAGCAATTTATTAGATTACTCCTGAAATTTAGAAATGGTTTACTACGAGGAAGAAGAGGCAGGACATCTATAGGCATACAAGTAGGTTAAGTGAATTCTTTGTACAAATTAAGAAACTCTTTATACAAATTCTTTGAAACGCTACTAACTGCTTTTTTTTTTTTTCCTCCTAGGAAGTTTATGTGTATGTTACTGCCCCAAGTTTGACTCCTGGGAACAAATCACATATTCAGTGTTTTATTTTCATAAAGGTATTTTTCATTTATTTTTACTTTTGCATAATTTGCCAAGATAATAGCAGTCATAGGATTTTCAGTCTCCTTGCCTTAGTTTTCAGCAGTACATTCTGTATCTGTAGAGTTATTTAACAAAAATGCTCCCTGATAGAATTCACCAATAGTGAATATTAGAAAACTATTTTTATAGTCTATGTATTTTTACCCTTGTCTATATTTTAAAGCTTGAGAACCAATTCTAGTAGATGTATTTGCCCTAAAAGCATGTGTTTTCCTATGTCTTGGAAATTATGCTTTATGAAGTTACACATAATTTTTGTTAAAATCTTCCAGAAGCCCAAGCCTAAAAACCAGGCTTTACACATAGATATGTTTACACCGTTTTACACATCTGGTCAAAGATAATATGGCGGTAGCCTGGATGTAAGCGTAAAATGCCCAGTCTTTCTCAGTTCTGTGGTTATTTAGTGTGTCCTTCGTTAGTTTTACTCTGAACCGTGCTAATGAATCTTTGTTTTGCTTGTTCAGTTCCTTAAGGTTAGTATTTGTGTGAAAGTAAAATTTTCAAAGCCGGCAAATTTCCCCACCATTCAAAAAATATTACGCCAGTTTGTTTTGCAGGCATGATTAGTGTCGCCTTCACAGGTTAGAGCGAGGTAGAAAAGTTGAAGAATGTACTTCCTAATAAAGGAACAAAGGAACTTCAGAACTGGATATACCTGTTGAAAGAGGCTGAGTTGGAGTTTTGTAGAAAGTCTTCAAATGTTTTTCTAATAATTGGCGTAATGACTAAAACTGAAAAACAAAACATTTCTAGAAGATCTGAGTTGGGAAAGTGCAGAGTGATTCCCTAGTTGGATAGTTAAATCTTTTTCAAATGTATTTTTTACTTCAGCATCAGAAGTTGAGAAAGAGTGAGAGATCTTTGATCTGCTGGTTCAGTCTCTAAATGGCTGCCAAGGCCAGAGCTGGGTCCCTTCTGAAGCTGGGGGCCAGAAGCTTCTTCTGGGTCTTTCATGTGGGTATAGCGGCCCAAGGCTTGGAGCTGTTCTTAGCTGATTTCCCAGGCCGTAGGCGGGAGCTGAATCTGAAGTGGAGTAGCTGGGACTTGAACTGGTGCCCGTATGGGCTGTCAGCACCAACAGGTGGAGGATTAGCCTTCAGTACCACCATACTGGCTCCTAATCCTCTTCTAACAGTGGGATTGACTAGGAATGTGGGAGAGGTACCAGTGGGGAAGGGCTTAGTTACGGCAGTGAGCTTTGAGGCACAGGAACTAAGGAGCTGTCTGGCCTCCTCCACCTCTTGGAACCCTTTGTGGCTACCTGCAGAGCCTTCCCTCCCTGGATCATGCATCTCTCATGGCCTCTGATTGACCACGAGCCCAGTAGCATGAGTGGCTTGTGACTGCCCAAAGATGACCCACCTTCAAGGCTGACCTTCATGTGTGTGCAGGGGGCAGGGGAGATAAGAAGCCTGAAGTGGCATCTCAAAGTCAGAAGATGCTTTCTCATGGGATCCAATCGCTGAAGGAGGAGAGTGTGATGAAGCTTGGATGGCATTCCTGCCCCCGCTTCTCTGCCTTTCTCTCTCTCTCCCCCTCTCTCTTCAACTGTGTTTTCTTCTCTCTACAGGATACAGCAAGACCTTCACAGCTGCTCTTGGGAGGGCTGGCTCACCTTTGACCACAGGCATCACTTTTCTCAACCTTGGTGGGTGATGGCGAGATGGAAGTCTCTGACGGATGTGCCTCCGTCGCGGTCGGCTTCCTTTCTGCTCTGTGCACCCTGCGTTCTCACAGCTGTCTGAGACTCAGATGAGGGCAACCACCAAGCTTTTTGAAGCCCAGTGCTTAGGGTCGGGGTGGCTCTCTGGACCACCCTCCTCCATCCGTCTTTGCCATGTGAGGATTATCTTCCCTTGGAGGAGAAGCTTGAGCTGCAAGATTCCTTAGATGCTCACGTATAAGTCATTCATTAATACAGAAGTGAGGACTCTTAGAATCTTACAATCCATGAGAAACGTCATGTTGTGTTAGCCTTTGACCCCAGCTAGGACAAGGGCCTTTGGGAAATGGCTCAAATCCAAGTTACTGACCCTGGAGAGCTTCCAAGTCCCGTTAATGGTTGACAGAGTAGCTTGAGTAAGTTGTTTTCATTGAGTAAATATGGTAATGTGAGAATTAGGTTTGCACCGTTGAGGGAGTCTCTAAAGAAGTGGTTAAGTGGATCTTCCCGGGGCCGGTTGGGATATTGGGTGCTCATGGGTTAGCACAGGAGTTAGAGTAGCAGTCACCAGCCTGCGTGGCGGGACTTGGCACAGTGCTTTGAAAAGGAGAGCTTCAGGTTGAGTATTCTTGTGTCCTTGCTCTCCTCACCTGTCGTGATCAAAGTTCAGGAAAGCACCTTGTGACGGAGCTGAGCAAGATGAGAACCAAGCATGGTAATGAAGCCCACAGCACTTTCCCCTTTTTTTTAAATTTGAATGACGCTGTTGATGGGGTTAGATACCTTATGCTCTGTGGACCAGTGTAAGGCAGATTTTAACATGACCTCAGAACCTGTGGGAAATGGCCTCAGGGAGGCCTTGTTCTCCTAACTTCCTGTGGTAAGAGATAATGGCCTGGCCTTGATTCTTATCAACAGTGCAGTATTGGCATCCTATCTCTAGCGGGCTGTGGGAAATTTCCCCTGAGAAAAACTTGGCATTTTGTGAGGGCAAAGGTATTTCTCTCTCTCTCTCCCCCTTTTCTCCTTTGCCTCCTGGGAATGACTTGGGACAGGAAGACATGATTTCATCTGTGATTTTCTGTGTGTGCAGAAAGGGCAGAAGTCGGAGCTTTGTAGAAACAGGCCGACTGCCTTCCATATACCGTCGTCTTAAGCTCTTGCCTCAGAATCTCATGCCAGACAAACTTAGCTAATCCAGGATATCAGAATCGCACTGTGCTTCTGTGATAGCCCAGGGTCAGCTTATCTAACTGAAAATTCCTGCTACTTTCCTACCTTCTGGGGCATCTGAAATCATAAAAACATCAAGGGGGAGGGGGGAAATGTAAGCATGAACTAGAAATTGTTTTTGTTTTCTTGGTTTTACCACTGCCAGAATGCAGTTTTTCCATGATTCACAGTTTTATGGACTTTCTGAAGATTCCTTATAGGACAGATTTCAACTTTTCTTACAAAGATAAACTCATCTTTTAATTTCATTCTCCATGAATTTTTTGAAGTATTCTTATATATATACATATTAAAAGATTTATTTTTTAAAAGATTTATTTTTATTATTTTTTATTGGAAAGGCAGATATACAGAGAGGAGAGACAGAGGAAGATCTTCTGTCTGATTCACTCCCCAAGTGAGCGCAACGGGCCGATGCTATGCCGCTCCAGAACCAGGAGCCTCTTCCGGGTCTCCCACGTGGGTGCAGGGTCCCAAAGCTTTGGGCCGTCCTCGACTGCTTTCCCAGGCCACAGGCAGGGAGCTGGATTGGAAGTGGGCTGATGGGATTAGGACCGGCGCCCATATGGGATCCTGGTGTGTGCTAGCCAAGGACTTTTGCCAGGCCTAAGCTGATCTTATATTTATAAATACTTGGATGAAAAGGATTATTTTCTATGCATATTTCTATGCATATTTCACGTACATATGTGCATGTGATGGTGTACATATACACAGGTATGCACTTCAATTTACAGCACAAAATTATCCCAAAGATTAAAACCATTCTAGGGGTTGGGGGAATCCCAGAGCCTATGAGACATTGTCACATAATGCAATGTAATCAATAAAAAATAAAGAATATTTGAAAAAAAGCAAGCAAAAAAGATTAAAACCATTCTATAGGTACTTTTTATGTTAACAAATTTTTTTGAGTAATAACAGCTTTACTATTAATTGATGTATAATTTCCCTGTATCTTTTTCTTCTTAGAAGGGGCTTATGTTGATTAAAACACTAACAAAGTTTTTGAAAAAAATTTTTATTTGAAAATCATAGGGCCCGTCCCCGTGGCCTAGCAGCTTAAGTCTTTGCCTTGAATGTGCCAGGATCCCATATGGGCGCCGGTTCTAATCCCGGCAGCTCCACTTCCCATCCAGCTCCCTGCTTGTGGCCTGGGAAAGCAGTCAAGGACAGCCCAAAGCCTTGGGACCCTGCATCCCTGTGGGAGATCTGGAGGAAGATCCTGTCTCCTGGCTTCGGATCAGCATAGCACAGGTCGTTGCACTCGGAGAGTGAATTACTGGATGGAAGATTTTCCTCTGTCTCTCCTCTCTGTATATCTGACTTTGTAATAAAAATAAATTTTAAAAAGCATAGCGCAAGAGAAGCAGAGGATAGATCTTCCATCTACTGAGTCATTCTCCAAATTGCCACAGTGACCAGAGCTGGGCCTGGCCAAAGGCAGGAGCCTGGAACTCCATCCAGGTCTCCCAGGACGGCACTTGAGCCATCTGCTGGCTGTGTATGCAGGAAACCAGATCGGAAGCAAAGCAACTGGGACTTGAACTGTTTATGTGGGATGCTGGCATCACAGGTGGTGGCTTAACACACTGTGCCACAATGCTGACCCACAGGACGCGTCTGAGTCGGTTGGTTAGAGCTTTTTAACCCTTCATGTCTTTGACCTGCCAGTGAGCAACATGTGGCTTTGCTTCAAGAAGGGGAGTCTAATGAGCTGAATTAAAATCTGAATGCGTACACACTACTACTGTGTATGTTTGTTTCTCTAGGCTTCTAAAAAAAAGCTACTTGCACCCTCTCATCCTCCAAAGTCTCAATCTAGGGACAAATGTTCTCTGTACAAGCAATAAATGCAGGGATGAATTCTAGAGTGCTAGCTATGCAAAGAAATGGGTCTCAGTGCCTGTGCCAAGTTGTTGGAAAAATTTTATCTGAAAGGTGCGTTTAGAGGAGGAGAGACTGAGAAATCTTCAGGTTTTACTCTCAGATAGCTGCATCCACTGGGGCTGTGCCAAGCTGAAGCCAGGAGCTTTGGGCTTTTGGCGGGGGGGGTCTCCCATGTGGGTGCAGGGACCCAGGCACTTGGGCCATCCTCCACTGCTTCCAAGACACATTAACACTGGTACCCAGAGGGGATGCTGGCATGACAGGTGGAATCTTAACTTGCTGTGCCACAATGCCAACTCCTCACAGCTTGTTCCAATGTCCATCCACTTAAGGGGGGCTTTAAAAACCAGTTGATGGTGGTGAGAGTGAACAGACCAAAAGCGGGAAAGGAAGGCTTTCCTAAGTTGGGAGAAGCCAATTTCAATCTTCCACGTTAAAGACTGATTTGTGTAGGTTGTTTTTTATTTACAATTCTCATTTACCCTTAAATCCTTTAGTTCTCGTAAAGCCATAATTTGCTTAGAAAACCATAGGTATCATACCTTTGGAATCTGGCTAGCAGGATGAAATATACTGGCATCACATAGCTTGCTTGGGAATACATTGATGAACACTTTTTGAGAAATCCAAAGCCTGTTGGGGATAAGGACATGTTCATGGCTTTGTCACTAGCTGCACACCCTGTGTTGATGTCTTAACTCTTCTCTCTCCCCTACAGATTACTACGTGGCTGTTTACTTACCTGGCCGTTTCTTCCACCTGCTTGATATTCAGCACCCAGACCTGGCCTGCCATAGTCTGTTTCTGACAGGTATGGCTCTGGGTTGCCTCTGCTGGGTATGACCCACGGAAGTGACCTTGATATCAATGTCTTCATTTGGAGGACAGGGTGCTTTTATTGGCTGATCTATTCTTGTTTCTTTTGCCAGGAAACAGTGAAATGGTTGACCTGCTACCTCAAAATCCATTACAATCCCTGCCAGGGTCCCTGGTAGTGGATTGGTGTTCAGGAAAGCTCTACAGAGCGCACTTGAACCAGTCGTATTTATTACAGTTCCTATGGAACACCTGCCAAGACTGTGAGAAGATGGCTGCATTGCACTGTGTGCTCTCGTGTGGCCAAGACTCAAGGCTCCTGGAAGACAAGGTATAAACACAGCTCACATCTGGATCTTGGCAGATTGAAGCAGTGATTTGGTGTGGCAGTTATGACACCAGTATGCCGTATCTGAGTGCCTGGGTTTATTTTATTTTGGCAGGGGGTGGTCTGAGTCTGCTCTCAATTTTACTTTCCAACTCATATACATCCAGGGAGGGAGCAAGTGATGGTTTAAGTGTTAGGTCCCTGCCCACCCAGGCAGGAGACCAAAGATTGAGTTCCTGGCCCTGGCTCAGCCCTGGCAATTGAGGAGAGTGAACCAGTAGATGGATGGGAAATTTGTGTTTGACTTTTTCTTGTTCTCTTTCAAATGAAAGTGTGTTTAAAGATGGGCAAATACACAATACCAAATGTATTAGCGGTTGAACATGATGAATTGTTCTTATTGATAAATTATTACTAATTGAGAAACTTGGGCTCTCTGGATTTGAACATTTTATTCTTTTGGACTTTTAATTCATTTTTACTTGAAAATCAGAGTTGCAAAGAGGAAGAGCCACAGAGATCTCCTACCTGCTGGTCCACTGCCCAGATGGGCTGCCATGGCCAGAGCTGAGCCCATCTGAAGCTGGGAGCCAGGAGTTTCTTCTGGGTCTCCCATGTGTGTGCAGGGGCCCATGCCCTTGGGCCATGCTCCACTGCTCTCAGCAAAGAACTGGATTGGAATTGGAGCAACTAGGGCTCAAACTGTCCCCATATGGGGTACTGGTTCCGCAAATGAAGAATTGGCTTGCTGTGTCACTGCGCCAGCCCAGGGGCTTTTTAATCTTTTATGGATCTCTCCAAGACCTTGGACTAAAGATACCTGCTGTTTTGAGTACCATGGACTGTTCCAGTTACCATGGCCAGTCACGACAATGCCAGAAATAAATTCCACTTTTCAGTGGGGAAAAGTTACATTAATCTCTGTGAAGCACTTTGGCCATTCTCTATCATTTTGTTTTTATGGCTATCCTGGGAAGGCAGAGAAATCACTTTGTTAGGACCGATAAGTGCTAGGTTAATTGAAAAAAAAAATGCACTAGACGTTGTATGTCAATTCAGAATACAGAAACATGCATTTATGTAGTTACATTGGTGTACAGTGAGGCAAGGAAGCCCCCTGCTTGTTTTTGCACTTCAGTTAATTAGAGTTCAAAGTAATTTTTCTTGCATGAAACCACAATGATGTGTTATCTCTGGCTTCCTGTTACCTTTTAAACTTTCTCAGGAGATCAATACTTGAAAAATACCCTTCCAAAATAACCTGCGTATATTGCCAACTTTTCTCATGGTCTTCTATAGCTGTCTCTTCAGTATCGAGAGTTTTAATATTTTAGAGAGCTGCTTTTGACTCTTCCCAAAGCACTTGACTTTTATGGACTCAAAAGCACTCTTTGACCTGTAGCTTACTTGTCTCTAAAAGTTTTTAAAATTTCTTTATTAGAAAAGCAGACTTGCAGAACAATCTTCCATTGACCAGTTTACTCCCTAAATGGCTGCAATGACTAGAGTTGGGCTGATCTGACACTAAGAGCCAGGAACTTTTTCCAAGTCTCCCATGCAGGTACAGCATCCCAAGCAACATGGGGCAATTCTCTGCTACTTTTCCAGGCATGTTAACAGAACTGGATCAGAACTAAAGCAGCTGGGATTAGAACATAGGGTATGTTGGTGTGCCAGGTGGCAGCTTTATCCACTCTGCCACAGCTCCAGCCCCTCTAGTAAATTCTGTTAAATGATCTAATTGTGAAAACAAGTACATGGATCATGGCATCACAGAGCCTATTGGGAGAAGCAGAGATGTCAGAGTGCCCTCTGGCCAACCCCAGGTCTTCCATGAATTCTAGGGTGAATGAGTGCTATGGAGAATAAGTGACTGGGGTGGCTGCTACAACAGGGCTCATGTCTGCTGGCACAGGCAGTGCAGTGTGGCTCACAAGGGTGCCCTGAGTGACAGTCCCACGGGGTCTGAGTCAGCTTCTGTTTGACCCCCTCTTCCGCTCTACCTCTCAGCTCCTCTCCACCAGACGTCTGGCCGTCTCACCTGGTGCATGCTAGCGAAAACAGACATGCACAGGGTTAAAGACAGGATATCTGAACCCCAGACAAGGACGTGTATTACAAAGATGGTGGGTGAGCCAGGATCTCATTTATCAGACTTTACACGACTTGACAAGCCTGGGAGGGAGCACATTCTTAGGCAATCGCAAAACAGAGTTCAAAAAATAAAAAAACAATCATAAATAAAGGATCTCAATGTGTCTGTACCTCTGTGGGCTGGAACAGGGATTTACAGCCTATGACTTCTTTGTTTTTGAAGATTATTCAGTGGATTTCCGAGCCAGTTCCTGCCTGTCATTCCTTTGACCTCATTCAAGAGTTTATCGTTGGTGAGTGCTGTAGGGATGCCCTGTTGAGTCCGACGCTTGACCCTTTTGCAAGGGGGAAGCCCGTGCATGGATCATGAATGTCTCCATCTGGTGAAAGCCTGCTTAGGGTACTTTTGTGTTGGAAAGAAAAGCGCAGCCAGCAGCTTAATTAGAGCTCCTCCTCCAGTGGTTTTGTGAGAAGCTGTGGCTCTTCACAGATGACATAGAAGATAGGACTTTTCAGGTAGTGATCTTGTTTTGGGAAACTTAAACTTTCCTACCCAGTTTTGTGTTGGTTGGGCCCATAGGAAGTGGGTCTGAGAATTTGACAAATGTTGAATTTTTGAAGTCCTGCTTTGCTCTTAAGCAGGCAATTGTATAATGTGTGTGTGTATTTATGATGGTTTGACATTTCAGAACATTTAAAATTTTTTTCCCCCTTCTGTTGAACTTGGTAAATCTTCTTTAAAAAAATAAATGTGATATTCGTGAAAAAACTCATGCGCCTTTTGAAAAGCAGGCCCGTGAATATTTTAGTTGATCTATACAAATCATACTGGTTAGCGGCTTGAAGATAGGGCAATGGAAGCCTTGCTTATCTTGATCTGGTCAAATGATAACACCAGCTGCTTGCTTGACAGTTTCTTAAACCATGTCATTTCCCCCCACTTTCTGAATCTCAGCTTCTGCATATTGGAGCGTATACCCAGAGGCAAGTCATCTGGACAGACTGTTGCTGTATTCGTCTGTGCACACGTGGAATGAAGTAAGTTCATGCCTTAAGTTCCTATGACATGAAAATCCATCCACTGCAGTGAGTCTGTAGTTGGCCACCCCTGTTACCATAACCGAGATTGTGACGTTGGAATTTTCTTATCCCTTGCTGTTGGCCAAAGTATATATATATATATATGTAAACATATGTAAAATATTTATATCAAACATGAAATTGGGGCCCAATGCCATGGCTCAATTAGCTGTTTCCCTGCTCCCCAATTCAAGCACTGGGATCCCATATGGGCACGGCTTTGTGTTTCGGCTGCCCCACTTCCCATCCAGCTCCCTGCTTGTGGCCTGGGAAAGCAGTGGAGGATGGCCCAAATCCTTGGGACCCTGCACCTGTTTAGGAGTCAGGAAGAAGCTCCTGACTCCCGGATTTGGATCAGCTCAGCTCTGGAATTAAGTCTGTTTGGCGAGTGATGCAGCAGTTGGAAGATTTTTCCGTCTCTCCTTTCTGCAAATCTGCCTTTCCAGTGAAAATAAACCAATTACAATAAGTCAAAAACCCAAAAACCAAAACAAAACTATGAAACTGAAGGATAAGGTGTAGGATATTTGTATAAGGAGAAACTAACCTCTATTGTGGTATTTTTATAAAATCTTAAATGTTTTTAGTGTCTGGGATGCACTGTCACTCAGGTTTTTGTTGATGAGTGTGTCTTGCACCCCCGCCTACGAGGCAGATCAAAGCCTTGTGATTCTGTTTCCCAGCTTCATGAAGAAATTCTGTGGTGGCTGGAGAGCTCTAAGACCAATAAGTCAGCAAATTTTTTAAAAGATTTATTTTTATTTGAAAGGAAAAGTAGCAGAGAAAAATAGAGGCAGTATCTTCCATCTGCTGGTTTAATTCCCAAATGGCCACAATGGCCAGAGCTAAGCCAGTCCCGCCGAGCCAGGAGCTTCTTCCGGGTCTCCCATGTGGGTGCAGGAGCCCAAGGCCTTGCTTCATCCTTTGATGCTTTCCCGGGTGCTTTATTGGGGAGCTGGACCAGAAGTGGAACAGCTGGAACATGAACTGACGTTATATGGAATGCTAGTACCAAAGGCAGAGAATTAGCCACCGTGCTGGCTTCCAAGTCAGCAATTTTAAGCAAATTCATTTAATTCAACCTTTTCTCTCTATTGCTATGGACTCGGCCCTTTTAGCACTGATTTGGAAAGCAGAGTGACATAGGTCTTTTGTCCATTGGTTTCCCTCTCAAAGGCCTGCAGTAGGTAGCGCGAGGCCAGAGTGAAGCCAGGAGCCAGGATTGGGTTTCTTACGTGGGTGGCAGGGGCCCAAGCCTTCGGGCTGCTACCCGCAAACACATTAGCATGATGGTTGCTGGGATTACAAACAGCAGCTTGTTCTGGCCTATCCTTCCATTTCCAGTAAAACATACCCAGCTAAAACTACTTTCTCTTGAACTTGATGCAGTTAGTGAGAACCTTGCATGGATTGTATCCGGAAAAAGTTCTCCCTCTTCGCCTTTAGGTTTAGGTGTCTGAATGGAGGCTTAGTCTGGAGACAGAGCTTTACATGAGAAAGATATTTGGGGAAGTTAATTCAGTTTTGCAAATACAAAGACACAGGAGGGGCCGGCATGGTGGCATGGCAAGCTAATCCTCTGCCTGCAATTGCTGACGTCCCATATGGGCACCATTTCGTGATTGGTTGCTCCATTTGCCACCTGGCTCCCTGCTTGTGGCCTGGGAAAGCAGTAAAGGATGGTTCAAGGCCTTGGGTGCCTGCACCCACATGGGAGGCCCAAGAAGCTCCTGGTTTCTGGCTTGGATGGCCTCAGCTGTGGCCCTTGCAGCCATCTGGGGATTGAACCAGTGGATGGAAGATCTCCTTGTCTCTCCTTCACTTTCTGTAAAAGAATCTGTCTTCCAAGTAAAATAAAGCTTTACAAAGACATAGGAAAATATCTCCTAGGCTAAGCTGTGCTACTTTCCATTTCATATTTAATTAACATCTAAAAAGTTTTTTTAAAAAAATACAGATCAAGTGTGCACTTTTGATGTCTTAAGTTTTTGATATGCCCTAAGCGTGGTCTTCCTGAAGGCCCGTTTTCTGCTTAGGTCTGCTCCACCTAACTGTTAGATTTTCTTGTCTCACTGTAGAGCTGTTAGGGGAAGACCTGAGTTTTCCCTCGTCTGGACTCTGATGGTTTTCTTTAAACAACCCTTGTGAATACACTGACGGGACTCTGCTGTGGTTAAGTGGCAGGAAGTGTGCAGGCTACACTGCCTGGGGCCGGGGGTGGGGTGGTCAGGAAATTGACATCTTGGCTGCCTCTCCTCACCACCCACTGCTGTTGTGTCCTGTGGTCAGATGTGTCCAGGCAGGGCCCACGTCCTTGGTTCCCCGGGGTGGCGGGCTCTTGGGTGAGAGCAGCAGCCTGTTGTGCCACAGTTCACTTTTGTATTTCTCGGGGGCAGAGGGACCATAGTGAGTCTACGCGGAGTCACAGCAGGAAGTTTCCCAAATTCAGTATCAAGAAACCCACAGTTCTAACCTCTGTCTGCTGAGCTTATCTTGGGGCTTACCATGTTACATTAAACATCTTGTGGTTAGAGCAGGTTCTCTAGATCTCTTCTTATCCTGAGATTCTGGGTCTCCGCTGATCTTACGCAATGCTGTAAATCATTTCCTTTTCCTGGCTGTCATCTGCAAATGTTCTCAAAGCTATAATCCTAATTTTAAAAAGGCAACAGCAGGCAACATTAATAACACACTCTGATCTGGCTTTTCTTATGATACTAGAAGATACCGTGCTCTGGTACATATGGAATCCTGAGTTCTAATTATTATTATTTTTTTAAAAAACAATTTTGAAAAGTTGAGAGGCAGAGACAGAAAAAGCAAGCTCCTGTCCCCTGCTTCACTCCCCAAATGGCCACATTTGCCAGGGCTGGGTGGAGCAGGAGCCAGAGGCTGGGAACATCGGCCCAGGTTGTGCACAAGGTGGCAACAACTTGATTACTTGAACTCTCATTGCTGTCTGCTCGAGTCTGCATTGACAGGAAGCTGGAGCTGGAGCCAGAGATCAAATCCAGACATACTCCTCTGTAAGCTGCAGGAATTTTTTTTAAGCCAATTCATGAAAACTTTTTTTTGGTAGAAAACTGGAAATATGTATTTATATCATTTTTCTATATCTGGGGTAAGGGAAGAAACAAAGGGAGAAGCCCCATCCAGCCTCCCACATAGCAGGTTCCCAATGTGGGGTATGCTCCAAGGTCCTGCTCAAGCAGTTTTGATAGTTCAGCAGTTCTGAATTGCTGCCAATCTCATTCCAAGCACGATGAAATCTATTCAGAATCTATTGGCTGACACAGTCTCTTCATGGTTGGGGGTCTGAGATCAGCAGTTCAGTTGGAGGGATCTTCAGTGAAACTTTGTCTGAAGTGATCCCAGACCTGATTCTTGTGTGTGCATGCCAGTACAGGGTCCGGCACAGTCCATCGCCCCAATCAGCTTCTGCGCATGCTGGTCGTGCTGCAGGAATCTTAACTGCTAGCCATATATGCCTGCTGCCAATTACATTGATTTAAAAATGCTTTTCATAACCCTGAGTTGTAGTATATGTTAATGATCTTTTGAGGTAGATGAGTGGAAGACTGAGTTACTTGAATTTTCAGAACAATTGACCATCATTCTGATGCCCTACAGTCCAGATCATTGAAGACCCAAACCAACGCTGCTTTCTTCCTTTCTTACAGTCTCCTGCCTTGCTCCTCATTTTTGCCTCTTAGGGAAATGAAATCTGAGTTGCCGTTGAGAGGCTAATTATGAAATTAACACACTAGAGGACAGCCTGGAAAGTTGAGCATTTTATTGCATTTCAGTTAGTGTCACATTGTCCTAAACCTTCCTGCTATGAGCTGCTTGTGTCTTAGATGGTATGGAGTTAGTCCTGTAGAAACTTTATTTTTAAAAGATTTATTTGTTTACTTGAAAGATAGAGGCAGATCCATCTTCCAGCCACTGGGTTCCTTCCCCAAATTGCTCTACAAGCCAGGAGCTGGGAACTCCCTCCTGGTCTCCCGCCTGGGTGGCCGGGATCCAAGGACATGTATCATTACCTGCTGCCTTCCCAGGCATTTTAGCAGGGAGCTGAAAGGGAAGCAGAGCAGCTGGGACTTGAACCCATGCTCTGGTTGGGGATGCTGAGACAGCACGTGGTGGCTCAGCTGGCTCTGTAGAAACTGATGATTTCCTGACTCTGAATTGTAGGTGCCCAACGTTCCTATTCAGTGTGGTCCCTACTTAAAAGAACAGCAACAAAAGAAAGATGACTCAGGGTGCTTTCCCCTTTATTATTACATTGGGTGGTGCAAACCCATTTGTTCTTAGGTAGAAGTGCAGTCTTTCTCTTTCATTATAGACCTTGTCGGCTGCTGGTACCATGACTTTGAAGAGCCAGGCTGCTCTTGCTGATTATTTCTACATCCTGAGGTTTATTTAAAGTGGAGGATCGCAAACTGGAAGGCGCCCTCTGCTGCCCTGTGTGCAGAGAACATTTCCTGAAGTCTCGGGCTTGTGATGGTTGATGCACTGAGCAGATGTGTGCGTGTTTTTGTCCCCATTGTAGGAAATCCCTGGTGTCACCCTTGTGACGGAGGAGATCGCCCTGCCTGTGATGCGAGTAAGTCTGTGCAAGGCGCGCGCGCGCGCGCACACACACACACACACACACACACACACACACACGCGCGCGCGCGCGCCTGGCTGAGCCTCTGCTGCCCCCAGTGTGGTGGTGACTCCAAAGGGAATTGCAGGACAGCTGGGGAGGGAAAGGGGTTGGGGCCACAGGATTCGGAACGTTTCCTGAAGGAAAGTGGGAGTAACTGTTCAGCCCAAACCACACACAACCAGCCCCTGCTATTGCGCCTCACACCATCTGAACTGCAGGGAGCCTGGGCGCTGTTTTGAAGGGCAGTGTTTGATGCTGTTGGGCAAGCCTGTATTCCATGTAGTGTTGCGTCTGATCCTGCTTTAAGATCATGCAGTTTGGGAGCTTAGCAGGGAATGGCTCAAATACTTGGGTTTCTGTCAGCCGCGTGGGAGGCCCCGATTGAGTTACCTATTTTTGTTTAAAGACTTATTTATTTTTATTTGAAAGGCAGATTTACTGAGAGAAAAGGAGGAACAGAGAGAGAGGTCTTCCGTCTTTTGGTTCTCTCCCTAAATAGCCACAATGGCTGGAACTGAGCCTATCTGAAGCTAGAAGCCTCCTCCAGGTCTCCCACATGGATACATTGGCCCAAAGACTAGAAGCATTCTCCACTGCTTTCCCAGATGATAAGCAGAGAGCTGAATCAGAGTGGAGCAGCTGGGACTTGAACCATGCTGGTACCACTGGCGGAGACTTAGCCTACTGTGCCATGTCACTGGCCCCCAGGTTGAGATCTTGGCTTGTGGCTTTAGTCTGGACCAGCCTTGGCTCTTGTGGAAGTTTGGGGAATGGATAAGTGGGTGAGAGTCTTTCCTCGCAAACTTTTTAAAAGGCATGTCCATGCATGCTCACTCTGTGTGTCACACACACAATTTCCGGTTCAGAAACCATTAGATCACCAAGGCCGGGGTTGTCTCATTTCCTTCTGGTTCTGAGAACAGCTTTTCTGTTGGCAGGAGAGAGCTGCATTGGCTCTAGGAGTGGCCTCTGTGTAGCCTACATACCAATTTCTGCATACACTCAGCCATTATGGAGTTATCTTTGCAAATCTCCTGGGTTCAGAAGATTTGGGGGAATATAATAGAGCGGGGGTGGACAGGGAGGGAAGTAGAAAAAAGATGTGTGTAGTAAGACTACAGTTTCCTTGAAGCTCCTTTGTTGTCTCTGGCATTGCCTGCTGGTAATCACAGCCTGGTGTGGACTGGGACATCTCAGCTCTTGGCAGGGTGCTGCTGTCTTGTATTTCCACGTCATTCTTCCAAATCCACAAAGGGAAGGCCAGGCCTGGACAGCTGGGGAAGGTCACGGGCATTTGAGGTCACAGGGATGCGTGGCAGGTGGCAAGAGAAGGCAGATGGGAAGCTGGCCGTGTAGCTTTAAGAAGGGTCATTTAATGATACACTTGACCATCTGTGTGTGTAGATAGAAGCGTGGGACCACTGTGGAGTCCTGCTCATGTAGGAAAGCAAAGGCGAGAAGAGAGGTCAGCAAGGTATTAAGAGACTCATCCTTTCATTGGTTCTGCCTTTCCCGTTGATCCCACCAAACTGTGTGTGTGTGTGTGTGTGTGTGTGTGTGTGTGTGTGTGTGTTGATCTGAGAGGCAGAGTGGGATCTTCCCTCCATTGGTTCACTCCCCAGATGTGCCTAGAACAGGGCGAGTTCAAGCTAGGCTGAAGCCAGGAGCTTGGAACTCAATCCAGGTCTCCCATGCGGTGGCATAAACCCACGTGCTTGAGCCACCTCTGCTGCCTTTTGGGGTGAGCGCTAGCAAGAAAGCAAAACTGGCAGCAGAGAGCTTGAACCTAGGGGTCCCCAAAAATGGGCAGGTAGGCGGGCATCCAAGTGGCATTTTCACTGCTGTACCAAGTGTCTGACATGATGCCCACAACGCTACAGCTCCAGTCAAGGCCCCCTAGCACTCTACACCTTGCCACATTCTCCTCTTGGTCCTTTTCATAGGGATGCATATTGTACCCTGCAGCAATGGTGATCTAGAAATGTTGGATAGATATTGAATTAGGCTTTTATATATATATATATATTGCCAGACGAACTTATGACTTGTAGTGGCTCTAAAGGATTTTACTGCATTGCTTTTATCTTATCTACCAAGTGGCTGCAGTGGCCAGAGCTGAGCCTATCAAAAGCCAGGAGCATCTTGTGGTTGATTTCCTTAAAGTTAGATGTCAGGAGGGTGATGAGAGAAAGGACTGTATTCATGTTTATGGCTTTGGATTCTTATAGCTAGGTTGATCATCAAAGAAGTTGTGGTAATTTTATATTCTGGGAAATTTGTCAGTTTTACCATAACCTCATTGATATGGTCTAGTTTCACATGAAGAATTAAGTACATATAGAAAAGTGATGAGAATTTTTCTCCTAAAGTTTTTAAAGATTTATCTGAAAGAGAGAGAGCAGGAGAGAGAGATTTGTTCACTGGTTCGCTCCTCAGATGGCTGCAACAGCCAGGACTGGGTCAGGCTGCAGCCATGAGCCTGGAACTCCACCAGCGTCTTGCATGGGGGAGCAGATGCATATACCCGGGTCATCAGCTCTTGCCTTCCCAGTTGTGTTAGTAGGGAGCTGGATTAGAAGTGGAACAGCCAGGGCATGAACTAGCACTCAGATGCAGGCAGCAGCTGGCTCCCTTAGTGGTTTTTTTTTTTTTGTTTTTAACCCATTGGCATATTCTTAGAATAAGATTTGGTTTTGCTCAGGAACAAAGTAGTTTGCTTTGAGGCTCTGCGTGTGCTACGATGCATTTTGTGTCCTTGCATCTTTGCCTCTTCCCACCTCATCCTCCTCCATGGTAATTATCTCCGGGTTTCACTCTGCACACTGCTTTGCTACTGCTCAGCCTACACCTGCTACTTAACTCCCCACTGGGGAGCTCTTGAGTGGCTCCTGGCAGGGTTCCTGTGCTGGTGCAGTGGTCAGCTAGGACCAGCTGGAAGACCCAAGGTCTCCTTTATAACCTTTTCCACACTGATCTGCTCTATCAGGAAAGGCAGAGGTGGACTGCAGGGAATGGCACAGATTCACGCCAAGATTGCACCCGATTTAGTTGGAGCTGTTCTCTCCACCCCACCCAGAATGGAGGCGCTAATCAGTACCTTCCAGTCCACAGGATGCCAGCCCTGAGAGCTCTCGTTGCCTGCATGATTCCACACTGTTAGCCCCTGCTGCCTTTGCCTCTGCCTCTGACTCACTTCTCCCTCCTCCCCTCCAAACCCCAGCTTAATGATCCTATGATGGGCTTGGGGACAGTGGTGCTTCCTACTCCCGACCCTTCCTCCCCTGCAGAGGCCTAGCTGGTTCTGAGCAGGTGTGATCTGAAGCACAGATTCCATGTGGAGGCTATCCTTGCTTTGGCTCCTGTCCCCCAGGATCCAGGGAACGCCCCCCTCCCCTGGCCCCTGTGTTCCGTGCCTACCTTCCCTGTTTCTCAGAAGTTGGGGGAGGGAGAGGCAAACGGAGAGAAATCCATGCTCTCCTCTTGCTCATTTTAGGAGCACTTTACAAATGTTTATTATGTTACTGTGGCTTGCAACACTCACTCACAAGTGAATTTAGGAGGCTGACTCCCGCGGAGATGATGAGGCCCTGAGGCAGAAGTCCTCAGGATCAGAAGGAGTGCCCGAGAACAGGGGCCCCTGAGGGCTGACCGGCCCCTTTGCCTCAGGAGGTTCCTGGGAAAATGCAGTCACTCTCACTAGATCCGCCCAAGCCTCTCTGTTGTGCATTAGCCCCTTAGTTTATGGGATTTTCGTTACAGCCAGAGGGACAAAGACATACATGAGCAGGCTAGGATGTAGAGATCAGATCTAAGATTGTCATCTGCAAGGTTAAAGACTGCCTCATTTTACAAGTGCGTCCCCAAAGACTATTTGAAAAAGTGAAATGAGAACTGATACTGAAACAAGGTGCTCGCCTTCAAAGGCCAGATCATCCTCGCTATTGTTTCACTCCTTTGTAAACCTTGGCTTTCTCTGGGGAAACAGCAACTGTATACAAGGCTGACAGTTGTCCTTGATCTTACAGTGTGAAGAGGATCCACTAAAGATCCTGTTAATGTGAGAAGGAAGCGGTAACTCACCTAGAAAGAGAAAGGAGTGAGCATGTTCTGGTGGAAATACAGTATTTATTAAAAAAAAAATACCAAAAACCAAGACATTTGTGTTTTGTGTCTGGATCAATGTAGCAACACAATCAATCAAAATTTAATATTCTTTTATGAAAAACAAAAGTTGCTCCCAGGTCATTCCTTGATTACCTGTAAGTAATCAGATCCCCGGATAGAATTTTTCTTATACAGCATTTGGGTGTGTTTTTTTTTTAAAGCCCTATGAGCTCTTTTGAAGTGGCTGTCTGTGTGTGGGCTGCTGCGGCTTCCTTCTGGGGGTGCAGGAGGGCCTGCGAGACTGCGAGCTGATGGGATGGCTGCCTTGATGAGCTCCAGGAGTGTGAGCCTGTGCTGTGCAGACACCATGCCTCTCCTTCCTCCACACCCGGGTACAACATGGTTTAGGTTGTTATGCTGGAGCTACCATAATGCTTCTGTTTTAAGGAGCATGCTGGTATCCGCCAGGCAGTTAGGACAGCTCAAAGATGAATCTCAGCCTCCTCTGTAGCCATCTATTGTTTTAAAAGATTTATTTCTGCTTGAAAGTCGGTTACATACACAGATCATCTATCTTCTGGTTCACTCTCCAAATGGTCACAATGGCTAAAGCTGAGCCAGCATGAAGCTAGGAGCCTGTGGCTTCTTCTGGGTCTCCAGTATGGGTTCAGGGGCCCAAGGTCTTGGGTTGTCTTTTTACTGCTTTCCCAGGCCATAAGCAGGAAGCTGGATTGGAAGTGGAGCAGCCGGGAGTAGAACCAATGGTCATCTGGGATGCTAGAACTGCAGGTGGAGGATTAGCCTGTTATGCCACCCTACCAGCTCCATCTCCTATTTTTAACCAAACACAAATGCAAGCCTTTGGACAACTGCTGCTTTAGCATTGTTTAAACCAGTAGTACGGATTAAGGAAAAGTGTTGAAGGGCGGGAGGGTGACAGGCTCAAGTGGCCTTGCCCCAGCTTCAGGATCACCTGGAGGAATTTATAAAAGCTTTCCGAGGCTGTGGTTCATTCCACCTCCAGGGCATGTGTCTCAGGCGGGTTGGTTCTGTCATGCAGCTGAAGCATGAGAAAACAGCTTTCATTTCCTAGTTCATCTCTAAATGTCCACAAGAGCCAGGGCTGGACCAGTCCAAAGTCCAGATTCTATTCCGTGGTCTTGATCTCTCACTAGGGTGGCAGGGACCCAGCTGCTGGTGTCATCTCCTTGGGGGGCACATAAGCAGGAAGCTAGAATGGGGAGCAGAGCTGCGACCCAAACCCGGACACTGTGACATGGTATGTGGAGGTCCCCCAAGTGGTGTCTTAAGTATGCAAGTATTTGGCAGAATGGTAGAGCTGTTCCCTGGGAGCCTTCATCCCATATTGGAATGACTGGGTTTGAGTCTTACCATCACTACCAGCCCAGCTTCCTGATGGTGCCCACCCTGGGAGGCAGCATGCCATGGCTCAAGTATTTTGATTCCTAACATCCATTGCTATTTCCAGCACCCACCACCATCTCTTTCTTGCTAGCTGGAGGAGAGTTCCAAGGGAAAGAATTCTTAGATGAAGGGGTGAGAAGGCAACATGGAAATTTTTTCCTAAGAGCTTCAGTGTGAGCGTTTGGACTGAGGGAACTGGGCCGAGTGATAGATAGAAGACACCTGAATTTTCCTGTCTTGGGCAAGGTCTCTGGTGAAGCAAGCTGACTTACTAAAGTGACCACCAGATGTCACCACAACACCAGTTAGCTTTCTGGCTTTTGGCATGGGTGCTGTAGAATCCAAAGTCAGGACGTGGGAGCTGGAGTGACTTGTAACCAGGGACCTAAAGCTGCCAGGTGGTTAATGGGATTTATCTGATAATTTCTCCATATAAAAAAAAATGTTATAAATAAATGGAAAGGGAAAGAGGAAATGAGGTTCCCACGGGAACTGACATTTTCTTGCACATGGCTTTCTGTCTCTAAGGGAATAGATGTTGGTGGGGTAGGCCTCTAAAATAGGTTTTTAAAAAAGTGGGTTTTGGGCCCGGCGCGGTGGCGCAGTGGTTAAGGTCCTCACCTTGCATGCCCGGGATCCCATATGGGCGCCGGTTCTAATCCCGGCAGCCCCGCTTCCCTTCCAGCTCCCTGCCTGTGGCCCGGGAAAGCAGTCGAGGACGGCCCAAAGCTTTGGGACCCTGCACCCGCGTGGGAGACCCAGAAGAGGCTCCTGGCTTCGGATCAGCATAGTATCGGCCGTTGCGCTCACTTGGGGAGTGAATCATTGGACGGAAGATCTTCCTCTCTGTCTCTCCTCTCTGTATATCCACCTTTCCAATAAATAAATAATAAAAATAAATCTTTTTTTAAAAAGTGGGTTTTAATATATAATTGGCTTTACTGATTCTTCAAATCCATTTCATGTCGGTTAAGATCATCCTTGAATAATGTGCTGCTATCTAACAAGGGCATTGTTTTAAGTTTTCTCCCTTCCTTGTGACTCGGTCAACTGTCACCACGGTGGGCAGGGGCTTACTTAGTTTTGTGTTCATAGATGGCAGCCTGGGCCCCAGCTAAACCTTCTTAAAATGTACATGTTTTGGCAAGAAAGAATTTCATGAATCTGGTCTCCTTGGTTTCAGAAAACAGGATTAAAAACGTAGTAACACTGCATCTTAATGTTTCATGTGAATATACTGGATGCATTCTAAAAATATCAGTAAGATTAAAAAAAAAAACCTACATAGAATGCCAGCTAATTCTGTTTTGGAATATCTGAAAACTGAGTGCAGAATCAGTCCAGGTTCTGAAAACTGTCCTTGAGTGCGAATGACCTTTTCAGGAAAGCAAGGCCTCTCCACTTCAAGTTCTGTTAACTGTCTCTGAATAAACATGGGTTATTGACACAACCCGAGTCAGAAAAATGGTTCAGTGGAGGAAATGGCTCGGCGAGCTCACCTAGGATTTGCTTCAAGCCTCAACCCTGGGAAATCCTGATGGTTTGGGGAATGAGCAGCAATTCTCCCTGTTGTGCAGGGGTTAGCAAATGAAGCAGAAAGGTGCAGTTCCCTCTCAGGATTGCTACTGGGACTGGAGGGAAGTGTCCACTCAGACATGCTTGTAGGTGAGAGCTGTGGAAGCAAGGATGCTGGGATACCCTGCCGGGTGGACTGGGTCTTGAGTCTGCTGCTCAAACTCACACATTCGTCTCTCACAGGTGCACAGCTTTAAGGGATACTGGGAAAAACTGAACTCCAACCTTGAGTATGTCAAGTATGCCAAGCCACACTTACGTTATCACAACAGCGTGGTCAAGAGAGAGTGGCAGGACCTGAACTCTGAAGAGGTGTGTGTGTGGGTGAGGGGTGCGTCATGCAGAACTAAGCAAGCAGTGGAGGTGGGGTGGGCTGGATCAGGTGACAAGGTGTGGCTGGCGTTACCCACACGCCTCCTCAGCACCTCTGTTAGCTTAAGCTGGAGACTGAAGTGCAGAAATTGTGACTGGTGGCCTCAAATCAGATGTGTTCTTATAAGACTGACGTAGTAAAAAAAAAAAAAATAGAAGCACGTCAAGATATTCCCAAGTTAACAGTGGCCAGGGGTTGAGGAGTTAAGAATGTTCCTGGCTCTCAAGGGATATGTTTGAAGAGATAAAACTGTTCCAATCTTGGCTAAGATGGAACATTATAGGACTGAAACCTACATGTTTCATAGGATGCCACTGAACTTTATACACACATTAAAACTTGCAGAGGGAGGAGGAAGAGACCAAGAAAATAATTCATGGATTTGTAATGCATGTATGTTTTATGTATGTATGCAGTTTAGGGCTATGTAGGATAAAAGGGTACTTCAAAAGTTCATGGAAAAAATGGAATTAAAAGTTTGGTTTTGGTGCAAAAGTTCAGGTGCATACCTATGGGGAAAGGTCGTGAAAAAAGGACATGGGAAATGTGTAGTATGAAAAAATATATATACATGAGTTTCAGAGACGTGCGCTGTGGTCTAGCATGATAAGGCTGCAGAACTGATATCCCATATGGGGCTGGTTTAGATCCCGGCTGTTCCACTTCCAATCTAGTTTCTGAACTGAGAAAGCAGCAGAGGATGACTCCATTCTTTGGGCTCCTGCATCCACGTGGGAGACCCAGAAGAAGCCCCTGGCTTCAGATGGGCACATCTTCGGCCACTGTGACCATTTGCAGAGGTGAACAGGATGGAAGCTTTCTCTTTCCTTCTCTTTAAATGTGCCTTTCAGATAAATATAAGCAAAGTTTAAAAGCAAAAAACTATGCATGGTTTTCAGGGTTTTTTGCACCAAGATAAAGTTACCTTTCAATTCCATGTTTTCATGAACTTTTGAGCTGGTCTCCTGTTAAACAAGCGACTCCGTAATTGGCGTATTCCACCTGAAACACTCAACCTACCTTTGTGATGAGAGAAGCTATTTTGAGATATGTGTTACATTGATTGCTGTGATCAGATGTGTGTGGTAAGATGCCAGAAGTTTCTAAAATACATAAATAAAAAGCTAGGTGTTCTGATTTCCCTGACAAGTGCCCGCCCGCCCGTGTATCTTTTCTGAAGCTCTTCACGATGTTGCATAACGTTTTTCCTGTGGAAATGGTCTCCCAAGGAACCACCACCTTTTACACTCCTGACATTTTCTCCCTCTCAGAAAACGGGAAAAAGAAGATCCGTGGCCTTTGTAAGGAATATTCTGGATAATGCAGCCAAGTAAGTACTCTGAAAAGCAACTGGATCCCTAGAGGGATATCTTTGACCGCACTTGCAGCTGGGGTTCCCGGAAATAATCTACCAGTGTCCCATGTCCTTAGCAGAAAGGAAGCTGCTGGTTTCCTGACTCTAACCACCTGAGCCCTGAGTTCAGTACTGGAGTTTCTAAGTGAAAAAAGCTTCCACATTCAACCTGAGAGACTTGCACGCTGAGTAGGGATGGGGGCGATTTCCAACCAATGCGTGGAAAACAAAACCTCTTCAAATGAGCCCCTTGGGGCTGGAAGGCAAGGGAGTTGGTTTTGCAACAAGTGTTCGTGGGCGGGTGGGCCTGCTCTTATTTTGAAAGCACCGCTGTGTCCCTGGATGAGTCACTGGGCACTGCTAACAGCAGAGGCCCGCTTCCAGCCCCATGGCCTCTCCTCTGTCCCCGTTACTTCCAATCGCTGAGAGCTGCAAGTGTTCTGAGTGATTTGCTGCAGTTGGCAGGCCTGACGTGTTTTGTAGATTTTTCTAATTGCCTCATGTGGCTTTTTGTTACTGATGAAAAGTGTCTGAGGTTTTCGGCTGCCTGAGAACCATTTTCTGCAGTGGTTTGATGGGTTTTTACAGGAGGATGTCTTTGTCTGGGTGTTGAGGTTTGCATTTCTTTTTCTTGTAGTAATACTTCCTCAGTGAGTCACCTGGCTTGTTTCCTTTGCAGGGTGATATCTAACCTGGAAGCGAGAACTCTGGGTAAGAAAGCCTTCTGGATTGCAGTCAGAGAGCACTGTGCCTCCTCCCTCAGTGGACTGGCCACCTGTTGGGTGACCTTGATGGGAAATAGAGGAGTCGCTCTCCCATCTATGTGACAGTGGCCGCAGCTGGGCAGCGGCTTTCTCATGAGAGTGGTCGCCCAGGCCTGCCACTCTGTCTTGGCCTCGAGCATCGTTAAGAACAGATGCTGCGCGTGTTCTTGCCAGAGGAGTCCCTGGGGCGGGGGGGGGGGGGGGGGGTTGGCCGTTGCTGGGCTTCAGGATTTCTTCTCTTGTGCTTGAGCTAATGAATGTGTCCTCTGGCTGGACCCAAAGCTGCACATGGGCATTTCCCTGGGTGCTGGGTCTCATACCCTTCCAGACTCTGTGACCTTTCATTTTGACTGAGCCCATGGCACATGCTGGGCAAAGCCCTGAGGTACAAAGAAATGACGAGGAAGAAGCGCCCCATGGAGGTGTGGAGTGTGGTTCTGGGGCTAGGGGTGGGGCCTTCCATACCAGCGCTTATCACCTGACGATCATGCCATCTTGGACAGTTGGTTGTCTCTGCTAGGCTAGGAGGAGAATGTAAGAATAAACGGGTTCGTGCACATAGCACTTGGCACAGTGGTTAGTGTCTGGGAGGGTGAGATGGGAGAGGGAGAAATGCTACCCATCATCACCCCACCCCAAGGTCAAAGGAGTGGGAAGGGAGGGCTGGCTGGAGGAGGCAAAAAAAAAAAAAATTGGAAGAGGCTTCCCTGTGAGTGACATGTGAGAAGTTTTACAACACAAGGGGACTTGGTGAAAAAAGGGAAAAGGACCTACAGGGGTTCTGTGGGTGCATATCTTTTGTATGACTGTTATCATGCCTCCTCCCAGGCAGCCTTCACTAACTAAGCTGTTTTTATAGCCTCCCCCACCCCCACCCGTTTTATGGGCCTGGATGTTTTGGGCATATGTTGGGTGACCTCAAGAGAAAATACTTTTACATAGTCCTCTTCCTGCAGCTGTGTATACACAGCCAGGGGAACCATGACCGTGAATTTGTTCAGCCCCAGGCTGCCAGAGCCTGAGCTCACCATTGTCCCCAAGAGAACCCACCACTGTTTGACCAGGCTGGCTAGGCTGGATGCCAGGGGTTCCTGGATGCAGGGGGCCTGAGTGTATGTGTGACAATTAGCCATGTTGCTTTGCTAGGTAGGAAATGTTGCCTGTTGGGTCCACCTTGCCATCTTGTCTCTAGGGTTCTTCCTGCAGAACTGCTTCAGCCTGATCGTTTCCTGTTCCTGGTCAGTCTCATTATGTTCTTTTAGGAAACTTGCCCTTCCTTTCTCATGCTTTGCTTGCACTCTGGGATGCTGCCACTGCCCATTAAGAGCTGTTTTGAATGGTTTTCCTTTCCAATGTAAGAATTGGAGTTAGGATCTGGATAGTTTATTCTGATGGCCAAGAGGGAAATCCATGCCCTCGCAGAGGGAGTTGTTGGCCCAGTGTGCATGGCTGCCCTCATGCCTAGCATAGACCTTGATTTTCTGGGGGAGAGAGAAACATGGGCAGGATGTGGGTAGTTGGAGAAGCTGTAGGGCAGATCAGGGATACTGTGGTGTTCCGCCCTTCTGGCCCGGCTTAGAATCAGGGTTGATGATGGTAGGGGAAGCGCTGACTGATTCGCCACACACCAGTACTACTTCATCTTGGTCTAACTAACTTTTCAGTCTGAAAAATGTGTGTCAGTTACTGTGATTGGTCACAGTCATTGGCGGGTGGCATCAGCTCAATGATTCCCAGAGTCAATGAGCTGCAGAAGGCAGCAATATCCTCAGTAGGGTCGAGAGAAGGCTCAGTTCCCTCTGTCTCCTTGGAGATGAGGCTTAAGAGTGTGATGAGTTTTGACGTTGACTCCTAGGTAGGTCTGGGTCATACTTGGTTTATGAGAAAATTTCCCTATCAGGGAAGGTTTGCCCAGGGACTCTGAGAAGGGAAACACCGGCTGTTTCTTCCTTCGAATCCATTTCCCACAAATGGCTCTGCTTAACTATTGCCCTATTGAATTCCAGAACCAAGACTTGCACCCCTGTTGCAGGAAGAGGACAGCCCCCAGAGGCTACTCATGGGCTTGGTAAGTGCTCTGTTGGGCTGCCCAGGGCTGGTGAGCAGAGGGGCCCAGGGGTGACAGACAAGAGGGAAACGTGCTTCTCACTCAGATTGCGTCACTCATTCACTCTCTCAGCAGTCACAGGCGAACACTGTGGACCATGTATGTCCAGGGGTGACCAATGCAAACACGACTTCTTTCCTCTGGAAGCTTGCAGCCCCACAGGGGAGACACACACTGATTGGTCACACCAATAATTATGTTCCTATATCACAAATTGTTACAAGGGTTGCTGCATTGTGGATGTTTGAGGAGGGAAAAAACATGAGCAGTGTCTGTTTGCATTTGCAAACAAAAGCACTTGCATTTGGGGCTTCAAATACAGCAGAAGAAAGTATTTCTCAAGAAGGCCTATTGCTAGGATAATCAAGTTAAAGTAGAAATACTGATAAGTCTGGGCCAGTTTGTTTTCTCAACTGGCTAATCCTCCACCTCCAAGCACCAGGTCCCATATGAGTGCCAGTTTGGGTCCTGGCCACTTCACTTCTCATCCAGCTCCCTGCTCATGGCCTAGAAAAGCAGTGAAGGATGGCCCAAAGCCTTGGGACTTTGCACCCATGTGGGAGACCATGACAAAGCTCCTGGCTTCAAATCGGCTCAGCTCTGGCTGTTGTGGCCACCTGTGGGAGTGAATCAGCGGATGGAAGATCTCTCTTTACAATTCTGCCTTTTAAATAAATTAAGTATTAAAAAGTAAAGAATGATCTGTGATTTCAAATATGGCACGTTTAAAAAGTATATAAATCTATATGTTCATGTACAAGTACATATAAATACACTTGAAGTCCAGTTGGTTTTCTTGGCAAATATAGCAAATCTAATTGAAGAATTGAAAAGCTAAATACATAATAATTGTAGAATAATTTGAAAAATGTCAACGATAGGCCAGGAAAAGATTAGGTAAAAAGAAAAAAAAATTAAGCAGAAAAGTTTAAAAATAAGTCTGGGAGAAGAAATCTCTTTTACAAATGTGACATGTGGTTATCACCTGGAATATAAATAGCTTATAAGTCAGCAAGAAAACAATCCCCTATAAGGGAAATTAAGGTTCTGATCAATTTCCAAAGTTAAAAAACGGTGAATAAGTCCAGAGTAGGGGAGAAGAAAACAGTCCAGCATGGTTGTCATCAAATGACAAATAAGTTTTTTTTTTTTTCCTCAAAATTTTTAGTCATTTGAAAAGCAGAGAAATAGAGAAAGTGAGATAAGAAATTTTGCATCTACTGGTTCACTCCCCAAATGCCTGTAGTCATCTTGGCTGGGGTGGGCTGAAGCCAGGTGCCAGAGACTCCATCCTGGTCTCCCAAATGGGAAGCAGAGCCCGATTGCTGAATCCGCCATCACTACCTCCCCGGATGCACATCAACAGGACTCTGAATGGGAGGAAGAGCTGGGCATTGTGAAACAGGTTACAGATGCCCCAAGCCTTGTTTTCATCATTATGTCAGCTGCCCACACCAAGTGCTTTTATCTTGTTTTTCAGCCTATTAGATTAGCTGTAGTTTAGAAATCGTGCTAGAAAAGCTCAGGGCACAAGGAATTGAATATCCTCATGAAACAAGAATTAGTATAACCACAGTGGAAGACCCTTTGCGTGGTGTCTTGCAAACTTTCAATATGTAACCTTGTAAAATACATTTCCCAGACTTTAATCTGATAATGCTCAAATATATGGCAAGTGACCATCTTTGTAATTATTTTCACTTATTTTGAAAGTCAGTTATATAGAGAGGGAGTGACAATGAGACAGATATCTTCCATCCAGTGATTCACTTCCCTGATGCTGCAATGGCCTGGGTTAGGCCAGGCCAGTATCAGGAGCTAGGAGCTTCTTCCAGGTTTTCAACATGGATGAAGAAGCCCAGGGGGCCATCCTCTGCTTCTTTCCCAGGCGCATTAGCAGGGAGCTGGGTTGGAAGTGAAGCAGCTGGGACTCAAACCAGCACCCCTATCGGATGCCGGCATTGCAAGCTTTAGCTTTACCTACATGCCACTATGTCAGCCTCTGTAAGAATTTTTGGGTGGTGTAAAATATGCCAGAAGAAAAGAGGAGAGAAAGCTGGGCATACTAACGGCCAACCTGGGGCTGCCCAGGCCAAACAGGACAGAGCCCCAGAGTGACAAGCCTGGTTGGAGCCCCTGGAGTAACTGGTGGAGAGAGAGGTATCTTCCATCTGCTGCTTCATTTTCCCAAATGGCTGTGAAAGCTAGGGCGGGGCCAGGCTAAAGGCAGGGACTGGGAACTCCATCTGGGTGACAGGGGACAAAGGACTTGAGCCATCGTGGGCTACCTCTCCTGATGCATTGGGAAGAAGCTGGTTGGTAAGAGGAGTGGCAGGGTGTTAGATACAGGATGCAGGGATCACAGGCTGGGCTGTAAAGCTCGCTCATCTTTAACTTCTGAGTTGGTGCCATCCACTGGCTCCTTAGGGAGTTTGCCCCTGGACCCAGGGGCCTACTGGAAGAAAATGTTGGGGTCCCCTGCTTTATACTCGGCAGAGAGGAATGAAAAGCTTGCATTTCTATTGGTGAAATCTTCCTACTGATAAGGACTGTGAATGAACTGCTGCAAGCAAGTTCCAGATGTGGACAGGTCTGATCTCATACATGTTCTGTTTTCAGATGGTGTCTGAGCTGAGAGATCATCTGCTGAGACACCTCCAGGGCATGGAGAAGAAGAGAATCGAACACATGGCGCTGAGCTATGTTTCTAAACTGGTTGGTTTAGCTTTTTCTTCGCCTCCGTTCCTTGTCCCACTCTTCATCCCTCCAGTGCCCCAGGCGGAGCTCTCAGAATGTGATGTACTGAACCCCTTGGTGTGGTTTTCGCACTAGGTTTTGGAGCCCTCCTGCCCTTGCACCAGTCTGTTTGCTTCTGTGGAGAAGGAAATGAGAACAATAAACAAAGAGCACTGGGTTTCGAAAGTGGCTTATTGCTCACCCTTACGTAGCAATTCTATGCTTATGATCACACAGGACAATGGATTCGCCATGCTTGCCAGATTTTCACATCTCATCTTGGCAGCCTCCAGCTCCTGTTAAACGGCAGACAATGGTTTCTATACATGAAGTGGGGGTGAGGGGACAGACAGATACAGACAGGTGAAAACTTGAACTTCAGCCCTTTCTTGGCTCTAGCAGCTCCTCCGGGCCAGCTTCCTGCTTGGCTGCATATAAACACTATTCAATCAGTGCCCACTGATGAGATTGGTGATTCATTACCTGGCAGCCATTTATCAAGGCCGCACCATACCATCCAGACGAATGACACAAGTCCACATGTGAATAGAAATTGATGGCCGTCATAGCTCACAATTTCTGTTGTACGATTTGAGCTTTACAGTATTTAGTCTGCTTGGAAATAGGCCTTCTCATGCTGATATCATAATCAAGTTCTTGAATTGTTTTGAAATCTTTCTCAGCGAAGAATTTCTGAATGTGTTACTGGTCTTCATGTTGGTATTGCTTTCTTTGTTCAACTCATGACATGCAACTATTTGACATACCTCTTTGTCATCTTTCTGTTGCCTTAAAAGCTTACCTTCCAAAGTGTTAACGAGTTTCATTTAAGTGTTTTTTTTTTAATGAAAAAAATATTTGAGAAGCAGAGAGATTGATGCCTTGCATCTGCTGGTTCATTTCCCCAAATGTATATAGTAGCCAAAGATGGAGCCGGGAGGCAGAAATTGAATCCAGGTCCCTCTGGTGGGTGGCAGAGACCCTCCTGCTTGAACTGTCCCCTGCTGCCTTCAAGTGTGCGTGTTAGCAGAGAGCTGGAATTCAGCGTACAGCTGGGGCTTGAGCCCAGCTACTGTGATGTGAAATATAGGCATCCTAATTACTAGACCAAATGCCTACCCTAAAGTTTCCATCGTAGGTTGTGATAATAGCTCGAATCCCTAGAACCAGTAGGTCCACAACTGGGTGTGTCCACAGTTGGGTGTGTCCCAACTCTCAGAAAGCTCAGTGTCCCTGATTTTCTGATTTAGTAGTCACTTGCTTGGGGCCAGCTCTCCCTGCTGTTGGTCAGCAGCTCCCAGCCATGCTTCCCCTTCCCTTCTAGGGAAGGTGGCTGATCTAAAAACACATTTAGGGGAGTTGTGGCAGAACACACTTACATCGTTAACATCTTACCTTGCTTTGTTTCACCCAGTCAGAAACCAAGCATTCATCTTAAACTCTGAGAGCAATAGTGTTTGCATGTGTGTCTACACAGATCTTTTCCTGCTTTACTTCCTGTTCCTAGCCACGTGCGTGATGTACAGATTCGTCACTGGTCACTCCCTACAAACTGCCTTACTGCCTGTGAATTTGTCGCAAAGTTAGAATGGGTTTCTGGATAAGACTCTGAGGCAAGGAAGGCTATTCTTTTCGTTTTATTGGTCACCTGTCTTGCAATCAGCATGCTAATTTTTATGTCATTTAACCGATGAAGGTGCTGAGAGCTGGGGGGGATAGATAATTTGCTAGGGCCACACTGCCAGTATAATTCAGAACCTGAGCTGAACTTCAGTCTTCCCCAGCTTCATGTTCACGAGCGTCACTTTATCTTCAGTCTTCCTACTGTCTCCTCTTGGCACTTGTAGTGTAACAAGCCCAGAGCAACCCTGGAGGCACTTGACCTTCCCTTGTAAAAGATGAATGTGAGCATGAATGGCGGAGCCAGTTGGCCAGGGTTTTGGAAGGGGTGCCCTGCCCGCCTCTACAGAGGGTGCTCTGTTAAACTCTGGGGCCAAATTTCAGTCTTTCCACTTGGGATGGCAGAGCCTTAGAAAGGCCACTGTGTGACTGGGCACAGCTGGCATGCCAGCTGCCCTGAATGTGCTGTCAGAGCTATAGAGGGTCAGCCCAGAGGGCCTGGAGGGGACAGGATAGCAACACTGACCAACGCACTGTGCTTTGCCTCTAGCTGGATCTCATGTGTTGCATACTGGAAACCAGTTGGAAGAAACACAACCTTCAATCCCGCATCCTCTGCTTGTACGCAAGTATTTCCTCCCCTTGTATTGTGGTGCACAAAGAACCAGCACCGTTCTGATCCCTACCTGTTTCAGCAAAGCTCTAGGAAAGGTCACTGGTTTCAAAGCAGTTATCCCCGGTCCCCACAGCATCTGCCTCACTTCTAGACTCTGCATGTAATGCTAATGTCCTGGGCCCTTCACGCCTCCCCTTCCCTAAGTGGAAGGTGGGAGAGGAGGCCTACCAAGAAGGCTCTGTTCAAGGACTGTAGTTTCTAGTCCCTGCACCTGCTGTCTGGCTAGGTCTTAGGCTGGTGTTACAGAGAGCAGCATGCTTCAATGAGCTCAGGGTTACTGCCTAGATCACGTGGGGTGTTAGAAATGAGCCCCTTGGCCAACACGTTGTTTTTCTGACTTCCCCACACCCACCCCAGTAACAGGCCTGCCAGTGCGGCTGAATCTTCCGTCTTTCATATCATGACCAGGATTCTGGAAGCTGCCCACAGCTTGTTTTTACCACTGCCTCCTGGTAAGTCTCTTCCTTCCTCACGTGATCCAGGGATATTGGCTCAGTTCGGGTTTAACAAGGAGACATGTGGGAGGAATTGTGTGTGTGTGTGTGTGTGTGTTTGTGTGTGTGTCACAGTGAGACATGGAACACAGCTACATTGTGCTGTAGTGCGTTGCTCATTTTAGGGAACACAGGTGCTTCCCACACACTTTTTTTGGATTGTCTGACCTAGTTGAAGCAGATTCAGGGAGCTCTTTTTTCTGTGCCCTCCAGGCCTCCTCTGAGTTGCCTGAAAGTTAATACTCAGGAGAAAAGTGAATCTAGCCCAATGCCAAGGATTAAACTGATCCTCCATTGCACTTGGAAGCTGAACAGTTGCCACAGGGAGCAAGTCAGGCCTTCAAAATCCCCTTGGGGAGGGCTTAGTGTTGTGGTACAGCCAGTTCATCCCCACGACACCAGCATCCAAATACAGGCATGGGTGCCAGTTCTGGCTGCCTTGCTTCTGATCCAGCTCTCTGGGAAAGCAGCAGAGGATGGCCCAAGGGCTTGGAACCCTGAACACCCACACGGAGACCTGGATGGAGTTGCCAGCTCCCAGCATGGCCATGGCAGCTCTTGGGGAGTGAGGTAGGAGATTCCTCTGTCTCTTTGCCTCTCCTTTCCCCTCTCTGTATCCCTCTGTCTCTTTATCTCTTCAACTGCCTTTCAAATAAATATGTAAAACATGAAATAAAGTCCCATTGGACCACCATCAGTCATGTTTTTTTTAAAAGATTCATTTATTTTTTTATTAGAAAGGAAATTTTACAGAGAGCAGGAGAGACAAAGACCATCCATCCACTGCTCACTCCCTCAATACCCAGAGCTGAGCTGATCTACAGCCAGGAGCTTTGTCCAGGCCTCCCAGTTAGGTGCAGGGGCCCAAGCATCGTGAGTCATCCTCCACTGCTTTCCCAGGATACAAGCAGGGAGTGGGATCAGAAGTGGAGCAACCGAGACACAAACTTGTGCCCATAAGGGATGTGATGCTGCAGGCAGAGGATTAGCGTGCGATGCCACTATGCCAGCCCCACAGTCATTTATTTAACTGGTTCAGTTAATCAACACTATTGACGGGTAGTGTGCTAGAAAGGAGAAGTATATAGAAGTATATAGATGTATATAGAAGCCAGCATTCTTTATAAGACATACTGAAGGCCTGTTTACTATCAACCACCTGATTCTTACCTATTAGTCTCTCCTTCCTTCTTGCTTTCTCCTGTTTTATTATAAGAATGACTGCTGTGAAATTCCCCTTTTCCCCACACACCCCAGCATACCTTAAAAAGTTTTTAAAAGCATTGCACAGCATGGTTAAGCATGGGTCGATCCTTCTAGAACTGCAGCTTTATTCCTGTTGGACAGCAGTTCCTGCCCCCTGAGCTAGACAACCATGTCTTCATGAGTCTGACTAGTTTAGATGTCGCCTGGAAGTGGACTAGCGCAGCTTTGGTCCACCCATGTCTGCCTTCATCTAGCCTAATCCCTCCCAAGTTTTTCTGTGTGCATTTGGTAGGATTTTTTTTTGAGGGCCGGGATCTCCATCCAGGTTTCCCGTGTAGGAGGCAGGACCCAGGGACCCGAGACCTGCTGCTTTCCGAGATGTGCTTGAGGAGGAAGCTAGATCTGCTGTGGAGTATCTAGAACTGGAATCAAAAACCTCACTATGGGGTGTGGCGATTTAACTGCCCTGCCACATTTTGCTTGCCTTTCATTGGGGTGTTTGTTCTCTTGCTACCGAGTTGAGTTGCTGGTGTGTCTTGAATATTAGCCCTTTATCAGATACATGTTCCGCACATATTTTCTAGCTTGCCATCTCACTTGTTTTCTTTGCTGTGTAGAAGCGTCTTACTTTGATGTAATCCCACGCACATTTTTTTTTTTTTTGCTTTGGTTGCTTTGTACTTTTGATGTCACATCCAAGAAATCATTGCCAAAATCAATGTCATGACCTGTTTCTCCTAGGTTTTTTTTTCTGGAGCTTTATAGTTTCAGGTCTTAGGTTTAAGTTTTTAATTCATTTGAGTTTACTTTCTTGTGGAAAAGTCTTGTTTCACTCTCTGGCATAGCTTATTCAATTTTCCAGATATCATTTATCATGCAAGCTGTCTTTAACCCATACCATTTCTCTTCCTCTCTTCTCCAAGAGACCAGGCATGGAGATGTTTCTTTCTGGTCCAGTATTTTTTGTCCCTTGAACAAAAGAGTCCACATCCCAACATCCTTTTATCCTGGGCCTATGGAATTGGAAACCCTTCTGTTCTCTTTTTCTACCTTACTGTAGAATCAAACACATTGGGGCCTGCATTGTAGTATACTGGTAAAGCTACAATCTGGGATCTAACGGCCTTGACTGTAGCATCCCCCGGTAGGGTAAGGGAAGGTACTAGTTTGTGTCCTGGCTGGTCCAGCTCGCTGCCAATGCATCTGGGAAAAGTAGATGACCCAAGTGTTTGGGCTTCTGCCACCAATGTGGGGGACCCAGATGAAGCTCCTGGCTTTGTCCTGGCCCAGCCCTGGCCATTGTGGCTGTATGGAGAGCATATTCTAAACAATGGGAAATCTCTCTCTCTTGATTTGTTGGTCTCTTTCTGTCTCTCCTTATGTCTTTGTAACTTTTAAAATTTAAGAGAATTAGAAACAGGGCTACCCCTCTGGGGCTTTACTCTGTATCCCAGCATAGTACTTGACTGTGACAATGCAGAGCCAGTGACTTGGATTTTTACCTCAAGGGGGGTGTAAAGCCGAGAACCAAGCCACAAGCACCTCCTTAATGTGTTCTCAATCATTCCCTCTGTGGGGTGGGAAGCCAGGCTGCCCCCCATGCTGACCTTCTGGGATCTCTGGTCCTAGGTTTCCACACACTACACACCCTCCTGGGTGTGCACTGCCTCCCTCTGCACAACGTGCTGCAGTACATCGATAACCGGGTGCTGCTGCTCACGGAGACGGCCGTCACGAGGCTCATGAAAGGTAAGACCCTCCCGGGTGGCAGGCTTGAGCACACTGGCGCTGGCTTTCCTGGGGGTGCCACCTCTGTGGGTCTCACAAGATGCTCCCAGGTTGGGTTGCATGCCCTGTCTTTTTAACTCTTTGAACGAGGGCCCCCTGGTGTTCATTTTGCACCTGACCTCCCTGATGGTGCAGCCCCTACAGCAGAAGCCAGCCCACTCTCCTGTATTTGTCCTGGGAGCCACTTGTCTTAAATGCTAGGCCGAACTCTCACACACAGTCTCCTTTCATGTATTCAGTGTCACAAGTGAAAATTTCAGTGTGTTTCCTGTGTTAGGATGAGCCAGAGATTAAGCGCTTGCTGATTTATTAAAGTGGATTTTTCTGTTGTCTCTTCCTGGTACCAACCAACCTTCTTGTAGATCTGGACAACACAGAGAAAAATGAGAAGCTGAAATTCAGCATCGTTGTGCGACTTCCCCCGGTAATCTTGAATTATGAAGTTCCTGGCATGACCGTCCTTGAGATTCGTCTTGCTTTGGGCTCAAGTCCATGGAAGTTTCGTTTTTTAGCCCTGTCCAAGAAATCCCATCCAGCCCCATCCCATCTCCCAACCTCTGTTGCTGTTCCCCGCCAGACTTGCAAAGCTCTGGCTCCTCTGGCTTTGCCTGGCCTTGGCACAGTGCACATTTTTCTCCTCTCAGGAAGCTGCACACGTATTTATATCTGAGTCTGGGAAGGAGGGTGGAGGTGAAACATGCTTTCGGCATGTAACCTGATAAATTTCAGTCCAGGTTGGTGGGAGTAGTGGGGGACATTCAGAAGGTTCTGGAACTGTTCCCTCATCCTACCTTTCTACATTGGGCAGGAAGACATTTCCCGGTTAAGGGAAGAATGAGAAAGGGAGGGGGACATTGCAAAGTCATTCCTCTTTTTTTTTTTTTTTTGGTGGGATAAAAGAGCCCTTTGAGACAGCAGTCCTCTGAAAATATGAAAATTCCACAATGAGGTCCTCCAAGCGTCTGATTTTGCTGACTTCCTGACCCCCAGAGCCTTGGCCAGCTTGATCCTGGCTGTTTGTGTACCTTGAGTGCTTGGAACTCTGGCACAGGCTTCCCCCAGAGGGACGCCCACTTGCTTTTGTGGATCCAACGGCCTTGACTGGAGCAGTCACACGCTCCCTCCCAGGCTCCCTGAAGCACAGGCAAGCAGATATTTTTCAACTCCCTGGGGGCTGTTCTGAACATTCCCTTTGGCCTCTCAAGTCTGATCCCCTCCCCTCTCTTCCAGGACTCTCAGGGAATTAGAATGTTCTAGGCGAGACGATGGCAGAGAAGTTGCTGACAACATATGTACCACCTTTAGCTTCCTGTCCAGACAGCACAGAGGGGCAGGCCTGCAACATCTCCAGTGCTGGAGAGCTCAGGGAAAAAAAAAAAACTCAGAAAAAAGAATCTGGCACATTGTACGCATAAGTTGTTCTGCTTAAGGAGGCTTAGAGGGAGTGGTACTTATTCCAAGTTCAGAAGCATACTTCATGGGGACACGGCCTTTCTCCACAAGTCATTCATCATCAAGGGCCTCTCGTGTAGACTGGGACTAGTGCCTTTGAAGTTATGAGTGGATCTAAGGTGTGCCAGATGCAGCGTGGGGCATTTATTGCTTAACTTGTGTACGTTTATGTGACAGTGTATTGGCCAGAAGATCTGTCGCCTGTGGGACCATCCCATGAGTTCTAACATCATCTCGCGCAACCACGTGACCCGGCTCCTACAAAACTATAAGAAACAGGTGTGTCTGTGGGAAGACAAAGTCAGCGAGAAGTGTGTTGATTCCCCTTGGCCCCTTTCAACCTCTCCATGAAGATGGCATTTTGGGGGCGGGTTGCCACTGTATTTAAATGTGCGGCTGTTGGGGCAGGGTCAACTCACACCACAAATGGCCTCTCGCTTTTTAGCCTTGGAACTCTACGATTGACAAGTCATCGTTCAGGATAGAATTTCTGCCCCTGAACTACTTCATCGAAATTCTGACAGATCTAGAATCTTCCAACCAAGGTAATTTCCAACTCTGTGCCTCAGTCTTAGTCTTTCTCCTCTTCATTTTTTTCCCCCTGGAAGCATCAGTTATTTCCTGTTTGCTTCTGCCTAGTTTTCTTTCCAAATACTCTTAGGTGGAGATAGGTTTGTGTTGTCATTGGTTTTCATGAGCTGTGCATGATTTGCTACCTGGAATAAGTTACCGAAGGAATAATCTCATCGCTGTTGAAGTTTTAAAAGGGTTTGGAGTTTAAACACCTGTGGCCGAGAATGGTCTTTTGTAGTGCTGAAGTTGAATCAGTGTTAACAACACATTCTCAGAATGATGTTTTAGTAAAATATCAACTGAATCTGGTTCCATGGAGCTATGAGCAAAGATTTACCCATGTTCCAGGCTCTCTAGTAACTCCTTTTTTTTTTTTTTTTGTCTGTCTCTGATCTTGCTGCCCCAGCTCTCTATGTCTGTGAAGGACATGACCATGTGGATGCAGAATTTGTGGAGGAGGCAGCCCTCAAACACACTACGATGCTTTTAGGCTTATGAAGAGACAATGCAATTGGAATAATCAGACTCATCAGCTTTTCTCCTGCTGGGAATTCTTTAGCAAGATTGAAAACCGGGACACCCCCTCAACCCAACTGAACATGTTTATTGAGCCACCTAAACTTCTGTCTGGCACTTGTGCAACTAGAACTGAATTGCAAATCTGATTTTGAACAGCTGCTACGCAGTCAAGTGTAGAGAAATGAAGAACTGTTCCACAGAGGCACGCGATGGCAGCAATGATGCCCCTTCCTGGTGATATCATAGCCCAAGAGCCAGCTTCCGTTGCACTCTGAAGTGTATGCTTTTAAAGATGTAGGGAACAGTGCTTAGCGAAGGGAAAAAGAAGAAAAAAGGGGATCTGTTCGGCAAGTGGCGATGAGGGACTTTCAGGTGGTTTGTGAAGGGGTGTTTGACCTGACGGTGAAGCCGACCGTGAAGGCCCCAGCATCCCACACTGGAGAACTGCGTTTGACACCTGCTCCAGCTCCTGGCTCCTGCTTCTTGCAAATACAAACTGTGGCAGGCGAAGGGAAGTTGCCTGAGACACTGGGCTCCTGTAGAGGTGAGTCCCTGGCTTCTACATGAGCCAGCTCAGGGGCCACCGTGGGCATTGTGGGCACCGTGGGCATCACAGGGGAGAGGCACAGTGGGCAGGTGCCTTCTCCCCCTCCCCTTGCCTGTCAAATAAAACATTTTAAAGCTGATGAAAAATGGAATGAGCCCTCCCCTGCCTCTTTTTCTAATCCCTGTAAGGTTTTAATGATCTGTTTTTCAAGGATTCTTTGAAGAGTCTTTAAAGGAGTGGATTTCAGAAACTTTTTTTTTTGCACCATAGACATCTGAAGTTTTGTTTTTCAATTCTGTTCAAAGTATTTGAAGACCTCTTGTTCCTTTTAAAAAAGACTTATTTGGAAGGCAAAGTTACACAGAGGATGCACACACAGAGAGAGATCTTCCACCTGCTAATTCATTCCCCAAATGGGCAAACCAGCCAAAGCTAAGCCAATCTAAAGCCAGAGCCAGGGGCTTCTTCCGGGTCTCCCACATGGGTACCGGAGCCCAAGGACTTGAGCCATCCTCCGCTGCATTCCTAGCCCTAACAAGGACCTGGACCAAGAGTGAAACAGCTGGGCTATCAACTGGTACCCATATGGGATGCTGGTGCTACAGCCAGAGGATTAGTTTGCTCACCCATGGCACCAGCTTCAGCACTGATTGTTAAGACAAAATTAAACTGAATTTAGACTAATGGAAGCCTGCTATCTCCTGCCAGTACAAAATGTGTAATACATGGTAACCTGTAGCAATGTATACATAAGGTAGAGATTTGTCCGCCTGATAGCTCACATGGAATTGTATTAAAGTTGTTTTTTATATTGAAAAGTCTGATGTAGTCATTTATTTTCTCACACATACACACAAGCACATTTTGTCTGGTCTCTTCCTGTGTTTTGAACACACTTTCTACTGGAGTCAGGAATCCCAAGTCCATGAACTTTCCACTGACACCTGTGTCCTCTACAGGATTTCATTCTAACGCATTGATTCTAGGCGCCTCTTGGAAAGAGCCCGTACCCCTCTGCCTTTCTCTGTTCAGTTCCTCTCCGTGAACTTGGAAAGTTTTTCATGAGTACACATATCATTAATTGGCAGGATAATTCAACTTACCTTCTAAAAACTTCCTTGTGTTCTATAGAATTTTCCTTGGGGGCCTAATACTCTCTGGTTGGCAACACTCAGAATCTTGGAGCCAAACAGCAACGCTGTGCCGATCCCTTCTCTTGATAAAGTCATCACCCTTTGTTCCTTGCTTTCATTTCTTCTCCTGCCTGGATTATTTTGGACTTTTTGTTTTAAAGGATACTTTATCTGATGACTGGTTAAGATAAACAGTAGCTTGAGCCATAACCCTTCAATCAATGTGCCATTCATCACAGGACCAAATTCAAATTTCTTGACACCAAAGGTCTCTCTAATCCTAACCTTCTGCAACATGAGCCGACTTTGCCTCAACCAGGTCAGTTCGTAGAGCCTTGAATGATCTTATTTCCAAGACTTGTTCAGTCTGCCCACTTAGAAACCCTTTGCACCTGTTAATCTTTTTGCTGAAGGGTGAGATAAAACACTCCGTCTGTGATCCTGGGCATACCAGCCCTGGCGGTGTCTTCCCTTTCAGTCTAACCCAGCCACACACTTTCTAGAAAAGCACTGTGCCCTTGGGTTTTAAAAAAATGTTTTCCCATGCTCACGTTGAAATTTCGTATATGTGTGTGTTTGCTGAATCCCCAGTGAGGCCATGAAGCCCTACCATAGGACCTGTGTGTAAGTATGCAGCATTTCTCTGTAGCATCCTCCTAACTTATACTTGCTAAAGGCACTCTCAAGTAATCACTTTATGAACGTAACCTGCCTGCTGTCTTATTATAAAGCAGGGGTGAGATAGTGTCTCCTTCCAGTCTGGCAGGATAGGGGTGGGACAGGGGGCTTGGAATAGAATGGTTGATTTACCAAAATAAAGGAATGTGATATTTCTCCTAGGGGTACAAAACATAAAAGGCACACTGCTCCCATTACAAAATGAGGATGGTCAGCAACATATTGGCAAATGTAAAAATCAGGTTTCAAACCTACTGGGTATCTTCGAGCAAAAGAATGTAAGTAGGAAAATGTGTGGGGGTGAAATGCAGTAAAACTGTTATAATGCATTTAATGTAGGTGGACCTGGCCTCATCTTTAGTTCCCTTATATGGTAATTTGTAAATATTTGCATAGAGGTTTTAGAAAAATAAACTGGTGTTTCTTTTAAGGTAATCATAAGGTTATATGCAGATAATATTGCAAGAACAAAACCAAACCACCTGGATTTATGAAGAGGATGAGTTGGAGCATCGTGACTTGCACCCTGAAAGGACTGTCAGAAGAATCGCCGTGAACGTGGCTTCTGAAGCGACAAGCCCTGCTTCTGTGTTTCTGTATGATTTCGATTTTACTGGCATGAACTTCAGGTCCTGGCGCTGCTTCAACGGAGTAAGTGATGATGTTTGCAATTCTTGGGACATTTTCCTACTCTAACGGTTATTCGATCTTTTAAAATTGTGTGTGTGGAACAGTATTGATTTTTCCCTTGACAGAACTCTGCCCATCTCTGTGTTTCACTGAAAGTTGGTTTATTTTGATTGCACCTTCACGGTGCCTTCTCTACTAGATGTTTCTGGAATAAAGTCAATGGAGTGACATAAGAAAGAAATGAGCATGAAGTGATCCAGGTGTTTGCACTGACACAGCTGAAGGGCTCTTGTGTGTCTGACATCACAGCAGGTGGGGTGCAGTAGCAGTTGGTGGGTGCACTGTTGTTGGTGGCCTGTGAGAGTCTTCTCTGTAATGGGGGGACATTCGTGCTTGCGTTCTCCACCCGGGGGTGGGAGGCATCTCAGCTGCAGTCTTGCCTGTGCGAAGCTTGGTTGGCGCGCATGCTCAGATTTCAATTGGCTTAATGACAGGCTTCCTTATGTGCCTCATGTTGGCTCCAGGCTCACTGGGCTTAAAAGGCGCCAAAGCACCGTATGGTTTTGGCAGAGGTAGGGTGGCATCTGCTTCCGGAATGTAGGCATTTGGACGCGGCTCTGCCGTTGTGTAGACACCATTGGGCAGCTGGTGGTTATCGGCCTCCAAGAACTCCTGCAAGGAATGAATTTTTCTTTTTCAGTCTCTCGATGACTCTGAAATCACTTCATGATCCAGCTCCCCAAAGACACAGCTGGGGCTGAGCAGCCTCAAGCTGTGCTGGTAAACACTCACCATCCCAAAAGGGGCAGGGAGTTGAGAGGGTGGAGCCCCCCAATACAAATACTCAAGTACTGTTCCTCCATCTCTCCCACCTCCCCACACTACACTGCTCAGGCGCCATGCATCACACCATTCCTGGGGTTTAGGCTTTGTTAAAAACTGCTCAATGGTGCTTCAATGTACTGTTATTCCAACCTCTGTACCTGTCCTCAAACACTAATTGTTTCCATATTTTTGACAAGGGCAGGACAGTAAGTTCCCTTTGCTATGTCACTGGTGATTGATGTTTTAAATGAAGAGGAGGAGTGGAAAGGAGAGAAATTGTTGCTGCTTGCTTTGGGCCTCAAGATCTTCAAGATTTTGCCTGTTTCACTGGGAAATGTAACACTCTTTCACAGCATGAAATGCACACACAATATAGACAGGTAAGTGACAGTAAGACACCACCACAATCAAAATCTAATTGTTCTAAAATGTGTAGTTCCAGGTGATATGGCAGTTGTAAGTGTTTCTAGTGTGTGTTTAGAATGCACCTTTTCAGGGACAAGGAAGTGAGTAGGGAATCTTATGTTGTCAACTTATGCTAAGAGTGACTTCTAGGATCCTGGCATGTGGACTCCTTGGGAAGAGATGCCTAATTCCCTTGTAAGACTATCAAAAGATCTAAGATGACAATAGAACTGGGTCGGATGTAGGCGGGGGGGTCTAGTGGTAGAGCTAGACCTAGGTCAACATATGTCTGATTAGAAGTTCAAGGTCAGACTAGAGGCCTGTGAATGAAGCCAATGCCAGGTGGTGGGAGCCCACTGTTAGCCATACTCGAGGCTAGAGGCTGTCGGGGTGAGACTTGATGTTGTCGAGGGCTCTTTAGTGGGCAGGATGACACTCTGGATGACTATACTTCAATTTGTTTAATATCTGAAAACCTCTTTGGCAATGACTATTGGAGAGCCAATTGTGATGCCCCAAGGGGGACATTCCACACATATGCTCAAGGGACAGGCCACGCCCAAAATGTAGGCATATGAAAAATATTTCTAAAATTACCTTCCGACTACATTTAGGAGGAAAGACCAAAGAATTTGGTATTTATGCTTGGGTTCCATTCCCAAGAGATCTCACTCTGTATATGCAATTATTCTAAAATCCGTGACAAAGGCGAATTGCTCCTGATCTCAAGCATTTTAGGAAAGGGGGACTCAATCTGTGTTATGGGGAGATAGTCATTCTCAAAAACAGGCCTTCCATGTTGCACCTTCTAAATGCAACCTAGGAGCCAAAGCTTACCCGAGACTTTTCAGCAACTGCCTGGGAGTACATTTCTTCATCTCGAAGTACCTTCAGCCATTCTTTCTCGATTTCTTTGTTGAGAGGCAGGCCCTTTTCCATCCTGGAATTGCAAGAGAAGATGAATTCCTGTTTCTCTCTCACTTCCTTTTGGAGTTCAATGGTCAGAGCTTGTTTCATGGACAACTCTGCCACAATAGCCATCATTTTCTCAGTTGTGTCCTTGATTCTTCTCTGATATCCATTCATCTGGAATGAAAGAACACCAGGCTTAGTTTGTGTAGGCACTCCATGGCGACTGGGAAGAGAATGGCAGCTGGCTGGCTGTCTATGGAGGTGGTGGGGAAGGAGGGCAACATTCTTGTGCGAAGGAAGGAGTAGTTAACTGGGGACTTAGATAAAATAAGAACTGGAAAAGACCTCCGAGATGGAGCTCAACACTGGGTGTGTAAGTAAGGCCAAGGAGAAAGGAAAAATATTTATCTGGTTCCTAGATTTCAAGGGCAATAAGGGAGCCATTAAGGGGGAGCAGTTAAAGATCCACATTAAATATTTGTTTTGAAAGGCAGAGATGGGCCCACGATAGCCAAGGTTAGACCAGACTAATGCTGGATGTCCAGAACTCACTCTGAGCCTCTCCCTTGGCTGGCAGGGACCTAACTACTCAATTCATCTGAGATTAGGAGAAGGCTGGAATGGAGAGCCGACCTGGGACCTGAATCCCAAGGACTCTGAGATGGGATGCAGGCAGCCTAACCTGCTGTGCCACTCGTAAAGGAATGATGAGTGAGGGAAGTCTGTCACTCAGGACAAGACTCTAGGAGATGAAAAAAAAAATTATACACGGAAGTCATTTACTTATATAAAGTAATCATCAAAGGTCTTGGATAGAAGTGCTTTTTTATGAAAACCAAAACATTTTAGTTACTGGTCGTTATTCCTGGGATGCATCACCATCAGATCGTGAGCACAGATGGGTTGTCATGGAGAGAATTTGGTCAATAATTTGGAATGAGAGGTGTTCCTAGTGTGTTTGCATCAACAGTTACGAACAGTAGGGTTGGGGCTAACTGAAAGAATAGATTTTGCCAAAGATAGGAAAAAAGTAGAATTGCAATTGGAAGTGGCAGTGAGCTTCCTGGCTTCCGGAAAGGGGAACCTGTTGGTGGGAGGTTGAGGAAGAGCAGGAGAGTAAGGACTTCCAGCTGATGCTCTCCTACTGCTGTATTTTTTCCTCGTATCAGGGCTCATCACTGATGTACTGCAATCCCTTTGGCTTTGCAGTGATCTGTTGTTTCACATGAATAGATTCTTCATCGGGGCATATTTGTTCTATTCACGACTGCCTCGATGAGGAAGCACCATGGTACCAGCCAATCCTCACGGATGGGGCCTGGCTAGTCATGCATCCATTATACCCCATGGAGCACTTATGCTGTGGGACTGTTGTGTTGAATGGCCCCCCTTCCCCTTCTTCTGGTTCTGGCTGAGCTCTGGATGCGAGAAGCTCCTACTGAGATGGATGGAAATGTGGGGTTCCCATCCGGAAAGGAACTAGAATAAGAGCATGCACTGGGAAGATAACAATTGTCCTGCTGAAGAAGTTGCCTTGTCAGGTGAAACTTACAAGTGAACACTGCAACATTTACAGCCTCCTGCTGGCAAGGGAATCTATTCAATGGAAAATTCTTCTAGGTGATTCCCTAACAGATTTTTATGTTACTATGTTTTCTGAATCCTAAAGCTGAATCCGTATGTCTGGTGCTTCTCCTAAGCAACTCGTGGAGTCGGAAAATGTTGGGATAAGTAGAGCAGACGGGGGGAAGGGGAAGGCAGGGCCTGCAGACCTTCTTGGCTAGCAGCAGTGTGTCCTTCTTGCCGGCCTGCGTTTTATTGCACAGCCTGTCGGTGAGACGGGACACCTGCTCGTAGATGAAGTCCTTCTCCAGTAACTGCTCCTCCTTTTTGGCCAGCTGGACTTGCAACTGTGGGAAGGAAGGTGGAAGGACACTGCAGGTGAAATAACCTTGAGGTGGGAGGATGTGTTCGGAGCTGCGTTGAGACTTTCTCTGCACCCAACTCCCACTTGAAATTGCTTTGGCGAGGGGTGGGGAGTAGACCGAGAGAAAGGGAAGGACAGAGCCCACTCCAGTGGGAGAGTAGGACCCTGCTCAATGTTAGCTCGGGCTGAGGTCCCAGTCTCCTGCTCTGTCCCCAGTTAAGGAGACACATTTCATCTGTGCAAGATACCAGGATCACTCCTTTGGGTGGGGAGATGAAGGCTGAGCTTTAGAAATCCTGAAAGCACTGGCATTTGACTTCTGGGGCTAAGTGGCTAAATCAAGCTGAGGACTCCATTGTGGGCTCACCGGGACAGGGCCCATCCATGCTGCCAGAGTGAGCAAAGGGGCAGCTCATTGATATGTTGGCACCTGCAGGCACCAGCCAGGGGCACGACGAGGCCAGGCTTAGCCAGGATGCTCACCTCATCTAACTTCTCTGTGATTTCTTCTTCGCTCATGTCCTTCCCTGAAAGGAAGCGAGTTCTGTTCTCACCCTCGGGATTCACAAACTGCTTCTCCAGGTCTTTAATTCTGTCTGTGCACTGTGAGAACTAGGGAACGAGAGAAGTGTTAATAGAAGATTCTACACCGCACTGCAGCCTCCAGGTCTGCGGGCAGGAGGTCCGTCTGGGGCCATCAGGGAGAGAGTCTAGGTCCCATTGTGTGGGCTGCAAGGATCCTTTAAAAATCCCTGGAGAAATGGAATTAACGGCCAAGTTTCTTTAGGTGCCAACTTCTTTATGTTACAAATAATCCATGCATGGTTTATCATAACATGATTTTTTTTCATAAAGTGTTTGAAGACCCCATGTGTTTGTAGGATGCTATGTAGCTGCAAGGTTCAACCCACACAGCCAGCTGGGTGTCTGGCTTGGTGGTTAAAATGCCTGTGTCCCATCTGGGAAGGCCTGTATTTGAATCCCAGTTCGTGACTCATGCCAGTGGGTTCCTCCCACTCACGTGGGAACAAATGTGGCCTGTTTGCAGCTTGGAATCTCCTATCGCTCTCCTCATGAGCACGCTGAACAGTCTAATAATGAAGTACAGGTTCAAGACTCATGGGGATTTTCCATTCATCTGTTCCAGAAAGTTCCAGCTATCTCTGGTAGACTAGGTGAGTGATAACAGGTAGTCTGCGTGAGCGGTTGACCTGAGAAGGGCTTACCTTCAGGCAGGGCATATAATGTCACCAACTACATTTTAGGTCCCTCCTATGTAAATTCATATCTCACAAGGGACCACTGGTGTCACTTAATGGAAGCCGGATATGAGGCATTAATGCTGTCCATTTGAAGTGGTGATTGGGGCTTAAGACAAGGACTGTGTTTACATGAAAGAAGTGGATAAAGTCTCAAATCTGGATTTTGGGGGCATTTATTCTACTTTTTATTTTATTTATTTTCATTGTTTAAAAAGATTTATTTTCATTGCAAAGGTAGATTTACAAAGAAAGGAGAAACAAATGTCTTCCATCTGCTGGTTCACTCCCCAAATGGCCACAGTGTCTGGAGCTGAGCTGATCCGAAGCCAGGAACCAGAAATTTCTTCCAGGTCTCTCCTGTGCGGGCAGGATCCCAAAGCTTTGGGCCGTCCTCGGCTGCTTTCCCAGGCCACAGGCAGGGAGCTGGATGGGAAGCGGGGCTGCCGAGGTTAGAACCAGTGCCTATATGGGATGCCGGCACTTGCAAGTGGAGGATTAGCCAATTGAGTCATTGTGCAAGGCCCTATATCACTTTTTAAAAAGCCAGGTTACTAGGTTCTGGGAACTACAGAGGCTACAAAGAAGTCAAAGATGACTTCAGTTAGATTCTATGATTATTCTGGGGGTAGTGAAAGTCGACAGGCTGAGCTGAGAGAAGTCGAAATTCCAAGAGAGGCAGGAAACGCTTTAACAGAGAAAAAGACATTTGGAGCAGCGTCCAAAGACATTTTTAAGCAAGGCTTAAATCTGGCGGCTCCTCCAGTTACCAGGAGGAGCGTGGCTTGGATTATGGCAAGAAGCCCAGTAATCTACAAACCAAGAGGGTGGGGTCGGGAGCCCTTGGCCAGCGGAGGAGTGCCGGCCCCTCTCTCTTTCTCCCACCTGAATCTGCAGCACGGCCAGGTCGGCGTCCAGGGACTTCTTGACCGGCAGCAATCTCTTGGTCACGCGGATGTGTCTCTGCTCCTCCGCGATCTTCAGTTTCAGAAAGCGGATCTTTTCTTCCAGGATGTGGATTTCGATTTCCACGTTGAGTCGCATCTTCTCTTGGATGTTGATTTTCTCATAAAAGATGCACACTTCTTCCTCTCGTTCGATCAGCTGCACGCCGCTGTGGTTAGACGGAGAGACAGAGGAGTACTCAGTGTGTGTGTGGGGGGGGCGGGATGAAGGGGACACAGCTCAACCTGCAGTGCGATTTCCTCGGCCGGTGGCGTCTGCACGCTGGGGCGGACCAGCAAGTGCGCATGTGTGCATCTGGCAGTTCTGGTACTTCTCCTGGGCTGGGAAAGAATGTTATTCCCAAGGCCTAAACAAAGGGACCCCAGAGTCGAATTTCTTGCAGACACTTTTTAACTTGCCAACCAGGGCCTGGCCGGAAGCGCACAAGGCAAGAGGCTAGGCCAAGTGTATCTGGAGCTATTTTTGCTGTCTCTAAGTTGCTGACTTTTATTTTAATCAAGATGAAGCTTTTTGAATAATTTCTCCATAATCAGGCAAAAATCTGTGATTATGCCAGGGTGGGGGGAACCCTCCATGCAAAGAGGGGTGGAAATGAAGTCAGATTTTTCTAACTCCAGGGCTCTGCCTTTGCAGGACTAGTTGCTGGGAGCACAGGCCTTGCCCGTGTGGCTTGGGCCATGCCAGGAGCTGGGGGAACCTCCTGCCAGAGTGTGCAGGGCTTCAGAGGACCTCTCAGGTCTTGCCTCTGCTGGCCCATGCTCCCTCCAGTTGCTGTCTTTCTCTCCCCTCAAAGCCAAGGTGCAGGGAGTCAGCCAGAGCTCATCTTTAGCTCTCTTTGGTCTTATCTCTTTTCCTAAAGTTCTGACAAAAGCCACACTTTAAGCAGCTTTTCCTACTCTTGGTCTAGGCGGGCTTCATACAACCAGAGTAGGATGGGAAAAAAAACCAAACCGAAACAATCAACTGCGATGACCTTACTCCTTGGGTCTAGAAGCTCACCTGCCCCAAGCTCTAGGAGCACCCACAGCACTGGGCGGTGTGGGGCAGGAAAGAATTCTCTCAAACAGGAATTTCATAAATATTGTCATTGCAGGCTGGAAGAAATATCGCACTGATGTTTCAAAGCTCGTATGTATTCACCCAGAAAATGAACAGGGAGGGTGGCCTGTGAGAATTCATTAAGCCCAAACCAGCCGTTGGAAAAATGGATGTCAGGTCCAAAGACTGACTTGTGACAATTATGCTGTATGAGTCTGATCCTATTGGCAGCAGCCTGAATGGCAGCCCAGACGAGGATTTAGATCTCAAATCAGCCACTCCCCCATACTCGCTTTGCCTCTTCCCCCCTCTATGTATGTGCACACACACACACACACACACACACACACACATCCGCCTCCTATAGAAGCTGGATGAGAAGTGGTGCAACTAGGACTAGAACTGATGTGCGTAGGATACCAGCTTCACCCTCTGTGCTACAATGCTGTCTCTTGCCTTCTGTCTTCTCAAGAATGATATGTCCTATTTTCAGGCTGATCACAAAACCCTCTCCCCTCCAGGTTCCTAAGAGAACCCGGAATTCAGTGCCCTCACTTCTGCCAAGCGCAGGCACCTGCAGGAGCTGGCATTTGTCCCCCGGCTCCTCGGTCCTCCACGCCCCTCCCGGGCCCCCGCAGGTTACCTCTCGTTGCGCAGTTGAACGGCTCTTTCGTATTTCTTGCGCAGTTGGACCATCTCCTCCTCGATCGTCGTGATCATGTTGGCGAGTCTGTCGATGTTGCTCAGCTGAGCCTCCTTCTTCTCCTTCATCTCCTGGAGCTTCGAGGCGATCTTGCTCACGTCATTCTGCATGCTGTCCCGGACGGTAATGTTGTTGGAGTGTTTCAGTATAGAATTCTGCAGTTTTCTTGTAATAGGAGGGGAAGAAACGGGGTAAGAGGACTGCTGTCTTTTTTTCATTTCTTTCAAAACAAGACAGAAGTCTCCTCCTCTGATACTCTGGAAAGTTTCCACATGTTCCCAGGCCTCAGCTCCTCCCCCATCCAAATTAGGACATCTTTCCCTCATCTTCCAAGGTTCTGCCTTCCCCCTTCGTCAAAGCAAGTGACCAGGACCAGTGCCATGGAATAGTAGGCTAATCCTCTCCTTGCAGTGCTGCCATCCATATGGGCATGGTTCTAGTCCCAGCTGCTCCACTGCCGATCCAGTTCTTTGCTTGTGGTCTGGGAAGGCAGTGGAAGATGACCCAACCCTGTGGGCCCTTACATCTGTGTGAGAGACCCAAAAGAAATTCCTTGCTCCTGGCTTCAGACTGGCCCAGCTCTGGCTGTTGTGACCATTTGGGGAGTGAGCCTGCAGATGGAAGATCTCTCTGGCTCTTCCTCTTTCTACCACCGATTTTCAAGTAAAATGGACGGGTCTTTCTATTTAAAAGGCAGGAGAGTGCAGTCATTCGGTTATCTCTCTTTCAGGAGGTTGTACTGTCTTCGGGACAGAAATGGCCCATGTGATGCTGCCCCTTGGCTTTCAGCCAGTGCTCGGTTAGCAGAGGGTCATCGTGAGCACTGGACGAGAGTATCAGTGGCCTGTTTCAATGGTGTTGGTTGAGAATCTGAACAAGACGTTACATTTTTCATACCCTTCTTCCCTGGGTGAGGCCATTTTGCAGTATCTTTATGAAGGGAACCCGGGTAAGAAGGGCCAACAGCGGAAGTGTAGGCCATACAGATTCTATCGACCTGGGAGCTACATGAATAAAAGGTGCCAATCTTGGCACCCGGTGAAGAATACATTTGATACAACCATATGCCAGATACCCTTCTAATGGTTTCTACATGAATTTCCCAAATTAATAATTAAAAAAGTCATGTGTCATAGTAATAAAAAGTCCTGTGGACTATTCTTCCAGATAAAGATGAGAGAGAGAAGGTAGCTTGTTCAAGGTCACACAGCTAGCAGGTGGCAGGGCTAGGATCTCATGACCGCTGTGTCCACTGCTGCCTGTAGTCCCATGAGACGCTGCCAGTCTACAGCCAGGAGGTGGTGGCTAATAAGAGATTTGGTTGTGCAAATGATTGGATGTGTGCATTTCCCCCACAAAATTGGACTAATGAAAATCCTATGTATTATATATTTTCATGTAGTGGAAAAAATAGATGGTTATACCCAGATAAGCCACTATGTCCAGATGTTGAAAAGAACCTTGTCTATCAGGCAGGGTATCTGAACACAAGTATCCCTGTGCTCACACAGTTGCCTCTTGGTTTGCTTTCCACAGGATCTATCAGCTGCGATAACACGTACCTCTCCTGGGTAACTGCACTGTTTCTTAGGATTTCCAGCTCATTTAAGGACATCTTGTGTCGCTGTCGGATCTCATTGACCTTCTGGTGAGCCTTGTGAAGCAAGTTTACAAACTTGTTTCTTTCATTTCGGACCGTGTCATACAGCTTAGCGAAATGTTTGAGCCTGTCAAAATACAAAGAGTCCTCCTTTTATGGCTTAGGACATTGAATTGTCCTCTACAGCCCCCATCGAGCACTCCTGTCATTCCTTTACCTTCGGTGGATTTCAAGTTTCTTCTTCTTGTGGATCCTAATTTCAAGGTCTTTCGCTCGGATCTCCTTAATGATGTTGTTATATTTTTGCTGAAATGTTAAACAAAAAAATGTGTAAAGTAACATGTGAATATTCCCAGCCTCACCCCATGCCATTGCCATTCTGGGAGGAGCATTCTATCCTGGCCTGCTCGGTGAGTAGATGGGAGATCACAAGATTGCTCAGCCTCTTAAGTCCATCCACGAATGGCTCACTCAGAGGGTGGCTTAGGGGAGAGAAAGGAGATGGGAAAAGAATGAGAAGCTTCCCAGGCTTGGGTCTGGGGCAAAGTTTGGGGAACTTGTGGAAGGACTGGGGTAAGGAGGAGCTTATGGGAGACAGAGAAGGGAGCGGGGACCACAGCAAGTTCTGATTAATGTGACGAAGTGAACAGTGGTGTAGTGTGTGAGACAGACACAAGTGATGCTGTTCAAGTGTTTTTCCAAATTCCTCTGCATATTGGGTGTGTCTTCCCATATTATAAAGCCCCCAAGCGGAGCCAACAAGTTGCATATGAAAATTTCTTTAAGATAGCCACGATATTTTTCAAGTCCTACAAAACATGCCAAGTGCTGGGTACTCTCTTTTTTTTTCACGTTGAAAAAGAGTGATCATTCAGCTGGGATAAGAAACATTCAGAGATGAAGTGTTGGTGGGAAGTGAGCAGAGGGAACTGCTCCAGCCCCCACGAGGAATATGAAAGCAAAGCCCATTTGGCATAAGTGCCAGGAAACTCAGCATCAGGGACAAGACGCATGTGCAGCCATTCCAGCTGTACCAATCAAATACTTGGGTTACTCTGTGCATAAACAGTAAAGCTGATACTAAACTGCTCCCTGTCACCAGGGGATCAGGATTCTTCTTTTTGTCTGTCTGTTTTTAAGGTACAGAGATGAAAGGCCAGGGTTTAGGTTGACCGCCTTCCTGAGGAAATGACCACTCAATGACTAGCGGACTAATTTCCAACGCTAACATGACTCAGGAAGCAAACAATAGTTAGCCTTGATAAATTTCTGTCGATTTCTGTATCTCAAAGGCAAGGCTGTCCTGTGGTTTCATATGAGCTGGCTTATTGAACAAGGAAGTTTGGTTCTGCGACTGTTCAGCCACACATGGATCACATAGGCACCAGCATGGGAGCTTAACTAAAAATTACTAATAAACTAGATTTTTTTTTCCTAGGCATCACAAATAAGGAAACTTCCCAGCATTTCTAAAAAGAAAAAGGAAGTGTCTAATGAGGGGAAACTCCACAAGTGGAATCTTTCCAGCCCACACCAGGTTGTTTTGAAAGCTGGACTCCGGGTGGCACCTCCCAGACTCCGGCTGTGGCGGGGATGCCAGCCTGCCAGGTAAGTCGCGGTGACTCAGAGCTGGTATCTGCGACATGCGCCGCTACCGGCCCTGTGCACCACACAGACGTACGGTGCTCCTGCTGAGAGCAGCAAGCGATTCAATCATCCGCTCCTTCTCATCGCTCTGTCTCCGTTTCTCTCTCTCTCTGGGTTGTTGACCCTTGCCAGCTGAACCCTGGCACACATGAAGCCATGGTAACTCTCTAACGGATACCGCACTAGGAGGCGGCCACCCCGAACGCCTGTAGAAATGGAGGGACGAAAGACAGTGCCGTCACCTGGGCTTTCAGGAAATCCTTCGACTTCTGCTCTCTCTCATCAAGTTTGATCTGAGTCATGTGCACGAGGTTGAACACGAGATCCCGCATGCTTTCTTGCTCCTTCAGCAGCTTGTTCTCCTCTGTCAGTTGATGTTCGACCAACTTGGTCTCAGCATCTGACAGGACTTTCTTTAGGGAGAAAAAAAAGAACATAATCATTACGATGTATTGGAAGGATCGGGAGATGCACTTGATATTTCCCATGTGGAATTTTTTTGTTAAACCGTAAAACAAAGAAACTGTAGCACTAACTACAATTTTATTTTATAGAAGACAGTGAAAGTCAGTGGGTAAACATGATAGCACTTGTACTAGTTGACCATGTTTCTGAGTGACTTTAACAAGAAACATAAAAGAACGATTTAAAATACTTGAATGGCAGTGAGGAAAAAAACTGAATTTTATTAGACATTGAGGTAATCAAGCATTGTTGATTACTTCTAATGTAACCAATATCCCATCCCTTTATTTTAAAATCTCATCGGTCTGTATAAATTTTTATAACGACTTATTTGTGATAAAGGCAGACATTCCCATCTGCTGGTTTGCTCCCGAGTTGGCTGTACCAGACAGGGCTGAGCCAGGCTACAGCCAGGAGCCAGGAATTCCACCCAGGTCTCCCATGGAAGTACTTGAGCCATCCTCTGCTACCTCCTCTGTGTGTATTAGAGGATCAAGTCCTGCCTCCTGCTTAGCTTCCTACTAATAAGGCACAAAGGTGTCCCAAGCAGCAACTTAACCCACTGTGCCACAACACCTGGCCCTGGCTTAGCTGTGAAGGCACTGTGTCCCAGATCCAGGTGCCTAGCTGCACTTCCTGGCTGCTGCTGTTGGGTCCAGCTTCCTGCCAATGCCCACCCCTGAGAGGCCACAGGTGATGGCTCAGGCAGCAGGGAGACCTGCTCCTGGGTACACACCAGGCCCAGTCCAACCCAGTGCGGGGTTTGTAGTATGAACCATTGGATGGAATACCCTTCTTTCTTTTTTTAAAGTACATTAGGTTTTTATTAACCATTCTTAGATGCTTAAATGGCAGTAGCAATTAACCTGTTGGGCCAAATTCCTCTTGGCTACTTCAACTTCTTTGTGGAGCTCTTTCCTCCTCTCAGATAATGCAGACACGTCTTTAGGAAGGGTTTCAATCTGGAAGTAAGAATTGAAAACAGGCATGTATGTTAGAACTTTACAATGCCGTGGAGTTGAGCCCATCATATGTTTTCTAAAATGGTGGCCAAATCTTAATTCTCCCTGTAATAAGAACTGGCCCTCCTAGGGAATATTTTTTTTTATATAAAAGTCAAAACACTAAAATTTGAAGGTCCACCAAAAATCTATCACTTGCCAGCTGCAAATATGCTTCATTCCCACTTAGATCAATCTTACCATTAACAGCTAGCACTCAATGAATATGGCTTGAGTGTTCAGTAAGGGTCTAAGATGTAAGTCATTGGGGGAGTCTGTGTGAAAGAGCTGAGAAGTCACCAAGGAAGAACTTAATTTCATCTTTTGAAACATAAGGCCTCCTGGACCGAGGCAGCCCAGGTAGTAGCCTGGGTCCCCATTTGGTTCTCTGTCACAGGTGGGCCCAGAGTTCGCTGCTCTTTCTGTTTCACTCCCAAGAGTTGTTCAAGTTTAAACACACAGGATTAGCCAAGTGGCTAAAGTCCTTGCCTTGAACAGCTGGGATCCCATATGGGTGCCAGTTCTAATTCTGGCAGCCCCACTTCCCATCCAGCTCCCCTGCCTGTGGCCTGGGAAAGCAGTGGAGGACGGCCCAAAGCTTTTGGGACCCTGCACCTGCGTGGAAGACCCAGAGGAAGCTCCAGGCTCCCGGCTTTGGATCAGCTCAGCTCTGGCCATTGTGGCGGCTTGGGGAATGAATCATCGAGTAGAAGATCTTTCTGTATCTCCTCCTCTTTGTATATCTGACTTTCCAATAAAAATAAATCTTTAGAAATTTACATAGAAACAAGGAGGGTTGCCAGTGTGTTCCCGTGTTACAACACCTCCATCTCTTCCCTTCTTTCCACAGTGACCACAGAGAGCTGGAGTGTCCCTTGCTATAGCTTTTCAAAGCTTAGTTCCTGAGGTCATAAAATTCCATAGTTTCCTGGAGCAGGCCAGCTTGAAAGGGAACAGGGCAGACTTCTCCACACGCATGGTTTCATCTCAGGGATTCACCTAGGAAACACTAACCCAGGGGATTCAGACCAGGAGACAGGGCCTCTGCCCTTTTAGTCACACTGAGCCATTGCATGCAAGCAGGTGCTGTGACAAAAACCCAACCCTGGGAACACAGAGGTAATAAGATGCCAACGTTTTGCTGAAGATGCGCCGTGAGCATCCTTCCAGAGGGAACACACTTCTAATACCATACAGAGTTAGTCAGGTGGCCTGACATTGGGTTCTGATTGTTCTTGACTAGCTGGAAGTCCGGGTTACCTTCCCATACGTAGATGATCCAATCTGGTCCTAAACTGTTAGGCTCTGCCATGCATCCATGCTGGCATTGGTTCTTTGCACTTGTGAAGTCAGTGATCCACTTCCAGAACGGGGGGTTCCAATCACTTCCCTAGGCCAGGCTGTTGCCCGACCCACTCAAGACCTTTCTCTAATCTTGGGCTAGCAAAAGAGATTGAGAAATGCTAGAGGACTATAGATTTGACAAGAGATCTTCCAAAAGTTCATGACAATGGTGTATTATGGAAAAAAACCGGCATGGCTTTAAAAAATTATTGTACGAAAATAAACTTATTTTTTAAAATTCCATTTTTCCTCCATGAACTTTTTTTCAGTACCCTTGTTTCATTTGTACATTTGAAAATTACTTCCTCGCTAACTTTCCTTCTTTCTCTACTGGCAAGGACAAGATCCTAAAGTATTTTATGTCAAAGGACAGCAGTGAACAGTCAGCTAAACGGCTTACCGCACACCCACCTCCAACAGAAGTCTTTGATGCAAGGCTTGAGTTTGAGTGAGGGCATCCCAGGAGACTTTCAATAGCAGCTCCATCTTCTTTAAATTTCGGAAATCTCGCTCTTTCTCTCTCTGCTTGCGAGAAAGTTCATCGTGGTAGTTCTGCTTGTCAATGAGACTGTTCCGCAAATTGAGATCCAAGAGTCCTCTGTCCCAGGTAAATGAAGAAAAGGGAAATGACGTGTCATTGTACGCCCTATATTTTCTTTGAATCTTATCAAGACATTGTGCTCAACATACACACATGGAAATACCTGCATGTTAGAGCTATATCCTATAAATACACCCACAGCAACTAGTTGCAGAGTTGGTATCATTCTGGGGAGCAATTCTACCAAAGTTGGCAGAGGCAGGTGTCCCCAGGTCCCCTGAAATAGGTCCCCTAAAATAGGTCCCGTAAAAGTAGGAAGTAAAATTTTCCCAGGAAATCACACCATGGAATTGCTCCCACTGGGAGAAAGTGAAGATAACCTCAGGAATACCGTTGATTGGTTGATAACATCCCTAAGTGATAAAATGCTACACTCCAGGGAGTGGTGGGATGTCCCAGGGGCACATCTCAGAAACTTAGAATATCATAAATTTTTTTTTACCTGCTTTCTTGGTCATAGAATTGAAGATAACGATGACTGACAGAAACTGGGGAAGTACTTAAAAATTGATTTTGGTAACTTTTAAAAAATTAATCGTAAAAATAGATTTCTAACTCCTCCTAAAACTGCTTAGCGAATCAACATATTAACTGTTTAAGATGATTTTCTGAATCTTCAAACAGAAAAACTTCCAGGGGCCAGAGACACAACAGGCAGCTAACTCACCTCTCGGTTAGCGAGGTCGCTTCGTTCTCTCTGGTCAACTCCAGCATCTTGGCCAACTGGTTGTATTCTCGTTCTTTGATTTCGAGCAAGGCTCGCTTGCCTTCCACTTCCTTAATCACATCCTCCTTCTCTTCCACCACCGCGTTGATTTTGGTTTCCACCTTTTTTATGGAGTCATGCAGCTCTTTGACTTCGTATTCCAGGATAAGCTTTTTCTTTTCTATTTCTCTGTAGGACACACACACACACACACATGCCTTATTTTGAGCTGGTTATAAATCCAATGACCAAGCTGTGGGTGAAGGCCATGTGGTTGGGGAGAGGACGTGGTAGGGAGGGTCTCCTCTCTCAGATCTTCCTCCCTCCCAATCACTGTCAATTCCTATGAGCTTGGATTTTTAGCACTATTTGGAGTACCTGCTTTGTTTCCCCACTTCTTTTAAGATTGCTGTTTTTTTTTTTTCCAGTTTCTTTAAACTTTGAGAATGCAATGACCTCTGAGGCATCAAACCCAGAAATGGATGACAAAGGAGAAGTTACTCCCATTGGGGCTTTCAGTGGCTACCTGGTGGACACACATCCAACATCATGAAATTCCCAGCTCTGTTAGGGTCCACTGGATTGATCCATAAGGTTAGGATTTGCAAGTGGGGGATAGAATCTGCACCCATAATGCCAACATAAGTTAAGGATGAAGGACAATCGTTTGCTGTACTGCGCTTAAAGAACTGGGTATAGGCAACCTAGCCAGGGCCCAAAACAGATATTCCTGAAATCCTGATCACAATTTGATGTGTCTAAATGAGGGTAGGCGAGGAAGGAAAGAGAAGCAGAACATGGAATCATACACTTTTTTCCGTGTCGTTTTTTCTATCTCCTTCACAATCTGTACAGGAGCAGTTTGATGGCGTACCACTTCATCCTAGCAAAGAGAACAGCCATGAGCAATTCATTATGTGGTGTGGGATCACAGGCAAGGAGCACAAGATGGTTAAACGGGAGAGGGACAGGAACTATGAGATGTAAAATTCCTACGAGTTATCCACCCTGGCACTTGTAAGATTGATTCTATTCAGATGGCCTTTTAAGACCAGTACCTTTGCTATATTTTCAAGAGAAGGTAACCAGGTTTGATAATACCAAGGGTGCCCTGCTCAGATCCCCCTGATGGAGCACACCCATCCCAAAGTGGCCACAGGGCTGATGAGGAACAGCCATGCTCTCTATTCTAACTCTTGGATTGATTGCCACTGCCCAAGCATGGGTGCCTTGTTAGGGAATGCTGGGAGGGCTGGGTAGTGATGGCCAGTGGATGGAGGAGGGGAGCAGGCTGTGACTTATATCTAATCCATACGGCCTAGGAGCCCTTGTCCCTTGCCCCTGGTGGGAAACAACCTCAGGTACAATTCCTGATGGAGAATTCTTCCTGGTTTCTGGTGTGGCTAGAGGTTGGGTTGTTTGCCTCAGTAACCCAGCCCAGGTCTATCTTTCTCTTGGCATCCTATAGGACTCTTTTTCAAGTTCCCACATAGCTATATCTGTGCCTTGGATTCTGCTTCCAGGGACCAGATCCAAGACTAGAGGTTAGCTGGTTTTCTCAAAGTCACACAGCTGTGAAGTGGCAAAGTCAAGATCAGAAGGCATGTTTGCTAATAGCACCTTTCCCTGTGTTCTATGTGTTCATGGAAGGTTCAGTTTAAATCTCAAGGAAATTATGTACAAAGCAGGGGTTCTAGAAAGTCTTGCTGGGACTGGGGCCATAGGTGTTTATGTACTGCAGTGTACTGAGGGTGGGACATGGTTCTGCCCTAATAAAAAATCAAATAAGTTAGGATTTGTATAGTTTGGGGAATCTTCTTTAAGAAAAAGAGAAAAACAATACAAATGGCAAATTAGATTCAGGGTCCTGGAAGAGGATCCTGCAAGGGAGAAGTCTGAGGTGTCACTGGACTTTGGATAAACCCATCGCTGCTCTGTTCTCATAGCCTGGGCAACAACAGCGGCACAGCTCGGCCAGCGGCCCCAATACTTTGAAGGAAAAAGAGAGTATCATGGTGAACTCTAATTCAATGTGCCTCAGATGTAGTTTTTTTTAAAATACATAATTCTAAGTTATTTAATGCCTTGAAGGATTGTTACACATTTTTAAAAGAAAATGAATTTTGATTCATTATCTCCTAAAACATCAATGTAGACCTGTCATTGCTTTTACACTGAGAAAGTGGGGCAGAATAATGACGAAGGCTACACAAATATACCCAAGGGCTAGGATAGCTGTTTGCTCTTCGTGGAAACAATTCTGATGCAACAGGTTCAGCCCCTTCTCGGGATGCCTGCATCCCAGATCTGAGTGCCAGTTCAAGTGCCAGTCCTTGTGTTTCCAATTCAGTGGTCCTATTAATGCAGCTGGGATGGCACAAGCTCGTGGACAAAAGTACTTGGGAATCTACCAGCCAGGTGAAAGATGCAGACAGAGTTCTAGGCTTCTGCCTTTGGCCTGGTCCAACCTTGGCTGTTACGGAGCGAACCAGTAGATCAAAGGGTCCCTCTCTTTCTCTCCTCTTCTTCTCTCCCTTTGTCTCTCTGTTAACACTACCTTTCAAATAAATACATCTTTTTAATTTTTTCTGAATGTAAACAGAAGTATGTTTGTGACATTTAATCCTAATACTGAAAAACGCTGGAGGCCCAGCAAGACCTCTTTTCTAGGGACAAGCTGTCAGAATTCTCAATTAGAGCAACACTACCTTTACCTTGTGTGAATTCCCAGGGTACGACAGGTTCAGTCCCAATACATGTCATTACGTTTCATGTGACAACAATCCTTAGTGAAACCTCCACAGTTCATCAGGACCCCCAGCAGCCTGACCATGCAGGTACCACGGTTAGGGGGTATTTCCCAACTGTAAGGAGCGTACCTTTAGGGTGACTTGATACTCCAACAAATCTTCCAGCTCCTTCTGCTCCTTTAGTAACTGCTTCTGCTTGGAAGCCAGGTCTTCCCGCAAATTCTTAATCTCCAGTTTCTTCTGCATTATTTCCTTGCGCAGTTCCTCTGTGTTCTCTTTCAACAGCCTCATCTTCTTCTCCATTTCCTTTAAAAGCCAAGACAACGATCAGGTGATGTTTGTGTCAGCAAGCATTGATTTACCTAACAGCTGCACCGTAAACGAGTCCATCCGCCATTTTGATCATGTTCGTTTTGACTGTGTGTGAATAATCTCTCACAAAGTTAATACAATTTATGATTTCTGACATCGTTGGGAAGGCCTGGCGATCATAGCGCACCTTGCTGAGAATTTTGAAAATTCCCCCTTTCTAATGAGTGCTCTTTTCTGATCTCCCATATTTCAAATGTGCCATTTTGCAGAATTAATTTTTATTGAATACCAAAAAAAATGTCAGAGAAAGCACTCCAGTCTGTTTTCTGGGAGCGTTGTGATTTGACAAAAGCTGATGCAAATAATCTTTGACTATCTGTGGTTTAGGGTTAGGAAGCTAAAGACAAAGACGTTCCTATCTGGAATACCCAACTCTATCCTTGTTAACTTCTGACTGTCCTCTTAACGTTACTTGTCTAGCTCATGAACATCTCCTACTCCAAACTTATAAGCAATCTTTGTTTTCCGAGTCAGATTCTCCAGAGGGCACTGTGCAAGTTATGGGATGAGTCTTCTTATGCTCAGAAAATCTACCTGTTACCAGTGGCTCAGAGGATGGATTCATGTGGTTCCTTCCTTCTCTTGCTGCTGGGAGCCAATAAAATGAATGATCCTATAACATGGAAATAAATTCAAGATGCTTTGTCCCCCCCGCCAATAAAAATATCTGTGTTGTAAATGGTGGTTAAGTGTCTGTATAGAACAGTATTCCACTCTACGTTAAAGAAGATTTTGGAAAGAAAAAAAAAAAAAAGAAGATTTTGTGAGCTGGACTCAGAATGAAACCACCACCAAAATGCTTTTGAAATACAACTATTCAGAATGCAGAAGCATTGCGCTGAGTTATGGATTTAGAATGGAGTGTAAAAAAAACAGCCCCAAGTTCCTCCTATTGCACAAGATATGCTTGCTTCTTTGTAATGTATCCTTCCTACCACGTGACACAGCCTGTTTATCACGCATTCCAGTCTTGGCTCCGTGATTTGCTTTTATCGCCCAATAGGATACTATGAACAATGATTCAAGAACAGGCTCAGAAGTGCTTATGTGTGCAACTTGCTCTCTCGAAGCTGGAAGCCCTTCCACCATCAGGTGACCCACTAAGGACATGGGATCTTAGCCAACTAGCCTGCCAACTGGCTGACATATAAATGAATCCATTCCAGCCCACCCTGCCTCAACTGAGCCAACTCAGTCCAGAACCCAGAACTCTGGGTGTTATGCAGGAGTAGTTAAGTGTTTCATAGTTACGAAAAAATTTTGGAATGACTTGAGATTGGTTCAGAAAGTCATGAGGATAATAACAATTGTAGAAAGGATTTTTAAAGTGTTGACCCCAGAATCATTTTTTTTTTCTGAAAACAAAGCGGATACTGCCCAACTAAACATAGATTCCATTAGATGCCACGTAGCCACAGCCTGTGATAGTATTATGTGTATCTAACTCCAGAGACGAGGATCGTGTCCTGTTCTTCACCACTGTCAGCAATCACGGCTTTTCGGTCTCTTGAGTGTGTTGGGACAGGGTTATGATAAACATGATTCCCAAAGGGGATGTTTGAACCTAAGCTGCATTTAATAAACTCCACTTACCCCTGGTTTTGGGATCTTCTCAAATTCTTGGAGTAACATCATTTTTTCTTCTTGTAAACTGTAAGAGAGAGAGAGAGAGACCCCAAGTTAGAAGAAGTTCAAAACTGTAGTCAGTATTGTCTCAGAGTGTCCTTCCTTACTTGTATGCCAAATGTACTGGTATTCAGTCTGACTCCCACCTGAAGGGAGCTTTCTGTGCCCTGCCTTCTGGTTACACTGTGTAGCCTTTATCAACAAAAACAGGGGCTTAACCTGTCTGGGGACTAGGCACCTGCCAACTAGAGTCAGACTCCTTGAAAGAATCTGAGCATCTTCTTTAGTTCTTTTCAAGCTATTTTTTATTGGAAAGGAAGATTCACAGACAGACACAGAATTCCCACCCACTAGTTCACTCCCTACAGGGCCGTAATGGCCAGAGCTGAGTTAATCCAAAGCCTGGAACCAGAAGCTTCTTCCAAGTGGCAGCAGAGGGCCAAGGACTTGGGCCATTCTCTGCTGCTCTCCCAGGCCATCAGTAGGGAGATGAATGGGGAGTGGAGCATCCAGGACATGAGCCAGTGACCTATATGGGATGCTGGCACTTTAGGTGGATAATAAGCCAGTTACACCCACTGTGCAGGCTCTGGGCACTTTCTTCTTGATATGTCTTGATCATGACCACCACAGCCTCCCAACTGATCCACTTTGCCTGCCCCCACCCTCAACCACTAAAGTCAATTGTCCACCCACCAAATTCAAGAATTTCTTTACCATTTAAGTGGGATCACATCACCTCCCAGCTTGATCACTTCCCATCTGATCTAGACTAAAATGGAACCTCCTTCCCACGCCTGCACAATCTGCTCTCCCAGTCTCATTGCCTGCTACTCCCTGACTTTGGCCATGGTGACCTTCTGGCTAGCCCTGTGCTCCTTGTAGACTTTTGACTTTTCTGATATCTCCAACTGGCGTCCTCGTTCTATAGATCCCTGCATAGCCCCCTCTTCACTTCCCAGCAATCTGTAGCAAGTGTTATCTTCCCAGAGAGGCACCTTACCATCCTACCTAAGATGGTCCCCACCATTTCCCTGTTGGGCATAACTTTCCTCTGTCGTATTCATCCCTTCCTGATCTCAGAGCACACACTGGCTTATTTCCCTAGCTGGACACCTCCCACCTAGGAGGGCAGGTCTTTGTTCTGTTTACCACTGTTACGACCCATGCCTTCAACAGTCCACGTATCTGGTTGGAATACAATACATACTAACATGAATAAATGACTGCAATTAATTTTTAGTCGCATTTTCATGATTTCAGATAAAAGAATTTGTTTGCTAGTTGAGCTAAGGGCATGCATACAGAGCCCCAACTTTCTCTACAATGATTCTACATCCAGGTTGGACACAAACCTTCATGGAAACCACAGAAGGCATGACTCTCCAGGTGCTCACTGGAATGGAGAAGGGTTCCCCCCACCTCCAAGAGCTCAGGTTTTACATTTGGTGGTAACTGTATTCCTGGGGTACAATATTATAGAGGAACATTGTCTTAGAGGGACTCAGATGTTCCACGGACATGAATATGCATGGATTATGTGAACATTTAAACTGAAGCACAGATTTAAACCAAGAGCTAACGTCAAGTGGATATTTACATGTGGGTATTCGAGAACAAAGGGTTTTCATAGAGTTTTTCTTCCTAAAAACTAAATGATTAAAACTCTGATAGGCACTCTTCAGACAGCCAGGAAGGAATACTGTACATCTACCTCAGGCTTGTTCGGCAGAGTTCACAGGACCTGCCTTTGGCCTTGAGGCAGACACACTTCCTTGTTCTCACCACACCATTTCCGCCTTCCTGGACACACAGGAGGTCTCCATTCCACAACCTCACCCACATCTCAGTTGCGACCATGGCGGCATGCCAAAGGAAGGTGAGTGCAAGTAAAGACCATTGATCTTCCCCACCCATTGTTGAACTTGGAAAGCAAGTGTTCTGGTTGCCAAAGCATTGGGATGGAGGCTAGTTTAATTGCACTAGACTACAGCGTGGGCCAGAAAGAAAATTCCATTATTGTCTGAGATGTTAGATTTGTTTTGTAACCATTGCGCAGCCTCGCCAAAACCTAACAGTGTTTCCTACAGGCTATGTAATTTTCACAATTGCATTCACAGGGATAACTTCAGAATTCCTATCTCTGATTCAGAACTACTTTGGGATTCCATTTTATTTTTCCAGAAAGAGCATGAGAAATAGAGAAAGAGAGGCTGATCCTTCATCTGCTGTTTCATGCCCTAAATGGCCAAAGCCAGGGTCATCCTCAGGATCTTCCACAAATGGGGGGGGGGGGGGCAGTCCAAGCACTTGGGCCATCTTCCACTGTATTCCCAGGCACATTGGCAGGTAGCTGGATTGGAAATGGAGCATCTGGAACTCAAATCAACACCCACAAAGGATGCCAGCATTCCTAAGTGGTGGCTTACCCATTTTGCCACAATGCTGACCCCTTGAATTTTTATTTTCACCTCATTTTTAGATCATTCTAGCTGTATGTACCAAAGAACTTTCAATAACTTCTGTTTCAGAAATGAAACAGTGCCCAGCAGGCACTAAGTCAGGAAGGACAGAATCCTAAAAACAACGTCATCGCTCCACTAAATACAGTTGGCATCCATAGGGAAAAAAAAATCAGAGCAACAAAGAAGTAATAGTGTAGAGCGCCGACATTGTGGCACAGCCCATTAAGCTGCCACTTGGGGCGCCAGCGTCCAACATGGGAGTGTGTGTTCATGTCCAGGCTGCTTTGCTTCTCACCAATTTCCTGCCAATATATCTGTCGGAAGCAACAGAAGACGGCCCAAGTACTCAGGCACCTATGCCCACCTGGGAGACCTGGGATGGAGTTCTAGCCCCCTGGCTTTGGCTCAATCCAGCCTCAGCCATTGGATAAATGAACCAGTGAATGGAAAATCTGTTACTTCGCCTTTCAAACTTTTTGTTGTTGTTGTTGTTAAGAGAATGAGAGGCAGTAAATGGGGACAAGTTGCTTCTTCGACTTGCTGATGCGAACGCAAAGACAGTAGTTTTATTTTAACTGTTAGGATGAAAAGGCATGTTACTAAAATGAGGTTTCGGAAATTGCTTCAAATAGAGCAGGTCTGGATGTTCTAAACAAAATAAATAATAACGGGTTGGACACAAGTGCTGCTTTATTTTCTTCTTCCAATAAACTTTTTTTTTTTTTTTGAACTTGGGCTCGTCTACTAGACTTCCTGAAGACGCCGAAAAGTTCCACTTCTCTTTTTCTTTTTGTATTAAATGACTATGGAATAAGTGCCAACAAGAGCTTTTCCAAATGTGACCAATGCAAACTTGTATAAAAAGATTCAGCTATGAAACAAAGCTGAGAACGCATGGAGTATGAGCACTGCTCATACCAGACAAGCAGATCCCTTTGGTCTATGGGCCTTGGGAGCATGGAAGTCAAGGTGTGGGTTCACCAGACTTGACTTTCATGAATTTTATTATACTGGTGTAGACTAAGATTATGCCGATAAATATGGGTCACGCTGAATTTAGGATAGGTTAGTTATGCAGCAGAGCACAGCTTAGAGCGGAGTCCCTCGGCGCTTGCAGGATGCATGCCTTGGTGCTTAGATCTGGCACGCGCATTGGCAATACTTTGTTTCTGGCGTCCAGTCCTGCCCGACGAGCAAGCTACCACCAGGGGGTGGTAACGTGTTGCCAGCCTTTGGTTACCACGGCAACTTGAGTTTCAAAATGGTAACATGAAGCTCTATGACCTTTTCGTTAAACGCATACAAAACCATCGTTTCTTCTTTAGGACATTTTAAACTAGTTATATTTCTAGTACACATTTTCCTGTTTGTTCAGAAACACTGGCTGACTTTTATTTCCTTTAAAATGTGCATTTTTTTCTAATTTATAAAGAGGAAGAGCTCAATCATATCCCCGTTGGATGGCAGTTGATCATTTTTATTTTTCCTATATCTTGTATGAGGACAAAAACTACATATGGATTTTGAATGTTTATGCGCAAAAATAAACGTCTTTAATTTTATTTTTATATAAACCTGAGGTTCCCTTGTCCATTAACCCCTAACCTTTTAAACTCGAATTAAAAATGTCGATGTTTTCCCCTCTTTATTTGAAAGACAAAGCTCTCCCACCTGCTGATTTCTCTCTCTGAAATGCCTGCATGCAACAGGTAGTACCATGCCAGTCCAAAGCTGGAACAATCCATATCCCATAGGGATGAGAGAGCTGTAACCATTAGGGTCATCACTTACACTTCTCGTGATGTCCACAAGCTGGAAGCGGAAACGGAAACAGCCAGGTTTCAAACCCCAGTACTCACGCAAGGCATCCCAAGAAGCATGCAGCATGCCAGCCATGGTGCAAACATTTCACAACTTTCCCAACTGAGCGGTGCCTCGAAGACCAAAGCTTGTCTAGATTTACTTCCTCTCTGCAACAAAACCATCTCAACCGAAGCCATGTCACCAAGAGGTTTTGCTCCTGAGGGCGACGTGATAGTTCAAGCAAGCCAGGCGTGCGAGGCCTCATGCACTCGGAGAAGGAAGACCCACACGGATGTGTGCCAGCTGTGGAGAGGCAGGCTTCTGAACCAATGTGATGACTTAGTTAAAAGTTGGCCCCAACTGCAAGGGGCTGCTGAGGGAGGCTGACAGAGGGTGACCCCGAGAGAAGATGTGGCTGACTGATGGATGGATGTGGGGTCTGGCTGAGAACGACACCCATACCAGGGGTGTGGTTCTCATGGTGTAGAGGGAATTGGAATCGTGTGGGAAGATTGTAGGATATTCCAGAGTCCCTCTGGGTTGCAGGATGGGGGCCGGGGGAGATCAGGCAGATATGTGTCTTTGGCTTTCACTGGATCTATGTGCCGTTTGCATTTCAATGATTTCAGGATGACTCTCAATTTAGAAATCTGGGATTGGGACTGGTGCAGTAGTGTACCAGGCTAAGTCTCTGCCTGCAGTGCCAGCATCCCATATGTGCACTGGTTTCAGTTGCGCTTCCAACTCAGCTCCTTGCTTATGGCTTGGGAAAGCAGCAGGGGATAGCCCAAGTGCCGAGGCCCCTGTGACCACATGGGAGACCCGGAGGAAGCTCCTGGCTCTCAGTTGTGGACTGGCGTAGTCCAACTGGCACACTGTGCAACCATTTGGGAAGTGAACCAGTGGATGGAAGACATCTCTCTCTCTCTCTGTCTCCTTCTCCTTCTGTAACTCTTTCAACTAAAATAATAAATTAAAAAAAAAATTTTTTTTACACTTGCTTGCCCTAGCAGGGGTGGGGAATGTCCAGCCTGTGGGCTATGTAAGACCAACAAAATCATTTGGTTTGATCCCTGCTGAGGCAACCAGAGGTGGGATTTGAAATTCAATATCACAAGAGCAGGCTAGCTTTTAAGTTGGTAATTGTGCATGGTTTGTGAATGAAGTTATGCAAATCCAGACGGCCCTTGGCAGGAAAAAAAGTTCTTTACTACTGCTAGGGGAGCATGAGAAGATGAGGAAATAAGTTCAGAAGGTAAAACTGGTACCTGCTGAGAGTCCTACCACCAACCATGACCGTCTGCGTGGTTGGCTCGGACTTTGTAGGAGTGCAAGTCCGTTGCTGGACTCATCCTTTCTCATGGCAATGCTAGCTTATTGGCTCCAGCATTGCTTTCTCAGATCCAGGATGGAAAGTGCATCAGCAACAGCAGGGTCCTCAGACCCAGCTATGAGAAGCTCAAAGTCACACTGGGACATCCCTGCACACAAGCAGCCTGAGTGTCCTCGTCCTCCGAGTTCACGCTGTGACCAACTGTGCTCACTGACCATGGCCTTGTTGCTCCAACTGAACAAGGCTTGTCGGAGAGCGTCAGAGTCAGCGTCAGACACACAACAGATTTGCCATCCGGATTTGAGGAATTGCCAGGAAGCAAGGCCAACTTTCGGAAAAGGCGACGATGTCAAAGCCAGGAAAAGGTCGAAAAGAATATTGGAAAATCTTGCCGGAGAAAGCTTTCAGTAAGATAGTTCCTTTTACTGCGCTTCCTAAGTCAGCTCACCGTGGTACTTAGCCACTTCATTATGAATTCATAAATGTATGCATTTAACCATTTACGATCACGAATCCCGATGTGTTCAGTTATAGATCTTATTATGAACGGAACCTTCCAATGCTGTTCTCCCTTAGCACGATTAAAGATTTTCTGTTGTATGGAAACAGAAACCAAGCGAGCAAGCCACGGAGGAAAGCCCCTTCTCTGGGGTGTCTGAAGAAGCCATTGTTCTGTAATGGCCAGTGAGTCAGAGCTTCCTGAAGAAGATGACAGTTTATTGCACTGGCCTGACAGGTATCATCTGTATATATGGATGAATACCTTCCTCTCACTGGCTTCATTTACGTTATGGGCAAGGAACTAACTACTTTGGTTGTTGTTTGTTTTCCAGAAGGGGGGTGGGGATAGGTATCTGCACCTTGACATGCTAAAGATGTGACATCAATGACATACACAACCTCTATTCCCCCCCGCCCCAGGGCTGTCAACAGCAGGAAATCAAGCAAGGGAATTGGTTCGCTAATATTTGAGGATGTGAGGGAGCCTGCCTGAGCCCAAGTCCCGTCTACTACAAATTCAGAAAGGAGACCCACGGAACACCTGTTTACACACGTACAGTTCCAGCGTTGTTCCCCATGGTCGCTGAGCACCGTAGCTTACATCAAGTAGCTCAGCGAACGGTGTGTCCACCTATACCTAAAACGCGAGCGTTTTTTCCTTTTGCTTTTTTGTTCTTTCTTGGCAGGAATACTTGGAAAGTTTAAGCCATTTAAATATCAGCTGATTTATGTTCCTCTTAGCCTTTCTTGGAAATGTCAAGCATTCATAGTTTCAGGACTAATGAACAAGTGCCGATTGTTTTAATTTCATTATTTTCTCAGCTGAAAGGAGCGCTTACAAGAGGCACAGAAATAGCTACTCTGTCTTTTTATAGGTCTCGCTGGCCAGGCTGAAGCCAGTTTAGATCGAAAGAGAAAAAGCAGCACTAAATTCTCTTGATTCAATGGGCTTTCTTTGCCCCTTCTACATGTGAAAAAGCAGACCCCAAAGAGAGGGGTCACAGCCCAGAGCATATGCAGTCTGGCACATCAGTCAAGGTTTCTGCTTATCTCCAAGCAGGACGGAATCGCAGTTTCACCATCAGCAACCACCTACTCTTTAAAAGCAGCCAGGGAAAATTCTGCCACCTTAAATGGTAACAGATTCGAGGAGAGATGGTTTGGGTTTCTCTCCAGCACCGGGCACAGCAACCCACTGGGCACAAGACCCGAAATGCACTCATGGTGAAATGCCATGTAAATCACGCAGCTTGCTGGGCGAAGGCTCCCACCTGCTTTGCTGTACTCCACAGGAGGGATGTCAGAGAGGGGGGGAGAGCTGAAAAGTGACCTTTGCCCCTTTAGCAATAAACTTCTGCTTTGGTTCATTAAAGGACAACCTTTAGATTGGATAGGGAAATGTGTTAGACATGCTCCTCCCACCCCTGTACACACACACACACACACACACACACGGTACAGCTTTCAGCTTTCAGCTTTCATTCTCCATGCCTAAGGAAGGCTGACGATCAGGCTTCCACTGAGTTTGTATTAGAGCACTGGGGTGACGCGGATGTGACCTTCACTTAGCTCATTGGGGTCTTGGCTTGGGAAGTACATGTGAGAAATCCTCGCCCCACAGACAGGTGTCCAGGTACTGTCGCGTCCCTGGTGGACTGGCAAGGACGGGTAGTCACGGGTTGGACTCTTGGGCTGCAGCTCCCAAGCCTTATGGCTTTGCTCACATGTCCCAAAACCAAACAACCAGCAAGAACCACCACCCTGAGGGCATGGAGAACTTGTTTTGTTTTCCCTGAAGTAACCTAACTTGGTCAACGGCTATCTATTTTTGAAGGAATCCAGGGCAAGAACTACGCCCACACAGCCACATCATACTCCTCGCGGCCCCCAGTGGCATCCTAATGTCCTTGAATGATTGCCATGGTGCGGCTGCTCTGGGTTCCTGCTGCAGGGACCCGCGCACTCACCTCTTCAGCCTGTACTGGTTATGGTACTCCCTCTCCTTCACGGCATTGAACTCGTTCTGATACTTGAGGAGTTGCTCTCTCATTTTGGACACCTCCGTCGAGAAGGCTTCCGGAAAGTTGTCTGCCTGCTGCAGGTGGAACTGTTGCTGCTGGATTTGCTCCGTGAAGCGCTTGGCATTCTGTAGCAGCTGGACCTCGGATTCCTGCGAGCTGGGGGAGAAGGAGAAGACAGAGATGGGGTGCGGTGAGAAGAGTGTGCCCCTCAGTACTCTCACCGGCTCCTGGGGGCATGGGGGGTGGCTAGCAAGTAGGGTAGGGGTCATGAGCATGACTGCTCCCCGTTCCTGGGTCCAGTCCAATTCAGTGATGCTTTAATGACAAGTAAGATGCTAACAGCTAAAGGTTGATGGGGCTCAGTTCTTGGTCTCACCATGTAGCTAGAGGAGCAACAGCTGGAAATTAGGAGCTAGAATACCAGGCAGCAAGTACTATCATTGGTGTCTAGGTTCGGACAATGGGAGATGGCAGAGGAGGGGTTAAATTCAAAGCGAACGTGGCATTTGCACTTGGAAGAATAGTCATGACTTACAAGGTGGGTTAGAGCAGAACACAACCTCCCCATGCCCATGTCTGGCCCCCTACCCTGACCAACACCTGCCCCAAAACTTCTCCAACAGCCCTGGTTTTCTTGAGTTCTTGTAATATGAGTTTGGGAAACTCTCATTTCTGCCCACCCCTCCCACTCGCGCCCATGACAATAAGCAAGAAACTTCTAACGGTATTTTATTAGGGAACTAGGAAGAAAAAAAGCATCTTTATCAAGTGACAGACATCAATTGTTTTACAGATTTCTGAACCTAATTACAACAGAGGGTTGGAGTTGGACTTGAATATCACAATGGAGGGGGTTCCTGGAACCATGATGTCCCGTGGCCTTGGCCTTGTTTGGGAAAGACACTAAGTATATAGTAGGAGCAGATCTGAAGGGAAATAGCCATTACCCTCGCTGGAACGGCCAACGTCTTCTCCGGCTTACCTTGGCTGTAGGTGAGCAGTGGCCCTAGCCTTCCTTACGACCGTGATTGGCCTTTCTCGGAAATCCCCGGGTCAGCTCACTCTCTCTCCTAAGCAGATGCAAGCTCTTGCCATCCACACTTTGAAAATCAGCATTCTCTCGTGTTGGGTATGCTCCAACAAGAGAAATCTTCAGATTTCAGCTGGCTGGCAGAAATGCCCTAATCACACCCATATCAACACAAGTGGCCAGCTCTGCCAATGTAATCAAGCTGGAGTATGTCATCTGTCTCCACACATTTGGGAGAACATGTATGGGGATGACATGTATGCCAGGGCCACCGTCAGGAACCAGACCATGACGGCAGTGGCTACAATGCTACCAGAGTATATTGTTCCCATTCATGGAAAATGGCATTATTCCCTTACAAGTCCCTATTGATCTCTGCCAATTCACAGTTATCGGACCTCCTTAACATGATAACCTTCAACTCTTGCAATTGTTAAGGCGTTGGCTTGGGCCTCGGCACCTGTTTCTCCGTAGAGAGGAGGGCACGCTGGTTAGGGTCAGGTATCAAATGGCCGGCTGTCCACGTGTATTTGAGACACGAGAGGACTTGCTTGAAAATGTTTATGGAGAGGCAGCCACCTGACCCAGTGGTGCAGATCCGGCTAAGATGCCAGCATTCCACATTGGGATGTATGGGTTTGATTTTTTGTTTTGATTTTTGCCCTGGCAGCTTCCTGCCAAAGCAGATCCCACGAGGCAGCAGTGATGGCTCAAGTCACTGGATCCCTGCCAGCTAAGTGGGACACCTGCATTGAACTCCTGGTTCCTAGCTTCTGCCTGAGCACAGCCCTGCCTATTGTGGGTACTGGAGGAGTGAGCCAGCCAAAGGCAACATATCTTCTTTCTTTCCTTCTCTGTCTTTCTGGCTGTTAAAAAAAAATGTTTAAGCTCATGGAAAAAATTGGGATGAAACTCTTCTAACATGGTTTCCATGGTGAACTCATTCCACTTCAGTGCCATACTTCTACTCTCTGGCTTGCCGTTCCTACCCTCCAGGGAGTGGGAATGTGAGAGTGGTGGCTGTTCATAGAAGCCGGGGGAGGTAAATTGGAGCATAAGTGGTTTTAAGACCAAGCGTGGAAGCAGAAAGAAATAACATGGCCTTGACTGTGTGTCGTGGGGTCTAAGAAGCTGAGCTCAGAACACACAGCAAAACCACCCTCGGTTCTAGGAAAGAGCTGTCCAGAAGGGAGGAGGCACTGCACAGTTCCCTGAGCTACAGAGGGATTCCTGGGGCTGCCCCGGACTTGCCTGGAGCTTTCTCCCCACTAAACAGCATGAAGTGTATTGACGATTACCCTAGACTTTCCATCTCCACCTTCTGTATTGCTCTCTCTCAAGGACGTTGCACAGAGATGTAAGCGAGGGCTTGCAGGGTGAGGAACAGCAGTAGGACAGGCTTTCTCCTTGCTGGTTCACTCCGCCCTGCACCCCTTCACCTCTCCCACCACCACCCCCCCAATAAATCATAGAGCAGATGCTCCAAAAATGGTATTGCATTACTTGGCTGGAAGACAATACCTGTTGTGGACTTAGGGACATGGGACTTAGCCAAGATGTGAGTAGCCTTTGGATAGCAGGGAGAGGTGAGAAGTAGAGAGAAGTCACAGAAGATGAAAGCTGGGGTTGTCACAGAAGCTACAGCTACAGGTGAGGAGGAGCAGAGGGGGAGTCCCACAGTACACACCATCCCCATCCCATCCGGGACCCCTCTCTGTCCCCCTGTGGCTTTGATGGTTGGTTACTACGCATTCCAATGGCACCTGGGTTCTTTCCTTGAGGGCTAACCCTGGCCACATGGATTTGTTTGGCTTCTGGAAGGACCAGGTAGAAGTGCCAGGAACTCATCTTTCCCCTCAGGACAATCCTTAACCAGTGAGGGAAGCGAACTGGAGCACCAACATTTACCCTAGTTCCCCACAGCTGGTGGAGTGGCAGGTGTGTTCTACACAGCTGCTCAGAGGGTCCGCTTCGAGGCCCCACAGAGTAAACCAGCAGAGGACCCCAGCTCCAGCCAAATGCCTCCCTCTCTCTTCTCCCCAACCATCTCATGGCTCTGTCTCCCTTACTTCTCAGATTGCCTGAACTCAAGCCTTGCCTCAAGTCTGCCTTTAGGGGGAACGTGAAGACGGGCTCCATTACCAGTAAGATGCATGCATATGATATAAGACGCCTGTGTGTGGGCAGACAGCATACCTCATCACAGTGTCATGCAGGAACGTGTACTTGGCCTTTAACTCTGCCATTCTGGTTCCATGAAGTTTTCCTGTAGCATGCAACTAGCAAAGAGAACATAAAGTCCCTGTCAGCCATCGTCTTCTGTGCACAGGGGTAGAAGACAAAACAGATAGCTAGAAATGCAAATGCATGTTATAAAAACTTTCAGTTGGATATGAGAGAGGAGATATATGAGGTAATGTGGTTCACTGGAAAGACGCTGAGTATTTATTGAAAACATTGTCGCTTGTGACACAGATGTCCCATACGATCGCCAGTTTGAGCTCTGGCTGCCCCACTTGTGATCCAGCTCCCTGCTTTTCCACCTGGGGAAGGATGATGGTCCAAGTGCATGGGACCTTGCACACACCATGGAGTCCAAGATGGAGTTCTAGGCTCATGGACCAAGATGGAGTTCAGGCAGCCCAGCCCCAACCATCTAACCATTGCACTCATTTGGGGAGAGAGCCAGCAGACACAAATTCATTCTCTCTCTGCCTTTCAAATAAATATTCTGTTTGGCCTTGGAAGTTTTCTAGACTTGAACAGTCTATCCCCTCTCCAGACTGTGACTACTTTAGCTACCAACTCGAGGCGTTGAGTTAAACCCTTCTGGTTCTGCAGAACAAATAGCCAAGTTCAGCAAGTCATTTAACTGGTGCCAGTTGCAAGCATAGCCATTCATAGATTGAGGGAGGTAAAATTTACCAAACGCCTGTTGGGCGCAGGCATTGTCCATCAGTTCTTTCATTCTCAAAAAACATTTTTGCAAGGAGGGAAGCATTAACTCAAGGTTAGATGAGCGAAGGAAATTTGCTTGAGATTAGGGATCCAGAGAGGAAGCCGAGTGGGAATTTAAAGTCAGGTGGTCCAGCCCTGGCAGCCACTCCCCTCCCTTCACTGCCTCTGCTGTGGGAGCACCGAGGAATGGTGACTCAGTACCCACGAAGTTCTCTTTGTCTCTTTTTCATTACTAATCAGGGACCTTCTGACTTATTTTCTCTGCATTAGGCAATAACCAAAGAACAGCCTACCACATCAAACACCTGCGTTCTATTTTATTGAAAGTCATAAATTCTAAGAGTGTTTGCCTCGGGTTGGACTTTAACTGAACTGCAAAGGGCCAAGACGCAGAGCCCAAGCAAAGGCTCCTGTCTGTCACCGTGCATGTATTCTCACCTCCCACACATTTCTTGCATCCCGATGTGTTGCTCTCCCTTCCCTGATCCCACCACCAGTCTATGTTCCATCATCTCAGCTAGACCATTGCAAGCCTCCACCGTCTCCCTCCTTCCCAAGCCCTGCATCCTCTCCGGGAAGAATCTTACAGGCAGTGGATGTCTGGCTCTGAGATGGAGGCATCCCATAATAGAGTGCCTGCATTTGAGTTCCAGTTCTGTCCTGATCCCAGCTTCCTGGTAAGGCAGAGCCTATTTCAGAAACAATAGGGGCTGGTTCAGATAACTGCGTTCCTGCCACTCTTGTGAGAGACCTGGATTGAGCTCCTGGTTCCTGACTTGAGTCTCACCCAGCCCTCGCCATTGCAGGCATTTAGGGAGTGCACCTGCCGATGAGAGATTTTCCTCTCCATCTCTGTCTTTCTACCTGTGTTGGGGTGGAGGGGGCGAGGGAAGGAAGGTGGGGGGGGGGGGGACAGGAGACAGAAGGAGAGAGAGAGAGAGAGAGAGAGATTATCTCTCTCCATCCCAAATAAATAAGTACATTTTTTTAAAAGCTCATACATAGAATACCTATATCCTAAATTCTTCTTAAAGGTACCACTTGATGGCTCACTGGGGAGGCTGATAAACTGGTGACGCCAATGAAGACAGAGCAGCAAAAGGTTAGCAAAGCTGTGAGGGTGAGGAATAGTCAAAGGGGGCCCTGCTCAAAATGCCACTTGGTGTTGGTCCTCCAGGAACAGCTGTGCAAAAACAGCTCAGTTCAGGAGTGATGAGAGGGGGGACTTCCGAGTCATCCATCCCTGATTTAAAAGTGGGGCGGATACGTAAACTCCTAAACTTCCAAAACTGTTCCTGAGTCACACATAGACCCAATGACAAAGGCAGAAAGCTGATGGTTCAGTGAGATTTAAACACAACCTGTGACCAAGTGCTGACTGACTAACATGAAGCCATGTGATCTCATTGGCTAACCCCTACGAAGCCAGGCTCACAAGTAAAACCAAGAAAATAAAATAAGCAGAGGCATGAGCTGGTACATCCTGTGGGGGAAATACATTTCACAGCGTTACTTTATCCTAATCATTAAACACATGCATGAATGGCACAAGCAGTGACAGCAACAAAAACCTGATGTAAAAGTCAGGATGTAAAAGTTACAGTACACTACCTAAGATATCCAGTGTTCAGAAAAACGTGTGAGATGTTCAAAGAAACAAGAAAGAATTGTTTATTCCTTATGCAGGAAAACAAACCAGGAACAAGCCATACAACAGCAGCTTTAGCCGAAACAGGGGTGGGGTTTTCATATGTGTCATAACATGGATTAACCTTGAAACCACCGATAAGCGAAAGGGACATATAAAAGGTCACATTTTGTAATAGTACGTACTTATGAGATATCCAGAAAAGGCAGTGCTGCTTACAGATAATAGCTGCTAACAGACACAAGGTTTCTTTTTGACACATAGTGGGACTATTCTAAAATTAGAAAGATAACCATTATACAACTCCATATATATAAATACTTAGGGCTACTGACAACGCCCAAGATACATGCATTTTATGATATGAATTTCATAACTCAAGAGAAGTTTTAGAGAATTTGACTAGAAAGCAAGCATTCCAGAATAAGGGAAAGGATACACTATTATAATATTTTTATTAAAAAAATTTTAAATTGAGTGCTAATCATGAGTATGAAATCATGGCTTTTTTGTTTGTTTGTTTGAAGAAATGCCTCTTTGTCTATTAGAAGAATCTAGCAACAATGTAGCAATGAGCACACCCAACACCCACACTGGGGTCTTTAATTTCCCACTCAAGAAACCCTCCATGTCAGAGAAAAGGTAGGCTTCAGGTCTGAGGCAGACACACAGTGAAACTGCAATGTCTTGTGCAGGAAGTAGGAACCTGCTGTTAGTTTACACACGAACTAGAGAACCACAGGGGTAAGAGCTAAGGCGTGGCAATGAGGCTTTCTAGAAGGCATGATTGTACCGTTTTTGCATTTTTAATCTCAATTGTATTTTCTAATAAATTTGTCTTACAAAAAAAATTTTTTAAGTAAATAAATAAATGTCCACTGGGAAGATTGCACTTCAACTTCCTTAAAAGTAAGAAAAAAATCACACTTTGGATGTTCAGCAACGAGGGGCTTGTTTGTGAGGCTGTCCAATGTCCCTTCAAGCTGGTGCGCGCCTCATTAGAGATGTTACATTCTATAAAAGTTGTATTCCATAAAAATGCTTCAGTCATGAACAGTACTAGACGTGGAAAATAATGGTGGCCTGATACAAATGGGTACAGAAACCAAGTCTTTCACATCCAAAAAAAAAAAAAAATGCACAGTCTAACAAATATGGCATAGAGGCCAATCTGAAATGGTCAAAGAGTACACACAGCGAAAGGTTAGATATAATGTCACGAGTTCATAAACACCATTCCACAATAGACGCTTGTGTTTCTGAGTCGCCTCATTACTGATTGTGACTGCAAGGAAACATTTACTCTGGAGCTAAAAGTTTAACAAGAGTTCATGATTCATGGGTGACATATAATAATACGGAAAAAATGTCAAAAATTGAACTCCTAGCACAGTCCAGGGAAACTAAGAGCTCAGCAAGAGTTTTCACCCCCGGAGAATCCTCTGGAAGGGGGTCACCCCAAGGGAACAATGATACGCTTGTGTGGGGAGCCGGGACTGATCCGAGCGGCCATGGCTCTCGGCCTGCCCTGTTCTCGGGGCTTCGTGGACATCACCTGCTGGTTTGCCCTCATTCTAGGAAACACTTGGCATGCTTTGAGCAGCAAGACAAAACGGAAGTCACCCATTTTTATCCTCCTCCTCCTCTCCCTTTTACCTCTAGAAATAAACAACATAGCCACTTGAACTAAGCTCTGGGCATGAGGTCCTCAATTCTTGGACATTTTACTTGGTTGTTCTGTCAAACCATAGCTTCCTCATTCATGAACCAAAAACCTGGCCACCCAAACTGTCTTCCTCATCAATGGACAATATTTGTCCTTACTTTGTTCCCCCAGATCTTAAGAACAAAGTTTTTCTTTCCTCTAGGGTAAGGCCAACCCATCCATTTTTGCTCCCAAATATATATATTCTCTCATCTCTTTCTAGGTGTTAAAGTCATCAGCCATATCTTTTCTTTCTCATAAGCTCTGCTTCTCTGCTTTTTCCGCCTCAGTCTAGTATTCTACCCGAGTCTACCACAAATGGACATTGGTTTGACTTCCATTTCTGCTGTGTTTTCACTTGTGTAGCTACGAGTCCTATGTGCCTATTCGTGCGTCAGTTCCTTTAGTCATAAAAGGAAGAAGAAAATAGCCATCATTCCCTGAGATGATGTGAAGATACACAGGGATTGCTCTATATGCAACATTTTTGTGTAGCATCTTAGCGTAGGAATAAGGGCGGACTGTAGCCATTTTATTAGGATCCTCAAATTATAATGTTGCTCATCTTTGTCATTTAGAACACAAGACAACAATCCCCTTGGATGGGGCGTTCCCAATGAATGTTCTCGACGGATAGACAAGGAAGTCTTTCACAGCTAATCACAGAAAGGTTTTTTTAAGAAAGAACAAAAAGTCCAAAATGCAGCTTTAACAACCCCTCCTCCCCTCACCCCAAACACTTCCTAGGATACATAAAATGGAACTTGGAGTGGAATATGGGAATGTTTGAGTGACACTGTCACTTTTCTTGGCAGTCTTCTTTGGATAAGCCACTTATTTCTGTTGTTGTTGTTGTTGTTAAATTTAATTCAGAGTACTTTATTCTTTTAGATTTCATTAAATACGACATACCGTTGTTTTCCCTGATTGAAATCTTGGTTAGTTTATTGCCAGCATAGAGAGGTTTTTAATTTTGTTCACTGCAAGTATTTTGTTTGACTGTATAAATAGAAGCCTGACCTTGGAAGCATGCTGCAAACCTCTTGCTATGCTCAGCATAGGTTCTGTTTTGTTCACTTAACATGAGCATCTAGAACATGGTTGGATACTAAAATAGTTACCAAAAAAAAAAAAAAATTAATGGTCAAGGCCATCGTGTCACATACTTCCCCACAAGGGCACTGCTGCTGTGTTGTGGCAGGGACCGTTTCACGGTCCCAGGAATATTACACGGTACACAGCACACAGTAGGTGCTCAGCATATGTTTAAAGAACATACTGGCAGAAGGGCGCAGGTGCCACATAATTGGCTGAGCATGTCAGCTGAGGGTATCTCCATGTGGCTTGCCCTGCTCATACTGGTAGGTGCAAAATGCTCATCAGAGATATTGCTGAGGAGATGCGATGCAGCCAGGCACAGAAGCACCAGCAGCAGCCTGACATGTGCTTGAAAGTATAAAAGGCAAAAGGACATGCCCTTGGCATTGGATTTCCACGGTGGGTAGCCGTATACAGAATACACATTCCCTAGACAGTCAGAAATGGCCTATTGAGAGCCTTTGAGTAGAACGCTTGTCCAATACTTCCTTCTTCAACATGTTAGCCAGGGGAAATCCCTGATCCACAGGGTCAACTCCAAAGATACAGAACTCAGTCCACAGCTAAGCTAATACAGAGAATCTTAGTAGATGCGTGGGCCCAGCTTCAAACTCCTGAATGAAGTAGAAAATCTAATAGGTTATTTGAGTGTTTGATTCGCAACAATCCTTTTTGACTTTTAAACATTTTATTTGAAGAGGGATGGAGGGAAGGAGGGAATGGGAGAAGAGAGAGAGAAACAGACAGAGAGAAAGGGTCCCCAACTCTTGCTTCATTCCCCCAGTGCCCACAAAAGCAAGGGCTATGTTGGACCAAAGCCAGGAACCCAGGATTCAAGCTGCATCTTTCACACAGGTGGCAGGAAGCCGTGGACTCACACCGTCTTCTGATGCCCCCCAGGGTGTGCTGGAAGAACAGAACCCAGAACTAATCCCGGGCTCTCTGCTACAGGTGTCCCCAGTGCTGGCCTGCCTATTGTGGCCAATGCGTGCTCCTCTGAGCCCCAACCTCAACGCACTTGTTAGAGCGAAAGCTACAGTTTTTTTTTGATAACTAAATAAGTATTATACAATGCTACACTTACGCCTAAATTTAGCTCCTCAGCTTCTTCTAGTTTATGCACTAATACAAACCGGTTAGCCATTTATAAATCTCTTTAAATACTGTCATTAATTTGTACCAGAAAAACAGCTATTACCCATGATAATTACATAACAGATTATGCTGAAATTTCCTTAGAAAAGGGAGGGATACTCGGAAATTCACAGTTTCCAAGAAATCTGGTTTATATGAGACTTGAGAGCCCTAGTTCTGTAGATATTCTTAATTTTTGAAAAGGCTCAGAAAATCTTCTAACATCACTTAAATGTAAGCACAATCTTTTAAGCTTGCCAGTTTCAATAGCCTACCAAAGTAAAATAAAGAAAAACTTAAAAACCAGTTTAAAAAACAGATTCTAACATTTCACCAAACACAGCTGTTTTTAGTTCACTAAGCTGACTATTACCAAATATTTTAATGTGTTTTCTGGCACACATAAATAACCCCATTTCATGGAAATGCTGCATTTCCTGCTATTACTGGTTGGTTATAACAGTTTAAGGACATACAACCATTTATACAGATTTCTTTATCAGCAAGAGAAGACAAGATAATCTTTAGATCACTTAATATATGTTAGATGGACACTAATCCATGTTACATTATCTCTAATTTCATGCCAGAGATAAACAGACTCTGCAGATGTTTGGGGAATACACAGTTTTTTGTTAAACTAGCAAATTTGTTGGAAACATTTAAAATTGTTGGATTTGTCATAAAAATGTGAGTTAGCTCCACTTAAAGTCATTAAATTTGACGACACTGGGTTCATGTGCCAACATTGTACCAATCAAGTGGTGTGTTCAGCACAGGCCCACCTTCAGGGGGCACAAAGGGGCTGCCCTGTTGAAAAAGGAATACACATGTGGATGAAGACGGGTTACTGCTGGGGATTTTGTAGGCATTCATTTGGGATGGTGACCGTGTGATATATGCCAGCCAACTGAATCAGAGAACGGCTCCATTACTAAAAGTCTCGCACAGATCTTTGGAATGCCTGTTTCCTTGGGATCGTATCTGTCAGCCTGGCCCATTTCTACACCTCCCTGAGCCGAAGGCTGTACTGATGTGTCACCTGATGTTTACAATTTGGTGTTTTACCCTTCGTAGAGTGGGTGGCTTTGGTTGGGATGCCCAGGTCCCGTGGTGTAGGTCCTGGGTTTCATATCTTCTAGCTTCCCGCTAACAGAGAGTCTTGGAGACAGCAGGTGGCTCCCTGGTACTCACATGGAAGACCTGGACCAAGTTCCTGGCTCCTGGTTTTGGTCCTGGCTCATTCCTACCTTTTGCAGGCATTTAGGGGTTGACTCATACATGAACTCTCTCTTTGTGTCTGTGTCAGTGTTTCTCCCAACACATTAAAATTTGTAAAAATAAAGATTTGACTGTTCTCTCATCCCACCTTTTGATAATTTTATGAAAATCTTGTACAAATATGTTTCAGATATTGTGATTTGCACTGTTTGAACTTTATATTGCAATGTTTTGCTTCTCAGATTCTTACATGTGCTTTTATTTCAGTAAGATACGCACCATAAACCAGAAAAAAAGGTGAAAAGATACTATAAAGACACCATGAAAAAATGGTATTGGCAAGCCATATTTTGTTGGGGTTCAAAAACAGGAAACTGCCAGTTGACATCAAGAACCTATTTCTTATCTACAAACACGATCTCTTTGGCGCTGTACTTTGAGTTCAATAGAAAAGCAAATTGTGGCTTGAAAGGGAAATATAGATAACATGATAAACAACTTGTTCCAGCAGTTATTGTGTGAGCAGGGGTTTGAGCCAGATAGGAAGCAAATATCCAGTAACACAATCTGATGAGTACATTATTTCCAGGCAAGTCAAATACCAGCAAGTCAGGAATTCTATCAGGGGAGTTGTGGAGACAAAAATAACTTCTTCAGAAATTGTGTTCTTTGTGATATGTGGAAAGATGGTTCCCGGGAAGGTGGGAACCACTCTTGCACATTTAATTCTGTCTCCTCAAGTTCCTACCCTAAAGCACCCACAAATTCTTGTTGGAAAAAAATGAATGAGAGAGAATACACAAATACCTAAGAAATGCGGACATGCCATAAGTACTGACTAAACAATTCATACTTTTAACTAGTTGGTATTTTCCAATGAATATGTAAGGGCAACTAACTTGTTCCATATCAAAACTAATGCTTAACAATTGATTTATTTATTGGGAGCTTGTTATGCGTCACGTACTCTTAGATAAGTTATTTCATTCAATGCTCACAACAACCCCATGAACTAGGCATTGCAACCCAAGGACCACAAAAACATAAAAACAGAACTCGGTAGGGTGAGAAACTTGAGCAAAGTTATAAAGCCGGCCAAGACTTGGTGAAGATTTGACTTCAATCCTACCGTGTTACTCGGTTTTAAACAAATTGGAGAATCTCAGAAATGAGGAACCTAATCTGGTGGGCGACTTGGAGAGAGTGTGAAAGACGTTTGGAGAACTTGAGTCATTTAGGCTGGCAGGCATAAAGGGCATTAGCGTATAGACAATGCGCGCAGGGAGAGAGTGTGTCAAACGGAGGCTGTTGAGGCAAGATATAGTAGCTAGTTTCACTGTCACTGTTTGGAACCAAGAGACTAGAGTAAAAATTAATTATTAAAAAAAAAACAGAAGGGACAGGAGAATTATATCGTGACATGCATGTAAATCCAACCATTTAAAGCACACACCTTCCTAAATTTTATAAGATATACAACCATAAGGAAAGGTATGCACGGATACAAAGAAAGTATTCACTTTCAAATAGAGTTACTATGGGAAAAGTGAAGAAACCGGGCAGAAACTCTAAGGATTAGAAGCCAGACCTGCACACACTAAGTCTATCAAAGGGCATGGACAAGAATGTTTCAGTAGCATTATTTGTAACAGATAAAAAAAAAAAGTAGAAGCAATCCCAGGATCCACTAGAAACGCAGTACACAAGCAGAGGTGTAAGAATTCAACAGCAAAATACTTGTGATCCAGTGGAAGGCTTTGACAAATACGACACGGAGTGAAAAGAATTTTAAGCAGAAAAAGAACAGATTGTATAGGATTCTGTTTACATCACGCTTCGAAAGCAGCTAAAACCACAGTATTGGTGCTTGTGAATTCAGGCTCAGGTGTTAAAACCAAACAGCAAAGAAAGGACAAACAGAGCAGTTAGGATAAGCACCCACTTTGGGGTGAGTGAGAGGGCACAAGAGGAATTTCTGGGAGGTAAAAATGCTTTCATTTTCAACCTGGGTGGTACATATTTGAGTACATGATTCAAATCATGTGTTTAAATTCGGGCTCTCTGATGCAAGCAGACAACTTCCCAATTGAGAAAGAACAGAAACCATTAGGAGACAGTCTAAGTTTTATAAAATTTAAGTTATGAACACTTAACATCAGGAAAGGATCCCAAGATGTTAAAGGTAGCAGGATTTTATTCAAGAGCAACGAAACAAAGTCCCATTCAAAGTGGACAAAGAAACTCAAGGAGACAGCTCACCAAACAGGACACGCCTATGGCCTCTCGCAGGTGTAAGGATGCTCAACATTACTGATCGTTAAGGAAATGCAAAGCCAAAACACAACGAAATCCTACTCCACACAGACCGGGATAGTATTTAAAAAATGGAAGACAAGCGCTGGTGAGCCTATGGCAAAATTGGAGCCCTTATGCATGGCTAGTGAAAACAAACAGGAAGGTGCTTCCTCGGGAAAATCAACACAGAAGTTCCACACGACCCAGCAATTCCCCTTCTGTGTAAATACGGAAAAGACCTGAAAACAGGGACTTGCGCAGATATTTGTGCCTGAAATTTCCTAGCAGCACTGCTGACAACAGCTAAAACTGGAACTGATTCAAATGCCGGTCAACAGACTGAGAAGATGTGAAGTATACAGACCCCAGGAAATCCAGTCGGAAAAAGGAATGACATCTTAATATATACAACAGCATGGATGCACCTTCAAGACCATGTAAGTGAAATGAGTCAGCGACCAATAGCTACCTAGGATAAGGTTTCACTCATGTGAAATACCTAACATAGTCACATTCTTTAAGACAAAGTAGAACGGTGGTTACCAGGAGCTGGGTTGGTGTGGCATGAAAAAGGAAGTCACTGGAACAGATTGACAATGATGATAGTTGCATAGCAACGTGGCTATACCGAATACTATTCAGCTACATTTGAAAATGGTTGATATTGAGCTGGTGTTGCAATATAATGGGGCAAACTGCTACCTGGGACGCAGGCATCCCACAGGAGTGCCAGTTTGCGTCCTGGCTACTTCACTTCCAATCCAGTTTCCTGCAGACGGTCTAGGATAAAGCAGTGGAGGATGGCCCAAGTACTTGGGTCCCTGCCACCCTCATGGGGAATCCCTAAGGAGCTCCTGGCTCTAGCCCAGCAACGTTTTTGGTTTTTGTGGCCATCTGGGGAGTACACCAGCAGATGACAGCTTTTTTTTTTAAGATTTATTTATTTTTATTTGAAAGGCAGATTTTACCAAAACAAGGAGGGACCACCTGCTGATTCATTGCCCCAATAGGTGCAGTGGCCAGAGCTGGACGTGTCTGAAGCCAGGAGCCAGCAGCTTCTTCCTGATCTTCCATGTTGGCTCAGGGTCCTATGGACTTGGGCCCAAGCTTTGTTGCTTTCCAGGCCACAAGCAGGGAACTGGAAGTGTAGCAGTTGGGACATGAACTGGTGCCCATATGAGATGCTGGTTCTAGCAGGTGGAGGATTAGCTTGTTATATCACCACACTTATCCTGGAAGATCTTTTTCTTTCTCCCCTTCTCTTTCAAAATAAGTGAATAAACCTTTTTTTTAAAAAAAAGATTTTTTTTAATTGCAAAGTCAGATATACAGAGAGGAGAAGAGACACAGTAGAAAATCTTCTGTCCAATGGCTCACCCCCCCAAGCCGCCACAATGGCCAGAGCTGAGCTGATCTAAAACCAGGAACCAGGAGCTGTTCCAGGTCTCCCATGCAGGTGCAGGGTCCCAAGGCTTTGGTCTGTCTTCGATTGCTTTCCCAGGCCACAAGCAGGGAACTGGATGGGAAATAGAGTAGCCAGGATATGAACTGGTATCCTTGTGGGATGCCAGCACATTCAAGGCGAGGACTTTAGCCGCTAGGCTACCGCACTGGGCCGTGAATAAATCTTTAAGAAAAAGAATTTAAATGATATATTTTATATGTTTATTTTAACCATAGTGTAAAAATACTAGGGTTTCTATGCTTTTAGAAAATAAAGTATTTAATCTATAATTAAGTTTTAAAAGGTTAATTTGAAGACAGAGAGAAAGAGAGTTCAATCCTGCTGGTTCACTCTCTAAATGGCTACAATGATTAGGGCATGGCCAGTCATGTAGCCACTCTGTAGCCAGAGTTTGTATATTCTACTTCCTGCATTTTTATATTTCTATAGAGCTCTGTCTTCATCCTGCACATTCTGGAAACACGACGGTCTGTGGACGCTCAGCACTCGTGCAATCAAGCTTAAACAGGGCAGGGTGGGAAAGATAAACATGCCACTTGCGTGCAACAAAGTTTCAGGTTTTTGCAACTCTTTCATCCTAACCACTTCCTGTTCTTCTTTGCCAGTGGGCAATGTTGGGGTGTCGGCAGTTAGGAAGGTGGGTTAAGAGGCTGAGGTAAGCTTAACGCATGAGATAGCAAGTGTGCCTTTGTGCTTAGGTGGCATCATTCCAGCAGGCTGGCAGTTATCCAGCCAACACTATAACCTGCTTGGTGATCTAACTTGGAAAAAAAAACGCCAAAGTTGCCATTCTGAGATTAGCAAGAGGAAAGGGCAATGCCTTGGCACGGCGGAAGGGTATTGGGATGCCTGACAACGGTGCACCTGTTGGACCCCATTCCAAGGCAACGAGCCTCTGTCCAAGCTTGGCTCTGGCCTGAAATTCAAGTTACTGTGAAAAAGAAAAGTGATTCTTTTTTTAAAATTTATTTAAAGTAAGAGTTTTGGGGGTGGGACAAAAAGGATGAGGGTAGGAGGGAGAAGAGATCTTCCATCAGCTGGCTCACTCCTTAGATGACTGTAAAGGTTGGACTGCACCAGTCTGAAGCCAGGAGCCAGGAACTGGGTCTCCCACGTGGAGGGCAGGGAGCCCAAGCACTTAGGCTCTGCTTCACTGCTTTTTTTTCAGACCGTAAGGGAGCTGGATCAGAAATTGAGTAGGCAGGACATGAATCACACCCAAATGGGGTTGCTAGCATTGCATGTGGCAGCTTCACCCATTATGCTACAATGCCGCCCCCTTAAATAGTTGTGTATTTTGTCGGTGATTTCACTGTATATGATCTCTGAGCACAGTGCTATAGTGCTGTGTAACAACTGGAGGCACAAGAAGTGGGGAACAGGCCTTGTGTTAGATCAGCTTTCCTCAGGTGTCGACCACAGTTCCATATAGACCAAGATAGCTTCTACAGAAGCACAGAAAACCAGGTCAAAGGGTTGGGTGCCATGCCTGGTTTGGGTTCTGGCTCTGCTTTTGAGTCGCCTCCCTTCTAACACATCCAGGTGCTTCTGCCCTTGTTATCCACAGGGGAGACCCATCCAGAGTCCTGGGCTCCTGGTTTTGTCCTGGCATAGTCCTACCGTCATGGATATCTGGAGAATGAAACAACAATTGGAAGACTGACTGGCTGACGAAAGTTACAGGATGGTGAAAAATGAGAAATGAAGAAAAGATGGGAAAAGCCACAGTTGGATTTTCATCATTCTTTCCTGTGACTTCTGGCTTGCATCAGGAACATGAAAAGGAAACTTAAGACCAGTTTCCAATCCAAGAAATAAACACCAACATATTGTTTCCTGGATGTCGAGCACTGTGAAGTTCCCCAAGACTCTGAAAAATCCAGAGAGATGACATCAAAATCCACACTTAGTGGCCCAAGAGGGGGTACAGAACAAGAGTTTATGTGGCTAAACATTGACTGAGGAATCTCCCTCTGAAGACTTGAGCCAATGCATGCCAGTCTCATTCACAGCCAATCTGTGATGTTTCTGCCCTGTGCTTCACTTGGTCCACCAGCCTTAGCATTTCACGTAATAGTTTTTGGTTTTTTGGCGATAGGTTCAGACTGGAGAAATTTTTACTCAAACGAGCCAATTCTTGTTCTCTGTGGCTTGCTAAAATCAGGATTTTTGTCTAAAGATTCTTTTTAGCTTGGTAGTGAAGACACAGCTTGGGATACCCATCACTTATATTGAAGAGCCTGTGTTCAAGACCTGCCTCTACTAGGAATTCCTCTTCCTGCCATGCTGGGAGGCTCCAGATGATGTTTCAGGGAGTTGGCTTTCTGCCCCACCTTGTGGGAGACCCGGATTAAGCTGCCAGCTCCTAGCGTCAGCCTGGCCCAGACCAGGCTGCTGTAAGCATGAAATCTGTACCCAGTGATAACAATCTCTAAGGCACAGTAAAATAAATATTTAACGCTGGCATTTCGAATTAAGTAAAACATTCATTTTTTGGACCACTTATCAGAAAAACACACACTCCATAAGGAATAATCAAGAGCTCTGGAATGTAATGAGAGACTATAAATACGTGAAATTATTAAATTTTACTATCAATGTAAATAATTGGTGTTAAATTAACTATGGTACAAATAGAAACAAAGGACTTTCTTAAAAAATATTACCTTAGTGGAAATAAAGATTTACTTTAGAAATCCAATTCAGATGTTAGAAAGGTAGATTGTCTCTTAAATTTACTTTTTAAAATTTTTTTCATTTTTTGTGATCTGTAGGCTCAGGGATGTCCTCCTCCTATCTTCCCATTTACATTCCCCACACTGTTTTCCACTGTATCATTACAATAGTATAGTCCTTCAGCAAATATATAATATATCAATGTGTGGGTTTTGTGGAATAATTCACTACCACTACCTTCCCCACCCCATTGTTCCCTCTCCATTGCCGTTGCCAAGCTGTGACTTCACTGTATCCTGAGGTATAGCTCAGAGTTCTCCCCTGGCCCCTGCCATTCCCCATCATTTCTCAGCTCCGTGGCTCCTCTCACTCCTTGATGATAACGTCTGCATCCTTTCACCTTCCCCTCCTGCCACCGAGTCCTTAGCTCTTGTTGCGTGTCTATCACAACACCAACTATTCACAGCTACGAATGCGGCTACCAAAGGAAGATCCTATCCCCTGGCTCGAGTCTTCAGTAGCTGCGGTGGAGCCAAGCAGCCGGCTAACCATAACATGGTTCTATGATTCCTTTCTGGCGTGTTTCTCCCCCTACTTGGCAGTGTAGCTTCATGTCCTTGGTCCACTTCTTAATTGGACTGTTTTATTATTGTTGTGTTTCTCCTCTTCCGCCGGTTGCCTCTTCAGACATGAACAGGCAGTTTTCAGAGGATGAAAAACAAATGGCAAACAGACACATAAGAAAAGGCTGCGGGTCCATGTCCTGTGATCCTCATTTGGCAAATGCAAATAAAAGCCATAACAAAGCTTCACCTCACCCTAGATAGAACGCCTATCATCTGAAAATCAAGAAACAATATATGCCGGTGAGGATGCAGGCAGAAGATTCCCCAATCTACTGTGAGTGGGACTGTAACCTAGTGCAACCATTAGGGAGTCCAGTTTTGGAGATTTCTCAGATCTGAAAATAGATCTACCAGATGACCCATCCATCCTACCCCCCCCCCCCGAAATTTACCCAAAAGAAATGAATCGGCATTTGAGAAAATTGTTTGTATACGCGTGTTCATTGCAGCTCAACTAACAAAAGCTAAGATAGGGGACCAACCCAGATATCCATTAACAGCTGACTGATTGAAAGAAATACCAGATATATAAACATGAGATGTTACTCAGATGTAAGAAAGAATGAAATCCTGTCTTTTGCAACAAAAAAAAAGATGCAATTGGAAACCATTATGCTTAGTAACATACACCACTCCCAAAAAGACAAATAGCTCAGATTTTTCCCTGATTTGTGGTAACTAATATGTGGAATGCAAAACATATAACATGTAATGTGACAGTTTAAGAACCCCTGTTTATACCCTTTGTCTATATCTTGAAGAGCAGTGTTTTTTTTTTCCCTTTTCTGCCTTCTAGCTGTAGAATTCTTTACCTAATGGAGTATTAAGGCTGTGATTCAGAAATAAACTGATAAGTGTGCAATGGCAAAAAACCTATGAAAAGAAAAAAAAAGGAAGGAAGGAAGAAAGAAAGAAAAGAAAAAAAGGGTGGAAAAGAAATACAGGCAGGAGGGAGGGTAGGTGTGTGAGGTATTACTATGCCCCTCAAACTGCATTGTGAAATACATACATCTGTTCACTTTATATAAATAAAATAATTAAAAACAAAATAAAGAATCATGAACTTTGAAGCCAGGCCAAGGTTCAAATTCCAGCACAGACTCTTAAAAACTATAAAACCACAGCTAAGCCATTTATTGCTTTGGGTCCTTTCTTTGCTCAACTTGCTTAGTGTAGGTGGCAGTCCAGCAGAGATGGGAGGAAGTAGTGAGACAGCAGAGTGTGAGAGCTTCTTGCGTAATTGGGGCACTCTGCTCTCTACCCCCAGGGGTTCTGCACTTTGCAGGAGGGTGGAAGTTTCTTTGTGCGGCGCGGTCACTTGGAGTATTGCTTATATTCAAGGGGCCAAGGATTTCTCACATTGGGAATCTGGAGAGTCACCTATCAGTGCCATCGGATCTGATTAACGAGGCAGTTCTCAACATCTATTTAAGGGATTGTCCATGGGTTCTAAAGAGGGGCAGCTAGTTCCCAAAGGACATGCAAGATTTTAGATAGATCTATGCCATTGTTCCTTGGCTAAGTGGCATGCGCAGGGCCAAAAGGTCAACAGCAATACTTGACGGAAAATTCTGATTCATATAAGCAGTGGAGGATGGTCCATATCCTTGGGTCCCTGCATTCATCTGGGAGATAAAAAAAAAAAACTTCTGGCTTCAGATCACCCTTTTTGGCCACTGTAGCCATTTGGGAACTGAACCAGCAATTGTAAACCAATTCTAAAGACTTCTCTCTTTTTCTCCAACTCTTACTTCACAAGAAAATCTTTTTTTTTTTTAATGATTTACTTATTTTTCTTGGAAAGGCAGATTTGTACAGTGAAGGTGAGACAAATTTTTCATCCGCTGGTTCCACTCCCAAGTGGCCACAATGTCCGTAGCTGAGCCAATCCGGAGCAAGGAAACTCCTCAAGGTCTCTGATGTTGGGTGCAGAGTCCCAAGCAGTTGGGTCATCATCCACATCATGAGCAGAGAGCTGGATCAGAAGTGGAGCAGCCAAGACATGACCCATTACCCCTATGAGGTGCCAATGCTTGCAGGTAGTGGACTAGCATGCTGAGCCCTTGTGCCTGCCCCAAAATAAATACATCTTAAAAAGGAAAAAGAAAAAAATATTGAATTACAGATGAACTGAAAGCTCACTGCAAGACTCAGAAATGGTAATTTTTTACAGTTAGACTCCTTTTTTAAAAAAGCCATTTTTATTTGAAAGAGCTACAGAGAGGAGAGACAGGGAGAGCTCTCTGATCAGCTAATTGACAAAGAGCCACAACAACTGGAGCTGAGCTGCCCCAAAGCCAGGATTAGTTCTTCTGGTCTTTCCCATGGATGCTGGTACCCAAGGACTTGGGCCTTCCTCCACTGCCTTTCCAGGACATCAGCAGGGAGTTGGGTCAGAAGGGAGCAGCAGTATACCAGCTGGCACCTGTATACAATGCCAGTGCCACAGGTGAAGGATTAGCCTACTATGCCATGGCGCCAGCTCCTATTTAGACACTTTTAAAACTACTTAGGGTTTCACCTCGGAAATTCAATGTGAAGAAAATACAAGCTCCTCGATGCATCTTCCTAAGAAGAAAAAGGAATTCTGATTTGTTCACTGCTTTAGGTCGAGTGTCTAGGAGAGTGTCTTGTGTGTACAATGCGCTTAGGTAACAAGACAGGAACTGTTGTAGCTACAGCATGTATCTTATTACCTATGTTGCAGCATGGTACAGGGCGTTCAGCAAATTCTCAATAAATACTTGACAGGCTAAATCAATGGATTCCCAGGCTAGCTTATCACTAACGTGCTGGAACCTACCTATCAGACCCATATACGTCTCAACTTATCAAATACGTCATCAGCTAGCTTATGTGTACCTTCATATCAACATCATTCGTCATTCATTTATTTTCCCCTCACATGAGTGGAATGTCATGGCTTAGAAGTGGATAGGGAGAGGCGAAGGAAATTTGGAGATTAGATAAATCTTTTTAGCTGCAAAGATGAAAAAAAAACTGAAAGAAAATGAATAAGGTGTAGAGAACATACGTGACAGCTTCGTTGGAAAAGAATGTTCAGTTTACATACTGCATTTTTTACCCTTAAGCTCTCAGTCAGTGGATCTCGCTGCCATTGCGGCTCAGCAATGACAGGAGGAAGGTTCTGTAAAGGGCTGAGCTGTTCAGTGCCAGATGTGGAGTTCAAAGGCAGGTCCCCCGTACTCAACAGTATATGCAATTGTGGAAGCATCAAAGAACCCAACACATTTCAACAAGAGAGTGGAGCGACCTGCGGGCAGGCTTGCAAGGAACAGTTACCCGAGAGTCAGGCTAAAGAAAAACAAAAGGAATTAGGGAACAGAGTGCCTTGACCTAAGAAAGAATCCTGATTTTTATTCATAGCAGTCATGTTGATATCCTTTCTTGTTCAAAAAGCAGAAAGACAAAGGGATCTCCCGGGGCTTACAATGGTCAAGGCTGAGCTAGCGTGAACCCAGGAGCTGGGGAGGGGGAGCAACTGCAACCCAGAGTTCTAAGTGGACCTCAGGGACCCAACCACGGGGATTATCCCCCAGCTACCCTGAGGATACACCCTCTCAGGAAATTGGATTTGGAGCGATGTAGGACTCGAACCCGGGCACTCTAACCATTCCGAGCTTATTTTTTAAGCAGTAATCGATTTTTTTAAAAGTCTGATACGAGATGCTATTGTGTAAATGAAAATAACAGAAGGCGGTCCCTCTCTGAGGGGCTCCTCCTTTTTCCCTAAAAAGGTGCTCAGTGCCCAGGAAGAGGGGCCCGAGAAGCTCTGCTGGTGCTGCAATGAGTGGGGCAAGAAGGCACAGCAGGTGTCCTGCAGCTGGAATGCAGGAACCCACCCCGCAGGCAGGAGGCCAGCCAGCGGGATGCACATCAGATCCAAGGCTGGGTGGCCTGGAAGGTGTCAGCACCATGGCAGCTCTTGGGGAAGGGCACCAGACCCAGCTGCTGGCTTTTGTAAAAGATGATAATGAACTTCTGCATGTACTTGGAGCATTTACTTATTTACACGCACTGCGTGGTGGACCAAGGAAGGGGAAAAAAAAAAAAAGACCCCAGCCTCCTGTCCTTTCCTTTCTACTCAATTTCTTCTGGTTTCCAAACAGAAGAAAGAGAACCCACGCTTAGAAGACAGAGGGCTGCACCTCAATCTATTTTAGAAACTTTCCAAAAGTTCTCACTGGAAAGTCCAAGAAGAGGCAGATACAAGTTCTCTAAGAAGGAAAAAAGATTGATGAGTGAGTGGTAGGCATTTCTGTGCTTCACATTGGTCTTTCAAAATCGTTTCTGTTCCCACCCCCAAGAGTCGAGCTCAATACAATGATTTCTTTGGAGTGCACGCAGAGCCAATGACTGGCAGAGTGAGACTTCAGGAAAGCCACCTGGCTGAGTCCGTGTGTCCGGCGGGACTGCAGTGGGACGCGATGGCAGAGAAACCGAGGGTTTTGGCAAAGCTGCCCGGGAGGACGCACTCTTCCTCCTGTGATGCATAAGCTCCCGCCCTTTTCTGGGAACAGGCAAAAGTCTGACTCAGGCAGCTGCTGCTGCGGGTGATTAAAGCAGCCTGAGAGAGAGAGAGGCGCAAACTTCCCCCGACGCCGGGCTGAGCGCACAGCCGCGATGAAGCCATCAGCTCAGTGGTACTGGCTGAGTTCAGCCGTCCTGGCTGCCTCCAGCTTTCTAGTTGTGGCAAATAACGCCACCGCGACCCTGGGCGCCACCGAGGAGGAGATCCAGGACCAGAGAGCCGCCGCCGAGGACGCCTGTGCTGTGAGGTTGGAGAGCACGGGGAAGTGCGAGGGTGACAAGTGCCCCTACCAGGTGAGCCTGCCGCCACTGACGCTTCAGCTCCCCAAGCAATTCAGCAGGATGCAGGAGGTGTTCAAGGAATTGCAGGACCTCAAGGAAATCGTCCGCAGTCTGAAGAAATCGTGTCAAGATTGCAAACTGCAGGCTGATGACAGCCGAGCCCAGGGTGGGAGTGGGCTGCTGCTTCCCGCCAGCACCGGAGCCCCGGAGCATGCTGTGGACAGCAACAGGGTGGAGGAACTGGAAGGCCAGGTGAATGAGCTATCCTCGGAGCTAAAGAATGCCAAAGAGGAGATCAGCCTGCTTCAGGGTCGCTTGGAGAAGCTGAATCTCGTAAATATGAACAACATCGAGAATTACATTGATAGCAAAGTGGCCAATCTGACAGTTGTGGTCAACAGCTTGGACGGCAAATGCTCCAAGTGTCCCAACCAGGAACAAATACAGTCTCCTCTGGGTACGTGTTTTCTTATCATTCGTGTGTGGATGTCATAGGGTTAAGACAGTGCCCATAAAACATTAACCTGAGTAAATAAATGGATGGCGGAGTGAACAATTACGCCTTTTCTTTATCAGGGTAGGGGGGGGGGGGAAACAACAAAAAACAAAACAAGTAATCCACTCAAATGTGAGCACAGCAATGATACATGACCAATTAGAAACATCCCTGGCAAGCACTTTCAGTTTCAGGATCTTCAATTGCGAAAGCCAGACCACCAACCCCCTCTGCCACACACACACACACAAAAATAGAGAGAGAGAGTGTGTGTGTGTATTTCTTAATGTTTCAGTGTATTTAGCTTATCGCTTTCTTCACTTAAGTGTTGGAAAACAGGGACAGGCAATGTTTGCAGGTGTGTGTGTTCATTTGTTACCAGTGCCTCCTGGCCCTGTGACCACCATTTCTCGGTGGTCCCAAGTGGTCTTTGGAAGACTTGAGTAAATAATCCTCAAGTTCAAAAATATCCCAGCAAGCTAGTGGAGGCAGGAGATTTTTCTTAGGTGGGATAGAAGCAGCTTTGCTCATGAGCTCAACCTGTGGCCTTGAGACCTGATGGTACAAGGTATAAGGTAGGGGGCGTTTTGGCAGTGGCTAAGGAAAAGTGTACATTCTTACCCTTTTACCTTGAGCCAGAACTTGAGCCTATCAAAACAGAATGCATCCTCAGCACCCCAATTACTGAAATGAACTTTAATGGGGTTGTTAAGACCACGGTTCTACACGCCTACTCTCACATTTGAAATAACAGCGCCACTGGTTCCTCTAGATCCTTGTCCTTCTGCCTGAGTTTCTGGTGGAAGCCGGTTGCTGCTTGTGGTCTTTCCAATCCCTGGGTAGCCATCTCTCCATCAGGGCCGCCACTGACCATGCACTGAAGGGGCGACGGGAGAAATCCCTTTCACTTGGCCCGAGTAGTTCCGGTCCATTCCAGCCCCAGGGGCTCTGCCAGGGAAAGTGGCTGGTGACTTCAAGGGCCGCTGGCAACGTGCAAAATGCCACACCTTGCACACCAGAGGCACATCCTTGAGTCCATGTTAGAGCGAGCACTGCCCAGCCACTTGTCACAATATGAACAAAATGGGTGTGGTTTTTTTTTTGTCCCATTTTTCCTCTAAAAGTTTTGGGGCAAAGCTCTGCCTATTCTGAGTTCTAAATACAGATGAATTAGACTGTTGTGCTTTAGAGAATCATAATAAACAAACTTTACTAAATCTTAGGCAAGAAATCATCTTGGAATAAATCGGCATTTTTGCTTCTTTCAGAGTCCCCTGATCTGTTTATTACATTTACCCTGAGGAGAAACACGTGTCGTTTTTTTCTAGAAACCAGATTTGTGGAAGGCTAAGTAACCTCCTAGATCATTAATTCAGAATAAGAATACTGATATATTCTTGAGAAAGAAATGTTCCTGCTGTAGATATCTAGTAAAAAAGATGTGAATTTATGGTGAATACTGTATATTACAATTTTAATGTGTCATTTGGAGCAAATCCTATAACACGTGACGTGAAGGCTACCCATCCTTTAGGGTACGGAAATGGAAGCCTGGTTTTTCTGCTTTTGTTTTTTTTTTTTTTCTCCTAAGTACGAAATAAATTTCTAGGACAGCTGGAATCATCTGAATTTTTAGAACCAGCGAAAGCAATGGGTGTGAAAAGGAGTGTTTTTGCCAGCCAGATCCAACAAGCACCTAACCCTTATGCACTTGCTAAACAAGTTCAAGTTAAGGTTAGCAGAATGTGCTGTCCTTCTCAAGATACTTTTGGACAGGTAATCTTTTTTTCGGATGTGCAGTTTTTATTAACAAAATCTGATGCTTTCCTCCTCCTCTTCCTCCCCGCCTCCCTTCAGTTCAACATCTGATCTACAAAGACTGTTCTGACTACTACGCCATGGGCCAAAGAAGCAGCGAGATCTACAGAGTGACGCCGGATCCCAGGAACAGCAGCTTCCAAGTCTTCTGCGACATGGAGACCATGGGGGGTGGCTGGACGGTGCTGCAGGCGCGCCTCGACGGGAGCACCAACTTCACCAGGAGCTGGCGAGACTACAAGGCAGGCTTCGGCAACCTCCAACGAGAATTTTGGCTGGGCAACGATAAAATTCACCTGCTGACCAAGAGCAAGGAGATGATCCTGAGGATTGATCTGGAAGATTTTCACGGTGTCAAACTGTACGCCGTGTATGATCAGTTTTACGTCGCCAACGAGTTTCTCAAATACCGTCTGCACGTCGGTAACTACAACGGCACAGCCGGGGACGCCTTACATTACAGCAAACACTATAACCATGATATGAAGTTTTTCACCACCCCAGATAGGGACAATGACCGATATCCCTCCGGCAACTGCGGGCACTACTATAGTTCTGGCTGGTGGTTTGATGCATGCCTTTCTGCCAACTTAAATGGCAAATACTATCACCAAAAGTACAAAGGTATCCGTAATGGCATTTTCTGGGGCACCTGGCCTGGCATAACTGACGTGCAGACCGGTGGCTTTAAGTCCTCCTTCAAACAGGCCAAAATGATGATCCGACCCAAACACTTTAAGCCTTAAGTCTCTGGTGTTCATTCCTCTGGGCCTGCTTGTAACAGTTGGGCAATTAGTTTCTTCAACATTTTGGGAAAAGAAAAGCCTCCTTTCCAAAATGTTGCTTGTCCAGAGCTAAAGTTTCCTCCAAGGGGCAAGTTTTTAGACATTACATGGCAATGGTAACAAAACAGAAAATACGCAGTATTGGGTTCTTTGTTGCTGTTAAGCTGTTGTTCAATGAATGCTTGTGGGCCACTTGGAGTATTCCAGATTATACATTCGATTTATACTTTTTAAGATGTCCATTAGTTACAAAGATCTCTATGTATGGCTTGTTCTACTTGCTACAATACAAAGTGTCTGGTCAGTAGGCCAGCTTCTACACACCTCATATGTTATCTTGATTATGACCTAAACACATCTGAAGGTGTTTCGTTCTTTTCAAGCCACAGATAGTAATTTGGGTATTCGTCTCTAAGTATCATAATCTTTAGTCCACATACATTCCATGTAAGGCAGGAAGACCCTTCAGCATCTTAGTTCCAAGCAAAGAGAAATAGCAGATGTAATTCAACCCATCCATGTAATATTTGTGACAGGTGAAATGTTGTTTTAAATGTAAATGTGGTAGCCTAATGTCACCACTAAGATGCTTTCAGAAAACATCGTTAACCTTACAGACAATAGGTTGAAAGAAATTCATTCACTGTTGATAACTCATTAGAAGTTTGACTGTTAAGGTGTTGTGACAGAAAATGTTCCTTGGTTCTGTGTATATGTTAGTTTTAACTTGAAGCTGTTCATTGGTGTGCTAGACTACTGGGGGCTCTCCGGGAGGACCAGGTGTGGGTGGGGAATAACATTTATTTATAGGTTATATCGCTATGAAGGCCAATTTTCTATCCAAAACAATATTAGCTAGCCTTAAGTGGTTTCACTTCCTAGAAAGCTAACGCTTTATTTATTAAAAGTAGATAGATTTTGAAAGCTATAGAACAGTAGTTCAGTAATTATGTACATCAGCTCTGACAGACTGCTTATTGTGCTAACAGTAATCCAAAGACAGGTGCTGCTGCTGCTTCTTTTTTTAAGCTCTAGATCTTTTAAAATTCATGCCTTGTGGGTTAATCAGTGTGTTTAAAAGAGCCATACACTTAAGTTCAGCATTGGGGAAAAGCATCAATTCAGATAAGAGTGGTATCACAGTGCAAGTAAAGTTTAAAACTGCAAGTAAAATCTTGGAGTGATTATTATATGCAAGTCAGCAATAAATTTGATGTTTAATTTCTGGTGCCTGCTTCTAATACACTGCTTCGGAATATATTCACAAAGATATATCTTTACCCGTCATTTGAAAGAATAAAGGTAATATAAGTTGATTTTTCAAAAATCGGGTACTTGCAGAATATTTTAACTAAAGAAACAAGATTCTTTTAAAAAGGGATGACACGCAAAGAATTCAGGTAAACATGATGAAAATTGTGTTATTACAAATATTGTTAAAATGTTAAAGCAAGAGAAATCAAAGTAAAATCAAATAATGAACAAATTATAAACTATTTTTTGTAAACTATTATAAACTTCAAAGGTCATGCGTCTACTCATTGGATATCATATATACATGCTATAACTTTTTTACTTTTTAAAAAAGGAAAATCAGTGTTTGTTCCAATATCTATGTATATATACATGTTTGTTTCATATAATAGTTATAAATAAATGGAAGTACTCTTAAGTTGTATGATAAAGAATAGATTTACTTCCAAACACAGCTCTTAATGAAGACACATCCTCATATAGAATGTGGTCTCTGATTTAACAGGTACCAGGTGTCATTATTGCCACACTGTGGTAAATAACTTGCTAATTAATATAAATACTCAGTTTTTTTTAATCTTCCTACTTTATTTCAAAGGATAAAACTTATTTTCTATTATGTTTTTATAACATTTTTCCAATAAATTCTGTAACAGAAAATTTCTTTGGGAACTATTTCATGTCACCCATTATGGGATATATTCTGCACTTTGATCATCTGGAAATATATAGCCTTTTGCCTTAATTATTCACTAATATAAGCTAATGTTCATAAAGGTAGGTTGACTTTACAAATACGTCATTAAAATCTTGCCTACATTCAATTCTGGTGGTTGGAATTTATTACCTTTATTATTTCTGAATATTACCATTCTTTGAAAATGTTGTTTAAAGTTGGGGTTTTTGGATAAGCCAAATGGAGCTATTGCATTTGTCATGAAAGGGTGGGGAGAAGAGAGGGGAACTTCAACGTAATTGATAAGCATTTATGCTCCAAATGGACTTATGACATCACCATATAATAACCAAACGGCATAAACAGACACAGCACGAGATGTACCCAAGCAACAAAATTTGTTAGTCTTCTTTTTGAATAGCTATCCTAGAAAAGATCTTCAAAGTCAAAGTGACAGCTAATTTCCTCCTAATAAGCTCTTGATTATTATATCTCTTTTTATAAATGTAACATTGGAGTAATGGCTTATGTCTTTCTAAAGACTTGTACAATGAAAGACTTACTCTTCACATATTGTGGAAATATTAAATCTGTGTCTTTGTTTTTTTGGATTAACGTTAATAGAATGAGTCCTGACTGGAAGTTGTAGAGTGTCTTCCCCAGCTAGATGATATTCATGACCTTCAGAAGATTCTAGAGACCCATTTCATAAACAGGAAGACAAAGGCAAGTAGAGGAACACTTTTAATTTAGTTCCCTCTAAAATTCTGTCCACGTGTTTGAAATGCCAGTTTCCCATTGTGACAATTAACTCAGGGTCTTTTTCTGAGCCCATCATGAATGTCACTGCTCTTCTGCCATGCCCCCCATGCCGAGTCACCTCTTTTGGGTGATTCCAAACACTTCTCAAAGAGCAGCCTCTATTGCCAGCATCACTGACTACGGGCCCCTTTCTGGACCAGTGTCACAGGTGACATACAAAAGTACAGTTCCACTCACAAGACTGTTGTGCTACAACCTCCCACAAAGCCTTATTTCTTCTAAGACAAAACCTGGCCTTTTCATGAACTAATTTCTGCCCACTTTTACAGGTTCCTATTCTGCCACTACTCCCGTTGCTGTCATACTCAATGTGTTGTGGTCCTGGACCAGCCTTGTTCTTTCCTGTCCTCCTTCCTCTGTACACACTGTTCCCTTGGTCACATTCGATACTCAACAGCATGGCATGATCCATGCTCTGCTTCCACCTCTCCCACCCAATGGATTTTCATCTTATCCTTCAGGATTTAGAGTAGGGACTTAGCTCCCGTGCTTTGGATCCCACACCTGCTCTCTGTAGGCTGTGTGATCCCGAGTGACTCAATCCTGTTCTTGGCTTCCTTCAACTGTAAGAGATAATTCTGGGCTTTGCGGAGGATTGAATGAGTACTTGTAAAGACACTAAAAGCTATCTGTTCATCACCATCACCCCACACAGTTCTCTCTTCTAGGCATGCTTCCCTGAGGACACTGAGAGGTGTGGCATCTTGGCTTCGATCCTGACCATCTTTTACATTCCTCCGTGCAGATGACACGGTTCAGCAGACATCTGGGTTCTACCCTGAGGTAGGAATCAGAATAGGAAAGGAGGAGATGGGACACAGAGATGCTGCTGCTGAACACGTTTCCCTAGAGGAAGAGCTGCTGTCTAAAGGGGCAGAGTCTTGTCTAGTCAGAGGCTCTGACAGCTGGTCAACACAGGCAGGAAGTGGTGCAGCCAGCAAGACCACAGCAAAATGTGAATACATACGGATTCCAGAATGGGGTACAAGACCCAGGTAAACTGTTTCCACACAGCTTGGCAACATGCCCCTCAAGGGAACAACAATATCAGGCTAAACCAGTGACTGTTCCAAGTGACCACATTGCAACTTGGAAATTAATTTTTTCAGCCCAAACTCCATGACTCCTTTCATTGCCAAAGAAACACAGATTCAAATAAAATTACCTTTGCTAACCACTTTCAATTCTTATCTCCTCTCTCCTCCACCTCTGCCCTCCCACCTCCACCTGCTAGAGGCAATGCAGGCACCAAGCCAGTGCGGCTGAATCTAACGTTTGACTTTACGCTGCACTCTGCCAAAATTGCAACTTGTATTGCAGCGTGGTTTTGCCAGGTCTTTTGTTTGTTGATTGGAAAGTACCAGAAACAAGAGGAAAACGGGTGCTTCCTGAGAACCGAGAAGAGCCTGAATCTCCAAGCGTGATGGCGCCCACCTTTGTCCCCAACACCGGACAAGGCTTCTTTTTCTCTTGCTTTCTCCCCAGAGGACATGCCCTGATTTCCCTGTTGGCTCCTTCCTCCCCTCTGTGTCCATATCTCCAGATCTGTAACGAGACCTCTGCCCTGGTGCTATGAAGTCAAGTTGGAGGAGAAGCCTTGGCTCAACTTTGCCTGTTTCTATTGGTAGAAGGCTGGGAAGACATGTGGAGACACATTCTGAGGTTGCTTCACTAGGGAACTTAGACACAACTGAATGGATACAGTCATATTTAAACAGCAACCATGGACTGGGATGTGTGTTCAGGATAAGTAGTTAACATGCTGGTTAGAATGCACACGACCTTGGTTCTAGTGTCAGCTTTGCTCCCAATTCTACCTGTTAAATTATATGTAGGCAGACACCAGCGGATAGCCCAAGTAACTGGATCCCTGTCACCCTGTAGTCAGGTGCTGGCTCCAGACTTCAGCCCAGGCCAATCTTGGCCATTGGTAGGTACTTGAGAATGAACCAGTGAACAGGATCATTAATCAATCTGCCTGTTGGTCTCATGAATAAGCAAATAGATAAGTGAAACGATGGATTCAATAGGCTAGCTCGAAGAGATATTTGATCCCAACAGTTTGCTTGCTAAGTTAGCCCAAAGCTAGATTCAATAGCAGCATATGCTGATTAGAGTTGGGCAGTCAGAAATATCCCAGAATTCTAAGGCACAAAGACAGGAAAGTCAGGGCAAGAGTAAGCCTTAAATCACTCAATGAACATGTACTGAATACACACCATTGCCGAGACAATCTTCTGGAAGGTTGGACCAACACAGGCAAAACTACTCTCACGGGGTGCATGCTTTAATCAGACACAGATTTAAAACATAAACAACACAAAAAAATTAAGCAGGATAAAAGCATTAGAAGCAGAAAAGCTGTTTTTAAGGCTATTTCCAAAGTTTGTAGAAAATGCAATAAACATTTTATTGCAAAAAATCAGTTTTAGTCAAAACATATTTTGCATGAGTTTTTGAATATTCCTTGAGTGCATGGATTCCAAAATGCTCTGCACCAAACCAAACTGTTGTTAGATATTTATTTGAAAGGCAGAGAGAGAGAAGTAGAGAAAAAGAGAATGAATATGAATCTTCCATCCACTCTTCCACTCTCCAACTGCCTACAACAGCTGGGGGCCAGGAACTCCATCTGGGTGCCCCACTCTGAGTGGCAGGAACCCAAGCCCTTGAACTAGCATTAACTGCTTCTTGGACTCATCAGAATATCCTCACATACAAGTATAGATCGGTGAAGGCAGGCCTCCACGGGGAGGTGATATTTGAGCAGAGGTCAACAGGAGTGAGAGCAAGCCAGATCGAAAGCAGAGCAACTGAGACTCGAACTGGTACTCACATGCAGCTGGCGCAAAGATGGCCCAAGGCCTTGATCCCTGTACCCTTAAGAGAGACCTGGAAGAAGTTCCTAGCTCCTGCTCACTTAGCTCTAGCTGGTGCAGCCATTTGGGGTTGTGAACCAGAGGATTCTCTAACTCCGCCTTTCAAACAAAATTACATTAAAAAAAAAAAGAAGTATAAGTTGATTCTCTATTGTAAAATGCCTTGCACAAAATCTAGCCTATTTGAGAAGAGGTAGGAGGTCAAATATTGTCCAGCCTTTAACCCTTCCCTGGAGGGTGGGGCACGGACTACCCTGGTACGTACAAGCTCCTGGGTCATCCTCCCTTTTTCAGCTTTCTTGACATTCCTGGTATATTTCTCCTGAAATGGGCTAATATTTCACGGCTAAAGTACACACACAGCCAAGGTCAATATCATCCCTCCTATGGTCTTCTGCATGGATCTGAGAAAGCGAGAGCACTTGTAATTATGTCTCAGCTTGAGGTGAAGCATCTTTTTGTCTCTTATCAAAATGATGATTATAATACTTTTTTCTTTTTTACTGACAGGAGATATTTCAGAAAGGAGTATATTTTCAAGTGTGTTGATGTCCCCACTTAACCTACTGGCCACACAAATTTTTCTTCCTGCAGTTAAATCCAAATTTATCACAACTCCTGACAGAAAAGAAAAACAAGCTCCCAGCCTCCCCAAACATGATCTTGCTCCATGGTTACGGAGCAGAAGGTCCTGCCTAACCCATCCTGCTTAAGCATAGAGTCCTCTAGAAGATTCTTTGGAAGCACAGCCTTCTCGTGTACATGCTAAATTACATGTTTACCATGTTTACCAACTGTTTTGGTAGATAGTTGCCCTAAGACATGAGCGTCACTTACACGGGGCTGGTGTTAGTAGTGACAATTTCTCTTCCTTTCTACCTTGTTGTTTATTTTTTTCAACTGGGTGAAGTCAATTATTGGAAACCTGGAGAGGGCTTGGTCTCAGGGGGGATTATCAGAGTTGGAGGAGAAAGACAGATACTTTTATGATGACTATGACGGTGGGCATTTCATGGGCTCAGTTGCCAGAGTGGCTACTTTCAGACTGTGTCCTCAGTAGCTTTAAGAATCTGCAGACATGGTTCCAGAATGTCCAAGGAAACGGGGTCAGGGAAGAAGGCAGGAGAATGGGTTATGCATGCCATATGATTCACCTAGAATAGCCCTGTTTTTATTCAATCTTAGCATTCCATCTTTAGTTTCCTGAATTTGAAATATCTGAAAAAGCACTGCCTCCCTGTGATGTATCCCTCTGGGTGCTTAGCTGGCAAAGCAGAGCTAGACTAGATATATGGTGATTCCATAACTTGAAATACTTAAGCTGTTGCAAGTTTAGGTTGACTTGACATGGAAAATACATTCACAAACAACTTGCAAGACAGTTTGCAAGGAATATTAAAAAGATACCATGTGCACCCTACTCAGAGTCCCTTAAAGCTTTGATTGAATAGCTAAGAAAACAGCAGAGGAAGGACCAAGTGTTGTGAGGTTCCGGCACTATGGGGAGAAGGGATCACATTTTGTTAGCCAGTGAGATGCTTCAAGTCTGAATTCTCACGAGGACTGGCAGGGATTCCACAGTCCAGACACTGGGAGGGAACGCCAGGCCTGGGGACAGGATAAGCAAAGGCAGCAGCAGGGTGCAGTCAGGAGGTACTTGGGAAAACAATGATGTGTCTCATTTGGCTGGGGGTGGGGTGGGTGGGTGGCACAAGACAGAGGATCTCAAAAACAGGAGAGTGGCAGATCAGCCTGTAGAGGAAGTTGACTGTAAGGGCAAGGCGAGGCGACACTTCATCCTTAGGACTGGCAAAGAACAATTCCAATCTTAGTGTCTGTAATCTCCCCCCAGCTACCTCTTGATGACTCAGTGCTGGGCCTGTGAGGTGACCTTGGGATCCTGGAGGAGGAGGCGAACTGGAAGGAACTGTGAAGATTGCTCAACAGAATATTGAAATGGCCAAAGACAGCAAGGAGAAGCAGGGTGGAGATACACGGAGGGGGGAAATGCAGCCTGAATATGGGAAGGAAGAGGGAACAAAAGGAATGAGGAATTTGAGAAACGCTGGCAGCATTTCCTAAACTTGTTGGCTGCATTTCCTAAAAGGGGGTGCCAGGCAGCCACGCTGCTTGCCCAGAAAGGAAGTCTGTGTTTCCTATAGGCTGTGCAGGGAGGGGTCCTGAGGCAGGAATGAGAAGGCTAGTACATTCGGCTTATGCGCCTTCTGCACAGGGCAGGGAGTCTCGCCAGCAGGAGGGGCTGCGTGTGGAAACTTCACCCTCTGCTTCACCTCTCTATCCCACAGCCAAGGCGGCGAGGCAAGGAGGCTGCTGGGTAGGATCGCCAGTGGAAAGGCATGACAAAGGCAACTGAAAAAGGAAGGTGGAAGACAGGCATCCAGGTACCCCCAGGCTGCCATGAGCTGACGAAGGTTTGGTTAGCATACAGTAAGGTTCTGAGTTTTAGCGACTTGCTGAAGACCACACAGCCAGTAGACGCAGAACTAGAATGAAGGCCCGTCTTTCCCTGAGCCACGCTCCTACCCACTGCTGATCAGAGAATTTTCCTGCCCTTAACCATTAAGATTTAGCGGAGATATTGTCAGCCTGTTCTTTCTCAGTTGTAGCTTTTACAGTCAGCACAATTCCTGCCTCCTGAACCTGAGGTTTTGTGTCAGGTAATCCTTGTGCCCTTGTCTTTTACACGTTGGATGTCACAGCAGGTGTAACCATTTCCCTCTACCCGGGGAGGTATGCCCAAGAAGAAAAGGGATTTAATGTTGGAGTGTAAGCTTGCTGCTGGCACCTCTTCTGCGTTTCTTCTGACACGGGCTGGCTAGAACAAAGGTTAAAATACAATGACTCAAAGCATCAAGGTGGCAGGAGAGAACACAGGAAACAGGTTTATAACTTTGGAGTAACAAAGGTCTTTTGGCGTATACACAAAACCCAGAGGGTGCCAACAGCAAAGAGCGACTAAAGTCCTTGCCTTGAACGCTCTGAGATCCCATATAGGCACCGATTTGTGTTCCGGCAGCCCCACTTCCCATCCTGCTCCCTGCCTGTGGCCTGGGAAAGCAGTCAAGGACGGCCCAAAGCCTTTGGACCCTGCACCCACGTGGGAGACCCAGAAGAGCTCCAGGCTCCTGGTTTCGGTTCGGCACAGCTATGGCCATTGAGGTCACTTGGGGAGTCAATCATTGGACAGAAGATCTTCCTCTCTATCTCTCCTCCTCTCTCTATATAGCTGGCTTTTCAATAAAAATAAGTTAAATCTTTAAAAACAGAAAGAAAGCCATAAAGTCTCCACATGGCAGGAATGCTGTCATAAGTAATCTCAAAATAAAGCCTATGAACTCAGATGTCTGCAACCAGTCTACGGAGGCCTTACTTCTCAACACATGGAGGTCCTACACATCAGATGGAGAAGGAGCAGCTCCATAGCAAAGTGGGAAAGGAGGACGTGAAGAGAATTCCCAAGGAGGAAGAAACAAATGGGTCTTTGTACTGACTGCACCCACAGCATTGGCAGACATGCCCCTTTAACACCTGCCTTACGTGCACACGCCAGATAAGCCATTTTTGGACAATCAGTAGGTGGGTAGTATGTTACCTCTGAGTCCCCTTGCCTTCCCAGGTGCACTCCTACCCCTTTGCCTGGGAACACATTTTGCAGAAGCGAACCAGCCCACAAGCTTCACCCTTCCTGGTTCCAGTCATGCCAAAGCCCAAGTACTGGACAGATGTGGACAGTTCCTGTGCTGCAGAACCTACTCAGATTATCCATACCAGCCAAAGACCAATCTGCTGATGCTGGCTCGCCTGGAGTCATGGGAAAGCATGCAAAGCCTACTGCTCAAAGCCTACTGCTCACTGATCTTCCCTTCCCTTCTGCCTTCCCATCCACCCAGGGTCTTCTCCATGTCACTCTTCTTCCATCCAGCCAAGGGAACCGCTACAACCATCATTCCTTGAGCTGCAAGCCTCAAGACCGTAAGACATTAGCAGATGCTATCCCTCAAAGCATCTACTAATGTCTTACGGTTTTTAAAAACAGTTTTAAACATAAAAAGTAGCCTTCATCTCACTCATTTTAAGGTAAGTTGTGAATAAGGGTGATGATGAGGTAACATTTATATTCTTTGAACAGAGTAACCAAGTTCAAGAAATTAGACGGCACACTTTGCTGGTATGTGACGAAAGGGATCCTCTTTTTGTTTGGGGGGTGGTTGGTAGGAACAAAAAAAATGGTTACGATCTCCAGGGTGAGTACTTCGATAATAAAATCAATACAAAACACCCCACCTCTTTCTCATTTAGTTGAAAGGCGAGGGGAGTGAGATGAGAAACAGTATTTCCATCCACTGGTTCAATTTTCCAACACCCTTAACAGCGAGGGCCAGGCCAGGCTACAAGTCAACCCGATTCTCCCATGTGGGTAGCCGGCCACCACCTGTCGCCTCCCAGGACACATGCTAACACCAAGCTAGAACTGGAAATAGAGACAGAGCTTAAGTCCAGGCATTCAGGTATAACAGCAGGAAGTCCTATCACCTACCCACAGTTCCCATGACCTGCTCAAATTAAAAAAAAAAAAAATTAAATGCTCAAATCCACAATCTAGCAATCTCACATCTGAATATATATATATCCAAAACAATTCAAAGGACTTTCTTCAAAATGTCATTTCTCTGATAGGCACAGAGACTGAGTGAGTCAGAGAGAACCCCCTGTTGTTTCTCGTCCCAGATGCCTGCAAGAGCCAGACCTGAGCCACACTGAAAGCAGGACCACAGAAGTCAGTCCAGAGCTCCTGAACCCAAGTACTTGAATCATCAGCACTACGTGGAATTGAAAATCACGAGCTGGTATTAGGAATTGAGCCCAGAGACCCAGCTACAGGTCACAGACTCCCCAGCCTGGCTAGTGAACCCCTGGCCCAAATGCCTGCCCCAGAAAACAGAATCCTGTGCAGATGTATGCATGCCCATATTCACAGCCACATCCTTCACAGGATAATGGGTCAACAAAACGGGAATTCAACATACAATCGATTATGACTACTAACCAGGCTTAGCACAAGAAATCTGACATATGCCGCAACACAGACGAACCACAAAGGCATTATCCTCAGCGAAGTCAGCCAGAAGCAAGAAGTAGTACTGCATGATTCAAGATATCTAGAGCAGTCAAAACAGAAATTAGGATAATAGTTGCCCAGAATGAAGGGAGGGAGGGCCGGGGAACTGCTATTTAACAGTTTTCAAGTATCAGTTTTGTATAAGAAAAAGTTCTGGAGATTAGGGATGCAATGATTCGAAAACATCCAGTACTATTAAATAAACTATACACTTAGAGCCAGTTAATATATTTTTTTGTCATCATCAGAGTTTTAAAGATGAGCAAATCCAATGACCCAGAAATCCAGCTAGGATGAATTTGTCTTTTTCATATGAACTTTCCCAGTGTTCAGTGCTGATTATATAAAGTTACTCAGTCTATCGTGTCAATGATTTGACTCTCCAGTTTTCATTACAGGGTATACATGCATAGAAACGTCTTATACTACCCTGTAAGAATGCGTAATTTGTGTCAGCTAAACTAAAAATCTGAAAAGAAAAAAAAGGAAGTGAGCTACATATAATAGGAAATCATGTGTGCATAAGCTCCCTGTACTGTCATAAAGGAGACCGTAACACCGATTGCCTTGGGTGTTGTGCTGCAGGAGGCTGAGTTGCTGGTTGACATGCCTCCTTTTCCTATCACAGCACACTCTAGATTTAGCTCCACCACTTCTGATCCAGCTGCCAGGATAACACACCTGGAAACGGTGCTTTTGAACTCAATTATTTGAGTCCCCACCTCCCACCAAGGGAGACGTGAATGGGACTCTGAACTGCTGGCTTCAACCTTGTTCACTCCTGGCTGTTGTGGTCATGTGGAGAATGAACCAGGACATGGAAGATCTCCCTGTCTGTCTCTCTATGACTCTGAAATAAACAATGAAAACACACATGCACAAAATACAAAAACAATGGCTGATTTATAAAAGGTGAATTTTAGAATGCGATGTGGGGTGGGAGGCTGACTTAGCCTTCACTCTATGCTGTTCTGTTCCTTTTGACTTTGGTGTTGTGTATATATTTTACATATTAGCTACTTAAAAAGTACCTTTACAAAAAGCCAACTCCATGTGTGGGGAACCACTATCTGACCCACTGACAATTTGCCTTTAACTTCCTAGCTTAGCTTGAACCTCACCTGACCCTTGGTCTTGCTTGTCCAACACACACACACACACACACACACACACACACACACACACACACACACACACACCTCTGTGACTGAAGACCTCGCCTTAGATGATCTGTCTGACGCCAACTTCCTGCTGACTCATCCAATTCATCTCACCTGTAAATCAAGTCACCAGATGGCCAATCCCACCCTGCTTCCTTCCACTTACGCCTCCAAGAATCTATGTAACAAGACAAAAGTACCTGTTCCCCACCCACCTGTATACATACTTGAATCAAAAAAAAGGTATGCTACAATCGCTGAGCTTCTATTTGCTGTTCCCAATACAGTCAGGCAGTTCTTGGGTCACTAAAAGTGTAGTCTTCTGCAAGGTGCATATGCTCTCCTGAGAGACACAAGCCTTCACTTTCTTCATCTACTTTCCTCTCTCCAGAGCTTTCTTTGTTAAAGGCGAAAGCAATACCATGGAGTATTTTTCTAATCCTACTTTTAAAAAATCATCCTTACAGAATGACTATTTCAAAACCAGCATCCAGGTTTATGTTATTTTTAATATTTAATCAAGTTGCTACCATAGTTCAAGCATCGATAAGAGATAAAAGTGATTAAATATAAGCATACATGCACATGTTTGGAAAAAAAAACACATTTTTGTTATATCCACAGTGAAACAGAGAATGATAAAAGAAAGCCAAATAAACCCCACAGATGGGACAGACGAGCCATAGAGGGGAGGGTGACTACCATGTCTTATCCTCATTTTAGCCCTGGTACAAATGCTTAGTAGATAATCTCAGGATGAGTAAAGAAAGATAACTTCACACTCAGGAAGTAGAGGAATGACCAATACTCCTCTGCCTTTCTCCCAACACTCTTGTGTCTGCTTTGCCCGATCCTCACAGCCTGCTGAGACAGCAGGGTTTTTCAGACAAGACCCCCAGTTGCCAACCAGAATCAGTTTTCTTGTTGATCATTTCACAGGTGCCAAAAGGAAAGACATCCTCTTACCTTGCAACCTACAACTGGGCTGATCTGGTTGAGGGACGTTAGCCTACTTCGTCAAGTGCGATATGGTCTGCGTCGTCATGATCCCATTAAGCTTCGTCACTACATGGCAGTCATGCAGATGCCCGACTATTTCCCTATCCCCTCCCCAAATTCCCAAACCCCGACTGATTTTCCCCAGCAAACTATTTTAAATTCCATTAGGATCGCCTCCATAAATTCACAAATGAAGCTTTAGTAGCATCAGAAAAGCACTGATATTTTTGTCAATTAAATTTTAACAAATTCCGAAATGATTTGAAGACCAGCCTTAAGAGGATTAAACGTATAACAATAAAATATATTTTGAGCAACTATATCAGTAAAAAAATAACTTCAGAACTACTGGATTAGATAAAACCAATGAAGTGCCTCTGTATAACCAGATTGTGTTAAACATAACCCAAGCGGCAAGTTACAATCTTTGAGAAAGCCATTACGACTTGGCTCATCTCACTTAACACGATTAACTCCAGTTTTCGACCATGCCTTCGCCAATAACAAAATTTAATTCTTTTTATGGCTTAGTGGTGATTTATGGATAAAAATCCACATGCCACGCTTACGCAAATGTTTTTAAACTGGGTGACCTCAGAAACGTTAAAAATACAATAGTAAATGCAAGAGGTAAGGAAGGGAAGTGGAGGTGATGAGGGAAGCAGGGTTGGGAAAAGGCTGCTCAATGGATGTGAGGTTGTCACTAGATAGAAGTGAGAAATTCTGATGTTCTTTCGCGCAGTGGGTATACCACATATGGTACACATAGTACCCCGTATTTTTCTAACTAACTGTAAGTATGCAAGTATTTCACATTAGAGAAAGGCATCAAAAATTGCACTATTGCATTTAGTCCAAAATTGCCTGATAAGCTCTTGGAAGAAAAGCTCCCACCCCTGCAAACCCATTTTCATTTTTAAGTGTTCAACAAACGTCCAGGATATATGTAACAAAGAATTTTTTTTAATATACTGGCACTGGCTTTTCATTTGAATTTTTAAATAGATAATGATCCAAGTAGATAATTTAAGTAGACAGTTATAGATAATATAAAAAGGAATGTACCTCATGCAGAAAAATGAAAGCTGGGGTCTGGGCTAAATCAACCAGCCGCTCATCTTGAATGTTGGTGGTGGGCAGTATGGCATAGATGGGGTCTTCCTCCTGTTCCTTTTCGTCCGTCTCTTCCTCTTCTTTGTCTGTGTTGGTGGCACTCTCCTCCATTTTTCACAATCCTGAAATCAAATTAGTGCAGTTTTAGTGCTTTAGGAACATCCTAAAGGAAAGCTGAGAGTAGGCAAAACCCTTCTGGCACAAGCTATTCTTCAATGGAACTATAGTTAGTTCAAGTTGCAACTTAGCTGCAATTATTTTGGGAAGCTCTGAACCAATCAGATGGGCTAAGCTATGGGCAGGGAGAGGGTGAGGCTAGGCAGGAACAGCTGGAGAGCCAAAGCAGCTTGAGAACCAAGAAGGCAGATCCCACTGAGCCATGGTTGTATGAACTGTCAAAATGCTACTGTTCTTTGTTTATTTTGTACTGCTACATTACCGAACTGGTTTATCAGCTGTAACAGCTTTTCGGCCGTGTTCAGTTTTTTCCATATACAAAACGATGTCATTTGCATACAGGAATATTTCCATCTCTTTTTCAATCCTTACACCTTTTTTTTCCTGGTTTTTAATTTCTCTTGCTAATATTTCCAATACTATATTGAATAAGACTAGTAAAAGTGGCCGTACTTGTTCCAGATCTGAGGATAAATGTTCTCAGATTGCTGCCATTCAACATTATACTGACTGTGAGTTTGCCTTGTAGAGCCTTTTTTCATTTGGAAGTCTATTCCTTGTGTATCCTGACTTATTAAGAACTTTTACTAGGAAGGAATGTTTTGAATGTTCTCAAGTGCTTTCGCTGCATATTCTGAGATGATTTTGTTGCTTTTGCCCTTCCATTTGTTGATGCGATTTACGATGGTTATTGAATTGCAAATGCTGAACCACCCTTGCACCTCTGGAATAAATCTCACTAGACCTTGATATATTACCTTTCTCATGTAGCACCGGATTTAGCTTAATAATATTTTGTTGAGAATTTTTCTATCTATATTCATCAAGAGTTTGGTCTGTATCGCTCTAGTTTGTGTCATTTTTTAAAAATTTTGATACTGGAATGAATCTGGCCTCATAAAAATGAGTTTAGCAGCATTTTATCCTTTTCAATATTTTGGAATATTTTGAAAACTTAGTACCTCTTTAAATGTTTTTGCAGAATTCACTTGCAAAGCTGTCAGGTGTGGGGTTTTCATCTCATGGGAGATTTTTTTTACTTACAATTACTGCTTCAATCTCATTATTTGCTGCAGGTCTGCTAATGTTTTCTGTCATCTTGATTGAATCTTGGCACATACCCAAGATTTCATCCATTCCTTTGAGACTTTTTAACTTGTTAGCATATCTAGTTGTTCATTATTCTTTCTACTTCTGTGTTACTAGTTATGATGTCTCAGTTTTCACCTCTAATTTTTTCCAAAAAGCCATCTTTTTTTCTGTTTTAAACCCTGGCTTTAGTCAGATCCAGTTTCAACCATTTTGGGCATTTGGAGAGTGAACCAATGAATGTGAGATCTCTGTTTCCGTCTGTCTGTCTCTCTGCCTTTCAAATAAAATAAACTAAGAAGAAAAATGTAGGAAGCAAAAAACAGGCAAGGGAGTTCAAGGACTTGGGCTTGGGAGTCAAAGCTTGGACCGCACACTTCCACAGGATGCTGTTGGAACAGCAAGCCCCACCGGTAGATGTTCTGCAGAGCTAGATACTCTGCAGCTAGGTGAAAATAGCCTGAGCCAAGCCAGAGCCACGTCGTGCTAATGCGAGCCTAAAGGAGAAGTGATGTGCTTCTGAGGCTTCGTAGGAAGCAGAAGACATTCGGTACACTCTGACACACAAGTGCAGACATGTGAGGAAGCTAAAGGACAGTGGAAGTGAAAGAAAACTAAATACAAAACTTTAGTTCCACCGCAGAAGAGCATTTGCACTTCGCCCAGGAGTTAGGATTCAAAACCCAAATGATTCAATTTCATTCTTTCCAACGGCTGGATAGTCTTCGACAAAGCAGATATACCACAGTTTCTTTATCCATTCTTCTGACGGACATCTGGGTTGTTTCCATGTCTTTGCCTTCGTCGTAGAATGTGCTGCTACAAATATAGGATTTCAGGTCACTTTTTCACATGCAGCTCTCATTTCCTTTGGATTTATTCCTGAACGTAAGATAGCTGGCTCCTATGGTACATCCGTTCTCAGTCATCCCAGGACTCTCTATACTGACTTCCTAAGTGACTTTACCAGCCAACACCACCACCAACAGCAAAACAGGGTACCTTTCTCCCCACATCCATGCCAGCAAGTATGCTTAGAGTCGATGGACTTGCGACTGTTGTTGAATGCCTGTACTATTATTACAATGTAGGGAAAGACAGTTGGGGAGGAGAAGGGAGAGAAAATCCCTGACACAAAGGCACTGTATCATGAAAAATAATTTTTAAAAGATTCAAAGCCCAAATAGAAAGCTTCTCAAAGAGGAATGCAACAATTGCATGGCGGGGTATTCCTTATTGTGTAAGGCACGTAACCACTTCCTCTTCCTACAGCTCATCAGAAGTGATCTTGTTTGCTTCTTGAGCCCAGACTCTGAAGGGGACTTTTTTTTCTCTTGATGGTTACAAGTAGTGTATGTAAACAAACAAACAAACAAACTGGAAACCATGGTACCTTGTGCCCCAGAGGAGAACAGGGCCAGATACAGACAAGCAATTCATCTGGATAATGAAATGGCAAGGCTCCAAGAAGGTGCATCAGGAACCCACATGATCGTCTGCTGGCAGCTGAACATGTCCGCAAACGCATGGTGTAATGTGAGCAAACAAGATCTCCCTCTCAACTCGTCCCACACACAGAGTGGGTGCTCTTAGTCGTCCACCTCAGCTCTCCTAAAAGCCCTGGAAACAGACATGCCCGTCCCGACCCCCCACTCCCATCAGGCACTGCTCTGACAGCAACCCTGAGCCCAGCCCCTTGGATCAAGGGAGAAATCTAAGGGCTTTTGTATTTCCATTTGTTTACATTTCCTCAAATGTAGCCAAAACGCACCAGGGCAGGTGTTTGATACTGTAGTTAAAATGCTTCTCAGGACGCCCCCATCCTGTAACAGTGCGCACACATCCCAGTTTCTCCCTGCTTCCACTTCTAGCCTCCTGTTGGTGTGCATCCTGGGAGCAATAGTGAATGCCCAGGGACTTGGGTCCCTGCCACCCATGTGGATGACCTGGACGACTGAGTCCTTGGTCCAGTTCCAACTGACCATCTTGCACATTTGGAGAGTGACCCAATGAATGTGAGATCTCTCTATCTCTCTCTCTCTCTCCCAAATGAATAAAATAAACAGAAAAAAATTGACAAGAAAGCAAAAAAACCAGAGGCAGGCATCTGGCATCGCAAGCTAAGATGCCACTAGGAGGCCTCCCTTCCGTATCACGGTACCTGGGCTTGAGCCATGGCTCCACCTGATCCCAAACACCTGCTCATGCAGAACCTGGGAAGCAGAAGATGACGGCCCAGGTACCAAATTCCTGACCAGCTGGTAGGAGGGGCTATTTGGAAAGTAAACCAATGGATAAGAGATTTCTCTCTCTCTTTCTCTGCCTTCAAATAAGTAAATATTGGGAAAAAGAAGAAACATTGGGCCCAGCGCAACGGCCTAGAAGCTAAAATCCTCACCTTGAACATGCTGGGATCCCATATGGGCACCGGTTCTAATCCCAGCAGCTCTACTTCCCATCCAGTCCCCTGCTTGTGGCCTGGGAAAGCAATTGAGGACGGCCAAAAGCCAAGGGACCCTTCACCCACAGGCTGGCTCCTGGTTTTGGATGGGCACAGCACCGGCCGTTGCGGCCACTTGGAGAGTGAATCTTCGGACAGAAGATCTTCCTCTCTGTCTTTCCTCTTTGTATATCTGACTTTGTAATAAAAATAAATGAATATTTTAAAAAAAGGAAAAACACTGAGCTTTCACAATAGGTTGTACAAAACTGTGGTAGAGCGTTGTACAACAGGTGCCTCTCAATCCTGCGTGTGCATCTCTGTACTTATGTTTTCTTGGGGAAAATAACATTAACATTCCATTTGTGAGTCTCATCCCGAGAAGCTTACGGTCTCCCTTAGGACAGACCCTGACTACTGCGCAGTCAACCTGACACGGGGCCCACTTCAGACCCACTGAATGGACAATAAGGATAATACTATCAGAAACGACCAACTTGGCAGTCCTGAATGCGACAGACATAACCTGCACATGACCAATCTCGATCTTGTATTCTATGCACCAGTACATAACACTCATTCCTATGGCAAAGCACACTTGGACTTGAAGCATTTTTTTCAACATACGGACACACGTTGAAAAAAAAAAAGAGGAGGTACAAAGCTTTGTTATTCATAAACTGCACAGCTCAAACCACTTCTTTTTACTCCTCAAGAAAACAAAACAAACAAAAAGAGATAAAAACCCAAAGAAAAAAAAAAACATCCTCCTGAAAATAAACCTTGCAAACCATCCCCCAACAACACTCACTTGTGGGGCACAGAAAAAAAAAAAACCCTCCTGCAGTTAAGTAGGTGCAGATAAAATCTGCTGGATAATTGAAGCATTTTAGTGATGATGCGATCTGGACCACCTTTAATTAAAAACACAAGCATGGACACACAGTAGAGCTGCAAGCGCCTATCTCGCTTTCAATGCTCTCCTGCATCAGGCAGTGAGCTCTCCCATCAGATTCCGTGCATGGCTCACCCTCGGGACCCTGTTACCCATTAAGTGCCTCTCCCTGAGACGGCAGGGTGCTGACACAGCTCAGGCGCTCTGCCTCTTGGCTACCCCTTCCTCTGCCCTCCTTTCCTGCACTCCATGATGCCCCGGGAGCACAGACACAAGGCAAGTTCTTTCTCCTTTCTCAGAAGTTTCTCACAGGTTTTGCTTTTCTACTGGAAACCTACAGAGCCCAAACTGAGCTCTATGTTTCTGGGTAGATGCCACAGGTGCCATGGTGGAGAAGCATAGCTTTTGGAGATGGGCAGGAGTCTGTGCCCCACAAGGCCTCCTGGCTGCCTTTGATCCTGTGCACTAATAACAAGGCTTAATCAGACCTTGCTACACACACCTATGGAAGGTCAGGGAATATAAAGGCTGTGCCCAACACCATGCAACTACAAATGGCAATATTCACATCATGTTCCCTGGGCTCTTTCTGGTTTTTCCATAATACCATGCAAGAGTCTCTCTCTCTCTCTCTCTCTCTCTCTCTCTCTCTCTTTCTTTCTCTCTCACTCCTCTCTCATTCTCTGTTTTTCTGTTCCATTTCAGGAAAGTCCTTTTCTCTTGGTTTTTGGTAGAAGAAAGCAGGACCAGACAGATAGAACTGAATTTCCCACACTGCAACAGAGTGAGGCTGGGATTCCACATAGCAAAGAGCAGGCCAAGCTTGTGCAACTCGAGGACAATCTCAATCTTGTAATGAAACCCATCCATGAGGTTGTAACACAGAGCTGGGCAAAATAATGCGGTGTCAAACCTGCTGCTGCTGTAGTTACAAACCAAAGGAAAACCTCCACCACATATACAACAGTGTGGCGAGAAACACTGAGTCTGTTATCTTAGAATCATGCATACTCCTTCTGCAAGCCTGGTCAGGTTTCAGGAATTCCAAGACTGCCTGAAAGACCCTATCAGCTTCATGGTTTCCAGTTGATGCAGTACCAGCGAGCCGAGGGGAAGGGTTCCAAACCCTAGTGGGAGGTTTGGCGCACACAAGTCATCTAAAGCTCTGAGCCTTCCAGAAGGCCCCTAACACAGAGAATCCACATGTCTGAGAGCCAACTAGGATGGTCATACTGCAGGCTACTTGCTTGCGCTGAAAGGCACCTGTTTCCGACATTCCCCTCTCCCCTTTGTTTGGGCTTCAAACAACCAAACAAACAAAAAACCAGAAAGTACACTGTAACAACGACCAGTCTTCCCTGTCTTGTCCAATGAAGCCGCTGCCTCGCACACTTGCTTTTTCATTTCCGCCTTTAGTCTTCCCCATACCCTGCTTAGCAGAACTGTGAACTCTCAGATGAGTCTGTTTTCTTAGCAAAGGTTCTTCTTCGCAAAATACAGTCTCTCCCTGCTTCCCATCTGCAGCGCCTGGGTCCCACCCGTCCTCCTCCTCCTGGTATTTTATTAGAGCCTGGAATGAGTGGTTCTGACCTAGTCTACCAGGGTGACAAAATGGAGCAAAGAAAATGACTGCAAGGGCATCAGGCTAGGTTCAAAATTCATGTCTCCCCTTCAAGATATGTTCAGCCTCAAAGGGGCTGTTTTTTTTTTTTAACTGCTAGACAATTAGAAAGTTGTTGGAAGACAAGCATTTGACATCCAGGTTAGGCTACTGCTGGGGATAACCCCGTCCCTGGATAAAATGCCTGAATTTCAGACTCAGCTCTGCTCCCAAATCTGGCTTCCTGTTAATGTTATGCAGTAGGTGGTGACTGCGGCTCAAGTGGTTGGGTCCCTGCCATATATGTGGGAGACAGGGATGGAGTTTCATATTCCTGATTTCAGCCTGGCCCAGCTCCAGCTATTGTGGGCATGTGGGCAATGAACCAACGGATGAAAGATTTCTCTCTGCGCACAATTCAAATAAAATGATTGTTTCAAAAAAGAGTTGTAAAGACTAAACGGGATCATGCAAGGGAAGTGTCAGCCACAGCCCTTGGTAACTGGCCTCCTCCCACCACTGCCTTGCTCTTTCGGTTTCATATATAATGCGCCAGGAATTCTTCTGGCAGGAAAAAATAAACAGCTATCAGCCTGGAGCTACACCAAGGATCTCAGTAATGTGCGATCTGGAAAAGACAAGCATATTTTTTTTCCAGCATGTGTTCTCCGTGGAGCACTCCTGTAGGCTTTGGTACAAGAGTCTTGAGAGATCTTACGTCCAAGTCCAAATGTAGATGACGAAGCACTGTGTCCATAGCACTTCAGGTACTGGAGAGGGACAAAGGGAGCAGCCCAACTAAAGAAACTTACTTCAGGAAGCCAGCCTATGAAAGTGCTATTCGTACCCTCATGTTTATGGTAGCTCAATTCACAACAGCTAAGAGACGACTCGACCCAGATGGCTATCAACCAATGACTGCACAAGGAAAATGTCGTTTATTTATCTGATGGAATACAACTCAGCCATAAAAAGAAGGAAGCTCTATCTTTTTTTTTTTTTTAAGAAGTACTTATTTGAAAGACGCGTTACAGAGAGGGAGAAGGAGAGAGGCAGAGAGAGGGACAGAGATCTTCCCTCTGCTGTTTCATCTTCCAAATGGCCAGGTTAAAGCCAGGAACATCACCTAGATTCCCCACGTAGGTAAAGGGGCCCACGTACTCGGAGCATCTTCTACTGCTTTCCATGATCACGGAGTTGGATGGGCAGTGCAACACCTGGGACTTCAACCAAGTCCCTTACAGGATGCTAGTGTTAGAGGCAGTGGCCTGTCTTTTACAACAAAATGAATGCGGCTGGAGATCAGCATGCTCCATGAAATAAACCAGACCCAAAGGACATGTTTCCTCTGATTTGTGGGAGTTAATATAGAGAATACAAAAGAAGAACAACATCCACTTTTGATGTATATGAATGTAATTGACATCTTGAGATCTGATTATTGCTTATGACATGACCCTCATCTATATTCCTGGGCAACAGCGGCCTTTCCACTTTTGATTTGTGAAGCTCTTTATCTAGTGATACAGTAAAGCACTATTGCAAAAATTAAAGGAGAGAGGGAAAAAGATCATCATAGTCTAAGAACTGTAGCTATGAACTACACGAAGCCTCTTTTCTAGGCACAAGCCAGGAAGCCAGATTCTATCTGGGTCTTCCATGTGGGTGGCAGGGACTGCAGTACTTGAGCCATCATCTGCTACCTCCCGGGGTGCACATTAGCCAGACGGGGAGTCGCTGGAACTCAACCAGGCATTCCAGCATGGGATGCCAGCATCTCAAGCAGGGACTTAACTACTGCACTGAAGGCCTGTCCGTGCAATTCCGTCCGTTTTGGCTGCACCTGGCTTGCCACTCTGTTGTTAGCGATGTACCGACTGATAATTACTGTCTTCCTGGGCAATTCACCCTTTGGTCATTCTGTAATTCCCTTCTTTAGCCCTGATAACTTTCCTTGTGTTGGAGCCTGCAATGTTCAAAATTAATATAATGACTCCTGCTATCTTCCGACTAGGGTTAGCATGGTATTTTTTTTTCTTCATCCACCTGAATTTAATTCATGCAATTTTTTTTTAACATTTAAGGCAGATTTCTTATAGGCAAGCCACAGTTGGATATTGAAATTTTTGATCCACTGATGGCATTTTAGTTGCGCCACTTGGACCACTGCCGTTCAAAATGATCATTGATAAAGTTGGACTGACATCCACATCCTTTGTCCTTTGATTCTGTTTCGTATTTCTCACTTTTGGGGTCTTCACTGAGCATGTGGTCTCATTTCGTTTTTCTCTCCTTTCTTAGCAGATCACAGCTATGCCTTTTTTTTCAACTTCTTCCTCAATTTCAAACCATCCAACTCTACCTTCAGCTCACACTGGTATGACCTCGCATTAAAATACATTTTAAAAGCTACATTTCTTCCCTCCTAGCCATTGTGTCATTGCTATTGCTTATTTCTCTTATACGTAAGCAAACACAGGCATTTATAAGCATACATAATAGTTTATTTTTCAGTCTGTTCATCTTTTCATTTGCTAGGCTGGAGTTGTAATTTCCAAGTTTCTCTACGTGCAGAACTCAGAAATCAAAGACTTTTTATTTATCGTGCAAAACCTCCAACGCAACACTGAATAAAATTAATGAGAGTGAGTCGTTCTGTGTCTGAATGTGAAAGCATTACAGTTAACGTCTACACTGTTGGACAGGACAGGTCGATTTTGCATGGATTCTTATGTTACAGGGAGGAAGTTTCCTTCTCTACCAAGTTTGTGGAGATTTCTGTTTGTTTGCAGTCAGCAGTGGGTATTCGATTTTGGCAAATGCTGTTTAAAACTCTTGCTATGATCTCATTTTCCCTTTCCTTTTATGGCTTGCGAGTAGTGAATTAGGTTGAGTGATTTCTGATCACGGAATCAACCTTGCATCCCAGGGATAAACCTCATCTGGTTTCGATGCATCCTCCTTTCAGTGTACTGCTGATTTCAATGTGCTCTTTGTGTCCAAGTTTATGGGGGAGTGGGGATAACTGTTTTTTTTTTAGTCTTCTCTCCTGGCAACATGCAGATTCGCTTTATCAAACTATCGCTGGTCTCATAGAATGAGTTTGGGAGAGTTCTCTCTTTTTGTCACTTTTGTTTTCAGGAAAAAAATAAAACAAAGAAAGTTCTATTTTGCTTTCCCAATTCTTTACATTCTGCATGAGAGCTTAACTAATCGGTGTTTGAAAGTAATTCAAAAGTCAAGTTACCGCTCTGCGAGGGTCACTTAGTCTATAAATATCGTGGGCCACCCAGTGGACACGGAAACTGCTCGACACTAGAGGTAGAATGATAAACAAGACCATTCACCATATTTATAGGGGACACTCTCCAGACTTTTAGAATAAAATCAAACAGCATTTGTTGGACACGATCTATGCGCCAGACATAAACAAGACCGTGTTCCCTGTCCTGCTCATTGCATATCTCTGGAATCTAGTCCATTCATAAACATCCAAATCTGCTGGACTTCATAAAAAATGGGCTGAACGAACCCCTTTTAACATATTTTCTGGTTTGTTTTATGATTTAGTTCCATAGGCTCTGGGGTTGCCTGTGCCCCTGCCCAAGGTCCCTCCCTCACCACGTTGATTTCCCTTCTGGTTCTACAATAGTTCTCTCCTTTTGTCATTTTCAAAAGAGTTTATATAGAATTAGCTTTTTATTTTTCTCTTACAGTCTACTGCAGAAATCACCTGTGAAGCCATCTGCTTACACAGATGGAGTTTTCCTTTTATGGATTTTTTAAATTCATTTTAAAAAAATTACATAGAGTACAAAATCATTTTCTTTGTTTATCGTTCTGCGCATTCTATCTAAAGCTCACACTCGTGTCACCATGACTACTATGAAGATGTACAGCAGGACACCAGAGGACACCCGACAGGAGACACAAGCCCAGTAGGATCCCTCTTCCCCGGGGACTCCTGAACCTGGCATCCATCTAGTAAGACGGGCCCTGGGTCCCGGCAACCTGAGCTGGGCCCAGTTCTCAGGGTCTGCCTACTAGTTGAGTGCCGGGTTCGGAGACCTCAGGGAAGGGAGATCGGCGATGCTTGGGATGGACTTGCCTGCAAGAACATGTCCTTTCTGTTTTGGTGGCAGCCTGATGAGGCTCAGAGCAAACATTCTGTTGTGTCTCCAGTAGTTGCACTACCGGAGCAGACAGTCTCCTGTGGGGCTTTTTCAGTCTGTGCTTTGCTTTCCACGTTACAGGCAACAACCAGGACTTGCTCTTCAATCGTGGTGTTTTCTGCTGGGGTTCATTTCTCAAAACATTCGCCTACGGCTTTGGAGGGGCAGTCCATGTTTTTGCAAGGATGGGGCTGACCTTGTTCCTTGCACAGATTCAAGCCTAAGATTTGGGAATCGCCTTCTCCAGCTCTCTTGCCGTCAGGATCTCTCCCCAGCTTTCACAGGCTCCCCGCGCAACAGCCGTAACTCTAAGATCGAACTCTCTTACAGTCGTGTGTTACGCTGTTATACAATTACACAGAGTTGGGGGCGTCCCAGTTCTTCTATGAGAACCCAGAACTCTCTTCTGTGCTTAGGCCATCTCGCACCTTGCTGGTGACAATGCAAAATTATATTCGGTGTTGGCCTTGGGGCAGGGGCCAGGGATTCCCCTGCATCCTCTGTGTCATAGACACCCTTCTTACTTAGAACATTTCTCAATTCTGCCCACTTCTGGGTGAAAAGCAGAAGATGCAGGAGGAAAAAGGAAATTCAAAGCCACCAGCGGTGTCTTACTTCGTGAAATGTGTGTTGATTTCACTATATCCTTTATATCACTGTTTCACATTCATTCTTTCGTTCTACAAGAACCACTGTGCACAAAAACAAGAGAAATAAAAACTTGACATTTGCACGCCTGTGACGACCTTAATCGGCAGAGCTCTGATCGAAGTCAACGTGAAATCGTTCTAGAGGGTCAGTGTTGCAGCCAAATGTTTTCTAGAAGGTTTTCACAGAAGGGAGCGACCACTGAAGGTAAGTTTTGAACAACAACAACAACATACAAGATTTGAAAGCAAAATCAACTGCTGTGGGGGGACCTTTGCTTCTGCAATGAGACACAAACAGCAACTCTCAAATAGAACCTAGGAGAAGAATCCTAAATAAGCCTGTTTGCGATCATGTAAGGAAGGGAGAGAATGACAGCAGCCACAACAAATAAACGGAGTAGTTTAAGATCAGATAAAGCAGATTTATAAGAGAGCAAAGTAAATCTTTAAAAAAAGTCAACAATCACGCATCTTGGAAGGCAGCAGCCACGGCTCAAGTAGTTGGGTTACTGTTCTCCTCACAGGCGACCTGGATTGAATTCCTGGAGCCCAGCTGCAGCCTAGCCCAAGCCTGGCATGCTTGTTGTCTGTATTTGGCCACTCAGCCTGTGGTTAGGAGATCTCTGTCCATTTGTCTTTTTCTGCCCCTCAAATAAGTACTTTATTTCTTATTTATTTTTAAAAAGATGCATTTATTTGCATCTCAGGCCACAAGCAGGGAGCTGGATGGGAAGCAGGGCTACCGGGATTAGAACCAGCATCGATATAGGATTCCGATGCATACAAGGTGAGAACTTTAGCCACTAGGCTACTTTGCCAGACCCCAAATACGTACTTTTTTTTAAAAAAAAAATGCAGATATTAAACACTCGCTGAACAAAGACAGTACAGAACCGGTGAGTTAGAACACAGACTTGAGGAAACCATCAGAATATGTAAATCACACAAATGCAGTTGAGACATGGATGACAGAATGAGAAATGTCCATCTGTATCCAAATAGGCTAGAACTAGACTAGAGACAATGGGCGAGTGAGTGGCGGGTGGTCCTGCAGATTTACAGACTGAAGACTTCAGATCAAGACACCACGCAGCCCGGAGGAGGGTACTTAACGCCAGACCAAATGCTTAGAAACACTGCCCTCCACTTTACCCTGATTCCAAAATCAGGAAAGGGCAATAAAAGCAAGCGTTAGCCTAACATCCCTTATGAAGGTAAAATGAGAAATCTTCACAAAATATTAGAAAACTGACTATAGCAGTTAGCAGAAAGACTAATACAAAGGAATAGGACATCACGGCTGCGTATATATACTTTAAATGTCATAGTACGATATAAGAAAATAAAAGCCAATTAACATCTAAAAATCAACTACTGCGGTATACCATGCTAACACAGTAAAGAAGAAAGTTTCGATGACCATCTCAATAGACCAAAAAAAAAAAAAAAAAAAAAAAAAAGCATTTGGCAAGATGCAGCATTTATTCATGGTAAGAAGTCTAAGGAAATTAGAATTAATCTCATAAAACGCATGTATGAGAAATCAATAGGTAACTTTCAAGATGCTGTTAAAACGCCAACTGTGTCCACCCTCCGACAACATGGTGAGTAAGATGAAGACTTATACGTTTACCACCCCACTTAGTCGTGGCAGTTCTCACTAATGTAATGAGACTAGAAAAGAAACACAAATCATTCAGACCAGGAAGACAGAAGTAAAACTCCCCCTCCCTCTCTGCAGTTTAACATACAGATTTCAAAAGGGACAACCCACGCCTTGTTAGTTACTAGCTTAGGTTACTGCCTTGGCCAAGACTTAGCAGGAACAGAAGTTAACAGGTGCATTTCTCTTGAATTTATCAAGCTAACAGATTCTACAGCAGGTGAAACGCGGACTCCTTTGTTTAGGCATTTGCTTTGGAAAACTCCCTCCTGCCCTCTGCTGGCCACAAACACCCATCGCTCACTAAAATATTATTTGACCTTTTTGCTTAGGCGCTAAGAAAACCTCCACCAGTTGGTAATTTGGAACAACATATGCTAGGAAATAAAACCTTTTCCCCTTATTATAATACCTTCATATCATGTTCTTATTATCTTATCATTCTAATATGAAAACATCCCCTTGAGGCAAATGCTAGAAACCGCCAGGCCCGAGCCTCCCACGCCTTCAGTTCGAAGTTTCATTTTCTAGATCATTTTCTTACTGAAATCAACTCACTGCATCCAGGGAATGGTGCGCTCAGCCCTCTAGGAGCCCTGACTCAAAAGGCTGTCGAGGCCATCCACCTCTCTTACGTAGAACGCTTTGGTGTCAGGGTTTCTCTCCGAAAACCCCCAGGCCCTAAGCCAGAAGGAACTACGATCTGATTCGGCTCCTGCCCGCTGGGCTCCTGGGCCGTTACCAAAATTCCCAAAAGAATGAGCTCCCCGACCAATCACAGGAAGCTCCTGAGCACTGTGGACCAACCGCGGACCTAGACATGAGCTGAACACGCACCTGTCACCCCCCAATTTCAGTCCGTAAGAACTCTTACCCCCAACCCCTCTGCAAGGCTGTAAGATACCCCCAGGCTCCGTTCTCTGTGCCTTCCAATCAACACTCATCTTCTCTCTCCCCAACATCAGTGACTGGCCTGGCGCTTGTCAGAGAGGCAGATGTAAGCTTGGGCGTCTGCAACGTGTTCACCATCAATAACGCAAACCTGATTATCCCTCATCTTGCTGCTTAATAACTCAACAACAACAAAACAAATAATCCGCTTAAGGAATTGTCCAAGGACATAAACAGGCACCATTGGAAAATATAAAACACAAGTAAATAAAAGCCACATGAAAAAAAAGGCACAGGGTCATGAACTATGAGGCAAACGTAAATAAACACCACGATTAGGTTTCACCTCACTCCAGTCAGAATGGCTATCGTCCAAAAAAAAAAAAAGCAGAAAACTGGGAATGCTGGTGAGGTTATGGGAGGAAAAGTATTCTAATCAACAGTTGATGGGAATGTAAATGAATGCAGATTCTTCAGAGCTCTGACAGCAGATGCACGTTTGACCCAGCCAACCTGTGCCTGGGAACTCACCAGAATGAAATGAAGTCAGCAAACGAGAAAGTTCTGTGTACCCCCCTGTGTTTATTGTAGAACAATGCCCTAAGATTTGCAGCCAACCCAGATGTCCATCCAGGGATAGATGGAAAAAGAAAATATGGTACCATAGAAACCTCTGAATGCTACACATCCACAAAATGAATGCAACTAAAAACCGCCACTTATTAAACAAAATACGCCAGTCTAGAAACTATAAATATCTTACTTTTTTTTTCCTGCTACACAGCAGCTGATAAAGAATATCAAAAAAAAAAATACAAAAGAATGAGGCGATCACTTTGGGATGTGACGGCCATTTTCAGCCCATGCTCGTACTGCAGTGCCACTGTGGCTTTCCCACTTCTTACTCGTTGAATATTATGCAGGTGGGTAGGTTAACCCTGTTAATATAGAGATTAAAACCATGTGTGTGATAACTGGTGAAGCGCGGGTAAGGAAACAGGCTGTTGGGAGGCAGGTGGGCTGTGAAGGAAGTGTGATCATTATTTAAACTGTATCTATAGACATTGCAAAAATCTATCCTCTGTGTATGAATAAAAATAAAACAGCACAATAATCTTGATACCCTCCCCCCATTGTACTCCACTGTAGCTCCCTGCAATTGCAGCCTGTGCTCTTGCCTAGAGTCTTTAACACCCACAGCCGTCAGTTTCAGCACCTGTATCTTATGAGACATCGCTGTTGGCAGGTGTTTTGGCAAAAGGGTGTAGAGACTAATTTGTAGCATAAGGTGGGGCCCCGAAAGCGACGGGCAAGGCAGAAAAAGGGGAAATTAATTTTTGCCGTTGGTTTAATGCCCATATCATGATAAAATATATATATAAGCATTTTTAAAACACAGAATGTTTGATACAATGATACGCAGAGGAGCCATGAATGCCTCCAGCCCACACCTGTTGATTCCTTTTCTGTTTCATATTTAAGCCCCCAAACCGAGTTAGATTACTTAGAATCAGCGCATTCCCTCAAAGACAAACACGGCATTTTTACAATTGCAGTTTTGAGAACCGCACGCCACGTTTCCCATCCGTTCTCTCATTTGATCCTCACCAAAAAAAAATCCCTGGGGACAAGACATCAAGATATTATTGTTCTCGCGTGAAGAAGAAAAGCAGGAAAGAGCCAGGACCCTAACCCTGTTCCTGCGCTACTGGAAAGGCAGTTCCCGCAAAAAAATTAAGGAATTGTCTAACGTAGCGGGACTCCTGCTTTGTACCAGTTCTAACCTGTAAAAGCGTAGTTTCTTACCCCTTCTCTTGGTCCTTATCCTTATTTAGACTCCAATTTGTCCCTCTGGGTTTCCACCAGTCTCAAACCAAGGCTCCGCACTACACAAGCAGCGTCCTCTGTATCCCAGGCAACCACGCGGCCTTATCAACCCGGCCCCTTGCGCGCTTTTCATTGGTCAGTTGTATTTTCACGTGGATAACCCGCCTATCCAATAGCCAACGGGCTAGAAGCAAAGGGCACGCCTCTCCCTGCTGAACCCTAGTACCCGTATCCGACCCGCGTGTTGCCTGCTGGGATAGGTAGTTTTCCTGCTGCCCAAAGCCTACGAAGTCCTGGCTCCTTTAGAACTACTAGTCCCGGTGGTCTGTGCGAAAGGGGGCGGGAGTCCCCCGGGAGTTCCGGTCAGAGTTGCTAGTGAGCTTTGACATTCCAGCATGCCGCTTGGGTGGTGCGGCTGGGGCTTCCAGTTGGTGTAGCCCAGCGAGCCGGCGTGCCCTCGCAAAAGAGGCTTTGCTTTTTGACAGTGGCCAAGTGCATAGGCCGTGACGAGCCGTTCCGATCGAGGGCAAGAGCGACGGACGCGCCATGTCCGCCCTGGGACTGCTGGGCAGGGGGCTTGGCCGCCTCCGGCTGCCTCGGCTCCGAGGGTGGACGGGCGGTGGGCTCTGGGCTGGTGAGGCCGGCCACGTCAGGCCTGCCTGCTCGGGTGGACAGGAGCCTGAGGTGCCCCCGCCTGGCCCCGCGCGCCGGGTCCTGAAGGAGTGGACGCTGCCGGTGAGCCCGTTCGGTGCGCTGCGGGCGCGGCTCCCGTGCCACCTGATCGTGAGGCCCCTGGACCCCCTCGCCTACCCAGATGGGGACCGGGTGCTGATCGCGGTGTGCAGCGTGCAGGGCGGGACGCGGGACCTGGCCGGCCTGCAGGTGAATTACGACGAGGCCTTGAAGGAGGTGGCCATCCTGGGAGATGCCATGGACCCCGAGGCGGCGGTGGAAGTGACCGCACCCGTGAGGTTTGGCAAGTTGAAATGCAGGCTCCCCCTGGACCACACTGCCCTGCCTGATTCACAGTTGATTCTTAAATGTTTAAGTTTGAGAGCAGTGCTAAAAAAAATTAGGTTCCATGCCTGGCGTTGTCACAGTGACACCTATATCGCGTATGGATGCTAAGAGAAGTAGCGGCTGTGGATTCTCTTGCCGTGGTGGAGACCCCTTACCGCTCTCTAGACAAGAGTCTGCACAGCTCTGCTGCCTCCAGGACGCAGTGACTTATGGCATATTGAGGAGCTGGGTGTCTGGGGGTGCTCACCCGCTTCGGGGTCAGCACCGCCCTAACTTGGTTTTGCTTTTTCTCACTTCTAGATTTGGATATCAAGTCATCAGGAGCTGGCTGTGTCAAGGTCCAGAATCTTGAATGTGATCGTTGCCAGATCGAAACCGCCCAGGGAACTAGCATCTTACAGTCCGTTAAGGTAGAAGCGTTTGTTCCAAGTATCTGTCAGCATTTAAACATCTCGGGAATTGTAAGCCGCAGTTACTCAACTAAAGAACATAAACCCTTTATTCCTGTCTCAAAACTCTCTCCGAAGAGGTTGCCGTGAAATCACTTGTTTTGAAAGGATAGAGCGTGGTAAAACTGTAAAAGTTGCACCTGCCGCTTTTCGATTTTAATGCAAAGTGTGGAGTGAAATGAATAGCGTATTCGTGGTATTGTGAGATGGCATGGAACTAAGGAGATTTTCGTTTTCAGGCGAGATTCGCCTCTGTTTATTGAAGAATAAGGAAAAGTCTCTAAGCACTACAGATGTGCTTAAAACATAAAAAAACAAAACAAAAACAAAAAAAACCACTGGGTTCTCTCCACATTCCAACTGTACCAGTTGGCTCGCTGCTTAACGTGCAGGGAACTGCTTAAGCAAAACAGCACGTGAGGTCATCTTACGAATCAATTAGTATTTTTATATTATCTTTTCAAATTAAATGTGTCTGACATGTGAATGACTTTGAAATACATCTGCCTTAACTTGGGCCTGTGGGCGCTGCACCTTGGTTCCCCTGTCTGGGCCGCGTTGTTCTAGAACAGTGGGCCGTTACCCTGCGTGTCATCAGCACCCTGGTGAAGTCAGCTGCCCTGACTCTTGGTTTTCTTCCTCTGTGAGATGAGACAGATGTCATGGCCGTGTTTCCGGGTTCTGAGGCTTAAGTGATAGTGCATGTCAAAGAGGTAACGCCGAGTCTGCCAAGTAAGTGGTGGCCGTCACAGTGATTGATAATGATGCTATTTTTCTTAAAAGATTTATGTATATTCATTGGAAGAGCAGAATGAGAGCCAGGGACATCTTCCACCCACTGATTCACTCCCCAAATGGCCACAGAGGCCAAAGCTGAACCAATGTCAAGCCAGGAGCTTCTTCCGGGTCTCCCACATCGACGCAGGGTCCCCAGGTCTTGAGCCATCCTCTGCTGCTTTCCCAGGCCACCAGCAGGGAGCTGGATGGGAAGTGGAGCAGCCGGGTCTTGAACCCATGCTCATTTGGGATGCAGATGCTGCAGGTGGCAGGTTAGCCTCCTATTCCACCGCGCTGGGGCCGCAGTCCAGATGTCACCGTTGCTGATGCCTGGTCAGCAGTAGTGGAGCTGTCGTCCTGATGCTCCGTGAGCCGTTCACAGCGGTATGTCATCGCCAAGCCCTGCATCGCTGGGACAACCAGAACGTCTCTTCTTTCCCACCAGTTGGTTTATTGACCCGTTGAGTGGCAGTCAACACCTTCCCCGGTGATGTTAACCACAGAGTTCCTGCTCCATTCGGGATTCTTCCTTTAACCGCTTCAGGATTGTGATAAAGGACACGTACAAAGTATTTCGTTTGCAGAAGTTGAAGCTCACTCTTTTTCTACGTATTTTTGTATTTACCTTTGCAGGGTCAAAAATTACGCGTCCAGACGAACGGAGGCAACGTGATATGTCTGGGGACAGTTTATGGAAATATAGACATCCACGCGTCGGATAAAAGTGTAAGCTGGAAACCTTTAGAAACTGCGACTTCGCTTTCACTTTCCTTGTGCACTGGGTACATTCTAGAAAAATGTGTAGAACAAGTCTGTAACATTACCTTTTCAAATGTATTTTTGTTCATCAGAAACTTTCACTTTGGAATCAAGGTGATCAGATATTATATGATTTAAACTAAATGATTTCTAGAATCAGTTACAACTTAAATACTTAATACTGAATTCTGAAGAAGTTTTAATTTTTACAATTATAGATGAGAATGGCTCAGTAAATAATACCACCAATATCTGGATTAGGTAATTTTTGTGCGTTTGGTTTTTTTTTTGAATATTTGCTTAAGATCATTTTAAGCATCTGGCTTTTTTTTACTTTCCACAAGATGGCGCTATTTCATTAGCTTCACTGTTCTCTAAAAGCTTTATGCCGTAGTCATGGATTTTCATTGTTTTACAAAGATAGTTTGATTTTTTTTTTTAATTAATTGATTTTTGGAAAGGTCTATTTATAGAAAGAGAGACAGAGATGTCTTATGGTTTACTGCTCAAACGGCTGCAGCTGTCAGAGCTGGGATGAGCCAAAGCCAGGAGCCAGGAAGAGCTTCGTCTGAGTCTCCCATGTGGGCACAGGAATGCAAGATCTACTGCTTTTCCAGGCACAAGCAGGCAGCTGGATGGCAAGTGGAGCAGCCAGGAATCGAACCAGCGCCCATATGGGATACCAGCACTGTAGGTGGAGGCTGACCCTGCTAAGCCCTGGTATAGGCCCCACATAGTTTGTATTTTTTTGTAACTACGTTTTTCGTATTCTATGATTTAGCATAGTATTAAGAATAAAGGTATATCTATGTATTTCTTGATTTTGCAAGTTCTCCAGCTATGAATCTACTTTTTGTAAATGTTTTTAAAAGTTTGCTTATTGGGCCCGGCACGATAGCATAGCAGTTAAAGTCCTCACCTTGAACACACCGGGATCCCATATGGGCGCAGGTTCTAATTCCAGCAGCCCTGCTTCCCATCCAGCTCCTGGCCTGTGGCCTGGGAAAACAGCTGAGGACGGCCCAAAGCTTTGGGACCCTGCACCCACGTGGGAGACCCCGAAGAAGCTCCTGGCCACTTGGGGAGAGTGAACCATCAGACAGAAGATCTTCCTCTCTGTGTATCTGCCTTTCCAATAAAAATAAATCTTTAGTGAAGGCATTTTCTGAGATGAGATATAAAAAGATTTCAAATTCTTTGTTGATAGCACTTAATACTTAGTGCGAATAAACCTTAAGGCACATGGTAAAGAAGTCTTTGCGGAAAGCATTGGCGTTATTAGGAAACGTTAGAGACCAAAGGGCATGTGTGTGTGGGCACCGCCAAACCTTCCGCTCCATGTTGGCATGCTGGGGAGCCCACGGAGCGCCTGTGGTCCGGGTGATCTCCCTAGAGGTCACTTCCTGCCGGGGTGCGCGTTTGGCTTTTCGACAGTCTGTGTTTCACAGTGACCTGACAATGCTCTCTCTGTCTCTCTCTCTCTCTCTCACTCACTCACTCACCCTAGGCTGTGACTGCAGACAAACTGCAGGGAAGTTCCGTGAACGTGACTACTGAAGATGGGTCCCTGGAAGCCAGGTATCTGTACACCGAGTCGTCGCTGCTGTCCTCCGCCGCCGGCGCCATCAGCTTGGGAAGCGTCCACGGTGAGCTGGCCGAGGCCTCGTGCGTCTCAGACCTTCCCATTCCTTACCTTTCACCCGGAGGCTCTTTCTCTGTACTTGAAGAAGGATCGGGAAGCTGGCCTTCTAAATAATTAATTGCAGACCAACCATCTTAAAAAAAAAAAAAAAAAAACAAGGTGACTCATAAACTGATCTAATTTTATTTGGCAAGCGATGGATGACTATGCTGTTACACTTAGGTGTCTTTGAGATGATTTCCGCCTAACAAGAAATGGATAACAAGAAAGTCTGTGCAGTAAAAGCAGTGTTATATGAAGATACGTTCGCCGTGGCTGTCTGTATGTGATGTTAGGAAAGCTAAGAATAAATGAATGGAACATTTGGATGGAGTCGGATTATGGTGACTCAGGGATGCTAATTTGGGTAAAAATGCTTTATCTGCATTTGTACTGGCCGGGACCCACTAGCACCCTGCCATTTGCCTTTTTCCTCCGTTAAGTAGCCTCGTGTGACTTGCAAAGCGTGTCTTTTTATAGAGCAGTGACATTCCTTAGTTAAGGCTTTTGTTCTGAGAGGAAGGAGGGCAGCGTGGTGGAGAGGAACCAAGCCAGGGGTCTGCTGGGCTTCAGTGTCAGCCCCCTCGGTCTGCTTCTGATTCACGTCCAAGGATGCCTTTTGAACACAGAACGAAGACTCACTGAACCTGGCAGCAAGGACGACGCACACGCATCTGCTAAATGCCTTTCTAGGCCATTTTTTTTTTTCTGGCAAGCACGGCCTTGGTCCACTCATTTCACTGCTATACTGTACCTGGACATTGGTGTTTGTACACTTGGGGAAAGCACGCAGATGTTAGCAATGAGCATGAATTACTAGGTAGTCTTAGAAAGTGTGGTTTCTTTTGGTTACACGTTGGTGAAGTAGCTTACTTATAAAAGCAAAAGGCTCAGAAATGAGCACTTAGATGGTTGAAATAATTCTTGAGCCTCAACAGTTCTCGCAAGGTTAAGGTATTATTTGAGCCAAAAGTAAATCTTGAGTACAAATAGAGCGGATTCCAGATAAAGCAAATGGCTTTGTTACTCCGTGTTTTTTTTTTCACTTTTTCCATTCAGTTGTGTACTAAATAGCTCTAGTAATTTGTAACTCTTGATCTATTTTTAAAATGATTTTTATAAGCATTGCATTCCTAGCTATGTTAATCATAAATAAAAGTACTGAGAAGCTTTTAGTGGGAAAAAAAAAAAAAATTCTTACCTAGTGTGATGTTGACTGACAGCTATGGGGGAAAGCAGTCATTTTCTCCGCAGCGCAGAGCGTTAATCAACAGGCCTCTTTGGGGCAACCCTAAAGTGACAGTAGATACACATGGCTGGGCTTTGGGATGCTGCTCCAGGAAGAAGTGTGAGCTCTCATCCAGGGAACCGATGAGAACTCATCTCTCCAGCTAGGGAACTGTTGAAAGGGCTGACAACCAAGGACTGTCCCCCCACTCCCAGGAGCTAGGAAAATAGCACTGCAGGCAAAAAAGGGAATCTGCGGATGAATCACAGAATCCACTGCTGATACAGTCATTCATTCAGTCAAAACCCTGGTTGCCAACCTCATATGGGCTGGAGTTTGAACCTCCAACAGGACCAAGTTGAGTAGGAAATATTCCCTATGCTTAACTCAGTGGCAAGACTGCTTGGCCTCTCTTCCTTATTTCCCTAACTACTGCCATCCTCTTTGGGAGGCCACCTCCCCCCGTATCTATCCATTTTAATACCGGCTCAGTGCGATGCGCTGTTTGTTGACTGTTTCTCACAGCTTCTTCAGTCACATTATTAAGGCACTAGGAAGTGATAAGAAATGGGAAAACGTGACCCAGTTGCAACTGGAAACCAAACGCCCACGATGTTCAGGCCAGCTTTCTCCATCTAGTCCCCAGCTCCTAACTCCGTCTTGCCTTTTCAGTAAATGTGAGAGAGAAATAAGAAAAAGCCTCCTCACTCCTTAAGTTACACTCCAGTGTTTTTCAAATCACCCTTCCAGCAGACCTGAAGCTTCTTGCCTCACTCTCCCCTGTCCCTTCTCTTTGCCAAACACACATTGGGGGGTTGGAGGTTTGGGGTGGGCTTCATATGAAAGGCAGGTAGCAGTTCAGTTCCATATCCTGGTACATTAGAGCCATTCCTTTGTGAAAGAAAAGTCCCTAGATATCACTACTTGGATTATTTTGTGCCCCATGATATACCCACCCCAAGGTCTTCCCAAATACACAGTTCAATGAATTCTTTGTACTAAATGCTAATGGTTACATAACACATACTAAGTATATATTTTGGCTGTACTCAAACCAAGTGGCTTGGGATTTTGAAGGCTTGTTTTCATAGGAAACCATTACTCCTTCTAAACATCTGACTTACTAAAAACAAGCGTGGAGAATATATGTGTTCTAAGACCCGCCTGTTCAGAATTTATTTAATTTGGCTTCCTTTTTTTTTTTTTTCCTTAAACATGACATCCACTGATTTTTTACCAGGTAGAGCTGAAAGGTATCCAACATACAGATGTTGTAAAAGTCCATTTTTCCACAAACATGATGGAATAATTGCCTTTTTGATAGACTTTGCAGGATGTATGAGTTTGTAGTCCTTGTGCCAGTAGGTAGGCGGGAGGCCCTTGCTAGCATAGATGCACTAACTGCCTAAATTGAGAGTGTACACTACCTCACAAGGCTTGTGGCAGTGGAATTAAATGTAAGTTCATTTTGGCACACACACAAAAAATATTTGATGTATATAAAGGCTCTTCAAAATGTTGGCTTCTTTTCTGTGCTCTTTCAACTGGAATTATATTTCTTTCAGTGAAGAAATATAAACCAGTGTTTAACTTGACTGCTCAGTTTTTTCCACTCTGACCATGCTGGAATGAATGGCTGCAAGACAGGAAAAACTATATATTTTCTCCAATACTAATATTGGTGGAAAAGTTGTGTAACTTGGGAATAGCGTAAACACACATAGTTATTAGCATAATATTACATCTACTTAATTGGAAAAAGCTCTTACTAAAACACAACTCCTTGCCTCCTCAAGTAACTTTTCTTATTATGTTAAATGATTGGAGATGAAATACCCGAAACGACAATATTGCAAATTTTGCTCCTCATGTCCACTGAATTGGACCATGTGCTTTTAAAGATTCTAGCTCATTCTGTAAAGCATCTGATGTGAAGAGATTTGCTTCGTATATTCTAACAACAGAATATTCCTGCTTAGGGTAATTTTCTTTTTTTATTATTTTTATTTTAATTTTTGAATTTTATCACAAAGTTCTGTATAGTCTGGGATTCCCCTCGCCCCAATTTCCACTTTTTTCTAATTGTTTTGGTGTAAGTTGAAAATCGGTACGTGCTTATTTATAATTTTATTTAATGTTGGAAAATTAATTTGAAATATTTTCATGGCCATCTTTGCTAATATTCCATATTCCCATAGTTTGGTAGCGTTATACTTTGTGAATTAGAACAGCAGCATTCAAGAAGTAGTATACTTTTCCTGAGTCCATGGAAGACTAGTGGAATCCAATGAAATTTCCTTGAGTTACCAGCTTAGTGAATGACTCTAAGTCAGCGGTTCTTCAGTAACGACTGAAGTGACCAATGGCCTGCTCCACCCGTAAGTGTTGAGGAGGTAGAGGCTGTAAAGAGAATTCTGAGGGCAAAAGTACCCACTGCCGCAAGCTAGATTAAGCCTCTCAAAGTGTGGTCTTCTGTTGTGCCCATCTTGAAATTCTGCACAAGCGCCGTCCGTGCTGGAAATGCAGCTTGAGCCTACCATAGATTACTCTCCCCTGACTTTTACAAACTGTTTCATTTGCTCAAGAATGGTCAGTGTTGACTTCCTGGCTGCGTCCCAACGCACGGTGGAGATGTCAAAAGGTAAAGCGCAAAGAGCCGTGTGCACAAGGGACCCACAGCATCATCACAGCGTGCATCAGCCATGCAGGTGCAGCTCCACATCCTCAGGCCGAACCCCTGCCCGAGGCAAAGCTCAAGTGCAGTTCCTGCGACCTTGGAGGCTGGTGAACCCTCCTCCCCAACAGGATCACACAGACACACGTGCCGTCTGAACGTTTAGCTAACACGCACTCAGTGAGACGAGCGCAGCGATCCTGGAATTCTTGTGGGCAAATGTTGGAAGTTCATTAGACATCAGTGCCTGGGATGATTCTTCAAGCTTCTGTTTCCTTCTGAGCTCTCGTCTCCATCCTCTGAGTCACCTTTAGCTACTGATGAAACTCTAACACGTATGGGCAGCTGAGCAGTCATAGGATTTGGGAGATCTGATGGCCTCACTTTGTACTGTCACGGTCCCGTTCACCCTGGTTCACGGAGTGCTTGCTGATACAATTCCCTCAAGAACATTGTCAGTCTCTTTGAAGTGTGCTCCGGTAGACCAAAGCTTATATGCCCAAATTCTTTCTTGATTATCCTTAATACATAAAACTATCTTCTTTTTCTTTATAGGCGATATAACAGTACAAAGCAAGATGGGTAACATCACTATAGGTATGTAAAAAAGCTACCACTTGGACAATTTTGCTCACTCTTTAAAATCATGAAATTTGTGATGCTTTGTCAGTCTGCATAGAATCTACAATTTAGGCAATAAACCTGAAATACATTGATACGCAAATCCAATACAGATAGATCTGGTTTTCAAAAATGTCCACTCAAAGAGAACTACCCGAGTCTGGTGTTAAGATGTATTTATGAATTTTTTTCAATTCCTCAAACAGCTATGTTCAATCTTTAACATAAAGAAGGATATAGTCACGTCAGCAAATTTCACTTAGTCAGTCCAGCATGGGGCTAGGGATGGGCCAGCTGGTGGTGTCCATAGGTGGACAGAGCTTGCCATTTTTGCTGTGGTAGGGTTGCAGTTAGGCGGGACCACGGACTTTTTCATTAAGCAGGCACACTTTGGAATTCTGACTTAATTTCCCTTTTGGCCTTTTGGTGTTAGCATCTATATCATCTATATTATATATACGTTATGTATGTACACGTGCGTGTGTTTACGTGTGTGTGTGTGTGTGTATAGCTTATATATATACCGTCTGAATGTCCTGTGATTCAGATAGATCAGTTTACCCCCTGTGTGGTATAGGCTAGCTTACATCTCTGTATTTTCCCTCCTGTCTTGAAATAGATTGCCAGTAGGAATATAATTTGGGGTTGACTTTTTTTTTGTTTTGGCCGTATGAACTCGGTCAAGCATAAATGATAAACTGGAAAGATGTTGGTTAAACACAGACATATATCGCCATCACATATGCCTATGTGAGGTATCCCCCTCCCAAAGAAAACATTATGAAAAAGACTATACATAAATTTCCAGCTTTTTTTTTTAACTAAAATACACTTATCCTTTAATCCTGTTTTCCGCAAACTTGTTGACGTACCCTCATGCAGTCATCTTTGTGTGCTATGTGTGTGTGAGTATGTGAGAGAGAGAGAAATGACAGGAAGAGCACAGACACTTGGGAACATGGGGAAGCATAACTGAGCAATTTATAGCAGAAATAGCTGCCTTGTCGCACAGCGTCAGTAATCGAAACGTTAAGTAGTGAAGAAATTAAATGTTGATTATGGCGAAAGAAGGATTCTTACAAGTTGTTAGTTCAAGTACGAATTCGTGTAACAGTTTGATAGATTGGGAGATGTGTGTCCCAAGTTGGAAGTGTATGCGTTTGCTTCGTTTGCATACTCCCTTTTTAAAAACCTAATGAGATAATCTGGTAAGGATGTAAAGAAAAATTTACTACAGTAAAAGACTGTATATATTTTAAGTTGTTTTTCCAGGAAGATAAATATATAATATATATTATAGAGTGAAATATTATTCAACCTCCAGTCATATGATAATAGCATAGCCCCAAAGTTAACAAAATGAAAACAAATTCATGATATTCTGTGAATGAAACCAGAGTATGAAATATTATATTATTATTTGGGGGCTGGCACTGTGGCTCACTAGCTAATCCTCCCCTTGCACGTGCCAGAATCCTATATGACACCGGTTCTAATCCCGGCTGCTCCACTTCCCATCCAGCTCCCTGCTTGTGGCCTGGGAAAGCAGTGAAGGACGGCCCAAAGCCTTGGGATCCTGAACCAGGGGGGGAGGCCCAAAGGAAGCTGCAGGTCCCTGGCTTCAGATGGGCTCAGCTCTGGCTATTGAGTCCATCTGGAGGGTGAACCACCGGATGGAAGATTTTTCTGTGTGTCTTTCCTTCTCTCTATAAATCTGCCTTTCCAATAAAAATAAATAATCTTTTTAGAAAAATTTTTTTAATGAAACACATTCCTCCCCCTTCACTCTTTCCCTCGTGTTATTAGAATAATATAGTCCTTCAGAAAGTCACACTAAAAAGAATTGAGTCTTTAAAGAGTTAAACTATTATTTCAAATAGAATGTTTCAGAGGACAGTATTGAACCAGAACAGAAAAGGAAGGACGCAGAGCGGGAGGGGAACATAGCAAGACGATCCCACACCAACAGGAGTCAAACTCGGCTTGGGACCTCATGCGAGTTCCTCCTTCATGTGTTTCTGGACCTAACACTAGTTTGTGAAATCCCATTCCAACTGTTCCTGATGACAAATGGTGAGATCCTGTATAGCTTTTCCACTTTAGTAAGTCTGGTAGAGACAACTCAGCTACCTATAGGAGCTGTGAGCACCGGGAGTCACTGAGAAGTGAGCCCCTCCCCAGGCCAGCAATGGGACTCTTAGAACTGTGTCTGTAACACTGCCGCTTGGGCAAGGAGCTGGTGCCAGGAAATTGCGGAAATGGCTCTGTCCTAAATGGAATCGGATTTTACGTGTTGTTTTTGAAGGAAATAAAGTCACTTGGTCAGACTGAAAGGTTTTGCTCTTGAGCAGAGGTTAGCTGACTTTGTAAAAGGCTGGGTAGTGACTGTCTCCTGTACTGTAAACACAGACACAACCATTGACAATACAGAAGCAAATGTGTACTTCTGTGTTTCAGTAAAACTTTATTCACAAAAACAGAAGGTGGATTGAAGCTTGGCAATCCCAATTTGAGGCTAAAAAGGCATTGTTTTAATTCTGAAGAAACCCTAGGTTAGGTACCTTAATGCTGACCATGTGGAGCGGTTAACGTTTGTTTTATATGCAATTTCTTGATTGGTTGGTTTGTGTTTTCCTCAGAACAGAAATTTACTGGAGAAAGTTGATGGCAGTTCTGCAAAACAGGACTTAAAGTCTGCAGAAGTTTGAAAACAAAGTGATTCATAGCAACCCAAGGGGAAACTGTTGGAGTGGCAGAGACTTCAGAATCTTGAAGTGGGCCTAAAAAGAGGTTATGCAATATAGACCAAGTAGGAATTTTAGGGATTTGAGACCATCTTGCTATCATTTTGTTTGACCTCAGGAGAATATACTGGGTGTTTTCACAGTGATTCCTTTATCAAGAATTCAGTGTAATTGTGATGCTATTTTTCTAGTTCAGTGAATGTAACTGAGCAGCTTGTCTCAGCAGCCACTCAGATGCTATACCTCCATGCTAGCCTGCCTCTGGACCCCTTAAAAGACAGGTGTCCAAATTGGAACCGGAAGTGTTTCCGACTTTCGATTTTTTTGAATATTGAAATATGTGCACATCCTGCCCTTTCAAACCCTAAGTGTTTGGCAGAGTCATGAAAACCCCAGCGGAGACACCCGCCTTTCAGGTTGGGGTACGTGGGTTTGAGTCCCACTTCTCTTGCTTCCAGACCAGCTTTTGGATAACATTAACCCTGGGAGTCAGGTGGTAGCTCAAGTACTTGGGTCCCAATCATCCAGGTGGGAAATGCCAGCCTGAAGATTGGGATCCTGGATCTAGCCTGGCCCGGCCCTGGCTGCTGAGGACATTTAGGGAAGGAGCCAGCAGGTGGAAGATCTCTGTTGGCCTCTCTGTGTCTGCCTTTCAAATAAGTAAAGTTAGAAACTTTAAATCTCCCCTTATTCTTGCAATTAGTGTGACTCTGAAAGTATGAATAGGGTGGCAGAAACGAAACATCTTTTGTGCTATTCCTTAGTGTCTATGTTTTGAAAACTTGCAGTAACAAAACATGAAGAAGAACTTGGTGAACACACTTGAATCGAGAACATTCTGCATTTTTTCTGAAGGAAAAGTCCAGAGTTGGGAATTTCAGCCTTTCAAGCGTGGTGGTCTTCATCTATTAGAAAAGCATCTGTCACACGTCTGTCTTTTCTCTGGCTGAATGTGGTGCGAGGCTGTTGGCTGACATCAGCTACTCCCCTTTCGTATGCGCAATTTCCCAAGAACTCTCAGTTTAGTCTGTCAGATCAGCAAACTCTTTGCCCAGAACTGCAATGACAGACAACTCCCTGTAGGCCTCCATGTATTCGTGTGACAGTCTGGACCGGTCTGGACTCAGAGTTTATGGTGACGTCTTAGTCTCCCTCCAAAATGCATTTCCTTGGGGGCTTTTTTCTCTAAGATCTTTAGATATTTCACCAAAAAAAAAAAAAAATTCAGTGGATGAGTTTTATTATGATCACTTGAGTTCCAATATCAGGGTTTGTTCTGGCGCATAGTTTTTCAATATCACCTTCCCTGTCTCTTTTCAAAACACACATTACGTTTTATTTTTCGTGTTTCAGAGCAGCTCCAAGGAATGAACCATGATCGCAATCAGACCTCATGACCAATGACATGAGGATCTAATTACTCCGTGGCTCATGATGTAGTTAATTTGGCTGTTGTTGAGTTCTCGTGGGGCAGTGGGAAGAAGTCAAAGCAGTGTTTATGATCCACATAAAAATTGTGTGTGTGTGTGTGTGTGTGTGTGTGTGTGTGTGTTTCCTTGCAGAAAGCTCTAAGTTAAACTAATGTCTCCAAAGTTTTACTCTGTCTAATGCGCAGTGACACACTTAGTGTACATCCTACTTTTATTTGGATTCAGCTGCTGCTGGGATATAGTAACTGGTTTTAAAAGGGAGTTTCTATTGGTTCATAAGCAGTAAAATATTAAGGGTCTTCAGAAAACTTGCAGAAATGCCTTTTATGAAAAACACCATGGATGGAGTTCAAAACTTTTTATACCAAAATGAACGTAACTTTGAATTCCTCTCCCACAAACTTTTGGGACTACCCTATGTGTGACACTTTTTAGGGTCCTTAAGTTCCCAACTTCGATGTTTCCTTTTGACACTTGATAAACTAGTTGCTGGAGACTAGACTGGAAACAAACCAGACTGTTACAAATACCCTTTGAGCCAGATTTTAAACAATTTATCCCAAAGTTATTGCCTTTGTTTGGAGTTGTTCACAATTTCTTTTTAAAAAAAATTGTTGGCTCCTCTGTCTTGTCTCTATACTTTGTGAAAAATACATAAATATTTCTAGCATAATTTTTGCCACACTCCCTACTTGGTTTCCACTTTGAAGTCATAAAAGCTCCCGATAAGATAAGCTTTAAGGAGGCCTCGTTCAAAAACAACAACAACAAAAAAATGTGCTTTGATCTTCTCCAGGCAGTCAGAGCATTAAAAGGAAAGATTCCATTGCCATGAGAGAAGGGGAAAGGAGGAGAAGACACTTAGCATTCTCTTCCTTAGCTCTGTCACTTTTCCCTTGAACCTGAAATACTGGCTGTCTAAAGCTGGGGTCACTGGCCAGCATTTTAGAGTAGCCGGTTGAGCTTCTGCTGGTGGTGCCAACATCCCATATGGGATCCCAGGTTCAAGTCCTGGCTGCTCTTCTTCCAGCTCTCTGCTAACGGGGCCCGGAAGTCAGCTGCAGGTGGCTCGGGTCCCAGGCTCCTACCATCCAAGGGCGCAGCATGCACGGCCAGCATTTAAGCGGCTGGCATAACAGGTGCATCTCTGCCGCTCTTCTATCATCCTGCTTTTCAAGTAAAATACAAAATTTTTTTTCTCTCCTGTCTTAAAGATTCTTTTCCCCATATACTTCATCTATTTTTAGGGATAACACTGGCATCTAAATTTCTTTTTGCTTTTAAGATATTTTTAGCTTTTAACAGATTCAGTAGTTCATAAATGCAATTCTAAGAATATAATGATATTCACTTCTCTCCCTGTCTCCACCTTTCCTCTACTTTTCTTGTTTCTTCCTTTTTTTAATCCTCTGTTTATGAGATAACATGTTGAATTTACAGTAAAAAGACATAATGCTTCACTAAATAATAAGTTTAACAAGGAAAAAGCAAAAAAAAAAAAAAGACCCTAAGTTTTGTGGGAATACAGACAAAAGCTATAAACCATAATTGAGTGGAAAATGACCATCTCTCCAATACACAGTAAATGTTCGAGTAATTACAGAACATCAAAACTACGGTATGTAACATTCTTTCCCTCTGGGTTGACAATGAAAATTATTTGAAAATTTGAAAACCAGAGTGACAGAGAATCTTTCATCCAGGGTTCACTGTCTGAGTGGCCACAATGGTTAAGCCAGGAGCCAGGAGCTTCTTCCAGTCCTCCCGTGTAGGTGGTAGGACCCCAGCCTCTTGCACTGCCTTTTGCTACCTTCCCCGGGCATTGGCAGGAAGCCGTATGGGAACTGGAGCAACCGGGACTCCAAGCACCGCACGTAAGGGGTATCAGTGTCGCAGGTGGCAGCTTAATCTAATCTACCACAATGCTAGTCCGCAAATTCAAAGCTAGGGGGTCATTAATGACATGGGAAAATCTGAGTGTGAGATCAGGACTGCCTGAACTGTGACTTTTTTTTTTTTTTTAATCCTGACCTGAAGATGAACAGTTTAATTCCACAGTCTCAAAAAGATAAGCTTTATTCACTCTCCCCAGGCCTCCCTGGGTCCCACGCCTCCCCCTCTTCCTGTCCACACACTTTCAGCTCCTTTACCAATAGATCATATAATCTTTTGCTGTTAGGAACACTTTTTTAGCACTAATAAAATTTGATAAATTAACAGAGAGGCTTCGATTTTCGTCAACTTGGCTATTGCTTAGCTAGGATTGTTTGGTGAGAGGACTCAAAAATGGTGGGAAATGGAATTTAAAGATGTTTATTTTGCTATAAAATGATTCGTAAAGTCACACATATATTTTCCATTACACATCTTCCATGAACTTTTAAAAGCACCTTCGTGTTCAAAGTGTACCACGTTTCTTAGCAATGGTGCTCAGAAGTGGCTCCATCGCTCTCCTACACATTCCGTGTTAGAGAAAGCGCCGTGGCCAATCACCGGGTTGCTATAAATCCAGAGCTTTTGCTGATGCCTGTGGAGCACATTTCTGGTCCTATCTGCGTTTGGTGCAGCCTGCTGAGGTCTTTAGTTCCGATGTTCCAGCAGAGCCTTTGATTTCAGATTTAGGATGCCATGTGCTCAGGTAAGAATGAATGTGCTTGTGTTTTTGTTTTTCCCTCCCAGATTCTTCGTCCGGACATCTAAAGGCTTCAACTCATCAGGGTGCTATCGATGTTTATGTGAGCCAGCTGGGACAAGTGGACTTGAACTCCCACCAAGGTTAGCCGACTGGAATGTTTTATTTTGACATATGGTGGAAGGAAGGTTTTACGGAATGCTCAGGAAACAGATGGTCAGATTATGCATACTGACACACTGACTTTGAAGACAGTTTTGTCCGATTTCAAAGTTAGTCTGCTGGCTCTGTGGACCAGTGGTCTTTACAGCCTTGGGGACAAGTATTTCCCGCTGTTGTACACACAAAAATGTAATATTGTGGCTGTCGTTTGTTGTGGCATTTTTTTTTATGTTATTGTGTGTATTTTTCAGTTTAGTTTCATGTGTCAGCCAGAAGATAAAAATGCTTTCATGTACTTCCCTGGCAGCCTGGAAGAAAACCTCAGACTGTCCATTACAGAGTTAACACTTTGCAAAATCTAACCTTGAAAGAAAAGTATTATCAGGAAGATCCCGTAAGGTGACTGCTCTCGAATCAGTCTTTTGACGCATTTAGACTCATGATCTATCTTCCTCTGTCATTTAATCTCTAACACAGATATCTTATTCAGAGTCCCAGTCTTGCATTCCAAACCGTGTACATTTTGTTCAGCTGCAAGGTGAGGATGCGTTTGTGTGTGTAGCGCATACGCGTGGTACCAGGTGGCTTGGCTGGAGGAGCTGAGGTGGCCGGAGCACTGGGCGGGACACTAGGAACCACAGCTATGTCAACAAGTGTATTTTTTTAAAAAACCAAGCCTAGAGGCTCTTTGCAGAAGGGTAATCCCACAGCTGCACGGTTAACAAGGGAAGTTCCTCCTTACAGTGAGACTGAGTCCTTTGCCAGGTTGATGGAAGAGCTTCATCTGAGTATTTCACTCTCAGAGTGTCAGGGCAGAGCTACTAGACTGCTGGGATCTGAAACGGAAGTGAGTGCAGGCATGGGGGTGTGATGTTTCAGTCACTTTTTTTTTTTTAAATAAAATATTGTAATAGCATAACCTCACTTCCTACCAGCCTCCATGGTACTATTCAGGATAAACTGTGCAAGTCTTACGGTTGCCTTGCTTACGATGAAGACCCAAGGAGAAAAAAAAATACAAGACATGAATGTGGGTCGTGATAGAGTGAAATCGAAATTTTGAATAAACAGCTCTTACATGAAAAATGTTGGCTTTTCTTGTGTGTGTGTGATGAGCAAAAAGATAACAAGTAAAAATAAACAAAAAAAAACCTTTCAAACTTGTGAAGACTAAAACTGCAGGATTATTTAGAATATTATCCCATCAATTCCTGAAATAGCATATGATGTCAAATTTGATTAGGATTCTGTTTTTCCCCCTCCTGCTGCAACCATGTTACCGTCAAAAGCTGAAAGATAAGAAACAGTTCCGGCTTGCTTTGAATCTCTCAGTTCTCACCACCATTAGGATCAGTAATTTTTTAAGAGTAATGGAAAGTTACTCTGGGCTCTGTTGGTTCATGGTCAATCCTGGACATCTGGTGTCCATTCTAACTGCTGCTATATAGCGTTCAGAACAGCCACCTTAGTGTCTTGGGCTATCACTTTTTTTCCACTATTTTACTGTGGTGGTGTGGATTCTGGAATATTATACTGCATGTGTTTGCGCTCCTTCTGAAAGTCAAAGTGAACGTGGTGAACTTGGTCCACTCATTCAGAAAGGCTGTGCTTCGGGCTTGGGTTGTCTCTGCATCTGAGAACAGGCTTTTCCACACAGCCGTCCCATCTGCTGCCCCAGAAAAATCCTTGAAATTGACGTAGCATGCCTTCAGTAAATTGTGCTGTTTGTATTAGTTCACTTTAGAGTTTTTAAAAGGATAGTACTGGCATAGATGACCGTGAAAAAGTTCACATCAAAAATCGGAGAAAGCCAGAGACAGGCATTTGGGCCTATTCTTGAGACAGCTCTGCCCTGTATCAGTGTGCTGGCCTCAACTCCTTGCTCCAGCTCCCAACTCCAGGTTGCTGCAGGTGCAGGCCATGCAAGGCAGCCAGGAATGGCTCAAGTAATTGGGTTCTCCGCTCTGTCCACGTGAAGGCCTGGACTGAGTTCCGCTTCTTGCTTCATTCTAGCCCAGCCTCAACTGTAGCAGGCATTCAGAGTTAACTGGTGGATGGGAGCTCTCGCTCTCTCTCTCCGTTCTCTACCTCTCAAACGAATTTTTAAAAAACGAGGCTAAAGAGTACACTGTCAAGGAGAAACTAGTGTTAAAAATCGGACAATTCGGGCCCGGCGCGGTGGCGCAAGTGGTTAAAGGTCCTCGCCTTGCACGCCCGGGATCCCATATGGGCGCCGGTTCTAATCCCGGCAGCCCCACTTCCCTTCCAGCTCCCTGCCTGTGGCCTGGGAAAGCAGTCGAGGACAGCCCAAAGCTTTGGGAACCTGCACCCGCGTGGGAGACCCAGAAGAGGCTCCTGGCTTCGGATTGGCATAGTATCGGCCCGTTGCGCTCACTTGGGGAGTGAATCATCGGACGGAAGATCTTCCTCTCTGTCTCTCCTCTCTGTATATCCGCCTTTCCAATGAAAAAATAATAAAAAAAATAAATCTTTAAAAAAAAAAAAATCGGACAATTCGGAAAGCTTTTGAGCCAAGGCACACATTTTTGTCTTTTTAAAGTTTGGAGGGCGATGGGATGGAACTATCTACATTGCTTAACATTTTTTTAAACTCTCACAGATTTAAGATCAAAGAGTCCATGAAATGATCACGTTTGATACATTTAGAGACAAGATCCTAGGGAAAAAAGAAAGTTTCTCACATCCACGATTTTCTACGTCTACAAATATGTTCAGGGAACAGTCACTGATACAGTGGATGAAGCCGTTGTTTGCGGTACCAGCATTCCATATGGACGCTGGCTGAAGTCCTGGCTGTTCCAGTTCCCGTCCAGCTCCTGGCTGGAGAAGCAACAGAAGATGGCCCAAGTCCTTAGGTCCCTACACCCATGTGGGAGACCCAGAAAAAGGTGACTGGTTTTAGATTGGCCCAGCTCTGGCCCCTGTGGCTATTTGGGGAATGAACCAGGAGATGAAAGTTCTCTCACTCCTTCCCTCCCTCCATTACTCCCACTTCTTCTGTAACTCTGCCTTTCAAATAAGTAATTTCTTTTTTAAAAAAAAAGAAGCATGTTTGGCGAGAAAACATCCATCACATGGTCTTTTCCTCCTGCAGTCCTCCAGCTTTGCTCCCGCCTGTCTGGAGACTCCCTGTGAGTAGTTTACATCTGATCTCTGGAATGCAGTCTGGTTATCTATATATAACAGAAGTAAGCGCGGATGGGCTTAGCTCCCTCCGTGTGTGGAGGAGTAGGCAGGCGGGGAGCTTATCAGTCTTCCCCCAAACTCCCAGCCGCAGTTAGGAGGGCCAGGAAGATAGGCCTTAAGAGAATTCAGTTGATGGGAACCAGAGTAGAAGGGGAGCTGCACCCCCCCATACATAAACATCTTTCAAAGGAGTCTCCGCAGCCTCCTGCTGCACGCCGTGCTGCCGGCCCACAGAGATGGGGTTGGCGCTCTACGGCAGCAACTACGTTCCTTGATGAGAAACAGAGAAACTTAGGAACCAGGAGTCTAGTGGTGACTTTTTCGGTGCCAGCCACATCATTGCTTTTGTAAAAAGATTCCTTGGCAGAGCAGCGTTTCTGATTTACTCCTTTAGATGCTTGAGTTACCATTGTTCTGGCAGGAAAGCTGAACGTCTAGCCTCATGTAGCCCAAAGCCTGTAATCCACTGGGAAGGAACGTTGGTTTAATCACACCAACTGAGGGCCAACTGAGAAGCATGAGTTTAAGGTACTAGTCGCAGCTAACAAGCTAAACAGTTCTCATGACAGTGAGGTCACTAGGTGTGTCATGTGGGGAGGTGATGCTGTTATAAAAATGCCACTCTGGTTAGAAATCATGAACTTGATTGAACTAGACTACCTCTAGTGGGAAGCTGAGCAAAATCGAAATCATAACAACCCCTCACATATGTATAAAATACATAACATTATATTTAAAGACAAATATATGTATATATGAACATATATTCTATGAGCTATTTTACACATTATCAGTGCACAATAAAAAATGTTATATCAATATAGGATTATAATATAGTAGCTCAGGGTTAAAATGGAGTGGTCATTAGGTGCCTGGCTCTTTGGCAAGGCTCAGTTAAGTTTGATTTCAAAGCTGCCCATGTTACTCAGCACTCTCTTTTTGGGTGATGGATGGGCTGGGGAGGGTTGTTGACAAAAGCCCTAGTAGGTCATCATTGACCTACAGACCCATTGCCTCCTCTGAAGTTCCTCTGATGTCTCAGGAATAAGGAAATGTTGACTACCTACCACTAAGGAGGAGGCACTGCTCCGTGAATAAACACGCTGAGAGACAGAGACTGCTGTCCTGCCGGCACGTTCCTGACTCCGATACTTCTGACTGCATTTAACCAGCTCTTGCTTTAAATTGGCTGCAGGTTCCATTACCGTCAAGGTCCCATCTTCCCTCCAAGCCCATTTCCAGTTCTCAGGGAAGGAGGTGGACATGGACTCACAAGTCCGCGTTGAGGACATGGCTGAAACCCAGAAGGACACAGGTGTGACCGTGGCCGGTAAGGACACTGCCTTCTGCAGGGTCAGATGAATGGTCCCTGGCCCAACACGAGCAGAAGCGTGCCTGACATGCCTGCACTGTACTTTTCCGCTCTCACGTTCTAGCACCCGATGCTTTTCATTACAGGTTATTATTCAGTAACACACTTCCCCGCAGACATTTTTCATGAAAAGACCTCATTAATTCTTTTAAGGAACACTCATAGGTCCTGGCATTAGATCAAACTGATTTCATCTATTTCCTGGAACAGCTGGCCTGTGGTTCTTGACCTCAAAATCAACTGAATCTGTCCGTGTGTGTGTGTGAAAATAATGCAAGATTTAAGGCTAACTTTGTATGATCAGAGTTCGTGGGAGTTTCATTTGATATGGAGACGATAAAGTTGTTTTTGGGCACCAAATTCTTCATCCCACCAATGTGAGGGCTGCACTGTCGGCTGATACTATTTTGTAAGGTGTTTATTTTCCGAAGGGGTGAAACAGTTCATGTTCCCCAACTTTTCCTGTAACTCCTACCAAAATGGCATTGAGAATGAGGCCACGACCAATGGCACGCCCGTGTGTACGCTTACAGGCTTAGAAAAGAAGTGTGTGTATGTATATGCAGGACATTCAAATTTTAGTTTTGAAATATTCGTTTTATCTACCATGAAAGTTAAGAAAGCAGCCCGTCAGGAATTATAAACAATTAACAACAACAAAAAAAAAACAGGAATAAAATTAATACCTTATGCCTATGATGAAAAAAATCTAAGTGGTTGTATATCAAATGTGGTAAGGTCAAGTCACTGTGACCTCATCTCTTGACTTGGAAAAGGATCCAGGAGACACTTTTTTGACCCCAGTAACCCTGTGCAATAATAGGACCTTGCTCAATAGTTCTCCGAATCAGAGAGCAGGTGTGAATTATAAATTAAGGCCCTTTTGTCATGTTTTCCTTCTGTTACTCAAAGAGTCTTACGGCTTTCTGAAGTTCAGTCTTGATGAGCGTTAGCTTGCTATGCTGCAGCATCATTCAGAGACTGATTTTGTGGGATTTTTTTTAAATTTTAGATTTATTTATTTTTATTGGAAAGGCAGATATACAGAGAGGAGGCGAGACACAGAGAGAAAGATCTTTGGTCCATTGGTTCACTCAAAATGGCCGTCATGGCCAGAGCTGAGCCAATCTGAAGCCAGGAACCAAGAGCTTCTTCTGGGTCTCCCATGTAGGTGCAGGGTCCCAAGGCTTTTGGCCGTGCTCGACTGCTTTCCAAGGCCGTAAGCAGGGAGCTGGAAGGGAAGCAGAATAGCCGGGACACAAATGGGTGCCCATATGGGCTCCAGGTGTGTGCAAGGTGAGGGTTTAACCACTAGGCCATCATGCCAGGCCCCACAGATCGATTTTGTACAAGCATATATTGTTGGATTCCATTGATGGAAAACTCCAGGAAGTGCCAGTGATTCCACGTGACGGAGCAGGTGGATCACTGTGAGGGGGTTGGGGAAACAAAGGGCGAGGCAGGGTCCGTGTGCTTTGAGCCTGCCCTTGTCAGAGATGAATACTTCATGGGATCTGTGTGTGTGTGTTTCAGGATTCATGAATGAAGCGAGAGAGCACGAGAAATGGATCCACGCAGACGCCCCGAACGGCACTGTCCATTTCAGAACTCAGAGCTGGTTTCAGTCCCTCAAGCTGCCCCGCTAAGCCTGGCTTGAGTTGCACCTGTAAGTGTTCACAATGAGGAGCAGATATGTGACTATTGAAAGAAATGTCAACAGCAAGCTGGAAGCTGCGGCACAGTGGTTTAAGCTGCCGCCTGTCACTCCCGCCTCCCATGTCAGAGCACCAGTTCAAGTCACAGCTGCTCCACTTGAGATCCAGCTCCCTGCTAGCACACCTGGGAAGTGGCGTGGACATCTCACGTGCCCAAATTCCTGACACACATGTGGAAGAGCTGGATGGAGTTCCCACTCCAGGCTTCAGCCCCCACCATTGTGACCAGCTGGCAGAGTGAGCAGAGGATGGGAGACCCCTGTATGTGCTTCTCTGTCACTCTGCCTTTTAAATAAATAAGTAAATCTAGTTTTTAAAAAAATGCAAACATGACTGTTTATATTAACGTTGAAAACTACAAACTATGAGGCCAGTGCGATGACACAGCACGTTAATCCCCAGCCTGTGTCACCAATATCCCATATGGGGGCTGGTTCGAATCCCAGCTGCTCCACTTCCAATCCAGCTCCCTGCTACTGGTTGAAAAAGCAGCAGAGCACAGCTCAAGACCTTGGGCCTGTGTCCCCATGCTGTGCCCATGTGGGAGACCCAGAAGAAGTTCCTGGCTCCTGGCTTCAGGGTAGCCCATCTCTGGCCATTGCAGCCACTTGGGGGAGTGAACCAACGGATGAAGGATCTTTCCCTCTCCCCCTCTCTGTAAATCTGCCTTTCTAATAAAAATAATTTTTTTTTAAAGAGAGAGAACTTCAGAACTTCCACGTTTTTACGTAAACACACAAGCACAACAAAGCTCTTCTTTGGTGCAACCGAATTGCCAGCATCTGCCCTCATCCTTTAAGATCACTGTCAAACACAGTGAAAGCTCCTTGGCCACAGTGCTGCCATGCTGGCAGAGTCAGTCTCTAACCCTGACAGCTGCTAAGTGGCTAATGGGCAGTGTCCGCTGGACACAGGGAGGATTCATGTCCTGGGCCGGGCAAGGTGGAATGGCAAAAGCTTGCATGATGCCACTTCGAACTATCAAAATCAAAATCAAAATCATGGTGGGGGATGAAATCATGAAAATCATGAAATCATGGTGGGGTAGAAATCACCATATGTCTGGCAAGAATCCAGCATGGTTTTTTGTTCATTTTATTTATTTATTTGGTTTGGGGGAGTTGTTTTTGTTTTTGTTTTTGCAAAGAATATCTGAAGATTGGACTGGTGGTATCAGCCGGGCTGAGCTCTCAGCTAGAGACTTAGGGCCAGGAAAAGAGAAGTTGTGAACCAAACATTCGGCGTAAATGTGGAGCCCTCACTGCTGTGTACTTTCAGACACAAGGTTAGCTTCCTCCCACAAACCCAAGACGCCAAAGAGATGCAAGTGAGCCTTCATTTCCATGAGAGAGGTAGCCTGGGGCAGGTGAGAGCAGAGGGAGAACAAAGGAGAGCAGCATCTCTATGGCCTCGGGGTAGGGATTAGGGAGTGAGGGCTTGCGGCTGTGGCTAGACACCTGGGGTCCAAGCCTCAGGGGATTGGTGGGGCACAGTTAAAACCTGCGGGTCACTAAGCTTAGGCCACTGCGCCTTAAGGGGGTTAGATTTAGGCGGTAGTGCTGGGGAACCAGGTTTGGAGAGGACTGTGGTAGGGGATTTAGGGCAGTGTGGGTTAGCAGGCATGGAAGACATTCAAGGGAGGCGCTGACTCCAGGATGGAGGATACAGTCCACGGAGTCCCTCCTTGCACACACCTCGTGCGAGAAGGACATCCAGCTGTTTTATAGCCAGCCTGATATATCCAGATTTTTTTTTTTCATTTTATATAGGTATACCTTACCATGCTGTTCTACAAATCCTAATTCTTTCTAACTTCACCTGTCTATTCATGAAGCAATTAAGCAACATTGAGTAGACTCGTGTATTGAATTACATTTTTATGATTAGGATAAGTCAGCTCTTACACACCGATCTTGAATAAGCATTTCCAAATATTGTGATTTTATAATAAGGATCTTTTGGTTAATAGTCTGTTTCTGCACATTTTCTTTACACTTCATATTTTTTTGAAGCAGTTTTGTGAAGTAGCTCAGCTTGGTACAAGCTTGAAAGTTCCATATGAATGAATGAATGAATGAATGAATGAATACGAATCCTGTTCTGGTTTAAAAGAGAATGTTGGGTCCGGTGCGGTGGCCTATTGGCTAAAGTCCTCGCCTTGAGTGAGGCAAGATCCCATGTGGGCACCGGTTCTAATCCCGGTGGCCCTGCTTCCCATCCAACTCCCTGCCTGTGGCCTGGGAAAGCAGTGGGAGACCCAGAAGAGGCTCCTGGCTTCGAATTGACTCAGCTCCGACCATTGTGGCTGCTTGGGGAGTGAATCATCGGATGGAAGATCTTCCTCTCTGTCCCTCCTTCTCTCTGTATATCTGCCTTTCCAATAAAAAATAAATAAATATTTAAAAGAGAGAGAGAATGATACTCTTGGTGAGGCGTGGAGCAAGCTTGAAAGTAAAGCAATCTGCTTGGCTTCCAGAGAATTTACCAATGTTCCTCTTTGTGCTGGCTTCCCCCACACAAGTGCTACTCCTTTACAAAGCAGGGGCCTCTCTAACAGGTCTCTGTGGTTATATGTGTCAGATACCTGGAGGATGGTATTTTTTTTAATATATTGTATTAATTTTATTTTTGATACTTTTTACATATCTGATTAGGGTGCAAAAGGTCAAGGGCTAGAGGAAAGTGGATGTGACCATTGTTTTTGACATTCTCTTTTTTTTCCTTCCTTTATCTTGCGGGGAGGGGAGAGGGAGGGGAAGAAGCCACACCCAGCCTCCTAACCATCCCAGGGTCCCGGATGTGGGGCATGCTCCAAGGGTCCTGCTCAAATAGTTTTGATAGCTCAACAGTTCTGTATTGCTGCCAAACTCACCACTCCAATCATGCTGAAATCTCTCCCAGAATCCATCCTGGTTCTCATTCGCACCAGTGGGATTGGCAACCCAACAGGGAGGTGCCCACTGTTTCCCTGCTGGGTCCACTCCCACTCCTAGATCTTGCACTCTCCAGGTGGTACTGAAGTTTAGCTTGACAGTTCCCTCCTCCCCTGGTGCCAGCATCTGCCAGCTGGTGCTGTGGCAAAGCCCAACCAACCCTCACCCCCCTCTTGCTTATGCATGTACCAGTAGGTACAGTCTGCCCAGCCTGACTTGTCCCCGATCCAGCCTACATGCAGGTGTTGTAGCCCTGCCCGGCCTGGTCTGCCCCCAACCCCAGCTCTTATATTCTCCAGTGGGAATAGTGGTCCAGCAGGGGATCTCCCTGCAGCCCCCCTATCTGGTTTGCCCACTTTCCCCCAAGTCTCACTTGTGATGCAGGCAATAGAACAGTCAAATTGCTGATCTAATATTATTGACACGGCTTGTTTTGTGCAGTCAGAATAAAGTGTACTATTCTTCTAGACTCCAACCCATGTCAGTTTACACACTATCAAATACTGGCAAACAGCCATGAATTATAGAGGTATGTGGTGAGAGTTTTAGAGAAGTCACATCTCTCGGGGTTGTTTCATATCACACTAACCTTAGAGTCAATCATTGCATCCAATTAAGCTTAGTGTTAGGTGGAAATTTTGCACAATAACAGCATTTTACTTTGTTTCTGTTCATCATGATTAATGAAACAGAAGAACCACTGATGTATTCAGAAACATTTATAATCGGAATTGGATCGGAATGGTCACTGTGAGTTATCTGGAATCCAGCTAGCAAAAATGTGATCGAATGAGGGAACGTTACCAGGTTCTAGCCTTTGGTCAAGCTGAAGGTTAGACTGTTTCTTCCTCACTACCAATATTTAAGTCTCTCACCATCAATTCCAGGTCTTCCTTCTGTGGAACCATACTGTGATGTTTTCCAAGAAACTTGCCTTCATAGTCATAGCCAAACCAGCGTGGAGGATCACTGGAGTTGTATTCCACCTGCTGGACGATGGCAGACATCTTCTTAGCTCCCTCCCTGTAAAAACGATGGTTTGCATTAATTCCACCATGCATCGCAGCTGCAGAGCAATGTTGGGAGTTGAGCTTGCCGTCCTAAGTCAGATTCACTGTAGTGCTCTCTCAACTCACTGATCAGGGGAGGTACAGATAATTGTACATCTTCAGATTCCAGATGCTTACTCGCCTGCTGATGCAGCCGGCTCATGAGAGCTCCTTGAACAAGCAGTGACTGCGTGAGGACACTGCATGTGGCCAGAGTGGTCACACTGAGCTCATCCAGTTCCAGTGCTCCAGTAACACCCCTCCCTTACACCCCTGCACCCCTGCCTGGTATTGCTGGTTTCTTTGACGCAAAGAGGACCCTAGCCATCTACCTAGGAAGCCCGAGCAGGCTCGGGGGCAGGAAACCCTGCCAGAGTCTACACATGCTTGTTGCACCTGGGAGCTTCATTGGTTCTCCTTGTTGGTTGTGAAACATAGAGACAGGGAGAGATCTGCCGTCTGCTGGCTCACTCCTCAAATGTCCACAACACACCAAGGCAAAGGTATCCAGAACTGCATTGCAGATCTCCCATGCGGGTAGCAGGGGCCCCATTCCCTGAGCCATCATCTGCTGCCTCTCAGGGTGCACACGAATGGGATGCTGGAATCTGAAGAGCAGCAGGGACAAGTGTGTTCTGAGTGATGCATTCTTACCTGGAGATAAGCCTGCAGTATTGCATCTTCAGGATCCGGAGTTGTTTGCAGCCCAGCTGAAGATCCTCAAGAACTTGGTCAGTAAGCAGGATGCACCCAGAGATGTCCAAAATGTGCAGGTAGTGGCATTTCGCTGACAGCATCTCCATCGCAGAGTCAGTGATCTGAAAACACAAGCCAAGAGAAACACTGATATTCAAATGGCATACCTTGGCAATACAGCCCCACTGGACTGCTGCGATAGTATGATATCCCAGACCAGCTGGCTTAATCAACATTAAATGCTTTACTTCTCACAGTTGTGGAAGCTGGGAAGTCCAAGGACAAGGTCAGAATCAAGCTCAGGGTTAAAATGTCAGCAGATCGGTTACCTGATGAAGTTGCTTTTCCTGTCTGCAGGTGTCTGCCTCCTCGCTGGGTTATCCCAAGGAAATCGGCACTAGTTGCCCCTTCTTATCTAAGACCTGATCCCATCCTGGGGACTCCTGACTCACGACCTGTCTTATTCCTGTTTGCCTTCCAAAAACCCTACCACCTCCTACTGTCACGAAAGAACTTAGGATTCCAACCTATGGAGGTGAGGAGATAGTCCATCGTGAAGAGAATCAGAAGTCCTGTCTGTCACACAGCTTGTCGCATGGTGGGACTAAATTAGTGGTCTGCCCTCAGCTCACAAAATGTTTGTCTCAAATGGCACCACTAGAATTTATCATCTCTGTGAATCTGTGACCGTCCCCTGGTTTGAGTAGGAAAGTTCATCAGTGTTTCATTCGTTATGAATTACTTATGAATTATCACAGAGGCAGGATTTGGCTTTCAACTTAAAATCCACCCTATGGCCTCACTGCTTTGGATACATGTTTAACAGCTTTGTGCTTCCCACAACCATAAACTGCCTATCTCCCAAAGCTAATCTGCAGATGACTGTCACAAAAGGTCTGGATGTCTTTGCTGATCTTTTTCTATAAGCAAGATGGACTGGGAGCATCGCACATGAATGTTGGCTGAAATCCCTCACCGCTGCATTTCTGACCCAGCTCCCTGCTAATGCGCCTGGAAGGCAACAGAAGATGGCCTGAGAACGTGGAACCCTGCCACCCATGTGGGAAACCCAGATGGATTTCTTGGATGCTGGCCCAGCCATTTAAGGAGCAAGCGAGAGGATGGAAGGATTCTCTCTCCTCTCTCTCTCTCTCTCTCCCTTTCAAATCAATAAAATAAATCTTAAAGGAAGGTAAAGTTGCTGATTCTGGAAAGAGAAAAGCAGATGAAACAAATGTGGGGAGATAGCAGTAGTGGAAACTGCATACACTTTGCAAATCCTATTCTCGCAAATTCTGTGCGTCTGTCCGGGTGTTCCTCTGGGGTTATTCAATGCCATTTTTGTTTTTGTTTTCCACTTACTTTTGCAGAGTCTAGCTTTAAAATTTATAGCTAAACTGAGACTTATTGTAGAATCAAACAGATCTTTTTTACCCCCAAGGGATTTTTCTTCCAACTGGATTGAATTTTTCATTTTAAATATTTGAACATTCTAAAACACATAAGCCGTGAGGTTTGGCTCTTGCTTTTTTAATGCAAAGTTAAATGTGTATGTGGTAGTGGGGGTGGGGGTGATGCAGAAAAGCCCTTCAGTTTAAAATGTACAGTTGTATGTGTGTGTGTAAAAATTGATGTCATTATCTGACCTGCTTCCTGAACATGCGCAGGAAGCTCAACATTTGCAATTGATTCTCCATGCTGGGTGGCTCGCGGAGGGTCTGATGGCATCAAGGACAAAAGTAAAACACCCTCAGAATTCTGGGTGGAAAAGGACCCCAAGGGGTCCAAGGAGGCCACAGCAGGTGGAGCTCAGGCTGGTAGGTGTTGAATGATGCTGGGAGGATTGGACATGGGCCTGACTGTTCCTGTGGATGACATGCTCAATTTGCTCAGTGCCTGACGTCGCATCGCTGGAGTTTGAAGACTGAGGGCCGGGATGTGGAATGGAGTTGATTTGACTGCATTCTTTTTTAGTTAATTGAAATATTTTATTTATTTATTTGAAAAGCAGAGTTGGAGTGGAAGAGAGGGAACCTTCCATCCACTAGTTCATTTACCAAATGGCCCCAGGCAAAGCCAGGTCCCAGAAACTCCATCTGGAGTTCCATGAGTGTGCAGGAGGGTTCCATGAGTGTGCAGCTAGTAGATGTCACCTACACGGACGCCTACTCTCCCTGGCATCCCAGGTTGGCCTTTACCAACATATTGGTCCTGGTTAGGGGTAATTCTGTCAAATAGTTATGCAAGATTTCCATAGGATTAAATGAGATGATGCATTTGACCAATGTCTGCATACGGTAAACATTTGATAAATAGTAGCTATAGCTATGATCCTTCATCTCTTTTGCCAATAATCTATGAGATTTTAGCTTTGTTTCTCCCCTGACCCCAGATACAGGGGGGGAAAATGATGATATTAGTGTGGAAACAATGGTATTACTCACTTTCCTATAGCCCTTGACCCTTTGTACCCTATTGAACCAAGTAAGATTATTTAAAAAAAAAAAAAAGTCCAATATTAAACAAAAAGAACTGTAATCTTGACCCTGCTGCCTCCTCCTCTGCTGGCCAGCACAATTAACTGTGGGAGTTGCATGAGATTTTTGCACTGTTGTCCCAGCACAGCTGCCACACACTGGGCAGCACAGAAGCTGATCTTGCAGACTAGCTTCAGCATGGGTCAACTTGAGTTGGAGTGACGGTCAGAGTGGAAGATGGCACTTCCCGAACACATTTTTTTTTAAGTTTTCTTGTTAATCCATATTTTCCCTGTCCGTTTTCATTTTATTTTCTTCCTTGAAGACCTTTCCACCTGATAGTCTTTGCCTATAGGTTCACGATAAAGGTGGGCAGGGGGCAGCTGGGAGAAGTTGTAAGTGCAGGAGTGGGGATTCTCTAAACCCTAGTGGAATGACAATCAAGACGGGTGATTCCGTTGGGAAACTCCCTAAAGTCAATAGTTTTAGAGCTAGTCAAAGTCCCCAGAGGCAAGATGTTGCAATCTTTTGCCTGGAGAAAATAAAATTAAAAAAAAAAATATCTGGCAGCCAAGTTCTCGATGTGGGATTGGAAAAAGTAATCCAATAACTCTGCACTCACCCTTCAGGCACTGCATTCCCTCTGGCCTGTCATCCCCAGCGGTCATCAGCTACACAGGGTGTCTCCCAAAGCACTGTCCCTATTTTTTTGTGCGTTACTATCTCTGGAGCAACGAGTCTCTGGCGGGAGTCTGGAGACATTGCCAGACATCTGTCTAACAGGACTGGAAGTATGAGGACTGGGTGTAGCTGACAGTAAGGATACAAAGGGCAGGGGTGCTGGTCAACACCACGCAGTGCACGGGTCACCCCCCGCCACACACACACACACATCGCTGCAAAAGGTGATCATGCCAGAAATATCCAAGGGTCAGGATAGAGAAGCCTGGAGCGAGGAAATAGATCTCCAGGCTTTTTGGGGGGTTAAACTGCCCAAAGGTGACATATCTAGCAATCTAGGTATGTCTCTCTTATTTTTGCTTTGCCCTTAAATCAAAGAGAAAATTAGATTTTTAAAAATGCTCTCCCTGCTGTTAGCTTTAAGATTCAAAGCTGTCTTTGATCTAATAAACTAATCCCTCTATTTTCAAACTTCCCTCTCACTCTTCCTACGTAGTTCTGGTAGGAACTCAAGAGGAGTGCTGTCATGTGTGTATTTATTGGGTTATCCACATTAATTCCAAGGTCTCTATTTATTAACATGAGGGTATGTCTGTAGCATAGTAAGAGAGAAGAAATTCGATTGCAATGGATTTTGGAATGTATGATTCTATTTTTTTAACAAAGGAAAGTACAAACGTTTTATAATCATTTCTGATCTCTTTGTACACAGAAAAACATCTAGAAATTAAGTACACATTGCCAACCATGGATATGTCTAAGCAGTGACATAATGGGATTTTTACTTTCTTCCAGAAACTTTTATACTTAGTTTCAATTTTTCTGCAAATGATTACATATTTCTTTTATATGCATATGCCAAGAAAAATGATTAAATACTTGAAAAGAAGACAAAAAGATGACTGTATGCCCTTTTGGCATAATACTGGAATACTAGTTAACTGATCCACCTAGGGAATCCCGTAGAGAAATGGCCATTTATCAGCCAGCGAGGCCAAAACCCAGTGAAGCTACAGATTAATATATAATATTTTGCTCCAGGAGAGATGTAAATTTTTTTTCTATCTGGCAGAAACTATATACTTGAGGCCATAGTTTTATTGCTTTGCAAGGACGTTAACCAATTTTCGATCTCGCCTAAATAATGCAACACTCTCTGTTCAGTTCCAATAAACATTAAACCGATCCAGTGTTGAACGTACTGGCTTTATCAATTTGATTATTTTGTCATTGGTGAGTTAAGCAAATCTTTAACACATGTTTGTACTTGTACTAGGGTGTTTTTTTTAAAAATCATTTTTAATGTGCTTTGCCACACAAATGAATCACAAAGCAATTCCCAGTGTGGTGGGAGAAAAAGAATATCTCTGACATGGCAAAGAAAACAAGTTCTAGGGAAGAGTCCAGCCGCTGGCTGCACCCTGCCTGGGTTCCTTGGCCAGGGTTCTGTTAGACCTTTTGAAGCTCTGACCCCACTCACCTTAGGACAGCCAGCAATGTTGAGAGATGTGAGGTTGACACAGTAAATGGCCAATGCTTTGATAATCTCATCTGACAGCTGGGGGCAATAAGAGACATCCAAGTGTTCCAAGTTTCGTGAGCTTTTGCAGAAAATCTGCAAGAAATTTCAAGGTCAAAGGTTTCACTTTCTTTTGCTAGTCTGTTATTCAAGCGCTGCATATACCTGGAGCCATCTTAGCTATAGCAGTTCCCTTGGTTATAGACAAAAGTCTCTGAAATAGAAATGTGTCCTGTTTCCAATACAGGGAACAAAACTCAGACTTTAAATGTCTGTACAGTGCAAGATATTCACACACCAATTAACCACTTGGCAATACGCAGATTCTAACAAAATGTAAGTCTTCCTGAAGTTAGACTTGATGACATTGAATTACATGGTCCGTAATTACCAGGATTATATCCAGCCGAATAACCTAAGGGAAAACTTTCCAATCTTCACTGTCTTCTCCTGGTTTTTGGGAAAAACAACGCTATTTTGAAACTGCAACATGTTCCTCTGTAATGTCTTAGGCTAGCAAAGGACCTGGAAGTCACTGGCAAGTCTTCTCTTTATCTCATTAGCTTCTAATATTCATTCTACTTTCCAGTAAAAGTAGAACTGGATGAGCAAAGCAATCCATGAGGAAACACCAGCTGAAAGTTAAGAGCTTGGTAACCACACAAGAACAAAAAGATCCACAAGAGGAAACTGAACGGTATTGGGATTCATGACCAACTCAAGGTTATACTTCTAGGGCATGACCCCGGCCGGAAGTTTTAAGAATAATAATTAAGTACGTGTGCGTAATCTTCCCAGGAGTTTTGCCTCATTTTGAAACAGCTCTTGGAGTTCTCAACTAGAGACCCCAGCCAATGATAACTTACCATCCATTGTATTGTTTCGGCCTTAAGCAAGACTGGAAAGAACTAGGTACCCAGCTCTTTTGTAGAACAAGTTAACAGCAAGAAAGGAAGGGTGGCAACATCACAGAAATGACTACAACTGTGGCATCCCGCAGAGAGCTTGCCACTGTGTCCCCTACAGAGTGTCTCCTGGGGTAAAACAGCAGCGACACCCATAGAGAGGGTGCTTGCGCAGGTTATAAAATAACCCTCATATACCTGAGAGGGCCCCTAACACAAAATGGGTTTCTCTAGCTAGCGGTGATGTTGTCTACTGCTCATAGGTTTGAGAGATGCCATCGCATCGTTTAATACTTGGCACAGAGCAAACACTCTACCAAATTCTCCAGCACCTTACCTTCAGCAACACATTTGTACACTAAACTTTGAACCACACAGAGATTATTAACTCCTCCATCCCCCAAATTAGCTCATCCATGCCAATCTATGAGGCATGCCCTATTTTCTATCAAGGAGATACAACATAGGGGCTATAATTAATAACCCAAGGATTGTGTATTTGAAAATGGCCAAGAGCAGATGTTTCAAGACGCTCATTCCCAAGGTTGTTCATTCACAATGTAACCATTTTGATTCACAGATCACGTTTCCCTCTTTTTAAAAAGGATTTTATTTATTTATTTTATGTGGAAGGCAGATTTTTGCACAGAAAGAAGGAGCGATACAAAGAAACTCTTCCATCACTGGCACACTCCACAAATGGCCATAATGCCCAGAGCTGAGCTGATCTGAAGCCAGGAACCAGGAGCTTCCTGAGTCTCCCACGTGAGTGCCTGGTGCCACGGACTTGAGCCATGCTCTGCTTCTTCCCCAGGCCACAAGCAGGGAGCTGGATCAGAAGTGAGCGGCCCGGACATGACTCAAAGTGGCACCCAGATGAGATGCCAGTGCAACAGGCTGAGGATTAGCCTACGTGCCAGCCTCCAGTCTTTGAACTCTTTCAGTGGTTTTAAGCAATCATATAGTTTATGAAAAACAAGCCTAAGCTGCGTGATGCACGAATGGTACCACCCACATCCTTTGAAAATCTGAGACACAAGGGTTGGTCCAAGGCTTGACATTAGGGTTTAAGGATTAAAGTCAGAGTTTTTTCCTCTCTTATAATTCACATTTTCCTTAGAGACATGAAACTTAAATCTGCGGGCCTGTTTCAACAGAATCATTCAAAAAAATCTCATTTTGTAGATAAGAAAACCATAATGGGAAAATGCTGGCTTCTGTCCTAATGAATGAGCCATGCATCAATACCGCTGATCTTCCCGTCTTGGAAAAGTCACCCTAGGTTTCTTCCAAGTCAAATCTCTTCCTCGTGAAGATAGAGAAAAGACACAAAAATGATCAAATTTGCTCCTTCCTTCCATGTTAGCCAGTTCTGCTGTGGGTTAGCAGCTTAAAAGACAACTTCCAAACCTCTCAGAGACTTAAATTTGTCCTCCCACTCTGGATCTTCTGAGCTGAGTCACCAGTGGGGCTTAAGACAGGGCATGGGGCGAAATTGATTCAGCCAATAAAAGATCTCTCTCTCTCTCTCCTCTCTCTCTCTCTTTCTGTATCCCTCTCTAACTCAGACTTTCAAGTAAAAAAATTTTAAATAAATAAATAAGAAATACAGACTTAAACTAACAGCAGAAATGTGGGCTTCTTTATGTGTTTTCGCTGCCTTATTTATGTGATCCTCAACCTGACAGGCTGTGTGTAGTTTTTGGCAGATTTCATCTTAACACAGGCTGATTTAATGTTCTAGGGGCAGCTGGGGTGGGGCGGTGAGGGCAGCCTCCTATGGACTGTCTTCCTTTTAACGTGTTCTGATAAAGTTGTGCTCTGAGGCTGTCCGACAGGAAAATACCAGATGTGCACATTCCTTCAGCAAATTCAGAACTTCAGCTGTCCAAGAGTGCTTCTCCCCGCAGGGAGAGGTGGGCAAGAAGCCAGCCATGGTGGTGTGGGGTGTTGCTAGCTCCGACTGTTTCTCGGCCAAGACATCATGGTGCCCATGACTCCAGTATCCCCCTGGAACCTTACAAACAATGGGAAACTGACAAGCTGTTAGATCGCACAGGCTTTGAAGTCGGGTCAATTTCTAGCATCCATTGTACTGCCTCTACAATTGGAAACACTCCAGTGCAGCGGGAACAGAGAATCTTGAGCTTGTGTCTCTGGCTCATCATCTTTGAACAAGGATCTTGGCAAGACTCACCTCTGACTCCCAGTGGGTTCCAGGTGCCCTAGGTCTCCTGGGCTGTGTCATTCTATTCTAATCATTCTATTCTAATGTTTAGAAGATCATTCTTGGCATGGACCATCACTCAGCACACAGATTTTTGTAACAAAGCTCTTAACTGTTCCCTGGTTCCTGGAGATGGAATTCTGAGATACTCCCTGTCTGGAATTCCATGACAGCAACCATTTAGTTCCCTCTCTCAAGGCTGTCAACACAGTTACAAGCACCAGATCCTCTGAAGTCTTCACAAACATGGTAGTTCATTATTTTCCAATAGTAGCCTGGAGTATTACATGGCAGGAAAGAGTTGTTTTTTTTTTTTTTTTTCCCCTGCACAATGTGATCAATACAGAAAGAATCCAAAATGTCTGAATGTCTCGCCTCTCCCTACGGGAGATTTCAGAGTTTCTGCTGCCCTAAAAGCAAGTGATTAAGGCCATTTTGTAAAGGAATTCTCTGTTGGCTGTTTTCCCTTGCAAGCCATAATCGAACTTTATCCCTGGAGAGAAGGTGGAGTTCCTGAAATCTTATTCTTCAGTTGTTCCAGGATGACTTCATGTTGGAAATCAAACAGGAATCAAAGTTGACTTTAAAAAAAAAAAAAGCGTTGCTGTCAGCAGCAAAGACAACTCATCCGTCGTGGCATCACAGTACACGGCAAAAGTCTACCAAAATCAATGTTGGCTGAACATTCTAGAGTCAGGCAACCAGCAAGACTGATGGATGAGAATCTTCCAGAAAGAACATTCTATTACTAGTTAGAAAGATTAATTATCTAAAGTAAGTGTAGAAGCTCAGAACAGAGTCACTGGAGAGGTTACCCTTTGGACCAGCAGTTAAAGTGCTGGCTAACAGCCCACATAGCATACTGCAGTACCTGAGTTCAAGACCCAGTTCTGGCTTCCAAGGCCAGCAGACCCAAGATGGTGGTAGGTGGTGATTCAGTCTTTGGGCTCCTGCCTCCCATGTGCCCCATTCCCAATGCTGGAATTTAGAGAGTGAACTAGTGCTGGAGAGCTCTCTTGCTCTCTCTCTGCCAAAAAAAAAAAAAAAAAAGAATCATTGGAAAGTCATCCAGTTCTTGCTCTTAAGCCACATGAACTCAACTTCTGCTATACCCTAGAGACCAGTGCTCCAAAGAGACTGGCCACAGGCCATTCTGGGAAGGAAAGTTCAGATAGGACCATTGCTAGATAAGGCTGAGGCTTCTGGGAGTTTCTAACCTTAGTCACCATGCCACAAAGAACTCTACGTTCGTTTGAACAATTTCAAATCTTGGCTACAGGTAGTTCAGGGTGTGGGCACGGGGAATACTGAACCCTTGGTTGCCACTTAGACCACCTGGGACAGATTCACGTTTAGAGAGCCACCTGACTGATCGGGCCAGATGCACAGCAGCGGATCTTGCTCTGTTGCTCTCCCAACTAGGAAGCGACTCACGATTTAACCCCACCTATATGGCCCTCTTTCTAGATCTCTCTTCTCTATTTCCCCTCTCTATTTGTAAAACCACACAAATCTGAACTTCAAATAAAAGTCAGTAATCCACAGGGGTGGGCATTCAGTACGACAGTTAAGGTCACTGCTGGCTTGCCTGCACCTCATGCCTGAGTACCTGGAGTCCAACTTCCTGTTCTACTCCGGATCCCAACTTCCTGTTCATGAACACGCTCTTGAAAGGCAGTGGTGATGTTTCTGGTGGTTGGGTGTCTGCCACCCCTGAGAAAGTCTCGGGCTGCGTGTTCCGGCTCTTGGTTTTGACCTAACCAAACTCTGGGGAAGTGTTTTGGGGGGAGTAAATTGGCAGATAAGAGCTCTCTGTTTATCTTTCAACCTGCTTTTCAAATACATAAATTAATATATGTTTTAAGGTTTGTAATCAAAGAGTTTTTAAAAACACAATGACAGTTAAAGATGAAATGAGCATATTATCTCAAATGCTCAAGATCCTGGGACAAAATTGAGGGTCTCAAAAAAGGTGGGGGGAGGTCGTAGATTTTAACATCTCTGCTGCTGCTCTCACCCATGGAGAAAACATTGTCAGGCACTTTTGAGATCATCAGAGAACATGATGCTACTCTGGGCTATGTCATTGAAACTCATCAATAATGTCATTTGCAAGAAATCGGTAAACCAGCCATGAAGAGCCAAAGTCCAAGCTGCACAGAAAATACAGAGCAGGTGAGGCTGGATCTCTCCTCCTGAATGCTTCTTACTTGTGAATGTTTCTTACTTCTCCTGAACACTTCTTCCTTCTGCTCTCCTCTCTCTCATCTCAGAACTCTCCCCCCCAAATCCACAGTCATCTCTGTTGAGAACTCACAGGAACCCAGCTGTGGATTTCAAGAACAATTGTCTAAGTCATCTGAATCTTCTCCTTCCCTCCAAGCCATAAGATCATCCAGGGAATAAAGAACAGGATGCAGGACAGGGCCAGCATGTATAGTATTCTGTGCATGTACATACGAGCATTCATACTGTACATGTTTTAGGACATACGTTTGTCCGTGTGAAGGGTCACCAGTGGAATCTCATTCTCACGCCCTCTCTTACCAACGACTTCAGTATTCTAGCACTGAAATCATCACACATTTTTCTCTAGCTGTGAGACTTTCCCTCACAGGTAATCCCCACACACACAAAAAAAATGCCCTGATTCATAATACATAGATATTACTTCGACATTACAATGGCATTCTCATTCTCAAAAACGAATCAGATTTTTGAACTAGTTAAGGAGAAATAAAAAGTAACCAGAGGAAAGAGCTGGATTTATTCCACAGCTCCCATCCAAAAGGCTAAATAAGACAGAACTTCCAACTGATCTGCTGTTAGCACCACCATTGAAATATGATCCTTTGCCAAACTAGATGATTTGTTATTTAATGAAATTCGTGAAATGCCCAAAGAAAGGATTTCTTAGGAAATGCTAAATTTATTAAATATCTCTTCTAAAACATCTTTTAAGAGCTCCTAATAATTTTAGCTTAACACAGTCACTGAATGGCTTATGTTCTCAGAAAAGAAGAACTCAACTTGGGGAAAGTAACTAAAGCCAGATCCACAAATCAATACATCTGAGGTTCCAGATACTCAATCTGCATGCTCTGTAATTTCCAGTAAAATGAGGTAATATTTTGTTCTTATTATGGCCATGACTATTGCGAAAACCAAGCAGAATGGAAAAAAAAAAAAACCCACTCCATTTTTTTTCATTAAATGCATTACATGGAGTGTAAGGTTTCAATATCTTTTGCTAACAAGACACTTGCCTGTCTCTTTTATGCATAAGCATCTATCCTACCCAATTATTTTTCTCATGCCTTCTACTCCAATGCATCATGCTCCCAAGTATGTTCGAGTAACATCCAGTCCTAATTGTTAAGTACATTTACAATTGTTCAGAGTCCCCACTCCCAGCATTTTCTGGCTTACACTTGCAAAACACTTGTACCTGCAAGACGCTTTTGCACATGGGAAGGCTTTTACCATCCTCTCCTAGCAAAACGCCCTTTACACGTCTGACACAAGGAAGGAAGAGTGAAGGGAAACTGGAAACCAAATCCCACAGGCACGTCAGACCCTGGCGATCCCTGTCAGACTCCAGAGTTTGATTTAACCCGAGTGTATGCACATGCTGATGTATTTCCAATCCACATCTTCCCTGCTGTGATCTAGAAAGTTTGTTCACTGCATACATCATGTTCAACCTCAACTTGTCAATACAGCATCTTGATTACCTGAATCCCAACATCTGTGAATTTGCTACAGTCAGAGAGAGAAAGTTCCTTCAGTTTTTTGTGTCTCGAAAGCAGTATCAAACCCTAAAAAATACAAAGAGTATTTGGCAATTATAAATCAGCCCAGGAAGCAGATATCCAAAAATCACGTGTGAAATCTAACGAGATGAAGACAACCAGTGCAAATCGGGGGAAAAAAAAAAAACAGCTTTTATCTTACATCTTTTCACAATTCTCAACCCCCATTTTGGCGGTTAGGACCATGTTACTTGGATAAATCCACATCATACATTTCCAAACCACGTAGACAAGAGCAATGTTTATTTCCCACTCTATGATTCTGGAGCCAAGTAGCAGAGAAAAATGTCAAAACCGGAATATAGATTTGTGCTTTGAAAAAAAAACATTTACAGGACTTACACGTTATTGATCTCAAGTACAGCATTTCAGCCATAATTGAAAATAGGTTATGGACATGTTAGGTACCAATTTTCCCTCTGGTTGCCCAGACGAGATCCCTTCATGAATAATAATGGTAACGATAATTATATGAATAATGATAATAACAAGAAGGGGGAAGTCCAAATAGGAATTGACTGGCGTTGCGGTACAGTGGGTAAAGCCACCCGTGGTGGTGGCATCCCATATGGGCTGCCAGTTCATATACTGGCTGCCCATTTCTGATCCAACTCCATGCCAACGGACTGGAAAAAGCCACAGAAGATAGCCTAAAAAAATTAGGATCCCTGCGCCCATTCAGGAGACCAGATGAAGCCCCTGGCTCCAGCCTGACCTAGCCCTGGCCACTGTGGCCATTTGGAGAGCAAACCAGCAGTTAGAATTTCTCTCTCTCTCTCTGTCTTTCCTCCCCTCTCTCTTTCTGTAACTCTTTTATATAAGTAAATCTTTTTATTTTTTTGTAAAGGCTCAAGTAGATGAGAAGGAACCAATTAACCATTATTGAAACCAATTTCTAGTTTCCTTTCACAGTTCCACGCACACTACTCCAAAATAAAATCAGTTCGCTTATTCTTCTAACTTTATTGTGACTATGGATTCTTTTGCAAGGAACACATGGTGTCTTCTGTCTCCCATTTCAAAAACAAAGAGTGACAAAACCCTGCGCAGTCACTGAATGTGGTCTGGGTTCCAGGTGTGGATACTCATTTATTCATGTTAGAAAAACTGGAACAGTTAAGTTGTTCTCCCAGTAGAAACCAAATTATTTGAACAATTCCAAGAAGGGAGGTAAACTTTGTCTCTTTGTCCTCTATCTGTCCATAGTCAAGTATAGTTTATTATCCTCTGGAGAATAAGGCCTATGGAGTCATCTCTGCAGTTTGCACTTGGATTTTTGCCTTGATGCAGGCAAGACAGAATTTTTCAAGGTGAATCTTTAAAGGACATTTGGTTGCTAGGATATTTGATAGTTTACGTGTTCATATGATGTCCACAGAAATCTTGTACTGATCAAGATCCACAACCGTGTCGGTCAATGTTGAAAAAAGTGAGGATGCTCAAAGGTCCATCAGCTGATGACAAGGTAAGTGCAGTGTGCACTGTCCGTAGATGGAACCACATGTTAGTCATGAAAAGATGCACGCTGCTGTAAGAACAAACCTTGAAAACACTGCGGTAAAGAAAAAGAAGTCGGATCCCAATGGCTACACATTGTATGATTCTATGTGGCAAATATCTAGAAATAGGAAGTAGACTGCAGGTTGTCTAGGGTGAACCAGAAGGTGGGACAGAAATAGGGAAGAGCTGCTTTCAAAAGGGGGTTTCTTTCTGAAGCGATGAAAATGTTCTAGAATTAGATTGTAGTGACCGTTATACAACCAAGTGAAAATACCCAAAGCCACGGAATTGTTTGGTTCATAATCTTAAGTTTTATGATGTGTGAATTTCATCTCAATAAAGATGTTAAGAATGTGAACTGATGCCATTATTATAGAAATATTTATAGAAAGATTTACTTAATAATAAATAAGAAATAAAATACAATCTAAAATAAACAAATAATAATAAATAAAGGCATAATATTTCTAAAAAAAAAAAAGACAATATTCCTACAGCTTTCTTCATACATTTCTGCTAGTGAGCTTTAGACCTGATGACATGGGCAACACCAACGATCATGAACTATCACTGTGTTCATGTGTTGGGCAAGCTCTCCTACGACCTTGTTGCTGGAACTCAACACAACTCTAAAATCAACAGCAACAAAGCAGAACCAGTGGGAAATGAGGCACAGACCACGGGTGCATTCAAATGAGAGAAATATGCAATGCAGCCAAAAAGACCCATGTTTAAAAATGGTTTGAGGTGTGTGTGTGAGAGAGAGAAAGAGAGAGAGAGACTCAGAAGCTTTAAATGTTCTGTCTGGCATCAGAGGCTCATACATGCTCCAAATTCCAAATTAGCAGGTGTTTGGGGAAGCAAGTGACAGTTCCAACCTTTTATGAATCTTCTTTATACCTTGAAAAAGTCTTACACCTCAGATCTTGGGGGGAAAGAAACTCATTCTTAACTCATCATTTAACAAATATTTACCTAGTGGGTATCCTATTGATGAGCTAGAAGCCTGACAGAAGTGTGACAGTCAATGAGGAGCTAAGTTGGCTTCCAGGAACCCAGAGGGTGACCTGGCAGAAAGACATGAAGAGGGGACTGTGACAACCCAACTGAAGGTCAAACTGCACTGTGATGTTTGAGAACGGGACGCTGCAGCCAGCTGTTCTGGCCGCAGAAGGCAGCTTGGAAGAGAGTCAGGAGCAGGGAAGTGTTTGTTGCCAAGGAGATTGTGGAGGCAGGACATTCTAAGCAGAAGAAACAGAAAGTGAAGAGGCAGTGAAAGTATGAAATGGCGTAAGGAACAATTCGGCATGTATTGAAAAAAATTATCTGAAGCTAACCATATAATTCCTCTAAAGGAAGAAACCTTGCAATTTTGCTGTTTGAATACCTGTTGAGTGCTTGAGAGAAAAGTCTTGGGGATTGGGGACTGGCACCACGGTGTAGCAACATTAAGCCTCCACCTGAGGAGCTGGCATTGCATGTGGGCACCAGTTCGAGACCCGGATGCTCCATTTCTGCTCCAGCTCCCTGCTAACCTGCCTGGGAAAGCAACAAAAAGATATATTCTCACAGATGAATTGTGTAATGGAGACTAGCATGCCAGGAAGTGAAAGTACGTTTCAGTATGAATCTCTACTCCCAAATTAAAAAAGAGGACTTCCAATAAAACTATTAAATACACCTTGACAATAAGATACTAGATTTTCTACCATTGCCTTTACCTGCAATGCATTGATACATTTAAACGGCAGAATGTTGGAGTTGTGACTGTTGCTGAAGGACTACAATGTGGTAACAATACAGGGGGAAAGAGAGGGGAGGTGGGAGAGGTGATTGGGGGAATCCTTATACCCCAAAGAACTGCATCATGGAAATTCATCACAAATAAAATCATTTCTTGTTTAAAAGTCTTGAGGGTTGGCATGTGCCCAGATCTCACTCCCACAAGGCACATTGACTGAAGAGTGAGAAGACAGAAGGCTCCAGTGCCAGGGCCCAGTGGGGGAAGAGGGTGGACTGATGTCTGTTGCTCAGGAAGTCCTCGCATCACTGTAAGCTCTGGGAACTCACAGCCATCGTGCGGAGCCCTTGGCTTCTCCAACGCCCATACAAGCACAGCACCTACAGCCGAGCTAATCAGGAGCCCCCTGTGGAAATCTGGTCTGGTGTGCTAGGTCATGTTCACAGACATAACTTCTAGAAGCTGGAGGTCACCTGTGGCAAGAGTATGCAACACGGGCCTGGCATGATGGCTCAATAACCTCGCCTTGTTTACTCCGGTTCGTGTCCCAGCTGTTCCATTTGCCCACATGAGAGGCCTGAAAGATGCTCCTGGCTTTAAATTGGATCAGCTCTGGCTGTTGCAGCCACTTAGTGAGTGAACCAGTGTATGGAAGATATTTCTCTCTGTCTCTTCTTCTCCCTATAAATCTGCCTTTCTAATAAAATTTAAATAAATCTTTTTAAAATGAGAGTAAAACCAAATCTCCTCTGTTGAGGAACTGTGAGCTGGTACAAGAAGGACCATGATGCAAAAAGAGATGAGGCATGCATTTCCCAGAGAGGCACTGCTGGAACAGGTGGCTAGCTAAGAAAGACTTGCAAGGAGGAAAGAGGATTTGACTCGAGCCTTAATCTGTGAGTTTTGACAAGCACAATCATGGAAACGGATGAGGACACTGCAGGAGCAGAGACTTGAGTGGGAATCTGTGAGTCTCTGGACAGTGGTTCAGTGCAGGGTCACAGGGAGCAGTGGGAGGGAAGAGGCAGCAGCCGCCAGGAACAGCACCACGCAACAGTGGACATCTGGCAGGACACACATTCTTCAACACTGGACTTTATTCCCCCTGCTCTGCCGATGTTACATCTGGAATGATTTAGCAGATGGAGACAGACATCAGCCTTGAACTTGGAACAATGTGTGTGTGTGTGTGTGTTCACTACATAACTGATGCTACACTAGCTTAGGAAATCACCTCCACACACACTCTCTCCTCCTCCAATTATCAACATACACATCCCTCCTCCTCCTATTTACTTCGAAAATATTTTACTCCACAGAAAAGTTCAAAGAATGGTACAAGGAACAGCTATATGCCCTCTACCAATTATAAATATTTGGCCACATTTATTTAACTGTGTAGAATACACATCTTTATTCATAAATATGCATGAATCTGAGGGTCCCTCAAAATGTTTATGGAAAATGTCTATTATGAAAATAACCTATGCCTAGGTTTCAAATTTTTGACACCAGAATATACTTGTTTTTTAACTCCATTTCCCATGAATTTTTTGAAGTACCTTCATATAGTTTGATATTTATAGAAAGTTTTTTATATATAATTATGCATCTGCTTTTGTATATTGACGTAGAAATCTCTCTGAACCATTTGAAAATAAGTTTCAGATATCACTGTAGTGCACCTTTAGATTTTCTGTAATAAGGGTATATTACTATGCATAAAGGATACATATATGAGGATTTATGATTACATAAGAAAATTAATGGTAATGTCATGATACCTAATACCAAGTCAATATTCAATTTATTTTTGCATCCAGGCGCTGGTTAGATTTCATGTATTGTATTTGATGACTATGTGTCTTTAGCAATTCTTTTTGCCATCTTTACATTTTTTTCTTTCAAGACTGACTTTTTTTTAGAAGCCCAGGTCAGTTATTGAGTGTCCCACAGTCCCTTGTGATTGGAACCGAGGTAAACACGATCTTCTGTTTATGTGTGAACTAACGCATCCCAGCAGGCAGCACCCACGTCACGTGTCGTTCCTCTACTGGTGGATGCTCCTGGATCACTTGGTTTCAGAAGATAACCACCGGATCTCCTTATTAGATCAGGCATACCCTCCTCCTCCCCCCCATGGTACAGTGGCCACTTGGGGAGTGAACCAGCGGAAGAAAGATCTTTCTGTCTCTCCTTCTCTCTATAAATCTGCCTTTCCGATTAAAATAAATCTATTAAAAAAAATAGGGTCAGAGGTTTGGCTCAGCAGTTAAATCACTGTTTGAGATGGCTACAACCCTTATCAACAGTGCCTGGTTCAAATCCTAACTACTCTGCTTTGGGTCCAGCTCCCTGCTAATGTACCTGCTGGGATACAGCAGATGATGCTGCAAGTCCTTGGGCCCCTGCCGCCCACCTGGGAGACAGAAGTGCAGTTCTGAGCTCCTGGTTCCAGCCTGGCCCAACACTAACAGACATTTGGAATGAAAGACATTGTCTTGCTCTCCTGTCTTTTCTCATTTTTTTTTTCTATCAAATAAAATGGAATTTTTAAAAAATGTTTTAAAATAAAAGCAGTATATTTTGTATATGAAAATGAAGTGGCTGAAACCTTGAAAAGCAGAGCTTAAACATTCTGAATGCAAAATTTATGCTTTAGAACTTGAACATGGCTTTTCTCCTAAGACCGTGCATTTGCAAAGAGTTGTCTGGAAAAATCGCCTATACGTTATGGAATTCGAGCATCAGACCAAAACGTATGGCTGTAATTTATCTGACAGCCACACTGCCATAAATCATCTTCGCTTACCATATGTTTCAGTTTAGGAACATACTTTAATATAGGCATACCAGAACACTAAATAAGCATAAATGAACTTTATAATCTGCTCTGGATTTGATTAAATAATCATGGTCTTGGGGGGAAAGAAACTATGTAAATTATTTAAGATGACACATTTTGTCCAACTTGTGACTTTTTTTTATTTTCCAATAATCTTTAGGAACAGTTGCCTGGGATACAGAGGTTAGGAGGCTATACGTGTGTTGCAGAAGCTGACTTGAATTAAAGCACCACTTGAGATGTCCACATTCACATTTGTTGGTTCAACTCCAGACTTCTTCGCTTCCAATCCAGCTCTCTGCTAATGTGTCTGCAAAGGCAGTAGATGATGACCCAAGCACTGGTGTCCCTGCCGCTCGCATGGAAGATCTGGATTGAGGTCTAGGATTTTTGGCTTGGCATGGCATAGCCCGACATTGGGGAATGAGTCAGTGGGTGGAGGATTTCTCTGTTTCTGTCTCTGTCTTTCAAATAAATGAAAATCCTGAGATGTAAACTTGCTAAAATGAATTTCTCATCCACAACTATAAGACGAAACCATTACAAAGGTCTAGAAAAAACTAATTTTAAGTCTTAGGTAGACTCTTAAGACTCTAAGAGTAACGCACTACAAAGGTGATGAATGGTTACTAACTACATTATTATAATAAGCTTGTATAAATTTGCAGAACAATGGAGACATCCAACATGTGAGAATAAACAAATAAAGCACCAGAACAGAAAAATGTGTGAGAGGAAATTCAATCACCCTCATAAACGAGTAGAGGAGGAAACGATTTAATCTTACTAGGATTTTTAAATGCAAAAACGAGTGGCAGTAATGTTTCTTGGACGCGAATGCACACACGTCCATCTGCTTCAGGTTCTTCCGTGCATGTTGCACGTGGTCTCCATGGCGTTGCAGGCCTCCACTTCCCTCCTCCTGCAGCCTCATCTCCTGCCACATCCCTTCTCTTCCCCATCAATGTCCTGCCAGCTGACAGTCCTTTCTCACGCCTCCAAGTTTTTCCACCTGCTCTTTCATTCTGGAGAACATCTAGGTCACTCTTGACACTTTCAGCTTCACTTCAAAACCTGTCCTTGGGCAGAGGCATCAGAGATGCACGGAATCATCGCTAGGGGTTCTTGATGGCTTCCCACATGCCAGGCTCTATAAATGAAGCCATTTACATTCACTGTTTCGTAAGTTGTGAGGTGGGTAATACTTTGATTCCTGTGTTAAAGAGAAGGCAGTGGAAGCATGGAGAAGGCTAGGGAACTTTCCCTTGGTCACACACACGTGGTGGTACCAGCCTACATGTGAACCCGCATTCTGGATTCATATGCTTTTAACAACCATACGCCATTCCTGTCTTTCTTATTGCTATTGTTACTCTGCATCTTGAGACCAGGCTCTTTCAGTTCATCACTTCCAGAGCTGAGCATCCCAGCTAACACACGGTGCAGAATGAACCAATATTTGTGGAAGGAGTGAGGAGTCTGTTTATGTGATGAGCTCTTCTTACGAGTTCCATTTTCTCTTATCTCACTGGCACATTCTCAGAATTCTTGGATGGGATGCATTTCCTTTCAGAATTGCTAGAAATAGTGTTTACACTGAGAGCACAAAAATTCACAATGTGTGGTGCTGCCTGTTACATTTCTTCTACAAATAATGACCAAAACTCCTGCTTGGAAATATGTATTATCTCTACAAACACATCCTCTTTGTAAAACTCCTGATAATACTATCTCAGATGATAATTTTGAAAAATCTATCTCCCTAAATGATCTTCCAATTTTATAAAAAAAAATGTTGGCCTCTTCTTCTCAATTTTTTTTTTTTTTAGTTAGAACACTGGAAAACATTTGCCTTTATTTACAGTTTAGTGTAAACAAGTAATTCATCAAAAATCAGAGCAACATGCTCAATTATTTTTGTTCCTTTCCAATTCCTTGGCTGTTTATATCAATTTTATAATCTTTTCTTTGAAAATGGTCTCAACCCCTCTGACCTAATTGACCCACAAGTCTAAAAAGTGGGCTTCTCTGAGCATCCAGGGAAAAGGGCCTCGGTGGGCTTATGGAGGAAGGGGACCAGCCTCTCCGAAAACAGAAGGTGGAAGAAGCCACCTACCCACTGCTGGTCTCCCACCTAACAGAAGGTGAAGGGGACTCCTCAAAGTCTCCCATGGGGGGGAGTGTGACATGTTCAGCTGGACCATTCTTGGTTTCCATGGCTGGAAACAGGAGCCAACGGACCCCAGTAAGAAACAACCACTGTGACCGGGGTAGGATGGTGGACAGCAGGTTCCCATCTGGCCATCAGCTGGGGAGAAAGGCCTGAAGAGGGCCAGCACCAAAATGCAAAGTCTCCACGAGACAAACTTGTTGTCAGATGCTTTGTAAAAATCCAAGGCAAATCCATTTATCCCGAGCTCTTCTCTTCCATTCCCTTCTTCCCATCCCTTGCCCCCTAAGTGAGCACATGTGTTTGCAGCTTAAGAGGTTTTGTTTCCCTGGACCTTGGGGTGTGATGTGTGTGTGTTCTCCAGGCAGGCGGGTGGTCCCTTCCAAGCGTAGCATCCCATGAAAACATACAGCTGCAAGAACTCGGCGCCTCTGCTCGGGACAGAGCTGAGCCCATGTGGAGCTGGGAGAAGCCTGAAGCGCTGGATTGAGAGGGAAGAAGGGGAGCCAGATGCATCCACTCACTGGCTGCCTCACAGGACAAATGCCTCAAGAGCTTCCAGGACAATAAGCATCATGGTAGGCACCCCCTAAAACGGGAGGCTGCCACCTCTGCCTCGCAGAAACCCACAGGAGCATGAGGTAAACGGAGTGGAATGAATGCTAACGTGGGATTAGCTGACGACTCTCCTGGAGGCACATACGAAGTGTTGTGGGAACAGAGTATGAGATCCAAAGCCTGGCGGGAAATCCCAGGAAAGCTCCTCCCAGCTGAACCGGAAGAGCTAAGCAAGAATTTCCTTGAGGAACCAGGAATGCAGAAGGGGGTTCCTGAGAAAGGGGATAGTGTGGGGCCAAGTGTGATGGTTCGATTGGCTAATCCTCCACTTGAAGCTGAAGATGAAGGGTGGGCGGGAGCCAGAACAGATGGTCCCTCCCTGCCCTCTCTTACCCCAGGAGAAGCAGGTGCACCTCCCTGGACTGTGCGGAGCCCCCGGGAGACCTGAGCAAGGAAGCCACAGGCCCAGAGTGGCATTCTGGGACCTCATACTGCATCAGAGTCTGGGCTGGGATAGAACACGGTGCTTAAGGGCAGGAGAGCTTAGTAAGAGAAAGGACGCTTGGACAAGGACAAGGGCCTTAGGTCAGAGGCAGAGGGGCAGTTATCGGAGATGTCTAGACTACACCAGTAATTAATCAAGTTCTCACCCTGGCTTCCTTCCATTCCAGTGTATTGCTTGACCGAACCAATGTTTCGGTTGTCAGAAACAGTTGAAACTAGATGGACTTAGCACATAGAAGATCCGAATTGACATGGAAACCAAATGCCAACATTCAGCTAAGGAGCGATTCTTTTAAAGAATTATCCTGCAGCTCAATCTGAAGATGATTTTGTGTGGAGGGAGTCATAGAACAGTCATAGTGTGGGGCCGCTGGAATAAATAACTGCCCCCTGGGAACTGTGCTGTTTTTCCTGAGTGCATTTCTCTCTGTGCTATCCCCAAGGGACTTGGCCGCATTCACACCTGCATGCCAGTAACTGCCCTAACCTGCTGAAAACTCCCCAGTCTTCCCCAAAGCCAACTGTTCACCTAAGTATCCCACAGCTTCAACCTCAGTGTAAAAAACCGGAAGCCATCATTCCCTCAAAACCTGACACAGTTGTCCATGCCCTGTGCTCCCTCGGCTAGGATGTTCATCCACCCAAGGCCGTATTTTCTTTTGGGATCATTTTCCTCCCATCCCCACCCTCAGCCACTTGTCTGCCACAACTAATCAACGATCAAATTCTTTCCATTTCACCTCCTAAGTATTCTCGAATATGTCCTCCTTCTACTGGGTCTGGCTCCTGACCTAGTTTGTAAATTCCTCATGTCTTTCATTCACAGCAGAATGCCTTCTAACTCTCTCCCTGCCCTCAAGTTCTTCTCCCCTTCAATCTACCCTCCCACTCCCCAGATGCGAGGCTGTGGATAATTAAAACTTTCCTAAGTGCCGCTTCATTATCTACTGGTTCAAGTCCAGCCTCCTTGGACTTGACTCTGCCTCCTTGCCCAGTAACATCTCCTTTCCATGGTGTATTCCAGAAGGACTAAGTGACACAGCGTGCCTTGAAGACCCTTGCCCCAGCCTGCCTTTGTGTTGGGACAGCCTGCGTGAAGAGATGCTCTCCTCTGCTTCCTTCTTTCACAGAATCTACCACACTGTTTTAAAGTGACCCACACCTCGTCTTGCAGATCAGGCTCAGAGCACAGATCTTATTCACGGTTGGCAATGATACAGCCCAGTCGATCGGGCTCAGAGCACAGATCTTATTCATGGTTGGCAATGATACAGCCCAGTCCTGCTTCCTTCTCTCAAAGGATACTTATCTGCTGCTTCTCATGGTGTAGGGGGAAGCAGCGGGTAGACAAAGCAAAGCCTCTCACTGCTGGAAGAAATTGTGGGATATTGCAGAATCTACTGTGCATAATGGAAAACTCTGAAAAGCGGGCAAATCAAAGAGTCTTCTTAAACCACTGTGTAAGCACATTGTCTGGGACATCCCTCTGACTCATTTTTCCTTTGAACAAGTACGGCGGTGACTAAGGCAACGGACTGAAGTGTCCTGACAGTGGAACTTTCTGTGGTCTTCAGTAAATGGGAGAACTCTCCTTAGCTAGTCAGGAATCCTTCCCCATGTGCTCAGAGACAGATCCAATCATCCAACCATCCTTTGGAGCCGAAACAGAATGAAAGAGAGAATGACAGCAGGGGATTGAGGGAGGGAGGGAGGGAGGGAAAGAGAGAGAGACAGGTCTTCTATCCACTAATCAGTTCACCACATGGCCACAATAGCCAGCTCTGAACCAAGTTGAAGCCAGGAGCCAGAAACTCCACCCACGTTTCCCAGAGTGGGTGGCAAGGAGCCCAGGTGCATGGGCCGTCTTCTGCTGCTTTCCCAGGTATATTAGCAGGGAGCCAGGTCAGAAATGGAGCACCTGGGAGTTGAACCAGCACTTTAGACATGATAACAGCATTGCAAGCAGCAGTTTGATCCACTCTGCCACCTGGCTGCCCTGTATTAAACACTTTGAAGAGCCACTGGAAGATAAAGATTTGCAAGGATACAAGTACGGTCCTTGTCATCTCGACTCACAACTGGACCAGACACAGATGCGTGGCTCACAACATATTTCCATACCCACACACTGCTATGTTTCTGTACGGCCTGTGTCTTCAGCTCACAGCACAGCTGTTCTCCTCCATTGGAAAAAGAAGGTCTTTCTTACCCCCTCTGAGCCAGGGCATGTGCCCCCTTTTAGTTTCTCACACCCACAGACTTAGTAAGCACCTGTCCCACAGAGCAGCAGCACAAAGAGGAGGAGTCATGTCTGCTTTGTTCATTTCAGTACTGCTAGCACCAAGCCTGCATAGTCAGCAAGAATATCTATTATTAGAATAAGTAGTGTAATTCTTTCTTTAAAAGATTTATTTTTATTGCAACGTCAGATATACAGAGAAGAGGAGAGACAGAGAGGAAGATCTTCTGTCCGATTATTCACTCCCCAAGCAGCCGAATGGCTGGAGCTGCACTGATCTGAAGCCAGTAGCCAGGAGCCTCTTCTGGGTCTCCCATGTGGGTACAGGGTCCTAAAGCTTTGGGCCGTCCTCAACTGCTTTCTCAGGCCACAAGCAGGGAGCTGGATGGGAAGTGGGGCCGTTGGGATTAGAACCAGCGCCCATATGAGATCCCGGCACATGCAAGGTGAGGACTTCAACCACTAGGCTATCGTGCCGGGCCTAAGTAGTGTAATTCTAACTGAAAATTCATTTAGAAACATTGAGAATGAGCCTATCAGAAAACATAGGACACTACCCCACCCCACCCTGACTCTAAGCACAGCAGGTCAACATCTGATCTTAGCAGAGTGTATGTAACATTCCTGAGTCTAAATCCCGAACGTGAGGTCTGCACTCAAACTTGCACTTCATCACGTCTAGGATCCAGGCTGGCGTTGAGCTGTCCAAGTTGACATCTGGGCTGACTCACTTCAATCTGACGCTTTGAGGTCAGTTTCCGCAGCTGTTACAGCACTCTGATTGTCAATCGTTTGCTTTTTGGATCAGGGTTTTGGTTGAGTTGGAGGACAAAAAAAAGAAAAAAACCAACCATGTTCAGGAAATTCATTTTTCAATCTTTTGAGAGATAGCGACTAGCTTTCTTTCCCATTCACGGGTCTCTCAAGTGACATATATTCTTCAGTAAGGGCTACACATGGGGGCAGATGTTGGGCCTACAGGTTAGCACATTGTCTCATAGTGGCTGTAGGATCAAATCCCAGCTTGACTCCTGACTCCAGTTTTCTGCTAATGCAGATCTGGGGAGACAGCAGGTGATGCTGCCCACGGGAGGGACCTGAATTGACTTCCCCCCTCTGGCCCAGCCCAGCCACCGCAGGCATCTGGGGGATGAACCAACAGGTAGGCTCTCTACCCTCTCTCTCTCTCTCTCGTTCTCTCTCTCTCTCCCCACCCTCTATCAGCCAGCCAAGTAAAACAAATAAAATTGCAAGTGAAACCATTTTTTAAGACAAAAATAAAATGAGCACAGAGAACAAAACTTGAGACTACATTCTCAAGTACTTAACTTGTACAGAGTAGATAAAATTTTAATATGTCATCTTTGGATATGAAGACTGATTCCTCTCCTCTCCCCAAAAAGTTTGAAAATACGAAGATACGGTATTTAGCATTCCCTCTGCGAATGTTCTCCGGGTTTCAGGCTTGTCACAAGTGCTGTGGTGGAATTCTATTTTGATTTTCCACACTGTGCTTCGATCCTCTGCTTCGTATCACCGTGTGACATGTCTCATATGTTAGAGAGTTCTTAGAAAATAACCCAGGAGGGGAAAAAAAAAATACCTGGGTTTCAGAGAATTAAGCCTTGAGAGATCCAGAACAGAACAGTTTCAAAAACCAAGTAGTCTGCTGAGACACTGTTCCATCTCCAGATTAGACCAAGAAATCTATGCCAAGGTAGACAAGGATGGGGGCAGGAAGAAGGCATGGGGAGAAGAGAGAAGGAAGGGGAAGAGGAGAGGAGACAGGAGAGGAGAGTAAGGAGAGGAGAGAAAATCAGTGGGAAACAAAAAAAGTGAATTGCTGGGTCCCCTATAGAGGGTCTGTTCTGGAATTTTCCCAGCTCTTCCCTGACCAAGGAGAAAGTTCCTCCAGGCTGATCTGGGGGAGTAAGAAGAGTAAAGGGAACCCACTCTGCCTTTCTTGGAGACAAGGCTGAAAAACACGACATCAGAATTACCCCGTGATCTTTGTGCCAGTTAGAAATTGAGCAAGGGAGCTCGGTGGTGTGGCCTAGCGGCTAAAGTCCTCACCTTGAACACACCAGGATCCCATATGGGCGCTGGTTCTAATCCCAGCAGCTCCACTTCCCATCCAGCTCCTGGGAAAGCAGTGGAGGACGGCCCAAAGCCTTGGGACTCTGCACCCGTGTGGGAGACCTGGAAGAAGTTCCTGGCTCCTGGCTTCAGATTGGCATAGCATCGGCCGTTGCGCTCACTTGGGGAGTGAATCATTGGACGGGAGATCACTGTCTCTCCTCCTTTCTGTATATCCGACTTTCCAATAAAAATAAATAAATCTTAAAAAAAAAAAAAAAGAAATCGAGCAGGGAAAATGGAAACTACTTGGTATTCGAAACACGCACGTTCCTTGAACACAGGACCAATTCATTAAGCAGGCAACATAGCAGCTGAGACGAGATCGGGCGCGTTCAGGGTGGTATGGCCGTAGACCAACATAGCAACTGAGAAGGCAAGTGGGAGAGCGACACAATCCCGAGGGTAGCAATGACAGTGAGCACTCCTGCCTACTGCTGGAGCGACCTTTTGAGATGGTGTTGAAAATGAAAGCCAAGATCGCTCCGGGAAGCTGGAACCATGCCAGGGGTTGGTGAGGGTGGAGACCTGTCTTCAGGCCAAGGGCCATTAGGACATTCATGACATCATCTGTGGACCACACAGAATTATGAGCTTGAAAATAAGCTCGGCTATACGTTTATGGAATTTTGAGTTCCCATCTGGACAGGGCCAGAGTGAATGATTTCATGGGCGTTTAATGGCCCATGGGCTGGATGTTTTTTCCCCACACCAGGGCAGAAGAAGAAACCTCAGCCTAATCCTAACACAACAAGTGCAGGTGATGGTGAAGGTGCAAAAGACAGATGGAACAAAACTGACTTCTCCCTGTCTCGTAAGCCTGTTCTCAGCAACACAATCCCAACCTGGAGAGGAAGATTCAGACGCGGGTAGAAGCCTACCCCCTCATTGCCACCGTCCTCTGTCCCTCCTAGAGAATGAATGACAAAAGAAGCCTGCGCACTCACTCCTAGCCTATAAAGAGAGCCATTTAGTCTCCTAGAAACAGAGCCACCTTGGGCCACCCTCTTGGGCTCTGTCCTTCTCCAGCCCCGGAGTGTCAGGGTGGGCGTGACCCAAGTTTCAACTCTGACGGTGAACTTGCACAACTGACAGCCAATAAGCTCCTTGCAATGCTTCTTTGTGAAGATTTACTCTGGTCGTCTCTAGACTTCAGTCTTGAACTACAGATTTAGATCTCAAAACACTATTTCAGAATATGCATCCCATAAAAAATACCCGTAAAACCATGTCAAATATATTATCTCCACATTTACCAGACTTCTAAGATGAAACAGATTTGAGACGATCACGTTCACGCGCTGCTCTTTCAAGACTTTCAACAGCATTTTGTTGAGATTTTTATAACAGAAAGAAGACTTGGTTCATAAGTAATTTCATCAATCACTCTTCCAGAAACAATTTTCCTAGTCATTCTTGTTTACAATCCAACCATTCAGAAACTAAGTGCTGCCATCACCACTATTTACAAAATAGACAATAATTAGCTTATCAAAAAATAAGTCATGAGCTGTAGTGAATATTTTTTCTTACCTCATTAGAGATGACTGTTCCAGACAGATCTACCGATACCAAGGAAAAGATATTTACAATATTCTCAATGCCTAGATCCGTCAGGTGTTCGCAGTTCCGTAAACTCAGGTAATTTAAATTAGGGCACCTGGAAGAGAACAGTGTGAAGAAATACATTTTAGCTTCCGAACACATTGTCAAAAACATATAAAAAGTATGGGGATGGCGGGGACAGGAATGCAATGGCTCAATTGGCTAATCCTCTGCCTGCAAGCCCTGGCATCCTATATGGATGCTGGTTCGTGTCTCAGATACTCCACTTTCCCATCCAGCCCCCTGTTTATGGCCTGGGAAAAACAAAAGAGGATAGCCCGAAGCCTTGGGACCAGGAACCCACACAGGAAACCCCGACTGACTCCTGGCTTCAGACGGACTCAGCTCTGGCCATTGTGGCCATTTGGGGAGTGAACCATCAGATAGAAGATCTCCCTTTCTGTCTCTCATTCTTTCTATTAACCTGTCTTTCCAATAAAAATTAAAAATAATCTTTCAAAAAAAGAGGTCTCTGGGGGAAAAAAAAAAATCAGTGAGGAACCAAGGGTTTTTTTCCTTTTCTTACTATAAAAGTAAGCCTAAGACCAGAAAAGGGTTCAGTGTTACGAACTTGGATGCAGGGGAGGTGGACTATTACATGACTCTGCTCCTGTGATTTAGGTTGCAATTTCTAATGAGGAAGAACCATGAGCATTCAGAACAGCTGTAAGTATCAGAATGAATGCTCACTAAAGATACAGGGTTAAGCTCCTCCTTTTTACAAGTTTGCACCAGGAATCAGGTTTAACTCTTTACAGAGTACAAGATCTGTAACAAGTAAGGAGGTGAAGGGAAAACCCAGTCAGCCAGAACACATCTTGGAAAAGTGCCCGGAGGAGAGGTTCCATGGAGAGAGAGATGGGGCTGCTGCTTCCTGAAGGGCTCCATGGCCAACTTTCACTTAAATCACAACTGTCACTTCAGAGTGAAATGAAGCAGAAACACCTGAAGTGCAATCGAAGCATGAGTTCCAGCTATGAGCTGGACGCATGGAGTACTGGACTGGGTTCTGAGCGGCCCTGGAAGGAGGGCCTTGGGCGAGGCTTTGGGGCCATCTGGCATCTCTTGCTACAGGCAAATGTGCTCCTGACGGGCAGACGCAGCGTAGTGTCTGATCGTACCGCTCTGCGAGTCTGATGACGGAGTCATCTCCCACGTGCACGCAGTGGTTCAGATTCAGCTCCCTCAGCCTCTGGCTTACGGGGCCATCGAGAAAATGCCTGAGTCCCACATCGCCAAGCCTACGGAAAGGAGCAGAAAAGTTTCCTGTGAGATCTTACACATTCATAATAGCAATGAGTATTAGAGTTAAGTCACCAGAAAATAAGTTACTGCATCCGGTGTATTTCAAAAATAGCCAAGTGACATCCATATGCTGATATTCTGTCAACATTTTTTAAAAGACTTTTTTAAAAGATTCATTTAGGGCCCGGCACAATAGCCTAGTGGCTAAATCTTCGCCTTGCGTGCACCAGGATATCATATCAGCACCAATTTATTTCCTAACTGTTTAAACTTCCCTTCCAGCTCCCCGCTCTATCGTCTTGGAAGGTGATAGAGGACGGCCCAAAGCCTTGGGACCCTGCACCCAGGTGGGAGACCCAGAAGTTTTTGGCTCCTGGCTTCGGATCCCCAAATGACCGCAATGGTCAGAGCCAAGGTGAGCTGAAGCCTGGAGCCAAGCACTTCTTCCTGTTCCACCAGGAGCCTGGGAAAGTAGTGGCTTCTCTCTCTCTCTCTCTCTCTCTCTCTCTCTCTCTCATATCCCTGCCTGTCACCTTCTATGTTCCCCCTCTCTCAGTAATTCTGCCTTTCAAATAAATAGACAAAGTAAGAGTTACCGGAGCTTCCTATAAAATTTCATATCTTGTATATTTTTGACAGATGTGTGACAAACTGTATATTCTTTGACTCACGTATAAGTACGTTTCCCACAAATATTTAAAATCTGATCTGGGGGGCTGGTGTTTGAACCCGTGGTTAAGGTGTCCGATTGGAGACGATCAACAAGCTGTTGGCGATGGGACCTGGACCATTCCGGAGTATCGGACGGGATGACTCATTACCTTACACAGTTGGCCAGATTCAACACCGTGAGTTGCTTCAAAGTCGCAAGCGATCTGAGGCTACTGTCGGTGATCCCCCTGCAGTCTGACATGTAAATGTGACTGATGTTTGGGTAATTCTTGTCTATGGACTTGAAGCAGGCATCAGTGATCCTCTTATTTCCTGCAGGTGAGAGACAAAAGGCAAGGATTCGGTCTCTGACGCCAGCGGAGTACGAGCCACAGGGCCCTGCCACATTCCCAACAGCAGCACCCACCTTCAAATCGGATCTTCCTGAGGTTGCAAGCGGTGAGCGCCTTGAAGGCACAATCAGAGATGTGCGGCGAACCCAGGAAGGTCACGGATGTGATGGATGGGCACTTCTCCACCAAAGCCTTTCGGGAAGGATGAAGGCATTAACCACGCTCAACGGGCCCGGCTTAAGCCAGGGAAGCGGGAGGATTCTGTTTTTCTCTGAGCATTTTTTGAAAACAGACACATCAGCGAATAAACTGTCCTACTCTCCAGGAAATGGGACTTATTTCAATCTATTTTGGTACACTTACATTTGAGTCATACAGAGGAATCCGAATTAAGTCATAGGAACAAGAACATAAGGACATATGAGAAAATGGCACGCTGAAAAATTTTTAAAAAATCACCAACTTGCCAATTTGGCGTGGAGAACGCAGAGTCTGTGCTTATACTAGCACAGTTCTCTAATAAAAATACGCCCACTGTGAGACAAGATTGCTTACTGTAGGGAAGGATTCAAATGCTTAAATGTTCCGGGAGCCTGTACGTGTGTGCACCCACACATGCTTAAGTGGTTTCTTTTTTACTTTGAAGAAGCAATCCACTGTAAAGTCATTGTTCAGTGACTCCAGCCATTCGAACACGTGCCTGTGTATTAGACTAAGGAGAGCCGGGCTTTCTGGCAACCTACTTTGACACAGTTGTCCGTCAGCGTTGGCATGTCGTTGATGGTTAGATGCATGAGCCCGCTGCAGCTGCTAGCAATGTTCCTGAAGCCTTGAACTGAAATCTGCATGTCGGAGAGGACGGGAGAAGTCTGTGAGAACCTACTCAAGCATCGAGGTCGTATCATCCCAAGGTCGGGCACCATTTGGTGCCTAGGTCTTCACACAGAAACCATCAAACTGGGCAGACATTCGAGGGAAAGAATTTAGTCTTTATTGATTATTTGGTTGTTTAATGAGGCAAAATTCACATACCCTAAAATTAACCAACCCATGTTGGTCAACCTTCGGCCTGTGCCGAGCTTCCCAACCTTTTCTTCATCACAGAAAGAAACATTGTCCTCCCAGTAAGCAGTGGCTCCCCCGCCTCCCATCCCAGTCCACGGCATTGCTCAGCCGTGTTTCATCTCTACCAACTTGCCTGTTCTGAAAATTCCGTCTTAATAGAATTATACAGCATCAGGCCTTTTATAGCTGGCTCCTTAACTTTGTACAACCTTGGTGAGTACCACATCCTTTTCTATGGTGGAATGAGAGCCTCGTGTTTAGCTAGGCCATATTTTGTTTATTCATTCGTTGAAGGTGACCTGGCTTACTTCAACCTCTTGACTATTTTGGGTGATGTAGCTAAGAGCATGCATACATATCCATTTGCTTCAGTAGTAGTTTTCAATTCCTGGGAGTGGAATTTCTGAGTTATATGATGAGGCTCTGCTTAAAAAAGATTTTTAAAGATTTATTTATTTACTTGAAATAGTTACAGGGATAGGAGGACAGAGAGAGAGAGAGCTATTTTAATAACACTTTTAAGAACTAAGCAAGTCGGGCCTGGCACGGTGGCGCAAATGGTTAAGGTCCTCACCTTGCACGCCCGGGATCCCATATGGGCGCCAGTTCTAATCCCGGCAGCCCCGCTTCCCTTCCAGCTCCCTGCCTGTGGCCCGGGAAAGCAGTTGAGGACGGCCCAAAGCTTTGGGACCCTGCACCCGCGTGGGAGATCCGGAAGAGGCTCCTGGCTTCAGATCGGCATAGTATCAGCCGTTGCGCTCATTTGCGGGGAGTGAATCATCGGACGGAAGATCTTCCTCTCTGTCTCTCCTCCTTGCTGTATATCTGCCTTTCCAATAAAAACATAATAAAAATAAATCTTTAAAAAAAAAAAAAAAGAACTAAGCAAGTCCAGACTGGAAATTAATGGAAGAGCTCATGTTGTTGTTCTGAATCCAAAATCTGCTGGTAGGAAACTCAGATACGATGTTTGTTTGTTTTTAATATTTATTTATTTTTAAGGTAGAATTATAAAGAGAGACAGGGAGATTTAGAGAGAGGAGTCTTCGATCTGATGGTTTACTTCCCAGATGGCCAAAGCTGGGCCAGGCTGGAATCGGGAGCTTTTTCTGGGCTTCTCAAGTGGGTGGCAGGGACCCAAGCATGTGGGCCATCCTCTGTTGCTTTGCCAGGTACATTAGCAGGGAACTGGATTGCAAGTGGAGCAGGAGGATAAACAGGTGCCCCTGTGGGATGCAGGCACAGCAGGCAGCAGCTTACCTAGCTCCATCAGGCCCTCAAACAGGCTCTCTATATTGCAATCTTGAAGCAAAGTTGCTTCTTCTTTGGGAAATCCTTGTCTCCTCTCTTAAGAAGTAGCTTATCATGTGAAGTCCACCAATACTTAGGAGGGTGGTCTATTTTTACTCAAAACATATGCATTCAAATGTTGATATCATTATCTAAAGAAATCCTTCACAGAAACATCTGAACTGATGTTTGACCAAACCAAGTAGGCATCAAAGCCTAACCAACAGACCCAAATATTACTGCTGAGTAACTCCCGTGTTTTGCAAACTTTCTCAATGACCATGTCTAATCAGAGAGAGAAACAGAAAAGGGCTTTGTCTGGGGCGTGAAGTAGATTGAGAGCCGTTTGGCAGGGCTTAAATCACCTCATGCCACAGACCTTGCCTTGCCAGGCAACAGCAATCTGTAAATGGCCCACGTTGCTCCTTACTTCGGAACATAGCTGCTCCCCATAACCTATGCGCGTCTTACTTCTGCCATGACCATGCATTTTTCTTTTTCTTGAATCTCCTACTGTGTTGGACAATATTACGGGCTAATGGAATTAAAAGGCACAAGAAGACAAAGTCTAGTCAAAGTGCAGAATTTGGCTACAGCAAAATCTGGAAGTGATTCCAGGCAGAGGAAAGACACACCCAAAGGCAAGATCATAGGGGTGCTGGTCTTGGTCAAAGTGGTAAGGGAAGTCTAGGGGTCAGGAGGGATGCAAAGCAAATGGGAGACCCACACGGCAAGGGTGAGGTGCATGGTATTGCAATGCCACAGATTCTTGAGCAAATCTTCCACGAGTAACACACAGAGAAACATTCTCAGGGACCTAAATGGCATGGGACGAGGAAGAGAGAAGGAGACAGTTTGAACTTGGTAAGAATGGCTTAACCTGTGACTTAGTTACCTCATCTGTCAGATGGTCACCATAATATGTATGGGGGTAGATGCTCGGAGAAACAAAATCAGGCAAGGCATATAGAAACAGTTAACACCAGGCCAGGTGTGCAATCCTGGGGTAGCAGTGGGGGAGGGAGTGTTGTCCCTATTGCCATTCTTCCGGTACATTCTGCTCCTCTACAACAGTAAAGAATCTAGCATTCCGACTAGGGGGCCCTGAGGGCCGACTCTCGGTCAGGCATTCCTCATCCTGACAACAGAGGAGGTGTGTGATTCAAGAAAAGGTGCTCTAGCTCTTCCTCACCAGGCACTGCCAGCCACAGTGCCTGTTACTGCAGGGTAGACGTGCCTAAATGCTGAACACATGAATGAATGGTTCTGAATCACCATCACTCGGCTGTTACAGAGCCACAGCTGAAGGTGCCCTTCTCCCCCAGGGACATGACTATTGTTTTCTGCCATCACTTCTAAGTCCCGCCCCATTATCTCATTCCCCGGGTCCTTCATCGCGGCACAACTATCACTAATGATGGCTTCCACCAAACAAGCAAACAAGCTTTTCTCTCCTGCCGTCTTGGACACATATCCACGACAAGACTGCCTCAACAGGACAGGAAAATGACATCTGGGCGATTTCTTGCCATGCAGCTGGAAGCCTGGTGCAAGCAGATGAGTGGTAGCCCAGCCTAGCCCTGGCATAAAGCACTTGACTGTGACTTCCTTTCTGATTCCAGCAGGAGCCCTGCCACCTTGCCCTCTGCTGGTTGAGACCCATCCCCATTGGTTAGGAAGCAATGGTTACTGCGGCTGCTGGGGGAGAGGGCCTTTCGTGATCACAGCTACTTCTAACTGGTTCTCAACACATCAGCACCAGACAACAGTGCCATCAAAGCCATTAGTACAACAGAAGCACGGGATGATAACATCTCACCATGCTGCCCCTCTCCAATCATCCTATGTGATAGTGTCGTTGACACAGCAAGCTCAGCCACGTAGGGAAGACAGAGATCCAGGGCCAGATAGATCCCCTGTGACAACTTCAAGTGTCCATCTTAGGCAGACAGGCCCAAGCTGTGTTCCTGCTCTGCTCCCAGCTGTTGCTTTCATTCATTTCAGCACCACAGCCAATGACTCATGGGTAATGTGATGACTTCAATCATATCCGCACATCTTTCGTGGCCTCTTAGTGACCTCCAAGGAGCCAGGCTTAACAAAAAGAATTAGTAACTAAAGAAAAGAAGGGCCAAGTTTGTCTCACGCCTCCAAGAAAACAAAACATGGAACACTCTATGCCTTCAAATGCACCACAAGCAGATTCGACAGTAAAACTTGAGAGGGTTTAACAAGCTCTCAAATACTAGGAGGTGTGGTTTACTGCTTTATTGACTCGTGTGGGATCTTGCCAACCTGGCCAACTGGTTGATTCTGTAAGTTTTCGGGCATGTTTGCTCTTCTCTGTCCACCCGTGTGCTGCTTCTCCTGGCTGGCCTCTCAGGTCACCTCAACAGGCAGAGCCACTTCCTCTCGCATCTCAGAACACAACCTCCACAGCCCCGACTCTGCATTCTCGACCCTCCACTTGGTATGAGAATTACCTGGGCACGCATCTGAAACCCCTCCTGGGGAGCACAGAGAGCACTGTAGCCATCAGCACTGAGTGTGGCACCCCAAGTAGATGTTGAAAGAATCCTTTATAGAATGCAAATTAGAATGGGCAGTTCCTGGAGTGGGGCAGGTGTGGGGTGGAGGGGCAAATGTCAATATGGCCACTGGAAGATTCTCCTGTTCCTTTAAGAAATATGGACCACCCAGATATGAAAGAAAGGTTTCCTTTTTCAACATGAAAGAAGCATCAAAAGCTCAGATGAATGATGCCTACAGGTGCCAGCAAGGCGAGCACACCGCCAGCTGTGTGTGACTCAGAGCTGCCAGAAACATGCTGGTGCATCTAAAATGTTCTTGGTCCAGTTCTCCTCCTCCTCCTCCCTCAGAGGCCAAATGGCTCACGGCTTTCCCTGTCTTGTAATGCAGTGTTATTGCCTTCACAGCCCTTCCTCCCTCGCACACAGTGGCCCGTAGCACTGCTTGCTTTGTTTGTCTGGATGGACTGAGCTGGATGGGAGCTGCATAGCCGCACGCCCCCACACACAACTACCTACTTCAGCCGGGTCCACAGACCAAGATAAGAGGTTTTGTGAGCAGTTTGTGCATTGCTGTGACAAGTCACTTCCCAAGCTATCAAACGGAGGAGTAGAAGCTCAACAAGTCTGATTTCCAGAAAGCATGAAAATGTGCTCAAGACTTCAACATGATCTTTGTCTCTTGAGACTCATCAGTTTGTCGTTGGATTTTTCCGGACCTAACAATTGCTGCCAGATGCTAACCACTGATGTAATAAACATCCATATACATCTTGTTTCTAAAGAAATTATATTAATCAGAGGATATTAAACTATAGCTGTTCGTTGTGCTTCTTTCTGGATATTTTTAATGCGGTTAGCCTAGATCCACATTCAAACTAGTAATTATAACAACCATTTGGGGCCAATGCGATGAGGTAGTAGGCTAGTTCTTTGCCAGTGCTGCTGGCATCCCATATGGTCACCAGTCATGCCCTGGCTGCTCCAATTCCCTGCTTATGGATTAGGGAGGCAGCAGAGGATGGCTCAATTCTTTGGGCCACTGAACCCCTGTGGGAGACCAGAGGAAGTTTCTGGCTCCTAGCTTCAGAATGGCTCAGCTCCAGTTGTTGCAATCACGTGAGGAGTGAACCTGTGAATGGAAGATCTCTCTCTCCGTCTCTCCTTTTTTCAAAAAAAAATAAAATAAAATAAATCTTAAAATATATAATAACCATTTATATTTTTATGAGTCCTCCTTTCAAGATGCATGAAAAGTGTTTCATACACTGGACCTTTTATACAAGTTGCAGTGTGATGCAAAAAAGACACAGCGCATTCCTTTAGCAGAGAAACTGAGACACAAAAATGGACCCAGAAAAGCCAAGATTTGCACTGTGGTTTCTCTGGCTGACCAGTGATTATCTATTGGAACGCCTTATGAAATGGCATCTGAGAGCACAAAACACTGTTACCCAAATTGCAAAGTGCAACCACTCTCTTGTCCCAGCCCGTGCTGGCTATTGTGGACATTTGGGGAGTGAACTAGTCAATGACTTGACTCTACCTTTCAACTAAAATGAAATGTTACAATGTGAATTACATGCAAATCAAGGGTAGGCCTCAGTCGTAACACATCACTTCCTCATTTTCCTCTAGGTGGTCACTGTCTATGGCTTCAAGGGTATCTATGTGTCTGCTGTATCCTGGTGTGGGAGCAATACAGAGTCAGGTGTTACTGCATTTTTCCCAATGCTTGTTCAGTGACCTGCTATGGGCAGCTGGAGACAGGCCAAACTGAGAATCTTCAAACCACCGAAGTGAGCGAACACTGAAAAGCAGGCCAGTGGAATCAGCCAAAGTGCTTAACTCACACCAGTTTGACTGTTCAAACACTCTCATTGTTCTAATGAACCTAACTAATAGACTGGCAAATCTCCCCTTGCACTCCCATCCCTATTCCAGGGACCCAGACTTCTCTTTCCTAGAAGTTCTTGTCATCAATAGCCAGCAGGTTCACAGGAATCGCACATCCTGCTTTTTCGAACTAAAATTCGCCATCCTTTTGCCCAGCCTTGCTCCTTCTAGAGCCATCTTGCTTAGCCACTCACTCACAAAAACACAAAATCTGAAAAATGGAAAAAAAAAAAAAAACCCTCACGGGTTATCCAGTTCAGCCTGGCTGATCTACAAGTGAGCGAAATGAGGCAGAAATAGAAAAAGCCAACAGACAAATCACTGTGCCTGTTGCCCAACGAGGACTGAATTCCAAATCCCTCAATGGCAGCTTGTGGCTCCCGTCACCATTCCATTGCTGCAAAGAGGAGCAGAAAGGCTCCCGTCCCATCTTGTTTAGTTCTTGCAGTCTCCGTTCCATTTGGCTAGTGCAGTCATTCCTGGACAGGCCTTCTGTGGCTTTCTCCCGCCTCCACCACAAACCCCTAGGGTGAACAATTAAGACCTTCCATGATCTCTGCCTTCTGGAAACGGGAGGCTGGGATTTATAGAGAGAACTGAAATGACCTTCCAGCTGGCACAGTCCACACCTGTAAGTTGTGGTGCTCCCAGAGAGATCGAACAGTTACAAGAACTACAAATCTGAACTTTTCGGGGGGGCCGCAATCTCTTTTCAAGTTTGGTGACTGGGTGGATGATGGACAGAATTGAAACACATTTTCACTTTGTTTTCTAGCGTCCTGGGCTCTCTTCTCCCTGTTAACTTGAAGAACAATTTGAAGAATGTTAGACTCCGCCTCACCAAAAAGAGATGGATAAACCCTTTGCTTGAAGGAAGTTAACAGCTGTTTCTCAGCTGCCCAGCAGGCATCCTGAGCTCCACCTGCACCACCTGGCAAGCCACGCCCTTGTATAGATTCATTCCTTCGTTGACTCATCAAACACGGACCAAAGCGTATTCCACCCTGTGTTAAGGACACAGATACACACAGATGCATAAGGTTCTATCCTTGCCACAAGAAGTTCACTATGGAGGGGAGGGGAGAGGGGAGAAGGGGTCATGTACTGCGTAGCAGGTTGAGCCACGGCTTGGCCTGTTCATATCAAAGTGCCTGGGATCAAGTCCCACCTCCACTTCTTTCCTCAGCTTTCCACCAGTGTGTCTGGGAATCGGCAGGTACTGGCTCAAATGCTTGAATCTTTTTCACACAAGTAGGAGATTCCAGATGGATTGGCTGGCTCCTGGCTTCAGCTTGGTCCCAGCCACAGCTGTTGTGGGCACTTGGGAATAAACCCATAAAGGGAAACCCAGCCCCTCTCTTGCTCCTTGTCTTCCTGCCTTTCAAATAATTTTAAGCATAAGTAATTTCTTTAATGACCTCACAAGGGGAAGGGGCGGCAAGGAAGTAACAGAGCCGAGCACATAGAGAATGCACAGGGGAAAGCTCGGTGAGGGCTTCCTGGTTAAAGGCAGGATTGACAAGAGCCTTAAAAGGGTAAGTGCAAACCACCTGGTGAATGAGAGCAAGAGGCAGTACGGAGATGCCCAGTCAAAGGTCAAAGAGGTGCTCCCAGTAAAACAACGGAGCCCAGAGCAGGGGTGTGTGTGCGGGGGGACAGAGTAGGCTCAGAGGCAGAAACTCCTAATCCAAGTTCACCCGCTGCCCAACTTCACAATCCTCAATGTCAACATGTAATTCGGAACCTCAGTCCAAGCTGTCCACCCTTCCTCTGGCTCCTTCTCCCACTCCACGTTGAGAGCTGCCAGTTTCCAGGCTGTTCGGGGTTCAGCCTGAGCGTGGCTGAGCCTCAGTCTGAGCTTGGCTGATCCCCAGCCTGAGTGTGGCTGTTCCAGCCAGGCCTGGCCTCCTACACAGCACCACCTCCCTACAGTGCACACAGCTGGAGGCTGAGGGATCTGCAAGGGAAGGGAAGGCAGCCATGCCAACATAATGCCCACAGGACACTCCTCGGATTTATAGCACATAGGATAAGAGGGAAAGGACAGCCAGGAACGCTGGCCCTCCAGTCCGGCATTTCTTATAAGCCATTAGGACAGCTAGATCCTCTCATTCGGTTTGTTAATCCTATCCATAGTTCCCATTTTTCAGATTTTAATAGAATTAGACATATATTAGAGAACTCTGAAACAAACAGGAAATCGCCACAGGTCTCTCTGGAGAATTTCAGCGGGTGTTGTTTCATTTGTTCCTCCATTCACAAGATCTGAAGGAAGACTAGAAAAAGGAAGCAGCCATCAAGGTATCTGTAGAAAGAGGGGATGGCCGCTATGCTAGAGTTAGTTAAGGGATGCTCGCATCCACATCAGAGTATCTGGAATTGTGCTCCAATTCTGCTTCTGATCCAGCTTCCTGTCAAAGCCCTCGAGAGATAGCAGGTGCCTGTTCAGGTACATGTCTCCTGCTTCCTACATGGGAAATTCAGATGGAGTTCTCAGCTCCCGGCTTCAGCCTGGCACGGCTCTGGCTGCTATAGCCACATGGGTGTTCTCTCTCTGTATGCCCCCTTTCAAATAAAATGCTTAGAAAGAAAGGCATCTATAGATAGAATATTCCAGGCCTGGGGAACAGTCAGTATGCAAGAACAGCAAAGGTGGCAAGAGAACAAGAAGCAGTAGCTGATGCATAGGAAGCAGGTGGAGGACAGGCAGCTCACTCACAATCTGGCGGTGGGGGCGGGGAGGTACTCTGAGGGAAGAGGATGCCCTGCCGAAGCAGAGGGAAAGATGTTGTCTATAAAAAAAAAAAAAAAAGAGTCATTTGAAGACAGTATTGACAATGGACTTGAACGAGGCAGCAGCGGTGGGCAGCAAGACCAAGGTAGGCAAGGGCTGATGGTGACTTGGCCTGGGGTGCCGGTGGCCTTGGCCAGGTCCAGGGGCAGTCTTGTAGCTGGACATCCTGACAGAGTGGGCACAGAAGGAAGAGTGGACGACCCTGTCTTAGTCTGCCAGGGCAGCTGCCATTGGCTCCCGGCTGCCCACAGAGTATGGCTCAACACTGCCCACCTTGAGATTCCCCAGGTTAGCAGTCAAGGTGTCGGCAGGGCCTGCTGCTGCAGAGGGAGGCTCCACTCCACATCCCTCCTCAGGCTTGCAGAGCGGGCACGCTCCCTCTCTGCTTGTGTCTGCGCCTGGAGTTTCTGGTCATATCAGAATTAGGGCCCACCCTTAATGGGCTCATCTTCACTAATTATATATGCAATGACCTAGTTTCCAAATAAGGTTGCATTTTTAACATACTGTGGTTAAAAAGCTTCCCAGATCTGAATTTTGATTTGGTGGGGAGAGGGTGGTTGTGGAATGGTGGTAGCATTCAATCCATACCAGAGGAAGCCAAGAGTTTTAGCCTAAACAACTATAAACACAGAGTTGCTACAACCAACATGGGGATGGCTGTGGAAGAGGCAGAAACTCTTTTTTTTTTTTTTTTGGCTCAACAATTTTTCTTTAAGATGTTGAAAATCAAACATCTCTCTCAAAATATATGATCTTAGGAAATTTTTGGCATTAGCTTTCATTTTATAACTTTTGGGAATGACAAATAAAAAGGCACACATTAGACTTGCTCAACTTATTTTAAAGCAAATTGGATTTTTTGTTGTTGTTGTTATATCGATTGCTTTCCCTTTGAGAAAGATTACACAGAAAAATTTGGGGCCACGCTCTGAAAGAAAAACTTTAATGAATTCGAGAGGTATCTTAGCAACAGCAGATTAAGAACAATCACTGAACAAATGTTTGTGTCTATGAAGTAACAGGCGTGGATATCGTTTAATCTTAAGTGACCCAAGCAATACAAATTAATCAAACAAAATGTCACTTTCAATGTCAAATGGAGAACTGACTGCCTAGGTGCATGTAAAAACAGCCAATATCGTTTCATAGTAGTGGCTAAGTGTAAACTGACAAATGGCCTGTGCAACAACTCCACCCTCAAGCAGTTACATTTATAAAAGTCCACACCGAAACACTGCATAGGTACGTATGAAGATTAGACTGGCATTTTCCTTGTAGGCCATTAACAACTGCAAAAAATTGTGAGCAAATAACAAATGGTGACATGAATATTGGCATTGTGATACTGGACAGCTACCAAAAAGTCAAGCATAGAACACGATGGAATAAAATAGAGAGACATTTCCTCTAATGCAGGAGTGAAGAATGTTCGTCCTGTGAATGCCCTGTATGGTCTGCATTCTCATTTGGCCTGCCCCTGCCAAGGCAACCACAAGCAGGACTCGGAGTGCCACACATCTGCAGCAGGTCGATGTGGTGTATGAATGACGGTGTGAATATCAAAATGGCCCTTAGCAGAAAAAAGCTTCCCCGTCCCTGCGAGAATATTCCATGGAAGGCACACGTATCGTATAACTCGTTTTAGTTTAATAGGATAAGTGGCGGGGCCAGCACTGTGCTGTGGTAGGCTAATCCTCCACTCCGTGGTGATGATAATCCATATGTGTGCGGGTTCGTGTCCCAGCTGCTCCGCTTCCCGCCTAGTTCCCTGCCTCCAGCTTGTGAAATCCAGTAGAAGATGGCTTGAGTCCCTTGGGCCCTTTCAACCATGTAGGAAATACAGAGAAAACTCCTGGCTCCAGGCTTTGGATCAGCTCATCTCTGGCCATTGTGGCCATTTAGGGAGTGAACCAGGGGATGGAAGACCTCTCTCTCTCTCTGTCTCTCCTTCTCTCTCTCTGTAAAATCTGCCTTCCTGATAAAAATAACTAGATCTTTTAATTTACAAAGGGATTATGTTGCCTAATAATGTAGGATACTAACTTCTTTGTCATTTAAGTCTTAAAAATTAAGGGAGAACTAGGAAAAGAATTCCACTCATTATACGTTGAAGCTCAACTCGACATTAACTGGTGGTGAGGTAAATACACGAGTGGACATTCCTGAGTGGTGGAGTGGGTGCAGAGTGATGGGGGGCCATCTCTGGGAGGAGGGGAGCTGACTCCGCTGCACCCCATGCTGCCCTGGAGGCAGGCACATCCAATTCTGCCCGTTCTTCCAATTCTTAAAGAGAAGCTTAAGACCTGTATTCAATGTGCTGTGTGTGTGTGTGTGTGTGTGGTGTGGGCTGTTGGGATGTGGGGGTCATGAGCCAGCAGTAAAGCAGTGAGCAGAGCAGGTTGATCTCATACTGTGCACAACCAGCCAGGCCAGAAGAAGTCATTATTTTTCTCCGTGATTAGGCCATCTGTGTTTGCTAACTGGTCCCCATCAAAGTTAGGCTCCTGTCCTCCCACAGGAACTGGGATCAGACAAGGGGACTATCTACTTTGATGATAAGTAGCAAGGAGACAGCTCCCAGGTCCTTGGGGGAAGAACATCCCAAGAGTTGTAAAAACAAAACCCTAAACAAGAAGCTTTTCAAAAGATTTACATCTCAGAGGAGGCAGAAAAAGAATGCACAATTCCATGCTTTGTTTTTACTTGAGGAGTGATGTGTTCCTCGCCTTTGCTTCCTTTTCTTTGAGAGGCAAGGAGGGGAAGAAAGGGGTGGAGGGGAAAGATCCCATCTGCTGGCTTTTTTTCTACGAATGCCCAAGGGACAGAGGGCTGAAGCTCGAAGCCCAGAGCTCCATCCAGATGTACAATCACATGGGTTAACAGCGGTGCTTCCTGCCTCTGCACTAGCAGGAAGCTCGAGTCAGGAGCCAGAGCTGGGATAAGAGCATTCCAGCAAATACCTTGACCCCAAAGCCAAACACCTGCCTACACGTTTCCTTAAATGCATCAAGAAAAAGTGTATCAGGAGAAGTGCATCCGAAATTCAGTCAAGCAGGAGGTGGTGTAGGGCAGAGCGGAGTGGGGCAGGAGGGGGGGATAGGGTGAGGGGACATTCATTAGTCATTAAGCATGGTAGGTGTTGACATTGAGCACACTGTACACATCGCATAGGCTTAGGCATTCTAAGCTCCATTTAGAGTCGCTCCCTACTCACTGTCACATCGTCCCCTCTCTTTCTACTGCAAGGAGAAGCCATGATACGCCAGTTAGTGTCCAAGGAAGGACTCCATCTCTTTCATGACCTGGAGGAGAAATGCACACTGCCCTCCATCCCCCGTGTCCTTCCACCTGCCCCCTTCCACCCGCTGCGTGGGACATCTGCCTGCCTAGATACTAACCAACACTTGTCTATCACTGTACCAGGACCATGTGCCAACTGTGCAACCTTGGGTCACTTCTTGCACCACTCTGAGACTTTGTCTCCTCCTATGTAAACAGACAGAATCCATACATGCTATACAGTATTGCAGGAGGAGAAAATCCATGTGCAGCACTCAACAGCACCTCTCATACAACAATCACTTAACAAATGGTAACTGCCAAGACTTGTCGGCCGATTCTCACCTGGGCCATTACATTTCCCTTGCAGATCAATAAACATTATCTGACCCTGACACAGGCAGGCAGTCCCCCGTTAAGTTCCTTGGAAATAACAGTTTCTACTGATATGGAATAGGCAAGACAGTTAGATAGGTCGGCTATGCTGGAAGTCACCACCCCCATGTAATTCTATCATGCTTGTCAACCAACATGTCCCCTTTTCCCAGGATGCTTCTGCTTCATCTAAGACGTAAGGAGGGATGTCATGAAAATAAAGAGATATTGATGGAACTCCATGTGGAGCCTGCAGAGGTGCCACTGAATTCCCAGCTGGCTTCCCATCTGCTAAGGCACTGCCCCCTTACCTTACAAAAGAGACCGACAACTCTAAGGGGATGGCTCGCTCTTCCACCACAGACAATAGCTAAAGGAACTGCTGCTCTCTGCCGACCACTCGCTCTCTCTCTCTCTCTCTCTCTCCCCCTCTCTCTCTCTCTCTCCCTCTCTCTCTCTCTCTCTCTTCCATCCTGCATCACCTGTTCTTTCGGGCAATCTTCCAGCCCCACTGCCTCCTCATGACACATACTGCTCTGTGTGAGGCAATCCATGTTGTGTATGTATGTGTTCACTTTATCACCCTTAAATCAATTTATCATTCTGTGAACCTTAAATCCACTTTGTGTACCTCAGTGTCAGCACTAAGGATACGTCTTTACGTGTGACCACAGCCTGCGGTGAAGCGTGTACGTCCCTCCGAGCACCAGTTTGAGTCCTGGTTGCTTCTGATTCAGCTCCCTGCTCTTGCACCTGGCAAACAGCGGAGGCTGACTCTAAGTACTCAGGCACTGGCCACTCACATGGGAGACCTACCAGGAATTTCAAGCTCTTGCTTTTGTAGTCATTTGGGGATATTAGCACATGGAAGGTAGGGGTGTAGGGGGGTGTGTGTGTGTGTGTGTGTGTGTGTGTGTGCGCACCTGTCTCTGTCTCTCTCTTCCTCTGTAACTCTGCCTTTCAAATAATGTACGATAAACCTTAAAAAGGATTCTGATTTTTACCTATATTGAAGTGAAGCAGAGAGAGGCTAGCCCTGAGCAGTTACTACCAGTAAGACCCCAAGCTTGATCCCTCAGCACATTCGCCTTTCTCCTGCCCATCTTCCTTCATCTGGTTCCTGGGAACATAAAACATTTGCCCCCTGGAGATTTCAAAACCTCACTGTATTTCAGTCCAAGGCAGGAACCCAGTTTTTAAAAAAAAAAACCATGATCTTGGCTCAAACCGGTCGCGGGCTTCATTTTACCCAGAACCCTCCTGGAGAGGGCGCACTGATTTTTCAGGAGTTCCCTGCAGGCTCTGCCAGCAGATGTTTCTCTTTGTTTGCGTCCTGCGAGCAACACCACCAAAGCTTCCAAGTTCTGGAGTCCCGGGCGCCCGCTTGTGCACGTAGCGTGTGCACGCAGCGGGTCGGCCCGCCATCCAATGAGCATTGCCTGTGTGTGAATCTAACACTCCCACGGGGGGAAGGAAGCCAAGAGCCTATAGTAGCAGCTGTTGCCATGTAATTTAAGACCTCTGCAAAGCGTGCTGCTGCTCCGCCGCGCTGTGCACAGACATTAGGATAATAATAACATGAGGGCTGCCTGTAGCCGGTCCTCCCGGGGACTCGCTCGCCGGCTGCAGGAGACAGAAGGCTGAAAAAAAGACGAACGAACCTGGGTGCAGCCGGACAGGTCCAGGTAGATGAGTTTGTGGCATCCGTTCCCTAAACTCAGGTACTGTAATCCTTTGTCTGTGAACTTGCGGCAATACGCCAAGCTGAGGTTTTGTAAGTTGTAGAAGTTCCTGAAAAGACAGGGTGAGAGCAAAGAGAGGAGGCTCGCGTCTTTCTTAAGCCACCGTGATGAAGAGAAGCAAAGGCGTAAACGAGCGCTTTCTCCTTACACGTGTTCAACAACTTAATGCTATTGTTTATCTCTTCCTGTTCGTGGAAGGAGACTGCGTGAGCGTATCTGATGCCGCCTGATGAGTGTGATAATTATCGTGCAATAACTAAAGACTGTGTGCTTAGATTTTTAAGGAAGTTGATTGGAGTACAGGTTTGTTTGTTTTTGATAAGGAAAGGGTTGCATTCATATTTGCTTGGGATTTCGTTTTTAAAATCAAAGGCAAAGTCTACTTGATGTTCGCTTTCAGGTTTTTAATCTTTGGAACCCTAAAGTCATATACAAAACGCTTAGAAACAGGAGCCTTCAGAAAACTTCAGAAAACGGGACTGGGTGGAGGGCAGAGGGGAAGGTGACCAAACTGAATACTGCAGGCTCTTACAATGGATCTGATAAGCACATGGTTTGGAAAAGTAGATTTTGCTTTGCATGATTTTTTTTTTTTTAAAGTCCTGGCTCTGTTGCTTTCAAACAAAGGCTGGTATGTAGAGCTGAAACGGGGGTTAAAGAGAACAGTCTGAGAATGAGTGGGCGGCACGCGAGAAGAATAAAAATGACATCTGAAGCTGTTGAGTCTCCCTGGAGTTGCGATGGATAAAACATAGTGTTACCACAATGACCCAAAGGACAGTCCGGGGACAAGAGGCAGAGGAATGACCAAGATGAACCTGTCTTGCAGGATGACGGTACTGAGCACTTCCAAGCCTGGCGCTTGTTAAAAATGCCCAAGGTGGACACTTGGTCTAACAGCTGAGTCTCTCGTGTTGTATCAGAGTGCCTGGGTTCAATTCCCAGATCCAACTCCTGACCCCTACTTCCTGCGAATCAAACACTGGAAAGCAGTTTAGGTACTAGGGTGCTTGCCACTTCAGGGGAGCCTGGTACTGCTGAGTTCCTGATTCCTGGCCATCGCTGGGCATCTGTGAAGTGAACCATGGGATGGGAGCTCTCGTGCATGCTTCTCTCTCTCTCTCTCTCTCTCTCTCTCTCTCTCTCTCTCTCTCTCTCTTTCTCTCTCTCTCCTCGCTCTTTCTCCCCCCTCTGGAGTTAACTTAAAAAAGAAAAAAAAAAAGTGTAAGGATTCCCACTGCTGCCTGCTCTTGTAATAGAATTAATTACATGCTCTGGGTTTATGACCTGCAAGTTCACAGCAACTTAGAAAGCCAAAAGAATCAAAAACCTACAACTGAATATTCAAATTTACTTTCCACGTACATGGGAAATGATATAGGTAAACAGTGCCTGTCGATCAGATTTTTCCTAACATCTGAAAAACGCATCGACATGGTATAATGACTTCTGGTCCATGCCGAGTTGTTTGATTCAGAACACACGCTCTCCTCCTGGGACGGCTGTGTCTGTGAGACTGGACAGAGCACAGAGGGACCAACGCACTGGACTCCCAGGGGCCAAGGACGGGGGAGCAGCACTCGCATTCCAACGCTACGGCCACCAGGAGGCGCAGAGTATGACCAAAGCTCTGAGCAAGCTTCTTCCTCACCCTGTGGTCCAGCAGAAGGAAGCAGTTTCCTTGCGGGGTAGGAATGGGAGGCAGCATTTCAAACAATCTCCCAACCCTCTAACTCGGAGAAAGGAGTAGTAAGCCGAGGCTGTGTCACCCAAAGAAAGACACACACAAGGCTTTGGAATTTGATCAAGTTGTGAGCCGCTCTGGGCCTCCAGCTCTCCTGGGACTGTGTGTGTGTGTGTGTGTGTGTGTGTGTGAGACACAGCAGACATAAATCTTACGGGCTTACTCTCAACACAAGTGTGATGATTACTGCAAGAAATTAGGTGTCGTGATATTGTTTTTAAATGTCTATTTATTTGAGAGGTTAGAGAGATAGGAAGGGAAGGTAGGGGAGAGACAGAGCAAATCTCGCCTCTGCAGGCTCAGTTCTCCAATGTCCACCATGGCCACTGGCTAGAGCTGGAACTGGGAGCCAGGAATCCAGGTTTCCCATGTCGGTGGCAGGACCCCAGTCAATTGAGTCATCGCTACTGCTGCCCAGGGTGTATAAGAGCAAGAAGCTGGCATCTGCAGTCAAGGTAGGTATTCAAACCTGGCACACGCCCCATCTGAAATGCAGCCAACTGAACTGGCATCTTCTGTGTGAGCCCAAACAGCCTTCACTGGATGGTTTTGATCATTGAAGTCATCAGGGACGATGACACAAGCTCTACAAACACATGTGCTGTTTTTTGTTTTGTTTAATTGCGACTTCTCTGGCCAGTTGATTATTTTTCTGGAATTTGTAGAATCATCTTCTACTAACAGAATAAATATGCATCTGTTGTTAAGTGTCGCACACAAACAGTGCCAAAAGTCAGGGTGATAGGTCGCTCCGGGTCCCCCACCCTGGCCCAGGCCTGTGCTTCGTGTTCTTTAAATCCACACGATCACTCACAACACTTCAGAGCCGAGAATTGAGCATGGCCTCTTGACTGTCTTTGTTATGGACAACTGTCGCAATGCAGAAGGGTTCCTTTCTTAATAAGGTTCCACCCAAAAGGCAGACAGAAACACCAAGGCTGAGAGAGACAGAGATCTGCCATCCACTGGTTCACTTCTTCAAACGCCCAAAGCCAGGAGCCCAGCACTCGAACTGAGTCACCCATGTGGATGGCATGGACCACGCCCTAGAGGCATGACCTGTTGTTTCCTAAGGGTGCATGTTAAAAGCAGGCTGGCCTCGGAAACAGACCCAAACGGGCCACTCCAATATGAGACGGGGCCATCCTAACAACCACTGTGCATTGAATGCCTTCTCCAGCATAACGTTTTTTTTTTTTCTTAAGATTTATTTATTTTTATACAAAGTCAGATATACAGAGAGTTGGAGAGATAGAGAGGAAGATCTTCCGTCCAATGATTCACTCCCCAAGTGAGCGCAACGGTCAGTGCTGTGCTGATCCGAAGCTGGGAGCCAGGAACTTCATCCAGGTCTCCCACAAGAGTGCAGGATCCCAAACCATTGGGCTGTCCTTGACTGCTTTCCCAGGCCACAAGCAGGGAGCTGGATGGGAAGTGGAGCTGCTGGGATTAGAACCAGCGCCCATATGGGATCCCGGCGTGTTCAAGGTGAGGACTTTAGCCGCTAGGCCACACTGCCGGGCCCCAGCATAACATTTTTGAAAGCATGAAATAAAGTGCTTACGATGACGAAAGCAGTTGGTTATGTCAAATTGTGTAATTATTACAGTGGTTTTTAAAATCCAAGTGGGTAGAACAGTAATTTATACGCATCTGTGTTTACATGTATAAAAAAAATTTCAACTAGAGACTACTATGAATAGGCCGTAATGACGTGTATCAGTGATATTTCAAAATACATAAGGCAACTGTAATAAGGTAGGCATCTATTTTTGACTTATATAGATGGAAAAGACCCAGGCACTAACATTATTCTGGTTCTTACCTGTATTTTGCTTGGAGTTTAGTTAAAATAAAAAAATAATTGGGCCTGGCCTAGTGGCTATTGTGAGGGAATTAGCTGTTTTTTTCTCTCTCTCTCTGAAAACAAATTGAACAGTCAACTTTACAGGGCCCCTTAATGCTTTGCTCGAGGGGGGGACTCACGGACTCCAGGTTGAGAACGTGTAATTTAGACTAAAGGGCTGCTGGCTGGGTTCAGCTCCCTGGGTGGCTGTGTCCACAGTGGAACCTCGTGGGAACTGTCAGTCTAAAAGTCAAGTACAGGAATGTGGATTGGCCCCAAGGACCTTTCTGGAGACTAACAAGGTTACAGACTCGGAACCGCTGGGGATGGGAAAAGCATCAAGTGACGGCAAAATCATACTTGGCAAACTGTGTGTAATATTGTTATTTTTGTATTCTGAATTTTGGCAAGGAGGCTTGTTCCTCCGTAAGATCTGCCTCATCCTTTTCCCAGCCCAGAGTCCAATTGATAATTAGAAATCTGCTTCAAGGCACAGTTCCTGCAGACTAGGCTTGGTTTATTATTATTATTTTTTTATTTTTAAAAAAATCTTTTCCTAATTATTTAACAATAGGCTCTTACTTGGGATAAGTTCTTCCTTTAAGATTTATTGATTTGTCTTCTATTACTCTGACCTTATTGAAACCATAGAGATCATTTGGTTTCTTCTGCTCGCTTGTATTTTTTTCCTCATAAAAGAGTTCAATAACTCTGCGTTACATCTTTAACACCTGATGGAATGATCACTCCAAGAAACACAGAATCATATATTTATGTGAAACTTCCGAACGGAGCGTCACTCTTCAGTTTCACCAAGGCAGTTTCAAGTTGGCAGAACTCTGTAGAAGGTCCAGGTGGGGTGATGGGATCTCATATTTGCAGACCTTGGTGGCTGTCCAGTCCAGATGATAGCTTCTTTGTCAGCCTGTCTTTGATGGGGAGTGGTGAGACTGTCGTGATAGGACAGCTCCTGAAAATTGCACATTTCCAAACCGGGCAAAGGGCTGATGGGAAAAATAATTAGTCACCTTTCCATGGCAGCAGACGAGAGCCCATGGAGGAACGGTGTGGTTTCACACTTCCCTTGGGACATGGATCCTCATTCCAGCATCCTGCCGATGGGCATGTTGGAGGCAGTGGGTGATGCCCATATACTTGAGTCCAGGCAACCGTACTAAGTTTCTGATTCCCGGCCCAGCTCGAATTGTTTAGGCATTTAGGAAGTGAACAACGGATGGAAGATTGATCTCTCTCCTTCTCACCCTCTCGCCCTCTCTCTGTGTCTCTTACTTTCCCCCTCTGTCTCCTCTCTCAAAGCTGTTGCTTTTAAACACAAACAGCTTTACTACCCACTCTACGTGTGGCATATATTGTAGTGGAGCAAAACATGACAAAGAATTGACGGGATGTTGCTATTACAATAATCCAGGGAAAGGAGACATCATGCTGGACTTCTCGCAGATGGCGCAACTTGAAGGATGAAAGGTAGAACTCAGCAAAAGAGAAGGGCATCTCAACTGTGGAAAAGTTGGAGAGCCTGGGCAGTTGGGTTTGATGAGATGATGTTAAGGAATATGAAGAAAAGAGTGTGGCCATGCTAGGAAGATGGTTCTTGGATGAGTCGGAAGGGAAGAGACCAGAGGCAGGACCAGGACTCTGGACCAGACACAGAGCTAAGAGTGCCACCCCGCCCAGTTGTTAGCTGGAACAGTGCTGTGCTTGGAACCCTAAGAGAAGGACTGCAACGCAGAAGGCAGTGTGCTCATGAAAATCCCGGCAGGATAAGAGATACCATTTTAGGTGAATAAGTTCTATAATCTATAATAAGACATCTATTAATCTTTACGTGTAAAATAGCATAAAAACAAATTCAACAAAGTCTGACATATCTCTGTTACACTAGAAGTTTTAAGAATGTATATGCATGCACACACATACACAGAGAAATTTGACTATCTATAACAAACACTGTTTTAGGCATTTGTGGGTGATTTGAAGAAATTAGACCAAGCCACTGAAAAAAAAAAAAAACAGTAATATCTTCCAAAAAAAACCAGCAATGACTCAGTATGTATTTCTGGACCACATAATTTAAAGCAGAAGTTTAATCAAAAGCATTTTGGTCCATTATAAACAAAAGTTCACTTCTAGATAATTATCAGTTCGTAGAAGAAAAACAAATAGAGTGCTTTGGTTAGAAAATGAAACAGCATTCATCAAACCTTACAACCTTTGCCTACATTCCTATTTAGAAGTAATTTCATAGCTCTAAGTTTTCCTTCCAAAAGGGAAGAAATCAATTCGATCATTCAAATTAAAACTTTTTCAAGATGTCTGAAACTCATAGCCAAGGCCAAAAATGATTACTTCAGAAAATATCGAGACGGTAGAATTAGAAAAGTTGCCATTCACAAAACCAATTGGAAAGACATCTAGGAAGAACTTTCATTTTAAAAAACTTGATATGCATTCAAACCCCAGGAGCAAAGAAGAAGTAACGTGTAAGAGATGCTAGAAAGTAATGAGATTTGCACACTGATTGTGTATAAGTGAGACGTTCGGATAAATTAGGAGGACTCACGTGCAGGCATAGTTGGTTAGCCACAAGAATTCAATGACACTTGAAATCCACAGCTATTCTTGGCACAAGAACTGAACTAAGACAGGAGGATTGGCCACCTGGGTCACAGTTTGTTGATGCCTGATTTACATCGGGGCTGCGTCTATCTACCAAAGTAAGTTCCGGATTAATTATGCACACTATATATTTGAATTTAAAATACTGTGTGAGAAAAGAATAAGTAGATGGATATTAAATTTATTTAGTCATTCATTTCTTTTCTAATCTATCTACTTATTTGAAAGGCAAAGTGATACGAACAGGAAGAGACAGGAAGGGTGAGAGCGAGCTCTCTCATCTTCTGGTTCACTCCCTAAATGCTCACAATGCTTGGAACTGGCCAGGGAGAAGCAAGGAGCCAGGAACTCCGGTTGGCTAGCCCACACAGCTCGCAGGACCCCAAGTACCAGAGGGCCATTATCTACTGCCCTCAGTCCAGCACAAGCGGGAGACTCAACCCCAAACACTCCAATATGGCTTACAGGCATCCCAAATCAGCACTTCACTTGCCTAAGACCCTCTACGTTAAAACCTATCAGAAAAAAAAAAATCTTCAGGGAAAGACATGATGAGTTTAACTAAATAAAATGTGGCAGTTCGATTCATGGGATAAACCAAAATTACGGGGTCACTTTTTTTAGATTTGCTTGTTTGCAGAAAATGGTTAGAGTGAGAAGATAAAATTACCACCCAGAATATTTTCTACTTAAATTTTTCCAAATGTCTGCGTTTTTTTTTTCTTTAAAAAAAAGTCATAAAATTGCAAAAATAGCTCTTCTCACACAAAAGTTTGGGAAATGTTTTACCAAAACCAACTTTTGAATATTATCCATCATGATTACATACTCTCCCTGACTGATTTTCCCGTACTGAGATTCATAGTTGAACGACAGAAACATGTGATGAATTTTACCATTCTTCACTGAAGAAGTGCCGACGGAGGAGAAGGCACGCTGGTGTCCAGGTAGTTGCCTGTTCATTAACAGGCAAAAAGCCACACCTGACAGTTTCCTGGGGAGCCTTCCAGAAGGGAACCCGGATGGCAGCATTGAAAGTCTAGGAGCGGGCAGGAAGTTGGGGTGGTCATGTGAGAGGTCCCAGATACCAGGCTGGAATTTAGGGATAGATTTCCAATGTCCAGAAAGGGAGATCAGAAAGAGAGAGGGGGAGAAAGGCAAACTCTAACTCAAGCCACTGAGCATTGTTACCCGGGTCTCAAAACACCAGCCAAGGCAGAAGAGCAGGTATCCCACTGGGACTGCCAGATCCTGAAAGTGCAGGCAGCAGCGGAGGCATTGGACAGCAGCAGTGCTGTCATCAGAACAGTGGGGCCACATCACACGAGTGAGGCATATCGGCCCCGCTGCCGAGGAATGCCGGAGCAAGCCAGAGCCACGCACGGTACACGTTCACAGAACGCAAACTTTACCTTGGCAGCAGGCGCATGGTCCTGTTGGTGATGGTCGTGTTGGACAGGTTGAGATAGAGCACCCCCGGACAGCCCTCAGAAATGGACCTCATTAATTCATCCTACGTGGAAAAAAGAAAGAGGTGTCAGGGGGAGAAATCTTAACAAATTCCAATCAGCTTTGCAATTATATTCCTACCATCTCTCTTGCTGGCCCAGAAGAAAACAGATGCAAGAGTTCATCTTTGATATTAGCTGAGATCAAATAGTAAATCGTTTTTGTTTCAAGTTTTATTACGCTGCTCTCTCTCTCTCTTTTATTTTTTTGGAAATAAAATCCCATTCCATCACAGGGACACGTCATGACAATGTGAAACTCTGTATGTTCAACTCCGTGATGGGAAAACTTGATCTCCACAGGGTCAAAGTGTCAAACACTCCTGACACTTCAGATGCAAGAGACAGATTAAAAAACAAAACAACGGATGCCTTACAAAAACAAAACAAAACAAACAAACAAAACCTTTAACGTTATTTTGAAAGACAGCAGTAAAAAATGCTTTTAGTAACTGGGGCTCATTAAAACTCAGTCCAGGGCCTGGCATGGTAGCCTTGCAGCTAGTCCTTGGCCTTGCACGCACAGGGTTCCCATATGGGTGCCGGGTCTAATCACAGCAACCCCGCTTCCCAACCAGCTCCCTGCTTTTGTGGCCCGGGAAAGCAGTCGAGGATGGCCCAAAGCCTTGGGACCCTGCCCCCACGTGGGAAATCCAGAAGAGGCTCCGGGTGCCTGGCTTTGGGTTGGCTCAGCTCTTGCCATTGCGGCCACTTGGGGAGTGAACCAATGGACGGAAGATCTTCCTCTCAGACTTTCCTGTGTATCCGATAAAAAATAAATAAAATGTTAAAAAAAAAAAAAACTCAATCCATATTTACACACTTCTATCTATATTATGAAGAGTGTTTGGGAGTGTGTGGGTGTGTGTGTGAATCAAGTTGCTGTGATTCTGTTACTAAATATATGAAAACAGCTAAGCAGATCTTCATGAAACTTGTGGTCAGTTGGAAAGGGCAGAAGTGGAATTCAGGCTACCGATACATCGAACATAGGATTCAGAGTTGAGGTCGGGGTAGGAGAGGATCTCAGACTCAAGTAACCTTCCCCTGGGGAGCTGAAAGTGAGATAAGAAAATGGTGATGAAGAAAAAAATTAGCATCAAGCACAAGCTCTTAAATTGAAACTAATACGACCACGTAAATTGCAAGGCTTGAATTGCAATGTTCTTCTTAATGGTTGGCGCATCTCCCAACATCAACAGGTTTAAGTACTTCTGGTCCATGCGATGCTTGGTACCGCATCTGTGCTATAAGGAACAGGTCCTTGCAGGCACCTCTGCATCTGGGCTGGACCACGTGGTTTGCAGGAGACATCTGCATGGTTACCGGCCCACTTTCCAACAGCACTCAAGAGGGCAGAGCTGTTTTCATTTTTCCAGCAGAAACATTCATGTTTAACATTCCACCCTAGCTATTTCTGAGAGCCGTAGATAGGGAAAAATAACAAAACCTTGCAGGTCAGCGCCTCTGTTACACTTGGAAAGAAACAGGTTGATATATGAGGCAGCAAACCGTCCCTGCGAGAGAACACGTGTTTCTATTTTAAGCAGTAAATCCTTGCGATCATGCCATGGTTCAGGTTCTTGGCACGTAAACAGTCAAGTATTGGGCTCCTAATGAACGCTACTTCTGCCATCACATTCAGGATGCTGGCAGTTATTCTGAGTCTGTCATCAAAGTATAGGATTTGGGTATGTGTGGATCGATTTTTCTTTGATGTAAAGTACATGAGCAGAAATGCAGATGAGGTGGGGAAGGGAGAACAGATCAAGATGGCTTCCACGGCCTCAGAAAGGCCGCTCCAGAGAAGATGACAAAGTAGGGACAGGATGGGGGACATGCAGAATGTTCTACGCAGCTCATCCTTCAAGGGGAGGATGAGATCTGGTCTCCCGGAACTGTGGCCATCCAAACAAGTGCAGACCTTCCCATGATCAACGTTGAAAATTAAAGCATCAGTCTGGGGATTGCATGAATGCAAAAAGCTGTCTGGGCACCCACACTGCAGAATGGCCTATGAATCAGTGTCCAATACACTGAAATCCTTCCGAACGAGAAGGAGTTTACAAGACAAGCTTCAAAATCAAGACTCTTTGGATGAAAGTTCCCAACTCCTTAAATGCAAACCTGTTTTCCAATCTGTCTCAAAAGGAAAAAAAGAAAAAGAGCAAAGTGTAGCTTGGGAAAAGTAACAACCCCGCATATTATTAGACTCCAAAACTTTGATGTTTGCAAATTCAGTGCAGATGGCATTGTCTTGACTTTCCTGTTAAAAAGCCAATTTCAAGGGCTGATCTATTTATTATTCATAATCAGAACTGAAGCTTCATGGGGCCAAGAACTGAACATTGATTCATTTTTAAATCCCCTATGACAACTAACAGAATATCTTTCACATCATAGGTGCTAAAAAAAAAAAAAACCCCAAACCACCCATAGGAAGAACAAATCCATTGGTGAAGTAACCCCCGGTACAACCACAGGCAGACACATGAGGAATGTCCATGCAGATTTTGAACTTCCAATTAAAGATCCCATGCTCACTTTACAGGCGGGGATAGGAGGGTGCTTCCCCCGCCTCCCCATGTTTTTTGGCATTTCTCTCCATGCTCCACAGTCTCAGGGCTACATTCGCCCTCAGCTTGCTTCAGTAAATCAGCTTAGGGTCCCAGGCCCCAACAGTTCCCTAGGTCCTGGTGCCCCGAGGGAAGGCGTGGTAGAGTTCTGTAACTTTGGCACAGCTGTTGATCCCCATGAAAACCACGGAAATGTAATTCCTATCTCAGCTATTTCTCTTCTCCTCACATGGGCTTTTGCTGTGTATTCATTAAAGACCTCCCCCCTTGTCAGAGGCTCCAGTGCTGAGCATCTATTTATAGAGAGTGGCAATAGCTTCGTACAGACTTGTGGAATCGCTTGCTAGTCTTGTTTCACCTCATTTGCTTTTTTCACACCTTGAACCCCAGGTGAGCACACAGACATGTGTTCTGTGCAATGCCACCTCCAGGCTGCAAATCTGAGTCTGCACAAACAACATCACCCCTGGTGTTCGTACTTACGGTGAGGGTCGAGCAGTCAGAGACATTCAACTCCTGCAAGTTCCTGCAGTAGCCTAAAATAAATAAATTTCACATCACTCAACAACCCAGCACCAATGTTTAAATCCCACAGCCAATGTGATTCATTTATTAAAAAATAAGCAAAACCCTTGTCAAGTAACATTGTCAAAAAACATCGTCTAAGTATATTTTACCACCCCCTTCAAATGATTTATTTTGGACTCACAATTAAAATGCATATACGTGTTTGTTACTGTTTAAAGGTTTTTGGAGGAAGAGGAAAGCTAGGAGCCAGGAGCTATTTCTGGATCTTTCTTGGTTACAGGGCCCCAAGCACTTGGGAAACCTGTTGCTGCTTTCCCCAGGCCATGAGCAGGGAGCTGGAAAGAAAGTGGAACAGCTGGGACAAGAACTGGCACCCCTATTGGATGCCAGTGTCATGGGCAGCAGCTTTACCCACTATACCATAACAATAGCAATAGAGAGAGAAATCTTCCAACTGCGGGTGCACTCACTAAATGACCACAACAGCTGAGGCTGAACCATGCCTGGCCAGGAAGCGGGTACTCTGCCTAGTACTCCATGTGGGTAGCAGTGACCCAAGTACTTGAGCTACTACAGGATGCCTCTGAAACTGTGCATCGGCAGGAAGCTGGACTGGAAGCAGAGTAGCCAGGATTCCATTCGATTCAGGAGGCAGGTGTCCAACTGGTCGCCTAACCTGATGTGCCACAACGACCACTCCAACCTGATGGGTGTGAGTCTGTGTGTGTGTTTGTTTTCTTTGATCGTTTTATTATGAAACTTCTGAAATATGCAAGAAAGTTGAAAGAAATGAACAGTGAATACCTATGTACCCATCGCCTACATTCTAATGTATGAGCTGTATCCTTCATGGGATATGGATCCACCTACCAGGTCTCTAACCAGTCCCCACTTGAGTTATTCTTTATGTGCCGCAAAGCAAGTGGCAAACAATATTACACCACAACACTTCATCAAACTTTTCATAGGCAATTCAATAGGCATAGTCAAGACATTTGCTATAAATTTGGAATTATTTAATTATTTGCAAGGCAGAGAGAGAGGAGGGATGCATACCCCCATTCTCTGGTTTATGCCCCCAAATGCCTAGAATTGCCAGGGCAGAGCAAAAGCTGGAGTCAAGAGCTGGGCACACCAGCCAGGTCTCCCAGGTGGAACTCACCTTCTTGAGCTATCCTCACTGCTTCCCACGGTCTGTCTTAGCAGGAAGCTGCAGGCAGAGCCAGGAATGATACCCCAGCACTTACAGGTAACAAGTCCACATTCCCAAGCTAAATGTGCACTCCTGTTACAATGTTTTAGGTTACACTTACATTCCACTTAAAATGGATTATAGAGAGAAAAATGAAAAAGCTAAGAAGCTAAGTGCCTGATTAGCTCTGGGACCAGAGGCCTCTGGTCAGAAGGCAGAGTGTCATGTAATCAGTGAGGTTCCCGAGAACAGCTGGTGGGGGAGCAGAGGGCAAGAACACAAGTGAATGAAAGAGCGAGACACTGCAGCAAAGAGAGGAGAAGGCATTCTAGGTGGAGAGGACCACACCAGCAAGGAAACTCCAGAGCAGGGACTGGGGGCTGTCCCTGGCCTTCCAGCCGCCACAACGAACGGACAGCACGTGTATGACTCACAACCTCACAGCCCCAGCTAATAACAACAGCTCTATAATCACTTATCAATGAGTGGACACATTCTGGGTAACAGATGCAAGCTAGAAAATACCTGCAGAATAGAAACAAAAAAAATTAAAATCAAAACAATCCTTAAAAAATGTGAAGTCCATACTCAACGTAGTCAATGACTAGAGGACAGTAAAGACAAGACAGAAAATACACTCACTCAGGAGGCAGTCATTCCTAGGTTTGCCCATCTCGGGGCTGCAGGGAAAACTCCTTTAATGTCTTCAATCCAACATGACGATGAGCTGCAGGCCCCAGTTTCTAGCGCACCTAACATGTGTGGACAGCTCCCTTCAGTCCAAACACTGTGACATGCCTGACACCCATGAGCCACTTCCTCCTCCCAATAGTGTTGACAAGTGTCATCAGTTTCCATCTGACAGATGCTGAATATGTGATAAAAACATGACTGGCTGGGGGTTGCACAGCTAAGCGGGAAGGAAGAGCTTTGATTTTCAAACTTAGGGCCCAAATGAGTGGCCACTAACCCAGGCAAGGAACCTTCTACATCACTGCAGCACTTTTATTAACCAGAGCCCTTTGCTTAAAGAAAGGCTGTTAGAGCGCCTGTCAACAGCAAAACGCCCGCAATGATCCTTAACTTGCAATTTTTTTTTTTCCTATTTCTATGAACTCAGGACACCTCCACTGGGCTCATCCGGTTCTCACCGTTCCTGAACCACATTAGCTAACATCGCCCAAACTCGGGATTTCAAAGGAATATTTCCTCTGATCCCTCTGTCACAGCAAGGAATTGGAGCCAGCTGGTGGACAGGATGCGCGTGGTTGCCATGGTACTCCTGCTCTGCCTTTGCAAAACCGCCACACTGCGCAAGGCAAGCTCCCCCGGAGGCGGAGGTGGCGCAAGAAGCCGGGGCACTCCTGGCCGGGCAGCTGGCAGCCGGCGTGCCTCCAACCTGGTGAGACGCTATGCACCAGGCCTCCCTTGTGACGTGTACACGTACCTCCATGAGAAATACCTGGATTGTCAAGAGAGGAAGCTGATCTACGTGTTACCTGGCTGGCCTCAGGATTTGCTGCACATGCTGTTAGCGAGAAACAAGATCCGGATACTGAAGAACAACATGTTTTCCAAGTTCAAAAGGCTGAAAAGCCTGGACCTGCAGCAGAACGAGATCTCCAAGATCGAGAGCGAGGCGTTCTTCGGCTTGAACAAGCTCACCACCCTCTTACTGCAGCACAACCAGATCAAGGTCCTGACCGAGGAGGTGTTCATTTACACGCCGCTCCTTAGCTACCTGCGTCTTTATGACAACCCCTGGCACTGCACCTGCGAGCTGGAGACGCTCATCGCCATGCTGCAGATCCCCAGGAACAGGAACCTGGGGAACTATGCCAAGTGCGAGAGCCCCCAGGAGCTGAAAAATAAGAAACTGCTGCAGATAAGATCCGAACAGCTATGCGATGAAGAAGAGAAGGGACAGCCGGACCCCAAATCCCAAGTCTCGGGGAGGCCACTCGTCACCAAGCCCGAGGTGGACTCGACTCTGTGTCACAACTACGTGTTTCCCATACAAACGCTGGACTGCAAAAGGAAAGGTTTGTATGTCTCTTACATTGCTGGTGGGGAATGGTTACAAACTGCTCCCTGAAGCTTATATAAGCTCTCCCAACTCATTCTCCGGGGCGAATAAAATTCACTCCAAGCTCTTCCGGAGCCCAGACTCCAGGAGGTTGGTGGGAAAGGCAGTATCTTGAGGAGGGGCGGCCATGTGGGTGCTACGTGTTTGCTCCTGGCAAATGGTGGTGGTAATGAATTCCTTTGATCTTCCATGACATCGAATTCACTGGGGATAAAAATAGGTGCAAATGCCATCTGTATAATCTGACTTGCACCGGATTGAAGTCCACAGGTGCTATGGTTGTACAGGTAGCGCTAAGCCCAGGAATACACCTACGGAAGAAGGACAGGAGACAGCTCTCTGAGGAGGCAGGACAGTGCTCATCTATTTCTCCTCCACTTGCTCCAAGCTTTTAACACATTCCCGTGAACATCCTCTATCTTCACTGCCCCTGAGTCATCCAGAGGAAAACAAATACAGAAGCACTCTATGTCTTAAGTAGCGACAAACCGCAGAAAGAGATAACCCTGTGCTGCTTCGTTCCCCAGATGTCCAGGACAAACGGACAGGGATGAGTCTAACAGAAGCCAAGAGCCAGACACCCCATGGGGTCTTGCAACACGGGTAGCAGGTGCTCAGGTACAGAATGGAGCCAGGGAAGCGTCAGCCTCTTGGGCAAGGTCTCACCTGTAAACAGCCAAGCTGAGATCTGAAATTTGATCACCCTGAGCCAGAGCCTATCAGCTTTTGACTTCACTTGGTTATCACCCATAATCAACCCAAGCAAGCAAGCAGAAGCCTCAGTGATGCAAATCTCAAAGGGACAGTAGCTGCAGGTTCTGTGTAGCAAGGACGGGTGGAACTATCCAGCTGTGGCCGTGGTTCTACTTAATGCTTCATGTTGAAGGGCATGCGCTATTGAGATTTTCTTTGTGATATTCTGACCAAAGCTGAAATCGTTATTCTATATCCCTGGAGATGTTAATTTTTTTTTCATTTATTTATTTGCTTATTGAAGAGGCAGACACAGAAAGTTCTTCCATCTGCTAACTCACTTGTGCCAGACGCAAGCCAAAAGCCAGGAGCTCCATGCAGGTCTCCCACACGAGTGCCAGAGACCCCCATCTGGGCCATCATCGGCACATCAGCAGAGAGCTTCAGAGGCACATTAGCAGGATGTTGGATCAGAAGTGTAGCAGCTGGGACCTGGCCTGGTGCTCTGACAGGAGTTGCCAGCAGTGCCAAATGGCAACTTAACTTGCGGTGCCACGGTGGAACCACACTTTAACAGTCAGCACAAAGCTATAATCATACTTGAGTTGGAATAGCTGTTATGTCTAAGCTGCATTTACACTTGGTGCATCGGGCTCAAAGAGAAAAGGTCAGTTCATTAATTATCTGGGGAAAATGCCACCTACAGAAAATATAAGGCTTCTACAGCTACACTATGCTAAAATGCTTTCTTTTTTTTAACCACTTTTTATACTCGTGGGCTATCCCCATTAAATGAGACCAGTTCTGCTTTAGTGTTTTTAGTCTCTTGGGGGGGGCGGGGCTTTCCCCTACCTCCATAATATATTTCTCTTGGCAAGTACAAAAACCTGAATTTAATCTACTCTAATTTTATAATTCTATAAATGGCTAACAAATGTCGGATACTAAGAATAAATATTCAGCAATGCCCATCCCTGCTGGAATGCAGGAAGGGTTTTGGCGATTGTGTTCCATGTGTTAGCTTTTACACGGAACCTACAATGCCCTTTAACATGGAAGTGGCATTGACAATAATAAAAATAGAGCTGACATCTAAACACATTGGCAGTTTATATGCATCATGTCATTTCCTGCACATAACCCTAAAAGAGATACTATTTCATATTTTTATTGGAGAAATTATAAAACTGCGATTAAGAAAAGACAATTTGCCTTTCACAGATACCATGGGCAGTCAATGATTCAAATTACAAGCCATGGATCACTTAGCAGTGTCTTCCTTTAAGATTCTGGGAGCATTTCATAGCAGGAAGAATTTACCAACGCCTGCTGAAGGTTTTCTCCCAACATTGCATCCTCCTCTTGGGCCCCATACAGATCACACACAGGAAACCCAATGCTGATCCCCCTAAGTCAGGAACTGAGTGTTTGCTGGCTGATTCAGATGAGTCAGATGGAATGCACTGGGTACTCGATGTATGCCAATTTGACCACAAGGACCTCAAAGATGACTATTTTTGCCTTAAACGTTTGACAGCAAGAAAAAGAAACAACAGCTTTATTCACAGAGTCAGGCACTTTGCCAACACAACTTCATTTGTCAAAGGGAAAAACTGTCAGATTAGTTGGAAGGCATGGTCAGGCCATATTGAGGTAAATGGACTTGCCAAGAATATATGAAAGCAGGAGCTTTTCAATTCGTCTTGTTTTAAGAGTTGCTATTTTGAATTACTTCTTTTACTGGAGGAAAATTTTGCAAGCAAATTGTCCCTAGTTGCTTCTAAAGCTAAGGGTATAGTTTTTGCTTGAGTTGTAGTTCAGAATTGTTTTATTTGCAGTGAAAATCTCTCCTTACCTTCCATCACCAAGCCTTCTGGGTAGTTCTAAGGGTGATGACAACCAAGACAGCCAATGGAATGGGAAAATCACATGGAGAACAGCCAATGGAATGGGAAAATCACATGGAGAACAGCCAATGGAATGGGAAGATCACATGACATTTTCCCCCATTTCCTCCTCCATGTGCTTCCTGGTCTATAAATGGAGACGTGGATTTTTTTGTTTGTTTTATTCTGGCCTGGTGAAGCTACTCTTTAACAATTTCTCATTCAACTGCTAAGATAAAAGAACACAAGAATTGTTTTTACTCAACAAGGAAATACATATGATATGCTTTCCCCATGTTTTTCTAAGCCATGATGGCAGAGGCTTTGGTGTACATTTCCTGGGTTCTTGCTAACAAGTCCAAAGTTGGTTTTTCAATTCATTCTTTTTCCAGCACTGACAGCTCTGCCACATTTCCTAAGCTGGGTTTCTGGGTGTTCTCCTACATATTATTTTGACCCACTGATTTGTGGTTAACCTACTTTAGCCATGTCCAGCAGTGGTTGCTCTGTCATCCACCCCCACAACCAGCCCAGCAGATGTGGCTTCAGGAAGCCAGATGTGACAAACAGGCTGCCTCTTGGCACCTTGGAGCTGCTCACTCTGCAGGGGACAAGGATGCCCTGCAGGCTTTAATGATATTATGGGGCCTCAGAGAAGACTGTGGCTTTATTTACGGTGAGCTGGACAGCCACTGGAGGATTCTACCATCTGAAAAACCAGCACAGATGTAGATGTGTCTTAACTGGATCACACAGACTTATGACACTATGGAAATAACCCAGAGAAGATGCAATGGTGGCTTGGACCAAAGCAGTAACAACAGCACAGGAAGTGAAAAGAGGTGGGGCCCTGGGTGCTGGGAAATAAAATTCCATCTAACTTTTCAGAACCTTCTAAAAAAGATGCCACAGCTGTTTCCAATAACTCCTCCAAACTTACAATGTCAAAAAAAATTATTTCTTGCGTCTGTCCTCAGACTTCTATTATCTGGTTTTAACATATTGCTAGAGACTCCATGTCTTTGTAGTACCCATGAGAGTGTAGCTCTCCGGCTTGGGTCTTACACCATGGTTATAGAAAGGATGATCTCACCGTTGCCACATTGTAATAAATTTAGATCTTAAAATCGTTCTCCTTTCAGTGTGTTGGCAGACAGAATGCTAGGTCAAACAGACCTACATCTTGTCAGAAGACAGAAATGAGATCAGCCCAACTTTCCAAAGCACTTTTCTTACGAGAGGATTTAACTGTCCTGCATTATCACACTCAACAAACTTAATGGGCTCTGCTTATTTATCAGGCAATAGTTATCTGTTGCTACGTTAAAAAAAAAAAAAAAAAGACATCCAAAACTTTGGCAGTGTAAAACCACACACTTTTATGATCTCAAGTGTCTGAGGGCCAGGGACCCAGATGTGACTCCACAGGGGCCTTTGCCTCAGTGCCCTTCACAAGGAGACACTAGAAGTGTTGATGAGAGCTCGGGGCTACTACCAGTTGTTTGAGGCCTCGCTGGGAAAGCAGTCTCCTTCATGAAGATGAGGTTGTGGGCAGGATTCCGCTGATCAAGCACTGTGGGGCTGAGGCTTTAGTTCCTTGCTGCCTGTTAGCTGAGACCAGCCTTAATCCCTTGCCATGTGGGCCTCTCTACCATGGTGCTTTGTTTCATCGGAGCCAAAGAGAGATCCATAGCAAGATCAAAGTTTCAGTCTCTCGCAATGGCATCACTGAAGCAACGTCCTCTTGCATTTGCTGTGTTTTCTGGGTTAGAAGCGCGTCACAAGACTCGCCCCGCATCCAAAAGGAGTTTCCACAAAATTACGCATATCGATAGTAAAGGCTGCAACTGCGGCTCTCTCCAGTATAGAACTTATTTATTTACTCCATGATCTAAATAATGATTCTAAGCCTTCCTAGCCAAGCTTTCCTAATGGGGGGTGGAGGGAGTGGATACTATTTCTATTAGAAAACAATCAGGAGCATGTATCCTCTGCATGATGGTGATACCCATCATAGACAAAGAAAGCAAGGAATGGTACTGTTGCTAATTATTAATATTATTACTGTTGTGACCCACTTGACAACAAGGAGACACCAGTTTTTGTAAATCAGGACCATGACGTCCTTGGCTACCCTGATATACTGACTCCATCCCGTGGATTTCCCTACTCGTAGCTAGTCTGACCTGTGCACTAGGCTTTGGTAAAATTTAGCCCACGTTATGTTTGCTCATACCAACTTTCTTGGCTTGGAGATATGCCTTCCTCTTTTCAAGAACTGGTTCTTCAACCACTCAAGTCTTAACAGTATTGAAGAAAACAGGATGGGGCAGGGGGAGGGCTGGAAGAGTGCCATAGCTTAAATATTATTCATGTTTCCAGAGCTGAAGAAAGTTCCAAGCAACATCCCGCCTGACATCATTAAGCTTGACCTGTCATACAACAAGATCAAACAGCTTCGACCCAAGGAGTTTGAAGATGTACATGAGCTCAAGAAATTAAACCTCAGCAGCAACGGCATTGAATTCATAGATCCTGGTAAGGGTTCCTGCAGAAAATGGGTGACGGGTATTTGTCATGGGAAGTGACAGAGGGAGGCTGGCGTCACGGTTGCTGGAACACACACACCAGGGCACCCAGATACAGTGAGCAGAACTTGATGTATTGAACATACTGCCAGGGAACAGCGAGCAGGCCAGCTGGACCATTCAGCAGTCCACCTGTGCATCACAGATGCTACTCTGAGGGCTGTGCTTACAAATGCAACATTTCCATCTTTAGGGTAAGTTTTCATGTGGGACAAAGAGTTTTCCCAGACACGTGATTTGCCTTTCGGGACAGAGCTGGGGAGTTTCACTGCCCTTAGCTTAGGAACTTTCCCAGTCTGCTAAGTGTGCTGGTGCAACCACCAACAGTCATCTATAATCTGTTGAAAATGACAGAGAGTATAACTTGGTTACATAAAGTAGAGCTTAAGTATTGGAGGATTCCAAGATGGTTGAACCAGAAAAGACCTGCTAATTTTGACCGGGAGAAGATAGTGGAAGGAAAGCGGAGGAAACACAGTCCCAGGGAATAGTTTTAGACATTCTGCAGAGATGCTGTGGAGTAGTGTGGCAGGTGTGGTTGCGCTGTAGCGACTGGCAGAGGGATGGGGGAGACACTGGCTTTGGGGAGTTAGTACACTGCGGTAGGCAGCACCATGGATGATATGACATGAGGTGGAACCTGGACCACACTAACTTCAGGTCCAGCCTGGAGCAATAGCAGGAGGGCTGAAGGCTGTGAGTACCCACAAATCAATGCAGAGGAAGAGCACGCTTCTTTCTCCCTATCCCCCAACAGTGGTACCTGGTGACTAGTGGGACACAGATGTTTTTAACATCAAAAATGGTTGACTAGGGGATTTTATCAGAGGGGTAAGCCTGTATTTCTCCACTGACTTTGTGTCAGCTATAGAGACTTTGCAGGGTAGGTAGGGGGTGAGCAGGGCATCCATTAGATTATAAGGCACCCCCTCTCGCCATCTACACACATTATTACAGGCTCTGGGGCTAAACTGTCCAGATGAACCACCCACAGGCAACAGGTTCTGGGAATGTCTCTGCTGTTTTCATGCAGAGAGCAGGCTTAAAGGGTAGAGTGCAGCCCCTGTACCCCACAACTACGGGAGCCCTAAGCACTAGGACTGGGACTTATGTGGCTGCGTGATAGGGTGTGGTGTGCAGGTGGGTCTCTGGGCAAGCACCCTGTCTGGTATCAGAGGATCACAAAGATGGCTGAGTGACTCTGGAAGATCATCCTCTGAATGTTTCATGTGCTGGCATGGGTGGCATGTGCTGGCATGGGTATAGTCACTGTGGACTTGCCCTGATTACTGATCACCTTGGAAGAGACAATGTGAGGCTGTGATTATTCTAACAGACATGGAAATCAACAAGTCAAAAAAAAAAACTCTAGAAAATATACAAATACAACAAGAGACTGAATGACACACTACTGAATGAACAGTGGGTCACAGAAGAATTCGAAGGAGTGAATCAACAAATGGAAGATCTTCCTCTCTGTCTCTCCTCCCTGTATATCTGACTTCCCAATAAAAACAAATAAAATATTTAAAAAATAAGAGACAGACATTTTCTGTGGTGTGTGTGTGTGTGTGTGTGTATGTGTGTGCTCACACACATCTTGCATGTATCTGCCTTTCAAATACATGCCATAAATAAAAACCCATTGTTTTAAAAGTTTCCATGCAAATAAGTTTTGGCACTCTAGGTTCTTATATAGTCTAAGTTAAATGTATATGTATTAAAAGTAAATAAGAGTGCAAGGGATTTTTTTTAACGTATTTGTTTGAAAGGCAGAGTGTTAGAAGTATTCTCTTTCCATTTCCCATATCTCTGCAAGAGACAGGTTTGGGCCCTCCTGATCCCAGGAGCCAGAAGCTCCATCTGGTCTCCAGCATGGATGGCCAGGGCTCAGTTGCTTGAGCCATCGTCTGCTGCTTCCCAGCACCTTAGCAGGGAGCTGACTAAGGACTCAAGGGCCAAGCCAGAACCAGCTTTCTGACATGCAACATGGGTGTCCCTAGTGGCTGGCTTAATCCATTGCACCTGGGGCCAGGGCACGTTAAGCCACCACCTACCTGCAAGGCTGGCACCCATTTCCAGTCCAGTTCTCCGCTAATGCACTGGATGGAGCTCAAGCTCCTGGCTTCAGCCTGGCCCAGCTCTGGCTGTTGCAACCATTTGGGGTATGACCCAGCAAAGGAAAGAAGATCGATTCTCTTCAATCTCCCCCCACCCTCATATATAACTCTGCCTTTCAAATCTGTAATAAATACATCTTTAAACAAGATCTGCTGTGCCACAATGTCTAACGCAATAATGTTTTAATTATACTAGGAATAAAGATAGCATTCTGCTACATCAACAGGATTTTAATTATACTCCAAGTATAGTATGTAAAGGCAGCTAGAGAAAATGAAAGCACTTGTAGAGACGTAGATAATAATGTAAAATGCGCTTGTTTTCCTAAACCCATTTCCCCCAGGAACCATTTTTCCCTCTTCCGGTGAGCGGAATTCCTGTGATTGTGGGGAATTCTGCTGCCTCCTAGGGCTCTGTGGAAGGTCTTTCATCTGCATTCCCACGTGTTCTCATCCGCCGGCACACACACACACACACCGTGGTGCTTTGTTAGCAGCGGTGTTCTTTAGTTACCATCCCTTCCCTGCACAAGTCCAGGCCAGTTAGTTCTCCACTAGAACAAAGCGATAGGGTCAAGCAGGTTTTCTTGTGCCTTCTAGAACAAAAGGGCGTCTGAGCACTTCCTAAGGCAAACAGACGCAAAGAAGTTTTAAAAATAAAAGATCTTCTATACATCGGAGTCTTTGTGATGAACCCCTGCCAAACGAGGCATACGCAAATGATTGATTTATGCTGATAAGTACACAGATGCAATGAGGTTTGCCAGACTTTACATGGCTTGAATGGCCTTCTTATAAAATGCCAGGCATGTTCAAAATAAAAGAAAGATACACACTAAGGGGTTTAACTCTTTTGAAGCAACAGCTCAGAATCAGCTTTTCCAAGCGCCTTGAATACAAGTGGTATGAGTAACGATAGCAGCACTTTCAAAATGAAACCTACGAATGTTTATACGGGCTTTCAAACGATAAGGGCTGACTGACTTGATTTCAAGCAAACTCAAAGCGTAAAATCACCAACTTGCAGAATTTTAGCAATTGGGAAAACAACGTTGCTGGGCCTTCAGAGTTGTTCTCACAAGAGCTGACTCTTGATCTATCACCTTGCCTCATAGCATCTCATCAAAAGAGAAAATATCTTCTCACAGGCAATTACGGATTTTGTGTTAAGAAAATATGAAAAGAAAATCATGAAGAGTATTGATGTGACAGAATGTTTTTCAAATGCAAACTAAGGACGATTGAAAATCAGTAACAAGTGATTGAAAGAGAGAGAAAATATTTTAAATCAGGGTTGACCTATACATTCTGCAACATCTGGTCTGTTCTTTATCAACTAAAATAGAGATAATCTAGGTATCAGTATCTTGGCTCTAGGAAGATAAAAGGACTTGGATTATTTTACGTCCTGCTATGTGTTTGATATCGGCTTTATCCACCCTCCAGAAAAAAATAAAGGCATACAAATGAGAAGTCAGTCATGACCATTGCTTACCAAAACACAACCAGATGTATTCAAAAACATTGGTTAAGACACTGTGGTTGTTGCACACCACAGGACTAGAGTCCTTCCTTCTTCCCTCCAAACTAGGAGAAAGCTGTTTCCGATCATTTTCTGAGTGTACTGATATCCCACGGAGCTGCCAAAGCATCACCCGACACATTTTTCTTTTCCTTTTCTCCCCACACACTTAAGCCTTACAATTCAAAGAGTGAAATATTTTCCTACTTTGAGCTTTTTTTGTGGCATCTTTCCAGCATAATGCACCACCCCCCCCAACCCCGCCGCCTCAAATGCCCATGATCCAGAAATACACTTTTAAAGGCTAACTTAAAACTGATTTTTCCCATTAGAGATTGTATTCTAGCCAATATCATCAAGGAGAAATGTTTGTGTGAGAGAGAACAGACTTCAGAATTTTACATTTAGACACATGTACAGTGGAGAAATATAAACAAAATTGTCTCCAGCTCAAAAGTCCCGTCCAGCAGAGGTAGCAGAGAAAGAAAATATTTTTATCATTGAAGAAGTGTGGTACCAGAATGTCCCATACAGACATTCCTACACAGACCACAGGCAAACCCTTGACACGGAACTTCTCTCAGACAGCCAAGAAGATACACCCATGTCGCACGTTTTCAGCACCAGTGGCAAACAGCCCTTTGTCAGAGAATTTGACAATGCCTGTTGTCACTCGCAGCACATCCTGACCTGATTGCTGGGGAATCCTCTGTGTCAACTAATTGCCTTTATTGGAAAAACATAAGTACTTTCAAAGGAGACAGAACAGGGAATTTAAAAAGACTTGTTTTAGGTATACCAAAAATGTTTTAAATCCACGCGAGCAAGGGGTCTTGAAACATTTCATGGAAAATGAATAATACCAAAAAAATGCATTGCATGGGTACCAATTTAGCTTTACACCAAAATCAACGTATCTTTCAGTCCCGTTTTCAATCAGTCCTTTGAGGTACCCTCAGATCTTTCAGGCAAGGGTTGAGTTTTGCAATTGAAGTGCCAGCAAATTTGGCTTATGCCTGCCCACAAAAACCTAAGGATCTTAGACATCTCTCTTGATGCCTCCATTTCTAAGAGATGGATCTCAAGTCCTTGAAGAAGACAATCCTGGGTCATAAGGGTGACAAAAACTCTGTATCTTCAAATAGGAAGACATTTCATAGACAGAAGGAATTATTTATGAAGTAAATACTCTGAGAGACGAGAGAGGGAAAATACCAGGACGAATGAAATCTTTTATGATACGTCTTGCATTAATTATTTTAGGATACCCGGTTGCATTGATTCCATGACTCACTGATTTAATGTTTTCTCTCTCTAGCTGCGTTTTTAGGGCTCACACATTTAGAAGAGTTGGATTTGTCTAACAACAACCTGCAAAACTTTGATTACGGAGTACTAGAAGACTTGTACTTTTTGAAACTCTTGTGGCTCGGAGACAACCCTTGGAGATGTGACTACAACATCCACTACCTCTACTACTGGTTGAAGCACCACTACAATGTCCATTACAACGGCTTGGAATGCAAAACGCCTGAAGAATACAAAGGGTGGTCTGTGGGAAAATACGTTCGGAGTTATTACGAAGAATGCCCCAAAGACAAGTTACCAAGCTATCCCGAGACCTTTGACCAAGACACGGAAGATGAGGAGTGGGAGAAAATACACAAAGATCACACGACCAAGAAGCACAGTGTGAGGGTCACTATAGTGGGAGGATGAAGCAGTTGTTCTGCTGAGAACAGTTGGGTATTTGCTATGTTGGAGTTAGAGAACCATATGTTTACATGTTGATGAACTGTGTTGCCTATTTATGCAGGGATACCTGGCCAATGGAAGCTTTTTTTCCAGTCTGATGCCCATGATTTGTTATCCGGGCAAAGGTGTTGATCGAGGGGCTCCCATTTCTGCTGGCCTGCCCCTTCAAGAAGGGCCTCGTGTGATCCAGGGTTCCACATTGGGAGCCTGCAGGAGCCAGGTCCTGAGGATGGCATTAGGATTTCATCATGTCCTATATAAATGATTTTGTTGCTTTTTGAAAATAAAATTAAAAAAAAAAAACTTGGTTCACTTGTACTTGCCTTTTGATGACTCTATGTGCAAATCTAAAGAGGATCAAAATGGAGAGGTGAAGTATTTGTCCATAATAAAATGTCATTCTCTCCTTCTTCCCCTTCCCCCCACCCCAAGAGTCTTTCAGTGAGTTAGCCCAAGCAATAAATACATGTCCATTTCTGATCGTTGTAAGTTACCAGAGGAGATCCTGGTAAAACCAGATTTTCAATCGCTCTTCACTGATCCTTGCCTCCCCCGCCAAAACAAACAAACAACAAAGAGCAAAGCTAGATCAATAGGAGAATTATGGAAACAACAAGTACAAATATGAGAATTGCACTTGGGTAAGTATTTGTCCTACTAGGTAAGCCACTGACCGGAACACTCCCCTGTCAGTGTCTGGGTTTGAGCTAGGGCTCCACCCCCATTTCCAGCATCTTGTTAATGAGCACTGTGGAAGGCAGCAAGGGATGGCTCAACCAGGTAAGTCCTCATCATCCAAATGAAAGACCTGTATTGAATTCCTGATGCCTGCTTTGACCCATTCCAGCCCTAGCCAACACAGGTCTTCACTGGAAAGTAAACCGGAACGTGGGAGCTTTCCATCTGTCTGTCCACCAACCTCCCAAAAGAAAAGCAACAGCACAGAAGGGTGGGAGGAAAGGGGATCACATTGGAAGCTGGCCAAACAACAGGAACTCTGAGAAGCAGAGTTGGAATCACAACTCTTAAAGAAATATAAACACTCATGGTAGTGTCTTTCTCCAAGCAATGTTTGGACTGAGAAACTGCAGAGGCAAAGACATGAGCCCTTTCTGCTGAGTGAATATGTTAAGGAGCATAAAGCAAAGGATAAAAATCAGAATCCAGGGTCAGAATTTGGAATCAAGCTGAAAAACAGGAAATAATATCAGATACAATGGATGGGGGGGTGGGCGGGAGTTGCAGGGGTTGTTCAGCTGAAATCCTGTGGCTTGGGGATTGCAGTTCAAAACCATCTTACTTAAAGAAACAGGTCACAAGAAAAAAAAAGAGGAAATACATGGAGAATTGAGACCTCTAACCCCCTCATCTGCATTTAATCAGTTGTACTCTACATAGAAAACAAAGTTCCAAGGAACACATGTATATCCTTGGTGACTAACCTTTACGTAGGAACCCCTGTTCACACTGTTTTGATAAAGCTATTGGGGTGTTCATACCAAGTGAAGCAACTGGTCCTGAAGTGTGGAAGATGACACATGACAGACGGTACTGAGCACCTTTTAAGTACCTATCCTATGCCAGGCACTGTGCCGAGAGAGCTCCATACAATCCACTTCCAATTGTCACAGGATCCCTCTGCAGCAGGTAGTACAACCTGCCTTTTATAAAGGCATCTGAGGCTTCAAGTTTAGGTAATTTGGAGAGAGCCACAAAGGCAGCAGGTGGCAGAGCCTGGACTCAGGTCTGCCCAAGCCCTTCTCACTGTGTAAAGCAGCAGAGTGCTCTAAAGATGACTGTGTGCCATGACCACCTGGCACCAGAATCTACAGAATCAAAGCCTCAAAGAGGAAAGGTTAGCCATCTGTCCGAAGCCCCAGTGACAGCAGTCAGCAGAGGAGGGTGGCAGGAAGGTGGGGAGAGGATCTTGGAGCCAAGACATCAAATCTGTACTGAGGTGCATAAGAAACCAAGGGGTGCGGTGTGGAGAGGGTATTGATAGAATCCCTGCAACCTGTACTTTAGGAAATGACCCTGGATAGTGAGGTTCTGATTCTTGGCACAGAAGGCCCATTACACCAAATGGTTTGAGTCAGCGCTGAAGACTTAGATACACTGGTTCCCAGTGCAAACTCCTGTGAGGCAACAGAGGCACATATTCAACCGGAAGTATGATCAGGCAGATAGAACAAATCCCTTTATTGCTCATGAGGTTCAGGATAGACCATGGGACCTGAGAGAGCCAAGACTAGAGAGCAGAGAAAGCTTGGTGTGACCTTCAGTAGGAGATAAGAGGCAAGAAGATGCTGGGATAGGACAAGGAAGTTAAGCCTGACTTAGAGAAACGGTCCGCGCTGGTCTCTGGCTTAATTTTCAGAGGCAAGCTGGTGGAGAGGGGGTGTTTCAATTGGCTGATTGTGCATTTAGTTTCATCCTGAGGGATCCATTTGGAAATAAAGTTCACCTCCAAGTCGGAACCAATCCAAACCACGCAAGGCAGCTGGAGCTGCTCATCTCTTCGGGGTCAAGAGCGAAGCACATGTTGGAGAGATGCAGATCAGCCTGTCCTCCACGACAGAGTTGAGACTTTTCAAGGGAAGCAAGGTTGTCCCACGATGGAACGAAAACTGGGAACTCCTCTCCTAGCAATTTCTTACTTGGCAATGGCTCTCTCAGTTTGCTTTTCACTTTCTTGCCATGCAGCAGGTGAAGTTCATGGAGTAAGAAATAAGTATTTTATGGTAGCCAGAAATACGAAACTCTTGAATATATGTATGTTTACCATTTGACTGCCTGGATCAAGTCAAGTGTATGTGAGAGAGTGAGTGAGTGAGTGAGAGAGTGTGTGTGTGTGTGTGTGTGTGTGTGTGTGTGTGTGTGTGTGTGTGTGTGTAAAACTTTCCTGCTATTTCTAAAACTCTGCTCTTTTCTCAAGCAAACAAGATTTAACATAAGCTGAGGTCTCCTGAGTCCTCCGGCTCAAGTTTAGCTCTGACTTAACGTCTACCTATAGGGGGAAGAGATTTAACTTCAAGCAGATGAGTTCACTGCATTTACAAACCATTCTTTCCTCTTTCAAAAAAAACAGCAACAAAAAATCCAAGCCAGAGTCCTGCTCTGGCAAGGGAAGTGATTCAGAAACGAGAGCTGCCTGTTCATGCTCTGCCTTTTCAACATCCTAAGATAAAGCTAATCTTCTTTCCAAAGCTTTTAGTGAAAGAGGATTACAAACTCAACTCTGGTTTCCACTCAGCCAAACAGCCCAGAAGATCAGCCTCAATCTGAAAGCCAAAGAACCAAACTTCTTGCCAGAAATATGTGTCATGTTAGACATAGGAATACATGAGCTCGGGAGGAAGAGCTACAACATCCTTGATTTTTACCTTGGATACACTCAAGGCTGCTGGAATTAACACTGGGTTTAATAACTATCTTTGGAAAACAAAAAGCAGACATGACATCTCCTTCAAAAATCAAAATCTGATCAGACTTGCATGCTTAGTCATTTCTGTAAGAAATACATTTGTGATAGGAATTATACCTGAAAGAAAAAGAACTATACTTGCAAAAAAAAGTATTAAACAAAATATTTTAAAACCAAACAACAAAGGGCCCAGCGTGATGGGCTAGTGGTTAATATCCTCGCCTTGCATGCACTGGGATTCCATATGGGCTCCGGTTTGCGTCCTGGCTGTTCCATTTCCCATTCAGCTCCCTGCTTGTGGACCAGGAAAGTAGTCAAGGACGGCCCAAAACCTTGGGACCCTGCATCCACGTGGGAGACCTGGTGGAAGCTCCTGGCTTTGGATCAGCTCCACTCTGGCCAGTTGGGGAGTGAACCAGCTAATGAAAAATCTTTCTGTCTCTCCTTCTTTCTGTAGATCTGCCTTTAAATAAAAATAAATAAATCTTAAGAAAAAAGTAGACAACAAAATACTCAAAAACTAACAGCATGAAAATATCTTAGGCTGTTTTAACATTTTGACTTCAGACAGAAATATGTGCTGTAATATTATACATATACATTAAATCGGTCATATATATGATATACTATTTGCTGATAAAATGAACACAGGGTCAATATGCCTACTGCACAGCAGAAAATTTGACTTAGGTATTTTAATATCTGACTCTTCGCTCTTTACACAAGTCACAACCGATGCTGTCCATTTTATCCTTGTCCCAAACTGCCCAAAGTGGAGCCACTACTTGGGATGCGTGCATCCCAAAGTCCAAGTGCCAGCTGTTCTGCAGCCCATCCAACTTCCTGATAGTGCACTTGGGAGTCAGCAGACGGCGACTACAATCCCTGGATGCCTGCCAGCTATGTGGGAAACTAGGAGTTCTTGGCTCCTGTCCTCTCTGGCCTGGCCCTGTAACAGCCATTTGGCTAGTGAAGCAACGGGTAGAAGATCAATTCACTCTTGCTCTACCTTTCAGATAGATTTTAAAAAAAAAACAAGAACGCAGAACACTGATAGCACCAGATGCTGCTGGAGATTGGGAGCAACAGGACCTTTTGTCATCACCAGAAAGAATGCAAAGTGGTACAGCCGCTTTGGAAGACATTTTAGCACTTCCTTACGGGACTGGATCACAACACCTAGCATTCATGTTCCCTGGCATCTACTCAGACAAGTTGGAAACACACACACATACACAAATAAAACCTCCACATGAATGTTTATAGAAGCTGTATTCATAACAGCTCAAACTTAGAAATAACCACAAGATGTTCTTCAGTAGGTGACGGTGTAAATAAACTGTGAGACACTCAGACAATAGAATATTATTTAGCACACACAAAAGTAATGAGAAACAAAACCGTAACCAAGACATCCAGGAAGTTCAAGTGGGTATTATCCTGTGCATATGTGCCAGCATAACTGCTTATTCTTTTTTATTATTATTATTAAAGATATGTGGGGAAGGCAGGGAATTCCAGGCAGCTTTCTCCAGGTCTCCCATGCGGTTCCAGGGTCCCAAGGCTTTGGGCTGTCCTCGACTGCTTTCCCAGGCCACAGGCAGGGAGCTGGATGGGAAGCGGGGCTGCCGGGATTAGAACCGGTGCCCATATGGAATCCTGGTGTATGCAAAGCAAGGACTTTAGCTGCTACGCCATTGCGCCAGGCCCCCCCAAAAGAGGAAATGTTAAAATAATCAGTGGAAGTAAGACTGTCAATATTTCCAGATGATGAATCACCTACTTGGGAAACCCAGGAGAACCAACTGATAAAGCTGCTAAAACAAAACAAACGGACAGCGTGTGGCACAGGAAGTTCAGCTGCCACCTGAGTATTGCTATTCCATGTGAGCACCAGTTGGTGTCACAGTGGCTCCACTTCCAACCTAGCTCCCTGCCGATGCACCCGGGAAGGCACCAGAAGATGGCATAAAGGTTTGGGCTCCTGACATCTCAATGGCTGAAGCTCCTGGCACTGGCTTCATCCTGGCGGACATCTCTTTCTCTCTGCAACTCTACCTTTCAAACAAATGAATAAATAAATCTTTCTAAAAATCTGCTAAAAGCCAGAAGAGAGAATTCAATATGTTGTCAGTCGTAACACCGCCAAAAAAAAAAAAAAATATATATATATATATATAGCTTTCCACATCACCAAATAGAACCAATCAGAATTATTCCATTTTGCATTTCTTTTTTAAAATAAAAGGCATTACTGATCCAGTTGAAACTCTTAGTGTACTTCTGCTCTATTTTATTAAAATTTTCTCCCATCTTTCTTGCATCTGGAGCTTTTCCATTTCCATGCAGGCTTTTCATGTGTTATTTAGGGGTGTGTGTGTGGGTGTGTGTGTGGGTGTGTGTGTGTGTGTGTGTTTCCTTTAATGTATATTATTGGGGAAGTGGGTGTAGCTGTTACGACACAGCAGGTTAAAGTCACCGTCTGGGATGCCTGCATCCCGTATCGGCGTGCCTGGTTTGAGTCCCAGTTGCTCTGCTGCTGATCCAGTTCCCTGGGGATGCCTGGGCAGCAGTAAAGGATGACTCAAGCACCTGGGCCCCTGCACCCATGTGGGACACCTGGGTTGAACTCCTGGCTCCTGATTTTGACCTGGCCCAGCCCAGGTAGCTAAAGGCATTTGGGGAGTGAACCAGCACGTGGGAGCTCTCTCTCTCTCTCTCTCTCCTTTCTCCTCTCTCTCTTTTCTCCTCTCTCTCTCCTTTCTCTCTTTCTTCTTCCTCTTCTTCTTCTTTCTGCTCTCTCTCCATGTGTCTTTCTCAGTTAAAATGTTTATGTGTCATATTTTTTAGCAGATAAAATGATGCGATGTGGATAAACATGCTAAACACAATCAGAAATCTAGTGGTCAAGAAAAATGAACACAGGACCAATTCTTGAACATACAGCACATGGTTGTTTCATCATATGTGCATGGCAGAGAGAAAGGTAGACACCGAGACAGAGAAAGATATTCCAGCTGCTAGCTCACTTCCTAAGTGCCTGCCGTAGCTAGGCCTGGGTCAGGCTGAAGCCAGGATCCTGAATCTCAATCCGGGTCTCCCTGTGGGTGGCAGGGAAACAATTGCCTCCCAGGGTGCACATTAGCAAGGAGGCAGGCTGGAAATGGAGCCAGGACTTGAACCCAGATATTCTGGCAGGGGGTGTGGGCATCTGAAGCAGCCTGATTATCTATCTATCCATTGAAAAGTCAGAGTGACACAGAGAGCAGAGAAACAGAGAGATCTTCTATCCACTGCTCACTCCCAATTGGCCACAATGGCCAGGACTTTGCCAGTCCACAGCCTGGCACTTTCTCAGTCTCCCATGTAGATGAAGAAGCCCAAACACTCAGGACAGCTGCTGCTTTCTCAAGCACATTAGCAGGAAGCTGAATCAGAAGTAGAGCAGCGGGGTCTCAAAATCAGAATCCATATGCGAATGATGGCATTGCAGGTACCCGCTTAAAGCCATTATCCCAAAACATCAGCCCTGATCCCTTTCAGCTGTTGAAATATTGGTACCAGGCATCCTTATGAACTGCCAACCGACGTTTCTGTTTGATTTGTTCTTTTCACTGACCCAGAAAACAGGAAAGCAAGATCAATAGCTTCAGTAAACACACATACCGATCGCTCTCAGAGTTCTTGGTCGGAGAAGGCAACCACGGAAATTCAAACGCAGCACATTTAGACGCCACCTGTTCAGTGTAGACACGATATCTCGATCTGCAATCACATTTTTCACCACGGAAAAATCAATCTGGACAGGACGAACAAAAAAACATTCAAAAATGAGAAACTTCTGCATCATATGAAAACATGACCAGCACCAAGCACTAAAAGCTGTTCATCCTGTAATTTCCCAACGGAAGTGTGAGGGCGAAATGCTAATTTAAGTGTTCTACTTACTATAACAGGCAAATTTCAAAAGTAACACACACACACACACATATACATGTATGCACATACACACTTACAAATGTTCCCGTTTGTAGTAAAAATGATTTAGGTTTACTGGTTTAAAATATAGTGCAACAGGATAAACAAATGTAAAATGACAACATAAGACAGGATCCGGGTGTGTGAACTGTAACAACCAAAGTAAAACAATAATATCAAGTGTTAAAAGCAGAGACAGCTACTAAAGTATTAAAGCACAAGGTGCTTTGTCATTCCACACACTCCTGAGATTGTACATCAATCTTCTAATGTTAGAAATTGCCCCCTGCAGATATGATCACATATGTGTGTTCCAAAAAATGAGAAGTTGGATGTTCACTGCAGGAATTAATAATGGAAGACAGGAAATACCTTAAATGTCCTTCAACAGAGGACGGATGAAATAAAGTGAGGCATTTCCATACAACAGAACCCTGGATGTGAGCCAGTATTGGGGCATAGCATCCATCCACCCAGGTGTCACTTCACGTCCTAGCTGCCCCATTTCCAATCCAGCTCCCTGTTCATGGTCGGCAAAAGCAACAGAAGATGGCCCATGCGCTTGGGCCTCTGCCAACCACGTAGGAGATCTTGAGGAAGCTCCTGGCCCCTAGCTTCCAGCCATCTGGGCAGTGAAATAGCCAATGGAAGATTTCTCTGTAACGCTGCTTTTCAACTCAGTCAACCAGTCATGAAGAAAACAAAGGGGGAAAAAAAAAAGGAAGCTGACTTTGGAACAAAAGGAAATGCAGCACAGGAGAAAACCTGAACAGGATTCAAGCGTGCAACTTCCCTGGATGGTTCTGTGCAGGAATCAAACTTACCGCACTTAGCAGACACACTGGACTCAAATCCTTCATGAATATCATTCCTTGAGGCCAAGATTTTTATGATCCCAAGATCTTGGGGCTCAAGATTGAAATACAAGAACTTGACGAACCAAAATATCATGCTGCCCATTAGGTAGAAAGTAAATGGCAGCTTTGGAAGTCCCTCATAAATATTGAATAATCAAGTCCGTAGTTGGCCAGGTCAACATTTGAATTCTATCCTGGCAATTTGAAAGGTTGGGCAATTATTTCACTAGGCCTTTAGTTTTATCATCGGCAAAATGAGAAAAGATAATTTTGCATAGCTTAGCAAGGGATACACTGAGAAAATGCAAATAAAGGTAGCACAACAAGTGAGCTCTCAATAAATGCTAGCTGCTATTAGACCAAAAACTAGAAAAGACTAGCACAGAATAGAGAAGTAAGACAACTTCTCAACTGAGCATGGCCTAGGACTAAAATGTGTGACATATAAGAAAAACCTGTTGGTGGAAGCCTTTGCAGGCACATAGCCAAATACACACCCTGGCACTTTCCAGTACAGAATTCTATGCTACCACTACATAGTACTATTCCTGCCCTACTGCCATTTTTGTAACCTGGAACATCATTGTGTTTCTCATTCCAAAGAGACACTGGGGAGAGGAATGAGTCAATAATAAAATTAAGCGTACATCGGGAACCAGTGTTGTGGTACCTCAAGTTCAGCTGCTGCCTGCAGTGCTGGCATCCCATATGAGCAATGGTTCAAGTCCTGGCTGTTCCATGGATGTGCTTGGGAAAGCAGCAGGAGATGCTGCAAGGGCCTGGATCCCTGTCACCCACTTGGGAGATGCAGATGGGGTTCCAGCCTCCTGGCGTAAGCCTGGCCCAGCCCGGTTTGTACGGCCATTTGGTGAGTGAGCCAGCAGACAGATGTTTTAATTGCATTTTACAATATTTATTGACTGACAGAAATACAACATTACAAAGGGAGAGACGGACAGAAGAAATATTTTCCATCTTCTAACTCACTTTCCAAATGGCCATGGTTGAGCCGGACTGAAACCAGGCACTTGGAACTCCATCCAGGTCTCCCATATGGGTGGCAAGAGCCCAAGTACTTGGGCCATCTTCTGCTAATTTCTCAGGCACATTAGTACGGAGTTGATGGAAAGAGGAACAGCTGGGACTCAAACCGATGCCCATATTGGAAGTCAGCACTGCTGGCATCGGCTTAACAAACTGTGGTGCAACATCGGCCCCAAAATAAATCTTTTTCAAAAAATTCAAATATCACTCCCTAAAGACTTATCTGTTTCTTGCCAGCACGTGTTCAGACTGATCTACGCATCACATCAGAGAAAATCTAACAATTGGAGAAACCGAACGTTGCGAGATGCCAAGGGCTTCAGTTCTACGTCTTTACATTCCAGGAGGACACCGTCCCATCCCTGGCTATGCCATTCTCCTTGGCCTCTGTGTAAGCATGGCCAGAAGTGAACTGATTCCATGTTTTTGAATGCACCTTAGTGAACAAAGTAGGCATTCCCATCTCACAATGATCTCTAGCTTAAGGCGGTGACCTCCAAACTTTTGCCTGCATCAGAATCCTTGCGGAGGACACCCTTAAAACTGATGGCTGACTGCTGAACTCAGCAGGTGTGGGGCCTGAGAATTTGCATTACCAGTAGGTTCCCGAGTGATGCTGAGGCTCATGGTCCCAAGATCCTTCTTAGAACTACTGATTCAAACAGCTAAATCCCTGACTTACAAGACAGATTTGGGGGGGTGAGGGAGGGACTCCTTTTTTTTGTGAAGCCATAAATAAAAACAGACTCCAAATGGTCTGGAAGAGAAAGAACAAGCAGAGTGTGAGGAACTGCACAGATTGTACAAATGCCTGGCAGGATTAGGAGAACGTTGGTGTTCTTCCCAGAGGCCTCCCTGGGTAAGAGCAGAGCAGAGAACAGCCAAGACGGCCAAGTTCAGTCTCCCTGCGTTCAGCATGTTTGTCTTCCCACGATTATATGTTGCCCTCCCCTCTCATTTCTGGATTCATTTCTCGGCATTCAGATGTGGCAAAATGTAATATACATGGGGGCACACGGAAGAGCCTGTTGGGAAGGTAATGAGAAATCGAGCATTCACAAACTTCAACTTTCCGTGCGGGAGGCTGTCAATATTATATCAATGTTATTGTTTATTCTCAGCCCCGACCGTTCACGGCTCACAGAAACCACCTCCTGGTCCTTACAGACTGCCAGCCAGGCTCACGAAGGTTATTCTCTCTTCGTGGTAGAACTAACTCCTCGAAATGATGAGTTATGAAAAGGTCATGAAAAAAAAAAAATCTCACACCCTTTGAAGCGGTCTTCCACACTCATAAGGCTTCACCTTACAGGCATTACTCGTGGGAAGAAGAAAGGCACACACATTCACAGGCAAATCAAAACTAAATACCGACTATCGAATTCAGTTGGGGTTCATGTGAATTCAATTGCAAAGTATTAATCATGTACCTCCTAGAAAAAAAAAAAAATCCCCATTTTTTCTGCCTCTTCCTCCAGGCTTGTGTGTGGGCCAAAGAAAAATAGGTATACTTGTTGGGCTCTGGAGAGGGAGAGGGCTGGTGCAGCCACCTTCGGAGTCATTCACGCTCCTCGAAGGACTAGGATTCCTTCATACCCAGTTATGTCTACTCACAGTGTTCCACAGGGAGCTTATCTGTGTCATCAGCATCCAGGAACGACAAACTTGACTGCAGATCACCATATCTCTTAGGCTGAGATAGAAGAAGATCTAAACACAAAGAAAAAATACACGATTTTGAAAAACATGTGAACTTCGACATAATTCCTTCACTTATCGTGTGTGTGTGTGTGTGTGTGTGTGTGTGTGTGTGTGTGTGTGTGTTCTGAAATCCACATATTATAAGAGCAGGAGCTGAAATGCTATCATTTTATCTGAGGATAGAAACCTTATCTAAAGCACTAGAATTTATCTATGGATGCTTTTGTGTAATGTGGTCCTTTTCACTGATTTTGGCAAGAAGATGGTCAGGAAGACAGGTGTATGTGCTGGGTTTTCTGACTAAAGAAAACTAGTGATTTCCCTAAAACTAAACTGTAGCTGGTACGTAGCAAGTATACTGTAACTGCTGAACTGGACTGGATTCTTTCTAACATTACAGGGTTCTGGGGAAACATAATGAACTCACACTGGCTTCTATTTCCAAAGAAACAGTGAATGAGAATATCAAAAGAGTTGTCATCTTTTTAAAGGAAAAGCATCAGTTAATGATAAAGCAAGTTGTTTTAACTATATGAAGTATAACTCAGTTTTGCTCCAAAAAGAGAGAGAAATTTTTCTAGGGCCCAATAATTGAATTCGCAGGTGAGCAATACCATGATACTGCTCAGGGTGACTGGCATGGGGCTATGAGGTAAGTGGCTGCTGCTTTTCATAATAACAAATGGACTCAGAGCCTATTGGTCCTGTAAGACAAAATAAAACTTCCAAGCTCGAGGCAAGAAGATGGATCCAGAAACATGACAGGAGGATTGGGAAAAATATATATATACATATATCTTTACATATACATATGCACTGGCAAAAGAAAAACTAGTTACCAAGCCTAGGATGAAAAGATGAAGAAGAACTTACTACCAAAGACCAAATATCGTATATTGAAGCTTCCATCTTAATTCCTTGAGGATTCAATATGAACACATTACCTCCAGCTAACATTTAACAGGCAGGATGGTTGCAAGTTGGCAATAACCCAAGGATATCTAGCAGAAAGAAATATCATATTCTCTAAAGAAATACATGCAAAAATGCAATAAACAGGACTCTCACAGATGAACATAGTAAGTTTCCAATCAAAAGTGGCAGAACACATGAAGCAAAAGAAATTCAAACACAGACAAGAGAAAAAAAATTTTTTAAAGCTTTTTAAAAAAAACACAAAACTGTGACTACTACCTTTCAGGTGATAGTGACAGAAAGAGAAATAAAAATCTTTGAGAGGATGTTTTTGAAAAAGGACTAGGGGGTGGGGCAGCGCTGAAGGAGCCGTGTGATGGCCTACCTGCCTAATCCTCCAGTAGCAAGTGTCAACATCTGATGTGGACACCATGTCCTGGGTGCCTCACTTTCCAACCCAGCTCCCTGCTTGTGGCCTGGGAGAGCAGCTGAGGACGGCCCAAAGCCTTGGGACCCTGCACCCATGCAGGAGACCTGGAAGAAGCTCCTGGCTCCTGGCTTCGGCTTGGCACAGCTCCGGCTGTTGTGCTCACTTGAGGAGTGAATCATCGGACGGAAGATCTTCCCCTCTGTCTCTCCTTCTCTCTGTATATGTGGCTTTGTAATAAAAAAAAAATAAATAAATAAATCTAAGAAAAAAAATTTCTCGGATCCATTCCTCTAATTCACCTTTCTGCTCCTCTTGGTCTCCCCCCAACCCTGCCCCATCCCAATGGGGTTTGTGGATTGCGAGATTTGAAATTTTATGATTTCAATAAATGAGATTTTCATCTCTCGTGATGATGAGTTGTTGCCCCTTAGGAGGTTTCAAGATTTGATTGTACAGTGTGCACGGTCGTGACGCAATCTGCCCCTGCTGGCTCAGGTATGGGTGAAATTGTATCTACAGTTTTTGCAACTGTCCTATCATTTTCCAGTGCTTTTTTTTTTTTTAAGAGGAGGAGGAGGAGGCAGCATTAGCAACAGGCCATATCACTATGAAGAAACAAAGGTAATGAAGAAGGGCTCCTGGCTCCTGGCTCCAGACTGGCTCAGCACCAACCGTTGTGGCTGCTCGGGGAGTGAACCATCAGATGGAAGATCTTCCTCTCTGTATATCTGCCTTTCCCATAAAAAATAATAAATAAATCTTTAAATTCAAAAAAAAATAAAAGAAATTCACCAATTTATTTTTACAAAAGGAATAGGAAATGAAACTTGCATCATGATGGAAATGAAGAATTAGAAAAAAAAAAAAAAGAAGAAGAAGATAACAAAAGATGAGGGAGGGTCTCCTGAGCCAGAATAGGAAGAGAACAAAAGACAAGGGACTCTCTAGTACAGGTGGTCAGCTGTGTGCAGAGGCAGCTGGAGTCGGGGGTTGAGATGCCAGTTCAGGATACACAGGCAGCTGCCAGAGGAGCCCACCTAGAGGCCAAGACTTTGCAGGTCTCCCACCCACTTCCTGCTTCTCTTACAAGAGACCAGGGATGGCTGTTGCGACTGTGGAGACTGCAGATTTGTTGCAACATCTGAAATATGAGAGGTACAGCAGGCATTGTCATTTTAACTTTACATAGCAGGAAGAGGAGATACCCGGAAGGGAATCCACAGTAGATATATTTCAACTTTCTCTGAGGAAAGACTCCTAGTGCCTTCGGACTGAGCATCCAAGGATCTTAAGGACCTGCGATTCCCTGCTCCCCAGGACAAGCCAGCCTTCAAAGAAGGTAATTCCAGCACCCATACTTATCTGCATGATTGTCTACAGAGGAAGGCATTTCCTGTGGAAGTTCTTGCAGTAAGCACAATAGAACGAAAACAAATTTAACCCAGACACTTTTGGCACTGGGCCGAAGGCAGAGGTCAGAGGACTGGGTGGGTGAGGGGGGCACATCACAGAATAAAGCTTCAAAATTAGATGCAGTCAGGACTATGGAGTGTGGAGCACACGGTACATCCGCACACCAGGAAGGCCTGATACGACTCTGGGCTACTTACACTTCTGACTCAGCTTCTCACTCACACTCTCCCTGAAAGGTAGCAGGTGCCAACTCAAATTTTAGGATGTGGTCACCTGTACAGGATGGAGTTCTAGCATCCTGGCTTTGGTCTGGCCCAGCCTTCGATATCTAGATACTGTGGACATCTGTGGAGTGAACTGATAAGAATCTCTGTCTCTCTGTCTTTCTCTCTCTCTCTCTCTCGTGTGCGTGTCTTTCAGACAAAATGAAAATCAATGATTACTGTGCCTTAAACATTGAGATACCATCTGGGCACTGCACACTAGTGTGAGTCTATACCATTAAACAGCAATCGCAACATCTCCTTAACAACCACATAGCACTAAGCTTATACACGCTTTGGCACATATCCTGACTACTTCATTCTGGAACTAAATACTAATGTGACTCAATCATGATGAAAAAAAAAAGGGGGGGGTGGGCTTCTCATCAGATTAAGACATTTGTATTTCTTGAATCTTATACACTAAAAAAATAAGAAGAAAAACAGCCTGTGAAAGGCTGATTTTCTTTTAGCCAAGACAGGCACCTCCTTCTGGTATCTCTATCCGGTGACCGAGTAGGTGGTCCCACTATGGAGTTCTGTAACCAGGAGACCATACCTGAAAGTTGGAGAAATGGAAAAAAACAGATCCTTTTCCTCCAATGGAAAAAAAAAATCAAATATAATAAAAATGAGACGTCCAGCTTTGATCCAATATACATAAGATGCTAAAAACGTACATCACAGTACTCAAGTGAGACAGTCTCTTCCAGGAACAACAACCAAAAAGATGATGGGAGACCCCAGACCCCTGCCCTTCCCTTAGCCATGAGATGGAAGCAAGCAAAGTAGGCATGACCAGCGGGTGAGGGCAGAGGGAAGGAGGAGGTGTCAGAGCCAAATAGAACAAGGATGCTGTCCTCTCAGAAGGTCTGCCGGCACAGATATCCAAGGCTGTGAAGAGGTAAGTGGGCATCCAGCCCAGGTGGGAGGAGGGGCCACATATGGAAAGTATAATGAGGCTGGGCCTGGCATGAGGATGGGAGCGGAAGAGAGGAACCAGGACTCATCAAGAAGTGGGGATCCCAGAGGGAGCAAAGGCAGCAGTTACCGTGTGGGGTGTCAGTAGGGCTTGTTGGGATGAGGAGGGGTTGTGCCTGGAGGACAAGAGACAGGCTGTACGGATGTCAGAGGAGAGCAGCATGGAGCAGGTGTTGATTCTGGAAAGGTAACCAGGCCACAGAAGCTTCAGTTCTTACAGGAAGAAAGGGCAAAATTGGGAGTCATTTTCTTGTTCTGGAAAGTATTTCAAATTTGGAACTAACAAACTCTTCGGTGGCACCCTGTAGTTCTAGGCTGGAATTTTAGGGAATTGGTGGAAAGTCGTGGTTTTTATACTTTGAAACTAGCTGATCAGGTGGGCTAGCCATGGGAAGGCTTTCTCCTGATGCCCATGGAGAGTGAGTTCCTGAAGCCTAACAAGGTTCTGTTAGCAAGCAAGAGGCACAGCGATGGCTTCTTAAGTGATAAACAGCTTCCCACCCTCTTCCCAACAGATCCTCCAAGCCCACAGCACATGCTCTTGGCCCCTGAGCATCCCGGCTTAATATCTTAATTTCAGGAACTCTTCGATTTTTTTTTTTTAATTCTTGCTTGCTGATAGACCAGATTTTTAGATGACTAATTCCGGACCTGGTGCCAAATAAATTTGTTCTTGAAAACAGCCAGGTAGCAAATATTTTTAAACTCTGTGGAGGTAGAGGCAGTGTTAACTCCTTGAGCAAGTGTTCCCTCCAAAAGGTAGGCAGGTAGGTTTGTTTCCTTGTGGGTTTTTTTTTTCCACTCTGACATTATGCAACATAAAAACCATTTTTAGATGGAGGTCCACACAAAAGCAAAGGGGACGAGCAGTTTTTGGCTTCCAGTAAAATCTGTCAGTCCCACAGTGGATGCCCCTCACCACTTTGCCAGTCAAGAAAATCCATACTGAGCTGCTTGCCAGCTCCTCTGGAGCTTAACCTTCATGGTCCATAGTATCTTCAAGGTCTCTCAGAGCAAACGAAATTCTTAACCTGTGCCCTTCTTTTGGTCATTCCTATTTTGAGGGCTACTTATATAATCAAAACAAATACACTCATGGGAAGCCAAATTTAAGGACAGAAATAAATGAAAATTCCCCCAAGATTTTTTTTTTTTTGGCAGCACTGCATTCCCCAAAAAAGAGGCAACTTTCAAAATTTCCAGAGATTAAAAATAGAGTTCTGTGTGAACATATTAAAGCATTCGTTAGTAATTTAGGTGGGTGTCGGACAGCTTGGACTAATGACTGTGGAATGTCAAGGCAGAGCCACACCTGACTTGCTCCCACCAGTGTTTAATATCAGTTGCATGAGATTTTACATTGGCTGGCTCACTGGCAAACATTATCACTCACAGCTTTATCTCGCAATTACAAGACTAGGAAACCAAAGACTAGGGAGGTTATATTATCCATTCTAGATTAACAAACATCTTGGTTGACTCAGGTTGCAAAGAAAAAAAAAAAATAACATAGCTTGGGGGACTTCAACAACAGACGTTTCTCACAATTCTCGAAGATGGAAAGTTGAACATCGGAGTGCAGGCAAACTGCATTCTTAGTGAAGTCCGCCTTCCTGGTTTACAGTGGCCACCTTCTGTGTGCTCTCCTCACCAGGACTATAATCTCTTTCATGACATTCCACTCTCATGAGGTCATCCAACCCTAATTAGCTGCACCTCTTAAAACCACTACATTGAATGTCAGGACTTCAAAAGAGGTATCTGGAGAAGCAGGTCATACTTCCTTCTGTTCTGCATTGTTTAGAATTCATGTTCTGGCTTTCTCCATTTAGGATCTGTGTTCTTACACAATTCCCACCAAAACATTACTCCATTCTAAAAGGATGGATTATTTCTGCCTGCCAATCCTGCCTGGAATACAATATCAGTTCATGACATACCTACAGGTAATTATTGGATAGTTTCCATTCATAACCTACCTGACTGTAATAATGGTATCATTCACTTTTGCTGGCAAATTCACCCCATGCGGGATGTTGGTGTCCCAAGCAGTGGCTTTAAGCAATGAACTACACCACCTTAGAAATATCCTGAACTGACCAAACTTAGCATTTCGCCCTTGCAGAATGAGCTGGCAGGTACACATGAGAAAGCCTTTGGAAAGTAAGTAGTTGCTAAGGAGGCATTACCATTACTATTTAATAGTGCATGCAATCATGTAACTCTAGGGTGTATAAATGGTATCTAATTTGAAGACTTAAACCATAGCAATTGCCATTCTGTGTAGCAGGTCAAGCTGCCTGTATCCTAAAGGAGTGCAGGTTCAAGTCCTAGCTGCTCCTCTTTTGATTAAGCTCCCTGCTAATGTGCTTGAGAAAACAGAAGATGGCCGAAGTATCTGAACCCCTGCCACCCACACGAAAAACAGAGATGGAGTGTACGCCTCCTAGTTTTGGCCTGGCCCAGCCCCAGGAGATGAGGAGGGAGTGGCTTTCTCGCTCTCTCTCTCTCTCTCTCTCTCTCTCTCTCTTTCTTTTCTCCCTCCCTCTCTCCCTACCTCTCTCTGTAATTCTGCCCTTCAAATAAAATAGCTCTTTTTTAAAAAAAACACTTAAACTATATAGCAAAGCTCTCTGAGGATACCAAGGTTCCCTCACATTTTTTGTTTTCACAGAAGTGATGAAAAGTGTCTTCTGGATAGTTCCAGGAGGGGTGAATGTAAAAGATTAACACTGCAATCTCCCTAGACCTTTGAATCCCTATCTCTATATTACACTCAAGATAAAGCCTGCATTTATTTTCTTTCTTCTTAATTAATTAGACGGGCATAGAGACAAGGAGCTCCTGTGGCTGGTTTCATTCCCAATCGCACCTGTCTACTATTCTCATGCAGGGCTCACCAGACTGGAATCCTCCCACACTTACCACGTGGCTGGAGCTATAGCCAAATCCTCCAGGGACCATGCCTTACCATCCCAGTACATGCTCGTAATTGAACCGGCCATCAGGACACAAACCACCCCGCATGTCATACAACGAAAAATCTTAACGGACACACACAGTGTGGAGGGATTGCTAGCAAAGAAAGACTCAGAGACATTTCACAGCTCATAGGCAACATAAACAACCCCGCTAGAGGGAAGACTGGTAGGATTTCTGCTGAATTTTTTCAATGTGGACAAGGCTGTTTATGAAATTGGTGGGTTCCACAAGGCTGGAATATTTAAACTAATGATTATTGGGATGGGAACCAAAATCAACAAGATAAAATTGAACAGCATTAACAGGAACTGCTTGTGCTAAAATAGAGAATGACAATGACATAAGTAAGGCAGGATTGTTGGCTTGTATTCCAATAGAGATCTCCTCATTTTGGTCCAAAACGAATTCAAGCATAGACACAGTCACATACTAGGGAAAATGTACTAGGTCAAAATTTTTTTAGACCCCCCCATCTCAAAAGGCTTATTTCACCCCTGAATTGCCAAATACCATTTTCCAGCTCCACCTGCGTTGGAGAGCGGTGCCATACAGAATAAATGATATCCAATAAAAGTTGAGTTTCTGACAGTGAATATATTCTCACCACAAGGGCATGCCATGTACTACACAAGACATACTTATACTAAACATACTATGTCTTCTCAACATGAAATGAGCATGCTATTCAATCTCCTGAGCTGTGAAGATTAATAAAGGAATACCTGGTAAGCCAGCTTGTCCAAACAACACCTAGAATTATGGAGAATCCAGTAAACAGAGGCTCCACATCCACCTGGAACAATATCTCACCATCAACTCATTTTGGTTGTAGCCAGCAGACAAGCACTTGGTAGATGATCCATTGAAAGATTTTCTTCTGCTCTATTTATTGGTGAAGGTCAATGTGGGAAGATGTCGAAATCTCTATGTTAATACTTTCAGGGCATTTACATGAAAAGACCACAAGTAGCAGTTTCCAGCCAAGTTGGAAACCAAAGCAGTGGGACAAAACTTCTGGACTTTGGGAGAAGAACGGGGTCAATAAAATGGGAAAGTGTTGCCGGTCTATGGGAGTTGGGGGAGTAAGATGTAGGAGGATTTCTTCAGACTCGAGGCAGGAATGGAAACTGATGAGAAACACTACACTACGTTCCAATTCACAGTCTCCAAGGAGGTGGCAGGCCATCTAATAGATGATAGCAGAAAGCAGTGGCAACCAATGACCAAGAGGTTTGCCTTGAGGTTCATGGGTCCAGCGACGGAAGCTAGGCTCAGAAACCAGGGCCCGGGCAGTGGCATAGCATGCTAGTCCTCTGCCTGCTGGTCCCAATGGTCCACATGGGCTCCAGTTCATGTCCCCACTGCTTCACTTCTGATCCAGCTCTCTGCTTATAGCCTGGGAAAACCATGGAGGATGGCCAGGTCCGTCAGCCCCTGCACCCACATGGGTGACTGGGAAGAAGTCCATGGCTCCTAGCTACAGATCAGTTAACCTCTGATCCTATAGTCATTTGGGGAGTAAACCAGAGGATAGAAGATCTCTCTCTCTCTCTCTATTTCTCCTCCTCTCACTATAAAATTTGCCTTTCAAATAAAAATAAATAAAGCTTTAATAAAAGAAAGCAGGGCACCCAGCATTCAAGAGATTGTGTCAATGAAGATAGCAGTCACACCTATGCCATTCTGTGGCATTCTGTGTATTGAAGAAAAAGCAGGGAGAGTGTTGGGGCGGGCGGACCAGGGCTGGAGGGACAACAGTGAGTTGCGCTTGCACTAAACCATGAGAACATTCTTTTCCAGCTCAACGCATTGTACTGGTCCACAGGGAAAATAGTACCGACTTGGCATCCTGTAGATTCTACTCAAAATATGTCTGGGTGGCCACCAGACCTAATAGCCAACAGGCCTAGACGTCCACCACTGCCACATCAGGTGCCATTTTATGTACTGAGAAAAAGCCAGGCTAGCAGTGAGATGGAGCTCTGCTCCACGCAGGGATGAGAGCTTGGGGAAGTCCTATCTAGAACTTCCTGCAATGCTTCCTGACATTGTCCTTCTCCTGCAGGGAGTGTTTCTACCTGAGGTTCAAACACAGACATTTAGAGTTAGAAGTGACCCCGGAGGCCAAGCTCATTTTGCAGAAGAAAATACAAATGTATATCCTTTGTTAAGGATTTTCAAGGCCTTTCGGCTGAAGCTGAAAGAAGTTAGATGCCCTTTGTAAGCTGACAAAGTCAGCAGTCTGTAGTTGGTATTATTATTTTTTAATTCATATGTATTTATTGGTATGAGAGAGAAAAAGAAAATACTACTGTCTACGACTTTACTCCCCAAACACCTACAACATCCAGGGCTGGAGTGAAGCCAAGAGCCAGAAACGAATCCAGGACTCCGACGTGGTGGCAGTCTCCAGGCTCATCGCTGCTATCTGGCAGTGCACTTCCTGCACTGGCAGGAAGCTGGCGTCCCAAGCAGAGTTGGGAACTGAACCCAGGCGCTCCGGGATGGCACACAGGCATCCCAACTGGCATCGTCACCCTGGGCCAAATTCCCGATCCAGATCTGAGTTCAGAGCTAGTTCACAACTAGCCCTCCTGCCCTCTTAACCAACGGCTTCTCCACCACCTACCCTTCCATGTCTAACATGTTACCAACAGTAGCTGCCACTGCTAAGGCCCTGCACGCCAGGCTTCACTCTGAGTGCCTCATAGGCATTGATCCACTGACTCCTCACTATAGCAAATGCAGCAGACAACAGCACGTTATTTCTTTACAGACAAACTAACTCAAAAAGACGAAATATTAAGCAGATGCCTACAGACACAGCCAGAAACGGAATCAGCCACCCAGACTTTAAGCTTTCAAAGTGACCGCCTCTTTCCGTGATGTGGTTTTGCACCTCTCATCTGCTCCATCTTGATACGTGAATGGTCCCTTCTTCTACAACTTAAAATTCGGGAAAACTTCAGATCAGAATCATTTGTCCGCTCTTTCAACTTGACATTACCAATTAAGGCTAATGTGATGAAAATGAGGTCTTAGAGCTGCTTAGAGCAGCCTTCCACCAAAAATAAAACTGTCCCTAGAGCAATTTTTAGATGTTTTGTTTCATGTGTTTTTTTCGCCCACACAATTCCAGCCAACACACACAGTTCCTTGATGCAACCATGTGGTTCTGGAAACTTCCCTTATCTGAAGTTCAGAAGGTACACAGCCATGAATCCTGGAACCACTCTCTGCTCTGGTGAATTAAGATCAGACTGACCTCTGAGGTTATCAAAACATGGATTTGAGAAGTCACTGAGAATAATACTCTTTTATTTTACCTTTCCAAGTCACAGAACTCCACAGGCCTGGGCCATCTGGTTCTTCCACACAATGGTAATAGTTCTAATAGCTGTCCAGGGCTTTTGCTGCCTAAGTGAGAAGATGAGTCAACGGCACAGTGTAAAACCTGAAAGTGATTTGATAACTGCAAGTCCACATGCTGCGGATCTGTTACAAAGTCAAGGTTGTTTAAAATAAAAGACAACCTCACACAACACTTAGAGCAAACCAAGCGAGCCATTTCACATTTTAAGGCAATTGCATGAGTTAACCACACTCTGTAGACTGGGCTAATTCATCAACATAAGGCCTTTCTCTGTGTGTTGTGCCAAACTACACAGAAGAGGGGGGAAATAAACTTGCATTTTCACGGAAAATGGTCTCCGCCAATCCTCCCACTGCCTCTGGGTTAGGCCAGTATTTGGGCCGATAGGGTGTGAGTCTTACCATCTGCTAACAAGGCTGCATTTGCTAACGAGCGAATGATACTCTGGGAAACAGCTGGAAACAAAGCCTGACTTGTTTCAACCAGTTGATGTAACTGAATCTAAAGAAACAGCCTAAAAGTTTGCATCTTTCCAAAGTAACTTCAAATTGCATCCTAGCTCACTTTTTTATTTCCAACTACTTCTTAAGAACACATTAGACAGCCTATAAGGCACAAATCTGAAATTTACTTTAACACTAGCACTTCCAAAAACTGCAGATAAACTGCAAATCCAACTCATATTACACTTCTGTGTTTTTTTATACTCTTTTTAACATCAAGTCCACTGAAAATTCGTCAACCAGATTGGTCTCCAAATTGAATGATATTTTCAAAACGCCTGTATGATTATTAAAAATTACCTTTGCAAATCTATTCTTGTATAAACTCAATAAGCTCAACCCTTCAATATATTAGTGTCAGAATTAATTTCCAGTGTGCATCATGATATAAATTCACTCTGCCATTAACTATGTATTTTTAATGGACACTCTGCACACAATATATTTGACTGGGATAAATTTGAGGCTGTCTCGATAAAAATGACATTGTGTTTTAATGTCATATAAAAGTTTAACTATATGAACAAGCAAAAAGTTATTCTTGTATATTGAAGGGGAGTGCAACTAAAAATATGTAATGGATATTCACTATTACTTTTATCACCTCAGTAAAGTATCCACAAATATTTTATTTCCTTAGCAGTCTTCAAAAGCTAATGAAAGAAAAAAAATAATAACAGAAAGATATAAAGGCTATATACATGTTGGGCATTGTGATTTAGCAAGTTGATTCGCACTTGGACCACCTGCATCCCAAATAAGAGTGCCTGGGATTGGAACTTCTCTGCTTGCAGGCCAGCCTCCTGCTAACGCGCCTCGGAGGAAGCAGATAATTCCTCTAATACTTGTTGTATACTACTCGGATGGGAAACTGGGATGGAATTCCTGCCTCCTGATTTCAGCTTGGCCCGGCCCTGGCTGTTAGAGGCATTTGAGGAGTTAAACCAGCAGATGGAAGATCTCCTTTTTTCCCCCCTCTTTATCCCTGCCCTTCTGGCTTTCAAATAAATGAAAATGAACAAACTTTAAAAAAAAAAAAGATGCAATAACTATCACGTTAGCCAAGAAGACAGGAAACCCAGGGTCATGGTTCTGTTTTTGTAGTTATCTGACTTTGGGGATGTGTCATCATTTCTCAGCCCTTTAGCTGTCCCTCCTGCAAAAGGCAAATGCTTTCCAAAAATTTCTGAGTTCTGTTTTAACTGGACCATGCTACCTGTTGAGCACTCCGTCAGATCCCATAATTATGAGCCCCTTGGGCTCTGTATCTTCTATTTCCTGTCTATGAGGGTCTGGGTATAGAAGCACCTGGTGCGGACAAGGGCACCAGAAGCACAAGTCATGACCTGTGATTTAACATCAGAAACCAAGACATAAAATGCAAAACCTGAGGATGATTTTCACTGTCCTGAGCAGTGTTCCCTCTCAGTTTCCAGTGTGATGAAACAGAGATGGGAAGGCAGATAGCTAATGAGCCACAAGCAGCTAAGGACTCCCAGCACTCGAGCTGCATAAATGGCCCAGCTGATTCAACAGGGTGAAGGCTCGACACACCCACTCCTCATCAGGCACCTAAGACTCACTTTATATCATGCACCAGATGGCACGACACCTTGCTGGAGACCCCACAGGTACACTACGGACCCACCCAAAGCCTGCCTACTTGGAATATTCAACCAGGCCCTGCCCAGAGCATCACATCTTATCCTATAAAAAGGACAAGGCCAGACTAGGTGAGGGCAAGTCCCTCTCACGAGGCTGTTCCCACCAATATCAGAGTGCACTCACCCTTGGGTCTGTCAATACATCCAGCTTTCCTGCTCACCTCCCTCTACATCTTCTGGCTGCCTTCCTGCACGCGAGAAGGCAAGAAGCCAAACTATTCAGCCAGGAGTCTTCGTGATCCCAGGCCAGGGCCTCTCATCCCACAACAAAATGAGATCTTTTTAACCAAAGTGAATTCTAAAACCTCAATTAAGTCCAACATAAATTCTTCCCTGGTCGTTTATGGTTTGATGGGGGCAAATTGTAATGATCAAAGGCCAACAGTGTTGAAGCTGCCCATAGTCAAACAGGCAGGATGTAAACCCACTTCTCCCCAAGTCTCCACCCTGGATCTTCAACCGCTGTATCGCCAAACCAAAAGATGGCCAATGAGAAAATACACACACACATAGCGAGTCGGCACTGTTGAAGCACCTTCTTGGCCCCGAATCCCAGCAGGAGATGGTTTGCTGACTTGAGGAATATGATTCTTAGTAGTTTGGATTTCTCTGGTCCCTTTTCAGCACAGAGGTTTGGGAGAGGGAAGCCCATTGGTCCAGAGTTCCTCCACAGCACTTGCTCCCCTCGAATCTGTCCTGTTGGTTTCTTTGTCCTTGTGTTGGTTTTCTTACTGCAGCTCCCCTAAGCTCTTCCTGGCCAAGGAGGAATGGCCTTTTAGATATTACTAACTGGCAGTTCAAATCCACATTCAGTGAGGCCAAGACTGCTGATCAACCCCCATGGGATGCCCCCTCCTCCCTAGCAGTTAAGACATGGCCTTGTGACAAAGTTCTTGCCTAAAGTGCATCAGTGAAAGTGAAGTGTTGGAGAAACCGGATTTCCTAACAATCAAGGAAAGACAGCCATCCCCTCTCCCACCAGGGCGCTTTTCCCCCTTCTGGCCTCATGAGGCTAGATACAGGCAGGGATGCCACATTGTAACCAAAGACGACAGCATGAAAACCCTAGAGATGTGTAATGATGAGAGATACAAGGACTAGGTTTCGCTGGCACTGTAGACAGCCAGGCTCAGTTTGTGAAAGAGGAAACAAATAGCCTGTTTCTTGACATCACACCCTGAATCATGCCTCTTATACTGGTAGGTGACGTGAGGACTAGCTGATAGAGCTGCAAATCACTGAACTCAGAGCACCGTGCTTAAATAGCCACCCTAGGGACAGAACGTTCACGCCGCTTCATAGAACCAACACATGAGGCACCATGCCAAACATGCACCCTCAAGATATTTGTACAGCTATCAGACTTTCACTTTTTCTGCCTACTTATGAATCCTTGATTAGGTACTTTCCTTACACACACACACACACACACACACACACACACACACACATACACACAGGGAACAGCCTGTAGAAAACCTTGATGCTTTCATTTTGTAAACCTGTACCATCTTTCTTAACCTAAACATCAAGCAGCAAGAGGTCATTTTCAAATGATGTATTCATTCCCTTGATCAATATTTTACGTATGCTTGCAAATCCAGGGACTCACTTGAATAGGACAAGGTCTCAGACTCCCAGGAGTCTCGACAATTGAGTGCCTTGGTCAGGAAGCAACAAAAATCACATTAAGAAATCATCCCAGCGGCCAGTGCTGTGGCATAGCAGGTAAAAGCTGCAGCCCGCAGTGAAACCATCACATATGGGCACTGGTTTGAATCCCAGTTGCTCCACTTCTGATCCAGCTCCCTCTCATGTGAAGCTCCTGGTGCCTGGCTTCGAACCAGCCTAGCTCTGGCCAGAGCAGCCCAGCTGACTGTATCCTGACTCCATGCTATACATCAGGAAGCAGACTGTACTGTCTGATGTATTTTAACAAGTCCATACAAACCTGTAATAACGCTCTTTCAGGTAACAGCGCAACGTCGCATTCTGGAAAGTCCCCTAACAAAGAGGCTTCAGACGAACTTAATTCTGGCGAACTGGTTCTTTCATCGTTGATTTTCAATTTCAATCTACTTTTCCATCTTCTCAGCTGCCGTTCGTGTTTTAATATCTGCGATGAAAATCATTTACGAACTCCATGAGACCTCGGGGATCTGGGAGATAACGCAGTCAAAGCACAGGGCTTGACTCAATGACAGATTACAGTCCCACACCACTGCCTGAATTCAGTGTCTTTTCTCCCAGTGGTCACAGGGTATTGCCACAGCAGCCACCACACAGATTTCAGCATGTCTCCTTCTACACAGAGAGGATGCCCACACACACACACAAAAAAAAATCTATGTCCTGGTAAGGGTGGGATTTGTACCTGGACCACAGAAAGAAGGCGGTTAGCACAGAACAGGAGTCAGAGAATTCTATGGAAACTCACCCAGCTTCTTGCTGTAAATTCCTGTTTTAACTTTTGATAGATTCCTGGACACTCTAAAGAATATGCTCTAAGGGTAAGCAAGTGTTTTACCACCACCCCACATACCCACAGACATACACATATAGGCAGATACTTCAAAAAGTTTGGAAAATAAAATTGAGATCAATTTATTTGCATGGAAAGTTTTTAACATACATACATATAAGGTATCTTCAAAAAGCACATGGAAAAGGCATATAATTTTAAAAATCATGTGTACATCTCAAAAATTGTCTGTGCCCAAATAAACTTCTCTCTTAGCTTTGTTTTCTACAAAATTTTAAGCACTTTATATACACATATACAAGTATGTCCAGGTACCCTCCAGACCTAACGGCCAACAGGTTCCCGCAGGACCAGAACCACTGACAACCCACTGTGTCAGGACAGCTGGCATCTTCCTAATTACAGGCACTGCTCGACCCACGCGTGGGAGAAAGGCTGTGGAGGCAGTGGAGCAGCCACAGCACGGGATCACAGGGGGTGGAGAGCAACACGCTGTTACGCTCGATCCTACAAGTTACCCCAAACATTCTAGAACAACACAAAGTGATAACATTCGGATAGCTAAGTGGCTTCCTTGAATTCTGTTTATCAACTGCTTTAATTTCTAGGGGATATATCTGGTAAGACTAATCCTTTAGGTTGGTAATTTTTAAAAAAAAAAAACACTTGACATTAAGCAATTTATTGGACACTGAAAAGGGATAGTAATGTAACTTTATCTAGAAAAAAGTTTATTCAATCTTTATCATTTATTTCTCCATTATATCAGTTCACTTTTCATATAATATCTACCTATCCATCAAAATATTCCTTCAACAAGATTCTTAGTTTCTTTATCAATATGTTTAAAAAATAGATTTTCTCTTGATGTTCATAATTCAAATGAAATAATTAAAATTCTTAAGAAATATTCAGGGTGGCTGAGGTAAAATTTAAATTATTAAGTAAAAGAACAAAGCCCCTGCCCCACCCCACCCCCCCAAAAAAGTACTTCATAATCGGGATTTTAGTATTTCCCACACGTGGCATCATTATCTGAGACAGCATGATTATAACTAGAAAATCCAAATTTTTTTAAAAATTAAGTTCATGAAATATACAATACCAGCTCATCTTCTCTCTTCTTAGCCTTGTGTCTTGCTTTATCCCGCCAGTTTCTTAGGATAACTTTTAGCTTGTGACAATACAGCAGCTGTTGAACCCGCAGGAGTACTTCTAAAGGAAATAACATTAGATTGCTGATGTCAAAACTATTTCTAAACATAGTGATTTGATATTCTATCATATTTATAATGAACCAATATTGTGTCTGATCATCTTTGGGGTTTTCTGCTTGTATTTCTAAAAAATCTATTTACTTGAAACCCACAGTTACATAGAGAGAGGGAGAGACAAAGAGATCTTCTGTCTGCTGATTCTGTCCCCATGCGGCCACAACAGGCAAGGATGAACCAAGTGGAAGCCAGGAGCCAAGAGCTTCAACCAGATCCCTCACACTTGGGTAGGGCCCAAGTTCTTAGGCTGTCTGTCTTCTGGTGTTTATCCCAGGCTGTTAGCAGGGAGCCGGATCAGAAGTGGAGCATCAGGAATGTGAACTAATACCCTTCGGGGATGCCAGTGTCACAGGCAGCATGATTTACCCCCTGTACCACAACATCAGCCCCAGTCTTTTGATTTCATTATATCTGAAATTCATTACTGCTTTGAAAATATTTTCCAGAATAACAGAAAGAGAGAACAAAACAGAGAAAGAGAGATCTTCCAGCCACTGGTTCATTCCCCAATGCCGGCCAACGGCCAAGGCTGAATCAGGTCACAGACGGAGAGCCATCCAGATGTGCCCCAGGGTGGCATGAACTCAAGCACGTGAACCATCATGCACGGCTTCCCAGAGACACTAACTGGAAGCTGAATAGAAAGCAAAAAAATAGTCGAGAGCCGAACCAACGGTCCAATTCGTGGTTTCACCCACTGTGCCACAACACCCATCCCAGCAGCCAACGACTTTGGATAGCACGAGATAGGACACCTGTAACTTTACTTGTAAAACATCCCCTTTGCCCACAGATGTTAACCTGTAACAGATGCAAGAGAAATCCCACAACCTATATAATTTTTTAAAACAAATCTACTTGGCATCAAGTCAGAATTTCCAAACTGACTCATAAGAAATACAATCATGGGGCTGTATTCAGGTCCAGCGCCTTGGAATGGAATTGTATGCTCCATTGTTTAACGGGTTCCTTATATGACTTCTCCCGACCACTGCTCACATACTTGGGCCAGAAAGGATGACTAAAGCAGGCCGGGAAAACCACTCACTGAAAGCAGTGGCTTCGTAGCCGCAGCCAACTGTGTCCTCTGGGAAACAGATACCCAGTACTGGTAGTAGCCATTGCTTAGTCTTCGGTTCGTTCTGTTTTCTCAAAAGAAGCAGGATATCTGGATTTTACATGGATTCTGCTGACGCTCACACTTTGGGAACAAATTGTTTTTAGATTTTTTTTTTCTTTTAAATACCGTGCAATTAGGGGTCGCACCTTAAACCACTGCTGGCAATGCCAGCAAATGCTATGAGAGTGCCGGTTTGAGTCCCAGCTGCTATGCTTCTAGTGCTGTCTACTGATCATGTGCCTGTGGACTAAAAGGAGAGGGTATCTTAGGCCTCCAGGCATCCATGTGGGAGACGCTGATGGAGATCCTGGCTCCTGGTTTCAGCCTGGTTTATTGTGGCCTTTTGGGGAATGAACCAGCAGGTGGAAATTTCTTTCTCCCCCTCTCTATGTATGTGTGTGTGCACGTGTGTGTGTATGTATGCAAACATTACACAATATTTTAATATTTATTTGAAAGGTAGAGTGTAAGAGAAAGAAAAAGTAAATAAGGAAAAAATGTATTAGGCAAATCTTAATATATATATGTGTGTGTATATATATATGCTCCTTATAGTATGTGTGTATATATACATGGACATATACATACATACATGTGCTTCTATGCCATGTAGTGGTGAAAGGTAAGAAGGGCAAGGAATAGCAGGTGGAGAATATGGAGAAGGAGTGACAGAATGGCATCCTGGGCAAAAGAAAGCAGAAGGGGGAGATGTGAGGAGAGAGCTTTGGCAGATTTACGGGGTCAGGCTACAGGAGAGGAAGGGACAGGGTGACAGAGACAACAACAAAACGTGTGAGAGATGGAGTCAGGGAGCAACGGAGAGGAAGGCCCGGAAAGAAGGAAAGGAAAAGTGAGACACACAGGAAGGAGGAAGCAACGGCTGCACAGCAAGGCCCAGATGGTGAGCAGCAGTAGAAAGAACCCAGCCACACAGAGCAAAACACATCGGCAGAGAGGCCGACCCCATGTCCAGGCAACCGCGTCCATGGTCATCACCGACCAGTCCAACCTCAGGAGATTCTAGTTAGCCAGTTAAGCAGTTCTGAACTTGTCTGATGCAAACATCTCTGGAGGGACCGCTTTGTCTGAGATGCAGACCAACTGGAGTCTCTGGCTTGCCACTGCCATAAATCAGTGATTGAGCCGCTGCAAGTCTGAGCAAAAGGCTGTAGCTCTTGGTCCCCGCCATAAAATCACACACACACACTGTGCACCCACTGCAACCACCAGGTCTTAAATCAGAGAGAGTGATATTCTTTCTGTTTCTTCATGTATTTATTACATAAAAGATTTGCAAGGAAGATAGGGCTCTCTATGACACCAGCTAATCTTGGTAGATATCCGCAATATATTAGCTGTGCATTATGTAAAAATGAAGCTGACGGTGGCTACCCACTCATATTTACACATAACATACATGGAAACACGTGTCACATTTGATTTTAAATATGCCAGCTTTCTATTCCAATAAAATGCATTTTTAAAAGTTGATATGAGACTTGCAATCTGGCTCCCTGCTAATGCACCTGGGAAAGCAGAGGAGGATGGTCCAAGCCCTTAGGCACCTGTGCCCATGTGAAGGACATACGATGCTCCAGTCTCCCAGCTTAAGACTAGCCCAGCTCCAGCTGTTGCAGCCATTTGGGGAATGAATCAGCAGACAGGAGATCTCTCCCCTCTTTCAAATAAATAAATAGTTTATAATTACATGAAAGATAAAACTAGGGAATTCCTTTCCACTGATTGACTCCTGATGTCAGCAATGGAGCTGGGCTGGACAGAAGCAGAGTTTGCCACTCAGTCCAGGTCTCAGCCACGGGTTGCAGTAACTCAACTACTCTGAAGCACTATCACTACCTCCCAGATTCTAAACCAGCAAGAAGAGTTTGGAACTAGACAGGGGAGTTCAGGTACTCCAATATGGGATGCAGGCATCTTAATTGGCCATTCAATTCCTAGGTTGTAAAAGCAAATATTGGAGCTGGGCATGGTAGCCTAGCAGCTAAAGTCCTCGCCTTGCATGCACCGGGATCCCATTTGGGCGCCGGTTCTAATCCCGAGCAACCCTGTTTCCCATCCAGCTCCCTGCTTGAGGCCTGGGAAAACAGTCGAAGACAGTCCAAACCGTTGGGGCCCTGAACCCGCATGGGAGACCTGGAAAAAAGTTCCTGGTTCCTGGCTCCTGGCTCCTGGCTCCTGGCTCCTGGCTCCTGGCTTCGGATCAGCACAGCTCCAGCCATTGCGGCCACTTGGGGAGTGAATCATCAGACAGAAGCTCTTCCTCTCTGTCTCTCCTCCTCTCTATATATCTGACTTTGCAATAAAAATAAATAAATCTTTTTTAAAAACACTGCTATATTTCAAATTAACAGCTTGACTTTAACTTCTAGACAACTGCCTAAACACAAAAATAATACAGGCAAAGGAACACAAAACTGCCATATAAGGATCTACCTTTAAGTTTTCTTCTTTGATTTTCTACAAAAACATGCCAGGAAAACAATGTAGATTTCTGAAGCTTGCAATTATAATGTGCTATTGCTTTTTCCATCTTTTCAGCCAGGATTTCATCTTCATTCACATGAGGTATGGCTATATCCCTCCAAATGCTCCAGGCAGAAGGTAAGAAAAAGAACGCGTTTATCTCAGGGCAACACGTTGGCAAAGCAATTGAAGATACATAATAAAGTGGCACTTCTTTTAGCCCTTCAAAAACTCCTACAAATTGCATTTGGTCTGCCACATCTCTGACAGTCACCCAGGAAGATGCTGATGCAACCGTCTTATTTCTTTTTGGTTAAGAAAAAGAAATCACCAGATGAGGTCATGCTGTCATAACCTCAATCTATCGAAAGAATCACCCTCATCATTGTTGAAAGCAGAAAAAAAGGGGGAAATCTAAAAGGAACACAAGACTGGCCCCAAGAACTTGGGATAAGTGGACTATAAGCCTTACACACAGCCATACTGTGAAGTAAGACAGAACAGGTTTAACCAGGCGAGAGCTGATTATATTGAAAGGAAGTACATAATTTGAAATGGATGTAGATTTTTAAAAAATGAAGTCGATACGATTGGCCAAACTTTTTGCCCCTATGGGTTAGATCAAGAATTTTAAACCAATAGAGGAGTAAATAATATAGTAAGACCATATTCTCTTGACCCCTACCCACCCCAAATCAAAAAAAAAAAAATCTGATTCTTACCAGAAGTGAGTTTTTACTAAATTTCTAGTGTAAAAGGTACACGCTTTTATCATCAGTTCTGGAGTCACCTAAAATAAATAATTGAAAAAGAGTCAGATGGATTGCCTTGCTCTGCTCTTGCAGCGCCTGGGCACCTTGTTCCACACTTGCATGGTGCCCAGGCATCCTCCCAGGCACTTGTGCGGGGGGCGGGGGGCAGAGACTTGTGCAGGGTTGGGGATGGTGGGCACCAGAGCAGAGAGAGCCCGGGGGCTCCCACTCGTATTTGGGTCCAAGGTGGGTGAAGGGGAGGGCGTGCTAGAGCACTCGGCTGGCATGCTGCCTGTGTTGGAGGACTGGACATGAGGATTAGCTAATATGCCTAAGTCCTGGCTGGATAGAAAGGTAGGGTCCAAGGCTGGCACATACGCCAGGAGATGGGATCTCGGGTCCTAGGTGGGCAGGCAAAGCTTCACACCAGCAGGCCACCCCACCAAAAGACCGGGCTGGGGAACCCATGTGCTCACTGGCACCAGGGCTGTGGCTAGATCAGGGAAGGGGTTATGGGATGTATGGGAGAGGGGACCCCTGAAGGAGTATGTTACAGGTGAGGAATGACTTTTGGGGGACTTCTGCCAACAAGGCCACTCTACTTGCAGGTAAGTGAGGGGGCGCTGAGGCCAAGCAGTTTGGAGGAGGGACACTAGAGGACTTCCTAGGTCAGACTGATGCACCTGCCCACATGGGAGACCTGAGCTGGGCTAGTTAACATCAACCACCAATCACCACTCACCTCCACACACTAGAGTTGGGGTTGGGGGCAGGGGTCACCCCTATGGGACTGCCATACCAACTGTTTGCTCAAGAGCTGAAGCGGGGTTAAGGGCTGAGCTAGGCATGACCATGCAACCCCCGACACTCATGGGTACTGGGGTGGGGAACAGGGTAGGTTGGCCCAGGTTGTAGCACCGCAGGCACATCCAAGAATAAGGTGCAGAGTGGGTCAGACCACAACATCCAACAGCATACACAGAGGCCAAGATGGAGGGGGAAGACTTCATTGGATACAGGACTAGCACCTGCTGGCACATATGAGATATGGGTCTGGGAGTGGGCCTGTAGAGAAGCTTGGAGAATTCTCCTGGTGAGCAAAGGCCAAGATGGGGATCAGCTCTGCCGGCTGGGTCAGAGCAACCAAGCATGCACAAGATCTGTGGCTGGGAGCAGGCCCGGTCAGGGAGTTAAGGGGGACACTCTGGCTGGGTTGTGGTCCCCACTGGTAAGCATAAAAGCCAGAATGTGGGCAGGCGAACTGGGTTAGACATGACTGCATTATGCCTCAGCATGGATGTGGACTGGATCTGGGGTGTGCCAGACTGGGCTAAATTCCAGCACCCACTGGTGCTCATAAGAACTAGGGTGGATGTAAGACAGGCTGGGCTAGATCTCTGCACCTGCTGAACCACAATAGCTTGATCTGGAGGTGGACCAGGTGTGGCTGGGCTGTAGCACCCAATAGTAAGAACCTGAATGGGTGCGGGCCGGTCGGGCAAGGTTGCAGTACCTGCCAGGGCAGAAAGTAGGCCAATTCAGGCTGAGCCAAGCACTCACCTGTGTGCACAAAATCTGCCACTGGGAGGTGAGCCAGAGTGAGTGCAGGCTGATCAGGCCTTGCCACAGCACCAAAATCAAGTACTAGGAATGCAGGCACGACCTGTCAAGCCAGACTGCAGCACCCCCCGGAAAGTGCAAGATCCAGAGCCGAGAGTGGGTCTAGCAGGGAAACTATGAGGACCCCTCTGATGGGTTGCAGCTCCCACCAGTGAGCATGAGAACCAAGGCTGGGGTGTGTACCTGGCTGGACAGGCAGAAGCACTGCCAGCTGCTGGGAAGTGGGGTTGGTTAGACTGAGGGTCACTCCTACTGGGGCTGTAATTCCTGCTGGTATACATAAAGGTTGAGTGTGTGGTAGGCAGAGTTGAGCTGGGCCACGGCATCCATTAGTTTGCATAAGAGATGGAGCTGTAGACAAAACTGACCCAGCAACTGCAACCACCAGCGTGTGTGTAAGCTGACACAGGTGATGGACTGAGCCTGACCGGATGGCACACCCAGGAGTCAAACGAGGTTTCTTTGGAGACCTTCTCAACTGAACTGACGGGCTCAAAACTCCAAACAAGAATGCAGGGTCTGTGGGCTGACTGTGGAGTGCACATGCCAGAACTGGGCCTCCTTAGTTGCTTAGTGGACGGCATGCCCAGATGCACATGGCGGACATGACAACCAGTTCATTGAGGCCTGGAGATGATGACTAGTATCATGGAGGGCAGGACAAATTGGATAAGTCTCCCAGTCAAGCACTGAGAGCAAGTATCTGGGCCAGTGAAGATTCTAAGGTGGACTATGTCCGCCAGTGGATCTTGGAAGGATTTCCTCATCCTTGGAGCAATGAAATTCAACAGCATTCCAGAACTACTGAAACAACTTAACAGTACACTTGGAACATGCTCCACATTGGGGACCATTCCGTAGCATGTTATTTAACTTCACGGTGTTGGTAATTCCTTTTCTTCTTCCTGTTGTTGATTTTGGTTTGTGGCTTTTCCTTGAAGGGGATATATAGTAACTGTGTCATGGAGACTGGCATCTTGGGCAGGAGCAGGTGCAAAGGCCTGGGGCATGAGTTGAACCAGGCATTAGGGCTCTCAGAAAAGCCAGGAGGGCAGCTTCTGCACCTCTCTTACAGATTCAGGACAGACACACCCAGGGAACCTGGGGGGCGGGGGGCTCACTAACAGCCTTGGGATTCCCAGAAGCAACTGCGTGGAACTTTTTAAAAAGATCTATTTTATTTGTGATTATTATTTTTATTGGAAAGTCGGGTTTACAGAGAGAAGGAGGGGGGAAAAAAAGCAGCACACAATTATTTTCTTAAACTGCATTTGATATTCTTCTCTCGGATAACTCAAGGTACAGATATTCTGAAACCATCACGAGACGCTAAAACAGCTATAGGATTCAACTAGGAAGCCATCGGATTAGTGTCCATACCCGGGCTACAGATTTGTAATCCACAAGATTCGCCAAAAGTGAGTCCACTGGACTGGGAGTGTCACCCTGATACAATGTGCTAGAAAGAACTCCACACCCCAGGCAGGATTCCTGGCAGCAAGGAACAAAGGGGGGGCGGGGAGGGGGGTGCGCGGGGGTGATGGGGTGGGAAGCTGAGTGGAATCAAGGCTCTTGATGTAATTCCCAGCTTGCAGGAAATACAGGAAACAGAGTTAGTAAAATGACACCAGAGGAAGCGAGGAGAATGTGGGACGTGTTACCGAACAAAGGGTCTATTTCCTTCAAGAAAGAAGTGACTTGGGGGGTGTGGGGGAGAAAGAAAAAAAAAAGGAGAAATGTTGTCTATCACAGCGATATTAGGTAAGGGACAACCAACACTCTAGACATTCTGATTCGAACAGAATAAATTTTCTAGGCTATTTTTAAGGCAACTGGGGAAACTCCAACATGGAATATAAATGTGGGCATAATTAGCACTAGATGATATTCAGTAATCACTGCTTTTCATTATGTCAGACAATAGTCCTGTGTTTGTTTTCTCAAAAAAAAAAAGTCACTTCCTCGCAGAGATACACACTTAAGTATTTAATAATAAAATAATACGGTTTCTGGATTTGCTTTCGACTAGTCCAAAAACAGCAGGAAGTAGAACAAATCTGCAAAGATTGGCAAAATGCTGCTTATTGTTCAAGCTGGATGTACTTCTGGGTTGTATTTAAAGTTTGCCACAATAAAAGAATCTTTTTTTAAAGCCTTGTATATGCCTTCTTTCACAATTACTGACCGGGTCCATCTGGAGATTTCATTTCCTACAAAATGCACCAAGTCTGTGGAGCCAGTCCCCCCGCCCCCTTACAATTAAAAGGTCTTTCTTTTCACTATTAAAACAGTCCCGACTCTTAGTGGTTACTCTGTCTTCCTGTTTCTTGTATTCACTCTTCTCTCAGAAAAATTTTTATGTTTTATATGTACACAAGACCTAGTACGAAACTTGATAAAATCTTGCAAAGAAATCTCAGAAGTCCACGGGGAATCAGAATTGGTCCTGGGCCCAGCAAGATGACCTAGCGGCTAAAGTCCTCGCCTTGCATGCACCGGGATTCCTATGGGCGCCGGTTCTAATCTCTGCTTCCCATCCAGCTCCCTGCCTGTGGTCTGGAAAAACAGTCGAGGATGGCCCAAAGCCTTGGGACCCTGCACCTGTAAGGGAGACCCAGAAGAGGCTCCTGGCTACTGGCTTCGGATCAGTTCAGCTCCAGCCATTGGGGCCGCTTAGGGAGCGGATCAACGGACAGAAGATCTTCCTCCCTGACTCTCCTCCTCTCTGTATATCTGACTTTGCAATAAAAATAAAATAAAATCTTTTTAAAAAAAAAAATATTAAAGAAAAAAAAAAAAAAGAATCGGTCCCAACATTTGAAATATTTTACTGGAGCAGACATTTGCCTGACAGTTACGATGCTGCCTGGGGCGCCCATGTGCTACAGTCTGAGTGTTCCTCCCTAGAGCTTCCACACCACACAAAGCAGTGATGGCCTCAGCGACTGGGATCCTGCACACCCGCCTAGGAGACCTCAATTGTTTTCTGACTCCTTTCTTCCGCCCCATCTAAGGCAAGCATTTGAGGAGGCAGCAACAAATGGAAGCTATCTGATGCTCTTCCAAAAAAAAAAATAATAATAACAAATAAAACTTTTTTTTCACTGACACATGAAAAATCCCTCTTAGTGCAAGTTGAGCCTATATAGGAAACTGCATAGGAAAGGGGAGGAAAAAGTAAAGCTAATATTGATCTAGTTCGCTATATTTAAAATATCAGAAACATTGAGAACTACTGCATTTTACTTCTTGGAAGCTGGACCACAAGCAGAACTGGTTGAGACACAAACCAGGGTCCATAAAGGATGCCAGCTTTAATCACTCTGCCACAGTGCCAGCCTCTAATGTTTCACTTTGTATATCTCTACATCAGTGGTCCTCAAACATGTTAGACCTTTTAGCAATGGTCCTTGAATGGTATACAAGTGAGAAAATAACAAAAGATAAACCATTCCAGGAGTGTAGGGGTGGAGAAGGGGTCCGGAATTCTTAACTCCTGAGGCTGACCCAGAGCAGATGACACATCCGTGGCTGACAAAGCTGGTCATTACTCCAGACGCCACAAGCCAAGACCAACAAGGACTGGACGAGGAGGACTTGCCCAGCAGCTGGGCAAGCTGCTTCCACCCGACTCCAGGCTTGGCAGACCCATCCGAACCCTCTGTCATTTCGCTGTCACAGACCACAGACTGGGACCCTGTGTTCCTTTCCATCCTTTCTTCCACACAGATCCAGCAGTTTCCGGTTCTCAGCATGCACTTTGAACATGGCTCTGAGTCGGCTTCTCATTGCTCAATTTCCAGTGGTGGTGCTCAGGCCCTGCCCGGGCTTCCCCACATCGAGCCCTGGGTTGGAGATGGGTCACTCAGAGCCTCTCACACGCATCCTGCTGGTGCACGTGTGTCTCTCCTTGCACGCTGCTGGCTAGGTTAACTTTCTTGTCTATTTTTGTGCTAGAAGTTCTCAAGTCCTACACTACTACCTGGTTCTCTTTAAAGGATCCAAAGCAGCAGCAGCTACAGAGGGTTGACTTAAAATATATATATATATATATATTTTTTTTTATTGCAAAAGCAGATTTACAGAGCAAAGGAGAGACAGAGAGAAAGACCTTCCATCCCTTGGTTCACTCCCCAAGTGGCTGCAATAGCCAGATCTGAGCCAATCCAAAGTCAGGAGCCAGCAACTTCTTCTGGGTCTCCCATGCAGGTGCAGGGTCCCAAGGCTTTGGGCCGTCCTCTATTGCTTTCCCAGGCCACAGGCAGGGAGCAGGATGGGAAGCGGGACTGCTGGGATTAGAACCGGTGCCCATATGGGATCCCAGCCCATGCAAAGTGAGGACTTCAGTTACTGGGCTGCCACCATGCCGGGACTCCGAGCTGACTTTTATGTTTGAACTCGCTCTTTCTTCCTTTCTTATTTTCCTTTCATGTTAATAAAATAATTTTTTAAAACTAAATACAGTGTCCATAAAGCTGTTTTGACATTATAAATAAGCATGAGAGGAAAAAGGGTAAAGATCTTATAAGCAAGGGCAAGTGCTTCTTGGGAATTTGAGGAGGTTTCGGCCGGTGTGACTGTGTGTGTACGCGTGTGACTGTGTGTGTGTGTGTGTGTGTGTGTGACATTCCTTCACTTTCCTAGGTGCATGCAATTCCAAAAACAGATGTTACATCTCCTATCAAATCTAAAATCTATCTGGGGAACTTAGTTAACACACATAGTTTAGAAATATGTTTAAATTAACTTATATATAAATTATATATATAAACATACATATTTTAGAAATGTACAGTGACTAATAATTACCAACTGATCATCCAATCCGAAAAGTTGTTCCAAGTAAGTTTCGGATAATCTTTGGATTTTTGGTCTCATGGCTGGATCAATGCACTCATCCCTTTAATAAAACCATAAAACAAGGTCAAAAAAGAATGTCACATCCTAGTACCCAGCTCCATAATTGCATCACTTGTTCCTTTTTGTTTGTTTTAAACATTTATTATTTTTATTTGAAAGGCAGAGTTACAGAGAAAAGAGAGACAAAGAGAGAGGTCCTCTATCCACTGGTTCACTCCCCCAAACAGTCCAAATATCCAGACCAGAGCTGTTCTGAAGCTGGGAGCCATGCCAGGAGCCAGGAGACTCTTCTGGGTCTCCCACATGGGTGCAAGGATCCAAGCACTTGGACCATACTCCACTGTTCTCCCAGTCTGTAAGCAGGGAGCTGGATAGGAAATGGAGCAGCCAGGAACGGAACTAGGGCCCAAATGAGACGCCTTAGAACAGAAGATTAGCTTGCTATGCTACAGCACTGTCCCAAAACACTGGTTCTAGCAGGTGGAGAAGTCAGGGGTGGAAAGGAAGGGGTATCCCTTTAATATATAGTAGACACAGTCACCTGCAAGGCTTTTCTTTTTTTAAAAAAAAAAAATTAGTTTTTTTATTGGAAAGGCAGATATACAGAGAGGAGAGACAGAGAGGAAGATCTTCCGTCCAATGATTCACTCCCTAAGTGAGCGCAACGGCCGATACTATGCCAATCCGAAGCCAGGAGCCTCTTCCGGGTCTCCCACGCGGGTGCAGGTTCCCAAAGCTTTGGGCCGTCCTCGACTGCTTTCCCAGGCCACAGGCAGGGAGCTGGAAGGGAAGCGGGGCCACCGGGATTAGAACCGGCGCCCATATGGGATCCTGGGCGTGCAAGGCGAGGACCTTAACCACTTGCGCCACTGCGCCGGGCCCGAGGCTTTTCAATGCATGTCCCTGCCTCTTCCTCTACCTCAACACACACACACACACACACACACACACACACACACACACAGCTCTCACTGTTTCCTTTAAGAAACCCAAGCCTCCCTTTCCTCACTGCCATCCTGAGTCATGCAGGGAACACAGATTACCGATGAGGTCACCTGTCTATCCCAAGTTGCAAACCGGTGGACAAGTTACTCCTATTGAGGCCTCTGCACCTGAACAAGCCTATGGGTGGATTCTTTGGCCAATGTGGGTATTGGACAGCATCCAATATTGGACGGGCAAAACCTTGATCTGACCACTGCACAACGAAGGCTTGGCCTTTGATGGAAAACTGTAAACCTTTGGCTTCTCTCCTTACAAAGCAAACCAATACCTACCAAGCAAGGCTTTGAAGTCCATTTTGCATTATGTACATAATCATTTGCTCTAAATATTTCAGGGGGTCGTTAGGACGCATGACAAGTAGACCACATAACAGCGCCTGGGAAGAAGAGAGTTGAGAAAAAAGTCAGTATCCCTGAGTTTACGTGTTCTTACTAAGCAGAATAATGCATATGATTAAAAAGCCAAAGAACATGACAAGTTCTGAGTAGACCTGCTCTCCACAAACCCCTCTGTATTTATTCAGTGCCAATGTTTCGCTCAAGTTTACTTTTCCCTTCTCCAAAACATCTATCAACAATGGCACCCACACACACAAAGAATCATTAGACAGTATTGTGCATTAAATGACAATTAAGTTCTTTATTTACATACCATCTAATCTGAGGACATGGTTGTAATGTTTTAGCACCATGGTTTCTACCCTTATAAGTAGGAAGAACCCATATTTTAAGTTTGAAAATTCTTCTGATTCGATCACAAAAGTGAGTGAGGAAAGCCAGCTATTAAAATCTATTTGTACTGTAACATTGTGGCACAGCAGGGTGAGCCCGTCTTACAACACTGGTATGCCACATCAGAGCCCTGGCTCAAATCCCCTTTGCTCCACTTCTGATCTAACTCTCTCCTAACATACCCAAGAGAGCAATGGAAGATGCCCTAAACTTTTAGGACCCTGCTACCCAACTGAGAGACTGGAATAGAGTTCCTGATCCCTGGCTCATTTCTCTCGCTCTTTCCCTATCATTGCCATTTAGGTACAATGCTTACCAAAATCAAAACTAAACCAAACCCTACTATGCACACAAGAACTCTGAAAAATGCGTTTGCATTTACATTTCCAGCGAAACACTGTGGCAGAGTACGCATAACAAGGAAACAAATGCCTTTCTCCCCCTAAGTTAACGTTTGTACCACAGGTTAAGGAACTCAGAAGTCTACCTGCTCTCTTATTTTCCTCAATGAGGCCCCCTCCCAAAGAAGACACTGACTGCTCAAAGTATCCATGAGACACTCAGAAGCAGTGTAGACTTCTGCATGGGACACAGTGACCACCTGGCCTGCTCCCTCAGCACATCCTGGCTCCTCTTCCGGTCTCCAGTGACGTCTGGTGTGCGCAGGCTTGGCAGTGCAGACGTTTTGTTTGGCTCTTCTCCCACACTGGGCTCTCTGCTGCTGGATTTCTTCCTGATCCTGCATGGAAGGGACCAAACCAGCCCAGCCTCTGGACTCCTACAGAGCCGTTCTCCCCACCCCTGCAGGCCCAGAGTCAGCCGCACAAGCCAAGCCAGGGGCCTTTCTTTGAGACTCAGCCATTCCCACCGGCTCCACCCCACCCCACCCCCACTCCCAAAAGAGGCCAATATTTCCTAATTGGATCCTGCTTAATACAAATTCCCCTTTCCTAACATCCACGGTCTCAGCATTGCAGCCTCAGGGCTGAGAACTCCACCCTTGGAGACAATGGCAGCCCTGCCTCCCCAGCTGGCCGGATCCCAGCTGTCCACAGGCAGCCGTGGCCATCTGCAGGCCACGTGGGCTGCACCGCAGATCGCTGGTCCTCACCCTAGTCGGAAGGTAAATCTGAACGGCCCTCCATGACCTCAAGGGCCCGCAATAGTGGGTCCTGGGCAGGACCCAGTGGAAGAGCTGAGGTGTTCTCCTGCCTGGAGGCCAAGCTTCCCGGAGTTCCCTAAAGGGATCTGATGGAAAGCCCATCTGGTTCCCTGGCACTTCTCTGCCCAGGGCACTCCACCCCAGATCTCTCCACTAGTGCCATATCACAGTTCAACTTTATGGTGACTGTTTGAGAAACTCCGGTTAAAGAATCCCAGAAGTCTGCTTCTTTATATTTCCAAGTTCCATCAATAGAAAACTTTTTCCCAAAAAAAAAAAGAAAACTATCCTGCATGAGTCAAATTAAATTGAAACTCTAGAATGGGAATCAAGGACATATGGAACTAGCAGAGTTGAAATGTTCAATTTTTGCATAAGAAATCCCACTGCTCGTCTTTTACTACGGAACAAGGTAACACAGCATGAAATGTTACACATTAACAAGTGAACAGTGCCTTGGTTACATGCCAACGGGACAGCGCTGAAAACTCATCTCTTTTTTTTTTTCTACTTAGTGAAAATAAAAATCATAAAACTAGCAATTCAATCTTTATAAACGGAAGTAAAATATGTAAACTTCCCCCACGAGATGAATGCTGATCCACCAATCAGGGGTTGACAACACAGCTAGCCCTCTTGGTAAAAATGTACAGAATCCCAGACAAAAGACACCATGACTTCATTGTTCTGGGAACTGAGAACAAATACAAATGGAAAGTTACTTCAATGATGTTTTATCTAGACACACATACATGTATACACATATATATGCACATATGTCTATATATTTACATTTGAAAAAAACAGAATCATAAAAACAGATGCAGATAGAAATCTTCCATCCATTGGCTCACTCCCCAGATGGCTACAGCAGCTGGGGCTGGGCCAGGACGAAGCCAGGAGCCTAGACATCCATCCAGGTTTCCTATACGGATACAGGGACCCAAGTGTGGGCCATCTTCCACTGTTTTTCCCTGATCCTTATAGCAGGGAGCTTGGATCAAAAGTGGAACAGCCAGGACATAAACCAGCGCTCACATGGGTTGACAGCATTGCGGACGACCGCTTAACCTACTCTGCCACGATGCTGGTCCCCCCCCCCCATCCCTCCACTGCCAACCCGTCTTTCCAGGAGCAAGACTGAATTCAGAGAGTGAATCTACCAGGTTTGAATCCCAAATCTGCAATTTTGCAGAGTGTCACCTCTGTGTGATAGGTTCCTGCTGTGTCTTCTATTTCTTCAGCTCAAAGGAGATCACAGAGGTAGACACCTGGCCTAGTGTGTGAGCTGCCCATTCAGACGGTCATACCCCACATCAGAGTGTCAGAGTCAGGTGCCAGCTCCGAACCCCGACGCCGGCCCTTCTGCTAAGGTGGACCTGGGCGGCAGCAATGATGGTGGCAGGAGGAGTTGGGTTCCTGACAGCCACAGGAGATTAGGCTTGCGTTCCTGGCTTCTTGCTCTGACCCGAGAGGGAACCAGGAAATAGGAGCACACACTCTCTCTCATAAAAAGGTTAAAAATAAATAAAATAGCAAAGGTAAACCAAGTCTTAAGACTGCTATCATGAAAAGAAATTAAATGAATGACTATCAATGTAAACTTTTGGATACTGTCTAGCACAAAATGGAAACTCATAGACAACGAAAACAAGTCAGCAACATTACTTGGAATCATTCCACTACTATTATCTCCATTATTGGAAAAGACTTGGACCAAAAAAAAAAAAATTAAATATCCCTTTATTCCACTCGGAGCTTAGTATGATGAAAAAGAGACAAAAAGAAACAGCCAAGTTGAATGGAAGAAGCTGAAACGAATGTTTTTTTGGTGAAAATCCCTAGGAGAGAGAACTTGAGAGCTCAACAGTTTCAGTATAAACAAGCAATAGAACTGAGTGGACACATAAAAGCAGATGCAAGAAAACTACTAAAGCAAACCTTGTTTGTCTTTGTAGATATTGAGATAAACCTGCAAATCATGCCAGGGGCCTGAACGGTAATAGAACAAGTCACTGTTCCAAGAAGACAGAGATCCAACTGATGACGCTGAGGGGGGAACTTCCAAGTGGCAGTGAGAAGCCAGCGGGCTTACAAGTGGGGAAACAGAAAAATAAACAGAGTTCGCAGAGCACGAACCAATTTGCATGTAGTAAAGGATGAGGGCCAGGACCACTCGGTGAAGAAGCCAGAAACTTCTCCCAGGGGCTGGGCCCGGGGCCTCCGCTAGGCCCAACAGGACATCCACATCCGAACCTCAGAAGGGTCAGCCTCAGGGCCAGCGGTCAGGTGCGGCCATACACCTGCCGAGTGAGGGTCCCTCTAGGGGTTCATCTCCACACCCCGCTAGAAATGACCTTGACTTTGGATGGTATATTCTGGCTTCTGGATTTCACAGAGGGAACAAAGAAGGGTTAGGTGGTCCACAGGGTAAACCAAACAAGTCCCCGCCCTTTTGCCCAAGAGCAAGTTTCCCCAACATGCAATGACATGACAACTGTTGGCCTCCCTGTTGGCCAAGTAACTTGCTGCCTCATGGTAGCTGACTGTGCTGAAAATCTATGGAGCTTTCTCTTAAAGGTCCTTGTTAAGGCCCTGCAGGTCAGTTCAGCGGCTATAAAACCTCACCTTGCAAGTTCTGGGATCCCATATGGGGTCTGGTTGGTGATCTGGCTGCTCCACTTCCCTTCCAGCTCCCTGCCTGTGGCCTGGGAAAGCAGTCGAGGACGGCCCAAAGCCTTGGGATCCTGCACCCACCCAAGTGGAAGACCCAGAAGCGGCTCTGGATTCCTGGCTTCAGATCAGCTCAGCTCTGGCCATTGTGGTCACTTGGGGAGCAAACCTGTGAACGAAGATTTCCCTCTCTTTCTTTTTTCTCTGTTAAAAAAAGAAAGAAAACCTGCCTTTCCAATAAAAAAAAAAAAATCTTTAAACAAACAAAAAAGGACTTGTTGCCAACTTTGCAACTGGAGCCTGGGTAAGTCTCTATTCCAACTGACCAGAGAGCTACCTTCTGGCTCATCAGTGTTAAATGACATCTCCCTGATGACATTTCAGCAGCCATCTTTGAAGTGCAACGTGTGTGCTGGGACTTTCCGCATTCCTCCCCTCTGTTCCCGTCACATTCAGTCTCTTAGTCGTGTCTAGTTACACACCATTTATCCTGACTCCATAAATTCCCGGAATGCTTTCTGAAACAAGGAGACGGATTTTGGCCTTGACTGTACTTGTCCCTTTTGTCTGCAATCATACAATGTTCTTTCTCAGAAGATGAAATCAGTGTTGTTATAATAACAATACTGTGTGTGTGTGTGTGTGTGTGTGTGTGTGTGTGTGTGTGTGTGTGTGCGCAAGTTAAGGGTAAGCTTGTTGTACAAGAGCTGGTAAGGCCTTTTTTTTTTTTTCCTCGCTCTCTCTTTTTTTTTTTTTTTTTTTTAAGATTTATTCATTTCCGGACCAGGCCGCGCCGGAGGATGAAGATGGCCGGACAGGCAGCGGAAATGGAGGGGCGGCCGGCAGCAGCAGCAGCAGCAGCAGCAGCGGCGGCGGCGGCAGCGAAGGCGGCGGCGGGGTTGACGGAGGCGGCGACCCGGGCTGGAGTGCTGTGACTTCGCATGCGGTAGCGATCCGGGGTGGAGCGGCCTGAGCCGCGAGCGCGTAAGGCCGGGTGGAGAGGATGCCCCGGGAGCGGCGGGTGGCTCCCCGCGCCCAGGGCGCAGAGCCTTAGTGCTGGCGGACGGAGCGGCGCGCGCGGGCCGGCCGGACCGGGACGAGGGCGAGGGCGAGGGCGAGGGCGGCGGGGCCCGCGCCATCATGCCGTGGCTGAGCGGCGGCCGGCGGCGGCGGAGGCGGCGGGGACAGGGACAGCAGCGGGAGGCCCCCCGGGAGCCGCCGCCCTCGCCCGCGCAGGCCCCGCGGGAGCAGCCGGCGCCCCCTGCGCCCTCGGCCCCGCCGCCGGCCGCGGTTCCCTCGGTGTCTTCCGCGCCTCCGCCGCCCCGGGCCCGGGAGAGCGCACAGCTGCCGCTGCCCGCCGGCTGGGAGGAGGCGCGAGACTACGACGGCCGGGTCTTCTATATCGACCACAACACGCGCCAGACTTCGTGGATCGATCCCCGCGACCGGATAACAAAGCCATTGACCTTTGCCGACTGTGTCGGGGACGAACTTCCTTTAGGATGGGAAACTGTCTACGACAAACAGATCGGGATTTATTACATGGACCACATTAATAAGCTCACCCAGCTTGAGGACCCGAGGGAACAGTGGAGACGAGAGCAGGAGAGGATGCTCAAGGAATATTTAATTGTGGCCCAGGAGGCCCTGAATGCCAAGAAAGAAATCTACCAGATCAAGCAGCAGCGCTTCGAGCTGGCTCAGGAGGAATTCCAGCAACTGTACAAACTGTGTGAGGATGACAGCCGCTCCTATGCCAGCTCCTTCTCTGGGTATTCCACCAACACAAAGTATGACCCACACCAAATCAAAGCCGAGATTGCCAGCCGCCGGGATAGGCTTTCCAGATTAAAACGAGAGCTGACCCAGATGAAGCAAGAACTGCAGTACAAGGAAAAGGGAGTGGAGACTTTGCAAGAGATCGACCGGAAGATGTCAAGTGCGCATACCAGCTACAAACTGGATGAGGCGCAGGCCATCATGAGCGAGCTTCGCACCATCAAGAAAGCCATCAGTACAGGCGAGCGGGAACGCCGGGACCTCCTCCAAAGCCTGGCCCGGCTGACTGATGGCTTTAAGAATAGTTGCTCCATCACTGACTCGCTGCAGGATTCCCCTTCCCGTTCCGGTTTGCCTGGCGAGTCTCCCCTGCCTCCCCAGTTCTGTGATGCCGGTTCCCAGACGGATACCATCGGGGAGTTGGTCTTTGATGATAAAACGAGACTCGCAGACAGAGTCAGACTTAATTGGCAGTATGAGGAAGCCAGAAAAAGAGTCTCGCATATCCAGCAGCAGCTGGCCCAACTCGAGAACGAATCCTGGCCCGGCATGGCGGAGGCGGACAGAGATAGGCTGCAGCTCATCAAAGAGAAAGAGGCCCTGTTGCAAGAACTCCAGCGCATCATTCAACAGCGGCGTTCGGTGGAGGACGTGGCCCGGCTGGAGCAGGAGAGGAGGCGCCTGGAGGAGGAGACCCAGCGCGCTCGCGCCTCGTCTGCGCAGGGAGCCACAGAGAGGATTCTGCTGCAAGAAAAGAGGAACTGCCTACTTAGGCAGCTGGAAGAAGCTACCCGCTTAACATCGTACCTCCGGTCCCAGCTGAAAAGCCTGTCCGCCAGCACCTTGACCGTGTCTTCGGGGAGCAGTCGTGGGTCCCTGGCCTCCAGCCGAGGCTCGCTGGCCTCCAGCCGCGGCTCCCTGAGCTCCTTGAGTTTCACCGACATCTATGGCCTACCGCAGTACGAGAAGCCGGACGCCGAGAGTGGCCAACTCCTGGGCTTCCACCTGATCCCCTCTGACTCACTGGGGCGCGATGCCCCCTTGGCAGACCCACTCGGCCCTTCAGGCTTCCAGAAGCAGCGGCGGTCACTGGACACGCCCCAGTCCCTAGCATCGCTGTCTTCTCGTTCCTCCCTGTCCTCTCTGTCGCCTCCCAGCTCGCCCTTGGACACGCCCTTCCTCCCGACGTCCAGGGACTCGCCTCTGGCGCAGCTGGCAGATGCTTTTGAGGTGCCAGGCCTGGGTGCCCTGGACAGGTTACGTGCGCAAGCCTCCGCCCTGGGGGATGAGGATCTACCCAACTCGGCTTCCCTTCAGCAGCACGCATTCGCCGGGGACGGTGAAGGACCACGTGAACGAGGTCCCCAAGTGGCCAGTGGTGCGGCGGCAGGAACAGTAACTCCTCTTCGAGAAGACAGCGCCAAGAGGCTGGAGAGGAGAGGAAGCAGCGTATCTGCCTGCCTGTCGGATTATTCGCTAGCAGGTGATAGCGGAGTGTTTGAACCCTTATCCAAAAGGGACGGAGAGACGGAAGAGCCCGCGCTGGGAGAGGTGAGCGGGAAGGAAGAGCCACAGATTCACGTGGGGTTCTTGCACGACCGCGCTAGCCAGTGTCTCCTGGTGCACGTGCTTCAACTGAAGAACTGTGCTGGGCTGCTGCTCAGCCAAGACTGCAGAATCCACATCCGCATCTACGTGCCTCCCCTGGACGCTGGCACTCCCAGCACTTACTGCTCCAAGGCCCTGGAATTCCAGGCGCTGCTGGTGTTCAACGAAGTCTTCAGAATCCCTGCGCATTCCAGCATGCTGACGCTGAAAGCGCTTCAGTTATACGTGTGTTCGCTGAACGCACAGCTACAGGAGGAACTCCTGGGCATTGCTCAGATTCACCTGGCTGACTGGGAGAGTTCGTGTGAGATGCAGTTGCACTGGTACTCGGTGCAAGTCTTCACCAGCCCTGAGCCCCCACGGACAAGGGAGCCCAGACACCCCACCAAGGGCATCTCCGGGGAGCCTGAACGTGCGCCCTGCGGCAAGCCTGACGCCGTGACGGCGCTGCTGGCTAGGACCACGGCCCAGCTGCAGGCTGTAGAGAGAGAGCTGGCCGAGGAGCGCGTGAAGCTGGAATACACGGAGGAGGAGATCTTGGAGATGGAACGCAAGGAAGAGCAGGCCGAGGCCGTATCCGAGCGGAGTTGGCAGGCCGACTCAGTGGACAGTGGCTGTGGCAACTGCACCCAGACCAGCCCCTCCTACCCAGAATCCTGTTGTGCTGGTGTGGACTCCTTTCACGGATACGTGTTTGCTCCTCAGGCAGACCCGTACAGCCCTGAGAAACTTAAACCCCCACCTGTTAAGGTTGACAAGGAAACCAACACGGAGGACCTCTTCCCCGAGGAGGTGGTGCGCTCTCTGAAGGACCGGCCCTGCCGCCGTGCCCGCGGGGCGCCCTTTGCACGGGGCAGCACCATCGTCCGCTCTCAGACCTTCTCGCCCGGGGCTCGGAGCCAGTACGTGTGCCGACTCTATCGAAGCGACAGCGACAGTTCGACGCTGCCTCGGAAGTCCCCCTTTGTTCGAAATACTTTGGAAAGACGAACCCTCCGCTCTAAGCAGCCCTGCAGGTCTTCCCTGGCTGAGCTCATGGCCCGCACCTCCCTGGACTTGGAGCTGGATCTCCAGGCGTCGAGAACGCGGCAGAGGCAGCTGAACGATGAGCTCTGTGCCCTTCGTGAGCTGAGGCAGCGGCTGGAAGACGCTCAGCTGCGAGGTCAGACAGACCTTCCGCACTGGGTGCTCCGGGACGAGCGATTCCGCAGCCTCCTTAAGGAAGCCGGCCGACAGACCAGACAGACCAAACTTGACTACCATCAGGAACAGGCAGCTGAGAAGATGCTCAAGAAGGCCTCCAAAGAGATCTACCAGCTGCGTGGCCAGAACCACCAGGAGCCCATTCAAGTACAGACCTTTAGGGAGAAGATAGCATTCTTTACACGACCAAGGATTAACATACCTTTACCAGCAGATGATGTTTAATGTAGTGCATTGTACCCATCAAGTATTTGTCTGCCTGTTTTTTCATGAAGTTCTTAGATGAGCTAAATGTGTCTTTAAAATATTTGTGCAAAGCTATTAATATACACATTTTATAAAAAAAAATTCTATATTATATATATATATTTTATAATAGTGACGGCAACAGGGCTTGGTTTTTCCTTGTTGTGAAATCTACATCTCTGAAGACAAGTTACTTTATAAAAGATCAACTATCAAGAGTGTACAGTTTTTATGCTGTTTTTAATTTGACTTAGAGGCTGCAAGACAGAAACGAAGTGAGTTCAGGCAAATTCACTGCAGTGTAATTTATTTATAATACTGTTTTTTCCTTGAAGGAAAAAAAAAAAAAAAACAAAACCTAACTTTAAGATGTATTTTAAGACTGAAATTCTGTTCTTTGGTATTCGTCATGCAGTTGAATGGAAGCTGGAGGGGGGTGGGACGGGTGGCTGGTTTTGTTTCTGACACCCCAAAATGTAAACACTATGGACACCCCAAAATGCAAGCGCTGTGTGCTAAATTGTCACTTGTAGCAATTTCTCGTTTACATGCATTAACCTTGTATAGAATGCACCTTCACAGTCCATGTATGTAAGCCTATCAAGAGCAACGATTCCATAGCAATGACTCATCTGTGCATGTGTCCTGGGCAGTGATGGCTCCATGTTGCTATCTCGTTGTCTAATGCATCTTTTTGTGCTTACCATGCAGCTAAGGGTGGTGGGCCTGCTGCCATGCAGCCGTGGCCTAAAAAGGGGCATGAGACGGAAAGCAGGAGCGCATGTGTGACTCTGGCGTTGAATCCAGCAGCGACCAGATTGCGTGGTGGCAGGAAGGGCGGGTGGGTCACTAGAGTTAGCCAGGGAGTCAGCCCCTTGCAGGGGAGGATTTCAATCCGAACGTAACCAGCCGCCCCCTCTGACTTAGAATCTACCCGGTAAGACTCACAGGCTTGACAACTAGTTCATAAGGAGAACTCCCGTTTTCATGTAATAAGTTTGCCATTCTTTCAGAGGCCAAATGACATAAGTATTTTGCCCAGATCTGGTTTATTGTATATGGAATGCACTCTCCTTGACAAGTGAATGATTCACAAGAAAAGTCAGAGCAAACACGGCTCTGTTTCCTGGATTTTTCTTTCTCTCCCTTGGAAACGTTTTGCACTTCTCGGTCTGTGTACCCACCCACTCCCGGTATATAACCCGCTTTCCTTTTTACACTCATTAAAAATGAATCTTGTAGAAGCATTTCATGGACACACGACCAATCACAGACAATGGAGTTTGTCAGTGGTGGGAAGATTGAAAACTTGATGCTTTTCATGGCTGTCGTTTCTTGCTATGATATATTCCTGCTTCTAGTCTAACTTTTATTTTTAATTTTTTTTTTTGGCCAATTCATTTTTGTACATACCCACAACAGAGGTGCTCATCCAAAGGTGTCAGTCCTTTCCAGAAGTGCCACTTAACAGACAGCACTGCTGGACAAGGCCCTGCACTCCCGCGGGAGGCTCTTGGCAACTTCAATGAAGAGCCAGCTACTGCTGGACTCTGAGCTTTACAAAGCCCCATCACCTAAGTTTTAAGGTGCAAGGTGCTCCACACCAGGACGGGGCCCTCAGGTGCATGACCTAGTGTCCAGGTCAAGGGTTGAGGCAACTTCTAAGTCCTACGAAAGTAGGAATGTGCTGAACACTCGCCGACCCAATACAGAAAGTTCCCAGACTTGGGCTGGCAAATCGCTTTCCATGTACAGCTGATTCAGATATCTCGGGGGGCAGGGGGAGAGCTTTCTTAGAGAAAGAACAGCCCCACCTAGGACACAAGGGAAGCAAACATGGCCCCAGCCTTGGAATCCCTCCAGGGAGTACTTCCGTGCCTCTCGGCTCCACCTCTCCCTGCCTCAGTGGGCAAGGCTCCTCCTGGCTTCTCCTTCGTGGCAGCCACCTGTGGCCGTCAGGAAAGTCCTGGAGGCTGCAGGGGCCGGGCCTTGCAGAAACTTTTGCTGTGTTTTCTGAGCAGTTCCGACCCAGAAAGGCTCAGAATTCTGCCACTGGGTTTTCAGAAATAAGTTGTGTGTAAAAGGGAATCTGGCTTTATCGAATCGCAAAATTGTCACACTCTGGTTGATAATCACGGAAATAAGAGCCTTCTGTTGTGAGAATGAATGATAATCCGTATCCATCTCTTTGTTACTGTCAGTGTTCACGAATTGTGTCATTTGTATGCTATCAAAATGACTTCTATAACATTAAACTAACTTGCCTTAAAAAAAAAATGTATTCATTTATTTAAAAGGCAGAGTTAACAGAGAGGGAGCGACAGAGCGATCTTCCAGCTGCTGCTTCACTCCCAACTGGGCCAGCTTCAGCCAGAAGCCCAGAACTCCACGGGGCTCTCCCACATGGAGGGTAGGGGCTCAAGCCTGTGTGCCATCCTCCGCTGCTTTCCCAGGCACATGAACAGAGAGCTGGGCCAGAAGTAGAACAGCCAGGACTTTGAACCAGCACTCAAAATGCACACTGGTATTGTAGGCAGCCACTTCATTAGCTGTGCCCAACACTATCCCATAGAGCTGACAGGTTTTCAGACAAATTCAGGGCTTCTCCTTGTCTCCACCGTGCACTCACACAAAATTAGGTACCTGTACCTATTATTTTTTTAAAGATCTATTTATTTCTATTAGAAAGTCAGGTTTTACAGAGAGGAAGAGAAACAGAAAGCTCTTCCGTCCACTGGGTCACTACCCAGGTGGCCATACTTTCTGGAGCTGAGCTGATGCAAAGCCAGAAACCAGGACCTTCTTCCGGGTCTCCCATGTGGGTGCAGGGTCCCAAGGCTTTGGGCCGTCCTCCGCTGCTTTCCCAGGCCACAAGCAGGGAGCGGGATGGGAAGTGGAGCACCCTGGATATGAACTAGCACCCATATGGGATCTTGGCACATGCCAGGAGAGGACTTTAGTCACTAGGCTACCACGCTGGAACCAAGCTCTATTCTTATTTGGAAGGCAAAGTTGAGTCACAGAGAGAGTCTTCTAACCACTAGTCTACACCCAAAGTGGTCACAGAGCTAGGACTGGGCCAGGCTGAAGCCAGGAGCTTCTTCCAAGCCTCCCACATGGGTCTAGGCACTTAACCACTTGGGCCATCATCCACTGCTTTCCTATGTGCGTTGCGCATTAGCAGGGAGCTGGACTGGAAGCAGAACCGGTGGCACTCAAACTGGTCCCCATAAAGATGCCAGTACTGCAGGTGGCAGCAGCTTTACGCACTGCAGCACAGCGTCTGCCCGGGTACTGTGTTTAAGTGTTTATCTTATAGTGGTCATCACAAGGGTGAGGGCAGAACAACTGTAGACCCACGCAGGGGGCCAGGGAGGGAAGAGGGGTGAGGGGGTGAGAGATGTGTCTGTGGGGGAGCTGCTCCTTGTGGTCAGACTGTATTAGCGACAGGAATAGAGATGGTCAGGGCCCTCGGACATGGGGAGGATGTCCTGGCGATGTTACTTGACTGGTCACTGTGCCCGAGGTGACTTGTTCCATCTGTCCTCCCAAGGGGCTCTTCCTGACCCTAAGTCCTCAGCCCCGTTGCTTGTACATGTCAATGAGTGTCCACGGGCTTGGGTTCTTTCCACTGAACTTGGCCTGAAGTGTTGTGCCACCCCTGGAGGAGGAACTCGGGGTCTTTTGGTAGATTAGAGGAGCTGCTGGTCTGGTCTTACATGTGCATCGGGGCGTGTTCCTCCTTCCTCTGGAATCAGCACCAGGGGGTGCCTGGGTCCCCACAACATGTGCTGCCCAGTTGGACCACACATCTATGGGATGTTCCCGACTCCGAAGATCTCACCGGTCCAAGGTACTCAGGGATTCTGGGGGCCCACTCCTGACCAGGTCACCCCACCCAGCCTGCCCCCAGCCCGCTTCTCAGGCTTCTTGGTGGGTGCTGCAGCCTGCTGGGGACCACCAGGTGCCCTATTTATTCTTTGTATCTGTGGGGTGTGTTGGCCTGGCTGGAGAGCCCCTCCAGGTCAGTCCCCAGACCTAGTTCCCGTGAGTGCCAGCAGGTACAACAGTCTGACCTGGCCCGGCCCCGGCACTCAGGCATACCTCCTTACGCCCCATTGGGCTGCTTCCCGGAGCCAGCGGCTCGCATGTGCACCATCAGGTGCAACGGCCCGCTTCTGCTTGCCTCCACACCCCACCCTTACACCCACGAAGGGTGCCCGGACCTGGTCGAAGCAACCTTCAGAACCCCATCAAGGCAGATGGCGTGCCCCAGCGTGTGCTACAGCCTAGTTTTTTTAATTGCTTTTTAAAATGCAGTGTCAGCATCACTGTCACATAGAACCCCTTTACATAGAAATGAGAATACAGCTTTCAATTGCTCACCACTGTCTGCAAGTCCCTTCTGCCCTCCCACCCCCCACCCCGGCCCCCGGAATGATTCCAAAGGGGGGCATCTCCCAGACAGCTGCCTTCTCCCTCTGGGAGCGAGGCACACCTTAAAGATGGATTTATAGAAGTTAGTACATTAAAATACTGAAAATAAAGGATCCGCGATGTCCTACTATTTAATTAGTGAGTTTCAATTTAACAATTCCTATCTATAAAGTATTCTGGAGATTACTGAAAGAGGTCCTGTTACCCCAACATTCAGAGGGGATTTCATGGGGTGGAAGAGGCTCACGGCCAGACTTGGGGGTGGGTTGTCAAGGCACATTGGACGAGCCAGGAGCTGACCGGGACACTGTTTGGAACATCTGCATGTCCCAGAGAGTGCTGGATTCCAGTCCCAGCTACTCTGCTTCTGGTCCATCTTCAGGCTAACAGTGCCTACAGTCCAGTAGACAGACCAAGAGTCGGAGCTCCTATCTCCCGTATCAGAGACCCCAACAGAGTTCTGGATTCTTACCGTCAGTCTGGTCCACCTGTAACCATTGTGCACATTTAAGGAATGTACCAGTTGACAGGAATACACATATCTTTTTAAAAAAAATACCCAATGATTAATTTTATATAACTTAAAATACAGATTGGAAGGGTCAGTGTTGCGGTATAGCCAGTTAAGTCACTGCCTGCGACACCTGCATCCCATTTCAGAGTGGCATTAGTTCCAGCTGTTCTTCTGACCCAGCCCTCTGCTCATGTAGCTAGGATGGGAACAGAAGATGGCCAGATTACTTGGGTTCCGGCCAAACTACATGGGTAGCTGGACAGAGTTCTAGACTCGGATTTGGCCTGGCACAGTCCAAGCTATTGTGGACATTTAAGGAATAAGCCAGAAGATGGATCTCTCTCACTTTGCCTTTCAAATAAATAAATAAGTCTTTTAAAAGAAATATACAGAGTGGCAATGAAATCTTGAAAGAAATGTAAGAACATTTCACAAAAGCAACTTTAAAAGGTTTTCAAATTGATTCCCGGTTAAAGCGTGCCCTCTGCTGGAGAGATCTGGTTTTGTAAACTCAACTTCCCAGGACACTAAACTGAAATCTGAACTCACAATATGAAGAGTAGTACTATCTTGCTCTCAAATACAACGATTAGATATTTTATCCACAATATCTGGCTTCCCCTTGGTCCTTGTCTTCCAAGGCAATATTCAAGATTGCCATCTCCCTTGCCTAACACAACTATTCAAAGTTCTGTTTTTGTCTTTGCTTCATCTGGGATGCAACAAGATTGGAACCCATAGAACAGAAACTCTGCCCAACATCATCATTCCCCAGATGGCCACAACAGCCACATCTGGGGTAGACCAAAGCCAGGAGCCAGATTCTCTCTCCTGGTCTCTCACGTGGATGTCAGAGGTCCCTGCACTCGGTGGGCTACCCTCCACTGCCTTCCTCAGTACCAGGAAGTTGAATAGGAAGCAAAGCAGCATTCCAATATGGAATTCCATCATCACAAACCAGTGGTTTAAACCACTACATTACAGTCCAATCCCCCATCCCCTTCTTACAATGAGTTATCCATTGGAAAATGGATCATTTCTTCGGGGTACTGCCCAACCAACTTTGCATAAGCCATCAATGCTGTATAGTTTCCATCCAAGCTTTACTGTAAATTTGATTTTAATTTTTGCTGCCATTTTAGCAATAATTCATGTTGTTCTGAAAGGAGCTCTTACACATCTAAGCCTTTCTTTAAAGAATATCTGTCCATTTGTTTTAAAGGCAGAGTTAGTTGTTGGGTCAGGCAGAAACTAGGAGTTTCACCCAGGAGTCCCTGTTGGTAACAGGGATCCAAGTACTTAAGACTCAAACCACTGTTACGATATGGGATGCCGGCACCACAGGCAGTGGCTTACACCCACTACACCACAATACTTAGATTGAGGGGCCTCCTGGCTGCTCTGCCTGTGAGAAAGTCCAAGAGTTCATGGAGGACAAGCAAGCCTCCTGGTTCACAGCTCTAGCTGAACACCCAGCCAGTACCCAGCACAACCTTGCTAGACGCGCACAGTGAACATACGGGGTAGACATCAGCTGTCCCTAGAGCACGTGCCAGAATTTTACATCTTGAGCAAACTAAGTGATTCCTGTTGCTTCAATCCACCAAATCAGTCTGTCTCTCTCTCCTCTCTCTCTCTCTCTCTCTCATGCTCTCTTTCCAATAAAAATAAATAAATCTTAATTTAAAAAAAGAACGAAGGAAAAGAGGATGCTAGATTAACATTTGATAGTGCAAAAATAATTATTAAACGAGCTGGGCCCAGCAGGCTAGTTCATGCAAAGAAAGGCTTTGAGAAGAAGAGCTCTTCTGCCATCAACACAGTGGTGAGCCAAGAGCTCACCCTCAGCACTTGCCGAAACATACACAGAACAGTTTTCAGACAGTAAAGGAAAAAAAAGAAAAAAGAAAAAACCAGAAGTCTGCCATGTCTGCCATGAAGGAGATGCGGGCTCCGGATGCCCACCCTGATACAGGCTCTACAAAGCGGACTGAGCCAAAGCAACATATTGCAGCAGCATGAGAGTGTCCAGAAAACTTATTAATGGGAAAGACTTTGGACCAACGAGAGCTACATTTGAATCACCTACGTATGTCAGTCCTTTCAAAAATCTATAGTCAATGTAGATGAGAACCAACTGCTGATTAAAGAAAGAAAACTGCAGAATAGACGTTCCAGAGAGGAGAGAGAGCAGAAAGAAGGAAACTGGATAGTGCCTTCATAGCCATCTGTGACTACCATGGACCCATGGAACCCCCTCAGAGCTGCCAGATAATAATGCGCATCCGGCCCCTGGGTCAACTAATGCCAACGGATGCTAGAAGTGCATCCTGACTAACCAGGCCTTTTGACCTTCTTCCAACTGAATTTAAATGTTCGATTGTCGGCAGTGACTTCACAGGGCTTAGAACCACTTAGAAAAATCCTATAGCCAGGACCAAGGCTCTAGAATAGTGGGTAAAGCCAGGATTGGTAGCGTTAGTATCCCATATGAATGCCAGTTCAAATCGCGGCTGCTCCATTTCCCATCCAGCTCCCTGCTAACATCCTGGGAAAGCAGCAGAAGATGGCCCAAGGGCCTGTGCCCCTGCAGCCACAAGGGAGACCTGGAGGACACTCCTGGTCCAGCTCTGACCATTGTGGTCATTCGGAGAGTGACTCAGTAGGTGAAAGATACTGTCTTTCTGTCTTTTTCTAACTCTGCCTTTCAAATAAATACAGATTTAAAAAAAATCCTGGATATCCACTCAGGTGCTTTGCTTAAACAGGGCTTCTTTTTTTTTTTTAATATTTACTTCTTTATAGTAGAAAAGCAGATTTACAAAAAGAAGGAGAGACAGAGTAAGATCTTCCATCACCGATTAACTGCCCAAATGGCCACCACGGCTGGAGCGGAGTTGATCCTGAAGCCAGGAGCCAGGAGCTTCTTCCAGGTCTCTCACACACCGGTGCAGGGACCTGAGTCTTTGGGTGATCCTCCACTGCTTTCCCAGGCCACAACCAGGGAGCTGGATGGGAAGTGGAGCAGCCAGGAACACAAACCAGCGCCCATATGGGATGCCAGTGCTTGCAAGGGAAGGATTTAACTGCTGAGCTTTTACAGGCACCCCTACGTGGGCTTCTTCAATGGCTGGGACTATGGTTCCCATTTTCACTGTCGCCATGATTCTAGCAATATCTTTTCTTCTCATCTACTTTTTTCCCTAGGTGCTCCTGCTGCCACAAGACTGACCCACATCTGGATTCAAGTGACCTTAATTGGTTCTTTTCTTGCTTTCATCTCCAGAGTGGTGGCCCACTTCCCTTTTTGAGGGTACCCTGCTCTGGCCTCCCCCAAATCCACAACGGTACAGATAACCACGGCGAGAAGGTATGCCAGTGAAGAGGGGGACAGAGAGGGAGCTAGTATCACCCCAAGGGGCCAAACGGAAACACCAGGGCGGTCTGTAGCGCAAGACTTCCCCACCCTGGCAGCAAAGACTTCATCCTGCCCTGAGTCCCAGCATCCTGCATACCCAACTTCCTCCGGCTTCCTTCAGTACAGCATACATGTGCCACCTGCTGATGGGCTGATGTGCCCAGTTTAGCATACATGCGCCTGCCACCTGCTGATGGGGCCCAGGTAGGACTCCAGCATGAAGTCATACCTTCCTGTTTCACGTCAAACCCAGAAGATCCCCTGCCAACAACCTAGGAGTGGTTCCCATGGGAAAGACAGTGAGAAAGACCCCAGCCCATGGCCCCTGTCGCTGCCCACCCGCCCTTTCTTCTGTAACATCTCCACACCCGATGTCTTTTCTATACTGATGGGCGAGCCATCCACTTGTGTCCACTCCCTGTCCAGACACACAAGCTCTTGGCCACCAAGTACCACATTCTCCAGTGACTGGTCACCGTGGCGCAGCCTGCAGACTGTCCTTGCAAAGGGGACATATATGATTACACTTCAAAACGACGGGTTTGGTAACAGAGACAACGCGAGGGAGCTGGACCAGATTCCGTGTCATCTTCTGACAGGCCCACCGACTCACGCCTCTAACTCCCCCAGCCACCCTCTCCCAGGGCGCCCTTCCTTCCCTCCACACCCTACCCGGGGCCCTCCCAAGGCACATCTCAACGCCTCCTCCGGGCCGTCCTCCGGGACTGCCCCCCAGCTTCCCGCCCATCCTCCGAGGACGACACGGCCGCCACGGCCACGGCCACGGCCGCGTGGCTCCCGTACCTCGCAGACCTGAGGAATGCTCTCGTCCTTGAAGTAGTTCCTCACCGTGGGGCTGGCGGTGCGTAGGGACGCCATAGCCGGAGAGGCCCGGGGCCTTGACTACCCCCCGGCGGGCGCCAGGCGCAGCTGGGACGCGCGACGCGGCCGAGGAGGGCGGAGCGCGTCTCGGCGTTGCCGTGGGAACGGCGGCGGCGGGGGGCGGCGGGAGCGCGCGCGGGGCCGAGCTCGCGTCAGGACGGTCAGTCAGTCAGTCAGTCAGTCAGTCAGTGGGTGTCCCCGCTCCTGGCAGCGCCCAGCTAGCGCCCCTTCCGGCCTGGGGGAGCCCCGTGCCGCAGGGTGGCCACCTCAGGGTCCCGTCGACCCCAGCGGGTGTTGTTTTTTTTTTTTTTTTTTTTTTAGGCAGTGAGCCCAGCCGCTTCCGGGAGGCGGAGCTCCGGCGGCGGTTTCCTCTCTCCTCAGCCCGGCGGCGGCGGCCATCCCCGCGTGATTTGCAGAGCATCCCGCCTCACACACACACACGCACGCACACACACACGCACCCTGACCCCCCGTGCTGCGCCCCCCGGGGACCCCGAGGCGGCATGAGCGGCGCCCGGCGCGCGAGCTGGCTGGCGGCCGGCCTCATCCTAGGGGCGGGCGCCTGTTACTGCGTGTACAGGCTGACGCGGGGCCGGCGGCGGGGCGGCCGCGGGCTCGGTCCGCGCCCCGCGAGATCGGCAGGTGAGGCCGCCGGGGAGCGGAGGGCAGTGGGGAGGATGGAGGGCGGAGAGGAAAAAACAAAACAAAAACAAAAAAAACTGAGGAGGGAGCGGGCGAGGGAGCGACTCGCGTGGGCTTGCCGGGGCCGTGGAGGCCCCTGAGCGACCTCCCTGCCTCCACGCCATTGTTCTCAGCCCTGGGATGCACGGTCGCTCCCCTCCCCACCCCACACACACACACACCATCTTGGTGTGCGTGGATGCGTGTGTCTTGTCATCCCCCCCACCCACCCACCCCCTCGGGAGGACAAATGCATGTTGAGGTTTCTGTCCCAAAGCTACTGATGCTAGAACCAAAAACGCTAGGTTTGCCGACTGACTGTTCTTGCAAGGGAAATGTCAGGTCCTGGAAACGGTTAGGGAAGTGGGTGGGCGTGGCTCGGGACACCCGCATCCCGTGTGGGTACACGCCTGGTTTTGTCCCCTTCTGAGCAAGCTTCCTGTTTCAGCACATCCTGCTAAGGCGACAACAGGTGATGGTGGATCACGGCTCTGAGTCCCTGCCACTCGGTGTGTAGGTGGCCCACATGGGATTCCTGGCTCCTGGCTGCTGGGGAACGAACCAGCAAATGGAAGGAACTCTGTTGCTTTCTTTGTATCTCTTTACATGAAAACGAAATAAACAGCAATGTGGAGCTTACATTGAACCAGATTGCCTGGCACATCTCAGCCAGTGCCCTGATGGGATTGCTGCCCGCTTAGCCCAAGTACTGAGAAACAGGGCTGCAGGCGTCGCAAGAGGCAGATGGCAGGTTCCCCACCCCACACCCCCCATTATCTTAGCTTTTGGAAAGGTTTGCGTTATAGCAAAGAGATCAAAGCTTTATAATTGCACATTCACTCAGGGACTTTCAAGTAGAATTTCCGTTTTATTTGCAATGGGATGCTGGCGACACCAGATGATGAACCTGTCTGTACCACTCGAAACTTTTTTGCACCAAAAGTACCTAGTTGGAAAGTACCTAGAACTACACCTGGCCTCAAAAGATGTATTTGAGATTTTTTTAATTAAAAAAAAAATCTGACCCCAGGTGAACTTGAAGTGATTTTTTTTTCTTCTATGCAGAAGACCTAACCAGTGGTTCCTACGATGACGTTCTAAATGCCAACCAACTTCAGAAACTGCTTTACCTGCTCGATTCCACCGATGACCCTTTCATTACGGAACGAGTTTTGGTCACCCTGGGTAACAGTGCAGCCTTCTCCGTGAACCAGGTAAGTACTCTTCGTCACAGCCAGCAAGCCCCTTCCATCCTTACAGGCTGGCAGCTGTCAGGACCCCGGGTAAGGTGCTCACCCTGCCCTCCCAGAGCCTCAGCGTGGCTTCTTACACCTCCCATAAAGTGTTCGTCGACTGAACGTGTGGCCTAATCATAATATGGTCCCTGTGAGTGTGGTCACGAGCAGTCACGTTCATGGCATTACGTTAGTGTGTGACCCTTAAAGTGACTGAGAATTCAGCTCTGTTTCAGGAAGCCGATAGAAGCATCTCTCCATTAAGCGTGTGCCTTCGCTTGTAGGTGGGTGTTACAGCTGTTGTTCTGAGGCAGGTGGTCCCTAGGACCCATGGATAGCCACTTCTTGGGGTCCATAGTTCCTATTAATAGAGGCTTTTTAACACCAGCACTGGAAGAGCTCAACCCGAATGCCTTGTTTTTTTTGCTCTCTTAGGCCATTATTCGTGAGTTGGGTGGTATCCCAATTGTTGGAAAGAAAATCAACAGTCCCAACCAGAGTATTAAAGAGAAAGCTTTAAATGCACTGAATAACCTGAGTGTGAATGTTGAAAATCAAATCAAGATAAAGGTAAGTGGCCTGAAGACCCCAATGCATGAGATTTCCCATAAATGGAAGCAAAAAAAAATAATAATAAGGTGAATGGTGAAAGTTGAAGAGACTGTGCTTTAGACATTTGTGGCAAGAGTTTGAGGCCTGCAGGGCAGGAGAAAAGGAACCATGTGACAGGTGATACACCAGACTTTAAACTTGAGGTTGTTTAGTTCAAGGCTGTTAAAGGAACCATAGAGAGTCAGGCAACAGCAGAAAGACACAGCTCATGAAAAAGTTATCTGGGGCCTGGCACAGTAGCCTAAGTGGCTAAAGTGCTTGCCTTGCATGCTCCGGGATCACATAGAGGTGCTGGTGTGTATCCCGGCTGCTCCTCCTCCCATCCAGCTCTCTGTTTGTGGCCTGGGAAAGCAGTGGAGGACGGCCCAAAGCCTTGGGCCCTGCACCTGCTTGGGAGACCCAGAAGAAGCTCCTGGCTCCTGGCTTCAGGATCAACTCAGCTCCGGCCATGGTGGCCGCTTGGGGCAAAAACCAGCAGGTGGAGGATCTTTCGGTGTCTCCTCTCTGAAAATCTGCCTTTTCCATAAAAAATAAAATGAATCTTTAAAAAAGAAAGGTATTTAGAATTGCACATTCGTTGGGCGTCTCCTCTGAGGTGGAGACGACAGACATGTGCGTTGTATAGAAAACCACGGGGGGGAGGAGTCAGGCCTGTGAACCAATCAGCGTAGAACATGATGAAGTGTAATACAGAAAAATGGCACGCTGTCCTTCCAGTGCACAGAAAGGAGCTTCTGTACGAGGCAGATTCTCATTTCCCCATTGAGAATGTCCGAGGGCGGGGCCAGCATGGTGCCTTAGCAGGTCAAAACCAACCCCTGTGAAGCCAGCATCCGCTGTGGGCACCGGTTCAAGTCCTGGATGCTCCACTTCACAGCCAGCCTGAGAAGACAGCAAAAGATGGCCTGCGTGCTTGAGCAAAAGATGGCCTGTGCACCTGCGTGGGAGACTGGAGACGAAACTCCTGACTCCTGGCTTCAGGCCATCTGTGGCGTAAACCATCAGATGGAAGATTCTGTCTCTATAATGCTGATTTTAAAATAAAAACAGGCATCTTTTTTTTTAAAAGGATTTATTATTTTTTTATTGGAAAGGCAGATATACAGAGAGGAGAGACAGAGGAAGATCTTCCGTCCGATGGTGAGTACAACGGCCGATGCTATGCCGATACGAAGCCAGGAGCCTCTCCCGGGTCTCCCACACGGGTGCAGGGTCCCAAAGCTTTGGGCCGTCCTCGACTGCTTTCCTGGGCCACAGGCAAGGAGCTGGAAGAGAAGCGGGGCCACCGGGATTAGAACCGGCGCCCATATGGGATCCCGGGCGTGCAACGCGAGGACTTTAACCACTGCGCCACCGCGCCAGGCCCAAAAACACGCATCTTAAGAAAAAAAAACCCTACAACTTTACTGGTTGCCTCCAGAAAATAGAAATTAAAAGAATAAGTGGTTTCTACAGACAGAGTTAGGAAAGGCAGTAATTCCAAACAAAAGGAAACAAGATGAGATGGACTCAGCTCCAAGAAGAACAAAACCTGCTGGTCTTCGCATTAGAGTTGAAGCAATGAAAGACTCAGAGATAATAAAAACATAAGTGTTCAAATCAAGAAATACTTTAAGAGGTATCAGATTCTTAAGCAAAAAAAAAATAAGATTTCTAAAGAGCTTAAGAAATATTTTTAAAAGAGTAGTGGTGGAATGATTTTGTGACCAAAGAGCTACTATATGTAATTTATTATTTTTGTAAAGGTTTATTTATTTGTATTTCAAAGGCAGATTTACAGAGAGGAGAGACAGAGAGATCTGTCCAATGATCCACTCCCCAAATGGCCACATCAGCCAATCCCAAGAATTACAACAGTTGAGACATGAACCTGTGCCCATATGAGATGTTGACACTGCAGGCAGAGGATTAGCTGGCTGTGCTCCCACAGGCCCCCATAATTTATTATGTTGAAAGGAGGTGGTTTTATTTATTTTTAATTTCTGTGTAATCCTAGGGGCAGATTTTCTGTCACCTGTTAGACCTAGTGCAAAGCCAAGGGCCTGAGACTCACCTGAGATCGCTCACATGCCCAGCGGGGACCCACGTACTTGAACCTGCCACCTCCCAGGGAGCATGTTAACAGGAAGCTGAAATGGGAAGTTAAACTAGAACTTGACTCCGGGCACTGCCCTGTTGTATGCAGATATCCCAACAGCTAGACACAATGCTGCTCCCTGTATGTATACCTGAAATCTGGAACCCACATTCAAATGTTAAACTTCCTCCGCTTTGCTGCCTGCCATTATTTAGTTTTTATATCCCGTGGAAAAACTGGAGAATCATTTTTTTTTTTACATGAATGATGTCTTATTGGGCAGTGATTTCCTACCATCAAATTAGGAAAATTGTCCAACGCGTCTGGTTTTGATAGAATTGACTAGGGTCCAGTGTGATGGTTCAGCTGGCTAACCCTCCACCTGCAAGTGCTGGCATCCTTTATGGGTGCCAGTTCGTGTCCCGGCTGCTCCACTTCCCATCCAGCTCCCCGCTTCTGGCCTGGGAAAGCCTTGGGCTCCTACACCTGCGTGGGAGGACCCACAGGGCATTCTGCTTCCTGGCTTCAGGTCGGCTCTGCTCCAGCCACTGAGGCTTGCTTGGGGAGTGAACTGGTGGATGGCAGATCTTTGTCTTTCCTCTCTATAAATCTGCCTTTCCAGTAAAAATATGTAAGTTTTTAAAAATTGACTAAAAAAAAAATCCTATTTCTCTTTGACCGCTCCCCCTCCCCCAATTGTGTTTTTAACATGTATTGATTTATTTGAAAAGGAGCACAAGTGGGGGGGGTGCTGGGGATGGGGACGAGGGGAGGCAGAGAGAGACAAAGATCTGCCATGCACTGGCTCGCTGCCCAGCTGAACACCTAGGGCTGGCCCAGGACAAAGCCAGAAGCTAGGAACTCCATCCATGTTTCCGTGAGGGCTTTTGCAAGGTGCATTAGCAGGATGCTGGATCAGAAGCTGAGCAGCCGGGACTCGAAGCAGCACTCCTCTGTGGGATCAGATGTCACCAGCAGTGTCTGTCAGGTGTCGGCCTGAGCCTCTGCACACCCTTACCGGCCCCTTGGGCGCCCCGCCACTCCCACCCCCTGTTTCCTTCTGAGAAGGTGTAGTTCAGTCCCTATTGATAAGGTACCTTACCAAAACTTCACATCTCCCTTCCTGGTCATGGCAAAACAAAAAAAGTTATCCTGAGCCGAGGGGTCTCCAACAAGGAAGGGTTGAAGCATGAGCCCTGGCCAATGGATGCTGCTTCCCCCACCTGCTGGCCGACCCAAAGCCGGGGACCCAAGTCCTTGCAAACTTTTAAGTCTTGTGGAGGACGGCCATGGCCGACACTCACCTCGTTGGAGTTGTCTTCAAGGGCGAAGGGAGGGTTGGCGGTGCAATGCGGAGGCCGGTGCCTGAGCCTTGACTGCCTCACTGTGTGGGGAGGTGACTGTCCCTGATTCCCGCTGGCTCACTCCTCCCCTCCTGCCTTCAGACGTACGTCCATCAAGTCTGCGAGGATGTCTTGTCTGGTCCCCTGAACTCCGCCGTGCAACTGGCCGGACTGAGACTGTTGACCAACATGACCGTTACCAACGATCACCAGCACCTGCTGGGTGGTTACATCACAGACCTGTTCCGCGTGCTCCTCGCCGGAAACGGAAACACCAAGGTAGGAAGCGATTGTTACTCCGGGTACCGAGAGCTGTTGCATCAACCTCCCCAGATTGAGGTTGACTTTCCTGTATGTTAGCTCCAAAAAATGATCAACACCCTCCCATGGGCCCAGGAAAGAATATTGTTTATCCTAAGATTGAATCGCACAATGAGTAAAAATCATCTGTAATTTCCCTAATCAATAGATGGATGTTGTTTGATTTTCTGAGGATTGGTAAAATCGAAAATCGCCTTGTTTTTGCTGAAGTGAGGTAGCTAACACATCCCCACCGCTCGAGCGTAGGAACCTCGTGGTGAGAAAGATCGAGTGACAATGGTGCATCACGTCAGGGCAAAAACATTTTCTGATTTGGCGGATCCTTGTTGACAAATCTTTCGGAAACCAGTTTGAAGCTGGAAGCAGAGAAGTGGCTCATGCGAAGGCTGTGGCAGTGGCTCAGGCTGGTCAGGGGCATGGCCCAGGAGGCCTCAGAGAGCAGCTGAATTAAGGGACGCCATTGGAGCATTCCCTAGCTCCGTCGCACCAGCAGGCATCCATTTCATTGCCTGCTTTTCAAGAAATAAAATGTAGGTTAATCAAAAGTCCTGGTAAACGGTGACTGTTTGTTCCTCGGGGTTTTGCCACGTTGCTTTGTGTTCTTTGAGTCCTTGTAGAGAAAAACGCGTGAGGATTTGGAAAGAGGCAAGTGCAGTGCCGGACCCTGACGGCTGGGGTCGCTGCATGTCTGGCTCAGCAGCTACCAAGATGTGATTAAGGGAGAGCTGTGCTAAACCAGCAGTGCTGGCTTCCCCGTGCCACACGGGGGTTGGCATGTGGGCTTGTGCCCAAAGGCACAGGGTGCCCCTGTTGGCAGCTCTCTTTCCAGCAGAGGATGGGCGTGAACCGCCTTTCCGTGTGGTGCTGCGGTGCCGGGATGAACCTCTCCTTAGCCTCTGTGCACTGCCTTCCCAGGCCACCAGGGGGCGCACTGCCAGGGCCAGGCGACTCTGGCCTCAGATCTGCTTATCCGCCTGCTTAAAAAGTGACTCCCACCGCAGTAATAATATGTTCTTTCTGTTTTGTTTTTCTGTTACATTGCCTGTGGTGATAGTGCTGCAATAGAAAAGCTGCTTTTTTGGGGGTTTTTTTGTTTGTTTTTTTGTCTGCTCGGAAACCTAATCACCAGTTGTAACACCAAATCTCAGTGCAGGTCTGCCGTGGAGGTGCCAGATGTCCTAGTGCTTGAAGCATGCCCGCTGCCTCCAGGGTTCCCATTAGCAACAAGCTGAGAGCCAGGCCCGGAACTCAGGCGCTTCGGTATGCTGTGTGGGCATCCCAAGAAACAGCCTTCCTTCTACACTACTCACTCGCTCCCTTCCTGTATTTTAATAACGTCTTGAACTAGACATATTATACAAATAATAGAAGAGATATGAATAGAGACGGTGCTTAGCAGTAAGAGTTAATAAATGTCCTGGAGTCACCACAAGATGGCGTACGTGAGGCAAGTGGATTACGGAAGGTTTCAAGCCCATGCGTGCATCGGATTTATAATTGTCTTCTACCTTTCCACACTGCCCTCCTTTCTATCAAGGATTATCCATCACTGTGTTGTACCAGATACGACTGTATACCTGCCCTCGTGACCACAAATGAGTCTGCCTAGGTTTACTGATTGGCTCCCCCAGGCTTAGCACGTAGGTTCAGGACCGCCTTCTCTGTGGATTCTTATTCCTATTTTCCTTAGTAAAACTTCACTGACCGTGGAGCCCAACATGTCTGCTGGGTGCCACTGACCCCCGCCTAGGCCAGAGGAGACCAAAGCGTGCGTGCACTGAAAAGGGGGCAGAAGCCTTCTCCCCCTTCACCTTGTGAGGGTGTAATTTATTCTCAGATTGTCTACTTAAAAACAGCGCGCTCTGCGCACCCACGCAGCCTTACCAGGAGTTAGCCCTGGGGCCGGCTAGGATGCTGGTATTCACTGGACTCTTGTTCCCTTCTTCCTGCAGTATTCAAAACCATGGCCATGTGTTAGCTTTCTAGAAATTCTGAAAAATTCATTAAGCAAAGCCTGGTATCTTTCTTTTATTTTTAATTTTTTTTTAATTTAAATTATTTGTTTTTGGAAAGGCATATTTACAGAGAGAAAGAAAGACAAATCTTCCATCTACTGGTTCACTGCCCAAATGGCCACAGCGGCCAGAGCTGAACTAATGGGAAGCCAGCAACTTCTTCCGGGTCTCCCACACAGGTGCAGGGTCCCCAGGCTTTGGACGATCTTCTTCTTTCCCAGGCCACAAGCAGGGAGCTGGATGGGAAGTGGATGGGATACCAGCACTTGCGGTCAGAGGATTAGCCGGTTGAGCCATCGTGCTAAAGAATAGGCCTTCCTACTGCCATTTTCCCATGAACATTGTAAAGTCTCCTCCTCTCGTATCCAGCGCACGGCTTTCCTGTGGCCTTTGCTTGTAAAAGGGGAATTCTACCAGCAAGTTCCTACTTTGCAGGACTAAGACAGCGCTGACATTTTGGCTGGTCAGTTACTCTGCAACATTACTTTGCTCATCACTGTGACGTCACTAAATGGTTGTAAACCATTTTTCACAACAATAAAAACTAACCTTCAAGATGCGTGGAAATCCACTGAAATGAAAAGGTCTATATTATTTTTGGTGTGGTAATGAAAATTCTTACATCTTCAGTAGAAATGAACGGAGATTCAGAATTTGTGTTTGGTGGTGGCTCTAAAGATCTTATTAAGCCATTATTATGTGTCAGGAAGTGTGAGAGTTGGGTTAGGAAGAAATTGTCAGTAGGAGGGGTCGCCATCAAGTTTACAAAGCATGAAGTTAAAAGATAAGTTTATCTTGGTGCCAAAGCACCATGGATGGATTTCAAAAGGGTCTTTTTGCCATCTTGTTTTTAAAAAAATTATCAGTCATTTTTAAGACTTATTTGAAAGGCAGAGTTAGAATTTTCCATGGACTGGCTTCCCTCCCCGAATGGTCACGGTGGCTAGGGCTGGGAGCAAGCGCTCAAGTCATCTTCTGCTGGATTTTTGAGCACATGAGCCAGGAGCGAGCCACCACCAGGACTCTGAACAGCGCTCCCATGGAATGCTAGCATCATGTGCCGCAGCTTCATGCGCTGTGCCACAGTGCTAGTACAGTATGCTAGAAAAATAAGGTTGAAACAAAGACAGCTCTACAATGAGAGCAGGGCTGAGTTATGAGTCCAGAGGGGAGGCACTTTATGTCGAAGGAATTGTGAAGCCTTCGGGGGAAAAGCGAGGGCGTGAGCCTGGTCTTGGGGCCTACTAGACGGGACTTGCCAGCTGAACACTGAGAGGGCCACCCGCTAGCAAGAGGGTGCGTGCCTGCTGGTCTGAAATAAACCAACATTCTTATTTCAGGTTCAAGTGCTGAAACTGATCGTGAATCTGTCTGAAAACCCAGCTATGACTGAAGGACTTCTCGGTGCCCAAGTAAATACCCCACACGCTTTTGTTCAAGATGTATCTGTTGTTGTTTTAAAGATTTTTTTTTTTTTATTGAGTTACAGAGGGAGGGCGGGAGGGAGGGACAGACTGAACGAGGTCTTCCATCCACTGGCTCATGCCCGAAACAGCAAGGACTGGGACCTGGCCTGGGAGTAAAGCAACTGGGTGCTCCAGTATGATTGCCAGTGCTCCCAGCTTGCACCTACATGTGGACGCACATGCATGGATTTGGACCGATAGATCCAGGAAAAGACTTACCCCAAAATCACAAGAGGATTTCCGAGAACAATCTAACAGGTGGTTTTCATAGACAGATCTCCTACATTTTCTGCAAGTGTATTTTAAAATTCTCCCTAGTAATCATAAAACCATTTTTTTATTTTTCATCCTCGCCCAGTGTTGGGTATGCCGCTCTTCCACGTGGCCTGTTTGTAAGGACACAGGTACTGAAGCGCAGTAGCTGCTCTCTGCGGGCCACCCCGCTGAGCCGCTGGTGCCCTGTCCCTCGGATCTTCCCGTCCCGCGGAAAGACCAGGATGCAGTACAAGCAGACAGGAGCAGTAAGAGCCGTGGCAGTGCTCCTCGGAAGGATGCCAAGCCAGAGCTCAGCTGCCCACCAGGGCCTGAGGCTCCATGGTCCCCATGTGCTTTCCTTTCACCCCAGCCTGGGGCCCTGCAGCACATCTGTGCTGTAAATATTGGATGGATTGAGGATTTCTCATAAAATATTAAAAGTATAAATATAGCACGGGCAAAACGAAGAGAGGATTTTTTTTCCAAATGACTACATCCTGGGATTCCTAGTGAACTGACTGAGCTAAAACAAAACAAAACCCTCATTGTCCAAGAGTGTACGCGACATAGAGAGGGGTGCGTGAGATTTTTTTACACATGACACTTACACAGTATGAAGAGCTTATATTCCAGTGGGGCTTTTGCAATGTGACATGGTCCCTGCAGCATGGCTGTGTGCAAACCACCCTCACTGTCTCCTGTTGCAGGTGGACTCGGCGTTCCTGGCCCTCTTCGACAGTCACGTGGCCGCCGAGATCCTTCTCCGGGCGCTCACGCTGTTCCAGAACATAAATAACTGTGTCAAAGCAGAGGGCCGCCAGGCGGCGCAGCCCTCCTTCCCGCAGGGCTCCTTGTTCTCCCTGTTGTACGGAGAAGAATGCGTCCAGAAAATGAGAGCTTTGGGGTCTCACCACGACGCCGACGTGAAAGAGAAGGCCGCGGCAATAACTCCAGCCTTCTGATGGCCTGGGCCTGCGTTCCTCCCTGCAGCAGCACACTCTGGAAGCTTCCTTCCCATTTGCCTAACGCATCCCTCAGCTGCCGAACTTCTACAGTAAACATCCCATTTCGTCATTCACGCACTGCAGCTCAAGCATTTCTCATCGATCATGTTCAAAAGAAAAGGCAAAATTCAGATTCCGGAGTGTGTGAGTGTTCCCATGAAGCTTACATATTTAATAATCAGAAACACACACACACACACTCGGGTCACAAGTAGCTTGGAGAAGCGATCTTCCACCTGTATGTGGCCGCCATCTTCGAGTTTATTTCAGATCATTTTACTGATGCCCGTTGACTAAGAGAGCTTGCATGAGTCCCGTTAGTTTTTCTTTTGCTTCGTAGTTAAGAGATGCTGATTTCCCCTACAGGAAGGGGCCGTGTCCCTTCTGTGTGGGAAGTGCCCTTCAGCGTGGAGTGGTCTGTCGTCGTCCTCCCTCCGGGAGCACTTAGCCTGGGACTAACACGGCTTTATGAGATCCTGAGGAACCCAGCCACGCTGCTTTTAAAACGTCTGTTCCCATCATGCAAACGTGCGAACACAATGAAAGCATCAAGGAAAACACGAGAGTCGTGTTACCTGGGCACTCACCCCGCCCATGCAGTGTGTCCGTATGTCATGATGTCACATACGAGATACTGGGACTTAGCCAAATGTCCACTCATCCTCGATGGGCCAAGTCAATATCCCAGTTTTTCAAAAGATGGACAGGTCTGCTGACATGCTGCGGAAGACACCCATGAAGTGTGCTGGATTTTAAAGACATGCTGTGGATGATGTGTAGAATCCAACTGTGTTTTGTTTTTTTTTTTTTAAATAAGTATATTCCTGGGGCTGGCATTCTGGCACAATGAGTAAAGCCGTCTGCTTCAATGCCAGCTTCCCATATGGCACCAGTTCACATCCTAGTTACTCCACTTCCATTCCAGGTCCTTGCTAAAGGCCTTGGAAAAGCAACAGAAGGTGACCCATAATATTTAGGCCTCTACCACCCACATGGGAAAACTGAATGAAGCTCCTGGCTTTAGCCTTGCTCACCCCTGGTCACTGGGCCGCAGGGGAGAGGGAACCAGCAGATGGAAGACCAATCTTTCTCTCCCTCTGATTATTTCAACTAAATAAATATATTTTAAAATGTGCTTACAGGAGCAAAATATTTCAAACTCCTGGGAATGAAAACTGGAACATGGCCTGCATTTTTTTTTTAACTCAGCATAAATTGTGTAATTTTTTTTTAATAAAGAGGCAAAAAAAAACAAAGCTTATGCATGTTCTCCCCTTAATTTTGATGCTTTATTTTCATCCATATAATAAAATTTCTCAGCTGTTCTCTTTTGATATATCACCTTTATTCCATAAGCTACCGTAACAATTGGATGTATTTGATTTCAGCCAAGATTTATGTAAGATTCAAGTTCATGACCCTCATTATGCTTGGCAAGAAGTAAAACACGATGCAGCCCACACACATCCAGAGCTTCTCAGTGCTTCCAGATTCTGTGTAAACGTGGACACGTGCTTGTTTCCACACAAGGTTACAAATTCTCACACACCCAGTGGACCAGAGTGAAAATGTCATATGGCTACTAAGAATACTAGTTTAAAACATTAGGTGACACAAATCTAAGTATTTCCTGAAAGGCACATTTATTTCTTTACTCAGAAGTATGTGTTCACAATATACACATATTTAAAAACCCACGTGTTTTAGCAACACTGGATTCTAAAATTCTGTCCCTTCTCCTTTACTGTCCGTTTGATAATCACACTTTCTGGAGTTCTCAGTATTGGATCTGAAGTGTAGAAAATGCTAGATGACTAAGGGAGTGATATTTTGCGAGCCAGGAGGAATGGTCCGTGGAAAGCGCACAGACAGATCTCGTAGGTCCCAGCACCTTGGCGTTCTTCGCCATGATGCTGCCTGATGGGCATGTCCTGTGAGGCAGGAGAGCAAATGAGAGGGTCCCTCGGCACAGGAAACTTCGATATTGGCTTAAACATGACTGCAGCTCCTAACCAAAGTGGACAATGAAATTGACTTTCAAAGATAAAAATGTGGACTAGGCCACAATTCAGGGAAAAGAACAGATCTGTGGGTTTTTTGGTTTTTGTTTATTCTGCACATGAACCCTTCAGACGGTCGGCAGGAGAACAAGTGAAGCCACTCAGCGGGGATGCTCGCTCAGTGGGAGAGATGAGGTCAGCTGTATTCCCTAGTGAACCAAATGTCTATGTGCAGAGAGGAAGTGAAGGGCAACCAAAGGGTTTGTGAGGAAGCCCAGAAAAATAAGGCAGGGCCCCAGCACAGTAGCCTAGCAGCTAAAGTCCTCGCCTTGCACACACTGCCAGGATCCCATATGGGTGCTAGTTCATATCCTGGCAGCCCCACTTCCCATCCAGCTCCCTGCTTGTGTCCTGGGAAAGCAGTGGAGGATGGCCCAAAGCCTTTGGACCCGAGACCCAGAAGAGGCTCCAGGCTACTGGCTTCGGGTCAGAGCCCAATTCTGGCCATTGCGGTCACTTGGGGAGTGAATCAGTGGAAGGAAGATCTTCCTCTGTATATATGACTTTCCAATAAAAATAAATAAATCTTTAAGAAGAAAAATGAGGCAAGCCAGCTAGGTGGCTCTGGAACACAGTGCCTAGAAACCCTGAGACGTGAGAATACAAAATCAATGCCAATGGGCCCGGCGCGGTGGCGCAAGTGGTTAAAGGTCCTCGCCTTGCACGCCCTGGATCCCATATGGGCGCCGGTTCTAATCCCGGCAGCCCCGCTTCCCAGCCAGCTCCCTGCCTGTGGCCCGGGAAAGCAGTCGAGGACGGCCCAAAGCTTTGGGACCCTGCACCCGCGTGGGAGACCCTGAAGAGGCTCCTGGCTTCGGATCAGCATAGTATCGGCCTGTTGCGCTCACTTGGGGAGTGAATCATCGGACAGAAGATCTTCCTCTCTGTCTCTCCTCTCTGTATATCCGCCTTTCCAATGAAAAAATAATAAAAATAAATCTTTAAAAAAAAAAAAATCAATGCCAAGGCCATTCACAGAGAAGGAATGCTTTAGCCAGATATGCTTGGCTCGCACCTGTCAGCAGAGGTCAGGTCAATTTTCAGTTGCGGGTGCAGTACGGATGACTACGATGAAGCTGGCCAGCCTGCGGGCAGTACACCCCAGAGCTGACCACCCGATTCACCTCTACTTAAGCACCTGTGCTAATTCAGTTGTTTCCTAAAGGTTTTATTTTTATGGAGAAATCTTTCATGCTTTAGTGCCCACAGATCACACACACCCACGTGTATCACATACGCATACACGCCGCGTACATATTTCCCCCCTTGAATGAGTCAAAGCTTTGTAGAGAAAAGATAGTTAATTTTGATAAAGACCATTCACCTTTACTTTGGCTATTCCTCTCTAAGGCTACGAAATGAGTGAGGCGAGGCTGTCAGTCTTCAACGTTGAATTTGCTATGCGAGTGCTTATATCAGTAAGCGTGCCTCGTATCTCCCTAGGACACCTGCATGTCCTACATATTTGCTTCTATCAGCAAAACGTGAACAGACTATCAAAAGCAGGAGCCTATTTTTAACTTTCAAATAGACTTCTCAGTAAATTAGGAAGTGAAATCTTAAGAGATGACTTTCTCCCTTATGTTTCTAAAGTGCCTTATAAAAACCACATTTAATCTGCACATTTTTGGAGGTAGGTCGACCGTGAGGAAACAGAGGCACGGCGGGCGCAGGTGACTCGTCTGGGTTTACACGGGAAAGCTGTGATGAAGCAGGACTACCTTTTTTTCCCCTTGCTAACAAGGGGCATGCAAGCCAAGTTACAAAGCTCCGTCTCAGTAGCACCGAAAGTACAAAACATACCTGCATTATTTTGTGCGACTCAAATTAACCACGCTGAGTCAGTGGATCAGGTCGGACCTCCAACGGTCTGGAATGCAGTCCCCTCCCTTGGGAAGGCTCTGAGGAGTCAAGAGCTTTCGGTTAGGACCAAGATGTGGGTCCGACTGGATCCCAGATTCACCATCGTCTTACCACCACCGGTGGTATCCCACACTGGCTTAACAGAAGCTACAATCACGTGTGGCGGTCATTTACCATAAAAACAGGACGTGTGACTCACAGGGAACAAAATATAAGATGGGTCTCATTGATCTATTTGGAGTTAAAGAGACCAGCAAAGGCAAATGTATGGAGAGAAAGTATTATTTAATTGAAAGGGTTTGGTCTAGTAATATTTAAATCTGCATTTATAAAAGATTGCATTGTGGCTGTATTTGTGCCTAGCAGAAGACCTTTTAGATTAGAAATAGCAAATATCTTAAGTTATATCCTTGTAGTCACATCGTTTCCCTTCCTCTACCCCAGTCAGAGGATTTGGGGTGTAGGCATTGTAGACATGCACTAGAATATTACTCCTTCCCCTTTCTAAGGGTGTGGTGGTCATGGCTTCACAATATGGTGAGTTTGCTGCACGCCCAGGAACGGTGTCCCCAGCCATGGTTACTGTGTCAAAGGGTGCGAGACACAGAGGAGTTCAGCATAACAAAAACGTTGTCTTTAAAGATGGGAGATTTTATGCGTAGCAAAATAAATCAATATTTGGCAAATAAGCTAATCTAGGTAGAGCAAACTCAGCTATGTTTACAAGTAGGTGCGAGTCAATTTTATCATTTACTACAATGTAAATATAAGCAGCATAGTTGGGGGCCGGGAGAGGACTCAACCAGCTAATCTTTCACCTCCAAGCGCCAACATCCCACACGGCTGCCAATTCTTGTCCCAGTTGTTCCACTTCCCATCCAGCTCCCTGCTTGTGGCCTGGGAAAGCAGTGAAAGACAGCCCAAAGCCTTGGGACCTTGCACTCAACATGGGAGAGGCTTCGGATTGGCCCGCGGCCATTTGGGGAGTGAACCAACAGATGGAGGATCTTTCTCCATCTCTCCTTATCTCTGTGTCTCCTTCTGTCTATAAATCTGCCTTTCCAGTAAAAATAAATAAATCTTTACAAAAATATAGAAATATATATATGTGCAGGTGTAGGCCTCTGAACAATCTAGAGTGGCAGCCAGCCTTGATTCATCTTATCACAGGCCCTGACATTTTTTCTTTAAAAATTGAGTCTCATCAGTTTTTTGTAACCTAAGAAACTTTAAACTCATTAGTCAATTCATCATTTAAATGCCCTGCCCTGAGGTCTTCGTTTTTAATTTCATCTATGAACTGGTCATCGTATGAGTAAGTAAGTTATCAGACATGAAACACAAACTCGCAGAAGCTATAGCTAAAAACAGGCATAATATTCATAACTTCGTAGTCTTTCCTTTGTCTTTCACACTTGTATCAGATGATGTCTTTTTTTTTTTTTTTCTTTAAAAAAGCTCCTCTGTTTATAGTTACTCAGTTTTCTTCCTTGGTATTTAAGTATCTTGATTCTCCATGCTTTAAGACAAAAAAATCTTCTTGCTTCAGTCCATGTGTTTTTAGAGCTTCGCCCAGCTTCACTGGCGGTTCCAGGTAATGCTGAAAAACGGCACAGAGAAGAAAAGCAATAGTGACAATACTTAATATGGGGGCTATTTCAGAAAAGAATTAAGACTAAAATAAGCAACGGATGTCTACATGGAACAATGTCCTTCTAAAGGAAGCACTAGCAAATGACTTCAGCGTATTTTGTGATTTGATGGAAACTTTGGTCCTTAGAGGAGATAAAAAAAAAATGTCCCCTAGCCGTGGGACAAGACAGCTATGTAGACGGGAGACGAGAGCTCAGCAAGCGAAAGAGTCACCCACACTGCATTCACGAAGGGTCAGGCAAGCAGCTTCTTTCACGGGGGTCACTATTTTTATTCCCTGCTATAGCACAATTCGTTCAGATAAAAGAGAGACCCAGGTCATTTCATGTACGCATTAACGCGTGAAGCTTGTGTTGGTGCCTGGGACGCCAGCATCTGGGGCTACGCCCAGCTGGTCTGCTTATGAGCCGGCTCCCTGCGAATGTGCCTGCAAAGCAGCAGCCCATGTGGCCACTCTGGGAAGCGAACCAACAGACGGACGACTGACTGCTCTGTTTATACCTCTTTGTCACTCCGCTTTTCAAATAGAGAAAAATAAATAGCTTTAAAAAAAAAAGTTACGATACTTGAAATTGATTTTTGTCAGAACCAGGGACTGAAAAGTCTGGTGCTTAAGTATGTCATCCAGGGTCTCTACTCATCCTTTACCTGAGCAGTGGGAACATACTTCAGGATGGCCAGACTAGGTCTTATTCTGCCTCGCCTACAGTGAGCAGCGATTCTAACTGTTTATATGCAAATGGTTTGAAAGTGTTTAGAAATCATAGCCTGGAGCACCCACTTTGAAAATCCCTTCTGCTTCACAGTCAACAATTGTTCAACTAAGGTCAAATGTTAAAAAGTCCAAATTGCTAAAGGCCCAAAGAGGTTTTATTACAGGTCTCAGCAGGAAATCCACTGGAATTAAATTATTGGAAACCAGAGTAATTCTTGAAGCTTTTCCTCTTTATCATCACAAGCTAAAAACCTAGAAGTCAACCTTGATGCCTTTTCTTGACATAGCTCAAATAAAACACTGCGACTTCATCCAACACTGACACATGCAGAATACGTATATGGAAATGGAACAGTCACACACACAGAAAAGGAAGGAGGAATTACCACCCAATTCGGAAAAGCAGTCTCAGATCTCCCCCTGTTGTGTTCACATACACACATACATTAATATTCTCCTTCCTCCGTCACTCACCACGGTTATTCATTCCTTCCTTCACTTGCTCGCTCATTAGTCCATCCCATCCTCTCGCAACAGAACTAAGAATTGCAACAACCTGGTCCCGAGATGGGAAACGGGCAGATAGTATCTACAGTCATTTTGAAATAAGTTCCATCTTCCTTAGCGGAGAGCACAGGAGACAGACAGGAAATGCCTCAAATACCAAGAAAATGCTAGGTTCTTGGAAAGAGGCCCCAGAATATGCAAGACGCCACAGGGCCAAGTAAGAGAAGCCACATTCCAACCAGGTCTTTCAAAATTGTGCTTGTGGCTGGCCCTGGTTCCAGGAAAGGAAGGGTGATACGTGATCCCAGAACCCAGGCTAGCCGCAGAGCGCTGGGCTTCGGTTCCCTTAGGGAAAAAAACAAATCAACAATTCTGCTTTAATTTAGGACTGGAGTCACACAAATCTCAACGTCTGGTCCACAGCAGACATGGAACAGTTGTTTACTGGGTGGAGAACACATTCCTAGACAGTCCTACGCTGCCCGGCCTCCCTTCTCCATGGCCTCCGTGTCTTCCATCCTCCCGCTGAGCGTCCCTCCCGACTCCCCCCCACACCAACTTGGGCTCTGCCCTTCCCCATCTGGCAGTGCCTTCCTCCTGGCCGCAGCAAAACCAGATGCAGGTGGCACTCTTCATGTTGAAGCCCTCTCTGGTCCCTCCCAGGGCAACCAAGACCCCATCATCTTCCAACACCTAGATCATATGCCCATCTCCCACCTCCTACCAGGACAAAAGCCTCCTTGCAGGGTAGGGGGAAATATGATGGCTCATTGTCCTCATCCCTAATACGCACAGATTTTTGCTGTTGTTGTTGTTGCTGCTGTTTTGGAGACTCACGCTTTGTTAACTACAAAGAAATCAACCTAAGAAAGAAAAAGGCTTTTTCCACTGCGCATAAATAGATCATGACCGGTCAGTATGCAGGGCCACCCTAATTCTGCAGGGCCTGTGATGACAGAGTCTAGTTCCACAGCATGGCTTCTGAAGACCCAGCTGGGTCAAGAGGGACCCCTGAGCCCCACCAAGCTCTTTGTGGCTCGTGCACAGAACCCAAGTCCTGCTTCCCCCGAGAGCAGACTCACCTCGTTTGCTAAAGCGAAGGTTCCCCAGTGAATGGCCACGGATTTCTTGCTTTGCACATCGATGTGGATCTGCACTGCTTCTTCGGGGTCTACGTGCTGATATTTCAGAAACCACCTGATGGGACACAGCCACTCATTAATGCTGCCCTTGGGGAAGTGTGTTCTAATGACTGCTTCCTGCAGTCGGCATTTTTCAAGAGTTTGGGGTGCTTACTGGCTGTTCCCTCCCCCTGTACCATTCTTGGATTCTGAATGTGCATGCCAGCACACAGCAACGAGGCCTTCAACACTTCCCAGCTGCTGAACTCAGCTGGCACATGTTTCAGAAAGGCCTGCGACCCGACCTACGCTCTCCATGGGTCTGTTCTCATCTCTCTGGGGGTGGGGACCTGGACCCTGGAATTTTTCAAAGTACCACCTGCCCCAGGTGAATCCAGTGTGTAGCCACAGAACCTTTGGGACAGAGCACGTGAAATGTGGGGTGGGAATGTGGGGGAGTGAAGCTAGAAACCAAGACGACACAAAACAGACAAAAAGACAGCAAACAGGAAAAGTCACGACAGCTATAAAAGAATCTTCCTTTAGTCCACCCTCCTACTCAAGAACAATGACAAAAAAAACAAGTTTTTTTTTTTTAATACATCCTATGTTATTTCATAGTCTTCCGGATATATCTTTGCACACATTTTACTAGGTTTTGAGCTGTAATATTTCTCAGGGACACTGTAAATGCTGAGGTGGTTTTCCCTCCTCATTAGGTTACTTTACATGTATATAACAAACGTCACGTGCAAGTCTTTCTTATGCAATAAAAAGCCTCCAGCCGAACTCCCCTCACAACAGTTCAGCTGTGTCATGTGTATTTTGATTTCACAGATAGATTCTGAAAAGATGAAGAGGATGGCTTTAAAGCAGAGAGTTTCTGATCCTGCCCATGACTCCCTGACTACAAGATTCTAAAGGAGTCCACTCCTCGTCTTGCGTTGAGACTTCACCCTACTACCCAGAAGGCTAAGCTAAGGGAAGGGAGGGTAAGCTGACATCCTGCGGTAAGGACAAGAATGGCAACCCAGGCCGCCTGCGAGTGCCCTTCGGATGGGTGTGGCGCTGCAGTGTCCACCGCCAGCCACTAGGACAGACATTACTGTGGCAAATGTTGTCTGACTTACTGCCTCAACAAACCAAAAGATAAGGGTACATGACGAGCTAATCAAAGATACCACGAACAACAAACGTTATGGTGGACTGGCTACATGTAGTCTTGTCCCCGTTTGCCACAGTTTTCACTTTAAGTATTTAAACATTTTAACAACTACGTGACCCACCCAACCCCCAGTGGGCATAGCCACTAAGCCACCAATAAGGCAGCAACACAAAATCTTAATTACTGTACTGAGCATCATCCGCCATCTTACGCAAGCTGGGACTTCGTCCTCCACAAGCCCACATACCTTGGCTCGTAAGCTCCGATGGGAATAGCTGCCAAGTCAAATGGCCCAAATCTTTTTCCTATCTCTTTAAAGACGGAGCAGTAGCCAGTATCTCCTGCAAAAAAAAATCGGTTCCAAGGCCCCAGAACGGACCAGCTGCCCCAGAGCACCTTGTTGTCATCCAGGAGGGTTCTTTTGCACCAGTGCTGGGCAGGGGTGAAGACGAAGGTGATCTCGTCATGACCCGGAACACAGTTCTCTTCCCACCAGTCCAACTCGATCACGTTCTCGCAGCCGCATTTCTGCATCCAGTCGAGGAGACCCAGGGGCACAAACCACCTCAGCTCGTTCCCGAATCGCTCGTTGAGGGCGGCGACAGAACCGTAGTCCAAATGGTCGTAGTGGTTGTGACTGATGAGCACAGCATCGATGGGGGGCAGTTGACCGATGGTGCACGGGGGATGACGGAATCTCTTGGGTCCCAAGTACTGCGATGGGGAGGCCCGGGAGCTGAAGATGGGATCTGTAAGAAATACCAGCTCATCCATCTCCACCAGCACCGTGGCGTGTCCCAGCCATGTGACCCGCACACCGGCTTCCCTTGTTCCAGCTGCTCCAGGGTCCTCAACAAAATAGGGTGTAAGCACTGGGAGTTCTTTGTCAAGCTCCTGTGTCCGCAAAAAAAAAAAAAAAGAGATACACAGCCGTGAGGGGAAAAATAAAAATATTTAAAGAAAAAAGTTGTTTTCATTATAGAACACAGCTTGACCTCCATTATGGCAGCAAGGTTGGGCTATTTAGGGAGAGGTGACGTCATCCCATAAACTAGCTGTTTGTGCTTTTCTCCTGAAAATGCATACTTCTTAGTCTAAAAGGCACTAAACAAAGGAAAAGTAAATTGCAAATTCTCACTGCTGCTGAGCTCACTTTTTCTTTTTAAAAGACTCTTATATCGTGCCAGTAGTTAGCCAGCTTCGGTGCAATTATTTGACTACCGTCACCTCATACAGCTAGGGCTATTTTCTCCTAAAAAGAAAAAATAAAAACAAAAACCTCAGCCACCAAAGCAATACCAGGTTTTCAACTTCATATCCTTTCGAGAAAAATGGACAAATGCACCAAAACAGAAGATCTTACATCAACAGCAACATGAACAACTCAGTCCACTCCCTCCTGCCCCTCCTGCTACAGCCCAAACCCTCGGGGTGTCTCTCCTTTCCGCATACTTTCTCCCCATCGCAATTAGATCCCTAATCTCTCAATTTCCCTCACACCCTGGGGCAAGACAGGCTAGGGAGGAGAGGAGCAGGGGAGAGGAGGCCGTGGGAGAAACTTGGAACGCAGAAAAAAAAATGCTGCGAATAGGAGTCACCTTCCCACACACCCCTGCCTCAACGCAGCATCATTCATCTCATCAGCTTTACGTCCAACGTGGTAAGTTAGACCCAAGGTGAACAAAGGCCATCTTGAAACATCTGGGAAGCTCCTGTGAGGATGCCGTTCACAGCTCTGGCACTAGCTTTTTCCCACTCCAAGGACCAAAAGCCAGACACACCCAGCCTGTTACCGTTTCTGATTCATCTCCCACACCTGCATCAGGTTATCTCTGTGTGGAACACGCTACATCCTCGTTCCCTTTCGTGTCCGTGTTCACGCCATCACCTACGTGCGCCAACACCGCTGTGCCTGCTAAGCCTGGACTCACGTCTCCCCTGCTGTGTGGAACCATCTCCGACTCTACCAGCAGCACGAGTCACTGCCTCCCCTGTCCCTCCGAAGGACGGGGTGCCTACCTCCAGCTGCCAATGGGTCAGAGTGGGTTAATTATACCATCTTAGCTATGAACCCAAGGAGATGGACTATCCCTCTTCACTTGAGCACCAACCCCCCCCCTCCCCCGCCAGGAACCCTGATCTGAGTCTAATCAAAGGACTGGGCTCGACTGATTTGAAGCAAAACTAGTTCCTCTGCATGGTAAGCAATCCAAAGAACCCAGCACTAACCTCCTTGGAACAGGGAATGCCGCTGTGGTCTCTCTCCATCATAAGCCACCGGAGGGCACTGGAAAAGGAGGGGGTTTTCCACGTGGGCCAAGGGTTCACAAATCTCCCATCTTTTCCTCTCACCGACTTGGTTACATCTTCCTCCAGCCTGTAATCCAGCTTGAAGCTTCTCCTGGAAAGCCTAGAAGAATCGCTCCCTCCAGAATGCCGTGCCGAATTCTGCCGTTTTCTTACTGTTTCCTTAGGATATTGGCTGCCTGGCACCAAGGACTGGCTGTTCTCGTCTTCGTCCCTGTCCATTGGTGAAGAACTTACAAAAAAAAAAAAAAAATAGGAGGAATAAATTACTGAGTTTAATCTAAACACATTCAAACATACTCACAGACATACCATTGTCACTTAAATAAAAATTTCCCTGAACTAAAAAAAAAAAAAAATCATATCTCTATGAATTCAGTCTCTCTTCCTGGAAAATAAAAGTTTAGAATCCTATGTTACTGTGTACTTCCTAGAAAAGATGTTTGCTTCGCCTATTAGCACAATAGCCAGTTCTTACAAATAAATAAATAAGTAAAAATAAAACTCCCTACTCTGCTCTCATCCACAGCAGTTTTCCTAGCCAGTTAAATGCTAGGTAAATGTTACATTGCAGAGACATCCTGCAGAATAAAGCACGCGCCTGAATTACAGTCGTTTCAACATGCTGAAAATATAATTGTTCACAACACAAAGTAAACCCCTTTTAGTTCCCTGAGGGTACTAAATCACTCAAGTGACTCACATAGAACCCCACCAGGCCTACACTGAGGGTAATCTGTTGCCAATGTACTTTCCCTAAGGAGAAAAGTGCAGTAAATCAAATGGCAGGGAAGGAGACAGCCCTTCAGTTCAGTGACATCTCCATCATGTACACAGCTGGTAAACAACACAAATCTCGTTTAGAACCGCTGGCTCAGCGCAAGGCTTTCCCTAGCTCTGTGACCTCAGGCAGGTTTCACACCTCCTCCCACACCCCCATGCCTCTGCGTAGATTGCCTCATCAATAAACTGAAGGTAACATTGTTTCCTGGTCCCTGGATTTGCTGCAAAGGGAGCACTTGGAATCCCAACACACAGGAGGACAGCTCAGGCACTGCTGGCTGTTTCGGCTGACCCGACGGCTCCTGCGTCCACTGTCCGTGCTACTGCTCCACTCAAAAGCCCTGAACTCCCTGATGATAAACCAAAGAGGATTCCAGGCACATGAAAGTGATCATGTATGGGGAGTGTGGATTCCTCGGCCATGAATTCCATTGCTTTCCTAATCCATTAAACAAACATCGGCCTTCCTGTTCACTGGTTTTAAGGATAAGGCCTACAGGTAATGTAATTTATAATCTGAAGGAAATAAGCACACGAACAGAGAGCCAAGTATCATTTGTGTGGCTAGAAGTGTGTTTAAGCAGAAACTCTAGGCGGTGCTGGAGGCAGAACTGACCCAGCGATTGCAACCACCAGCATATGCAATAGGCTGATTCGGGTGATGACTGTGCCGGACCCTGTACTGGCATGCACACACAAGAATCTGGTCTGGGATCACTTCAAACAAAGTTCCTTTGAGGGTCCCCCCAATCAAACCGCTGAACTCAGAACCCCAACTAGGAAGAGAAGTGCAGGTTCCATGGTCTGACCATGGAGTCTATGTGTCAAAGCGGAGCCTCCTCAGTGGCACAGACAGAACAGTGGACAACACATCCAGGTGCACATGGAGGATATGGCAGCCCATTCGGAACCTACAGAGGACACCTGGTACCAAAACAGAGGACAGAACAAATCAACTACCCCAGCCAAGTGTTGGACGTGAAAGTCTGTCCAAGTGGAGATGCTAAGGTGGATACTGGAGAGATTTCATTGTGCTTGGAATGGTGAGATCGGCAGCAATTCAGAACAGTTGAACTATTGAAACCACTTGAGCAGTGCCCTCGGAGCATGCCTCACATCCAGGACCCCGGAATGGGTGGGAGGGTGTGTGTGACTTTTCCCTTTGTCTCTCCCTTCCCCCAGATACAAGAAGAAAAAACAGAGAATGTGGAAACAATGGTCTTACCCACTTCCCTGTAACCCTAGACCCTTTGAGCCCTAATCAACTATGTAAAGATCACGAAAATTTAAATTAAAAAAAAAAAAAAGAAAGAAGAAGAAGAAAAGAAAAAACAAACAAATAAATAGAAACCCTAGGGCAGTGACCTAGAAACTAAAGTCTTTTGTGCCGGGATCCCATATAGGCACAATTTGTATCCTGGCTGCTCCACTTCCTTTCCAGCTCCCTGCTTGTGATCTGGGAAAGCAGTCAAGGACAGCCTAAAGCCTTGGAACCTCCTATTTGCATGGACACTCAAGCATCCCACTAAGAATTCTGTAATCTATTGAGGCGTTGTTGTGTGCCCCTGTGAGATGGTTTTTGCAACCGATGTGAGCTTGAGAGTTAATGTCACTGATAATGTCTTGGTGAGTGGGCCTTTGACAGTTTACACAAAGGACCACAATTAAGCCGGTGCCATTTCTGGACTCCTTATTGGGTACTTAACCATTGCCTCAGAATCTGGCCCAGACATGTAGCACACCTTCTGGGAAAGGGCTTGATAAATATTCTAAATATTATTGCAAGTGATGGGAGTGAGAGCTGAAACTGCTATGGCAATAAATATAGTTATTGTTATCTCAAAAGCTATAGTTTGTCTTTGCAGTTTCTTTGGAGCATAGAAAATTTAGTTGTTTTAACCACTTTTATAATTTTTTAACTAGAGGAATTATAGGGTGATTATATTAACATCATAGAGATGCACTTTTGATTATTGTTTGACTGCTTATGAGGTTGTAGAGCCTGCAGTTGGAGGGGGATTTAATGTTTGAAACTTTTTGTCTTAGATCTTTATGTTTTTTTCTCTTTTGATGTATTTCTCCCGTTAAGTGACAAATTAACTGATTAGAAGGCAACCATCTGTGCCTTGGCCTTGGAGTCCTGGCTGTCACCTAATGATACTTCTGAAGAATGAATAACGACTTGCTTTAAAAAAACTGATTATAGTAACTTACAGAATTATCTTTGAGAGCACCTGGTTGAAATAAAAATGAATTGAACATCTGTGCATGTGGGCTTAGTTCTAAAGTTAAAGATAAAAAAAAAATCAAACGGTTGTGCAGAGGCTTGTGGTGTATCTAAGTAAATAAAAAGGGCAGCTCCTTCTTGAGCTGCAGCAAGAAGGCAGCAGGTGACAGTGTCTGTGTCTTTGTCGCCGACTCCACGCACCCTCTTCAAGCTCTGAACTCAGCTGGAGCTGGACTCCGGCACTGTCTTCTACTTTATAATTCATTAGGCTCCTGCTTAAAAGTAGAACTCAACAAACAGCAACAGAGAAACAGTCTTCAAAGCTTCTCTAGGGGGCGGGGGGAGAGGGAGAACGACAAAATGTGAGAAGCAAAAAAAATTAATTGTACACTTTCTTCTGCCTTCAATTCTAGCTCCAACTTGTAGTGAATTCCGTGTCCTTTAAGAAGTCGCCTAAGCCTGCGGAGACTGAATTTCACACCCCTGTAAAGTGAGAGGGCTGGGATGCATCTCTAAGTTCCTACCACCTGTTACATTTTAACAACTTGTGGCTGACCCAGGAACTCAGATCTCCGAAAGCTGTCCCTTGGCGCCCCCCACCCCCCTTCTGGCTTGGAAAGAAGATTCAAGCAGAGTATAGCTTGGGTCCAGACATGTTCCCAGGGCTGGACCAGCAAGTGATAAGCAAGCTTATCTCTGAGCAGTTATCTACTGGGGCAAAGTGTAATCCCACAGGTAGACCCAGAAGCTGCTGGGGGCAGGAGGCAATGGTTCAGAAATTCCACAACAGGTCTGACACATCAAGCGCCCATCAGACTTCCAACCACACGAGGTTCTGGACATAATTTGGCCAGGTCCTTGGCTTACAGAGCGTATAAAGTCGTGTCGTTCGAATGTCTATTTCCGTTAGGTTCGAGTGCTAGGAGGAAAGTGAGGCCCCCCGGGAGTGGGGGAAGAGATCATGACAGCCACCCAGGCTGGGCCCTCATCTCACGTGGACAGGGATGTTGGTTCTGAGAAAACCGAAACGGATCTATTTAGAATGAGGCATTGCAAAACACTTCAACCAAAATCTACACCAAGGGAGAAGTCTTCTTTCTTACACTAAGGACCAAGTGTCAGCGATGTGGAAAGGGCTCACTTCCTTCTGCGTGCAGACAACAGCTGCAGGACCCCGAGGTGGGCAGGGAGGGCTGGACAGCCAGAGGGCCAGCTGGAGGTCACTGGAGCCACTGACGTCATCCCCCTGGAGCCTGGCAGAAGGGCCCACACGACATTCTGTCCTCTAGACAAGCATGGGCCATCCTTCGTACAGGGTGCGGCCAGGAAACGGTCCCTACACTTCAAGGGATGGGCTGGCAAAGCTCAAGGGGAACACCAAGAACCTCACATTCAATTCAGGGTACTCTGTTTAAGAACAGCAGGAAGTAGCAAATTCCAAAAGCACATCTCAATATTGCCATTAAATGCATGCATATTTATAGACACATACGTTTTTATACGTATATATGCACACACATCATTTGAATCCTTTTTCAGGAAAAGAGATATAACTAGCAAAATAAAAAAAAAAAAGCTGTTGCCTGCAATGCCAGCATTTCATATGGGCACTGGGTATGGGCACTAATTCATTTTCCGGCTGCTCTACTCCGATACAGCTGCTTACAGATGTGCCTAGGAAAAGCAGCACAAGATGGCCCAATATTAGGGTCCCTTTCACCCATGTCACAGACCAAGATGAAACATTTGGCTCCTGGCTACAGCCTGGCTCAGAGCTAGCCATCGTGATCATCTTAGGAGTCAACCAGCAGACGGAAAACCTGTTTCTCTGTTTCTCTATTACCCTGACTTGCAATATAAGTAAATATATTTTTTAAAATAAATAAAACACCATTCCTGGGGTCTGGTGCAGTATCTAGTGGCTAAAATCCTCTCCTTATCATCGGGATCCCACATGGGTGCCAGTTTGTTTCCCAGCTACTCCACTTCCCATCCTGTTTCCCGCCTGTGGCCTGGAAAAGCAGTAGAGGACGGCCCAAAACTTTGAGACCCTGCACCTGCGTGGGAGACCCGGAACAAGCTCCCGGCTTCAGCTCAGCCCAGACATTGCGACCCCTTGGCGAGTAAACCAGCAGCTGGAAGATGTTCTTCTTTGTCTCTCCTTCTCTCTGCAAATGTGCCTTTCCAACAGAAATAAATCTTTAAAAAGAAATAAAAACGTCGAAACTGAAAGCCTCACTTTCTCTCCCAACCACCTCTCCACCTAACATTTACAAAGGATCCCAGAAGATAATAACTATGTACCAGCCTGGCAGCTGCCCACCGTCAAGTCCCTTCTTCCTGCCTGTCCTGCCTGCCAGCTTAGAGGCAGCAGCTCCTGGGATGGCTGCACACTGGTCAGCTTACAGTCTTGGATGCAAAGGTCAGCAACTCACACACTTGAACTCAGTCCATCTGAGTCATAAAGTCAACCCCGTGCGCTCCTAAGAAGCCAAGCCAAGGGAGAAAAAGAAAGAAGAAAGCACAGGAAGGAATGATTCACGTTAACACAGGGTAGCCTGAACATAATGAGTACTCAATAAATTTCTATCGATGGGATGAACAAAAAGACTGGAGCTGAAGTTAATTATTTTTGAAAAGATCTCCTGCTGAGAATCAAATCATCTAAGAAGCGAAAGTCACCACGGGGCGCAGGGACAAACAGGCCTTGGCATTGACCTTCGTAATCACGGAAAAGAGGAACAGGAATGCCTTGGGGGAATGGCAGAGTCCCACGGTGGCACAGTGAGAAAGACTACAAGATGCCCAGCAAAACATCCAGGGCCCTTCTCGTGGCAGAATGCCCTCTCCCCAGGGCTCCTGTATTCCAGCTACATGACTGCAGTCCCTAAGGTCCACCTCCCCCTCCCGTCCAGCTCCCTGCTTGTGGCCTGGGAAAACAGTCAAGGACAGAACCCAAAGCCTTGGGACTCTGCACCCACGTGGGAGACCCAGAAGAAGCTCCTGGCTCTTGGCTTCAGATCAGTTCAGCTCTGGGCCAATGTGCGGCCACTTAGGGAAGTAAACCAGCGCAAGGAAGATCTTTCTCTCTCCCCTTCTTTCTCTCCTTCTCTCGCTATACATCTGCTTTTCCAAGAAAATAAATAAACCTTTAACAAAACAAGACAGAAGGTGGGAGGAAGCAGCTGTCTGTTCTTACCACAGCCTGCCACCAGAGCCATGCTGTGCCAGGAGTAAGAGGATGACATCCTAGACTTGGCATAGAGGAGATCTGCAATGCCAGGGCTCCACCATACCAGCAGAACTGTCCAGCTCTGGTTTCCTCTGATACAAAAAACCTGTTTTGAAATTTGTCCTTATTTGAAAGGCAGATGGCGACGACACACACAGCAAGCTGCTATCTGTAGATTCAGCATCCCAAAGCTTGCAAACCCCAGGGCTGCCCCAGCCCGAAGCCGGGATCCGGAATTCAGTCCATGTGCTCTACCTGGATGGCAGAGCCCTAACTCTCCTGGACCAGCACCACTGCGCCCTAGGGCCTGCAGAGGCACACGGCCAACAGTATCAATGGCTCCCAAGCTGTCACCCGGGTTTAGGGGTGCAAGCCACGAGCGAGCTGCTGCCCAACACTCCGGACCCACGCCACCGTGCCCTGGCCGTGTGAGCAGCCTGACAGGAGCCAAGCTGGACGTAGCCCCTGAGAAAGGCTGGCCTTGGCCACTTGAGCTAAGAGGCCTTGGCCAGATCATTAACCATCACTCGGGTTTCGGTGTTCTGTTTTCTTCACCCACTAGGATGGGGTTCATCATCTCGTGTATTTCACGTCTATAAAAATCAACCTGGAAATTAACACCTAAAACAATACTTGAAGGAGCTGTGTAAACAATAAAGCTAAAATACATTATTTAACCCACTGGCTAAGCAAAAGGCCGGACGGCTATCAGCAAACTGTTGCAGATACAGCAATGTGTAAGTAATCTGTCTCAAAAGTCGCTTACACTGCAGACTGCTGGTGGCTAGACTTCTCCAGTATTACGGCAGTTAAGAAAGAACTTGACCCTTCCGCTGGAAATCGCATGAGTATTTCTCTTATTTCTTTTAAGAGTTATTTATTTTTATTGGAAAGTCAGATATAAAGAGAGGAGGAGAGACAGAGAAGAAGATCTTCTGTCCGATGATTCACTCCCCAAGTGGCCACGATGGCTGGAGCTGTACCAATTTGAAGCCAGGAGCCTCCTCCAGGCCTCCCACACAGGTGCAAGGTATCAAGGCTTTCCCAGGCCAGAAACAGGGAACTGGATGGGAAGCAGGGCTACCAGGATTAGAACCGGCGCTCATATGGGATCCTAACACATGCAAGGCAAGGACTAGAGCCACTAGGCTACCATGCCGGGCCCATGGGTGCTCTTTTTAATGCCAGATTTACACAAGCCCTCATAGGCCTTCAGGATAAAAAATCTTTGTCAAGATTAATTACCTGTGCAGTTCATTTCCTTAACAATGCTTCAATGAAAACACTTTTGCTTGCATACATTGCAACCTACAATGCCCATGTCCTCATAGCCCTTTGGCTATATCCATATTCGTCTTTACACAAATGGATGCAAAAAGGAATGGAAAAATCCACCATAGCCACAGCCATCCATCACTACAAAGCAAAAGCAGAAAGAAACAACAACACAATTCAAAACAAATACTACTTTTCAGAACTACCCAATTGCACTCTGTGCACTATAACTTATAATTGGGGACAGCAAATGCACTGCATATTCCCGTCTCCCGGAGATACACTGTAATTCTTTTGCGCAGGAAAAGAAAGTCTTTGAAAAGCGTGACTTCAGCTGGTTAACAATAGTTCTAATCTCTCCATCGCCCAAATTCTTACTCCTATTAAGTCCCGTTGCACTTCAATGTCCCCTTTGGCCAATCTCCCAACAAAACCAGAACGTGGTAGGTAGGTAGGTAGGCTGCGGATGTTTCTTTTAAAGACCGTGTTAACTTCCTTCCGCACCAAGTTGGCTCTCTGCAGCGAACTCCTAAGCAAGGTAACACATGCAAGCATGCCCAGTCTTCCACAAACGATGGAAATCACTGACGTCGCAAACAAATGCCTCTCGGCAAAGAATTTCTCAATAAACTCATCAGAAGGATCAGCCAGCACACACCGCGCGCTGCGCCGAGGCCAAGAGAGATGAGTGACGCGGCGTGAGTAACATTCTGTTACAGTAAAGCAAAGACAAAACTCAGTAACTTTTTCAAAAAGCCTATTAACTCTTCACACCCCCGGATTTCCCAAGAACCCATAGCAGCCTATGTATCCCCTTAACTGCGATGTCGAGAAACACACACACACACACACACACACCCATACCGGAACACCTGCTATATACAAACCCCGAAGGAAAAACTCATAAGAAGCAAATCACACACACACACACACACACACACACACACACACACACACACACACCCCGCCCCCGGCACAGAAAACTCCAGAAAACAGCGTTTTCCTCCCACCCCACTTTTTTTTTTCTCCCTGTATTTCCTGGCTGTGATTATATAAATACACCTGTGTCAAGACTGAAGGATAGCAACCTGTTGGCATGGGGTTTCGGAGGCTGAAGTCCCACAGCCCAAGCAGAAGTGAAGTTGGCTCTGGGAGAACTTGTCCCCACTCGTCTACTTCTATACCACCTTTTAAAAGAAAAAAAAAAAAAATACCCCAAGTACTCAGACGGCACAAAGACGCAACCTGCTCATCCGCAGGGCAGATAGGATCTTCAATCCCACACGCGGCGATTCTCCCACGAATCCGTGTGTGACTTCTCACCCCAGGCAAGCTCCAGGAAGGCAGGCTCCGCCACTCGTGGAGAGGAGCAAAAGCTAGCTAGCAAGCAACCTTGCCCGCTCACAAGCGCAGCATCGCCAGGAGGAGGAGGAGGAGGAGGAGGATGCAGAGGAGGAGACGGAGGAGGGGGCAGGACTTGGGGACAGGAAGCCCAGGAGCGCGCGCCCAGCTCTGAGCCGCTGCGCTCCCGCAGCAGCGCGCGCACGCGCCCTGGAGAGGCCCGAGAACGCGGAGCGCAGGCTCACCTGGCGCCGAGCACGGCCGGGCGCGCGCGCTGCCGCGGCGGCCTCAACGGCCCGGGGCGACAGGAGGAGCCGGGGCGGCGGACACCTGCGCCCGGAGTCCTCCGCCCCCGGCCCCGCCGCGCCGGCTCCGCCGAGGGCGCCAGGAGCTGCAGGCAGCGCCTCAGCGCGCGCCTCCTCGCCATCCTTGGGGCCCAGCAGGCCGTAATCGGGCTGCACCCCCACTTTGCCCGTTCACACGCCCGTTGTGACCTTGGACCCGGGCAGCCCCGCCGGCGTTTATAAACTCCGCCAAGGTCTATCCAGGGCCCAGCTTGACCAAGATGGCCGCCTCGGGCCGGAGCGCTGAAGCCATCCATGTTTGTAGGCGGTGGGAAGCAGAGCCCACCCGCTCCCCGGCGCGCCCTGCCACTCACACGCAAGCTCCTCCCGCGCACCTCGGGGCCACCCGGATTCCGGTGTCCGAATGCTCAGGCTTGATGCTTTCAACGGTCTGAACACTTTCCTGGACACCTTCCAAACTTAAGTGGGAGCCTGGTGACCCCGTGGGTGGCCTCTTCCCAGACCGCTCAGCAGTAATAGATGCGCACAGCCTCCGGCCGCGAGGCGGCCAAACAACGCCGTGGGCAGTGTGCGGTAGTTACGGAGTCGTGATGGTAGCACCGCCTTGTCGCTGTGTGTACTTTTAGGTTGATGTCACTGCCTCCCGGTACGCAAGGCTCTCATTTTGATTGGCTTTGCTGTCCCAGGGTGATGACCGAAAGTGAAATTGCCACCAGGTTTCCAACGGGCTTTCCTTTTTCAAAGTGCAGAATGCAGTTGTTTCTGAAAGGAGAAACAAAAGATTCATCTGAAATGGTCTTTTCGGGTTGTTCGTAGACCGGGAGGGGGCGAGGGGGGAGGGAATAGCAAGCTGATGAGAGAGAAGCAGCACAGACCCTGGGTGTGCTCCTGCAAAGACTCAAACATTGTGGAAGTGAATGTGGCTGGTCGGTCACGCGCACGTGTAGAGAGAGAGAGTGCCACTGTGTGCTGCTGGCTCCTTGCCAGCTGCTCGGTTCTGTTAAGGGCGATTAAAGTCTGCTTGCACCTGGCGGGGCTGCCACCTGCCCAAATTGAATAATACAGTGCAACAATGAAAAAGAAGGTCACACTGCAAACGCAACCAGAAGTTACTGCTCAGGAATTCCCGGAGTGTTCTTGGCTAAGGAGTGTGTGAGTGTGTGTGTGTGTGTTTGACAGACAGAGCTCTGCTCACTGGTTCAGTCTTATCCAAACGCCCACATTCTCCCCAGCCACGGCGATGCCAAGAAGTTGATGTTTGAACCGTCCCCACTGCCTCCCAGGATCTGCCTTACTGGGGAAGCTAGAATTAGGAACAAACTGGGAGTCCCTTCTAGACACATGTGGTATACCCACATCTTTTATTTTTTTAAGATTCAGTTTCTTTTCTTTGGAAAAACAGATATACAGAAAGAAGGGGATACAGGGAGAAAAATCTTCCGTCTGCTGGTTCACTCCCCTCAAACGGTCACAACGGCTGGGCTGAGCTGAAGCCAGGAGCCAGGAGTTCTTTCAGGTCTCCCACGCGGGTGCAGGAACCCAAGGCTTTGGGCATCCTCAACTGCTTTCCCAGGCCGCAAGCAGGGAGCAGGGTGGGAAGTTGGGCCGCTGGGATTAGAAGCGGCACCCATTTGGGATTCCGATGCCAAGGTGAGGACTTTATCACCAGGCTACTGCACCGGGACCCAAAGTCCCGTATCAAACAATAGCTCTCTTTCTCCTCTTCCATGACCCTCATTCCCACTGAGCTGCTGCTTAGTAGTATTCTGCTCTGTTATTTCTATGACTTTGACTTATTCCAGATAGATCGTGTGAGAGGAATCCCCAGCATCGTCCTTTTGTGTTTGGCTTGTTTTGCTTAGCGCAGTGTCCCCAACGTTCCTCTTGCCGCAGCGCGTGGCAGGAGTTCCGTTATCCGAGGCCGTTCTCCTGTGCGTGGACACGTCACGCGTTGCCTTCAGCTCTCCGTCGTCATGAGTCGTGTCTCCTGTAATTAGGGGGAAAACTGAATTGGAAAATAGTGTTGGTTCGGTAAAAGACTGTTGGATGTAAACTTTCAATCTCGATGCTCCTAAGGAAAGTTTTGCTGGTAAAAGCCACGTGTACTCATTTACATACTGGCAACGGTGGCCTTCGTGCTGCAAGGGAAGAGCTGAGAATTGGCAACCCCTAAGCCCAAAATAGTTATCCTCTGACCCTTTATAGAAAAGTTTGCTAAAACTCTGTATTAGTCCACTTTCCCCAGGGACAAAAATTAAGTCTGGGGGCCAGCCTTGTGGCGTTGCCATCGCTTGTGATCACTGCTTTGAGTCCTGGCTGCTCCAGTTGCGATCCAGCTACCTGCTAGTGCTCCTGGGAGAGCAGCAACAGGGCTTGCTTCCCTGCCCACCATGTGGGAAACACACATGGAATTCCCGCCTCCTAGCTTCAACCTCATTCCTTGTAGTCATTTGGGGGAGAGTGAAGCAGCAGATGGAAAATCCCACTCTGTGGCTCTGTCCCTGTAAAGCAGTTCTTAAATTGAACTGCTGTCTGTTTCATTTCCAGCCCTCCAACCGGAATATAGGCCCCTCCTACGCAAAAACTCCGATCCACGCGTGTGCCTGTGACCCCCACGCCTGTGCTTGACACCAGCTGTCCTCATTGTGTCTATAGATGATAGTCTCCTTGTATCAAGGGATGATAATTTCCCAAATTCCCAAGAGCCTACTTGGAGTAGATGGGGGGAGGGGAGGGGAGGCGACGTTGGGGTTCAGTGAATCCAAGCTAGACTCCAAGGCAAGTGAGATGATTTTAGTGTCTAGTCCAAGGGACAGCCTCTTGCCATAAGCAAGAAGTGCCCTGAATGAAATAATCATGGGGTTTTTACAGTAGGGACTAACAGTGACACAGAACAGAAAGCATGTGACAGGAATTTACACCGTAGAGGCTTGGGGGTCCTGATCGTATCGCTTCAACGCAGACAGTAACAAAACAGCATGCCTCGAAGGTAGCTGTCTTTCCCGTAAATCCAAAAGCTCCAAGGGTATCCCTGTCTCCTGCCTGCCTCCTGGTCTTTCAGGAGCTTTGCTCCTAACAGGATGCGGCTGTCTCTTTGGAGATTCCACACTTCCAGGAGCACAGTCACCTGTACGATTAACCCTTACAGGCAGTGAAGGACAGGGGACAAAAGATTCATGGTTCAGCGAGACACTCGAAGCCCTGGATAAGAAAGAGACCAGGCTAACGTGTGTGATAGCTTCATTCCAGAATATCCTCAGCTACTCATTGCGCATGCCTTGGAGCACGTCTCTTGGCTGCTTCAAAGTCAATTCTGAGTGGAGTTGGCAGCTCAGCTGAGCCTCAGCACACAGCATTCTCCTGGCGAGAAGCTCCTAAATGGAGTAGGAGGAAAGCAGCCACACAGGATCTCTTCGTTCTGCGTGTTCATCTGGCTCGAGGCAAAGGCTGCCAACTCGAGAATTTTATAGTGCCTGCCTCAGAGCCCTAACGTTACAGTCCGTTCCAAGGATCAACTCATAAGACTACCTACATTTGGGGGCCTGGCATAGTGGCTCCATTGGCTAATTCTGCCCCTTCAATCATCAGAATCCCATATGGGAGCCCGTTTGTATTTCCCAAATAGGAGGCTACCACCTTAAGTAGAGGCTAACCCCATACTATGGTGTCAGTTCCAAAGGTGAGATCTCAATCCTAAAGGAATGCGGCTTTATAAAAAGAGGAAGATAGAGGCTTGCATCATGGCATGGCAAAGTAGGTTGAGCCTCCAGTTATGGATCTGGCATCTCAGACAGGTGCCTCCAGTTTGAAACTCAGCCTCTGACCCAGCTCCTAGCTAATGTGCCTGGAAAAGCAGTGGAAAATGGTCCAAATCCTTAGGGAGCTGCATCCACATGAAAGACCCAGATGAAACTCGTGACTTCTGCCTTCAAACTGGCCCAACTCCAACCACTGTGGCCATTTGGGGAATGAATCAGGTGTAAATCTGCCTTTCAAATAAAAACAAATGTTAAAAATAAAAAAAGGAAGACAAGAGCAGGTGCTTGACCTGTGGATGAGAAGCCAGTTCAGATGTCCATGTTAAAGTGCCTGCATTTTATGACCAGCTCCAATTCCGGACCCAGGTGCCTGGTACCTGCAGGAGCCAGCCAGGACACAGCCGGTTCCCAAGTAGCATGACCTTTCCACCAGCTTTAACTGTATCTTCAAAAGGAGTGAACTTTGTGGTGCGTCAATTGTAGCAAGAATGATTAACCAGCCTGTTGTTTTGCCTTCCCCGTAAATATAGATCACATCAAGTGTGGGGGTATAAGACACACTGGAACTCAGTTGTCAGATCTGTTAACTGCTACCAGGCAGTCTATTATTTACCAATGTGATCATTAACCATTATGAATGTGTTAATCCCCCATGCCGACTCGCCTATGCCATGTGAATTTCAAAGCTGAACAATGTGTTGACTTAGACAAGGCGCCTTCCTTCCAGAAAATTTCCCTTCAAGTGTATCCTGGAAGCTAACCCCACAATCCAACTGCAGTTAACTAAACAGAAATCAGAGAGCTACAACACAACGCTTTTATAAAAGTTGCTTAAAATGTAACTTGGGTGTTTTGTTTTTAAGCATTTATTTCTTTTATATCATCTATTTGCTTATTTATTTGAAAGGCAGAGCAAGAGAGAGACAGAGAGCGCAGCTTCTCTCTGCTCATTCTCTCCCCAAGTGGCTCTAAAGGCAAGGCTGGGCAGACGGAAGCCAGGGCCAGGTGCTTTGTCCAGGTCTTCCACGTGGGTGGAAGGGCCCAGGCACTTGGGGCATTGCAGGCGCATCAGCAGAAATGATTGCTTGACTCACAGGCAGCAGCTTCATTCACCGTGCCACAATACTGACCCCAGATTGCTTTTTAATCATCACGCTGTTGACGCATTGACACAACCTGAACTTACAATTATTAAAAACAAAATGGCTTTTATATTGCTGTGTCATCTTCTCTCTCTCTAATCTTACATTTGTGCAGTTGGTTCTTTGACTCCAGCTGGAGAGCTTTTTATGTTTCTCCCTATGAGATCTTAAATATTGTATTGCGTTTATCACCCTAGCACTTTGATGGTATCTTAAATACTGATTTGACCTCTGTCAAAATTTCTTTTTTTTTTTTTTTATTTTATCTTTAGTTGAGCGAGATGTGTGCCCATGTGGACCTCTGATCAGAGTGGGGTGGTTTCAGGTATGGAGGAAGGTGGGTGGGACACGTGTTTCAGTCTTTCTCCCCTCATTTTTTTTTTTCTCCTGTGTCCATAAGGGAGGAGATAAGGGGGCCAGTCTTTTCTGTCAAGCCACATCAGCACCCGAGGATGGGGGACAGTCATTTGATGATGCCTTAGAGACCCCAGTGTGGGGAAAAGTGTTCTAAGGGTGTTGTTACTTGGTCTATTGGCTGACCACGTCCACCTTAGTGCATCCACAGACCCAGGAACATGCTACAAAGTTTAGCCAGGAGAGTTGATCCAAACTATTCTGTTTTCCATCCTCTGATGAGGCACTTGACTGTCCCCTGCTGGCCTAGGTGAACTGGCTGTCATGTCCCCCACGTGCCTCTGGACTTGCTGTCCACTGAACAGTCATCAGCAGCAACTGAGGAGGCCCGATCTCGACACATGTACTCCAAGGTTGGAACATGTATCTTGTGATTCATTCACTGTGGCCAGAATTTGAATCCAGCCACCTAGTTGGGGAATTCCCTTTAGGCTGAGTTCCTATTTGTTTCTCACCAGGCCCAGAATGCCCACCAGCTATTGCCTGCTTTTATCCCAGCACTTGCCTAGAAAGGCTTCTTTGAAAAGATAAAAATTTGAGCCTGGCACGATAGGTTAGTTGCTAAACCCTCACCTTGCAAGCAAGCACTGGGATGCGGTTCATGTTCTGGCCACTCCACTTCCCATCTTATGGCCTGGAAAAGCAGTCGAGGATGGCCAAAGCCTTGGGACCCTGCAATGAACGTGGGAGATTTGGAAGAAGCTCCTGGCTCACGGCTTCAAATGGGCTCAGCTCTGGCTATTGTGGAGAGTGAGGCAGTGGGTGGAAGACCTTCTCTGGGTCTCTCCTCTCTCTGTAAAGTCTGCCTTTTGAATAAGAGAAGGGGTTTCTCGGTCAATATTTCTGTAAGAAGAGTAGATATTGCAACATATCAGGTTAAATCACCCGCTGTGACTCCAGCAATTTGTAGGCGCACCGGTTTGAGTCCCAGCTGCTCTGCTGGCTCAGCTCCCTTCCAATGTGCCTGGGAGACAGCAGACATTGGCCCCAAGTTCTTCAGTTCCCACCACCCACGGACGAGATCCTGATGAAGTTTCTAATTCCAGGTTCCGACCTGATCCGGCCCTGGCCATTGCAGCCGTTTGGAGAACAAACCAATTGATGAGAGTCCCCCCTTGGCTGGCTCTGTTGCTCTGCCTTTCAGGTGAATACATAACTACAGAACTAAGGTCACTCAAAGAAAAACAAAATATCTGTAAGAGCATCACAACACATTGTAGCAAAGCCCTGGCTGTAGAAAGGAGGCTGGGGTAAGGAAAAGAAAACAGGAAGCCATCAGGAGGTCTGTGGGAAGTTAGAGGCAGAGTTAGCTGGGATGCAATTCCAGAAGCAAGCAGGGGCAGAGCAGCAGGAAGTGTGCGTTGTCAGTGTTCTAGAAGCCACTGTGGAGTTCTAAATCCGGAAGCTGTGTTAGCAGGAGGTGGCCGTGACCTGATTTTTAACCAAGACCAGGAGACGCTGGCCGGAGCTGCTTTATTCACCACATTTGGCACTTAGAGTTCACAAGTTGCCCCTTCCAATCTTCTGGAAAGTTCTCTACCCTCACTTCTCGGTCATGGATGACCTTCAGATAAGTGATGACGTCAGTGTTGTCCTCTGGGTCATGGGTACACACGTCACTGCAGAGGGCGGGGCTGAAGTGGCAGTCCCTTAAACATGATGAGAAGAGCCATAAACATACTGTGCAACACGCAAAAGAGCCAGCCACGATGGTGGGGAAGGAAACCTCCCAGTGTTTCTCCACAGCTGACCCCTGCCCTTCAGACACCTGGAACTGAAAGGCGACCAATCAGCCCGGCGTAAAGGAGCCACCAAGTGAGCTGCCGCTGTGTGTATTCATGTCAGATCCTATCTAGTTTATAACTACTCAATTCCTTTGCCTCCCGCAAGTTTGATACTGGCTGCCACTCCACACCCAACTCAGCCCTTCTCCCCAGCAGACAGCTTGTGGGTAACCTGAAGCCAATCCCAACCTCAGTGTCAACCCATCTTGGCTGCTGCTTTTTGCTATTCATCTCCTTCAGCTTTAAGAACCAGACCTCTGGGGTCGGCGCTGTGGCCCAGCCGCTGAAGTCCTCCCCTTGGACACACTGGGATCCCAAATGGGAGCCTGTTCTATTCCTGGCAGCCCTGCTTCCCATCCAGCTCCCTGCTTGTGGCCTGGGAAAGTGGTCAAGGATGGCCCAAAGCCTTGGGACCCTGCACCTGCGTGAGAGACCTGGCAGAAACTCTTGGCCCCTGACTTCAGACTGGCGCAGCACTGGCTGTTGCAGTCACCTGGGGAGTGAATCAGCTCTCTGTGAATCTTGCTCTCTGTCTCTCTTCCTCTCTGTATATCTAACTTTGCAATGAAAAATAAATAAATCTTATAAAAAGCCTAGATCTCTAGGGGTAGAGGGGGCAGAGAATAGACCTTTGAGGCTGCCACTGTGGCACTGCAGGTTGAGTCCACTTCCTGCGATGCCAGCATCCCAATATGGGTACCAGTCTGAGTTCCAGCTGCTCCACGAATGCACTTGAGAAATCAATACTCCTGTAGGAGACCCAGATGAGGCTCCCTGGAATGAGGTTAGCCCAGCCCCAACTCTTGTGGTCATTATGGGAGTGAACCAGGTGGATGGAAGATCTCCCTTTCTATTTTTCTGGAACTCTTCTTTGAAATAAAGCAAATATTTAAAAACCAAAAAGGGCTAGACCTCTGTCCTGTTCTCCTGGCCCAAGGGTGCTATGTGCAGGGCTAAATTGCTCTCTCTCTCTCTCTCTCTCTCTCTCTCTCTTTGTGATGCTATTACCAAACCTCTCAACCCCTAAAAGAAAGAACCTCAGTGAAGATCCAGGGCCTTAGTCCCGCTCGGGGAGCTCAGTGTAGGAGTGTACTGCCTACATTTTCACGGATCGCGTCTTCCGGATTCCCAGGCCTTCTTGTCACCAATGTGAACATGCCAGTTTCTTCAAGGTAGATGGTTTGAATGGGGTGTCCTGCCTTCCCCTGATGGCACCTGCCACTCAGTACTGTCTCTTGAATGCCTCTCAACCTTGCGACCAGATCTGATTCCTGAATGCGGCTTCGTCCAATTGCCCATTGATACTGGTGGAAGTATCAGGTTAATAAAACCATCCTACCTACCGGAGCCTTTAATTGAAGGGCGCGTGGAGATGCACTCCCAACACAATCCAGTGAACCTTTGATCTAGCAACGCTGTAGGCGGTAATGAAGACTGTGGGTAGGATGATTTGAGGATTTGGGGAACTGTGGGCAAGTCACTGCTTCTGCAGAGTTTTACGTGACTTTAGAATGTTCATGAAAGAGCTGGAAGCGCAGCTGCTCCTGGCACAAAGACGGTTTCAGTTGAGATTGTACGTTAGTGCTGTAATAATCCGTTCCTCAAAAAGAAACACAGCTGTCTGCTTGTTGTTGGCCGTGGCTGGAAACTAAAAAGTAATAAGAAGCAGGTAGACCTGGTGCAACATCCAGCTCAAACCCAGCAAGCTGCTGGGCTGTCACCTGGGAGCAGTTTAAGTACCACTTGCTTTTGTTTTTCTAACTCTTCCGCATGCCTAGTGGCAATAATCTAGTCTGGAAAAAGATAGGTAAGAAGAATATTTCATACGACAAAATAATGCACATTTGCTCTAGAAATGTAGAAAAGTGCACTGGTGTGTAAAAAAAAGAGATGAAAATCAGCATCCAGGGGCTGGCATTGTGGTGGAACAAGTTAAGCCAGTGCTTTGAAAGTCGTCACGTTCTATCAGAACATCACGTGGAGTCCTGGCTACATCACTTCCAATCCAGCTTCCTGCAAATACGCCTGAGAGCGCAGGGGAAGATGCCTCAGGTGCTTGGAACCATGAAGTCATGTGGAACCATGAAGTCCAGCTGGGCTCTTGTGGGCATCTGGGGAGGGATCCCAGGGATGGAATTTCTCTCTTGCTCTCTCCCCTTCTTTCCTTCTTCTTCCTCTTTGTCATTCTGCCTTGCAAATAAATAGTATCTCTAATCAGCCAAAAGGGAATGTATTTGTGTAAAATAACAATGGCCATACTATTGCTATGTCAATGCTACTCCAAATAAAAAGCATTTAAGCTTTCCTTTATGGGGCCCAGGAGATAGCTCAGTGGCCAAATCCTCTGCCTTGCATCTGCAGGGCTGCAACGGCAGGAGCTGAGCTGATCTGAAGCCAGGAGCCAGGAGCTTCTTCTGGGTTTCCCATGCAAGTGCAGTGTCCTCAAGACTTTGGACTGTCCTCGATTGCTTTCCTAGGCCACAAGCAGGGAGCTGGATGGGAAATGGAGCATCTGGGACACGAGCCGGCCCTCATATGGAAGCCCAGCATATGCAAGGTGAGGACTATAGCCACTAGGCTACCATGCCTGAACCCCCCATGTTAAGTTCTGACCCATTCCGTGTGCCCACTTCACCAGGCAAACTTGTTGAAAACATCCAAATAAGAACATCTGCCTTGATGGCTTCACAGCATCCAGACAGAAAGGTCTCAGGACACATCTGGGACGAGGATGAACGGCAGTGAATGCAAGAAGCAGGGTTGGCATGATGTAAGTAACCCAGAAACAGCAGTGGGCACAGGAAGATCTGCAGGGTGTGGGGGGTCCCGTGGTCCGGGGATGGGGGAGTGAAGGTGGGCACGACAGGAAATCAGACGTCACCATCACGATGGGTGCCAGGCTTTCTTTTTCTGTGAGAGACACGGTGGCTTGTGTGGGGCAGGGTAGACTTTTCTCAGAAACGAATTTTCTACAGCTGTGTCTGATTAGAGTTGATTCTTCATTCAAAGGCACAAGACAGACGCTTGAATGATGGGAAAGGGGTTTATACAAAGTGACCTGCATGTTTTTGTTTGTTTGTTAATCAGCTGGTATAGAAGCGTGGGGACACACAGGGCCACCGACCTGCAGAAGCATCCACACGATGGACTTGGACAATAGCCCTGCGGAGGCCCAGGGCCACATTCCCCGGTGCCTGACTGTGGCCTCTGTTCCCATGGTGACCATCCAATCAGCCCACCCAATACCAGCGCAATGGAAGAGGCCAGAGACACAAAGGGATAAAATGCAAGCGCTGATGTGAGTCTGCACTGTGAACAAAGACGGCCAGCACCGTACCCTGTGGATGCAGGGAGCAGCCCGAACTGCCACATTACACATCTCATAGCACACGAGTCGTGCCCTTGTCTCTAGGGAGCTGTTTAGAAAAGGGCACAACAGCAAGCTTTGTGAAACAGCCTAAGATTTCTTGCTCCAATTCACTTGCAGATCCCTTGATTATCTTATTAGTGATGGCTAGATGAACCATTATGAAATTCTCTATCTATTTCGGTGTGTATAGCGAACCCTTGGACTTGCGTGAGTGTGTGTGCGTGCGTGCGTGTATAATGTGAGTATCTGATTTTGTGACCAGGATTACATAATAATTTATGGATACAAAATAGAGTCCTCCCCACCCCCCACTGTTCCCCTCCCATCATACAAACTATTTTATTTTTGAAATTCTTTTTGTTTTTTTAACTCAGCATTTTATTCTAAAACAATGATGGGTTCACCTACAATTGTGAGAACTAAAATAGTCATTTCACACACACGTTGCAGCCACACTGCCCTAATATGAATGTCTTACATCACCATGCTACCAATAGTTATGCCAGTCACAGACTTTCTAAAGTCACAGTGAAAAAGTTTTAAACTTTTTGAGATCCAATGCAGCACGTTTTTTTTTTTAATTTATTTCATTTTTTTTTAATTGGAAAGGCACATTTACAGAGACAAGCGACAGAAGATTTTCCATCCGCTGGCTCCCTCACCAAATGGCCTCCACGGCCAGAGCGAAGCCGATCTGAAGCTGAGAGCTGTGAGCTTCTTCCACATGTCCCTGTGGTGCAGGGTCCCAACACCTGAGCCTTCCTCGGCTGCTTCCCAGGCCACAAGCAGGGAGCTGGGTTGGAAGTAGAGCAGCCAGGACTTGAACCGGTGTCCATATGCTGTGCTGCTGCCATAAGCAGAGTAGCAGTCTGATACGTCACTTCGCCACGCCCCACGTTTTTTTTTTTTTAATGAGTTAAAATTTTGGGGTCATATCTAATATCTCTTTGGTTACACCTGTATTGTTCCAGCATTTTCCTGTGTATGTGTGTGTGTGTGTGTGTGTGTGTGTGTGTGAGTCGGTGACTCTGGGAATTCCAATAAGAATCACTTGACACAAAGGTTACTCAACATTTAGGTACCATATCATAATTAAGTTATTCAACATCAGGGCTAAAAGAATTTCTCAGGCATTTAAAGTGTTTTAAAGTTATAGTGTATATTTAAGTACATGATCCCTTTCAAGTCAATTTTTGCGTAAGGTTTAGGATAGGGTTCGACTTTTGGCAAGGATGCTCTGGACCACAATGCTGGCCACATATACATGCCCCTTGTCTTCCCCCCCATCCTCACCCTTCTCACATCCAGTCTATAACTTTGTGTCTTGAAAAGGAACGTGTGCCCAGCGTGGTAGCCTAGCAGCTAAATCCTCATTTTGCATATGCTGGGATCTCAGATGGGCACTGGTTCGTGTCCCGGCTGCTCCATTTCCCATCCAGCTCCCTGCTTGTGGCCTGGGAAAGCAGTGGAGGATGGCCCAAAGTCTTAGGACCCTGCACTCATGGTGGATACCCTGAAGAAGCTCCTGGCTCCTGGCTTTGTTGTCGGCTCAGCTCCAGCAGTTGTAGCCACTTGGGGAGTGTGAACAGAAGCAGTGGATGGAGGATCTTTCTCTGTATCCTCTTTCTGTAAATCTGCCTTTCCAAAAACAAACAAACAAATCTTAAAAAAGAAAAGAAATGAAATGATAGTATATGCAGGGGCGGGACTTGGGGATATAGTTAAGAATTTGTACGGGATGCCTTTGTTCCATGTCGGAGTGTTTGGGACCAAGTTCTGGCTGAGTCCCGGCCCAGGTTTCCTGTTAATGCAGGCACAGGGAGGCAGCTGGTGGTGGGTCCTGCCTTCCACATGGGAAGCACTTGACTGCTGTGAAAATCACCCTGCCTGTGTCCTCGCCTGCCCGAGCTAGGATTTGGTGCCCATCCTCTGGGCCTACGCGATCGTGTGAAGACAGAGGGTGAGTTTTGCAGCAAACACGTGTATGCTTGTTTCATTCTACGCACTTACTTCCTGTGGGTGTGATGCTCTAAGACACTGACTGGCAGCAACACCTAGCAAATGAACAAACGGATTGTACGAAAGTGGTACACAGATTCTTGTTAAACCTTAGCAGCTGCCTCTTGTGAGAATGCCTAATCTTTTTGGTAGCTGTGTATGTGGTTCAAACACACACTCCTGTGCTAGAAACATGAGGGAGTGTCCTTGTTGTCCTTGGCTACGCAGGGGATCTTGTGTGTGGAGCCTCTGAGCTGCAGCCAAGGGGACAGGGGAGCAGAGATGAGTCTAGAAAGTAAATGGGGCCGTCCTGCTGGGCTCTGCCTGCCAGGGCTGACCACGGGCAACTCCTGGAGGATTTTTAGCACACGGCTTTCCTGCCAAGAGTCATATCCTGCAGCAGGTGTGATGGCTCGGTGGGCTAATCCTCTGCTTGCCAGTAACAGCAACTCCCATACGGGCACTGGTTTGTGTCCCGGCTGCTTCACTTCCTATACATTTCTCTCTGTATGTCCTGGGAGAGCAGTAGAGGATGACCCAAAACCTTGGGACTCTGCACCTGCAGGCAAGACCTGCAAGGAGCTCCTGGCTTCAGATCGGCTCAGCTCTGGTCTTCGTGGTCACGTGTAGAGTGAACCAGTGGATGGACGATCATTCTCTCTGTCTCTGCTTCTCTTTGTTTAAAAATATATATAGCTGTCTTTCCAATAAAGATAAACATATCTTTAAAAAAAAAAGTCATACTCTAAGAAGATCCCTTAGGTAGGAACATGAGGACTCATGGGGCTGGGACAGGTTGGAGAGCCAGGAAAAGGGTGTGAGTGCGTCAAGCAGGTGTGAGAAGTGGGAAACGTGAGGAACTGAGGTGGATGGAAGGATGTGCCGTTGGCTATTTAGTATTGAATGTCCCAGAAGAAAGTTAGGGACAAGATAATGGGAGAGCCAAAACTAGAATGGGAGATTGAAGGTGGAGGGAGCTATAAGGGCTGTTGAAGCATCCATCTTGTGAGAAGATACAGATGTGTCCCATACGTATGACAGTGCCTGCATTCAGGTGCTGGATACTCCGCAAAGACCCGAGGACTTGAATCTTCTCCCACTACCTTCCCAGGTGGAAGTGAAGCAGCCGGGATTCGAACAGACGTCCCAAAGGGGCTTTCCCTAGAGCTCTCCTCAATCGCAGATTCCCAACTCGGCCACTAGGGGGAGACCTTCCCTGACGACTGCAGGTCACGACCCCGGAAGCACATCCTCCGCCTCGCTCGTAGCCGACATGGCGGCGGCGGCGGCCCGAGCGGTGCTGGTGCCCGCGGCGCGGCGGCGACTTTGGGGGTTCGGTGACAAGCTCTTGGTGCGGGGTGCCGCGGGGCGGGTGAGCGCCTCTTCCCCTAGGGCTGGGGGCGCCCAGCCAGCCGCGGGTCGGGCCGGGCGTGCTGGCGCGGGCGGCGGGAAGGTGGGGTGCCCCCGGGCCGTCCTCCTCGGGATTTGGGGTGACGTGCGGGGCCGACCCTGCCCCTCGGTCCTTGTCGCCGTCCGTGTCAAGTTCGCAGCTCCCAGGAGATGGTCCAGGGGCTGGAAATCCGCAAGGGAAGGGCTTGCCGGCGCGGAGCGCTTCACGGTCTCTCGTTTTATGTTTTGATTTTTTTATGAGGGGGAACCCAAGAGCCTCGAGCAAACAGTCTCGACCTGTGCTGGCCCCCTTTACCCCTCACTCCTCTACAAAGGAGTGTGAGACCTCGGCCCGTGCGTAACTTAGAAAAAGCACTCAGCCCTTAGGCCAGTGCAGTGGCTCCATAGGCTAACTTTTCCCCCTTGCAAGCGCTGGGATCCCCTATGGACGCCGGTTCTAATCCCGGTGGCCCCAGTTCTCATCCAGCTCCCTGCTTGTGGCCTGGAAAAAGTCGAGGACGGCCCAAAGCCTGGGGACCCTGCACCCGCGTGGGAGACCCTGCACCCCTGTGGGAGACCCTGCACCTGTGTGGGAGAGCCAGAAAAAGTTCCTGGCTCTTGGCTTCAGATCGGCGCAGCTGTGGCTCCTTGAGGCCGCTTGGGGCGTGAACCGGATGATGGAAGATTTTTGTCTCAGTGCCTCCTGCCTCTCCTGTTGATGAGAAAAAAAGAATTGCTGGCATCAGAGGAGGGCTGCTAGACCCTCAGCAGCCAGCGCTTGAGCTGGAGAGGGAATGATGAATTCCCGCTGTCTTCCGATCTCTTTCCGATTTTGCTGCTTTTTTTGAACCTGAGAACCTGAACCCCCACCCCCACTCGTGTGTGGATATGTTTCTGTCTTTTTGCCTCTGCTTCCAGCTTTGTTTTTTTTTTTTTTCCAGAAAAAGAAAGAACAGGTTTCTTTTCTGTTACTTTTTAAAAGATTTATTTGTTTGGGTTGAAAGATAGATTTTTATAGAGAAGGAGAGACAGAGTGAAGTCTTCCATCCAGTAGGTTCATCCACAAATGATCAGAGCTGAGCTGATCTGAAGCCAGGAGCCAGGAGCGCCTTCCGGGTCTCCCACATGGGTGCAGGGCCCTGAGGACTTGGGCCGTCCTCTGCTGCTTTTCCAGGCCACAAGCAGGGAGCTGGATGGGAAGCAGATCGCTGGGCCACCAACTGCTGCCCGTGTGGGATGCTGGCACCACAGGTTGAGGATTAACTTGCTACACCACGGGACCGGGCCCAGGACCTCAGTGTCCCAGAGCCTGTGGTTTTAGCCACCAGGAAATGGGAGGCAGGAATTGAACCCAGGCCTTCTAACGCATGCCTGCCTGTAGGACATCTGTGAACAGACTAGAGTAACGTGTATCTTGCCCTGTTCCCATCAGCCATTGCATTTTGGAGGGAGCAGGTGGAGAAGCACCCAGGCTGCCACCCAAGTGGTTCTGAATGTCCCTGAAACTCGGGTGACCCGTCTGGAGAATGGGCTGCGAGTGGCGTCCGAGGACTCGGGGCTGTCCACGTGCACGGTGAGTGGCTCCTTGAGAAGGGGGGTCACTTGGTTGAGTGGAAGCTTGAAGCTCCTTGGGTGGCTGAGGGATCGTTGTTAGCCTCAACAAGCTTCCTTGAAACGCCCCACATGCTGCCTTGTTGCCTGGTAACGGTGTTAATTCTTGTTAGATAGAGGCATCCCCTCACCCTGCAAATGGCCACAACGGCCGGAGCTAGGCTGGAGATTCTTCCGGGTCTCCCACAGGTCTCTGCTCCCCTCTCAGGCAATTAATTAGCAGGGAGCGGGACCTGAAGTGGAGCAGCTGGGACTTGAACCACCGCCTGAGTGGCACGCCACTGCCGCATGCAGAGGCTTAGCAGGTTATACCACGGTGCTGCCCCCCCATGTCTTTGTAGTTTTCAGTATACATGCTGGAGCTGAGGCAGCCGATCGCAAGTTCAGTGGGTTAGTCCAAGGTCACACCGCTGATAACTTGAACTCGGCTAATGACTGTGCAGTTTTGTTTATGCCTCCAGTGCCGACTGGCTGTAGTCACGACTTAGGCCAGGAACCTGGGTCCTCAGTGCACTTGGCAGTTGATGCTAGTAGCCTGGTGATGGTCAAGATATTGAAATCTTGGGTGTGGACTGTCAGTTGTGTAAGGTGAGAAGGCCTCGGTGTTAGTCCCTGGACGTGGTGCTCAGGGAAAGGAAGACTCCCTCCCTCCCCCAAGGAAATGATGGAATCGTCTGCTTCCTGTGTGTTGTTGGCGTGCAGGTGGGGCTGTGGATTGATGCCGGAAGTCGATATGAAAATGAGAAGAACAACGGGACCGCCCACTTCCTGGAGCACATGGCTTTCAAGGCAAGTTGCAGGAATGACATGGCAAGGGGGGCAGCAGCCACAGGATGGCATCCTTGGCAGGGACAGAGAACTGCATGGGGAGGGGGGGACGGTGTGCTTCCTGCTTGTTTTTCCAGGACAGGATCTGAGGCCGCTGTTGCTTTCTTTTTTTTTTTTTTTTTATTTTAAGTTGAATCTAAGATTTCCTCCTGAGGCACAAGGGTTATTTGGATGCATGGCATCTCTGAATCGTGGCGTAGCTCGGAAACTGGTTATGTCCTTCCCGAGACCAGCCTGCCAAATGGCCCCCGCATTGACTGGAGTGTTTAGGCTGCGTGAAGGGCGAAGGATGGTGCCCTAACTTGTCTGTCTGCGTTGATTTCTAGGGCACCAAAAAGAGGTCCCAGTTAGATCTGGAACTCGAGATTGAGAACATGGGGGCGCACCTCAATGCCTACACCTCCCGGGAGCAGACCGTGTATTATGCCAAAGCGTTCTCCAAAGACTTGCCGCGAGGTATTGCCCTTCTTTACGCCGTAGCTGTCACTGTGTTATTAGACCAGTTTGATTCTGTCTGTAACCTCCAGGGATGTGTCTGGATGAGAGGGAAGACAGCTGTGCTTGTGTTTTGTTGTTTTTTTTTCCCTTTCTCCCTTCCCCATAGGGCAAATGATGGGGCTTCTGGGGTTGACACTGTGGCATTGCAGGTAGAGTCACAGCGTGCTGTGCCAGCATCCCGTATGAGTGCTACTTTGAGTGTCAGTTGCTCCACTTCCATTCCAGTTCATTGCTACTGGCCTGGGAAAGCAGCAGGAGATGGTCCAGGTGCTGGGGCCGCCGCACCCACGTGGGAGACGTGGGAGACCTGGAAGACGCTCCAGGCTCCTGGCTTCCGCCTGGTCCCTCCCTGCCTGTTGCAGGCATTTGGGGAGTGAACCAGTGGATGGAAGCTGCATCTCTCTTTCCCTCACCCCACCTCCGTTTCTCTCCTCCCCTCATCCCTGCCCTCCTGTTCTCTCCCTTCCCCTGCCTCCTTTTCTCCCCTCCTGCCACCTCTCCTCTCAATCTCTTGCTAACTGTGACTTTCAAATGAATACATCTTAATACATTTACAGGCTTAAAGGTTTGCTATAAACAGGCTATAATACTTGATTCACAGCTACATTTTCCACAACCATACATGTGTGGGAATTTTTTTTTTAATATTTATTTAGTTGATAAGGAGAGTTAGAGAAGAAAGAACTGGCGTCAGCTGGTTTACCCCCCAGTGGATACAGTAATCGGGGCTGGGCCAAGCTGAAGCCAGGAGCCCAGTGCTTTCTGCAGGAGTCCCACGTGGGTATAGAAGAGCAAACCTTTAGGCCATCCTCTGCTGCTTTCCTAGGCCATAAGCAGGGAGCTGGATTAAAAGTGGAGCAGCTGGGACTGGAACCAGCACACATATGGGATGCCGGCTGTGCAGGCGATGGTTTAACTTGTTATGCCACAGCACCGGTCCCAGAAAACATTTTTAGATCATTTATTCTGGGACCGGTGCTGGGGCTTGATAGGCAAATCCTCCGCCTTCAACGGGGAGCATCCCACATGGGTGCCAGTGTGTGTCCCGGCTGCCTCACTTGCCATCTGCTTCCTTCTTGTGGCCTGGCAAGTAGCAGAGAACAGCACAAGGCCTTGATACCCTGCACTCGCGAGGGAGACTGGGAAGAAGCTCCTGCCTGGCTCCTGCCTGGCTCCTGCCTTCTGTTCAGCTTAGTTCCAGCCATTGAGGCCATTGCGGGAGTGAACCGTCGGATAGAAGTTCTTTGTGTCTCATTGTCTCTTTAGATCTGCCCTTCAGATATAAGTTTGAATCTTTAAAAGTTAATTTTATTCCGTGTTTATAACAAACACTGTTGTTCCTTCATGAAATAAGCAAATATTTACTGATCATCAGATAGAAATTATTTTTACTTTGTTGAAATGATTATTTTAACAGTAGAGCTTTTTGTAGGCACTGTTTTTGTAGTTTGAGTTTTAAAATTTTTTTATATATTTTAGAATTAATTGTGAAAGGCAGAGAGAGCTTCTGTCTACCAGTTCATTCTCCGAGTGGCGGCAAGAGCTAAGGTCGGGCCAGGTCAGAGCCAGTCAGCCACACCTCCATCCTGGTTTCCCATGAGTCTCTAGGACTTTTGCCATCCTCTGCTGCTGGACCCATTTTCTTACCTATTTGTAAGACAGAAAAACCAATAGTGCCCATTGATGCAGTTGTTAAATGCTTACAACAGCCAGGCTGGGGTAGGCTGAAGCCAACAGTCAGAAACTCCGCGTGGGTGTCCCACGTGGCTGGCAGCAAGCCACACACTCGAGCTGCTGTCCCAGGGCCTGTGTTAGCAGGAAGGTCGCTGGGAAACAGAGCCAGGACCCCAACCGGGCACACTGATATGGGATGCAGCGGTCCGGTTGTGCCCAGTGTCCGCCTTAGATTTGAGGGTTTTTCATTTTATTTTGTTTTTTTAAGATTTATTGTATTGATTTGAAAGCGTAAGAGAGAGAGGGAGAGACAGAAAGATCCTCTGCGTGTCCACTCGCCACGTGGCCACCATGGACAGGGCTGGGCCAGACCGGAGCCAGGCGCCAGGGGCTGGTTCTAGGAGTGCACGGGGGTGCAGGGACCCAAGCCTTTTCTAGGTGGGAGAACTGGTGACAAAATGGAACCATCTCGTGGAGTCGGTAGGTGCCAACAGTCCCGCACAGCTGCAGTTAACTTTGATCTTGAGACGCTGGGTTCCTGACGGGCTTTCATTGAAGGCCCTCTTTATACAGGAACTCTCGTGGTGTAATGGTTGCCCGTTGGGTCTACACAGCCGTCAGGGGAGTGTGGCTGCTGTGCAGTTGTGGAAGGTGAGGCCAGCGCTCTGAGGCTGCCTGAGTTACATGGCTGGTGAACAGCTTGTTGTGGGCAGAGCGAGGATCCTCTGCCCCCAGCTCATTTGCTCTGTGCACACAGTGTGACGCCCCTACCGGGTCCTCTGCCCCCAGCTCATTTGCTCTGTGCACACAGTGTGACGCCCCTACCGGGTCCTCTGCCTCCAGCTCATTTGCTCTATGCACACAATGCAATGCCCCTACATCTGTGAGTAGGTCAGCTGCTACCCTTTGATCTTAAGACGAATACAAATTATTCTAATACAGGGCATGTTTTGGAAAAAAACAATAATCTGTGTGTGTGTGTGTATATTTATTAATTGTTTGAAAGGCAGAAGGACAGAAGAGGGAGAGGTTGGTCTCTGTCCAGTGGTTCGCTTCCCAGGTGGCTGCTATGGTTGTGCTTGGTCAGGCCGAAGCCAAGGCCTGGATCTCTATCCTGGTCGCCCATGTCGGGGCGTTCCCAGGCACGTGAGTGAAGGGCGAATCTGGAAGCGGACTCAGACCCGAGTTAAGTGGGATACTGGTGTCACGGGTCTCCCACGTAGGAGGCAGGGCCTCAGCCCCTTGAGCTGTCACCAGGATTTCATGAACTTGCAGCTGGAGTGGCAGTCAGAACAGCATGTCAGCGTGGGATGCTTGTGTCCCCACCCAGGGCCTGACCGCTATACCACTGTGCCCATCCCCATTCAGACAATCTTTATTTTTTTTTTAAAGATTTATTTATTTTTATTGGAAAGGCGGACATACAGAGAGGAGAGACAGAGAGGAAGATCTTCCATCTGATAGCTTACTCCCCAAGCAGCCATAATGGCTGGAGCTGAGCCAATCCGAAGCCAGGAGCTTCCTCCGGGTCTCCCACACAGGTGCAGGGTCCCAAAGTCTTGGGCAATCTTTGACTGCTTTCCCAGGCCACAGGCAGGGAGCTGGCTGGGAAGCAGGGCCACCCGGATTAGAACCAGTGCCCATATGGGATCCTGGCGAGTTCAAGGTGAGGACCTTAAGTGCTACGCTATTGCGCCAGGCCCCAGAACAGTTGTGTTAAGGCCTTGGCATTTGAACATAACTGACTTTGAGATAAGGCTGCTTAAGTAATTTTAAAATTAGGAATAAAAGTTCACAATCAAGAAACAAAAAATGAGGCCTAAGATTTTAGTTTGCATTCTAGGTTGTGATTACAACAGTAAATTAGGTTTTTATGCTTTTGGAAAGGGTTGATTTTTCTGATAAAATTGCTTGAAAGGGGCTTAGGATGTGAGTATTGGTTTGAGTCCTGTCTGCTCCACTTCCGTTCGAGCTCCCCGTTAACGTGCCTGGAAGAGCAGCAGCAGATGGCCCCGGCGCGTGGGCCCCAGCACCCACGTGGATCAGCTCAGCTCGGGCTTGGCAGCCATTCGTTGGCTCTTCCTCTGTAAATCTTTCAAATGGAGAGAAGTCATTTTTCATCATGTGAGTTCTGGTTTGCAGTCTGACAAGCCGTGCTGCACCTCAGTTTTTACTCCTGCGTAGTCTAGTGGAGAGGACGTGCCTGTGGTTTGTGGGAGCACGTGTTGGCTGCTCTTCCTTCTGTACTCCATCCAGCAGCTCGTCCCTGTAACAGGACCCTCCACGCACCGCGATGTTTTTGGACCAGCAGAGTTAACTTCCTACTTTGTAGGTTCCTGCACAACATCTAAATGAACAGGTAGATTTGAAAGGCAGATTTTACAGAGAAGGAGAGGTGGAGAGAAGGCCTGCTGTCCACTGGTTCACTCCCCAGTGGCTGCAACAACCAGAGCTGGGCCAGCCTGAAGCTGGGGCCTGGAGCTTCTTCTGGGTCTTCCACCTGGATGTTGAGTCGCAAGGATGGGCTGTTCTCTGCTGCTTTCCCAGGGACTAGGCAGAGAGGTGGATGGGAAGTGGAGCAGCCAGGACACAGACTGGTGCCCATATGGGATGCTGGCACTGCAAAGTGGAGGATTAGCCTGCTGAACTGCCCCCACGCTGGCCACAACATGTAGCACTTTTGCAGTAGGTGGAGTGGTTGGAGAGTACTGGGGCCCTGAGGATTCTTCCCCAGTCTGCTCCGTGCCATGGGGTTTCAACTTACATTGTAAGGTTGTTCTTTTGGGTTCACTGAACATGAAAGAAAGTTTCTCTTCACAGGAATCACTTAGCCTGTATCCAGTTGACAGGTTGAATCATAAAATCTGATGTGTTGGGTTAAGAGGTTTTTAATAGAGATAAGATTTTGCATGTTTGTTGTTTCGCTTGGACTAGCTGTGGAGATCCTTGCTGATATCATCCAGAACAGCACGCTGGGGGAAGCGGAGATCGAGCGGGAGCGCGGAGTCATCCTCAGAGAGATGCAGGAAGTGGAGACTAACCTGCAGGAGGTTGTGTTTGATTATCTGCACGCCACCGCTTATCAAAACACCGCGCTCGGACGGACCATTTTGGGACCAACTGAGAATATCAAGTAGGTCCATTGGTCACATTTAGTCTTTAGGGAAAGATTCTGAGTTGTGACAAATTGCACATTCATCAAGTATGTTTCAGAAGGTCACGTAGGTCCCTGGTAACCAGATGACACTGTTGGCCACCCTTGAGCTCCATGTAGGGGAGAGCCTCTCACTGCCATTCCTGCATGGACTGGTCCACTCACACACACTGGTGATGTCAAGGGCTGGGCCGGGACAGAGGCAGAAGGTGGGCAGTCGGTGCGTGTCTCCACTGGGGTGGCAGGGAGTGCCTTTTTGAGCTTTTATTGCTGCCTTCCAATTTGCTGGAATTGGCACCTGGAGGCTGGGACTTGAGGCAGATACCCCAGTGTGCTAGCCACCAGGCCGAACACTCCCCGGAGTTCTTCAGTGTGGGCGGTCTAGATCCTGTTCCCACTTGTTCTCATGAGAATATGTTCACACTACTGGAAATGTAGAGAGACATAGGCCAGGCTGAAGCCAGCAGCCTGGGTCCCGTTCTGGTCTCCATGTGAGTGACAGGGACCCAGGAGCTTGAGGCCTCACCTGCTTCCCCCCTCGGGATGCATGTTGGCGGGAAGCTGGCTCAGAAATGGAGAAGCTGGGACCAGGAGCTGGGACTGAGACCAGGAGCTGGGACTGGGACCAGGAGCTGGGACTGGGACCAGGCGGTTGATGGGCTGCAGATGTCTCTTAAGTGCTGTTGGAGTGAAATGCTTGTCCTTCTCATGTTCTGTTGCTCACTGCGTTTAACTGTGAACACCTTTATGATCCTGTGTGATTTCAGGTCTATAATAAAAATGTGTTTCTTAAAATTTCCTTTTAAAATTTCTTTACCTGCTCCATCTACAGGTCTATTAATCGTAAGGATTTAGTGGACTATATTACTACCCATTATAAGGGGCCGCGAATGGTGCTTGCTGCTGCTGGAGGTCGGTTGATTTAATGGTTGTTTGGGTTCCAACAGTTGGAGTGATGTGCACGGTCAGTTTGATCCTGGTTGGGCAGGTGTCCTAAGACACTCTTATAGAACAGATTGCATTTCTCTAGAGGGAATGTGGGGCACTGGACAAAGACTTTGCTCCTTTTTAGTGGCCTTCATTTACAGAAAAAGTTAATGAACTAGTCACCAAATGAGTATATAACTGCAGTGGAGCTTACTGTAAAGATTTACGTTTACTCAAAAGGCAGAAAAAGAGAGACCCAGAGAAAGGACCTCCACATGCAGGCTCGCTGCCCAAATGGCCCAGTGGCCGGAGCTGAGCCGATCTGAAACCAGGAGCATCCTCTGGGTCTCCCACACGGGTGCAGGGTCCCAAGGCTTTGGGCCGTCCTCGACTGCTTTTCCAGGCCACATACTGGAAGGGAAGCAGAGTAGCTGGGATACTTACTAACCAATGCCCACATAGGATCCCAGTGGATGCAAAGCAAGGATTTAGCCACTAGGCTATTGCGCCAGGCCCTTATACGGCTACTTTCCAGCTGGGAACACATTGCTGTCTTCAAAATGTTCTCCATGTTCCCACAGCAGCCAGGTAACGGCCAGACCAAAGCCAGGAGCTGGGCCTTCCCATCTCGGTCTCCCCCATGGCTGCTAGGGAGCCGAGTACTCGGGCCTGCACCTGCTGCCTTCTCCAGCTGCGCATTGGCTCTGCAGCAGAGCTGGACATGGAGCTGAGGCCCAGGCACCGACGGGGGCTGTGGGTGACCTGAGCTGCCGTGGGACAGTACCCTGCAGCTCCGGCCAGCTGCAACCCTGGCCCTTACTAACAGTGAGCGTGCGGTGAGGGCTTCCTCCTACACGGCCTCTAGTGAGCAGTCCGTGCGTCTGTCGCGCCACTCAGTGGACTAGAACGGGTTATTAACAGTGTTCTCACAGACTGTCCTGTCGCTACCGCGTCTGATATTTCCCTTCTATTTAGGTGTCTCCCACGATGAGCTGCTGGAGTTGGCCAAGTTCCATTTTGGTGACTCGCTGTGTACACACATGGGAGATGTACCAGCCCTGCCTCCCTGCAAATTCACAGGAAGTGAGGTAGGGCAAGCCTTGCACCCAGCACTTCCCTTGCCTTTAAAAAGATAATGTGCTGGGCATGGTGCGATAGCATAGTGGCTAAATCCTCACCTTGTGTCTGCTGGAATCTCCTGCGGTCGCCACTTCGTGTCTAGCTGTTCCACTTCCCATCCAGCTCTGTTTGTGGCCTGAGAAAGCAGAAGAGGATGGCCCAAAGTGGCCACAGTGGTCAGGTCTGAAGCCAGGAGCCAGAAGCTTCGTCAGGATCTCCCACACGGGTGCAGTGTCCCAAGGCTTTGGGCCGTCCTCGACTTTTCCCAGGCCACATACTGGAAGGGAGCTGGATGCGAAGTGGAGCAGCTGGGACATGAACTGGTGGTCTGTAAGGGTTGCTATGCCTGGAGATAGAGGATTAGCCAATTGAGCCACTGTGCCGCCTTCTTCTTCTTTTTTTTTTTTTTTTATTTATTAGAAATTTTCCAAAAATATCTGGACTAGTGGACACGTTTGCCTACATTCCTTCCCATCCTGTGTTAGTTAAGCACCTGTCTTTCTTTCCCCCCCAAGAAACCTTGGTTTTAAAAGCAGTGCCATCACTTGGTGTTTTTTGTGGTTTTCTTTGGCTGGCTGCCCTCTGTGTGTAGAAAGGTGTGTGACAATAATCCTGTTCTCAAAGGTTCCAGTTTGAACTTTCCTCTGAGGTTTTATTCTTTGATTAAGTTCTGCCCACAGTACATCCTGGGGGGTAGCTACAGCTTCAGGCCTAGGCGGGGCTTGGTTCTCCACTGAAGGATGCTGCTCCAGGTAGCACGTGGGACGAGGTTGGAGGTTGGCAGCTCCATGGAAGCATAGCATGACCACTAAAACCAGTAGCGCCAACTTGAGTATCCAGGTGCAAAGATTAGCTCACGCCGGTGGACTTTGCAATCTGTTTTGAGCAGGTAAATGACCCCTTGGCCATCTGTAATATTTTACTTTGAGATCTTTTGGTCCGAGTAAGTTTTCCTTAATTCATGAAATTCTTCGAGAGAAAAGCACAGCCCAGTTACACACCAGTCATGCTGTGCCACTGTCCCCTCGAGCTTCCGGCACTGGCAGTCTTGTTGCGGTGCGGCGCGTCCGTCATGGCAGTCTTGACTCACAGGCTGTTCCTTGCTCACTAGATCCGCGTGCAGGATGACAAGATGCCGCTGGCACACCTGGCCATAGCCGTGGAAGCTGTTGGCTGGGCACACCCGGACACCATCTGCCTCATGGTGGCCAACACTCTGATTGGCAACTGGGACCGCTCTTTTGGAGGGGGAATGGTACGTCAGCTTGCCAGTAACCTTCTCTTGTACGCGGGAGGGGAGTGAGCTTTCCAAGTACAAATTCTTCAGCAGAATCTCCCACTCAGATTTCGCGACAGAATGGCAGCTTTGTGCTGTTACTCTTCACTTTGAAAATACAAACCGATCTTGCCTGTTTTTTTTTCTTTGCCACAAATCAGTGCGATCACAGGTGAAACGTTAAGGACAGAATTAGTTACTATTGACCTTAGTTGCCGATTGTTACTGTAGTATTATGGTTATTAATATGGTTGATAAAATCATAGTTCACACTACTGTATTGCTGCTGTCATTGCTAGTCTTCATAGTGGTGCTGAGGTGATGTCAAAATTAATTTGCTGTTTCTCGGGAGTACATCAAACTGGACAAGCGCAGTAGGTTCCACAGGGTGGCTGCTGTGTTACGTAGTTATGAATTTCTGCAGGGATGCACTGAGCCAGATGAGCATTTTGTGTAATTATTTACTTGAACGGCAGACTGATAGGAGACACGAGGGGAAATCTGTCCGCTGGTGTCATGTCAGAATGGCTGTCACAGCCAGGCCACAGCCAGGAGCCCGAGCTCCGTCTGGTCTCCCACATGAGCACCAGTGGCCAGAGTACTTCCAGCTGCTCTCCCAGCTCATCAGTGGGGAGCTGGATTGGCCGGGTAACAGCTGCCACATGAGCCAGGGGGCACAGGGGACGCGGACGTGGAGGCAGGGCCTGACCAGCCGTGCCCCAGGCCATCTCAGGCCCCCGAGCCTGTCACTTCCTGCCACGTGGACAAGGTAGTTTGGATACAGGCAGAGCCCGTTTGACTGGACCACTTCTTCCCCCTTACAGAATTTATCTAGCAAGCTGGCCCAGCTCACGTGTCACGGCAACCTGTGCCACAGCTTCCAATCCTTCAACACTTCCTACACGGACACAGGGCTGTGGGGCCTGTACACGGTCTGCGAACCAGCCACGGTTGCAGAGATGCTGCGTGTTGTTCAGAAGGAATGGTGAGAGAACAGTTCAGTCCCGCGCAGGCTTAGTGCTTCAGCCCTGCTTCTTTGTACCCTACGGTGATGATTCGTGGCAGGGACAGACACACAGAGGGCTTCCGCAGACAGGCACGAGCCCTCATCCACGGCCACCGCCTCCAGCGACTGCAGCAGTCAGGGCTGGAAACTGCACATTTAGTAGAAACCTAGGGACTCGAACCGGCACTGCTGGGAAGCGTGACTGTTCGGTGGCTTCCGTCGCCAAGGCCAGCCAGCCGAGATGCGTCACTCCAAGGTTTAAGATTTGGCAGGTGGCCTGTGGGCCACTCGGTGTGTGTCCAGAACTGGCCGAGTCTCAAGATGATCAAGTATTTCTCAAATTGTGGGCAGTCTGTTCTTAACTCAAACCTTCATCTACTGTTGATTAGTCACACACACAAAACGTATAAACATATACATTTTTTGAGAAGTTTGGCAATACCAGAATAAATATTATTACTTTAGCTTTTATGGGATTAGTAGCTTAACCTTTCACCAAGTTGAAATCATTATCACTCATGTTGTATGAGAACTTGTATTAGAAAGTTTTCATGAAACTTTGTTTAGAAAGTTTTCATGAAACTACCTGGCGATAGCAGTTTTGCAAATGTTTTCAGGATGCGACTCTGTACAAGCGTTACCGAGAGCGAAGTGTCCCGGGCCAAAAACCTTCTGAAGACCAACATGCTACTGCAGCTGGACGGTAAGGACATCTGGACGGAGGGGCGGGCCGGACGGTAGGGGCGGGCGGGCTGGACACAGGGGCGGCTGGACGGAGGGTGGGCTGGACATGGGCAGCTGGACGGAGGAGCGGCTGGATGGAGGGGCGGGCTGGACACAGGGGTGGCTGGACGGAGGGGCGGGCTGGACACAGGGGCGGCTGGACGGAGGGGCGGGCTGGACGGAGGGGCGGGCTGGACACAGGGGCGGCTGGACGGAGGGGCGGGCTGGACACAGGGGCGGCTGGACGGAGGGTGGGCTGGAGATGGGCAGCTGGACACAGGGGCGGCTGGACGGAGGGGCGGGCTGGACACAAGGGTGGCTGGACGGAGGGGCGGGCTGGACACAGGGGCGGCTGGACGGTAAGGGCAGTGAGTGGAGCTCTACTTTCCTCTGGCTCATCTACAAGCTGCTGCTCACTTTTTTCTTTAAACAGGTTCAACTCCAATTTGTGAAGATATCGGTAGGCAAATGTTATGTTACAATAGAAGAATTCCTATCCCCGAGCTTGAAGCAAGAATTGATGTAAGTAATGCTTGGCTCACTGAATGCTCAGGAAAGATCCTTTGATCTACACGTGTCCTACTGCTTGTTCTAGACTTCCAGTTACAGAGTGTGTCTCTGCTTCCAGGCTGTGAGTGCCGAGACAGTCCGAGCAGTGTGCACCAAATACATTTACGACAAGAGCCCAGCCATTGCGGCAGTCGGTGAGTCAGGTTCCTGTTTGCAGAAAGGGCGCCAGAGCGCTTTTCCTCCGACTCGGTTGTAATTGTGTTGTTTTGTTTTCAATCTGTAGGTCCCATTGAGCAACTACCAGATTTTAATCAGATTCGTAGTAACATGTGCTGGCCTCATCATTAAACTACTCCTAAATGAAGACTTGTTTAGAAAGAGACCTGCATATTTTTATCTATCCCCAACCACAAAAATAAAACTTACTATCTCACAAAAGACTACCACCCTGCAGAGAACTTGTATAGTATTTTTGCTTTTATTATAAAAATGCACACACAACAAAGATTGTCAGTCCGTCACTTCTTGGCTCTGCCTGCGTTCAGCACCTGCTCCTGAGCAGCCTTCTTTGCTTTCACCATCTCGACAAGTTCCTAAAAGGAGAAGAAAAGTGGCGTTCCAATCAGGAATTCGATTTGAAAACAGGTAAATAAATCCAGTGTTAGCAAAATTCCCTGAAATCACGTATTTAGAATAAGCTTCTAGGGCTTTTAGAAAGTTTCTAAAGTTTGTCATTCCTCTTAATAATTCCGGCTCCTGGCCCCATAACTACCAAGACACGGAAATAACAAAAGACACATTTTCCAATTAATAGACAATCCAAGTGCCAGCTACAGAGAAGTCACTGTGTAAGATAACGGAATCTAGGCGCTCAGGTCGCCAACCTTGTATCGTTTCATGCAGTCCTTCTTCGTCCTGCCAGGGACTGCTTCTGCTATTTTTTCCCACCTTTCAGGCGTGTTTACTGGGTAGGTCTTCAAAGCCTGTTCCAGAAGCTTCTGTTCTTCCGTTGTCCAAGGGGTGAAGCCTGTGCATGGACCTGTGGAGGAAGAGTTTGTACTTGGAAGCTTTGTCCTGGCTCTCGGCACGCTTCTCTGAGGAGCCGTTTTGTGCACAGGTGGATCTTGGTGATAAAGTACCCATTTCCATAAGGGACATCTGATACCCACAGAACATTCTAGGAAACCTCTGTGTTACTGGGAGAGAGAGGAAAAGAAACTTGAAATAGGAGACATCCCCCAAGTATTTCAGAGGCTTTTTTGTTGCTGTTCTAGTACAATCCATTCTGTTCTTACCTGACCTTTTTTCATGCCCTAATGACATTTAAAGGCACAGCTCCATTGGACTAATAACTTATAAAGATTTCTGCGAAGTTGGTTCCCTACAGGCTGGGGAACAGAGCTGCCTCACAGAGCAAAGTCTATGCTGATGGCTCACTGGGAGCCATCCTTGTTTACCACTGGCAGGAGGCTTTGCAGCGCTAGGCCAGGTGCAGTGTTTAACCCACTGTGTGGGGTCACTGCTGAACTTGGGTAGCAGTTCCTGCAGGTGGTGTTTCAGCCAAACGTTTGTATCTAACAAAACATAATGCAAGTTTCAGAAGCAAAGACACTTGGCTCCTTAAGGATGCAGCATTTATCACTACTTCTGTAGGTTAACATGTTAAGCAGTGAAAGGCTGATTTGAATATACTAACAGATGAATTACTTCAGACCATGCAATAAATATGCAGTAGCGATAATGTATATTAAAATTACTTTCCTAAAAAGAAAAAAAGGAGGACCTCCTTCAAAACAAGCCACAGAACTCGTGTCTATTTGAAGGCAGACTGGGAGCCCTGCATTCCAGGGAGCCCTCTTACGGTCTAAAACCCCTCAACATAAAAACAGCCAAGCTAACGCCTTGCTCCAACGCTCTGCTACAGCAGAATGACTTTGGCCCTCCACGGTGGGCACCTGTCTGCTAGCTGAAATTTGCTTATAATAATCTAGACCAGGAGTGCTAAAGCTGGGCCTGTCACAAAACAGACAGCTTATCATGTAGTCAGCCTCAAGTCCAAGAACACCATGGGAACCGATCTGCAAGCCATGCCTGAAAGTGGTTCAAGGAAGCGAACCCTTCTAATAAGACCCTCTAACAGGGACCTACAGGGAACAAGATAAGCACAGCCCTTTGTCCAGTGGCACCTGACCTGCAGGAGTGATGGCTAGCTGGGTGAGTCTGCTCGCCTGGACAGGCCTTGTCAGCACACACGGCTCAGCCCGCCTCTCCGCCAGAGAAACACAGGTCAGTTACCTTCAAACCGCTCCGAAGGGGTGGCGTTGTCTGCTTGAGGCACCACTCCGTGTTCTTTCTTAAATTTATCAAAAGCCTTTTTGTTTATGTCATCTTTTTGATGAGGATCTAAGAAATGAAAAAAAAAAATTAATATGTAACAGACCATCTCATGCGGTCTTTCCTTAGTTGCGTTACTTTAAAAATGTCTTGGAGATAAGGTCAAAACCAACCCACCAAGTTTTTGGAGACTCTTTGCTTTGCTAATAACATCTTTGGCAGTTCTTTTGACTCCCGAAGAAGAATGTATGTTCATGTAGTTGGCGATGACTTCCCATCTAGAGCGACCGACAGTCATTTCATAGTAGGAAGGAAAATCAAAAGTCAGTACATTTTTACCACGGACAGGTAACAATGTCTGTGCTCTAAATTAGTGGTCTAATTTTGCTACTATAAATTACTATTCTGGACAATTTTTGCTTTTCATGCATATAAGTCAACTATACATCACTTTATATAACTTGGTATTAGTTTGTGTAAAACCTGACACAGTTTTGTACAAATTAGCAGAAATAAAGCCATACACGCACACTGGGAATGTTAAAACACAGATAAGTTCACTTGGGTGCAGTAGTTTGGAAACCCATTCCACCCTTTTATGCTGGAATTTCAAAATTGGTTTACCAAAATGAATCCATTAATTCCATTTTTCACAAACCTTTCAAAGTGCCATGGCACCTGAGAAAACAGATTCTGAAAAGCACCTTACACTCGCCATGAGCAGAATGAGAGGCCATCTCCCCCAAGCTTTTTGAGGAGCTCCAGCTGGCATGCAGCAGAGAGCGAGAACAGGAAAGGGAGCTACGGTTCACGAAACCCAGCAGCAGGTTCGGTGGACTTGGCCAACGCGCCGTCCACCGCTCCCACCTCGGTAGTTACACGTGCATGTCTGCTGATGGAGTGCAAGACTGGCAAGTATAGCTCACATGGGCTTCACCTCCACGGCACAGGGTCTGGTGCAAAGCCCATCTGTGAAGGTCCTGCTGTGACCGGTGCGTACTGAGAAGACGCATCCTGAACACCAGTACCTTGAGTTTGTCCCGGCAGGGAAGAGGTTCACTGCCTTGATGAGCAGTTGCAGGTCGTCCTCCGACCAGTTTCTGCTGCCACTCCCGCCTCCGCCAGCCGACTTCTCTGCATTCTTGGATGCCTGTCGCATTCGAGCCTCAGCTTCTTCCTTCTCTTTTCTAATCTGCTCGTTTATTTCTTCTATCTACACAAACACCACACGTCAGTCAGGGACTCAGGCCTTGCAGCCTGCGGCTTGTGGTCCTCAGCTGTGTCATCTTCACTCCGACTCTGCCCTTCCCCACTCCCCCCCCATGATGACATCTGCTTTTCACTCTGGCTTCCAGCTGGCCCAGGCTGAGGAAGCAGAACCAACCAGTAGCCTGCCCCACCTGGAAGCTCTGTAGTCCCTGGGCCACTCACACACAAGGCCATTTCAAACATGTACGCTCATATGCCTTGGACCAAGAGTAATCTTACTCTTTCCAAAAAAGCAAATGGTACAGCAAAAAGATCTGTTTTTCCTTCAGGTTCTACCCTTTACACCTATGCTTCTAGTCTATTTCACAATTCATGACAAGAAAAAAAAAACCACCTTCACTTGATGTTCCTGCCTCACTCAACTGCGATCAAGGCACTGTCTTAGAATCCTTTCTCCCCTTCACGCCCCAGGTGAGTCAGCAGGGCCGTGGAACGCCAACTGTGAAGTTCTCCCAATTCCACCATGACTTTAACAGTCCAGACAGTGTCAATTTCTAACTAATCACTTTGCATCTTCGGCTACGTACTGCCCACAGATGCCAGGTTAACAGTATCATGTTGAAGTCTCTGACTTGCAGAGCTGCAGTAATGGAACTGTACTATTACACAACCCCTCAATTTCACTTTGTTCTTCTCAATCAACTTCGTTTCCCGATCCTCTAGAGTTTGTTTTATGACTTGTTTAATTGATGGCTACGGTGGTAACAGTTTTTCCATTTGCTGGTTTACCACTCAGATGGCCACAATGACTAGGTCTGGACCAAACCAAACCCAGGGGCCTAGAACTCTGTTGGGGTCTCCACGGGAAAGGGACCAAGCAGTCGGACCATCTGCTGCTGCTGTCCGTCAGCAGGGAGCTGGGTTGGAAGTAGAGCAGCTGGGACTGAAACCAGCACTCACACAGGATGTCGGCCTCGTAGGCCACGGTTCAACCTGCTGTGCAACACCACCAACCCCTGCTCCATAGTTTTATGGTTCTTGCTGTTTCCCAACCTTGAGTTTAAACACGGTCTTCCAAGGCCAGTTTAAATCTTTCACTGAGCCAACCCGACCACTCACATGCAGACCCAGAACATTCCATCTAGCCAACGGCATTCACTTGCTGGAGCCCTGCATCTTTCCCAGGAGGCCGTTCAGCGTAACTCCTGCTGAACAGTGAGGCTCAATGCATCAGGCACTTCTCCAAGAGCTTTGTTCTAGGGAGCAGATACTCAAATCTGTCCAACTGAAGGCCTGTGCAAATACTGAAGGAATACTTAATGTGCTAACACAAATGCTAAGCGTGATAAACATACACCACTGGTCCCACTTAACACTAAACAGAATGCTCCCTCTTTGCCCTTAGCAACTGTATCAGGCAGTGCAACATCACGCCGGGAGGCTGAGAGCCGACTGACTGCTAGGAGAGGCAGAGAGACTCCCTGTACCTGCTTCTCGAGAGCTGCTTTCCCCTCTTCCTTTGTACAGGACGTGAGCGTTTCATTCAGGCACTGTAAGCTACGGAGGAAATGAGACAGAACAACAAGACAAAGGATGAAACTACTGCTGAGCCCAGAAGATTTCAGCAGGAGTCCTGAGGATATCCACCCACCTTGCTAGTTCCAGCCGATCGCAGAGTTTCTCCACTTCTTCCATCATCTTAACGCGCTCCGCCTCGTTGTCGGAAAAGTGATTCCAGGTCTGGAAGCACAACACGTGACATTTCATCTTGGATCTTCTCCCTCAAAAATGCACCTGACAGAATTCTAGAACCTGCGCTCCTCCAGGAGGTAAGAGAGGTGTCTGCCTAGGCAGCGGGGCCTACACACTTGGGACTCTCCCTTCGCAGGCGCATCAGCACAGAGCTGGACTGGAAGCAGAGAGGTAGGGCTTAGAACCGGGGGCTCAGTCATGGAGGCCAGCGTCCCAGGCTGCGCTCAACCCACTGTGCTGCAGTGCAGGCGCCTGACGTCCATCTGTGCTTCCCATGTGGGCAGCAGGGCCCCACCTGCCTGAGCCATGTACTGCTCCCCACGGTGCACACCAGCCAGAAGCTAGGTGGAAAGCAGAGCCAGGACCCCAAGGAAACGGGATGCGGGCAGCCCCAGATGCCCGCCCACGGCTGAACTTGACAAGATGGCACAATCCAAAGGGAGATATTAGCAGACATTCTTGTTTCATTCCTTAAGCAGCCAAGGTGACAAGGCTGGGCCAAGGACGACACTGAGCACGTCACGTGGATCTCCCAAGTGTGCAGAGACTACACACGTGGGTCAGCTGCTGCTGCTTTCCCAGGTGCGCTAGCAGTGAGCCTGACAGTGCGTGGAACAGCAAAGACCTGAACTGGTGCCCAGAGGAGACACTGGCATTGCAGATGGCAGCTTAACGTGCAGCACCACAACGCCGGCCACGCTCCAATGCTGCCTTTACCATAAAAGTTTCTCCAGGCTTTGAAAGCACTGTTGGCTTTCTTCCTGTGTGTGTGGTCACTCCTCTGTTGGCACCTTAAGCACTAGGTCGTCAGGGTCCTTCTCTACATGCCCGTCCCTAGCCACGGAGTGCTGATCTAATCACAGGTTTGTGGCCTGGTGCCATTACGACGTGGACGAGCAGCGAAATATTTTGTTGTAAGACATGTAGGAAGCATTCACATACTTGCTGAGTTGAACTACGATGATAAAACACAGTGTTCTCTGAGTGGCAATGTATATTTTAAACTTCACTCATTCTTTGATTTAATGCCATTTAATAAGGAACAATACTGTTCTCTGAATCTACCAGTTTAAAATGTAAGAACATCTCTTGGACAAAGTTACATTTCCAAACTTTTGGGGTATTTGAAAATTACTAGCACTCACCAAAATGACAAACATTTCCTTAAGTAAAAATGAGGTCTTTTCAGTTCCTAAAAATGAATAACTTTGAAATCTTTCTAAAATGAAAATTCATTTTCCACTGTTAGGAAGCAAATAGTAAAACCAAATTGTGGGGCTGGCATCGTGGCTCAACGGGCTAACCCTCTCCCTTCAAGCACCGGATCCTATATGGGTGCTGTTTTTAGTACTGGCTGTTCCACTCCACTGTCCTGGGCTTGTGGCCTCAGAAAACAGCAGAGAATGGCCCATGTGCTTGGAACCCTGCACGTGCATGGGAGACCTGGAAGAATTCAAGCTTCAGGTTGGCTCAGCTTGAGCTGCTGTGGCCGTTTGGGGACTGAATCAGCAGATGGAAAATCTTTCTGTGTGTCTCTCCTTCTCCCTGTAAACCCACCTTTCAAATAAAAATAAATCTTTACAAAGCAAAAAACACAAGGCACCAGTGGGCTGGTGTCGCCAACAAATCACTGGCCAAGGGGTGTGGCGGAGGGGGCTGCTGGCCTGGGACAGAAGCACAGGGAGAGGGGGAGACCCACAGGGGACGGGGAGAGCTCCCTGCAGTCCGTGTGCCGAGCGTACCTGCGTCCCAACCAGAGAAAGCAAGCACAAAGACACTGCTGGGACAGGGACGTGGAAGCACAGACTTGAGTATCGGGATATAAATGCCGACTGAATACTGATCTGGGTTGGTCAGTTCAGCAAAAGTTACTTTAAAAGCACATTTGCATTTGAGGTGAAACGCATGCACCTGTTTCCTGATGTGTGCACAGCGACGTACCTTGCACGAGTTTCGAAGCTTCTGCCGTTCCTTTTTGATGGCTTTTTTTTGGATCTCTTTCTCCTTCTTTGCCAACAATGCTTGTTGCCGGACTTCTTCCTCTTCCTTCTCCTTAGCTAACCGGGCAGCCTCTAATTCAGCTTGTCTTTGCTTTAAAAAAATAAGGAGTAAGAGTAAAATCATCTCCAGAAGAAAAGCAGACTTTCCCAATGCTGCATCATTTGACTCAGAAAAGGCAATTTTTTAAAAAGTTAAGTTGGAGGAGAACAATGCCATGAGCTGCTGGACCCTGAAGGCCGACCTGGGAAAGGCAGCTCACTGTTTTACAACACATGCTGGACAATGCAAAACAGACATGCCAGAACTCAGCATGGTATTAGAGACATGGGTGGGAAATGACGTTTTTCCACAGTAAGAATCGGTGGGAAGGAGGCTCTGATTGAATGAATCAGCTGTCAGGATGTGTTCCCATAACACCCACATTGTAAGTTTGGAGAAGCAGATGCAAAGTTGAAAGCCTTTGAACATTTGAAGTCCAACTTGAGCAATTATCATCTTACTTTTTCCTTAGCGTCTTGCTCCTTCCGTTTTGCTTCTGCCTTTGCTCTCTTCTCTGCTTCTTTCTTGGCTTTTTCCTCTTCCTTGAATTTTTTTATCCTGGGGTCACAGCTATACGCATTGTCTACCAAGAGAAGTTCAGCCCGTCAGTCTCTAACATATAACTAAGGAACTGGAAAACAAACAGCCATGGTGAGTATACCAACCAACCAACGTTCGTATTCTGTTCATTTCTTCTTTTTTTCTTTGTGCCCTGGTTGCTCTGTTCTGCTTTTCAATCCATCTCCTCTCATCACGACTAGAAAACAGAAAATACGAACGATAAGCAAACTGTGGATAGAACGTATTCTTGGAAAGCACAAGACTTTACACACTTTGTGTGCATAAGGCTAATGATGCTGCGCTGTTCCTCCTGGCAGAGTGGTGGCATCGGGTGTTCTTGGCTAATGCTCGGGATACTGCTGAAGAACCCCTCTCCTCACAGCGAGAACAAAATCAAACCCAGGTCAAGCAGTGGCAGGAGAGAGAACTTCCTGAACGAACAGTCATACTTCCTTCTTAAGCAGACGCCACCCAATAACTTTTTGGCCTCATCTGGCTTAACTTCTGACATTCCACAATACCAAGTGTCAGCAAACTCATTAATAAAAAATATGTACAAAGAGAAAATACAAAAGGAAACATGTGGCAATCAAAGAAGCAAATCAACAATTTCATGTCCGGGTGCGATTCACACATACCATTCCGCCTTTTCCTTTTCTTCTTCATCTAGATAAGAGAATTCTCTCCAAGAATCAAAATTATACCTAGTTTAGACAGAAATGAAACCAAGACAAAAAGTTGGAGAAAAACAAAACGTGAAGAGGCAACGATGACAAGCACCCGGGTAGGCTTTAGGGGGTTGCCCTCCCCTCCTTTTTGGTACTGGACTCTCGGATTAAGCTCTCTTGAACCGCCCCACGCCCTTCACCCTTTCAATGAAACTGCATTTGGTATGCAAGTTTTCCCACCTTCATCTTTGCTAGTCTGTCACTGTCAAGCCACAAGGTCACTGGAGGAGTGATCAGGTAAGAATAACTACTGCACAGCTGACAGAACCAAATCTTATTTCTGTTTCACAGTGGTAAGAATGCTTTCATATTTACAGGAGATTGAATGAGAAGACGCAGCACATACAATGTCTGGTAAATACTCAACTTTTGATAGTGTGCTTGACATGACAGCCATCTTTATTAACAGAAAACAGAAGGGGAAAAAATCATAGAAGTTTAACCGTCACATAGAAAATGACCAGAATTATGTCAACCCCTTCTTTCATTTTCTTTCACACTGCTTTTGTTCAATGGAATGCCATCCATGCCCTAACTCATGTGATCAAGTATTCACTGAACATTTCACTCTTAAAAAAATGGCAGCAGAGAAACAGTGGATTCACTTACCAGAAAGAATAAAATGCATCTACATCTTCAAATGAGGAATTCATGTCACCAAGTTTAGGGACATTTTTTTTATTTGACCATCTGAAATATTAAAAGCAAAATTCAGCTCACAAGCCCCTTTTTTCCTTATTTATTTTAAAACATTTACTCATTTTTACTGGAGAGGCAGATTTATAGAGATTTAAGATTTAAGAGATAGATCTTCTATCTGTTGTATTTGCCCCCTAAAAACCCCAATGGCCAGAGCTGAGCCAATCCCAAGTTTCCTCTGGGTCTCCCACATGGGTGCAGAGACGCCCTAGGATTTGGACCATCCTCCACTGCTTTTCCAGGCCATGAGCAGGAAGCTGACACCAAAGCTGGCACCATATGGGTTTCGGTGATTGAAGGTGGAGGATCAGGCTGTTTAGCCATGGTGCTGGGCCCTCGAACTGTTTACATTCTATAAGCAAAGCTCTCTGGAGTCGTGACTATAGATTCTGATCAGGGACCAGCATGGACAGCACATTCGCCTGATCCTCTGCTTACAGCCCTGGCATCCCAAATGGGTGCCAGTTAGTGTCCTGGCTGCTCCACTTCCCATCCAGCTCCCTGCTTGTGGCCTGGGAGAGCAGTCAAGGTCGGCCCAAAGCCTTGGGACCCTGCATGTACGTGGGAGACCCGGAAGCAGCTCTGGGCTCCTGGCTTTGAACTGGCTCAACTCCAGCAGGCGCAGGCATTTGGGGGAGTGAACCAGCAGATAGAAGAAGATCTTTCTTTGTCAATCTGTGTTTCCAATGAAAAGAAATAAATCTTTTTTAAAAAAGAAAAGAAACTCTGATCAGAAGAGGAGGTCCTCACTCACCTGGAATTCCTTTCAAACACAGGGGAAAACACTTCAAAGAAATTGTCCTTTGCTTCACTTTTCGAAGGAACAGAGTTGTCAAAAGTGGGGTCAACGCTGTTGAACGCTCGTCTTTTCACGGGATCAGACAACATTTCATAAGCTGAGGAAACAAAGGTGCAAGGTCATGGACCATGACTTCACTCGCCTTTTGTTTTGACCTCCAACAAGACTAATATCCTCCCCTCTTTCAGAATAGTTGTCAAGTTTCTTTCTTTCTTTCTTTCTTTCTTTTTTAAGTTGTCAAGTTTCACATGTAAATATTTGTGTTTGTGAGGGAGGAAGAATTTAGCTTAAGGAACAGTTTTTGCACTCCTGGATACGCATGTCCTTAACTCCCTTTTACAGCTAAATATTCATCTTTCAGGAAAGTACATGATTCTAGAGAACATGGGATTTCTAGAAATTCACTGTTAGACTTCTGGACTGTGACTGTAAAAGATGGAAGGATGTCAGATTTCCCAAGTGACCCCAGAAGGGTAAGTCTGAAGGATACATACAGTTTTTAGAAATTACCATCAAAACACATTTAGGGGAAAAAAAAAATCACAGTCAAGGCAACATTGATGACAACGGCTATGGAAACGGCCATAAATAGTTGTTCTTAATTTATAACTAGCAAAACACGTAACAGCAGCATCGGAAGAGGGAAAAGGTTGGTCCCTGGGCAGGAAAGGCACCCCGGAAGCCTGTTAGATGCTGACTCTGATGGGCAGGGGAGCGAGGGGCCCAGCGTGCATCTCTAACAGCTAGCCACCTGCTGTCTCCTGATGCTGTGGGTGGGGGCGCGACTCTGGGGCTCTGGGGAGAAGACTAAAAATAATCTGATGTAAAATGCATGGGACAGTTGATCCACCCACAGCAGGCAGTCCTAGCAATTCTTAAATTCTTTGAGATTCCCAGCTCTCCGCTTACCTTTAGTTATGCAAGTGAAGTAGTCATTGTCACCTTCTTTGATTGGCTCACCAGCTGCTTTCCGTTTGTCTGGGTGATGTTTTAAAACCATTGCTTTATCTACAAAACAATTCGTCATTTTAGGCAGCAAAATGGAAACTAAAGAGAGACCAAATAGAAACCATTTCTAGCACATCATTTCCAAAATCCTAATGCCACCTAACAGTCCTTCCCTTCTCCACGGATGCGAGAGGTATCCTCTATCAGAGTCAATTTTACCAAGGCTTGCTTCAAACCGAGCCTTGGCCTGGACTATTTTTAAAAATGGGTATGTGTTTTTAATATATCTGATGTCAACTTCTCCAAAGTACTAATTTTTTCACTTTTTTCCTTCATCTAGTCTTAACTCTTTCCCAGTTAACTTCTTTATTACCTACACAAAAATGTATTTCTTGGGCCCAGTGCTGTGATATAGTGGGTAAAGCTATCTGCAGTACCAGCATCCCATACGGGCACTGGTTCATGTCCCAGCCGCTCCATTTCCAACCCAGCTCCCTGCTTGTGGCCTGGGAAAGCAGTTGAGGACAGCCCAAAGCCTTGGGACCCTGCACCCATGTGGGAGACCTGGAAGAAGACTCCAGGCTCCTGGCTCCAGATTGCCTTACCTAGGACAGAAGATCTTCCTCTCTGTATATCTGACTTCCAATAACACACACATACACACGCACACATTTAACAAGGTGAGAGCTTTTCTGTAGGCTTGGAATACACCACAGGAACTCAAAGGATGTTAAACACTATTGCAGTTAAGTTTTGATTACGTTTGTTGTATCAATAACCACAGACTTCAAACACTAAATGGGCAATTCTGCTTCTGGACTGAAGTGTGAACACAGTACGTAGGAACCATGTATTTTTATAGTGATGGAGGTAACAGAATGACAACTTCCTTTTGAGTAAACAAACCTGGTGATACAAGCTTTTGGCTGCAGAACAGTCAAAATTAATTTCTATTATGCCAATGAAAATGTGACAGAAGCAAATGTAGGCATCTTTTAGAATTCATTAAGTATCTTAAATGTTTACAGGAAGAAATCAGGATTGAGGAATTTATCTTAAAACATCAATTATTTCGATAGAGTTAAAACATTCCTAATTCATAAAATTACGTGTTGGAACACATTTGGTATTGGTATGCTATTTTCTGATAGAATAAGGCTTTGCAAATAGTTTTTCGTGCCAGCTGAACTTTCTGGACATTTATGTATACCACATGACTGTTCATACACATCTATATGTTTGCCTAAAAAAATCATGGCAACCTTTTAAGAAATCCAATCATGGGTTTAAAATACTATAATAAATTCCTCCACTTTATGAAAAAATATTTCTTATGATTTCCATAAATGTCACCATTAATGGAGAACATTCTGGGTTTATCACTGATACTAAGTCTGAATTAGCATTTTCACCATCAGTTCTTGCTCCGTCACCCTCCCAAGTACACGATTTTATTTTCTCAACTGGTCTGGACTCCCTACTCCCCTTCCAGAAGGCCACCGTTTTACCTCCTCTGACCTCAATATCCATTCTCTCCAGTGGAAGGCAGCACGTCCTCCTAGGATACAACAGGCAAGGAATCACCTCCACCTCTCACACTTCACTCATCGGAAGAATCGACTACAGAAGGAGGTATGCCCATGGGAACGAAAAAGGGTAAGACACGGAGGTTCATCCGGGAGTGGGGTTCTAGAAAGCATATTATGAGTGGGTTCCCAACACTTTTCTCCCCAGATTTTTTTTTTCTAATAGATTTATTTTTTTATTTGAAAGATGGCTCTCTGTGTTCACTTTTGCAGCACATCTGGTAAATTAGGAAAGGTGGAGTTACAGAGGAAGAGAAAGCAAGTGCTTCCATCTGCTGATTCACTCCCCAGTGGCCACAACAGCCAGAGCTGAGCAGATCTGAAGCCAGGAGCCAGGATCTGGGCCTCCCACGTGGGTGCAGGGTCCTAGGACTTAAGCTGTCCTTTGCTCTTGCTTTCCCAGCTGGACAGCAAGTGCAACGGCCAGGACTTGAACCAGTGTCCATTCAGGATGCCTGCACCATAGGCAGAAGCTTAACGTGCTACACCGTGGTGCTGGCCCCATTTCCCCAATTTCTACCATCAACTAAGTCCTAGGATTCAGGATTCCAAACTAGCATGCAAAAGCTCAAACAACCAGGCAGCACCCCCTAACAGCAGCTGCCATACGTTAGGGAGAGGCAAAGCTTGCCGTGGGAGACTCGCCCACCCTGATCCCTCACCTCAAGAGCTCACACACAAAGCTACAGGGAAAGGTACTCTGTGCTATGGCAGTTAGGAGCAGTTCACACTCTCACACATGCTGTCCCGCTGGCAAAGGATAACATTTCCTGTACCAAACGGCACCACTCACTTGTTGTACAGTCCCCAAGTACTTACGAGCTGCTTTGATCTGTCTCTGGGTAGCTTTATATCTTACGTGGCCAAGACCAAGAACCGCATAATGATCTTGGTTCTGCAAAGGACAAAAAGGCAGCCAAGGTTGAAATGGAGCGATGCGGAACAGATGCTATGCTTTGTGTTCTAGCCCCTCCCTCCCATTCCCCAAATCCCATGTCTCCCCAAGTGACACTTCCGTACTAGGAACGTAGCATGAGGCTTTGTCGGCAGGCAATTTTGGGAAATCTGAACTATTACTTAGCTTTCACAATCATCTGTATGCAAATAAACTTAACACTCCAAGAAATGTGGCAATTAAAAAAAAAATAAACAGAGTCTGCTGCTGCAATCTATCATTTTCCAAATGCACCTGTCAACAGGTACAGCCACCAACATCTAGCACACAGGGAAGGATTACAGCACTCCCCCAGGACGGGCTGGCGCACAGGGGCAGCTTTGGAGGCGTCAGGCAGTTAATGTGGTGGGGGCTGCAGGCTGGGTGGGAACTGTCCAAGAACCCCCCGCCTTCCCGGGATGGGAAGGGCCTGATGGCACATTCTGCTTCGGCCAGGCCAACATCAGAGGGAACTCAGAAGCGGAGGCAGAAAGTGTAGCGAAGGGCTCCTGGCTCCCAGCTGTGCATCAGCTCAGCTCCTGCCAAGTGGGGAATGAACCAGCACATGGAAGAGCTTCGTCTCTCCCTCTCTCTGTGTAACCCCACCTTTCAAACAAAAATAAATTCAGTATTTTTCTGTTGTTACTTGCAAAATGCTTCCAAGTAGTGCTGGGAACGCTCAGGGTTGTTTTTTCTGACTTCTCACCCCTTCCTGGTTACACGCCTCCCGCCACTTGGCCTTGCAGCTTCGGGCTGATTCCAAACTCCCCCACCTCACAAGGCGTCCACCTTGGAATGCTACTCCTCCCTTATCCACTGCAGGCCATCCGCACTCTCCCTTAACTGTCTACCTGACCTACTCGATGCTCAGTCTTCCATCACCCCTCTCTGCCGGACATTTCCTGCCACGTGTTCTTGGTTGTGCCCTGGTCTGTCGGCTCACTCAATGATAAGCTTCAAACGAGCAGTGACACGAGGACCCTTCAAAGAGCTCACAGGAAGAATGCTTTGGTGAAAAAAAATGTTTTTTAAGCTCATGGATTTCTGTAACCTTTTTGGAAGACACCTTATAACGTTTTGTTTAGCACAGTACCTATAAACACTTAGAAGTGTCTGGGTGGCTGGTGGTGGAGTGCTGCAGCTTAAGCTGCCACCTGCAAGTCTGGCATACCATGTCGGAGCCCTGCTCATGTGCCTGGGGACACAGCAGAGGATGGTCTAAGCAGCCCCCGCAAGCCCCATGCTAGATGGATCTGAATTCCTGGTTCCTGCCTGGCCCCAGCCTGGCTCTTGTGGCCATGTGGGGAGTGAATCAGCAGATGCAAGATTTCTGTCACCCACAGTGCCTTGGGTCATGGGTGTCATGGTTCCTATTTAATGAGCTGATTAACACAACATGTGCATTACCTTGCCCTGATGCCATCCACTCCTTTCCACACCAACGTCTTCTTCCTCTTCCACATTGTTCTTAACATTCTCAACGCCACCTCCTTAAGCTACTACCCCCTGTGGTTTGTATAACCCAGCTCTGGGAGATGTTTCTACTCCCCTCTTACCAGATCACTTCCTAATCTTCCTTCAACTCACTGCATCTTACGCCTTCCCAATCTTTTTACAAGCACTGCTTTCAGTCACACTTATCTCTTGTTTGCCAAATCCAGTGCCTTGAAATTTTCTCACGCTCTTTGATGGACTTTGATTTAAAACAGTGAAGCTGGAGACTCGGATTCCTTCTGGAGACTTCCTTTCCTCCTTAGTTTCTATAGGAGTGCAGTGCTTGGTGGCCGCTAAAGTTTTGTTGAAATAACAATGGCTTTTGTTTTTTTCAACTTCTTTCAGCCACCCTTTGCTCTGTCTCCTCTTCCAGTCACTTAAACATCCATGTTCTTTAATGTTCATTTTACTCATTAAAAAAAATTTTTTTTTTGGAGAAACAGAATATGCATGTGCGAAAAAGTATAGGATTGCTCCCAATGGCTAAGTCACCCCACAGATGTCACAACAGCTGGCACTGGGCCTGGAGGAAGCCAGAAACTGAAAATTCACTCCAAACAAACCTGCCACATGCCCAGCAAGGGTCCCAAGTGCTTGAGCCATCACCCGCACTGGTAAGCAGCTGGAATCGGACGTGGGGCAGGGAGTTGATTACAGCACTTGGCTGTGGAATGTGAACTGTCAGGATAACCACCTGCCTCACTTCTTTTAGCTTGAAATTGACAATGCCAATATAAAACTTTTGAGTGCATCTTTAAGTAGCTTTACACATGAACCTTCATTTTTTTTTATCCTGCAAACTCTTTAAGAGATAGAATCCCTATTTTCTAACATTTATCACATATCAAGCACTCAGGGCTTTTAGTTATTTACTTGCAAAGGAGAGATAGAACTATGCCCAAATGTTGATTTCCTCCCCAGATGCCTGCAACAGCTAAGGCCGGGGCCAGGCCAAAGTCCAGAGCCCAGACCTCGAGCAGGGTGGCCCGCACAGCTGGCAGGCAGCCAAGAACTTACACCTGCTACCCCACAGCTTGTAAAGCCAGCAGGAAATGGGAACGGGAAGCTGACACAGCATTCCCATTCAGGCATCCCGACCTAGGAGCTGGCTGCCCCAGTAACATCCTAACCCTTATGCCAAACAACCGCCCTGCTGTGTGTATACACGAACTGGGATCCTTTGAGCTCTCTGCACTAGAGACGGAGTCCAAACACAGAGACGTGTGGTCATTTTCTCTCAGGGTCCCAGTGCAGAAAAGAGCAGGTCGAATCTGGGCACTCCGACTCCACAGCACGCACAGTATGGCAGCAGCGCCAACAACTCCAGCGTTACACTCGTCTGTCTACATCCCTCTGCCTGATGCCATTCAATCCCTCACCATCTCAGCTACTGCCAACCTGCCGATGACTTCTAGAAAGGGACCCTCTCTGATGTTACACCTGGACAGGACACAGCATGGCACAAGCACACGGCTTTGCTCTGTCTCCCAGGGCTGTTCTGACCTCACACCGGAGCAGGTCAGGCCCGCGGAAAGGCTAGAGGGCTTCTAAACACCTTCTTCCTCGGGTACCACAAAGTCAGTGTTGGCAAGACCTGTCATTTCCACCCCCAAAAGAAGCCACGCTGCTGTTCCCTCCTCTAAATACAGGTGCACTTCGGTTCACACTGTCACGGGGAGGGGAACGTTACTTTTCCAGCAGGGAGCTGTCTCCTCCACCAGTGCCGAGCAATCTTCTGTACTGCTCAGAGAATCACTGTTCCAAAATTAGCTTGGAAACTCCTGGCGTCTCCCTACTGTACCAGAAATAACATTTCCTTTTAAACTCCTTTCTTAGCATGCCACGAAAAAGGGACACGAGTGCGCGTGGTCTGGAGCGCCTTCCCCATCACCCCGCTGCACCGGCCCTACTCCTCTGTGAAGCCCAGAGGGTAGCCCGTATTCTCGTACCCTTGTGTCCCTGCTGCCTTTTCTTTCTGCACCAACTGCCATTCATATCCTTGTAAGACCATCTTGAACGTGTGTGTGTGTGTGTGTGAGAGAGAGAGAGAGAGAGAGAGAGAGAGAGAAAGAGAGAAGAGAGAGGGAGCGAGCATGCAAGAGCAGCTTCCCCAGATTTCTGTTGAACAGACAGTATCCTACGCTGGACACCACCCCATTCAAGGCTTGGCGACACGGAGCTTCAACACGGTTCCCTTCTCCATCCACCCCAAAGCACGGTTCGCTGAAACTCCTGAGAAAGCTGCTTTGATCTGCACAGATGCCGGGGCGCTCTCACCTTCCAGTCTTTGGGGTCAAGGGTTTTCAGCATGGGGAACTCTTCCAGCTGCGGCTCTTCATCTTCTGATTCCTCTGATAACTCTTTCTTATCCTCCAGTTCCTGAAAAGAGGCAGAAGCATTTCTGTTTCTCCTCTTAACAAAAGCTTCAAACCATCTTCCCACAGGTTCAACCGGACAGAGTGTTGAGGCTGTGATTGAAAGTGTGAAGAGAGGCTTCAATGCATTGCACGGAACACATCTGCTTCAAGACAACAGACTTTCTCAGGAAATAAGAGCAAAAAACACAGTGACTTGAAACCGGGCCATTAAGGCCATGACTCAGTCATCCGCATTACATGGCGATTGGCAAGCAACCACAGTGTCCTAGGGTTTGTGGGGAATTCATTTACTTTCTTCCAAATCAAACATCTGGGTTTACAGTATATTTAACCATTCACCTTACAAAGCCTGCACCATGTGCACAGTTAAGTCCGTACTTTCCCGAGGCAATGAAAGCAAGACAAGGATAAAGCCACAGAGAATGACACAGTGTTACCAACAGCTGGCCCCGGCAAACAAAATTTCAAATTTCCAATCTCAAGTTGAAACAGCTCTTAAAGTTTTAAGGATTCACTAACAACGATCTCCTTCCTCCTGGACCCAGGTGGTTTTCCAAGCAGCTCAAGGGGCGTGCCCATGTGCTGTAGTGGCACCAGCTCTGGATCCGATGCCCGAGGCCTCAGGTGTGCGTGTGGGTCAGACACACAGTGGCTGACTGTTTTGAAATGACTCAAAGATGCCTTCAACTACAATACGGGCGTTAACTCACTGTGCAACTGCCCACCAGCCATCCAAGAGCTCACCTGCATCAAACTCCTACTGCAAAACAGTGAAGTTTCCTTTCCCACCTAATGGCCAGTGTACTCAAAAGCACACCCACCCACCCCGACCTCCCCAAGTTTGAACTAGGTTGGGAAATGAGGATCTACTCAATCCGAGCACATTCCCGCCTGACTACGTGGGCGTGGCTTTGAAAAGCTGCCTTTAACTCCTTTCCCTCTGGTAAGGGGATCCAGGGGTGCACAGAAACCCCAACCTTCACAGGCACGCTCACCAGAAACCTTCAGGCCTGGGGGTGAAGGCAAACGCTGGACGCTTACAGGGACCCAGGACTGTCCCCCGGGGCTGCAGCCAAGGCAAGCTGCACCTGCCGTGACTCCCTTTCAAACTCTACACGAAGATGGGAAGGGAGGTTTTTCCTCACACCATGCAGAGCCCACACTGCTCGAGCCAAGGGAGTTGGGGGGCAAGGCAGGTGTTTAAATGGGGCTCTGGGTAGCACGGTGGTGGACGAGCCCAGCACGTGGAGGTGTTTGTCTCTGCCCCGAGATCAAGGAGCAGCTCCCAGGGATCTCGCTGGGGACGCCGGAGAATTCGCACCCGCCCAGCCGGCGATCGTGACTGCACCAGGAACACGCCTCTGCCCCCTCTCCCATCACCCTCCACCCAAACTGCAGCGCCAGGGACCACAGGGCTCTCCCAGGCAGCGGGGACGCGGGCGGCTGGGCACGCACCGGAGGTCAGCGCGCGGGTGATGGCGGTGCCCCGGCCCTCGGCGGCACTCGGCAGCAGCAGCATGATGGCGCAGCGGCTCACGTCCCCGGAGCAGGGCGCTCGGCGACTCCTCCGCGTCTACCTGCTCCCCGCCCGAGCCTCGCGCCTGGGCTCCACGACGCCCACGAACCGGCGCATGGACACGACCGCTAAGCACTTCCGGGATGGCTCCGGCGTGGTGGTGAGCTCACCCCGGCCTGCGTGTGCGGCGGCCTGGGTCCTGCCCTGACTCCCGTCCGGCCAGAGACAGGCGCGCACGGAAAAACGGTTCCTACGCTCATCAGTTCCTCCTGCTCCCCTCCCACATAAGGATTATTTTCCTGATCCAGGTGAAATGGGGTTAAGAACTTCGACAAGTAATTCTTTTTTTGAGGGCCTGATTCTTCGTTTGTCAAGCTGAAGCTCATCGCCGAGTTTCCCCTTCGCTCCACTTGTATAAATGGAAAAGAGAAAGCAATGAGCTAGTATTGACAATGACGCGTAAATTCCTATAGAAGAAAATCTCGTGAGTTTGTGTATACTTTGATAATATGACAGCAATTAACAGTCACTGTGTTGTGATTCATGAAGCCATATCCTCTCTTATAATACTCATCTGGAGAAAAAGCTGCCTTTATTTATTTTTATTGGAAAGGCAGATATACAGAGAGGAGGAGAGACAGAGAAGAACATTTTGCATCTGCTGGTTCACTCCCCAAGTAGCCACAATGGCCAGAGCTAAACTGATCCGAAGCCAAGAGCCTCTTCTGGGTTTCCCACATGGGTGCAGGGTCCCAAGGCTTTGGGCCACCCTAGCATGCTTTCCTAGGCCACAAGCAGGGAGCTGGATGGGAAGTGGAGCAGCTGGGATTAGAACCCGTGCCATATGGGATCCCTGCAGCAGATGCAAAGCAGAGGATTTAGCCACTTAGGCTACTGTGTTGGGCCCAAAATTTCTTGTTAGATTATAGCCCTAGGCCAGCCACGTTTTACCCTATACGTGATTGGAATTTTTTTTTCCCGAGATTTTTGGAATTCTAGTATTCTGGAATTTAGTTAATTGTTTATCATATAGTAAGCTAAAGGGTGTTCGGTGTATTCTTACTGAGTACATTTTTTTTTTTTTTTAAGGATTGATCACAGAAGGCAAAACGAGCTCAGGAAACCAGAGGAAGCAGGCTCATCCCCAGTGATCTCTGGAACAGATGGGGCAAAATAGACTTTGTGTGTCATCTTCTGCAAGGAGCACCAGAAATTAACTCATTACTGCCTTCGCTCTTTTATGCTTTCATACATTAATTTCCTGCATACCGCAGGACGGAACTGCCCCTGGGAGCTCTCCACCTCACCCAGCCACCTGCTTAAAAAGGAACTCTGCTTCAGTGTTTAAACCGAATAAATTGGCCTGCTTTCAAACCCCTCCCCGTTCTACGCCCCCTTTTCTGTCCCCTCCAAAATCAAGCCTTCTCTGCCTGGCAAACCTCTTCTCCTTCGGACCCTAAAATCCGAAAACCCAAACATCCACGGACAAGGCTTTCTTTTTGCCACACGTTCACCCACACGTTTCTCCTGTTATTGTTTAGCATTCACCCTAACGGATATCAGCCCGTATCTAATTGGTTTTGATTCGTCTTGGCCCAAGGGAGGTGGGGTCATTTGTTCATCTTCTTTGGGGTCAACAGCTTTGAGGTCCCACTTTAATTCTTGAGTTTTCCACTATTCCAGGCGCAACTTCCCTAGCAGGACCACTGCTCACCTACACAGCCGTGTGAGATGGAGATAACAATCCGTCTATGCCGAGTGAGTCGTTTGCGTTTGCTGCTCAGGGAGTCCCCAGGGACCCGATCCCGGCATAGACACATTACACCGGCAAACTCTTCCCTTACACACCGGACGTCCGCCGGCCCCGCTTCCGCCTTGGGCGCCGAGGAAAGCGGTCCCCGCACCGCTCCACTTCCGGTCGGGAAGCGAGACGGAGAGCGCCGCCGGAAGCGGGCAAGTACGTGCTGTGTAATCTCGTTTGGAACCGAGGCCTCCCGGATCTCCCGAAAATGCCGGATTATCTCGGGGCCGACCAGCGCAAGACCAAAGAAGACGAGAAAGACGACAAGCCCATCCGAGGTGAGTCGGGGCCCGGCGTGGGTTTCGTCCCGGGCGGCCTTCTCTCGGCCTTCCTCCTCCCCGTCCCAAGGTTGCAGCCGAGGCAAATGGCTGTTCCTGCTCGGCCCTCGGCCCTTCCCGTCTCCGCTCTCGGCCTTTTGGGGCCTGGGGAAGCTCACCCGACCCCCCGGCCCCGGGTCTGACTGCCTCCTGGACCCGAACACCAGACGCTGCTCAGCCCTGCTCGTCCTCCTCCGCCACCACCTGCCCCCACTGTCAACCCCTCTCGCCGGGGCTTCTCTCCCTACAAATCTGTTAAAAATGATGCATGGGAGCCCGGATTCCCTGCTCTGGATAGCCCTGAGTGTTGCGGGTTGCTAATTTTCCCCCCCTCTCTCCACCTGTTGCTGTCCTGTCCTGTGGTGGAGCGTGTTGGCGTTCCGCCACGTTCCGTTCTCCCAGCGAACCTTTCCTGTTTATCCTTCGCTTTTTCTCTGCCCTGTGTCGTGCCCTCGTGTTCTTTCTCTAAGGTTTATTTATTTATTTTTGCTGCTTTCAACCGTTGTCATTCCCGCATCAGTCCGTTCGTTTTGTCTTTGAGTTGTCACCTGAGCTCTAAAGCCGGATTCACCTGTGCTGTTATTATTACTGTTTTTTTTTTTTTTTTTAAAGATTTTTTTGCAAGGCTGAGTTGCAGAAAGAGGGAGGAGAGACAGAATCTTCCATGCTCTGGCGGATTCCCCAGGTGGCTGCAGAGGCGGGGAGCGGGCAGGGTGAACCCAGGAGTTGGGGAGCTGTTGTGCGTCTCCCCTGTGTGTGCAGGGGTGGGCCCAGGTGCTCCTGCTTTCCCACTAGCAGGGAGCTGGATCGCAGTTGGAGCCGCCGGAACTCAAACCAGAACCCATAGGGCATGCTGCAGGGAGAGGCTTAGGCTGCGTGCCAGCCCCCCAGTACCATCCTGTGTATTTGAAAGACACCTCTCCTGTGCTGGTTCGCCCCTCGGGTGCCTGTGGCAGCCGGGGTAGCAGGAGCTGAGAACTCCGTGGGGGTCTCTTTGTCTTTCAGATATAAGGGAAATACTAAAAAAAAAAAAAAAAAAAAAAAAAAAACATTTTGTGTGAAAGCAAGTCATGTTTTTTTTTAAGGTGATATTTCTTGGCTCGCTTCCTGTAAATACCATTGGTGATTTTTTTTTAATGGTTACGTTGTGTATTCGCTTCTGTGAATCTAGCTAATTTGGCTAATTTGTTTTAACCAAATGTCCTTAATGGATGGACACTTTATATTGCATATAAAGTATACAATACGCTTAAAAGCACCTTCCCTCAATTAGATACAAGTTCCTTGACTTAAGGAAGTATTTTTTTTTGTAAGAATTATTTTATTATTTTTATTGTCTGCTGATTCACTTCCCAAGCGGCCACGATGGCTGGAGCTGAGCTGATCCAGAGCCAGGAGCCTCTTCCGGGTCTCCCACGCGGGTGCCAGGGTCCCAAGGCTTTGGGCCATCGTCGCCTGCTTTCCCGGGCCACAGGCAGGGAGCTGGATGGGAAGTGGAGCAGCTGGGATTAGAACTGGCGCCCTGCGAGTGCGAGGTGGGGGACTTTAACCACTAGGCTAAAGCACCGGGTCCTTAAGGAAATATTTGATGATTGTATTTATATCATTGTAATATTCTGGCAGTCGTCTAAAACCATTTGAATTGAACAGAAACATGTATCGGCTTCCCTTCCTTTGTGGATCTCACGTGTGATTTTTCTTTCAGCCCTGGATGAAGGGGACATTGCCTTGCTGAAAACCTATGTAAGTTCTATCCGTGTCTGGAAAACAGATTTTTTGTGGTGGTGGTGGGGGGGCGGGTTGGGGAGGCCGTTTGATATTATCCTTACAATTAGTTCAAAATGAAGTGTGTGGCAGTCTGTGGCAACCTTCCCTGGAGAAAAAAAAAATCCCTGTTTACGGTCTCAGTTGGTCAGTAAGGCGCCGAGCACGGCTGCGTTTTTCCAGGGTTTTTTGAAGACCTGTAATTGAAGCGCAGCGCCCTGCCGGAGCAGGATCCGCAGAGCTGACACCTGTGTGCCTCTAGAGTGGACGCAGCTGGGCGTAGTGCAGGACGCGGGGTTTTAACGCACAGAAGCACTTGTGTCCTTCCCCGTGTCTTTGGGAACGGTGGGAAGCCGGGCCGGGGCGCAGGAAGGGCTGTGTGTGAGCGGCCGACGCCCTCCTGACTCAGTCCATCTCCGTCCCGCAGGGTCAGAGCACTTACTCAAGGCAGATCAAACAGGTCGAAGATGACATCCAGCAGCTTCTCAAGAAAATTAACGAGCTCACCGGTACGTGTTGTGATTTCCGTGTCCATCCTTTACCCGTCCTATGCCGCGTGTATCAGAAGACTTTAAATTTTATGTCTTACTGCGTTGTAAAAGAAATGTTAGATTGAATCTCATTTAGCCCTTCTCATTACTTTTTATACCCCATTTAACGCTTGTACAATCTCGAGGCCCCCTCCTCCTAAGGAAGGAGCGTGTGTTGGTCAGTAAATACCAAGTTAGAGTTTTTAATTGCATACAATCTTGCTCTCTGCATAGCACTGCTTGAAGCAAGCGGGCTGTTGGCCGATAGTTGGCGACAGTGTGCAGTTCTGTAGTGTTTGACTCACACGGAAGATGTCAAATATGTTCAGATATTAGCTTGATAAGTCTTAGGGCTGCGATGTTCGGCCTGAGCGATTTCGCTGCTCTGGACGACTTTGGGGGGATGTCCAGAGAGGCTTCTGATCCTCATTGCTCGAGAGTGTGGTCCCGGTGGCCAGAGGCCAGGCACACCGCGGCCTGGCAGTGCTGTCGGTGCCCAGCCCCGGGGAGCACCGAGTCCGGAGCGGCGGTGATGCTGGGGCTGAGAGCGCCGCCCGGAGGGTGTGCGCCGTGCCTCACTGTCTCTCTCTCCCGTCCGTCTCTGTAGGCATCAAGGAGTCCGACACTGGCCTGGCCCCGCCAGCGCTGTGGGATTTGGCCGCGGACAAGCAGACGCTCCAGAGCGAGCAGCCTCTGCAGGTTGCCAGGTAAGCCCCAGTGCTCGGGGGGCCTTTTCATTGTTCAGCGCCAGCATTTTTATTGCACATTGCACATTCCAGGGAAGTAAAGCTATCTGATGTTACAAAAGTGCGCAAGGTTAAAGGTCAGAACGCTACAAAACGACACAGAGCTAACTGGAGAACCATCCCTTCTCCCCTATTGCTCTCCTGCTGCCTTTGCTTAGGCACAGCCCCAACGTTGCTCCTGCGTGTGCTTGCACTGCGTCTTCATGCACGTGTGAGTGTGCGAAGAAACGGCTCAGGATCTTGCTTTTACATTATTATGTGTGTTTATAAATCTGTCATTGTCTTCAGTGGAGAGTTACTCTATTTCCTTTGCTATTTATTTATATTTTTAAATTTTTATTGTTCCTTTCTCTGGTTTTAAATTAAGTGCTGCATAGATGTCAGGCTGCTTGCAGCTTGGGTTGTGTGCATGGCCCTGCAGCAGACACTCGGCTGAGGCGCTCCCTGGAGGTGAGCAGACACTCAGCTGAGGCGCTCCCTGGGGGTGGCAGACACTCAGCTGAGGCGCTCCCTGGAGGTGAGCAGACACTCAGCTGAGGCACTCCCTGGGGGTGAGCAGAAACTCAGCTGAGGTGCTCCCTGGGGGCGAGCAAGATGGGCTGCCCAGAGCGGAGGCCTGTGGTCAGAGGTGCTGTGCCAATCAAGTAGAGCCGTGTGGTCGGAGGTGCAGTGCCAATCAAGTAGAGCCGTGTGGTCGGAGGTGCAGTGCCAATCAAGTAGAGCCGTGTGGTCGGAGGTGTGGGTAATTGTGCCATCTGTGAGAACAAGGTCTGACCTCTAAGCACAGAGAAGCAGGTGCCTGTTTGAGCAACAAAAATATGTAATTATATCCAATTTTACACTTTTACCAGGAAATAAGGAGCAAAATAGTTCTTTTCAATTTGCGTTGTGCTGGTCACCTGTCCAGGTACTTCCCTTATTTCTCTGACTATCTGCGTCTTATTCTGTTGGGTTGTTTCTTATTTATAGAATCATTTCATATATTTACATGTATTAATTGATGCCTCGTATTAGGCTGATTTTTAAAATTTTTAGGGGGAAAAATGTAGCAATATTTTCATTATACCTTTTGGATATTACTGTTGCTTAGTAAAGCCCCATCCAATCTAAGGCTATAGTCATACTTTATTGAATTTTATCATGATCTTTAAAAACCTTTTATTTCTATGCCATAGCTGAAGATTACTTTTCTTTCCTCCTGTCTGTCCTCCCATCTCTTTCCGCCTTTTGTTTTTTATTCATCTGTTCATGGTTTAGTTTGATTGGGGTCTAAACGACCACTTAGGCTATGTGGGACACCTGGCTGTGTTTCCAGGTGCCTGGCTTTAGGCTGTCCCTGCTCTGGCTGCTGTGGGCATTTGGAAAGGAAACCAAGGGTTGGAAGATCTCTCTTCTGAGTTACTGCTTTTTCACATGTATATTTTTTTCATGTTCTTAAATAAAAAACTATGCCCTTTAAAGAAAGCCTTTCTGGGGTGCACATGGTGGCATAGCACGCTAAGCAGCTGCTCAGAGCACCCACCTCCCGGTCGGAGTGCCGGTTTGAGTCCTGGTGAACTGGCTTGCGCTCCAGCTCTGCTGTAACTTCCCCGGGCGGCAGCAATGAGAGCTGAAGGAGCTGAGCCCCATTTCCTGCTTCAGCCCACAGCCCTGGGTGTGTACTGGAGGGAGTCTGCCATCTGTACCGGGGACGTGAGGCAGAGAGGAGAGCGCCCCAAGATCCACTGGCTGCCGGACAGCCCGGTGTGGCTGGGAGGCTGTCGGCTTTAGGTGTGCAGCAGAGAGGGGGAGAGGGGGAGAGGCGGCTGGCATGAGGGTCCACCGCTCTGAGACGGAGCTGTGTCTCTTCAGTAAATATGCCTTGGGTGGTGGCAAGCCTCTCACGGCTGTCTGGAGTTTGAACGCGTTGAGCATCAGCTGTTGCTGCAGGCTGCGGTTAGCGGTCCCTGCATGTGTTCCCTGAACTGTGGACCCCAGAGCCCCTCTCCGTGTGGGTGGTACTGACAAGCTCCAAAGGGGAAAGTAGGGATCGAGTCTCGTCTGCACGTGCTTCTTCCTGCTGGACTCGGCTGCTTTTTTGTATGTGGGCCGTCCTTACTGGCGTTAGGTGGTACCTCATTGTTGTCTTCATTTGGATTTCCCTAATTGCCAGGGAACTTGAGCATTTTTCCACATGTTTGTTTGCCATTTGGGTTTGTTCCTTTGTGAAATGTCTGCCCATTTCCTGTGCCCCTTCCTGGTGGACTCTGGCAGGTGGTCGCGGTGCCCCCCCACCCTGCTCCCTCCCTGCCCCCTCAGCCCTGCTCATTCAGACTCCAGAAGCTGCCATCATCGCTGTGTGTGTTGCTATTGCTCAGGCAGCAAGCTTCTGGTTAAGTTGGTTTTATTAAGTGGTGAAGGACCCAGAGGACAGAAAGTTGACTATTTTATACTGCACCATAAATGGTATTGAGAATTCGCCTGCACCCAGTCACACAGAAATGAATACATTAAAAAACAGCAGGAATTAAAAGGAATTTGAAGTTTAAACTCGGGAAAGACTCAAAACACACCTACTAGCGAATTTAATATGTCAAGATGGCTACTTCTTTTTTTTTTTTTTAATTTTTGTCCCAAGATTGTTTTACTTCATTTTATTTTCACTGTACATATTTATGAAGCACTGTGTGACAGTTTGATATGCGTAATACCTGTTTAATCAAATGAGGTTGGCATTTTCATCTCTTTTTTTTATATTTTAGTTCTGTAATTTCCTTAATGTATCTGATATAAGAGGATTTTAAGGGAGAAGCCCCACCCAGTCTCACACCTGCCCCATGTCCCCAATGTGAGGCACGCTCCGAGGGTCTTGATCAAGTGGATTGATAGTTCGATAGTTCAGCAGTTCTGAATTGCTGCCGCTCTCACCACTCCAAGCACGATGAGGTCGTTGAAGAGTCCACTGATTGACATAGTCCATCATAGAGTCTCCGTTTGCCCAGTTTTTCACTGCCATCATATAGCTGAGATGGTTGATTGACCTGTTCTGTCTTCTCTGTTTTCTTGGTTTGGGTTCTGAGTCTGGAAGCTCGATTGGGGGAATCCCTAAAGAAACTTTGTCTGAGGTGTTCCCTGACCAGATTCTTGTATGTACTAGCAAGCAGAGGGCCTGGCCCTGATCAGCTGTTGGTTGCAATTGCTGGGTTGGTTCTGTTTCCATCCCTGTCTTCCACTGGAACCAGTGGGTGCCGCAGTCCAGTCTGGTTCTGCCCAGCACTTACTCGGCCCTCAGATAAACCAGTAGGCTGCAGCCTAGTTGGAGCGACCCACAATAACCCTTACCAGGCCCGACCCCTACCCTGGTTTGCCAGTATATGTGGCAGTAGTCCAGTCTGTCCCACATCCCCTTCTGCTCTCGTACAAACCTTGTTCCCTCTAGCCAGTTCCAGTATGCAGCCCACACAGATGCTGTTGGGTGTCTGTCTAGCCACCCCAGCCCCTGTCCTAGTTTTCATGCCCTCCCATGGAAGTGGTAATCCAAGAGGGAGGAGCCCACTTTTTCCCTCCCAGGCCACTCCCACTCCTGGATTGTGCACTCTCCAGGTAGTTCTGTGGTTTGACTTGACAGAATGAGCCCCCAGTGCCAGCTTCTGCCAGCTGATGCTGTGGCTAAGCCCAAACAACCTTCACCCACTCTAATTTTGTTTGCACCAGTAGGAATAATCAGCCCAGCTTGGCTTTTCCCAGATCTAGTCCACATGAGGTGCACAGATGTTGTAGTCCTGCCTAGTCTGGTCTGGCCCCATCCCGGCTGATGCTCTCCAGTGAGAGTAGCTGTCCAGCAAGGGAACAACCCCATACTCCCCTGCTGGCCCTGCCCCCTCATTTCCTGGGTCTCACGTGTGCTGGTTGGGTGCTGTGATCTCATCTGGCACAGGCAACCTCACCTCGGCAACCTCACCTCGGCATTCCGTATTGTGCACTGGTGTTTGTCGGGACTGAACCTGGCTTGACCCACACTCTGTTCCGGTGCTTGGGTTTGCCAGTGGATGACGTGAACTGATTCAGCCTGATCTGCTCATGACCCCTGCCAAGTGTATGCCAGTGGGACACTTTCCATGGCCTCTTCTGGGCTGTTTCATGTTTTTTTGCGCTTACCTGCTGGGTGTATGTCCTGCCAGAGGAGTTGCCCAGGCTCCTCCATCAGAACCCCTCTGAGTGCCAGATTTTGCACATACCAGTGGGTCCATGAGCCAGCACTACTCAGTTCACCTCCTGTCCTAGCAGGAACAGTGCTTTTCCTGACTGGCCTTCAACCCATTCTGGTTCTTGCTGTAGGACGTTTCAGCCCAGCCATGGCTTGTCCATACCCACATACAGCTCACACATAGCTCTAGGGGTTGAGACCTTGCCTAGTCCGTCCCACATCTACCTTGGTCCTCCAGAACACCAGAGGGTGTTGCAGTCTGGCTCGGCCTGGTGCGTCCAGTCTCATTTCACACTTGTGTCAAGGGAGACTACAACTGTGTCCTGATAAGAATGCAGCCCCAATTCCAGCCCATGCGCCTCTTGCTGGAAACCTCCACCTAGCTAGGGTTGTCCCCTTAGCTTCCCAACCGGGCCTGTTCCCAGCCGTAGTTCACGCGCATGCCAGTGGTTGCTCTGACTCAGCTTGGCACAGTCCCTTACCTGTGCTGACCCCTGCCTTAGACACTGTGGCTTCGCGTGCCTGGCTCATGCAGACCAGTAAGTACATGAGCCTAGCTCGGCTTGACCTGTGCTCCATCCTGGTCTCTAGTTTTGCTTGTGGGCTAAGGTTTACTCAGTACTGCCCGGTCCACCCTGTCCCATTACCAGTTGACACGTTAGCCAGCTGTTGGAGCTCCCTTGCCCAGCTCGTCTGATCCCCAGGTCTGGACCACATGTTCACCAGTGGGAACTATTACTCGCCAGGGGAGTTTCAGAAGTTTCTCCCCCGATCCCCTCCCAGACCCTGTTCTCATACATGCCATTGGGTTTAAGCCAGGTTCCAGTGAAGGCTGGCCTTCCATTTGGCCGTGTATGAGCTGGTGAACATTGCAGCCCGGCCCAGCCCACACGCCATTCAGGATGCACATTTGGGTGCTGCTGCCTTGAGCAGTCCAGATGTTTGCGGGTTCCTTTACCTGTGATGGATGGCAGGCTCCTTGGTCACCCCTAGCTCAGTCCATCACCACTCCATCTCTTTTGAGCTAACCAGTTAGGCTAGAATTTCTACAGGGTTAGGCCCACAAATCCTCCACAGAATCTACTCCCGGATATGGTTCTCGAGTGCTAGTTAATGCAATGACCCTGCTTAATGAGACCCTTCTCCTGACCCATCATCATATCAGGTAACAGGATATGAGCCATAGCTATTGCTTGGCCTGGTATTTGGTGGTCAGCATTGTTCAGTGATTACAAGTTCTTCAAGGGAAGAGTTACTGTCATGGGGAATCTTTAGGATTGAGTCACGTCCTAGAAGTATAGTGGGTTCAACCTGGAGCTACCTAAACAGTGATTCAAAGAACCAAAACCCCAGAGGTCCAGGCCGGGCTGCCACACCTGGCCGCCCAGGGACAGTTCTCCTTGTGCACGTGGTGGCTGGCGTCTGGGATCCAGACATGAGACGCCCGTCCTGGGACCCACCCCCCCATGGAGTTTAACCCTGGACCAAATTCTCTCGCGTACTATAAGTGTCTTGACCCTGACAAATGTGACCAGTCCACTGTTCCACCACCCAGTCAGGTAATGGTGCCCAGTTAGACCCCATCCATAGCTTTGGTGTGGACTCGTGTGTGGCAGTCAGTGATGCTCTATGCTAATAGCCCTTCTCAGGATTCCTAGTTTGGTTGGGCATTCAGTCTGGCTCAAATAGATCTCATGACACTCCCCTCGAAACCATCAGGTCTCAGTCCCCACGCTTACCTGAAAGTTTCAGGACCCTAGATCCGGGAATCATCCAGAATTCATCTCTCACATACGCTAAAGCTGGCCTTATTAATAGGAGTCCCTAAGCAGCAATTTCATATCCTAAAAACCCCAGAGCTTGCGGTCAGCAGGCAGAGCCTGGCATCATCTGTTGTACTGGCCGTCCAAAGCCAAGGACTCAGTCACTGCCTTTCCACTGCAGTGGTTTTGACCTGCTGAGTCCCCAGCCTCGGATCCAGCCCGGCAGGGGTGCCTCCCACAATCGCTACACTGGGGGGGGGTTGCTGAAGATGGCTACTTCTTACAGGGAAAAAAGAAGGAAGGCAACTTAAGATATAAAGAGGTATCACTAATAATAGAAGGGTGATTATGAAAACTGAGGTTATAGAACTTGTCTCTGATGAAGTGCTTGCCTTTACTTGAACAGGTGGGTATACCATATGAAAATTTTATGGTGTGGCTCGAGTTGAGTAAGCCTTGGTCAGGCTTAGAGAGGGATCTGTGTTCGTGGCCTGGCCTCTGTGGGTTTGGTTTGCACCTGTTCCTTGGCGTACTCCATGCCCAGGGGAGAGTCCCATTACCGGACTTCGTTCCTCATGGTTTAGGTTTCCTTTTTGTGTGTTAGGTGCACGAAGATAATCAACGCGGATTCCGAGGATCCGAAATACATCATCAACGTGAAGCAGTTTGCCAAGTTTGTGGTGGATCTTAGTGATCAGGTGGCACCTACGGACATCGAGGAAGGAATGAGGGTTGGGTAAGGTTCCCGTTTTCAGTAAGTAGTTGTCTCTCATTGAAGGCACCCTGTCACGCACACGTCCTTGGCTCTGCTGAGAGAGGATGCACTGGACACCTTGGGGCACTGAGGGACAATCCAGTTTATTTCTTTCTCTTTATTTTTAAAGATTTATTTTTAATTTTTATTGGAAAGGCGGATATACAGAGAGGAGAGACAGAGAGGAAGATCTTCCGTCCGATGATTCACTCCCCAAGTGAGCGCAACGGCCGATGCTATGCCGATCCGAAGCCAGGATCCAGGAACTTCTTCCGGGCCTCCCACATGGGTGCAGGGTCCCAAGGCCTTGGGCTGTCCTCGACTGCTTTCCCAGGCCACAGGCAGGGAGCTGGGTGGGAAGCGGGGCTGCCGGGATTATAACCAGTGCCCATTTGGGATCCCGGGCGTGCAAGGCGAGGACCCTAACCACTGCGCCATCGTGCCAGGCCCAATCCAGTTTATTTCTACACTTGAATGTTTTGCTCTGTCTCTGCTTTTGACTGCTGAGCAGCTTCCTCCACCACCACCACACCCAACAATGGCCAACTGCCAGGATCCAGGCAAATGCAGAATCTTAGTCTTCTGGTCCAGTTAGGTAAAATGTTATTACAGGTAGAGAAAGTATGAGCTTTAAGATGCCCCATGGAATCTGAGTCACTGAGCAAGTTAAAAATGTTCTTCCTCCCTTGGGTCATTTTGTTGCTGCTGTACAGGTTATTTGTCATTTCAGAGTGGCGAGTTTGTCACAGCAAGGGCGAGCCTTGCTACTCTCCGTAGTAGTTTGAGGGAGTTTTGAGAAATCTTCTGGCTTGTTTAAAGTATGATTTTGATGATAAAAGAGCAGCCATAAAAGTACTTTGAAACTTTACAGATCGTAACGTGTGTGTGTGTTTTACCCTCCTTAGTGTGGACAGAAATAAGTATCAGATCCACATTCCACTGCCTCCCAAGATTGATCCCACAGTCACCATGATGCAGGTGAGCAGCTGGGAGGGAGGGAGTCGCAGCTTGTCACCCGAGTGTGTCAGTCTCCACAGACACCAGGGTGTGTCCGACACTTAGCATCCTAACCGTGTCATGTGCCGAGTAGTTCAGGGCAGTGAACGCTGTGTTCTCTCTTCTTAGTTGGTTGTTTAAAAGGTTTATCTTAAAAAGTTTGAAAAGCAAAATGGCAGAAAAAAAAAGACCTTCCACCTGCTGGATCACTCCTCCGGTGCCTGGGGCGGGGCCAGGCTGAAGCCAGGCGCCTGGAATTCCAGCAGTTCCTGGGTGGGAGAGATGGGAAGGTGGGAGGACTGCGGCCGTCTGTGGCCGGCGGGGTGGGCGACCCTGCAGCCCCGGCACCGAGCTTTCCCAGGCAGGACCGGGAAGGAAGAATGATGCGGGTGGACAGTCAGTGCAGCCAGGCCTTGGGGCAGGATCAAGGCGAGCAGAGAGGGCTGCCAGGGCCTGCTCTAGGGCTGTGCCAGGCTGAAACCAGGAATCTGGGATTCCATCCAGGTCTCCTGTGGAGGAGCATGGCCCCCAGCATGTGAGCCATCACGAGCTGCCTTCCCAGGCACGTTTTAGGGAACTGCATAGGGAGCGGAGCAGCCGGGACTTGGGCATTCCACCTGTTGGCAGAAGGGGCTACGGTTAAGCAGCCTGCGTCACAGTGCCAGCCGCGTGTTGCATTGCTGTTAAGCTATGTGACTTTTCCATCGTGGATATTAGGTCTACTGTATTGGGTGTGAACTGGCACTCAGAAGCGAGTGACTGTCGTACGTTGCGCTCTGTCCTAGGTGGAGGAAAAGCCTGATGTCACGTACAGCGATGTTGGTGGCTGCAAGGAACAGATTGAGAAGTTGCGAGAAGTGGTTGAAACCCCACTGCTTCATGTAAGTGGCTGAGTGTTCAATCTCCCTTTGTACGAACTTGTGTTTGCACTGGAAGGCTCATGTGTTGGTTAGCTTTTCCACTTGATGTCTTCCTTAGTGGAAATCTCTGAGGATGAAGACTCAAACTATGGAAAGCGGATCAGCTTTGAGGAAGCAGCAGAGAATTGAGTGGCTGAGCATATTTCAAGGAGGAAGAACTTTTTAAAGTGTATTTTTATTGCGAAGTCAGATATACAGAGAAAAGGAGAGACAGATATACAGAGAAGGAGAGACAGAGAGGAAGATTTTCTGTCCAATGATTCACTCTCCAAGTGACCGCAATGGCCAGTGCTGTGCCAATCTGAAGCCAGGAGCTCTTCTGGGTCTTCCACGCAGGTGCAGGGTCCCAAGGCTTTGGGTGGTTCTTGACTGCTTTCCCAGGCCACAAGCAGGGAGCTGGATGGGAAGCAGGGCTGCCTGGATTAGAACTGGCGCCCATAGGGGATCCTGGCACGTGCAAGGCGAGGACTTTAGCTGCTAGGCCATGGCGCTGGGCCCGGAGGAAGAACTTTTTTCTTTTTTTTTTAAAGATTTATTTTATTCCTATTACAAAGTCAGATCTACAGAGAGGAGGAGAGACAGAGAGGAAACTCTTCCGTCTAATGATTCACTCCCCAAGTGACCGCAACGGGCGATGCTGTGCTGATCCGAAGCCAGGATCCAGGAACTCCTTCCGGGTCTCCCACATGGGTGCAGGGTCCCAAGGCTTTGGGCTGTCCTCCACTGCATTCTCAGGCCACAGGCAGGGAGCTGGGTGGGAAGTGGAGCTGCCGGGATTAGAACCGGCGCCCATATGGGATCCCGGGGCGTTCAAGGCGAGGACTTCAGCTGCTAGGCCACGCCACCGGGTCCCGGAGGAAGAACTTCTTAAAGTGAGGAGGGTGGTTGAGGTGTAGCCTTTAGCAATAGGCTAAGTGTGCTTGCTACTGAGTGTTCTAGAAGAAACCAAGTATTCTAATGACATCAAGAGGAAGTGAGCTTAAATTAATCTAGTTGAACTCTAAAGATTTATTTTTATTTGAAAGTCAGATGCACAGAGCGGAGTAGAGACAGAGAGGAAGCTGTTCATTCACTGGTTCACTCCCCAAGTGACCACAACAGTTGAAGTTGAGCCGATCTGAAGCCAGGAGCCTCTTCCGGGTCTCCTGCATGGGTATAGTTCCCAAGCTTTGGGCCGTCCTCAACTGCTTTTCCAGGCCACAGGCAGGGAGCTGGATGGGGAGTGGGACTGCCGGGATTAGAACCAGTGCTCATATGGGATCCTGGTGCGTTTAAAGCGAGGATTTTAGCTGCTACGCTATCACGCTGGGCCCGATCAAGTTGAACTCTAAAGATAGTAGAAAGACTATTGAAGAGCAGATAATATTCTAAATCTTGAGCCATTATAATTTTTCAAAATTAGGGAAAAAATGTTAAGACTGGATAGTAGAAACGATTCTAAAAGCTGTTCGGCCTTACTTGTTGAACTGAATCTGGTTTAGATTTTCTGTCTTAGAATTGAGCGAAATCATATTGATCACGGACTTAGTGACTTTGGTTCTTATGATTCAGAAGTGCCAAGTGTAAAAGCTGTCTCTTTTGCAGCCAGAGAGGTTTGTTAACCTTGGCATTGAGCCACCCAAGGGCGTGCTGCTCTTCGGTCCACCGGGCACAGGCAAGACTCTCTGTGCGCGAGCGGTGGCCAACCGCACCGATGCCTGCTTCATCCGGGTTATTGGATCCGAACTCGTGCAGAAGTACGTCGGTGAGGTAAATCCATCAAAACGAAAGGGTGTGTTGCCCAGTGTACCATTTGTTGAAGTAGGAATGCACTCAGATGGCGGTCCCACATTGCGGGAGGCAGACTGAACGGTTCTGGCGTAACTAACCAGTTTGGGAGCCGAGAAGCTGCCCCCCCGCCCCCGTGGGCATTTGGAACGAGCCCACTGCTCACAGTTGGCATCAGTGGGCTCTCGGCTCCAGAGGGTGTGGGTTTGCTAAGAGCTGATCTGCGAGCTCAGTGCGTCAGCCGTCATGGGAGAATATGGAGCGATTGCCTATCCCGGGGACCAGATCCCGGGGACCAGATCCCGGGCTGCGCACCTTGCTCTGTGAGACAGTCATGGTCAGTGTGTTCGCAGAACTAGAGTGAGAGCTGCGTGAGTTGTGACTGCAGTCGCTGCTCACACGCACGGTGCAGTGATGGGGCTTCCGAGTGACACGTCGGATGCATTCCGGTCCTCAGGTTTCACTTCTCCTTAGAAGTGTTAGTTTAACTTCTTGAGAGCTTAAACCTTATTACTTACTGTTAACTAGAATGTGGGGAACCACAGCAGTTTGGAGGCTAGGGTATGGTGGTCTAGCTGGTAAACTTCAGTCCTTAGTGTAAAGTAATAGGTCAGAATATGATGAGGAATCAGTGCTGGAGAAGCTTGTAGCGTCACCACTGTATTTCAGAAGGTTTTATTAAAGTCAGCTCTGAATGAACAAATACCTCTTTTCATTAGGGGGCTCGAATGGTTCGTGAACTCTTTGAAATGGCCAGAACAAAAAAAGCCTGCCTCATCTTCTTTGATGAAATCGATGCCATTGGAGGTAAGACTGATATTTCAGGAGATACCTTAACATTGGGTTTATCAAAAGCTCTCCAGTGAATACGTTCGAGTTTTTCTGTTAAATATTTATTTTTATTGGAAAGGCAGATTTAGAGAGGAAAGGAGAGGTGGAAGGAGGGGGATTTTCCATTTTCTGGTTCATCCTCCAGGTGGCCACAACGGCCAGAGCTGAGCTTCCTCTGGGCCTCCCAAGCAGCGTCCCAGGGCTTCGGGCCGTCCTCGACTGCTCTCCTAGGCCACAAGCAGGGAGCTGGACGGGAAGCGGGGCTGCCGGGACATGAACTGGTACGCACAAAGGATGCAGGTACCATAAGGTGGAGGATTGATTAGTTGAGCCACGATGGCAATCTGTTATTTTAATCTTGTATAAAATGTCAATCACAGTCTAATACAACTAAACCAGGAATAAAAGGAATTTTTTTTTTTTTTTTGAGAAAGAGGGTCGGCACATGTTCATGTGCTCCCCCCCCCCCAGGCCTGCAGTGGCCGAGCCAGGGCAGGGAGCAGAGTCCTGAGTGCCCCGAGAGTGCCAGGACCCGTCGCTGCAGCCGTCAGAACCGCCTCCCAGGGCTGCCCGGCTGGGAAGCCGCACCAGTGCCGGAGTCCAGCTCCAGCTGAGTTCGGAGCACAGGAAGGGTGCGTGGAGTCGGCGATAAAGAAAGACACAGACACTTGTTGCGTTTTTGCTGCTTCCTTGCTTCTTGCTTGCTTGCTTTTTCAAGAAGAAGCTGTTCTTTTTATTTTCTTAGACACATCACCAACTTCCGCACAAACGTTTGATTTTTATCTTTTACTTTAGAACTAAGACAGCACGCACAGATGTTCAATTAATTTTTACTTCATGGTCAACCAGGTGCTCTTAAAGATAATTCTGTAAGTTACTATAATCAGTTTCTTAAAAGCAAGCCGTTATTCATTCTTCAGAAGTGGCCACTAGGTGACAGCCAGAACTCCAAGGCCAAGGCACAGATGGTTACCTACTAATTAGTAAAACATTCTTACTACATTTTATTTTCAAAACTTTATCTATCACATAATGGGAGAAATACATCAAAAGAGAAAAAATATAAGGGTCTTTAAGACAAAAAGTTTCAAACATTAAATCCCCCTACGACTGTAGGCTCTACAGCCTCATAAGCAATCAAACAATAATCAAAAGTATATCTCTGTGATGTTAATAGAATCATCCTATATTTCCTCTAGTTAAAAGATTATGAAAGCGGCTAAAGCAGCTACATTTTCTATGCTCTAAAGAGTTGCAAGGACAGGCTAACCTTTAAGGTCACAGCAACTATATTTTTGCCATAGCAGTTTCAGCTCATACTCCCATCACTTCCATTAGTTTGTAAAATTCTTGTTAAGCCATTTCCCAGAAGGCATGCTATATGTCTGGGCCTGATTTCAGGGCAATGGGTAGGCACACAATAAGGTGTCCAGAAATGGCATGGGTTTAATTGTACTCCTGTGCGCAGTTAAAGGCCCACTCACTAAGACATTATCAATAACGTTAACTCTTAAGCTCACAGTAGTTGCCAAAGCCATCTCACAGGGGCAAACAATGCCTCAATAGATTACAGAATTCTTAGTGGGGTGCTTGAGTGTCCATGCAAACAGGGGGTAAGACTGCGTCAAGGAGGTCAGAGAGAAATCCGCAGGGCCCTGCCAAACAGCTGGAAGCTCCCCAGGCCCTGCCAAGCAGGGAGCTGTTCTCTTCACACCTTTGTGTCATCCATACCTACTGCACGGACCCCAGCACACCAGGCCACACTCACCAGGCTCCCAGTGTGCCGTGCGGTCTCACCTTCTTGCACACTCACACACTTGCACACTCACAGACTTGCACACTCCTGAGTTGCCCCTTTGGACGTTCATGAAAGCACTGGGTCATTCACAGTGCTTTGTCAGTGCACTGCTGTTGGGTTTGAGCTGGCTTTGCCAACACGGGAAAGGGGATCGTGCCTTGTTTATTTCTCAGGTTCTTGAGATGGCCAGTAATAAATGTGGGGCTTGGAAAACCTTCAGCCGTCCTAAAGGCCTTTACTATTGAATGCACTGTTACAGTAATAACTCTTAGAGGCTGGTCGAGTGTCATATGCCCACGCAGTTCGTTGGTACATGACCAACCTAGTGATACAAATGACTTAGATCTGGGAGGCCCTGTGATACCGTTGGACTCTTGGGGCTCAGCTGCCTGAGTCTTTGCATTGGTTGGATGTTGCGGAGTTTGGAAATCGCAGTCGGTACCTTCGGAGGCTGTCGCTTCGCCGCTGTGTAATGATGCAGCATGGCACTCTGGGCATTTTTACGGTTAGCATTCAGTGAGGTTGGGTGCTGTCAGGGTGCTGAGAGCTGCCCTTTCCAAAACGGAGAGTGTCAGCTACAGGAAGAAAATGCTAGATTTGTCTATGTACATGTTTTGAAGCTTCCATTTTTTGGTATCTTTACATGAGTATAGCAGTATTTATCCAATTTAAACATGAATAGATTTGGAAGGATTTTATCTTGCTTTTCTGGTAAAAATGATTGGAAAATTGACATGTATAGAGGACTAAAGTATATTTGAATCCACCTAATAGCAGGTACTACAGTTCTGCAGTGTTAAGGGCTTAACATATTTTTTTTTTAAGATTTATTTTTATTATATTTTTATTGGAAAGGCGGATATACAGAGAGGAGGGACATAGAGGAAGATCTTCTGTCCGATGATTCACTCCCCAAGTGAGCGCAACGGCCAATGCTATGCCGATCCGAAGCCAGGAGCCTCTTCCAGGTCTCCCATGTGGGTGCAGGGTCCCAAAGCCTTGGGCTGTCCTCGACTGCTTTCCCGGGCCACAGGCAGGGAGCTGGAAGGGAAGCGGGGCTGCCGGGGATAGAACCGGCGCCCATATGGGATCCCGGGCGTGCAAGGCGAGGATTTAACCACTTGCGCCACCGCGCTGGGCCCAAGGGCTTAACATTTTTTTTTTTTTAATTGGAAAGGCGGATATACAGAGAGGAGAGACAGAGAGGAAGATCTCCCGTCCGATGATTCACTCCCTAAGTGAGCGCAACGGCCGATGCTATGTCGGTCCGAAGCCAGGAGCCTCTTCTGGTTCTCCCACACGGTGCAGGGTCCCAAAGCTTTGGGCCGTCCTTGACTGCTTTCCCGGGCCACAGGCAGGGAGCTGGGTGGGAAGCGGGGCTGCCGGGATTAGAACCGGCGCCCATATGGGATCCCGGGCGTGCAAGGCGAGGACCTTAACCACTGCGCCACCGCGCCGGGCCCAGGGCTTAACATATTTTAAAGAACAATTTTTGGGGGGATTTATTATAGTCTGATAATTTCCTGTAAGAAATCAAATCTCATTACAGTGCTAAAATTTGCGTGTTACTGTGTTGCCTCATCCAGATGTATATTGCATTAAATAAGTGTTCTTGATTTTTTTTAATTGATTACATTGTATTATGTGATACAGTTTTATAGGCATTGGGATTCTCCCCCCCCCAACCCTCCCCCATGGTGGATTCCTCCACCTTGTTGCATTACCACAGTTCACATTCAGTTGAGATTCTTTCATTGCAAGCATCTACCAGGTATAAAGTCCAACGTTTTATTGTTCAGATAAGTTCAATGGTTTCTTGGGGAGACCATCTCTGGTCTGAAGGTAGAACCAGCAGAGTATCATCCCGATCAATTAAAAGCCCCGACATAACATCAGTAACATTTTATAACGTTATGGAATTAGTTCACATGGTATTGAGTAACCAATATGTTAAAAGAGAAAAAAAAAATGCAAGTTCTGAACCACATCCTGTGCCTTCTACATTGACATTTCAATTATTAGTTTATATAGAACTGGTTTCTATACACCTTAAAATGGCTATAGATTACTATTCAGCTGTCTCATGTCTATTTTAATTTTAGTATTTAGCAGTTTATAGAGTTGAAGCATGATTTTGTTGAACCTGGCTGTCTTTTGGGTAGTCTAACTCTATAACAAGACATATGTCAACAGTTTAGGTGAACAGTTTTAGGAGGAGTGTGCAGAGAAATCTTCAATACCCCAGTGAGGAATAACTAATCTTTGTGTCCCACCCAGTGAGTTATAAGTGCATCTCTGCTGACTGTTTCCTGTCTGTTTCTAAGCTTTCCTTGCTGTTCTCTGTCTATTCTAGTTTTTGTTTGTTTGTTAGTTTTGAGGGGGTTCCGGAGCGATCCTGATGATCATTACGATGGAGGGTGGGGACCCAAAGTCAGAACCAGGCAAGGACCAGAGAAAGCTCCTCTCCCTAGTTCTGAAAGAAGTTTACTGTTCTTCTGTTTCTGCGGACCGCTCAGTGCTCCCGGTTGTCGTTCCGATGACGTTGGATTCTGCAAGGCAGGATTTGGGCTTCTTCCATCCCATGTGGTAGATCCAAATGGGCTTCTTCCATCCCATGTGGGTGACCTCAGAGTTCTCGGCCTCTGAAGGCACGCCATTTCCCCGGGGTCTCCTTGGTGCTCGTACTGATAGTCCTTGGTGAGGATCTGGGAGTCTTCAGGGTTGGGATACAAGCCGCCTCCTGTCTGCCTGCTCCGCTCTGGGGTCCCCTGCCCTGTGCATATGACCTCCTGTTAAGAGGTTGTCAGGATCACTCCTGATTCCCCCCATATGCCTTTGTAGTGTTGCTACTGTCTAATGCTCATTCGAGTCTGTTGTCTATGAGTTATGTTATTACAGTGCTAAAATTTGCCTGCTACTATGTTGCCTCATCCAGGTGTATGTTGTATTAAGTGTTCTTGATTTTAAAAAACCAAATTCCTTAAAGAAAAAAAATACTGCTAAGCAAATACGATACATTTTTTTAAAAATTTATTTTTATTTGAAAGGCAGATATAGAGAGGAGGGGGTAGAAAAAGATCTTCCACCCACTGGTTCACACCCTGTGGCTGCAACAGCCGGAGCTGAGCTGATCAGAACCAGCAGCCACAAGTTTCTTCTTGGTCTTCTACGTGGGTGAGGGGTCCCAGAGTTCTGGGCCATGCTCTGCTGCTTTCCCAGGCCATAAGTAGGCAAGTGGAGCACCTGGGATCCCAGTGCGTGCAAGGCAAGGATTTTAGTCACCAGGCTACCTGTGCCAGGCCCACATGAATGCTTTTGAAAGCAAGGAAGTCTCACTCATGTGTTTGGTCTCAGTCACTCATCTTTTTTTAAGATTTATTTTTATTGTAAAGCCAGACATACAGAGAGGAGATCTTCCGTCCGATGATTCACTCCCCAAGTGAGCGCAACAACTGGTGCTGCGCTGATCTGAAGCCAGGAACCAGGAACTCTTCTTGGTCTCCCATGTAGGTGCAGTGTCCCAAAGCTTTGGGCCGTCCTCCACTGCTTTCCCAGGCCACAAGCAGGGAGCTGGATGGGAAGTGGAGCTGCCAGGATTAGAACCGGCGCCCATATGGGATCGGGGCATGCAAGGCGAGGACCTTAACCACTACGCTATCGCGCTGGGCCCAAAGCAGGCCATTCTTAACAGAATTTGTTTTGAAATGAGTACTTGGGCACAGCATGAGTGGAACCAGCTTTTACTGTCATTTAGAGTTGGGCATACTGCTACCCCAGATGGGCACCAAAACCTCGTGTTTGCTCTTGTCTTCCTAGGGGCTCGCTTTGATGACGGGGCAGGGGGTGACAACGAAGTGCAGAGGACAATGCTGGAACTCATCAACCAGCTGGACGGCTTTGACCCCCGGGGCAACATTAAAGTGCTGATGGCCACCAACAGGCCCGACACTCTGGATCCAGCGCTGATGAGGCCGGGGAGACTGGACAGAAAGATCGAATTTAGCCTGCCTGACCTAGAGGTGAGCCGGGCATCCCACTGCAGGGCAGCGGGGCTGCCTGTATGATGTTCCCCACGCTAACAGTTGTCACCGCTCTCCTTGTTAGGGTCGGACTCACATCTTTAAGATTCACGCGCGTTCGATGAGCGTTGAAAGGGACATCAGATTTGAACTGCTGGCTCGACTCTGTCCAAACAGCACCGGTGAGTGGAAAGGTGTGGCTTGTGTGTCGGTCGGTCGGGTGGGGCTGTTTCCACAAAGCTCAGTTACCTTTCTTGTGGTCTGAAAGGGGCCGAGATCAGAAGTGTCTGCACAGAGGCTGGCATGTTTGCCATCAGAGCGCGGCGAAAGATCGCGACTGAGAAGGACTTCTTGGAGGCTGTAAATAAGGTCATCAAATCTTACGCCAAATTCAGCGCTACTCCCCGGTACATGACGTACAACTGAGCCCCGAAGGCTTTCGGACGGCAACGCGTGGCATCACAATTCCAGCCCCACACAGACTTGGTAATGACGACTTGCTAACAAAGAAATGGCTTCAAATTGTATGCTTTCCACATCTCTCTTCTCTGTAGTATAATAAAAAGTGGTGCCCAGTATCACCGGGCAGAAAAGCTGATTACAACATGTGCTTTTTGGCCCGTGACTGTGAAGAGGGTCAGATGTGTCATCTCGTCGTGTTTATCCACTGCCCAGTGAGCACAGTCCCGGGCATCTTGATCTAAGGGAAGTGCACGTTCCGACCTAATTGACTCAGCATGACGGTAGGGCATCAAGGCCAAGTTTGTCTGAGATGGACCCTACCATTAAAACAGCTCATGTAGGTCCATGGAGATAAACGTGTAGCAGTTATATTTCCCTACCGTCTGTGTCGAATGCTGTTTTGGCTTAACCCTTTTGAAAGTGGAGAAGCATATGGTGGACTAGATTTTGCTTTGCTTCTGATTTCAAGTGAACCCAGAATAGATGAGTGTGGTGAATTGTGTAAAATGTGTGCCCACATGCCAGTTTCCCTTAGAGGATCCAGACCAGGCCACCTGTGGAGGGGTTGAGATTCTTTGCCTAAGTTCTGCTTTGGTCTGCAGTGAAGTGTATAAAGACTGTTAGAACTTGAACATTATCTGTAGCCATCACCCGATCCCCAGTCACCCCTTCACCAAAGCCGCTTACCCAGACGGTAACAAATATTTATATTGAGGTTCAATACTCATAAGCTGCAAAATAGTCAAAGTGGCATAGAAAAGGATGAGTTGTATTGAAAAGTCTTTAGAGAAAGTAAAGCCCTTCATTCATAACCTCAACCAGTGTTTTGATATGAAATGAAGCGCTTCTTTGGAAGACACTCCAGCCACCTGCCCAGACTGGGGTGCTGAGCTCACCAAGGCTCACTGTAGTCAGCCTGTGAGCGACCCTGACATTGGGGCTGCATTAACATTATGATTGGAAAGCCAGATATACAGAGAGGAGAGACAGAGAGAGGAAGATCTTCTGGTCCGAAGACAGAACCAGATATACAGAGAGACCAGATATACAGAGAGGAGGAGAGACAGAGGAAGACTCACTCGGGGAGTGAGTTGGGAGTGCAACTCACTCCCCAAGTGAGTGCAACAACCAATGCAATGCTATGCCAAAGCCAGGAACTTCTTCCGGGCATCCCACACGGGTGCAGGGTCCTTTGGGCCAATCCTCCACTGTATTCCCAGGCCACAGGCAGAGAGCTGGATGGGAAGTGGAGCTGCCGGGATTAGAACCGGCGCCCATATAGGATCCCAGCGCGTTCAAGGCAAGGACTTTAGCCGCTAGGCCACGGCGCCGCCGGGCCCTTGCCTCCTGTTTTTGAAGGGAGTTAACGTATGTTTAGCTAGAGGGAGTTACAGGTGGTCCTTGGCTTAGAAGGGAGTTAACGTATGTTTAGCTAGAGGGAGTTACAGGTGGTCCTTGGCTTAGGATGGTTTGAGTTTCCTCAGGTTTGGATGATGGTGTTAGATTGTCTGGGCTTGCTGCCTTCCCTCCACTAGAGGGCAGTCATTTCCTCAGAATGTACAGTTGGAGTCGACACCTCTCTCTGCTAAATAGTTAGGTCTACAGGATCAGATCCCACCCCGACTTGAAAGTGAGCTGCTCCCCTGCCACCTAGGGCTGGAGGAAGAGCCACACCCTTTACTGTCCCTGCAGGGAAGACTGGCGTTTGGGACCCTGTTTCTGGCCACCATACCTCGTCCAGAGCCCACACCTGGCATGCTTTGGAGTCTTCCTGGGCGTTGGGTCACAGTGGCTTTTCATAGCCACCTGATCCCTCCAGGAAGCAGACATGAGCCACTGTTTTAGCGCAGCAGATTTGTGGGATGTTGGGGAAGCTGGGTTTTCTCAGACTGCCAGTCCCTGTCTCACTGAGGAGTACAGCCACCACGACAGGGCAACGGGAATCGAATTTGGCTCCGGCCTGAAGGGAATATACTGGCAGCTACTAAACCCAGAAAGAACAGGTGACTAGGAGACAAAGATAAGGTCAGGCAGTGTTCCACTGTATGAAATAAATGAGTTAAAGCATGCTGGCCTATTTACACATGGATGAAATTTTATTTTGAAATGTCAGAAGCAAGCTAAAACAACAAAAAAACCATTTTCTGTCTTCAGTAAGACTTGAGTGCCGTTTATGTACATGACTGAGTTTTATCCCAAACAGGTTACAAAAGAACAGTTAAACACACGTGTGTTTCCGGAGTGCTATTAATCTACACCGTTAGTATTGAACACGTACCATACAGAAGGCATTTGCTGGAGACGTGTGTAAAGAATGTGCAATGATGAATGTTTAAACACTATTTATAAAAGCCTTAAATTCTACTTGAGCAATTGGAATGATGTGAATCCCTTTAAAGAAGTTTCCAGTGCAAGTTGAAGTTGTACAAAGACCCGCTCTTGGAGGAGGCCGTCCGTGGCATGGTGCAGACGTACCTGACTGCGCAGGCGCCATCCACGTGCAAGTCTAATTTTACTCTGAATTAACTAAGTCGGTAGTCTATCTAAAGTAGAACCCTTCCTCCTAAGTCAAGTCATGAGATATGTGATAGGAGTTTACCCAAACTGTGGGGCTCGTTGCAAGCAGGCCATGCTAACCTACTTCTGCCAGGACTGCTGCTTCGCTTCTGTCATGGTGATGTCTGCATGAAAATGCAGACACATACTCCCCGCTGGCAGAAACTCTTGAGAAGCCTTTGCACAGGTTGGCTGGGGCCTAGGACCCTGCTAGACAGACAGCAGAGGAAAGCATGAGAACTGCTGGTGACAAATTGAGTTCAGATCCTCTGGACCCCCATCTTTGAACATCCCCTGTTTCTGCATAGTTAGAATTAACTCTTGTGGACTTCTAAGGAAGATACCGAGTCCTACCTGAGGTTAAGTTCTTAAACATGGTATTTAGCAGCTACATCAAAAGCTTCTAGGGATTCCTACTGGCCATGGTCACAGCAGTGCGGGCAATAAGAACAGAATGGAGCGCATGAAAACCACACACAGCCACAAGACCACAATTGTGTCAAAGAGGAGACCGTTCAAACCCTAGTTGGTCACTGTTTGACTATATCCTTAATCTGAAAGCGATAGTGGAAATAACCAAGCTCTCAACTTCCTCTGTCTTTTGAGGATAACACTTAAAAATGCTGACTGAGCTGTGGCTGGTCATTGATGCTCACGGGTTAATGGAAAAGTGGACATTCACTCACCGTCAGAGGAACACGTGGAGAACCAGGCAGAGAAGCTGGTTGGTTGTTCAGCTGCATGCCGACCAACGGTCTGCCTTAGCGCGGCGAGTGGCAGGGCAGCTGGACAACGGCGTGTCTTCGGATGTGAGACTTTTATGATGTGTTCTAGCACAAAACGTCTAACACGCATCCACAAAGACTTTGACTAGCAGTGGTAGCTTGCTGGTGGCTCAGGGAATGAAAGAACCAGCTAAATACTGCCACAGGGATGGACGAGACGAAACGTCAAGTCAACGGCCCCAGCCTCCTTAACAAGCTGAGGCCGTGGCAAAAAGAATCCAGGAACAGAGAACTGTGTTAGAGTACTTCCTGGGACAGTCGCAGCGTGAGCTCAGGGGAGAGAAGGGTTTGGACGGGCTGACTGCAAATGTGGGAACACTTGGGGAAATTTCAATATTGTATAGGGTAAATATGTCCTGGAATAAGAAAAATAGATTGTTGACCACAATTAATGGGTTCACAAAATGCTACACAGCTATGTCTTTGGTGAAAAATGTAGATCTGCACAGAAAAAGGTCTGGAAGGATGTGCATTCATGCATTCAGTCCCAGTTTTTCAAGCCTGTGGCTGTTTCAGTGATGTAACATAACCCGTATTTCAGGGTCACCATGAGTGGCATGCTGGCTGTCCGGCTGCAGCCTTTCTGGGTGTCCCGTATGTGCACAGCGGGACAGTAAGGGCTAGAGGGGCAACAGGACTGTCTGAGTGGGGGAAGTGTAATGCTTCTATTTTCCTATTGGTGCTTGTCCACTTTTCCAGACCGTCCACACTGCACTAAGCCGCTCCAGGCTCCCCGTCCCCTGCCTAGGGGTTATAATACCAAAGCAAGGAGCTAATCCCATCTGCTACTTGCTTTTAAGTGCATTTTTTTAAGTGCTTGGTGTACAAACACGACGCCAAAGAGTCACAGGATTGTCAGCACACGTCAAGGCAGGCAAGAGGCACAATGAAGCAAAGCACAAGGAGGACACATCTGGCTACATAGGCATCATTCACCCTTCAAATCAAACCTGGCCTACCCACTACTCACGCAGAAAAAGGAAGAGCCTAGCGCGTAGCGTGTGTAACTTAGGCTCCCGGGCCCAGGCTGGGCTCCTTGCCGGCTACGCCTCCGGAGTGCTGGGGGTGGCGTTGGGCTCCATATCCTCCTGGGGAGGCGCGGCCAGGGCTTCCTGTGCGGCCAGGGCTTCCCGGACCTGGCTGCTCAGGACCGCGTCGTGGATGCTGTAAAAGAGCAGCTCCCTCAGGGCGGGATTCTCGAAGAATCGGTTTTGAGTGAGGTCAGTCACGACTTGGGCTAGAACAGAAAGGGAAAGAGGGAAAACCAGTCAGCCCACTCGCTCTCACTTTGAAACAAAAGCCACAGCCTCACCGAGCTGAGTCAGGGAAACTGCCCTTGGCGTCTCACCCCAGTCCCACCTTTGTCGTGTCACATCCCCAATCTGAGGGACAACACAGGCGTTCTTCCAGAACTTCTCGAGGCAAATGTAAGTACATTTAAATATTATTTTCATCACTTGCGTGTCTCAGAAGGTTTCCAAAGAATTCACAGGAATTAAGAAAAACAAATTCTACTTGCATTTTGAAACACATTTGGCATCCAACAAAGAACTTAGCTTTCAATTCAATTTCCAACGAAACTTTTGAACTCCCCTTGAAGTTATTTTGTAATTATTCTACCTCTTATTTGTTGCATAAGCCATGCTATTGTATAGAGGTTCCTGTTTGTTTCAAAGATTTGACTTTTTGTTTTTAATTAGAAAAGTTAGATAGGGCCCAACGCCGTGGCCTAGCAGCTTAAGTCCTTGCCTTGAACGCGCTGGGATCCCATATGGGCACCGGTTCTAATCTTGGCAGCTCCACTTCCCATCCAGCTCCCTGCTTGTGGCCCGGGAAAGCAGTCGAGGACGGCCCAAAGCTTTGGGACCCTGCCCCCGTGTGGGAGACCCGGGAGAAGTTCCTGGATCCTGGCTTTGGATTGGCATAGCATCGGCCATTGCGCTCATTTGGGGAGTGAATCTTTGGACGGAAGATCTTCCTCTCTGTCGCTCCTCCTCTCTGTGTATCTGCCTTTCCCATAAAAAAAATCCTAAAAAAGTAGATAGAAGGAGAAATAGAAAGATCTTCTTTTGCAGGCCCACTCCAGGTGGCCACAACAGGTGGAGCTGAGCTAAACCAGAGCCAGAAGCCGCTTCCAGGTCTCCCATGGGCATGCAGGGTCATACGGGTTTGGGCCGTTCTCCCTTGCTTTCCCAGCCACAAGCAGGGAGCTGGATGGGAAGCGGGGCCGCCAGGATTAGAACTGGCGCCCATATGGGATCCAGGTGCGTGCAAGGCGAGGACTTTAGCCAGGCCCATGTCTTGTCTTTTTATGACGTGTTGTGATGACTGACTACATACGTGTGTGCTTTTGAATGTCCACAGCGTACGGTGGGTATTGCGGGGAAGGGGACAGCGTTGTTCCCTTCCAAGGAAAACACATTTGTTAATTTTGGAGGCTGATGCCGGTTGGCCATCTGTAGGGGGCGCTCCGTCCCGCGTTCTCCGCGGCCCTGCCTGACAGAAGCTGTCTCCCCTGGGCTGTTGCGCACTCAGGAAAGGAACCACTGGCAAACATTTCTGCCAGCAGGATAGGTGCAAAGTAATGAAAGAAAAAAAAAAGTGCCAGAGCTGGTCCTGGCGCCCACTCACCGCTGCAGCCTGCCAAGTAGACGTAGATGCCAACATCTCCGTACTCCTTCACGATCTGTAACAAGCAGCAGGTGCTTTAAGGTCCCCGGCCCGGGCTGCGTGACAGTCTACTAACAGGCGTGTGTATCTGAGTGACACGGACATTCTGGGGACTCATCCGCTTTGTAATAACCACACATCGTCGGCTAAAGTCAAAAAGAACTGTGTTTCTTCTGCTTTGAGCCAGGACAAGGGAGAAGTTGAGGGGGGTTACCAAAAAGGTTGCCATCTTCCAGCGGGGTGCGAAGGTGGCAGGGGTTACAGCAGGACCTGCCTCCCTCCAAAACGCCTCGGAGAAGTGGGGACCGGACGCCCTCATGATGATGGCTGATGGGGTAAGTAAAAGGCAGAGGCTCATGCTGGCATCCGGGAGGCAGGCAGGGCTGCTGCTGGCTGTGCCCTCGGAGGGTGGGCACTGATGGTCTGAGCGTAAGCTCTGCTCATGGTTCTGTCTCTACTTTCACGCCCGCCATGTGTTCCCCCATCTGCCACCATGAGCTGCTGCGCGACCACCCAGAGGTGGGGCTGCCTCTTCCTGCGCGCTCTGCTCGCAGGCAGGAGCTCAAAGAAGCCTTTTCCTTCTGGGGAAAATATCCCGAGCTGCAGAGTGATACACAGAAGCTCTGTGGTCCCTCTGTCTTAGCGCATCATTTATAGATGGATCCCAGGGCACCTAAGACGGGATGACAGAGCTGGGCTTCTGAATGGGACAAGGACGGGGGTGGGGGCAGCAGAGAGACCACACTTGCCACATCGTTGAAGCTCACCGACCCCTCTATAAGGATCCCTCCCCCTTAGCTGGCCACTGTGGTACATTTTAGAGATTCTCCATAATGGAAGAGCCAAGAACAGTGACAAGGAAGGGGGGGAAGTGGACAAGGCAGGCTCGTTGGTTGGGCCGGGGTCGGGCACCGGGACCTTGGCGGCACGCTCGCGGGTGGCTTACCCCCGCCAGGGTCTTCACGCCCACGGAGTCGATGAAGTTGACCTGCGTGAAGTCCAGGATGATGGTGTGGACGTTGTCGCGCGGGGGCATGAAGCGCTGCAGCTCCTCCGGGAACGTGCTCTTGACCACGATGGGAGGGAATTTCACCTCGCCGTCGTCCTCGTCGGGCTTGGCGGCATTTTCCCCGTCAACTTCTGCGTCCTGGGCCATGGTTGGACACAAGCAAAGCTCCAGCAGCAGTTTACATTAGGGGGTGTTGCGAAAAAAAGCACCACTTCACAGCGGAAAAGCTGGTCTGAAGCCAGGAGCTTCTGCTGGGTCTTCCTCATGAATACAGGGGCCCATGGACCTTGGGCATCTTCCACTGCTTTCCCAGGCCATAAGCAGGGCGCAGGATGGAAGTGGAGCAGCCAGGACTCGAACCAGTGCCCATGTGGGATGCCAGTGCCACAGGCAAAGGATTAACTTGCTTTACCATTTGTGCTTGGCTCAAAATCTTTGTTCTGATGACAACATTCATGAAGGGATGGTATAATTTTGCAAGACTTTTTTAAAAAAATTATTTGAAATGTAGAGCGACAGAATGACAGAGTGATATGAAGTGGGGGGCACTCTGGTATTGGATTTGATTTTCCCTAGTGGTAGTTTAATTAACCACATTTTAATTTTTTTTAAAGCAACAATTTTTACTCCTCTCCATACCATCCTCTTAATTGACCTCATCAGGTGCATTTGTTATTAAAGTGTACTTGGGTGGACCATCTCTAACTTTTTCTGGCTCAGGCACTTCACTCTGTGTTTAATTCTGGACTAATAAAAGGACAACAGCAGGGCCCAGCGCGGTAGCCTAGCAGCTAAAGTCCTCGCCTTGTACATGCCGGGATCCCATATGGATGCTGGTTCGTGTCCTGGCAGCCCTGCTTCCCATCCAGCTCCCTGCCTGTGGCCTGGGAAAGCAGTCGAGGACGGCCCAAAGCCTTGGGACCCTGCACCCGTGTGGGAGACCCGGAAGAGGCTCCTGACTCTTGGAAGATCTTCCTGTCCTCCTCTCTATATATCTGACTTTCCAATATAAATAAATAAATAAATAAATAAATAAATAAATAAATAAATAAATCTTAAAAGAAAAACAAAAAGGACGATGGCCATGAGAAGGCCACTCACCGGTTTGACCATGATGGCGCTGGCCATGTTCACATTTCCGACTTCCTTCGCGTACTTGCGCATGGCCTTCCTCCTGGCGCCCATGATGACCGCTGGGTCCACGCCGGTCTTCCCACAGGGGCAGACAGACAGACACCAAGTCACTGCACAGCCCCCGGAGGCTGACCCACATGCCATTCCATCTGGAGCTTTGCCTCCAAGCTGCTGTCCATGCCACTTGCTCTGCCTCCCCCTCCGATGTCTTGAGCTCAGTCACACACACACACGCTCAGCAGAAAAAACCAAGAGTGGCATGCGTGGCAGTGAACCATGCACTGCTTTCTCGACGTGGGCTCAACAGCGATAACGTCTGGTGCTACTGCGCCTGGTCTGGGGCAGCACCAGGGTCTGGGAACTGAACTCAGGTCTCACACGGTGCGAGGGACCCAAGGACCTGAGCTGTCCTTGGCTGCTTTTCCAGGTGCCTGAGCAGGGGGCTGAAGTGGCACAGCTCCTCCAGCCGTTGTGGTCACTTGGGGAGTGAATCATCAGACAGAAGATCGTCCTCACTGTCTCTCCTCCTCTCTGTGTATCTGCCTTTCCAATAAAAAAAAAAAAAATACATTTAAAAAAAAAAAGTTTATGGGAAGGGGAGCTAAAAGAAGAATTTTCTTTGGTGCAAAAAAAATATCCAATTACCTAAGCAAGTCTTCAGGAAGTTAAAGGGAAATTTATATTGTGAGATTTGTATCATGTTCAAATTTTGATAATTTTGGCCCCAGAACATACTTCTGTTTTCATTCCATTTTTGGTCTTGTAAGAGAGGGGAGTGGTAATGACGGTGTCACATCACGTGGATACAGTTTGTGTTACTCTTTGGGGTTTGCATTTGAAAATGTTTAAAACAGAGACATTCAACAATTATGTGTATTTTATCATAAGAGAAAAGGTGAGGGAGCGGGGCCGGGAACGGCAGGAGGGAAAAGCCCAGCGAGAATGAGAGAGGGTGAACAGAGACAAGGTCCCCACATTCTGATCAGGCCAAATCCCGGCGCTGGAATCACACACACACACACACACACACACACACACACATGCGCGCGTGCGTGACTCACCTTTCTCTTTAGCGCGTTGCTATACAAGTCGCTGTTGGCGTAGTAAATTGGGGCGTTTATTTGGAAGATTTTTATTCCGGGAATTTCTTTGATCTGAGGAGTGAAAGCATAGGTGTCACCTTAACGCCCGGCCATCTTTCAGACTCAGAGCTGCCGTGGGCTCCCCCTTCTTGCGGTTTGAAAGCGCATGCTAAGTAGTTCTGGGCTGTGTTGGGCAGAGAGATCACTGTGCAGGAAACTTTGAAAAACTGGGCCATCATGCGCCAGGAAACACAGAAGGAAGAGAAAAACACGAGGGTGCTTCCAACTCCTGTTTGAATCCCACTTTGTCCACGAGGTGCTTGAAGCACGCTTGTATTCCACCAGGGGAAGGAAAGGGTTGGGGGATTGGGAAGCCTGTTGGTCAAGGTCAAGGTGACAGAGCCACAGCCGCACTGGCTCACAGGCTGCAGGGAGGAGTCTGGCAAGGAACAGGTGCACCGAGCTCCCAGGGCGCAGTGTGGGAACCAGTGACCCAGCACCTCGTCCTTTGCACTGACAAAAGAGCAATGACAAACTGGTGAGAGGAACCCTGGCAAGGCCCTCCACAGCACTCGGCAGAACAAATGGGAACAAAGGATCGCTCTGAAAGGTTTTGTTTGCGACAGTCTTCGAGAGTCCACAGAAGTGAACATCCAGAGCTGTGGCAACAGGGAGGCGCTGCTCAACTAGGACCAAACAGAACGCAGGGACAGCGGCACTGTCCCACCACTCACAGTTCCACTGGGTTGGGACTTGTCAGAAAGCCATGCACATGCACGCCACATCTCAGCCTTTGCAGATCTCTCTTTTAATTCTATGCTGTGTGTGTGATTTTCCACCCATTTATAAATGGGGGGAAAAAAACAACATTGGGAGGTTGGGTTGGGCATGCACCATGACGCAGAACACTCAATCCTGGCGGGCAGTGGAAGCTCCCACTTTGCGCTTTGAGCACTAACTCCGTGTAAACGCGCAGCTCGGCCAACCACACACCACACGCTTACCGCCTCTTTAAGCCACCAAGGAAGGTCCTACCTCCTCAAACGCGTCTATGTCAATATACACGTCAGTTTCGGGAAGTTGTCCAAGGACTTTGTAGCTCGGACTGGAGACAGAGAGAGCGTTAAGCCACCCCTGCGGCATGGCACCGCATGTGATTTAGGTGTGGCAGCTTAGCAAGCCTAATATGTCACGCGTGGGTTCCCTGGCGGGCAGGAAACACTAGATCCTCGTCTGGGGCCTGTATAGAGGACGCCCTCGCCCCACGCACATGCCCAGTGCATCATATCACTGCCGGGAAGTTTGGTGGGATGCAGCGCAGCGCACGCAGGGATGCTGGGATCCCTCTGGCTGTGGAGCTGACTTCCACAGGTGCGGCTTATACCATGCAGAGGACGGATGGGTCCCCCTGGCCACGTCCAAGGCCTTGAGACCCCCATTTCTTCAAGAACAAACATCACTGCTCCCAGAAAAGGCTCAGTCCTTGTAAGTTCCTTAATGACATCAGGGACAAGAAAACCCCCTTTTGTGGAATCCCATAGGCTTTTCTTGGGGGCGTCTGCCATGTGCATCATCCACAGGCTGGCGCACCCCTCAGGGTGTAATCTGGATTACAAAATGCTGGTGGGGGCACAGGCTAATGTCCGTCACGTTCCTGGCACCCACGAGCTCTTTGCCAAAGCGGAGTGCTCGTCTCCACACTCATCATGTTCTAACGGGAGCTGAGCATCTGCAGTGGAAGCTCAGAGCCAAGGCCCCAGCACCCAGCTCCGCAAGGTGCCCTGCTTTCAGCTGGAGGAGCCAGTGGCACGGGAACAAGTGTCCAAGAGCTGGAGTTCCAAGACCCGGCCGAACGGCCAACAGAAAACAGAACCCCAAACACTCACCAGTTGTTGCTAACTGCTCGAGGGAGAAAGACACAGCATTTAAAAGCAAAAACTATGTCCAACTTCAAAATTTGTGATCTGAAACCATAAAACTATTCAGTAAAGAAAACAGAGGAATTTTATTATTTTTTTTTAAGATCTATGTATTTATTTAGCACCAGCCTTTGTGGATGGAAGCTCGCTGTCTCAACTCCTTCAAATTAATAAATCAATCTTTTTAAAAAATTATATGCACCAATGCTGTTGTTTCCCAGGGTACCCGGGGTAGTGAGCTTGGTCAGAAGTCAGACATGGGACCGCAGCCCTCCGACACGCCCAGGCTTCCGCATCATCTTCCTTTGAAAGATTTATTTCTTTGGATTGGAAAGGCAGATTTACAGAAAGAAGGGGAGACAGAGGGAGAAAGATCTTCCATCCGCTGATTCACTCCCCAAGTGGCTGCAATGTCCAGAGCTGAGCTGATCTGAAGCCAGCAGGCAGCAGCCTCTTCTGAGTCTCCCACGTGGGTGCAGGGCCTCAACACTTTGGAACATTTTCGACTGCTTTCCCGGGCCACAAGTAGGGAGCTGGATGAGAAGTAGAGCAGCCGGGATATGAACCAGTGCCCATATGGGATCCTGGCACATGCCAAGGTGAGGACTTTAGCCTCTAGGCTGCTGCGCCAGGCCCATGCCTGGGCTTCTTAACTGTGTCATCCTGTTAGGCTTAATATCCACTGCGGATATGTAGAAATCATATTGACTTCTCTGTACTAAATTGGGGAAAACTCCTCTCGGGGACCCAAGGGCAGCAATGTCCGACCTTGGGATAAAAGTCACTTCTTATTCTGAGTTTAGAACCATGTATCTTCTCAACGCTTTTCTGTCCTTTTTGGAGATGAAAACACCCATTTTCTCTCTGGGGGAGCAACTCCAATTCCAACCCAGCTCCTTGCTGGTGCCCTTGGCAAAGCAGCAGATGAGGCCCATGTGCCTGGGCCCCTGACACGTCTGTGGGAGACCAAGATGGAGTTCCAGGCTCCTGGCGCAGCCCTGGTGCAGCCCTGGCACAGCCCTGACCCAGCCCTGGCACAGCCCTGGTGCAGCCCTGGCACAGCCCTGACCCAGCCCTGGCGCAGCCCTGACGCAGCCCTGGCGCAGCCCTGGTGCAGCCCTGGCGCAGCCCTGACCCAGCCCTGGCTCAGCGCTGGCTCTTTAGGGAAACGAATCACCAAATGAGAAGATTTCTGTTTCTCCCTTACGCTGTCATTCTACCTTTCAAATAAATACACAGATTATTTAAAAAATCTTGTCTTGTTCTATGAAATGTTTTCTTTTTATCTTAATGGCAATTTTTTTTGGTCCTAAACAGTATTTTTAGTTGTTCATGCCTGGCACAATGGCTCAATAGCTAAATTCTCACTTTGCAAGCGCTGGGATCTCATCTAGGTGCTGGTTTGTGTCCTGGCTGCTCCAGTTCCCATGCAGCTCCCTGCTGATGGCCTGGGAAAGCAGGAGAGGATGGTCCAAAGCCTTGGGTCCCTGCACCTGCTTGGGAGCTCTGGGTACTGGCTTTGGATTGGCTCAACTCTGGCCATTGCAGTTATTTTGGGAGTGACCCAGTAGATTGAAGATCTTTGTGTCTCTCTCTCTCTCTCTGTAAATCTGCCTTTCCAATCAAAACAAATCAATCTTTGGGCTCAGCATCAGACAAAACCACACTGGCACCTGGTGCCCCAGCAAAGAGGTAGAAACGAAACCAGCATCCCAGTGGGCACATAACAATGGTGCTGGGAACTAGGTTCTCCTAATCTCTGAGGAAGAGCCAACTGTGACCAAGGAGAGCAGCCGGGTATCCATTGGGCACTCTGTTCGGTGGACGGGCCCCAAGAGTGGTAGGGCACCATGTCATGCTAACCAGGACCCCCCCAAGGGGCTCCGCTCTGGCCCGCTCCAGCCGCGTCCTCTCGGCCACGCCCCACTCACCTCTGGGTTCTGTAGATCACGGTCAGCAGGGCGATGATGACGGCAGTGATGAGACCGTAGTCCAAGCCCAGGAACAAGGAGGACACGAAGGTGGTGAGCCAGATGGTCTAGAAACACACAGAAAGGCCACGGAGGATCAGGACGGAAAATTCTAGAAGGGAGGGGGGCGGGTGGGCATTTGGCCTAGAGGGATGCAATGCCTAGGTCCCAGGCTCCTGACTTATAGCTGCAAGGCAGCTGGCAGTTGGCTCAGGTGAGTGGATTCCGACACCCACGTGGGAGACCTGGACTGAGTTTCCGGTTCCCGGCTTTGGTCTTGGCCCAGCCCTGGATATCGTGAGCATGTGGGGAGTGAGTCAGTGGCTAGGAGCTCTTCTCTCAAAAAACAAACACAAACCTGTCAGAATTAAGCACATGCACACATGCACATGATACTGACGTAGTTTACCTGGGTACTGCACGTAACAATGCCAGTGACCCCCCCCTTTTAGGGGTACCAAGCACATTTGCTGCTGCAGTGCGTTAACCTCGTGGTCGTCTTTGGGACTCACCAGCTCTATCTTGCTGGTCCTCCAGAAGAACGGGAGGTCCGTGAACTGCATGAACATTCCCTTCAGGTTGACTATGACAATGGCCGAGAGCACAGCCTGCAACACACACACACACACACACACACGTGCGTGGGGTCAGGCGCCTCCTCTCACACGGCCGGGGTCCCCTCTGCTGGCTCCATGTTGTCCTTCCCACACCTCCTCCCCGCCCACTTGCTACCCACCTTCCATGCTACCCAGCAGCCACGAACACCCGGCTTTCCAGGATGGGCCCGGGAAAGGCAGGCTCATCTAATAGCAAGCCTTGCGTGGAGGCCAAGAGGTTCGGAGCTTCCCCAACTACTCCAGGGACAACCGCTTCAGACTGTTCCTACGTGGCCGTTCGTTTTCTCTGACATTGTTCCTGGTCTCTGTTAGATTAACTGCAAGTATCTGCGGAACGGAGGCCGTCTCAGATTTTTAATGAAAGCACGTAATCATAGAAGGTCAAGGAGAGACCTGAGAGGTCAGCCAGTCCAAAGCCAGTCCCCAGAGGTAAAGCAGCAGATCCAGGGGAGCAAGTATGCATTGCCAAGGTCAGAGGAGCAGGTGTTGGTCAATTAGGAAGCACCATGATGCTTCCAGCCTTCGGCCCTTTCTCCTGTCGCCTTGGCTGCAGTTATTGTTCAACATTCCCTAAGACAGCCTCAAATCATAGGCAAACAGAAGTGCAAGATTCCTCCCTGCAGACAGACCCCCACGCCGAGTCCACGCTACACACCTGTGGCAAAGATTCAAACAGGAATCCCGTGGCTAGGATAACCAGCAGAATCATCAACGAGGCTAAGCAACCTGCGAGCTGGAGGAAAAGACACAAGGGAGGGATTTCAATGGCCTTGAGCGGCACAGGTTGTGGAAAATCAAGAAAATACAGATTCCAGGGCCGGCGTGGTGGTATAGCAAGCTAATCCTCTACCAGCAAGTGTCGGCATCCCATAGGGGTGCTGGTTCATACCCTGGCTGCTCCAATTCTGAATCTTTCCTTAACTATAGCCTGGGAAAGCAGTGGAGAATGGCCCAAGACTTCGGGACCCCGAATCCATGTGGGAGACCAGGAGGAACCTCAGCTCTGGCCATTGTGATTGAGGAGTGAACTAGTGGATGGAAGATTTTATCTTTCCTTGTAAAAAAAATTTGCCTTTCAAATAAAAAATAAAGATATCTTAAAAAATAAAGATGCAGATTTAAACAAAGTGTCCAACTTAATGACAATGCCTGTAGCCTCTAGCTGCAGGCACGGTAGCTTGGCGTGGGTACCTAACAGAACCAGGAGACCCCGAGTCGCTGCCTGGGTCGCCCACGTTCAGGGGCCCACGGTATACACACCTGTGTCTTCCCTCCGGTCCCCTCCTGCACAAGGCTCCGGGACAGGGAACAGGAAATTGAGAAGGTCTGGAAGAGCGAGCCGATGGAGTTGCACAGTCCCAGGGCGATGAGCTCCTGACCGTGAGGAGACAAACACAAATGGAAAGAGGTATGTGCGAGTCCACTGACCGCCCCTGGTCCTTGGCATCGCTGGGCCCTCATTCTCATTTCAGTGTAAGCATGAGTTCCAAACAGGAAGTAAGGGCATATTGTTGAGGGTGGTGGGAAAGAAACACGCCGAATTCTTATTGTGTCAGTGATCCGTGCTGGGCTCCCCAGCGTGCTCTCTGTGCACATAATGCTTCGCTTCTTGAAGGATAATCCCAAAGGGAGAACATCTTTCGATTATCTGGGAGGAAACTCTTGCTGTCCGGGGCTTCTCTCTGATGCCTGGGTCAGCACTCATGGATGGGCACTGGCCCAGTGACTCCTGTTCCTGACGTCACTTTGGGCTACGTTTAGTTGGCCCGCTGCAGGTGGAGCACGTGGTCTTCCCTTAGAAATGCCCAGGGCACGGTCATGTCAGGTTCCTGCTCGTGGGGGTTGGATTCAGCAGCTTACCTGTGCCTTTGTAAAATCAGTGAGGGCACTAAGAAACTAGAGCAGATGTCAGCTGTGAGCCAGAGGCCCAAAGGCTTGAGGGGCAAGGGTAAGCCTTGCATGGAGTGGAAAAAAAAAAGAATTCTAGGAAGAGGTTTTCCTTCAAAGTTATGTTTCTTTTTCTTTTCTTTTTTTTTTTCTCCTTTTCTCCCACCTTCTTCCCTCCCTTTCTCCCCTCCTTCCTCTCTTCCTTCTTTCTTTTTTAAGTGGGGAGAGGCATTAGCACTGTGGTACAGCATGTTAGCTACTGCTTGTAATACAGGCATCCCACGTCTCAGAGTTCTTGTTCCAGTCCTGGCTCTCCCACGTTCGACCCAGTTCCCTGTCAAAATGTACTTGGGAAAGCAGTGGATGGTGGCCCCAAGTACTTGGGCCCCGTCCCCCAGGTGGGACCCCCAGATGAAATTCCTTGCTTGTGGCTTTATGCCATAATGCCCATCAACAACAGAAAAACATTTTGGCGTTGAATAAACACACGTCCCAAACTGTCCCATCGTCAAAGTTAGTCTTTTCCTCCCAAGATGGATACGTTTCATCCCTGTACCTTCCAGGATGCCATCCCACGATAAACAGCTGCAGGAGACCAGTGGTTCTTACCTGGTTGCCATCCACCTGGTAGCCATGTTTATTTGCCAAGGTCTTGGCCATGGAGATGGTCACTGAGAAGCCAACGATGGCTATGGCAATGGCGTCCACATACACAAGGTGGAAGAGGCTCGTGTCTGGGTTGGCTGGAGGCAGCAGCCTGGAAAAACAAAATGGCTTTAGCTCAAGTGTTCTGACTAGAAGAGAAGAAAGGGCCAAGATGGAGGTTGGGGTGTGCGTGTGTGTGTGCGTGCGTGTGTGTGTGCGTGTGTGTGTGTGTGGCGGGGTGCATTTCCGAGGGAGCACCCTCTGCTAAGGGGGTGACTGCCTGACAACAGAGGGGTTGTCTGTAGACCCTGAAGGGTTTATCCGCAGAGATCTGGTACCGTCCTATTTACCCAGGGGGTAACCTCACACCTCAGGCCCCAGGCACGGGTGTAAGTAAGCCCCAGGACTGTGAAGGGGAGAGTGTCCGAGGAGGGCTCGGATGCCACGAGCTATCTGAACCAAGGTGCTGGGATGAGGAGGTTATCGGGCCATGGCTGCCTCAGAGGCACATTGATGTCCTTGAGAGGTACCCCGCTTTCTACCTGATGGGACAACTCCAAGCCCAGCACCCACTCCCCAGGTTGTTACCCCTTCAAATGAGTTTTTCATGTGGGAGAGCAGCTGCGCAAGACTGCACTCCCCGGGCACTCTGGGAATCTCAGGCAGCCAAGAGTGGGACTCCCAGAATCCGACAATGGGAGCCCCACCCCAGCTCTCACGAGCCATCCTCACAGTTGTTAGGACTCTTGTCCTAAAGGAGCAGAACAAGGGTGCCCTAGAATGTTCTCGGGGAAGGGGCCATTGGAGGTTTTACAAGGACCCTACTCCCATGCAAACCTCTTGGGCTAACCAGCAACAGTCACCACACTGATGGATGATCAGAACTGTAACAGTAAAAGCCATCTGTCGGGCTCCTTCTCCGTGCTGGGTTCTGTGCTCACTTAATTTTTTTCCAATATCTCTGGGAACAAGCATACCCGTATAAATTCCTCTTTCCTACCAAGGAATGATGAAGTAAGGCAACCAGAGCGACATCAACAGTTCACCTGCTAAGTACAAGAAAAATCACAAGTAACCTGTATTTCTTCCCTTATTTTTCCTCATCATTTGGCCACCGCAAAGTGGCAGAGGGATGTTTGAAATTTTGGGGGCCAGGAAAGAAAACGGAAAGAAACCTTCTATGTGCTAAGGGCCCCTTGGACTCTATATGCTTTAAACAAACCGTCTCATATCCCCTTACAACAGAGCTATTAGAAGGTCCCTTCTTATCCTGATTTCTATGTGGGGAAAAACTGGATGATAGCAGACTTTTAACTGATTTTTTTTCTCCCCAAGAGAGAGGAGAAAGTTAAGCCCAGAGGGATCTGACCATAAAATATGTTTGGTTTTTAGAGAAGACTCAGCAGCTGGTTTGGGCTTGAAGGATATGAATATAAGAAAAAGATGTATTTTGCAACAAGTTCTGAGAAGTAAATACAAAATTAGGACACATGGCCATCACTGAGTCTTTGTCAGTTGGTTTTTTCTGGGCAACGCGAGGCTATACAATTATTCTCCTCCAAGGTCAGGGTGGTAGTTTGGTTTCGAGCCTGGCCACCTGTCACTCTTTGCACGATTCTGTTGCATGCTGCTTCTCCCATCCACATCTGGAACCTCCTTCCTCTGGGGCTGCCGCGAGTCTGGCAATGTGATTTGCTCTGACCAACAAAATGGGGTGAAGATGATACTGCACAAAATCTGTGAGACCTGGGCCAAGTCCCTGCTCGTCTCGCTGCCCTGAGTAGCGCGTCTGGCAGAGTCTGATGCCTGCCGGAGACGCCATGCGGACAGCAGGTGGCGGGCGGCCTGCCCTGTTCCTTCCACTCTGACCGAGTTCTGTCCGACAGGAGGATGAGGTCCTCCTCTTGGATCCTCCAGCCCCAGACACGTGCCGTCCCCCCGAGTGAGCACGCAAAACCAGCTGAGCTCAACCAAGACGGACAAGTCGGAGTCCATTAGCGGCTGTTGTTTTAAGTCACTAGTTTGAGGTGGTTTGTTACTCAATGATAAAACCCACAGATGACTAAAATGGTATGAATACAAGTATTAGGTGTGCATTTACTACCTGCTTGGTTTTGAGAGTATTTCAGAAAGATAAGGTTTCTAAGACAAGTTCTCTCTCTTTTCTAAAATTTAGCCCTCACATATGGAAAGAAAACAATATCTTTGTGTATACAATAGGGAAAAGGTGGCACTAAGTAGAAATTATGATGAAATATGGATTTTATACTATCATATTTTATAGTTATAGAATAGTTATAATTTAGCTATAATTTTATAGTTATTCCTTATTGAAAGAGAAAGGAATTTTACACACTTCATATACAAGATTTTAAGCCCGCAATGATACCTCCTACCCTGGCTCTCCCCCTCCCTCTTCTTCCGATTTTTCTGCTAACACGTTTTCAGTGGACTTGATCACAGCAGGCTTAAACCTTCACTAGGTAAAGAATTCAGCGAGTAGCCTGCAGAAAGACCCCTGTCCCCTGGGTGTACAGATAGCGGCTATTGCAACAATCGAATCTTAAGGCATCAACTGCGCTCACGTAACATTTTTGAGTAAATCTACACATTACTTATCACAGCATTTAGGTATTCAGCACATCCTTTGTAACTTAGCAACTAAGTAGGACCAGCCACTGGATCCAGTCAAAGGCTGGCGCGCTGATCACGTGACCGTGTTGAGTCCCAGGTGTGAGCTAATGGAAAGACTGCGCAAGGGCGATTCGAGGTCCAGGCTGGGACTCGCTAACCCTGCTTCCTACTGCTCAGGTATCACCTGCCTGACATTCTACCTAGAAGAGCAACCCCATCCCTCCGATCCCTTACCCGGCTTCACTTCTGTGTGTGTGTGTTCTTAGCACTGCTCAGTGTTTCTTGGTTGACTGTCTCCACCAGAGAAACAAAACGCGCGTGGGGGTCAGGACATTTTCCCTTGCGTGACTGTTGTATGCCTAGGCCACAGCGGGGGCTCAAGGCACACTTGCTGAATCAATGAGAATTAAAAAAAAAATTTGTAACATGGAGACAATAAGGAACCGTGTCAATACGGTTTAAGACAATGGACATAAAAGTGTAAGTCCAACTAGGAAAGCAATATACACGGTTGTGTTAAAACCTTTCATTGAGTCATTGCAAATGACATGTTCGTGATATTAATTCATTGTTTTGTGGCTCAGTATAGGGTACACTTTCTCTTCTAGTACTTTGTCCACTGGCTGAATTTTGGCTTACGGTGCAAACTCTGCTCTCCCTGCCTCCTGGGTGGGACTGGATGGAGCCGGAGGACGAGACCTGGTGGAACACGGGGAGGTCGGCCCATGTTCAACATCAGGGCAAACCGGCGACTGTATTCTTCCGGGTGAGAGAGAAGGTGATGAGAGAAACGGAGGGGGGGGAGGAAGAACGAGGCATAGAGAGAGATACACAGAGACAGGCAGGAAGGCAACCAGAGAGTAAGCGGGGAAAGACGAGCCGTGGCAGCCACTCTTATTCCCTTAAAACAACAACGAAATTTAAAAACACCAAGTTCGGTAACATAGTCGAGGCCCATGGGCTAAAGTTTCCGTTCCCATGCCTACGTGGCAGGGGAAACTACAGCTTGCAAAGGGCAATGACATGTCCAGGGTCACATGGCTAGGAAGTGGCAGACGACAATTTAGGTCTTTCTGTGCTTTGTTCTTATGCCACGCAAGCACAGGTTTTTTTTAAAAAAAAAACCAGTCAGTTTAGAAAAATAAAAGGAAACCAACCACCACCACTAAAACAGAAATCACCTACAAAATGCTACAGAAAATAGTATAGAGCTTCCTGGAAAAGTTAAAAACAGAAACAGAGCTATCAAATGACCCAGCCACTCCACAACTGGGCATGACCAACCCCCGTGCCTGGGAGCAGGGTTTCAAAGGCTTTCGCACACCCATGTCTATGGCAGCCTTATTCCTAACAGCCAAGGGGTGGGGGTCACCCACGTGCCTACGGACAGGCAGACGGAGAGAGGCTGGATGGCCCCCCCACCTGCAATGGAGCAGTAGGCACCTTCAGAAGCAAGAAAACATACGCTAAACACACACAAAATCTTGACAACACTGTGTTGAGTGAAATAAGCCAATTACTGCGTGGTTTCATTCCCACGAGACACCCTTCAGCAGGTCAATTCATTACAGAGGCATGCCCAGCAGTGAGCAGGGGCAGGTGGTGGGGAGAGCAGGAAGTGTTGAAGGGGCGTAGAACTTGAGCTTTGCAAGGTCAGAGTTATGGAGAGCTGTTTGACACGCATGGGAATATACTTAGCATTGCTTGCTTGCACACGTACAAATGGTTACGATGGAAGGTTTTAGTTTAGATGGCAATACGCATCCTTGCCCTCCAAGGCCGTCGCAAGGACACGAACACGGGAGCTGGAAACCACAGATCTGATGATTCAACCACACGCTGTTACTCAAGCGCCTACCCCAGAGGGAGTGTTCCAACGACGTCCACGTTGTACGATTCTTTCAAGTTAAACCCAGCTGAAATACCCGTCCCCATGACTACCTGCAACAGACACAAGTTCAAGAGCGCCTTGAGGAAGGAAAGACTTAAGCCAAACATGAGCTTCCGAGATTTGGGGAGGGGAGTCCAGCAGACTGAACCCCAAGACTGACTGGGAGCTGCCAACAAGCCTCGCTTGTCTTAATGGTCTACCCCACACAAGGGACTTTGCAGTTTCCTGGTGGCCTGGACTCGCTCCCCGTTTACTTCGTCTCTGCTTCCTTGCTGAAGTGTTCGACAGGTGGAGTGTAACACGTAGGGACCCCAAACTTCTCAGGGCTTGATTTTGCCTTTGAGGAAGGTGAAAGGAGTCTTTGGCTGAGCTATGAGGAATAAATCATCTCAGGGACTGGCACTGTGGCGCAGCACGCCGGGGGGGGGGGGGCTCTGTCTGTGAGGTCGGCATCCCACATGGGCGCTGCAGGTTTGAGTCCCAGCTGCTCCATTTCCCACCCAGTTCCCTGCTTATGGCCTGGGAAAGCAGCAGAGGATGGCCTGCACCCACACGGGACCCCCAAGAAGCTCATGGATCCCGGCTTCAGACTGGCTCAGCTCCAGCCATTGCGGCCATTTGGTGAGCAAACCAGCAGATGGAAGATTCTCTCTCTGTAAATCTGCCTTTCAAACAAAAGTAAAATTTTAAGGAAAAAAAAACAGACTCATATTTGGTCTCCATGTAGATTTCAAAAATCTTTGTGTTCAGAATTTTGTCAGTAAATTGTTAAAACTTCCCTTTGACCGTTAGTCATTTCGCTCCGTTTGTCTTTCATCCATGCCAAACACTCGCAATATGAAAGAACAAAAGGTGTGTGTGTGTGTGTGCGTGTGTGTGCGTGTGTGTGTGACCACAGGCGCTGACCCAGTGAGGGCCTCCTGATCACTTACCGCAAAGAACTCTAAAGGGATGGGCGCCGGCATTTTCTCTTTAAATCTCTCATTGAACTCCTTGCCACCCAACAGCAAACCAAAAACCATGAGACCGACGCCTAGGGAACACACGTTGAGGTTTTTAATATTCTGCAACACAGCAACTGTACTCTGCAACACAGTGAACGCTGCGTGTTTACATCGGGAACAGCCATTGGAGCACACAGAGACAGAGCGCCCTCATGCGGCCGGCCACCCAGCCCACAGCGCCACCCACCCAGCCACCCACCCACCCGGTGCCAGGATGCTGCTGAGATGCCTGGTTCTCAGGCTGGCCTGGCTCTCCTTAGGGAGGGCACTGCCACCCTCACTCCCATCAGGCAACTCGCCAGGGGAGTGTTTTTTTCAAAGAGGCGCCATGTCTCAGTGTGGTGTTCTACAAAACTGAGAAAAGTCATACTGGGTTATCTTGAGTAACAAGCATCAGGAAAAGATTCAGCAGTTTACAGGAGAGAGAGAGAGAGAGAGAGAGAGAGAGAAAAGAAGGCAGAATCACGTGTGAATGAAACGCGACTCGAAGGTTCACTGCTTCTCTGGGATGTTGATTTGGGGGAATGGGCAGGAAGATGAGACAGGAACAGCTGAGTCAGAAGATTTTTCTCCCCATTTCCACCAGCCCTGCAATAACGCTACCCCTAACCTATCGTTCCAGAACACTCCGTTTCCCATGCTGCACCTGGGTCTCATTTGGGACTAGGAAGGAGGAGATGCCGGGATGACCATACGGAAGTGAAATATTCTGAAACTTCCGGAAACCCCTGTGTACACACATCAATTTCACCCCAACTACACTCCATTTGTTTGTTCAATTAGGGCACCACCTCCTATCCCATAAAAGTGGTGGTGTCCTGTGGAAATGAACTTTCCCCTTTTTTCCCCCTTCTTTTGGTTTCTGGCTGCTTCCAATGCACTCTCCTCATGGGCCCTTCACGAGGGGGAGCCCTCTGCGTGGGGCAGCTCTCTTTGTTGTCCGTGCACCTGCGTGCTACCTTGAATGTCTCTCCTTTGATTTTTTTTTGTTTTTAATCTCAGTGGGGGCAGGGACTTGGAATCCAAGTAGAGACTTGTGGCCCTGACAACACGCTGCTCGGAAAGCCTCGTTATGGTGGACTCTTCTCTCTTGGAGGGAAATTCTTGGTGGGCTGGGGCGGAGGGGGGGGGGGGAAGAAGGAAAAAAGGGCAAACGAGACTCGAAGGGAAATGAAACCCACGAGAGAGAGAAAGAACGAGAAAGGCCAAGCCGGCAGCGGCGAGTGTGGGAGGCATTTACTTACATACACCACCGAGAAGATCCCGCTGTACCGCTTGGTTTTCACTCCAAAGAGGTATTTCAGCATGGAGGTGAACACGTGCACAGCGGCCGCGGTGGTGAAGCCACGCACCAGGGGCTCTGTGAGGTAGATGGCCACGAACCCAAACCTGCAGACACCTAGGCAGAACTAAATGACAAAGAAAGAAAGAATCCATGTGAGAGACCAGGAAGATACAACCGACAGAAAACAACTCCAACTTCCTCCTGGAGCTCCACTTCCCGACACTACAGACTTGTGTCTGCCGCAGCAGGCAGGTGGCTCGCAGGTCCACGGCCTGGTTGTGCAGAAAGCAGTGGAATGCCTCGGAGTAGCCTGGAGCCCTGTGGGGCACTGCCAAGGCTGCCCGACTTCCCTGTGCCCATTCAGTCACTCCAATGAACAAGGCACGGTATTCGAGCTCCCGTGTGCGGTGTGAGCTTGGAGTAGTGCAGATTTAGGGAGGTCAAGCTCGGGCGCTCAAGAGACATTTATCAAACAAACGAGTGATAATCCACCTCTTCCTGCTGGGGTCCCACCTGAATGATGCCCGAAAGCAAGGTCACGGACATGGCCACTTTGACTCGCAAGGCGTCCCTGGCTTCTGTCCCGTTGGTGCTGTTGACTCCTCCTGGAATGACTATGTCATCGGGGACCAGTCGAACGGCCACGCCGCCGATCATCAGGCTGATGACAGCGAAGGGGCCTGGAGGAAGAAGGCCCAGGTGAGTCCCGCTCTGGAGGCCACATGCAGCGCAGTGTGGCCAACGGGGCTGCTGGCAGCGCATCAGGACACTCGGCAGAGGCCAACAACAGCCCGCACTGACTGTCCGCCTCCGGTGTCCTGCCCCCGAGGTGTGAACAACCTCAAGGGGACAGATCACAGGAGCGGGTTTCAAAAGCATGTAGGATATTAAAAGGCTGAAAGTTTATTTTCATGTAAAATATGTCTGCATAATACACATTTTCCGTGAACTTTTAGAAGCGGTCTCTCCTATTTTTCCCAAATGAATGCAACAAGCTTCATCTACCCTGTACCCTTTTCTGGACCCTAGTCACTTCCCAGCCAAGAGGTGGAGTCTGCTTCCACTCTCCTTGGATCGGCACGGAGTTGAGACCTGCTGGGGATCAGAAGCGAGACTGCGTGACTTTTGTTGACAAAGGTGGTAACACAGCAAAGACACACACAGACTAAAAGTGAAAGGACGGAAGAAGACATTCCATGCCGACAGAAAGCAAACATGAGCAGCAGTAGATCAAGTTTAACACAAAAACCCAAAGGAGACAGAGAGAGGCCATTGCTGTGGCACAGTGGGTAAAGCTGCCTATAGCTCTGGCACACCATCTGGGCACTGGTTTGTGTCCTGGCTGCTCTATTTCTGTTCCAGCTTTCTGATAATGTGCCTTAGAAGGCAGTGGAGGATGGCCCAGGAGGAATCCCGGCACCCATATGGAAAACACGAAAAGGACTTCTAGTTCCTGGCTTCCGATTGGCTCAGTAGCAATTAGTGTCTGCACCAAGAAATTAAAGAGCCATCAAATAAACAATTAACAATGCATCTCAAAGACCTGGAAAACCAATATCAAACCAAACCCAAAATTAGCAGGAGGAAAGAAACAAACTAAAATTAGAGGATAAAAATATTGAAATCAGGTAAATGAATTTCTAGTTTCTAGAAAAAATAAACCAAATTGATAAACCATTGTTCCAACTAACCAAAACATGTGTTGTTGTACATGTGAATAAACTGGAAAATCTGTAACAAATGGATAGATTTCTGCACTCATACAAGGCACTAAAATTCAGTCAGGAAGATACAGAAAGCCCAGCTAACCGGATAACCAAGATGGAGATTGCATCAGCAACAGAGACCTTCTCAATAAAGAAAAGACCAGGGCTGGATGACTTCCTAGCTGAATTCTATCAAACTTTTCAAGAACGAATTCCAATTCTACTCAAACTATTCAAAATAACTGAAAGGGAAGAAATCCTCCCAAACGCCTTTTATGAAGCTATCTTGTTTCCCAAATGAGAAAAAGATACAATAAAGAGATCTATAGAACAATACCTCCAATGAGCACACACTGAGAAATTCTCAACAAAAATACTAGCTAATGAAATCCAACCACATGTCAAAGAGTTTTCATTCAGATCAACGGGCATTTTTTCCCTGGTATGCAGGGATGATTCAACATACACAAATTCACAAATCTAATGCACTAGATTAACAAATGGAAAACAAAAATCATACAATTATCTCAAGAAATTCAGAGAAAGCATGTGCTAAAATGCAACATCCTTTCGCGATAAAAACCTTACAGTGAAGGCCATACAAGGCAACCCCACATCCAGGACCACACTGAATAGGGAAAAGTTGGAAGCATTTCAGCTAAGATCCGCAACAAGACAAGGATGTCCACTCTTACCACTGCTATTCAACACAGTTCTAGAATTTTTGAGCCATTAGATAAGAAAAAGAAATCAAAAGGACATAAACCAGAAAGGAGAAAAGTCAAACTCCTCCTGTTTCAGATGGCTTGACCAAAAATTCCACCAAGAGACAAGAGGAACTCATTTGAGAATCTGGCAAGTCTCCCGGATAAAAACCTCAACACACAGGGGCCAGCACTCTATCTTAGTTGGCTAATCCTCTGCCTTCAAGTGCCAGCATCCCAACTCACGCCCTGGTTCACATCCCAGCTGCTCCACTTCCCTTCCAGCTCCCTGCTTGTGGCTCAGGAAAGCAGCTGTGGATGACCCAAAGTCTTGGGACTCTGCGCTCCTGGATTCTGGTTTTGGATCAGCTCAGCTCTGGCCATTGCAGCCATTTGGTGAATGAACCAGCAAATGGAAGATTTGTCTGTCTGTCTTTCTCTCTATAAACTCTGCCTTTCCAATAAGAATCAATAAATCTATGAGGAAAAATCGACAAACAAAAATCAATAGCCTGTGTATAAAGAATGCCACAGCTGAGGAACAATTTGCAAGATCAGACCCATTCACAATAGCTATGAAAAAAAAAAAACTTGGAATAAGTTTAACCAAACAATGCACAAGATCTCTACCATTAAAGTCACAAAGCATAGAAAACATGAAAACTAGTAAAATCTTCCATGCTTTGTGGACTGGAAGCATTAATGTCATCAAAAGTCTGTATTACTCAAAGCAACTTACAGATTAAAGTTGATTCTAATCAAAATAATAGCAACATTCTTCACAACACAATTGCAAAGGCTCTGGGATTTCCTTTCCCCCGCTCCCAAAACCCCTCCCACCGTCACTGATTTCCCCTATATCATTACAACAGTACAGCCCTTCATAAATATTATTAAGTCTGCCATTAGGCTTTTAAAGTGTATCCCATCATTGCAAGTCTGGACAATGGCAGAGAGTCCAGTATCCTATTGGTAAGATATATTGAACAGTTTCATTGGAAGTCCATCTTTAATTTGGGAGTGGAGATTCATACAGCTTTGTGTCTTCACATCTGTATTTGATAGTCTCTATTACACAGTTACTATTCATCCCCTTAAATGAAAAGCCATAAAAAACAAAACCAACAACAGGAAAAAATAGAAAAGTAACAACATAAAAGTTAAGTAACATGCCACTGAACAACCAATGTGTCGCTGAAGAAATGAAAAGGAAAATAAAAAACCTTTTTGAAGCAAATGAGGCTACTGTGTGACTCATGAGTCAGTGAGGAAATAAGAATTTTTTTTTCTGAAAATAAAAACAAAAATATCAAAACCCTTGAGATGTAACACAACCAGCACTGAAAGGGTTTTTGATCTTGTGTTTGCACGAAGGTCACTTTATATCAGACAGAACATGTGATATTTATCCTTTGAGATTGATTTATTTCACCGAGAAAAATGGTCTCTAGTTGGGACTATTTGATTGCAAATGGTAGAATAAGACATTAAAAGATGGAGAGACTTGCCATGTTCCTGGACTGGCAGGATCAATATTGGTAAAGTATCCATATTACCAAAAGTAATATAAAGATTCAATGCAATCCCAATCAAAATCCCACAAACATTCTTCTCAGACAAGAGGATACAAAAGTTCATCTGGAAACACAAGAGACCACGAACAGCCTCAGCTGTCCTAAAGAACAAAAGTCAAGCTGGAGGAATCATGATTCCAGACCTCAAAACATATTACAGAGCAGTGGTCATCAAAACAGTGTGGTGCTGGTACAGAAACAGAGAAGATCAATAGAACAGAAACACCACAATGGGGCTCACTCATGTATGTCCAACTCATCTGCAACAAAACTGAAAACAATCCAGGGGAGCAGCCTGGCCTCTTCAACAAACGCTGAAGAAGTAACACCCCCACCTGTCCCCTTACACAGGACTCAGGTCTAAGTGGATCAAGGACCTCCATCTGCACCCGGAAACCACCGAACTATCAGAGGGGGAGCAAAAGATGGGAGAAAAGACTCCTAGGAAAGGCACCAAAAGCACAGGCAGGCAGAGCCAAAACACACGTGGGATTACATCACGCCGAGATGCTTCTGCACAGCACAGCACGGCATGGCACAGCACGGCACAGCACAACACAGCAGCACCCGACAGAACGGGAGAACATCTTTGCACACCACACGACAGGTAAGGGGCTAACACCCGGGATTCACAAAGAGCTTCAGAACTCCACGGCGGCAACACAAACAACTCTGTGAAGAAACGGGCGAGCGAGACGACGAGCCGGCATTTTTCACAAGCGCAAACTCCCACGGCTAATAAAGATGACCAGGCCCCCCCGCTGTCATTAAGAAAGCTACCAGAAACCTCAGGTTGTTTTTCCTTTTTTTAAAGCATACTACGCATGCGGTAACAAGCGATCATGCAGCAGAAGTTCTGATCAACAACCATGCTGTTTTTCACACGGCAAAACCTGCAAGTTTGCAAGGGAAGGCACTGCAAGACGGAGGGCGAGCGTTCACCTATGGATATGTGCCGGGAGGTCCCAAGGAAACAGTACATGATCACAGGATAAAATGACGAGTACAGGCCAAATATGGGGGGCACGGCCGCCAGCATTGCGAAGGCCAAGCCTGCGGGACGAAAAACCAAACACGGACGGGAAGGTGGTGAGGAGAGAGACAGGGTTCCACGCTCCCTCGGGCTCGGTTCTCTAGCTCGGATGACTGAGCAAAGCCCATTTGTTTAAAAAAAAATTAAAAGCATTAAAAAAAAAATTTTTTTTTTTTTATTGCAAAGGCAGATATACAGAGAGGAGGAGAGACAGAAAGATCTTCCAGCCAACGATTCACTCCCCAATCAGCTGCAGTGGCTGGGACTGAGCTGATCTGAAGCCAGGAGCCACGAGCCTCTTCTGGGTCTCCCACGCAGGTGCAGGGTCCCAAGGCTTTGGGCCATCCTCGACTGCTTTCCCAGGCCACAAGCAGGGAGCTGGATGGGAAACGGGGCTGCTGGGATTAGAACCGATGCCCATATGGGATTCTGGCTCATAGCAAGGTGAGGACTTGATCCACTAGGCTACTGCACCAGGCCCTATTTTTTTAATCTGAAAAGCAGAGTTAGGAAGAGAAAGGGAAGGGGAGACAGAGGAAAGGGGAGGCCGGGGGGCAGAAATGTTTGCAACGGCCAGAGCTGAGCTGAGCTGAAGCCAGGAGTCAGGAGCTTCATCTGGGTCTTCCATGTGGATTCAAGGTCCCTAAGGCTTTGAGTTGTCCTCCACTGCTTTCCCAAGCCATAACCAGGGAGCTGAATGGGAAACGGAGCAGCTGGGATTCCATCCGACGCCCGTATGGGATGTCAGCACGACAGGTGGAGGATCAGCTTGCTGTGCCACTGTGCCAGCCCTCGAAGCCCATTTTAATGTATGCAGGTTTGTCTAACCTACTGGCCTTTCTCTTGCAACCCTTCATGGGCTCCTGTATGTGGGCATGGAACCCGGGCTGTCCCCGTCTCCCGGTCAGCTGGAACCCGGGCTGTCCCCGTCTCCCGGTCAGCTGGAACCCGGGCTGCCCCCGTCTCCTGGTCAGCTGGAACCCGGGCTGCCCCCGTCTCCCGGTCAGCTGGAACCCGGGCTGCCCCCGTCTCCCGGTCAGCTGGAACCCGGGCTGCCCCGTCTCCTGGTCAGCTAACACTCCTCCTGGCCAGTTGGTGGATGGTTTCTCTTTTTTGGTCCCTGGCTTTAAGGTGCCAGGCCGGCTGGGTTGGGGGCGGCTGCCCTCTGGCGTTTGCTGCACAATCGCTAGCTCTTCCTCTGACTGGGGGGTGCTCTTGCAGCCCCCCAGAGCCTCCGGGCTCGCAGGGGTCTTCCTACCACGGCAGTTCCTGGGCCACCGAGCCGCCCCTTCATCTATTGTGCCGATTCCTCCTCTAATCAGCCAGGCGCTCTTTGTTGATTCTTCCCACTGCCTTATGCTCACCCTGCAGCCGGGACTGGGCAGGCTCCTGGTTTGAAGTTAACCGAGCTTGATCACCTTGCAAGGGGTGTGCGCGTGCGTGCAGGGGACATCTGTCTAAATGGGAAAGCTTGATTTTTTTTCCCCTAGGACATTTAGGAAGTGCGAGTCCCACTCTGAGGAGGACTCCGTCTTCGTTATGCTGTCACACGTAGCTCATCTCATCCTTGACAGGTGTTTTTTTTTTTTTAAAAAAAAAGATCTGGGCCCGGCACGGTAGCCTAGTGGATAAAGTCCTCAGCTTGTATACGTGCTGGCATCCCATATGGGCGCCGGTTCTAACCCCAGCAGCCGCGCTTCCCATCCAGCTCCCTGCCTGTGCCCCGGGAAAGCAGTCGAGGACGGCCCAAAGCCTTGGCACCCTGCACCTATGTGGGAGACCCGGAAGAGGCTCCTGGCTCCTGGTTTGAGATCAGAGAAATTCTGGCCATTGCAGGAACATGGGGAGTGAACCATCGGACGGAAGATCTTCCTCTCTGTCTCTCCCTCTCCTCCTCTTCTCTGTTTGTCTGCCTTTCCAATAAAAAAAATAAATCTTAAAAAAAAATTATTTTTAGTCTGGATCAATGGCCCTCACGCTCAGTGCTATTTTGCCCACTCACAACACACTTCCCGTCCTCCCGCCTCAGTTCTCCAATCTTGCAATCCTGCTTCCTCAAAGAGGCTTTTTGACTTTCCTCGTACATTCGCTCTCCTGGTATTACCTCATTGCACCTTTTCCTTTTGCTGTCACCATCACTTACTATTTTGTTTCTGATTTATTTATTTTTATTGGAAAGGCAGATATACAGAGAGGAGGAGAGACAGAGAGGAAGATCTTCCGTCCGATGGCTCACTCCCCAAGTGACGTCAATGGCTGGAGCTGAGCCAATCCGAAGCCAGGAGCCTCTTCAGGTCTCCCACGTGGGTGCAGGGTCCCAAGGCCTTAGGCTGTCCTCGACTGCTTTCCCGGGCCACAGGCAGGGAGCTGGATGGGAAGCGGGGTCGCCGGGATTAGAACTGGCGCCCATATGGGATCCCGATGCGTGCAAGGCGAGGACTTTAACCATTATGCTATCACGCCAGGCCCACCATCCCTTACTATTGAAGACCCTCATGTGAACTGATTTTCTGAGAGCTATTAGCGGCGAGTGGCAGGAGGCCAGGGAGGTGCTTCATAAACATCTATTTATTTATGTGAATACACTAATGGAGATTTTCTTATTCCATTACCAAGAAAACCAGAGAGCTGCAAAGGAATTTGGTTTGTCGTGGTCCCTGGGGGATAAGAGTTTCCATCACCGGCTCACTTCTCAAATACCCGAAACGGCTGAAACTGGACCGCGTTGAAGCCAGAGAAAGAAACTCTACCTGCGTGTCCCATGTGGGTGGCAGGAACCAAAGGCCTCGGGCCATGCCCTGCTGCCCGCTGGGGTCTGCGTTAGCAGGAAGCTCACATCAGGAGCAGAGGAGCTGGGACTCGAACCAGGGATGTAAGTGTCCCAGGCCCAACTAAATATTTTTAAAGAATTCCTTTACACAGGTCATGGTTACTAGAATAAAAGGGCAGTGACATCGCTGCCTGGCGTGCCCACATCCCCCGTCGAGGTCCCTGGGTCTGAGTCTCGGCTCTCCTTCCACACCAGCTCCGTGTACAGACACAGCACAGGCTAAAGCAGGTGCAGGCTCCGGGACCTGTAGACTTGCCGCCCATGTGGGAGATCCAGAAGAAGCTCCTGGTTCCCAGCTTCCATTTGGCCCAGCTCTGGCTGTCGCTGTGGGCGCGTGGGGAGTGAACTAGCAGGTGCAAAGATCTCTGTCTCTTTCCTTTTAATAAAAAAATCGCACCAGGTATAAAAGAAGTAGAACCACCAGTTTCTTTAAAAAAAAAAAAAATCTCAGAGTAAATGATGGGGAAAAAAAATACAGGATTCGAGCAGTTGTGTAAAGAGATGGCAGGAGAGGAAAGCCAGAAAGACAGACTTGTATTGTACTCACCTTGAGGCAGCTGCAGCACCCCTGTGCTTATGCCGGAGACCAAGTCCCCCAGCACATACTCCTTGAATTTATATGCTGGTAACCATTTCGTTATGGGCAGGAACATGTAAATGATGTTCCTGATTTTCTTGGGAGTGCATCTGGGGGTGGGGGGGACAGAGAGAAAGCTGTGAGTGAAGAACGCCTCCGCGGGGGTCCCCCACAGTCCCCTCCAGGCGTCTTCCCTTTCTCGCTTTCGCAGGCTCAGGTGGCAGGATGCTTAGGCCTAGAACTGGTTTGACCCACTTGGAAACTCATGCTGGTGCTTAATGCCCATTGCGAGGCAATAGGAGGGTGGAAGCCTCATGTGTCTGTGCAGCTTCTGGGAGGTGGACCCGGAGGACACCCAGGGGTGTTCCCTGCCTCTAGCCTTGTGATACCCTAAGGAGGGAGCCTCAGGCCTGGGCCTGCCACAGGGAGGAGCCAAACAAAGAGTCTCCTCTCTTCTGAATGCTTGCCATGGTCTTGTGTTCGCAGCAACAGGAACTGGACCAAGACAAGCGATGAGGGCACATTCACAACAGGTGATTCAGAGGATGCTGCTAAGCGGGGCAGGAGACCTCGGGAGTGGGAACCAAAGACGGAGCTGGCCGGCATCTCCCCGGGAGCCCGAGGACAGGGGTGGCCACTCGAAGGTGCAACTGGGAGCTGCCTTATGTAACCCTCCGTTAGGGGTGGGGAACGCCCAGCGCGTGGACTCTGAGATCCCCTTAGTTCTGGCCCTGCCAAAGCCACTGTGGGCTGGATTCAAGGTTCAGTAAAACCCAGAGCAGGCTCATTCTTAGGTTAATTCTGGATCATGTTGTCAGTATCCAAATGGTCCCTTTGCTTTGAAGAGACATGACGCCTGGGAGAAACCACACACACACACACACACAGGGAAACACCTGCCTGCATTCAACAGATACCACACCCCAGATGCTCCAATGAGGTTGGTTGGGTCATTGGCCTCTCCTCCACGCATCAAACGTGTCTACTGCTCCCACCCCACTTCCTGCAGAACCGGACCACTGCCTGCAGAGGAGGAAGTTCGGAGGGCACCGTACGTGAAGGCCTGTTTCAGCTTATCGCCGATGGAGTCGGCAACCTTGTCCTTGGTGTGCAGCCGCTCCTGGAGGACCGGATGGCTGAAGATGGGCCTCTCCACGCAGTACCTCTCGGGGGCCGCAGGAGGCGCCTGCTCCTCAGCATGATCCATGGTCCCGAGGATGGGTCATCAGCGGCAGGAGGCAAACATTTCCCAGGCGTCCCTGAGGGGGGGGGGAGAGCAAACAACATTGGAAATGCCAAGTCTTTTCGCTGGTTTGGAGCCCTTCTTGGGACACCCCAGGGTGCCTTACACATTCTTCTCTAAGGAGTAAGCACTGAAATATGCAATGAAACCAGAATTGCCAAAAAGAATAAAACGCTCCCAGGGCAATGCATGAAGGATGCGTTTACATTTTTTTTTTTTAAATTTAAAAATATTTCTTATTTGAAGAGCAGATTTTACAGCGAGAGAGAGAGAGAGAGAGAGAGGTCTTGCATGTGCTGGCTCACTCCCCACATGGCCACGGTGGTCAGAGGTGGGCTGATCCAAAGCTGAGAGCCAGGAGCAGCTTCTGGGTCTCCCAAGTGGGAGCAGGAGCCCAAGGACTCGAGCCATCCTCCACTGCTTTCCCAGGCCATAAGCAGAATCCTGAATTGAAAGTGGAGCAGCCGGGGCAAGAACCGGCACCCATATGGGATCCTGGTGTGTGTAAGGTGAGGATTTAGCCACTGAGCCAATGTGTTGGGCCCCAAAACATGATTTTAAACAAAAATACAGGGAATGAATGATTGGCTTAATGGCTAAGACGCGCACTCCCCATAGCAGAGTGGCTTGGATGGAGGCCTGCCTGATACTCCGGAATCCAGCTTCCTGCCAGTGCAGACTCTGACCGAGAGCAGGTGAGGACAAGAGCCTGTACCCACACAGAGCCTGGCTGCTACCTCTGACCCTGGCTGTTGTCTGACACTGGCTGTTGTCTCTGACCCTGGCTGTTGTCCGACACTGGCTGTTGTGTCTGATACTGGCTGCTGTGGTTTTTTGGGCAATGAACCAGCAGATAGGAGATCCGTGCCTCTCTAGATCTCAGAGTTCAAGTCAACTAAATATTAAAGTGAGACTCAGGGGCTGACGCGGTGATGCAGTGAGTAGAGCAGCCGCCCGTGGCACTGGCATCTCACATTAGCAGCACTTCGAATCCTGCCTGTTCTGATTCAGCTCTCTGTTGACGCACCTGGCAAGGCAGGTGGATGATGGCCCAAGATCTCGGACCTCTGACACGCATATGGGACACCCAAAATTCTCCTCTCTGATCTTCCATGCTCTGCCATGAGAGTAACGGTTCCTCTTCTCAAAGAGAAGGAAGGTCTAATATCAGATGCTGATTTTTCTCCTGTTGGCAAAACTCCCTTTGGTCGACGGCTTTTCCTGTGACCCACCATGAACCTGCCCAGCTGTCAGGGGGATGAGTCAGGATGATTCCTCTGTAGCAACGATGTTCAACTCCAAGGCAGAGGTGACCAAACCTTGCCAGTTCCTGCCATGTGCTGCGCCAGGGGTTAGCTGCTGGTTTCAGGGACTTACTCTGAATGGATTCCTCATGGATCTGCAATTCCACATTTACTGGATACGCACAGCAAGGATCCCTGTGCCCGGCTATGTCGTCAGACATAGCTATTTGTCTTCAAGATTTATTTTTTATTGGAAAGGCAGATTTACAGGGAAGAGACAGACTTTATTTCCAAGTTCTCTGGCTAGGGGCCAGCACTGTGGTCAAGGTTAAGCTGCCAACTGCGATGCTGGCATTCACACGTGAGCACAGTTTCAAGCCCTGGTTGCTCGGCTTCTGATTCAGCTCCCTGCTACTGCGCCTAAGATAGCAGGTAAAGATTGCTCAAATACTTTGGGCCCCGTGGCCCCACTCGGAAGACTTGGATGGAGCTACTGGTTGCTGGCTTTGCCTGGCCCAGCCACTGTGGCCACTTGGGGGGTGAACCAGCAGATAACAGCTTGTCTTCTAATAAACCTTAACAAATGCTCTCTGGAGTTTCTCATTTATACCTACTGAGCTAAAGACCACTTGCCGCTTCTTATTCTCCTCCCAAAACTTCACAATTTCTTCTATTTTACTAAGCAGAGGAACTGTGTGTGTGTGTGTTCAATACCCCCCCCCCCCAAGACATTCTGACTGCTGTACTTATAAACAGCATCGGAGAGCGTAGGTTTTTGGCTTAGAAGACACGACACCCACATCCCACACTGGAAGACCTGGGCTGGTCCAGGAGCTGCATGATCTAAATTTGCTCCTGTCTTTTGGCCAAAGGCAGGAATTCTCCTCTTCCCCCCGCCCCCCTCAAGAGGAACTTCAACTACAGGAACCTGAGTTAGCAATACACACGCAACTCTGGATTTGCCAGTTTCACTTGGGAGCTGGGCTTGGTCCTCAGCCCTGGCTGCACAGTCGGGTCCCCTTGGGCAGTTCCAAATATGACTGAGGTCTGATACTGCCAGGGATTCTCACGTAATGGGCCTGGGCAGGCAGTGATGGAGAATTTAAGAAGTTCCCAGGGATTCTCTGACGTAGCCAAAGTCCAAAGCCACTGCTTTAGGAAATGACGAAAACGAATGACCACACCCACACACCTCAACAAGGAAAGAGGATGGAACTGCACAGGGTGGGCGTAAATTGTGCACGGTGTATTACAGTCCCATGATTATTGAGTAAGGAGAGAGAGAGAGAGAGAGAGCCCAAGCCCTCTTTGTAAGCGTACAGCGTTGCAACAAAAGGGAGGTGTGTCTCAAGTGGACAGAGTGACACCCACTGCACATGCGCAAAGGAGGCCCAATACCCACAGCCTTGTCACTGAGGGTTTAAATGAGGAGCAAGTCTCAAAGACATCTAGATCTCGAGATGTTAGATGGAGGTAGCATTAGGGTCTGCCCTCTGGGCAGGGCTGCCAAATACTGCAAGTCTACTGAAATTTGAAAGTCACAGTGGCAATGAACAGCTACAGATCTCCAAGGCTTCATGTATCATATCAAACACCTCCAAGTTTCCTCCTGCTTTCCTTATTATTTTGTGATAAAAACTTTTTTCAAAAAAGATTTGGGCCTGGCAACGTGGCCTAGCAGCTGAAGTCCTCGCCTTGAACACGCCGGGATCCCATATGGGCGCTGGTTCTAGTCCTGGCAGCTCCACTCCCATCCAGCTCCCTGCCTGTGGCCTGGGAAAGCAGTGGAGGACGGCCCAAAGCCTTGGGACCCTGTACCCATGTGGGATACCCGGAGGAAGTTCCTGGATCCTGGCTTCGGATCGGCATAGCATCGGCCGTTGCACTCACTTGGGGAGTGAATCGTTGGACGGAAGATCTTCCTGTCTCTCCTCCTCTCTGTAGATCTGACTTTCCAATAAATAAATAAATCTTTAAAAAAAAAAAAGATTTACTTACTTTTATTAGAAAGGCAGATTTACAGAGAGGGAGAGACAGAGAGAAAACTCTTCCATACATTATTTTAATTCCCAAAAGGATGCAGCAGCCAGAGCTGAGCTGATCTGAGACCAGGAGCCAGGAGCTTCTTCCAGGTTTCCCATGTGGGTGCAGCGTCCCAAGGCTTTGGGACAGCCTCTGTCGCTTTCCCAGGCCATAAGCAGGGAGCTGGATGGAGCAGCCGAGACACGATCCGGTGCCCGTGTGGGCTGTCGGCCCTTACAATGTGAAGGAATAGCCAACTGAGCCATTTTGCTGGCCCAACAAAGACTCTAAGCTCTTGCCTCCGAAGTGTACAATGCAGTCCTGCTGACCACAGGCACGAGGGTCCCAGATTTCTCAGACTTACTCATTTTGCTCCCCCTAATACTCTCCTCCCTGCCCTAACAGCTCCTGAATTCTGCTCTCCCAGCATCAATGCTTTCTCATCTTCACATGCTGTTTCTGGGCAGGACTTTGGGCCAGCGGTTAAGATGCTGCTTGGCACACTTGCGCCTCCTACTGGAGCACCTGGGTTCCTTCTGCAGCACGGATTAGCGCGTGTGCTTGGGTCCCTGCCACCCACATGGAGACCCGGACTGAATTCCCAGGCATGAGGACAGCCAGGCCAAGTCCCAGCTGTGGGCATTTGAAGAATGAATCAGAGGAAGGGAGAGTCTTTCTCTCTGCCTTTAAAAATAAATAAAATGTAGAAGGAAATATAAAGAAGAAATTCTTGGCTCGCTAAAAAAAGTTCCTAAAGACATTCTGAGATGAGCCTTTGGCAAATCTGTTTCAAGTGCCGTTAAAGTTTGTGCTTAAACTCACTAGAATGCACTTCTTCAATTGATTTGTTTTCACTGAAAACGCAGATTTACAGAGAGAAGGAGAGACAGATTTTCTGTCCAATGGCTCACTCTCCAGATGGCTGGAGCTGAGCTGATCTGGAGCCAGGAGCCAGGAGCTATTCTGGGTCTCCCATGCAGGTGCAGGGTCCCAAGGCTTTGGGCCATCCTCGACTGGTTTCTCAGGCCACAGGCAGGGAGCTGGATGGGATGTGGAGCAGCTGGGACAGGAACTGGCACCTCTTTGGCCACCCTCCCTTCATTTGGGTTTTAGAATAATCACACAGCATTTCCCTATATGAATATCAAATGTGCTTATCAGAATTACAAGGCACTTACGAAAAGCATTTTTATCCTTCGACAGATACCCAGTGCTATCTCAACAGAGACTACTTTTTAGTCAACTTCACATTTATTTCTTTTCACCTGCTCCTCCAGGCCTTGCAGCTTCGTCCCTTCCTTCATCTACCCAGTGCAAACCTACTGAACTCTTCTTACAGGTCAGACTGCAACGGCCAAGTTGGCTGCACCAAACGGCTCAGGAGCCACAGCTCTGAGAACCTTGTCCCCTGATGTCCACAGCTGTCTGCACCTGCTGAAGGACTCCTCACAGGTGGACGGGGCTCTGTGAAACAGGGGAACACGGAGCGACACGGGAAATCCTGGGGGTGAGCTCCAGAGACGGCTGGCAAGGAAATGCTCACAGGAAAGGAGACAGGAGGGCTTCTGATAAACGTGTCAATTTTATAATAACAGAGGGAAAAGTAACGTCACTACAGTTTTTGTGAAATAATTTTTCCCATGTAGAAGTGATTCATATTACATGTACCTCACAAATGCATTTATGAATAGACATATATACATGTGATACATACAGCATATGTGATATATGTGCACAATTGGGCTGATTAGACATTTTATTTTACTTAATATCACATCATAAGCATTTTGCCGTGCCTTTATATAAATAGCTTCATAAGCATCATCTTAAATAACTGCATATTTTCTGATACACGGCTTATGCTAGTTGCAATTTCTTACTATTTAAAGTGGGATTTTTTTTTTCGGTCTGAGTTTATGTATATCATGATGATAAAGTAAATAATTTATATTGGGATGCTTGCAAAGCTGGCATCCCATTTCGGAGTGCTGGTTCGAGCCCTGGCTGCTCCACTTTCAAGTCAGTAGCCTGCTGGCGTGCCTGGGAAAGCAAGCTAAGACGGCTCAAAGTACTTCGGGTCCTTGCCACCCATCTGGGAGATCTTCACGGAGTTTTCTGCTCGTAGCGTCGGCTGTTGGAGCCATTTGGAGAGTTTAAACAAGCGAATGGAAGCTCTCTTTCCCTCTTTCTCAAGCTGTCTTCCTCTAATTTTAAATAAAGACATAAGTGAAAAAAATCAGCAATGTTAATGCTGATGCAAAGTACTGGGTAACTCAGGGACCAAGGATAAGATCAGCTGACATCCCACGGATGCAGGCACGGATGTGAGGTTGGTATTCAGCCTGAGGCACAGCGGCAGGTAGAAACAGGAAAGCTAACGCCACTGGAGCCGCAGCTGGAGCCTCAGCGTCCATGCGACAGGGAACTCAACCACATTTCCCCCATGTAGCATCGGGGGCTGCAACAGGGATGCTCCCGGCTCCTGGCTCCACCGTGGTTGTTGCAGCCATCTGGGGAGGGAACCAGTGGGTAGAACACCATTCTCAATCTCTCTCTCTGTAACCCTGACTTTCAAATAAATAAAAAGCCAAAGCCAGGTACCAAATCGAGGCAGCAGAAGGTGGAACACAGTGTCCCAATGGCTTGATCGAGCACCAATTCCTATTTAACTCTTCTTGACAGCATCTGTCTCACAGTCACCGACTGTCCTATTTTGCATTCATGTTATCAAAACCTGGGAAGTATCTGTGCAGGCAGGATTTTATTTTATTTTTTTCCCCCAATGTACTTGGCAATTAGTTCCACTCTTTCCACGTCTTCCTTCTTGCCTTCTACTCTGCTTTGCTGAAGCACACCCTTGGGAAAACACAGCTGAAAGCAAACGGGCCGAGTCTCTGGGTGTCTGAAGTTATTCCTCTAACCTTTACTACAACTGATGCTTCTGACGGCAGAACGCCAACTTCAAAGCCAGTTTCCCTTACGCATCCCGAGGCGCTGCCCCGTTAGAAGTCTCACTCGCGGGAGGTCTCGCAGCAGTTTTAAGGGAGTGACTTGCATTTTCCTTCCAGAACATCTTAGCACTATCTCTGGATTGCTGACTTTGAAATAGTCCAACTTTTAAATTTCTAGATGTCCACTCACTTGGTGGACCATTTCATAACCAAGTTTTTCCTAGCTTCCTCTTTTCTTTCTGTTTTGTTGTTTGCTTATTTTCTTTCTCTTTGTAGCGCTCCAACAGAATTACAGGCGTGGCTTTCCAGTTCTCATCTCTAGCATATCCTCCCCCCTTTGAATTTTGCTTACGAAATCTGAAGGATATATTTTTTAAAGATTTATTATATCTTTATTGGAAAGACAGATATACAGAGGAGGAGAGGTAGACAGGAAGATCTTCCATCTAATGATTCACTCCCCAAGTGGCCGCAACAGCCAGAGCTGCGCTGACCTGAAGCCAGGAACCTGGAGCCTCTTCCAAGTCTCCCACACAGGTGCAGGGTCCCTAGGCTTTGGGCCGTCCTCCACTGCTTTCCCAGGCCACAGGCAGGGAGCTGGATGGGAAGTGGGGCTGCTGGGATATGAACTGGCACCCATATGGGATCCTGGCACGTTCAAATTGAAAATTTTATCCACTAGGCTACCACCAGGTCCTCTGGAGGATTTTTATAACTTAATGGGTTAGGATTTTAAGAAAATGTTTTAATTTTAATAATCAGTTTTTTTTCAATTCAGAAGAGAATTGTGTTTTCCGATTGTTCCTTAAGCGTGTTCTGTTTACTTTATGGAAACACCTGTTCTTTTTTTTTTTAAAGATTTATTTTTATTATTTTTTCATTGGAAAGGCGGATATACAGAGAGGAGAGACAGAGAGGAAGATCTTCCGTCCGATGATTCACTCCCCAAGTGAGCGCAACGGGCCGATACTATGCCGATCCGAAGCCAGGAGCCTCTTCCGGGTCTCCCACGCGGTGCAGGTTCCCAAAGCTTTGGGCCGTCCTCGACTGCTTTCCCAGGCCACAGGCAGGGAGCTGGAAGGGAAGCGGGGCTGCCGGGATTAGAACCGGCGCCCATATGGGATCCCGGGCGTGCAAGGCGAGGACCTTTAACCACTTGCGCCACCGCGCCGGGCCCGAAACACCTGTTCTTAAAACAGTCACTCGGGTTGTTCCGATTCTCCTTCCTGAGGACTGAAAGCCAAAACTCGCCGAACATCTCATGAAGGCATCGTAAGGCAACGCCACCTGCGAAAGGCCAGGCGGTGCATCAGCGTGACCAAAGCGAGCCAGGGGCCTCTTGCTACCCCAGAAAGCTCGTGCCAAGCCCAACCCAGCCTGCTCTCACGGCTCTTGAGTGTTGGCGAAAGTTCCACGGGAAGATTCTTGTGTAGACTACCTCAATAAATGGGGTTGGGAAGACTGGCTATCCAGGAGAGGGAATACAACCGGACCCTTTCCGTCACAATGTACAAAAATCAACTCCAAATAAAAGCTTAAACATAAGATCTGAAACTATAAAACTCCTGTGCGTGAAGCCCCATGACCTTGACCTGGGCAGTAATTTTTTGGGGGATGTGACCCCAAGGGCATAGACAACAAAAGCCAAAGTTGGCAAATGGAATTGCTTCGAACTTTAAAGCTGTTGCCCAGCAAAGGCTACGGGTGGGAAGTCGGCTACTAAAATGCGAAAACTTGTACACCATGCATCTGATAAGGGGCTAACAGCCAAAACGTTGAGACCTACCAAGCCACACGGCGACTACAGCCCGGGACAACGAACCGTACGCCTCCAAACCAACAACTGAATTCCAAATGTCTCGCCACAAAGCAGCGTAGGTGTGGAGATGGCCAGCCAACCAACCTGTCTCATCACGCCACGTAGCGTGCCCACGTTGCAACATCACGCCGCACTCCACCGACACACGCAACTATGTCCATCCACTACACTGATGTCAAAAGTTAAAAACCGTTTTCTGGGGCCCGGCGCGGTGGCGCAAGTGGTTAAGGTCCTCGCCTAGCACGCCCGGGATCCCATATGGGCGCCGGTTCTAATCCCGGCAGCCCCGCTTCCCTTCCAGCTCCCTGCCTGTGGCCTGGGAAAGCAGTCGAGGACGGCCCAAAGCTTTGGGAACCTGCACCCACGTGGGAGACCCGGAAGAGGCTCCTGGCTTCGGATCGGCATAGTATCGGCCCGTTGCGCTCACTTGGGGAGTGAATCATCGGACGGAAGATCTTCCTCTCTGTCTCTCCTCTCTGTATATCCGCCTTTCCAATCAAAAAATAATAAAAATAAATCTTTAAAAAAAAAAAAACGTTTTCCGGGAGCAGGCATCCCGCCTGGCAGCTGACAGGCCCGTGCTCCGCCTGGGAGCACTGTGGTCTCACGCTGGCTTCTTGCTCCTACAGATCCCGGGATGCAGCGGACAGCTCAATGCACAGCGTTCCTGACCTGAGCGGGAGACCCGGATGGAGTTCCTGGCTCCTGGCTTTGGCTCAAGACAGTCACTCGGTAACAGGACAGTGAGCAACAGGGAAGACACACTGGGTGTGTGTGTGTGTGTGTGTGTTTCCCACTGAGGCTCAATTCCCAGATGCTAATATGCACATCCTGGCACACACTGTAACGAAGCTTGCTTCACAACATGACAAACGGAACCTTGGGCCGTTCGGAAACTTCCCCTTAGGCCCCTACTCAGTGAGTGCCAGCAACGACAGTGCCAGTCAGGGTTCCACCTGCTAGCACTGGAAGTTCATTTTGCCTAGTCCAGAGCAACATGTAGAACATTCAGTTCTTAAAACATCACAATTGAAAAGCTTAAAATTGGGCCCAGAGCAGTAGCCTAGTGGCTAAAGCCCTTGCTTTGCATGTGCTGGGATCCCACATGGGCGCCGATTCTAATCCTGGAAGCCCTGCTTCCCATCCAGCTCCCTGCTTGTGGCCTGGAAAAGCAGTCAAGGGGCCGCCGGGATACAAACCGGCGCTCATATGGGATCCTAGTGCGTTCAAGGCAAGGACTTTATCCACTAGGCTACCGCGCTGGGCCCGGGACCCAACTTCTCGAGCCGTCACCTGCTGCCTCCCGGGCAGTATATCAGCAGGAAGCAGAGCTGGGACTCAGACGAGGCACTCCGACATGGCATCTGGGCATCTCAAATCTGTATTCTAACCACGATGCCAAACACCTGCCCCAGAACTTCCAATTTTTTTTCTTTTTTTTTTTTAAAGAACTTGGGGTTGCACTTTTGCAAAAACTCCATTTGCGAAAACCAAAACCAATACGCATTTGTAATAATACATTAGTACACAAGGATGGAGGCTGCTCCACGAGGACGTGGCCACCATCAGCGGACAGCTTCCCTCTGGAGCAGCAGGTGGCACAGTCCTTAAAGCGCAGCAGCCCAGCCAGGAGGAAGGGCCCATGGCACGGCCCACTCTGTTAGCCAGCCTGGGGGAAAAAGGACCCTTGGGAGAAGCCCTGGGGAGAAGCTGCTTGGGTGAGGAGAGCCAGGCCAGGGAGGACCTGTGGAGGGCGCAGTGCAGAAGCAAGAGAAGGAGCCTCCTCTGGCCCTGTAACAGGTACCACTGGGTACCTGTTCCCCACGAGGCCTTCTGTGATCTCAGCGCCCTCTGAGAGTGAGAGAGTGAGAGAGTGAGTGAGAGAGAGAGAGAGAGAGAGAGAGAGAGACACCACCCTCTCACCCCTCCAGGCCACTGTGCAAGCATAGCAAGGGCACGGCTAACACATCTCAGGGTCTTCTTAGCCACAGGGCCAGAACGCTCTGGTCCCACAGAGCCAGCTTCCCCCCTGACCTTGAGCACCCCCCAGCTCTGTGGCTGGCCCCCCTTTGTCAGGAGCGGCTGCGGCTTTGGCGGGCCGCCTTCATTTGTAAGAGCTGAGCGACCAGTTCCACCGCCTTACTTCTGCCTCCATTTCCCCACAGCGCTCGTCACCATCGAGCTGGTGTTGCGTGTCGCCTCCTTGAGTTCGTCTCCTGAAACCGCTACCTTGGGAAACTTAAGTGTTCAGGAAAGCGGGGGCTAATGAAGATCTTCTATCGTTTCTAATTATTTTGCAATACTGCATAGATTTTTTTTGGGGGGGAGGGTGCAACCGGGTGGGGAAAGGTGCAGGAAATATTTAATGAGCAAAATTTAGGCTAATTCCCAAGCATAACACAACCCCCAACCCTGACTGATCGCATGAGCTTAAAGACATGAGGCATGGGAGAATGGGTGTTTATACAGAAACACACGAGTGGGCATGTGAGTTGTTTAATAAATTTTTCATCAGAGTTGATTGTGACCACAAATGCCTCTTCCCAGCATCCACCTGTACTCATTTTGAGTGGCCAAGGAACAAATCGAGAACAGCGCCACCTGGTGGGAAGCCTTTGAGGACCACGACCAGTCTCACACACAGTTGCAGAAGGCTGCAGGTGTTGGGGCTGGGCTGGGGCTGGACCCTGGTGCAACTGATGATGGTGATGATGATTTTTTTTTTTTTTGAGACTTATTGTCTTGGACAGAGTGACAGAGATCTGCCACGTACTGGCTCCCTCACCAGGTAGCTGCCACGGTCAGGAGAGGCCAGCCTGCAGTCAGGCATGAGGCACCCCGCTTGGGGCAGCTAGCTGGGGTTCCACAATGGGATGCTGCTAGCAAAAGTGCTGGTTTCTCTCGCTGTCGCCAGGGTGCACGCTCCCATATGCCATCCTCCGAGACAGACACGGAAGGAGCTGCCAGTGGCTTTCCAATCCATAACACAGCATTCTCCAACCTAAGATGGCGTGTTGGATCCAGCCAGTCCCCAGGACTGGTCAGGGCTGGATGCGAATGCAGCCTGCCACTTTGCCCACAGACACTGATTCACACACTGTATGGAGAACTCACGGGCCACAAGCCCACACTGTCCAACACACACATGGGTGTGACACAAGTGTCCACGTGGCAGAAAGCCTGAGCGTCACCACCTTGCAACAGGTGATCGAGGGCCTCCCTGACTCTGCCTTCCGCTCTGTATCAGTTCTGGTGCGACAGTCAGAACAAACACATTGGCTTTCACCTTGCAGGTATCTGGGAGGAAAAGGCAGGATGGGATAGGAAAGGGAGAGAGAGAGAGAGAGAGAGAGAGAGAGAGAGAGAGAGAGAGAGAGAGAGAGAGAGAGAGAAAAGAGAAGAGAGAGGAGAGAGAGAGAGAGAGAAAAGAGAGAAGAGAGAGAGAGAAAGGACCAGGATCAACAAACGATAGGTCTCACAAATTCTAACTTGGCATGTCTTCAGATGCAAGAATTACTTTCCAAGGGAAAACACCCAGACTTTACAGCATTAACAACAAGAGGCGGCTTTAGGAGAGGAAGTGGGGGTGCTCTCCTCCCGCACCCAGCCCTGCCAGGTGCTGTAACTCAATCGTCCTCAATACCTGAGAAGGTGTGAGCTTCTCTGACTATCCCAGCCCGGGACCAGGAGCTCGCATTTCAGCCCCCGCCTGCCGTATCCTTGTCCCTTGCTGACACCTTTCTGCCTGCCTCCGCGAGACACAGAACACTGCTGTGAGAGGCTCTTCAAGAAGGGTGTGGTGAGCTGAAGCCCCCACGGGGCCCACTCTGGGAACCTCCAGGAGCAGCTGGGACAGGGGGCAGTTACGCGGAATTCAGGCTACCAAAATGCACCTGGTGCCAGGAGCTCGGGCAAAGCACTGTGGGAGCCCAGAGGTGGCTGGGCACCACCGCTTCCCCTGGTGAAGGGAAATGACTTCTTTGCACCGTTTCTGGGGTGCACGGAGGCCTGGCTGTCACTGTGTGCTTGGGGAATTTCTGCGGGTCTGGCTTTCTTTCTATTCTGAAAGACGCAAGCGCAGAATCAGTTCTGAGGGATTATTTAACTCAGCATTTTTTAAAAAAAGATTTATTCGTATTTGTTGGAAAGGCAGATTTACAGAGAGAGAAGGAGGGCAGAAAGATCTTCCACCCACTGGTTCACTCCCCAAGTGGCTGCAACAGCCACAGCTGAGCTGATTTGAAGCCAGAAGCCAGGAGTCTCCTCCAGGTCTCCCATGTGGGTACAGGGTTCCAAGGCTTTGGGCCGTCCTCGACGGCTTTGCCAGGCCACAAGCAGGGAGCTGGATGGGAAGTGGGGCTGCTGGACCAGTGCCCATATGGGATCCTGGTGCATGCAAGGCAAAGATTTGGAAACAGCCTTTGCGCTGGGCCCTGAGTAATTCTTTTAAAACCTTTTTTTTGTTTACTGCTTTTTAAAGATTTATTTCTTTGAAAGGTAGGGGGCAATACTGTATGCAGAGTGAGCTATTTTCATCTGATTTACTCCCCAAAACAGCTGCAACGGCCAGACCGAGGCCAGAGGGGAGCCAGGAGCCAGGAGCCCAGTGCCTGGGCTTTCCTGTTCTCCCAGGCATATCAAGCAGCTGGGACCGGAACAAGCAGGAGTGGAGCCCACTGTGCCACAATGTTGTCTCCGAACCCAGTGACTCTTCCTTTTAGCTAAACACTAGTATTTCATGGGAAACTTGAGATAGAACTGAGATTAGTCCCGTGAATTCAGAAGCAAAGAAACAAACCCAACTCTCAGGCGAGGCAAACACAAAGGACTACGCATTCGGAACCGAGAAATTCCGGCCCTCCACGCTATCTTTATGTGACACTAAAAGAAGTTCGAAGAATTGCATTGTCTTGGAATTCCAAGGTCTTGGCTAGCTGGCGGCAGAGCCTGGATGAAAAGCATGATCTTCGCTAATGTGCCCACTGAACCAGTGAAGGGGAACTCAGTGCCCACTAACTGGGCAGAGTCTGATGCTTCCAACGTATTCTCTCTTCCTCTCGGTTTCCTTCCAAATAGTGTTGTGGGATTCAGGCCCTTGAGAAAGTTCCAGAAGCACCGCCAGAGCAGGTTAAATTAAAAAAAAAAAAGTCCCTGAGTATCTTTGACCTTCTCTCTGTTTTATTAGCTCCCAGAAGAGCTTCTACTCACCCAGACCCAAGGAGTGGTCGCCGAAGGGCGGGCAGGTCCCAGGATGCCCAGAGGAAGCTCCCCTGCTCAGTGAAGCCACGGTCAAGGGTGTTGAGGGCAGGGGAGGTGAGAGCTGGCTGCTCGGCCCCTGCTATGGGGAAGGAGGGAAAGTGAAGTTAGGAGAGACTCCACACCCAAAGCGTTTCCTTACCCGTGAGTCTGTTCCTAACACTGACCCGGTCCCTTCTAAAGACTCGGCTGTTCTCACAGCTTCGTCACACGGGCAGCCCTGCATCGCCACGCGTCACTGTGGACATACGGACTGCATGCGCACGCCATGGACAGACCGAGACCCACTGCTGGACCTGTCCATCCCCATTCTTCACACTTCCTGGGAACAAAGTGTGGATGTGGGAGCACGTTCCACCTGGGAGCAAACCCCCTCCACAACAGGACTGGGAAGAGTTGTAAGAGAAATACACAAAAGCCAGACAGACTCACGATAGAGTAGAAATTAATCTTGCTCAATTCAATTTGTCTGTAGTCTTTTTTGAACACTACACTCATCATTTGCCTGTTCACAAAACAGGTAAGCAAGAGGCTAGGTTAGAAATAAACTGAACTATGCCCACCTGGTTGCTGCACTTCCTGCATCCTTGATGCATTTTTTTTTTTCTACTGTCCATCCACCCGCTTTCTGTTCATTCTAAAGCCAGGGTCTCCAGAATACATTAAAGCTCCTTTTAAAGGTACAAAGCATTTTGAATATGTGTACATTTTTTTTTGAGTGGGTCGGGGGGTGGTGGTGGTGGGGAGAGTGGAATCAAGAGACAAAGTCTGTAATATTCACCAGATTTTGAAAAAAGACCTGGGCTGGTCTTTTTCAAGCTGAGCCTTGGGCAAGCTAAGCCTCCTCCTGTGCTGCTGGAATCTCGCATGGACACCTGCTTGAGTCCCAGCTGCTCCACTTCCAATCCAGCTCGTAGGGATGGCCCAGGAGAGAGTGTAGGACGGCCCAAGGCCTTGTGCCCTTGCACCTGCATGGGAGACTTGGAAGAAGCTCCTGGCTCCCACTTTTGGTCACTGTGGCCATCTGGAGAGTAAACCAGTGGACGGAACGCTTTCTTTTTGCTTTTTCATGGAAAAGGCAGCACACACCTGAACTTCATAAATCACACTACCGTGGCTGTAATTACAAAGTCCCTCCAGCGTCCATCCTCTTCAGCTGCTGGCAAAGTACCTACAGAAGAGCTGCCCCAATACCAGGTGCCCTGAGTCAATTCTTTTGGGTATCACTGATAAATTAATGAGGAGCCTGTAATTCTGTATAGTTTCAGAGTAGTTAGGGAGAGAGAGAGGGCGAGACGCAGAAATGCTACGAACCAGAACTGGGGCTTCGGGTGTTACCTAATAGGTCACAAACCTTTCCAGCAGCTCTCGGCAAGGTTATCAGCCAGAACTGCACCCAGGAATTCTCGCCCCCCAAAGAATACTGCTAACACACGCCAGCTGACTTCTCTCTCTGCTGCCAAGCGGGATTCGCAATCTGCCCTACCCATTCTCAATAGGGCTTCCATCCCTATCTATCCTTGAAGACAAATTCCCCACCATCCACACTTGGGGGTCAGTCCCCACCGCCTCCCGCTAGTTGCCATTTTTGTTTACGAGCTTCTCCATAAACTTTATAAACAACTCCCGGATCCCCCGAGCGCTATGAGGCCACAGGTGCGTCAGGGCGCACCTGACTGCGGAGGCTCCAGAGGCCGGCGGACCCTGGCAGTTTTCCTACCTGGGTGGGCTTTTTTCCTCTCTCGCACAGCGGACTGGGGGTCCCGGCCCGAGGAGCGCGGAGCAGGTGCAGCGAGGCGGCGGGGGAGCAGCCGGCCCAGCAGCAATCACCCCGCCAAGGGGAGGCCAAAGCCAAGGGGCAGGGCGCACGAGGAGGGAACCGGGGAAGACGGCGCTGCCCGGGCAGGCGGAGGCCACCGTGCCCACAACCACAACCCGGCGCAGAGGGCGCATGCACGGTGCCCGCCTGGCGCTCCCCTCGTGGTCCACGGGACGGACTCCCAGACACGAGACACGAAATCCCGGGCAGCCAGCAGGCCGGCCCGCGCTGCCCTTCCCCAGCGCCCCGACCCCGCGGCCGCCCGTGCGCACTCACCGGCCCGCGCTGCCCGGGCGGAGCCGCCGCGCCTGGACGCCGTGCGCTCGGTCCGCGCCGCTCTCGGTCGGAGGAGCCCGCACCTGGCCAAGGGCACGGCCACGCCCCCGAGCAGGCCACGCCCCTCCCGGCCACGCCCCTCCCGGCCCCGTCGCCACGCCCCTCGCCAAGCAACCCGAGCGCCGGGCCGCCGGACGGGCCACGCCCCCGAGCAGGCCACGCCCCTCGGCGCATGGCCACGCCCAGACCCGGCCACGCCCCTCCTGGCCCTCCAGCGCCTGGCCACGCCCCATCGCCAAGGAACCCGAGCGCCGGGCCACGCCCCCGAGCACGGCCACGCCCCTCAGCGCCTGGCTTCGCTCCGCCCTTTCTCGCTGCACCGGGCTTGGCCACGCCCCTTCTCGTCTCACCTCACCCTATCTTTCCTATGCTAGTCCCGCCCCTCCCACCTGTCCTTCATGACCCCGTCCCTCCCACTTGTCCTCTCTAACCCCGCCCCTCCCGCCTGTCCTAGCCCCGCCCCCACCGTCCCGGCCCCGCCCCTCCACCTGCGGGCTGCTCCCTTACCTGGGGTCGAGCACACACCTGAGCTGTCTAGGTGCTTGGCATGAGCGAGGCTCGGGCGTCCCGGTCGCCCAGGAATTCCTCGAGTTGGTCTTCGTGCAGCTCAGACTCCGCCGCCCCTCTCCCCAACACAACCGACCGTTCAAGTGGAAAATGATTTTTTTTTTTAAATTGGAAAGGCATAGGCACAGAGAGAAAAATCCTCCGTCTCGAGGATTCACTCCCCAAGCAGCCACAATGTCCAGAGCTGAGCCGATCCCAAGCCAGGAGCCCGGAGCCCCTTCTGGGTCCCCCATATGGGCGCAGGGTCCCAAGGTTATCCTCTACTGCTTTCCCAGGCCACAAGCAGGGAGCCGGGCATCAGAGCACTTGGCGCTCCAGAGAGTGGAGCAGCTCAGAAAATGTGCTTTTCTTTACGCTTCTGACCAAATCCTAACAAATGAGTACAGAGGAGGAGCTGGCTCCTTCTGGTTTCCTTCATATCCCCTTTGATTTTCTCATTTTATGAGATTATTTTGTCACCCATGTCCTGCTGTAGCTGCATGCATTTTTTAAAAATTTATTTTTTACTGGAAATGAGGATTTGCAGAGAAAACAAGGAGAGAAAGAGAATGTTCCGTTTGTTGATTCACTCTGCAAGTGGCCACAATGGCTGGAGCTGAGACAATCTGAAACCAGGAGCCAGGAACTTCCTCCAGGTCTCCCACGTGGGTGCAGGGTCCCAAGGCTTTGGGCCGTCCTTGACTGCTTTCCCAGGCCACAGGCAGGGAGCTGGATGGGAAGTGGAGTTGCCGGGATTAGAACCAGTGCCCATACGGGATCCTGGCGCATTCAAGGCGAGGACTTTAGCCACTAGGGCACCGCACTGGGCCCACCGTTTCATTCTTTAAAGTTTCCCAAATAATGTATCCTAGTGTGGAAACAGCCATTTAAAGGATGTTTATCAATATACCTATTTTGTGTAGTGATGCGCTAATAATTGGAGTTGTAAATTGCTCATCGGTGTGATTATGGGTTAATATCTTCCTGTTCCGTTAAGTTATGGATTTCCTTAGGGAAGACACTATATTTTCTTTTGTTGTTCACCTTTGTATTCCTAGTGTCTCCCCAGTCTTAGGACACGGTATCTCTTTCCTTTTATTTATTATTTGGTTATTTATTTAATGACACAGGCCCCGGGATTTTCCCTCTCCGTTCCCCAAATCCCAACCGCACACGGATTTCCCCTCTATTATTACAATTAATATAGTCCTTCAAAAACAACTGTACAAGTCCATCCTTCTGCTACTTACATGTATCCTGACACTGTGGGTACGGACAGTGGCAGAGTCCAGCATCCTCGTGTCGAAAGAGCTAACAGTTTCACTGGAAGTCCATCTTTGATTTGGGAGTAGTGACGCATACTGCCTTGTATCCTTACCTCGCGATATGACAGTCTCTATTACACGGTTCCTCTAGATGCGTATTGCTCATCCATGCTTATCTGTATTATCTGTTCATCTTGCATTTTGCATGAAGGTTTCCTTATGTCAGAGAGAACACGATACTTTTCCTTTTGGGATTGATTTCTTTCACTGAGCGTCTCCAGTTGGGACAATTTTGTTTCAAGTGGTAGAATGTCGTTCTTTTTAATGGCTAAGTAGTATTCCATAGAGTAGCTATATCATAGTTTCTAATCCTCTTTTGATGGGCATCTGGGTTGTTTCTACGGTTTTGTTATTGTAGATTGTGCTGCTGTAAATATAGGATTATAGGTCACTTTCTCCTATGCAGATTTCATTTCCTTTGCTTATGTTCCCACACGTGGGTTAGCTGGGTCATATGCTAGATTAATTTTCAGTTCTCTTAGCTCTCTCCATACTGACTTCCATAGTGGTGGTACAAGCCTGCACTCCCACCACCAGTGAGGGAAGGTACCTTTCTCCCCATATCCATGCCAGTAGGTAGAGCTCTGAATGTAGGCCGATCTCACTAGAGTTAGATACAACCTCAATGTGGTTTTTATTTGTATTTCCCTGACAGCTGGAGAGCCTGAGCATTTTTTAAATACAGGAAATATTATCTCTTAACTCATCTTTCTGCATGCACATTTCTGAATGCTATCAGTAGAAAATAGCTCTATTGGGGCAGGTAGTGCAGCCCAGTTTCCCTTTGCAACACCAACCAGCATTCCCTGTCAGAAGGGCTGGGTCAAGTCCTGGCTCCCGGCCACCCACACGGGACACCCAGATGGAGTTCCTGGCTTCTGCGTGGTGTAGCTCTGGCTGTTGTGTGGTCATTTGTGGGACTGAACCAGTGGATAGAAGATCTCTTTGTCATCTTGAAGGTAAAACTGACAGCGTAGTATCATAATTGCTATTACTGACGATTAAACACAAATGAGGTATCTGTGTCTGACATTTTCTTTTCCCCAGCTGACCAGGCTTGTGACATAAAACCCAATTAAAAATGAAGACGAGTGAATCTCAAATGGCTTTTGGACATGAATTTTATTTAAGCATGGGTTTTTTTTTTTTTTTTTTTTTGCTTGGTTCACCCTAGGGTGTAACCTTTCTGTTACGCTAACACAGAATTCAGGGCTACGGGGCCATTGTCATGTTGCTGGTGTTGGTACAACGTCCTCAGAAGGTATGAACATGACCCACAGGGGAACAATCCATGAAAACACGATGAGCAAACATCCACTGCTTTACAAGTCACTCTGTTACCACGGACACGAAACGGCAGTTACTGTCAGTAGATCAGCCACGGAATACTTTACGATCTTGAGTGGAGGACACGGGCTCTTCTTTGTGGGAGGAAAGGGGGTCTCCATCCACCGTCACGGAGGAGGAACTATGTCAAGAGCAAGCATTTTTCTTATCCACAAAACAACGCTAAGCCAACATCCATGTTAAGGAGTATATTAAAGGCGATACAGTGTCCTGATGGCCATCTTCCTGAAGAGACCTCCCCTTGGGCTTTGTGCAGAATCTAAGCAGATCAAAATCCAGCAGCAAGATATCGCAACATAGCAAGTCGCAGGTTACACCGTAGGATAGCATACATAAAGGACAAACAATGATAATTTAATCATATGAAACATGATACAGAGCAGAAATACAGTCCACTTAAATAGCTTTGTGACCAAGAATGTTAAATACTGTGCTAAATGCCACTTTCAAAACAAACAAACAAAAAATTCTCTTAAAAAATTTTTTTTGTGCTTAAACTTTTTTTTTTCCTGTTAAACTATTTCTTATTCTCAAAACTGCCACTGTAAGTGATATTACAACAGATCACGATTTTCCACGGACACAATCAACATGAAGACATGTACTGATGAGCAAATAAGTCACTTGTTGTTAGTTCACAGTGCGGGAAAGTGGTGGACACTTGTTCCAGAGAAGGGGTGTCGGTGAGTTTGTCACAGACGTTTCCTGATATCAGATGCAGTGAGGGGTTTCGGAGGATGGAAAGCAACACGTCACATGTTGGAAGGGAAAAAAAAATAGACTTTTTTGATTCTTCACGGGTATCGTCTAAGTGACCTTCGTCTTCTGTTGTAGAAGTGCCTGAGCCCGTGTTGGCGTGAAAAATTCATCATGTAATTTTGTTTGCGAGTGCTGTTAAAATCAAGAGGGAGACAGGCGGGGGGGGGGGGGAGGAAGAGAGGACAGCGATGTAAGTCCCATCAGTGAATGACCCTTCCTAAGTCCCGAGGGACCCTGACACGCAGGTGCTAATTCACGTGGTCAGAGGGTCAGAGTGACACGGGTTCCAGCATCAGACCCCCAAGGGCCCACTCCTGGATTCACTTCCTGTCTTGGGAGTGAGCTCTCGGCCACAAAAGATAGCCAGAATCTCTTGCCTAAAACCCTTCCTTATTTTTAATTTAATTCTTGGGCTTGTTCTGAAGACATCTAGTTGGATGGATTTCATTGGAGCAAGTATTTGCTCTACCTATGAATCTTTAACAAGCAAGAAAGACCCACCCCCCCTTTTTTTTTTCAAAAAGCAAATATTCCCATCCAAAGCTCAAAAAAAAAAAAAACCTTCCTGTGTATGAATCAGCTTGACCTTCCTGATGTAGAGAGTCTTGGGTTGAGAGCGTGAGAATGTGAGATCTTCTGATTGCTGAGTTCCACTGCCTTGACAAACACTAAGCAGCCGGGATTAGGCTCTTCAAACGAGGCCTCATGAAAGGGACATTCTATAGAAGACTCCCTAAAATGCTAATAAATGGCTAACGGTGTGTGTGTATGTATTCCCTCATGCATGTACACGCATGTCACATGTGAAGTAGATAAGAAAAAATACTGCGAATAGATTTCGGGAACTCACGGGAGACTGCCTGAGACCGGTAGCATTTTGGAATGGCAAATACAACTGGATAAGGGGCACGATCCAGCAAGTCCCTGAGAAGAGTCATCCCCCTCACGCCCTAACTGTGCGACATCCGTGTTTCTGGCATGCCTGGCCTGAACGCCCGCCCTCCCTGGTTTCATGGAAACACAGAATATACGGAAATGCGAGGTAATGTCATGTCACGTGATCACGCCATCAAGGGACAGATGATAGGAACTTGACTCAGGGGACGGGAGAGAGAGGATTCTTTTGCCCTGGACAGCCCCATCTTCTGGGTTACCAGTCATCCGTACGGAGAGGCAAGGTGTGGATTTTTGCTGCTTTTTGAAGTTTGTTATTCTAGGTATCAAACGGAGGCAGCAAATACTAACACTTGTGAATAATGGAAAACTGAAACATGAGCACTTGCTAGGTGTTTGCGCATGAGTAATGAAAGCTTATTTTAATCATAGCCCCCTGAAGACATAGAGGAGAAAGGAAAAAAAAAAAACCACCAAAATGCCAGGTGTGTTTAGATAGTTTTACTATTCTTTCTACTCAGTTTCCTCTCGTGACAGTATGACTTCAGTGGATCAGTTTGGACGTCATAGTTTGAAGGATGGAACCGATCGACCTGGTGTTTATGAGCTGCTTTAGGCTCTAACAGTTGCCTATGATAAGCTGAGTTACCAAACGGAACGATGCTCTAATGTATCTAAGCAATCAAGTGCTGGGAGAAATGGCCCAGTGACTTTTTCATCCGCAAGATTTGGGGGCTGACCCTTCCTATCTTCCAGCCAGTAAGTCGGGTCTCCTTGCAGCCCCTCCCCGAATGTTCACACGGGCTTCCTTGTCTCAGTTCTCTCTCTTTACGAAAAAAAATTCGATTGAAAAAGAAGCAATGAAACACCAAGAAAGCGTAACTGAAGGCATCCGTATGTGCGTGTGTGTGCGTGTGTGTGTGTGTGTGTGTGTGTGTGTGGTGTCTTCCTAGGCAATTGACTCTGCACCTCCTTTTCAGTAGCTTTCCTCAAATGCTGGCTGCATTTTGCCCAAAAATCCCATTATTATGCACTTGTCTACGGAGAACTTCTAAGCCCGCCTGAGTAGGTTGTTTCGAGTCTTGTCCATGTCTGACCCTACCCTGCTCCCCAGGCCCTTCCTTCCACTTCAGTGCGGTGCTTGCAGCTCTAACGAGACTGGCTTCCAGTCTTTGCTCCCGGCCTCACCAGTTAATTCTTGACGTCACCACTTCCTACATTTCTGCTTGTTGTGCAGCTATTATACTTTTGAGAACGTTTAGCTCCTCTGGAAGCCTCTCTCTCTCTCCCTTCCTCTCTCTCTTTTATCTTCCTCTCTCTCTGTTTTGTTCCTTTCCTGCTCTGGATGGTGTTTATCTGTGTTCCTAGCTTACAGCCCCATGACTAAGCTTCCAGTTGGCAGCAGGGCCTTGCGTGACCTTCCCCCCCCACCACACACCACAACACTGGGCCTCCTGCTTGACCCGCTGGCGGCCAAGGCTTGTTTGGTGACTTACTGATCGGATTCCTGGTGTAAATCATGGCTCTTTAACTATAAGGAATAACTGCAAAGTTAAAGCCACAAAATTGATTCTCCTGAAAACACGTTGAAAGATATAAGGCACTCAAAGAGGATTGAAAATAAATCTTCTGCATTATAAAAAGACAACACTCGGTATATTTAGTTATCTCAATACAAACTAGGTTAACAAGGAAGTTACCCCAACAAATGGGAACTAAAGAATGTCTCAATGGAACCAAAGTTCATTTGCAAGTTTTAGCGATTTTAAAGCAACTTCAATATGTACTTATTCTTGCACCGGTTCGGAAACTCCCATCTCGAGGTGGGAGAAGAGCAGGTGCAGCAGCTTTGCAGATCTTATCATCGTGTAAACTCTTCCACAGTGGAAGCTTATCACTAAACTGGAGCACAGTTTCATTCACTAAATACTGCTTACTTTGGAGCAAATTTATGTTTCAGGATCACAGCTTTGAACCCCAAGAATGTTGAAAAGAACATGGTAATGCATTTCATTCTATTGCCTAGAGTTTAGTCATATTCAATATTGCACATTAAACATACTTTCAAAGCATCCTTGCGACTAACGTGAAATATAAATTTCTCTGAAGTGGGGTAGGTTAAAATCCAGTGGAGCGAACTTCTCTAGTTCAGAAACTGTTCAAAGTTAATACTCTAAGTGGTTGCCTTTCTCTCAGTTTACTAAACTGACATGGTTACTGAAAGGCCATTGTACTTCAAAAATGTCTTACCATTGTAGACTTTGGGAGAATTCTAAACAAATTTAAATATTACACATTAAAAAAAACATTACACATTTGCTTTTTTCTGGTTGGTGCAGCTTTTCTGCAGGCCTGTTTATGGTGCATGAAGACGCACAACCCTTTCTGATGTCTACAAACATTATACACGTTATAAGAGATACAGGGAGCTTTTAAGACTTATTTCTCCACTCCAAACTACAGGGGAAAGTGCTTTTTTTTTTTTTTTTTTTAAGATTGCAAGTTCAATGAGAGCAGATAGTCTTTTATCCATCCCCGACATTCATTGTTTGTGCTCCCTGGTGCATCAATTTGCTTTGCCTACAGATAGAACTAAATCTATTAAAAATCTGCCATTTGAGCAAGCCAGGAGAATAAACATCCATGGCTTCTTAAAAATGGTGATTTGAATTTTTATTACCAACGAGGAGAGCTTAGGGACTTAGATAACCCAGGGAATTATAAGTTCTTCCCTGTTTCTGCATAGGAAATATGGATACAGCAAGGTCTTTTGAACCGCTATTTTTCACTGCAGCCACAGTCCTAGCTTATTTATGATTGAGATCAAAATTCATGTGATTTGTAGCAGATCCTAAAGGAAAGCGGAGAGATGGCAAACGGAGAGAAGTCATTTGAACTCATAGAAACTCACGCACTTTAACTGACCAGCTATCCATTTGTGCCGTCAAGCCTTAGGGCACCAGACATTATGATTTCTGTGGATGAAGAAATCAGAATATAGAGACCTGTGAGCCTTCTCTTTCAGAGAAAACACGGCAGGTGGAAGATGGGGGACGCTGCCGTACAAACAAATCCCTGACGCTTGGCGACATAAAAGCAGCTGACCTCTGACTCTGCAGCCCTTACATTTTCAGCTAGGTTTCCTGGAAAGAAAGGCAGGCACAGATACCTCCCACCCACTAAAGATCGCACATCTCCTTTCTCTGCCACATGGAGGTGGGGACCCTGTCTGATGATGTGTCCCCCAGGGGTGGGAGAGACTAAATGTAAAACTCTAGCACCCCAGGGAGATGTCTTCACAAAGTTTACCTTCTCCTCCTCTTGGAAAGGCCTTGAGTGCTACGGGTTGACACTGACATTAACTCTCCTCTCCCAATGTCTTTGACATTAGTTTAGAATTAGTAAATTCAACAGCTTTGTGCCTCTCCGGCACAACAGGTCTCTCGCAAAGCACAGCCTTTCATCAGAGTTCCTTGATCTTTTGCGCACATGTCTAGTTTTGCTTTCCTAACTCATAACCCTGGGATCACTCTGAGATTCGAAGGACAGAGGAAGACCTGAGTGGTACCTGTCCCCCATTAGGGGAACGCCGATGAGCACCCTGGCTTCTGCTGCCACGCCCAGTGCGGGGTACAGGAGATCTACCTCAACTTGGCTAACCTTGAATCTCCACGAGTACCGGTGTTAATGATTCCCCATATATCCCGGTACTATTGGGTTCCCATCGATACATTTTTCAGTTGCAAAAAGCTCTTGTACAAAACTTCTCAGTGAGCTGGGGTGACACGGATGAAACTATTAGCAAACAGTTCCCGGGATGGAAGGACGACTTACCTCACTCTAGTGGAAAACCAATGTCAGCAAATAATGAAATATAACACAAGTTAAAAAATGCCTTTCAATGCATGCAGCACTCTGATTAGTCATAAAAGTCTGATCAGGTTTAGACGCAATATAGGATTTTTCATCTCTTTTGAAAATAAAAATTAAAGAAGTTACTTCTTATTTTTCCGCACCCATTAGATACATATGTTTAACTTTTCTTATGTAATGCAACATGCAATATTTGCTCATAACCATATGTCAAGGTACATGTAGCCATAATTCTACATTTGGCATAAATGTTGCACAGAAAGTATAAAATTACTAGCTAGTAGTTGATAACTACTACTGATTTTATTATTTGATATTTCAATTATTTATGCTTTAGGAAATATTAATTCTCCATTATAAGAAAGCACAGGCTTTATAAAATACAGAAGTCTTCTCCATGAGCTAACAGAGTCAAATTTAGTAAAGATTAGATATGCTTTGCAACAAATGTAATCGGCTCATCTCCATAAATCATTTGTGCCAAAAAAGTGACAGTATTTTGATAATGAAGAGCATGAGGGGATGGTCGCGATGGAACTCATTAAAATCTGATAAATGCACTTACGACCATAGTTAGCAACAAACCGCTTCTCAGTCCTCGGTCAGTGTGCTCATAATTCACTTTTTAAAGAATCCATTCGCAAACACTAACTTTTTACTGAGAGATTCGCTTTCAAGGGACACATGCAAAAATCAGCCCATTTTGTATACACGCGACAGGGTGTGACTGAGACACGTACGCGGGAGATGCGATGCGTGAATGAGACGCGGAGTCGGGTGAGGCCGGTTCTTAGCAGAGAAGCGCGGGTGCCCAGCAGAGAAAAGCTGAAGGCCCCGGATTCTCTTTGCATCCTAAGAAAGGCCCACCAGCATGGATCTTGTGAGGGATCTGCCCAAATGTATTCACAAACGTGGACGGGAAAATAGCTACTCTGAGCTAGAATGAGGGTTTTCCGTAAGCTAGTGAGGCTGGGAGAATTGGCTGTCAGTTCGGCTCATCCGTTACAAAGTAGATTAGCCGAGGGGGTGCTAACCGCCAGCGAGTGCTTTTCTTGGGCAGGTTTGGCTGGGAAAAATACGAGAGCAAGGGGAGATTATACTCTCACCCAGGGGAGGGACAGGACTAGCCCCGTGACATGCTCCAAGGGTGGTTTTTAAGCTTTCCGGCGTGCGGCCTTTCTATACATCCATATTTATGAAGCTGAAATCCTTCCGCATGTGGTAGCTTAGATCGGAACTATTAGATTAAAAACACGTTACGTGTCTTCTTCAGTTGGGATGCACTCCTCAAACATGGAAACGTTTTCGAAAGTGCTAGATTCCTATTTGTCAAGCTCTTACGGGCAGTACAGAGGTTAAACCCGGTGTAAGGTACCATGCGTAACCAGTTTTCTTTCTTTTTTCCTAGGGGTTTTTAGCATGTGTTCTTGCTACACATGCACAAAAGTAAAACTACAGTAACAGAGCTAGATCGAGGCCGGTCCTCACGGAGGAAGGAAAACAATTCATACATGATACGCATGTCCCAACCATCAGTTGCAAAAACATATTCATGTGACTCTTGGCATTGCTCAAGTCCAGACTGTCTCCCTCGAGTGTCTCCGTCTGCTCTTGCACTTGAGGGACCACCATAGCTACTTCATTTGATTGGATGTTCTGATATAAAAATGTAGCTGAAAATTAGTCCCATGAATAGGACTCTATGGGAATACCCTATCTCTAAACCTATGAACTACCCTGTAGGGCAAAGTTATAATTCGTAATATTTTGTCAATCACGCCATAATGCCGCCGGGCTTCTTTGTGCCCCCTATAGAGGGAAGGCGCTACAAATTATATCTTGTTTTTCTGACTTTCTGGGAAATTTTTCTTTAGCCTAAGCTTATCAAATGAATGAGTTAATTATTTTAGAGCCATCAAAATGCACATCGACTAATGAATGCCTTAAAATCTTTTGTGATTCTTATGGGAAAGAGGGGGCTTTACTCAAACGTGGCACAGAAACGTGCCACAGAAACAGAGTAAAACATCAAAAACACTGTGCGAAAAACGAATTCCTTGCTATTTTTAAAGAACTCATCCACTGAGCTCGGTTTTGTGAAGTATCTTTTTCCTTTCAACTAGGAAGGGAAATCAATGAACTCCTACACCTTCCACAAATAAGTGAAATGCCATTTAAGACACAGCATTTGCTTTTTAAAATTACATGTAAATGTGCATAAAAATACATAAGGGGTTTCAAGGAGCTTGCAGAAAAATGGAGCTAAGTGATATGCAGATTTTTCACGAACATTTTGAAGTCCCTTGTATACGGTGATTGATGTGTAAAGATATAATTTCTAAATCGTTCACTGAAAGAAGACTCGGGATACGATTTCAGTCATACAACCCTAGGCAGGTGTAATGATGAAAAACGTTCAGTGTCCTGAGAATTCAAGGTAAGTATAGAGGTGGAAGGCAGAAGGCGCCTGGGAAGTAATACATTCCTCCAAGGATCAAAGTTCTGGCCACTGAACAAAAATAAAATCCTTCTGTCTACTCAATATTAGCCATCTTTTGAGGAGTGACTGTTTGAAAGTTTCATGGGACTTGGTCATGCTTTGTCATGGGAACAGGAAGCCCCATTCATACAAACTATCTTGTCAGGAGACTCAAAGTGGTGTTTAGTTTCTGATGCAGGTCCATTGAAATGACCCACTGGGCTGGATCCTGGGATCCGGAGCCATCCACCAGCACTTTCAGAAGTTCCCCAAGTCATTCTGATGCTCAGCCAGACATTGAGAAGCACAGCTCTGAAAGGGATGTGGCTATAGGGTTGGTGTTTGGCTTCTGCAACGTCTTCTACCACCTTCCTACATGGATTTGCCTGTTAGAGCCCAAGTTGTTCTATGCTCCTGGAGAGAATGCAATCTGAGGAAATTGGTATTTTCGACAGAACCATCAGCCTCATATTTCAATCAAGCGAGTCTGGACTGTTCCTTTCACTTTCAACTTTGGCTTGGGGAGGCAGAGCCCAGCAAGTCGTCCAAAAGCAGCAGAGCGCACAGTGGGGGCTTGTGTGGGACCAGGTTGCTCTTGAACTTGGGGATTGATATGGATGCCATGCAAGCAGGTGCCTCAGTGAGAACTAAGACGAGGGCTAGCTCAAGACGGGAAGAATCAGCTCATGGCCATGATTGGAAAAAAAAAAAAACAAAAAAACAAAACAGAACAAAACAAAACAAAACAAAAAAACCCAAAACAAAGCTGGTAGTTTTCCTACCAATTCATCACTTCAATTTGCTTTCAAAAATGACTGAAATCAGCCACAAGACTGATTTCGCTTGGGTTTTGGTAAACAAAATGAACAGTAGAACCTAGCTACCGAGAAGATTCGCCTCTCCTTGCCAACCACTTGGAGCCATCAGTCCGAACCCGTCGAGACATAAGCATTCCAGTTCTACAGGAACTAGATTGTTAGAGAAAAAGCAAGTCATCTCTCTGTGAGGGAACAGTTAACCCGGCCAGCTGAGAGTGGTGACTGCCTTATGGCATCACATGGGAGGGCAGGGGAGCACCTCTCCTTTGTTAAGTGCTGGGAAGCTGGGTAAGGGGACTCTGAGACCACAGACTCTTCCCTCCCCGCCCAGTTGCAACCATACCATTAAGGCAGGATGCCACTGGCACCTGCGGCTAAGATGGGTGTTTGTAGTGGGGCCCAGTGGCCCAGTACCTGAGTCAGTACACATTCTTTCTCCTTGAGGACATCATTCCATTGTTACAAGGCACTCCAGATCTGGCACAACACTTGGTCTCTCATTTACCTGGATACCTCTGCTCTAGCCAGTTGGTGTTCATCCTTACACAAATGTTCTATTTCCTAAGGTCCATGACATTGGTCTCATTGGTTTTCGGTCCCCATTGGTTGGGCTACAGCTAGAAGTGGCAGAAGAGGGTAAGCCAGAGTGGTCCTGCCAGGACTTCTCCTCAGGAACAGCTCGCTCTGCATTAAGGAGCCTGCCAGATCAGAGACCCCCATCCCCCACCCAACCCCTTCCGAATGGACACGGGATGGCGTGTATCAGATACTCACAGGACGACCTCCACGTGGTCCAAAGCCCACTGGTCATGACCTGTTCCATTGTGGCGTGGTTGCCACCAGCGCAACAAAACTCCTTTCACTCGTGCCTCCCTGGGTTACAGGACACAAGGAAAAAGAGGTTAAAGAGTGGGAAGTTGAATTTTTCTGGCATGTGACTTGTAGACATCAAATATCATCCTAGGCTAATCCAAGTTACTGAGACTCTGGCCATGGCATTCAGATTCATGTAGGTCCTCGCACCTCCTAAGCAGCACTGACTTTTATGGGCCACTCATGGACTTGCAATACTTTTCCATCCCTTCCCTTCCTCCAGGAGTTCCTGGAAGAGCCATACCTTTGGTCAGCAAGCACGAAGGACTTTCTGAGTGACGGTACAGTACTAGAGAGTGGCTACTCAGTGCAGATCCAAACGGACCCAGCTCTCACCCCTTAGTTCAATATCCAACTAACAGTCAGCAGAGACCTAAAAAACACTTTGCTTCTTTCCAAAGGACCAGAGATACTGGTTAAAGGGAAGGCAATGTGCAGAAAGTGCCTTGGCATTCTATTGTTCCCCATTGCCTCTTGTCCGTAAGGGCTCCTGGCTTTCATTGCTGCCTCTTTTCCTGACAGAAATCAGATCTGGAGCCTGGGGGCCAGGCTGGGTTTCGCCACCATCAAGTCCACCTTGCATCCTCCTCCTGCTGTGTGATTGCTAGGGCCTGAGCCTCAGCCTTTGCGTTGGCAGGTACTCACAGGGGCACGTTGTAAGACACTCGCTGGGCTTGCGTGAAGTCCTTTGGCTGGTGCTGGGCGATGACGTGCCAGGTGATGCCATTGTTGACGCTGTACTGCAGCAGCACAGCCTTGTCCACAGCGTGGGGGCTGCTCAGGTCACTGTTGCAGCTGTCCGTCTGCGACGTGCTCCCAATTTGTAACACGAACATGATCTTACTGGAAGACACGGAGGGAATCATCTTCAGACACAAGCCAGGACGTATGTGAGGGGTTCTGCCTTCTTGTTCCTTGAGTTTATCATCTCCAAGTTCATCATAGAGTGAAATGAGTAACACCATTTGTCTTTCCCACTACACATGCAAAGAACAACATCTAATGCCTGGCTCTCTAGACTCGGGAAACAATTCTGCTTTGCAAGGGTATGCCCTCTTTCCACCACGTTGGAAATCTTGCCTCCAAACACCATCTAGTCTTCGACAGGGAGCCTGGCGGCCAAGTGGGTTGCTGAAGACACAGAGAGGACAACTACAGAATTTGTGCTATTTTTTTTTTCAAAGAGCTCCAAGCAGAATAGCAATCGCGGCAGGAGAATTTGTCCCATCTACTCGAGAAGAAGTAGCTTGCCAATGAGAGTGGAGGAAAAGTGACTTGGACTGACTTGGAGCCTATAGGCTCATCTGTCCATGGGGCCTTCTGGCGTGTCACGGCATCCTTGATCTCAGGGGACACAGCTTGTAGGAAATGTGTCCTTCTAGGAGCTTTCCTGGGATCAAGTGTGGCCCCATTTGAGAGCGGGTGGTGAAAGAGTCAGACTTAAAACTGAAATATACAGAAACTAATTTAAAATGAAGTCGCTGGTACAACATGGTAGGCAACTGCTAACTTAGGTCCTAACAGCAGCTGTCCGTGGTGCCAGGCTGCCTCTGGATTGAGCATATCATTTGTACGGGTAGATACAACTTTTAGTATCTCCTTGGTTTTCATACAGGGATTAGCTTTACTGCATTTTTATCGCTTTTCATATTAAGAGTCCCAAATTTCTGCCTCTGTTGATACATTACTACTTTTTTTTTTTAAACTGACACGCTTCAAGTAAATATTATCTTCTCATTAACCAGACGTCTCCTTCTCAGGTACCCTCCCAGCTTCTGAACACTTCTCCATAGTAAGGGAATATTTTCTTTTTCATGATATGGTTCTATAGGCAGACACCATAGAACCCCTTCCACTGGGCTTGTGAACAGGTCCACATTTGGACATAGCACTGGGGTTTGTTTACCTGGCACGGGTGAGATCTAGAGGTTTGGTCGCAGCTTGCCTAACTTGACAGCCATTAAAATACAGCGAGTCCCCATGGGCGTAGGGTGCCAGCTGTCCGCAGCCACTTCCTATGGAGCCGCCCTGGATGGTTTCCCAGTTGGCCTCTGTGACTCTTGCTGACTCGAAGTTATCTTTAATGGAGCTGGGAAGGTCGTGAGTGAACACAGAGCAGTCGTCACCTGCAGGGAAAGGAAGAATCGTGGAAATGACCTGGGACAAGCAGAATGACCAAGGAGGAAGAGCAGGTGTTCAACCTCAGATCTGAACCAATGTCCTTACTCGAAGAATGGCAAAACACCAAGTAGGTCTATGCCCTCAGAAATTACTATTTCTTTTTTGTTTTAGCAATTATTGGTTGACGTTGTTGACAAGATTCATTATCTCTGATTCAATGTTTACTAAAATATGTATGAACTAACCTACCCAAATGCTAGTATAAATTCATTATTTCAATTTCACAGCATTTGGCCAAATCTTTTGGTTTACCAGTGAGGGGTTCTGATGGGGAGCTGTCCCTGTGGCAGGAGAGGGCAACTGAATTTCTTTTCCCTGAGCACGATTCTGTAGCAGACACAAGTCATCTCTGTTCTTTTCCTATCTCAGGACTTGCGGATTCTGTAGTCTGTAGAGAGGTCCTTACTGTTGGACCTCAGAGCCAAGCAGATATATGTAGCACTTCTTTTTTTCAATTTCTAACTTTCTTTTTAATACTGTTTATATAATTGAGAGGGATGCATACCCTTGTGGGTCTCTGATTAGGGTGGGGAGGGTCGGGTATGGACAAAAGTGGATGGGACAACCGTTTCAATTTTTTTTTTCTCCTGTGTCTGCAGGGGAGGTGTGGGAGCGAGCTACTCCTTGCTGTTAAACCACATCAGCCCCTGAGGATGGGGGACGGTCATTTGGTGATGCCTTAGAGACCCTGATGTTGGGAAGAGTGTTCCAAGTGTGTTACTTGAGCCCTTCTAAGACAAGCAATAATGCAGCTAGGATATTCACAGAATGGGGAAGAGACTGGAAGAGTCTCCAGGACCATGGCCAAAATACTAAATTCAAGTGATTCACCCCATTATAAGTGTTTCCATTTTCCTCCACGTGAACAATTTATCTTTTTTCAATGTCCATCATACTTCAAAGTCAAAAAGTTGTAGTTGTATTGGATCAGGGCAGGGAGAAAATTCTGGAATTCTAGGGCTCCTGGTGAGGCATCTGACACATTCATTCTACCTCAAGTTAAAATTCTGCAGCTGAGACACACAGACAGATCCAGCTGGGCAAGGGGGTGGGGGCAATGATAACAGGGGAGAAAGGAGATGGCTAAGAAATTTCCAGTGACTGGAATCATATCCACTCATCGAGAGGCAAGGAAAACAGCACCCATCAGGAAACCTGAACAGAGCCGACTCCAGAATTCAAGGGGGTGATTTCTTCCTTGGAAGTCTGGGGGACAGGCTGCATGATTCTGTTGCCCTTTGGGTAAAACAGCTGTAGGGCTGACAGCAAGGAACAGCCTGAGTACTGGTCTTTCATTCTGACATTTGCTTGCTGAGTGAATCCAGACACTCTCCAGGAGCCCCAGTTGCTTCCCCTTACACAAAGGGAATGATTATATAAAGCATTTTTGTTATGGGGTTGCCATAAAACTAAAGGCCTCCCCCTCTCAAATATATATAAAAAAATAAATGCTCTCAGACACATTGCAAAAAAAACTAGGTTCCAGAGACAAATCTCTGGCCCATAATGGAGTGTAGAGACGCTGCATGGAGGAGAACCTCAGGACCCTCTGCCCAGGATTCAGACCTTGGAAACTTGCATCACAGATGCAGACAGCTCCAGTGGTGCAGTAGCCGTGCCCGCTGCACAGCTTGGGGCAGGCCTCTCCAATGTACACGTGGTCAATTGCCCAGCTCTGCTTCTCAGCTTCTTCTCCCTTCTGAATCCAACGGAACTGGGTGGCACTGAAAGACCCACAGACACAGTAGAAGGCAATTAGCGGGCTGGCATTACCCAGGGCTGGGAAGTGGGGGGCTGCACGTACCCAGGAAAGTGCTTGCCAAGCTTCTCCCTATAGCACCTGGCTGGCAGGGCTGAGTGAAGTGGTATCCCTCAGATTCTTGGGGGGCGTATCTCAAAATATCACCCTGGGAATTTATATTCTCCCTGGAAAATCGGTCAGTTTTTCCAATCTATTCATAATTAACCTGTGTTTATTTTTTCCTGTGGGAAGCGAGGTACATCATTTTCAAAATCCTCACATAAAATGAATGCTGCAGTAGAAAGATTTTGCACCCCATTATGCAGTTCAACTTAACACAAACCCTGACAGCCCAGGTGGTGTTGTATCTGGAGATGGAAGTTCAGCCTTGGAGTCAATGTGAGGTGGATTGAAGACCCAGCTATCTTTCTGTTTCTCCATCTGTTTCTTTAAAACTATACCATTCAAATAAAATAAACAGATCTTTCCAAAAAAAGGCAGACTTTGGGAACACCAAGGCAGAACCGGCAGCAATTCCAGTTTTTGCATGGGGTCTGTCCTTCAGGGCCTGTGACCAACCTTGTCATAGATCATGGTCTTAGGTAGATGAATTACAAATCAGGGACAAACATGCTCTTATTTATCCTTTCTTCTTGGGACATACAAGTTGCTACTTTGGGGGCAGGAAGAGCTGAGAGGAGACACAGAAGGTGGGAGAAGGCACTGGGGAGGTGCCAACAATGAATCGTATAGTTTGCTTTTGGCTCACGGCTATGCACTCTTCAGAGGGGGACCTTCCTAGGGCACTTACCTGGAAGAGACGTGGTCAGGCAGCTGGATGGTGATTCTCTTCCAACTGGAGGTGTTGACCGCGTTGTAGATGGTGGCTTCGTGGAACTGAAAGGGGGAGCAGCCGATGCTGTTGGAGGAGGAGGGGAGGCAGTGGGTCTGGACGAGCTGCCAGGAATCGGACCTGCAGAAGCCAACGGTTCTGTTCAGACAAGCCTTAAAGAACCAGGTCATCTGTAGGTCAAGGTCACACTTGGGGGTCCTCTTAGGACATTTCAAGGGCATCTCCTGTTTCTGATGCATCTTCGTAATTACAGATCAGGAAAATAACTTCGTGTAAGATCATACTCTGGCTTCTTAGTGCCGCTCATGGTAAAAACAGAACAAAATAATAGTACAGAACTCTAGCGGATAGCCTCCCCTGATATCGTGACTTAAAAATCAACTTGGGGGACAACTGTGTGTCCACTCAAACTTAACTCGATAGAATTGATTTCATAAGTGGCGATGGAAGGCGTGGCTCTCTGCCCTGGTACGGTATTCACACCATGAGACTTTAGTCACCATTGCTACTGTACATTAGAGGAGATGACTTATTCACGGATTAAAAATCTTGTCATGGTTGGCTGAGACAGAGGAGCAGAAATAGCAGACACAGACTCTGAAGACAAACGCAGCATTTTTTACTAAATAATAGAGAAAGCTGCTCAAATGCCGCCTGATCAGAAAACGCAGTTGCCTTCCTTTAAAGGGAAAACTTCGATGATGTCTGTGCGATCAGTAGAGAGGTGAAATCTGAGCGGCAAGACATCTGATCTTCTACTTACAATATGGGTTGTTTCTCTATCAGCAGTGGCTTTCAAAGGAGACAGTCATTTGAATAACGAGAACGTAGGAAACGCTATCGTGCAAACCTTGCATCCTTAGTGTATTCCAGCATTACGGAATGAAGGTCACCGCAGGAAGTGGCTTCGCATCCCACCACAATCTGAAACAGACAGTGCACAGGCCAGATCAGAGGACGCCTCATCGCACGAACTCGGACTCTGTCCTCAGGATGAGTCTGACAGGTAAGCAAGGGGGACTCAAGGAGTTTTACAGTGCGTCCATGCACGTGTCTCTTAGAGACATGCAATTTTGTGTGGAGTTGAGAATTAAGATTTTAAAAGCTACCATTTCTGTAACATACTGTAACATACCATTACTGCAACATATCAATTGGAAGTCTGGGTGAGAGACATATGCAAATTGGAAGTAACACAAATATAATTTATGGAAATGAACTAAAAATATCAAAGTGTCTTTATTGACATTCTTTCTTGATACTACTATACCACTGTATTTATTTGGAATTAGAAGAGCAGCTTTAAAATTCTTTCATATTCATTCTTAGTATTTTCCTAATTTGCATATGTATATAGGACTTTCCTAGGATATACAATTAAATGACGCAAGAGTGCTACAAAAATTCTGGTGTTTGAAATTGAAATCCTAATTATTGGCTTAGCAAACAAGCCTTATTTCAGTGCTGATATTAGAGAAAGTTGGTATTAAAAATTTCAGGCCATATACTCATGAATAAAACAACTTGGAATTCCGAGAGAGAGAGAGAGAGGTAGAGAGAGGCAGAGGGATGCAGAGCAGGAGGAGAGCAGAGAAGAGGAGAGGAGAGGAAAGGAGAGAGACATATTCCAATACATTGAGAATTACAGAATATACAAATAGAGTATTGTGGAGCCCAGCATGACAGTCCAGGGGCTAAATTCTCGCCATGCACATGCTGGGATCCCATATGGGTGCAGGCTTGTACCTCAGCTGCTCCACTTCCCATCCAGCTCCCTGTTTGTGGCCTGGGAAAGCAGTCGAAGATGACCCAAAGCCTTGGAACCTTGTACCCACATGGGAGACTCGGAAGAAGCTCCTGTCTCCTGACACCTAGCTTTGGATTGGCTCTGCTTTGGCCATTGCAGCCACTTGGGGAGTGAACCATAGGATAGAAGATCTTTCTCTCTGTCTCTCCTTCTCTCTGTAAATCTGACTTTCCAATAAAAATAAATAAGTAAGTCGTTAAAACAAAAAGTGTTGCGGTGTTACACTTTTTAGTTAGCTAATTGATTCATTCATTAGAGAATCAGAAGGCTAGAGAGAGTTCTCATCCACTGATTCACCCTCCAAATGAATGTGACAACTCCACGTCGAGGTCAACCTTAGGAGCTGTGAATGCAGTTCAACAACCAAGCCATTACCACTGCTCCCCAGGGTCTCCGTTAGCAGGAGGAGCTGGAGTCAGGAGAATCCAGCTGCTCAAGCATGGCACTGAACATCTTAACCACAAGGTCCGGCACCTGCCTCTGAGAGCTGATACCGGATTAAAAGGACTAGAACAAAATTCACCAAGCAGGCTGCATGTGAGATGTCTCTGAAGGATGACAAAGAGTCTGATGGGGGGGGGGGGAAGACAGGGTCAAAGATGAGTGGAAGGAAGCGAGAAAAGAGAGGCTGGGAAACGCCATACTGGAGGCCATGACCGCAAGGCCGGTCAGATTTGGGATTTCAAGATTGAAGGTGTTTGGCCTTAAATACAGAAATGCTGAAAAACCGTGAGAGGTTTATAAGCAGCTGATGAAATGATCAGAACTGTGCTTTGTAAAGATTGATCTGACTTGATTTTTTTTTTGGATGGCTCTTTTTGGAGTTGGAATCATAAATTCTTTTTTTTTTAAAAATTAAACTTTTGCTTTGTTTTTATTTAAAAGGTAGAGTTACAGAGAGAAGGCGAGACAGAGTGGGAGAGATCTTCCATCCAGTGGTTCACTCCCCAAATAGCTGCAGTGTCTGGAGCTGAGCTGAACTAATCTGAAGCCAGGAACTTCTGGTTCTCCCACGTGTGTGCAGGGTCCCAAGGACTTGGGTCATCTTCTGCTGCTTTCCCAGTTCATATGCAGGAAGATGGTTTGGAAGCGGAATAGCCAGGACATGAATTGGCACCCAGATGGAAGGCTTAGCTCACTATGCCACACAGCACTAGACCCAATCTGATCTGATGTTAAAGATAGCAAAGAATGGGAAAACGCTGAGAATAAAAAGCATCTAATGGACAAATGATCTGATAATAAGGACCAGAAGACAGGTTAAACAGTGCAGAGGAGGACCAGCAGGTACTAGCAACATGGCAAAAGAGAATTAAAAAGGGTAATCAAGGAAACCAAGAACTACCTTAAACAGTTCAAGCTGCTTTCCAGGCAAAAGGTGCTGCCATCAACAGAAACCAGAATACCAAGAAGGGCAGCTCTTACGGGGAGAACGGTGGTAAGTTCACAGCTAGACATACTGAGTTGAGGTGGCAGGAAACGAAGGTAAAGAAATAGGGATTATTGAAAGTGATGGCTCGTCGGCTCCCAGTTAAGGTTGGATCTGCAGGTTTGACACTTGCCCTTGAAGTTGTGATAGTTGAAGCCACAGGCCTGGATAGAATTCCCAATAAGAAAAAGGTCTATGGGGAGAGAAGTAAGCCAAGATGTACTGAGAAATACTGACGTTTAAAGGGATGAGGGAAGGAGGGAGAGGGGCCAAGAAGGAAGTAGAGGCAGGCAGCAAAGAGAAGGGAGGAGGATTCAAAACCCAAGGCGAGAGAGATTTTTTCCAGTTGGGGAGGACGAGGAGCACCGTGTGAGATGGTGCAGAAGGAAAGGAGCAGAGCAGAGCGCACCACGCGGCCCTGGCAAGGGAGAGTCAGAAGTAGGTAGAAGCACCTAGGGAAGCTTTTGTTCCCAAGGTTCAGGAAACAAATCAAGACTGCCTACACAAGACCTTTGGACTACGTCTAAACATGCTCAGCGACGTCACTCACTCTCGGACGCAGGCCTTCGCAAAAGTTGGCCTCTTTCATTCGCAAGGTCCAGTCTCTTCTAATGGATACAATCAATCATTCCCTTGCAGTGGTTGAAATCCATCCTCCCAGCCCCCAGATGCTAGGCCGTGTTCTGGCTTGGGGAGTGGCTGTCCCTCACCTTAAACTGCATCATGTATCCTGGCTGTATGATGAGTTCCCGGGAGGAGAGGGCATTGTGGGTCTTGTCCTTCTTCTCACTGGGCCAGTAGAGGTGGAAGGACGGATTGCCGCAGAACCCTGCCGTTCTCACTGCGTTAGGGTAAAAACTCCAGTTTTCTTCATGAGAGGTCCCCTCTGTCAAGGGAAATGGAAACAATCAGGTGTGTTATTTGCTTGAGCGAATGGGCTGACTACTGAGTGACTTCTATGTGTATGGCCAGGGTTTTGCTTACGCCTAGGAACACTTTTTTTATATTGCTTCCCTAGTACAGAAGCCGAAGGTGAGGAACTGAATCGAGACAAGATTATTCAACACTAATATGATGATTACCCCAACTTCAGAATGTCACAGTTAATCTGGGTAACCTGTACCATGATAAAGTTCTTCTTGGTATGCTCCTATTTTTTTTTTCTTTTTAGTTATTCATTTGTAAGAGTTAAAGAGAAAAGAGATAGCAAGAGACAGAGATTTTTTTTTCCATCTGGCAGCAACATCCCGAGCTAGGCTCATCCAAAGCTCACTGCACTTTTTAAGTCAGTGCCACATGTATTTCTATGACCACAGAAGTTACTAAAGAGACTAAAATTATTTCGGAATACTGAAATTCCAAATGACACTTAAAACTAGCAATTGCGTCTTCAACAGGATCTACTAAATCTTCAGCTGGCAACATCTTATATCACAACAACGTCTTATATCCATTGAGTGTGATGGTTCTGCTGCATTCTTTTCCAAGGCATTTGCTGCCGTGATTCATCCAAAGACCCAAGAAGACAGGAGATGCAGAAGACTCACTGGAAAGGAGAGCTCTCGGCATGGCCCGTCTCTTACCATCATCAAAGGTGTCCACCAACTGACTGGGATTGATTTCCGCCCCTCCAATCAAGATATTGTCGAGTGCCCACTGGGCACGCTCCACCCCGGAGACCACAATTCCATTGCTGATGACAAAAGGCTGCCACCAGCGTAGGCGAGTTGTGTTGCTGAGGGCGTCCTCGGGCAGAAGGATGTAGTCGTGTCTAACGGAGATGTATTTTTGGAAATCCATCTCGTGCAGCAAAGTCCATGTGATTCCTGTCACAAAACAAAGACACCACCAATACAGGCACCTCTGGCAGAAAACCCTGGACCCGTCAGTGGGCAGCCAGTACTCCAGGCTGTCCAAACACATCTGGGACTGCCGAAGGAGCAGTGCTTTGGCTGACTTGGATGTTGGTATTTGTTGATCAACACTGCGTCTCCATGTGGTGGATGATTCAAGGGAAGGATGTTTGACACGCTGGCCCAGATAAAAATATCAAAGCCAAACAAATTATGACTTTGCTTTAGATTTTAATATGAATCATATCTCAGAAATAATGATAAATCCTTATTTCTAGATAATAACTTGTCACATTAAAATGATATATAAAATATTTCATATATAGTCTATGTACAAATATGCATACATAATGGCCATAAATGTATGTGATTTTGGGTTAGTTGGTCTGGTATGAAGTTCTTCTCTTATGATTTGTTAAATGATGTTTAGATTGCTTTAGTAAATATCTTTCAACTGCTTCCAAATACCTTCAGGTCATCCATCTATCAGCTGGTTACTAACAAAGGCATCTGCGAGAGCAGACATTCTAAAGGCTTTTTGGCATGACTGGTCTAGCTTCAGCTATTCCAAAATGATAAAATGAGAATTTCAATAAAATGTTCTACAACGCACTCAGGAATTCAGGATATTTTCGTTCGTCGCTAATCATGTTTCCTTGTAGTTTTGCCACTGTATTTATTAATATTTGTTTACACGCAAGCTGTAGGAATCCTTCAAAATATTTTTTTTTTACAAGAGTTTTCACTTTGGAAATGGATACAAACTTTACTTCCATGGCGTCTCATTCATCATAAAGCCTCCTGTTCAGGAAAGAGGGTGTTGTCTCTATTCCTATCCTTTACTGGTATTTATTTTAATGGGATTTCTCTTCCGTTTCCATTATTGAAGGTAGATTTTGCCCAACCCAGCAGTAATGCATGTGGAGGATGGTCCACAAACAGTTCTTCCTTTGCGACTTCTACCATGCATACTGGGAAGTCGGCAAGATTGTGCAGAGACGATTCTCATGAGGCATCGAAGAGCACCTGACCGCCCACTCCAAGGCGTGGCCTCCAAGCCTGACACGTACCTCCATCAGTCGAGTAGTCCAGCAGCACGCCTTCCTTCCGGCAGACCGGCCGATGGCAAAAGGTCATGTTGTTCTCACTGCCGATGCGGCCCCAGTATTGTAGGAATCTGAAGACAAGCACATATTATCTGTCAGGACAATTAATCAGAACAAATGCTCAAGTCCTAGAGACAAACACACACACACACACACACACACACACACACACACACAATTTCTTAACCTCTATTACTTGGGGGAAATGTGTAATGCTGCCATCAAACTAACCAGACATGGACTTACTTGGCCCCTCTGAGATCCAGATCTTGCGTAATTGCTTGTCTCACCGTGGATCCCCCAAAGTAGAGTGCGGTGTCCTCGGCGAGAACACCACAATCGGTACACGTGTTTCCACCTTCCAGGGACATCCACAGGTCCGGCTTGATTTCTTCACTGTCGAAGCGTTCCTTCAGGAAAGTCTGGGAAAACAGCGCATATGGGAGGCGGCCAGGTAATAACTGTGGAATACTGCATACGGAGTTAGGGTTCTGAACTTGACCCCAAAATTGTGCTTCAATGCTTCCCCCAAGATATTTAGGAAAACCAACAAGCCGCCTCTGCTATTAATGAAACTTTAATGTTCATGAAACAAACCAGATTTTAAAAGAAGTTTGCTAATTGCCTGTGAAACAAGCTACGCTTTTCATGTGATAACCTCATTTGTCAACCACGAGTATCTTCAGACACCAGAGAGCCTTGCTCCTTTTCTGTTTAAAACTTTGTAAAAAAAACGTCTAAAGTTGCTGAAACGTTGGCGAAAAGACAAAAAAACGACAGGTCAGGCTTTGTGTATTTAGTTGGCTACTTGTATGTTGGATTTCCAAGCTCTTGTGCATGCACAGGTTGGTCCCTTCTCTGTTACTATAATGATGACTGTACTGTATATATCCACAGCAATCTACTACGTGTGTGGGTGTGTGGCATCCACGTTGGGCTCATTAGATAGTGACGTCACTGCGAGAGTGTCTAGAAATGAATTGTCCGCTCTTTACGCGCAGCCACAGTCAAAACATCAGAACACACAACTTCGCCCGGCAAAAGTTCAGATATTACTTAACCTGTTTTAAAACTCTGGTCCTTTGTGATAATATGTCAACAGTGTTTATTTCACGGCAACAACAACAACAGTAGTCTCCTTCAAATACATATCGATAGAAAAAGCAGAGTAAACAGGGCAAAATACTGATTTCACATTAAGAGTCTGTTTCAAAGAAAACAGAAATCCAGAATGTTGAATCCATTCAGCACAGCTTACATTACGAATTGTTTTAGTTGTACTAAAACTTGATCTTAATATTCTCGTATCTTAAGCAAAAAATACATGTATCCATAAAGTTTCTATCTAAAGGATGTCCTCCTTCCTAGGGGACCCTCAGGACATGGCTACGAGTGATGAGCTTCATGCAGATGCGGGATCCTAGGTTGGTCTGCAATGCCAGAGTCTTTGAGCTTACCTTCAGGGTATGCGTCAAGTAGCAGTTGGGCCCAGAGTATCCCGGATCACAGATGCACTGTCCCTTTAAGCAATCCCCATGGCCTCTGCAGTTGTCCAAGCATCCAGGGCCCAGGTAGAAGTTATCGATCGCCCACTGTATGTCTGAATGCTTCTGATAGAACCTGAATCTCACAGGACTGTTGGTGACACAAAAGCAAGGGGGTAAAAAAAACGAAGGTTCATGCCATTCAGGTCCGTTTTCTCACATGTGTAATTGAGTCCCCAAGAGAAAAACACTTAAAATTCCTAGTAGGTGACTTTAAAAAAAAAAAAAAAACGTATTCTGAACGCTATCATCTTGCTATACAACTTTAAAACTGGTTTCGCTTAAATTTTACAATATCAGAAAGAACTGGCAAAACCAAGTGAAAATCAATGGAATTTCTGGTTGAAGCAATAGGAATATTTTTAAACACAAACCTGTGGTTCTCATCAGGTTTGTTATGAACTGGAGTTCAGTGACTCGGGTGCTATTTGGGTCCATGAAAGCATTTTGGAACTTGTATAGCAGGAGAATGACAGGTGTCAGGCTACATTTGGCCTTCTGGCAGGCAGGGAATGGCAGCTTCTAAATTCCCCGAACATCAGCAGTGATGTCATGATGACTAAGCTTATCGGAAAACAGAACTGAAAGGGCCACATTATGGGTCACTTTTCTTGAGATTTGAATGTTATTGTTTTTCTCTGTCATCTGGGGTTAAAAATGAAGACTCATAATTAACCTTACATTAAAATATTCTACACTAGCAAAGGATAGCCTGGGTGCTTGAGCCCTGGTATCCGCGTGGGAAACCCAGAGGAGCCTCCTTGATTTTGGACAGCCCAGCTCCAGCTGTTGTGGCCATCTGGGAAGTGAACCACTGAATGGAAAATCTCTTTGTCTCTCCTTCTCTCTGTCTCCCTCCAAAATGCTGCCTTTCAAATAAGTAGTAAACAAATCCTAGCACCCATCCCACCCCACATGATACTTATGAGAAAATTACTATAACTATTTAAACACTTTTTAAATGTATTTACTTGAAAGGGAGAGTGACACACAGAAGGGCGGCGAGGGGTGGGGTGGGGAACATACACACATACTTTGCATCTATTGGTTTGCTTTCTAAATTGAGGCAGGTGGATGCCCAGGATGAGGCGGGCAGAAGTCGGGTGCAGCGTTCTGGGCTGTCCCACATGAGTCATATGGACCACATCATCTTTCCCATTACCCACTGTCTTCCAGGAAGCTGCAGCTGGTTGTGGAACCCAGGCGCTCCAATGTGGGATGGGGCATCATAATAGCTGTGTCAAATGCCTGTCTCTCCTTTAAAGAGTGAATCAAGGGGCTAGTTTGCATCAGCAGCGTGCAAGGAGGTGGCTGTTCAGACTCTCCAGGAAAGAAGAGCAATTCTTCCCTGTTTTTTTTTCTGGCTACTCTTAGATTCAACAGCAGCACAAGCTGGTGAGATGAATATATCACCAGGGATGAGAGTGGCAAAGAATAAGAGAATAAAGAGGAACAGGGTGCTTGAGGACATAATTGACCTTGTAAATCAACCAATCCTACAGTCCACTGAACTTTGGATTTTTTTCATTGCAAACATAATACATTTCCCTTTTAATTGAGCCAGGTTGAATTGGATTTTCTGTCCCCAGCAGTTGGAAAGCACCCTGATTTAATTTTCTAAAATATTAATTGAATAAACCCAGAAAACTCTGAGCGGTCAAGTAGTAAGTGATCTCTATGGGGCACTGAAACGAGCGCCGTTGTAGCACCTTATTCAAAGATTATGCATGTCCTGGTCATATATTATAATCAGTTTCACAAGGTTTTTCATTTAGCTAAACTATATGATTAATTCAGCAGAGGAATAACTGTCATTTTGTTTAATGTATCTCTTTTTCTAACTTTATAGTCCAAGGGAGATATTTTGGAATTGCCTTAAATTAACACATCGACATGCTTTCCAGAGCATGGTTTAATGACCCTAGCTCGTCACGGCGCCAGGCTAGTTACTTTCCACTGCAGGTGCAGAACATAAAGTTTGCTAAGAAGAAAATGGAACCTTCAAGACACACACTTGTACACACAGCACACAAAGGTTAGGAACGGCTCCTGGTCTTATGTAGCAACGGAAAGCACATGTTGCCCAGCATACCACAGTCTACAGGGTGATGAGGGAACATGCCCTTATTCACTGGCTCCAAGGCCATTACTATCATCTGTCTGCACTTAGTGAAGACACTAAGGCGTGGGCAACAGAAGGGCTTGACGAGGTCCACTTTGCCAAGTCAGAGGATTCCACCCACGGAGGCCTCCTAAAGTCATCTGATCGCAGAGATCATCAACTAGGAGAACCCTTAGGGTTCTAGAGGAAGAGAGAGAATTGTAGGTTTCACAAGAGTGTTCCAGGTGACTTCTGAAAGTTTGGGCCGCCAGGCTTTATTTGAACGTTCTACTTACTTTCCCACTAAGCTCTCAGGAAGTGGGTAGGTGATCCTTTTCCAGCCTTTGGTAGGAAAGAATACAGACGGCTGAGAAACACTTCCAGAACACTTTGGGTCTGCAGGCAGGCACTGAGGCACCAGGTAATTCCAGCTCACACCAAAGTCAGTAGAATACTGCACATGGATTTGGTTCTGTGCAATTTTTTCAGGCACTTTACATCCAACAGAAATCTGACAAAGAGAAAAAGCAAGGTTACCCAGATATTAAAATCAACCCACAGATTTCTGCTCGAGTGAGAAAGCTTGGATGTATCCTGCACTGCACTCATCTATATTTTCAGATTTTTTTTTTCTTGGTTCTGCTGATGGACAAGGGAAGTCCCTGTGGCTGCCCAAGGTGACAGATCAGAGGAGGTGCCAAGGCTGTCGTGGAGGGGAGAGGAAGCCTGAGCTTCCTGCCAGGCTGGTTGGTTGCCCTGGAAAGCCTGGATTCACTCTTACACATTGTTTGTTCTGCTAATGGTCTGGCGCATCTCTTTGGCAGAATATTTGACCAAGAAGGATTGCTAAAGCTTTACCAATTTTATTATTTTGTCACACAATATATGACTCTCAATAAATCACTTTCAGTGACGAATAAGATACCGTGAAGTGATAACGGGGGGTTCTTTCCACAATGCACAGCTCTCTTTGCAGATGGCGATAACCACAACGTGACATTTGCCTCTAACACAGTGACATTAGGAATCGACTGACGTAAAATCTTGGTCAAAGCCCATGTTGGCATTAATGCTAACTTGTGCCTCTGTGTTCTATAGTTTTCTCTCTCCAGAAACACTGAAATTCTACTGTAAGACAAAAGTAGTAATAGCCACTACAGCTTTAAGCTTCTCATACAGACGCTAATCTGCCCAAGTCATGTGTCAGTTTAAGGAGTTAGAATCATCATCCTACATTTTTGTTATCAATATTTTGTTCTGTGAGTATCTGATCCCGAGCAGAAACCCATTGGCTGTTATGCATGTCTCACTTTGAAAGAGTTCAGAAATAAAATACTTTCAATCAATAAGCAACACATATTTAAGTTGCATTACCTTAAATTTTGTTTTTCAAAGCATGCATCATCCATGAGATGCTGAAAAATCTTTGCTTCTGTAACAGTTTGTTATGCTGCTAATGTGGACTTATTGTGAGTATAACATTTTCACCTTGAATTGCATGATCCATCCTTCAGTGGGTGTCAGGTCATGGGTCACGGCATACACCTCTCGGCCATCATGGCTCCCACAGATCATCACTCCATCAGGCGAGTGACAGAATCGTTCAACCACACAGTCATCATGGAATAACCAGTGCTCATTCACTTAAAAAAAAAAAAAGAGAGAGAGACACAAATGAGGGACTTGGTATAAAAGCACCTGGAGCAAGTGTTCACATTAAGCGAGATCTCCAAAATATTCTAGGTGGAAACCTCTTTTAGACTGTGTATGAAACATTCCTCCATCCATGGAGAAGTTCTGGAAGAATCTCACCCACAGTATTGATTTCTGCTGCTACTCCTTCTGTATTAAAAACCACTTCCAGTGTGGCTCCTGTTGATGCACCTGAGAAAGAAGCAGAGGATTGCTCGTGTGCTGAGGCCCCAGTCCCCAGGTGGGAAGCCTGGGAGAAGCTCCTGGCTCCTAGCTTGGGATTGACCCAGTTCTGGCCACTGTGGCCATGTGGGGAGAGAACCAGCAGGTATAAGAGCTCTTTTTCTCGACTCACTGTAACTTGGCCTTTCAAATCAATAAGAAAATTTAATAAAAAGGTAAATCAATCAATAATCAATCAATCTAAAGTGCACACACACGCAGCCCCAGATTTTCATATACCCTTCTGTAGGGATTTCTGTAGGGGATGTGAATGCTGCCTTTCAGAACGAATGGGTTGCTACTGGACAGTATGTCATCCCTTTAGACCTTGGTTGCTGTGGACAGGAGGTGGACCAAGAAGACATGTTGCCTCCCCGTTGCTTGCAGGACAGGGAATCCTACCTGCAGAGCAGACATCTGCCTACTGTACCCTGTTTCTGTGATAGCTCTGTGTGGCTCACATACTGGCCTGTGTGGTGAACAGTGGAGAAGGTTCTGGAAATAATCAGCTGCTGTTTTAGAAGTCTGTGAGTAGTGCAATGATTCTGATGAGAGAAAAATGGTGTCAACTGTTCTTAGTAAGGTGCCAAAGCCAAAACCATATCCAAATAGGGAAGGAAGGTTGAGCCCACATAGAAGTGAGCACCTTATCTACAGCCAATCTTAAACCATTCCAAAGGAGCCCGTGGCGGAGCTGGGATACAAACCATGGGACAGATGTCAGTGATGTCTTCAGGGGAACACCAACGAAAACGAGAAACCGGTTCCTGTGAAGTGTATTTGGAAGTGATTTTATTTTTGAAAAATGAATTTTCCTTACTTTATTTTAGGATGTTGGGATGAAAGGTTTTCACGAATTGATTGTGATCGAAAGATTTATTACCTGAAGTATGGATGCTCCAGTATACAACTGTAAGTATGAATATTGTCTAGTTTATAAAAAGAGAAATACAGATTTCCCTTGAAATAACAGTGCTCGGGCCCAGCGGCATGGCCTAGCAGCTAAAGTCCTCACCTTGAATGCCCCAGGATCCTATATGGGCGCCAGTTCTAATCCCGGCAGCTCCACTTCCCATCCAGCTCCCTGCTTGTGGCCTGGGAGGGCAGTTGAGGACGGCTCAAAGCTTTGGGACTCTGCACCCATGTGGGAGAACTGGAGGAGGTTCCTGGATCCTGGCTTCGGATCGGCATAGCATTGGCCGTTGAGGCCACTTGGGGAGTGAGTCATCGGACGGAAGATCTTCCTCTCTGTCTCTCCTCCTCTCTGTATATCTGATTTCCAATAAATAAATACATCTTTAAAAAAAAAAGAAATAACAGTGCTCTAAGCGCCCTCCACAATATCCTTAACATTTGGCTATTCACGTCTGATTCTTTACCTATTCTGGATCCATAGTTACAATCTGATTATTAGTAAATTGCTTCTAATGCTGAATATATGTTGCTTTTCACGACGTTTCAACGTTGGCCCCAGCATTTCCAGCATCCAGAGACGAGATCAAAGACTTGAATCGCAATCCAGCCTTTGCCCCCTTTCGTGCAGTCAGGGCATACAGTGTCTGCAGAACAAATGGCTTATCTCCGGGATTCACGTGGCTACTGCCAACTCCCTCATCTGCGTCTTTGCTCCCAGGGATTTGGAGTTATGCATAATCCTACACAACAGATCCAGGACTCCAGGGGGCAAAGGACACCAACACTGAACTCTAGTAAGGTTACCCTGAGCCTGCTCCTTCTGAGGAGGATTAAGTCAACGAACTTATCAGTCTTGTCTGCAATGTCAGAAGTTGCTTTTGTCAGCAGATGTCTGGCTTTCCGGGGACACTATTTTTTTCATGGCAGTCAGGAGTCAGAATATTCATTCCTTCATTTGTATGGCATCAATGAAGCCTAAAGTAAAAAAACCAGTACTGAAGGTTCTTGGAAAACCTGCTGTGTTTGCTTTTATCGCCTTGGAGGTTCAACTGGTCGACAGTTGTAAACCCACTGATGTAAGCCATTACACAGGGAAGAAGAAGTGAATAATTTAGCTCAGTTCTGAACCAGATATATGTCAGCAAATAAGCGAATAAGACTGCTTAGCAGTGGGGGAAATGTTAAGCTTTTTCTAATTACAAGGATGCTTTTTAGTAAATACAGCTCGATAAACCATGATGGCACATAATTTATGAATAAATGAATTAGTGAAGTTGATGAACCCAATTGCTTCACAGTATCAAAGTAATGTAAATGCTGATGAATATTAGGTAGCAATTAAAATTTTACTTTCAAAGGTATGTAAATACACGGAGAAATGATCAAAATTTAAATTCTGCATTAAAAAAAGGCCACAGATCTATAAGTGAACATTACAGCGTTTTTGGAAGTACATATAAATGTATACAGACGAAAAGATTCTCAAAAACACGCTAAAATAGTGAGAATGGTTCTCTGGTGGGCAATTTTAATTTTTGTCCTCATGATTTTTATATTTCCCTAATGTGACACTTTGAACAATTGGTCACCTTTTTTTTTTCACCATCAAACATTAATAATTTAGTGTTTTAAATCATTGACATTTCTGAAATTTCAATGTTTCCCCGCATTTGCCATTCCCCTGGGAGGTTATCAGTTGTGTAACAAAAATTAACAATATCAAAATCACCCCAAGGTGCTAGGGCTGAGTAGCGTGTGGCACTCAAGGTGCCCGTCTTCAGTTTGGCTACACTGATGTCGGGGGTGTGACAGACACCACCCATTCCCCCTGCATTAGCTGAAGGGGTTGCATTTTCGGACACCTCTTCCGATAAAGGGTCATCAGATGGGGTGGGAGAAACGAAAACACAGCATTAAAAACAACGACACGTAGGAGACCCTGAGTCTCCATGGAGAATGAAAGAGGACAAGAGCTGGGACACCATCTGGAACAGAGAGCACCATCCCACGCGCTTGTCATGGGACGAGCAAAGCGGAACGTTTCTCATTTGATTCTGACAACAAATGACCAGGCCCACTTGCCGCTCACAGAAGGAAAAGGGGAAACACAGCAGTGGAAGTTCTCTGAGAAGATGAGTTAATTATTAAAACTCCGGAATACTATTTGATCAAGACACCCTGGCCGGCTTTGCTACCACATCAACCATGACAGCTATTTCGGTGTTTCTATGGCCTTAGAATGTCTTACCCCCTTCCCGCTGAAGAGACCCAGAGCCACTTGGCTGCCCTTCCTCTGGATCCTGGCTTAGCCCTAAACAGCATTTACCTTCAGTTTTGTCCTCCATAAACATGTCAAAGGCGATCCTCCCCACGGGCCCCGCGTCGGCTGGGGATCGCTCGTGCTGGGGCACTGGCGCCGTGCTGAAGGTGTCCAGCATAACCGTCCGCTGGTCAGCGGAGCCCGAGATGAGGACATTGTCGATGGCCCAGTCGTTCTGATCCAAGCCATCGTGTTTGGGCTGCCACCAGCGGAAGCGAGTAGCCATCTCTTTAGCGTCAGGAGGCAGAAGGATATTCACGAACCTGTTAGGGACGGGAGGAGGTTGGGGGGACAATATCCTGAATCAGACCATCCAGGTGAGGAAGTACGACCGCCAATAAAGGACCGCATTTTGCATGGGGGGTAGCAAGGGACACCAGCAAAAATAATCCTTACGGGCCGTGGCTATAGTAGACTAACAATATATATATTTCAAAATAGTTAGAAGATATTGAATAGTCTCACAAGAAATGATTCCTGTTCAAGGTGAAACATATGCTTATGAACCTGATAGGATCATGACACCAGGTGCCCGTGCCTCAGAATATTATATTACCCCATAAATGATTATTGTGTGTGAGCCAAAAAATAAAACACTCCAACTACAAGAAACTTTCATTAACTGGATTGATTTTATAAAATTTTGGTAGTCACTAGACTAGGGAAATACATTACTATATATTATGTAATATTATTTGTTATTATGTATATAGTTGAGTTCCTGCTTCTTTGCTTTGGTCTCTCCCAGTCTTGGTCATTTGGGGAGTAAGCCAGTATATGGGAGTTCTCCTTCTATAAAATGAAATAGGATGGTTTTTAAAAACCATGCTTTATGTTTACTCAAGGTTTTTCACGTAAGAGGTTTTAAAGACTGACTCGAGGCTTCTTAAAGATATTACTATTTTATTGCATGCATCAGTTTCCTAGCTCCCCATTTTCTACAACTGAGCAAACACTATATGAACAAATACATATTTGCCTTCTGCGTCTATTTTTTCCACAATGAAATTCAAATTAATTATCATACAGGCATTCTTTTCTATGGGAATTTGCTCTAGCTTTTTTTCATCCCTGACAATGTGATAGCTGAGTTTATCTCATTGTGGGATGTGTAAATGAATCATTCAGGAAAAAAGACCCATATAAGCTATCCACGCATAGCTCAGAAACCCTTCCCGAACTGGTCCCAGGACATCCTGTACCGATGAGTACAGCAGCAAGGCCGCTGGCCCCTGTGATGGCCCCTAGCACCTTTGCTCCACACGTTCGTTATTCCCAACCAAGCAGAGTACACACCCGGGTTTGGTGTACTGGTCATAGAAGATTTCCATGAGCAGGTTCCAGGTGATACCTCCGTTGACAGAATATTCCAAAAGAACGCCTTGGTTACGGTTGTTGGGTGTAATCAGGCATCCGTACATGAAGTAAAACTGGATGAACTCGGCGTTAGTGAGGTTAAGATCCACAGTGACTAACAGCCGACTGCAGCCCTAAGGAGAAGAAGCAGAATACAAATACACAGATGCACATATGTGTACTTGCATATCCATATCTATTGATATTTATATAAATCTTAACCACAGATCATGTTTGGTTTCCATCCTTTTTTCTATTTCTTGTGTAATCCAGGTTATATGGAATTCTAGAATCAATTTTCTTATCACCTCCACTAGTGTGCCAGTTCCTAACATGGTCCCTGGTACATACCCGGGATCCAGAAATAACTGCATAATTTCAGTGCTCAAGACTTCCAAGGACAATATAATCTAGGGAGATCTTCTTCTTCTTCTTTTTTTAATAAGCAAAACAAGAATCAGAATACCTTTATAAATCAAACCATTTGCTCATATTCACTGACATTTATTACATTTTCAAGAGCTGTCAGCTATTAATAACCTATTCAGAAGACTATAACGCAACAGTACAAAATGACTACATCTGAATATTTCATTATAATTAGAGATAATAGTTGTGATCTTAAAAAATCAAACTGTTATAGATTTTAATGCCATCTATATGTATTCAGTAATGGAAATTGATAGTTTTTGATTATGTTATTAGTACTTAGTAATTATTAGTAAATTATTGTTAATTATTAGAAAATTATTAGTATTTGCTAAACATAAATTAGGATCTACTGAGTATAAATGGGAAAACCAGGTCTCTTAGAAATTCCAACTAAGCTAGGGGAAGTAAATTTTTATTTTAAATTTTAAAAGTTTTATTTATTGATTTATTTGTAAGGCAGAGACATACAGAGAGAGAGGCTGATCAGGCTGAAGCCAGGAGCCAGGAATTCCATCAGAGTCTCTCAGGTGAGTGCCAGGGACCCAACCACCTGGCTTGCCATCCACTGCCTTCCCAGGCACATTACAAAGAAGCAAAGGCAAGCCTGGGATCCCAGGCACTTGGATGTGAGCTATGGACCTTCCAAACAGTAGTTTAATCTCCTTAAAAACGCTCACCCGAAGAAGGCAATTTGAACATTGCATCCTAAGTGTGATTACAGAAACTCTAAACTGTGGGGCTCGCATTATGGCACAGATAGGTGAGCAACCTGCGATGCTGGCATCCCATGCAGGCACCAGTTCAAATCCAGCTGTTTCACGTCTGATACAGCTTGCGGCTAATGAGCTTCGGAAAGCAACAAAAGCAGGTTCAAGTGCCCGGGACCCTGGACCCGTGTGGGAGACTTAAACGTAATTCCTGACTCCTACTTTGGCATGATCTACCCCTAGACATTGTGTAATAATATGGGGAGTGAACCAGCGGATGGAAAACCTTTCTCTTTATCTCTGTCTCTCTTACTCTCTAACTCTGCTTTTTTTAAAAATCAATGAATACATCTTTTAAATTCCTAAATGGTGAATGTTTTCTTGCTACCCATGGGCTAATCACTGAATATATATGGTACACTTTAAGGACAAGTGTGTAGAGCAGGTGCTTCGGATAAGAGTGACTGTGTTTAAGTTCTGTGTTCTTAAATTCAACTCCATGAAAACGTGTCGGTAGTTAGGTCCTTGTCCCCCATTGGAGAGAAGCAAGTGGACTTTCTGGTTCCCGGCTGCTGTGGACATTTGCTAAGTCAACCAGCAGGTGGAAGTTCTTCACCTCTGGCTTTCTCTGTGCTTATAAACCAAATCACAAATAAGAAGTAATATACTTCATGTGCACAGTGTAGATTCTAAGGTAGGGTAGGGTAGAAAGACAGAAAGTTGATAGCGAAGTTGGTAATTTTTACAATCTTCCTTTCATGCCATTGGAGAAATTTTAGCCTTCAATAAAGGCTTCTTTATCAGCAAAGAGGAGTGATGGAAGCCTCTCCAACAAATCCCCAACACTGCTGCTGTTATTCACAGGATAATACGCTAGCCACGCAAACGTCCAGCAATTCCTGCCAAGTGCTTATAACTTCTAAGGAAGAATGAGTGGTTTGCGACAAATTCAGGATCGACTCAAGTTCCTTTTCCAGGTTTCTGGCTCCTGAAATTCCAATTCTGTCGCGAGCTGGGGAATTTCAAGTCAGAGCTCTGTGGAGCTGAAGGGTCCCGTGCACAGCACATGCATTCTTGACTAGGTGGCATATTCCAGGGAAGACCTTTCCAAGCGTGTATTGAAGTATGCCCCGTGAAGGCACTGCCCTAAGTCCACTATTGCAAATGATTTGTGGCAGGCAAACACCAGAAATAACTGTACGGTTTGGATGCAGCACCAAGTTCCGATTGGGGTTGTGCGTCGGTGGTAATTCATCCTGCATCATCCTTTGCTAGTTATACTTCAAAAGGGCCTCAGCTCCTTGGGGGGGAGCTTAGAGGGTACAGAGACACTCACCCCGCTGAAATGGAGAGCCATTCCCGAAGCCACCGCTCCGCACACGGTGCTCAGCTTCCCCCCGTTCACAATCAGCCAGTTCTGGTTGGATGGAGCTCGATTGAAGTTGTCTTTGAGTTGGGTTGGAAGGGGGGCCTCCGGCTCATCGCAGTACAGGCCACCCCACTGCTCATCGCAGCTGGTGGGGTGGGGGAAAGAGTAAAGGAGAGTGGACATCAAACAGAGCTCCAGCAAGCGTGACCTCAAACGATTGAAGCTGGCTCTGCTTCCTGGCCCAGGAGGAGGAAGTGACTGCTTCATCCAGAGCCCATCAGAATTCACCTGTTCTCCTGGACAGGGCTTCAGGTTAGACAGAAGCTGTGAATGAATAACTCCAGTCTTTCGGAAAGGGGTGACTTGGGGCTCCAGGTGGAGAAGATGCAACTTGAAGGAGTTAACTAAAGTATGATCTCTTTACTGCACCACGCAGCTCCGGATGGCTTATACAGCATTAGAGCTGCCTAACAAACTGGATTTCTTAAAAGGCTGAGGGGACAGTGAGGAACCCAAGGGTCTGGGTTTTAACAGGGAAAGACACTTCGCATAGGAACTGTCACCTCCAAGCAATGGGCTGACTTCCCTCTTCAGGGGATAACAAAAGGAATCGAATATAGGTGGGTTGGTAAGAATCACCCTCCCAAAGAAGGCTTCTCAGGCATGTGGGGATTAGCAGAGAGGGACTACGAATTATCCATTGCCAGCTTCACTCATCAAACAGTATAATCTTTGATCATAGACACACATGCGCGCGTGCACACACACATACACACATTTTATTTAGATTCTTCGAGATAATGAGGCTAAGAGTAATAAACCAGGTTTCTCTATCACATACACCAGATAAACTGACCAGATATTTACATATGCTTCTGCACAAATAACACAGGAATGTCAGTTAAATTACAACAAGTGCCTATCGCTACATATATTCAGCCTCAGTGGGAAAAAAAAATGCTTAGATTGTATATTATTTTTGGTGCAGACATACTGAACTCCCAAACCTAGTTTAATTTTTTTTTTTTCAAAATCCAAAGGCTCACAGAAACACAAAGGGAAATAAAATCCAGTCAATTATCATTCAACATCAACCAGATAAGACAGCCCATTGTTTTAGTTCTTAATCTCAACGCAACAATGGAGATCAGGTATTTATCAACTGCACAGTCTCTTAATATCATATTTCAGGAAAATCGCGCACCCTGCAGTAGCTTGGGAGTGATTAGAAAGCCAGTTGCTGAAAGATTTCCTAGGTGGAATGTGAATCAGGAGCTTTGACAGAGAAAGGGGGAAAAAAAAACGCTACTCACACGCAATTCCCCTGGACACATCTCCCGTGGCCACTGCACATGTCCACGCAGCCATCTCCGATATAGACATTATCTACTGCCCACGTCTGCTGCTTGTCGAAGGGAGCCGGTTGATGCCAACGGAAACGAGTGGCTTGGGACCTTGGGAAAAGAAGAGAATTATAATGAAGTGAAACACGTTCTGGGATGTTGGGATCAGCGTGGAGGAGGACAATACAAAAGCATGTAATTCTTCCTGTTCCGACAACAATACTCAGTCGTCACAATACGCCATGCAGAATATTGGCTGACAAAATCAAGCCAACTGGACTATAATAGCTTGATCTGGTATTTTGGCCTGTGAAAACAGACTCCACAGGAAACAAACACTAATCCTTAAACCAGAAGTCTCAGGATGGGGGGAAACAATGACCCCCCAATTCTGTGTGGCACCCATCACAGACAGATACCCAGGCTGCTTTCCGGCAGGTCCAAAGTAGGGTATGATGCACGGCCTTGGGCAGTCACAACCTCTCTGCATGCAACTTGGAGACGCACTACGGGCTGCCTGTCAGCCTCAAGGACAGACTTCCGTGCGATGGGCACACTGGTCTACCTCACATGACACTCTTGAGAACTTGTCCAACGAAAGGCTTGTTAGAGACAATATGCATTCATGCAAGACAGTTGAAGAATCTTGAGGCAACTGGATCAACAGGAGAGGAGGTTTATGAATGAGAACAGTGATGCAAAAATCAAAATACTGATTTTTCTCCCGTGCCAAGAGAAGTCTGTTGGCTCATTCGTACAGTTTTGGGGCAATGTCTTCAGAAACACACGTGAACATACATGTCCAGGGCACTAGATGGCAGTAAAGCCCAAACAGTGCCTAAGGCTCAAGGGAGCTGGATGTGGAAGCTCACTTCGATGTTTCTGGATCTATAGATGTTTGGCCATTGGGACACTAGTAATGCCATGAGGAACAGTGATTCTAGGTGGGATACCAGACCAAAGAACAGTAAGGGCTTTACATTTCCACATGGAAAGCATTTGTGTAAGCTTTAGAAAACAGAAAAGAAACAGACTGGAGTTAAAGTAGTCTGAAATACATCTACAGACCGTCAATGGACAAGCCACAATCTCTTCACTCCTGGCTCCTCATGTGGCCCATCAGTAGAGTCATCTCTGTCCCAACACCCTCACGCCTGCATTCAATGTGAAGCTCAAGTCCTCAGTTTGGGAAAATAAAGCAAGGGGTAGGGGGTATAAAAACTGGTGTTGTGATGCACTGCCTTAAGCCACTACCCATACAAATGCCATTCAAGCTTTCCACTTCCGATGCCACTTCCTGCTAATGGTACTGAGAAAGCAATGGAGGATGGCCCAAGCACTAGGATTCCTGTTCTATACCCACGCAGAAGACTCAGACGGAGTTCCAGGTGGTTGTCTTCAGCCTGGTCCAGCCCTGGCGGATGCTGCCTTTGGGGGAGTGAACCAGCGGATGACAGATAACCATATTTCTTCCATGTTATTCTGCTTCATAGCACATGATTCTCTTGCCCTCACAATGATAGCTATGCATACAAGTTTGAGGTATGTCTGCCTCTTGCCTGCACTAGAGAGTTCTGAAGCAGCAGGAGTAGCCTTCTCATCAAAGCCTGTGTTTAGTCCCAGCCTGGCCAACCCCTCACTAGAGAGACAGCGGGGAGAGTGTAAGAGTCGGACACATTATGTTGACTTTGGGGGCTTTCTGTCTGGGAGACTCGGGCATTCTACAAGGCAGAAAACTAGAGGCAGGTCACAGAAGAATGTTCTAAAGCCAGAGTTTGAATGTGTGCTCTGGCACGAACAAGGTCCATGCCTGTGGTTAGTATCTTTTTCTTTTAAAGATTTATTTGTTGTACTTTAATATATCTCTATATAAATATAATACAATATATCAATATTAATATATCTATATTATATATATGCTCCGCATGTATAGATGCTTGGTTCACTCCCTAAATGGCTGCAATGACTGGAGCTGAGCCAATCCAAAGCTAGGAGCCAGGTGCACCCCACCTTTCCTTAGAACTTCCTGCGAACATCAAGTAGCTTGCAGGCTATGGCTTAAACCACCTGGTTTCCCAAGGGTTGCAGTTAATCTTTAAAGAAGGTGTTCTCAGCCGGGTCATTAGGGCTATCAGAAGGGCATGGATCATCTTCAACTTGTGACTTAAAATAGCCAGGTTATACCTGAGCTTCCCAGTGGCCGCTCCCCTCCTTTTTTTTTTTCTTGGTGGATTTTGGTTACCTGCCCTTCCAACGACTCACCCTAGTTCTCAGGTAACTCTTCAAGATCTCATGCTACTTGAGACACCTGTTATTTTTAGACGTGGTGTTAGTAGAGATGATACAGATTCAGGTTTTGGGCTGCGAAATCAGTTTCGGCACCTTCCCGTCTTCCTTTTCTTTATTTTCCCCCCAAGAACTTCTGGAATTCTCCTTTCCCATTTCTTCTAGGATTTGTACCTCTTAAACAAGCAAGAAAGGTACAGTATGATAGAGTGTGTTAATCCCCATGCCAAACATGCTGACGCTTTCCCTTGAAGGTGGCTGATAAGCTCCTATTTGAAAAAACCCAGTAAATGTGTCGTGAAACTCTTTCCTTCATGACTTGGTAGCTAATGTCACTGCCGGCCAACGCTTCGCATCAGGCTCCTTGACCTCGGGCCTTTCTGACTCTTCAGACTGATGGAAGGTCCTCTGTGCTTCTGGTCATGATATTTAATTCAGTGTCACAACACCTGCTGTGTATTGTCTTCCTCTGGGATCAACTGTAGAGCTCTCCCCACTTGTCATGACTTTCCTAGTTTTTAAACGTTAGAGTCATCTCCCGCTGGGTACGATGGACAAGCTGGTGGCTGCATTTGATCTGCTTTTTCTGTGACATGTTCCTGTAATATCTGCCTCACTGCTCCCATTGTAGCTGGAGCCCATGTCTTTGTAACTACGCTCTAGGTCTTCTTATTTTGTCATTTTCTCTTCTTTGAGACTTCTTTGTTTTCCTCTTGGAAGAATATTTCCAGTTCAAGATCCACCATAGCTTCATTTCTGAACTCCTCTGCTTTGTGGCAGTACTTGCTGTCAGTCAGCCCAGACGTTCCAAACAGGTCTTTCTACCACTGCCAGATGTGAGCCCTTCGCTTTAGTCAGTACATTCCCGTGCTCCTCCCAGGTCCAGGTCCGTGTGTCCTTCACCTGTTCATTTGTTTCCTTGGTTTAGAAGTTCTCCCCCTCACCCAGTTTCGATCTATCCTTTCTTATAGTTTTTTTTTCCATTAATTATTTTTTTTTATTATTATTTTTACAAATTTGGTTAGGGTGATAAGGGTCAAGGGCAGTAGGAAGATGGGTGAGATCACCATTTCCACATTCTCGTTTTTTTTTCCTTCCTGTATCTGGGGGAAGAGAGGAGAAAAGGAGAGAAGCCACATCTGGCCTCCTAAACGCCTCTGCACCCTGGGATGGAGGACAGCCACCAGACATCTCCCCAGGGTCCCCAATGTGGGGCATGTTCTGAGGGTCCTGCTCAAGAGGTTTTGATAATTCAACAGTTCTGAATTACTGCTGATACTGCCACTCCAAGCACGATGAAATCTCTTTAGAATCTACTGGTTGACATACTCTACCTTAAGAGTCTTCGTTTGCCCAGATATTCACTGCCAGCACTTGGCTGGGGTAATTGATCAATTTGTTTCACCTTTCATATTCTGTTGTGGTACTAGGTGTTCTCTGCAGACTCCAATGTACTGTCATGTCCTCCATGTGCACCTGGGTATGCGGCCCACTGCTTGGTCTAAACCACTGATGAAGCCCAGCTCTTACACATACATTCCATGGGCAGACAATGGAACCTACAATTCTATCCATGGTTGGGGTTTTGAGTCCAGCAGTTCAGTTGGGCGGGGGGGAATTCACAAAGAAGCTTCATCTGAGGTGATCCCAGACCTGATTCTTGTGTGCCTGCCAATAAACGGTCCAGTACAGTCCATCGCCCCAATCAGCTTATGCCTACTCTGGTGGTTGCAATTGTTGGGTCAGTTCTGCCTCCAGCACTGTCTTCTACATAAACCAATAGGTATTGCATCCCAGCCTGATCCTGCCCACCACACACTTGGCCTTCACATATGCCAGTGGGAGGGGCTGTCTAGTTGGAGTGTCCCACAATAACCTACCAGGCTTGCCCCCTGCCCTGGTTCCCATGCTTGCCAGTATGTACAGCAGATTGGTCCAGTCTGTCCCACACCCCATGCAGCTCTCATACATGTCAATGGACCTAGTTCAACTCAACCAACCCCCTATCCAGCCTAACCATGTGCCGAGTGTCACTCTGTCTAGCAGTGCCTGCCCCAGTCCTGGTTCTCATGTTCACTAGTGCCCATTGCTTCCCTAACAGGAATACTCCTACTCCAGGATCTTGCACTCTCCAGGTGGTTCTGCAGTTTCACTTGACAGAATTTGCCTGCCCCTACCCCCTCCGTGTCAACATCTGCCAGCTGATGCTGTGGCAAAGTTCAACCAAGCCACACTCACTCTGACTTATGCATACACCAGTAGGGACAGCCAACCCAGCCCGGCATTTCCCCAGTCCAGCTCATATGAGGCCAACAGGCGTGGTAGTCCTGCTGAGCATGGTCTGCCTCCAATCCCAGCTCTCATGTTCTCCAATGGGAGTGGTGGTTGAGCACGGAAGCCCCTCGCAGCTCCCCTACTGGCTTTGCTTTTCTCCCCGCCCCCCCCCCACTTAATCTCACATGTGCTGGTTGTGTGCTGTGGCCCAGTCTGGCATGGCTCGCCTCACCTCAGCATTTGCCAGTGGGTGCTGTAGCCTGAGCCGGCCTGGCAGCCCCCAGTTCCAGCTCATGCTGGTGGGGGGTACTGCCTACACATCCTTTGAAGCCATGGCCTGATTCTCTCCTAAAATCTTCTCATCTGGTATTCAACACCATTTCCTGTTTTTCAACTGTAACAGCAAGTCTGGTCCACTTCTCAGTGAAACTCCAATTACGTACAGAATACATTATTTTTCAGTTTTTTTCTTTGACAACTCACTTCTCTCCTCTAGGGCAAGACCTTAAGAGAATGTCCTACAGTGATCACACACACTCTCACTCCCATTAAAATAGTCTGTGACTTAGGAAGGTTTCAATTTTTTCGCTCTGTAGCTGAGGTCTGGTAAACAGTGGGATCGTGTGGTTAACTCATAAAAGTCAAACCTCTCTGTATTTGTACATGTCTTTGCAATGTTCTAAACACGTCCACACACAATACTTTTGATTTCTATGTGGTAAGAAGGGTCTTTTTTTTTTTCAGTGGAGAAAGGGGATGTTTAAAGACATAAAATGACTTGTTTCAAAACTCAACATGGCTCATAAAGCAGAGATTTTTGTGGGAGCACTTGGGCCTGAACCCCCAGGTCTGATGAAACTGGGTGTGGACAGTTGCCCTCAAGGCTAGTGGAAGCTTATCACCCAGGAAAGTCCTGTGTCTGGGGATACTCCAGATGATTAAGACAGTCCACTGTCAACCTCACCAAGGGTGTGTGTGTGTGTGTGTGTGTGTGTGTGTAGGGGGCTGAGCCTTCCATTTAGGCTCAATGCTCCCTTCCCTGTAAGAAGCAACCAGAACCCATTGTGAACTTGAGCCTGTCATCCTCAGTACAACCCGTCCCCTCCACCGCCCGTGTCCGTTGCACCATCAGGGCCTGTCCTCTCCAGTTTGCTCACGAGTCAGTGTTCGAACTGGCTCTTCCCCGGGTTGGCAGGCTTCTCCGCGCTCCTGTAATCAATGCTCCATCCAGTGCCCCTCCTGGTCTGACGCCACCTGCCGCGTCATTCCTCTCCTTCTGTGCCTCACGCGTATATGCAGAGGGCTGAAACGCACCTGCTTCCTCTTTCTGGAGGCCAGCTCTGCTGAGAACACTGCCACCCTTGCACATAATCAGGTGCAAAGTGGACTCCTACCCAGCATTCTTATTTGCATTTTCCTTTCTTCAGGGAAACATTCCTTGGTCCTTTTAACCAAGTCAGCCCTCCCAACAGTGTATTATCTTAGTTTTCTAGGATTTATCACAGTTGAACTACGTATTTCCTTTTGTGATGAAGGCTCATGCCTGGTTCCTAGGCCTTTCTTCCACTGAACTAAATGCCCCCTGAGATAAGGTTCAGTTCCTCTCCTCTAATGAGTCTAGTGCATAATTAAACAGGTTAAAAAAAAAATGCTTGTTCAACGAATGACTAAAGGAACGGCTTATTGCCAGCGATGACTAGTGGTTATTTGGGTTGGGTGAATGGTTTGATACCAATCTATAGACAATAATTTTCAATTGACCCTCACCACCACGTGCCTCCATTACTAGGGTCCTCGCCTTAAAATCATATGACAAATGAGTAGATAACGCTGCAATTATTTCAGAATCACAGTCATTTCTAAGCCCTGCTTATAACATCTTCCAGTTATCAACATCGTGTTTGCTTATAGTCAAGAGCTATGGACCGAATCCTCATCTAAGGCCCGACAGCCCACGTACATGGCGCTGTTTAGTGTGTTTCCGGACTCTTACGTAGATTTAACATAAAACAACGGAAGATTGTATTTAATTTGTAATGGGATAGAAGAGCTGAAAGAGTATGGAGGCATTAACGCATGTTTGAGACGAAGCACTCTGAGGCTGGTGGATTTTTCTAACAACCTCTGGGACACAGCAGAGCGTGGTAACAAGTGGCCTTGCTTGGGTTCCATCTACGCACATATCTTTGTAATTACCCACCGGGCCTCATTATAGGGCAACGTCACCTTTAAGACCCTCCTGTACAAAAGGAGCCTTGAGGTGACAGAACACACACAACCCAGATTTTAAAAATGATAATAGAAGGACATGGTTGTTGTACAGATTTTTGAAAAAGATCATTTGCAAGGGTCAAGAGACAAGTAAAAGACAGACTAAAAGATGACGAGTAATTGCTATTCTCCAGTATAAGACTCAAGGCGCTAATGGCTGCCTGCTTATTTGCAAAGTGCTATCCAGTAGCTGGATAATAATTCACAGAATTCATAAAGACTTAAAAGGCTGCCGCCTTAATGTAGGCTTTTTTTCCCTCTATTTTACTTATTAAGATCACGTTAATAATTCATGCGTGGCAATACCTTTAACGAGCAACAAAATCTCACATATCTCATTTAAACTTGGCAACTCTGCTGACAGTTAATATAGTCCCGTCGCTCCGAGCCAGCAATTGTAAAGCAGCTCCAGGCTGTTAGCAATCGAAACCACCCCCCTTTATGATAATCTTCAGACAAAGTTCTGCCTTCCATGAATGGTGAAGTTTCGTGGTCCTCTGCTAGGAAGATTGCTCATCCTTCCTTGGTGGGCAAGTGGGTGACAGAATGATGAGCCCAAGCTCGCAGTGCTTTTCCCAGGCTGCGTGGGTGGCTTCCCTTGTCTCTTAGCTGCAGCTGCAGCAGTAACAGCTGATCAACTTTCTTAGAAGGACAGGATGTCAACCAAGACCCGAAAGCTCTCTGCTCGGCAGAGTTAATTCTCTGCTTGGACAAATGCGTGGATCGTTTAGATTTAACTTCTTTAGAAAGAAGGTCAGCAGGGGATTGTATTAAGCGAGAGCCTTTCCCGCGGACACGGACAGCGATGGAAGCCACTGCAGTTGTTTCCCACATAAAAGAACACGCCAAGTGCTCAGCCTCAAGGTATTGATTGTTCAAGGTAGAATTTCAGAAGCAAACACTGATTTTGATACACATTTTTTTTTTTCCCTGCCACCCCCATTGAAATAATTTCACTCCCTACTATATGTAGAGCAGTCTGACCGGCAGAGAATATTCACATCTAGTGTGAACCACAGGCTTTTTACAAGTGGTTTGTTCTCAGCATCTCTGAATTACGTTGGAGAGAGGGAGCAATCCAGTGAGTGCCACCTCGGGTAGGGCATTCTTTAAAAAAAATGAGAGCCAAATGTCAGAAGATGTCCTTGCTTTTGGGGCACGCACAGAGTCAAGTCACCGCAAAAGCTGGCTTCCACGGCCTGATGGAGAACCCCTGGCTATTTTACAGCCAGCAGCAGTACCACAAGCACTTCAGCTCTCACACAGCTCGTTGAACACCGGCCATGCCACTCTGTGTATGTCGGGGTCCCCTACCTGGAGAAGCGTCCATACCTGGTGTACGGAGGGAGGGGCAGGGTGATCCTGGTCCACTTGTTGAAAGTATCTGACACCAGGATCCGCTGCAGGTGGTAGTGACTGCACTCAACACTGGTGGGCAGGCAGTCCTGTAGCAGTGGGTGCCACGACAAGCCAAGGTCCACGGAGTACTCCAACTCAATAGCTGCAACGGGAAGCAGCAGGCTGCGTGAGAATCACTGCGTGCAGACTCAAGACCACAGTCACCTGTCATGCTTCTCGAGCTTTTGACTTCAAAGGCTAACTATTTTTTTTTTCCCACTATCTTTTTGCTTCCTCCTTGGAAATGTCTTTCAGCTTTCCTTTCCTTTCTGCACAATACTAGAGATTCTTTTCTCTATTAAAATAGCCTTTTCTCCTAAGCGAGTTCGATTAAATGAAACATAGTCAATTTTCCAGAATTACTTCTTATAAAGAGAAACTTTCAGGGACCGGTGTGGTGGCTTAGCGTGTGAAACTGCTCCCTACGATGCCGGCAGCCCCTAAGGATGCCAGCTCGAGTCCCAGCTGCTCCACTTCTGTTCTAGCTCCCTGCTAATGCTCCTAGGAAAGCAGCAGACTGCTCAAGTACTCGGACGCCTGCCACCTGTGTGGGAGACCCAGGCTCCTGGCTCCAGCCTAAGTCAGCTCCATCTGATATGGACATTTGGGAGTGAACAAGAGAACGGATCCCCGTCTCTCTCTGTAGTTCTACCTTTCAAATAAACAAATCTTTCTAAAAAGAGCTTTCTGAACAGTCATTTGAAAATGATTGCTTCATGCTATACATGTATATATCAAGGCTGACAGAATACATTATATAACTATTTCCATGTTACATAATTTAGCACAGTAGAATATTCATTAAGCAATGTTTTGAGCTCCTTTGCTTAATGATTAACAGGGAAAGAACACATTTATTATGTATTTTAACAACTATTTTGTAAATGTTTAAGTTTCTAAAAACAGCAGCCTTCATGAAGTCCGCCCATTTCATAGGTATTCTGATCAACTGATGCCAATTTTGCTCCTGACGTGGGTGAAACTTTGTAGAAATGACCAACTCTCTCTAACTCGTGTAGCTTGCCCTGCCGTGTAATGAAATCTCCAAGAACCAGGAAACCCAAGCAGGAAGCAGCTGGAGGTTAAGGCCTTGTGCCAGCTCCAGCCACCCGGGCTGGGGTGCGTGGGAGGACATTTGTGCCTTTGCTTTTTCTGCAACCGTCAACCTACACCCTGTGTCTTAATATTTCTCTCTCCTTATTCCCATCTCGACGCCTTATAGATTGGCACAACCCCACCTCCTGTTGTAAGTTGTTTTCTCGAAGGGCTCTCTGCCTTTTGCTCTTGGCTGCACAATGAAGTCACCTGGCTGCCTTTGGAGACTCCCACTGCCTGGGTGTCCCCAGAGGCCTTGATGGAAGCGTTCTGGGGCAGAGCCAAGGTGTCAGGAGCTGTAACGCTCTCCCCCGTCTTGTGCTGAGACCACATGGCTTTCCAACTAAACACAACAACCAGGATTAGTCATCAGCCTTCCTCCCTACAGCCCTCGGAGCTCATCGATTATTTCCTGGCCTACCAAACCCTGTTTGATTTCAGGGAAGATGATTCTAAATCTTTTTTTGTTAAATTTACTCTGTCTCCAATATTAACTGCTCCAGCCATGGGCATTCTTTCAGGCCCCATTTCCAGCTGGCTTCTGTGCAACGCTTCCATTATTACTATTGTGTTCAACTGAAAAATATTTTCCAATTTAGTTTTCAATTTATTCAAAAGATAAAGAGGCAGGGGTGGGAGAGGGATAGAAAGTTTCTGTGTGCCAGTTCACTCCCTGAATGCCCACAATACCCAGGGTTGGGTCAGGCTGAAACTAAGAGGCAAAAACTCATGCTGGGTCTCCCCTGTGGGTAGGAGGGCCCAATTCATTGAGCCATTCACCTGCTGCCTCCCAGGATGTCCGTTAGAACAAGGCTGGGGCTCCAAGCAAGTCACTCTAATGTAGGGCTGCTGAGTGGTGTCTAAACTGCTATGCCATATGACTAGCCAAGAAAAGCTCACCACGCCATCTCTTGTTAACTAATGCCATTTCTAACGGCAATACTTTTGAAGAGACGTATTTATTTGAAAGACAGAATTAAGGAGTGGAGATGGGATGGAGAGACAATGAATGAGAGAAAGAATCTTCATCCCATTGGCTTATTCCAGCACATTTGTCATAGAGTGGCCCAGATGTCCTAGGATCCAAGACGCAGCCAAGTAGAAGGCAATAGCAGAACACACATTTTCAAGACTTGCAGGGCTATAAAGTGGAGATATTCGTTGCAGCCCAAGAACACACAAGTGAACACGGAAATGGCATAGCTTATTTTTGATATTCTCTACACGATGAAAGGCTGTGGGTGGAAGTGTACCCCAAGTGTCCCCTTTATTCTGATACCAAAACACAAAATCTGGATGTACAGCTGTTACTATTCATTATTTATCTTACAAAAGACATCTTTATGTCTATAGGCTTTAACAAAAAAAAGAGTCCATATTCTGACACTTCTGAAAATCAACTCAAAAGCTCATCTGACTCAATATGTTCCAACATGCAGCACGGGTTGGATACAGGGAACTTGAACCTCAGTTCTGCACTGATCGGTGGTGCAGTGGGGGTGTCCCTGTCGCAGGCAGCCACAGACGTGTGCCTCTGTCTAGTTTCTTACCATAGCAGGAGTCTGTAACCGAGCAGGAGGCAGCGAAATCCATCTGCAGGAATGAGTCCTCGTTCACCGCGATGTCTGTGGTGACCACGTAACGGGTGCTGGCCTTCTCGATGAAGACAAGGGCATCACCAGAGGAGCCGCACACGGGCATCTTGGTGCCCCCAGGGTGAAGTAGCCACTTCCTGCTATCCAGACTCGTGAAATCATCTTCCAAGACTGTATTGCCAGAGATATTCCCGCCAATCAGAATCTGTAATACGCAGTTAGAAAAGAAAAAAGAAAAAAACCCACATTTTTCAATCTGGTTTAGAGACATGAGAAAAGTCAGGTGTTTTTATTGCCTTGTACTTGACTCTCTCCACCTGCCAGCACTAGGACTGCACAATGGTTTACAGAAGGGGTTTGCGTGGAGGTAGTCCCTGAGCCCACCTGGTAAGAAGCTACAGAAACCGTAAGAGCTGGCAAAACCATTCGCAGTTGACATGAGCCACATGGGAGACACCACCTACCTAGCCTGGGAAAGCACCACTTTTGGCTCCTGTGTCATGACTTTCCATGTAAAATGTCTGCTTAAGGACAGTAGTTCCCTAAGGCATTTCACTTCTAATGATTTGCACACACTGTGCTTTTATTATCTGATTAAAAAAAATTCTATCAGATACACATTTTATTATGTATGGAGACCATCTGAACACTCCGTTAGGGTGCTGGCAAGGTTGTTCGTGAGTGTTGCTGTAAGGTTAGGAGAGAGAATTTGCAAACTGCTGCATGTGGCACCATGGCTCATTTACACATTTTTCCTTTTCAGGGATTTACAATCTTGCGCCATGCTTTATAAAGTATCTTATAAATTCTCATGGCAGGATCTTCTGTGAGCTGGATCTGGGCCTCCCGCCATGTCGTTTGTTTTTCTAGATTTTGGTAACGGGAGGACCCAAGACCGAAAGGAAGAAGCACGCCCTAGGTGTGAGCCTTTGGGCAAGCCACTTCTCGAACCATCTTCTTCTATTTGAGTAAGGGGCAAAGGTGCACCACACGCTTTCCCAAGGCCACATTCCGCCCCATGGACAAACAGTAAAACAGGTGACTGACCTGATCGATAACCCAGGGGCCGTAGAAGTGGCCATTTTCCGACGGCTGCCACCAGCGCAGGCGCGTGGACCCGGAGCGGGCTTTCAGTGGTATCTCCAGGGCGATGTACCTGCCCACGTTGCTGGCGTTGCTGAAGAGGAACTCCTGCAGGAGACTCCAGGAGAGGCCTCCGTTGCGAGAGTACTGCAAAAGCACGGGCTGGCTCCGGGGGTCCGGCACGCCTTTGCCACAGCCCAGCCTCATGAAGAACTGTACGAACCTGACAATGGGGAAAATGGACTGTAGCCATTTGCTCCGGGGAGAAAAACCTCACGGTTAGCGAAAGACAAGCACGCAGGGTTTTAATGAAAGTGAATGACTAAGGCGCTTGCTCGCTGGAACAGAGCTGACAACACAAGAAATCTGGCAAGAGACAATTCTGTCCATATTTGTGTCTGGCATTGCTCCTTGGAGAGTATGAGAGTATGAGAGAAGTAAGCTACCCCTGCACCCCTGGGCTGTTCTGTGAGCAGATGGGAGGGAGCCCAAGGCTGATTTGACACACTGGGGGTGTGTCCTGTCATCCATGTGGGGGTATAATTGGATCTGACTCTTAAGAGTATTTGAAACCAGAAGAACCTCATTAAGTTAATATATGCCCATTACTGGCAAAGTGATCCATTCTTAGGGTTGACTAGTAGCTTTCAGATCTCATACACTGGTTTTTTGGGAGACACATTCACCAGGTATAGCACCTCTTTGTGAAAGGCCAGGCATCTTTTGCAAGAGGGACAGACAGCCAGGGCCTCTTTTCTCTTTCGCACCAGGTGCTGGGAAACAGGAGTGTGGGAGGGTGGTGGTGCAGGACTGTGCCAGCCTCCAACTGTGGTTGGACCTGTGGATGGAGGAGCCTGGCCACTGCGAGCTGTGGCCATCAGCCAGGGGCAGCTTTCCCAGCTGGCAGGGAGGTGGACAGAGTGGTAGCAAGCAGCTGGTGTGCCAACGAAAACCAGCTCACACGTTAGCTTGGGCAGGCAAGCTGCTGGTGCCTGGACTGGGCCCTATGCTAGCTGGTAAGGCAGAATAAATTTCATGAGTCACCCAACACACGTATCCAACAATGCATGCATGCCAAACAAAGGAAACACACTGGAGTTTTTAATTGAGTGCTGCCAGCGCACTATATATAAACCCATTCTCTCCTCGTGAGCTCATCTCTCCGCCTCCTCACCATAACTCACACCATTCATTTATCTCATGACCCTGAAAAAATTGAGATTTTTACATGACGCATTTTCAGGTCAATATATGCAAATCCTACACAGCAGGCTACTGAGATGAGCTAAATAATGGAGCTTTTAGCATTGGATTAACAAAAACATACATGGCTAGTGTCTAGTGATACAGACATGAATAGAAACAATTGTTTCTAGTGAAAATCTTTTAGTGTGTCGTCCACTTGCACTGGGAAAATGTCTGTATTAAATTTAGGGCTAAATAAGCCATGTCGGAATGTCTTATTTGGGAAAAACCTAACAACACAGGTAACCGAAATCCAAAATAAAGAATATAAAATTATAATGTATCAGAATATTCTCAGTAAAATCATGTTATCCGAAAGTGTGGTATAATTATCTCACAGACCTTCACTGCCATCTATGAATCATGACCAGATTCATAATTAATCAGTGAAGGATTTTAAAGGAGGGAAGGGGGAAATACGCTGAATTGTATGTTAACCCACAGTGAGATATTTCAAAAGCAAGAACATGACCTCTTTGTTTATTTGCAAAAATAGGTCAGGGTTCTGTTTTACACATGACAACGGTGCTTCTCATTTTTCCTGTTAAATTTTTGGCTCATCAAATGGTCAAGTGATGTACATTTTGACAGGACATAATGCCTTGAGTCAGTTTAAAATGTATTGCAATGATTGTGTTCAATTTAGACAACGACTTTGGAGAATGCAGGAGTGAACCATGAGACCCTTGCTTATAAACTCTGAAACTTTACTGGAAATGTTCTTCACTAAAATTGCTAATCTGGGTAAGACTAATTATGAATAATTTGAGAATGTCCTGTATTTAAACTAAGCATTCTACTAAACGCAGCGTAATAGATACAATATTCACACACGGTCCAAGTCCTAATGAAAAATGTGATCTGAAAGAGAAGACGTGACATTATTTTCTTGGAATTCAGTTGAACGTTGCTATTTCAGAGGCTAGCTCATTAAATGCCACATATTAATTCCATCTGTTCAGCTGTTTCATGGCTGATGTGGTTACTAAACACATTTTTCCATTTTTGAGTGGAAATGACAAATTCTTTTTCTTTCTTCTTGTTCTTCCTTTTTTTTTTTTTTTACAAGGCAAAGCAGAATATCTATAAAATGATAGTTGTGACTAGTGGTAAAAAGCTACAGCTAGACTTTGATCAGGAAGAAATTCCGCATTTCTAATGCCAGCCTTGCTCTTGCGAGCTCTGCCTCTCTGATTCACGGCCTGCGACAGCGTGGCCTTTCAACATTACTGAAGGACGATTACCTAGCATGTGATAAATCCAGGTCTCGAGTCATCAACATGCGCAGGCCGTCTTCATTGAAAAAGAGGTTGTTTCCACTGGAGAGGATCCCACACTTCCGAGACGGCTTTCCACCACTCATTAACAGGAATCTGTCAGACTCGAGCTGACCTGAAGAAAGGGGAAAATGGTGTGAGGGCTCAGTGTGTGGTGGGCAGGGTTGAGCTGGTCCATAGCACGTACTGATTTACCTTAGAGATGGGGCTGGAGATAGAACTGACCCAGCAATCGCAACTACAAGTGTTTGCATAGGCTGATGGGGGTGACAGACTGAGTCGGACCCTATACTGATAAGCACACGTGAGTCAGATGTGGAATCACTTCTGACGAGGTTTCTTTGGGGATCTCCCCAAACGAACCTCTGGATTTAGAACTCCAACCATGGGGAGCATTGCAGGAGCTGTGGTCTGACCATGGAGTGCATGTGTCAGAACTGGGCCTCCTCAGTGGCTTAGACAGAGCAGTGGATGGCATGCCTGGATGCACATGGAGGATGTGCCAGTCCATTGGAGCCTGCAGAGAACATCTGATACCAATGCAGAGGAAGAAGGGCAGAACAGATTGATTAACTAAGCGTTGACAAGCAAATATCTGGGCAAATGGAGACTCTAAGGTGAACTATGTCAGCCAGTGGAGCTTGGAAGGATTTCTTCATCCTTGGAGCGGTGAGACAGACAACATTTCAGAATCACTGAAACCACTTGAGTAGAACCTTCCATATCGGGAATCCTAGGATGGCAGCAGGTGGCCGTTCCCCACCCCCAGGTACTGAGGTGGTTGGGAGGCTGGGTGTGGCTTCCCTCCCCAACTGCCCATTTCCCCCAGACACAGGAAGAAAAAAAAAAAAAAAGAAAGAAAATATGGAAACAATGGTCTCACCTACTTTCCCTTAATCCTCGACTCTTCCCAACTTAAACAATTATGTAAACACCAAAAAATAAAATTTGTATTAAAATAACTACATATTTTTAAGTGCACTATGACAAAGGCAGTAGGCCACAGAATTCTTTTTGACCGTCTCCAATCATACTCACTAAACAGCCATTCCCCTTATCTCCCACCCTAGACCCTTATTTTGGATATTTGTGGCCTGATGTCTGCTTTCACTGAGCGCTATGTCAAGTTCATCTTGTATGTATCCGTATGCCATTCCTTTTCACAGCTGAATACTGTTCTACTGTATGGGTGTACCTAGATCCAGTTTTTAAAATCTGCTGTGAAATCATGAATATATTCTAATAATTTTACAGAAAACATTTGAAAAAGAAGGAAAAATTCTTCTCACCCCCCTCTCTCAATATAGTTATTATAGTGGGGACTTTTTTCTTATGAGAATGTTTTTCCATAGCTTGATCAGAGGGCATAATTATTTCAATGCTCTTTCAAATGATTTCATAATGTTTTTTTGTATGCTGTTAACATTATCTTTACACATAAAGATTCTGGGTTCTAGGTGTAGGGTTAAAGTGCAGAAAGACAATAGGATTCTTAATGAGTTGGTATAAAATTATTAACAGGAACACGCAGTACTGGGAACTCTTTTTTTCTTTCCAAGAATATTACCTCTCTAAAGATTCTTTCTAAAAATATCATCAATCAGAAATTACACGTGGTAGAAAAAGGGCTGGAAATGGTCTCAGGTTTTCTCAAGATCTTGTTGTCAGCATGGTGGCACCACGGGTTAAGCCACCACCTGTGACTCCAGCACCCTGTTGGAGTATTCTAGATGTTCAACTCCCCATCCAGCTCCCTGATAATGCGCCTACAAAATGCTGGAGAAGACGGCCCAATTGCCTAGGCCCTTGCTACCCACGTGGGAGGCCTAGATGAAGCTTCTGGCTTCGGCCTAGCAAAGCCTCTGTTGTGGTCAATTGGAGAGTGAACCTGGGGATGGGAGACCTTTCTGTTCATACTTACAATGATAAACTGCAGAGAATTTATGGGAAAATGTACCTTCAAAATCATCCTTGAGAAAATCAGGATTCTTGGTGCTGATCTTGCAGGTGGGCCCTGAGTAGCCAGGATCACAGATGCACTTGGTTCCGTTGATACAGCTTCCATGGCCGTTACACATCTCCTCACACTGGGGGCCAATGTAGACATTATCAACGGCCCACGTCACTGGCTGAGAACCAGCAGGATAAAATCCCTGGTACCATCTGAAACGTACAGATCTGGAAAAGAGTCGTGAGTCTTTCAAAGGCTATTCACAGAGCAGTAGAGCTTTAAGGGTAGGCGCATGGGGGATCAATGAACACTGGGCAGGTCCAACCTGCACATCACACTCAAGAAGCAGAACACAGGATTTTGCATTTCTGGAACTAGATTGTACTTCTCAGTGGCTCTAAGTTTTGCCAGTGTATTTCCTGCTGCCTTCAAGAATGTCATAATCCTGTTACTATGTCAAAATTCTACCTGATGCCTGGTGTGGTAGCCTAGTGGCTGAAGTCCTCGCCTTGGGCATGCTGGGATCCCATATGGGCACCAGTTCTTATCCCAGCAACCCCGCTTCTCATCCAGCTCCCTGCTTGTGGCCTGGGAAAGCAGTTGAGGATGGCCCAAAGCCTTGGGACCTTGTACCAGCTTCGGATTAGCTTGGCTCTGGCCATTGTGGTCACTTTGGGAGTGAATCAACAGATGGAAGATCTTCTCTGTTTCTCCTCCTCTCTGTGCAGCTGACTTTCCAATAAAAAATAAATAAATCTTAAAAAAAATTTCTATCCTGTCTTCCCACATTTTCAGTAGTGACTTCTTGGGTGAAGATTTTTCTGTCCCGACTATCTATTCTCTGCATAAATAGCCTCATCTTTTTTACTAACTGAGGTAAAATTCATATAACAAAAATTAACCATTGACCACACTGTAAGGGTACCATTCAGAGGTGCTGAGCAAACATTCTTCTCTAAATCTAAAACATTTTCTCTGCCCCAATCTGCTTTTTGTATCTTCCGACCTTCCTAATCTGGCTACTTCCTATAAGTGAAACTTCATAATACATGTGACCTTTTGTGTCTGGGTTTTAGTCGTTTAGAATTATGTCCCTGAGGTGTGCTCACGTATCAGAATTCCATTCTTTCCCTTTTGTACTGGGTCATATCCCATTGCCTAAAAACTCCGACTTTATTTACCCACTCAGCAGTTGCTCCTTCCTTTTGGCCAACGTGAGTAGGGCTCCACAGAACACTAATGTCCAACATCTTCCATGCTTTTTGGTAGGCTGGTGGAGACACTGTTGGGTCTTACACTAAATAATCAACCTTTTAATTTCTTTCTCCCATGATGTGGATGGAATTCCCACTATCATAGTTACTATAGCTGGTGTTATGTTTAAAGCGGGCCTATTTTCTCTACTGGTCATGGGCACATGGAAGCCAACTCTATGTCTCCATTTTTATATCTTTTCATGGCACCCAATGAAGTGTTTCACACACAATGAAAGACCAGAATATGTTTGCTATGATTTATTGTGAAAGGTCTTATCCAAATGTTTTGTTTCTAGAGTTTGGTAGCTCATAAAACAGAGCAAGTTCCCACACACTATTTTAATCCTAATTTCATTGTTGATACCAAGATTCCATCTACATTAAGCATGCCCTGAAAATGCCAGTTCATAATTAAATTTTATTTTCCAGGACTTGTCAGAATTTAGTTTTGGCAAGAAGCACTTCTTACCTTTTGAACTTTGAGACTGCTGAGCTGAGGGAAATGGCTGGAGTTTTCCTTTGAACCAAAGCCTACATGGATTTTTTTGAACTTCTTTTTTTTATTCAAATGTTCTGAATACAGATGAGCCACCTTGGTTGGATATTTATTATTGTTCACCTGCCTTGACACAGAAACTGCAAGCACTATGATAAATGGACTGAAGCGTCCGATTTTACTGTGGCTCCCCTCTGCTAAAACTTTATTTTGAACATTCCTCACTGTCCACCCTCCTCGGTGACTGTCAGCCTCTCTTCTTCCTGGCCAGTAGGACTCAAAAGGCTCTGTTTTGAAAACATAAACTTAACCTTTCAGGCACCCAATACTGCATTCAATAAGTAGGGTTCTTGATGGAGTCATAATGGAACTGCACGAGACAAAAACAATTAGGATGTTTAAAGACAAAAACAAAAAGACTCTAAGAAAGGACGCAAAGGTGGGATATGAATCAAATCAGATGGAAATTCAATACTGAGGTTTGGAATGTAGAACGGGCTATACCTGAATGCTAAAGGGGCCACGTGGACACCTGACTACATTCGCTACACTCTTGCTAACTAGCATGGAGTATGTGCAAAGAAGAGGGTTATTTGAACACGCATTACACACACACATACACACACACACACACACACACACACACACACACAAGAGCCTCTAGCTCTTAAGCCGTGATCACATACCACGTTGAATGCGAACTAAGAAACGGTTCAATGAGTTGGAGAAAATGTTAACTTTTGCCTCCCGGCAATTCATGCCTGTGTGGGCTTTAAGGAGCGTGCTAATTCTTTTCCATAAACAAGGACAGGAGAACACCATTAAGGCAAACGCTCCTCTTGACAGAAATGATGGAGGGCAGCTTAAAAGGTGGGTTTATACCATTCTGAGAGCGGAGTTGCCTCCTTAATTCTTTTCATGGCAATCAAAGTGGTGTGGAATACATAGAAGGACACAACAGTCCAGGTTCTGCACATGATGATAGGATGTGTTTTACAAGCGGATGAACACACACACACACCTACATTTCCTTTGTTCAGATTTCTATGTGAAATGACATGCCTCGTGGGATGGTCCAGCATGGGGTCTGTCACCAGTGCTGGGTGAGGCGGTCTTCATGACAATGGGGCACTCTTGTGACCTGGGCATCTTCCCCAATTTCTCTGATTGGCAGATAATGGTGATTTAGTCTCCGAGTTCCTTGAGATCTTGTCCACATGGAATGTGATAAAGAAAGTTTTGGCTGGAAAAACTGACACCACGGCCCACCGGCTGTCTTGAGGGTGATATTTTCGCACTGAATCTAGTTTTTCATTGGGCAACCAAGCAGAAATTAGGTTTATTTCGGCATGAAAGTGAAAACCTGGCACTTCTCAGCAGTCCCAGGATGGAGCTGGTGGGATCCTTTTGCCATGAGTGCCTGTCCCAGTTGGTTTAGGCTGTTATAATAACCAGTGACATACACTGGGGAGCCAATAAGGCAACATAAATTGATTCCCTACACTCATAGAGGCTGGAAAAATCCGAGATCGAGGGGTAGCAGCATTTTAGTGTGGGGTGAGGGAATTCTCTCCGGTCCACAGATGAGCCTCCTGGCTACGGCCACATGTGATAGAAGGACGGCACCATTCTCTGGCACCCTTTTCATGCCTTTGTCCCATCTGGGAGGGCTCCAGCCTTCAGATCTAATTACTTTCCCAGAAGTTCCACCTACTGATGCCATCACTTTGGAATTTAAGATACTAGCTGTGAATTCTGGGGCTGGGAAGGATACAAACTTCCAGCTGACAGCTTTGCCCAAGTGATTGTCCTTCCATGCCATCTCCCTGCTCAGCCAGCCTGTGGGCATGACTTCTGGGCAGCTACTCTTCTATTGTACCCCTGGGCTCCCTGGTCAGGGCTGACAGGCTCAGAATAGGGTTTTCTTTTTCGGGACTCTGGTGTTCAGTGTCACGAAAGGCTGGAGCCGTGGCTGGCTCAGTGTGTCAGCTTGGGGAAAAAAGGCTCCACGATTCTTGCTGCTGGGGTCTCCTCGTGTTTTCTGAGTGAGGTGCGTGCGATTCCCTGCTGTCTTTCCCAGTAAGTTTTTCCACTTTGTAAATAAGCCTCTCTCATCATCTTAATACAATGAATTTTGGAGAAGGATTGTTTTTGGAACTGTCTGCTCCCCCTCTACTGTAGACTCCTTTTGCAGACAAGCTCTGCCCAACTTATAGTAGCTTTCTGATTTGTCCATTCCAATAAGCTGCACAAACTCCTTGCAAGAGTCCCATTATTTGCAAAGAACCTTCAAGTCACGTGGCTTAGTAATGCTTATTTTTAACATTGTTGTTACATCTGAAATAAACTAACATAATACTCTTTTAATAAAAAAGGTCAGATATTCTATGAGAACGATGTCATGATGTGATAGCACGGTTAGTCAATGACACAACTGACAACACGAAACCTTAAGGTTCTTAGCAATGCGATTATGAAAATTATGCTAAGCATCAATGGATCTATGTTCAAAGAGAATTTAGACTTTTGAAAAGTCACTTTCACTCCTTTATTTTTTTTTGGAAACAAACTAGGGATCCCTAATTTTGCTTGAAGAACCCACAATTTCTAATTATGCTGAGCTTTACTTCAGGAATATAAATCTACTTCCATCTTGAAAGTAGAGTATCAGTACTTTCTTCTTTTGTTTTTGACATACTCTAAAAGAAGAAATGCTTTTTTTCTGAGAGTAAAGACAGAAAATTCTGAGGCAGGCTTCCTCTCTGACTTTCCCTCTTTGTTCGTGGATATTATTAGTTTTGGTTTTTGAACTCCACTTTTCATTTCATTTCTATTAGGGCTAAAGTCCTTCATCTCTGAGTAGCTTTACAACAGAAGAGTCAAATGTATGTAACTAGAATGCTGAGAGAGGTTGAAAATGCAGAAGTGCCTGGGGGAAAAGTGCTAGCACTTGGGCATTTATTTCTGGAGGTGGGGCTGGCAGGAGGAGGGCAACAGCATGAAGGTGAAGGCACATTTCTGCTGTCTCCGAATGGATGCAAAACATACTCATGGGAAAAAGTGAACCGTACTACACAGGGTGTAGCCTGCAACCTTTACCTGCAAGCTGTTAGTACTTAGGTTAGCTCACGGCTTGATGCCTTCACTAGTCATTGCCTGGCTTCAAATGAGATAGCGTTAGACGTGGAAGGGAAACTGTCCCCGTGATCAACTAATTGACAAATAGACAATGACTTCAGGGTTGCGTTGCAAAAAAAAAAAAAAAACAAAAAAAAAAAGAAAGAAACACAGGCAACACCACGCAGCAGGCCCTCACCCGCACAGGTGCAGCTTCCCGAAGTGCACGATCTCCCTCCTCCAGCCCTGGGTGGTGCCCGCATAGTAGGTGCTGCTTGGGTGGTGCTCGGTGGAGCACAAGGAGCTGACATGGCTGCTGCTGTGGGAACAGAGAGGCAGCAGCAGGTGCCAAGTGGCCCCAAAGTCCCTCGAGAATTCCAGTCTGACCGGATCAGCGGATGAGCTATCCGTCGAGCATCCAACATTGATCTTGGAGAAGAAGAAGAAAAAAAGGATGTGAATTACCCCAGAGCAACAAGCCCTGAAATGATTCCCCACTTCATTATTTTCTAGAGTGCATTTTCCTGGGAACTGTCTTGCTGAAATATTTCACATCAAAAGATTTGGTTTCGCCTAACTGAGCAACATCACACATTCCCACTAAATCATAATTTTTCATAAATAACCTCAACGGGCACCATGCAGAATGTAGGTAAATCAGAAGCTGGGAGAATTTCAAATGTCACTTTTGACCCACTGGCACAGTCAGGTCAAGCAAATCATTATGAGAACACTGCTACCTTAATCCTTACCAGTCTACCGAATAACTTTTTTCTTTTAATTCTTGCCTATCAAATAATCCCCCAAATCTTTGCATATGGGAACTCTTCAGCACATATTCAGTACCAAAACAAAATGGAGTATGGACACTATTGACCTGGTTCAGGGGAAGACTTTTTTGTTTTTAAGAAGCAAACAACAGCAGCAGCATATATATGCAATATACCATTTAGATATAAGCTCCGTGGTGAAATGTCATGCCAGCTGAGTAAATCAAGCTGTCGCCTTGAGAGTTAGTTTGTGAGTGTCATGGGGATGCAGTTCGCCTTCTCGCAGATTTTCCACACGCAACATTATGCTGTGATCTCCAGTGCCCGCGTGGCACAGGGGTCTCATCCGGCCTGCACGGTCACGTTTCTAACCTCTGATCCACTTCCCTACAGTCCTCCCATGCCCACCGCAGCCACCCACTGTTTTGCTCTCCATATAACAATCTTTGTCATCATTAGGGAAATAACCACTCCATTCTCTTTTCTCTTTTCTAGGACATACCTGTAACACCTGATTAAAGAATTGTATGTGATTCTCTCTACGAAACAAAAAAAGCCCCCTTACAACTGGGACGAATATTTTCTTGCTATCATATTACAATATCAGCCAGTTGTATATACACATACACACACAGAGCTATATAACCATACACACACATACATATAAAGTTATTCCCTGGTGTCTGCCGTGCGGGACTTGTTCTAGAATACCATAAATCCAGAGATGCTCAAGTCTCATTGTAAAATGGTGTCGTATTTGCATAGAATCTATACATATTGTCCCATATGCTATCAATCCTTTCTGGCATACGTGCAGTATGTAACGCAATGTAAATATGAAAACAATTGCTACACTGCATTGCTTAGGGAATAAGAAGGAAAATTCTATAGCTGTTCAGCATGGATACAGTGATATCATGAATATTTTCCATCTATAGTTGGCTGCATCCATAGATGTGGAATCCATGAATACAGAGGACTGTATGCGCTTATTTATATGGCTATATATATTATTCCTATATATGAATATATATATTAATGTGTTTGCTCCTTTATTATCTGACGAGTAAAATATTGACACGTGATAAACTTTAATAGGCGCTTGCTTCTACTTGAATTTTTTTGATAACAGATTTCCTAAAAGGGCAGAAGCTGCCTCCTTTTATTATCATTTAAAGCATAAAGTAAAGTTCGAAAATATAACTCAGAGCTGAAAATAGAGAATAATGATTTCATCACTCAGGAATAATTTGGTCTCTGGCTCGTGACGTTACAAGAAACAAACCTAATTTAGAGGATGTGGAAAGTACGCAAAGCAGATATTCAAAAGCATACGGATGCAATTAGGCACTGTTGATTAATCTGTACATTTCAAATTTTAGGACGCATAAAGGGACACATAAAATTGGGCATATGCATGGAGCACCATGGAACGCTTTGATGCACACAGACATTTTCTGAGGTTCTATCAGGACCGACCTAAACATCTCCTTATCGGCACTGTTTTCAGTAAGTGCACTACTCCAGCCCTATCCTCTAAAGCCAGTATTGTTCTAACATTACTATTTCTGAACACTGGGATAACCTCCTGTGGGTCTACTTATTTAAGCTTTTAAAACATGTTAATTATTACATGTGCTCTCTTGACTAATACAACGAGCACACGAATATTCATAAAATATATAGAGCAAACATCTGAAATTATGAAAACAAAGCACAAGATTGTTCTATCTGGTAAAATTCATGACGCCATGAAAAAGATTATATAAATGCACAGGCATAGCTTTAACTACAGGGAACTACGGTGATAACAGCCCCAGAACGGTGTGATCCTTTCTATTTTTATATTTAAAATCATTTATTTCAACAATTCTCCATTGTAGTAGGCAAGGAAAGCTATGTTATAAATAAAGGACAAAAATTCAGACATAAACCTTAGTAAGACAATTGGTTCTGCTAATAAAAGTGAATTATGATGCTATAAATTTCTTACGGCTTTGCACAAAAACGAGAAGTTACAACGCATGAAATTATCTGAGAGCTTCCTCCTTTCCCCTAGATTTTGTTCAACAATTGAAGGCATTTCTACTGGAACAGAATCAAGTACCTCAAACTGTATGATGGTGTTCTCGTTCACACTGAGGTCACGGGTTGTGATGGAGTGTTCCCCAACCTCATTGGAGACAAACACCATGGCTGAATCTTCCTCCCTGTTACACAAGACAACACCGACGAATTCACTTAGACAAGAATTCATCATAATGTGTCAAGTTGTGGTTTGCTTTTTAGTAGCTTCTCCATGAAATACTTACGGGGCTCCCTTTGAAGAATATGGACAATAAAGACCAATGTTACCACCAGGGTAGAAAAACCAGTTGTCTTCTCTGGGTCCAAAGTCAAACGTGTCCAGAAGCATCACAGGGTTGTTCAAGTTATTTCCATCAATAACGAAGTCATCAACAATCCAGATTTCTTCTTTTTTACCTAAGACATTTTTATTTTGGATAAAGTCAGGCTTCGCAATGATGGCAATCTGATAGGCAATTATTATTATTATTATTATTATTTTTTTTGCATATTGGAAGAAAAGAGAAGGAACTGAGTACCAGTATCTGAACAGATGTCTTCAAGACAGACAAAGGACTCGGACTATGTGACGCGTACTCCTAAGTGGAAGAAATGCACCTTGCAGCCTCGAGGACTGACATAGCATAGGGCTGCCTTGCTAAGTCCAGAAGGCTGTGACAGACAGGGAGGGAAATTGTATTGTCCGTTCTGTCACAGCAGCACGATGGACCTTCACCAGCCGGAATGGGCTGCAAAGTGTAGGATGACCGTGAGGATGGGCTGGGCAGTCAGCCACGGACTCAGGACCAGTATGCTAACTAATCTACTATAGCAGTAATTCACAGCTGCTTTTTAGGGTAACCCATGACTTCTTAGTCCCACTTGTCAGTCAGGCTGAAGGATGATCGTGGCCATGACATCACACCCCAATTCAAACGCTTGAACTGCTTTCATGTCTACTCTGTGATACACAATACCGCGCTTTTCTCACGGTAGCGGGAGTTGACTCGGTGGCTCAGGCTGGGTGTTTAGGGAAGTTGTCTCAGAGTGAGGAAGGTCAACCCTCAGGCTGCGAGGGAATGCAACTGTGCCAAGTAGCCTGGCTGTTGTGGCCATCTGGGGAGTGAAGCAATGCATGCCAAGTGTTTTCTGTTTCTCTCTGTAACGTGGCCTTTCATAGGAATAAATCTTTAAAAACAAACATAAAAAAAAGCCCTCATGTTTTATGATAGGACCCAGTTACACTTGGATCATCAAGAACATACGAGTCAGGTAGGAAAAGATGAAAAAAGAGATATAGAAAGAATAAGCTTTGTCAAAAAGGACGCAGGGGCAAGGCTTGTGGTATGGACTGCTAAGCCATTCATGCACTCCACACACACACACACACCCAACCCCTAAAAACAAACAGGTTCACATGCCACTGCCAGTTTTGATCACAGGACAACACGTGCGTTTTTACCATTATTGTAAGGCTGCCAGAGTCTGAATCTTGTGGCATTGGTTTGGGCGGTGTAGGGCAGGGCAACATTGATGAAAAGTATATTGGTTGTTTGAGGGAAGTAAAATTCGTCCATCAGGTGCCAAGTGATTCCTCCGGTGACGGAGAACTGCAGGAGAATGGAGTGAGATCTTTCTGGCGTACCTAGGAAGGAGACAGCACAGGCACGGCGTGTATTTGTGACAACCACGGTAAGAAGGCAGGTGCTTAGCCTATTGTTTTGGAATCAGTGCACAGACCAACTTCTCCTTACACACAGGCTTGCTGGCCCAAATGCCTCAGATGCAGCTTAAAAGCTATGATGGCGTGGGCTTCCTGCAGAAACACATCTCAAACACACGTTCACTTTTGGACCTGCACAAAGTACTGCCTCTCTCAGATAGTCACACATCTTCTATAGTCAGGAAATGTTACATCATGCTTTTGTTTTTTGGTTTCTATATATGTCACAATTTTTCAAAAGGTCAAGTGTTGAAATCTGAGGATACATGAAAAAAAAAATACCTGAAAATTTACTATGGATGCAATGACATTTTAAAAGACAATTTAGTGGCTAGAAAATAATGACAAAGAACAGACTTTTTTTTTTTTTTTGAGGGGCAGGGGAGGATTTCACATCTTTAAGAGAAAAGCCAAAAATGTTGTGCTTTTTTTTGGTGTGTGCTTCTTTTTTATACTTAAAATTCTTACAGTGAGCTAGTAGTGGTGGTCTTAGGGCAATAACGAGAAATTTAACTACCATGGAACTGCGGTGATTACAGCTTTATGAAATTTTTAAAAAATCATCAGTTATCTTGCCCCAACAGTAAGATGAACTTAATTTAAAAAAGAGAACATTTATGCCAATCTTTCCATATAATAAAGTTCGTGAGGATTAATAGCATTATATCTTCACGCATGGGAGAAAATTTCTGAAGGGAAAGAACAGAATTCATACCCATGCAGATTCTTACCTTTGGCGATAAATCTAAGGGAAAACTGGACATACATGGTATTGGTACAATCCAGATCTCTTGAAATAAGCATCCTGAGTCCTTCCTGAAAACAAGAACATGTGTGTCACACAACCCACTGCATTGGCAACGCTGCTTTCCTCCGATTTTCCACACCCAACATGTGTTGGCTAAGTAAGAGACAGAACAACCACACAACCCTATAGCAGTCCTTGTTCTCTCCCCATCGCCTTCATTTCTGGTGCCTGAGGAAGACAATTCCACTGCCTCCTCGCTAAATCACATTTTGCTGTGTCTCACAAAAAGCAACGCAAGAGTGATAGCATTCGATAATGACAGGCCTTTTTCAAAAACAGCCTCTTCTGATCACAGCGTGTCCTAAGCAGCAAGCAGGTGCAAAATGTGCCAAATGCTCCCGTTGGAAGCCGGGAACTAGTGGGTAACTTTTCTGGGGGGATCCGAGGAATCCTAGGAACTCATCACTGCCTTGCCTTCTCTGCCAGCCCTGGGGTCTCTCACTCAGGCTGACACAACATCACCTTTTGGTTGAACAAGTGAAATAAGGCATGTAAAAGAGCATAAGAAAAAGGCATGTGCCGAGGCTCTACCCACTCATGCAGAGAAACCAAGGAACGAGGAAGCAACCTCATTTGCCGCAGTAATTTTTTTTCTGCTAATCAGCTATTTCTGGTTACCTGGGATTGACAGCTCAGAAGGTTGTTTTCTTCAGATGTGTATGGGGTGGCAGTGACAATGACACAGAACTGTACTTTGCAAAAGTCCCCGGGGTCCAGCAGGCTTTTTAGTTTCTCAGCTGTGATATCTGAGCAAAATGACTCGTCAGCGCTGTGTGGCTGTGACACTGAGTGGTCACATGGTCAGCTGGGCTCCCAAGTATTAACTCATAGATACTGACAGTGCTTTCAGCCAGAGAGAGCATATTTTTCCTCCACATTTAAACAAGATATTCATTTTTTTTATTGCAAAGGGAGAATTATGGAGAGAAGGAGAGAGACAAAGAAAGATCTTCCATCCTCTGATTTACTCCCCAAATGGCTGCACCAGCTGGAGCTGACTGATCTAAAGCCAGGAGCCAGGAGCTTCTTCCAGGTCTCCTGTGCAGGTGCATGGTCCCAAGATATCTGGGCATCCTCTACTGCTTTCCCGGGTCATAGGCAGGGAGCTGGATGGGAAGTGGAGCAATCTGGGACGTGCACTGGATCCCGGCACTTGCAAAGTCAGATTTTATCCATTTGGCCATTCTGCTGGGCTCTTTTCTCTGCACCTCAACAGTCATGAAAGAACATATTCTTTGTTAGCTGGACACATTTCAAATATAGCTAATTAGATGGAGCCCTCTCTAAGGGCTAGGGTCTAAAACAGACACATAGCTCATTCATATCACCTTGTACTCCTCAAGAAAGGGCCCTCCCCTCTCCCGTTGTCAATGAGGCAATGGAGACTGGCAGAGTTGCAGTGAGTTCCTCAAGGCTACACAGTTTACGAGTGGAGAAAGGAGGGTCTGGACTCAGCTGTGTCAGATTCTGAACCTAAACTCTGTGCTTCGTAAGATTCTAGGGTTGGGGCTGGCATCATGGATTCAGCTTAATCCTCTGCTTGCAGCCCTGGCAGCCCACATGGGCGCTGGCTAGACTCCCAGCTGCTCCACTTCCAATCCAGCTCCCTACTAATGACCTGAGAATACAGCAGAGGATGCCCCAAATCCATGGGCCTCTGCACCCACATGGGAGACCTGAAAGAAGCTCCTGGCTCTCAGCTTAGAACTTAGCTCTGGCTGTTGTGGCCATTTGGGGAGTGAACCAAGCCTCACACATCCCCTCTTTATTTTGCTTTTATGCCTTGTAATGCACCGCCTTGCTCAGGCCATGAAGCCCAATCACTGTCTGCCCTTCGTGGCTCCCTCTTACACACACACATAAGCATAAAGCCTTGGATGTTTTTACAGGTTAGTGCCTTATGGAAGTTGATGGGGAGGGGAGAGTGGCTTCCTCAGCCTGCCGTGAGAGAGCTTTGAGGTGGAGAGTCAAAAGATTCAGCTAATAAATATTCTTGGCTAACATCCAAAGCATTATTCTTCCTCTTTTCCCATGAAGAAGGAATGAAAGAGTAGAGTTGTTCTCCTGGGCCGAGACGAGTATCCTGTAAGAGGCCTCATTTCACACTGTGTTTTGGACGATGGGCATGATTTGCAAGGTGACTGTCCTCCATTGCTGATGTGCTCATTTATGGTTAGGACTGGAGATGGACATTCATACTGGTGTGTTGCCATGCTTGTCCTGTGGTCAGGCTCAGTGATCCGGAAGTGCCCAACGTGAGGGATGCCTTTGCAACCCACACATTATTTTAGTGGGCCATGATACGCCTGCATTTATCAACATGAACATGAGACTATCTGTTCCCCTTTCACGAAAGTTTGCTTTTGTAGGTCAGGCTACAGCCTACGGAATGGCGCACACTGAGCCCTCGCTACAGCTTGCAGGGCTGACACACAAAATGACTGGCTTCACACAAAATGACTGGCTGCTCTTGCATCTGGATGGGTAAAGGTGGAGTACGGAAGACTGTATGTCTTTCTTGTTATGGGGGTTTAAGCATTGGGTTAATTCTATTGCTCAAAAACGTAGCGAGTAAACATCTTCCAATCATGAGAGGTTACAGGGTTTCAGTTTCTGGGCATTCTTAGCTGATTCAAATGGATTAAAAAAAAAGTGGTGGTAATAAGACTAACATTGTCCTAGACCAAGCCCAAGAACTCAAGAGTCTTAACCCCTCAATGTTTGTCACTCTTCCACACTCTTAAGGACTTATAAATCTCTCAGACGTTTTGGGCATTTTCCCCCCTTTCTCATCCAGAACTTGGGAAGAATTCCAACAGGAAGGATAAGCAGCATCTATGAACTATAACTGAAAAAGTTTCAGGGTGCTTAATTTTCTAAGTGTTAAGTGCTGGTCATTCAGATTGTGGAGAAACCCATGCAGAATTGCAAAGATGTCACCGGTATGCCTAGATGAGTCAATTTCTCTATGCTGGGAGAGACGGAATGTGGAAAGTATCCACAGATGAAAAGCTGCAAGCTTAGTGCTAACATCTCTTGCTTAACAACTCTAGTCTGAAACACAAAAACAAACTAACAGTGTTTGAGAATGCTGTTTGACCTAAGCGTTTTTTTTTTTTTAAAGTCATCAAATGATGCTATTTTCAGAAAGAAGACAAAGAATTTTGAAAGGAAAAAGGAGAAACCATTCTTACTTATTCAAAAGTATCACGAATTATGTATTGATTAAGATACGTGCTGTATTCTAGAAATGTAGATTCTGAAAATTGTGTATACATTTTTATGTATACCTGCAGCAGAAAGTAAGGAATATATGATCGTTGAAATGAAATAGGAGCTTATGCCAATAAACTCAACAGGAGAGGAAATGTATTTTGGCTAAAAGACCAGCCTCTAAAATAACAGACCCGGGGAACAGACCCAGAAACACCTCTGGATGGGGCGCTGGGGGGAGGGAAGGACTGTTAGTTAGCAGTGTAAAGAAGTGTGGAAGCCTCTCTGACCCCTTTAAAAACGAGCGACGTTCCGGATTTGATGGGTTCACCATTCAGATCCCCCCTCTCTGCTCCATACACTTCGGGCCACAGGTCAGGATGCAAGTTTCCGTTGAAGTCATCTTTGAGGACGGAGGGCAGAGGGACAACAGGAACGCAGTAAGGTCCACCAAAGCCCCGGTCGCACCTTGGGAACACAGGAGCAGAGATTGGGTATTACGCGGTACACGTGCAACAAGCCATCTTCAGCTTTGCTTCACAAAGAAAAGAAAACCACTGGTTTTCATTAACTTACACACAGCGTCCAGCATCACAAACCCCTCGTCCTGAGCACATCCAAGGACAGCCCGAGGCCAGCACGACATTGTCAATGGCCCAGGAATCAGCTCCCACTGTGTAGTTGGTCTGAATCCACCGGAACCGGGTCCTGGGAGAACTAACCAAAGAAAACGCAGCACTGGTTGGACAAGCAAGCTTGAGCAGCTGTAATAGATGTTCATTTCTTTTTTCTTTCAGAGTGTGCTCCTCCAGGGTCCAGACCCCCCCTTCTCAGAGACACTTTATCTTCACACTAAGTAGTGGATGTTGTTTCCTCTTGACTCACAGCCAGGAGCGTAGAGCATAGACTATTTAAATATTTCACTAGGAATATTTAATATTTATGAACATCTCTCATGTAAGATTCTATAAACACATGCATGACATGGAAGAACTACTTTGGCTGAATGATTTATTCATTTTTTTTTTGAGAGAGAAAGAGAGAGAAGAGAGACCTTTCATCGACTGTTTTCATCTGCTCCCCAAATGGCCACAGCAGCCAGTGTGTGCTAGGCTAAAGCTGGGAGCCAAGAACTTCATCAGGGTCTCCCATATGGGTAACAGAAGCCCAAGGACTTGAGCCATGCTCTGTTACCTTCCTAGGTGCATTAGCAGAAAGCTAGATGAGAAGTGAGGCAGTTGAGACCTGAATGGACGCTCTGATATGGGATGCTGGTGTCCCAAGAGGTAGTTTAACCCACTGTGTCACAATACTGTTCTCCAATTTACTCTCATTTTTGAAATAAGGGTAGCAGGTTGGCTTTTGTATTTAGGCCTTTGCTGCTACTCAGTACCAGGAAAGAGACAAGGAGATGATATGCAAGAGGAAAAGTCAGCACTTGCCAAGCTCTGGCAGTGTGGTCCCTAGTCTACAGCCTCTGAATGCTTTCGGACAGTCAGTGGAAACTACCCTACCCCCGCCCTCTGCTTGGGTTCTCCAGGCTTTGGATCCCTAAAACCAGAGGATTCTTAGATTCATTCTCATGTTTTTCTATTGCACTGGGCATCCACAATCCATACTGTACCGGTCATAAAGCCACTTTCTCCAGTACTAGATATAGCCTTATGGGGGAACAGAGATAGTCCCTGCTTAGGAATGGATCACATGGCTGAAGTTTGTCAGGTGCATGTCTGGGGACGTGGAACATGTCTTCTCAAGCAGAATTTCAGTGGTACCATTACAACTACTGCTGTCTGCCCCACACTAGGCCTTTCTCAGTGTGAGAGCATCGTGGCTTTAAAGTAGAATTCTAATCCCATGGCCACTCTGCTAAATACCTGGATGGAACTGCCATCAGGACCAAACTCCATGAGACGTCAGGATGGCTCCTCCATCATCTGCTCTCTTCCCCAGCTATAGCCTCTGTTTCCTGGCTTCTAGACTCACGCTGAGATCTGGAAACCTGGAAATCTTTCCCATCTCCACTCATGCTTTCTGCTTGGACTTTCAGTGCCACAAATGGTCTCTCATACTCCCTGTCCACTCAAACTCGGCACACACAACATCTCTTCCAGGAAGCTCCCTCCAGCTTTCCCCCAAATTGTTTAGATCATAACTTTCATGTTTCCATGATACCCCTGGGTGTTACTTCTGTTATCAACATACAGCAAATGCAGCTGCGTGGAGGGTCTGTGATCCTAAATTACATAATTAGATCTTGGCATCTGTTCACTTAGCGTCAGAGGCAACAGAACAACGGACATTCAAAATACGTTGGCCAGAAAAATGAGTTAATGAGCTATTAGCAAACCCTATTTTGGGCTCTGTAGGTCTATGGGTAAACTACTCTAGGCTTAACATTAAAATGCTTTGGTCTCCTGCACTTCTGCCTCCTTGGCATGTGGCTGTATATTTCTGAATCAGAATTGAACCAGGAAAGAGGAACCATTGAATACAAGAACCTAGATGAATTGTTGGTGGATCAACGCAGAAGGTGGTAGAGGTGGCATTCCATTTCGGACCACCTGAATTCCAGTCCTGGCTGCTCCGCTTCCATTCCACCTCCCTGCTGATCAGCTTGGAAAAGCCGAAGACGACGGCTCAAGTGCTTGTTTCCATGCCACCCATGTGCGAAACCAAGATGAAATTCTAGGCTTCTGACATCAGCCTGGCCCAGCTCTGGCTGTTGTGGCCATTTTGAGAAGTGAGTCAGTGCATAGCAATTAGCTCACTGTGTGACTTCCCCCATGCTTTCTGTTATTCTTTTGAATAAACAGTTTTTAAAAAAGAAGCCACTAAGCAGGCCAGTGGTTACAGGACACAGGGAGAGACACTTTGCTGCTGATAGCCAGGGAGCAAGGTTACACGAAGTAGCTTCAAGGGAGCTGGGGTCAAAGAAGCTGGTCAAGGCACACTTGAGGTAGAAAAGGCGGGATGACCCACCCATCTCTGTCTCTACAGTCCATTCTGGAATCCACAGACACACAGGGCTGGGAGATGCAGCCTGCAGTCAGGCTTCCCTGCAAATCAGAACAAAGCAAGAAACGGGAGGCAAGGAATTGAGGATAAGGATGGGGGCAGTCCTAGGACGGCACAATCTCTAACCAGTCACCACAGCAGTTTGTAGCAACATCTTCAACTTCCCCAAATGCCTACACGGTAAAAATGGGAGCCTGCTTTAAGCTGATAAAAGTTTTTGAATGTGTTCATAAATGCGGGGGATGAAAAATGGCAAGAGTATTCCCAAGGTACCAGGAAAACGTTTATTCCTATTGTAGTGATGAGCTAAAAATACAACAGGGGTTGACACTGTGGCGTGGTGTGTTACGCTGCCGCCTGCAGGGCTGGCATCCCACATAGGCACTGGTTCAAGTCCCGGTTGCTCCACTTGTGGTATGGCCCTCTGCTTATGTACCCAGAAAAGCATCAGAGGATGGCCCAAGTGCTTGGGTCCCTGAACTCACATGGAAGACCCAGAAGCAACTCCTGGTTCCCAGGCCTAAGCACTTGAGGAGCAGTTTAATGGATGGAAAAGACTGACTCCTCTCCCCCACTCCTCTCTCTCTCTCTCTTTCTATTTTGTCATAACTCTGCTTTTCAAATTAAAAAAAAAATAGAGGAAGAAGTTAAAAAAAAACAACTAAGGGCACTCTTCTCCATGTTACAATTTCACACTGCTGAATGTAAATATCAATTACATTCCTCCCCCCCCCCCCCAAAAAAAGCTTAAAAACGGATTCCAATAAACAGTGTTTATGTTGCCACACAGCAGAAGAGTTCAGCCTTGTAAGATGTCTGGAACTCCCTAGGAACTCAAGGCACTTTTTCTCCCTTCCTGGCACACTCCATGGATAGTTACGAATGAGGAATAGAATCCCCAGGTGGAATGATTTCCAAATCAGGTGACAGAAACCAAAATTCTGACAGGTAGCCAACGACAATTCTCACATGGTGGAGAGCGGGAGATGGACGGTGATCCGCTTCCAATTCTGGAATCTCTCTGAGGTGTAAATTGAACTCTGGGTGTAGTGCAGACAGCCGATGGTCGGAGGAACACACTCCTCGGTGACGAGATGCCAGTCCCTGCCACTGTTGAGAGAATACTGCAGCTGTATGCCGTGGGAGTCGCTGAAGGGCTTGCTGCAGCCCATGCTCATTTCAAACTGCAAGAAGGTAGAGGCTGACACGTGGAAATCCCAGGTCTCAGCATAACGAGGCTTTCCTACGGAAAAAGAGAGAATTGAAGAGGAGTGTACGTGTGCACGCTGCCCTCATCCGGCATGCACACGACGCTTGTAATCAACCATTTCAACGGCAAACAGGAAATCGTGGCTTATCCTCAGCTCCTTGTCAGTGCTTCTGCTTTTGTTCTCCCTGTTTTTATTGGTTTTAGCTGGTTAGCATGGACTTGGAAATTTGGAAGGTGGTTAACATGAATGGCTTTCACAGCCTGACAGAGCACAGAGCCGAAGCAGATCACCCTGCAGAATATCTGCCCACTGATAGGCTTTGCTATGTTTTTAAGAAATATTACTCCTCCCACCCATGTTTCCATGTTATCATGATGATGGTTCCAACAAAACCTGGTTGACTGAGCTCACCAACTTCTTTCAGAGGACAAATACAACTCCTTGTATCCCTAGAGGTTTCCTCATCACAGGCAGTTATGCACACAATTTTGCATTACAGACTTTGCCTTTGAGGTCTAGTTAACTGAGTCCTCTTTTTAATCAAATGTGCTCCTCGAAGCTGGTGAAAATATATACCTATGTTTTCAGTGAATATCAGAGCGGTGTCCATGGAGAGACAGTCAATATCCACTTGACCTCCTTGGATCCGATACCAGTTGGCTTGCAAATCTAGGGAGCCATCAAATTTGTCTTGAAATCCAGTTTGAGAGCTGTCGTTCATGCCTATAAGGACATCATCCAAAGCCCACTGGGCTGAATGCTTCCCTACAATCAGATGAAGCAAGGCAGTTAGAGAAGGCTCATTACACAGCAATATGCGCATCTTTGTGACTCCGATGTTAAATCAAATTGTCTAGAAATCGACAGCACATCAAGAAACACGGAATACAAAGTGTGCACGCATGTTGGAAGATGTAAAAGCTCCCAGGGAAAGCAGGTGTGGGCAGCAGCTTACCGTGCTGCGGTTGCCACCATCGAAAAGCTGTCGCAGAAGTCTTGGCCTCCCGTGGCAGGTCAATGGAGATGATCCTTGGTTCTAGAAAGGATGAAAAATCCAACTCGCGGAGCAAATGCCAGACTATGCCATTGTCATTGGAATACTGAACAACAAGCCCTGAGATAAAAGATATAAATCTGGTCATGCGGATGGCTTTCCTTGGAGGTTTGGAACAGTATTTTTTAAAATGGTGACATAGCAGCAAGTTCAACCTGTGTCTCCTAGAATGAAGATACATTCATTTAACTTCCCAGGAATCCATTGGTAACCTGAAGGCTCATCCATTTCTTGACAGTTTCTAATACAGAAACTGCTAGGAAATGGAAGAAAAAAATACCTAAGCTCTTTTAAAACCCATTCACCTTTCTATGAGTGATGGGGAGGTTGGTGAGAAGAACATAAAAATCTACTTCTGATCATGTATTTGAATTTCAGATTCTGTCCTGAACATTATCGAGTCTCATACCATTATTATATATTCAGAAGGAATATCTCAATCTTCCCCATACAAATCAAGTAGCACTCTTTGCTGCTCAAGCAATAGGCAGTAAACACTCCTCAGTCTGCAATTCTAGTAAGCAGAAAGTTCCTTTAACTGGCTACTTTATATTTGGTCAGACTTTGGCCAGCCAATATGAAGCTTATATGAAGGCAAGTTATTAAAAAGCAAAGCAGAAAAACTCACTCCCAGCCAATGTGACGTTGGTTTCTCTTTCTCTGTGTTATTCTCCCAACAACCCCTTTCCTCAACCTATCCTATCCACCCATGCTCCTTCACCCATCTCTGGATGACTGGAGCCTAGGACCTCATGGGTTACCCTGCTATGTCTCCCAGACACACTGTAATTCTGAAAGAGGACACAGGCAAAGGAAAAGATGTTGTTGAATGCAATGGAGCAAATTGTTAAGTTTGAAACTATGGTAATCAATACATTACCAATCAATATGTTATTACCTGTGTATGTATGCCACACACACACACATATAAATACACATACATAACATATATATGTGTGTGTATGATTGTAATCTACAAGGCCATTTTCAAAATCTTCATGGAAACAGTGGGATTTTAAAAATATTTTATTTGTTTTTTTATTGGAAAGTCAGAATTACAGAGAGAAGGAGAGACAGATCTTTTGCCCTCTGGTTCACTCCCCAAGTGGCCCAATGGCCAGAGCAAAGCCGATCCGAAGCCAGGAACAAGAAACTTCTTCTGGGTCTCCCATGCAGGTGCAGGGACCTAAGGCTTTGGGCTGTCCTTGGTTGCTTTTCCAGGCCTCAGGCAAGGAGCTGGAAGGGAAGTAGGGCAGGTGGGACATGATCTAGTGCCCATATGGGATCCCAGCGGAAGTATGCCAAGGATTTTAGCCACTAGGTTACCATGCTGGGCCCCAAAAATGGGCTTTAAAAATAAGGTTGTGGTGGGCATCTGGTCTTCTGGTTAATATGCTGATGATGTTGCCCACATGTCACACTGGAACCACCTGTGTTCTATCCCCTGCCCTGGATGACGACTCCAGCTTCCTGTGAATGTTGACTTTGGGAGGCAGTCAGGACGGCTCGAACAACTGGCTTCCTGCCCTCATGTGGGAGACCCAGACGGAGTCGCTGGCTCCTGGCTTCTGCCCCAACGGGAGGGCACATTGGGAAGCATGGCTCAGTGCACATGCTGGATGCTTCTCTTGGATGCCTTTCATCTTATCAACTTTTTCAGGAGGGTCACAAACATCTACAGGTGACCAGGGCTGCAGAAATGGGGGTCCCTGTTCCAACAGACAGGGGGGAAATCCTTTTTGGATGGCTATGAAGAAGCAGAGGAATGCAACCCAGGAAACAGTAATACCCAGTTATTATATTAATTACATTAATATGCTAGTTGCTGGGCCTCCTCTGGCTGTGTCGTCAAATGCAGTGTATGTCTGAATCGAGCTAACCATTTCCACTCCCTCCACCCAGCGTTTCCAGGCCTGTAAAACACACCGCTTTTAAAACTCTATTTCATCTGGGTTTTGTCCAGCCCTATTGAGAATAGTCTAATTTTACTTCCAAATGTGGAAAAAAAAAACTGATTGCCACAGCTTGCATCAGTAAAGAATCTTCACTTTCATCCCTCAGAAGAGATGATTTTGGGATTTGGGCAGATTTACATTTTAACAATCGGGTTTCAATAAAAGACCGAGACGTGACAGTAGGATGCGAATTCCACAGCCAGCACTGAGTTGAAGAAAGTGGCTCAAGATGAGTTGAGGACAGGATGCTTGTTGCTGGAGCTGGACGGGAGCTGGCCCTGCAGGGCAGAGGGCAGTCCTTGGAATCAGAAGTGAAGCAGTGGGCAGGGCCTACGGCCAGCACACACTATCCGCTAGGCCACGTTCAGGGTCTTTAAGGGTATGAATGTGCAGTATCCAGAAGAGCTGAGCACATCAGCTTCCTTTGAATTTAATGTACCACCTGCCACTTGTACAGGGAGCCTTCTGCCAGAGCTATCTCCCGCTAACTCAGGGCTTCCCTCCGCACATGCTCGTTACAGTCTAGCTTCGGCACTCTGCAACCTGGCTTACTTCTGCTGACTGTCTGACACTTCTCCCTAGAACGTAAGCTCCCCGCCGAGCAAGGATTCAAAACAGAGGCTCCTTCCCTGCCTCCACACAAAGGATTTTGGATCCTGCCTTACAGCTAGAGAGCATCATGATCCTTTTCAAGGTTACGGATCTGGATGAGACATTATCAGACGACAAGGCTGCCTGCAGAAGGACCAGTCTGTGAAGGAGAAGAGGGCAGTGGGAATGACTCAGGGCACAGTCTTGGTTTCCAAACTCCTGACCACATTTTGGGAGAAAACAGGATCCCATTTTACAAGCACAACAGTAACGGTGATGGAGACAGAGTGCCTTACCTTCGTTTCTAGCTCTCGGTTTGCTGCAGGTAATACCTGAAGTTTTGCTTCCAATTTGTACATAAAATTGAACGAGTCTGGGAGAAAAAAAAATCCAGTTGACTTACAATTAGGTGAGTTACACTGAGTGTTAATCCCTTTGTAATCTGACATGGTAGGAAAACCAAAAATTCCTCCCCCTGTTACTCCTAAACAGGGCTTTGGCATCCAAAGGGCACAGGAGAAGCCAACACTCCAACAGTTAGGGCCAGAAAGGTTGATGGAGGCGACCCTCACTTGATTCTGTGATAGCCGTCTATACAAAAGGAAACAGCTTCACCCCACTCCACCCGGCAGCCGCAGTGGGGGCCTTCCTAACTGTACGTAATGCCATCTCTGGAATCTCAAGGCAGCAAGACAGCCAGTGCCGAGAAATTGAACACGGTGTGCAAGGCCAGCTGATGACCCGGCTGGTGTGCCTTTGGGTTCAGCGGACCGACGTCCTCGTAACTGACACTCAGGGTGTGTGGTGTCCCGTCCTGGTCCTCCACGGGGGGGCCTCTGCTTGGCAGGCCTCTGGCAGATGAATGCGAAAGGCAAAGGAGCCAGGATCTCGGAGTTAAGAGAGGACCAAAAGATTGCAAACCTCTCCTCTCCTCCTGCTCCATTCCCTTCCTCCCAACTGTCAGATAATTTAATTGATTGGAAAAAGAAAGTCACGGTCTTCCACCTACAAAAAGCCAACCCAAAGAAAACCCAAATAATTCTTGGTGTTACCAGCAGGTGTCAGTGTAGGGATTTTACATTTCTTGGGGACAGTTTTCAATAAGCAAACACAAAGAAAATGCATAAATAAGGAGCCATTATTTTTGGACACAAAATTTAAAGTAGAAAAAAAAATCTTTGTGTCTCACAGTCTACAGCAAGAATAATATCAAATAATTTTGATAACTTTTTTTTTACATAAGCTGATACACATTAGACAGGTTTTGGTGTTGACAGTAAACTGAGTCATGAATTGTGGCATAGTTTTTTTTGTGTGTGGCATATTCTAATGTGTTGCTTAATATTTACATGGAAGAGTCTCTTGAAGGAAATACCAGACTGGGTGTGGGGAAGAATCATCAGAGCTGCTCACTAACCTGATAGTCCTGGTGTCCAGAGGCACGGTCCTGGCTTCCCTCTTCCCAGGGCCGCTGAAGTAGAGAGACTTGCCGTCATTGAGCGTTCCGCAGCCCGTCCCCACCTGGCCGCCCGTTATCTTGTACCACAGTGGGCTGAGCTTGCCCTCAAAACGATCGAACATCTCGCTGTAGTTTGGGATGTTCGACACGCAGGTTCCCTGGGCAGCTTTGGAGAAAAAAAAAAAAAAAACAGACCGGAAAGGTGCTTTGTCGGACTCACGGAACACTAGAAGGCAAGGTCAACATGAGGAAGGCGGAAGACGCTGCACGGACACCAGGGCGAAGAAGCTGCAAGAAAGCTTGAACCAGACCGTGGTCTCCTGGAGGACAGCTGCTGTAACCACCATTGCAGTCTGCACTCTGCCTCTGCTCTCTTTGAATAATACCCACACATTCTCACAGTACATCAACTTCTTGTACATATATTCAATTCCAGTAAAAGACCAGGAAGGGGGAGTTAGCCCCAGATTAAAACAGAACCTAAAACCCCCTTGAAACCGGAAGTGACAGTACCCTCCATCCAATTTCTGCGACAATAAATGTTTGCCTTCGGGTGCTGAGACGCAGGTTGGCCACGCGGCAGATGGGAGGAAGTTGCCGCTAAGGAAATACGCCAAAAGGGAGTTTAAAGCTTAGAGTATTTTTCCATTTTTTCACCTTCATCTCAGCTCCCTTTTCTTTCCTGCTTGTAGCAGCATCCAAAGTTAACTGTCATCAGAAAATACTTCTTTTGAAAAGTTCTCTTTGAATTGATCACTTTGTAAGTTAATTTTTTTTTTTACTTTGAATGTTTTTTTAAAAAAACTGTATTTCTTCCAAAAAATAAAGAGGTCAAGGGGATCTTGTAGTCAAGTTGTTAATAGCTTGGGTTTGGGCTTTAGATAACCACCACCAAGGTTCAAAGCCGATTCCTAGCTATGTTACGTGGGACTTACTGAATCTCTTTCCATATGTTTCTTCAAATGTAAACAGGCTCAACGTGTTGTACCATGAAGCGATTCTTACAGTTCAATCAGATGAGATGAAAAAGCACTTGCTTTAATTCCTGGCATACTGTAGAGCCTCAAGCCACGTTAACTATTGTTAGCATCCAAGATTGTTAATAAGCAAATCCTCCTTAAGGAGCAGAATTTGCATTACCTTGCTTTCTTCCTCTAGGCAGCTTTTAGGGACTACAAAACCTCTTAGTACCGCATATGCCTAGATGTCAGCTTTCTACAAGTTCTGGACTTAAAGAAGAACAATAATCTCAGAATCTCTTTGGAGGAGTAACAAGAAACGGAGTCCCTAGGGCTGAGTATGCTACACGTTCGTCCAGTCTTACCGGTGTAGCCCAGGTCACAGAAACACACGCCCGAGATGCAGTCCCCATGGCCGCTGCAGTAACTGGGACAGGGCTCAGAGATGTACACGCCGTCCAAGCCAAAAGGGGGCACGTTTTTCTGAGAGCTGCTTTCCTGGATCCACCGGAATCTGGTTTTGCTGTTGGGAAGAACAAAAAACACTTGTTTCTTTCTACAAAATTATTTGAAAGGGAGGGAGGGAGGGAGGAAGAAAGAGAGGGTGAGATCTTCTATCCGTTCTTTCACTCCCTACATGGTCCCAAACAGTGAGGCCTGGGCCAGGCCAAAGCCAGGAGCTTGAATCTCCATCAGTGTCTCCTATGTGGATGGCAGGGGCCCAAGCACTTGTGTCATCATCTTGTCTTCCCAGACACGTTCCCAAGGAGCCGGGTCAGAAGCAGAGCAGCAGGGACTCCAAACTGCACCCTAGGGTGGGAGCTAGGTGCCTCAAGCACTATCTAACCTGCTCTGCCCATATACCTCACCCTGATCTGTGTCTTGTTTGAATGTCTCATATGAAACCACAGGAGTATAGAAAGGTCCAGAAAAAACCTGCAAGAGATTTGATAGTTGTTTTGAATATCCTGATTAAATCTTTAACTTTCATGAGATGTCTCAGATCTTCTTGATTTCCTCTTCAGCATAAATAACTCAACACGGGGGAATTGTCAGATGTGGAAGACCCTGTTGGCCAGGAACATAGCATAGGTTGGACCTGCGCATTTTCTCACCCAAGCATTATAAATCAATCCCAGAAGGATATTCGTTTCTTCTACTTCATGAACACTCCACCACCTAATTCCACTAAGTTTATGAATAGTTTCAGAAAAGGCTCTTGGGGGAGTTTCTGACGCCATCGGTGGACTATTCTTTGTTAGGCTGTGGGTGGGGACCCCAGTAATCCAGCACTGGTAAGATTCAAGTGGATAAGTAACTCTTGCCCTGACAACCCTAGTTCCACCTGTGCCTTCTCCTCCTTCTCCATGTCTTATCTCCAAATTACCTATGAACTTGAGCAGCCAGCTGGGCTACCCCGTGAACTAACGAGAAGCTGGTCCCAAGGCTTCAGAGCCCTGGAACATGAGTAGGCTGGGCTGCTGCCCTGTTCTTTTTCTTCCAAGAACAACCTTTTAGAGGTTGCCAAGCTCACTCATCCCAGTGCTTTCCAACCTTTTGAATTATTTCCATGTGTCTCTTTGCAGTGGGACACACACACACACACACACACACACACACACACACACACTTCCCTATCATTGCGTACCAGAAAAATGCTTCTTAGTGCTACTAACAGCAAAGGAGGAAGATGTTCCACTGAAAGCAAAGGAAGATGGCTGGATTTCAATGGATTTTTTTCTGGCAGTATGTATAGACTATGTAATGAAAAGTGCTTATTTGTTTTTATGCATTTGCAAGGCAGGCAGGGAAGAGAGAGAAAGAGATAGAGAGATAGAGAAAGAGAGAGAGAAACAAAAATATTTCATAAGCTGGTTCATTCCCCAAATGTCTAGTCAAGAAGGCTGGGCAGTAGGGTTAAACCAGGAGCTGGGGAGCTGGTCTGGCTCTGCCATGTGGTAGCAGGAATTCAAGCATGTGGGCCATTATCTGCTGCATGGCAAGATGTTTACCAAGAAGCTGGACAAGAAGTGGAGGCAGCAGCATGGGAATCAAATTCAGGCACTGCCATACGGGATGTGACCCAAGCAGGGTCTTAAGCATTAGGCCAAGCACCTACTCCTGCAAAGACTTTGAAGTGAGTTAATAATCTGGCAAAAAAAAAAAGTGTAAAGAATCTCAAAGATGAAAGCAGACCGGCAGCTCCTCGCTCTACATTATAGTGAAAATACATGGCAGCATCAGAAGGCTTTACTTTTCGAATAGCTTTGGAAATCAGGCACTGGTGAACTTTTTTTTTTTCCAGTAAGTTACTTATATTTGGAAAATGTGCAAAAAGGTAACCAGGAATGTTGTTTACTAGGCTTGGAAGATTTCAGACATTGATTATTTACACAAACTCTCGTTGATGTACAAGAGAAAGATGAACATACGAGATTATTTCCTTTGGGGTTCACTTAAGAGACGGGGTCTTATATTTTAAGCCAAGAGAAAATTAATTCGAAAGACCAAGTTTAAAAAATACACACAGCGGTGGTTAAAACATCTGTATCTTCCATCCCAGTGATGTGGTTCCTGGCTTCCTGGCAACACACATCTGGAGAGGCAGCAGGCGATGGCTCAAGTGGTTGGCCCTCTGCCACCCAGGTGGGAGCGAGCCGGGGGATGAGCGCTCTCTCGCTCTTGCTCGATCTCTCCATCTCACTCCTTTCCTCTGCTCCCCCTGCCTCACAAGAAAGCAAAAAAAAAAAAAAAAAAAAGCTGTCCTAGTGTTATAGACCTTAAGAAGATGCTTTCTGCCGGAATGATAACATTACTCAGCCTGTGAAGATAGGTTTCGCCTGTTCTCAAAGATTTTTTATTTGGTTTTGTTGGAAAGTCAGATATATGGAGAGGAGGAGAGATAGAGAGGAAAATCTTTCGTCCGATGGTTCACTCCCCAAGTGACCGCAACGGCCGATGCTATGCCAATCCAAAGCCAGGAGCCTCTTCCGGGTCTCCCACGCAGGTGCAGGGTCCCAAAGCTTTGGGCTGTCCTTGACTGCTTTTCCAGGCCACAATCAGGGAGCTGGATGGGAATCAGGGCTGCCGGGATTAGAACCAGTGCTCATATGGGATCCCGGTGTGTGCAAGGTGAGGATTTTAGCTGCTAGGGTACCATGCTGGGCCCCCTTGTGTGTGTGTGTGTGTGTGTTTAAAGATGTATTTTTATTTGAATTGCAAAGAGAAGAGAGAGCTGCATCGAGAGAATATGACAGGCATGCTGCGTGGCAGGCTGTCAGGATGGGGACAGCTCTGGGAGACAAGCAGACATATGTTAACTGCCACAAGATCTCTTCCTCAGTAGGGAAGACCCAGATGAATGACTAGGAGTACAAACTGCTCCTTTGAGAAAAACAGTTTAGAATTATTCTCCAAGCATGGTGTGCTCAGAACTATGATAAATAAGCATGCCACTTCGTGGCACAATAGTTTCAAATTTTAACAATCTTAACACTTAGGATTCTCAGTTTTCCAACAGTGCATGTGGAGATAGTTGGGCTTACCATATTGCTCAAGGGACAACAACAGCTTTCCTACTTGGGGGTAAAATAGAAACATATTTACTATTATTTAGCAGAGGGCTCTTCATCCCAAATGCCAAAACTGGAAAACTGGATGGTATTCAAATTAACCCGGAAGCTAGATTCCAATGGGATAGATTTCTTCTTCCCAAAGCTGAGGCCCAAGAAAATACTGATGCCTCAACATACTGGCTCATTTCATAATGCTAAAAATATTCTTTTATCATCTGTGGCGTCACCAGTTGGCCTATTTTACCCAACAAGACATACAGTGCAGTCTCAGATTCAGCGGTTTATTAACAGGCTCTGGGGAGAGTGTATTGGATTAGGCTTCTCATAGTAGCATCTACTTTTACAGTAGGGCGGAACAGACGCATCACTTGATGCTTTCCAACTCCGTGGGATGCCTGACCATTCTACTGGGAAGAGCTCTGGTTGGGCCACATTTCAGAAAAGCACAAGAAGAAGAAGGCAGTAGCAGAGATGAGCGTCCAAGGGTGCACAGACCGAGATGGGACCGAAGCAGGACAGGTGGTTATTTAGCTGTAACCACATAGGTGTACTTACAGGAAAGCAAAGATTTCTCCAAGGATGAGGACTAGATTGTAGAACCAAGAGTCAAGGAGAAAGATGGAATCAGGAAACCACTTTCAGAGAGCAAAACTTTTGTGTCCAAGAAAGCAACAATGATCTTAGAGGAGAGAAGCCCTTTTTTTTTTTTTAAAAGATTTATTTTTATTATTTTTTTATTGGAAAGGCGGATATACAGAGAGGAGAGACAGAGAGGAAGATCTTCCGTCCGATGATTCACTCCCCAAGTGAGCGCAACGGCCGATGCTATGCCGATCCGAAGCCAGGAGCCTCCTCGGGTCTCCCACGCAGGTGCAGGGTCCCAAAGCTCTGGGCCGTCCTTGACTGCTTTCCCGGGCCACAGGCAGGGAGCTGGAAGGGAAGCAGGGCTGCCGGGATAGAACCGGCGCCCATATGGGATCCCGGGTGTGCAAGGTGAGGACCTTAACCACTTGCGCCACCACACTGGGCCCAAGGAGAGAAGCCCTATAGCAAGTCTCTTACTGGCTTTCAGAATGCCTACAGGCCGCTGGGTAAGATTCGTCCATCCCTCCGTCCGTCCACCCTTCCTTCAAGCTGGGCTGTTGGTTGTGTTCATCCTGTCACTGTACCATCATTTTATGTTGGCTATGAGTGGAGGAGATCATTTCACAGCTTGATGGATCCGGAGGAGCCACATCTAAGGAGGTGCCTTCACACTCGGACCTGATGTAGCTCAGAGCACCTGCATTAGGTGTGTGGGAAAGTGTGCTTCTATTCTTGTTGCAGAATGAAGAAGTTGAAAATGTTGCTGCGCATCATTCATGAGCACCCCAACCCTTTATGACATCTTCAGGAAGTGGTGCAAACAGTTTGTCTTCTCATCTCAGCTATGAACAGACAGACAAAGACTATGTCACCCAATCATGTTCCAGGATCCAGTGAAGAAGTACCCACTTGCAGAATCTTTGCTTACTTCTTGCAAAGATTTGTTGCAGGGTGCTGAACCTGGAGAAAGTATAACTTCCTTTCTAAGCAGAACGTGTCTGCTTGCTTTCTTCAATGCTCAAGAACGAGAACTGCATCTTCTTTCCTTGTCTTATGTTCCAGGAAGCTGAAAAGCTAAATTTGTCACTCGATGAAACCAATTCATTTCAAGTTCTATTGAGCTCTTCTTAATTTTAAATTTGACTCTGTATTGTTTTATTATTGGTTTTTAATGGTCACTTCTATGTTTATTCCAACCGTCGCTTGTATTTTCAGTAGTCATCTCGATGGTCAGATCTCTTTAACTTGTCCATATGAACATCCAAAAAAAAAATCACAAAATCTACATAATGTACAAGTCTGCCATCAGAATAACTTGTAACTCTCCCAGCCTTTAATACCTTTCACTTATTGCTGCATTCTTAGTAGCAAGAACCTGTGTTTGTTGAATGAATGACTGATGAAGCTGCCTCACTCACAAACTGTGTGCATTCTACCTATTTTGGGAGCTTTGTCTCAGGGCTGGTTTCCCAAAGACTCATTACTTGGATAATACTTGAAGGCTGCCGAGATTCTCAAGATAGAAGTGTTGAGATAAATAAATGCTTCCCAAGACATGGCTACTATGGCACATAAGAACGGTAACTTTACCTGGATGCAAGAGACCTTGGCATAACAATGGTGATTCGAGTCCATTCCTCAAAGTCCCCCGTGTGATACACCGTGGGCTCGCTCAGTTCTCGGGAACTGCCCTCACAGCCTTTGCCTGCTGAAGCTGGGTAGCAGCCTTCTTTCACCAGGGACCAGGACATCCCGGCATCATGAGAGTACTGCAGAAGGACCGGGGCTGTACTGCTGAACTGACTGGCACACGCTACGTTGAGCTGTGAGAAGGGAGAACAGCATTATACAAGGTTTTGGTTCCGAGACATTGTTCTGCGTATTAGGTACCACAGCTACCAAGGCCCCTTCCACTGAGTCTGCATGAAATGATCAGAACTGTCTAGCTTAGTCCCAGACAAGGCCCCTCTATAGATTGTGGAATTCCTTGACCAGGCATGTTATAGAAACTTGGCTCAGCCATTGTTTTTGTAGGAAGAGAGGGAGGGATGGTGAGGAGAGAAGCAGAGAAGGAAAGAGGGAGGGAGAGAAGGAGAGATGGAGAGAGGGAGAGAGAGAGAGAGAGGGAGAGAGAGGGATGGTGAGGAGAGAAGCAGAGAAGGAAAGAGGGAGGGAGGGAGGGAGAGAGAGAGAGAGAGGGAGAGGGAGAGGGAGAGGGAGAGAGATGCTCTACTAATCTGCATAATGCTACAATAACTGGAGATAGGCCAGCCCAAAGTCAGGAACAAGGAACTCAGAACACCATTTTGGGCTTCCACAGGGGTGGGATGGATTTGCAATCATAGGCCATTGTCCACTGCCTTTCCAGGTGCATCAGCGGGGAGTTGGATTGGAAGTGGAGCACCTAGAACTTGAACTAGAACTCCGATATGGGGTGCCAGTATCACAAGTGGTGGTTTAATCCACTGAATGACAACACTGTATCTCAATCCTTTTATTAATCGCCTATGCTGCCCTTTAAGTGCTGGTGTTTTGGAGGATTCAGCTGTTAGTTATTTCTTACTCCGTGCAGGCTCCCGAATCTCACTGGCCACTACTCAAGTTCCTTCTGATGTCCTCCGGGTCCCCTGTGCGATCTCTCCCCTGTTCTATACACAAATGCATCTAATGTACATTTTTGTTTATTTCCACCCCAGCAGTTCAGATGTCCCCACCTCCACATATTCCAGCCAGTTCTCAATTCTCCACCCTAGAACAATCCACCTCTCTGTATTTTAGAGCCAGATTTGTGGGAACCTTTCTGGAACTGAGCCAAACATCTCTTCAGCCTATCTACATACCTTGGTAACCCTAGACACGTCTTAATCTGGCCTTCTCACTTGCATTACTGCTCTAGCGTCTCTTACTGAAAATACATTTAGAAATCCCAGCACAGGTCTGGTCTCCTTCATTATCCAAACTCAAATCAACTGTTGCTTTGATTGTTACAACGGCCGCCCAGCTTGTCTCCTTGTGCTTGCTCTCCCCCCATGCTCCCGCCCGATGGACTAGAGAAATTCTTTAAAAGCCAGAGAGAGGGCATAGCATCCTGCTGCTCGTGGCTTTATTCAGAAGTTGAACTCTGATCCTTTTACCACCTATGCTCCTTGAGCACTTTCTCTGCTCTTCTTGGGCCCTTCTAGAACAATCTAATCTCAAAGCTTTGGTTCTTGGTATTCCCTGCGCCTGAAACGATCTTCTCCAAAGAGCTGCAAGACTCGCTCCTTCAGTCTCAGCACGCTGCAGCTTAAACGTCTTTTCATCAGTAAGGCTAACATGATCACCCTTTATAAACTGGTATCCGTCCTCTACCATCCTGCTTCATACTCAGTATTATTGATTTTTTTTTTTTGCTCCTCTTTGGTATTTTTCATACTTAGAACATACAGTTTTTGAAAACATCTTCTGAATGAACTTGCTGACTCTGATTTCTCTCCCTGTTAGGTCAACACTCCCATGACTCCTGCGAGGACGATCCTTGCAAAACACAGGTCTGATTGCGGCACTCAACGTTTCATAAATATTCCATGACTCACTGATATTGTGGGGACGTTCCAAAAGACTTAGTGTAGAATATTATGTCAACAGGGTTAAACTTCACATTCCCTGCACCTCTTTCATACTCCTCAAAGTCTCCAAATGCTAGGGCAGTTTGGGTGTCAGGATGAGATGTTGTTGTGGATATCTCACACTGTGAACTTGGTTTTGGCTTTGTTTCTGCTTCTGGCTTCCTTGCTAATGTTCCCCCTGGAAAGCAGCAGGTGATGACTTGCACAGTAGGAGCCTGGATGGAGCTCCAAGTCGCCTGTTTTGGCCTGGCCCAGAGGGGGCCATCATGGCTACTGGTTGGGCGAGTGAGGCAGAACCTCTATTTTGTCTATCCGTCTTTCTGTCAAAAAAAAAAAAAAACTATAAAACTGTTTCTGATTTGCCAATCTCATTTGCACTCTCATGCATTTTTATATATTTCCTCTTTCTGCTTTCTATAGCTGGAATTTCTCTCCCTCCATTCCCCCAGCTCTGTAATTCCATAAGCTTTCAGTTTCAACTTTTCCATCTATCTTCTCATCCAGCCATCTCCACCACCGGCTCTACATGAGGTACTCCCAACAGCGCCTAAAGGCCACTTCTTCCACAACATTCCTGCGACTGTTCTGCAGCTGTTCATTTTCCTGGCTCGGCCATGAGTTTCCGGGTTCTCGGAGGGGTAAGGGGTATATTTTCCATTTCTACATTCCTAGGACCTAGCACTTATCATGGAGCAGGCAATCACAGAAAATGTAACAGCACTACATTTTTTTGTACAACTAGCATCAAAAAAGGTTTTATACAGGTTTTGCATATATATTGATTACGAATCCAGGAATGACCCATTTCTATACCTATCATTAACTAATAGCCAAAGATTAATAGCTTTCTGGTGGTGTGCTGTGAGAATTAAGGTTTTTGCTAAGCATTACACATTCTTGTCAGTTGCTCAAGTACTTGGAATATTTAACAATATGCTGCTTAGATTTTTTTTTTTAGGTTTCATACTACTACTTTGCTAGCTTTTTACAAAAGCAATATTTTGTGAATAATTAAGAAAATGTATTAGATGAGAATCAGCATAGTATTTGGGAAATGTGTTTGCTATTAATGTTTTGCTAGCATTTTAGGTGATATTAACACATGAATATAGACTTATGTATGGTTATGATTTTCATTGTAATTTGACATCAAAATCTAAACAGGAAGGATAATAATAATCATGTTATTTATGACTAACTTTCTTGTTTACAGTCTTGTGGAAATCATTTTTGAAGAGTTGCTTATAAATGTCCCATCTCTTTAATAATTCCATTTGTAAATTACTTACCATCTGTATCCTGCCGTTATGTAAGGATCATGTAGTTGTGCTGGCTCATTAAAATTGCATTACTTTCGACCCCAGAATCCACCAATGGGATGTTATTATAAACACAATGAAATTTTGATTAGGGCTCTGGAACAAGCACTTGTCAAAGTAAATACTCATGATGTGTTGAGATGTTACCATGGTGCTAAAAGCAACAAGCTTTCTAAGAGAAGGATGGTAACTGGCAGTAAACATTGACTGAATTAACACAGAGAAATTGAAAATCCTACAGTGAAAGCAACAAAGTCACAAGTCTAAAACACCACTAAGAGTCTAAAAAAGGAGAATTTATCCCTTTTGAATCAGAAACATGGGACCCACAAAATCACAATCAAATTGACATCCTAAAATTCAACTTCTCTTTTGTCTTCTGTTAGAGACTCATGAGTCCTGACATACAATGATGGGCAGGTGGGCAGCCACAACTTCTGAGACTCCTTAAAAATGGACCAACTGCATTCCCCATGGGGAGAGCTGAGAAACTGTGGCTCCAACACGGCTCACTTGGCTCAACTTTGCTTATCTTAAAAACCGACAAGTGTGCTCCTGAAGACCACACCTGAAACACTTGGCCATTTTAAAATGACCAAATGTGCATGCGAATGAATTCCTTCCTTAATAGAACATGAAAGCTTGGTAAACCTGACTTGTAAATCTGGAAGGGCCTGCCGCCTTGCCCTGCTCTGGGAGGAAGTTGGTGCAGAAATACCTTGAATTGTAGCACATATCCAGGTTTCAGTGTCAAGTCTCGAGTGACTGCAAAGCGGTCTCCATCTGATTTTCCAAACACCATGGCTGAGGGCGTGGCAGCACAGAAGGTCTCGTTCGTGGCCATCCCTTCATTAGCCAATATCAGCCACACACTCATCTGATTCATAGGATAATCAAAGGCTGGCTTCTCATAGAAGTTCTAATAGAAGCAAAACAAGTAACAAAGGAAGGCAGTTTGATGGCTTTAAAAACAAGAAAGGAATTTTCAGTTCAGAACCTGCTGTGTCATGTGCCAGTTACATTTCCAGGAAAACATAGCAGAATCTATAAATGAACATTTTAAAAAAAAAACTGCCCTTAAATGTGTCTCTTGATCTTTTCAACAAGGGCAAATATATTTCCATGTGTATCTGCTCATTTCATATAAACACAGGCACAACTTTGCTGGGTGACTCGACTATCCCTCATTGTCTATCTAAATTATCCCTGAACTACTAGAAAAGTCACAGAAATTGCATGTCTTTAACAGTACAAAGTGTCAAGTGCTAAATACTTAAGGATGCGAACAACTGCTCACCTCTTCCCCCCTTGGCGTGCTCTTCTAAAGCTCAGACACATAGGAAATACCTGGGGGAACGTTGGGTTGACAGCTGGGATGACTTGCTTCTGTTTCTCGGACAGAATGATGATGTCATCGATGGCCCACTGGTCATAGTCCTCCCCTGAGAACACGGGCTGCCACCAGCGGAATCTGGTGCAAGGCGTCTTTGCAGCAGTCGGAAGCTCCAGATACACAAATCTGCACAGAAGCAAGTCCTTCAGAGTTGGGAAGGGTCAAGCTACGCTTTCCTTAGCGACTGTTACAAATGTTAACAGGTGGCAGTGGGTTGGGGGCAGCATTTATCTAGTGGTTTGAAAGGTCCACATTCCCAAAAGAGTGTATGAATTTGCGCTCCAGCTGGATTGAGACCTGGACTGAATTCCTTGGTTCCTGGCTATTGCTGGCATTTGGGAAGTGAACATGCGGGCAGCAACTTTATCTACCTTTGTCACTGCTTCTTAAAAGAATAGTTCATAGGAGAAAGCTGTTCTCTTGATTTGTTTTTTAAAAAGTCTTTAAATGGGTAGAGATCAGATACAAGCCTAACATTGTAAGCAAGTTTAGCTGGGCTATGCTTGTTTCATTTTGAATTGTACCATTTGGAAAAGATTTCCATTATGCTTGAGTTGTGGATGTGTACATTACTATCCTAAAACTTAATAATTACTGGCAGTCACCAAATAAAAATCCATTTCTGAATGAAAGTGGAAATTTTAAAGAAAAAAGCAATACTTTAAATGCCTTACAGATTTCAATGGTATTTATGACATAAAATATGAATATAAAGTATGAACAAAATATTATCTTATCAGAAAATAACCCGATTAAAATACATACGAATGTATGAGTGGTGGATATGTTGCTTAATATAGAAATAACTCTTCAAAACTCTTCTAGGCACTATCTAACACGATTTACAACATTTATTCCATACCCATTAATGGAAAGATAGACATGGACCAGTAAAAATCCACACACGCATCAGACACTTTCAGGACCAGTCTTGGGCGCAATCCACAAGAAAAATTTTAATTAACACATGAAAAAATCCACATGAAAAATTTTATTCAAAAATCCATCTTGTCTTTCATTCTAACAGCTGGGCATAAAAAAGTCTCTCAAATGGAAAAGTGGGCCTGAAACATGCCTATGTCACAGCAGGGTTTTTTTTTTTTGTTCTTTTGTTTGTTTTTGAGTAAAAATAGCCCACTTTACTTTTCCTGTAGTCACATATTTTTCCCTAGATTGCTTAAAATTTAAACATGAACACATATGCTGTCTAGTCACTTCAATGAAATCTTTGTATGTTGGGTTACCATTCACGTTCAATGTTGATGAGAACTTGAACAGTTAACCCATTTGAAGCACCTCAACAACAATCTTTAGCACTGCTGAGAGCCTCTGGCGAGCATCCTGGTGGGTGGGTACCTGGGTTTGCTGAAGTCTGAGAAGTACATCTCGGCCAGCAGGTGCCACTGGATGCCACCGTTGTTGCTGTACTGGAGGAGGATGCCCTCCTCCCGGCTGTCCGGCTTGTTGCACGCTGTGCTCTCTCCACCTATCTGCATGTAGAACTGGACGAAATCCACCCAGGAAGTATCCAAGTCCCAGCTCACCAACTGCCTTTTCCCAGCCTGTCCAAAGGACAAACAAAACAACAAAACAAAACCAGATGCAATCATACAGGAGCTGGTTGGCATTCTGTTTCCATTTCAAATTCACACGAGCACCTTCATAGGCTGGACCAAGGTTTGGCCCCCACGGATCATTCACCGAGAACAGCAAGCCAGGACACTGCATTTGCTTCATCTGCTCCTCAGTGATTCCCAGGCTCCGTTACAAGACCCGTGGGGGGATTGCTAATTACACAAAAGAGTACTTGGAAGTATATATTTTTTTTTTTAAGAAAAAACAAGGCAAGATTAATTTTAATTGACACCCTTTCAATCCTAATGTTGTAATACTACTTCAGGCAGAGTATTGGAGAAGAGCATTTTGAAGTCGGTGAGAGCTGGGTTTGAATCCCAGCCCATTAGTCATACTGCTCCCCAGCTGTGTGACCGCCACGAGGTTGTATTATCTCCAAGCGACAATGTGGATAATAACAACCTCTTCTTACGGTGTTGTGACAATGAGACAAAATTGCTTGTAAGACAGCAGTGCTCCACTGTGGGGCCCATCTGAAAGAGAGGTCACTGAGCCCTCCTGCGAGAATGAAAGGGATACAGGCAAGGCAGCTCCAGCGAAAGGCTATGCCAGTCTTGAAGGTTCCTGGGATCTCCCTCTCTTTCTAATGGAAGGGTTAGGAAGAACCATTTAAACCCATTTTTGCAACCACCAATTGGTCATAAAAGCATAAAACTTTCTCCTGAAGTGCAGGAACTCCCTCCCTCGTCCTGAGCGTCCTCTGCATGTCACAGTTGGGCTGTGAGGCTGGGTGGAAACACCCCTGTTGCGTGCACCTGCTGATGGAGTTAAAAGAAGGTCTGCTCTTGAGAGCCTGCCAAAGTCAATCTATGGATTTTTCTCAACTGGTCTTAGTCCTGAGAACTTCGATCAGAAGCTGAGAAGGGATGTGAGCTTTGAACCTAGCAGTTAGGATGTCTGTGTCACCCAATTTCCAATCTCAGCTTCCTGCCAGTGCAGACCACTGAGACACCAGGGATGGCTCAAGTAATCCAGTTCCTGCTACCCTGGTGGGGCGACACATACTGAGTTTCTGGTTCTTGACCCTGGCCCAATTCTGGCCATGGCAGGCATGTAAGGAGTGAGCCAGCAGATGGGAGCTGTTTATCTGTTGCTTGAAAACAAACAAAAACCAAAAAACCCTGGAAATGGAGATGACTGACAAACATTATTTAAGCCAATGAAGTTGAGTGCTATTCTACTCCACTAAGCTATTTAAGAAAGGGCTTCAAGAGTGGGTGTGGTGAATTGAGTTAAGCCATTATTGCGTGGGACTCCTGGATCCCTTAATGGAGATGTCTCATTGGAGTCCAGGCTACTCTGCACTTTCTATCCAGCCCCCCACTAATGTGGGAATTCTGAGAGCAACAGGTGATGGGTCAAGCACTTGGTTCCTTACCGGCAATTTAGGAGGCCTGGATAAGAGGTGTTGGTCCCTGACCTTCGCTTAGACCAGGCCCAACTCCTGTAGGCATATGGGGGAATAAGCTAGCAGGTGGTTCTCTTTGCGTCTCTTTCTCACTCTGTCTCTCTGCCTTTCAAACTAATACATCCATACGTAAATCTTAAAAAAGAAAAGGTTCAGCTGCCAGAAGTTAGAGGTGGGGCTAGACAGGAGTGGTCAGCTCCTCACTGATCCAAAGCCAGTTAACACATTAAAAACAATACGCACAAGGATGCTAGCAAAATGAGAACTGAAAAATAATTGTGTGGAACTCTTCATTGTAGATACTTCTTTGAGGAAAGCTTGTAAGCAATACGTACTTTGAGCTTGTGAAATGCGTGATTTCTCTTGTTGCCCATTTGAAACACTGTGAGAAACACCTCGGAGAGCTTAGGATTTTGCTGCCTCAGGATCACAACGGGAGGACTGAGTTTTAGAAGAAAAAAAAAAATGACAGAACTGGGCAAGAGAACTGCAGTCCAGCAGAGTGCCCGTGGGAATGAGCTCAAAGGCGAGATCTGAGGTGAGGAGAATTATAAAAATCCAATGGCTACAATGGACTGGTTGCAGCGATTGTCCTAGTGTGAGATTTACACAGTAATACTTCCCCTGCCCGCCCCCCAAAGGATCATGGTGTCAGTCTCTGGAGATTTTTGAAAAGAATAGTTTGTGAGATTTTTGTAAGTGGTGGAAAATATCACACAAATATTAGTTCTTAGCTGGGCATTCAGTGTGTTTTTTTTTTTTTTCTCCCTGGAGCACAGGGCACATGGCTTTGTTTTGTTTTGTTTTTTTCATTCCGTGACCTGAGATGCTAGCCATTATTTTAGAGGAAGAAAACAAGACAAAAGGAGGTGGCTCATAGCAAAGCCTTGGTTGGAATTTGAATTTGAAATGGCTGATGCCCTGAGCTTTTTCATGATACTTTGATGAACGGGTTTGATGTGTATGTCTGTGTGTAGACATATATGCACGCATCCAGTGTGTGTAAGAGCTTGGGCAGCTAGTCTCATTCCTGAAGCGGGGAAAACCCTGCCCCAAGACTACTCTCCCACTAATTCTAGGTTAAAATGTTTCACTGCTTTACAAATTAAACTAACACAAATTTTAAGAGGTATATTGTAGGATATAGATCTTTTGTAACAACACCCCTGAAATATAAAACTTCATGTCATGGCTCCCTTTATTATCCCTTTCATCAAAGTGCCACTTGGGAGCTGGCACTGCAGTATGGCAAGCTAACTGCTCCACCTGCAGCACTAGATTCCATTTAGGCTCAGGTTTAGGTCCTGGGTGCTCCACCTCAGATCCAATTCGCTGCTTATGATCTGGGAAAGCAGAGCCTGAACCCACATGGGAGACTTGTAAGACGTTTACGGCTCCTAGCTTTGGATCAGCTCAGCTCCACCTGTTGCCGCCATCTGGGGAGTGAACCAGCAGATGGAAGATCTGCTCTCTGCCTCTGTAACTCTACCTTTCACATAAAAATAAACAATCTTTGTAAAAAAAAATTCTATTTGTTTGAAAATGATCATGTATTTGGAATTTGTTGTATTTTTCGATTTTCCGAATTAATCTCCCTCTTATAGTATAATAACACATATGAAAGAAGTGTATACACTTCAGGCAGCACAGTGAACCTCAGAATTCTATGGTATATATCCAGATCTGTGCAATGTGCACCGATCATTTGTGGGCCCTCTTCTCTGATATCAATGGTTGGGGATCTGCCATAACAGTAGATGGAAAATCCACTCCTGACTTTTGTTATTCTGTCTTGTATACTTGCCGATTTTCTGCACCTGCACTGAAACAAAACTATGCAGCTATGTTTGTATTTGCATTGATTAGCGTTTGTTGGATCTCTGCCCAGTTTCCACAACATACCAGCCCTCTATGACATCGCCTACACCTGACAGCTTGTTAGGTGATGTAAAGTGGAATATTCCGATTGTCCCAGGATGAATGGCTGCAGTCCCTGCTGGGAAGACACGGTATTAAGCACTCCGCATTCTACAGAGATCTGTCCATAATTAAGATTGGTTACATTGTTCAACTTGGACCAGACCAATTCCCCCTGTAGTCTCCTTGAAGACTACAAGAGATGAGTGGAAGAGGAAAGAAAACGTCCTGCTTAGATTGCAGTGAGGGAAGAAGGGGGTGTGTCTCCCTACCTCCCTTCTCCCCAAATAACATAGGTTGGGAGTGTCTCAGGAGAATCAATCTTAGCCAGTCTGGCTGGTACCTCACTGTCTAATGGATCTTCACCAATTTGCATCCCTTATCTGATGAAAGAGAAACTTGGATACGGAGTCTCATATCTACAGATGCCACTAGCTGCTACCAAATAGAGCCAGCACAAGACCCAAGAAGTGTTCCTACGGGGGACAGCTCTGCCTACGCCCAGCCCACCATTAGCCGTCCTGCCTCTAACACTGCTGAGATGAATGAGTGGACAGCTTTAAGAAACACCAGTAGAAGAGCTTCCTGAATGCTGCAGACTGTTGGACATGATCTGTAAATACTCATTAATTAGCTCTTTATAAACACTGGAATGTGGGGGGCACTCTCATTCTGCCCACGTTCAGTTGAGAAAATGCGGACCCTAGGAGGTTGAGCGACGTGCCGGAAGCCACACAGGAAGGGTTTAACAGACTGTAGCAGGAAATGTATTTCCCATCACTCCCACCGTTACACATCCTTCATCAAAGCTTATACACGTACAGCCTCCACAGGCCAGGGTGGAGGGACACCCACGGCCTTCCCAACTCAGTCCCTCAAGATAAGGCTGGTGACATCGCAGGAAACGAGAGCACTGGGATTTCAATAAGGCCAACAAGGAACAGGAATCTTGAAGTTGCCCACCCTGGAGTCATAACACCCCAAAGCAATCAGAAACTGCTCACAGTGTCCTATGACATCATTCAAGGAATAGGGAGTTTAAAAAAGTCCAATCCCAAACTGGGAATGTGCAGAACCACTGAATCACTCCCTATATATATATTTTTTTCCCCTTGGGAATTCCCATGCCTCCATGATTCATGGAATGAGCTCCTGCCCTCGCCCCCATCCCAGTTCTTGGTCACACCTTGCTGAAGTACAAAGATGATCCAGAAGAGATGACTCCACATCCTTGCTCAGGTTTGACAATTTCTCCCCCAATCACTTCCTGCCAGTCGGCCTCCCAGCCATTCTGGTTCTCAAAATCTGACATGACCGTGGAAGGAAGGGCGGCTTCCGGGTGGCATTCAGTGCCGTGGTAGCCCTGGTCACACCTGTGGAAGAGCAGGGGCGGGTGAACAAGTTGTTGCTTCATCTGCAGTGCCATGGTCTCCTGACCTGGAACACCTCCCGCATCCCACCTGCCATCAACCTGTGTGACAGTAACCCTCTTCAGAATTGCATCCTTGCCCCAAGTGGACAAAAGCAGAAATACTGTTGTAACAGTAGAGCTGGATATGAAATAGGCGAACAGCGAGAGCGTGTGAGTGACAGTGGGATTCTATTGTATCCTTAAAACGCCACTTCTTTCTTTTTAAAATCAAATATACAGAGAGAAGGAGAGACAGAGAGGAAGATCTTCCATTGCTGATTCATTCACTCCCCAAGTGGCCACAACTGCTGAAGCGAAGCTGATCCAAAGCCAAAGTCTGGGACTTCCTCCAGGTCTCCCATTGTGGGTGCAGGGTCCCAAGGCTTTGAGCCGTCCTCGACTGCTTTCCCGGGCCATAGGCAGGGAGCTGGATGGGAAGTGGAGCAGCTGGGACACGAGCCAGTACCCATATGGGATCCTGGCAAGTTAAAGGACTTTAGTCATTACTCTACTGTGCTGGGCCCTAAAATATCATTTCTAAGCATTGTCTGTTCATCTTAACATATAACTCCGGCCATGTTATGTAGCTCCTTTTTTTTTCCCCTTGGCTGAATTATTGCCTTAAAGTCTTTGAGTATTAAGTGAATTCCTCTGTCATTCTCATTGGTGCTTTCACCATGCCTTATATATGCAACCTTGAATTTCTGGTGACATGATGTGGGACACATGCAGCATAGTCTGATTCCTGTTTAAGGGCCAGCAGGAAAGCAAAGGGAAACATGAGCAGGCTTCGCTCATAAATTCTGAAATTAAAGCCAAGGAGAGCTCATCTTGGGGTTAGATCTTGTGGTACAGAATACAAGGCTGTAATATTCCATCCTTTGCATGTAAAAGAGCATGAAGCAGGAGAGCATCGCATTCTTTGACTATTCCAGTTGGCTCGTCCATCCCTACGGCTCCTGTGACGATCGCTGTGGCGTCCCTATAGACATTCGTCCTGAACAGGAGGGGTCAAGCCCACGCCGAGGAGTACGCACCTGCACACGCCATGGTCGCAGGAGCCGTGGCCGCTGCACATGTTGGGGCACTGCTGGCCGATGTAAATGTCGTCTAAAGCCCATTCATCTCGGGCTGTGTAGTAGCTCTGACTCCAACGGAAGCGGGTAGCACTGGACCTGGAAAAAGGGAATCAATGCTATTGTAATGGACTCGTGGTGATACAGATAAATCATGTCAGAGTTCAAAATCCTTCTAGAACTGGTATGTAATGGCACATCACACTTTCTTTATCTGCTACCTAACTGCTGTGGAATGTTACAACTTTATCATGAAAGAAACTTAAAAAGAAATCCTCCTTTATTGGATACAGATATGTTTCCATCTTTATTCATTGGAGACATTTTAAAGAAAAATAAAACATCAGTTTTTTTTTTTGGTTGTACACATTTGATGCTAGAGAAAGAAAAATCACGGAGAAAGATTATTATTATTATTTTTTAAGAGGCTATTAAGCAGATGGAACTTAAGATGTTTAACTCAAAGTAATAGAATTTCTTACAGTAAACATATCAGCAGTTGCTGGAAGACTTTCAGTTCGCTCTTAATGTAAAGCAAAGATCTTGCTTGGGGGGCTGAGAGGCTATGCTTTAAAGTTCTGTAAATAAGAACATCTGGTTGCTAAATTCTGCTTATTTAGGAGATTCTAACTTTTTTGAGCTTCATAGACAAGTTGATCTTTCACTCAAAGAGTCAAACAGTACATGACACAGGGAGGAACACACTGATACACAGCAACCAGAGAGAGAAGACCTTAGGAAGAAATGCTTCAACAGACACATCAGGCAGGCTTCCAGTCCCTGACCATTTCAAAGGGTGTTTCAAAATTACCGCACATTTGTCACCTGTAGGAACTTTCAGGAGTCTGTGACTAGGTCGTTTTGATCAAAGTGCAAAAAAGAACAACAACAACAACAACAACAACAACAACACAAAGGATCTGTGGAATTACTGTCTAGGCTGTGTCTTCCCCGAGTATACTATCTACAGATACACTTTCTCTTATGGGCTCTGAATGATTCTTTAAATTGGACTGCATCAATCATCTACATATTAAGCACTCCCTGAGTACATAACAGTCTGAGTGTATTGTTGATTTTGCCAATGATCTGTAGCTAATGAGCTGCATTCGTAGCAGGGTAATTCTGAGATGCACGGAGGTTTATCCTGTAGATACAGGTTGGCTGCGCATCACAGCTTGTCAGAGGATACAGAACAACACAGATGCACCATCCTCTCGGAGTTAAGAGGTTTGTATTCGTAATGACCATAACACTTTCCATTGCCTTATTCAATAAAACCTTATAGTCAAAGTAGATACTTTGTCTTGCTACACAGAGCTCTCCTTAGGGAAAGATATTGTGTACCACTTGTCATCATAAAAAGGAGAGTCGACTCTATTAAGACTGGTTATAGAGGCTGGTTTTGTGGCTCAACAAACCAACCCCAAGTGGCACCATCCCATATGGGTGCCAGTTCATCCTGATGCTCCACTTCTGATCCTAGGTACTTGGACCATCTTCTGTTGCTTTGCCAGGCACATTAACATCGAGCCTGATTGGAAGTAGAGCAGATGGGATCTGGCCAGTATGCAAATGGGATGTTAGCCTTGCAGGCAATGGTTTAACATGCAACACCACAATGCCGGTCCATAGAGCTATCTATTGTCTCAAAAGTCACTGCAGGAACTGAATAAAATAGGCGCTCAAAAAAAAAAGTCTGCTGAAAAATGAGTCTAGCGATGCATATACAGGTCAGGAAAAGGCCACCTGTTTCTCCCTTCTGTCTGTGATGAAGAATGTGGCAGGACCGTGGGGACAAGAGTCGGAGGACTCGGGCTCTGCAATGAATCAGCTGCACGACCTTTAAGCAAGCAATGTAAGCCTGCTGGGGCATCCAGTTCCTCGCTTCTCAAAAGCAAGCTTTGGGCAAGCTGTGTTCTAAGATCCCTTCCAGCTCTCAAGTACAATGACTCCCCTGGTGTTGTGTTGACCAAGGTGACAGCATTTCTTTATAGTTGCGTGGCTGCAGAAAACCCACGGCACCCATTACTTTGAGGCTTTGTTGCTTGCTTCATGAAATGGGAGTGTGGAGAGTTTCAGAAACCTGCCCCAGATTTCACATTTTATTTATGCTTTTAACAGTTGCAGGCAGACCAGTTCTAAATTCTTCTCTCAGTGAATTAATCTTCGCCTGAGTCTCCTAAGCCCTTGAGAAAGATGCCTTTTTTAAAAAGTTCAAAGTGGAAGTTTTCATTTATGTACAATCCAGCGCCAAAAGTGCTAAAGCTCATTAAAGAGAAAAGGTAGGAAAAGGAGGTTGAATATTGATTTCATATTTTAGTGAAAACAAAAAAAAATGCGTAGTGGCAACCATCTCCAGCTGTTCCACAGGTTGTGATGTGCAACCACATCTTTGCTGAACATTCCCTTTGATGCACGCATTCCATCTGAAAGTCGCTCCCTCTCTTTAACAAAATCATTTTAGTAAGAAAATCTTGGGCACGTTGGATTGAAAGGGCAACTGCTGCTGTGCAGGTCATGAAATGAAGTTGACTTGCATTTAAAATTCAAAGTACGTTTTCATCAAGGGATCATAAATGGAGTCTTTATTTGATTTTTTTTTCCCCTCCACCATATAAACTTCAGGACTGAAATAAAATGGTACTGATCATCTCCTGGGGGTTGAGCAGCCTGAGCAAAGGAGGGCTGAGGAGACTGTATCTTCAGAGTTTCTCTTAACGATATTTGCTCCATTATTCTGAAACTCATTCAGTCATTAGGTGTCGATCTGTTTATGAAGTCAGAGACTGGCAGCTGTTTTGGTCTCATTAGGCCTTGTTCTTATGTAAATCCCTCTCATAAAAACGAATTGATTTTCACTGGGTAACAAATGTTCAGTTCATGTACAATATAATTTCTTTGAGCAGGTATTATATAGTCAAGGGCTCCTCTCTAAGTTACGTTGTCAAATACATCTGTCAAAGTTAATAGATCTTTGATAGTTAAGGGACTATATTGTTCTTATTCATTATAATTGCGTATGTTTGAATCAAAAAAGTAGAACAAACACATGGTCTAAAAGAAATACTGCTGCAAATTAGTCCACAGTCTACCTAATATTTGAGAAAAATCTGCTATCTGCAAAAGTCTCAAATGGATGTAATGAGTAAAGTTATCAAGAATGCAAAAGGGGTAGATACAGGTTAGCCTTACAGAATAAGTTGAAGGCTTTATGAATCAAAAAAACAATGATAACAATTGAACACTCTTTTTAAATGCAGCAATAACAGTTAGTGTAAGTATTAGTCAAAATGAATGCTAAAATAAATATGCTACTATTGGGTTGTTTGTCTTAAAATATATACTATATATATATTTTTTCTTGAATCCAATGCAGTAGCTTAGCGGCTAAAGTCATTGCCTTGCATATGGTCGCCAGTTCACATCCCCCTGGATGCTCCACTTTCCCATCCAGCTCCCTGCTTGTGGCCTGGGAAAGCAGCTGAGGACAGTCCAAAGCCTTCGGACCCTGCACGCGCATGGGAGACCCAGAAGACTCCTGGCTCCTAACTTGGGCTCAGCTCCTACCACTGTGGCCATTTGTGGAGTGAACCAGCAGATGGAAGAACTTTCTGTCTCTACTTCTCTCTATAAATCTGACTTTCCAATTAAAAAAAAAACCTCTTTGAAAATATATATGTTTTTCTATTTTCTTATTCCATGGCTTTAAAAACCAGGGAAAGCAGAATTAAATAATTAATTACATGCAGTTTAAGGCAATTGATCAATAGAATAATCTAGTAGATTTTTTTTTGTTTCTTATAAGACATAGATCAGAACAAAATATCTTTTTAGTTCATGGATGCATACTGACTTAAATAATTAACTTCCCAACACGCTGTGAGAATTCCTACTATGTGGCAGGTACTGCTTGGAATTAATGAGTTTAAGGGTCAACATATTTCCTCAAGAATTCAATTAAAAAAGATAAGAATTAATATTTTCTGTCTACACTAAAACTTTCAACTTGGTGGTATTATCATTTGAGCTAAGAAATAATAATGCAACCTACAATTTGAGCTCAAAGTAATCTGTGAGGGTTTTCCTAGCAGGGACAATATTTTTTTAATATTTCCTATACTACACTAAGAATAAAAAGTCATAATGTCTGTAGGAACGGAAGGGTTTTAAAGCACACTAGCAACTTTGAAACTGAACCTCATTTGTAATTGAGTGAAAAATCGATGATTTTTATAAAAATGAGAGAAACAGAATCATGGACGATGTAAACAAAAGCCTCGGTCGGTTGGCACCTATTATGACTGCTATTTCAATCAGTTGATTGTCATTTTGCATACCTTGACGCGTATGTTTGGAATGGCACTGAAATGAAATAAACGTCTTGATTATCTTCCCAGCAGTAGGGACAGAAGACAATGTCAGAGAGAGTTGCCACTTGTTACGCATAGCAGTATCTAGGAAATTGCTCACAGTTGGATACAGAAAAAAAAAAAATCCATGGAAACAAATTTCAAGCATTTTAATCCAACTGAAATAATCATGTAGCCTCAAAAAATAATGAGGGCGTCTTTCTTCCATACTGCAGTCCTTCAACTAAAGGTGTAAAAACGACTCCAGATTTTTATCTACCCAGTTGTTTTTGATAGAGTCTAACTTTTACATAAAATCATTGTCGAAAGGCTTAGCTTTTTAGCTGTTTTCGTTTTACGAAAGTCCCACTGAGACACCGCAGAAAGACCTAGCACCTGTGCGTTGGTGCTTGCTGTTGCTTACATCACAGAATGTCAGTATTCCCAGATAATGTGTAACATTGAAGACAACCTAATTAATCCTTTTAATGATATTCATAAAGCTCTTACCTTAAAGAAATCAAGTAATGAATTAACCACTGGCAGAGCTGTACTTTCTTTGTGTATGCAGTTTGAGGAGTGAGGCGAGCATTTTGGCCTACTTACGATGCTGAATGAGACCCCAGACCTACCCTATGGGGGTGCCTGGGCTTGATTTTCAGCCCCAGGTCCTGACAGAGCTTCTCGCCAGTGCAGACTTCCAGCAGGCAGCAGGGCAAAGCTCATTCATCCGGGACACCTGGACTGCCTGGGTCCAGCTCTGGCCTCTGCTGGCATCTGGACGGAGAGCTGGCAGACAGGAGCTACCTGTGTCTTGGTCTGCCTCTCCACTGCATGCGGAAATTATCGTTAAAAATAAAATGAATAAAACTCAGGCTTTCTAATTCATGTGCAAGCCTTTCTTTTTTGGTTGAACTCATCTAACTCACTCCATTCAGGATTTTTATTGTTTTTTATTTTTTGAAATATTACATTGTTTCACGTGACCTACCTAACCTGAAACAATGCAATATTCAGGAAAAATCTGTGCCTGCCTCTTTCACACTTTGCACTGTTGAAGTTTGTTCCCAGAGGGCTGAGACCTCTGCTCCCTAGGAGATGATTTTCACTGCGACAGAAAGAACGGGAATGGAGGAAAAGAACGTAGGCTAAGCTTTTAACATAAAAATGGCGCTTTACAACAAGGGAGCCACTCTGTAATCCAAGCTACTTGAATTTCTAGATTTCTCTACCATTCCCTTTGGTATATACAACGTAAGGGAATCAGCTGGCTGAGCTGTCTCCAGAAAAGCAAAACCTGTAGCCAGGAGATTCTAGGACAATCTGGAAATGAAATTTTTGTTTTTTTTTATGAGCCATGTTTTTTCAAATATCCTCAGTATATATATATATATATATAGAAAATACCTGGGTATTTGGCTAATGAAAGCATCTACGTCTTTGCACTGTGCTTATCTGGCCTCCATCCTTGTGTTATGTGCAGAGAGGCATGATGAGGTCAACATGGCAGCCACACACGAAAAAGATCACCTCTTACCAGGTCTTCTGGGGAAGCAGTGCTATTGTTCTCCTCCACTGCGTGAACTCGCTGGCATGGTAAATACTTGCTGAGGTGAATTCCTGACAACTTGGCATACTTGGAAGGCATTCCTGAAATCGGCAGAAAAACGGAAACAGAAAGGATGAAACCTATTTCGTACTGAGGCCTTCTGTGTAATCACCCACCCTAGTTAAAAAGACCTTCCAGAAATGTGATGCACTGATCTTAACTCTTTGGGATAGGAATGCAATCTGTAATCTTTTCTTTTCTTATAAAGCCAAAACATTTGGGAAACAACTGCAAATAAAATGTCTCCCAAGTCACACGTGCACACAATGAAATGGATTAGGATTCACCGTTTGGCAATTACAATATTAATGTTTGGCAAAATTACTATGTTCACTATGATATACCACAATGCCACATTATCAATGTCTGTTTTATTTTAAGAAACTGCATCTGTATGTTGCTTTTTGCTTCAAAAGGTAGCAGTGCTACATTCTTAATATGGTCTGCCTCCCAGGTAAACAGACAAACAGGAAATAACTTTCAAAGAATATTCAGTCCTGAAGTTACTGTCACTTTCCAGTTATTTCTAAATACCCTTTAATATCTCACAGAAAAGAATGGGTGTCCTTGTAATCCGTTGCTGACTTTCTCTTGAACACACTTACTTCTTGAACCAGGTGCCAGGTAAGGCCGTGGTTGGTTGAGTATTCCAGCTTCACTTGGTTGTCCATGTGTGGGGTGTATTTCTGCCCACATCCCATCACCAAACTGAACTGAATCACGTAGGACGCTCCTATCTGCATTGACTGTGTTTCCACATAACGCATACTTGAAGCAAGCTTAGAATCGCCTGTGAAGCTGAAAGAGACGGGAAGGCTTACGAAGATAGGTAAGCTAAAACGTTGCTTCATATACACACACCAAGACAGTCTGGATTGCGTCTTTAAGGGCAGAGCGACAGAAAAAGAGAAAGGGAATAAGATCTTTCATCCATTGATTCCTTTCCCAAACTAGGTAGGGCTGGGCCAGGCAGAAGCTGGCAGCCAGGAACTCCATGGAACCAAGGAAATGAGCCATCATCTGCTAGCTCCTAGGTTACACACTGGCAATGAGCTGGATGGATCAGAAGCAGGGAATACAGGTCTCAAAGCAGGCACTTCAACATGGATGTGAGGGCTTCAAGTGGCTACTGCACAGCTACATCCCAATGCCTGCCCCTCATTTCGCTTAAGTCTTTCCACATTCTAGAACAGATTTCAATCAATGTAATAAATATATTTTAAGGTAATTTATTAAAAATTTACAAATAATTAATAATTTTGGGAAAAGCTGAATGTCTGAAATCAGGTACTCATACATTGCTTATTAGCATACACTTCTGGACTTATTAAGCCCACTTCTTGAAATCTGGCAAGAAAATAATTTGAAATTCAGAGATAATTTTATAAAGTTGAAATACATTATAGCATTACTTGTGGCAAATAACTGGTGACGATCTTGGTATCAAGCTAAATAGAAAATGGAAGGTTTAAGTAAACTGGGATAGTTAAACGGCAATATTTTTCAGCTTATCAACCCTAAAAAGTTCCAGAAGGAAGTCCCCTGGATCCACAACTTAAACAATTATATCTTAGTCTAGAAAAGAGTTTAGCCATGTTTAAGTCAAGCGAGCTAGTCATTTCACAGACCATGAGTCTTATTTCAAATATCTATGAAAATGACATATTCATACCAAAACGTGGTAAATTTCAAAAATATGCATAGAAGAAATTCACCAGAATGCTTGGTGATGGCTGCCCCTGGTGGAAAGAAATCTGGAAATTTACAATTTTTCTTTTTCTTGTGTTTTTCTAAATACTTATGTATTGAATATGGAAAACAGCAGAAGTGGTTTTAATATTTAAGCATGAGCTCCTTTTCTCGGTAGCTGTGTGGATCAACCTACATGAATCCCAGGCTTACCACTGCTTTTATAAGTCTGCTGTTCTGAAGCTGGTCCAGTACTACTCACTGTCCAGCAGGAAAGCCCTGACATCACAGGGCACAGGTGATGTCAAAAAAGGAGCTAATGCAATACTCCATGAAATGCTTGAGCCTTCTAATTTCTTTTCTTCATTACTTTTTAGTGAGTCTGAAAAATGAGGAGTCAATATTCTGACTTACTTCTGTCAGGATGAAAGCGTTGTGTTAATTTTCTTTCTTTTTTTTTATTTTTGCTGCTTGTCTTTTAAGATTTATTTTGTTTTTATTTTAAAGGGAGAGTTACAGAGAGAGAGGGAAAGAGGAAACGGGAGAGGGAGAAAGAGATATTTTCTATCTACAGATTCACTCCCCAAATGACTGCAATGACCAGAGCTAAGCTGATCTAAAAGCAGGGAACCAGGAGCCTCTTCTGGGTCTCCTACGTGGCTACAAGGGGCCCATGAACTTGAGCCATCCTCTTTCCCAGGCCATAAGCAGGGAGCTGGACAGGAAGTGAAGCAGCTGGAAAGTGAAGTGGCATCCATGTGGGTTGTCAACACCGCAGGTGGAGTTAAACTTTCTAGACTTTGGTGTTGGCCCTGAGGTGTTATTTAAAACTGGAATACAATCCACATACCAGTGGAAGATGACAATGCACTTGGGCTCGAGATTAGAAGACATAATAAGCTTTTCTCAACATGTCGCATGAATAATTTTCACCCATTGACGAAGTGGAGAAGCAGAAGGCAGGACTCCCTTCTGTTGGCTCACTCCCCGGGGGAAGAGGAGCAGAATCTCCCATTTGCAGCTCATCTTCTTGAGCCTTCATGGCTGCCTCTCGGGGTGTGCATCGGCAGGGAGTTGGAACTGCAAACTGAAGGGCTCCAACAAGGGATAAGGGCACCCTAAGCACAAGGTCAACTTCCCCTCCTTTTTTTCGACTAAGACTTTGACCTTGGAACACCGAGTGAAGGAATGAAATGGAGGCATTCCTCTCTGTGCTGTATAAGAATGCTCAGGTTAACTGGCTAATCCTCTGCCTGCAAGCACTGCTTCATGTCCTGCCTGCTCCACTTCTGATTCAGGTCCCTGCTTGTGGCCCGAGGAAGCAGTGCAGAACAGCTCAAGTCTTTGGGATTCTGCACTGCACCAGATACCCAGAAGAAACCCCTGGTTCCTAGCTTCAGATCAGCTCAACCCTAGCTGTTGTAGCCGTGTGGGGGCTTGAACCAGCGATCTTTATTTCTCTGTATTGATAGGTAGGGCCTGTAAACTGCTTTTCCAATAAAAATAAATCAGTCCTTAACGAAAGAATGTTTGATAAAAACGGGATGTTCAACACTCCTGGTCTTGCAAATCTAGCTCAGAGACAACGAGGGATACTGATTTGTCATTCCTAACGCATACATTACTTGTTGAGTCTAGGCTGTGACCCAAGATTGTGCTGAGCAAAACACTCTTGTATTCTCCCTTAATCCCATAACTACAGTAACTGTGAAATAGGAATAATAATTTTTTTTCACAATAAAATATAAGCTGAAGCTGATAAATGGTACAGACTCATTAAGAAACCAGGTTTGTTTGACCCAGAAGACTTTCAACAAGATGCCTTCCCTTTGTCTTTTTATTACCGTAAGACTGGGAGACAACAATTTGGAAAAAAGTTGTAATTAATTCACAAGTCATTAATTTCCCACTACTATTGTAACCATAATCTGATATTAAAGAGATATATGCAATTAATTCAGATAATCATCAACTGATGACTGGATACAGAAAATGCAGTACATATACACTGTGCAATAGTACTCAACTATAAAAAAGAATGAAATCCCATCTTTCGCAACAGAATGGACCCCAAGCGGAGTCCATTATGCTTCATGAACTAAGCCAGTCCCCAAAGACAAATATCATGCTTTCCCCTCGATCTTTGGTAACTAATATACATAACATCAAAAAATGTAAAATTTATGAGAGAGTTTGACATTTTTTTTGTCATCTGATTATTGTACACAGCATTCATCTATACTCTTGAGGAACAATTTTTTTTTTAATATTTGCCAACTTCATTAGGTAAGTGGGCGCTGAGCACAGAATTGTGAACTCAAAGTGTGTCATTGTAAAAATAAAAAGAAAGACAAAGAAGGCAGAGGGTGGGTGAAAATGAAGGCAGGACGGAGGGCATAAATGGACGTGTCATTATGCTCCCACGTCTGTATTGTGAAATACATGAAATGTTTTCACCTTATATAATTTTTTTTTAAAAAAAGATACATATAAACCACGCATATTACCAGCACTGGGGTGTACAGGATGCAATCTATGTATATCTGTATCACTACAGAATGAAATTTTTGGCAGTACTGATAAAATAGAAATCAACACAGATCAAAAATACTATAAAGTCATACAGGCACAAACTCCCTTCCAAATGCTTTTTCCCACAAGAAATTAACTCTGCTTTCAACTTTAAAGGTTAAATGCTCTCTAAAACATCTTTTATGAGAAAAGCAATTAGAGGCAGCAGGCGAGGCTTCGTTGAAACGGTTTTGCTCTGAAGATAAACCGTGTCCCATGAGTAACTTTAGTGGCATTCATGCATATGTATCAAAACATTACGTTGTACACCTTAACTCCGGACAACTAGTATATGCCAATCAAAACAAAATAAAATGTAAACAACCCAATATATCATGCGGAGAAAAAAACCCCACAGCGTATTGGAAGCACATAAGCTCTCGGCTCTTCAAGTGACAGAGCAACTAGAACCTTCCCACCATGCCTTGCATAAGACTTCCCCACTCCTGGCATCTCTGACATAACTTCAAACTATATTCACAATCAGCTTCATGTAAATTCCTCCTTTCTGAAGAAGTCAGGTGTTCCCAGAATTCTGTGCAGAAACAGAGGGAAATGCTGTCTTACAGATGTTGCCTCCACCTCTTGTTGCACAATGATTGAGAGGAGAAATATCTCAACTTCAGGAATATGCCCTGGGAGCCACATATTTATTAGGGAGAAACACACAGAGAGACAGACAGAAGAAAGATATATCTGTATCGGTCTACTGATCTCAGGTATTGGTGTACTCCTCAAGTGCCTCTGATGACATGGTCAAGGTCTGGTGGAAGCTGGGAGCCAGGTACACAACCCAGGTCTCCTAGGTGACCGTCAGAGACCTCACTACTCGTGCCATTTCTGCTGCCTTTCCGAGCCAGAAATTAACCCAGGGCCCAGAAAGTGAACTCTGATGTGGGTTATGCACATTTTCACTGGCATTCTTGCTTGTGGACCGTTCTAACTTCTCACCCCATGATCACAGATTTTAAAGATGCTAAGGTACCAAGAAAAAAAATGATAAAAAGTTATAGAGAATAACAGGTTAGATATGCAAAATGAGGAGAGTTAAACAGAATTCTTGTTTGGCACTTGCTACCTATCAACAGATAGACCTGGAGCCCAGGATGCATTTGGTGTGTCCTATTGCGAGCACATACTTACGGGCACAGATTGATCCCGTGTGTCCACTGATCAGTTTTCATCAATAAAAGGCAGGGGAAAGGTGCTAGGAGTCACTGATCTTGCTGTTACTGACAAGCTTTGAGGAGGAGATTGACGGCTTTCCTGCCATGCCTTCTGCCTATTACCCTCGGTGTCTCCTTTCTTCTCCAGAGTTATGGTAGCTGCCTCGGGAGAATCATGAGTCCTGCAGGTGGCAGGTGCATGGGAGCCTGACCACTGAGATGGCGGAGCACAATGTGAAAGCCTTGTTACGGTGGTCACCAGCCCTGGCCTGCCTATTCCAGGATGGCTTGTGAAAAGCAACAAGGACGTCTCTTCATTTGGGCTTAAGCCATGGTCAGCCTTTCTTGAGCTGAACACATTTCTAACTGATTCACGTGCTAGGCTTCATGATACTGTGTGTTATCTGGCCTGTTGCCCTAATCTGAAGCAAAATACACAAAAAACAGCACAGGCGTCAGCACCACTACACCATTCATAGCATCAGCTCACTCAGTTGTGTCTGATTGATCAAAGACTGGCTGAAAATAAGGGATAGTAGGGTTGCTTTTCCACCCACCGGAGGTTTAGACTTCGCTGGAGTTTTACGGGCAGAGAACTTCCTAAGCTGAGAATCCTCATTTACAAAAGTGCTCCTTTTCACTGCTTGCTTAAGTCATGACAAATTTATAAAGGCAAAAATGAAGCTGAACTTCTTCTCTGCTATAATCATAGGAACAGAGAAGAACAGCCCGCGTCAGCGTTTTGGTGAGAACTTCTGGAGGCAGGATGCATTAAGAATTAGGCAGCTTCATTTGATTCGTGTTAACGTACAAGATTTCCTCCAAAGTATAATAAGCACAGCAGTGGGCATTGGGCTCAAGGTTTACAGTGACACCGTTCCATGTTAGAGTTCCTGCGTTTGTGTCTGGGCTCTGTCCCTCCTTCCAGCTTCCTGCTAATGTGCACTTGGGAGTCAGCAAGGCATGGTTCAAGCACTTGCATCCTTGCCACCTGCCTGGACTGAGTTCCCAGCTTTGGCCACAGCCCCCCGCTCCGGCCACTGTGTGCATCTGGGGAGGGAATCAGCTGAAGGGAAGTTTGTCTCTGTCTCTACAACAACAAGTACTACTACTACTGCTGCTGTTATTACTGCTACGACTACTACAGGCTCTTGCACGAATGATAAGCTCAAATGAGGAAGTCAGGTGACATTACCTCTCTTCATTTCAACGGACATGAGGACACTGGTCACTGGATAGCACCATGAAACGCCTGCGTGTCACAGTTCAGACCTAGTTCCTACTCTGGCTCTTTGGCTTTTATCTCTCATGCATTGCCAAAGATTCATTCTTTCCACAGTGAGGGATCCTGTTTCTATCTCTCTTTCTAAGAGATTTAATTATCTTTCTTGGAAAGATAGAGCTACAGAGAGAATGAGAGGTGCAGGGTCTCAAGGCTCTGGGGACATTTCCCCACTGCTTGCCCAGACCACAAGCAGGGAACTGGATGGGAAGTGGGGCAGCCAGGGCATGAACCAGTGGCCATATGTGATCCTGGTGCATGCAAGTTGAGGATTTAGCTAGTAGGCTACCTTGCCAGGCCCGAGGGATCCTGTTCAGGCCCTGTGGACATGCAGCATTTCACCTGCACCTCACAGAAGCCACCCTGAGTTGGAATGACTCCCTAAGTGACGTTCTAAGAACGTGAGTTTAGATAATATGCACATGTAAAAAAAAAAAAAAAGAAAAAAGAAAAAGAAAGTACTTCACAGAATTAAAAGCAACTTATTCCTCCGCTGGAAAAAGTGCTCTCAGACGACATACTGTCGAGTGATTTATGGCATATTGACTGTAGTTCTAATGAAAAAGCAATTGTCCACGGTTTCCCCAGGGGACACTCTCAGAAACAGCCATCCACGTTCAGGGAAAGCCACGAGTTGGAAAATGAGACCCAAATGAACTCACAGCCGGGAAAAGCCAACAGTAATGAACTGACCAGCAATCATTTGTACAGACCACATCCACATTTCAGCATTTCCCCGAGAGGTCACGGATGGGCGGTGGTCACACTGTGAAATATATCTGACGAATTTTTGTTTAATAAGATAATAGGCTCTAAAAATTTTATCTTAAAAATGCTGCATCTTAGTTAGCTACTAGGAGGGCACAAAGAAGTCAGTATCAACACCTGCTGTTGACGCTGTGTAACAAGAGTTTCTGAAAACATCCTCAAAGTGAATTCAAACTGAATGTTAGACAGTGTTTACTCTTAAAAACAGTTGCAGAGAGCAAAGAGTGCTATTCAAAGGGGTTTTATTCTGACTCGGTGGCTAAGAAAATGGGACCAGTTTGAGATCTTCCACGTTGCTTCATTTTAAAACGCAGGGAGCATTTTTCATGTCCTTCTTAAAGCAGGTGATGTGTTTCTCTAACCTCATTTCCTTGCCCGACTACCCTCTCTGTTGTTTTGTAACCAGGATGGCTCCTTTTCATTGCAGAGAAGATCAGAAACCCAGATCACACGGCTCATATGCGGATGCCCATAAAACCCCAGCCATGCCGCTCAAGGTACCCACGGGGATTGCGCAATTATTTATATATCCTTATGGTCTTCTATAATTACTGCGCTTGTACTTCCACAAAGTCAAGCTATTGCTGCCGATGAAAGCAGTGGTGGGTTAAGAATATTCATCGCACTTGTGTGGAGGGGTATTGTTCTTAGCATTTTGATCAAAGAGCCAAAATGAAACTGCTGCTCTCATGCATTCAACCAAAGTGTCAGATTAAAATGCTCAGCAACTTTGGAGTTCGTATGAGCAGATGTTAACTATTTATGAAAATAAACATGATACAGGACTTGCATTTGTGATACGATTCTTTGTTGTATTAAAGATGCTGGGGGAGAAATCGCCTGCACAAAGTTGAGGAACATACAGTTGGTTTGTGGTGCATGCGCAATTAGAATTATTGTTCATTTTAGTCAATTTAAACGTTCGGAAGCACAAAATTCTAAGAAACGCCATTTGGTCCTCATACTTAAACGTTCTGGTTTGTTTCACCCCTCTATTATTATTTTCAAAGTTCCAAGACTAAGCAAGAATACTCAAAATCAAAATCTAAAGAATCAAGCGTCTGAGGCTATCAGGTAGAAACCACAGAATATAACCCTTCCTATTTTGCCAGACAGAAGCCTCATTCCATGCACTTCGACAAGCTTGCAGCTAATGTGTCCAGCTGTTCTTCCATCCCATTACATGCCATTTTAGCCTGCTGTGTGTAAGATGTGACTGTACATGAACAATGCCTACTGAATGTAATTTTCCGTGCAATGGTATGTCAAATTTATCTCTAATTATAATAAGGTCACTGATGGGTCATTTATGATATGCTCTCGGGAGACAATGACAGTTGAATGGCTTTTAGCGAGATTTGTCTGGAGGAATTAAATTTCCTGATCATGACTCAATAGGAAGTAAAAACGTCTTAGGAAATTACTCTTCCATCATGTTTATAATCCTAGTGGAACCCTCGGAGAGGTGACACGCATGGTGGTGAGTGCTATGGATTCTGAAATGATGCAGAGGTGTGTTTCAATCCAGGATCTCTAGGCCGAGAAGATCCTACATGACAGGGTCTCTGAACATCCTTGGTCCATGCTGGGCACGTGTTCTCTTACTATCTGGGCTCCAGTCACACTGGCCTGCTTCCTGCTCCTTGAAATTCTACCATCATTCCTGCTTTGGGGTCTTTGTTCCAAAGAGTTTCCTGATGCTAAAATTCTCTTCTTTCTTGCAGGTTTCCAAGCGTCTGGGTCTTTCCTGTTCACGCACCTTCTTTCAACCAGTGACTGTATCATCCTCACTGTCTGAATCCCCCCCCCCGCAAAGATAGCGCCTCCTAGAGGCCCTTGGGAGTTTCTATTACACCCAGCTGCTCACTTGGGCATCATCCCGGTGTTTCTAGAGTACTAACCACAGTTGGAATTATTTTCTTAGTCTTATATTTTTTCGTATAAGTAAATTTGCATATAGCCATAGGGAAAAAAAACCAACCCAAACAAAAATCCTAAAAATTAAAGAATAACTTAATTTCCCCCTCTCCCCACTGGCACGAACAAGATCAGTGATTGGAAAAATGGGTTTAAAAAGAGATGTTAGTTAACAAATTAGGAATGAAAAAACTTTCTTGTGATCGGGATTATGGAATTGCAGATAAGCCTCCTGCAATGTCAACCCCCCACATAGGGGCCGGTTCCTGTTCTGACTGCTCTGCTTTCCATTCACCTGCTTGCTAATGATGTGCCTGAGGAACGCAGTGGAAGACGACCTAAGTGCTCGTGCGCCTGCCATCCATATAGGAGCGTCAGATGAAATTTCTGCTCCTGGCTTAAGCCTAGCTCAGCTCTGGGCATTGCAGCTAGCTGGGAGATAAGCCAGCAGATACAAGATCTCTCTGTCTCTAACTCTGCTACCATCGCTCTACAACTCTGACAAAATCGTTTAATAAAAATGCTTGAGCTTTATATTAAGGTGGGTTGAAAACAGAAGACTTTATAAGAAGTTTTGTTTTATAAAATTACTGGAATGATTTCACATTTTATGTTCATTGCAGCCTTCATGAACTATGGCCAATATTTAAGCTCCTAACTCATTTTGAAAAAAAGGGTTTTACATTTATTTAAATCTACAAATATTTTATTTTTTTAACGCACCTTCCCAAGGCATCTTATGTGTCAACATAATATCATCTTTTCAGAGGGTTCACATTCAGCCAATATGTGTCAACCACTGGCTGATTGCTGAATGGACTGGAATACAGTCCTCATGTTAGTGCAAAGTGTATAAGCAAGGAAAAGTTGCAATGAATTCTTTACCACAGGGTCCAGTCATGGCCGCAGTAGGGCTGAACATTTCCAAGGTAGAATCCCAGAGACTGAGTGACCTCCACCAGGTTGGTGAAGTCCAGACTGATGCTGTTGAAAAGCACAGAGGTCATGGTGATCTCATCAATGGCCCACACGTCTTCCCCCTGGGAAGAGTGGTAAGGTTGCCACCATCGGAACTGAATTCCAAACTGTCTTGCGTCATCTGGTAACTCCACAGAGATGATCCTAAAGGGGGGGAAAAAAACTCAGAGTTCAGAGGATGTCGGATGCGGGTTTTTTTTTTTTTTTCCAGTAAAGTCTTATGTGTCGAAAATAGCTCAACTGTGAAAAACATTCTCTCGAGGTGTTTAATTTCCTGACTCCTACTAAGTCTTCTAAAGAGATGGCATAAAGGGACTTTCTATGACTGATAAACTCAGTTGTCAAAATGGCAGGATTCATCCCACTCTGCTGAGGGATGCTGGGTAGTCTGTGACACATATTACAGCTCTGTGCTGGTAGGAGCTACGGCACGGCCTCATTCCCATGAGTTTAGTATAGTGCGAACAGGTCACTTGCTGTGTCATGGCAGCTATGACAACTAACCTGTACCTGACAAATGGGGGAGAAAATTAAGAATAATATCTAATTTCCAGGAGCAATTATTGTACACAGCGGCAGGCACCCTGCATTAATTGCCACTGCAACGACACGTGCTCCAAAGCTCCATAAATCACGCTGCCATGCTGCTCACATCCACATTTAAGGTGAGATGGGAAACAAATGGTAAATGGAGCATTTGTCTCCATCAACGTACAATTAAACACCGTGAGAGGCGCTTGCATGAGATGCACGCTGAAGGGACTCAGTTTTTTTTTTTTCTCCTTAGCAGAGAGAAATCTTTCTAAGCCAAGGGACTAGCTGGATAAAGTACACATTAATTTTAAAACGTCAACGTCCAAGGCTGTATTTAATAAGAAACGAGATCGAGGTTCATGCTACCCTTGAGTGAAAGATTATGTAAAGCTACAACATAAAAATGCAGTTCCTAATGTAGCAAAAGGTATTGAAACGCTACCTGTTTTCCTCTTAAATAATCTTTACATGGACATTTGAGTAGAATGATGTGACTGGCATCCTTGATTATTCAAACAGTACTCTTAGGATTCTCACGGATGAGATCATCTATTTTTCTTAAATATGGTTTATATATTGATTTACATATTGACAAGGATTTATTCATTTGAAAGGCAGAGTGACAGAGAGAGGGAACAAGATGGGGACAGGTCTCATTTGCTGGTTCCCTCCCCGAATGCCTGCGACAGCTGAAGCCCGGAGCCAGGAACTTGTTGTGGCTGTTCTCCGGGAGTGGCAGGAGTCCAGGTCCTCGAGCCATCATCTACTGCCAGCCAGGCACGTTCGTGGGGAGCTGGCTGGAGGAGAAGCCAGGACTTCAGACCAGGATCAGACACAGATGCGCACTTCACAATCGGCGACTGATCCTCCTGCACCAAAAACTCTACCCTCACTTATGCTTCTTTTTTTTTGAAGATTTATTTATTTTTATTGGAAAGCCAGATATACAGAGAGGAGGAGAGACAGAGAGGAAGATCCTCTATACATTGATTCACTCCCCAAGTGGCCTCAACGGCCGGAGCTGAACCGACCTGAAGCCAGGAGCCAGAAGCCAGGAGCCAGGAGCTTCTTCTGGGTCTCCCACATGGGTGCAGGGTCCCAAGGCTTTGGGCTGTCCTCGACTGCTTTCCCAGGCCACAAGCAGGGAGCTGGATGGGAAGTAGAGCAGCCGGGGGGGATGCAAACTGGCGCCCATATGGGATCCTGGTGTGTGCAAGGCAAGGACTTTAGCTGCTAGGCTACCACGCTGGGCCCCATTTTTGCTTCTTAAATACCTCCAACAATCTGATGAATTTTTTTTTTAAAAATATGAATCTATTAGAGCAAAGTATTTTAGTGATTCTCCCCTTAATTTTTCTAAATATTTATTATTTAAATATGCTTACTTAATTAACAAAAAGGCAATAAATAAACTATATTCAAGTTGGTTCGACAACAAAAATATTAGGAATTTATTTAATAATTTGATTACTACTGTTCCTGGAAACAGTATAACTTCCATTTACATCGATCATTTCAAAAGCAGTTAATATTCTGTGAAAATGATTAAAATTAAAAACAATAACTGGGAAGTAGAATTTCCCAAGTAACTTTTTAAGAAAACACGGTGTGTTATGTATGTGGTAGCAGGGACAGGTGTGAGCAAGCCGTGACTACACGCTTTCCGCTGGAAGGCTCAAGTGATTTTTGCTTGCTGACTTTCTGGAGAGCAAGACAATGTCTGCCTACCGTGAGAGTTTTTGCAGAAAATTGAGCCAAGGTTTTGGCAGACACAAGTGCCCAGGAAACGTTCACGAGAGAGAGTCCTTCTCTGCCAGGGCCCAACATGTTCTCTCATTCTCCTCCTTAAACAAGGGCAGTTTTGTGAGAATTTTGTTGCGAAATCGGGGAGAGACCAATTTAGACTCATGACGTGACTTCTCTTTCCTTCTTTTGGTTCCCCAGTCTTGAAAAATCATGAAAGGGCACACCTTATTCCTCAGTTCATGGAATTACGAAAGTCCGAACGGACACGATCGGCTCCCAGATTCCTCAGTTCTTTAGGGATGGACATGTTCGACTCGATGTTGAGAAAGGCGATTTATGGTTTTTAATCATTATTTTACAATTTCATTTCTAGCACACTTTTGAAGTCCACTCTTACTGAGAGTACACCTTCGATGAAGATGAAAATCAAGGGGTTGGTGTGGTGGCATGTGACACCAACATGCCACGTGGCTGCTGCTTCGTGTCCCGGCTACTCCACTTATTTCCCAGGAAGGCCTTAGTCCTTGGGCTTGCACCAACATGGGGCAGCTGGAAGACGCTCCTGGCTCCTAGTTTTGGACTGGCCCAGCTCTGTGGCCATTCGGGGAGCGAACCAGCAGATGGGACATCTCTCTCTCTCCTTTCTTCTGCAACTCTTCAAGTAAAAATTGTAGTATATATTTTTAAAGGTGGGAAGATATACAAGCACAAGAAGGTCAAATATCCTCTTTAAGTTAAGCAAATTCGAAGTGGCAATGCCAGGATTACAACCTAGCAAGTTCTAGAACCTTGCTCCCAACTTGGAAATAACATCTTGTGTTAGGCGGGAGCTTTCTTGCATCCTATAGTGGCTAGTTTAAAAGGTGTGGAAGAATTTGCATGGGATCCTCCTATTCCTTGATAAGAACTCAGCAGCTTGGATTGCCTTTCTGCCTCAGTCATCTTTTGGGGGGTAGGTACTTAAAAATGCTTTACAATGATATGTACAAGTGAACTGGGCGACTTAATAGACACAAAGGGATCAAGTATAACAATCAAGACATAAAAATAGGGGCAGGTATTTCATGTAGCAGTGAGGGCACCACTGGGACACCTGCATCCCCTATGAAAACACCTGCGTTCCAGTTCCAGTTCTGATTCTAACTCTAGATTCCTGCTGATGTGTTCCCTAGGAGGCAGCAATTAATACCCCAAGTTACTGAGTTCCTAGCACTCACATGGGAGTCTCAGGTTGGGCTCTCAGCTCTCGGTTAAGGCTGCTTCAGCCACAGCTGTTGTAGGTGTCTGGGGATGGAATTAGTATATGGAAAAATATCTCTGCCTTTCTGTCTCTCTCCTTGTTTTACACAGAAAAAAATAAAAATCCATAAATTAAAAATATATCAACTAGGATTAGAGTTCATAATTAATTTGAAGATAAAAAGATATATTATTAAGACAACACTAGACTAATTTTAGTCTCACCACTGATAAAAAAAATTTGTATTAATAAAAGTTTCAATTAGTTTACAGGACATTCTAGTCAGTTTGAATTATACAGCCAATTTCTATATATTACCATACTTTAAATTTTATAAATAATAAGATGATAGCTTTTAATTTACTGACTGAATCATGGACAAGCTAATGATTTGAAATTGCTTAGGAGTCACAGTGAGTAACCAAGTGACATACCTAATTTATGGATCACATGATCATTTTGAAAAAATTGTGGCATAAAGGGACAATATGGAATTCAGAGCCACCACAGATAGCAATTTATATCAACGGAACTACAGCAAATGGCTAAAGACATGAAGATATATTCAATTCTCCTGTGAGGAATCTGCATCTGTTGTATTATTTATCATTATAAGATGCAATTTAGTGTCCGGAATATATCAAACTCTGCTTCTGCCATGTCACCCGTTACTATTATTTATAAGAGTGAGGGGCAGAGGGGAGGAGCCTCTCTAGGAAATGGAAATGTTGTCATCACCGCTGCCACATCTCCTCTGTCCAACGCCTCCACTGTGATCCTAATCTTTCAAGCTCTCAACGTACTTAACGCTGCGAAGCCACCTCAGTTCTGCTCAGAAGAAAAATACTGCTGTCAAATGCCAGGCAAGATTAAACACACCTTTGCAATAGCACATTAAATGTGTAATTATTTTTCATATCAACAAAGATTAATTAAATTTCATGATACAGATGGATGACTGAATTTTTCAGCTGTCCATCCTTGTCAGAACAAAAGAAAAAAAATGAGCTTTAGGCCAAGTTAGCTTAGGATGCTGATATTTTCTTCAAGCCTTCATCATTATCATCTTGAGTTTTGATTAATTTTCTTTTAATGCAGAATCCATGAGATGGCTCTTTGGGACTCTTGTGTCTCCACTGAATGAGCAAGTTGAGGTTAGCCCTTCATTTGACATCCCTAAAATTTTAGAGGGAGAAGAGAAACGAGAGAGAGAGATGGAACATAATGGTGGGCTCACTTCTCAGATTAACACAATGGTCTGGTCTGGACCTGGCCATGGTCACTACCTCCCTGAGTTTGTACCAGCAGGATACTGGAATACAGAGTCAGGAGACAGACACCAAATCAAGGAACTGTGAAATGTGATACAGGTGTCTTAACCAGCATCCTAAAAATTTTTTCACCTATACAGGGTTCATATGTGTGCTGTGTATATTATATTGTATGTACATGGCCTAGCAGTTATTCTTCATCATCTCTGTTACATGCTATTACACTTTAACCAAAAATTAAAGTTCTTATTTATTTATTTACAAGCAATTAAGTATAGAGGTAGTGACAGATAAAAACTACAAAATAGGCCAGGACCAGCGTTGTGGCCCAGGGGGCTAACCAGGTACTTTCAATGCTGGCGTTGCATATTAGAATGCTGGTTTGAGTCCTGGCTGCTCTGCTAATACATGTGGAGTACTGGTAGTGGAGGATGGCCCCTGCTGCCCAAGCGGGAGAGCCTGGGTTCCACTTGGCACAGCCCTGGCCATCGCAGATACTAAGCAGTGAACTAGCGGATGGAACAGTAATCCCTCTCTGTGTCACTCTGCTTTTCAAATCAACAAGTCAATAAATGCAGGCACTGCCAGTGACACTCTCTCCTTTCTACATGACCGTAGCGTTACCCACACCTTCCGGGGGTTTTAACTTCAAGCTGTTGTTTTGATGCTTCCCACCCGCCTCTTCCCTCACGCTCTCTGAAGGAATGCCACAGGCTCTGGGCGGGAGAGCTTGTTTGGATGCTTCTGAAATCACACCACTGGTGTGAAATGAATTGCATTCTGTCAAGATGGAGGGAGGTCCCTGCTTCAAACAGAACTTGAACTCCGATGGTTGTTGAGTGTAGGACAAGAAACATGCAAACTAAAGGAAACCGAAAGTGGTCTAGAGAAAGAACTTGAAATATGTTCTCACTCTCCGTATTGACCAGGAACTCTGTACCTGCTAGAAAAATGTCTTTATCTTCTTTATACTATTACATCATGTGGAAATCGAAAAAAAATATCGCTTATCAAATTTTATTCATTATACAATATATCCTATTGTAATATATTACTAACCATTTCTTTCGTTGGCAGTAGCTATGATTCAGTGCCACACTTAAATCCTATCTAGCTGTTTCTATTGTAACTGAAAAAGGAAAATGCTATCTTTTTTCTTTCAGTTATCAAAACACTTCCCTTAGATGTGCATTTCAAAATATGAAAAGGAATGTCTTCAACGTGATCAGAAATCAGTGGGACACACGGATTACCAGAAGATGGTGTGTTAGCATTTCATTGCATGACGCATCCATCTTTGTCCTCTCATCTCTCAATGGAAAGAATGACCGGGGTCATGCATCCTCTTGAATGATGATGCCCCCAGGGAGGAGGTTTCACTCTAGCCACTGTTTTTTTCCCCCTCCAAATGCTTACCCACATACCTGGGCTCATGATAGTTGAGATATGAGTAATGCTCCAGGAGTTTCCAAGTGATGCCGTTGTCGTAGGAATAATGTAACAGAACTCCTTCTCCAGGCTGGTCAGGGGCTTTGCAGGTGCTCAGCACGGACTTGCTGCCCAGCCTCAGCGTGAACTGGAGAAACCTACGCACAGACAGTCTGTCGGCATCGTGTGCCTGGATGCTGCTCATGATGACGTTCATTTTGCTGTTCAAACACACTCAGGAAACATTTATACAAACGTCTCCCCCAAGCAGCGGGTTTCCAATCATCCCTCTATTGTAAAATAGAAGCCATTTCACTGTGAGGTGCAGGGACCTACATGGCAGAGGGGTGGATGTGCATATTCTATGTACAACTACATCCACAAGCATATAACTGTGCTTATACCTTATTGCCTACTCCATTTTTGTGTAAATCCACTTATACTGCCAATCACTCTTTTCCTGAATTATTTATGAGGCACTGGGGGAAGGGAGATGTAGGGTAAACCTAATCAGCTTCTGCAAGCTGTCAAATAAATAAAACGACATAAATAATTAACCAGCCCGTGGCTTGAGAACACAGTTCCGATGCTAACATCTTATATTTAAAAAAAAAAAATCTAGTCAGTCATGAGTATCTCAGAGTTATTGGCGAGTCTCTTCTAATTTATTAAAAAGCAGAAGAAATTAAATAATCTGTAAGCTCTTTCCATCCTTGTTAAAAAAAATGGAAGCTCTATAAAAGCAAAAAATATAATAAGTAAAAACACGTCTGAATTCAACATGCATGTCTGCTTTCTAAATGTTTTTTTTCTACTCCTATTTTACTCACCTGGACTGTGAGCTGTCAAGGAAAGATGTAATGAGCTGGCGTCTCCCATCTTTGTTGAAAACCAGCGCCTTGCCACTGGCCAAGACCCCACAGCCAAAGCTGACTTCAGCACCACGGATAGAGTAAAAATTATGGTAAGAAGACAGCCTGGAATTTCCAAAGCTTTCCGAAATAAACATGGGGAACGTCTGCGATGCCATCTCACACGCTGGGCCTGAAAATCCGGGATCACACCTGAAGGAAACATGGGAAGGATGAAGTCCGTTCAGATGGAATCCTCTTAGGAGAGGAGAAAGTACAGAGACAAAGATTGGACGGAATGGCAAGCACGGCTCATTAGCCATTGGGGAGTACCGAGTCGGAACACTTGATCATGGCCAGTCAACTGGGAATGTTCCAGAAGGATGGAGTCTGCAGAGCTCTGCTGTAAAAAACTAAAGATTTAAACAGTAATTCAGGACTTATCTTCAATCAACGTCAGTATATGAAATGCACCTATGTGCGTAGTTCCAAGTTCAAGTTCGTAGTTGGTTAAAAACGATGCTACATTTATATATAATTGATTCATATAGGTTCTTACTAAAAGAAAACAACAAAAATTCAGTAATATATCTGGAATAAATTTCCTTTAAGGACACGTGTAAATTTTATATGTTCTTTTAAATATTTCAAAACTATGTGAAAATCAATCTGTATTCAAACTTATAATGGCACACTAAAGGGATGTGTATGCCCTTGACCTAGATTGAAGTCCTTCGCGGAACTGTGCTGGCTCCCAGGGGGCTCCGGAATGAACACTTCAAGAAACTGCTGCAACCCTGCCCACACAACAACCTGCTCCGCCTCTCCATGCAACTGGGCTATGTTTGTTTTGCGTTATTAGAAGCTGCATAGATTTCTCTCTTAGGCGTCCACCGATGGGAAGGCCTCACGACAGATCAATCAACTGCATGTCAGAAACTTCTTCTATTTGAAGGGTTTCATCTCTTAGGAATCTGCTTCCGATGATTTATCTTTACTACACTCTTAGTTTGTCTTCCCCACCACATCTACAGTGTTGCTTACGTAAAAGAAGATCAGTTAGGGCCAGCACTGTGGGGCGGTACATTAAGCTGGCATTTGTTTCAAAATGGTATTCCATGTGGGATACAGCTACAAGTTCTGGCTGTTGTACTTTCAGTCTAGTTCCCTGCTAAAGACCATGAGTGATGGCATGATTGCCTGGTCCCTGCCTTCTATGTGGGAGACCCAGAAGGAATCCTAGGTTCCTAATGGCTATTTGGGCAGTAGCCCGGCCTATAGAGGATCTCACTTTTCTCTCTGTATCTCCTTCTCTTGCTGTAACTCTGTCTTTCCAATAAATGAATGAGTCTTCAAAAAAAAAATCTTTAAAGGACAAGACTGTTGTCTCTGGGGATGAGGCCTTCCCATGCAAGTGTTACAAATGTCATGAAGTTGGAAGCAAGTCTTTTACGTAAAGCAAGTACAACGACGAAATGGTGCTACGGTGTGACTCGCGAGGTGCTTCCTCGGTATTAGTATTCAAACTGGGTCAATGCTGGCTGCCCAGAGGGGGCAATTCCAAGACCTGGACGTGCTTAAATGCCAAATTTCATGCGCACTGGCTATTCTGGGGGAGAAGGTCCACAGCGCCCCATTATCAACGAAGGCCCCTGGTAGCGTGAAGCTTGAGTGCTATTTTGGCATCTTAAATGGCATTAGGGAAGAAGAAGGAAAGGAAAGCAGTATTTCCTGGATATGGAAACGAGCCTCAAACAATTAGCTTCTTTCACATGTTATCTTGCGGGCTCAGACTCTGAAGAGTCAAGCACTTCCAGCTAAAACTAGACACACTGCAAAGCCAGGAAACGGAGAGTGGGTCACCATGGACAAAACTGGAACTGGTACTCCCAAGCAAAGACAACCTGTTGCTGAAAAGCCTTTTGGGAAAAATGAATGTTCCTCCTAAGTGAGTCTTAGGACCACCGATGGGGAATAATTGATGATCATTAAGAGATGATTCCTACTTGGTCTCCTTTTAATAACAATCTATACAATTGGGATAGAACGCCAACAATGATTGCACTAATATTTTCAACCAGGCCTAGGGCTGGATAGAGTTCAGAAAATACTAGGCAGCCATAGAACGAAGGCTTTGGTAGCAAAGAATGGTGACCACGAGGGTAGCAAGGAAGAGAGCAAAAGAAGACTGTAGAGGCCCCAAGTTCAAGGATCTTCTTAAAGAAAATAAATGCTATGGCATATGCTCAACGAGGGGTGCATTAGTGAAAAAGAAGATAAGTGGTTAAAATTTCAGCCCCGGTATAAACGAACAAAGTCAATGAGTGTTATACAACACACAGCCAGAAGGAGGGAAACAACTGCATCCAGGAGTTGATGAAGCCAGGAGGAAAAGCCTATGATAACTCAAGACAACACGGGATCATAAAGAGACTGTCCTTCGTATGTCCACATCTCTCATGGGCACCAAATATGTTGCTTTAAATAGAAAGCATTTAATGACATGGGAACTACTGCCCACAAAAATAGAAGGGAGAGATATGCCCACTCTAATGATAGTTGTGTTTTTACAAATAGCACCGCCCACGTCCTTAATTAAAGTAGTTGTCCTTTAATACAGCATGCTTTCGAAACTTCAGGCCAACTTCAGAAACTACAATTGCACAGACATCAGAATGCACAAAATGGTTTGGTTATGCATAACGGGAGAAGATAAGAACTTGAGGAAAATACCAGCCAATGTTTCATAGACCTGGGAAGTTAATGTCTTTGAGTGGGAGCTGGGAGTTTTATTAAAAAGCAAAAGGATGCATATTCAATCCTGAGATAGAAGTGCAAACTTTCAGCTCATATAATTTATGACACATTGTGCAGAATGATCTCTTTGTTAATTAAATTCATTGAAATACAGTTGAAATGTTCACCTGCCACTGTAATCGAAGCAGTAACAAGTGTTTCCCACACACTTGCAATTTCTAAATGAGTAGGCTTAAAGCCATATTATGAGTTCTTTGTTCTTTAATTAATTAGCCAGCTGATTAATTACTCCTTTTATTTGGTGGATAAGAAGAAATCAAATAGACGATTCGCTGCTGAAAACTTGCCTGTGTTTTCAGGAATACCCGATTAAATGTTAATATGAGAGTGACATAAAAGTGAATAACTCTTCTTGGTGGAGACATGATCTAATTCAGCAAATGTGATTAGGTTTACTTTATTAATACGTAGATGCAGACTTCATACTCAGTATCACTGTCTTGGAAAACACTCTGTAATCATTTTGAAGACGTAAACGATTTCTAAAAACATATAATACTGAAAATTTATTTAAAGACGATGAATTTTCCGATTACGTTTGCAAAATCTGCCCCAGTCCAGTTTTTTTCTTTTTTTTCCAGACCGTGTTTCTGTGGGGAAAAACCTGAATTTTTGGTCACTTACGGAGCATGTTAGGTTTAAAACACAATTCATGAGCATTCCAACAAATTTCTGGAAAGGAATGTAGCTGAAGAGCAGGTAGGTAACTATCAAGTTATGAGGAACTCAATGCTGTTAACTTCACATGAGAAATACTGCATTTATTTACAATGAAATCTAATATATTGACATCTACATACAAATTACTTTCAAATGATACTTAAATTCCACTGGGAGTATTCTATTTTTGATCTTAATAAGGTTTTCCAAAACCCTACAGACAGTTAAAACAACCATGGCTCCAATCTACGCAGTGCATGCCAGAAGTGACAGGAGTAAATAGTGCTTAATGCTTACTTGCAACCATGTCGAGTGCACTGTCCTCGGCCAGAACAGAACTTGAGACATGATGGGCCAATATAGACTGCAAGGAAAAAAGACAGCATGTAAAAGATGGTAGTATGATTGGAAAAGCCAAGAGCACTGGCCTGGCATGCTCGCTAGCAGTATTCCGTATGTCTTAGTACTGTGCAGCCCACGCAAGAATCGTGGCTATGGCTAGGACCCAGAGGACCCACAATCCACATCCTCTGACCTCCGTTCGTGGTGTGGCAGCCTTCCTTAAGGAAATGGAGATACTGTTTCAGCAAGTTTATATATGCTTCACTGCACTTCTAATTTCCTCAAACGTTTTATTCCACATGGCCATTTAAACTACTTCTATGATTTTTACTACAACAAAGGCTCTTTATTGGATGGCAGCAGGAAAACCTCACTTCTCCTCCACTCTTCAGAGGCATATCCTTATTCCTTAGCGCTAGGTACGGGAATTAAAATGGTATACCAGATGTTCTGCCCATGCAGACAGTCCATTCCAACAAACTCATCTTTACATGTTTTTATAAACGTGCTATGCTTGTGTTTGCACGCCTCACACATGTGGTCTTCAAAGTCTTACCATTTGGTTGCTCTCCTTTAAATATACAACATCTAAAGAGCTTGTGTTAGTTCATTGTGAAGAATACTGTTTGAGGTTATTCCTAAATTTCAAGAATGCATTGATTAGTGTCTCAGTTACTGAAAAATAAACAAAGATGTTGGCTTGCCTTGTGTGACTAGATTGGCCACAAATCAGTGCTTATATTAAATGTGCATTGTGTTGAATTTTTGGTCCTTCTCTTTCTTTTTCCCTTTATACTTCCCTGTAGTATAATCTGCCAGTCAAATTTTCATACTCTCTTACAACAGAAAATGCATAAATTTGTCTGTAATGATAGCAAAAATAAGCCAGACAGAATTGGCTATTCATAACAAATGTATTTACAGCTATATGAACGAATAGTTTAAAATATCTTTTCCCATTGTACAATTTTGGTAAGTGATACTTGTTCCAAGGACAATGCAAAAAATTATCAACAACTAAAAAATGAAAGCTAAGACTATTTTATATTTTTTTCAAGTCTCCCTTTTGTACCATTTTCTGAAAAGAAGGTAGAGGTTTCACTAGCATTTTGGAGATAATGTTTCCTTCTGAATGATGTCTGCATCTAAAACACAAGCCTCCCAGATGTTGGGCTGTCATATTTTAATATATGCAAGATGGTAAGTATTTATGTTAATTTTATATAGAATATTCGAAGAAAATGTTAGGACATCCCTTGTCATCAACTGTGAATTTGAGTTTACGAGCTTCATGCAGTTTAAAATTCCGTATGCTGAAACAGTCTAGCATCTAATATTGCTGATGCCACTGCCTTTTTGTGTGTATGATTGCACATCCCTGGGCTTCTAGCCGAATGCAAAGAAGAAAAGAGAGAAAGGGTGTTTAATGAGTTGCGAGACCATGACTTGGAGATGTGATTAAGTCTGTGCTGATGAACAAAAGCACAGGAAGATTCTACATCAATGGCATATGATTATGACAGGCAGAAACACTAACCATTATCAATTGCCCACATGTTTCCAAGGATCGGTCCTGTTTGTCTCCAGCGAATCCTTGTGTCCCGAGTTAGTGCAGCGTTAGGAAGCGGAATGGTTATCCGGTTCCACCTGCAAGAAATTTAACACAAAACCAATGTCATCACTAAACTCCCATCTTTCGCATGCTTTCAACGTGCAGGTTTCTGGGTGCTTGCAATAACACCAAAGTTTGTCAGTAAGTCCTTTACATTTACCTGTGGAGTTTGCTTGTGTGTGGCCCGAGAGTAGACATATGACTGGTGGAAATACCACATCATGCTAACTTAGTGGATTTGTTCTTAATAGCACACCATCTCAAGCTTGTTTTTAGATACAATTTTACAATGTTTTACATCAATTATCAGACTGTGGCAATTATCCCACAGTAAGCATTGGGGTGAGAGAACGTGTTGGCTATTAACTTCCTACTGTTCTTGTTATCCGATGGCCCAGTGCATATTTAAAGAGATACCAAGAAAGGAAATAATTCCATAAGTTAAGTTCTGCAATGTTTGGGAATTTCTGTACTATTTATGTTGGGTTTATTCTGTAAAGTGGCAGGTATTTAACATACACACAGTAGTCCCCAAAGGATTGATCATTGCCCTCATCTTACATGGAAGAGGTGGAAAGTTAGAGTAAGTTTCATTATACAGAGAGCAGGTGGTAGAATTAGGATTTGAACTTGGGAGCAATTTCCAAACTTAACCTTCTTCCACTTCTCTATCTTACATCTTATCACGTCAGTATATTTACAATAACCACGGGATCACTGTATAGAATTGAACTGAGTGCAATCCCAAACACAAATCAAGTGCAGAAAGCACGAACGGCCTCACATACACTGATCTTGCATCAGATTGACCAATGGTATTGTGTATGTGTTTTCTAACACTCTGAAACAGAAGCCATGTTCCTTAGACACAGTGCTAAAAATGCTAGTCCATCCCCTCCCTTGGATTGGTGTCATCCCACATGCCAGAGAGAGTTTACGTACCCACTGTAGTTCTCAGAGGGGTAGACGGTGCTATGGGGAAGGTGTGGTCCAGCACAGATCTCAGGTAAGCACTCGGTGTGGAGGAGAGACCAGGAACGCCCATGGTTGGTGGAAAACTCCAGGCTGACACTGTTCACAGTAGACCCAGCACAACAACAAAAAAAAGGGGGCAAAGGGAAAAAACACACAAGGTAAAATTTACATGTCAAGTGTTTTAAAGATGTTGTTTCCTAAACCGATCATTCGTTCCTTTCACTGGGGTCTGACCAGCCTGCAGAGGGCAAGCAGTTAAATGCTGTAAAAATAAACTATTTCACAGACATCCAAGGGGTCACCGGAGGTGGTTGTGTTCTTGAATTTGATAGGTAGCAAGGCAATTACCATGTCTCACACAGTCACTGCATCCTGTGAACCGAGATCCAGACACACTTCTTAGAAAGACGGCAAGCAACACTTGGGAAAGTGATAGCTCCAAGTGCTAATTGATTTCTGTGCCTCTTACTGGGGGTCACATGCGGTCTGAGTTCCTGTTTGTCTCAGCTGTCACGGATGGCTGCCACTGCGCATGTGAGTATCTCTCACTGCTGAAGTGAAGCCCCACTTCAAGTCTACTCCATCTTACCCTGCATATGAGTAGATGAACTTTCCTTCTGGAGAGAGAATATTTAAGTCTGAGTGTTTGTTTCAGCACATTCAAAAAAAAAAATCAAACTTCTTACCTGTTCCCAGGTTGATGAGTTCCACATCCCAGATTAATGGAAAACTGAATCATGTGAGACATGGTGGTCGGGAGTACAGGCAAGACGTGGAAAAAGTCCACGGCCCAGACATTCCTGTTATGGCCCTGATGATTTTTTTGTCGGAGACAAAATTTGGTAGCAGGTGTCTGAAGCTCGGGAGAGATGACCACAGAAACCAAAGATGGAACCTATCACGAAAATGAAGCCAAAGTCATTCACGGCACACTGCTCCCTCCCTTCCACTTGATCAGTTAATATGAATTTTAGATTTTCTTCATTGATGAAATACCAGACAACGTTCTTTGTTTTTCATTTGTTATTTCACGTACATGAAGTTGTGTTCAAGCAGGATTTGTTTCACCGGCTCAGAATCCCCAAGGGAAGGGAGCCGTCTGTAAGTGATAAAGGGCTTTTCTACTTGAAGGCTATATTGGTGTTAAGGCTTTTTAAAAGGCATTCCTGTACGTGTATTCATTTTTCTATGTTAGCACGTAACAAAAGCAGGTTGGCGTTTGCACTTTATTATCCGTACTTTGTAAAGTGGATTTGCAGGGCATTAAAGGTTTGCTAAGCTGGTTCAGTATAGGGCTCGACACAGAAGCAATGACTCCATGCACGATCACCGGTATCACTGACTGGGTTAGATACACACAGATAACCAGAGCAGGTCTACTGCTCCCTAGCCACTGCTGAAAACTGCCCATCATGAAATCTAAACTAGTATTATCAACTGAGTTACCCTTGCATGTGGAGTGTACTGGCGCGTACTTTCTTGGGTTGTTTTCTCCAGCCCAAGGTTGATGCTTCTAACCTTGATGCTTCTCTGCTGTCCTCCTAACTTAGAACATGAGATGTTACATGCCTTAGGATGCTCTTTGCACAGATAAATCTACTACAACACAAGATAATTTTCTACCTCATGACAAATGCCTCGCATAATTTGGAAGATGCTTACAAATAACCACAGATAACACCTGTGCTGTATCCAAAGTGCAAAGCGAAATGATCAACAGCTTTGGCTCTAATCGGCAAATTAGCAACTTCATAATAACCTATATGTTTGCAGCATCTTTTGTCCAAAGGATTTCACGATTCTGGGTAACTGCTCCTTCACTCATGACACATCTCTGAGACTGCGTAACTGGAGTTACTCCGAGTTTTCCTGAGGACAGGTGTAAAAGTCAGCCTTATGGGCTACGTAATTCAATCTTTCTGTAACAACCTGATTGTTTCAGCTGCATCAGAAAAAAAGTGAATACGATAATGTCTGTGTCATTTTTTTTTTCTAAGATATCCAACAACTTCCTGGATTCCCGTAAGATCCATTCTCTGCATCGGACATGGTGTAGGCAGTCTTCTCTCTGGATTGTCTGGAGAGGTCTGCAGTGGGCCACTGGGCTCAAAGGTGGGCAGGCATACCTTATAGGAGGAATAGGAGAGAGTATCCAACGCAACATGCTCTTTCCGTCCTTCAGTCTTGGCGTACAGGATGACATCGTCTTCGTGAGAGTCTCCAGGGTCACAGATCCCTCCTGCATCAAGCACGAAATTTGGGTTTCTAGTAGCAATCGAATCCAAAACCATCTCAAATGCATTACTAAACTTTAAAAAAGATAATCACAGGGTCAGCTAGGACTTAGGAATAATCAGGGACAGTGGCACTCAGACCACAGGAAATAATTTAAGAAGATAATTTAGACAATACTGAAGGCCACAGACATCTCCACGAAAAACAAAGTCTCTGCTTCAAGAGTACCCAAATAACAGCTTGTCAATCAGTGACCGCACACTTAGATTTTCACCATAAAAAGATGTTCTTGGTATTTAAACAAGCCCTTCACCATAAAAAGATGTTCTTGGTATTTAAAATAATACGTTTGACAATGGTATGGCCAAAATGAAGCATGTGCTGGTTATGGCCTTAAACTGAGTCTTCTGATGTTCAGTCATTCAAAGCATTGTACATAGTATCTTGAATATTTTTGCATGTACGTTTTTAAGGTTCTTTTGAAGTTTGATATTTTATTTGATTGTTGAAAGGAAAACAGAGAAGTTGATGCCATATGCCACTGCTTTATGTGGAAAAAAAGTATTATCAGAAGGGATAGGTAGCTAAACTCTTCGCGATGATGAATGTAGCAGTCAGGTGTCTGATCCTGGAGATCACTCAGTCACCAGATGGAAGAGTCAGGAGCAGACGCTGTGTCCCTTAACCTTTAGCTAGCATTTTCACCACTGAATTTTGTCATTAATTCTTGCTGTTGTTGGACGCCATCAACCATCTGTTTAAGCCGCATTTTAAAAACAGCAGTATGAGCAAGGCCGCCATGTGAGTGCATCTACAGAGCATGAATGCTAAGCTCTGTGGTTTTAAAGACATCGTCAGCCCCCCCAAAGTAAGCACACTTACAGACTACTATTAGCAAACGTGGGTTTTGAATGATCAGAAAGCTCTCCCAATCATGGCTTTTAAAGCAACCACTTCATCTCCAGGCAATTTAAGTTGCTCATTCTGTGTGGCTGAGGCAAGACAACCTCAACACTCCAGAGTAAGGCTGCCCTCTGTGGGTGAGGCTAGTAAAAATCAACAAACGACTTGAGATTCACTCTCTGCATAAAACTCAAGGAATGATCAATGGATCAGTGGTTGTGAATGTCTGGCTGAAGCACAGCTTGGGCAATCTGGTGTGGTCTCGTGGGGAAATGAGTGGTAAAGCGATGTCAAACAAGAAAGCTGGAACCAATCGGTGTAGCAAAGCTCATGTTCAAAGGAGGGCTATTCGGCAAAGGACGAGGATGTCAGACCATATGATTTTGACAGGATACCCCAAATACTGGCAGGAATGGGAGGTTTCTTAAAGACTGTATTGTATGGCAAGGCAAGTCGTTCAGTAAACAAGGAACCATTAGGCTCTGGTAGCGCTGGAATCCTTGCTCTTAAAATGACTGGATGACAGATGTGAGACTATGTGAAGACATTCATGAGAAAATTGAAATAAAATACAAGGCTACTTTGGTGTAGTTTTTTTTTTTCCCTGAAATCTTTGCAGGTTTTTCATAATATACATTTCCCATGCACGTTTGGAAGATTCTTTGCATCTGTTCTGATTCCATACACAATGATTATTCTCTATTGCTTACCAGTTAAAACTTGCAAACCCTGTAAGTCAATAAGAATTCTGATTTGCCCATAAGCTTCCTTCAAGCTTAAAGCATGAGTAAGTCCCCCCCAATTTCACCCACCTAAGAGTTCGTTAAGAAAACTGATTTTCTGAACCAAAACTACTTGAGGTTTGCATGGGCTGACTGCAGTGATTTCATGAAGACAATCTAGTAGGCCCATTGTTATTGGCCAGCTGTCTCATTTATATGATGACTTAATCTTCCTGAATACGAAAATTCAATGAACTAAGTTATTACAAACAACAGATCATTTCCATTTGTCTTTGGAAATACATTACTGGAATTACACTGTGCAAATATTCTTATTTTCTCTACGTTAATTCTAAAACTATTTGACACAGCTGAGCATATACCAGTGGAAGCAACCCAAGAATCTGGCTCACTGCCAGAGGTTTCAGTGTGAGGTTGAACACTGAACTACTTTCACACAAACTGGACAGAACCTGGGGTTTCTGGGAGTAAGCCTGTTTACTACAGCAGCTAGGCAAGGAGGGAAGAACTGAAGTCAGTATACATTCTTACTCCACAGGTTTCCAGAGCAGCTAAGAGAGGTTATGGGCTACATGTAATCCTTGGGTACAGCCAAGAGCAATCAGCTGCTACCTCTGGTCTGAAAGTTTTGGGGAGTATCTAAAATATTTAGCTCACACCCCATTCATTTTTTATAATTGACTTATTCTAGAAAAGACTATATGCCTGATAGATTTATGCCCAAGGATAGCTGTAGGGTTTTTTTTGGTAGCTTTTAAAAGAAAATATTTACGCATTTATTTGTGAGGCAGACACACACACAGATGATAAACAGAAGACAGACAGATAGTCACAGCTCCCATCAACTGGTTCATTTCCCAAATACCCAAATACCTGCAATGGCGCAATGGGGCAATGCCTAGGGAACAAAGCTGGGATCCAGGCACTCCAGTAAATTCTTCCATATAGGTGGCAGAAACCCAAATACTTGAGCCATTGATCACTGTGTCTTAAAGTCTACATTAGCAGGAAGCTGGAGTTACAGGCCAGAGCTGGAAATCAGGCTGAGGCCCTGTCCATTCTGACATGTCGTTGTCCCAACAGATATCTTAACCACTAGCCAAATGCCTTGTTCCTGATTTTTCATGTTGACAGCGTTGACGTGACACATGATGTGAGCACAGTCCGCGGCTGTGTTCCTATGAGGCAAGGCTCTTGGTGTATGACGAGCATAAGAGTGGTAATATGTCGATTTTGGTTGTTTACTGTTTACCATGTGCCCTGTGTTACATAAAATCAAATAAATGTAAGTGCTCCCCTGTTTCACCCTATAACACTGCAGTTAAGTAGGACCATATGTCCACTTTCCTGACAAGCGAGGCCCAGGCCATACGGGGCTATTAACGTACCCATGGTCCCAGTAAGCTGGCAGGAGGCATAAAAGAAACATTTATAAAATTAAATAACATAATTGGAAATTACAGAAGCCAGGTATGTAGCTGACAAGGTAGACAAGGTAGACAACGTGGATGTTTGTTGCTCAAAGTCAGAAACTTGTTGAGACTGTCTTATGAGTTTGACATTCGTGGCATAGTGTTTAGAGTTTCATGATATGCCTCGGTGTTAATTACAAACACAGCTAATAAAATCCTTCTAAATGATAACCTGCTGGGGCAAAGATCCATGTGGAAAATCAAGTTCCCTTTTGGAAACTGTAATTTTTAATAATTAATGAATGAGTAATCTTTATTCTAAAAGCAGAGTGACAGCAAGTGAGTGAGTGGGGAAGGAAGAGAAAAAGAGGCTCCAGACTACTGGCTTCAGATTGGCTCAGCTCCGGCTGTTGTGGCCACTTGGGGAGTGAATCAGAGGATGGAGATCTTCCTCCCTATCGCTCCTCCTCTCTGTATATCTGATTTTCCAGTAAAAATGATTACTCTTTGAGCCACATCCATCTCTTCGAGTGAACGGGGCCACACCTGGGAGTCTTAGTTCAGGATGGCAGAAGAGGAAGCACGCTTCAGATGAGCCAAGACTTGAAAATGATGACAGAACTTTATCTGAAACATCCCTCCAGGTGCAGTTTATCGGTTCTGTGATGTTTCAGTAACAGCTGGTTTTGCAGGAAGCTGTAGGTTCTTCAGGGTCACAGCTTTGATGCGTTGTCCAAAGATGTAACTCACAGGGTGGCTTGTGTAGCAATTAAGGTCCAGAAAGAGCTCAACAAAAACTAGATGGGAGGTGAGATTCAAAATCTTCTAAATGCTGTTTTGTGAGATATTTATACCACGGACTTTTTTTTTTTTTTTTTTGAGGAACAGAGGAGGAAATATGTCTTGACCTCATAAAGTTTGTAATTAAGCGAAAACCAATACTAACAATGCTGCTTCTTTTTTTAGTGGGTTAATTTTCCCACAGATAAAAATGTTGTAGGCATTTTTGCATTTTTATCATCTTACAAAGAGGAGATACCACATTGAAAGATAGACTAACTTACATGGGTAACACATAGAAGGATAGCTTATTCTAAATCCCTCTGAATTATTCTGCTTTATAATGATCCATCTCTGATTCGCTTACTTTATGAATTAAACTCATCCTACGAATGTCTGTGTAGGTACAGACAGTGGTTGAGAGCCCAGTATCCCATTCATACAATATTATAATATGTGTAAAGGAGGAATGAAGGCTTCATGACCGTTGCTGAAGGGCTATGCTGGTGCAGTGATAAAGTGGAAAACAGTGGGGCGGGGAGAGCGACAGTTGTGGAGGGAGGAGGGTGAAATCCCTGAGCCTTATGAAACTATCAGGAAAACCAAAATAAAAAATGACAATGTAAAAACGACAACAAAACAGACACCCCCCCCCCCACAAATGTCTACAAAGCAAAACAAAGTGTATGAGGGTTTTTCACAAAGATCACAGGGAAATGTAAATTATAAAACCACCATGCAGGGATTTCTTTCTTCCTCCCCCCCAATATGCCTGTTTTTCAATTCCGTTTCCCATGAATTGTCTTGCCGTATCCTTGTCTACAAAGCCTAGTATATGCACGGTTCCACTGGGGGTTGGAACATAAACCCCATGAGTAAGAGGGGACTAGTGCAAATTGGCAGTACGTTGCTTTGTGTTGCCACAAGTAAAACTTCAGAGGAACGAAACACAAGTGTGAGCTAACAGAGCTGGGCACGTAGCGGATGCTCAGGAGGCATGTGTGGGTGGGAGGGATAATAAACAAGCAGTTGTTAGGCTATTTTAGTGTGTTCACTGCATTCTTGTTGCAAGAGCAGAGTTGGATACTGGTCCTCACCCAATGATGTTGAAAAATCAATGTATCGGAAGAAGCAGCGGTCCTTGAGTGAATCTGAGCTGAGCAAACTTTCCAGAAATGGTAATCACACCAGAATGACTGGAGTCGAGGCAGACCACACGGGAAGCGGAGAATATAATCTAGTCCAGAGTGATAACTGTTCCTGATTTTCCTAATATGTCCTACTTAGTGGGCAATTATTTATAAACACCTGTCTCGTCTGACATCTCTCTCTATATTTCTTCTCCACCAGCTGAAAAAGTTTGAGTTTTTTCCTTTTTTTCTTTCCCTTTCCTGTAGTTCTTGCTCTACCTTGATATACCCAGAAGAAGCTTCTAAGAAGCTCTCACGTCTTGTGCTACTTCTGCTTGGAGAATACGGTGACTTTAGTGGCTCAAGTTAATAGCTGTGCTGGGGGATGATCAAATCTGACTCAATCCTGAAGGGAATTTTTATTTTCATCAGGCGCTCGAGAAACTGCCACGGTAACGCATCTAATATTAAAATCTTCCACTCCACGCTTGCTCCTCTGAGCAGCATATGCCACTGGGATTTACAATGATCTTCTCCAGTACTGCTCTCCTAACCTCCAGCAAGCACACTGGGCGGCAACTTGAGTAGAATTCATCTCTTTAGTTACCCATCTCTGTTCTCACTTTACATTAGCACCATTGCCGCTGTACTAGTCAGCTTTTCATTAGTTTTAAAGACTGATTGATTTTTATTGGCTAGACAGATTCATAGAGAGAAGGAGAAACAGAAAGATCCTCCATCCGCTGATTCACTCCCCAAGTGGCCTGAATGGCCAGAGGTGAGCCAATCTGAAGCCAGGATTCAGGAACCTCTTCTAGATCTCCTACGTGGGTGCGGGGTCCCAAGGCTTTGGCCCGTCCTGGACTACTTTTCCAGGCCCAAGCAGGGAACTGGATGGGAATCAGGAACAGCTGGGACATGATCCAGTGCTCGCATGGGATCCCGAGCGCAGGCAAGGTGAGGACTCTAGCTATTAGGCTACTGCATTCATCCCAGCTTTTCATTACTTTAACTGAAATGCTCAAGAAGCTACTCAGGAAGGCAGAAGGTGTTTATTTTGGCTGAGGTTCATGGCAATTCAGGAAACAGAGAGAGAGAGCTGATGGACTTAACTTCAGCTCTTAGAAGCAACTCTTCTTGATAGAAAAGAGCTGCTTCTGGAAGACCTTAATGATCTAGAGACCTCCAACTTCTAGAAGGCCTACCTTCTAGATACCATAATCAAATCAATTCAAACCTCTATCTTTAACCCATTAACCACTAACATAACATTTTGAAAACCAAGCCCCTAGCACATGGGCCTTTGTGGGGAACACCCGTGCTTTAGCGAAGCCATAACAACTCCCTTGATCTTCCCTGGATCAAACTATTTATTAGGAATCATTTTGAGTGCTTTACATGTGTTAGCGCGTTTGACCAACAATTCTGAGATTTGTAATTTTGTATGTGCGATTTCTATATCCAAATGCCACTCATTTTTTTTTTAACTGAATGGAGATCCCTTTATTTGGGAAAAGATACTTCATTGGATTCCTTTCTAATTTTCTCCTTACAGTCAATTCAATTCATTAATTCATAATCTTTGTGTTAGTGAGAATGACAGATGACTTAGTCTTCTAGGTCAAGGTGACGTGATTTCACCTAAGTACACTGAGCTGGGTTAATTTATCATGGAAAATATCAAGCATTAAAATATTTCATTCCAAAAGAGTAAGAGAGGGGAAAAAAAAACCCTAGACTGGTGTGTTTTCTAAAAAAAAAAAAAAAAATCTGTTTTTGACTTATGTAAAATGAAGCAGTAAAATGAAAGCCACCGTGAACTCTAATTATTTAAAGGAAATTAGCCCTGTGCCTTAAATTTATACGGCATTGCAGAATTGAGGTGATGGTACCCTTATACGTCAGACTGCATTGTTTTATTTGATGTCCGTACCTTCTCTGTTATCAGACAGATTCACATCGCACACGACACAAACCTGAACACAGGACATGCTGCAAGCTGACCATGCGACCCTGAGATGTGCGTGTAAGGCAAAGTGAGCATTGTGAGAGGCCTAAGTAATGGTGCTGAGGCCTGGGATTGGAAGACCCACTGGGTGCTGATGGACCGACATCCTGACTAGGAAGACCCACTGGGTGCTGATGGACCGACAGCCTGACCAGCAAGTTCAAAGGTTCTGAGTGCTCCTTTCCTGTTTCGCTTCCAGATGCCGCCTCTGCATTCTGATTCAGTCAACAAAGAAGGCCTTTGCCACCTACTCGCATTTCTGGGATGACATCAGTGGAAGAACATGTAACTGTGGCTTTTGTTATCATAACAGGATCAAATGGAGAGGTCTCCAGTTTTGACCTTCTAATCCCTGGGTAGATGTTTCCAACTCTATGAATTTGATCTACCATCATTTAAAAAAAAAAATCTTTTAGCTCTTTTTTCTTTACATTACAGAAAATAAAGAGTATGTATTAAAGTATTATAAACCAGTTTATTTATCAGTTTCCCACCACAAAATAATTATGCAGCTATGAGAGATCCATGAAAACAAATGATTCATCTTGATGACCGTTTGGGGGCAAGGCAGAGGCGTGGACACAGGAGCTGCTTTGTTCTTGGTGACTCTCTCAGTGTCCTTCAGCCATGACCATGGAGGCCAAGGTGGGAGGGCAGGATTCTGGCACTGTGTGTTTAGGTTTGCTCATGGCATGTTACAACAGGCTCTATTCATGATGCTAGTACGGCTGGCCTGGGCAAGGGTGAGCCATCACCGGCTTTTTCTCTCCCAGAGGAGCTCCCATTGCCTGGATTTGTGTTTAATAAGGTACACAATAGTCTTACTTCTTTAGGAATAAGTGTTGGCCTAGAATGTTCCCTGGCGTTCACAAAGTTGGTTCAAAATGTACCTACCCATAACAAAGTAAAACCTTAGGTTTCCGTAGCCGGTGGTGTCCATGTAGGGAGTGCATACTTTCCTCTCTCCATCTTTCAGGAAGATCAATGATAAACCCGACTCGATTGTTCCACACTCTGTGCCAATGACAGCTCCCAAGATGTCCCACCTTGAAAAAAGAAAGAAAATTAGTAAGTGAGAATATTCAGCCATAGCTTCATAAAGTACGGGGAGATCTCTTAAAAAGTTCATGGGACAGACATATCATGCAAAAACTGGGCGTGGATTTCAAGATCCTTTTTGCACCAAAATAAACTTGCTTCTAAATTCTACGTTCCTATCACCTTTCTGAAGATTCCTCATGTAACAGTATCTTTAGGGGCTGGTATGGTGCAGTACATTAACCTGCCACCTGTGACACCAGCATCCCATATGAGCACTTGTTTGAGTTCTGGCTGCTACACTTCCGATTCGGCTCCCTGCGTCTAAGAGAGCAATGGAGGATGGTGATGACCTAGTGCTTGGGTCTTTGCCACACGCATGGGTGACACCGAGGAAGTGCCAGGGTCCTGGTTATGATGAGGCCCAGCCCTGGTCGCTGAGGCCCATTTGGTGAATGAGCCAGCGGATGAAAGACCTTACTTACTTTGTCTCTCTGCAGCTGTTCCTTTCAAATAAATAAATCTTTAAAAATATATTTTTTGAGACATTTGTTTATTAACACATAACTCTGAAATGAGGGTTTTATGTTACAAATTTTATGTACCAAGTAAACCACATAAATACCTCATTCACAACTGTGTTTTTCCTATAGAAGTATAAATTCAACCAATACCAAGAACTGTGCATCTTTAAGATGGCTGGAACCAAGCTCCACACTTAATTAAGATGATTCTGGGGTGCCTTATTCTGCTCATTACATCTGCTGTCTTTCTTGGTGGATCACAATTCCTTGGGTGATTATAATCCTTGTTATGGAATCACTGTCAGTGTTTTTATCTCCAAGGTGACTTCTACACCCTTTGTAAAACTATCTCTAACAAAGGGGTCGTACATTTGTGCTTGTGCGTACTGTGGGACTTCTTTGGTCCCAAGTTATTCTCTACATTAATTTACAGGAGATAGAATATTGGGCTCCTTGCTTTGGTCTGGTCACACCCTGGCTAGCGCATGCGCTAGAGGAGTAAAGCAATAGATGGACGATTTCTCTATTCGTTTCCCTCCCCCCTCCCTCCCTACATCCTTGTCTTCTTTCATTACTTTCTCTCTCTCTTTTCTATGTCAAAGAATCCATTTTTAACTGTTGATTTTCAAACATAGGCTGGTTACTCGTTTGCAAACATTCAGATAACATATTTTGTATCCCTGGTAGCTTTATCATATACATAGTGATTTCATGAATATAAAGCTATTGATTATTAGTGCTAAATACTAACAGTTCTTCTAGAATATAGGAATTAATTCCCTTCTAGAAAAACAAATAATGATCATCAGCCATATATCTCCCCTTCCAAATCTTAAGAGGTACTGAAGTGTCTCAACGCAATGTACTAGTGTTTAAACCACAGGATCAGGTCTCAAACCATGGATGCTATTTCCTTTAGAGCTTACTAAACATTTCAACTTCACTGGAAAGTAATATGTGTATATAGACTATATCATTCACATGCTATATTTATTTCAACCACAAAGCTCACCAACTATTATCTACCTATTCTATTTTCAAGGCAAAGACTATTCAGGGAAAAAAAAAAAAACGTTAGGACCACCTAACAGTATAAGATTACAATATCACATATTTCGCAACAGATACTGAAGGGATAATATGTGAATTACTACAAATGTATTACAAGGAATGGACATTTTCCTATAGGTTAGGGTGCCTGCTTTCTAACCAGAGCACTGGGATTACATGCCAGTTCTGTGCCTTACTCCAGTCACCTGCCAATGGAGACCCTGGCAGGGTGGTGATGCCTCAGCCCTCGGCAGCAGACCTCGACTGTGTTGCTGGCTTCCTGCTTCGGCCACAATCAAACTGGAGTGAACCAGTGGAGGGATGGAAACTCTGTCTCTCTTGCTCTTTGTGCCTCTCTAATGAATAGCTCAAAATTGTGATTTCCTCTTTCTTAGCTCAGGGAGCCTGAGGACTAACTTCTTCAAACAGCTCTTCATAGTAATGGATCACTTGTCAATTCAGTAGAGCCTTTTTTGATGCAGACATGAAGATTTCGTACTGGTTCGTTGGTCTTTTGCTTGCTCCATTGATCCCAATTAAGTCATCCAGCCTACTTAGCCACAGAGCAAGGGAAGGTTATAAATGATGCACATGATGGATGACTAGACACCCCAAGTAACTACCCAGTTAGCTATCTAGAGGATTTACAAAGTGAACAATGACATCCAAAAAAGACACAATGGCCATGGACTAAAAGCACCTTCTCTGGACTAGTGGGAAACGAGGGCTGCTGTTTCTCTTAATCATTGTAACTTTTCTGCATTCATTGACACGCGTGATTTTGTGGCCTTGACCACAGACAAAAGTTCTGTGAGATACGATTCAGACCATGTGCTTATTTTCAATCTTTAAGTTTGACATATCCAGTTTCCCTCTCATTTAGTCTTTTTTTTTTTTAAGAAATCCCCAGATTTATCAAGTGAAACAGAATAAATTACTTTGTATTTACTAAAAATTCAGTTGGGAGCAGCCTATCCTAGGACAAGCACAGCCTTGGATGAATGTGGAAAATACTGACCACAGCACGGCTGGAGGGAAAGCATCGTTCAGGGTAGCCCCCTGAGTACCACCAGCCACTGGCGACATCATTCAGGGTACCCCCTGAGTACCACCAGCTACTGGCGGCATCGTTCAGGGTACCCCCCGAGTACTGCTGGCAGCCTTCACAGGAAGCCACCGCCTCCCTGGAACTCGGCGTCCCAATCCACAAGGCTGCAGAGTTGCGATCATTTCCAGGACAAATATGGTATCATTCTAGAGTCTTCCTAAGAGAAGGATCGCGTCAAGTGGAATTTACCAGGACCAGGAGAGGTTGAAGAGCTTCACATATCTGGAGGTGTTTTGGTTGGACGGATGGCAGTTTCCTTCAAAAAGAGCGACTTCTCTGTAGTTTAAATTACGCTTTCCCCATGGAAACGCAGCTCCGTGGCAGCGGCACTAGAGGTTCTGTGTGCCTAAGGGTGAGAGCTCTCTACAACCTTGCGATTTATATTTATTCCTTTATGACTGATTCTCAAATGAAAAGCCCCTATCTTATTTATTATAAATACAGCGGGATCTATTATTTATTACAAATAGAGCGAGGCGATGTTGGCGCACAGGAAGAAAGGTTTTCTAATCAATAAAACGCCTAAAGGCAGCCTTGTTCCTTAGAGACAGCAAGGTTACCATAATATTTAATTTATATTTGAAAAACAAGGCTTTTCTCTGTGTGTGTTACAAAGGGAGAGGTATCTTGGTTGCAATATGGCATGCTTTACAAAAAAGGTGAACTACATGTTAACTATATTTTAATCAGATAATACTTCTAAGAATGACATACACAATTTTAAGAGCAATACAGCCACAACTTTAAAACTAAACATAATACCACATACGTAAATATAGATATGTACACACATCTAATGATCCTATGATTTTTTTATTCTTTCAGATATATTTTCCAAGTACACTAAATGTTTATTACATTGTAATTTTGCCTAACTGGGGTTCAGTATATAAACTAAGTATTTTTTTTAAGCAATTATACTAATTGACTAGAAGTTATTTACAGTAGGTTAAAAAAACACGTTCAGGCATACTATGTATTTTCATAAAAATATTTTGAGCAGATACACAGCAGCCTATAGAGCAGCACTTTAACCCCTAAAGGACAGGAATCAGCATTAGGGGTCCTTTGAATTTACACATTTGCTTTGTGATAAGCAAATCATTTCCAGGAAAAAAGTAAGAAGAAAGAAAAATATTCCATCTATATGTGGTAGAATTAAAAAGTTAAATGCTATCATTATAGAATAATGAAAACATGGAGCACATGGACCTACGAAATAGTGGGCTAATATAATTTCTTTCCCTGATAATATTGGAATAAGGGCACTAAAGTCATTGTCTATGAAAAATTTGTTTTGCTTTATCATATCCTCTGAAATACACTAAACCATCTAGTTGGCAGTGTTAAGGTGTTAGGTCTGAGTGTAGATATGAGAATAAAGGATGGCTGTAAAATTGTATATTTACCAAATTTGTAAGTTTTTTTTTTTTAATCTCAGGAATTCTCTGAGGTTGAAAAAGTTCATCACATTCATAAGGTCTCTATTGGGGATGTATTCTCTGCTTACTTATTAAGGGGTGTGCCAAAGATACAGACCCTTCCACCTTCATTAATATTTATGAGGTTTGCCTCCACACTGAGCCCTCTGAAGTGAGCTAAGGCGCATACCTGGCTGGAAGGCTTCTCCACTCTCTTGCATTTCCACAGTCTCCTGGTGTGGCCGCTGAACAATGCACTCTATTCGGTGGCTTTCTGGCATTACACTGTGTTTTAGGCTTTTACGACACACATCATGTTTGTTTTCAGTCTTGTGGAAATAACACTAATAAAGAATAACGGTTTCGGGATGTTCAGAAAGCACACAGCTTTCTTATCAAGGAGACAGTGATATAACCTGGACTGGAGATGGTTTCGAAAAAGTAACGTAATGTTTTGGCCATTACAGAATGTAAACAACTGCTAATTTCTTTTTTGCCACCTTTTTTTTTTTTAAATAAGTCAAAGTGACAATTCAAATGAAATTTCTACATAAAAATGATCATTTTTTTATACTGGGATTGATAGAGCAACAATGTTGGATGACGCTGCAGTGCAGTATGCAAAATGATATTCTTTAAAGCATCTTTAATCAAAGGGATACATATCTGAAAGAAATACTGTGTGTCCTTTCTCATCCTGTGGGTCTTTCCCATTAAGATCTGGTTCACGGTATATCAGGGCTCCCAAAGGAATGCTTTAACTTGTTATTTAAATGATGAAGTGGGTCGTGCCTTATTAAAAACGAGTGTGTCTGTAAATAAAAACACCTATTTAATAAAACATGAACTTACTTAGCCTGTAATCTACATTGGGTTCACTTAACCTGTATCTTCACTTAGCTCTGTAGCTTTTGAAGCCCTTTGCAAAAAGTATGCTAAGTCAGAAGTAACATTTTGTTTGGATAGGACAAGGGGAATGATTTGTGAAAGGTTACAAGAAGATGCTTAGTAACTGTGCTGAAGTTAAAAGTAAGTTTGAAGGCTGTTCTTGATAAAAACGACAAATGTACATTTAAGGGGCTAAGCTGGAGATGGTTTTTGTTGGTCTGCAAGGGAAGTAGGTATCCACCGGTGAGACAGAAGATTCTCTAAAATCATCTCCTTAGAACAGGGCTAGAGAGGCAGCGGTTGAATTCTTGATGCTCATTTGATGGTGTGGGAAAGGATTAGGAGCCAACCCCACAATGGCACCGAAGGCAAAACATTCACCTATGCAGCGTGAATTTCAAAAGGATCAGAATTTCTATGAAAGGCCATCATAAAAAATTCAGCCTTACTTACACTATTTTTGTGTGTGTGTGTCATTTGAAGAATTGCTGTTTTTATTTGAAGCAATACAAAAACTAATTAACAGTCTTAGATCCTAGATTAAAAAGAAAATCCGAACAGGGGAAAAGAGAACAGCGAGTGACAACAGTGTATGAGGCTCTACTTTTGCATTTGCATGATATGCACACCTTGCGTTAACTAACATTTTTTTTTCTTTTAAAAAAATGTTATCTGTTTTTTTATTTACAAGGCACAGTTACAGAAAGTGAAGGAAAGACAGAGAAAGGGAGAAAAAGAGAGGGAGAGGAATCTGTGAGCAGTGACTCCGACTGGGAGATTATGGAGACCCTGAGTCCTGGCTTCTTGAAGGCTTGCTGGTCTGCACTTCTTGTGGCCTTATGCCTGTCTGCCCTGTCCTCCAGTCCCCTGGAGCCACTGCCCCCACGAATCCCTGTGGCCCCTTCCTTTGAGGGCCTCTCTCTTTCTCCCTTCCCCATAAAGGCACTCTCCTTTAGCCCCTCTCTCTTTGCCTCTGCGCCCTTCCACGAGGCTGCTTCCCCCTGTGCCGAATAAAGTCCTCCTGTGTGACTCACTGTGTCTGATATCTTGGGTTCTTGTGAATGCTGAAAAGAGCTAAGTATCTCCCCCTTCCCCATAGGTACAGAAGCCCAAGAATTTAAGCCATCCTTTTCTGCCTTTCCCAGAATATCAGCAGGGAGACAGATTGGAAATGGAGCAGCTGGGACTCAAACCACTGCCCATATGGGGGTGTTGGAATCACAGGTGGAGGCTTAACCCACAACGCCACTGCACCACCCCTTAACTAAGCCTTTGTACAATGACATACTATGTTTAGTTGGTGAATGGTTTAGATTCCCTTGGTTTATTTAACTCTGTGTTTCTTTTATAGCTCACTCATCAGTGTAATTTTCCTTTGAGTATCATTTGAACCATATTACATTGCTGCTGGTAATAATGATTGTAGAATAATTGGCTTTACCGTGCCCAGTGGCTTATGGTATACCATATACTATTCAAAACACCTGATACACACTGGCACAAGAAATGTCCTCTTCCCGGCCCTATGAATATTGGAATTGGAATTCCACTTTACCTCATGTTGGTGTGTCTCCTTCCTTCCTTTTATTGATTTTACTTGGTGTATTAGGGTAAATTCACCAGCTTCATGTGTCATTTTAGTCTGAATCTCTCAGACAAAAGCAAGTTACTTACTGTGAGAATCTCACTTTGTAAATGAAAATATCCCATTCAAACTGACCACTTTGGAGATTTAAATTGCTTCCTGACACATTGCTTTCTGCGTATTAACCCTTTAAAATTTTTTTCCCCCACATTTCTGGCATTTGCCGGACTGATTATACCTTGTTGGTGCTATGCCCACCTAATGACTTAGAAGTCACGAAGCCTATGAGGCCAGGTACTTTGGCTTAACTGGCTAATCCTTCACTTCTAGGGGCTGGCATCCCATCGGATGCCGGCTCGTGCTCCGACTGCTCCACTTCCGATCCAGCTTCCTGCTTACAACCTGGGAAAGCTGCAGAGGATGGATCTGCATTGCAGACCCAGAGGGTACTCCTGGCTTCGAACTGGCTCGGCTGGAAGCCTCTGCGGCCATTAGGGGAGTGAACCAGCAGATGGAAGAATTTTCTCTTTGTCTCCTTCACTCTGTAAATCTGCCTTTCCAGCGAAATAGATACATCTTAGAAAGAAAAGAAAGAAATCATGAAGTCTGCTGGCCTAATTTTTTTTTCAACGTATTCTCATGGACATTAGAAGTTCTTATGTTGACATGAAGTTCACCCAATTTACCTGCTCACCTGAAGCACGCTAAGACTTCTGGCGGTATTTTACTTCCCCGCTATTCCGTCGCTCACCACCTGCTGCCCCTACCACTGTGAGGGATTCTGGTGTTGTTTCCTTCCCACTTTTTGTTGAAATCTTAGAAATAATAAATGTGATTCAGACCGAATTACAAATTTTATACTTTTTCAAAATTTGCTCAGTGCTCTGCTTTTCCCTATGTCTCAACTTCCCGGAACACATTTGAGGGTGATTGCCTCACACGGTTCAGGCTTGCTGAGACACCTGGACTAGATGTCTAGAAAGGTCTCTATTTTTTTCCTAGCATTTGATAGTATTTAGACGGAACAAGGATTTTACATTCCATGTGATTTTATTTTTCTTGAACTGTTAAGATATTTGCTTTCTTTTCCAAAAATTATGTTTAAAGCTCCCAAGGGAAGTACAATGAATTGTGCCGGAAGCTCACAGAATTTCTTCTTCTGTCCTTGACCCCAGCTGTCCTCCTGATGGTCTCGGGCTCAGTATTTTCCCATTCATTTTACAAAATATCTTCACTCAGGGGAACCCCTTCTGCCTAATTCTAGCAACATTCGTTTCCAATTGTTTATTTGAATAAATCATGCCTAATACTCCCTCCGATCTTTTGAGTCTGACATAATTACTCACGTGAGAAATATCTGCTTGCCCCTTCTTGTGTCTAGTGATAAAAAAGGACTCAAGACTCAAACTATCAACTCACTACACTTCCTTCCTTCAGCAGTTCTGCCTATTTAATAATTAAATAATTCTATCTAATATCCATTAAATTTTGCCCCAAAGTCGAATGTTTTCGGTTCTCACGTCTTACCGGATCTAATTTCACTGCTATAGTGTGTTCACTCCTGCCTCTCTGGATGTCCATGAATCGGGATCCACTTGCTTATTCTGCCACTGCCACTTACTCAGCACTGAGGTCCTTAGTTTGATGCTATTTGATGTGGCAGTTTCAGCTCATGTGCTCAGATGTCTCTGTGCCTCTCTCTCTAGTTGAAGTATAAAACTGCTCAGTTACCCAAGGCCTGGGACGAGCCTAGGGTAGGGCACACTACCTTGCTTTTCCAGTCCAAGTGTCGACATGCATGGTTTGTTCCTGTGCCAGAAGCCTGCGCTGGATGCAGCCAGTGGCTCAGCTGCTGAGCTGTCCCCACCTCGGAGCTCCATTTAACACCCGTGTCTATCATCCAGGAATTGGCAGTAGCACTGGGTCATCTCCGTGTTCAAGGCTGCAGACGCTGCTTCCACCTTCTCTCTCCCTGCAATTCCTGATCATGCCTGGCCCAACCAGGAAACGCTTTCAGGTTTTACAATGCTCTTAAAGATTCCATTACTCTTTTTTTTTTTGTCATTTTCCAAGGACTAAGGGGCAAATGGGAAAGACTGGAGCAAGCTCGCTTTGTTCAGTCACTTAAATATTTATTGTATTTATAGAGGTTCTCTTTAGTAGGAATATTGTGGTGAGAGCAATAGAACAGATTATTTTGAAAAGTTATTTGAATAGTAAAAGACACATGATGTTGGCATTTGGTATGTAAGACAGGTAGATGGGTTCCATAATATAGCTACCATAATATAGCTATGGGTTGTTCTACAAAGCTCTCTCCCATGTGAAAGATACTCTCAGTGAGGTGAGACACCGGGCTTGCTAATTAAATGATGTGAGTAAGGTGAAACCAAAGTTACAACTCACATAAATTATCAGTGCATCTATTACAGTTTCTCCCTTGCTAAAGTAACACATATTTCTTCTTTAGGAGAAACGTTACAATTCTGCTTTTTAAAGAATCCCTGCTGGGGCTGTTGTTGTGGCATCGTGGGTCTGTGAGGCTGGCGTTCCTTTGCTCCATTTCCCACACAGCTCCTTCTGCCTGGGAAAGCAGCAGAAGACCATCCAAGTCCTTAGCCTCCAAAACTCCTGTGGGTGAGCTGGAGTAAGCTCCTGTCCCATAGCTTTAGCCTAGCCCAGTGCTGGCCACTGTGACCATTTGGGGAGTGAGCCAGGGGATGGAATCTCTCCCTCTCTCTTTAAGTCCTTCAAATCAGTCTTCTTATAGTCACCAACACTGAATCTGGGGGAAGCTCTAGGGATGTGCAAGCAGTTCCTGCATCCTTGTAAAATGAGAATAAATGCTTTGGTTCAAGTGACAGGGAAACTTGGATAACTGGCACAGTGCTTATAAACAAAGCTTTTTTTTTTTGCCTTGCCATTCCTCTTATTCTGAAAATAGTATTGCAACGGATCATATATTCTTTTCTCCCTCACTTTTGCTTTGGGGAAAACATGGTTAAGAGAGAAAGAAGTGTTAGATGCATATTAATAGTTTTAGATTTTAACACTTGCTGCAGAATTCAAGCAGATCATTGGTTATGCTCGAGTAGATAGGACCTACGACTTGTATTTTGCCTCTATTTTATCAACTGAGCTTAGAATGGCCAATTGTGAGGGTGGCGGGGCAGACAAGAAGAATAAGACATTCAGTGAACTTGGCAAAGAGAACACAGCAGCACGTTCAATATCACGTTGCGAGGCTGTCCTTTTGCATGCGTTTGTTCACATGTAGATTAAAATGCTTCCCAGCCATTTGATTCTATGACAAAGATTTTCTTCTGGAAATCATGATTAACAACGATCGTATTAGAATGACTTCCTAGACCAGCAAAACGACAGTTGGGATTCTAGGGGAGGCAAGAAGTCACTCCTCTTTCCTCTTCTTCAAAACCCAGCATGAATTAAACCAGCATTTTTAATCATCAACCAAAACACTGAGAATCCTAGACCTTCTCATTCTCCTTGGACAAACACACACACACACACACACACACACACACACACACGCTACTAACTCAATACATGGGCCATCAAAGGACAGTGTGCATCAGATCATTGTGGTGGTGTGGCCTGATATCCCAAGGTCAACAGCTGCACATAAACCTGAGAGAGGTGTCTAGAATAATTAAACTGTGTTTGGAATGGAAGTGATTTCACTGCGCAAGCGATCAGCGTGCCACAGGTGCTTTTGTCAAGCACGTGATTACATGTTAATGGAACAGAATTCTGCCGATCATTGCCGGGCCACGGAAGCCCTCGTTTCTTAACTGTGACTAAAACCCTGATAAATCTTGAATCTTCAAAAATGTCCAAATAGCGTAAGTGAGACCACCTGAGTCATTCAGTTACAGACCCAAATTCTCTTTGGGAACACACAATGTCTGATATGTGTATCTGGTATTCCGATTCCTTTCTACAGACCGATTCCTTTATAAGATTAACTTATAGGACCTTGCCATGCTTTTGCACCTGGTCTCCTCGATGCCACACAATGGACTGTCCTTCTAGCGAAGCATGTCTATTTTACAGACATGTTTGATGGCACAATGTAAAAACATAGGCAAGGGAGTATTTATGCAGTGGGACCGGTAGGAAATGGGATGAAAATAAAATTCAGATTTCTTCTTAAATATAAGTGACATCGATGACATCTGTCTTATGAGATATTAGAATAAATGCTATTAAAATATCAAGCGTTCCGGGAAGAGATGGAAAGGATAGAGGAGGGAGTGGGGGAGAGGGGGGCGGGAAAGAAAGAGAGGCATGCAGGACCAGCGAGGAAGGGAAGGAGAGAGAGAGAGGAGAATCTGGAGAGAAGAAGGAGTGGGAATGAATGAATGTCTTGTGCTTCAACCTTAGGTCCTGGCACGGGCAGTCGAGTTCTATAACCAAGAAGGGAGCTGCCTCCAGCCACCGGGGGATGCAGCCACTCCATCAGTCTCCATTCACTTCACTGAGATCACACTGACGACTATACCTTAAGCACTACGTTCCAGGAAAAATTCTCACAGTAATCATCGCTCTTTCACAATCATGATGAAAATGTACTTTGGGTTAATTTCGTTCTCTCCCATTATAGTAGTCAAAATGACCTTCATTGTAAAGAGAAAAGCCAGGTGAAACTTTGGGAATTTCAGTTCAGGTTAGCTTATGGATTTCGATTCTCTGAGCCTATTCCTTTTTTTTTTTTTTAATTTTAATCTCCAAAGTTCTGCTAAATTGTAGGAGACAGATGACGGACCTAAGGCCCAGGTGATGGCACAAAGCATGGGCCAGCAAGAAAATATTACTGTCAAGCCTCCCTCACTGCTTCAGCTCTGCTCTCCTTAAACCTCAAACCCCAATTTCTCCTTATCTGTGAAAGATAAATTTTATCCCTTAGATGATTTTTATAGATCCAAACTACATCCCAGTGAAAATCAGGTGGCAGCAACTATAAATCTTAGACCCTGGGATGACAACTCAAAATCTCAAGAAAGCTAAAGAAATTAAGAGGAGATGTATTTTGAGTGAAGTTAAAAAGGTATTTTTAATCACAAATGTTTAATGTGCATAAAAATAGGGTAAATGTATCCCTTTGGGCTTGTCTTTGTTAAGAATCATCAGTGTTGGTTTATGTAGGTTTTTGCTCCTTAACAATAAGCATTTAAAATACGCCCAGCGGAATAAATGTAAGTGCTACACACAGCATGGGAGATAGCAGTTACTTACCCTGTAGGCTGGCTCTCAAATTCTTCTGACCATTGCTCCTGAATATCCTCTGTAGAAAGATCTACATCCCGGGTGGTGGCAAAATTGAACTCACTGCCTTCATTTCCATGGAAATAAATGGAGTTTCCATCTGACTGACAGCTATGCTGTAGATAAAAAAGAGAGCATGGGGAGGCTGTTGAATTGGTTTTGTAGCTGTAACTGTCTTACTCACACATAATTAGAGTTTTCAGAGAAGTCATCATATTATTCTCTCCACTATGGAGTCTGAAATCAAAAGGGCTTGGGACTCCTCTCCCGCCCCTTCTCTCTCTCTCTCTTTATTTTTGCCTTGTTTAATTCAATTACAATTTCTTTCTAACTTATTAAGTTATCACAAAAGAAGAGCCAAGAGGGCATTTGAACTTTGCCATTTCAGCCGTTAGTATGAAGCGAGAATATTTTAATTGGAATGATTTCCCATCGTTACCATAGACCTTGTTGTGGGAATTAAGTCTGATAGTGACTTGTCACATATTTTAAATTCTGTGGTTACGGGCTAAATCGCACTGACCTTTTCAATATTCCATATATATCTGTCTTGCCATTCAAGTTGTTCATAATTTGTCTGTAACTGGGATATGAGTAGAATAGCCAGCTAATCAAAACATGGACTAAAGGAAAGGTCAAAGTAATCCTGGAAATGATCGCATATTCTTAGCTTTTGAGTAAAAGTTTTGGATTAGACCAAAGATGTGTACCACGAGCTTAGGGAAGAGCCGGGAAATTACAGACTTTGTTACTCTTCAAAGAACACTTGCAAAGACTTAGAGACAGGGATTTCCTGTGAGATTGCTTTTTCCTGACATTTTTTTTCCCCCCAGCTTACAGTGAACAGTCCAATGTAAGATCACACTTTATTGCTGAGTAAGCTTAGTATTTACCTCTAGATATTGTTATACACATGTGTTAAACACTTTTTGATAATGTCATATATAAATGCTATCACATGTTAGGTCAAATATTGTTTTGAGTTTTACAGTCTTTTAAAATGAAACAGAATGAAAAAAGTCAACGGGATGAAGATGCTGTTAGATCCAGGGAGCCGTGAGTTTGTAGGGCAGGGGTCACGTGTGTTCTGTTCCTTGTTGCGTTTCAGGTCTTAGAATCCTGTCTAGCACACAGTAGGACTTCAGAAGTACTTGCAGATTAGGTTCAGTACATAAACGAGCACATGACATGGCTCTGTTTTTCCAAGTAATTATTCTTTGAGGATGAATAGCGATGGATGGTGATGAACTCACTACACAAAGGCCATTAACCAAGGCGTTGGTGAGGGAGCTGCTGATCTATGCAATAACACACAAAGAGAGGGTCCAATGCCAGGCCACATATTAAGACCAATATGTCCAACAAGATGGAAATCTTGGGTCTTGTACTGGTCTAGATGGACAAAGTTTACGAATGAGCATTTGAATGGAAAGGATGGGCAGAAATGCAAGTTAGATTAAAAGCAGGAATCAACAGCATAATTGCAAAGTAGACAAGATATGAGAATCAGGCTGGCATCCATTTGCATGACAGTAAGTAGAAGCCTCCAGAATTTCTGCATCATTGCATTGGTGCAAATAAATGTCTGACAATTAGATTGGCTTTGGCTGACTAAACCAACCGGGAAGGGACGAGATGACCACTTGTGTGGAAGTGTAAATAAAGCTTTCAGAAGTTTAAGAAAGTAGGAGCAACTAATCCCGAGGTTTTCATGTCAGAGCTGAGACATAAAGCAGGTGCACAGGGTCCTATCATCATCACAGTCACTACTATAGGATGTGGCATGCAACAGGTGTTTGTGAATCTTTGTCACACAGAATGAAATCAGATTATTCACGGATGCCAAATGGAACTCATTGATCATTAGCCCAGAGATACAGATTAAAAGCGAGATTTCAGTGTATGCGGCCGTGAGCGGGAAACTGCCAGGAGATGAAAAGTACAAGGATCTGCCACTGTGCATGATGTAACGATAACGAAGATCAACAAGTCGAACAACGGCTACTTCCTAATCACGAGCCCCCTGAGCTCTAACGAATGGTCTTCACATTAGATCACCTGTGCCCTTCCTTGACGTGGCATTAACGTAAGGATTCACGCACCAGCGCAAACAATGTCCAAGCAAATGCCACGCAAGATGCTGCGAAAGAGAGGAATTTGTATTATAACTTAACTGCTGTGTTCCCACAGTAAAAAGAACGACTAAACCAGCATCATTCTGGTTAAATATCAATTTATCTCAGAAAGTTTCCGTGAATATTAAAATTCTGTTATAACTTGTGCTGCCTTTCTAAGATTCATATCATTGACATTTTCTGCAGAGTTTTGACCGCTGAGTTTAAAAAAAAAAAAACTGAGTAAAGGCTCATATCATTATAATACTGCGTAACATATTGTTACGCTAGTTTTGCAAAATCAAAATGAATTTCCACAACCAAATAAACATTTATTTAAAAATACCATTTTGTTTGTTGTTTTGCTGTTAGCAAATATATCCAATATTTTAGTAAACATTTTGTAATTGTACAACCAGTGAAAACTAGCTATCATGGCAACCACAACAGCATACACTCATCAGACAAAAGTGATACTGGTTATAGCACGTATGAAGAAAGCAACTTGGAAAACGTCTTCATTTTAATTGAATGCTGAACATGTTTTGTAACCAGAACTAGTAGGATTTGTTTTTGAAAGATTTAGATGGAAAATTACACGGAATGGTGTAATTTTTTTTATCTAGGTTTTTTTTTAAACCAATATATAGTAAATGAATAATACTTAATATCTAGTCTAAACTCAAATAAATAGGGGAGTGTTTTATAACAGCCTTTGTACTGAAAGCATCCTCTTTTTGTCTACCGAGGCTAAGGAGAGAGAGTTTGGGCTGTTCTGCCTTCCCCAAAAAGCTCCATGTCTTTTGTGGGTAAGGGAAATGATAGAATAATCTATTCTTCAATGTGGCAGTACAGTGACACATGGCCAAAGAAAGGTGATGGGTGACACAACCTCAACAAATGGCCATCCCTTAAGGATAAATGAGCCGACAATGACAGCAGTAGGCCTCTCCACTGGGGGATTCCTGAACTATTTGAAAGGAGGGATCCACTGAGTCCACTTCCCTTCCTAAGAAGGAGATTACACGAAACCCTGCATTTGGGAGTCTTGGGAGGAACAGCAAACCCGGGCTAGGGTTCTCATTCAAAGAAGACCTACATCAATCGTAGGCAAGTTAGAATTTTTCTCAGGAATTCTGTGTTGGGATAGAGAGCCATCAGGGGCTCAGTGTCTTGGAACAGTCTTTCTTTCTCGATGCCTCCCAGACTACAAACCAATGCTGGAACACCTTGGGACGGATTTGCAATCGGCATCGCTGCCTCTGAATGGGAATCCTCAGCCCTCTTGGGTAGATGTTGCTTGCATTTCTCCCTTGACTCTGACTTAGTTAATTCAGCCTGTCCTCTTAACCTAGGGAACTAAGGGCTAGCAAAGAACAAAATACTGGAAGGCAAAAACATCAAGGCAGTAAGGGCATGAGAAGGCACTTCCTGTCCGTTCACAAGGAGATGGGGAACTGGAATCAGAAGTCCCTTTCAAGTGCACTCACTCCACTTAGAAGCAACACGATTTTACACAAGTCCTCTGATTCCTCTGGGCTTCGGTTTCGAGTCAATATCATCTGTTCCCTAGAAATGATCTGAAAAGCAAAAATCTCACAAGGAGGTAGTTTCTGCTTGAAGCTTCTAGCTGCTATAAAATGATCATTATTTCTGAATGCATAGTTAAAATGCTGTTACTGGTTATTCTATAAACTTAGTAGTATACGACAGACCAGGGGAGTATTTTAACTTATTTTTAACTGCTTCTTAGACTGGTCATTACAGTTCTTCAGATGAATGGAAAATATTCAGTAAAATTTACTAGTATATCACCGGTTATGGTATGGTGAACATACTGCAAACATTCATTTACTAGCACGGCAGACAGAACCATCAGTGAGTACCTGTAAAGTCCTTCAAATTTTGGCAGATTACCAAATACTCTTCTAACACAGAAAAACTTAATAATGTAAATGTATTGGAAGCTACTTCTCCTGAAAGATGAATTTGCCTTTGACAAGATCAGTCTACTATGGTAGAAATCCAAATGAGACATGCGTGAAAATTACCAAAAGCATTTCAGGAATCAATACTGCCCCCCAGTTTTGTTTAGCTTTAACTCAAAAGCATGCCATCACAAAAATGTAAATAGTGTCAAAGATTAAATCTCTGATGTCGTAAGATACATAAGATCTTGATACGATAAAAACAAAACTTTTTTTGGAATTTATAACTATTTTATTTTGATCACCATGAAAACATAGCAAGTGTTCTTGGACTGTTCATTGTAAATCACACGTGACTTCCTGAGTCATAACTTTAATCAATTTATGGTGAACATACATCAATCAGATAACTGCCTATCTATTTGGGGGATGATCAAAATGTGAATTCTGTTGATGGCTCCGTATTCTTCTATTTCCAGTCCTTTTAATATATATAGATTATAAAATTAAGTATAGTTACTTTTATTGGTTTAATTATGTTAGCATGAATCAACAAAAATAGATTTTATACAAACTTCTAAGTACTAGCAGACTTCCCATTTAAAAAAATCTCTTAAATATAGTCCTTTGTGTTTCTCTTTGTCAATAAAAAATATTTTCCTACTCTGCTGCTAAATGAATTTCCTTTGCTTGTCAAGCAGAACACGGTGTAACGAAGTGACAAGAATTTGCCATTGAGAAACCCATCAACAGGAAACATCAGTGCAAAATTCCTCAATGTAACAAGTCCTTGGCTACAATTCAGGGTGGCATTTTCCTAGAGTGGCTCCCCAAGCTCTGGTGCAAACGTTACAAGTTCACCTCTGGACTTGTACAAGTACTCATAATTGCTCCCACCACTGGTGAACAAGGTTTTCGTCAAAGACGAACAGCGAGGCAACCCTGCACACTCCCTTCCCAGAGTCCCACGGCCCCAATGATTCTTGCAAGCATCTGTAGTCTCACAGGTTAGTGTTTTGATGCTATCGTTTTTGTTGGACTGAGTGTGTGGGGCATTTGGGCACTGCCAGCTTGGAGGGAGCCAGTGGCAGATGGAATAAAATCTTCCTGGTATGCCTGCGCCTCCACATGAGCAGAGCCATCCATTTCCTCCATTAAGGAGTTGTCACTCAGCCCACCCAGCTGGAAGACCATTTCTGATAGCCAAGCTGGCTGGTGGTAGACAATTCAGATACAAAGTGCACTTTAAAAGGAAGCTAAAACATCATTTGTAGGAAAATTGAAAATGCATGGCTTCCACCACAGCCAATTTTTTAATGACTGTAATATTTTAAGTGATTATTTTTTGCCACTTCGGATTGCTCCTTAGAGAGAGGAGGTTTTTTAATTAAAATCTAGGCAATGCAAACAGATGAGATATGAGGAGCACAGGAAAGAGAAATAAGATGAATAAAATTAATTAAAATGACATTGTTGGCAGAGGCATAAATTAGCCACTGTCTGGCTGGAATAAAATATAGGATAGGATAAAATATAGGATAGGATAAAATATAGTATAGGAATTTCTGGATTAATGTCTGGTGTGTGCTTGAGTGTTTGGCAGTGGACTGACATGCATTTTACATATAATTGTGCTTCTTATGTCTTAGCTTTTGTTATTCTATAGATATCCCATAGAAATGCATATTTTTCACACCCATCCTGGCTCAACAGGCTTTAAAAATACAGCCTTTCCTGCAGCTAAAAATGAAAAAAAGAAAGTAGGAATTTAAAAATGGGAAAAGTAAGTAAATGGAAGAGAATGGTTTCCCTCAGGACACAAAATGAATTTCTCTCATTTTGCACACATTCTGTGTCTAGATAATTTAATGCCAGTTAAACACCTGAAAACTTGGCTATTAATACAACCCAGCTGCCAGAGGGTTTGAGTGCTTTTTCTCTGGTCAACACAACAGATTCAATCCCAGTGAGTGAATATTAGGGAGCTTAAAGAGTGTTTCCCTCATTATTTTGTGGACTCATTAAGCATTCACATTTGAACCACTTGATACCAAGGTTTAGAAAGATTCACTTTATGGTATATTTTGTGACAAGTGCATAATTACTTGGCAATAGTTACGATGACTCTAAAATGGCAACAGTGACAGATTTGAATAGGAGTAATGAGAGGAAGAATAACAGTGTAAAATTCCATAGGGCAGCTGTTAACCTTGTCTTTGGGGATACACCTGACTTTCACAGTTATCTGAGGATTTCAGACTTGCCTCTTCAAATTAAGACCACAGAGGCCAGAGCGAACACGGGGAGCTGCATTATAACACGGAGTGAAAAGGCCGGATCGAAATGAAACGGAGTTGGCTTTGAAACTCAAAGTTGTTTGAACTTGGGGAAGGTATCTGGTGTTTCTGAGTCTCACTTTTTTCATCTGTGAAATGGAGATGATACTAACGATGAGATGGGATACTGCAGGGAAACGCCTATGCTAAAGACTGGAGAACCTTAGGAAATTTACAAATGTCGTCTCTCCCCCACCCCTCTTTTTGCTTCTATCATCATTCATTCACTTAACAATCTTTAATGATGCAAGTTCACCTTCTTGAGTGCTGTGTTGGGGAAAAGACAGTACAAACTGTACCTGCGGTTGACTGTTCATGTAGAATCAGACATATTTCACTGAAGATTAAGCTGGTTCAGGGATGAAACGTGTCAGCTTCACATTAAACCAAACCAAAACAAAACAAAACAAAACAAAACAAATCAAAAACAAAAGTTTCAGGAGGCAAAAAGGCCATGGGGGTTATTTGTCTGAATAATTTTTTTCTCCAGACTTTCTCAAAATAAGTTGCCTCCGTGGTCTGGCTCTCTTGCATATTTTACTAGCAGTATTCCACATTAATTACTGTACAAATAGGCCTCATTGGAAGGGAGTTGTGAAAAGCACACCGTTTCCATTTAACCCTTTATCCCCAAAGTATTCTTATTAGCTTAACAAATTATACTCTGGCTCCTGCTACAACATCGTGGGCCCATCTCTCGGGGGGAAACATGACACGAACGGCTACATGATCCAACGTGAAGAACATCCTGAGTGAAGGCAATGTAGGTAGACAGCATGCAATTAACTACGCTGGAAGCTGGCCAAGAAACCGTATTTCACGTTCTGACTGTTAATGGAACAAGACACGGGAACAGGGGCGAAGCGTCGGTCTAAGCACAGGTTGATCTACACAAGCAAGGCAGCGCTCAAATCCCTCAAGCCGCAGACCAGCTAGCTTCCAGGCGCTGGGATGTGCAAATGACATTTCTGGAAAGGCAAAATGTCTTTTTCTCCTACGTGTCCTTTATAATCTAGGAAAATAAAAATGATCAAGTGGCCTGTTGGGAGCTTTCAGAGGCGCTCCATGGAACATGACATAGAAGACAAGCTCGGTCTTAACTAGGTATCTCTAGCAATGAGATTTTGCTATTATTTTATTTTTATTATTAGATTTATTATCATTATTAGATTTTTGCTATTATTTATTTTATTGGCAGAGTAGGTTTAGCAATGAATCCTCCTGTGAGTGTAAGCCTCCCTTTTATCCTCTCTCTTTGATATATACATACATATATTTTGCATTAACTTCAACTTGTGTTAAGACTTCTAATTTTTTTAGCCACACGAATTTACCTTTCTTTCATAACTTCAACATAATTAGCTCTTGGCTCCATGGATAATTCAGCAATTTGTGACAATAGTATTAGATAGGGGACAAGCAAAAGCTTCAAATCATATAGACTCCTGGAGATGAGCCTGGTATCCACTGAGACCACAAATTTGGCAAATTCACAGTGTGCAAGAACAATACAAAAACTAATAGACTTTGTAGTTTTGATTGAATGGCTCCTATTACTGGGCGGTTGATTCATCTGATGACTCTTCGATAAGGCTTCTGGGCATTTGTAAAAATGAGGAAAATTGTCAGTATTCTAGGATATTTATCAACAAAAAAAAATGTGCTAAGGGGAAAGCAAACCTAAAATAACAGTTGAAAGAAAATTAGGATATAGCTCTTCTAAACCATGAAACCTAGATACCCCAGCTCCTTAGTAGAAATTTTCAAAATTCAATACATTATTTTTTAAAGGGAATTTTGTTTAAGTCCATGTGATTAAAGGCTGAATCTTGCCAACAAAGTGTGGGTATTTAGCACTGATTTAATTCTCAGCACAATTTGACATACACGTGTGCAAGAAGTCATCTGGAATTCTCGGCTACCCACACGATGAGTTAGGGCAATAAATGGAAAAAAAAAGATTAGCAGGTGCAGGCACAGCAATCAGAGTGGGAGGATTTCTTCAAAATAAAATAAAAAAAAATAGGTGGAACCGCACCTATCTCCCAGTGATCCGCATTTAATCTGGAGGTCAATTCCTGAGCTGACAGAAGCGAATGATTTATGCCTTTGCAAGCTGAGGGTAACCAAGCCAGCTGAGCAGAGATAAACGTTTATTAGTAGGGAGTGAGAAAAATCTCTCTTTCGCACACACAGATATCAAGGGATTATGGATGATGATTCATACTTTAAAAACCTGAGTCACCACCAAAGATGGGAGTAAACAAAGGAAATCCACCAACACAACGCAGCGTTGTTGACTTCTGCAGTGTAATGGTCCACTTAGACATTCTATTTTATGGGGAACAGAAACCTAAACCCAAACCATGCATGCTGCCAGGTCTTTCCTGGGCTCTCCTTTGCAGGGCGTCCTCTGCTGGATGTGAGCTACAGAACAGCGGCCTCTCCGGGCTGTTCCTCTGAACACTCAACACTTCCTATTTTCACGTGAACTTGATTTCAGGATAGTCACATCAGTAGGATGTAAACTGGAAGAGCTGGGAAGTGATGATTGGCATGAATCTGTCCGATATTTCAGGAATGGCTGGACACGAAGCAAGCAGTTTCTTTACAGAGACTTGATGCTCATTTACTGCAGGTTTAAAACTCGATGACAAGGCTTCCTTGTAAGTGCTTGCTCCCATTAGGTTTTCACAAAATACTATCAATGCTACTACTGCTATCATTGCCTTGCTTTGACTGAGTGATTCCTCTTATTGAGTTGTTGACTTACCTAACGGCTATTATCTTCCTAAGGGCCTCCTGACATTCCTAAAAGCTGGGAAAATTGTCATGGGGGAAACGCAAATAATAGTAGAAAGAAAACGAAGATATAACTTTTCTAAATTATTATTAATCATCATAATGTTATCTATCATTGTTCCTGTTAAATCCCATCCAGTATCCAAGCAGTTTCGATTTTATTGTAAGTATCCTGCCAATAATGCTCAGTCTTGATACTGTATGTCTTAAATGGAGAGAGACAAAGAAAAAAATCAGAGCACATTCTCTAATCTTTGATGGCAAAATCAAAACCATTCGTCCAGAGCTGATGTGGCTGGCAGTAGTTGCCTTGAGATTGATGACTTTTTCATGTCACGTAGAAAGAATGTGTCTCTCACTCTCAGAAGTGCCACCTGACAGAGGCACTGTGAGGGTGGCAGCAACGGTAGCCAAAACTATTCTAGCAACTATAGACATTGAACAGACTGACACAATGGACTCAGTGTCTTCAGAAATAGAAAGAACTGGGCCTGGTGTGCCGCTTTGTTTGGCTAATTCTCCACCTACAAGTGCCGGAATCCCATGTGGGTGCCGGTTTGTGTCCCACCTGCTCCACTTCGCATCCAGGTCCCTGCTGTGGCCTGGGAAGGCAGTAGAGGATGGCCCAAAGCTTTGGGACTCTGCATCCACATGGAAGACCTGGTGCAAGCTCCTGGCTCCTGGCATCAGGTTGGCTTAGCTCTGGTTATCCTAAAAATCATGTGCCAAAGTGAAAGCATGGATTCTAGATCCCGAAGTCACTGATTTCAATAATGAAGCCAGGTGATTTTAGACTGAATGGTTTATAGCTCCTTCCCACGCTGAGCACAGGGAAGATTGCAAATGAGGGTGGTACTGCCAGGAGCTTTTGAGTAACCAGCACTCTACTGGTATTTAAAGTCCCATCAACTTGGTAGTGAACAAAGGACTACTTAGGGATTTGTGGAAACTAAAAATTATGACAGTAATTAAGAGCACAATAAATTGTACGTTTTCTTCCACAGGAGCAAGTTCTCTGGAAAAGCACTGGAAGGCAGCAAGTGAGGCAAGCCAACGAAATTGTGAAGATGATGGAGGAGAAACACAGTTGGCTACATCCTTACAGAAATGTCTACAGTGAAGGTGCAGAGTGTCATACTTGCATTTCTTATTAATTATTAAAGATTCAATAGGTGATAATGGCCTCTGCCAACCCACAACAGTTTTACAGCTAGTGATCTATAAACGTAATTCCCCAGATTCCATAAACTCCTTAAGCTAAGTACTCTATCTGGTCATATATCATTCTGGTATACCTGAGATAAACAAGGAGAGGCTCATAGGAAAGGAGTTAAATATTCCCAATGAAAGAGAAATATCTAAAAGATATCAGAGGAATGCACATTAGGAAGGACTGTGATTCTGTCTGTTTCAGTCTTGTTGGCCTGCCACACTCAGCCCTTCTTTATAACATCATCAGCTACATTGTTTACACACTGACTACATGGTCTTTCCTTGTTTTATTAACAGATGCAGTTAATAATGCTTTTAGTTGATAATGAAAATGTTATCTATATTCCATTCACACAAGTGTCACTGAAACATTATTCTAATAGAAATTATTTTGTATTTCAGTTACCACTGGTTATGTTATGGGCAATGTCTAACCTAATCAATGGATACATCTGATTTTGATATTGACCAAAAGGCATACAAAGCTGATGCATTTTGTGCAATTCATATTTTCCTGTCCTATTATTTTCTCCCTTTTCTTAGTTGAAGGTGACAGCTCAACACTTTGCCTTTTAGTCATTGTCCTCTATTTATTTCGATACTTTTCCCAACTTTCGAATTTTATAACATATTAAAATATCACTCATCTGGAGGCAGTAATATGCAGCACACATAGAACAAAGCTGAAGCAAGGCCGAGAAAATGTGAAAAACAAGAATCCTTTAGATGTTGAGTAAAGGGCAGAAAATGTGTGGATAAGTTCACAAGTGGATGTTGGGTAGATGCAGAGCAGTCAGCAGGTGAGTTAACAGACATTCCATGTGTAAAAGCAAGGCTGTGAAGCTGCTGGGAACAGAAGCTCACGAGCCTGATTCCTGGATTTCCGCCCTGACTGTTCACTGATGAGAGATGCATTTTGGGCAAGTTTATTCAACATCTCTTGATGTTACCGTCTATGTCCAAACAATGGGGTTAAATAGCACCTTCCTTAGAGACTTCAAAGAAGCACGTTATACAAGATGATAACTCCATCATATAATACATATTTATATACATATACACATGCATTATAGAGTTATCCAAATAAAAATTTCCCAGCACAGATAAGACTGTCCTTGGCTGAAGAGTTACGCAGATACTTTTTAATTGAGCAGTCATTCTTCCAGCCACTTAGGGAGTAAGTACTGAATAAAATGCTCAATAAAAAGTAACTCCTACACTGCCAAAGATAATCCGATTTGTTCTAGTAATGTCTCCCTTGAATAATCCTATTTTTTCATTAAGTATACTTTCTCACTTGGTTTTAGACTTACTGCTTGAACTGGTTAAGGTGGGGCTATCTTAGAAGACTTTAAGAAACAGAAAGATGACCTGTAGCTTGAACAAACACTCCTCTCAAAGAAAAAGTCCAAAGGAAGGGATGTTTAACATGTTTTATGACCAGCACGAACACTAAGATATATGCTTTTTTCCTTCTTTTTAAAAACTGTGATTTCTAGACGTATGTGTTCATTATCCATCTCAAGGGGCAACAGAGCAAAGGAGCAATGTTTGACAACAAGTCGTCAACAGTTTAAGCAGCCTTTATCCCTAGCGCTTTAATTCATTTGGCACATGTATGATTTCCTTCTCAAATGTTTGAACCCCAAAGCAAGAGAATGGGAATGCAGATGAGCTAAAAATGACAAGTGGCTAGGTTTTATTAGAGCATGTATCTAAAGTTCAAAAAAGAAATATCAGAGAAATATTTCTCCCTGACATCCAAGTCAGATAGTGATATAGATCTTTACTGCAATGAGTTTTTCTCTTAGTAAATGTAATTCACCTGGCAAGTCTCAGATGTGTGACTGGTAAGCTTATGAGTTGAATGCAAGATCGGAAGCCAAAAGCGGACTCCAGGCAAAGTTGTAATCTAGTTCAAATTACTGTCGAAGCAAAAACACACAATGCATTTCTATCATGGGTAGTGCCAAAGTACATGCATTAAGAAACTGAACAGCTAATTCAATTAGTATAATGACTTGTAAAATGAGGTACAGAACGTACATTTTTGTGGTGGTAAAGGGGATTGAGACCGAATGATAAATGATGTCCCTGGGAACAGGATGCGAGGTCTCCTGGCTTGCACATCGGCTCGCCAATGAAAAATGCAACAGAAATTCCTCTTCTGATCAAGCCCTAGTGGGGCATGACTAACTTTTTCTTTATTATTGCTACAGGAAAGAAATCCATGGACTGTCTAAAAGAGCCATGGTTTTAGACTCAACATTCAAAAGTTTCCTGGATGTTTTCTTATGTTGAGAAAAGTGGATACTCATTCCCAACACCTGTCCGTCGGTTCAATATCGTCAACTTGTAGTAAATGATTGGGATTGGATTTGTTAAGGAAGACATCATTTGTGTCAGGGGAGCTCCTGTACTGAAGGATCAATATATAATTTGTTATTTTTATCCTGGAATAAATTATTAAAGGATAGTGAGCAATCTAGATCTTCATATTGTGTTTGTGAGTGGTCCTGTGATTTCATGGCCATCCAGCAAAATATTTTCTTGAGTGGTATTTTTAAAAATCCTTCCAAGCTATAACTGGAGTAAGATGCTCCAATTATTTTATCTCCACAGAAAAATAAACAATCAAAATTAGACATATACACACTTTTTTTAAAAAAGCGATACAAAATACAAGTAAAATGAAGACCTACTTTTCTGAAAAAAAAAAAAAAAACAGACAACTGACACACCATGGGCCCAGCTAACCAAAACAATATTTACATGGGAACACACAGCTAAGCTAAATTTAAAGAACCAAACCAAAGCCAGAAGCATCACAATATTAGTTTTCAAAATGTTCTGCATAGCAATTAAAATCAAAACAGCTTGAAACAGGTACAAACACAGATATAAGTAGATATGTATATAACGGTACAGAACAGAAATGCCAGAAATGAATCCATGCATCTACACCAATTATTCTTTGTCAAATGAGCTAAAAACTGATACCTGGAGAAAAGATAGTCCCTTCAAGAAATGGCATTGGGAAAACTGAATCTATATTTGAGAAAGTGTCCAATAAGTGTCCAATATCATACACAAAGACCAACTTGCACTGCACTGAGGATCTTAATCTAAAACCTGAAACCATCAAATCAACAGAGGAAAATATCAGAGAAACTCAGCAAAAGATTCTTGAATAAAACCATAAAATCTCAGGACATAAAGACAAAAGAGACTAATGAGATTTCTCCAAGACGCTTCTGTACAGCAAAGGAATCACTCAACAAAATGAAGAGATGACCAACAGACACACGAAAAAAAATACCATCAGGGAGATACAGATAAAAATCACAACAGGGTTTCACCTCACCCCAGTTAAAATCAACACCATCCAAAAATAAGAGAAAAAAACCAATAAAGTCTGTTAAGGATGTGGGAAAAAAATGTACCTTATTCCACTGCTCATGTACAACTAGTACAACCATTATGAAAGACAATATGGAGCGTACTCGGAAAGCTGAACTATATCTACCATATGACCCCATAGTTCCATTCTCAAGAAGTGACTCAAATGAAATCAGAATATAAAAGAATGATCTGTATCCCATACTTACTGTAACTCAACTCACAAACAAGATCTAGAATCAACACAGCTGTCCATTGATTGGTGACTGGACAAAGACATTTTATAGCATACACACCCAATAGAATATTATTCAGCTTTAAATAAAGAATGAAATCATGCATTTCATAAAAAAGGGATGTGCCTTAAGACCATTATGCTTAATGAAATAATGCTGTTCCGAAAAGACACATATAGATGTCTTTGATTTGCAGAAACGAATAATCAGAGTCCAAAAAAATGGATGCAACTGAAGTTGTCATTTATAATGCTCTTTAGACTCATGAGAAACACTGGTTTTTCTACTTACTCCTGGTTGAATTCTTTATTTAGTACAGGGTTAAGCTCATGATCATAAGGAAGATTAAAGTATATTATTTAAAAAGAAAAAGAAGAAGTGGAGAAGGGAAGGTCTGAGGGAAGATAGAGTGGGAAGTATTATAGTGTTCTTAAAACTGTACACGTGAGTGTCCAGTGCAACAGTAAGTGGCTAAAGTCTTCGCCTTGCACATGTTTGGATCCCATAAGGGCACTGGTTTGTGTCCCAGTGGCCCTGCTTCCCATCCAGCTCCCTGCTGTGGCCTGGGAAAGCAGTTGAGGATGACCAAAAAAACTCTGGGTCCCTGCACCCACATGGGATACCTGGAAGAAGCTCGTGGCTCCTGGCTTTGGATCGGCTCACCTCCGGCCATTGCAGCCACTTGGGGACTGAGTCATCAGATGGAGGATCTTACCTCTCTGTCTGGCCTACTCTCTGCCTTTCTGACTTTCCAGTAAAAATAAAATAAATCTTAAAAAGCCCATACATGTGAAAGGTACAAGATTAGGTGCCTTTGTGTGGACTAAAATAAAAAAAAAATTAGTGATCCTACTACTGGGCTCCATAGACTCGTCAAGAGAACTACATGGGTTAATAGCAGGACATATTGAGATGGTGTCAGACCATAGCAAGTGCTCGATAAACACCCATTCTTAAAGGTTTCTCCTGGCTCTTACTTAATTTGAAAGACAGAACAAGAGAAGGGGGGAATGTAGGAAGACAAAAGTCATCCAGCCACTGGTTTAGCCACCAATACTGTGAGAGCCAGGGCTGGGACAGGCTGAAGCCAGCAGCCTGGAACTGCATCCTGGTCTCCCATAAGCACAGCAAGGGACGAAGGACTTGAACCATCCTCTGCTGCCTCCCCAGACATATTAGCAAGTAGACAGATGGAAAGCAAAGCAGCCAAGACTTGAACCAGCACTCTGCTATGAGACGCCAGCATGGCAAACATCATTTCAGCATTCTGTGAAACACTGCTGGATTCCAGAATCAGTATTTTTTTTTTTTAAAAAAAGGACTGTACTACTCAAATTGATCACAAATTCAATCCCTTCAAAATTCCAGTGAGTTTTTATAGAACCAGAACAAAACACTGCTAAAGCTGGTATGGATGAACAGAAACCTCAAGTGTCAAAGAATTTGAGATAAAAAGGAATAAGCCACTACCGGTATTTAAAAATATGTTAGGTACAAAAAAAATGTAGAGCTATTTGTATAATTAGAGCTATTTGTTACTCTTATTAAAATAGACACTGAGACCAATGGAAGAGAATCGAGGCCTCGAAATCCGTTAGCCAAGCACCCAAAGCTAATGATGTTAGACAAAAGTGAAAAAATACATACTGGAGAACCTATTTAGTCTTTCAACAAACAATGTTGGGAAAAAGAGATATCCACATACACAGAAGAATTAAAGTGGACCAGTATCTCTTGCCAAGAACAAGAATCCATTCACATGGATTAAAGATGTAAATGTGGGTTTTGAAACAATAACACTTCCAGAAGTAAAACAGAAGATAAATGCTTCAGGACATTTATGGGATGGGAAACATTTTTGACTCAGGTCCTGAAGGTACAGGAAACAAAAGCAAAAAATGGACAAATATTATTTCATCAAAAATAACCGGTTTCTGTATAGCGAAACGGAGGGCAGATGGAGTGAAGAGAGAGTCTACAGAATGGAAGAAATATTTGCAAGTTGTGTATCTGATAAGCTATATGTCTTGTTAACTTCGAGAATGTACAAAGAAGTCAAGTAACGGAAAGAACAATCTAATTAATAAACAGGATCTAAACAGAAATCTTTCAAACAAAGACGTACACTTGGCAACGGCCAACAAGTACTTGAAAAAATGCACGCTGTCACTGATGCTAAGGAAACGAAAATTAAAACCACAAAGATCATCCCCTCACTCCAAGTTACACTGGCTGTAATCAAAAAGAGAAAAGCTAGCAACTACCGGTGAGAACCTAGAGAAAAGTAACCTCTTCCACGTTGATGCTAGGAATATAAATTATGGAAGCCATTATGGAACACAGTAGGGAGGCGCCTCAAAAAATTAAAAAGAGAACTACCATATAAACGATCCAGTAATTGCCTGCTGTTCATATGGATGTAAAATGGAAATGAGACCAATCTGTTTAAGGGATATCCGTTCTACCACAACCACGTTCATGAAGGTCAAGGAATGAAAACAATCTGAGTCCACCCAATGACAATGGATAAAGAAAACATACGACTTGGCTATTAAGGACAAATCCCGTCCTTTGAGACAACGTGGTTGGAACTGATGGTTATTATGCTACGTGAAATAAGCCGGGCACAGCAAGAAGTATTGTAGGGTACCACTCAAGTGTGGAATCTGAAGGAGTTGATCTTCCAGAAGCTGAAAATATAATGGTGGTTACCAGAGGCTTGGAAGATTTGGGGAGAAGAGTTCGGGGAAGGTTGATGAATGGGCACTGATTTATAGATCTAGAGAAGAAATTCTTAGATATCCATTCCATTGGCCGCCTGCAAATAATAATCATGGCTTGTAGTTTTAAAAAATCTATAATAAATGATCTTGAGTGTTTCACATAAAGTAATGACAAATGTTAAAAGCAACAGATGTTTTTATCCTGACGTGAATATTTCACAATGTATACAAGTAGACGCATGAATACATGCCACCCACAAAATGTGTAATTTTTATATTTATCATTACAAAAGTTGTATCTACATTTTATTTTTAAATGTTGAAAAGTTTAGAGCTTCCAACTGAGGTTCTAATGGAATTTCTCAAATGATCTTGGTCATTTTTTATTACAAATTTTCCCTTAGCAGGAAAGCCCATTAAGTTGATTCTTACTCATAAAGCTGTGAACTGCCAAATTTTGATCTTCTGAGATTCTAATCGACACATTTAACCTACCTAATATTTCTGCATGGCTCCAAGATCACCAAGATTGACAACATCCAAATGTTCCCTGTGAATCTGTCCTTCTCCTATGCTTCCTGTCTCAATGAATGGGACACGGTCCAGTCAGCTGCCCAAACATTACTCTTGCATACCTGTAATTCCTTCATCTTCTCAGTCTCTAATCTTCTTAATAATCTTAAAAATCTGTGAAATAGGCAATCATTTCCCATTTTCTCTCCTCAATTCTTGATATTATGTTTTTCCATTAGACTAATGTTATCTGTCTTCTATTTGGTCTCTGTATGCATTCTTTTCACAGTCCCATCCAGTCCTCTGTCTTCAAAGGGATATTTCAAAAACTCCGGTCTGCTTGGATCTTATTTAAAGTGACTCATTATCACTTTCAAGATAAAATTGAAACTCCCCAGTAGCTTTCAAGATCTTCAAGGTATTTCCACTTGCCATAATCTCAACTTCAAATGTACTAGACAATTCCTTTGAATTTTGTCTTGCACTTTATGCTCTTACAGCCTATCTCAGTTGGAGGTACTATTTCAGAATACCACACTGACTGACTTGCTGAACCCACAGACATTTATGGATATTTTTCATAGGTCTTGTCTGGGATGTGTAGGACCAATGATCTGGAAGAATCCATGTCTAGTTGGTGATTCAGCTCCATGATGTGTCATCAGAAGGGGGCAGAAAGAGGGCTGGGGTGTCTTTTATAAGGGTACAAATTTCATTGATGAGGCCTTCTGACTTAATTACAATTCAAGGACTTTACTTCCCAATACCGTCATACTGGAATTAGGATTCCAACAGGTGCATTTTAGGAGGGAGGGGGCACAAGCATTTAGCGTTTACGAATGCAGTCTTTATGCACATTTCCCTTCTAGAAACTATTTACCACATCCACCCAGCCAACATCAAACCTTCCTTTAGTCTCTTTTTACATCACATATTTTTTTGGGGAGGGGGTATGGGGGGGCTTCTTTACACCACTTCTTTCCCTTGTCAAATCTGGACTCATACCACATCCTGCACTGCTTCAACAAATCCCAATAAGCTGTTTCATATTTGCCTGTTGCTACATGTAAACTGCCCCCACTAACCTGACACCCTTGTGAAGGTAAACCTTCCCTATTTCACAGTAAGATTCTTTGGGTTCAGCTCAGTACACGATGACACAGCAGGTCCTCATGAACGGAAGGATTGCAATATTGCAGTGATTTTCCATCCTTCAAAAGCAGGGCAAGGTTCATGAGCATATTACGTAATTCCATAACAAAAATTTGTGTCAAATAGTTATCATTTTACAGTGTGGCTATTGAGCTTGGAGGTACAGAAGAGCAAAGAAGGAAAGAAAGTGGATTCTAACCTTGACCGTAGCTCCTGGGAAGAAGAGCCAGTTGCCCGTGTCCACCGGGTCGAGATTATCTTCTAAAACAACTTGTCTATGTGCTGAATTGATGACGAGGATGTTGTCTAAGGCCCAGCAGGCTTCATACACTTCTCCCACGTGCAGGTTTTCCTGCTTCCATTGAAACTGAACGTTTTCCCCTTTGGCTTCTTCGGGAAGATAGAGGATGTGGATGATGGTGCTGACGTTGGAAGGGGCTCTGCAACAGAGAGATGGGGAGCTCAGTTAGGTCTGCCGTTTCCTGCTTACAGACGAATTTTGTTTCCTAAACTGAACTCTTGACTTTCTCCAAAGCGGTAAACTCTTTAGTGTCTTCTGATTTTCCTATTGAGGGATGACAGTTTAAATACTGAATGTCTTCAAGAATATGAGAGTTAACACAGATGAACATTAAATATGCTTGAGTAATCCAGGCAGGGGATCATCAAGGACAAAATGGAACACCCTTCTACGGCCTGTACCTACAACAATAACAACGACAAAACCAAAGTATATACAGCACGCTCTGCTGCATGCAGTAGACATTCGATTTAAAATGGCTTGTGTAAATTGATTAAAAGAAAAAAAAAAGGGGGAGAAAAACTCCAACATTACGATCTTAATGTTGAGTCTGAGCTGTTACCAATGTCTGCGATATTTAATATCTAGTCTTTATGGAATAATTATTTTACTTCTAGTCACCAGATATACTTTTGAATGTTTAGCGCATATGAAATGTTAGGTCTTTTCCATGAGAATTAAGTATTTTCGGTTAACTTCTTTACAAGTTCGTGGAGATCAATCTTTTAAAACACAATATCATTTAACATGATGTTGACATTACATCCTATTAGAATCTGAATCTTTTTGCCATATAACACACTATTTTTAGTCAACATTTTACTTTGCCAAAGTAGGAACCTGTTGCGGTAAAAATGACGGCTTCAGCTAAGATTAAAAGTGGTACTAAAAAGCACATTAGTGGCACCCTGGGCTAGCTATAAATCCGTTCTGAAAGGACTAGAGAAAAGTCATTAGTTTTCAGTCATCAATAAAGCACATATAAATCTGTACAATTGTCACCAGGGGTTATAGATGGTGTACCTTACCTTTGGGGTAATAAATTCCCTTTCCCTTTAAAACATTTCATGATGACTATGCTTGTGCCTTCCAAAAGAACTGACACGGACAAAGAGAATCTGTGTTGGTTTTAGGCGGTGATTACAAATTTTTGCACTCCGATCACCAGTGGTGAGAAAAAGTCTGCACAAATGAGTATGATACTTTGGTACGGGGCTTAACATGAAAAGTTCCCTCTGGTGAAAAAAAAAACAGCAGACTCAGCTGAATATGATCTTTATATGTTTTAACTAGATCTGGAGTTTCAGAGCAAAAGCACTCAGCTGCTGTCCAGCAAAAAATATGCATGAAAATGTACCTAAACTACCATACATAACACACCACAAAGGGTACTTATGCTGTCTTTCCTGGGGCCATTTATATAAACAAGGGTTTCCTAAGAATGTCTTTTCATAATTACTAGTAATCAGAAAGAATAGCAAAATGTTCTTATAAAATTATAAAATTGACACAGCACATCAGAGCCCAGTTTGTATCAGGTACTGATAAATGATGCTTAATTCCACTGCAGAGGGAGGTCATTTATTCAAATTTGTGAGTCAGTACCACTCTTTTTACTTCTTGGCTATTACGGAGCTTTAGAGTTGTGATGTTTTTATTGTACAACTTTGATGATATACTACCAGAAACTTTGGACACATTGGCATATTGCCAAAGACTAACAACCTAATATGTATTCGATTCCTCTAAATAAATCGCATTTCTTTTAATATGGAAGAAATTAACTTGCTGAAAAAAAAAACCTGTCATAAAACTGATGAAAACTATTCTGCTTAAGTCGTGCTGATTCAAGAACCAACCCCATCATAATAAGTATAAAAGCTCGGGTAGTTTTCCTTTAAATACACGAAATTAAGCAGCCATTTTGAATTTTATTTTGCATTTTAAACTATATAGAAATGGAAACCTTGACTTCAGTGTTACTGATTTAGCCATTGTGTAAATGAGTTTCACCGTCTTTAAGCACCCTACTTCATTTCTTACTGGAATTTTCTGAATAGAAGAAAATGTAACATAGGATTACAAGTCACGTCACGATTACGAAAATAGGATCTTAGAACTGGCTTTAGGGGAATCAGAAGAGAAATGACACAACTGGAGGTGAGATGCAAACAAACAAACCAAAAACCCCAAAAACGGTGGCTATGATCTATGAATTCATCACAGACTGAAAGCTGGGTGTTGGATTTATACCCAGACGTCAGCCAGGTGGCTCAGCGTGCCAGGTGGAGATGCGACACCATAAAGGTGATAACCCTAAACGTACTTTTACCCGGAATAGTTGGCTGGAAGTATTAGTGGCAGTAGGGAGTTTTGAATGGAAAGTGACACTTTTAGCAATATCTTCCTCAGGTAAGATTAGATCATAATTCAGCACAATTAACAAGCAGAGTATTTTTAACCAGGAAGGAAAAGGAAATGGCAGAATGCAGGCCGATAGGCAACAGGAATCCCTGTGTTAGAACTTGCAAAAATCTCATAAAAGTCAACAAACCTAATTTTCTCAAGCTGAATCCAGTCCGCCGTGTTGTTCTTGGCATACGCAACGACGATGCTGGGGTCTGAATAGCTAAAGCGGCACGAACCTGACCCTGGAAATCATAATCAGAATGAATTTCAATGTTAAACAAGTGTAATTATATGTTATCCTTGCTGATAAATATTTTGGACAATTTTCTAAACATTTAGCTACTTACTTGATTTTTTCCCCCACTATTCTTCTAACCAGACTGCAATTTCTACAAATATCATTTGGTAAGTAATTTTAGGACTCAGAGCAGAAGACCAAAAAATTGAAGATTTCTGTAGTTACATGTGAACTATTAAATTATAAGAGAAACACTGAGTTCTAATAAGAAGTATCCAAAGATCAAAGAATGACCGATGATGCTACCGTAGTTCCTGTGGGTTAACATAAAACAAATCATTCATCTGAGGGATAAAATACCATTCTCTGTTTATGCATCTCTCATTTAAATGATGAGATGGTATACAGGGGATTAAAATACTCTAAAGAAAATTCAGCTTGTGATATAGTTGTGTGTCAAATGTGACCAATGTTATTCTACGACTGCACTGATAAAGACATGACGCAGAGATAATACATCCCATATTGAATTGTTGGTGATTATTTCACATCATTGTTTTCGATAAAGGACATGTGAACACCACATGCACTTATTAAAGAGGCAAACTTTTGGTTCTGCAGATAACAACGATTTAATGTAATAAGGCACACTTACAAAGTAAAGCACATTTACAATCATAAATTTAAAAATCTGAACATGAGACACTTGCCACAAGTTTATTGTAACTGACGTAGCGGGGTTTCTTATACTACAGGAAAAGCAAATGGACCAAAGGAAAAAAAAAAACAGTGCCATTTATGCTGTACTTTTATCCACCGGCCAGAGGAACCTCGATTTCAGCAAACGGCATCTGCTGATGGCTTCGCATTTGTACTTCACGAGGGTTGCAGGCTTCGATCAGGCTCATTTATTTTATTTCAATGGTGTTTAGAACAAACCAGTCAGTTTGCAATCCCACAAGCTGGCAATGTGCTAAAAGCCCAAACGGCGGTTTTCCTGGATTTATTCTCATAGTTGAAATGTAGGTGAAACAAAAGCAAGCAAAACAAGGAGTCCTGGGGGCTGGCCTTGCCTGGTGGGTAAAGTGCTACCTGTGATGTTGGCATCGCATATAGGTGCCAGCTTGTGTCCTGGCTCTTCCATTTCTGATCCAGCTCTCTGTTAATGGCCTGGGAAAGCAGGGAAGATGGCAAAGTGTTTGGGCCCCTGCCACCCCTGTGGGAAGAAGTTCCTGGCTCCTAACTCCTGGGTTTGGCTTGGAGCAGCTCTCGGCCTTCACAGCCATTTGGGGATGGAACAGTGGGTGGATTATCTGTCTCTCCCTCTCTCTAATTCTGCCTTTCAAATAAATGAATAACTCTTTTTTTTTTTAAAGAGGGGAATTTAAAGAAAAACTGCACCTAATTATCCTCGCTCTCATTTTAATTATGCCGTTTTAATCATTATTAAATTCTATCTTGAATAAACAGCTGCTTAAAACAAATATAAAAACCGTGCTGTTAGGAATGGAGTCAGGCAGGATTATGTGGGATAAACTTTAACACAAGAATAAGGACTGCTGGAGAATCTGTTCTTTCAAGGAAGAATTTGAACAAGCCTAAAGAATGTAAACGCTATCGATATACTTCCCCCTATGGCTTCCACACCCCAAGAAAAAAAGCAAATGTGTGTAAGATAGATCTCCAAAAAGAGAAGCAACAGAGCAAATGAGAACTAGATACGGTTTCTAGCAGAATGCAGTCGCTTTCAAAATATTTGTGCACTGATGAGAGGGAAGTTGAGAGATGGTGACGTAAGAGAGGCACCACACACACCTTAGAGACAGGGCGTGCGGGCTGAAAGGAGCACACCCCCACCCCACCGCAACGGAGAACCTTCGCTCAGGTCGCTCCCACCCACACCACATTCCGCCAGAGATGCCTCCCCACAGCCATGCAGACCCTCCCAAACGACAATCCCACCGTCACTTTGACATCGGTCGGTATTCTGGAATAAAAGGCATTTGGTTGCCAAAGACAAACAGAAAGCCAGGAAGGAAAGACAAGCCTAAAGGTCAAATGCAAACTCTCCTCTTGTTTGTAGATGGGTTTTCAGATCACTTCCAGATCACCCTTCTCTCTGAAGGAGCAACTGTGCCAGGTTTAAGGACGTAAGATAACAGGAAACCATGACAAGTGTTGATGCATTTAGCCCGCTCCATACTGCACGCTTCAGTCGCTACAGGCAAACAAGAAAAGTCGACATGATTTCATCTTTATCCCAACCAGGGGTGTAAAGCGATTAACAGTTATGAAAGTTTGGTATTACCAATAGTAATAATTTAAAAACCAGCGAGCTTCTAGGATCTTCTGAGGACTGCACACAGTGTAAGAGATTTGGCTCCCAGGCGGTGCAGTTAACAGTTAAGAGCTGTGCCCAGGGTTTAGGGGAGGACAGAATATTCAGGGCGAAAGGGACCTCACTGATTTGTTTCTGGTTGTTTTTGATGGCCATTTCTTGATTTTCAGCTGGGAAGTAAATGAATACATGATCATGGTAAGCCTACAATCACTGGTAGCAGTTATCATTTACACTATTTTTGCTTCCTTGTCAAACCTGACAGTGTAAAGGTAGGTGACAGCAACAACATTTCTGAGCGACTCCTGCCTTGTCCTCTGGTTCAGGACGTGTATGCACCGTGATGTTAGACACAGGCCGTCGCTACCGCTGTGCAGAGATCGATACAACGATCAGAAATTAGAACGAATGGACTTCAGTCTTCACTGATGAGGGCAGGGTACCTAGGAATGGGTACTATTTGAATCATTTCCTTTGTCTGATCAAATTAAATAGGACAGTTATTTTTATCATGTTGGCATCTTGATGTATAATTATATGTTAGCAATGCAATGTGCGTAGGAAAGCCTTCATATGTGAGCCACATTCCATCTGTCTATACCAGTTTATTTGGCCCGTTCTTGTATTTCTGCCTATCAGAAGCTTTCACATGGTCTAGATTCCTATTCCTCTCAATCTTCAAGATTTCTCCTCTTGAGGGACCAGTGCCACGGCATAGCCAGAGAAGCAGCTGCCGGCAACAGCAGCATCTCCTGTGGGTACCAGCGTGCATCCCGGCTGATCCATTTCTGATTCAGTTCCTTGCTAATACATCTGGAAAAAGCACTGGAAGATGGCCCAAATCCCTGGGCCCCTGCATCCATATAGGCTTCAGATAGGACCATTCGGGCAGGGAACAAATGGATTGGAAGGTCTCTATTTCTCTCACTCTGCAACTCTGCATTTCAAATAAAATACATATTTTAAAGAATCTGTGTCCATACTGCGACTCTTTCACCCCCTCTCCCTTCTTGTCACCAGGGACCGCGGTGGCCATGGATCCATGGAGAAGTCAGACAAAAAGCTGAACAGGAGGTCTATTCATGTAAGGTGAAACGGTTCTGTGGTCCACGCCTAGTTGATGACGCCCTTGCTTTCAGAATAGCCAGTGCTTCCAGGGACTCCCAGTGCCTCCGTGCTGAGGTTCTCAGGATCATGACTCAGGCTCAGATGACACACTGCTGGGCGAGTGATGTCAATGCAGAGTGAGATTAGTCATTGTACAGAAAAGGCTATGGTGCCGCCAAATGCAAACAGGGTAGAGATGTTCCAATTTCATAACAACCCCAACAGTCCCAATGGCATTATCTGGAAGGAACTGCACAGATAAAATGGCAAGCAGAAATGACAAGCTCTGGTCCACAAACTTAGAGATAATTCTATTTTCTCCAGAGCAAACATGAACAAACTTGTCATGAGAACAAGTGATTTAAGAACTTGCAGTCAAAAAATGTAAAGAAAAAGTACTACAGGGCATTTTAAGCAGTTAATAGATATATTATTGTCTTTCTTGATTTTGTGATGTCTGTGCTACTGTCAACTTTCTAAACGTTTTGTAATTTGTTATGATTCCTTCTCTCACTCTAAGTAAGCATTCTGTTGGTTCCAGTACTGTGTTACGACAGGCTGAGGTGCTGTTTGTGATAGCGACACAGGGGTCCCACGTGATCTCAGGTTTACGTCCTGGCTGTTCTACTTCCAGTCCGGCTTCCTGTGGATGCGCCATGGAAAACAGCAGAAGACGGCCTAAGTGTTGGGTTTCCTACTACCTCATGTGGAAGTGCCAGATGGAGCCAGGAGCCTTTCCAGCCATGGAAGTGACTTTGGGAGTGAACCAATGGATGCAAAATCTGTGTGTGTGTGTGTGTGTGTGTATCTTCCTCTCTACAGTCACAACTTAGGTAACTATGTGTTCAAACTTAGGTAACAATAAGAGTAATCATTTATTAAGATTTCATTAATTTTAATGACACTTTCGCCCTTACCCAATGTAATACAAGCTTCCAATGTGGCCCGACAAAGCCCAAGCTCCTCTAAAGGCACCATTCCCTCCATGTGCATTCCTGCACTGTGTGAACATCTATCTTAGGTCTCAGAGCACAGAACTACAGGCTACCAAGTTGATTTTCAATATTGGTTAGCACGGCACAAGCAAGCAATAAGCATATTTTAATGACAGGACAGCAGCAAAAAAAAAAAATAAGGATGTACATATTAGCTAGTTTTATAGTCATTCTGCAATGTATGTAGGAGGGTACTTCAGAACAAGCTATATATTTTTTTTTGTCAAAGGAAATAGATATTTGTGGAAAAGATTTTTAAAAGATGATTTTTGAAACTATTAGTTAAGGCAAGTATGGGTTAACTAGAAGGCAATGAACGACATGGAAACAATGGTAAATAACCATTTGCTTGGGCAAAACACACATCATTGATCGTTGGACTGTGGTGGAGATGAACTTGAATGAAATCTGGGCTGACTTTCATGAACCTCAGGGACTCAACCAAAGCTGGAGATGACCTGAACGCTCTGGGACTTGCTAACTGAAGTGACTGCACTAAGCAGGCAGGGAGAATCCAGCAAAGCTGTTAGAGTTTACTATCTCAAGAATGCACTAGCCCGTGTGCAAAGTGGTAGCCTGAGATAGTCCAAGGAAGCCCACATTAAGCATGTGAGACATCTGTCCACTGTGCAAAAGGCCGTTTAACATGACATTCATGCACAGACGCAAGCAGCCACCATGGTTCACAAATAACCTCTCATTTTCTTCCCATCTCACCGACCATACATAAGTCAGGCAGAGAGTAACTAGATCTGTAATAAAGTTGGAGCCACTTTTAAAAACTGAAATCTTAAGAACTTCTAATGAAGACGAAGGAGTTACTCCCTTCCTGTGGTCATAGTTATCTGGGTCCACAGTATCTTTAGAGTAGCTGAATTCTGGAATTCAAGTAACTTATTTTTAATTTGTTTACTGATTTCGGAAAGATAGAATGGGGTATATGCCATATGTTACGTGACGTCACCAGCAGAGTCAGGGCAATACTCTCTAACCAAACATGCTGATATTTCTGCAGTGAAAGGCCTGAAGACTCGCACGAATCATGGAAATACACATTATAAAAAGCCTAATCATTTCAAGTCAGTTCTCACTGCCAAGTAAATTCAAATTGTGTCAAGCTTTGCCTCCATGTCAAGTAAAATTAAAAAAAAAAAAAGAAGAAGAAAATACGGAACTACAGACTGTGCGCCTTATGCCCCAATATCCACTTCTATTTCTTTTGACTTTGATAGTAGAAGGATACATCAATTGGTATTGTGTCTCTCAGGGCCCGGGTAGTTTATTTTATTGGGTTGTGCCCTTTTCCACCAATCCCAGGGCTTTTCAAAAGTAAATCAGAACAGAACCTACTAGAAGCAGCTATTGTCCCCCTGAGGATTGGTGCTGGTTGCTGGGAGCAGCCTCTTCCCCAGGGCTTTCTGCCTTGCAAACAAGCTGCCTTTTCAATCTTAGCACAGAATCACTGAAGGAGGAGGGAACGGATCTCACAGAATTTATAGATAGGGGAGAAGCCCTGCCAGCAGTCACGCCTCTCCACAGCAGAGCAGGTCCCATAAATACTGAAGGTTCAGGGAGGTTCCTGGACGGAGGCCTGTTGAGGATTCTTGCAGTCCACTCCAACTCCTGCCATTACTCAGGGCTTGGGGCTGAGACACAGGCCAAACGCTGGATGCAATAGAGAAGCATTGTCAAGTTACAGCAAAGGAACAGGTCCTGCTGCTCAGAGGGAGCAAATTTTAGCAAGATCCGCACGTCCTTTCATCTTTTCAAGATAGATAAATGGATGACGGGCCGTTAACTTGCAGTTGCAGTGAGAGGCGAGACAGAAAAGAGATGAATGGGTAACTTTTGGGAGAAAGGTTTTAAAAAGCGAGGCTCTGTCGTTCCCAAGAGGACGTTACCTATTAACTTCAGGCAAGGGCAAACAAGACAGAGACCGTGCCTCCATGTGCAGAATGTGGTGGACCACATCAGGATTTGGTGCAAGCAGCAATTCCGTCAACGGCGACTCTTTTGTCTGCCTTTTAAGCAAAGGGCAAGTTGTAAAAGCCTAGTACCACTCATTAGAGAGAGGACATTGTCAGTTATTTCCTAGAGAATCACAGGGAGAGATCATGCCTAACTCAGTACTTCTGTTCAAATTTTTCGCTGGAAGAACCGTGTGTATTTATTCTCCCAGCATCAACAATATAAAACAATGCTGAAATTAGGCTCTGGGTTTTCCTTTTTTTTTTTTTGCGGGGGTGGGAGGTATTCTCTTCTCTTTACTGAGAAGAAAAAGCCTCTGAGCATTAACCAACTCATGAGCAGTTTTTAAAAATGCCTCTTAGTTTTAAGCATATCAGTTTGCAATTTCCAGAAGTCTGGAAACAGTTTTATGTTTAATGTTTAGACTGGGTTTTCCCTCCTTCCTGCTACAAAAATCTATAATTCATGTATTTTTGCACCGTTTTTTTTAAAAAGACATGTTTATACAAATGTTTCGCTAATTTGTCAATTTTATTAAAATGTCACCACATCTGTTATCTAGCAGTGAGTAGCTTTTTGCCTGGTACTTTTTTTTTTCCAACAAAGCTTATTTATTTTATTTATAGTCGAGGCACAGCGAGAGAGACAGAAAGAGAGAGACAAAGACACAGGGACACAGATCTCCCATCTGCTGGCTTAATCCCCACCTGTGTGCTACAGTCAGTGGATGGTTAAGCCGAAACCAGGAGCCAGGAACTCAGTCCAGGACGTCTAAGTCATTGAGACATCTCCCCGCCAGCATACACAAGAAGTGTTGGAATGGGAAGCGGATCTCAACACAAACCCAGATACTCCACTTCTGGATGCTGGTGCTCCAAGTACAACTGTTGCACCAGCTGCCCCCACAAATTCTCTCTCTTCCTATTTTACTATAACCGCTAATTACCCATTGAGTACTTGGGAGTGCAGAGTCTAAGGCAAGAGGAGAAACATCTGCCTGGATATATAGGAGAATCTGTATCCAATTGGACTGTTTAGCCAAGGGCTGCCTGCACAGGGAATGTCATTACTGGCTGAGCTCTGAGTACGCTCTGAGCTGCTGTCCCCAATATGGGGTGGTGCCTACACGTCTTCCCTCTCAGAGTGGCTTTGAAAGCCATGCTACACAAACTTGATTTGCCTGATGGTCACTGGGTCAGATAATGTCTTATGGCAGCCCAGGCGGGAAGTGCCCTGAAGCTTCTTAGTCCCAAATGACAGAGAGGGGAATTGTGACCGAAAGGAGCCGACAGATACTACATTAATTAAGAACAGGACCATTCTGCAGGAGAGAAAATCTTAGAATTAACTCTTGTATCGGTCAGGAATAAATGAATTTAATTTTGGTAAAATATGATAACAACACAGATAAATCATTTTTAAATAAAAATAAAGAAGTGAACATATCTCAAATCTTTTGTCATCTCCAACTATCAATTAAATCAATATTTAAATGTGGAAATCTAAAGTTTATGTCTAGGTCTGTTTGCCAGTCAAAAATTAACCCGCTGTGGGATTTAGTAACTGTTAACTGAGGAAGCGTCTTCTACAGAAGCAAATGTTCCATTTGAAGCATCTACTAAAAACTCATCTTAAAAATTAAGAGAGGTCAAACAAAGCAGAAGAATATAGTCAATAAAAATACTCTAACATATTGTGCACTAAAAACATACTTCCTTCCAAGTTGAGATGCCTTTCATGACACATAAGAGCCAAGTTCGATTTGAACAAGTTAAAAAACGATGCTACTTGTACTAATTTTATTTTCAGACCGACTTCATTAGCAAACAGGCTACTGGATCCGCAAATCCTTCTTTCTGGGACAATGTGACACGATGTGATTTATTGTCTTTAATATTTTGTCCCTTCATCAACTTACTTTCCTTGGCTGAAATTGCCAAACCACATTAGGGGATGTTTTCCAGTTTATGGCAGATGGACAATGACCACAGGAGATAAAATGAACAGCTGTCTTCCTCCCCTTCTGTTCTTCCTTTGTTTTTTTTTTTTTTTCGCTTCTAACCTTATTCCCATTCCCTCACTTCTAAAATATTCATAATTTTACACTGCCATTGCCACTCTTAGAATGAAGAGAAGGATGGCTCTCTCAATTTATGGAATGCTATATCACCGTCCTTTTCAAGTTTCCTCCTAACCTCATGGTGGAACGCACCGCCCATAGCTGGTGCTGGGGAAGATGCAGGCAAAAGAAATGCAAAGTGTGCCAGGCTTTGCCAGCTTCCCTGCCATGCAGGGTTCCTTCCTCCAGGGCCCAGATAACCCATGCCTGAGTGCTCCTGCCTGGCCCATTTTCCAAGAGGACTAATCCTCTGCTCCCAAGCTCCCAGCAATCTGGAGATTCAGCAAGACCGTCCTTGCTCTTGTGTGGTTCTGACCTTGGCCTTGCCTTGTTCTCCTTGCAACGTGCCATGCCCCAGATCTTCACGGTGACCGTGACACTCTGGAGCGGGACCTCGCCTGCTCTTTCTTGTCTCTGGACTTTGCTCTTTCTTGGACTTCTCAGCTGTCTGCCTCAGTCTCGTTCATGCTCTGCATCCCTTAAGTGATGTTGACTGCCTTGCCTGGTTCCTTCCCGAATGTGCACCTTTCTTACGTTCCATGTGTAGATAATAAAGTTCTTTTTAAAGAACTTTGCCTTTAGTTGGCACATAACTGTCCACATTTATGAGTGCACTGTGATATTCTGATACATGTTCGCAGTGTACAACAACCCTGAGAATAAATGTCTTGGGGGCCAGGGCTTTGCTTTTCTCTTGCTTGGTGGGGTACACTGCATGATATATAATACACCTCTTTGTTTTATGTAATGCACGGCATTTGGCTGGTGTAGCGGTACACTGAGTTAAGCAGCTACTATTTGTGAAGTGAACATCCCATAACAGAGTGCCAGTTAGAGACCTGGACACACTATCCTGATCCAGCTTCGTACTGAAGTGCCTGAGAAAATTGCATAATTACATGGGCCCCTGCCATCCTGTGGGAGACCCAGATGAAGTTCCTGGGTCCTGGCTTCAGTCTGTTCCGGTCCTAATTGCTACGATTATTCTGGAAAAGAACCAATGGGTGGAAGATCTCTCTCGCTGCCTGTCTTCCACACTTCCCCTTTCTCTGTCACTCTGCCTTTCAAAGAAATTAAATCTTTAAAGTAATTATTGAAAAAAAACACACTTCCTAAAGATGTTGTCTTTGAGGGAGGAGTCCTTGATCTTTTTTTTTTTTAATAACAAAGTGAGAACCGCTGGCTTACGTTAAGTTCTAATATTGCTCATAGATTTCATTGTACATATTCCTTAGCCCCAGAAGTCAAGAACTGCACCTCATCAATCCAAAGCCAGGAGCCCGGTGTCTCTTCCGGGTCTCCCATGCAGGTGCAGGGTCCCAAGGCTTTGGGCTATCTTTGACTGCTTTCCCAGGCCACAGACAGGGATTGCTGGCTGGAGTCTGCTGCTCTGCTTCCAAAACAGTTCCCTCTTAATACTTCTTGGAAAGTAGTAGATGATGATCCAAACGCTTGGGCCCCCTGACACCTGTGTACCAAACCAGGTTGGAGTGTTTGGTTCCTGACTGTGGCCTTATCCAGTTCTCGGCTGTCATGGCCAAGTGGGAATGAACCAACAGACAGATCTTTCTCTTCCTAAAAGGCAGAGCAACATGGGAGAACTAAAAGAAGCTCTTGACTTCCAGTTTTGAATCAACTCAGTTCTGACTATTGCAGCCATGCGTGAGGCAGTATACAGAAGATTTCTTCCTCTCCATCTCTCCTCTCTTGTAAAGTCTGCCTTTCAAATAAAACCAAATATATTTTTAAAAAATTTCTACATTTTTAAACAATTTAATTTTTTTTCTCTTTTTATTCATTCTTACTTCCGTTTTTCTGCTTGAGAGTCCAAAACTATGTTTTGAATAACAGGAGCTAATCTGGTGGCTTTTGCTAAGGCCACGTTTGGGTTCAGTCTCAACAATTTCGATCAGATATTTTGGGGTTTGGGTCTCAGATATTAACTTTGCATCCTCTGCTTACCTCTACTTTTTGCTCTTTTTTTTTTTTTTAAATCATCTCCATTGTAATTGGTAGCAGTGAAAGGCAAGGGAATAGAAAATCTATGCAAGCTTTGTAGGACACACTTGACTATTCACAAAAACGTACCTTCCCCCATTTAATGGAGGATAACATCATTGGTGCAGACTCTCTCCTCCTTTAAATAAAGTTGCAAGTATGAAATGCTATGGGGTAGGCAGCTAGTTCAGGGGTAGGAGCTTGGCAGCCACGCCCTCCTCCCCAATATATGGTTCCTTCTGCCCACCTGTAATGCTCACTCATGGAACATGAGAGGGGGGCATAACCACTCCCCTCGCAAGCCCCCATCAAGGTCCAGAACAGGGAGGGGCTCGCTCTCTTGGTCATGTGCTTCCCTCTCTCTTGGCCTCCCCAGTATCCGATTGCTCTCTGGCTTCCTGTGGACAGACTCCAAGGACAGGAAGCCCCTGAGCAGTACCCCTGGATGTCTGCGTTCTTCTCCCTCTGTTTACTGCTTGGGTAGGACAGTAAAGATGTTCATGGTATACTTTTAAGAGTTCCAGGAGAGATGAGGCCTATCAGTAATGGAATGTGGGTAAAGAAGCCAGGAAATGGTGAATGTCTGCAGCTTTAATAAGTGTGTCCATGGTTGTTTGCTGGATGTTTCTTACGATAACTTAAATAGCTGGGGAAGCTGGGCCATAGGTCTTCAGTTTAACAGACGGGTTTCACGGGAATGACCATTTGTTCCTCTCATGGTTTCGAGTCATACTGGATTCCACTGGACTTGTCATTTGCTAATTTCCAGTGGGTCCTGTTATCACCAGGCTTGGTTAATAAAGACTCCTTAATACACCCTAGACTTGTCTGGTGTTATCTTGCTTGCACTCTGCAGCATGAAAAACATAACTGGGTAAAGAATATCTTTAATTAATGCTCATTATCCTACCAAAGAGTAAGAATACGTACTTAAAACACAGACTAATGATCGCTACTCAAACATTTTTGCCCACTAATAGTATAATGAATCTGGACCATGATTCCGGTTAAAACTCTCACAGGATCTGTTAAGCTACAAACAATTTTATGCTACTGTTTTATTCTATCACATCTTTAGAAAGATGAACTTTATTTTTTAATAAAAGGATTGCAGGCTCCTTATAGCAAAGTGAGATACTCTTTTTAAGAGATCAAAGAAAGCTCTTATTAAAAAAAGAACATGATTTCTGTTTTTACTAACGCTTCTTATGAACACATATGGACTTTCGCAACACATGTGAGTTGTTGAAGAAGATACGGTCCGTATGAGAAGAAAATAGCCCAAACTGTAATCAGGCAGTTTCACATTATACCTTCGCAGGCTGAAATGAGCCAGGCTGACCAAAAAAGTGATAAATATATAATAAAAATGGAAGAAAATTGCTGATAGGCACAATAAGCCATCCTGAGCTCCTGGACGCAGAATAATGACATTACAACGTGAACAGAGGGCTATGGAGGGAAACAGCCCTTTTGCCAGTGGTATCTCTCCAAGGAAATGAGGGTACAGAGGCTTAAGAGCGTCGTGCCAGGACACAGCTGCCAGATGCCACACGGAGAGATAGGAGGAAGATGCTGTGTCGTAGGACCAAGCTCAGAAACAGCTAGATACTACCCAGGAGGCAAGACCTTTCTTTCCCTTTAGAAATGTGTCCAAGTTACTGACTGATACATGCCTTCAAAAAATTAAAACAGGAAGTAATTGAACACAAAGTAAAGTGCAACACTTGGTCCAAAGTGACCTTGTCCATATGCAATGTTTTGGATAGAAATGCTTGCTTCTACCACAAAAGCATGTCAAAGAAATATTGCCAGATGCAGCCATTTTTTTTTCATTATCTACATCTGAATTAATCACACATTATTTATGTCGAACATGAAGCTTTAATTGGTTTGTTTCAGTCACCAATAATTACCTCACTCACTATGTTAGTTGGAGCTCAGGAAATTGAATAGATTTCAATCTTAATCTGTGCAACACATAGCTAGAAAGGTAATTCTGATGCAATGGAATAACCCAATGCAATCAAAATACATACGTAAATCATTTTAACATGTTTTGGATTACCTGTAGCATTTTAAATAGCACTCAGCACTCGATGCTGGAGAGAAGTGAGAACAAAATGTGGTGCTTGAAAAATATTATTTCACTCAAAAATGCTCTATTGATGCAAAATTAACACTTATCCTTCTCTAAATCTCAAAGCATTTGGCACTAGAATCCTGATGATACGCTACAATGAATACCAACATTTCCAAGCTAAATTGCTGTAATGAAAAATAAATAAATTGCCATAATTGCAAGAAATACTTACCAATGGAGAACTGGAGGACAGAAGCTGTTGTTGTATTGAGGCCCGTGGTCACCTGGAGAGAAGAAGACACGAATGTAAGACATGTTAGAAAGCAAAGAAGAGAAAGGTTGGTGAAGAAGAGCGGGGTGGTCAAAAAAGAAAAAGAAATGACTCATTAACTGAGGTGGTACTTTCCCACCAGAATCCTCACGGGGGAAAAATGGACAATAACATTTCCTTTAAATGAAATATCTTATTTCCCTCAGTTTTTATAGTAAGTCCTCCTTGGGTTTCCACTTGGGAACACTGGATCTTAAAAATCCAGGGGCACACTGTTACAAGAGAATTTTCAAAAAATTAACTTCACTTAGAGCCATCTTCACCAAGAACTACATTTGCGAACACTCAGGAAGGCATACTGCTTAGAAAAATGAAGCTTAGGGGTTTCACTAGTTCTCACTTATCACAGCTTGGACTAGGTTCAGTTTGGAAGTACAATCTGAGTTGTTGTGTTTTGGTAAACATAACGGCCACTGATAACTGAATTTCAGACTTTTGATTTGATGTATCTGTCTTTGATAAGCACAGCTTGGGTATGTCTTACAAGCTAGATCCACAAGGTACAGCATCAGCCAGCTCAAAGAAGAAGAGGTTTGGGTTGAGGGGACATGCATGTGTACTGGGCATCTGTGGACATGGCATTCCTGTCTTCTGACACATAACAATTACACAAAACAATTCTTACATTAGGCATTATGAGTAAGGCTTAATAATCAGAGATGATATAAAGTACATGGGATACATGTGGGTTAAAATTAAAAATTTCCATCACATGTGAAGAATTTCAGCATTCACACTTAGAAGCCCGCAGGAGTCCAGAGCCCAGCTTCCCACAGACACCAAGGGCAACTGGCTATTTCTCTGACGACAATATGGTACACCATTTAGTAAACTGTGGACATCGTCCCTACTTTTCAAAATCTATCTGAAGATGAATTGAGATATTTCTCAATCTATTTCCTCTGAATCCAAGTAAAAATCTATCTTAAGGAAATACTTCCCATGAGGTTAAAAAGCTGAAACTGTTTTAAAATACCTTAGATGAATGTGCTTATTTTAAACATTGTTCTTTTTGATTAAAGGCTAATATCACATTAATTCAGGAACACATCACTTCAAACTGAGTGTCCACTGTAATCTGGGCTATATTAAAACAATCAAGAATAATGATACCTATAAACATTCCAAATAAACTTTGAGTTTTTACATTCCGGAAATCTGAAGTTGGGCATTATATTCTTTGATGTTTTTGTATTGATTCTTCTTAAAAAAAGAGACAGAGGTTTACTTATTGTAAGAGTCACAGAGACGAGGGCCAAGGAGGGAGATCACTCATCCACAGGTTCACAGCTGGAATAGTTAGGGCCGGGCCGGATCAAGGCCAGGTCTCCTACAAGGGTCTCAGCGAACAAGAACTTGTGCCATTTTCTGCTGCTTTCCAAGGAGCATTATCAGAAAGCTGTATTACAAGCAGAGCTGCAGGGATTTGAACAGACACACATCAGACGCCAGTGTTGCGAGCAGAAGCTTAACCCACTACACTGTAATGCTGGCCCCAAGACATTTGTAATTTTTACTAGCCTGTAGGAAAAAAAACAAAAAAAATTTTTGCCGAAAATTTCCATAAATACTGCTTAATGAGGGCACCTTCTAAAATAGGTATTTATCCTAAGCTCAATTAACTATGGCAAAAATTGAATTTTGCTTAAGGTTTATAGATAATTAATTCAGTCATGGTACATTATTTAAAATGTACTGGCAAATCTAATTTTTTCAAGAAGAACTTTGCTGCCAGAGCCACATTTGTCTGCAGGAATATTATACAAGTTTTTGAGACTTGAATTATGAGCACCTATTATTTTAATTTGCATCCAATTAATTCTGTTTGTGTTTTAATTCCAATTGAAAACTCTTCAATTCATCAATGTTCTGACGCTAGTATCTTTAATAAATTAAATGTATCTATTGCCACGAAAGGGGTATTCAAGCAGCATAAAAGCCATGTTACAAGAATTAATTGGCTTTCATGTTTGGATAGCTAAATCTTCTTTGAATGACCTACCTAAGCTTTCCCTTTACTTCTTACAGTCAGTGATTCTGAATACCATGTGACAAAAGAGAGGAATGCAACCAGAGGACATGCAACCTTCAAGGACACCCCTTGAAGCCCAGGTGGGGAAAGGGGAAAGGCAGAGTGTAAGATGTGCAGGAGAAAGAGCTTAGGCCAAGGAATGGAGCCAGGACGGAACCTCAGCAGTGCCTCGCAGCCTTCTCAAGAATCTGAAAGGAGCAGTCTCTCCCCCCCATTCGCATCAACAGGCCCAGTGGCTCTGCTGCCGCAGAGCTCAGGAAACGGACAGTGGTTCCATCCAGAATGCTCATGCCTCCTTCCACTGGGCTCTAAGAACTCAACCTTTAGCAAGCCAGGGTTACCGAATCTCAAGCCAGGGATGGCAATCTGCTCCTCTGTAACCTAGCATCAACCCCAATTTTTGTTTTGTTTTGTTTTAAGCACTAGTGCTTGGGCCCTGATGCAATGGCTCATTGCCTAACCTTTGACTTACAGGTACCAGAATTTCACAGGAGCACCAGTTCCTATCCTGGCTGCTCCACTTCTCATCCAGCTCCCTGCCTATGGTCTGGGAAAGCAGTGAAGGATGGCCCAAGTCCTTGGGACTTTCACCTGTGTGCAAGACCTGGAAGAAGCTCCTGGTTCTTGGCATTGGCTCAGCTTCAGTCCTTGTGGCCATTTGGGAAGTGAACCAGGAGATGGAAGATCTTTCTTTCTCTGTCTCTCCTTCTGTCTGTAAATCTTCCTTTCCAACAAAAATATTTAAAAAAAAAAAGCACAAATGCTTTTTCACTTAAAATCTATCAAAGTTCCTTTGTGGTTAGGACACAAAGTTGAAAGATAACTAGACAAAATGAACATCTAGCATTTTTACTTATAAGGAGGAAAAAAAGGACAATGTTAAGAGCTAAATTTTAGGACCTGATATGACAGCATAGTGGTTAAACTCCTCGCCTTGCATGCACTGGGATCCCATATGGTCACCAGTTCTAATCCTGGTGGCTCTGCTTCCCATCCAGCTCCCTGCTTGTGGCCTAGGAAAGCAGTCAAGGACAGCCCAAAGCTTTGGGACCCTGCACCTGTGTGGGAGACCTGCAAGAACTCCTGGCTCCAGGCTTCAGATTGGCTCAGCTCCAGCCATTGTGCTCACTTGGGGAGTGAATCATCGGACGGAAGATCTTCCTCTCTGTCTCTCCTCCTATCTGTATATCTGTCTTTCCAATAAAAATAAATAAATCTTTTTTTTTAAGAGCTAAACTTTACACAAGTTGGTCCTGGCGCGGTAGCTCAGCGGCTAAAATCCTCGCCTTGCATGTGCCGGGATGCCATATGGGTGCCGGTTCTAATCCCGGCAGCCCTGCTTCCCATCCAGCTCCCTGCCTGTGGCCTGGGAAAGCAGTCGAGGACGGCCCAAAGCCTTGGGACCCTGCACCTGCGTGGGAGACCCGGAAGAGGCTCCTGGCTTTGGAATGGTGTAGCTCCGGCTGTTGTGGCTGCTTGGGAGTGAATCCCTAGACAGAATATTTTCCTGTCTGTCTCTCCTCCTTTCTATACCTGACTTTGCAATAATAATAATTAAAACCACTTTATACAAGTTTAACTTTTTTTAGGTGTGATGCATGTTTAGATGTAAGTAGCCTGAGAGGGTACTTTCAAAAGTTCGTAGGCACCTGAAATCAAAAGAGAAGTATTTTGGTGTAAAAAAATTTTTTTGAAGTCATATGTGGAGAAATTTTCAAGAAGTTCATGGACGACATACATCACGTAAAAACAATCCTCAGATTTCAAACATTCTACTGTCAAAATAAGCTTATCCTAATTCATCTTTTCTGCCTCATTTTTGAAGGCCCCCTCATCTATCACGAGGCGCCAATTTTTTATAAAGCCATCTCATCCAGGGAAGCATCGTAGTTCATGCCATCTTTTGATACTTTGGATGTTATTGCTGAATGGTTTACTTTTAAATTCAAAAGCATCATCATTTTGAGATATTTCAAACGGAAGTCATCAGTAAGATCGCCAATTTTCATCTGAACTGTCAGAGTGTAAGCGGATCTGTTGCTGCCACAAAGTTCAGCCAAGGGTACAAAACAGCACACACAAAGAGCACAGACTCACCAGCTCTCGTGGGCTGTACGGTTCGCAGAAGGTGACAGCATTGCCCTGCATGATCGCCCCACATTGGTCTCCAATCTCACAGTTGTTACAGGCAGCCCTGCGGGAACACAGCACACAGCCCGGTCTGAGAACCAGCACACACGATGGTTTACTGCTCAGGTGGGAAAAGGTACAACGCGGATGGCTCTTCGGCCTCACTGAGCGGTTCTGGGAAAGCAATGCTATTCCGCATGATGACAAGGTGAAGGAGACTTGAAATCAGAAAAACCTGAAGATAAATGACAATGCTTCCACATATTTGGATTTCGGAGAGAGCAGATTGTTAGATTACTTGATGAGCAAGTTAGCGGTCTCCCTAAACCTAATTTCATACAGTTCTTCTGAGGATTTAATGGGGGCGTCAAGTATAAACCAAAAAGTACACAACAAACTTTAAAGTAAGTATTTAATGATGGAAGATGGCAATATATATCAATAATTACAGAATTCCTAACAGATCTAGTAAAACGATGTTGGGGCAAATCAAACATAAGCAAAATGATATCTACCTCTATAATAAACTAAAAGTCTGTATCTCAGAAACTAGAATGTTTCACAAATTTTAAAACTTTCTTCTTTTATATTATGGTAGACACAAGTGTTTAAAATAATTGTCCTTAAACAAACTTGTCTGTATGTATCCCACCAACCTAAGAATTGAATCAGATTATATTTGATGCACATGACAGCATAAAATATAAATAAAGCCAGGCAAATTTTTGGATACTGAGTTTTTAGGTTAACCTTACAAAGAATTAGCTACTTGATTCTTATATAATGAAGTGACTAATAAAAACTTAGGAGAAAAAGTTTTGAAAATAAAGTTATTTATGTCTATGTAGCAGCATCCGCAGGTGCGGTTATTCTGGGTTTGACTTTGTGTATTTTCAGTAGCATTTACGATGCTCTGCATTGTGGCATTTCCTCCTACAATCATTACACACCTACGGCGCAGGAAGCAAGATCTATGCCTCCCCTGTCTGAACCTCCAGCCGCCCAAGAGCTGTATTTCATGTGGAAAGAGCGTTTTCAATGACTTTTACACTCCAAGTACCCAAGTCGGCGGAAAGGGCACTCCGCCCTTTGTTTCAGAGACCCTTGTGCTACGCCCTTCTGGCTGTTTGTTACTCTCAGCAAAAGGAGGCCCATCCAAGCAGGAAGACAGAGAAGTGTGAAGAGATAAAGTGGCCCATAAAGCTAAGAGGCAGAAGTAGAAAAGTAAATACATACACACACACACATATATATAAAATATATATAGCAAATACATGTGCTATGATTGAACAGAGCTTGCTGCTCCAAACTCATGCAGACGCTTCATGCTAACATTTACAGGAATGATGCTAGTAGATCAGATGGTTTAGGGACAGCTCTAGACCTAATGATGAGAGCTACGAGGTAGGCCCAGGGGAAGGCCTTTAGGTCATGGGCGAAGCAGGTAGCTCTCAACAGAGGGTTGGCTATTTAAGTTAATTTCAGGTCCTCTTCCCAGTTTCTTGTTTTCCGCCATCAACCCCACCCCACGACTGGCTGGACATGCAGTCTGCCATGGTTAGCTTCCCCAGATACCAGACTAATGGGCACACCTGATCCTGAACCGTGAGTTTCCACACCAGGAGTTAAAGCAACCTTGTTCTTCCCATAAAGCTCCTCTCCTGCATTTCAAGTAACAAGACAATGACTGATTCCAAGTGCAAACATTCTTGTATTTTATACAAGGAATAAATGGCGACATTGTTTTAACCTTCTCGATTGTGTTCCCATACGAGCAGATCAGTAACATCAAATGTCTTAATCTTTTTAGAAAAAAAAAGGGATTTTTTAAATATGGAATGTATATCTCAGCATCGCAAGCCTTGGTAGGAGATACAAATAATCTCTTGATTGCCTAATAAGATGTCTTTGATATCAGAAGAGATGCCTTAGAGCCTGGGAAGAGAAAGAATCCTGTCTCTTGATCATCATTGATAGCACGCTGCATCCTAGAATTATTTGGTATTGAATAAATAAGTGCATAAGAGACAATTTCATAAACAGAACTTCTGCTAAGGTGTGATTCCTAAAGAACTGGAATAATGCCTGGCATGACGTGTTAGCCATTACCATCATCATCAGGCCTTCGTCTGCTCCAGTTGTGGTGTGTTCGAGTCCCACACCCCCTACCAAGAACCCATTTCATGAACATAACTACTACCATTTTTCTAATTCTGTAACCTGGTCGTGAATGTGATAACTGTACAGAGAAAGGATAAAAAAAAAATTACAGCGGGCTTCTTTCTTTAGTGATAGATGAGGATTATTTGGTCTCCTGTAGTGAAATGGCTTGGGATAAACACCAATTTGACAAAGGAAAGAAATGACAGGAAACTTCCAATCTTGTAGCATGACTGGCCTTGTGTCTCTCAAAGGAAAGCTCACTGCTAATGAGGCATCCACATTTCTGTAGGAATCCTGCTCTCTACAAAATGAGTGGCAGACCTCCAGCCTACAATATAATATTAAAGCATACTATCTATATAAAAGATATATATATAGCAGGCCTCCTCTGCCCATAATTTTGATCAAAGAAGGCTCAGGCAGAACGTGGATATACGTATGTTATTTAGGGGCAATTGTGCCTACAATCTGAAATTAAAGAACCAAGGAGAAGATAATAAATGTTTCATGTATTTGGACATTTAGCAGGAATGAGCAAAAGAAATACACGAGTAAAAAAAAAAAGCAAAGAAATACTGCACTTCTCCCCACTTGCTCCTAATTGTGCTTTATACATCCGAACTTTACAATAAAGTTTGAAAGGCACTGGTGTCCTTTGGGAAACATAAGGGGATTCATAATGATCAGGTATTGCCCACTGGCTCGCTACTACTTGGAGGCACAATGACTCTCTCCAGGGTGAATGGGGTAAATCTATCAGCTTCCTGCCAGGCCTTTAAAAATGTCCTTTGCTTGAATTTTTCACACCCTGACTGGACTTGTCAATATAATTTATTTTAATTTACCCTGAATGCCAACCCCCCCAGGTGGTCCAATCCAATCTCTATCAGCTGCCAGCAAGTAAAATATTTCACTTACATTTATGAATTCATTCTTGTATTTAACAAACTTATGTTGAGGACTTAGACACTGCACTAAGCTTTGGATATACAAAGACCCTTAAAACACTGTCATTGCCCCCCAGAAGCCCAGATTTACAGAAAGAAAGCCAACAAAGTATACAGATAGCTGTAACACGGGGTGCTAATGCATTCACGGCTATTTACTGCAATTCATTATATGTCTAATACCTCAAAGCCCATTTAACACTTTCAACTCTTAAGATCATTATCACTGTCCTTATTTTTCTGATAAGATAATTGGGCTTCAGAGAGGTTAAGCACTGGCTTAATGTCACACGGATTCAAAATTAGAACGATTACAACTTTGGACCAGCATTTGCTGACTCTTAACACCCTTTGCATTTTTCATTGTCCCTCATCCCTCATAACAAGAGCACGTGCTGGTTGGAGGTATTTACATTAAACTGGGGAATTAAGGAAATGCATCCAAGACACATGGCCCCAGCACTGGTCTTGAATTAAAAAAAAAAAAAGAAGGAAGGAAGGTGAATGTGAAGCAGGGTGTAGACAGCACAGAAATTACAACACACAAACAGCTCAGTTAGTGCAGTGGGTCCACACAGCTTGGACCATACTGGCACAAATAAAAGGTGTATTAATATCTATGACTGCTAAATGAATTATGCTGTTAGACCTGGGTCATATCTCTGAACACCCCATACTGCACGTGAAAATATTCCACAATATAAAATCCCCAAATTTCTGGTATGAAGCAATTTGAATAAGGTATACGCCACTTGTATGATTAAATTATCTTCACGCAATGAATATAAAAATGACTAATGGTGTATTTTATAGACCTTTACCATTTCAAAAGAGCTTCAAGTCAGGGAGTATGTTTTACACTGGCAGTCCATGTCGATTCAGACTAGTCACATTTCAAAGTGTCCAATAGTCACGGGTGACTGGTGCCCACCCTGTTGGGCAGCACAACTCTAGGAAATCAGCGACTTGGAAACTGACTGCCCTCTGGTCATGCTGCCACCTGGAGAAGACAAGCTGAACTTCTAGAACTCCATGAGATGGGACAGAAAGAACGGTTCCGGATCCAGTTGAAATTAAGGCAGTGCATGTCTTTAGGGGATATGGGAAAGAAGAGAGCATATAAAGCCAACAGAGAAGGGGGTTAAGAACAATCGGTTTGTTTCATCTGGTTTTTGGAAGACGGTAGCCTCCATCATGTCTCTTCAATGTGTATCAATCCAACCTACTGAGACAAACACGGGCAGTGGAGTTAATTTTGACTCACGTTGCTAAAGAGCATGAGCTGCCAATCAAAGCAACTTTGCTGAGTCATAAAGTAACTTTCCTATTATTTTCTCTATCATGAAAGGTAAGCACTGTGCAACTATACTTACGAATGTTATTATCACAAAAGAAAAGCTAACTCGGTTTCATTATGAACAACTACAATGTCTACGACAGTCTGAAGATTTATGCTGAGATAATCCTCATTCTGAGATATTAAGAGGTGGGACCTTTAAGAGGTGATTCGGATTTATGCATTCATTGGTTAATGGGTTGATGGACTGATGAGTTAATGGGCTCTGAAGAGTATCCCTGACTCACACCATGTGTTGTCCCACACTATCTTTGGAATCTGCTTGCGTCAAGGCCTTCCTCAGATGCAGCTGCTTAACCTTGAATGAGAACCATGACCCGCAACACAGCTCAGCCTCTGACCGAGCCTCAGATGTTTCATTATAGTAGCACAAACTAAGACAGTCTTGATGGAGACTGTGAAGAATTTGTGGTCATGGTTTCCCAGAAGAGAACAGTGATCCATGTCAGAAAGACAAGACGAATTGTAAAAAACCTAATCATAGAAATGAACATGAAAATGGCAAGTAAATAAGTGCTGCTTCAGCCCCAAATTCAAGATAATTATTAAGTACCCACATGCTATTTCAGCTCTTTCCTCCCCATTTCCTCAGTATGTCTCTGATAGTTGAATTTGGTTCGGTGGAGTTTGATATCTTGAATTTCTTTTTGTTTACTCAAGAAACAGACAGGAGAGTAGGGGGTGGAATGCAGAAGACACATCCAAGCATTCACATAGCAGTTCACTGCTCCATGGCCTGCAAGGGTTGGATCAATGTTGGAAACTGGAAATGCAACCCAAGTCTCCCATGTGAGTGGCACAGATCCAACCGCTTGGGTCATCACTGCCTCTAATCAGAATCTGCATTGGCAGGAAGTTAGGAGCCAACACTGGGCATCAACCCTAGCTACTCTCTATGGAGGGGCCCTAATCACCAGGCCAAACACTGTACCAGGAGTGAATGTATCGAACAACAAAGGATAGTCTCTCTAGATCCCTGGGAACCTGAAATTTCACTCTTCCTGTAGGAAAAATTCTATTGAGTTTCTAAGAACTGGGGTACAATTTACTGCGTGGTGAGTGGCTCATTCTTGTTTTAGATTTAAAGCAAAAAAAAAAAAAAAATTTCCCAGCCAATCCAAAAGATAAACAAAGAAAAACCCCACTGCTGTTTGTTGCTGCTCTGTAAATCCATGTCCTCCCAGTTGAGTTTCTTCTGCTTTGACAAATCTCAGGGGCAAAGGATGGGGTTTTACAAAGTTAGGTGACATATGCTACGAAGATCTGTGGGAAGAAGGGAGTTTCAAATAATTCATGTGAAGCAGACTTTGTTTTAAAACTGAGAAAGGAATGTGCCCTGCCAGGCTTATTAGGATTAAAAATACACAACTTCTCAGCTTCATAGAGAAAAATCAACACCAAATGTTTCTCTCATATAAGATACCTCTCTTCTCTCTCTTTTTTTCCTATTTTCCATGAACATAAGTATGTGACAAACACCGTGACATATGTGAATGTTTCGCCTCCAAATAGATTTTGTGCTGCACATTATGATTAAAAGACATTACCAGAGATGCAGCTACGCTCCTCAAAGACCATGCAAAGACTCAATTTATCGAACCCTCTCTGGACCTATTTATCACAGGCTTAGGCTCCAACGAAGCTCATCAATTATGGCTCGAGTTCACAGATCATTGAGTTAGATGGGACCTGCAGCATCCCTGCATCTCATCACCCCCTCATTACACAGATGATGACTTCTGGTCCAGCACGCCTCCCATTCCATCCAGGCACAGCTGGCAAGAGAAAAGTACTCCAGTTCTATAGGAACCATGAGCATCACTGTCATTTTTTTTTACTGTTAACAATTTATTCTGTAAGTTGATAGTGACTTTTCCTAAAATTTGTATTTCCATCTTACAGGAAAAGGGGAATTTGTTTTGCTGGTGAGAAGTTTACGAAAATCAGAGTAATGGCATGTGCTTCACAGAAAACATTCAGAGTGAATGTGCTGGACTGAAACACCTAACAATCAGATGTAGATACATCCTCAGCTCATTCACAAAAATCCGGAGCAGTAGCCTGGTAGCTAAATCTTGATCTTGCATGCACCAGGATCCCATATTGGTGCTGGTTCATGTCCCAGTAGCTCTACTTCCCATCCAGCTCCATGCTTGTGGCCTGGGAAAGCAGTGGAGGATGTCCCCAAACCTTGGGACCCTGCGCCCGCGCGGGAGACTCAGAAGAAGCTCCTGGTTCCTTGCTCGAAATTAGCTCGGCCCTGGCTGTTGCAGTCACTTGGAGAGCGAATCAGTGAACAGAAGACCTTTCTCTCTGTCCCTCCTCTCTGTAAATCTGCCAATTCAATCCAAATAAATGAAGCTCTTAAAAAAAGATCTTTCTTATTTATATACTCTTAAAAAAAAAACAAACAAACTGATAATCCCATGAAACAATCATCCAATATGAAGACTTGTACTTGCTGACCAACATACCCAGGGCCAAACCACAAGCATAAAAGAGAAGCAAGTGCTTTGAAACACGGTTTTGTTTCCTATCGTTAACAAGTTCCTTGGTGGTTTGCCAGCTTGTGACTTTATCTGCTGTTTGTTACTTAGCTGGCTGTTTTTTGTCTTGTGACAAAGAGGCACCTGTGATGTGCATTTCAGCACTAGAGAGGCACACTTCTGAAAGGATCGTTACGCTTTTGATCCCGATTTTATAATTATGAGGAATGAACCACCGCCTCCCACCCCAGTTCAATAGACACACTGAAAAGCGTTGTGTGTTTGGACACCAGGGACCCACACATCACAGTTGCTCACAGGGAGGATTTCAGCATGCAGGAATGAGAAGGAATAATGAGGAAATGGGGTTCCTTTCCACAGTCAGGGGCTTATGAATGGATGGTGGTAACATCATCCTGATAAGGGGAGGCCAACGACAAAACCCGCTCTCTTTAGATGGGAGTGAAATCGCTCAACCTTTAGGCTTGGCACCGCTGAAACAAGTTAATCACCTGGAAACTCACTGACAATCAGTCATCATCCAATCCTCACGTGAGACACATACCATTCGTCCCCAGGACCAAATCCCCTCTCTGTAATTTGCTGCCTGTGGAGCTGTCTCAGGCTCACACTCCCAGACGCCATCAAAGGTTTCTATCAGGCAGTCACCCATTTGCTAGCCCTTCTGAACAGAGCGACTACAACCATTTTAACAGTACCCGTTCTAACGATGTAAAAGGTACCAGTCAATACACAAAGAGCAATAATACATATGCAACCTATATACACACATATATATTCGCACACATACATATGAGCCGTACATGGCAGCGTAGCATACTGTGAAGTAAAGGTACTACACAGCATGCATCTTTATTCTCAAATAAAAGTAGGCCTCCCAGTGAAAAATACAAGCCCGCCTTTACACTATGATACTAGGTTTTCTACTTTTCCCTATACCTACCATGTCATGATACATTTAAGTAAAGGGAAGTTAAACTTATTACTTGTACAAAGAGACTCCAACATGGTGATAACACAGGGACAAACTGGGGGTGGGGGGAGGGAAGAAGGAGAGGAGAAGGAGGGACTCTAAACCTACAAAACCGTCTTGCAGAAAACAATATATACATTTTTAAAAGAGATTTATTTATTTTTATTGGAAAGTCAGATATACAGAGAGGAGGAGAAACAGAGAAGAAGACCTTCCATCTGCTGATACACTCCCAAAGTGTCCGGCAACGGCCAGAGCTAAGCTGATCTGAAGCCAGGAGCCTGGAGCTTTTTCCGGCTCTCCCAGGCAGGTGCAGGGTCACAAGGCTTTGGGCAGTCCTCCACTGCTTTCCCAGGCCACAAGCAGGGAGCTGGATGGGAAGCAGGGTCGCCAGGACATGAACCGGCACCCATAAGGGATCCAGGCGCAAGCAAGATGAGGACTTGAGCTGCTAAGCTACCTGTCAGGTCCACCATATGCAATTTAAAAAAAATACCTAAAAACTGGAAAAATAAGAGAAAAAGAAGTTTTTTCATTTCATTTCTCTAGCCACAGGTCCAGCACGCATCCTGTGTGCTGACAAAATTGACAAATGAACTTGCAAGAGAGGGAGGCCAGAGCAGAGACTGAAGCATCCAGCAGCATGAAATCCTGGGGGCCAGCAGGCACTGGGTTATCCACTGACTCCTTCAGAGACGCCAAAGCTCTTAGTACTGTCCAGCAAAAGCTCAGTGACCAGCGTGCTCACCTGGGGATCAAACTTGATGGTCAAGAGAGGATATTTTACAGTCAAGAGGGCATGGCTGTTTGCTTGCAAGCAATTGTCATGGTCATTGTCAAAGAGTCAAAGACCAGGTTTTTAACAAGCTAGCTTTTTTTTTTTTTTTAAATCCTTTTCTCTTTGCAAATGTGAAGTATTTTTACAAAAGAAAAAGTGAGAAAAGTTTGCTTCCTGAGACTGAGAATGATAATATCACCTTTAACTGTGTCATACCTTTATCACCACCCTAAGGAGCTGACACCTGCTCTAAACGTGAAAATAACAAACTCCATTTATAACTCATTCTTTCTCATTAGTTCTCACCAAGGAAGGTCAGAGAAAGCTTCTCATTGCACCAGGGGTTTAGAAAAATGTGATGGCTTCTTTGCTAATAGGTATGATGACAAATGCTAGTTGGGTTCAAAAATAACCCCTCCAGAATGCCACAACTACACACACTCTTTTGACCTCCTGCGATGGTGAATGCTACCACACGGTGCCTGGAAAAAAAAAGTTTTCTCACCTGTTTCAAACACAATGGACATTTAATCCCAGCAAGGGAGCTGTCTCAGTCATCTAAATCATAGAGTCCAGAAGAAAATCATAAACACTCAGATGGACATCTCAGGGCATTAAAGTGAAACCTCCTGATGAACCTTTCCAGTTACAAGATTTCCTGGAGCCACTGTGGTGGCGTAGCATGCTAATCCTTTGCCTTGTGGTGCTAGCATCCCATATGGGTGCTGGTTTATGTCCTGGCTGCTCTACTTCCAATCCAGCTCTCTGTTTATGGCTTGAGGATGGCTCAAAGTCCTTGGGTTCCTGCAGCCATGGCGCAGATCCAGAAGAAGCTTGTGGCTCCTAGTTTTGCATCAGCTCAGCTCTGGCTGATGCAGCTACTGGGGGCAGTACACCAATGGATGGAAGATCTCTCTTTCTCTGTCTCTGCTCTTTTTGTAACTCTGCCTGTCAAAGATTTATTTTGCCTGACTCAAGCACCCACTCACAGTCTCCTGTAGTCACCTGCTCTTGAAAAGAAAGAAACAAGATGGACACGCTCGCTGGTCAGCTTCTCCCAGGCTTGCTGATCCTGGGCCTGCTGGACTTGAGCACAGTGGTCTCCACTGTCTTCCAGTGTCCTTCTCAGTCACTTTGTTCCTCAGTCTTTCTGTTTGGGGATCTCCTGGCAACTCTGCTCAAACCGTGGTTCTCAAATCTCTGCTGAATGGTGGCAGCCCCTTGGCTTCTGTGGCATCTGGAGGGTGGGGCTTCGAGACACACACTAACTATATCGTGCTTTTCCTTCTCTCTCTTCCAGTTCCAGCTAGCCCAGTTCAATCCAGTTTTCTTCATATTCTATTTTTCAGACAACGCTTGCTCACAGGAAACAAACTTGAAGAAGCCAAATCCAACGACGTTTTGGCTCCAATGAGTCCGTACCTTGCAGGGACTCCCAGATGCAGTGGGTTCTAGGGGCTCTATTCCATAGGTTCTCTAACAGGATTGCTCACACATGCAAGTGCAAGTGCTCTCCACTTGCTTTCTGGTTCCCAGCATTGCTACACCCCATGGCCCATGGCTTTGGCTCCCTTTCCTGCAGACTGGAAACTTTGCTGTAGTATCAGCCCATGGACGGAGACCACTTCCTCTGTGTGTTTCTTCTGGATGGCTCATGTCCCCAGTCAGCACTGTGATTCATTCCTCTATTGACTGCCTCCCAAGAAGAAGCTCTTTCTCGCTGACCCCTGCTGAAGGAGACGTCTTTACTAGCATGGCTGCTCTACCACTGTGCTGCAAGAGGGACATCTGCGGTCATCCAACTGCTGTTTATCATGTTATCTTCATTTTTTAAAGATGTATTTATTTTTATTTGAAATGCAGCGTTACAGAAAGAAGAGAGACAAAAGGAGAGATCTTCCATCCACTGGTTCACTTCCCAAATGGTTGCAACAGCCAGAGCTGAGCTGAAATGAAGCTGGGAGCCAGGAGCTTCTTTTGGGTCTCCCACATAGATGCAGGTACCCAATGTCTTGGGCCTTCTTCATTTGCTTTCTCAGGCCATTAGCAGGGAGCTGGATAGGAATAGAGCTGGGAGTGGTGTCATACGGGATGCTAGCACCACAGGAGAGTACTGGCCTGCTCATGGGCCCCATTATGTTTCTAGTAGGCCTATGTCTCTCACTGGAACATCAGCCCAGTGACATTACAGAGGCAGATGCCTTTGGTGGTGTTCAGGAGACAAGCAGTAAAGAGATCACTTAAGCAAAACACAGATGCCTGAGTTTGTAACTCTTTGGAAGGTAAAGACACGCTGTAGTAAAACATAATCATTTTCCATGCTCTTTTTCTGTTAACACATGTTGTTCCACCTGCACTGTATCATGCCTTCAAGCTCCAGAGCACACCGGACTTGATGTGGTCAGTGCTGCAGTCCAGAGATGTACCCGGGTGTGTACACCAGGGCATCAGGGCAAAGTTCAAGTACGGAAGCTTCCCTCTTGACAAGGCTGAGCTACCATGAAGGTGACATGCAGGGTTTTTGCTGTTGGTTTCATGTATGACTTGACTTTACATTTCTCACTCAAAGATGATGAGAAGTGGCTAGGAAGAGGCAAGTTAAAGGGCCACTCTTCTATCTGTGCCCCAGAGAGATTGGGGGAACAGAGAGTAAAAGGAAGCCATGCCCCAGACCTCAGGGAGGCAGAAGGTCACGGTCACATCTTCCCACAGGAGAACTCAGTAGCACAAGGATGCCCAGGGCCCACGCCACAAGCAGAACAGTTTCCATGTCCCTGAGCAGGGCTCAAAGCCGAGGAACCACCCCAGAGGACTGCATAGGGTGGGGATGGAGGGTCTCCATGTGGTCTGCTCACCAAGGACAAGAGGAAGTGATGGGCCACGCAGGGGCTGTCTGTAGGACAGGTGTACCACCACCTAGCATGTGCCTTCCCAGGAAGAGATCCCCTGAGATGTAGCAGCAAACAGAAAACATGGGAGAAGGCAAGCCAGGCTTGGCGGAAATGAAAATTTCCACGAACAGGAAGGGAGGGAGACAACAAAAAGCACTGAAGTTGGGGCTGGCCCTATGGTATAGTAAGCTAAGTCTCTGCATAGGGCTCAGGCATCTCATTTGAATGTCTGATTCAGTCCAGATTGCTTCACTTCCCATCCAGCTCCCTCCTTATGGCCTGAGAAAGCAGCAAAGGACAGCGCAAGCCCTTGGCCCCCTATACTCACATGGGAGACCTGGAAGAAGCTGCTGGCTTCAAAGTCAGCTCAGTTCTGGCTGTTGTGACCATTTGAAGAATAAACCAGTGGATGGAAGATTTTTTTTCCTCTATTTTCCCTTCTGTCAGTAACTCTGCATATCCAATAAAAATAAAATAAATCTTAAAAAAGAATGAATGTTATGCCTCATGGCTTGGATACTCCACTTGGTCGACAGAATTTCTCATTCTGTACTTAGTGGAACTCTCCCCCTAGTTGTTGCCTCTATAAAAATGGAACACAGGACTAGTGTGGGAATAAGTCTCACTTTTTTTCTGTTTATATTTTGCATCAATTGAAACTTTTTTTACCAAGCACATTCTTTTGCATTTTAAATCAATTCAGATATTTATACCAAGTAAGGTAGACAGTACTTTCAAGAAGTGATGCAAAAAAAAAAAAAATCTCTCATTTCTATTTCAACACCATCAAATGCTTGGAAGCGTAGCTGCTTTCATTTCTGAAGACATGAATGTTGTTATATGTTGCTTGCTTCTTTTTTCTTGATGTTCCTTTTGCAACTTGATTCTTGACCAGCATGCTGTCATGTATTCACTCAACGAGAACTGTGCGCCAAGTGTCCAACTACACACTTCAAATTCATAAACTTTCACACACCAAAAAGCTTTGGATTTGTCCGGGGTGTCTGATAACTCACCTCTGGAAAAGCAGCACCGAACATTTGCTGTTTCATACTACGAGGGAGCTTTCCAAATTTGCTCTCTGTAAAATGGTATTAAATAGATAAGCGTCCAGCGGACCATGTGGAGTCACAATGGAGACAGCCTCCTGTTAGACCAACACTCCAACATCCTGACTGCCAACAGACTGTTTTCCTCTGAGCGCCTAGGCCCCTGGGCCATACTTCAGCGCCAGTGAAGACATGACAGCCAAGGCCTCACATCTCACTTAGCTTTATAACACAAGGTCTATTTGATAGTGATGACAGAAATTACGAAACTCAAGTAAATGAACACCCACTTCAAAAACTTGAGGTAAAAGTCAACAGCACAACAAAGCCAGAACTGAGTTGAACAATCTGCAACCCAAAAGATATGAACATTAAGGAAACCAGAGGCGAGCTGTACCCATGTGTTACTGGTATGGAAACATTAATACGTTGACTCAAATCCCTTTTCTCAGTTCACACATCGAGAGGTTATCTGGCAAAGTGCATATCAGAAAATGCAAAATTAAGGTGAGAAAGTTTGGTAAGAATGTTACTTATACAGGCCAAACTCAACAGGTCACCCCTATGGGTATCCATTCTGAGAAAAGCACAGAATCCTTTGGGTACACACTTAGTTTTACTCTAACAAATCAGCTTGTACACTCCAGATGTTTAAGACTGTGCCTCTTCTTTCTTTTCCAGCGAAACCAAGAGAGAATTAAAAAATATGAAATTATAACAGATAATGTCAATTTCAAACAAGCTAATACAGACTCTGCTCTGTCAAGTGGCGGGCCTGACGTCATTACGTAGCAGCAAATCTTTTTAAAAGTGTCATCTTAAAGTGCAGGGATGTGCATTTAACACTCGAAGGAGAAGCCATGTTGTCAAGATGCTCACCTAACATACCCAAATACCACGAATCCACCCTCTGCCATCCTATAACCTCATGTCCCACGCTTTTCAATGTACTCATTTACGCATAACAACTGGGATATTATACTTTCATGAAATCAAAGGAAAAGTTCATTTCATTAGGTAAAGAAACATGTAAACTTGTGAAAGATTTAAGTCTTAAACCTGACCTCTCTCTCCAACACTGCACAGATACAATGTAAGCTTCTCGATTTCTCCTTGGGTTTGTCCCTAAGATGTCCATTAATGCCGAGGACACTTCCTTCTTTGGGAGAATCATGCTCAGACAAGGAGGACACTTGATATTTGAAGTGAAGTTTGGGGGGGAGTTCGTCAAGGAAATTTGACCCAAAATGGCAAACCCAGAATGTGTCATCTCCTGGAAACTGAGAGGTTCCTTATTTCTCATTTTTTTGCTTTTCCTTTTCACTTCTTTTTAAAGAAGCTAAGTAAAGGAGACTGTGGGCAAAAAAGGGGTAAAATAGCATGACTCTGAAGACATATGAAAGGAGACAGAAGTATCTTTTTTAATGTAAGAAAAAAAAGTTGTGTAAAAGTAGGAAAAACCATAGCTTAAGTAAAAGGGACATAAAATCTATAACTTTGACCGAGAAAGCATACATCAGATCAGTCATGAAAATGGCTGATGCAAAATCAATCACATTTTATTGATCCAAAAAGCAACAGAATTTGAACTGCATAAAAGTCACATTTTGTATCTGTCAAGAAAACTCATTCAAGAAAATAAATTAGTTTGACAGAATGAGCTTTCCTTGAAAGAAACAAATCATTTCAAAACATCTATATTAAAATAATATAAAAAACCAAATGTCACTAGAAGTGGAGAATTTTTCCTGGGTAAAAAGTGTGCTATGAGTCTGTTTTTTTTTTAAATTATTATTTTGGCCTTTTCTTAATAAGGATTTTCAATTTATTTTAAGAAAATTTTATTTAACATATATTGATAGAGAAGCAGAATTCTGTTGTTGATAAATTACTCCTTTAAATGGCACATAAATAATAGGACTTAGTATTTCTGTCTAGTCCAGCATTTCTCTATATTTATACTATTAGGTCTATAGTTCATTTCCAGAAAAGACATAAAAGTTCCTTTGCTAAGTACTGAAGGCATAGAACTCTGTCATCTTGGTCATCAGGTCAAGGGCTACTTTCCCAAAGAAACTCTCCTGGGAGTCCTCCTTGCTTTTCTGGAACATACTATTTGAATATTCCTCTATCACATTTAAGGACTTCCGTCCTGGATTAAAGCCTTTTAAAAAGTGTATTGCTGGTATCTCCTCCTTACATTGTTAGTTTTCTGAGGAAACTGTAGCCTTCTCAAATGTACTGTACAGCATAAATAAAAACAATTACCATGCCAGTGACAACAAACCACAGCAAGAATGCATTTCACCTGCGGATATTTTATTTTAAAGATTGATTTTTTGAGGAGAGACAGAAAAATCTTCCATCCACTGGTTTATTCGCCAAATGGCTGCAATGGCCAGAGCTGAGCTGATCTGAAGCCAGGAGCCAGGAGTTTCTTCTGGGTCTCCATGTGCATACTGGCGCCCACTGACTTGAGTCGTTTTGCACCACTTTCCCAGGCCACCGACAGGGAGCTGGATCGGAAGTGGGGCAGCCGGGACCAGAATCAATGCCGTATGGGATGACGGCACTGCAAGCTGGAGGATTAGACTTTGAGCCACTGTTCCAGCCTGTTCTCTAGTCATGCAACTTAATTGGATTCAGGTGTAACTTGAAAGCCATATGAGCACTTCTAAGTTATCAGTAACTTACTGTCTACGCAAAAGCATTTAGTATCACAGAAAGTATAAATTCATGCATTCCTTGGGATTATGCAAATAGATTTTTCGCAGAGTCAACAGACCTATTCTTTTGAAGTCAGCAAAAAAACAACACATTGCCAACAAACCCACGAGTCCACTGACGTTATTTAATAAGTTTTTCAACGGGTGAATTTTTGTCCAACAATTTTTGCCACCAAAATCTGTAGAGTTTCACTGAAACTGTCTTCAAAGGGAAAGACTGCAGGATAAATAGTGAGAGATCCCTTAACCCGGAAGTTAGCCAGCAGTATGAGTCAAATCATTCGTTATTTCTGATACACGATTTCGCCTATTTCATCCAATGTAAACATAATTATCAGACACATGTTTTCTATATAAAGAGCTTATTCAACTGAAAAAGCTAATCACATCCATGCCTTTGCGGAACTCCTAGATTCAGTTCTATAAAGAAGTGAGGGCCTGGCACGGTAGCCTAGCAACTAAAATTCCTCGCCTTGCACGCACTGGGATCCCATAGGGGTACTGGTTCTAATCCTGGCAGCCCCGTTTCCCATCCAGTTCCCTGCTTGTGGCCTGGGAAAGCAGTCGAGGACGGCCCAAAGCCTTGGGACCCTACATCAGTGTGGGAGATCTGGAAGAGGCTCCTGGATCCTGCTTTGGATCAGCTCAGCTCTGACCATTGTGGCTGCTTGGGGATTGAATCATCAGATGGCGCATCTTTCTCTCTGACTTTCCAATACAAATAAATTTTAAAATCTTACAAAAAAGAAGCGAAGAAATACACATTATATATAGTCTGCTTTAAGCCCAGTTCCATAATTTAACAATTTTCCCTGATATCTTAGCACTAAACCAGAATTTGCTTTTCAATTCTACGTTTTTAACTGTCCCTTAAGGGACAGCTGCTTTTTGTATGAAGGCAAGCAGGAGAGGCACATTTCTGCAGCTTACCATATATTTGGATTCAATTCCAGTTGGTGGTAAGAATCAAAGTCATCTCGCAGGATGATGCTGTCGCTATGTAATTCAGCTGAAAGGAAAAAAAAAAAACCAAAATATTTAGGAAACAAACACCATTGCAGTCAACACAGTTTTTTACTATTATTATTTTTATCATTGTCCATGATGCATTTCTTTACAGATACAGGTTCCATCCCCTCCCCCATCCTTACTTTTTTCCTTCCCTGTTTTTTCCTCCCAACCTTTTCCTCCATATTATTATGGTAGTATAGTCCTTTCTTTAACACTTGCCAGTTTAATATTCTGCTATTTAAGTATATCATGGAACTGTAGATATAGACTGAGATAGAAAATCTAGTATCCTATTGTCAAGGTATATTTCAGTGTTTTGCTGGGCGTCCTCTTATTCGGGAGTAGAGATGCCTACTGCACCACATCTTCATGATAGCAGATACAGTTTTACACAGTGCTGCATTTATGAGGAATTTCAATATTTTCCCTTAAACCGAATTTAAACAAGCAGCCAATGACGTATGCTTTGTCTGCACATGACCGAGGGACAACACAAAAATGTTGTGTTTGCTGAGATATCTGGAAGCCTGGAAATCAGCATACCCCAAGAAAAGCCAACCCCAGATGCCACTGGGTGGGACCCAGGCAGAGGCGGTTCTGCACCTGTCACTCGGCTCTGGCGACCCACTCATCTGCTGCACCTGGGAAAGCAGCCTAACTCGGGCCCAACTCAGCCTAACTCGGGCCCAACTCCCTTAATCGTGGGAGGGCTTGCAAAGGCTCGCTGCTGCTTAGCAGCCAGACGATGACTGCTGACCCATTTTCTTTTCTTCTGTCCTGGCTTCCCTGCTCTCAGTTCCTAAAACTTCCCTCATTTTCTAAATTCGAGGTGTTTCAGATAGTTTTTGTTTTGTTTCATTTTGTCCTTAGAACTGTATAGGAGAAACAGCCTACAAGAAAGATTGAAATTCCCAGTTGCATCCAGGGTTTTACAACAGCATCACTACCCTTAGACTGCATTAAATATGTAAATTTTTAGGCTCTAGAATAACTGTCTGCTGAAAACAAAGATTTTTTTTTTTTTTTCTGAAACTAGTAAGTACATACTCCCACTGATGAGGAGTGAGGCAATGAAAAAAGATTCCCAGGCCATTTATGGTCTAATACGTGCGTTCACTTTGAAGCTTGTGCGTGAAACGCTAATTATTTCCACACAAATTGTCAAAATTAACCTGCCATTGACAAATCCCCTTCACTCTGACTCCCATGTCCCTCTTAGCCAGTCTGTTTTAGCTAATATAAATTCCCTGGGTCTTTGCCATTGCCGTTTGAACCACACAGCAGGTGCCTTTTGGGAAAAAAATTTTAAGATCCTATCCTCTGATTAATAAAAACATATGCACAAGTTTTTATTTTGTTCAAAGATTTTGTTTGTTTGTTTGTTTTTAAGTTTTTTTTTTTTCAGCTCACTCAAATATAATTCCCTGAACTCAGTGGGAAATAAAAATCACTTCGAAATATCGGGGAAGGTATTTTTTAATTCTCTTTGGTCAACTGCCCCCCCACTGGTGGCAGTGCTCGTCCCCTGTCCGCAGGTAAGCAAGGTAATGAAGTCACGGTCACTGGTGAATCAGCAGGCCCTGGGAGTCATAGCTGGCCAGACGCAAAGCCGCAGGCGCCGGGGCTGAGAGCATGCGGAGATGCGTTGGAAAGCGCGCTGTGACAGCATCTGCACGGGGCAATGGCTTAATGATTCCTCCGAGCCAGCGGATGCAATGTCTGAAAAGCCTGGCAGGGTCCAGCTCTCTGATACCCAAGCTGCCTCACCCACTGTGACCACCAGCTCATCGTCTAGGCTGCCAGAAGGAGCGCAGGGACACCGGCTTGCCAAGCAAGGCAGCCCCAAGCCGTAACTTTACATAAGAGTGGAGCTTCTTCCTGGGTGTCTGCTTCTGTGTTTATTATCTCTAAACTTCGTTCTATCATTGACTAGACATCTTAGAAATAACAGACTCATCCGATGATCATCTCAACCTGAAGGGGAGGGCTCTGCTACCAAAACAAACCAAAGACAAAAACAAAAACAAAAACAAAAACCCCATGATACTATATTTTTATTTGTGACCCCTGACGAGTTTTGCGACATTGGATTCGTTTTGTTTGCTAATTTATTTATTTTATTTTTCACAATACTGTCCCATCCTCCCATGCTGCCGTCCCCATCATTTCCGCCCACCTTATTACGATAGTACAGTACTTCAGTAACAGTCGCAAATGCAACATTCTGCTGTCTGAGTGCATCATTGCCTTGCAGCTATAGGCAATGTGGGACAGTCTACTATCCCATTGTCAAGATTCAGTTAACAGCTTCATTGGGAGTCCTCCTTTGATTTGGGAGTAGAGACACAGACTGCAGTGTAGCTTCATTCCCAGTATGCTAGTCTCCATTCTACAGTTCATCTGTGAGTATATCTATATCTATATCATCTAAATCTAAATCTAAATCTAAATCTAAATCTAAATCTATATCTATATCTACTTGTTTGCCTAATATGTATTTGTTTTGCATTTTGCATGAAGGTTGCTCTAAATCAGACAGAACATATGATGTTGATCCCTTTGGAGTCTGCTATTAATTCCATCTTGCACAGAGGGAGACGGAGGCACGGGGGAGGGGAGGTTAAGGGCATGGCTCACAAGCTGCAAAGCTGACAATAACTCAGCCATTTTGGCTCCCGAATCAGTGACCTTCACCTCTTGGCAGCCTTGCTTCAGGAACAGCAGGCGATGTGATGAAAACATTACAGTGGCGTCTTCAAGGGTGAGGGCCACACGATTCCCCTCTATTTTGCTCAGTTGAGCATAAACCTCCCACCTCAAAGGACCTCAGTTTGTTTAGGGCTCCTGACTCGTCGCCTTCACATTCTATCCTTATGATGGGCAAGACCGGTGGTGGAAAGCCTTATGAAAACGCGTGGCCAAAAGTTCATCCTCAGTGGGATCCCCAGGGTGATGGCTCCAGCTGGCCTGAGAGTCCCTGTGTCAGCCCCACATGTTCACCTGCTCTGGGAAGAGCCTAGTAGCCCTTCTAGGAGTCTAGTCTTATTGAATGACCAACAAATTGGCATCGGCAGAGGATTTCCGCATCCATTCAGGGTCAAGAGCAAAGCCAGATCAAGGCGACAATGGATGATGACGCCAGGCTCTGTGACACTCACCTAGATGTGCATGTGTCGGGGCCTCTGTGGGAGCTGGAGGGAGAAAGAGAAAAAGAAGAAAGAGGACCTGTTAATCATAAAAGCAATACATATTTGTATTAAAAAAAATAACAAAAGTAAATACCAGTGATACGTGATGACAAAAGCAGTTGTAAAATTTAGGTCACACTAAACGAATCACAGGGCTTAGGGACTGCGGCATCTTTTGCAGAGTAAGAAAAACTACTGACCCACATCCTAAAGTCTGATAGCCAACTCTCTGTTTAGTTCTAACTTTAAAGTACTGGATTCCTCCCACGGCGGAGGGCAGAAACCTCTTACACACAGGATAGTCATTTGGCTCCGTATCCCCTGAAACACAGAAGGTGAGTGGTGACGTGACAGGTAAAGGATGCGCCGAAACCCTTTTAAGCACAGCTGGCAACTGCGCTGAACATTCAGCAAATGGAAACAGAAAGCCCCATTCATATTTCTAAAGTGCTCACCACCTGGCGGGGACAATTACAGTGCAGTTAACAAGTGTTCAGAACCGTGTTCAGGTGGCGGTGCAACACAGCAGGAAATCCAGGCTGACGAGGGGAAGCCAGGTTCCAGAGGAGACAATTTTCCCAATGGCTCTCAAAGACTCGTAGGGGGGAAGCAGGTGCAGGCAAAGAAAGGCACAGGGCCTTCTTTCTGGGGAAAAATGCAATGGCAGAGCGAAGGGACAGAGAATGGCTACTGGGGAGAAGCAGAGTTGGTGACACTGGAAATACTGGGAGCTCAGGATCATGGAACTGAATGCCCTCTCACTGGGCACCATGAGGATGTCTTTATCACCCACGTGTAGAGAATGGTGGGTCCACATGCAACTGTGGTCCTCCGGTGGGGTGGACACAACCCACCAGGGAACGCCTGTCTTCACTCTTCTCTCTAGCTCTGGATTCCTACTTCCTGCTCATGTGGACCCTGGGAAGCAGCAGCGATGGGCCCCTGCCGCTCATCTGTAACATCTGGATTAACTTCCTCTCCTGGCTCCTGGCTCCTGGCTTCAGCCCGGCTCAGCCGACTGCATACACTGGGGGAGCAAGCAAGCAAGCAAATGGAAGCTGAATCTCCTTTTTTCTGCTTCTCAAATAAATAAATCATGTTTAGACAAATTAATAAAAGTGAAGAACGGGAACTTTCAAAGAGACAAGTCACACTTATCCGGCAATATTTTGATTATTCTATTCTTTTCCTCAAATGTCCAAACCTACACAGCAACGCCAGTTGACCACGTAAAAATCAGAAATCATGACAGATATTTTTAAATGTACGTATTTGTTTAAAAAAATACTGATAGAAGTATAAAAAGTCTAGTTTCCATCAGGCAGTGCTTCAGCGACGCTGGATTAAAAACCCAGACTTCCTAGCATTTTAAAGATGTTGATCTCCCTGATTTGTATCAAAATATCACACATATGGGGAATATATCTCTTGGCCTTTGGAGTGGACTCTATGCAAATCGTCACGGATACAGCTGGTGGAATATTTCCTTACACATTTCCAAGTGCTCTGAAACATCGCCATTTTATGGGACTCCTGAAGACAAACACGGAATCACAAATGTACGACCTTGTGTTTTATGTGAGTACTTACTGAAGAAGCCACGAAAAGTGTTACATTCACTGAGCTGCCAGCTTTAATCCAAGATTTTCTTGAAACCAAGAGGTTTACATGTCAATTAGCCAAAAAATCACAAACAAAAACATTGCACAATGATGTATGCTTTCTCACCAATATCACACTGTATGCAAACAACCTAATTTTGAAAAACCAGCTGAAAGTAAGAGAATTTATGCTGAAATTAAAAGTTCTAAAATACGCATGAATACTTTTACAAATGTCCCTCATATGAACCCATGCCCAGATGATTTTAATTGTAATTCCCAGCATTTTCTAACGTATGTGAAAAAAAATAACAAGAAAAATTTGAAGAACGTCTTGTTGCCATCAGTAATTTTGGAGTTGTGTTTTCAATCTGTGCAAATTCTCTCTGAATTCACGTTATTGACACTTGGTTGACAGAGAAGAAACAATTTACTTAGAGGGATGTAGTTTCAAACTTGATCTTTTACTTCAAAAATAAATCAGCTCTTTTAGGGAAAAAAATGGATAAATTTTGTCAAGGTGGATATGGATGTTAAAACGTAAATTTTTTTTTTACATCCAATGCAATTATTGGTTGATCTTTACGAATGTATGAAACATTGCACATACAAATTTATTTTCCAACTGAAAACATTCTGAAACATTAATACAAATCAAGCGATTCTATTTTGGAGACTTGGTATGAAAAATAAAGAATGTACACTATGTCACTGGTAATTTCGTGCTGACATTATATCGAAATACAAATATTTTACACTGTTAAATATGCATTCATTTCACCGATTCCTTTTTGATTTCCACACGTGGCTGCTCAGAATATCTGAAATTCAGAGTTGCACCTGGCATTATCTTTCATTGTACTGTGCTGGCAGAGACCTCGGAAGGTGATGTGTCTTGGCAATGGTTAGGAGATTGCTATCGTGCAGCAGGTGGTGAAGCTGCGGGAGGGCACCCAGTGCTTCCAAGGTGAGAGAAGTGATATCAGGAGGTGAGTGTACCTTTAAGGAACAGGTGGAAGAAGTCAGCAAAGGAGACTGAAGCAGTGGGTGGTATTGTGGACATAACAGTGTCTAGAGAAAAGCAAGCTAAGGAGAGCTGAGTCCACTCTGTTACGCAGCTATCTAGTGAGAATGCCCTGTTGTATATAAGCTACAGATGGTTCAAGGAGGTGCCCGAGAGACTGTATCTGACATGGGGATTGCTCCTGAGAGTGTCTGATGCCAAAAGCAACACACTAGAGAGTAGCCTAGCGGCTAAAGTCCTCGCCTTGAATGCTCCAGGATCCCTTATGGGCGCAGGTTCTAATCCCGGCAGCTCCACTTCCCATCCAGCTCCCTGCCTGTGGCCCGGGAAAGCAGTTGAGGACAGACCAATGCTTTGGGATCCTGTACCTGTGTGGGAGACCTGGAGGAAGTTCCTGGCTCCTGGCTCCAGATCGGCACAGCACCAGCCGTTACACTCACTTGGGGAGTGAATCATCGGATGGAAGATCTATCTCTCTATCTCTCCAGCTCTCTGCATATCTTACTTTGCAATAAAAATAAATAAATCTTCACAAAAAAGATACTTTGTTTCTGAAGTTATAATGGTCCAATATCAGCTGAATTGTGGGAGGGACACTTGTATTAAAGTAAAGAGGGGTGGGGGACAGTAGCTAAAATAGGAAGTTCCAGCAAAACTCTTGGGTAAGAAATCAGTTAGATTAAAGGTAAGAAAAGTTATGACAATTATCAATTAGGGATACTTACTACCAGGTCCAGTGATCAGATAAGAATAATCAAATATCTAAGGAAACATCAATTGGGTTTCTTACTTTATTTTTAATGACCTTGGGGACTGAAGCCTGCAAGGTCTGGACTTTAGTCACTAGGCTATTGTGCTGGGTCCTTACTGAATAATTTTAAGTAAAAAAGGTAAATGTACCTGCTGCCTAAAACAACTAATTATTTCCTCAAAAAGTGAAGATATTTTAGAGAACACTGAATTTAGTAAAAAGAAAAGTCTCCTTATGCATTCCTATTCACACCTGTTTGATGTAAAGGTGGCCCCTTAATCCACGGGCTTGGGGAGACGATTCTGATCCCGCCTCACTAAGTGACCATCGGGGTCAGTTTTATGTCATTTAGACAGGATACTCAAGCAAGCAGGAAGTCCACCGTGTTGTCTGCACTGACAGAGGTGAGCACACCGTGGAAGAGTAGCCTGCTGAAGCACGAACATTTATTCCACTGTCACTTGGTTCGTACCTGCGTGACTTCATATTAGTGAGCACAGATGGCCTACTGCATTTCTGTGTGATGTGGCCTTGGCTTGAATGCTGCTCCTCTTCCCTGCATTATTAGCAAATGCATGCTCATCAAAAAGACACTAGGTTTAAGAGTTCAATTTAAAAAGCACCGATTTATTTCTGGGCTCAGTGCAATGGCTCAGTGACCAAGCCCTTGCCTTGCAAGGGCTGAGATCCCTTATGCATGCTGGTTTGTACCCTTGCTGTTCCACTTCCCATCAGGCTCCCTCCTTGTGGCCTGGGAAAGCAGTGGAGGATGAACCAAAGCCTTGGGACCCTGCACCTGCGTGGGAGACCTGGAAGAAGCTCTTGGCTCAGCTCTGTCCTTTGCCAGTCACTTGAGGAATGAACCAGTGGACAGAAGATTTTTTTCTATGTCATATTTTCTCTCTTCAAATTAAAACAAAAACAAATATCTAGGAAAAAAAAAGATTTATTTTACTTGGAAGTCAGAGTTACAGAGAGAGAGAGAGAAAGAGAGAGAGAGAGTTGGATCGGTTCCTGGCAGCCAGGAGCGTCTTCGGGATCTCTCATGTGGGTGTAGGACTGAGCTATCCGCCCAGGCCAGGCAGCATTGGGCTACCCTTTGCTGCTTTCCCAGGCCATTAAGCAGGAAGCTGGATGGGAAGAAGAGCAACCAGGACTTGAACTGGCACTCATATGGAATGCTGGCACCACAGGTGGAGGATTAGCGTGCTATGTCACGTGCTGGCCCCAATGGCTCGGGTCTTACCCCAGTGGCATATTTCCAGCTTTTCCTCTCCTGTTGTGTTGGCATCGACCTCACTTTAGGATAGAATCGTGAAGTCCTTCTAGATCGCTCTGATGTGTGTTTCTTTATTTTCAAGATTTATTTATTTTTATTGGACAAGCAGATATATAGAGAGGAGGAGAGACAGAGAGGAAGATCTTCCATCCGATGATTCACTCCCCAAGTGAGCGCAATGGCTGGAGTTAAGCTAATCTGAAGCCAGGAGCCAGGAGCTCTTGCGGATCTCCCAAGCAGGTGCAGGGTACCAATGACTTGGGCCATCGTCGATTGCTTTTCCAGGCCACAAGCAGGGAGCTGGATGGGAAGTGGAGCTGCCAGGATTAGAACCGGTGCCCATACGGGATCCTGGAGCATTCTAAGTGAGGACTTTAACCTCTACAGTATTGCGCCGGCCCAAGATTGCTTTTTTTTTTTTTATTGGAAAGGCAGATTTACAGAGGGGAGAGAAAGATTTTCCAACTGCTGGTTCAATCGCCAAGTGGCTGCAATGACCTGAGCTGAGCCAATCCAAAGTCAGGAGCCGGGAGCTTTTTCTTGGACTCCTATATGTGTGCAGCATCCCAAGGCTTTGGCCGTCCTTGACTGCTTTCCCAGGAGATAGGCAGTGAGCAGGAGGGGAAGTGGAGCAGCCAGGCTACAAACTGATGCCCATATGGAATCCCAGCGCATGCAAAATGAACACTTGAGCTACTAGGCTACCGTGTCAGACCCTTAGCTTCACTTTTGAGACCCTCAAGACCATATCCAAGGGCTGAGCAGAATGTCATACTATGAAAGATGGTATACCCTAGCATAGAGCTATTAACAGCTTTGGCTATCCCCAGATTAACAAAAACAATTGCACATTCCTTGCCATCAATTAATTAATTAATTAATTAATCCACTGCTGTGGAAAACTTTAAGTTACATATGAATTACTTATTAAATAATTTGTCTTTCCATAAGTGTTGCGGGTGACTTAGCATGTTATGCCTGTGGACCCAGCACAATTGTTCAGTTGCTAAATTGGTTGCCTTACCAATGCCAAGATCCAGTCTTGGCACTGGTTAGTATCCCAGTTGCTCCATTTCCCATCCAGCTCCCTGCATGTGGTCTGGGAAAGCAGTAAAGGATGTCCCCAAATCTCGGGGCCCTGCACCCATATGGGAGACTTGGAGGAGGCTTCTGGCTCCTGGTTTTGTATAAGCTCAGTCCTGGATGTTGTAGCCACTTGGGGAATGAATTAGCAGATGGAAGATCTTTCTGTTTCTTTTTCTCTCTGTAAGTCTGTCTTTCCAATAAAAATAGATAAATCTTAAACAAAAAAAAAAAGAAAAGAAAACTTGAAATCTCCACGAAGAACTTATAAACAGGACACTGAGGAGACAGCAAGTTTCACTAGTGTTTTAGAAATGAACTACAACGATCATGAAGTTGATTTTCACAGGACATTCCAAGGTGAGCCACGAACACTGGCGTGGATAAATAAACCCAACTCTTAATTCAGAAGCTCTCTTAATTTGTTAATAACCCTAGGCAAGACGGTAATATTGCTATCTATATTAATAGAACGCAGAAAAGATGAGTCAATTTGTATTTCAATGAACTCTAGCTCTCATTTAGAGAAAGCATAAATCACTGTATTTTTATTAAAAAAAATGGCATTGAGATATAAAAATTAACTGTGCTCTACATAAAACTTAATCGGGTTTCAGCTTCAGCAATGTGAACTCGAAGCTGACTTTAAGCTATATCATGCTGACCAAGAACAGGACACATATCTTCAACATTACTCAAGTTAGTCAACCTCACAGGTACATTAGGAAATACTGCGCATCAGGGTAAACTGAAGATTTCACTTTGCTTAAAATGGGGAGTAAGAACAAGGGCACAGGATGTTGTTATCCCGTTAGGCTCCCACTAACGCAGCCAGGCTTCCCAACAGCCCAGTTCCAGCCAGAGATTAAAAACAGTGCATGGTATACTCCGACTTGTTTTTAGTTGAGAGACACCTTTCGAATGTTAAAACTATCAACAGATTGACAGGGATTTCTTTTACAGGAAGGTGTTGCAAAATGAGAATTTACTTGATTTCACAACTGAAATCTCTGCTGAGAGCAAATGAGGAGACAGTACGAAGCATAATATAGTCTTTTCCTACAAGATATGTACATTTTCTCATGAATATCCACATGGCTCATTAATGTGCACCTAAGGCTCTTTGCATATTTGTGGTCACGCCACCTTATTGGTCCTCATTCTCCAGTGGGAGCTGGGATGCCCTCAGATGACTTGCTCTGTTAAGTACACAGCTTTGGCTCAGGAACCAAATGCTTGGGTACTAGAATACCTGAGGATTACCAAGATCTCACAGACCAAACAGTGAGGATGAGAAAGGATTTTGAAAATGGTGGTCTTCCTCCTGCTCGCTTGAGACTATTATGATTGGTGGCGAACGAAGCATCTGAATATAGAGGGGATTAAAATGACGTCTTTGCAAAAACTAATGAAGGGGCAGAAGGGGCAGAAGGGGCAGAAGGGACAGAAGGGGCAAAGGAAAGGAGCAGAGGAGTTAGGAAACTGGCTGTCTTCTTGGAACTGCACCAATAGAACACAAAAATTATTCTCGTTATAGTAACAAAAAATTTTAAAGGCACTCTACCAATTCCAAAAAATTAAAGAAAAAAAAATCCTAAATAGTTTATGGAAGTGCCTTTTCTTCAAGTGTGCCATTCTGGCAATGCGTTACCAACCACCAGGGACAAGCGAAGGAAGATACTGGACACGACACACCTTGAGTGCATCCAAACTCAGGCAGATTTGACAACCAGGAAAGAAACAGTGAAGGTCAATGGCAATCTCCCATCCGGGTCAAAGTAAGCAAGTCCTACAACAAACAGTTGACCGAGTGCACCTGATGTGAGAGTCAAGTACATTCAGTCCGCAGATTTTCAAATACATGTTTCTTGGCCTCTCCAAAAAAGGTGACTATATGTTTGCTTCAGGAAGAGTAGAAAAAGTGTGTCTCAACACCTTTTGGCCCATCTGCAAGTAGTCCCTGGTGCCAGAATTACAAGAGTCAAGAATCCCTTTGGAGAAACGCAGAAGGTTTTCCAAAAACTCACGAAGACTGCATCTTACGGAAAACTACGCACGCATTTCAAAAAGGCTCTTACAGTCAAAGAAACTTATCTTTTAATTTTACTTTTCCATGAGCTTCTGAAATACCCTTGAATCTTTACATTTTGGGGGCAGAATATATTTCAAATCGGTCACTCAGTGTAAATTAACTGGAGTTTCCTGTGTTAAAAAAAAAAAAACTAACTGCTTGTTACTTCCTTTCCATACTTTTAAACCCAACTAATTTTTAATATCTACTGCATAATATTCAATAGTGACTCTGAGAGCTACATTACTGCACATATTTTCCATACTGCCTCATTTACAGGATCTCACAGACTGTAACAAGAAATTTTCTCCCTTTGTTCCTGGCATTCAGCACAACCACCTTAGTTGAGCTCTGCTGATGGCAATGGGAACTTAGAATATTCCTGTACAGGAAAGAGGCAATTGACACCTGCAATTCCACATTTGCTTCTAAGATCTCATATTAGTTTTCTAAGATTTGAATCTTGATGCTCTCAATAACACTTCACTTAATCCCATTTTTAAAATATTTTATTTTTAATTCAAGTGTAGCTTTGCAGAGAGAAGGAGAAACACAGAGAGATCTTCCATCTGTTTGTTCACTCCTCAAATGGCCACAATGGCCTCTATTGGCTCAGTTCCACAGCTGAGCTGATCCAAAGCCAGGAGCCAGGAAATTCATTCAGGTCTCCCAAGTGGGTGCAGGGGCATGAGGACTTGGGCCATTCTCATCTGTTTTCCCAAGCCACAAGCAGGGAGCTGGAAGGGAAATGGAGCAAGCTGGGGCATGAACTGGTGTCCATGTGGGATGCTGGCACCTCCAGGTGAAGGATTAGCCTATTGAGCCATAGCACTGGCCTCTTAATCCTATTTTAATAGCACCAACTTCTGGATCTTTAAAAAGTAAATATCATAAAGATGAGTCACTGAATGGTATTTTCATAGTGTAGCTATGCTCAAAATAATACTTTATTTCGAAGAAAAGCATGTCTTTTTTTGATGCTTTTTCAACTGTTGAGCCCATCAGAACTAGGAAATCACAGTAGTAGCCTAGGATTAGCAAGAAGAAGGCCTATTTAATCCCACCAGAGGGTATTCTCTTGCAAATTTGCCCTTTTTCCGAATTGACCGAATCTGGAAGAAAATTTTCAGGTGATCACGGGGCTGTAAAATACGGTAGTGCCAACAAATCGTAGCCAACTTGTTGAACAAATTATCCAGTACAAAGAATGAAGATTTTAATGTGCTGGCCTTAAAAAAAAGGAGAGCATGCTTAAAAGTGAGTTGGACGTATGGCTTATGAGATATTTTTGCTAATAATATTAATTATAAAAGAAAAGAGCCTTTGAACGAAGAAGCTGCTCTTGCTCTCTCCCCTCCTCCCCTCCCTGCTTCTTCCTCTCATATATATATATTTGTATTTGTATATATATATATCCAGTATATGCACAGTGACAAGAGATGCTAACAGACACAGGTAGAATGTCGCAGGAACTCTAACAGGGACTCCAGAATCGTTTTGGAATTCGAGGCCCTAGGTAGTTTTGCCTCAGGTATCTCTTCACCTAATTTGAAATTCAAATGTACGAGATTTCCAAAACTAAATATGACAAATGAGACATGGTCTGTGAAGTTAGTATTTAATGAGCTACGAACCCAGACTTTCATCTCCCCAGGAATAATTTCTTTATTACTTTTTTGTATTTTATTGCAATAAAACACCATTTGACCTTCAAATATGATAATTAAGTTTTCAAAAATGTTATAAATTTAGAGTGAAAATAGTTCTCCCTGTGTTCTGGAATATACTTATGATCAATATAAAAGATTACTTAATATCTAAAGACAGCTAAATTAGACACAGAACTAGCGATATTAGCAATTATTTTCCCTTCCTTGCCTCTCTTATTTCCCATCTTGAGTTGATTTATGTCTTGTAACAACTTTTCGTCTTTCATTACTCTAAATGAATGGAATAAGAACAAAAAATATATTATCTTTATTCCCTATGACTGGGGGATGGAGAATCCTTTCGGAAAAGATTTAATGTTATAGGGAGGAACTACCAAGAATGGGACATGAAGCACTAAAAGTTTTGACTCGTTGTCCTAACCAAGTCCATGTCCCCACCTTTTTTGGGAAGATGACCATTCATTTTTTAAAAATGCCAAGAATATAAGTAAATTTTTAAGTGATGCAGCAGAAAACAAAAAAGAGAGAGAGAGTGAAAGAAATCTTGGCATATTTTTTAATCTTTGAAAATCACTGAGCATTTAAAAAATTCTAGACCTATGGAAGCCTGAAGAGATAAAGTTCATTGCTCAGGCAGATGATAAAAATACAGCTCCAAACTGACTTGAAATCAGTTCCCATGATGATTTTTTTTAACAGCATTTTGAGGTAGGAAGGAATATATGGCCACAAGAATTGGAGAAGGAGAAACAGAAGGAGAAAGAAGGAGTGAAGGGAGGAAGGAAAGAAAGAGAAGAAAGGATGGGTCACCATTAAGTAGCTGATATTAGCAAAAATATTGTTGTTCTATAGTATCTTCTCGCTTTTTCTACTTTGTTTAGTTCTGCATCCTTAATGCCACACATAATATTTAGCAGAACCAAAGCAGCTCAAAAAATGTTAACTGAGTGGTTAGCAATATACTTAGCACGGCATTATTGCTATACACATGATAAGAATTAGAATGTTCTCCCACGTTCCTTCCCATCCTGGTCATTTACAAATGTGTGTCATCTTCCTTCCACTTTCACGTTCCTTTCTACTTCCTTTCACATACCTAAGGGTGAACTGTACAATCTGCCTTACTTTAAAATAGACTGAAGGAAATTTAGCAAAACATGACTGAATAAGGCAATGAAATAGAGGGATCAGAGATGATGACAAATGACGGTGGGAACAAAAACTTAAGCAGTGCTGAGATGATTCTGGGAGGGGCATGGGCCTAGGACTTCTTGATTCTAAAGCTGCAACTTTACAGAAGCTGAAGAGTTCACAACATTAAAAGAGTGCTGAATTCTCAGGAGCAGTTATAGAGATCTCACAGTTTATTCCGTGTTTTCTTCTAGAGGGGGGCACTGCACAATGCAGTGAAAATTATCTGAAATAACTCCCACCTAACTGAGCTTTTCAGCATTTCTCATCACAAAGCTCACCAATTCAAAAGACCATATTTTTGTAGAGCTATAAAAACATTTCAGGAGTGGGGTGGGGATGCAAAATGGCAGGAAGCTGAAGAAATACTTATGACTAGATAATTTTGGAAAGGTCCATTTCCTTTCATGGTTTATTTATTTCCTTAATCAATACGTGAGGGATCCAAAGAGCATTCTGAAGTCTCCAAAGCAAAACTACAGTGAGAGGATGCAGATGTGTGCAAAAAATAAAATTCAGTATGAAACACACTGGGTTCAAGGTACTCAGAAGGCACAGGGACCTAAGCGTTTGATGACAATGAATGCTGACAGAGGATCACTTGGCTGCACACTTCATTACGGCCATTATTTCTCACAACTTTCCCATGTTCCTCCTGGGCACAGAACCCGGTGCCAGATACTTGCGCGGGGGATGGGGAACCTGAAAAGGGAACCCTACCACTTTTCCTATCTTACAGATGACGGACTTGACACTCAGAAGGGGTCGGAAGAAATTCAAACCCAGGGGTCAGGAGCTTCAAGCTCCACGATCTCAACCACTTCAGTCTACTCTCCTTCAACCAGCACCCAACAAATGGGCAGAACTCAAGAGATGAAAACAAATAAAATAAAACAAGCAGGTGTGAGTGAGAGTGCCCTTTCCCCCTTGACTGTAATATCCAGAAGCCCGGGACGAAACCACAGCCAACCCCAGAAAACACATCATGGGAAGGTGGACTCTTTACGGAAACAGAAAGAGCGGCAAGGGCAGGTTGGGTATGGCTAGAATCATTGGTTGACATCCTACCAGATTCCTGGTGATCACAGCATGCTGGCAATAGAGGCCAAACGGCTCATGGCAAGGGGTAGAAGGGGTGAGAGATGGCCGGGAACATGCAGCTGTTTTAAGAAACAGAAGAGAAACATGGCCAGGGAGGAACACGTACAAAGAACACATTCTTATTCCAACTAGTGGTGGCTTTGACACATTTAAGACAAAGATATTGCAGCTAGAAGAAGGACAGGGCAAAATTTGTGGTGCCCGGCTTCGGAGGAGACAAGAAAAATACCATTTCACTCAGTTTAAGTTTTCCTACAAATGAATCTTAGTTCTTCACCAGTTGTGCTAGTATATCCATTTTATAAGCTATTTTACAAGAGGAGGTGAAACTATCTTATATTATCATACAACTCCCATGGCTCCAGTGCAGAGCTCCACGTATGTTCACTGGGGACACAACACAGTATACACTAATTTCTATTCATAAATTCCAATTTTGGAAAGCTTGGCTATAACAGTCTGTGTCTCTATTATAGAAACAGCTGAAATCAACCAATGTACCTTTGTAAGAGGTTCCTTTAGAACTGAGACACATGCGGTAGTATTTCACAAAGCCAAAATAAAGCAGTGATTTACGTGCAGTTGCAACAGCTTGGTCCCCCTCCCCAAGGTAATCTTACAGGCCCACATCTCCACTCTGTGCTTCAAAACATGAAGGGGCGAAAAGGAGGTTGCGCAACAGCATGAGAAAGTGTCCTCCCATGGGCATTCATAAGAACTCAACGTCAAGTTCTCCTCAGACATAAATACTGGTGTTTTGACCGTGGACTAGATAAAGCTGTCAGGAGGGGATCTATACAGCCCTCAGAGCTTACAAGAAGCCTGTTTAAATCTATGTTGAATCACCTTGGCATAAACAGTACCAGTCAGAGACCCAATTCCCCAAGAATTAAAAAGGACTCAGACTCACACGGGTACAGTAGCAAAGAATTTTACTATGGCCATGTTGCCAGCCATTGCCTTTCATCTTTTTTTGTCCTCAAGATCTCCTAGGGGCACTTTCTCACTGTTTGTTTTTGCCTGTCACAGCCCTGGAAGGGCTTCTGTTGGGTGTTCCTTCCCTTGATGGGTAGCTTGGAGACTCTGCGGTTAAAACAGGAGAGTTCCTGTCCCCTTTTCCTGAGCGAGCCCCTGACGTTATTAGCTCTTTCTGTTGGTAAATAACAATGCCTGGCATCCTGTCCTGAACAGGAGATGCAACTGCTGAACTGAAGCTACAACAACAGCCGCAGGGGAAGCAAATGTTTCTGAAGATCACACGTTTGGGATGGATGCTGGGAAGAAAGAGAGTCAAATGAAATGACTTACATGTTTTCCCTTCAACACTTTAAGTAAACCTGATAAAATCCAATTCTGACTCTGGGAAGCAAGACTGATTTCATAAAGACTTTTGCCTTTCAGAGTCTGGGAGGCAAATCTAGCCACATAAGCTATTCTAAGTAATATTATATTACAAGTAATGCAAACATACAGCTAGGGGAAGATTTCGGTAGCTCTGATGTACAGTTTGCACTCTGAAAGAGTTGAAAATCATCTACTTAGGGAAACGCCCCTTTGACTCCATGGATTGACTTATGCAAACACACCTACATCTTAGAGTTGAAGTGCAAGTTCACCAATGCTTAATACAAATAACGTAACCTTCCTCCACCCCCTCCGACATCTACATGAGCCAACGGGCCCTTAGAGAACACAGCCATCGTCTGCCAGTCACTGAGGGGAGGATGACGAACTGTGGACACACTGCTGCACTGGCACAGAGTAGCCAACGCTTTGTGCACCAGCTGTAAGCTTGACCTCTCTCCTCCTGACATAAAACATTTGCCTTTGGTTATAGCCGCTTCCATCAACCCTCCAAGAGAGAATTCCAACATGACTGATAAATGGCACGTATCCTTTGGGGGCACTACAGGGCATGGCGGCTGTCGGGCTGCTAAGACTGCCATCTGGCCCTGTTAAATAATCGATATGTGAGTGTTGGGACAGGGTATGCCAAGCGGCTCAGAGGCCAATGGGCCTACACACTTGCTGTTCCTCTCCCTGGCCCGGTTTCCGCTGTGCTCTGTGCCCAGTATTTGCGTAGCACTGGCTGCTTCTGCCTGGAGAGGGAACAAGTTCAAGGACTCCAAAGAACATGTATGCATGCTTAGTATTTAAGGAATGTCTGCAGTAATGTAATCTTCTGAGGCTTCTAAAAGTTTAATTTTGTTTCAAATTATTTTTATTTATTCGCGAGGCATGAAAACACAGAAACAGAAGGAAAGGCATACCGACAAATGGGGCCTTCTCCTTCCCAACTGCCCCTCCCTGCTGGTTTAATCCCTGGATGCCAACAACCACCAAGTCTGAACCAGGCCAAAGCCAGGAGCTGGAAACTCAATCCAGGTCTCACACTGTCTTGCACTCGGATGGCAGGGATGCGAGAACTGAGTCATTCTCTGCCAGGGCGTGCGTTAGCAGGAAGCTAGGACTGAGAGCAGAGATGGGACTAAAACTCTGGCATTCCTATATGGGATGTGGGTATCCTAGCCATTAGGGCAAACACCTACCCCCTATTTCTGGCTCTGTTCATTCAAATATCCCAAGATCTGTTCTGGAATAAAACCTGAACCTTGGTGGGGATCTAACAACCCTTGGATGAGTTCTGATATTTGCTAATGAGCTTCTAATTGCAAAACTCTAGGACTTCCTTCAGTACTGCTTCCTTCTGTTCCCTCTGACATATTGAGCCCCTGGGAATACCTCTCTTACTCTGAACTTTCTTCCCTAAGTCCTTGACTTCTGAAGCTTGCTTCTTCTCCAAGACTCCTTCCTCTGTTGTCCCTGCTCAACCACTAGCTTTCCACACCCTGTCCCTTCCTTCTCCTGAGGACTCCTAGAATGAACATCTTCTCTTTTCAGTGACGTGCTGTTGACTCTCAAATCTCCACCCCTGTCCTCCCAGCCTGAGATAAGCCTCTTTGTTTCCATCAGGCTTCCAGGGATCCCCGCAGAGCACCATACAACTCCCCCAAGGCCAAAGCCTTGAAGTCCAATCTATTATTCTCTTTTCCAAACATCTCTATTGTTTCTCCCATGCCTTCTCTTGGTTGGCTAGCGTCACCAACCACCCAGTCACTCAGGCGAGAAGTGAGCATTGCCTGGACTCCTTCCATGGCCTCATTTGTGCTACCTGTTTACTGTTGTTCTAACACACACATGTCCCTTTATTTTGGGCCCCATACATCTTTTTCAGGTCCACCATGGGTTTCACCAGGATGCTGTCAGTATTCATCCCACTATTATGTGTCTATGCCCCCAAAATCCTCACCCCTATGGTCCAGTCCATTTTCATCCCCATCTTCCTGCTAAAGCACAAGTGTTCATATCATTCATCTACAGCGTCCCACTGTACGCAGAACATATAGAAGGCCCTGCACGTGGAAGGCTCAGTCTGCTACAAACTGCTCCACTTCCCTCCCAGGAGCCTCCAGCCTAGGAGTCACCAGTTGTTGAGGTGGTTTCCTTTTTCCCGCCTCTAGCAACCTATTGTACTTTAACTGTTCATTCATTTGATACACATTTATTGAGTGCGTGCTATACAAAAGGCATCTTTAGAGGCTTTTGAGATTCAGTGATAGAAAGCATAGTTCAAAGAGCTGGTATCTAATGGCAGACAAGTCACTGCGCCATTGTTCTGAGTACATTATACAACACCTTGTGATTTCCTGGTGGTCCAGTGGTTAGGATCCATTATACAACACCTAGCTTATTCAGCTGCATGAACACGCAAGCCAGTCAGTCTCTGCCATCGAGCCCTTCCTTTTCAAGTGTAGTCCCCAGTACGTCCTTTTCCGGAGGGTTGCTGTAAAGATGGAATGAGCGGGTGTGTCGGCAGAGTGGTGTCTGGTACATGCTAGTGTTGGGTATGTTTCCATTTGTATGGTGATTATGTCTTGAGAATTAGGTGACCATGGATGGCCACTGCTCAGGCCAGTAAGGAAAGGTGGAATGGATATTGGAGGGTTTTATTTAGTCTTTTTTTTTTTTCCAAGAAGAAGTGATACATGTCTGGAAACCTTAGTTAGCCAGAACAAAAGGATGGAAGACAATGCTGGAAGGGTATACACAGCCGGTAACATCCACGTGATGTGGAGGTACATGTGGAGAGTGTTGAAGGAGACATTGAAAGGATGACAAGGGTCGGGGGAAGAGTCAAACGGAGGCCAGGTAGATTGCAGAGGACTTCCCTGGTGTGATAAGCAGTAGGGACTTTATTCTGAAAATAAACTAGGACTTCTAGTTGAGTTACTGAATAGTTTAAAGCAGGAAAAAATGACAGGATTCTATTTCCATTTTAGAAAACGCACTGTAGTAGCTTAGTGCAAGCAGGAAGAAAGTGGGAGTAGGCAAACAAGGCAGGAAGCTTTTAAATAATTCCCAAAGGATGTGGTGGGCAGGCTTATCTTAAATCTGGAACAGATTTCTTTAGGTCTAGCTTCCCAAAATGTTTTTCCTAAGACTCTCAGGCAAGCCAGCTCAGGCAAACTTTACATTCTAACCTGTGAGTTCCTAAAGAACAGCTATTGGATCTTTCACTTTTTAAAAAAATATATATATTTATTTTACTTTTTTCTTTTTTTGCAAAGTCAGATATATGTAGAGAGAGGAGGAGAGACAGAGAAAATATTCCATTTGATAATTCACTCCCCAAGTGACCGCAATGGCCAGTGCTGTGCCAATCCGAGCCAGGAGCCAGGAGCTCTTCTGGGTCTCCCAAGTGGGTACAGGGTCTCAAGGCTTTGGGCCATCCTTAGCTGCTTTTCTAGGTCACAAGTAGGAAGTTAGATGGGAAGTGGAGCTGCTGGGATTAGAACTGGTGCCCATATGGGATCCTGGCATGTTCAAGACAAGGACTTTAGCTGCTAGGCCATGGCACCGGGCCTGGGTCTCTCACTTTTTTTTTTTTTTTTTTGGTCTCTCACTTTTAAGCTCACATTCAGCATGGTGAGCTAGAGCAGGTACTGTGCTTACAGAAGACATGCTTTCAGTGTCTTCAAAGGAGAGTCAGGTTTGTAGACTATAAGGCTCCGTTGTATGATTCATAGTTTTTTTGCTTTTCTAAGGGTGTTTAGCTAGAAACACAGCCTTGTAATGATAGCTTTCCTCCAAGCCCACAAAACAACATTTACTTGGTTTGAACTGTTGTGTTTCATTAAAATTAGCAAACATATGGAATATGTTACAGTCGAAAAGCAAGTACTACAGTATTTAGCGAATGCTTGTTTTTCCCCACAAATAAAAGTTGTTATTTTTCATGCAATGCATAAAATCCATTATATATAAAGAGTGTATTATTTGAAGAGATGATTAATGTATGAACCAAAAGCAGATAGGGTCAAATACATGTAAGGCTTAGAGCATCCGTCATTCTCCTTATTATTTCCTGATAGCATGAAGCCATTATTATTTTATTTTCTTTAGTATTTTTTCACCGTATCTTAGCTGGATCGATAAGGATTTCAACTTATTAGATGTTATTTAAAAATATCAGCATTTTCCTTCTGGTCTTGGTCCTGACAGCATTTTTAATAACAGCTAAATTTACCATGATGTAAATCATGTCTTTCCAACCGTTTGACAATTTTTCTGCAGATTTTTCCTGACTTTTTATTCTACATTATTCAATTCTCATAATTGATTTTGCTGGTCTGATTTGGTTTTTATGGTAAAAAAAAAAAACATTCATGGTTTAAGACATAATTGCTATGGTGCAATTTTTTTAGGCAATATTAATTCGATTAGATGTGTTTTATCCAGTACTATGCATTTTGGGGTGTGTATTAACGCCCATTCTATATGGCAGATGTATTTTCAGAATATAAACATTTACATAATCTCAAAAATCATTTAGGTTGTAACAGAATTCTTGACTCTATTAACACTGAAATTTTTTTTTCAAAAGTCACAGACCGAAAATGATTTTTCTTAAAAATACTGATAGTATTTGTGCAACTAAAACTCTAAAAATTATGTTAGAGTGTTTTGGTTCTGGAATTATACAAGCCAATCAATATTCAGGAATTATGCAGAGCCAATTATAATATTGCCAGTAATGATTTTATATATGTATGTGTGTGTGTATACAGATACATAAACTAACAAATATTACACTGCATTTTCTCAGGCTTTGCAGGAACCAATCAAATATTTCCTAATTTTACTGTACATTTTTAAAAACTCAATTATTTATTTAAGAAGCAAACAGCGAAAGAACAGAGAGAGTTATCATTTGTTGGTTATCTCTCCAAATTTCTGCCCTGGGTAAGGTTGGGCCAGGCCAAAGCTGGGAACCTAGAACTCAATACAAATCTCTCATGCAGGCCATAGGGACCCAGCTATTTGAGCCGTCACCTGCTTCCTTGAAGAGGTGCCTTGCAGGATGTGATGTGTCCCAATAAGTGACTCAGTCTCCAGGCCAAACACCTACCCCTACATCCACTAGATGTTCTTCGGCAAGAACCAGCTAAGAGAAAGATCCCTTAGCCAAGATCCCCGAGGCACAGACCCTGTGCTTGAAAAGCTGCCTCTGGGCAGTGCCCATCACTTCATAGAGAGTGCTAAAGGAATAGCAAGTGGTCAGTGCTGCAATGCAGACCAACAAGGTTGCATGGCAGCAGAAATCCTGGTTTCAAGTTTTCACTGTGCTGTGCTTGTGTGTGCCTGCGCGTGAAAGTGAGGTAGAGATGAGAGACTGGGTATGTGCGAGGTAGTCACAAAGCAGAAGCCACCGTTTCTCAAGCCTCGTGACATCAAAGTCTATCAAGAAGTCCCAGGAGAAATTGGTATTGTAAGATCTGATTGCTTTGGCACAAAGAATTTTACAAGGGTATGCAAGTTTTTCAGAATATGCATTTTCCAAAGGTGTTTTCAAAAATGTTTAGGAAAGTAGTGCAGACGAATATATAAGTCTAAAATGAAGAGTGCAAACAATTGAGGCAGGTCCTTAGGTATTATACACATCAACATGCATCATATGATTAAGCATTTAAAGTCACAATAATAAATGTTCAATAATGCTGACAAGAAATTAAGTGATCAGTGAAGACAAATTATAGCAGAATTCTAAAATTGCTTCTGAGATTTGTACTTGCAGGAAACCTACAGGTAATTCATTGGGAAAAGTATAACTCAAATACGATACATTTTCTTTTGGCTGTTCACACAGTTTCTAGAAGTCTGCAGGTTTCTATCAGCAATTACTAATTCCACAATTACTAGAGATAGGAGGGAGCAACGATTCAATCTTCAATGAACCAAATAATAGGAATGAAATGCTTACTCCATGTACAGAGCAGGGTATCTCCCACGAACCATTTGGACACAACCAACATTTTTAACCAAGTTAAAAAATGACTCTTACCTCCTTGTTCACACAACTGCTGGGCTAAGGCATCTTTGAAGATCACCTGGCCCCTGTGTGTGGCTGTAGCCCTGGAAATAAATATAAGTAGTTAATTCAATCTCATAATATGTTCGATGATAATACACATAATTTATTTTTTTCATTGTTTAGTTACAGAGAAAGAGGGAGAGAGAGATTTTCTTTCTATTGGCTCACCCTCAAATGGATGCAACAGCCAAAGGAGGGCTGGTTGGAAACTGGGAGCCAGGAGCCATTCTCCATTCTTTTCCCAGGCAGATAGTACCCAACCCACAAGCAGAAGATGCAATACATACATTTTAAAGCTTCTAAAAGCCTGCTTCCAACACATTCTTATATAGATCAGGATTTTTTTTTTAGTGAGCATTTTTGTACAGTTATGACCAACATAAAATAGATTGAAAACTTCAACAAGGAATCCAGGTCAATATTTATCTTCTCGTCTTATTCTGTGAAGACACTGTAGGGTCTGTGGGCTGATATGAGCAAAGCATGGCTGGAAGAAAAGGGAAGTGAAGGAAGTTTATCAACATTTCTGCCTCGGCAGACCCTGTCAGAAAGTTTTGGGAAGTAACAATGATGTCAAGTAGTAGCAGAGGACGATGCGCTTCAGGTGTTGTTTTGTTGTTGTTGTTTGTTTTCTCTTGAAATCAACAGCCCAACTCCAAGAGTTGAGGAGGCTGAGAATCCCCCCCTTTTTTTTTTTCCTAAAAAGTATTGCAGAAAATGAGGACTATTCAGAGCTTTTATAATAACCGAATCTGTCACAATGCAATACACCTTTCTCCTGGATCTAATTTACCACTCGAAGGAGCTGTGCCTCTTTGGCCTTCTCTCATCACAGCTGTGCACATGTGGTGTTGAAGAAAATAACGTCCCCGCAGCAGGTATGAAACTCAATGACTGCAGTAGGAACTACCTTTTTAAAGAAAGACGTATTTATTTTTACTATATGGAGAGTTTTCCCTTGCAAACAACTTTTCTGCCGCAAACCATTATTTAAAAGAATGGGGAGCAGAAAATCCTGTCTCTTCAAGAAACATCGATCTCATTCACTCTTTTTAGTCACTAAAAGTTGTTAACATAAAATTTTGACTTGTCTTCAGCCTACATCATGAGAACTGCAAAAAATTCATTTGAGTCAGCCGTCATTTGGTGAAGGTGGATTTTGGCAAGGCGGTGTTCTAACTCCTAAGAGGGCAAGCCAGCCCTCTATGTTGCTTCTGCAGAGTTCACCCTTTGCCCAATGTCCTCTGCTGGGCTCAGCAGGACTTCCTGGCTACCACTCTTTGCAGCCTGGCCCTTGTGTGGGTGCACTTTCCCACTTGAGGCTGCAGAAGTGTCCAATTTCTACCCTCCAGAGAATTACTACTGCCCTCCCACCGCCCCAGAGTCCCCAGAGCCAGTCCGCCCCCAGAGCCAGTCCCTAGAATCAAGCTCTTGGAAAGCAATACAGGATGAACTGGTAATACATGGTGTTGCTCCAAGCTAATGTATTTCAGCAGTGAAACTGTGAAAAACAGCTAATACATGCCCAGGCGCGTGCAAGCGCGCGCGCGCACACACGCGCACACACACACACACACACACACACACACACACACACACACTGACACACACACTGACACAACGGTGGGAGTTCTGAAAGGTGAAAGAGGTTATAACAGGGAGAGAAAAATCACTGGAGAGAAAAATTATTAGGCAGCTTTCAGCTCACACCATAGATGAAAACTATAAGGAGATCCCTTGCTGTTGCATATTATTATTAAACTCACCAACATATGCCCCCATTTTCTCCATATATTCATGGGTTTTCCTTTGATATACAAAATGAAACAGATAATTAAAGCCTAAGGCTGGTTCATCCATAAATGCAGCCTATATCCTCACCAACCAGGGAACACGCTAACTTTGTTTGCCTAAACGCATTTTACAAATCAATCAAGCCAAAGGTTGTCGAACTCACATATACTTGTAATAGTAACACCATGGTCCTCAATGTAGAATTTCAGTTTGGCATTTGCCTTGTAAAAGGGCATAATTCCTGAAGCTATTAGCTACTGTGCACAATGCCGAAATAACTGCTTGTTTTGGCTATCTTCTGCTTCTAAGGGGGTAAGTTTTCCAGCACAGTATTTCTTGATGATCCACAAACTCAACTGTCTCTGTTCTCCACGTTCTTCAGCAACAGGACGACTCAGCCTTCCAAGATATGCTATTCGTCTGAGATTCCACCTTCTCTGTGTTTGAGAGATGTTGAAATTCCTTAACTACTGCACAGTGAGGTAGGGGTTTGGTCCACGCTCTTTCCCATGTCTCAAGTTGTGTGCTGTTGCATTCGTTCGTATGTTTATATTCTTGCTTCTACTACTTGATTTGATTGGGTAAATTTCATTGATTTGATGAGGAACTTGAGGATAATTTCTTCTTATAGAAAGCAAAGAAGTATTTGAGTTCACCCATTCCAATTTCTACAGCAGTGGTATGCATTCTATCTCCAATGTGCAAAACATAAAAGGCTTGGCTTTTTCAGTGGTAGCTTATGTTGTGTTTTTTATCCAATATGCTCCCTGCTACTGTGCCCCACGTCTTATTGGCACACCGCTCTGGAACCCGGAGGGCTTCAGAGAGCAGAGTTTGAAAACTCCTGAACTGGTTCAATCCCCACAGTAGGGATCAGGAACCAATGTCCGATGAAGACACAGACCTGTTCTCCATCACACAGCCTATTCATGGCAGATTGGACCTGATTGCAGGTCTTGGCTATGAGACCCTAAGTGCTTCTTATTGTATCACTCCATTTTCAACGTGCTCTGCAGTGCTGCCCTGGGATCTTCCTGTAAATCAACAGAGGGTTGGGCAGCAGGGAGCACTCCAGGCACCAGTTCATTTGATCAGATCATCTGGGCTTTATACATTGTTGAATTCAGTTTGAAGCAAGGGCTCAGCAATCAAAAACTGGCTTTGGTAGCACTCCACACCTTGTGGTCAGCGCCATCATCTAAGGTCTTGCTTGCTCAGAGTAGAAGTAGAAATCGTAATGGAGCAAGTATTCACAATTTTTATTAGAATGCCTATTCTGAATTTATATTTATCTGTTGCTAGGCATGATTCTAGAACTGCATAAATCGATTCAATTCTGACAACACTCCCATGAGATGGGCAACGTTAGTCTTAATTGTTCTGGCACATGGTGCTACTGCATGATTTATAAATGCCACACAACTCATGGTAAAGCCAGAATTCACACTCAAGCAGTCTTACAGACCAATTTTTTGCTTTTAAGTATTACATTGAATTTTCATTAACCTGAATCAAAAATACAAAAGAAACATTTTACAAACAAACAAAAAAACAAACAACTTCCATTTACCTATTTTATTTATTTGAAAGACACAGAGACAGACTTCTAATCAGCTGACTGATTTCCCAAACCTGGCTGTGTGAAGCCAAAGCCAGGAGCCAGAAGCTCCAGGCATCCTGTATTCGCACAAGAGTTGCCAGGACACTAACTGTTGGAGTCATTACCTGACACTTCCCAGGGTATGCTTAGACAGGAAGCTGGGATCAGCAGCTGATCTGGAATACAAACCCTGCTACTTGGATGTGGGATGTGATTGTCCCAATCAATGTTTTAACTAGCAGGCCCAATGCCCACCCCCCTATTGACTTCAATCTTTTTTCAGAACCTGACTTTAAGATCATGTGTTATCTGGAGTATACTCTGTAACTCAACACTTCAGATTACTGTTAAGTTGAATTTAATTTATTTTACCTAATTTGGGGCAAACTTCTTTTTAATTTTAGACTGAAAACTGGGCCACCTGGCCAGCAATCCCTTGGGGTTTGTCTGTAAAGATTTCTTTCAAGATCTTCTTCCAAAGTAAATTGGATCTCGCAAGTTCTAACCAGTCCACGGCAGACCCATCACAACTCTGCCCCATTTCTCCCAGTGGCCTCCATGACCCCAAGTTTCCTCTTGTTCTCTATCAGACAAACGGCACTGGGTGCCATTCTCAGCCACTATCCGTCTGAACTCTGTAGAGATATCTAATACAGGAATGTGTGCGGACATTCATCTTGCACCACTGTCCATACAAACTTTTAAATGTCCCAGATAACCTTTTAACACAAAAACATCCCCACTCTGTAGAAGATAACTAGCGTAATTTTAAAGGTTTTCATAAAATTTTCATATTAGTATCTTTTTTGTGGGGGAAAGCAAACAGCAGAAGCTCACACAGCCACCAGGAACACAGACTCCAGAGTCTTCTCCCATGAGAAGTGTGGTCTGTACTGCCCAGGGTGGAGTGAATGAGGAACACCAATTCTGAACATCTTAGAGCTAAAAAAAAAAAAAAAAACAACAAAAAACCAGCGTGTGAAGGTTTACCTACAGAATCACAGCATGTATCCCAAATCTTTAATGGATATACATATTCTCATATATGATGTAAATATACATTCTGTATATTTTTTAAAAAGTGCTAAATGCATAACAAGTCAGAATCAAAGCCTTAAAGGTCAGATCATCTCATTTTAAATTCACAGTATATTTCACTTACAAGAATACACAGCTATGATATACGATGACAAGCCTTATTCACTTTCAGAACTGCTGTTTTGTGCAATTTATAGTTCTCTTTTGGGGAGATGTCCATTAAATTTGTGGCACTAATTACTGTGACGGTACCGTTTGCACTTAATTTTCCGTAATTAGCAGTAATTTTTCAGAGGAATTCAGAAAATAAACTCATTGTTCACTTATCTGGGAAGTAGACCAGATTTCTTAAGCAAGTTCCAAACAAGTTCTTCTTCTTGAGAGGCACGGATGTGCCAAGCAAGCCTACCAACAGGAGTCCTTATTTAACAAGTCGTTTTACGATCATTTGCGGCTGTTACCATCTCTCATTTGAAAAGCTCTATATTTCTTCCCAAATGAACAGGCTCCTGCTAGGACCAGGGCATGTGTTATTTTAGAAGAGCACATGAAATGCTTATCTTAATAGAACCCTCAAACTTATTTCCTTCTGACCAAACTACTTAAGCGGTTAACTGCGCACTGTGCTATGTGTTATGGCACGGTGCTCAACACAGAGACTCCACCAAGAGAAAGGTCAACATCTGAATCCAGTTCACGGAGAGCATGTGCTATGGGAAACAGCGTGTGGTACAATGGAGCAAGCCATCCTTGGAACAGTGGCATCTTCTATGGGAGTTCCAGCTATTCCGCTATGGTTTCCAATACAACATCCTGTGAATATGCCTGTCAAGGCAGAGGAAGATGCTTCAAGTTACTTAAGTCCCTACTATCCACATGGGGGAGCACCACAGAGTTTCTGGCTCCTGGCTTCTGATTTTGGCCAGGCTTAGGTTTGGCTATTGCAGTCAGGAGACTGTTGTATGAATATAGTAAACTAATAATAGTAACATACTATCAGCACTCAGAAAAGTCAGGTATATTTGGGGAACATCTCTCTTTTCTTGGGACTTGAGTTATATTGGAAAAAAGAAATTGTTTTATTGTCTGAAACATCAGCAAGTGAGCTAAAATGGTTATTTTTAATGGCACCATCCTTCACTGTTTCGTTAAAAAGAATATAGCAGATGGTACAAGGAAACTATAAAGGCTCAAGCTGCAACCAAAATTCAAGTAAACCAAAGTTTAATTTCTATGCATACTACACAACTCTAGAACCCAGGGGGAGAATTATTTTTTTCTTTTGCAATGAATAAGCAGTGCTTCCCTTACCTGCCTCGGGACACATTTAGATGAAAGAAAACACATTAAATTATTGATGTAATGATTAATTGAAAGTCCCCTTAAATTATGTAGCATATTCATAGCAAAGCCCTTTGGCCCTACTTGGGCAAAACTACAAAGCTTCCAAGTACATCCAAAAGCAGTCCTTTTATTATTTTTTAAAAAATAAATGACCACAGTGAACTAACCAAAATGAGTGTTTAGGATGCGGCCTCCCTCATTGTCTGCATCTACAGAGAACCAGAACAGGACTGTTTGCTCAGGGTGTCAAGCAAATTCCACCTGGCCAGGCAAGAGTGGGTAGGTGGGACTCCTGCTAGCACCAGTTCTGTCACTAGGAAGGCCAGTTGTGAAAACTTGCAAGTTCCAGGAACAAGCCTGGGAAGGACTGTTTGCTCACAGAGTGATAAGGTGTCCCCAGTGAGGAAATGCAAAGTCATCAATGGTTAGGCAGGTGTATTTTCAGAAAGGCTTAGAGCACAGGACATGGAAGGGATGGTGAGAGTTGGGGCAGCCAACACAGATAGGACAAGGAACATTTTGTTAGACACAAGTACCAACCTCTTATTTTGTAGGCGTTTGGAAAAAAAATAATCTAAGGGCGTTTAAAAGGCTAATTGTAGAGTATCTAGGCTCTGAACAGATCAACTGCTATATGTTTTCCCTGTGAGTCAGAAATATTTCATACTGCTCTCCCTTGGTAACATCTACCATTCTTGTATTACCGATCCCCATCTGTTAGCTGTTTTTTTCCTTCTTCCCTAATGAAAGAACCTTTATTAAGGATTATAATTCATGTTGCTCAACCTAGGAGGGAGCTGTCTCCATGTGTCCCCGTATCACTTTCTTTTGTAGATGTGAAGCACATTATGTGTAACTCACAACAAGGGCAAGAAAGAATAATTTTTTTAGTGATTCTCCTACAAGGTAAAATTCAGTGCCACAAAAATGATGATATGCGACAGCGTCTCTCCAACTCAAGCTAAGCATCAGCTTTAGGAAAGTCATCTTGTCTGACTCACATTTCCAGGGTGTATACTGTCTGAGCAACACAGCCCTTGGGGTGGGAAAGTTGAAACCTGTAGTATTTTTGTTTCAAGGACCTCTCCTGCAACCAACTGAACACAGTGTTGCTGGAAAGGACTCAATGCAGTAAATAGAAGTGACTAGAAACACAGGTATAAAAGGCAAAGCTCAAAGTCAAGAGTATAGTACAAAGCCAGCCAGCCATTCCCTAAGTGAGTTGTTGATCAGAAAATTAGGTGTTTTAGGATTGAATTATATGCTCTATGAGGGTTTTTTTTTTTATGTACTAGAAAGGACCATACCATCCAATTTCAGTAAATTCTGTTCTTAGACAAAAGAAAGCTTTATTGCCAAAAATGGGGTGGGGGGGACTGAATAGCAAGAAAAAAAAAAGAGAATATTTTAAATGTTTTTGGAATTATGAATCACAGCCCCCTGAGTAGCAGAAGGGAAATGAAAGGCCATCAGCACAGTTTGGATTTTGTAAACACACACTTCACAGTATCAGCATGGAAGACTGACACAGCACAGGTTCTCATAACGTCACTCTCCAACTTCCTGTAAATATTGTATGCTTGGATCATACTAAAGAAATGTCCCTTTCATGGTTTTTTAATGTTGTTCATTATGGCTCATTGCTGTGGCAACTGCCAAACCAGTCAATGTGTATAAATAATAGAACAAGTTCCTGTTGTATTATCTGACACAGTGCCAAGTCGTTGGTCTACCTTCCAAGAGGGAAATTGTGTTTTTAAATTCTTTATCTAATTTTAATATCCCTCGAGTTCTACACTGTAAATTCTTTTGGAACACTGAATGCGGTATAGGTACTCCAGCGCTTACCCTCCAAATCAGGTCACACCAAGAATACAGATTTCCAAGCTTCCATTAAACACAAGCCTTCGGTTGAGGACTGCAAACCCCCAATGAGTTTGTTATTCTTCTGCTATTTCAAAACAGTAGCAATTTAGCAACCCTGATTCTTCTAAATTACTCATCTCCCAACACATCAATTACTGTTTGCCTAATTTTGAATTCTGGAATCAATCATTCTTCCCTGAAGAGGAAACAATGGCGGTGCTTTCTGCTTTACAACTTTAATTCACAGCTTGGGGTCCAACTGGCAGATCATTTGTTGCCTTCGGGAGGACAGATAAAGACTTCGTACCCTGGATACAATTTATAGTATCATACAACAGAGAAATCCTTCACTGGTAACTAAATCAAGGGTTTGTAGAAAGTAAACGGACACACGGCCACAGGACTTGCTATACCTGGTTACATAGTATCATTTGTATACCTGAAATCCCTTAACTTTATGGTTTCGAATATTAACTGAGCTCTCAAAAGCTCCATTTTAAACTTTAAAATGTGCTATATTGGAAGCAATATTTTAAGCATCTTTTGAAAGGTAGAATGGCAGAAGAGAGGGAATGCACTCAGCAAATGGTTGCAACCAGGCCATTCTGGTCTCCCACACAGGTAATAAGAACACAAGTTCCTATCTACCAGACCTATTAGCAAGGAGCTGAAATGCAAGCAACACAATCAGGACTCCAACGGGCTCTGGGATACAGGATGCTGGAGTCACAGACGACTTAACTAGCTGCACCACAATGACGGCTCTGGGATTTTTTGGATTGTTTTTCAATCATTAGAAAGATGCGAAGATAGTACAAGAGTATACTCTCAGAGTCAGCCCAGTAACACAGCTCATTCATCTTCCGCCGGCGGCGTTGGCATCCCGTATGGGCATCAGTCTTTGTCCTGGCTACTCTATTTCCAATCCAGCTCCCTGCTCATGGCTTGGGAAAGCAGTGAGGATGGTCCAAGTCCTTGGGCCCCTGGTCTCACATGGAGTCTCAGAGGACGCTCCAGCCTCCTGACTTCTCTAGCCTTTATGGCCATTTGGAGGGTGAACCAGAGGATGGAAGATCTCTCTCTCCCCTCCCATTCTCTCTCTGCCTTTCAAATGAAAATAAATAAATCCTTTTTTTAAAAAGAATATTCTCATATATTTTCACTCAACTTCTCCAAATATGAACATCTTACTTAACTTAAGGTCCATCTATCAGTTCTAAGGAATTATTCCCCCCTCAATTTCCAATCCAAGACACCACACACAAGCTCCTTTTCATAAATAGAAAAAAAAAAAGTCCAGGGCACATAATGCATTCGATTACCAACCAAGTCCCATTATGAACTCATTTATTATATTAATTTTTGTCTGGAAGAGCAAGATAAGGGCGGTGTGAAAGTCCTGAACACGTGGGGGTGTACAAGGGAACTGCGAAGGGGAGGAAACACAGCCAAGAAAGGAGGTAGCAAATCAAAGCCAAAAGACATTCAATTTTGCCTGGAGCAGGCCCTGTGCAGCGAGGTGTAATTAGCTTCCTCAATTACTACATCTGACAAACTCATTTTCATTTGAGAGAAAACAACAAATCATTCATTACCGTAATAAGTCGCAGATTAGGATCCTCGGGTGTGGATTCGGCGTGTCCTCTGTGATTCGTGCTTGGTCAGCCACCAGGCTGCCTCTTTAGAACCGACCCCAGCTGTTCACCACGGGAGTTAGTTCCGGGTGAAGGCATCTCTGATGGCCCAACCCAGGCAGCACCACTCACCGCCTTAGTGAAATACTTTACGGACCAGCTCAGCATCTTAGGCAGACTGCTTCAGGAACCCTTACCAGCTACCATCATTCAGTGGCAGCCACTGGAGGGCAAAGATGCAGTGGAAGATGTGTTTGAAGCAGCGGCCAGGGTAGCGATGCGGAACCTGACATTGGCGGTGAGTTACTTAGTTGCACTCATGCAACCCATGCCTCTTCATACGCACACATTTCCGTAACGCACGACGGAGATGTTTTTCATTCCTTTGAATACTAAAATCTCCCAGCAACTCCAAAAAGTAAAAAAAAAAAAAAAAAAAATCTCAGCTGCAGCCCTTCGATCTTTAACAAATGGAATGATGTGTGTAAGCCTCAGTTTACTTATCTACATAGTGGGAGCAATGATAGGCTGTCAGGACTGGGCACCCAACTCGTCCATCAAAAAGGTTTGCTCCGGGCCCGGCGCGGTGGCGCAAGTGGTTAAAGGTCCTCACCTTGCACGCCCGGGATCCCATATGGGCGCCGGTTCTATCCCAGCAGCCCCGCTTCCCTTCCAGTTCCCTGCCTGTGGCCTGGGAAAGCAGTCGAGGACAGCCCGGGGTCTTGGGACCCTGCACCCGCGTGGGAGACCCGGAAGAGGCTCCTGGCTTCGGATCGGCATAGTATCGGCCTGTTGCGCTCACTTGGGGAGTGAATCATCGGACGGAAGATCTTCCTCTCTGGAAGAGGCTCCTGGCTTCGGATCGCATAGTATCGGCCTGTTGCGCTCACTTGGGGAGTGAATCATCGGACGGAAGATCTTCCTCTCTGTCTCTCCTCTCTGTATATCCGCCTTTCCAATAAAAAAAATAATAAAAATAAATCTTTATAAAAAAAAAAGGTTTGCGCCGTGGTCTCAGGGGCAAGTCATCGTCCAGGTTCTCAGGCTCTGATCCCAGCAGGTGGAGGCAGTGCTGTCCGTCTTCCTCCTGGCCTGTCCCCTCCATTCTCCGCTGCAGTGTCACTCTCCCTAGCATCACTCTCAGACCGATCCCCTCCTTTGGCCGTGAGCACCATACCAGTGGCTGAGCAGCAACAAGAACGCGGAGTTACAACTTCACCGGTTCCACGCTGAATTGGTACCAGAATTGTCTACATTAAATAACTGCTTTGGAGAGTCAGGCATTTTATAGGTCTGTGTCTTTTCAGTTTTGGGGGAGGAAATACACAGAAATTCATGGACACGGCTATAATACAAGGAGTCTTTGCACAGTCCTGGGAAAATACTTATTAAAAAGAAAAAAGAAACTGAAGCATGGATTTAAAAATATTTCTGCACCAACATAAATTGATCTTTTAAATCCATTTTCCCTAAATTTTAACACGAATTATGTAACTAGTTTCAAATCATTTATTACGTGCCAGTAGTCTGTATCTTTGTATGAATGGATCTAGCTGCATAGCATGATGCTATAATTAAAACTATAGCAAATGATATATTATCCAATAGATTGTGACTCTGAGAACAGACCAGTGTTTCTGCGCTGCCCACTTTCCCTCCCCCTCCATCCTTTCATTTTCGGACAGGTGACTCTGAGTTGTGTTTTAGTTTTTATTTTTTCATGACGTAGTTCCACAGGCTCATAGATTTCCCCTGCTACCCTTTTCCATGTTCCCTCCTGTCCCTGCACTTTCCCCTGTTGTAACAGCACAGTCCTTCAGCAAGTCACAAAGTCTTTCCCTTCCTCTTTAAAAGATTCTTCATTTGAAGGGCAGAGTTCGAGAGAGAGGGATAGAGACAGAGAAAGACATCTCCCATCCACTGGTTCGCTCCATGGACGGCTGCAGCAGCTGGGGCTGGGCCAGCCGGAAGCTGGACGCTTGGAACTCTATCCAGGCTTCTCATGTGGGTAGCAGCCGCTGCCTTGCCAGGTCCCTTAGTAGGGAGCTATATTGGAAGTGGGGCAGCTAGGACTCAAATCAGCTCTCTGGAAAGATAACAGGCTGCATGAAGTGGCATCCCTGCTATGCTACAACGATGACCCCCACTTCTCCATGCACCAGCATTCCTCACCATCCGACACATCAGCAGCCCAGGGCATGCTTTCAGTTCCTCCGATCACATCATCGGACTGTGTGCACGGGTCCTCAGGACAACTGCATGTGCTGTACCATTACCTTGGTGGAAATCCTCTTCCCCTGGTCATTACCTAGTAATCTCTCAAGCCACCTCTGAAGTGTCTTTCTTAACAAGACTTTCATAGTCTCCGGACTAAACTCAATACGGGATAGAAGCCATCAACTACACTGTAACTCCTTCACGTCATTCGTCACAAGTATAATGATGATTCTATTTGTCTTAAGTAGCCAAGAATGTAAATCCAGGGCTGTTTGTGTTCCAGTTGGAATCTGACTTCATTTGGGTAATCCCATGAATGACCAACTTACACTACTTTAAAAGGCTGTGGTGGGGATTTAAAGACATCTATACAAGCAATGGCATGGGGCACGTTGTCAGGAAGTAGGAGGGGTCCTCTCCATTTGTTCACCGAAGCATATGGCTGGGACACAGCATTGCCCAGGCACACGGGAACGCTCGGTAAGTATCTTCAGAATGACTCAATGAGAAGTCAAATACATACGAATCAGGGTTCCTCTGGGTAAAGGCGGGGAAAAGTGAAATTGAGTAAAAAAAGGAAAAGAAAAAGGCAAGAGCAGCACAAGATATGAGTAACTTCCACAGATTCAGGAGGAAGAAATAAAGGAAGCAAACTGATCATATTTCATATTACTTCTTTAAAAAAGAAAAAACTGTTCAAAAGCAGAAAAGCATCCAGTACGTCTAACCACTAAAAATGATCATGTTCAGAGACCTGCGCAGTGGCACAGTGTGTTACGCTGCTGCCCGCATTACCGGCATCCCATACAGGTGCTGCTTCGAGTCCTCCACTTCTGATCCAGCTCCCTGCTAATGCACCTGGGAAAGCAGCAGAGGATGGCTTAAGGGTCTCAACCCTTGCATCCACGTAGGAGACCCAGAATAAACTCCTGGCTTCTGATTTCAGTCTGGCCCAGCCCCAGGGACCTCTCTGTCCCTTCCTCTCTCTCTCTCTTTCTCTGTAATGCTGCCTTTCAAATAAATGCATATTTTCTAAAAATGATCACATTCAGCAGCACAGTTCAATGAAGACATGACTAAACAGGCAGAAGGAAAGCTGGTATCTCACAGGATGCAATGCACACGTTCCTGTGATGTGAAAAGATGAGACAGCTCGTTGAAAGGATTCCAGCTGTCAAGGCAAATGCAGGCACTCTGACCTACAAACTTGGCTTTTTATGTATTGCATTTACTTGGACCAAGTTTTAACAGATTTAAATTCATTAAAAAAAATTTTTTTAAAATGCTCCTTAATTTCATCTACTTGAAAGGCAAGAGAGGGAAAGAATAAAAAAAAAAGAAGAGAAAGGAGAGAGGGGAGACAGAGACAGTCCACCTGCTGGTTCATTCACCAAATATGTGCAATAGCCAGGACTGAGCCAGACTGAAGCCTGGAGCCTGGAACTCTATTTGCATTTCCTGAATGGAAAGCAAGAATCCAAACATGGAGTCATGACCTAGTGTACCCCAGGAGTCACCAGCAGGAAGCTGAATCAGAAGCTGAGCACCTGAGCTGGATATTCTACGGCCTGGGCTGCTGCAATCCCATGCAGTGGCCCAACCTGCTACCTCACAACACTTACCCCTAAGTTCATTTAAACATAAAAGTGCTGTCGAAGTCACAGACATTCTAAATATGCAAAGGTGAAATTTTGAGAAGCTGTTTGTTTAGTAGCAAAGGGATAATATTAGCACTGTACATGAAATCCCTGAGAAAATAAACCAGACTTCCAAGCACCAGGAGAACTGCAAGTCTCCTCATGAAATCAGGGTACCGACTCCATCCAAGGCTCCGGATGGCTTCGGGGACAGGCATGTTACTACGGCTAAAGTCGTCAAGCAGGAATTTAGCAAGTGGACCTTCCATATAAAATGTACATACAACATGGGCTCCCAATGAAACTCTTCAATAATTCTTGATAATAGAATGCTGGACTCGACCGCTGTCTATACCTACAATGTGATGATACACTTAAATAGCAGAATGATGGATTTGTGACTGCTGCTGAAAGAATGTGCGATCATTAGAATATAGGACAACACAGTTGGGGAGGGAGCGAGGGAGAGAGGGAGGAAGAGAGAGCATATAAGGGGGGAAATCCCTGAGCCTAAGGAACCATATCATGAAAGGAATAAAGGAATCCATGCAGTGTTTGTTTTATCGATTCAAACAAAATCAGAGGCTCAGGTAACTATAATCAGAGTATCAAGCTATTTTAAGAATGTGGCCACCTTTTCACCATGCAGCAAATCAACAACATCTGTATCAATGGTAATAAACATATCGCACAAGGTGCTGTTTGCCGGAACCCAATCAACACACGGTGAGAATAAACGGCCTCTAAAAAATGTGCAGAGCGTCGAAGACCAACACCTGCCAAGGCCTGGTTAAGGAGTGTCCAGGCTGAGCTACTAATCTCATCCATCAGGCCCATTTGAGTGGGCAACGTGTCTAGGGGACCTGTTTTGTCTTAGTCTTTTCTCTATTCTTACTGTTATTCTTTTTCTATTCCTTATCTATTTCCAGAAACATCTTCCTTAAAATCAACCAGTAGCTTTGTTTTCAGTTGCTTCTTTCCAGATGATTCTTTTGTAACCAACCATGCCCTAAGGAAAGTGATTTTTAACTTATGAGAGACGGCCCTGCCTCCCTAGACCCTGCCTAATGGGATCAGGTTAGTGCTGTGTTCATTTTGTAATGACTAATGAGAATTTGTTGTCACAGCACGCATCAATTCTGCCTGGAGTCTGACCACTTTGGAGCATTTTCCAAGACTCCTGAAAAGCTGACGGGCTTGTGTCTCCTGGACCCAGGTCACTCACATCGTGTCCTGAATCAACTTTATGGTAACCTTTACAGAGAATCTGTTTATTTCCATTGCCAGAAGTATGGCTGTTCCCAGACCCTGATGGCAGGAGCATTTCGAGTTGGGTTAAAATGTACATGGGATGCTTACAAACCAGAGTGTTCAACATCTCTTGCAGGCCGAGAGGAAGCTTCCCATCGCCCTTCAATCTCTCCCCAGACTTAGGATGGCAACACTAAAATCTTTCATCTTCATTCCCCCTCAAACTCAAACCTGAGGAATGCATTTGCTGTGGCTGCTGTTCACCTGCCATGTCACTGGAGACATTGATCTTTTGTTACATGGAGGTGCTCACAACGAGGATGATTAAAACACCTTCACATCACTCATGCTTTTAAATACATCTTTTTTACTAATTTAATTCATTGCCGTCATGTCACACTTCTTTAACACACTGAGTGCTCTTCCCATATATAGTAAAGCCTTGGAGGTCAAGAACTGAGCGATTAATCTTCGTTACAAGATGTCTGACTGGAGTGACAGTATTTTAACCGTCTGACATCAACTCCAGGGCTTTTCACACTGCTCCAAAGGTGGAGTCCACGAGAGACTTCCTGGTACGTACGTCCTCAAGTACGAGGCTTTACGCTGTGGTAGCTGGCACACAGGCAACTGAGTCCTGTGGACCAAAGTGTGTAGACATGGCAGCTGGTTACTCAGCTTCCACAGCTCAAAGATAACCAAAGATTTAAGAGAATTTTCCAAGGCCGCCTGTAAATTATACTGGGTGAAGATCATTAGGAGGCTCGATGACAACCCTGACTGCTCCATTTCCAGAACAACAGGAACCAGCAAGGCTGGAGATCTTAGGAAGCTGTCATTTTCCTACCGGTGCTCTCCTAGCAACAGAAGCAGTGACAGGAAACACTTCAGAAATTGGGGTTCACTAGCTATTTTTAAAAGTGGAAATTTTTACAAAGAGTGAAAATTGCACCAAAAATAATAATAATAAAAAAAATAATCTCAAGGCTATAAAAGCCACGGAGGATCTTTGAGTCTGCCATTTAAGATGTTCAAATGAGGTGTAATCAGAAAGCAAATCTCCATCACATAACTAGCATCACCTTTACAGTGGCTTGGCGCAGCGAGACGTGGTCTTTATCCTGTCCTTTCATTTCCTCATCTCACTGGGGGAAACATTTTTATCGCCAGAATATTTTAAAAAAAACTGTTCCTAAAAATAAAAATAAATAAACCTAAAAACTGTTCCTGTCTTTAACTTTGTGATTTGTATTTATCTAATTGAAAAAAAAAATTTTAGTTGATTGGGGTTAAGAAGAAAGGTTATTTCAAAGTGTGCACAAGAATTATTCAAAATTGTTTCTGACTGCATCGATTGATAACAAAGCTTAAATATGAACGATAAAAACCTCAAATTTCATCCGAAATCACTGAAAATCTTTTCTATTTTAAAAAAAAATAGCACTAAATAGTAGTGTGAAAAGAAACCCATCATTTATGCTGTGAATGTCTGACAAATTAGAAATAATGTCTGTTACACTATGCAGGTCACAGCCTGTCAGGTAAGTGTTTCTTACCGTGTGGCAGCGGCAATGCATACATTAGCTATGCAAATGAGACATCTACACACAGTTTCCAAGTTAGAATACGTTTAAAGAAATATGATCATAAATTATGCGTAGCAACACCAAACCTGATTCTGCAGTGTCTGGGTATCCACAAATTATTTATAAGGAATAAGAAGCAAGATCTTGGAGACAGATCTAATGAACTAATGCAGACTCTCAGTAAGAAATAGTACAGGAAAAAATGTAACAGGTTATTTCCCCGTAACAAACTAAACTCCTAAATCTTAAAATATAAGCAACAAAATTAGTTAGGGAACAGCTTGCCTGTATTATTCAGGCGGGGCGGTTATCTGTGATGCCTATTTTTTCCATTCTTTTGTGCTAAACAATACACGAAGCCAAGATGTTTCACACACGAAGGCATGAACAGATGAACACAGCTGGGACGATGTACAATTGTTGCTAGCTAGGACATCTATCAAAAACTTGTCTTTCATGAGAGGAATTTAATATTCAACAGGTATAAACACCTAGCTGTAATCAAGTATCTAATGTACGTAATTTCAGTTTGCAAAAAAAAAAAAAATCAAGTCTTGATTTTGCCAATAAAGTTGAGTGAATGAATACGGGGCAGGAGGCTCGTTACCGTACGATGGGAATAGTAGCCGCTTGCTTTTCTCACAGGTTGCTTGCTGGTGACAGCAGCCAAGAAAGCAAGGCATGCATAAACAGTCAGAGATTCCCCCAATGCAGAGAATTAGACTTAACTTTGAAGGGGCCTCTGAAGTCATCTCTAGCTAGTTAAATGTGCATGGGAAAGGAACACACCTCTGTGCACACACCCTTGCATAAAGCTTACATAAGACAACCACATGCATTGCCAGTTTGCTGATTTATAAAACCGTCAGGAGTCTTTGAACTCTTCTGTTTTTAAGGCATTCACCCACTGACCTAGGTGTTTAAAAATAGTATATTACGACTTCTTGGCCTTTTGGCTAGGATCAAGTGTAAATACAGTGTGTATCTGAGGAAGGAATGGGTCTACTTCCAAATCCAACTGAATACTTCCATCCACCTTCCCAGCTAGTCATATTTTAACTGAAAAGTTTTCCAACCGTGAGTACTTCAAAAAGTTCATGGGAAATGGAATTGAAAAAGTCACTTTGTTTCGGTGCAAAAAAGTTGCAACTTCATGCATATGAAGGGTATTCGAAAAGCTCATGAGAAACAAATACTATGAAAAAACTACGCATGGATTTTGGGTCTGTTTTAAATACAGTTGTATTTATTTACTTTGAAAGAGTTACAGAAAAGAAAGGGAGAGATCTTCCATCTGCTGGTTCACTCTCCATGATGGCCAGAGCTGGGCCATGCCAAAGCTAAAATCCAAAAGGCTGGAGCCAGGAGCTTCATCTGAGTCTCGCACACAGGTGGCAGAAGCCCTAATACTTAGCTCATCTTCCACAGGCCATTAGCAGGGAACAGTATTGCATTGGTGTTGGAACAGATGGGACATGAACTGGCATCTCATCTTTAATGAGATGTCATCGCTGCAGGCAACAATGCTACACAACAGCATTGTGTGTGTGCTATGCAACGTCAGCCCCTCAAATGTTTTAATTCCACTTTCCATGAGCTATGGTATGTAGCCTCATGTTAGCCTTGGGGTCCATGATCTTGGTGGTATGGAAGTTTTTTTCATATTGTCCTTGAATGGGTTAAAACAACCTTAGTACTGAAGGGTAATGGTATTCCCTGTGAACACCTTCTTATAGTCATTTATTTTCTTAAAAAAAAAAAAAGAAGAAAAACTTGACCTGGTGTTATGGACTGGGATAAGCTGCTGGTTACAACTGCCTTATCTCGTATCAATGAGCCAGTTACAGTTTTGGCTTCTCTACTTCTGCTCCAGCTCAATGTTAGAGAACCTTGGAACGCAACAGAAGATGGCCCAAGCGTCTGGGCCCTTCTTATCACCCACAAGGAAGACCTCGATGGAATTCCCTGGCTCAGGGCTTGTGCTTGGCTTGTACCAGCTGATGAGCTGGGCTGCCAAGGGCAGGATGCATCTATATAAGCCAATGACAATTCTAAAATTTAATTTCTGAAACAGAGAGACGTCACACAAAGCAAACCAAACCCAAGGCAGAAGAGAGAGGCAGAAATCTCTTAGGACAAGTGGGATCAGGGAGGAGCCAGGCCAGAAACTGCCAGGAGATTTCAAGTAGCTCATACAGAAGGAAAACCTACCCAATTTGAGTGTGTTGAGAAAGGACTCACATGTAATTATTAGAGGGTCATGTGCTTTGAAGACTAAGTAATAGACAGGGGCCCAGCGCTGCAGCACATCAAGTCAATCTTCTGCCCTGTGGCACCACACCCCATAAGGACACCAGTTTGTGTTGCAGCTGACACATTTCTCATCCAACTCCCTGTCTGTGGCCTGGGAAAATGGTGGGTATGGCCCAAATCCTTGGGATCCTGCAGACCCAGAAGGGGAGACCCAGAAGAAGCTCTTGACACCTGGGTCCATTCCACCTCAGTTCAGGCCATTGTGGCCTTTTAGGGAGTGAACCAGTGGGTGGAAGGCCTTCTCCATCTATCCATCTTCCTGTAAAATTTGCCTTTCAAATAAAAATAAATAAATCTTTAAAAAAGAGAGAGCGAGAGAAAGCAAAGCCATGAGTAATTCCAGGGGAAGTAAAAACTTGGTCTGAGAAAAAAAAAAAAAAAGAAATTCCAGTACAGCGAGAGTGTGACTCGGAGATGAATGGTATTATATCATCCACACTATGACTCTTCATCCAGGTCCAAACAAAATCATCCACTGCCAACCTCACAGTCTGCCCATGGAAAGTCACCAGAGAACACTTAAAGTAGAAGAAAAATAGAATCCCAAGCAAAACAAAAACAAGACCTACCAACATAAACAAGCTAGTAAGAGCTATGGAAAAAAAAAAAAAAAACCCTATAATAGCCGCAACAGGATCCCCTCTGCAACAAGGAGCTTCAAAAACACATCTTATGGGACACACAGAATGAATGACTTTTTGGGTGAACCGAAACACATGCGCACTTGCTAAGTCCCTCCAAGGCAGATTTTGTCTTTCGTCCGATGGGATCTATTCCTACATGACATATGCTCCAGCAAGACAATTTCCTGGCTAATACTATTTGCAGAAATTCTCTACCTTCTGTAAATTCCCTTTTACTGAACCTGGTGACTCATAGCAAGAGGAACTACTGCAATGAAGCTGCCACTGCCACCTCCTTCTGCAATCACCCTTCCCTCGAGGCGTCCCATCCCCTAACCTCTGTGCACTCATTCTGTCCCTTCCGCCGACACGCCCCAGGTGGTATCCTCCGGTCTCCTGCTTGCCCTGACTCTGCCCTTTCCCCCAAGCGTTATGAAATCAAATCCTTATTACGCTCCTAAGGAGTGTCATTTCCTCTCATCTGTTTGTCACGTGGTTGAAAGCAATAGCTCGTCCATCCATCTTCTCAGTGCAAGGCCCAGAAACAGGGTCTTGGCAGCCTCACTACCTCAAGCGAGGTCTCAACCACTGGGACCAGAGAAAGGAGCAGAGGACACCCCTGTCGGTTTCCCATGTAGGCTGGAGTTATTTCCTTTGGCAGGCAAGTGTTACATTCTTTCCTTGTGACAACTGGCTGCCCCATCAGTCACAGGGCAGTGCCGCGGGCCAGGGACGGGGCATGACGACTTGACCATTTCATTATTATCCCAGTGCTCCTAGGTGCAGTACTGCTGCAGGCAGATCATCCTTGCCGCCAGGAGCAAGCCTCAACTCCTCCGAGTGGATTCCAGGGCACTCACACAGGGCTTACTTCAAAGAAGAAACACTGGCCACTGCAGCCACCATAACAATGCCCACAAACCCCCGCCTTGAAACTAGCAGGCTTGATTTTTTTTTTTCCTCCCCACGACTCAGGAAACATCCATATATCTTGATTTCTTTGCGGTCTGTTTGCTTCCAAACAAGCAAGGAACTGACTTGCCTGGCAGTATATCAAGTGAGAGTATTTCCCTTTTATGGCACTAAACTAACAAAGATAACAAGGCCCCCCACGGCCATCACTACTTGAAGTATTTTTAAAGTCATGCTGAAAAGAAATTTTAAGATTTCAAATAAAAACTTCACTCATTCAGGTGTTCAATTATTCTATATATTTTTTAAATTTAATCCGGTACAATGAGATCTTCAAAAATAAATGGCCATTACCGATCCATACGTTACTACCTGAAGAATATACAAAAATTATCAACTCCAAGTAGCAGCTCTCTCATTATACCTCTCCCTACTTCTTTCCAAAATATATCGTGTTTGTAGGACAACAATAGGCACCAAGCACACCTAGATAAATTGCATTTATCTGAAAGATGGCACAATGTAGTGAAGACTGAGCCACTATTTTCACCTGCTGCACAAAGTCCCTCCGAAGGGCCTGAGTTTAATCACAAGAGGTGCTGTAAAACACATCCGTGACATCCCTCACCCAGCTCCCGCCTCCAGGAGAGATTGGAACATCTTATGAATTAAACATCAGTCCTGATTTATGTTCGGTTATCCCTCATATCAAAAACTACAGTAGCAGAGCTGTGTCACTGCGAATTCATTTGGTGATATTGATGAGACAGCCAGTGCCCAGATTGCAGAGGAACCGCCAGGGCATAGCACAGCCCTATAAATCACTTCTGCCGAGTGGTTCAGCAATAAATAACACGTCATTAATTCACTCTCAGTTATGCTAAGAAGCTCAAACTACACATGTAGCAGATTGTAAATAAATGCCTCTGGTACAATATTTGAAACAGGCTATATTTGGCATTAAAACAATTTTTGCAAGAGCAGATATTCACGGAGCAGAATGAATTCACGGTGGAGTTCCCTTGGCAGTCAGAAACCAATACAATTTTTTTTTTAATGATCCCTTCGCCCTAGAAAAAGCTGTTGGCTTTTGGCTTTGATTTCGGTCAGTTTTGGCCATTGCTATCATATGAGGAGTGACCCAGTAGCCTGGAAGGTCTCTCTCCCCTTCTCTTTGTGAATCTGCATTTCAAATAGGCAAATATTTTTAAAATAGTTGAATCCTTAGAAGTTTTTTTCATCCAAGAGATAACTCTTCTCAGATATTCATTATAATGGAACATTTTAAACTCCCAAATCATGCATCTAACATATAATTTCATGATTCCACCACAGAGCCCTTGAATAAGACAAGATATTTCTGCAAATAAGCTGATGAGAACGGAGATACCCAAATGATTCTGCCTTGTCCATTGTATCTGTAGAGAATCTGCAGAACGGTGGCAGCTCGCTACCGTCACTTGTTTTACGTGGATCAGAAAATGTTTGTTTCAGCAGAAGATGGTCAATGTACTTAAGCCTTTGCCATCCATGTGGAAGACCTGGACGGAACTCCAGGCTTCTGGCTTTGTCCTGGCCCAACCCCAACTATTTTTCTGGGGAGTAAACTAGCTGACAGATCTCTTTCACTCTCTATCTTCTTTGTCTCTCTCTGTAACTGTGCCTTTCAAAAACACAAACAGCTCCTTGACAGGAAGGAAGGAAAGAAGAAGAAGGGAGGGACGAAGAAAAGAAAGAAACCACTTGCTTTTGAATGAGGCTCACCGGTCTCCAGCTCCCCAGGTTACCTAGTCAGTCCTTCACTAGCCTACACTTCCTCCCAGGCTCTCAGACAGTAGGTTCCTAAAACTGCCCAGGACCCAACCACACAACCAGCCCCAGCCTTGCCCTTTTGACTCCCTGCAAGTCCCTAATCGCACATTCCTGCCCACGCCATTCAGCTCAGAGTCCTGCTTTCTCCTCAATAGATTAAAGAGCACACACTATCACTCAAGGTGTGATGTCGAGATAAAGACCTCCAGCAGGGCTCCAGATGGACAAAGCAGATGTTGGCAAGACAAAGGGGCCTTTACTGTAGCTTGGCACTGGATTTCCTGGGCAAGAGGGTATTTGCATATCTATAAAAAGACTAATCTTTGTTTTACTTAGACTTTTCTTTCCTGAATTAATCTGTAATTAAGGAACTCCAAATAAACTCTCATCAGCACATTTCAGATCCTTTATGCAGAAAGTGAATTCAAAGGTAACATTTATTCGTATCTCAAGCTTCTATCAAATTTCTATTTGCTGTCAAGTTATGCTTCTTCAAGCATTATTACAATGTAATACTAGCTTTTCTAATACCAGGGTATAAAAAAATTGAGGTCTCTCTAGATACATCTGCTTGAAAACTCAAAACTATACTAACTGGGGAGGGCATTTAGTAGTGGTTAAGATGACACTTGGGGCGCCCATATCTGCTATCAGAATGCCTGGGCTGATTTTCAGCTCTACTGTCAAATCTGCTTTCCAGACAACAGAGACTCCAGGGGAGTGATGGCTCAAGTATTTGACTCCCTGTCACCTATGTCCCAGATTGAATTCCCAGTTCCTGGGGTCAGCCTGGTCCTGCTCTTGCTATTGTAAACATTGAATGAATGAACCAGCGAATGGGAGATCTTCTTTCTCTCTCTCTCTCTCTTAAAACAAAATAAACCACTAAATGAATAATTTTTGAAAACTTGGTTTATTAAGCATTTGTAGTATTTTTCGTTAAGACTTTTATTTTCTTGCCTTTTTTTTTTCTACCTTTCCATGGAGTAATATTCGGCTTGGCATGGTCACAGCAAGAATATAAGTAGGGACCGAACTAACCTGGACTAAACCTGAGCTACAGCCATGCACATTATTTGCTCAGTAGGGAGAAAGCCATTTAAGCACTTGGAGCCTCTGATTCCTCATTGGTGAAATGGGACGGTCTTCTCTCTTTGGATGTTGTGAGGACCGAGAATGAAATAAGCACCTAGCATGGCAGCTGGCATGCAGAGAGAAGACAACCAGTTGTGCTCTTAAAGCACAAGAACCATGCATCGCCCAGGAGGAGATTTGTTTTGATTTGTAAGTTGATTCTGATTCGCTCCTTTCTGCACATTTAATAAACACCACTGTTGCAAAGAAGACTGTTATCTGCAACTGAATCTGCTCCAGAAAACCTAGGCTACACGGTTATTATTTGTAGATAAATAAATCCAAATGGAACATGCTCATCTTGGACTGAACATCAGGGTCCTCACATGGACGTGTTGTGCTTTGCTGTCCTTGCTGCACTGTTAGCGTGAACAAGTGGGGTTCATCTGCAATGCCCTCCGATGAGCCAGGAGACCAAGGGGGCCAAGAGCCTGCACGGTGTGAAAAACCAGGAAGCAGAAGCTGTGCGTTCCACTGCAGGATGTTACCAACCACTTCCACGACCTCTCCAGACCTCAGGTCTCCATCTCTAAAAGGAGTGTTGAGGACTTTCTAGCTGAAAGTGAAACCTGAAATGACGCCAAGTCCACAGAGGACTTGGCAACGTTTCTAAGAAGGTGGTGCTATCCAAGTTCATTTATACCTGAACAGCTGCAAGTCAATGAGGAATCAAAGAAGGCGAATAAAGAAGTAAAATCAATCTTTAAGGAAAAAAAGACATAGGTAAGTATGAATCTTTGTTGAATGATTTGTCTGCACTTTTACAAATTCATTCAGTGTATGAATGAGTATTTTCAGTGCAGACAAATACAGTTACAAGGTATTTTGGAGCATTTTCTTGAGTCAATGTTGAGTCAGGTGTTTTTTCAATCTATCCGTTTGTTTGTATCATTTTCAAGCATTCATTTGAGAGAATCACAAGTTTGAGCAAACATTGATTGGTTTTTGACTTGTAAAGTCTTACCAATAACTACACATACAGGTTTTACTCTTTCCAGGTAAACAAAACGAATCATTATTCATGTGCTGGGTTTTCCAAGACAGGCAGCTAGGTGGATGTTTGTTAAATGTAATTCTCCTTGGAATTAAAGTCATAAATCTGACCTGATGCATCAAGTAAAAAGATTATTTACAGAAACTGCAAAGCTCTTAGAACTACGTGTCGATCAGCATTACGGGTGGTAGAATGTCATTCCTGTGAACCAACAGAGGTGGGCTAAAGCGCTGTAATAACAGGTTGGGTTATCCTCTCTCATGTCCCACGTTTATCCTGGAGACTTTAAAATTGCACGCTGAGGATGGGACGCTGAAAATCTCCATGAGAAAGAAAAATTTCTCATAGATACTCTTTGTCTAGTATTGTTTTCTCAAAACATTTCTTATTAGAAGGCTCCAGGGGTGCATTAGATTAAGCTGCCACCTACAATGCTGGCATCCCAAAGGGGCGCCCATTCCTGCCTTAGCAGCTTCGCTCTCAATCACTTCGGTACTGAAGTGCCTGGGAAAGCATCAGAAGCTGACGGCCCAAGTGTTTGGGCTCCTGCCACCCAGGTGGGAGACTTGGATGAAGCTCCTGGCTCCTGGCTTTGGCTGGGCCCAGCCGCCTGCAGCCATCTGGGGAGTGAACCAGAGGATGGAAGATTTTTCTCTCTTTTATTCTCTCTCTCTCCTCCTTCCCTCTTCACTCCCTCTCTCTCTCTGAAAACTCTGACTTTAAAATAAATGAATAAATCTTACAAAAGAAAGTTTCCGGTTTCGACTGACCCACCTCTGGCTGTTATTGGCATCTGGGGGATGGACCAGTGGACAGGAGCTCTCTACACGTGTCTGTTTCTCACTCTCTATTTCTCAAATAAAAAGTTGCATTTTTTTTAAACTCAATCTTGTATAATAATATCCTGTAAGTTCGGCTTCTATGTCAAGTCTTCTATCATGGGGTAAAAATCCGCTTCTGTGAACACCAGAGTTTTGTCTTCATTTTCTCAATGCGGAATTAACACAAAGGGACCACAGCTTTCAAGACAAGTTTTGTTTAACTTAAGGAAAGGTAAATCAATTTTCTGTTTGCAGGAAGTTACAAAACCATCTACAGGAAGTTATCGTCCACACAGACCACAGCGTGATTTATGTTGGCTATCCGGAGCTGTCGTTTTCTGCTTTGCAAGGCTTTCCTTCAGGGTGAACTCAATAGAAACGCTCCCCAAAAGCAGTGTTTTCTAACAGCACAACAGCACTTGCCATGAGAGAAACATTCTCTGCGCTTCTCCTGAGAGCCCTTGTGCGTCTTTCCAGAACCTGGAGCCTCACGTGAGTTACAACGGCACGTTCAGAACAGTCCCAAAGGGCTCCTTGGCTCTCCTAGGGAAGACAGCACCGTTTTGTCATCAAGCTCCAAGTGCATCTCCATGTCTATGGGTCTCCAAGTGCACGTGGATACTCATTCTCAATCGTCTTCTCACTCACACTTATAATACTACAATTTATTTCTATCCAGTTAGCATTTTACTCTCTGGAAAAGTCTACTATCGCTTATGAACCTAAATATTTCTCCAATATTCCTCGCCCCTCGGTGATTTTAAAAATCACCGACTGCGTAAACCCCTGGGTACCCATAACAACAGGCCAACAACCTGAATAGGTGGCCAGGTCCTCTGTACTTGGAGAGATGCCTCAAGTTTTAATTGGGCAAGATCAGAGTTGAAGGTGAAAAAGACTTCAGTTTAAAGGTTCTTCTAAAGATGATAGTCCCCTTGGTGTATTAAATCATAAATCTAAGCATAAATCTATGGGATTTGTTTCAGAAAAAGCACACAGATAAACCAAGAATTCTGCTTCCTGGGGCTGATACTGCGGTACAGCAAGTTCAGCTTCTGCTTGCGATGTCAGCATTCCACACCAGAGCAACAGTTTGCGTGCCAGCAGCTCTGGCCACGGAGCTAACGCTCACAGGAAAGCAGAGGGAGGTGGTCCAAGCGCCTGGGAGCTGTCCGCTGACATGGGAGTGCTGGATGGAGTTTTGGGCTCCTGGTTTCAACTGGGACTAGCTCGGACCGCTCCAATCATTTGGGGAGTGAACTAGTGGATGGAAGATCTCTTTATCACTCTGTCTCTCCCAGTCTCTCTCTTGCTCTCTCTCTTTCATTCTCGCTCTCTCTCTGTCTCTGTGTCACTCTATTTTTCAAATAAATAAATCTTCAAAGAAGAGATGCAATTGAACACACAGGTCTAGAGAAATACACGTACTGGGCTAACTTCTAGGATAGTAGAAACGTATGGTTGTGTTCTTATGTCAGTATGAATGTGTATACCTGTACATACAAAGATGATTTCTTACCTATACTTTAAAATATGCAAGCATTGCTTTGATAATAAAAAAATCACTTTAAAATTGATGCAAATACAAGTGCTATTTATCTTCAAGTTTGAATGCAAAATACAATGCCTGTCTTGCAGTTCCTACTTCTATTGATTTAGTGCTACTCTTAAATTCTAAATCTAAATGAAGGCATATTACATTCTGACCCAAACGTGGAATACAAAGAGACAAAGATGAATTATCTTGATATCTTTACACTGATATATTTACAAAGCAACAAAGCTAACCTCAGAAAGACTCAATGTCTAAAACAAACAGTAGGAAAAATAAGTCTACATTCCAGATAATAACCTTGGATTAAAAACTTACTTTAAAAAAAGAAAAGCTCAATCACAAATTGCCAAAGTGCAATATGGAACTGAAATTATGGAATAAATAACTCTTGAGTGAACTCTGATTCTCTTTGATCCCTGAAGAGGTTAGCTCATCATGTTACGAATAAGCCAGTTGCAAGACTGCTTCCTGGAAGACCTGACTGAGCAACCAATCTGAAATACATTGTGCAAATAAGGAAATCCATGTTTTCAAATGAAAAATATGAAATCAAGAAATTGAGAATTAGTTTGCCTTTTGGGGATGACGTAAGGCTGTTACTTTCAGTTCTTCAGCAGTTTCTTTTCTCCTTTGAATGCCTACATATTGTCTAGCTCTCAATATCCAGGATGATTCAGGTATAAATCCCTTCTCTGTTCATAAAATTCTGGTGACAGGAGAATACAGATTCAACTGTTCATCTACAAGTTAAACAATACAAATACCTCCGTTCAATTATGCATGCTGAATGTATTTTTGAAGCATTTCCCCAGTGTAGGATTTTATAATTAAGACAGCCTGATCAATATCAGCTATTTCTTTTTACTGTATTAGAGATTACCATTTTAAGTTTCTGAAGACATAAAAAATGTATTCATAAATAAATTCATAAATTAGCATAAGTGGACTTATGATAAATTTATTTCGTAATAAATTTATAAATATCTTTATATAAATATACAATATTAATGCATTTCATCTTAACACCAGAAAATAATGAATGCCACAGTTGGCAAGATATTTAAAAGATCTGATGTTTTCTTCTAATATGATTGTAGGATCGTTTTTCATTTTGCTTCTCTCTACCCCCACAAAAATCACTCCACACTAAGCCCATTAAATTCTTCTGAAGTTCAAAATTTCATGTTTACTCTTTAATATCCTTCACCTTTTTAAAAACTGCTGAGAAGATGAAATCACAAAATGTGTGAGTATGTGTTGTTTTTTAAAAGGAAAATCTGATTCTAAAACCAGTATGAACAAGGCAATCATTTGCTTGGTGTCAATCCATGCTGTGAAATCCATGCTATCTTATAAAGGGTTTCCCTGGAAATACACAAGACGTCTATATTGATTCTAAATGAAATTAGCTGTCAGAACCACTATTATACTGAATGGCAAATGAATCTTTAATAACAAGGCACTTGATGTGTTATCCAGAACTAGAGCTGACAAGGAAATCACTTAGCTTTACTTTCTAATATTACGGCAAGCAACTGATGAAACATTACAGTTTTCAATTTGGAAGGAAAACTTTACAGAAAAGTGTATTTTACCTAATCTTTCTATTGCAAAGTAAAGTGTGTAGTTCCTTGTTTAAAAAAAAAATCATATCAAGAGCTTGAACCTAATGTTTTTAATAAAACCTGTTTATGGTATAGGTTTGTTGAAGACTTTGCTCTTTTATAAGCTCCTCTTGTTTTCCCATCACAAGTTCATTACCACAGATGCTAGAATAATTAAAAACCTATCACCATAGACTTTCTCATCACTGCTGAGCATGGGAAGACGCAGGCAGTTGCCGAGTGTCCCAGTGTCACTTCATCCACCTGTCGGGGCCTATGTGTAGGCTTTAACGCACACCCTTGCACCTTTCCTTCGACAGGAAGCCGGTCCCTGGGGATCACTTGCAGAAAAATAGGACATTGAGTCCATAATTAAAGTAATCTCTTCCCAGGCAGATGCTGCACTTGGCTCTGTTATCACATATTACAAAAGGCATCTTGAGGGTTATAAAATGTGCAGCAAATAGCTTTGGAGATGAGAAACAGCAATTTTTCATCTCATTTTGATCCATAGACGTGTAAGTACTGTACTGCTACTTTTTGGTGGCTAGCCAAATAACTATTATGGTACACAGATGAGCCCGGCAGTCACCAAAATTAGAGAATACTTTAGCTTTTATCCTCAGAGTGAGAAAAGCTCTTTTGTAACCATTTTTGCACTTAGCAAATAAGGATGCCATCTCAAATCTGGGCATTAATGCCTGCAGGCGGATTTAGAAGAACGGCTTACGGGGGCTTAGCTTTACAGCCATACTTTCAATATATTTGCTTAAGTTAAAACCAGGGTTTGATTGAGGGACCCACTATCTTAGTTCTTGGGCAATCACAGTGTGCATTTTTAATTAGAAGCCTTTTCACTGTTTATCTGGCCTATAAAATTTAGGACATGGTTCTTTGAAATATATGTCAGCCCCAAGAACTCAGATGCTCATGTTCTTCATAATCCCTTCTATAAATACTACGGAGGAAACACACGGAGAGGATTTGAGTGACACACTGGCGCTTCCAGCTTAGGACTTGTCGATGTGAGCGACCGAAATCTGATCTCAACATTACAAAATGCTAAATCAGAGATGGGAATAAATCAGTTTAATATTTATTTTTCAGCACTCAACAAGACAACGTATCAAAATGCATGAATTGAATTCAAAGTGCTTTTTGTATTTTAAATGATTTGCGCATTTATTTGAGAACAGGAACACACACTCACGCACACACACACAGCTCTTCTCTTTGCTGGTTCACTTCCCAAGCATTTGTAACAGCTTGGGTTGGGCTAGACCCAAGCCAGGAATGGGCAATTCAATCTGGGATTTTCATACAGGCAACAGGTGCTCAATAATTTGGGTCCCTGCTTGCACCTCCCAGCATTCCCAGTAGCAGAAAGCTGGAACTAGAAACAGAGCTTATACTCAAACCCATGCATCCTGATATGGGATGCAGGAATTTTACCTATTTGACCAATCATCTTTCTCTAGCTTAATTTTTAAGATTGCATTCAAATTACAGAAAACAGATGTTGTGAATTTTTCATTTCCTCAAATCACTTTTTAAAACATTTCTATCAAAGTTTCCATGGACTTGGGTCTTTTCAATTTAGAAATCTTAATAATATTGACCTTAAATCGGTATGTTGGCCTAAATAGCATGCAAACATAGAAAAATGCATTTTTATTAATAAACAAAAGAAATATTAGTTTTTCCAGCAAGTTTAAGCCTTCAGAAGAAATACTTTAGAGTTTATATAATGTCCCTTGAATTACTAGAGAAAAACTAACTACAAATCAAAATCTTAAACTGACGGAATTTTGTTCTTTGACCAAATTGATATTTCTCAAACACTTAAAATATTGTAATATGAAGCCATCTGTTACCAGTGTAACTTGGCAATATAAATAGGAGCATATAAATTCTAATTCTCTAGCATAATCTTTTGGCATATTCAGGCATTCATGCATTTTTAAATTAATGTATGCACATATTCATTCATCCATTTAACCAATAATTTATTTTTAACCAATATCATTTGTGACTGGCAAGTCATAATTGTACATACATTTATGGTGCAAGCAGTGGTGTTCTAAGTACATACAGAATATAACATGACTAAAATAATCTCACTGATCTACCGGCTTATGTATGATTTTGTAGAGTAAGAGATTCGAAATTCACTGTCTAGTTATTTTGAAATATATCATGCATCATTTTTGAGCATATCATTGACTCATAAATCATAAAACCTGATCCTTCTGTTCATGAGAAACGTTGTTGCATCGGATCGATGATCCCCTATCCTGCCATCACCATGAACAAACGTGGGAACGCAGACACTCCTCTGACACGGTACTTTTTCTTTCGATGTATCCCCAGCAGCAGCAGTACTGGGTCTCTAGGTAGTTGTATTTTTCACCTTTTTCCAAACCTCCGTGCTATTTTCTCCGTGGCCTGTACTAATTCACATTCTCACCCATGACACATGTGCTTCCCTTTCTAGGAATCTACTTAGCATTTGTTCTTCCATAGTCTTCACTCATTTCCAAAGCACTGTTTCAATAGAAATCTTACAATACCACTTGCTAGGGACAGCATGATAGCTCAAATGGCTAATTCTATATCTGCAAATGATGCCATTCCATATGGGCATCGGTTCATGTCCCGGCTGCTCCACTTCCCATCCAGCTCCCTGCTTGTGGCCTGGGAAAGCAGTGGAAGATGACCCAACACCTTGCCACCCTGCACCTATGTGGGAGACCCAGAAGAAGCTCCTCCTGTTTTCACATTGGCTCAGCTCTAACCATTGTGGCCATTTGGAGAGTGAATTAGTGAATGGAAGATCTTTCTGTCTCTCCTTCTCTGAAAATCTGTTTTTTCAACAAAATAAATAAATCTTCTTTAAAAAGAAATCTTGTAATTACACTTGAGGTTGAAATATCAGAAATACATTTACAACATTTTGCCCTCAAATATACCTATAATGTGTCTAAGTAACTGGCATATTTATACGTCCCTAAAAAAATCTTCAGCTGTAAGAAGCTGTTTGACTTTGTAGGCAGTTTAGAAAACAAAACTCACACCCAGGGTTTCTAAAGCTGGCTTTAACAACACTCACCACAGAAATAACCTAAAGTTTCTGCCCTTACAGCATGGAGGAGGAAATCTAGGGAACTTCCAATGATGGTAACAGGCAGTTTTTGGATTTACTGACTTGGCCTTTCAGCTTTCCCCAGTGTTCTCTGTGGTCTCAAGGAAGGCGTGCCAAGCACAGTAGCAATTCCAGTGGAACCACAAGGACTTGTGCTAAGACGCGCTTCGTGAATTCCAAACCCACGCCCACTGGAGGGAACTCTGACAGTTCCCACAGCCCTGCACAAAAGGGCAAGAAGAAGGAAGAGCTGACTTTACCACAGGCTGCTGGTTATTATTCATCATTGCTTTTAGATTTAATATTATGGAAAACTGGTATTTTTGCGAAAAGGAAAAAAAAAAGTTTGCTTCTTAAGAAATGAGTTCATTAACAAATATTTACCACGAGACAGAATCTTCTAGAAGAGTATTCACCTTTGAGCCGTGGTTGAATCTATCTTGCCACTAGAACAAAATTTCCCAGAGTGTCTGTTGTGGCACAACAGGCTAAGTTAGTGCTTAGGACAGCAACATCGCATACGGAAGGGCGGGCTTGAATCCCGGCTTCTCTGGTTCTGATCCAGTTCCCTGGCAATGGACTTGGGGAAGGGAGCAAGAGGTGACCCAGGTGCATGGGCCTCAGCCACCCACATGCAAGGTCAGGAGGGAGTTCCTGGCTCTTGTCTTTGCTCAGGTCCAGCCTAGGCTGCTCAGGGCACGTTGGGAATAAAGCAGTGAATGGAACATCTTGGCTTCTCTCTGTTTATGTCTTTCATTCCCTATGACCCTGCTTTTCAAACTCTTTTTTTCTTAAAAAAAAAAAAAATCCCAGAACTAAAGAAAAAAAGAAGCAAATCTATTTCTCTGAGGGTCTTATGATTTTCAAGGAGAGGGCAGTATCCTTGTGAAGACTCTGTTGATGGCACTAAGAAAGCCAGTGTGGGTCGCACTGCGTCTTCCTGGAACAAGGAGGAGCCACACAGAGAGGAGACAGTCACAGGGACAGTTCTGTGTAATTAATACAGCAAAGATAACTTTTTCGTGGAGATTAATGGACATATTTTATCTGAACCACGTTCACTCAATTTAAAAATTAAATCACCAGGAAGCTCCTTGACCTCATTTGTCAAAGTGCTGACAGTTCAAAGCAGGCATGAGTCCCTAAACTTAGACTGTTGTCTTTTTTTTTTCTTTTCCCCCTTGCCTAATTGGCTATTTAACTTTGAAGAAAAACAGGCCTACAGGGTGGTGGAGCGGGGATGTGTGAGAACAGTTAGTCTCCCAGTCATTTACCTTTAAGGACTTAAATATTGTTTTCAAATCCTGTTATTTAGAAAGACATCTCTGAGCAGAAGTGAGATCATTGTCTCCATCGAGCCAGGAAATGTCTGTTTCAAAAAAAGAAAACGGGGATCTCATAAAAATCACACAGACTTGGTGATGGAAAAGGCAGATGAAATTCTCCCTTCAGCACACACAGCCTCTCTGGTTTTACCTCGCAGTGAGGAAACCATCATTTCAAACTGAAATTTCTTTTTCGGCAGTAAGTGGTGGATCATCTAGGAGGTGAAGCTGCCTTTGTCAGGGTCAGCAATTGGTCCTCTTTATTCTCAGGTAGGAGGGCTCTCCCACAAGATGCACGCATCGGGAGTGCCCGGTCTTATTTTAAATGTGCAAGGAACCTACCAAGCGTTCTTCTGATGGGTGGAAATGAATGGGCAACCGTGCAACCCTTCCTGAAGAAACCTCCAGACAGACAGAAATGGCGCTTACGAAACACTGCAGGTCTCTGAGACACCCTCAAGGCCACGCTTCAAGTCCCTGCCTCTGCAATATCTCAAGTCCATCAGGCGCTCAGTGTCTTCAATTTTTAAAATGATTTTTGTTTTTGCTCTTCATGTTTCATGTTTTAAGAGACATGATTCCACCAGGAAATACCTTCTTTGACATATGAAATGTTCCAATGGGGACCTGCCTGTGTTTCTCCACTCCATGTCAACGATGAGATAGATGGTAAACAGAATATTGCTGTGTTCTTTCTGTTTCAGTTTTGAGGAAGTTGGGTTGAGGCTAACTTTTTATTCACTTTCCAGAAGGCAGGGAATCTGAGATCTCCCATCGTTGGATTGATTCTTCCAACACCCCCGACATCCACTAGCAGGCTATGGCTTCTGGAGGGAGCTGGCAGTTCAGTCCAGATCTCTCACACGGCTGACAGGGACCCAACACAGGCTCCATTACCACCGACTCTTCCTGAGCGTGCATTAACCAGAAGCTGGAACCTGAAAGGGAGCTTGGGATGAGCCAGTGGTAATGGATCTAGCATTGCCCAGTAGAGCCCAGGCACTCGGCTGTATAAGCTATGGGATGACATGGGCAGCTCCAGGTGCATCTGAACTAAATGCTTTCTCCAAATCTTGAGGCTCATCAGAGAAGAGATAGTAATGCACATTTGCCTTCATCTGCAATGTTGTTTTTTTTTTACTTTTATTTAATACTTAGCATCGTGTTACAAAGCAAAACGTGACAATACACATGACTTTTGCCGTTTTTTTTCTTGGAGAATTTTTAAAGAGCTAGCATTTTAAACAGGTCTTGAAGATGGATAGGATAAACAAAAAAAACAAAAACAAACAAACAAAAAACATGCTCTAAGCCGAGTGGGAAGTCTGAAGAAAGGGGAGAACGTCACAGACCTTTTAGGGCGATGTGGGAAGTCCTGCCTGTTTTCTCTCGCGAAGTGCGTGCTACAGAAGGCAACACCTAACCTTACAGTCAGCGGTACCAGAGGAAACCTTCAAATTCACACGCAGAGCCTGGCTTCCGGAAGCAATCTTGAGTGATTGAGATGGTGCCTTGAGAAGATTAGCTGACCAAGCATGTACATACCCAGGCCGCACACATGGGCGGCAGGGACCCACGGGCCTCCCCAGGTCTGCATCAGCAGGAAGCTGAAACCAAGAGCCCCAGCTGGGAACCGAACCCAGGCACGCTGCTACAGGATGGAGCTGTCCTACCCAATGCCTTCACCCCTGTGCAAATTCATTTTAATGTTGCATATTTTGCCACGTGATGTCCAATTTGAACAGCAGAAGTTTGTAAATGAAGATGCGAAAATAAGCCGCCAGTATTACTTAAAACAAAATAACAACAACAACAAAAAAAAAAACCCAAACAGATTTGGGGCCTGCATTGTGGAGTTGCAGGTAAAGCCAGAATCTGTAATGCTGGGATCTCTTACGGGCGCCAGCTTCTACTGCTCCACTCTCAACCCAGTTCCCTGTTAACGGTCCAGAAAAACACCAGAGAATGTTGCAAATATTTGGGTCCTCACATCCAGGTTGGAGACCAGGGGGAAGCTCCTGGCTCCCAGCTCCTGGCTTCAGCTTGGCTCAGCCCAGGCTGGCTGTTCGCGGAGTGAACCAACAGATGAAGATCTATCCGTTTTCTCTCATCCCTCTCAAACACACATTTTATAAAATTTTATAACTCCTTCAGTATAAATAAACAAATCTTTAAAACAAAAGTTTTGATTTCCTTGACACTGAAACCAGCCAAATTTATGAAAATACTTCTAGACAGCTAGGCAGAAGTCACCCCGAGCGACAGTTTGCCTTGCAAATGCCCACTCTAGCTACTCACATGAAATTCACACAGCCCGTGCCGGCAGGTGGGGCAATCCAAACGAAGCTGAGGTTGGTTGTGGGCAAGTGGCTCACGTGAGAAGCCACCACACTGCACATGAACTGGTTGCCAAACGGATGGTCAGCCATGATCCCTGCGAGACAGAAAAGAAAAAACGTTGTAAAAGACAACGAAACCAAGCCCTCCCGCGCATGACACAGCAACGCCTCCTGGACATGTTCCTTAGATGTTATGATTCATGATGCGCTACTATAGAAAACAGTGGAGAGATTTCTTTAAAAATATATATAAAAATAAGTAGAAATTGACTTGTCGTACAACCCAGCAATCCCGCGGCTGGGTTTATATCCCAAAGACATGAAATCATGCTATCAGAGATACACGTTCACCATGTTTATCACAGCACTTTCACAGTAGTCAAGAACAGGGATCAACCAAGGTGCTCATGGTCAGATGACTGGATACAGAAAACATGGCAATCATGCACAAACATGTTCTCCCTCATATGTGGGACCTAAAACAAACAAAATCTCACTCCGAACATACAATGTTGACTACTAAGAACTATGACGGCAGGGCCCGGCGCGGCAGCCTAGCAGCCAAAGTCCTCGCACCTTGCTGGTGCTGGGAACCCGAATGGGAACTTGTTTGTGTCCTAGTGGCCCCGCTTCCCATCCAGCTCCCTGCTTGTGACCTGGGAAAGCAGTCGAGGATGGCCCAAAGCCTTGGGACTCTGCTCCCACGTGGGAGACCTGGAGGAGGCTCCCAGCCATGCAGTACTCGTTGTACGACTGAGAAGAGGATTTGTTTTGTAAATTTAAAACTACCCTGAACTTAAAAAGCAAAAAAAAAAAATTTTAAATATAAAAACTAATAATTCTTTATGTGGTTTATCTTCCCGATAAGTTATGCTGTTTTTCACTTCTTAGTGCTAGAGTGAAATGAATTATTTTTTAAATTAGTGGTAAGGAGTAACCCGCAAAAATCATGCTGTGGTGTGTATTTCTTTGCTTTGATTCAATTAATTAGTTTTTGTCCAATCATGAAGGACAACCAGAAGCAATCTGCAGCTGAAGGAGGTTTGGGTCACTGAAAGAGAAGGGACAAAACCCATGGGCCCTGAGAGGGAGCCTGGAACGGAGATGCACTGGGTTAAAGACGCGTGACCAGGTTTTCCTGGGCATTTCACAGTTTTAATATTGAAAGACCTGCATTTTAGGACAACTCTCAGCCCCGAGAGAGAGAGAGAGAGAGAGAGAGAGAGAGAGAGAGAGAGAGTTCAGGGTACTATAGTTTTGCATCTGGGTTTGGGGCTATCATGAAGTGGAGACCATTCTGTCACAGAGGTATTCCAATTTTTATCTACAATGCATAAAGAATGGAGTGAGGCTAAATCTGTGGTTGATTTAGGAAAAGCGCTTGTAATCATGTTAGCACAGAAAGGGATGTTGGTCATTGTGTGTGTGTGTGTGTGTGTGTGTGTGTGTGTGTGTGTGTGTGTGTGTGGTTTGCACCATGTCCTTGCTTTTGCGCGTGCTCAGGCATAATTACAGAGTGGTGGTGTTTTGGTTTCAGGTCGTCGTAGTCTGAGGGCGGCCTTGTCTAGTGCAGATGTTCTGTGAAACGGAACACCATGGCCTAAGAACGAGCATGTCGGCTGAAACATCAGGGGATTTCTTTCTTCCTACTTTTTTAAAATAAAGAAATCGCCTTAGGTTAACCTCAGATATAAAATATAAATAAACAGTATTAACAACACACTTAAAATGACAAGAAAACCCCCCCCACAGTCATGCACTACAGGCCCCTAACCAAAGAAGCTAGATAGCAAATAAAAATATAAAGATATGGTCAGAGTCAAATGAGTGTACTTCAAAAGAGTAGAAGAGATAGAACTAAAAGATAAATTTATTTTTCTGCATTTCTGAAATTCACACAGTTTATCATAACATACATTTTCATGAATTGTTTGAAGTACACTGGTGTGTCCCTACGGGATTGCAAAGAAAAACAACATTGACATATCACCGTGTATCTATTAGAATCTAAATCTAAATCTTAGACCCAAATCTAAGCCACTGACGACACCAAAGGCCAAAGGAGCTGTGCGCCTTCCAGAGTCCCCTTCACTGCTGCTGGGAATGAAAAACCAGCCGGCCACTACAAAAGGCAGTTTGGCAGTTCCTTATAAAACACTCCTATAACACAAGTGAACAACTGTACTCCTGGGAGTACCCCGAAATGAACTCAAGACTTGTCTCCACACAAAAACCTACCAATGGCTTTTCTTAACGTCTTTATCGGTACTCACCAACATTTGAAAGCAACCAACACGTCTTTTATTAGGTGAATGGTGAAAGTCTGGGGCATCTAGACAATGAAATTATTAGTGAAAAGAAATGAGCTGTGAGCTGTGAAAGGAACTTAAATATTCACTTTGCCAACTGAGAGAAGCCAATTTAACTCTACGACATTCTGGAAAGTGAAAAGCAATGGAGGTAGTAAAAACAAGAGTGTTTGCTAGGGAAAGGATGAGCAGCCAAAATACAGAGACTCTGCAAGACAGTGAAGCTGTTACTGCAATTCTACAATGGGCGATACCTCTCACTTCACAAATTTTAAGCATTCTCAGGGTGACAGAGACGGGTCCATGTAGGTTCTTACTAAGTAATAAACTCACCAGCATTGGGGCAGGATGTCAATAGCAGGTTTGTTCTGTGTGGGGCCAGAGATCTTTACAGATGGGAATTCTGTAACTTTCACTCAGTCTCACTATAAACCCAAACCTCCTCTAACAGTAAGATATTTTTTTTCCCCACAATTGAATAAAAAAGAGTGTCTGAAGTAGGAAATTCCATTTTCAAATTCTCTCCTGTACTGGCTTTGTGATTTTGGGCAAATGACTTTCTCTCATGAGAACCAGTTTTATGGTCTTCTAAATGTAAATGTTATGCCCTCTAGATCTTAAAGCTGTGAGAATTAAAGCATTCAATACATCCAGGTATAATCACATCTAGTCCAAAATCTACAAGTGGACTTTCATTGTGTCTAGTTTTTCTGCCTGACGGTTCAATCATTCTAAAATATAGTCCTGACTATGCTATTTCCCTAGGAAATAAACCCCCCCCAGTATGACCCCCACGTTGTCTATAGCTACACTGTCCAATAAGGGTAGTTGCTAACCACATTGCTGATTAAACTAAATTAAAGGCAAATGAAAGATTCTGTTCTTCAATTGCCCTAGTCTCATTTCAAGCGTTCATCAGCCACATAAGGTCCAGTGGCCGCCATATTGCACATGGAAGATTCCCATCACCACAGAAAATGCTTTAGATTGGAATGGTCTGCATAGGATAAAGTCCAGACCTGCTGGATGTGCCTTTCGTGTCTTCTCCAATTCATCCGCAGCATTTTTCATCTCCATCTTTATCCATCTCCTTGCTCTTTATGAACCCAAACTGCGACACAAACCCTCCCTACTTGTGCATGAGCTGCACCCTCATTTTAAAATGCTCTCTAAACTCAACTCTCAACCACCTGACAGATCCCATGCCAAGATTTACCTGATCTTGTACCTACCTCTAGGTAAACTCGGCCCACTCCTCCCATGGATGGCTGCTCAACCTTTTACTTCATGCCAGCACTGCACTTAGCCCAAGGCATTTACAAGACCCTGTGTTCTTTCTTTCTTTCTCTGTCTCTTTAAAAGCACAAATCAGGCATACTGACCTACATTCCTCCGGCACCTCACACACTATGCATAGCCAAGCATATTTCTTATTTTCTTCCTACTTTTACTTCTTGATGTCATCAAGCTTGAAGATGGCTTCTCAATCACAAAGATTTTTTTAATTCTATCTTTTCCTTCTACTACTTCATTTTTCACATTTACATTGTTAATGATGTTAACTTTTAAATTAAAAATGTCATTGGAAAGGTACAGGTGGGGGAGGAGCTCGGTCTTCCATGCACCGATTCATGCCCCTAAATACTGTACTGTTCAGGGGTAGGTCAACTTTCCAAATGCCCTCAACATTCACTGCAGTGTTCAGGGGTGGGTCAATTCTCCAAATACCCTCAACATTCACTGTACTGTTCAGGGGTAGGTCAACTTTCCAAATGCCCTCAACATTCACTGTAATGTTCAGGGGTGGGTCAATTCTCCAAATGCCCTCAACATCCAGAACTGGTCGGGCTGAAGCCAGAAGCTAGAAGCCCCAGTCTGGGTGCCTTTCATGGGTGGCAGAGACCCAAGGACTTGAGCCAACACCTACCGCCTTCTGGGGAGCCCATGAGCAGAAAGCTGAGATCAGAAGCATCACTGGGACATGAACCGAGGAACTCGAATGTGGGGGCCTATAGTTTACTGTGTGAAAACCTGCTCACACCCCCTACATTTTATAATGCATCAGAAAATCGGCATTTTGCTTTATTGTTTATCCCAGGCTCCAGGCAATCTGTCCTGGAAATGTTATTTTATGATGCCTCCTTAGCGCTTTTTCTATCTCCTCTCTTACACCCCTGCTTCAACCACTGGCTTTTCCGAAGGATGCAAATGAACTAGTCAGTCCCCTGTTCAATTTCCTTACATGTCTCCTCATCAGAGCCCAGAGAAATACAAAGTTTTTTTAAGCATCACTTAGAGCATTCAGCAAAATCTGGCCCCTAACTGCTCTCCCTGTTCTCTCCCCACTCCTATGTTCCAGCCACGAGTCCTGGTCATAAGCCACACTCAATCCCATGTCTAAGTGGATTCCCTACTTTATTTACATCCACCCTACCAACGTTTGTTCTCTTTTTCCCCATCCTTCTTCGCCACTATGATACATCAGACATATGCCAACCCTCAAAGACTCCTCCCCACGCACTGCCCTTGCCCATGTTTTCCTCGTGCCCTTCCCACATGCCACTACAGCTGTTCTATCTCTTGCTTGATCCTTCCTCTAAGGAGTCTAGGAAGGACTGTGTCTTTAATCTTTACATCCCTTTACCTACCATGATATGACACAATACAGATATCCAAGAATTTTTTTTTTTAATTGGAAAATCGGGTATGCAGAAAAGAGGAGAGAGAGAGAGAGAGAGGAAGATCTTCCATCCGGGCGATGATTCACTCCCCAAGTGGTTACAACAGCCGAAGCTGAGCCAATCAAGTCAGGAGCCAGGAGCCTCTTCTGGCTCTCCCAGGCAGGTGCAGGGTCCTAAGGCTTTGGGCCATCCTCGACTGCTTTCCCAGGCCACAAGTAGAGAGCTGGATGGGAAGCAGGGCTGCTGGGACACGAACTGACACTCATATGGGATCCCAATGCATGTAAGGTGAGGACTTTAGCTGCTAGGCTACTGCACCAGGCCCCAAGAAGTGTTTTCTGAATTAAGCACAACTTTCAAAATAAACGATGAGAGGAATCAGATCTCACGTTACGTTAACTAGTAAAATGCAAAATCTTCTACAATAGGTAACTCTTCAGCATATGTTATAACTAGTCTAAGAAACAGAAAAACGAATCCATATGGATGATGCTGTTTTTCTCACTCAGGGTTTTTTTTTTAATCTGGTTTTATACTGCACAGACAAAATTCATCACGAGGTTAGGCAGGATGAGAGACTGCTAGGCAATGACAGAATGCAAAGCAGACTCCACAGCCATGACTCAGGACTGTCGCTTGCTTCTGGTCAGACACAAAAACCGGAGTGGGTGGGAAGTGCCACGTCTGTAGGAGCCCGTCGGGCCAAGTGGAAAATGAAAGTTCCAGCCACAATATCGTGGGAAGGGAAGTGACCCAAACAAAACAAGGTGCCAGGGCCTTGGGTTCATGGCCAAATCCATTCCTCAAAGCCCCTCTGGTAGAGTGAGTCGGCACTAGGCCACATATCACTTTCACAGCCATCTAAAGCAGCTACCTTGCACAACCTGGGTGAGTATGCTCCTGAAAGACATTTTTGCAATCTAGCACATTTCTTCTCAGCAGCACCAGAAGAGACTAAATCAATCCTGGAATCCAGAGACTCTGGATTAACTGACCTGAAGCACAACCTGAACACCTGGCAAACTTGACCAAGAAATTCTAATGCGTAACACGAATTTGCATTACATATGCACCCTGGCAGAATGCTGGTTAGAATTTGAGGTTAGGGGAACATGTGTGAGGTTTAGTAGCGGATCACCAGAATGTCAACATACATTTTGGAGGTTTCCAATAGTGTCTTATTAAATAGATCACTAATGACAAAGCAAAACAGCCTATCTTCTGAACCAATACTTCTAAAACGCACCCAACATACATTCTCTGGGCCTTTTTAATGTCCCTTTGATACCATGAATGGGCAACAGACGTACATGAACAGGGATATTCACAGAAAACAGGGAGGGCAGTGGGAAGGGTCAGGATCCACTCGTAGTATCTAAGGAAGCCACAGCAACCTTCGTAATGACTTTGTGTCACAGAAGATACAAACTGACTCCTAGAAGAACCCTACTCTTGACATTACTGAAATGTGAATGTGAAAGTGAATTTAAATTTAGGGTGCTAACCGAGCGGCATGCTGGACAACATCCTTAAGGAGCGCTCAATAGTATTTGGAAGGGGAGAAAGAGATGTATCAGAAATTAATTCTAACTTGCTTTTGAGAAGGTATTTATTTTCATGAGTATGTGTAATATAGTTAGAAGAAAGACTTGTTTTATTTATTTGGTTCTGTGCAAAACATCATATGCAAAATCTTCTGTGGAATTTGTTCCCCAGGGGGAATAAATACTTTCCCTGGGGACTTCTGAGCTTTCTTACCATGATTCCTGGGTTATGAGAGAAAGTAAGCACTTTCAGATGACACTTCTTCCAACTTTGAACAAAGCAAGTAGAGTTTATCCTTCAACTCTGAAGTTCTACAAAATCAGTAACTTTTGATTTAAGCAAGGTATTAAAGAAATCTTCTAAAAACATTTCCTTTTGAAGAGTGTGTTCACACATAAACAGACTATTCACACTAGCGGTGATTTCCCTGTCAATAGTCAAATTAATTATTTTTAAAAAAATGATTCCTTTGGCAAAGTATGGATGTTTTATATCATAAACTCAAAACGAATTTCGTTTACAAATGATTAAATGTTTGCATTCTAATAAGCTGTTGTGGAAGCAGATTCCTTTGCGCATATTACCCTTTTGCTCTAAGAGTTCATCATAGATTCATGATGTCTTTACCTATCATGATGATGATTATTTAACAACACATCCTTTCGTAGCTGAACGGTAGATTTACAAAGAGGATAGACAGAGAAAAGATCTTCCTTCAGCTGGTTTACTCCCCAAATGGCTGAAATGGCTGGAGCTGAGCCGCTCCGAACCTGAGTGAGGACCTCCTCCTGGTTTCCCACATGGGTTCTTGCAGCCACCACTGTAGTCAAATTCTACTGCTTTCCAGGCCACATGCAGGGAGCTGAATGGCAGGTGCAGCAGCCAGGGCAGAAGCTGGTGCTCATTTGGGATGCTGCCGCTTGCAGGTTGAGGATTAGCCAATTGAGCCACGATACAGCTCCCCACCCCAATTTTTAATTATTTTATCAAGTTGCCTCCTTGATTCCTTTTAAGACAGTGACATACGTTTCTGTGCCTTCCGGGATGTCATTTTCCTTGACAAGTCTTCAGTTATTTTAAGTTTGTGATTAAACCTTGTATGAACTCAATTTTCCCTCAGGAATACTTTTCTATGCTTTTAATGTGCATACCTTGGGTCTTTAGAACTCTAACTTGGAAGTTCTACAATCTCTCATCATCAAAATGAAATGTGCATATTATCCCCAAAATACAGGCTATTCACTTCCAAAACACACTGAGACTTACATTAACAAAAATAACCACTCTGATCAGAAACTCATATACTTATGTTGGATATATTCTACATTTTGTAGATTAAATGGTATGGATTATTTCACTACATTTGGTTTGTAATTGGTCATGGTTATTCAATTGAATTATTATTAAAGTATTAAAGTGAGCTTCGTGTCCTGTTTTATTTTTCATGCATTTGAAGAATTCAAACATCTGTGAATGGACTATCGCCCAGTGAAGAAAATATAACAGAACTGCAACCTTCTGTTACGGGCAAGCTATAACAGTTACACACAAAAAGCATGGAATCTTACAGGAAATATTAACACTGACATTTTAAGAAGGTAAGGTAGAATATTTTTGTCAAGAATTTTGGTTAAATCATGTCTCCATTAAATATGTAAAATAAGAACAGCACAATTATTTAACATGATTTTTTCCCCATTATTTTCTCTTTATTTAATATAGACATTTAAAAGACTTCTGAAAATCTGGTTTGGAGAATGAGTGGCATATTGTTAATGAAAGGGAATTATATAAAGCTATTTTTTCTCATTCCTTAAACTGTCATTCTTCAACCTGCTACTTCAGATCTGAATTACTATTTATTTGGAATCTTTTGTCTTTTATTTGCTTCCTTTACTAGGTCAATGACCTTAACCATTTCAACAAAGCCAAACATGTTTTTCTACGCTGAAAAGTCATCCCACAACTTCCTCAGAATAGCCTGATTGCTGTTTTCCTGCGAAGAACCAACTTGATGAAAATGGTTCTGAAAAGAATAGCTCTCAAGTAGTGCTATGAAATAATGAATAATGCATGCAAACTCACACATATATGTATATATTTTAAAGCATTGATTTGAAGGCACTGGGTTTTAGATTTAAGTTTAAGAATCAAAAAATGTTGAGCTCTTCTAAGAAAAAAAATCACTCTGGGATTGTATGGGCGTAAGGCAGAAACATGAGAGGATCTACACAATTCCAACGTCTTTGTTGGTTGTGTCAACAGGGTCTGACGTAAAGTCAGCCTGATCTTCCCTTGTTGGTTCCAGTTACAAAGATGTCCTTGCTGCAGGCCCCTCCGTTCCTCCACAAGAGCTACTGTTTACCCAACACCTTCCCTTTGCCAGATGTTCTTCACACATGACCACCTTCCCCCCAGTGTAGTTGAAGGGAAAGGCTGAGAACTTAAGATCTTGGAAACAGTCTGCCTGCGACAGATCCTTGATCCACTACGAGGTAGCTGTGGAAATGTAGGAAGCATTTCAACCACTCGGTTTTCTCAGTCCCCTTTCCAAGAAAACGTGAATGATAATATTAATTTGGCTGTGGAGATTGAATCAGCCGATGGGCACTCAGACGGTGCCCTTAAGAAGGTTGGCGGGAGATGCTTATTGTGAAAAAAAACTATGCATGGATTTCAAAATTTTGGGCAACAAAAGTAGTCTCTTTCTTGCAAAATTATTTATTTGAAAAGTCAAAGCTACAGAGAGAAAGGGAGAGACAGACGTCTTCCAGTTGCTGGCTCACTCTCGAGATCGTCACAACACCTGGAGCTGGGTGAGGCCAAAACCAGGAGCTTCGGCTGGTCTCTGGACATGAGTGACAGGGGCACAAATACTTGGACGATCTGCTGTTTTTCCCAGGACACTACCAGGGGGCTGGATCAGAAACAGAGCAGCGTGACGTGAACAGGTGCCCATATAAGATGCTGTGTCACACACAGCGGGCTTGACCTGCTATATTATAATGCTGGTCCCCAAATTATTTTAAAATTCCATTTCAGTGAGCTTTTGGAAGTATCTTCATGGCACTTCTTATTGGCTATTGCTAATGGTTGCAGTTTTCATAGAAAGGAATCAAAGCCTAGCAAATTCAAAGGACTGCAACAAGGATACAGTCAGCAAACGACATTTCAACATAGGCTCATCTTCCATTTTACTCTATCCGCTGTTTTTCTCTCTATAGGCTTAAGGATATCCGAGTTTTTGGAGAAAGATCTGCCTTAGCCTAATAGGAATCTTGTCCAGATGCAATAATGTCTTGCAAACCATCTGAGAGCACAGTGGGAAATAAGAGTCCTTGCTCTAGACACAAGCTCTGGGCTCAAAACTTTAGCCCCCAAGACTCTCACAATAATTTCTGCTAAGTTTTTGGGAGCCATTTGTCTTCTTGATAGATCATGCGTACGTCCAAAGTGGTCCTTCTAAGAGGCAAAACCATGCACTCACGTCTCTGTGGCCACAGAATTTAAAAGAACAAAATGCCTTCCAAAGAGCTGTGTGAAGTCCGCACTGTCTTTGAACGAATGCTCTCCGATCCACTGGTCAGAAGCTCCTCCTGGCTGCCTTGCCTCTAACACTGCAGACTGGCCCGCCCTCCTTCACAGCTGCTTGGTGTCGATAATCCCCACACACTGCCTACTCCTGGCTTCTCTTCAACCTAACTGCACCACACCGAGTACCTGTCCACAGCTATTTTCCGCCTCACTGCCTGCTGTCTGCTCCTGTGACCAACTCCGGTCTATGTGAGATGCACAGCCCAACCTCCACTTTGGAAACTGGACTTATATGCTGGAATTCAGAGAGGAGGAGGTTTTCATGTCAGAAACCTAATAAGCTGCAGAGATATCTGATTGTAAAAAGATTTATTTTTTAAACAAGATTTTGTTAAAGGAATACCAAGCAAAAAATATCAATAGAGGCTGATTATAACTTAAAACCTTAAAGCCATCCTTAACTTTCTCAAATGTGTCTACTCTTTCCTCACTGCCAATGAGTCCAAAACTTATCTGGGAGTCAAGTACACTATCAAATCACTATACAACACTTAGAGACAGTCCTGGACAAAGCACGAAGAGTTAACTTTTGTTGTTGTTGTTGTTGTTTGAGTTCTTACCACAGCAGGTAAAGTCCTGTGTGTTCTACAAACACTGTTCCTCTAGTCATTAAAATTCTGAGAGGTATTGCCATGACTCTAAGCTTTTATAGAAGTTTAAAAACATTCAGTAAACTGCCCAAATCATCAGCCACTCAAATGATGGTCACTTGAGACCCGGCTCTATTACCTTTTGGTCATGCAACGCAAAGCAAGTAATCCCAGTTCTCTAAGCTGAGGATCATTTGTATTAAAAAGACTGATGAAAATAAGCTCTACTCAATAGAACTGTAGAGATTATTAAGTGAAATAATTCATGCTGGGAAGACGAAATGCATGTAAGGTGACTAGGATAATGCTTGCTCAGTACTGGCATGAATCCATGTCAGAGGGCAGCACAGTGTGAAGGAGACTAATCCTCAGCCTGTGGAGCCACCACCCCAAACAGGCTACTCCACTTCCACTGTAGCTCCCTGTTTATAGCCTGCAAACGCAGTGGAGCAAGGCTGAATTTCTCAGGCCCCTGTACACATATGGGAGATTCAGAAGAAGCTTCAGGCTCCTGGTATCATATTGGCTTAGCCCCAGCAGTTGCAGCCATTTAGATCAGTGGATGGAATATCTTCATCTCCCCTTCTCTCTCTGTAATGGTGCTTTTCAGATAACTGTGTGTGTGTGTGTGTGTGTGTGTGTGTGTGTGTGTGTGTGTGTGTGTGTGTGTTTATCTGAAAGGCAGATTTACAGAGAGAGGAAGGGACAGAGATAAGCAGAGATCTTCCTTCCACTGATGTACTTGCCAAATAGCAGCAATGGTTAGGGCTTAGCTGATCTGAAGCCAGGAGCCAGGAGCTTCTTCAAGGTCTCCCACATGAGTGCAGGGTCCCAAGATCTTAAGCCATGTTATAAGTACAGAGCTGGATCAGAAGTCATGCAGCTGGGACATGACTGCCACAGGTGGAGGATTAGCTTGTTAAAACACTACCACACCAGCCCCCACAATAAATCTTTGTTTTTAAAGTTAATAATCTATGTTAGGTCTGCTCTTTTTTCACCATATCCGTATACTTCACCTTTAAGTCAGTAAGCAAGCTGCAAGTCATGCTTGCTAGACATGGAGCCCAGGCCCAAGTGACAAATGACAGGCAGTACAACCCTCCTCTGACTCCAGAAAACCTCTCCATTTGAGACAGAATCTGATCATCTGTGGTTTCCTCCACACTGGCCAACCTAAAACACTTAACCCCAGCCAGACAGCCTTGGAATAACCTGGGCATTCTGCCACACAGACACAGCTCCAAGTCAGACTGTTCTTATTGTAAAAATGAATGACCCAAGGCTTTTCATCTCAAAATGCTCAACGTCCTTGGAGTACCATATATTCTCTCCCCTCCTTCCCTTTCTTAGCCTCACAGCCTCTAGTGTGACTACAGATCTGTATACTTACCTGTTGCCCATGCAATCCACGGCGTCTTAGCCTTTGCTGAACATTTTCAGTGCATGAAGTTTTACGTAAAATACAGCATTCGATCATTGAAGCCCTGAGAACATCTACTGATATTTACAGTTGTAAACGACAGAATGCAATCTTGACAACATTAACAGAGATAAAACACCTGTAGAGTTGGGGGGGGTCAACTTGGGTGCTGCATAGGAAAGAATGAGGTCTACCACATAAAGAGACAAGTGTTTTTCTGTTCACAAAATATGTCACAGACACACATGTGTTTCTAGAATGAACTGTCGATGAAAAGTTACTACCATTGACATCACAGGTTAAAACCACAATTAAAACAATAAACACGGACGCTCTCCAAGGTGCTGACGAATCTCCTCTACAGCTCTTCTTTCAGGATGCCCACAATCATGCTTCCCATTTCTCCATTATTTTTTTTAACAGCCTCTATGATGAGTTTTCTGCTGCTCTCCAGTCAGCTTCTTACAGGACCCTAACTAACCCTTGACAGGCCCTCATTTTCCTCCAACTTGGCATGCTACGTTTGGTCAAGGCACTTAACTCCTCACCAGATATGTTCGTCAATATGCTCAAGCTCCTTTTCAGCAGTTCAAAGGGCCCATTCTTCAGTGGGATGTGAACAGAAATGAGGTCATCAGAAGCACAGGGCAGAAGATGTGAGCTCTTTCTGCTCCTTTATGTCCTTGGCTTGCTGACAAGGAAGGTTACCTGCTGGACAGCATGGCTAAAGTATGGAAGAAGCCATGATGGCTAGGTCCTCTGCATGGAGGACAGCTACCCTAAAGAGCTGTCACCTTAGCTAAGATGGGCAAGCAGAGCTGCGGGTTAAAGTTAATTCACTGCCTCTCAAAACTGGGTGTGCCTGATAAATACATTCTTTTCATGCAACATGCATCCAATGCTGTCTCACTTACTTCCTCTACCAGATGATAAATTTCTTAAGAAAACTGATCTTTGTCTTATTGATCTCAAATAAAGCATTCAATAGTTATTGGCTACATGAGTAAACGGACTTCTAAGACCAATCTTTTCTCCTCCACAGATTATTCACCCAGCCCCCAAAGAAGAGAAAACCTGGAGTGAATAAAGTCCTCTTTGTAGTCAGGAGCAAAGTTTCTAGAACTCACCAGTGTGGTTTCACACTCCCCTCCTGCCACACACTCGTGATGTCTTTGGTAAACTATATGCAAACTCTTGTGAACTCTATGTGAGCTGTCAGTGTCTGGGTATCCTAACATTCGAAATACAGAAAATAATAGCACCCACTTCACTGTGACACAGTTAACATATGTAAACTGTTCAACATAATGCCAAGTGTGGAGAAAGTATTAAAGAAATGGTACCTAGCACCACCTCACTAAGAATTTTTTTTTAAGAACACTAAATTTCCAACCAAGACCTTAATGATGAAATCAATTATTCATTTTTTTCTGGAAAAATACATCCTTTAATAACTCATCACTGTTTTCACATAAAGTTAATAAAAGGATATTAAGTCACATAGAGTAATAAAACTGAATTAAGACATGCATTATATTACAGTTGTTCCAAGTATTTTATCAGCTAACATCATGGGAACTGTTTGGAAAAGCACTGACACTTAATGAATTCTAATGACAAAATATATTCCAGTTCTGTTTCCAAATAGTGGAGACAAAAGACATTTAAAAATATAAATCATCAGAAAAGTTATTTTTCACATAATGTATACTACTTCCATCTACATATTATTAAAATTTTCACTCCATGAGACAGTAATTGGAATATTTAGTCAGAAACTGAGTGTTCCATATTCTTCGAGTATAAATGATTACAAATCATAAAAAGTATTAGAAATTCTTAAGTTACCTTCCTATTGGCATTTAAAATAGAGAAAACTTAGCGTAAGTACAATTCTCTTAAAAATTAATATAATCCATTATCTTGAAACCAGGCAGATGATATTTGTTGGACTAAAACAAAGAAAAAAAAGAAGAAAGATACAGAAATAACATATATATTTGCTCAAAACATCACACAAAGATTCTTAAAATGGCAAGTTATTTCTTAAGAGTAAATTTATCCCTCCCGCCCCCTACCCGGTAGCTTTAATTTACTTATACTGCAGCTGTCTGTGGCACAGTGATTTAAGTTTCCATCTGCAACACCAGCACAGCATGTGGGCGTTGGCTCAAGCCCTGGCTGCTCCACTTCCAACTGAGCTCCCTGCTAATGCGCCTGGGAAAGCTGTGGAGGAAGGCCCAGGTGTTTGGATTCCTTAAATCAAATGCAGTCCTGGAAGAAGTTCCTGGCTCCTGGCTTTGGCCTGGCTCAGCCCCAGCCATTGTGGCAATTTGGGCAGTGAACCAGTGGATGGAAGATCTCTCCTCTGTATCTCTTTCTCTACCTCTGCTTTTCAAATAAAAATAAACCTGTAAGAAACAAATATCGGCTTGCTATGTAAGCCTTTCAAAGTTGCTTTTTCATTTAAATTCTGCCATTCCAATCATCTACCCAAACGATGGCATTCTATAGTTCTGTTTCTTCTAGAATATACGTGTAATGTACAATCCCCAATGTGAGTTTGTACTCATATATTGTTTCTCATATTCTTATTCTGTATTTTGTATTCTTATTCTTGTTAACATTTATAACTTGGATTTTTTTAGATAAATTTTGTATTTGGAGTTATTTTACAGTGCCTGACAGAAAAAGACATTACTCAAATTTATTTTTTAAAAATCCACTTACACACCTCTATTTAGAGTTGGGAAAAATTTCAGAGCTTTTATTTTTCAATATCAAGTTAATATGTTCTATAATATACATTATACTAGTATTAGTATGGGAGGACACACAATTTGGTAATGAAAACAAAACAATAATTGTACATTCATGCTTAAAAGCTGTACTAATATATAGTCTTACTCATCATTTTAAAAAATAAATGAAATAAATTTTTAGAAGCAGAAGTAAAAAAACAAAAACAAAATCTGCTCTTTCCTTTGAAAGCAAAATTCATTAATCATACTCAGTAATTTTGAGAGATCAGATGAAGTAAGAGATTAAGAGATTTGGTGTGAAATTTTATCTCCGCTGTGACTTTCTGATATGAGGAAATTATTGTCAGGTTCTTATCATCTCATGATCAGTAAGGAGATATCAAATATTATAGTGATGGGAATAAAAACAGACAAGGTTTTGATTTGCATCCAGTGCTATGCCCTTCAGGCACTGAAGGGGACACCATGAGTTGATGAGCAGAGCCCAAAATTGGCACAGGGCATGGCAGGTTGTTGTGCTGTGCAACTAAGATCTACCCTGAGCACTCCACATGTCTGCCGACAAGGACTTCGGATGCCTCGAGGACTTCAGAAAAGGAAGGGCTGGTGCAACAGACACTGATAACACACAGCAAATTCCTAAGTACCACAAGAGAAGTAGAAAATGACTTTGCAACCCAAAGAGTACCAAGTAGGTACCAAGTAGGTACCAACTGTACCAAGCAGGAGGAGAATCAATAAAGTATTACAATAGCATCTGAGATGGGTCTCCACAAAGGAGCGCAAGTCCCTGGAGGAGTTTATTGCAAAGGACATAGCACATCTGATAGAAAAAAAAATCGCTGGTCACATTGAGAGAACCAACAACATATACGATGAGGCTAGATACAATGACGTAAATACACAGGGGACAGAAGGGCTAAAGAGACAGGAAATGCAAGTGAGGTGAGACTGGGAGGCCCTGGGAGGCATGGCTAAACAATTTCTACTGCTCAGGAAACATGGAGGAACAGCCAGTGGAACGCTGTGTACACTGAGAGAATACTAAAGTGATCACAGCACATAACACGAACGGGTGCAGACCAAAAGCAGAGGTGAGACAAAAGCAACGCTTGGATTCCAGCGCTAAGGGAAGACAGAAAGGAGCATTTCTTTAGGTTGGTTTTGTTTGTTTTTTAATTTGAACTCATTCGTTTGTGCCGTAACAAAATACCACAAATGAGATGACTAAGCAAAGGGATTTCTTATTTTGCAGTTTCCTGGAAAACAGAAATCCAAAGTCAAAGTTGCAACAGGGCCGTTTCCTTCTTAAGGCTACGAAGAGAATCTGTTGCATGTCTCTCTCTCTCTCTCAGTTTCTGGCTTACCTTCAGGTCTGCATCTTGTGAGAGAACTGCTATCCACTGATTCACACTCAGAGTGGTGGCAGTAGCCAGGGCTGGGTGAGGCTGCAGCCCAGAGACAGCAGCTCCATCCTGGTCCCCACCATGGCTGGCAGGGCCCCAGGTGCAGAAAAAAAAAAATCTTAGAAGACTAACGTTTCAGTTATCATTGAATGTGCATTTTACTCATTTTAGATTTTAATTTTTCATATTTAATGGTAATACGCTTTTTGAAAATAATATTTTAAATTTATATAAAATGGCTAGATTTTACAATTTTCACAAGCATAGGGGCTCCATTCTTCCTCTCCTCCCCTCTACCCTCCATATCTTCCTGCTTATTTTTTTCCCTAAGTTATTACAATATCATATTGATGCTCTTCGTAGTAACAAGTGTAACTCTTCATTAAGGGTATCATGACATAGCAAGAAGAAAAAGGAGAAAAAAACGAATTACACATAATAAAAGTAAACTAAAATAAAAATAGAAATTCTTTATTGCTGATGAGTATAGATACTCGTTGTATACAGCAGTTAACTCCCAGTAAGCTCGTCTCACAGAGATTCTCATTTTTGTGCTTTTTGTATTGGTTGTCACAGATCAGGAAGAATTTATTACAAGTCTTTTGGGGAACTGGCTTATTTCATGAAGCACAATGATTTCCAGCTGGGGTCATTTTGTTGCAAACATTAAGATTCCATTCTTTTTATGACTGAGTAGTATTCCATAGCGTATATATACCACATTTTCTTCATCCAGTCATCAGTAAATGGGCATCTGGGTTGATTCCACAGCTTAGCTATTATGCATTGTGCTGCTATAAACATGAGCTTAGAGTCACTCTTGCATATGCAGATTCCATTTCTTTTGGCTGTATTTCCAGGAGTGGGATGGCTGGGTCGTATGGTAGACTTACTTTCAGACATCAGAGCAATTTCCATATTGTCTTTCCTAACGGTTGCACTAGTTTACATTCCTACCTCCTTTCCAACATAGCTTTTTGATTTCTCTATGATGGTCATTTTCACGAGGGTTAGGTGGATTCTGTGGTTTTTATTTGCATTGATATGATAGCTAGAAAACCTTTCTAAGAAATAGAGTGCCATTGAAAGACCAATTGCAAAAACCCCACACATACTTTCGACTTCTTAGGATAAACTGACCTCTGTTAAACAGACCATCTTCTTCTCTCTCCCAAATACAGGGGTGTGCTACAGCCCCGCCAGGGCGAACCGTGAGCTGCGAACACAATTCCAATTAGAAGGAACAGGCTTTGCGCACGTAAGGGCCTGCCCACAGAGCTGCAGCTTTACCGTCTAATTTGCAGGGTTGGCCCCTGGAGGCCCGAGCATGAATCTGCCTGCATATGGCGTGTGCGTGGATGCCTGGGCCCAGGGCACCAGGTGGGAGGAATGGAGCTCACAGTCAGGAGGCAGGGCAGAGCAGATGATTTACAGCTGATGTCTAAGAGCTCCTCCGAGGACTCGCACTAAACCCCGCACTAAACACCACCCATCAGGCCAGCTAGTCCTAGTAAACAGGCTTGGCATTAACAACACAAATAAAATATGCTAATCAGTTGTTCCACTCCAGGAAAACAAGTCACTGGGGAAGAAGAGGGCAGGCGGTGGGAACACGCCACATCTTTGAGGCATTGCAGAGGCTTTTGGTTAATTTTTAATATACCCCTTCTAGCCTGGCCTTCAATGTATTCCTCAGCCACTTACAACACAATAGTGTTTTGTACCACTACCTTCTGCAGTGGTCTTTTGGAAATCCTTAAATTCCCCTTCTATGCCTCTGACACCGACTATGAACACACACACATACAATTAGACACACATCCTAAGGACTCACTGTGTTTTGTCTATGGAATGCAGTACAGTTATAATAACTATGCACACTAGACAGCCTCTGCAACTTCACAGCCATCTGATGTCGGCCAAGCTACATTTCATAGGGCTCTCTTTCGTCATCTATAAAATGGGACTATAATAAGACATAATTTGTACAACTGTGGGGAGGAGTGAAACAGTCCATATAAGCAAAGCTCTTGGCTGGTAGCTGACACATCGTAAGTGCTCAGAAAACATTAGCGATTATAACTTGATATCCGTTCGCCTTTGACATGATAGCTGTGTCCTGAGTAAGTTTGACTTCACAAACTTTTCAGGAATAAAACTTTTCAGGTGCTTTGAAATGGAGGGGAGGGTTAGAATGGAATGGTTTGCTTTTCTGCAGCTATCAAGCAGTTACGAATCCTAATTATCACTGATAATACATGATCACACTTAACATAATCGTGCAAGGATAGGACTCTACTTAGCTTAGGTTTCAAAGCCTTTCCCTTTCGATCGGCACCAGCACTGTCACGAGTCATTATTCCATCAACTTGATTTATACACGAGACTCAAGGACATTCACACATGTACCAAGGTTGCTCCCACGGCCATTGTTTCTCATTCTAACATATGCTGATAGCATGATGCCATTTTTAAATACTAATTAATTCTTATTATATCTAATGGGCTTTAGGAATGGATGTTCGCCCTATAGGGATGAAAGTCCTGCACATTTTATAACACATCATGAAGATCTGGATTCAGTCTTGCCTGGAAGATAGGAAAATAGGAGATTGAAAGTACAAAGACCTTAATTCTGGAGCTTGACCTCCTCATAACCATAGGACAATTATTGGAAAATGTAGTAGATATTTGCTCTTCTTGGTTTTAAAATGGGAGGGATTAAAAGAAAACAAATGGAGTGAATGGGGAGAAGGAAGCAGAGAGTACAAGAAATTATCTGGTTAGCTTCTATGAGAAAATGTTTTGTAAGTGTGTGCATATAACTAACTTTAATACAACCTGAAGGATGGTCACTTTGGTTTCATGAGGACAATAATCCATCTATTTGATATCTTTAACTTTTATATTTAGCTTTTGTATTTAGCGTTAGTTTCAGGAATATTGGATGAAAGAGAACATAAGCAAAATACTAATTCAACTTTAACATCATGACACATGCTGTCCAAACTTATTCCATTCCCCACCTTTTTTTCCCCACAAAATCTAGAGTCTATGCCTTTTTTTTAAAAAGTCAGATATTTAACAGACCTCAACAAATGAAACCCCAAGGATAGTGACAGTGACTTAAGATTTTTCTACTTTTCTACTGATACAAAATGCTACACGTGAACCAGGAAACAGCATGTCCCAATCCTCTGAGAGCAAAAAGTCAAATATGTGTAAGTACACCTTTAGGTTCTATTGTCTAGAGCAGTGGTATAACTACTTGTTTTACTGACTTTAAATACGGTAGATGTGGACATGACAAACTGAATTACACATACACTGTTCATTGCCTTTTAAGTATAAATGAAAACTTTTAATACTCCCCAGCTGTTTCTACCAATAGCAATAGGTGATGAATGATAAGACTGAAAAAACACTCAAAAATAACTTTATAGTCAACTCTCAAAACCCTTAATATTCATTATGTTATGAATTCTGTGAAGCAGATACATTGACATTTCTTTGCTGCAGTCCCTAAGGGATCAAAGCATGTACGTTTTTATTTTAATTATAATGTGAAGCAAGTCAATTATCATATGGAGTGAGACCGTCAACGGGTTCCTACTGCCTTATGGGTCCTTTGACAGTACTGAACACTCGTGCATAGATGCAGGGAAATGTGCAATAAGGAGAAACTTGTTGAAGAACTATCTCCAGTGAGTGAAGTTCACTGGACCAGAAATAACAGAAAAAAACGACCTATCAACTATAGATGATGACTATATAAGTTCTCTGTTCCAGAAGCCTCACTAGAACCCCGTGAAACAGCAGCTGTGGGAGATGAGAGGCTCACACACCTGGCTGACTGTACACATCTCCTCCTAACTCTGAACTCAGAATCTGAGTGTCTGAATGTGGTTGCCGTTGATACCTGTTCATCATCTTTGAATGGAAAAATGGAAGCCGTACCTGGAAATAGACTTGTAATTGTGGCATTGGTCAACCTACTGTACTTGCCTCTTCCACTTAGGCCTCTGTTTATTTACCTATCATCTATCTATCTCATATCTGTGTCTGGGCTGATCCCTGTCTCCAGCCTTGCCACCAGCTTCTTGCTAATATTGATGCTTGACAGCAATGAAAGATCTGGGCCACATCCCAATCTCCTGGCTTCTGCCTACCCTGCCCCAGCCATTGTGGGCATCTGGGGAGTAAGCCAAAAGACAGGATTTGATCTCTCTCTTCCCATCTCTCTTTTCCCCTTTTCCTACTTACTTGACCCCCTCTCCTCCTCCACATCCCTCTCAAATCAGTAAATAAATGAATGGATTCATTTATGCCTTGCAATTGATCCTAGAGATGTGATAAATTCCTCAGGCAATAACAAGAATCTAGCAATGGGCACTATTTAAGCACAGATAAAAGTACCTCAGTTTAAACCAAAGCATAGCTGAAGATGAGAAGAACACAGTAAGACAGACTGACTTTGTCTTAACAGTTCTCCCAAGTCAAGCTCAGATACTGGATTTAGGGAATTTGCTTTAGAGCACATTTAGGCTTGCCCCGGGGGATGGAGATGAAATTCAGGTAGCCCAATTTAGTAATTCAAAAATTTATTTTATGTTTAGGACACTAAGCATTCCTACAATTATTTAAACCCCAGTAAATAATTCAGGTAACTAAAATAAACAATTGAGCAGGTACTTATTTTTCTTATTTTCACAGTTTAATTCTAAAAGGAAGGTGTTATAATTGGGACCTACAATCAGGCATATCTAAACAGCAAAACATTTTTATAACACGCACTCCAACATGTGTCTTTTTGGTTCATAAAAAATGCACTCATTATGTGACCACCATATTACACACATTAGAAATACACATCCAATGTAGTTGTAAAAGGAGGAGGAAGTGAGCAACACATAAGCAGAAGTTTCAACAATTTCTTCACATCACCCAGTGGATCTCATTTAATCTGCCCTCTAGGATGCCTGCACAGCTACGTCTCATCACTCACACACATTAGAGACCCAGAACTACACGGGTGTGGTTTTCATTAATTAGATGATTCATCAGCCACCCCCTAATTACTGTCCTAATAATCAACACATCCCATCTCTAAATAAAACCAAAAAATGCTGGCACAGTTTGAAATTAAGAAACTAACAAAAACATGAGAACTGGAGAGGCTGAAACGACATTCCTTTAAACTCACAACTCTAATGGGAGAGATGTTACCCAAATTCTTCACTAGCTGACTGTGCCACATGTTAACCAAATCGTTCTGTGTGCACCTTGTTATGAAGCAGATGTTACTTGCGTACTGTCACTGCCGCACAACGTACATTCAAACTGGAAGACAGCGTCTTCATTTAAAAAGAGAAACTCCATAAACTCAACTGCATTTACCTCTCCCAGTTTGATAACAGTCTCCCCAAACGTCAACCCTTAAGAGGAAGATTAGTTCATTATATTGCCTTCCTGAGAAAAACACATTCACACACAGGTTTGTTATGTATCCTTTGGGCATGAGAATGAGAAGTCAGAGAAGATTCCGTGACGTTCTGTTCTGGAATATGTATTACCAACCAATGAGCATGTGCCTGATCCGTAGAAAGACGAATATCACATGGTCCCACTCATAGGTGGAATATAAAAGATCTGGACATTAAAAACGTAATGGCGATTAACAGAGACTGGGAGGACAGCGGCAAAGGAAGGCCTGCAACAGGCTGAGTATGGGTATGGGATGATAGCCAGAGAGGAGCATGCAGTCTATGGCACAACAGGGTGGGTGACTACTGACAATGAGTATATTTTTCTATGAAAAACAAAAAAACAACCTATAAAGCAGAGTGTCGGATTTCATTAAATTAAAAAAGTAAAATGCTTAAGAGGATAAATATGCTTCTATGAATTGGATATTACACTGCTATGAATTGGATATTACACTGCATCTGCAAATAATGAATTGTCACAGAGTACCCCATAAATATGTACAGTTTTATCTGTTAACACTTCTTAAATGGTGTAATAAAATTTCTCTGAGTCTCAAAAAAAATAAATAGCTGCTATCATCAAGACAGAAACAAGAATAAATAAAATGTGTTCGATTCAATTCATTGGTGCTTTCTAGGCAGCTATTATTAAGGAAATAAGAAAAAGATACAAATTTAACTTGGAATATCCAAAAATATTTCCTAGAAGGAAAATCAATACCTCTTTAACTGAAATAGCAAAGTTAATTTTTAATCTCAGGATTCTCATCTTTGAATAAGCTATTTTTACAAACCGGGTGCTAATCCTAATTTGACATGCTTTCCTCTGTCCCATCCTAAAATATCATGTCTATTTCACTGTTTGGGGATGTATTATTTAGTAATTCCACAAGAGGATATACTTTGGGTTTCATCTCACAAAACAGCAAGGGGAGGGAAAGAATCTACCATTTTTCTTTCTGTGATAACACAATGTGTACCCATCACAACCTACCTAATTCATATTCCAAACCATAGGAGACCCCAGGCAACACTGTGAAGTCAGCCAAATCCGTGTGTGTGCTGCTCCCCATCTCCCCTTTCAAAGCCTTTTTTTTTCCCCCTCCTGGCGCCAAACGCCCTCACCCTCTGTCCAAAGGCTTGAAAAAAATTCAAAGCTCTGTTTTCAGGAAAGCTTGGGCCCTACCCAAAGGCATCTCAGCGGCGCCCCCCTTGCCTGAGTAGGATGGGGCTCCACATGGACACAGAGAACACTTGCACTCCCACAACGGACTGCACCTGCATCTGTGTGATTCCGATCACATGGCCTTCTTTCATCGACAGGACAAGCTATCAGGAACCAATGTGAAAATTTACACTCAACCCAGCACAGGGAAATGCTTGACTGAGCCAGCTGCTGCCCAGAGAAAATGTCAAAGGCTGATGTTAATAGTCTTAAGCGTCACAACCTCTATTCGGAGACAACTAAATTTAAAAGGCATGGTAATACTTTCAAAAGCTATCTTCACTCATCAACCGTGTTTTATTAAATGTCATCTGATAGCAAACAAAAAAATAAGAAACTCCATCTGAAGATGCCTTCTGCATCATTTCAGAATCTTTAGCTATGAAATCGTCCTTTAGGTATCTGCGCCTTAAATCCTTCCCTGAATTTGATGCTAGAGAAAGCCTGCCCACTGATCACACAGAACTAAGCAAAACCAGTTATGTTTCTCTTCTCTCCCTACTTTGGAATTCTAAGCTGAACGTCAAACATTCAACTGTAATTTTGGGGATGTCTGATTTCTCTCTTAGTTTCAAAGTTTGCTTTCTGGAGCTCCATTAAACAGCACACATCTATGCTACTTAGCATCTCTGTAACATAAGGAATAGAGCCTTTTGTAACCGTTAGATCTTCTTCTGTTATAATCTTTTCCTTGGCACTTTGTCTCATACTACGCATACTGTTTTCATCGTCTTTTTTTCATCCTTTCTTCTTTCAAACTGTATTTTTTCATTTAAACTCTGAGACAAGGGCCTGCAATCCTATATTAACAGCAGCACCATCTACAATGGCAAAGACATGGAAACAACACAGATAGAGGAGTGGTTAAAGAAACTGTGGTACATCTACTCCAGGGAATACTGCTCAGCCATTAAAAAGAATGAAACTATTCAATTTGCAACCAAACAGTCCCGACTAGAGACGATTATGCTCAGTGAAATAAGGCAATCCCAAAAGGACAAATATTGTATGTTCTCTGATATAAGGCAACCTTCATGCAAACTGTAATATCAATAACCCTATCCATACTGTTTTTGCTGTAACCCATGGGTTTTGTTATTGTGTTTATTTTCAGTTCTTCAAAATAGTTTCTTTTATTAAGTCCTTCACTGACTCACAGATCACACAGTAGCATCATTTTCTTGAAGGAGTTTTTGCATGTTCTTTTTCATTTCTTCATCAACACACTGGTTATTCAGTAGCATGTTACTTAACTCCATGCTGCTATAGATCTTTTGTTTTACCCTTATTCCTGTAGTTGATTTTGTTTCATGGCTTCTTATTTAAGGGAATGTATGGTAATGGCATAATAGAGACTATCATATCCAGTTGTGAAGATACAATGCAGTATGCATCTTTACTTCTGAATCAAAGATGGATTCCCAGAGAAATTGTTGGGTATATCTTGACAATAGGATGCTGGACTGTCTGCCACTGTCTGTACTTGCAATGTCAGAACACATTTAAATAACAGAGTGATGGACTTATGACTGCTTATGAAGTACTATGTTATTATAATAATATGGGGGAAATAAGTAGGGGGGAGGAAATATGGGGGTGGGTTAGGGGAAATCCCAAAGCCTATGGAACTCTGCCATAAAATTAAAACTAAACTAGAAGGAAAAATAAAATAATAAAAGAAAAAAATTAATTGTGACAGGATATACATAAATCCTGATTTTGATAATATTTTGATAATCTTTGCCATTTAATTGCAGTGTTGAATCTACCTACATTTAACGTGATCATTGACACGGATTGATTTAAACAGTCACTTTCTATTCATTTCTTCTGTACCTGAATGTTTGGGTGAAGCAGTAAATTCCACATTTGTTTGAAGTGTAGGATAGGAAGTCTAGAGTAGGAAGTGAGAAAAAAGGCTGTATAAAGTTCAACTGAGAAGTGCTACAAGAAATATGCCTTTCTGACTCCATGTCTTATTTTTGAAAATTAGAAAAACCCAATCATGTTACATATTCACCCACTTTTACACCATTTTAAGTGTACCACTGGGTTTCTTCCTTGCTTCACATAGATGCAGCATTCTACACACTGTTGTTCCTTCTTAGACCCTCTCGGAGAAATACCTGACAACAATTAATTGTTTTAGTTCATTTTTATCTGAAAATGTCTTTTTAACTTTTATTTTGGTGGTGGGGGGTGGGCAATGCAGCACAACAGGCTAAGGCGCTAGTTGCTGCTCCAAACTCAGCTGATTCACTTCCAATCCAGTTCCCTGCCAGTGTGCCAGGGAAAGCAGCCGAAGATGCCCCGTCCGCACCCATGTGGCAGACCCAGAAGAAGCTGCGAGCTCCTGGCCTCAGTCTGGCGCCGGCCCAGATGTTCACAGTCATTTGGGAAATGAATCAGTGGATGGCAGATCTCTCTCCTTCTCCTTCCCCGTCCCCATCTCCCTCTCTCTATGTTAATTCTGCATTCCAAATTTAAACAGATATAAGTCTTCTAAAAGTTTATTTTGAAGGTATGTATTCTGGACACAGAATTCCGGGTTTAAGCCACTTTTTATTTCCTTCTTTCAGGTTAATGCTGTCACTTCATTGGACAGGGTTCCATTATTTGTGTCGTGAAGGAAGCTCTCTCACTCCCCTTTCTATGGATGCTTTAAAAATCTCCCTTAGGTCTTTGATTTCTAGCTGACCACGGTGTGCCTGGTTTTCAGTTTTCTTGTGTTTGTTCTCCCTTAACCATTTTTCTCAGTCTCTTGAATTTCTAAGTTAATATTTTTCATTAAATTTGGAGAAGTGGGAGTTGTTACTTTTCCAAATATTTTTACAACCAACTCTTATTCTCATCTTCTGCCGACTTTACGATTCTTACGTTTTAAACCCCGTCACACTGTCCCGTAGCTCTCTGAAGCTTTTCTTTACACTCCGTTCTATTTGGTAAACAAAACTCTTACTGCTTTGTTTTCAAGTTCACTGACTTTTTCCCCTGCCATCACAACCATACTAACAACTTCACCCAGTGAAATTCTCACTTGAGTTACTGGTACTTCTCTGTTTTACAATTTTAACTGGGATCTTTTCATAAATAATTTCTATTTCTCTTCCAAGATTCTCTATGTGGTCAGATCACTGGACCACATTTTCATTTAATGTTCTGACCTTGTTTCGTTTAGTCAGTACATATTTATAATGGCTGTTTTAAGGATCTAGTTAAATCTAACATCTGGGCCATCTCAAGGTCAGTTTCTATTCCCTTCTTTCCCCCACATGGCATGAGTCCAATTTCCATGTTTATTTCCACATACACATTGTGGATTACACTCTGTAGAGAATTTGGATCCTTCTTATTCACTGCTCCCAACCCCTCCACCCCGCCGAAAATTCTGATTGCTTTCTGGTTGTGAATTTGATTCCTGGATGATTATTTTTTAATTTGTGCAAGTTTTCCTTTGTGAAAGCTTTGCTAGCATTTTATACAATTCCCCGTGAATTTCCTAAGTCCCTTTAATTTAGCAAAAATTAGCATCCAAAAGTCAGCAAACAAAATCTGTTTTCCCTGAGGATATCCGCACCCTCCCCCGCCCCCACCCCGCCAAAAAAAAAAAAATGGTGATTACAGTGGAGGTCTCATTCTACACCAAGTCCTCATTTCTCAAACAGAGCCTTTATTGATGCCATTTTTACTGGTTTTGTTCAATGCCCAAGAGTGTTCTCAAGGTATCAACATGCTGTCTTGTCTCGGCCAAAGCTCTACCTTAAATGTCACCTAGCCCTTTTACTCCTCTACTAGTATTTCTATCTTCTACGATTTCTTAAAGATGCATTTATTTTTATGAGAAAGGCATATTTACAGAGAGAAGGAAAGACAGAAAGATTTTCTGTCCTCCTGTTCACTCCCCAAGTGGCCCCAAGAGCTGAGCTGAGCTGATGCAAAGCCAGGAATCAGGAGCCACCTCTGGGTCTCCTACATGGATGAGGGTCTTAAGGACTTGAGCCATCCTCTGCCCCCTTTCCAGACCACAAGCAGACAGCTGGATGGGAAGTGAAGCAGCCAAGACATGAACCAGTGCCCAATGGGATATTGGTGCCTGTAGGTGGAGAATTAGCCAATTAAGCCATTGCATCAGCAACATAAAAAACATATTCTGTTTTTAACCCTGTCAAGGCCATTCTCTGGAAAGCATCATGTGATCTAATTGCAAATCCCTGCAGCCTAGCCCGTAAACAAGCACTCATGGGCAGTATAAACAAAACCCTCTGTCCTCAGCTGCCTCTGCCTCGAGCTCTGTGCAACAGACACCTGCCAGTTCTTCCTCTTCAGCTCAGTAGAGTGAGCCACCTTGGACTTGAGCTCTTTTCTGTGCAGTGAGGAGACCGTTGGCAATGATCACGCTCCCTTTTCTGTTACAACGACTGTTGTCTAACAAGTCAAAGCAATGCCGACAGACATTCTGTTCAGTTTTAAGACGGACGGCACTGTGTTAGCTAGTTAAATGCTAGCGGTCCGTTATGGATGAAGCAGAAATGCCTCATAACCAATTTTGGTACATGACTAAAGTAAGTAATTCAACAGTCAAAATGCCACATTTCTTATGTTGAGTGGCTTCTTCCTATTCTATACTTGGTGAACTCCTTTTTGTAATCTTGGTGTAAGTAGTTTCAAATTGCTTTCCCAAGTGAGGGGCTATAAGCATATGCAATAATGAACTATTATATCTTACTATTTCCCTCGCCAAGTATTTTTAGTGATACAGAAAGCAAGCACAGCACACAACTTCCAATTCCCACAACTTTGCAAAAGACTATATTTACCACATTAATATAGAATGGTTTTAGATATGTCAGCCAATGGTTTCCCAGTAAGCATAACTGCTTTGCTGCAGCCACTAGGACCTATGGCATGAAGTGGGTGGAGGGACAGCCGTAATGGAGGGAGCCCCATCAAGTTCACAAAGAAGTTACAGAGAACTGTTTTAAAACATATTTGTAAGTTATGTATAAGGTGTAAAGCAGAAGAGTTTGGAATTGAGAAGAATACAGAAGAGCAAAACAAAGCTTTAGCAATGACTACTTTTGTGGTCTCCCCTTCAAAAAAAATTCCAGAAGGAATATGGAAACAGAACTACGCCTTCAGCACGGAAGGGAGTTCCGTGTTGTGCTTCAGCAAGCACCACACCTCAACTAACATGGGAGGGAAGACAGTGTCTGTATTATAATCCAGCTTAATTCTGGAGTGTGCATTAGAAATACTGTACCCATTTTTACTGTTATTGGAAATTAAACTAACAAGATACAATCCTGATAAGTCACACATTACCTAAATTCTCCCCAAGAAAACACATTTTAATAGAAAATTACAAATCCCTTATCAGACTACATTTTAAAGATTGTCTAAACATTAAGTATATGTTTGTGACATCATTCTACAGGGATGTTAGATAATAACTGCAACAAAGAAAAACCTGAAATGCCTTGTTAAATCTACAAAGTGGATATAAACCCGTGATTTTCTGCTAAGGTGACCACAGCAAAAGAAAATATACACGAGACTTCAAATTTTTTTCCCAGGCATAGTCTGAAAATATCAAAGATTACAACCAGTTAAAACTCCAAATCCAGAGTCTCTTTCATAATTGATGAATGGAAATCATCTTGGGACCTGCTAAATGAAATTTCTTTGGAGTAGGATGGTTCTGAAGAGTTTCGAGAGGCTCAGGGCATAATTCATATTTCAAGCACATTTGAGAGACAACCCCCAGGAGTCAACCTAACACTGCATAAAAGCCCTTTCCAGTAAGCCTTCTTGAGCAAGCATTCCAATGACAGCAGAGCAACAGGAATTCTCACGGTGCCCATGATGTCCTGTTTGTTGGAAAGTCACTTGTTTGTTGATTAGGCACTTCCAAGGATCACTGATTCTAGCTTTTGCCTTTCATTCTAACAATTGCTCATTACTGAGACTTCATTAGGATTAACTTATATCAACACAGAAACAAAGGCAATTCACGAAGAGATTCAATCGAGGTGAAATATGAGAGCATGCCTTTTCTGTGTCCCTACAGGCCATGAGAGGGCAAGCTCACACGTGAAAAGATACAGAACATCAGTTTAGGGATCAGCTTTATTTTTGAAAGCTCTGAATCACAGAATGTAAATGACCACTTCCCCTAATCACAGTTATGTCCTACCGCTCAAAGTATTTATCAGATTAGAAGCTTTTGTTCATGCTTAAATGAATACAGCACAGAACATCATTAAGCGTAAGTTATCACTAGCATTAAGACTGCATTGCTCTTGTATGTTCTGTTGACATTAGCAATACTTTACAGTGTAATTACGCTGAACCTAATGCTTGGGTGACTTCACTTTCACTCTATGAATACATAGCCTGCAAATTCCCATCTCAAAGCTGCAATAATTTGTTTCAGAAATATATCGTAATTCTTAATGCTATGTGTAAAAAAAAAAGGATGACAAAACATGAAGAAATATTAACTCACATGCTAAAATTGCAGCTAAAAGCTCAATTAGAAAACTACTACATAAGGATTTACATTTTTTAAATGAATAACGTTCACTGATTGTTTTCTGCGTAAAGAAAATCTCCAACAAAGCCACCAACAAGATGTGTTCAGGCTTCATGCCTGTTGATTTCATCCTAATTTCGACCTCCTAAGATCCTTCCTCTGAGTGAGATGATCCTTCAAAAGCCTTGGTCTCTAGGAGACCCATCCAGCACTGCTTATCTCTCACTTTTGTTTTTGTAGAGTTATTTGCAAATTTCTCTTCTCTCCATTCTATAAATACTGGTGTCCCCCCGCCGACTTCAAGGGACACCTCATCTCCCTTTCCTTGGCAGGGTGATCTTATATACTGCTATGGCATCATTGAACATTTCTGGAAAACAGCTTGGTCTCAAAGATACTGCACGCCACAACCCCTGCTCCCACCCCTGAGTTCCTTACTGCCGCCTATCGGATACTTGCATGTGATTTTTCTCACCATATCTAGTGTGGTAATTGTCCTTGATGCATTCCCTGTAACATGAAGATCAAAAATTCAGTTTCAAGATCTGAGTGTTCCTTTTGGCTCATCATCACTCTCCTTCAACTTCAGTTTCCAAACCTGCAGCTGTTATTTACACATCTCCAAAGCATGCATTTGTCTCCACTCCCCCATGATTGCCTTGGCTCCGCCCTCACTCCTTCCCTCATGATTACTGCTGAGTCTCCCTCTTCCCTCCCTTACGCTCTATGCTCAATTCCCAACACCTTCCACCCAGGATGAGCTTTCTGGAAAGTGTTCATTGGTGTATGACTTCTTTGTTCAAATAGCCTCAACTCCTCAAGTCCAAACTCCCTGACATGTTAGGTCCTTACGGTTCTTCGAAGGTGAGAGCATTGTGGAATGGTGGGTAGTGCTGCCAGCTGGGGATGCCAGAATCCTATGGGGATGCCAGTTGGAGTCCTGGCTGCTCCACTTATGACCCAGCTCCCTGTTAATATACCTGGGAAGCAGTGGAGCACAACCCGAGTACTTGGGTCCTGGCACCCACGTGGGAGTCCAGGAAGTACTAAGTTCCTCATCTCTCCTCTCCTCTCTCTCTTCCTCTCTCAGTGAACTAGCAGATGAAAGATTCATCCCTTCTGTGGGTCTCGTATGTCTCTTTCTCTTTGTCTCTCTGTAACTCCGCCTTTCAAATAAATAAATAAATCATTAAAAGAAAACCTTCAAAGTTGGGCTCCAGTTTTCTTCTTAGGATCCCAGCTTCCATACTCTCTCCAACCATGTGAAGTTTCATCCAATTTTAAACAAATTCCGTGATTCTCCTGCCTCTCACTTCCTAAAAATCTCTGTGTGTCCTACTCTCTTAAAGTCATACTACATCTAAGCACCTCTACGTCTAGGAAGCTTGGCCTTTCTTGAATGTTTCTCCAGCACAAGCACTACAGTTCATAACAACCTTCACTGCCAGCTGATCTTCAGGCTAGGATTTTGGATTTTGACTTGTTGCACAGTATAACTGTGGTGTTTGCCTTGGAAATTCTTTCTAAAAAAAAAAGGAAAATCTAAGTGTGGGAGATCACACCCTTTATTAAGGGTAAGGAAATTGCCCACCAGAGGAACAGAACCAAACTACGTATTTGTAGTCTACTGAAGAGATATGCACCATATGCAGGCCTCTTCATGCCAAAACATTTGTCTCATTTGGATTCAAAGAGAAGAGAATGGCCTGCCAAATACCAACAAGTATACTTCCTCCAATATGTGAATTTATCTGCCACGTGTCTCCACTCCAAACACTGACCGGGCCCCGCAGTAGCCGCAGCAGATGGCCCTGCTGGCAGCACACGCCTCCTCATCATTTTGCAGTTCCTCACAGGTGCCGGACTGGATGAGACAACTCAGTGTTTTCCAATGTTTGGATAACCCTCACTGCTGTTGTTCTCATGGGCCAATTTTCTTTTGGACATATTTCTGATTTCTAATATTTGCCAACTGAAAACACTGGTAGGAAAAGTATAAAACATTTTCTACAATCTCATCTTTTGCACATATCATCATGCAGCTGGCTCTTTCTCAGTCACTTCCCTTGAGCCATTTTTTTTTTCACCTACACGTCACTGCCACGTTTATCAAAATACCACAAAACCACTGGTAAGCACTTTCCACAAGCTGGGTTTAACACCATCGTGTATTTTAATAAGATACACCTCTTTCCTGACATGAAAAATATAAACATATCACTCTTCCCGATGAGCCAAGGCTGAACCTGCTTGTTCTTCTAGGCTTCAAACAGAACGCTGTTGTAAGAAGCAGGCAACACCAACCCAAACCATCACAAGCAGGAGAAGTGGCCTCTCATATAGACCAGTGCGAAAGCCACAGCATTTAGGTATAACCCACAAGTCAGGTTTCTTTAGAATTTTAAAAATTTTTCAAAGAATAGAATTTTTAAAAAAGGTTTATTCATTTTTATTGGAAATGCAGATGTACAGAGACAAGGAGTGATAAGGATCTCCCATCTGCTGGTTCATCCCCGCAGGGTCTAGGTCCTATTAGTTTCTAATACTTTTGTGACTTTTTTGTTTTCTTTTGGCCTCATGCCTTCCTCTAAAACCTTCCTTTCCTTATCACAAGTTCAAATGCTGTGTGTCCGCATTCCGTCATATCTTTGTAAATGTCTTATGGCATTGAAATGGATTACAAATAAAATGCTGCACTGAGCGTTTCACAGTTAATTTTAAGTCACCTATTATCAATTAATTTAGTTGGTCAATTAAAAATTTAGTTTCTGGTTCTTAGGTCTCTCTTTTCCTCTAAAAGAAAAAAAATCATGATTATCACAATAGCTACTATTCCCCTCCAAAACAAACTTATATTAGTTAAAAGAGTGGAAATAAATAGAACTTAGAATTAAATCCTGTGAAATGACTGAATATTAGAGTCTATTATGTGATGAGCTGCATTCACACGCAGTGTTGATAACCACAGTGAGAAAGTAGCTTAAAACAAAGTTACTCTTAAGATCAAAATGAAATGACCACATAACAGGAAACAGAAAAAACTCAAGTTGGAACCCTATCTGTTCAGCAGACATATTTTCAATTTTTGTTCATTAATAGGAGAGGAAACTTACTGCCCACATCCAGAGGAAGTTGGAAAACAATTTATGCCTGATAAGATTTTTTTTCTTTATGCAATAATTTGTAAAGCATACCCAACTGAAAGATATCCTTCATCATAGAAAGTCTGGAGAATGTGTTTACTCATACGCTAAAATCTATCAAAGCTATTCATAAATAGAAGCTAACCCCAATTAGCCTTTTTCATTCAAGGGATTATCTTTCATGTACACATTAGCGCACATCTTGATTTTCAGCTATGGTGAATTATTTGTTTTATAGGAACATCAAAGCCATTTTGACATTCATAAAAGAAAAAAAGTAATTCAAATTGGGCAAATTCTATAATGTGATAATTGTATCGAGGAAACAGCTACGAGATAAGGATTGCTCTTTGTGAACTAACGATGTGATAAGGATTAAGATCACCTAAACCTAATCAGTCTCTAACGAAATGCCTTATTTTTCAATCACTGCAAATAAGTCATTGATAAGTCTATGCACATAACGTCTCTGCCTTTGCACTAGGTGCTTGGAGTGTGCACCCTTGGCCACCTGCCCCAAATGTGGTGCTAGCTATTAGTAATACATGCATATATATTCTATATCTCTTATAGATAGGGACATATTATACATATTTTATATATGTAAATATATGTGTGTCCTATGTGTATATATGTGTGTATATGTGTATATATATATGTATGTATAATATAAACATATATATGTATCATGCAACTAGTTGAAAAGGAGAAATTGAAAGCAAAAACCAATAAAAATACATGCAGCAACACACAATTAAAAGCCAAATAACATAAAGGACAATTTAAGAATCAGTGCAAGGTGGCTTGTTCTGCTTTATGCAAATGCCAGATATCCAGATCGCTGTAAAAGGCCATTTATTCATTGAACTGGGAACAATTCTGGGAATTTAACTGCCTAGTGAGTTCGGCTTTTCCGAGGCCTGGTTGCTGCGACCACTTTGGCAGTGCAACAGCAGACGAATCACCTTTACCTCTCCCACTCTCCCTCTCTCTCGCTCTTACTCCCCATTTCTCGCTCTCCTCCCTTTGCCTCCATTGTCTCATTGTTCCATCTTTCAAATAAGTATCTTTTTAGAAAATTCACAATTCACACCAATCTTTGTGTTGTCTTATTGATACTTCTAGGGAAGCAAACGACAGTTACGTGCATACATTATGATAGAGCTACACTCAACAGAAGTAAGCTGCCTATGTTTGACTTGCAAAAATCTTCAGAAAAGCTTGCCCAAATCAACTGGGAGATTTATAAAGCAAACCTTTATAAACTTTATGTATTATATATTATATATAAACCTTATACATACATAAGCTATATCATATATTTATATATAAACTTTTATATAAGGCATATATACAATCCTATATAAGCCCATAATATATTATATGCTTATATATAAATAGTATATAAACTTTTATATATAAATATTCTATATAAACCTTATGTATGTATATATATATCCTATGTGTATAAGGTTTATATATAATATATATCCCTATATAAACCTTATATAATATGTATTATATATAAGTCTTAGGTATTCTGTTACAACAACACAAAACAAACAGATCACCTCAAAGGGCGTGGAAGGAGGAGTGTGTTCCTGATGGAGTGCACGAACTTGCACACTGATGGAAGCATAAGATCCTACAATTTAGATATTGATCTGAGTGAAACTCAAAGACTTAACTTAATTAACTTAATTAACACCTTGGTTTCCATGGTGGAGGAACTACCATTGGGAGGTGAGAGCTGGTGGGAGGTCCTGAAGTTATAAGGCACATGAGGTATGCCTCATGCAAGCAACTCCTGGTGGTTATCAGTAACTCCTTGAATTCTCACAATGGATTGCCATTAAAGCCTGAATGGGGGGGGGGGGCGGGGCTGGAGAAATGACTCAACAGGCTAATCCTCCACCTGCAAGCGCCAGCATCCCATATGGGTACTGGTTCATGTTCCGATTGCTCCATATCCCATCCAGCTACTTGCAATGGCCTGGGAAAGCAGTAGAGGATGGCCCAAGCCATTGCAACCCTGAACCCACCTGAGAGACCCAGAAGAAGCTCCAGGCTCCAGGCTTCATATCAGCTCAACTCAGGTTGTTGTGGCCATGTAAGGAATGAATTAGTGGATGGAAGAATTTGCCTTTCCAATAAAAATAAATAAATCTTAAAAACAAAAAGCCTAAGTCTTGTCCTACCTCCCAAGGTCAAGGCGTTACCACTTTTTCATCCCACACACTCTCCTGCCATTGCTGTTCACCATGATGTAACACAGCGTTCACCCAAGTGATGTGGCATGATGCCCGCAAGCCTTCGAAACCGAGAGCAAAGTAAACCACTTCATTTTATAACATCCGAGGAATTCAACTGTCAGAATGCAAAGCTGACTATTACAGACACTAACTCTGGTGGTGGCAACTAACGAGAAATTACATGGTGGTTTCAAAGCATTATGAGGGTCTGGGCCTCCTGTGCAAAATGAATGGAGGGTGTGGCTGGATGCTCCGTAGCCTGCTCTGGCTTGGGCGGAGAGGGTGGGAAGAAAGGGCGGGGAAGGAGGAGTTGGATGTGGCATGAGTAAGAGGTTTCTCTGGTCAGACAGAAGGCCAACACGGTCTAGACAAGGAAGACACTCAAGGAAGGTCCCAGGGAGACGAGGTGATCTGGGCTTGCTCTTGTTTCAATGCTTTGTGCGTACGTGGGAGTCACTGGTGGGTAGGATGATGTGCAGCTTAATTCAAGGCAGCAGTGCTGCAACTGGCAACGCCTTTGACGACATTCTCAGAGGAACTCTAGGAAGCACAGGCTCCCCACATGTACACGTGGACGTCACATGGCAAAACAAAGAGGAACGAGCTGGCTCAGGGGTCCTGGAGAAAGCTCTGTGTGGTGTGGCTCCACTGTGCTCTTCTCGTGCCAGAAGTTCGTAAGAAAAGAGCAGCCAACTGCAGGCAACCAGTGCTTTCGCCTCCTACCCTGCCCTGCAAGGCTCTCTATTGCTTCCAGATAGCTTTAGACATCATGAGGATTCCAAGGCAATGGTGCTCTGTCTCAAAATCTCATACAGATGTTTCCCCTCTAACGAAAACCTCCGGCTTTCTCAAAATGACACATACAACTGCTCTCTCCTCTCCCAGCTTCTCTGTGGAGAAATTATAACCCGACTACCTGGAGTCAATGAGATGTTTTAGAGCGAGAGCATAGGCAGGCTAGGAACACATCACAGGCACGGCCACTGCACTCTTCCTGCCCGGACAATTTTGTTTGCTTCTTCCCACACATGGACCAGGAACCGGAGCTCGGCCACTGAAAACCATAGAAAATCCCCAAAGCTGAAGCAAAAACTGTGCCAGGGTTTGTACTTCTTTGATGCTACATGCAGCATTTAGAACAATATTTAGCATTGCCCAATCCATCTACTTGTTCTGTGTGTTGTCCACTGATCATTTATTTAGCATCCTGTTAAACAGATGGATTCAAAGTATGTTGCAGACTTCCGAGCAGAGCCACTGTTGGCCTGTTTGTGGCCTCTGGAGAACGTGCAAAGATACCCCCTGGGAATGGATGACACTTGGAGCTTGGAACCTTCTGTGTGTTTTCGCCTGGCAGGTTGACCCAGCACCAAGGTGCAAGTCTTGGCCCAACACAGCAGCAACCAGATTTTAGCCCCACTTGCTGGATGCTTTGTATGGAAGTACAACCTCCGGGGCACAACCCACAACCTGCCGGCCAGCCACTGTGTCACATCTCAGCATGATTCCTACGGACGCCCACTTATCATCCGCCTTTCCGGTGCTCAGAACCGGGAGGGCCTTGACATCCTTGGCTGCTCCGCTGGATGCCGACCCCTCAGCCATGACCTCCGCATGCCGAGGCGGCATGGGCTGCACATCCTTATTCTGACCCCTTATCACCCTGTTCTGTTTCTGACAAGAGAGAAAATACAGAAGCACAAACAGTTCATTATGCAAACTTACACTTCTCATGAGTCATAGTGTCAGGAGCAGAGGGGGCAGTTTATGCCATCTTTTCAAAACTGTTCTAAGCATTAAGATTCCTCACTGTTTGGGAAGATGAAACACAAGCCATCCTTCATGCCACACGAGTAAAATGCTCCTGCTTTGCTGCCATCTCACCCTCAGAAGGTGGTCAGCTTGGCCTTCCAATCTTGCTTCAAAGTCTGTCCCCGACCTCCCACCACACCTCAACCCTAACCCTGGAAACTCTCCCCAGCGCCCTTCCAGCAGGTAGCACGGCAAAGAATTTATTCCAGCTAAATCCAGGACTATCCCAAGATTGATTCAGCAACCTATTTCAGTGTAAGCTTCTCTGAGTACTGGCCAAAAAGTTACCACCAATTCAACTTTGAGTTAGGTACCCTTTCAGTCACTGCATCAATTTCCTTTTTCTTTTGTTTTTCCTTTTTTGCCCCTGGCTTCACCCAGCACTTCCCATGGCACCTCCACTCACAGTCAATCTGCTGGTCACCGGGTCTCTGGTTTTACTCTCCTGTGTTTCGCCCATGGGTCCTGCAGTGCTATCCAAGTGTTTGATCTGCTTAGGCACGCATAAGTTTTTCGTCAAAGATTTTGCTTTCTAGTTAAGTAGGACTGTCATCTCCTCTCATCACACCTCTAGCATAATATGTGTATCAAATGGCAGAAGGTGGTTCTGGGCTGTCACATTGGGAGACCCTAAATCACAGGGAACATGGGGCCCTTCTGGAATTTCAACAATCAAGCCTCCCAGATGGGAGGATTCGGCATTACAGAACACCATGGGACCTGGAGTCCCATTCTCTGAATCAAGAAGGTGATAGTAGCAGTTGATAACGGCATCCCATCAAAATCTTTGCTTGCCGCAGAAGAAATTAACAACTGACAACTAACAAGGCCGCCCTTCTTCTGTCTCTAAATGGTCTTTCTCAGCCATTCCTCCAGAACTAGAAGAAATAAACTGTTTTATCTGGAAAACAGCACTGTGTTTAGACACTTTCTGGCTTGCCTTAGCTGGGATCGGATGCACGGAGCTGACTTGTAAATTACAGAGTTATCATACAGATGTGCCGGATGGCTGGTGATGTTCCTTGTACTGCTCTCTGGGCTTGTGGATGCCACAGGACTGCTGCAGCACCCCTGATTACGGGGTGCACAGTAATGCTGAATGGGGCTCAGTATTCCTCTGACTGCCACGACCACTGGCATAATCATGAGTGTGTTCAATACAGGGAGGGATTCTCCCACAGTTTTTTCTTCCTAGTATCCAGGTACATAACCCACTCTACTTCAGGGACACCCGGTGGACCTCCGGGACCTTTCCCTTACCTGGAAATATGCCATCTTGGATTAGCTTCCCACATCCCAGCTCTGACAAAACGCTCCCAGTCTTCCAGTTCTTCCTGTCATCTCTCACTTCACTGCTTATTATTTACTTTTTTTCAAACAATATTGTATTGCCTTTAGGACCACATTGGACCCTCTGATATTTTTGGTCAAGTGCCTTGGACTGTTACTTACAAGATGCAGTTCCTATCCCCTGAACCCGGGACGTTTTCTATCCAACACCCCAAGCTCTCTTTCTTCAACCCTCAGGAGACAGAAGGACTACAGGAGGGAAGAACGCGCCTTCCACGCCCAACTCCAGTGTTAACTGTTGACCTCCTTTTTCTGTAGGATGATTTTCATGAAGGAAGTTCTTGTCAGTTCCTTATTTCAGAGAAATACAAAGCTGCACTGAAATCGAAACACTCAGAAAAGTCATTCGCGATCTCTTGAAATGTGCATCGTTCCAGTTTGCACCTCTGGCCAAGCAGCAAGTCGGGAGATGGCTTGCTCTGTGAGAAGGCTCCCCAGTCACAAGTGTCAGCTCCCAGCTGACCAACCCCTGAGGGATTCAGATAGCTCAACAGAAAGGCAGGCCTGCTAAAGCCACCACAGCAGGATGGGGAGAGCTTCTAAGACTGGATGAAAGGTTTTCAGATGTCTATGCCGGCAGTCCACAAGTGACAGCAAAATGCTTAGCCCTTGCAAACCAAAGCCATGCAGGCAGAGTGGGAGCCCCAGGAAGTTCCAGAAAGCAGTGTTTGCTTTTGGGTGACGTGTTGAATCATTAACCACAGAATAGGACAGAGCTCCCAAAGGCCAAGGACTGTGTAAGGAGAGAATCAGCAAGTAAGTTTGCTTCCCCATCACAAGTTGAGCAAAGCAATGAAACACAACGACCACACAGCAATCACTCCCATGCTTTAGAACCGGACTGCTTCGGTCACAACTCAAAATAATAAAGGGATACATCCTATTATTTAACATCACCAAGTCCTCCAGAACTCTCTGTGTGTTCGTAAACGTATATACAATGATCAAAATGTTCCTGACATAAAGCTTGGCCTAAGTCATTCATCTCAAAAGAAATGAGCAAAGTATGCTGACTTTCCATCATAATCTATGAAACATACTTCTAGCAAGTATTCCACTACCTCCCCATCCAACAATTCAGCCTCTTATTAAATCTAAATTGGTAAATTCTACAAGATTTCTTCTTTTTTTTGATCTTCAATATATTATGGCAAGAAAAAATGTGAATAAAAAAGTACACATCCAGAAACATGCTATTGGTTGTGACAACCACACCACACATCAGAGTACTTGCGTTTGATTACTAATCTCTGCTCCTGATCCAAACTTCCTGCCACTGCAGACCCCAGGAGACAGTAATGACAGCTCAGGTTAAGTTGGTTCACGCCCCCTACACATTCGGGAGGCCTGCCCTGAGTCCCCGGCTTTCATCTTCAGAAAGCATGAGTCCCAGCTTTTGCCGGTATATAGAGAGTAAACCAGCAAATGACACACCTGTCCCTGTCCTGAAAATCCGTAACATTTTTTTGGAAAAAAGTAACTTCAAAAAGAAATCATTGACATTTAAATTTTTTAACGTTGACAAAAATACTCCCTTAAAAAAAAAATCCACAACTTTAAACATTTAAACCTTCAAGGAGTGTGATAGTATCCATTTTCTCATTCGTCTAAATTTTTAAAAATATATAATAAGAAGAAATTCAGGGTTTTTTTTGGGGGGGGGCACGTTGCGGGTTGGAGATGGACAGATGTTCAGTTCACTTACACCCTGTATCCAGGTGCTTTGGGGGGCGTCCTGACTCTACTTCTCATTTCAGGTTCCCACTAAAGCACACCCTGGAAGCTCAACTAGTTGGATGCCTTGCACTGCATATGAGACCTTGATGGAGTCCCTGGTGGTCTGGTCTAGCCGCTGCCATTGTGGAGATCCCATCTGGGGTAGGGGGAGCAGCGGGGAGGGAGTGGGTGAGGCATGCAGGGGGAACAGGGAGTGGGAATCAGTGGACTTTAGCTATCTCTGTGTCTTTCAAATAAATATCTTTACGACCAATGTGAAAGGAAGCTATTTTAAAATGAAACTGTCCCATTCTTTCAATGGTTTAACATTGTGTGTTTTCCAACCCTTGGACGATGCGATGACTCCTGCCTTCACAAATACAAAAGAAAACAAACAACAACAAAACCAGGCCATCAGATTTTTCTTCTTCCTCTTCTGAAATCTCTAATCCCCTAGGCCATGCAATCGAATGCTAACCCCAATAAATGGAAAAAACACAGAGGGGCTTGTGGTTCAATTTCATGAGGAAATTTTATGGCTGAGAGAAAGCCCACGCAATTACCAAGATCAAGAGAAGAGCAAATTAACCAAGCCTCAAATTGTAGGTATGGGCAACAGAGTAGCGATCAGCAGTTGGGATTTTGAAGACGGAAGTCCAAAGAAATGACTTTTAACGTGGTGACCCCCAGCCTTAAGCACGGGGATGTTAAGCCAAAAACCACACAGGATTACCTGTCCCATGACTTGTGTTGGTTGGTTTTTTTTTTTTCAACAATGCCATTTTTACATAGTCTGTATATTTAGGCATTTGTGTGATAGAAGTTCATCAGTACACTTTCTTGACCAATATCAACTTGGCACCAGTTCGTCAGTTAATTAACTGTTAACAGATTCTTCTAGATACAACCGCTACATGGATATTTTATCTTCCTGTTAATTAGTAATTACGCACTGGCAAGAAAAACAGTGTTTCTTTCCAATTATTCCAGAACTCAGTGATTATTTTAACTTAGCTAATTGGCATTAGAGGGCTGTACATCTTCTGGGCAAATTGTGTTTGATAATCCTTATTAAAATATACATGGCGGTTGTTGACTTGGAACAGGCAAAGAAATGGCAGTTCAAAGGGTATTAGATAGAGCAGGAGGCAAACCGGGGCCATGAAGATTTCCCCTACTGCTCTAATGAGAATGCCGAGGGTCACCCCTGCCTATTTTACCATCTGTTTGGTTTCTGGCAAGTGGCTGTGGTGTGAAACAAGGTGTCCCCAGCCTACTTTGCTTTTCACAGTGTAAGGTGGGGATCTGAAGCAATTTCAGTCATTCAGAAAGCGGCACGTGAAAATCAGAGCTATGTACTTATGGAATGAGAAACTTCTGGATTTCAAAGTTGAAAGTATCCCAATTTTTGTAAGTAGGCAGGCAATACTTAAACAACAACAAAATAGCTTTTAGAAGCTTTGCATAGGAACTTTAGTGTCTATTTTGCATTTACCCAAAAGACATTATTGAAAAATTACTCCTTTAAGAAAGGGATACTCAGTCTATCACCTGAAAAAAAATTTTTAAAAAAATGTGATGAACTGAATTTGTCAAAATCTAAAACTCTACTCATGTCATTGAAAAAAGGGATAGGTAAGCCATGAATGGGAAATTATCTTCACAAAATTATATCCATATATCTGAGAAAGAACTGGCATGTAGGATGAAGCACAACCATAATAAGCCAATTAAAACAGAGACCTGAATGTTTAACAATGGTCCTAAGATTTGAAACTTGATCCAAGTGGCCAATAGGCACAGGAAGGAAGGCTCAGCATCATTGAGGTGCCAAGCCAAACCAACATGAGGAGCAGGCCTGCAGCCTGTCAACCAAGACGCTGCTTGGACCTCATAGCAGAGCATCAGAATTCAAGTCCAGGTTCTACCTCCAATCCCAGCTTCGTTCCACGGAACATTCTAGAAGGTGACAGTGATGACTCAGGTGGTTAAGTCCCTGCCACCTACACGGAAGACCTGAACTCAGTTTCTGGCTCTTGGTTTCAGCTGGGTCCAGCCCAGCTTTTGCAAGCGTTTTGAAAGCATTAGAAGAACGGTCCCTCCGTCCATTCCTTCCTTCAGCATAACACTGAATATAAGCATAGCCAGGGAATTGTTCACCGGATGAATTATGCTTTGAAACAAACATATTGAGATTCTAAGAAGCCCTGTTTGACCAGGAATTCCAAGTCTTCCATGTTATACGCATTAATAAAACATGAGACATTCACGTTTGCAAAGAGCACAAGGTGAGAAGACATGCCATTTACTCAGAAGTCTCCAATCCATTCTCGGATGTGACGGACAGCAGCTCCTGGTTGAAGGGGAGAAAGAAGAAACGGGGAGCAGGCTGCAGATGAACACCATCAACCTCATTATTCTAGCTCTGACCGCGGGTCTGTCTCTAGAACGAAAGCCAAACCCCAACTAAGTTCCTCTTTTATGGGTAACAGATTTAGCCCCATGTAAGCGATCATTCCAAGAAATTCTATCCAATCCCATGGGTTAAAAATCAAATTTAGAAAAAGCTGATTCTCCTTGTGTGAATAATTGTTTTAAAGCAATTAAAGGATAAGACAAAACACACCTCTGAGAGCCACATCTATTTGACTTGTGGTTCATTACTTATTGGAGTTCATGTGGAGAGCAACTTCTCTAAAGGAGAACCAGAAGTAACATAATTAAGCAGATAATAACAGCAACATGGTTCTTTCTTACACAGGACAATGAGGAGGACTAGGAGCGGGATGGGAAAAGGGAGTGCCATCTGAACTTCTACCAAAATATCAGCAAGTTTTTGCTCTTCTGTTTTCCAAAATGGCAACTCCCACACTCACGCGTCGTCAGATACTTAGCATCCCGAAAACAGTAATTTAGTTGTTGTGCCTGCCTCAGAGAGCAGCCCACATGTCTGTGAGGCTAAATGGGAAACTCGGCATCAGAGGACTGAAAAAGAACTGCAGCACCAAAGGCCAGGGTGGAAACAGACTATGTGGGGAGGGGCCCTAATTCTAGTCCTCCATTCCAAGCATATATTTTGCATCCAGAACTATTTTCCAGGGGATACCACAAACACGCTTTTGCAAATTTCAAAAACAATGTCAAAGATAATTCTCAGGATTAGTTCTAAAAATTTGTTAAAAGTCATAAAATCACTTTTTTTCCCGAGATTCAACTGCCAGAAAAGAAGCCAAATCTACCCCCAAGATTATTTACAAACTGATTCCTGCGTACAAGAAACATAAACACATTTATCATTATCTACAAACCAAGAAAAGAACTGGAAATCCTCAAAAGTAAACCACAAGTTCAGTAAAATGACTGCTAGGTCAGAGCCCGGCCTCAAAGCTTATTCCCAGAGCGTCAGCTTCAATCCTGGCTCCTGTCACTGTGGACGGGGTCATTCCCCCACCTCCCAGAGGCCGGCACATCAACCAAAACTCCCTGCTCCCTAGTGCTACCCCCACCCCCTGCTTTTTTTTTTAAAGAGAAAATAATATCCCTTCTACCGTTTTCATATTGTGAAGGACAAGATTGCATTAAGACGCACGGACTTTCTTTCCAGAATTATTCTTTAAAACTCTGGCACATAAGAAAGTGCTCTCCACGAGGGCCTGATGCGCTGTCTTCTCCCTGCTGCTTCTCTCTCCATCCCCCAGAGGAAATGACATCTTCACTACAGAAACAAGGTTACTTTGGTCGAGGCAGAAGCAGCTCTTTGCAAGTGGATTAACACCAACTGGGCAAATCCTCATCAAATATTTTCTTTCTTTAAAAGGATTGATTTGTTTAAAAAAGAGTATGAGAGAGAGAAGGGAAAGAGGGAGAAAGGAATGAAGAGAGAGAGAAGGGAAGAGGGGCAGAGGTGACAGACGGGAGGAGAGGGAGAGAGGGAAAGAGATCTGCTGGTTCATTCCCTACAAGGTCACAACAGCAGGGATGGGTAAAGTTAAAGATAGGAGACAGGAAATCTATTGGTCCATCCTGGTCCATTCACTTAAACCATCATCCACACATTGGTGGGAGACTTGGATCAGAAGTGGAGCAGCCAAGCCTGAAACCAGCACTCCAACATAGGATGTTGGTGTCAACCAGCGGCCTACCTCGCTACGCCGCAACACTAGCTCCTAACAAAATATTCTCAAAATCTGTACATTACAGAGCATAGTGGTAGCTCCCATTAGCATGTACCGTAAAAACATGTCGTTTCTGGTGGCCTTTTTATTCATGAACAATGTTGTAATGAGGATATTCATTTGAACGGGAGTAAAACACAGAAACTACAAGAGCTGCCCTTTGTTAGGGACACACTTTGAAAACACTGTTTATCTATTTTAAAAAACGGAAAGATGAGAGACAGAAAAGGGAGAGAGGGGGGGAAAGAGTGAGATGAGAGAGAGAGAGAGAGAGAGAGAGAAAATTGCCATCTACTGGTCAATTCCCTAGACGCCAACAGTGGCTAGGGCTGACCTGGACCGGGCCAAAGCTAGAAGCTAGGGACTAAATTCAAGTTTCCCCAATTGGGTAGCCAGAACCCAATCACCACCACCACCCAGGGTTTGCATTAGCAAGAAGCGAAGCTGTGCATCCAAGCCAGGTTTCAAACCCAGAACCTCTGATGCAGCTTTAAAGCATTTGCTGTGGTCTCTGGGTATGGATCCTACCAGGGCTTAATTCCTCTGACCACAGCAATGTTCTTGTGAATTCATCAGGGCAGTGACATCCTCTCTCCTCTTTATTATCCCCCTCCATACACTTGCCCCTATGTATGCTCTGACTCATGGCAACTCTGGTAGTAAAATACCCTACAGCATCTAAGAAGATTGTAGGATTAGCCACTCAATAACCAGTTATGTTATTGAATGTTAGACTTGCTGTGTGTCACGCAAGTGAAGGTGACTCATACCTCCCTGTTGTCATAGGGCCACACGGATTTTAAACCAGACAATTCAGTTGACCGATGTGGCTGCTACAGGGCAGAGAAGAGTGGAATACCCAGGCGAGGTGGAGACCAGAGAGGAGTAGAAGACAGGTTTATAAGGGTTCAACCAAGGAGGGAAGAAGACAGGGCCACAAAGGATGTTGCTAATAGCAATGCCTCTGCAAGGTTGGTACTGTTAGCTGATTTTTATTATCATTTCTTAGAACCCAAGAATATCTGAACCTGATCCCAAGAAAGCCTACTAGAAGAGTCTGGAAGGCTCTGGGATCTCCCATAGGCATCTGTCTCTTCTTGTCTTCTTTGTGCATGAGATTCCAGCAAGCCACGGTGGAGGATGGCTGTCCAGAACTCCCATATGTTCACATGTTCCTAGGATCCAGCTCATGAAGAGCAGGACTGGACTAACACATCTCTAACTAAATCCCATACTAGTAAATTTGCCTCCGCTGGACTCGGGTATCTTATGGGTAGATATTAGAGTAAGAACATGCTCTAGGCAAGCTAGCCTGCTGAGTGACTTGAACGGAAAAGAGAGTCGAAACTGATCCTGACTTCTAAGTTTCATCATGTCCAGCTCCAGGTTCAAGCACAGGTTACAAGTTTTAGTCCTCAGAGGTTTACAAGAACAGACACACACTAAATGCAAATCCATTAAGCAAAAAGTGACGCCTCCGTACAAGGGAATATTTTTCAGCTACAAAAAGAAATGAAGGGCTGACTCATGCCACAACAGGATGAACCTTCAAAACAACAGGTTCAATAAAAGCCAGGCACTAAGGGCCACATGCCACATCATCCCAGTTATGTGAAATGTCCAATACAGGCAGAGAGGGACTGGGTTAGGAAACAGAATGACTATTGGGTATGGTGGAAATCCTTGAAATGTGTACTCAAAAACTGTAGATGTTTTAATACGTAAGGAGGATTTTTACAGTATCTGAGAACCGGGTATGATGCCAAAACACCTAGTTTTATTCCTCATCCTTTACTTTTTCATGCAGTAGCCGCACTCGCTCTTTCCAAGCCCTGCTTACTTCCCTGAGTATCCGAGGCAGGCACTGGCTGAGCCAGGTTCTGAGGGAGTCCATCTCACTTTCAAACTCCACAGGTAGGGAACTGGGTGCCTTCCCTCCACGTTAGGCTCAACTCCTCTCTCTTTTTTTAAAACCTTTGGCTTCTTGTTTCATCCCATTCTACAATTCTTCCCAAAGAAAGAATTTCTGCTTCTTTCTGGGTCTTTACATGATGCCCACTTTGAGCGTATGACATCCTAGGCACTTAATCCACCCAACAATTTTGTAAACTAGGTACCATTAATACCCCTACTTTTCAAGCGCAAATACTGAGGCTTGGAGAAGGTCATCATGTGCCCAAGTTGGCAAGAAGCAGGGCAGGGTGCAGCATCCGAGCTGCCCCAGTGCCCTGGGCTATCATCTCTGATAATTCACCCACATTAGCTCAAATGTGCTGAACATTTGCATTAGCGATTTGGTGGCTGATGAATTTTACCGCTTTAGATCTCTCATGCTTACTACTCGAGTAAGTAGGATTCTTTTCAGCCTAACTATTAAGGGGTTAGAAAATAATCCTGCATTTTTGTCATGTGTCAAATACAAACCAGATAAAATTATTTCTTAATGAACATAATGTGGCAACACCCACACAGGATGAATAAAGGCCAGATGTAGATGAAGACCCTGTAAATAGGAAATATTAATGGCAGTTTCATCTCATCAACTCTGTTCATTGTACCACTGACTAGAGTAATTTGTTTAATTAACCCAGAGTCTGGCTGTTAATTATAGATCATTTACCATAGCCAAGAAAAGGTCATGCCTTTTAATTCCTCAAGTATGTCTAAATTACATTTCTTTGGAAAGACACAGGCAAAATAAATTTAACTAGGTTATTATGAATAAAGTGTTGGCTTAATTTAGGCTAGCAAATAAATGTCTATTCTCTATAGGATCTTATTGAATGAAACTGCTAGTGGCTGGCCCCTCTTTACAGAGTGAGCCCTAAGCATGTGTTTGCACTTCTAACATTCATACCACATACGTCTCCCTGTCGCACACACACAGGATACTTCAGATTCAAACGTGGCCAATGCTCAGGGAACTCACAGTCCTAATGATCAGCAACAAAACTAATTTTTTTAAAAAAATCCTACTTCAATTAATTTTATCCATTTGAGCAGTAGAGACACAGCCAGCACGACCCCTGTACTGGTTTACTTGCCCAAAAGCCTGGGAACTCAATCCAGGTGCATCATGTAGGTGGTGGGAACCCAAACACTACAGCTGTCACCTGTGTCTCCTCCCAGGATGCCAACCAGCAGGGAGCTGGGATCCGCTGGAAACACAGAACTCCATGTAGAATGCTAGCTCCCATGCGGCACTCTACCCACTGTGCCAACCTACACAGTCTTCAAGTGAAAGATACTCGAGTTAACTCAAGTAGAGAATATCTTGGATGATTTTGTTATTATTTCAAAACTGACTTTACATGAGTAATGTTGTACATCTTTCAATCTAATTATTATTTAGATTCCTTGTTTGCTTTTTTTCTATCCTTTGCCTATTATTATTTATATAAATAGTAAAATCTGATTACTATTTCTATTCCTCGCCTATTTTCATAGCCAGCTATGGTCTTTTTACTTTTTACTCATGCATTAATCCTTTGACTATAGGTTAGATTAAAAATGTTACTTCAAGAAATACCTAATTGGAAAAAAAATACATGAATCCTGGCAACGAAACTCTAACATTTAATCTAAGTAAAGTATATATCTTATAACCAATATGTATATATTTTACTAACCAATACAAGATGCATTAACATTTAGGTGCTGGAGGGGGCCAGCTATCCCCAGGGGTGGGCTCCCAGGTGGCAGGGCTCAGGTTGGGTAGCCCAGGCCCATCAGCCTGCCATGTGCTCAGAGCTAAGTGGGTCAGTTTGTCCCAGGGGCAGGGCTTCGGTTCAAAGGCTTGAGTCCATTGGCCTGCTAGTTGTTCAGAGCCAGTGAGGGCCAGCTAGCACCAAGGGTGGGGGCCTAGGTGACAGGGCTTAAGCCAAGTGGCCCGAGGGCTTTGCCCTGCACCACTGATGCACTGGCCATCCAGCAGTGGGATCTTGAAGGGGGAATGCAACGACCTTTAAAGTTCAGACTAAAGCACCAGCCTTTGTGGGATAGCAGAGCTGGGGTTGTTAGTGTTGACCAATGCTGGATATCACTCACTGGTACACACTAAAGCTAGGGCTGGGTGCCTACCTGGTAGAACTAGACCACAGAACTCACCAATGAGAGTCAAAACAGGGGATAGGTAATGTTAGGCTGGCCCTGGCACTAACCAGCATGCACAGAACTGCGTCTGGGGCAGAGTTTGTGGGGAATGTGTGGGCCCATCCCTATGATCTGCAATTTCTACTGGTTTACTTGGAAGCTGGAGTGGTAGGCCGAGCTAGGCATGAACATGCAACCCTCGAAACTCATGGATATTGGGGTTGGGTACAGGCTGGGTTGGTCCAGCACCCGCAGACACACCCAAGAATACAGTGTGGGGCAGGCTAGGCCACAACATCCACTGCTCACACATATACAGGTCAGAGGTAGTAGCCTATGACCAATAAGGACCTAGCACTCATTGGCATGGGAGAGATCTGGGTCGGGGAGTGGGTCTGGTGGGAGAACTAAGGAAACTCCCTGATAGGCTGTTGCTCCCACCAGTGAGCATATGATACAGCCTAGAAGTTGGTCAGACAGAGCAGGGTAGCTCCGCCTATCCATATGTGTGTGAGGTGATTTTGGAAGAGGGTAGACTGGGCAGGACCAGGCCAACCTTAACTCACTGGTAAGTGCAGGAGCCAGGCTGGAATGCAGGACATGCCAGGCTAGGCTATCACACCTGCTGGTTTGGAGTCAGGGATGGCAGCAGATTGGGCAGGGCCAGGCTGTAGCACTCATCAGCAAGAGTTGGCACCGGGAGCAGGCCGAGTCACGCCAGGCTGCAGCATCCGATGACAAAGGTCAAGACAGGGGATGCGTTGTGCAGAGCTGGGTCAGAATAATTATTGGTATGTGCAACATCTACAGCTGGGAACAGACCTGGTTGGGGAGCTAAGGGGACACTCTGGCTAGGTTGTAGCTCCCACTGGTGAGCAGGAGAGACAGAACGGGAGTGGTGGTCTGGGCTGTCCCGGCTGCTCCACTTCCCATCCATCTCCCTGCATATGGCCTGGGAAAGCAGTCGAGGATGGCCAAAGCCTTGGGACCCTGCACCCACATGGGAGACTCGGAACAAGCTCCTGGCTCCTGGCTTCATCCAGATCAGCTCAGCTCTGGCCACTATAGCCACTTGTGGAGTGGACCAGAAGACAGATCTTTCTCTGTCTCTCCTCCTCTCTGTAAATCTGACTTTCCAATAAAACAATAAACAAATCTTTTAAAAATGTATATGTATTAAAATTTGAATTATTTCTTAAAACATTAGAACAACCTGTTTTGTTTTCTCTTATTTGCCAAAAGCTAAGAGTGTTAGAATACACTGAAGAAAAAAAATCAAAATGTTTTAGAAATAATGCAGAAAATGTCAAATTTATGATATTTTTATAATCACTGAATTTTTAAGGTGAAAATATTTAAAATTTTAAAAATTCTAGATCCACTCACTGTCTTCCTTCCAGCCTTTGATTTAATCACATCTTGCGATTTTTCAAGCTCATGACTGAATCTAGGCTGCGTAACTATCACAGATGAAAAAAAATTATATACATAGGAAATCACAAATTTTAAGTGAAAAAGTGATAAAATGTCTCCTTATCTGAATAATACTATGGAGGAATTAAAAATAAAAAATGTTGAATCATGAGGTTTAATAAACAAAGTGAGGCTGCTGCTATTCACTGGAACTATAAATCTGATTTGGAGCCCAAATTTTAAAAATTGAGTAAGCTCTCCATTGTTTAGAGCCAGAATTCTAAATATTGCATAAAAAGCATTTTAGCCCTGGAAGAAGAACAATTTTGTATGAAAGAATATTCAAATAGCCCTTCATTGAGGACCACAATAAACCTTGAAGATTTACATGACTGAGCTGGAACTCAAAGCCAAAGACAACAGCGAAGTTTTTTTTTTTTTTTTCTGGACAACACAAAGAGATATTCATAATTAAACATCACACTTCCCTGGGGCATTGCATTTTCTTATATTGACAAGCAAAATTGGGTATTTCAAATCAGGCATGGCTGGCATGCTGTCATCTTTTACGTAGCTATTGTTTTAATGTATTTCAGGCTATTAGGCATTTGCCTATTTTTGGTCAGTGAGGCAGCCATTGTGAAGAATTCTGGGTTTTGCATAAAAGGCGGTAGCTATATTATTGGAATTAACATTCCTACAACAGTATTCTAAGAGTAATTATGACCATATTTTGGCTGGTCTTGCTCATATTTTATGTCCAAGGGAGAGTGACTATAACTGGTGTAATTAGCAGAATTAAAACTAATTTTAGATGGAAAAAAACCTTCTAGAAAGACTTATTTAGACTCAAGTAACTGCTTTATTTTGCCTTACTTCTCACAGCTAAACAATCACTCATGAACCCTGTGAAATGTCGTGAAAATATTACATTACCATATTTATTTGCAATAGCTCTATGATATGGGATTGACCATGATGGAGGGCTAGGCACAATTTACGATCATCAAAAAGTTTTGTATTTTTAAAAAATATGAACTATGCATACAATGTAATACTTGTTAAAGATGCCCGTATTTACTTACAGGTAGAGTTAGAGAGGCAGGAGGAGGAACAGACAAAGATTCTCCATCTTCTGGTTCACTAGCCAAACTTCTACAACAGCCATCAAAGGGCCAGGCTGAAGGCAGGGACCTGGAGCTTCATCTGCGCCTCTCGCAAGTGGCAAGGCCCAAACACTTCAGCCGCTTCCCACCGCTTTCCCAGGCACAGGGAGCTGCCCTGGAAGTGGAGCATCCAGGTCTCGAACCAGTGCTCACGGAGGATTCCGGTGTTACAGGTGGCAGCCGAAACAAAAATGCTTTCTATTTCAAGTAAAAACATCTATTTGCCACTTCAGAAGCCACTGCAGAAAACGTGTTGAAGCCTGGATTTCTCAAATAATTTCTAACAATATTCCTAAATTTTTTTTGTTTGTTTGTTTGCCTCACTTTCTCCAATCTAAAGCAATACAGTATGTTTATTTCGTCATTTCCTTCAACAACATGTCTACAACGCACATTAATGAGCTTCCTGATTTAAACACCACAAACTGACACAGGGGATGTACTGAATTTAGCCAAGTCCCTCGAACCATCTTGACATTCATATTTCCGATTAATAGGCTTCAGAACCACTTTTAATCCCCTGCCCCAGGAAGAGGATGCAAGTCTTAAGACTAAAGAAACTGCTTCATTTACTGATAGTTAGGTAGAAAATGCAATCGAGCCAGAAGTTTATTTGGGTGCCAAAAATGTATGGATTTTTAAAAAAATATACATTTTCCGTGATATTTGTGAAGGCCCTTCGTACTGTGGAAGAGCTAACGTTCCTAAGTGTAATCCTTGCGCTAGGGGCTTTATATAAAGTGTCTGCTGGAATCCAGCACCTCCTGCAACACAACCCACTTTCATCATCATTTCCTACACAAGCCCACAGAGAAGGGAATCCACTCGGGTGAAGCCCACAAGCCCTGCAAACACAAGCTCTATCTTGTTGTCCATTCAGCCTGCACAGGGATCCCTGACATGCCGTGGCACCTCATCTACCTGTCAATCACACAGCAGACTTTTCAAACTCATCCTGGCTCCTGGATGACCCCTGGTTGATCTCCAACAGGAACAGGATGTTCAAGTGACTTGTTCAGCCAAAAACCCTCAAGGCACACTGAGGATAAAGACCTAAAAAACATCCAAATCCTGAAGGAGCTGGTGTTGGTGTCCTAACTGGCCTTCTCGTTTTGTTCCTTCATTCCTGCCTGGTATAGTTACTTTTTGAAAAGATTTATTTATTTTTATTGCAAAGTCAGATATACAGATAGGAGGAGAGACAAAGAGGAAGATCTTCCATCCGATGATTCATTCCCCAAGTGGCCACAACGGCTGGAGCTGAGCCAACAGGAAGCCAGGAGCCTCTTCCAGGTCTCCCAAGCAAGTACAGCATCCAAAGGCTTTGGGCCATTCTCAACTGCTTTCCCAAGCCACAAGCAGAAAGCGACATGGGAAACGAGTCTGCTGGGATTAGAACTGGTGCCCATATGGGATCCTAGCACACTGAAAGAGAGGACTTAGCCACTAGGCTACTGTGTTGGATCCCTGGTACAGCTACTTTAAGATTTCCTTTCAATTCCAAGAACACAACTAGCTTTTCTCCAACACTCCAGCCTTTGCATCTGCTGTTGCTTATTTCAAGTATTCTGTGCCCCACTTTTTAAAGAACTTGAGCTCAATAATTCTTATTTTTTCAAATCTCAAAGCATAATCTAGTTTTTTTGTTTTTTGTTTTGTTTTGTTTTTGTCATACCCCTTCCTAGCACTCAGTATATTTCTTGGTGAGTTCTCAGTCAAGTTTGATATTATATATGTATATGGCCATTGAATTAATAAATATGCCCTCTTGGACTAGTGGCTCTAATACTTAAATGTGCATCAAAATCACCTTGAGTGTTTATTTTGAAAAAAAAAGACCTCTCTTACCCTCCACTCCCCAGGTTTCTGCAATAATCGTGGGGATCTGCAATTATAATTCCCTGGGTGTCACTGATGATTCTGAGCCCGGGGACCAGTCCAGTACTGTGGTTTTCAGCACGGGGCGAACACTGGAATTACCAGGGAAGCTTTAAAGATGACCAGTGCGCAAGGCTTGCCCCACCTTGTTAGGAATTAACTCAGCTAGGAGGTCTTACACAAAACATTATAACATATAACTTATATGTAATATAGATTATGTATTTTCATATATAAAAGAGTTTGTTTACCAAAAACTCAATCTAAGCAGGGCTCTTGCATTTTGTTTGCTAAATCTGGCAAGCCAATGTAATGCGTCCCACTAGAACAAAACAAGTATTACATGTCACATTTGTACACATGTAATATAAATGAAGACAGTGCAAAAGCTCTCGCGCGATAAATATTATGAAAGAACTATGGATGAACCTCAGAATTTACGGCACTGACATAAACTAACCTTTTAATTTCATTTTACATGAAATTTTTGAAGCTCCCCTGTAAGACTGCAAACTGACCTTTCATCTCTGCAGAGCACAAAAGGGTAGGGCTTCTATAAAAAATTATTTTTAGATCGAGATGGCCTTTTCCCCCAGAGGTTTGACCCTTACAAGTTGTTAACAGCAGACTATAAATTCTTATCTGGAATCTTTTCAAAATAGGGAAAATTCTTAATACCAAATAATTCACCATGATGATTAAATAGCTTCCAAGTTCCTTGGAAGCCAGAATCTGCGGACTTCACCTTGGGCAAGCACAGAAATGGCACAGCATCAATGCTATCACCAGGCACAGCTACCGCTGGGACTCAGTCCAGAACAGGTGCCCCTTCACTTATCAAAAGTAAGTAAAGTTATTTATTTCATCAATATCATAGAAAATAAGACATGGAACATAATGGCTGCCTTTGATAACGCGGTTTTATCTTTCTCGTATCAAGCGGAGAGGTCTGGGAAAACAAGAGTTTTCAAAATTTACAGTGAAATCGATGATCTCGCATCTGTTGTAAACTGTTCCAAATTTTCATCTTTCGATGCTGTGAAGGGCCTTCTAAATTGCAGCTTGACATTTTACAACATGTAGGTTGACCTGGCAGTTTCTAAACTGAGAATCCCACGAGATCAGTGGCCTTCGCGCGGCCTTCTAGCTGTCCGTAAGAGTAACCTGCCAAGTCCCCGGCTTCCGAACAAAGATTCCATGTGTGTTTTCGGTGCCAAATGGCATTCTTTTGGAATTGTACACAAAATTCTATTGCTTTTGTGGATACTGCTATCTCCCACTTTACACACCGCTTATTTGCCAAATTGAATTTGACACCTCGGGGATGTTTTAGGAACTGTTTATAAAAACAGGTTACTGAAGGATCAGTCGCATGGTACCCACAACCTAAGTGACGGAGCATGAAAACGGATATAAACCCCAAAATACGGAGAGAGGGTCAGAAGGACCAACACACCAAGCTCATGGTCAGATGCACACTTACGTGATTGAATTTGCCCAACATCCAGCAGGCACCAAAAAAAAATCACACTCTTCGTTTTCTCTGAAATTATGTCTGGTACTTTTAAAACAGATACACCCCCCCCCCAATTAAAAAATAATCATAAAACACGCACAACTGCTGGATTCTTTGGCCCAGATAAAGCTTACCGAATCCAAAAGCATTGGCACCCCCGATGCTCTGGGAAGATTGAACGCTTGTGGATGTGTAGAGGCCTGTCACCAGCAAGCCATCAAAGAAGGTACTTGTTGAAATTGTCACTGAAATACAGAGGGGAGGGGAAGAAGCCTCAATTAGTGCAGTCGGAATAATGATATACATTTCTGAAGCGTTCCACGTTGTCAAAATAATCTGTACTCATTGTTCGTCAATTATTTTCACACTGTTTCTCGTGAGCCTTTTTTGTGTGTGTGTGTGTGTGAGAAATGACAGAGGAGCAAAATGAAGCTTCGAGCTTCAACGTCTGTAATTGCAGATCCTAAATATAGCTACCAGGCCTACCTTTCTGCAACTCATTTACATGTTTCCCAGCTATGTGCAAAAATCTGAAACGCTGATGGCAGTGAAGAGATGGTTTTCCACCTCCACCATCGCCCTTGAAGGCACTGAAAGGCACCTCTTGGGGTTTGGGCGTTGCGATCAAACACTTCAGGGAAACCATCTCCTATCGGCTGAAAGAAACACATAGAGACGCGCTGTATTATTGCGAATCTAAGCTTCCTAGATGAGTTCCCTGAAGTTTTTCAACAAATACAGACTAACTTGCACGAAGACAGACCTTTCCTCTTGTGACCAAGATAGGGAGACCCCCCTGCGAGCTCTAAGATTCAGCACACAGTCTACTAGCCGATGCCAGGTGATTCCATAACCAGCAAATCAGGATGTTCCTGGGAAGAAGGGGTTTCAAATTAAATGTCTGTGCTGCTACTCAGGTTTGGCTTCTTAAAATTTTACCTTGCCCATCATCCTAAAGATTGACTCTAATTTTCTACCTGCCAATTTTCTCCTGCACAGATTTTTAATAAAATCAAGGGGCGGGAGGCTCCATTTGAAAGAAGTAGCTGTGAAAAAGCAAAGCAACATTATTTTGGTACGCATGGAGCCAAGGTGTGACAAGAAGGTTTCAATGAAGCTCTAGGAAGTGCAAAGAGAAGAGGTAAGCAGACTGAAACGTGTATGTTATAAAGCAGACAGCGAAATACCTATATCCATAGAACAGCCTGAGATCGTGCTATCCCAACGGGACACCTTCTTATCCTTAATAATAACAACAGTAATAATCAAACAGGTAATTGAGTGCTAGCATTCAAACTACATGTAAAGGTCCCAGCGGAGCAGTGGGCTAGGCAGTTTCCAGATACAATTTCAGTTCATTGTCAAAGCATATCTACAAAGGAAGGTCTTCTACCGTCCCCACCTCCAAATCTAGAGTTTACAGCACAAAGCAATGAGGAGCTTTGCCCAAAACCATCTGGTGCCACATAAAAATGATAAGGCTGGTCACACGGCTCTCTTTTTTGTTTCTGTTTTTTTCTGTTGATCACAAAGCTCACGTGACAAAACAACCAAGGTCAAACCTTTGCTTAATGACTTCTCTCAGGTTACTGATCAAGCATTCAGTGTTTCAAGACAAAGGGAGGGAATACCGAAGGAACCGGTATTACTGTTATCAGAGAGCAGAGTCAGAGGTTGTGGGGAAATGACTGGTGCCAGGGAATCGTGCACAGAGCCTGAGGGCAGGGAAGGAATGAAACTCGGGTGCTGAACCCTCACCTATCAGCTGGGTGTTCTTGTACCCAACACTTCATTTCCCTAAGTCAAAATATCACCATCCATAGAAAAATACACCAACCACATTCTCCCTTACTCCAGATTGCCACAACGGGTGTACTGGCATTTTTCTTCTTTGAGCCATTGAGTCAATCTCTTTTTTTTTTTTTCTTTTTTAAATGTATTTATTTTTATTGGAAAGGCAGATCAGAAATACAGAGAGAAGAAGAGACACACGGAGAAAGATTTTCCATTTACTAGCTTATTCCTCAAGGGGCTGCAGTGGCCAGAGCTCAGACCATCTAAAGTCAGGAGCTTCTTCTGATCTCCCATGCAGGTGCAGGGTCCCAAGGCTTTGGGCTGTCCTCTACTGCTTTCTCAGGTCACAAGCAGGGAGCTGGATGGGAAGTGGAGCAGCTGGGACATAAACTGGCATTTGTATGGGATCCTGGTGCTTGCAAGGTGAGGCTTTAGCTATGCAGCCACTGTGCTGGGCCTGAGGGAGTTAACCTTGTCTTAATTTACAAGATGCTTCAGTGGCTTCTGTGTCCCCCATTGAGTGGGACTTAGAACTCACTTCCCGTGTTTGGTTCACACTGACCATCAGGGCAACACAGGTATAGAAGCTGTTACATGCTGTGCTGTTCGCAGAAATCATCGAAAGAAAAATCTTCCTAAATAATAACCAATTTCTCTCTTTACTAGACTTGGTAATGTTGAGCATTTTTTTAGACAAGAAAGAGGGATAACTGCCTTTAGAAAAAAAATGTGACTGTCTCGCTGTTGTGGGATAATTGCTTGTATTCTTCTTGGAAACAGATGTAATGCGTAACGCAGGCTCTTGTGGGATTCAGACAGGCCGCTCTAAGATCATCACACTCCCCTGTACTGAACCAGATAACGGACCCAATTGTTTGTCTTGCACAAAACACCCGCACACAGCCTGGGTTCTCTCCTGACCCTGAGGGCTCAGCTCAGGGCATTTCAGAATGTGTTGATCAGAGAACAGCAAGGAGCCAGCACATTGAGAACTCCCTGCCTGGGCACTTCCACTTGCAAAGTTGTCAGCCCCCTCACTCCCTCTGTGCTCTGTTCACCACCTCTTGGGGACCTGTCACGATTTAAAACGAAAATGAAAAAAAAAAAAAGCCCCACAGATCCAAGGCATCCGACGCACCTCACATACTGTGACCTGCAGAGTTCTGTTACCAGAGTTCACAGGTTCCAGTTTTCACTTTGGACTCTCCACCTTGCCTTAACTGTGTCTTCTCTTTCTTCTGGTTGCCATGGGACACTACTCTGACCTTTCCCATCTTAGCTCATTCTTTAAATGTGCAACCCGCTGCCACCCAGGCAACTGAAATCATCTTAAAACTGCAAGGTAATTTATGACACGTGAAAGATGTTTTTCATACACACAGTGCTAATATGACTAGGATTTTAGAAAGTGAAGTCCACACTTGTGAACGTGAAATTATTTTAATACATCAACTAGAAGAAAATTTAAAACTTCCATGATTGATGCACTGAAGACAGAGATCATTGCAGTCTGCTCTTTGAATAAGCAAACCGGACATGCATCAAAACAGTGTGTAGACACTGATGTACTCATTTGCATAATGTAAAGTACACAGTCCTGGGGGCAGGTGTTTGATACAGCTGTCGGTTGTCACATGGGGTTCCCACATTCCACACTGGAGTGCCTGGCTTGGAGTCCCAGCTCTTAGTTCTGACTTCTTGTTCTGTGTCACACCTCACGAAGCAGCAAGGGATAGCTCAAGTCCTTGGGTCCCTGCCACCACAGGTTAGACTCAGACTAATGTGCAGCTCTAGGCTTTCAGCTGGCCAGCCCTGACTGTTGCACACATCTGTGGAGCCTTCCATTGCAGCCAGCCTACAGAAAATCAATCCCACTCTTAGTCCTGCTCCCTTTCAAATAAACAGGTAATTAATAATTCTTTAAATCGCCATCTTAAAAATACGAAGTCTTAATTCCCATTACTTTTTTTTTCTGGTAACTTCTGAAAAAAAAAATCTGATTCAAAAAACAATCATTCCAAGCCACATTGTTTAAAATGTCCAAAGACTATTGCCATTTAAGATATACTTTCTTCTGGGACCAGTGTAATGGCCTAGTGGCTAAATCCTTGCCCTCAAGCAGCAGGATCTCATGTGGGTGCCAGTTCATGTCCCAGTTGCTCCACTTTCCATCCAGATCCCTGTTTGTTACCTGGGAAAGCAGTAGAAGACGGCCCAAAGCATCCATGTGGCAGACCTGGAAGAAGCTCCTGGCTCCTGGCTCCTGGCCACTGGCTTTGGATTGTCTCAGCTCTGGCCATTGTGGCTGCTTGGGGAGTAAACCAGTAGACTGAAGATCTTTCTTTCTCTGTCTCTTTCTTTCTGTATCTCCCTTTCAATAATAATACATAAATCTTTAAAAAGCTTTAAAAAATAATGATACATAGACTATACTTGCATATGTAGGAATTACAGCTAAAAAATATAAATTTGAGAGCATTAAGAAAGAATTACATGAGATTGTTGTATCTGAACTGCCCTTACGAACACAACTGTTGGCTACACGTGTCTCACTGGAAGTTACTATGCCCAGTGAGCAAGCCAACTCCTTAAGCTCTTTCAGGATTATCAGCCAAATACTCTAGTCAATGCGATAAACTCTCTTTCTCTTTTAATGAAGGCTATTATAAAATACAACAATTGCTAACTCTAGGTAGCAGGTAAACAGACGCTTGGTACTTCAAAATAAAGTTTTCAAATAGAAGTTGAAAGATGAGTTTATTTGGGGGCAAAAAAAAAAAGGTGAGATCCAGGCATAGCTTTAATAAATACGTGCATTCGTGTACTTTTTAAACAGAAAAAGTCTGCGTAGAGCAGTTCTGGCCACTGTGGCCTCTTGGGCAGTGAATCAACAGACAGAAGATCTTCCTCCCTGTCTCTCTTGCTGTATGTATGTGTGACTTTGCAATAAAATAAATCTTTAAAAATTTCAGTGTTTCATTCTACTGTACATTTTATATACACTACATATACAGATTATGTTGACTATCTAGTATATATGTAAAGGAATACATATATGTGTATATGTGTATGCACAGTGTGTGGGTGTGTGAATATATTCATGCTATTTCTGTGCATACCAAATTAATCTTTGGACCATTTTTTTGTCACCAAGGTACCTTATACTGTTATTGCACTCTAAGGAGGCCTTACCATTCCCTTAAATAAAAAAAAAAAAACAAGGGGAGATGAAAGGGCTGGGGTGGGAGTATCTATCTCCTCCCATCTGTGTGAAATTGGCAATGAGCTTAGCACCGGGAGACCATGAATATGGATTTCTGCATTGTGGCGGCTGAATGAAAACATGATGTAGGACACAATTCAATTCTTATCAGTGGCTCAGAGAGTGCCTGCGTGTTGAAATGACTAATTACAGAGTCAGTTATCATCTATCATAGCTTCCATTAGACGTTCCCAACAAGACCCTATAATGCCATTCTTGCAGAAAATCAGTACAAGATGAAAGTCTACAAGAAAATAAATTTAGACATGTAATGCTGTTTGCATTTCATCCTAAACCTTCCGGCCTACAACTGCTCTATGGTCCATTAAACTGTAATCAGTTCAAGCGTAGTCTATTACTACTTGATGAAAAAGACCTTTACAATGTGCCAAAAAGAAGCCATCGCTGAAGATTGGAAGCGATGGTTCTTTTTCTCTTTTTTTTAAGATCACAGACATTAGAGCATGCTTGTATTGAAGTATTACTGATGCTGCATTGATGGCTGGGTTCTCAGCTCCTAATTTCATATATTTTGAAGATGTAAAAACACCGGCAAAGTCACCTATTTTTAAAAGTCACCATATTTTTGCCTTACGAACAGAAACTCATTAGACTTTGGAATACAGATTAAACAGATTGAGGAAGAAAATATTTTTCAGAAAATAAACTCAACTTAGATTCTTTGTCCCAAATTTGTACCAACACCACATATTCAACCACTGATTTTTCTTTAAAGTGCTACTAGCTCTGGGTGCTAAATAGAGGCCATTAAAAAAAAAAAACGCTATGGATTCCCATTCAAAATCTTTAATAACGTGAGTTCTCAGTATTTCTCATTGCCACTGTGACATGGCTTTGTGCAGTTCTCAACTGTCAGCCATTTGAACAGAGACATTCTCAAGCCAACCACAGAAAAGGAAAAAAAAAAAAAGCTATACCATTATTATGTAAAAGAAACGACTACAGGTCCAGATACGGAGGGGAGACATGAACTGAATATACGGAGATTAAATCATTACACCTTCAGTGTTATGTAGAGAGATCAAGCCTGCCTGATTTGTTTCAACAACTAATGGGGTGGCACCTGGTGGAGCTGGGCCTCCCTTCCATCCATCTCTGAAAAAAGGCCTGCTGCCTGGGCACCATCGTCTACCAGTCTTCATTGCCTGGTGGCCTAGATCAACCAGGAGCTCCTTATCCTCGGATTTCCTAGTGCCTCCCTAAGAATCAAAGCGGCCAAACAAGCCGTGAGCTCACTCTGGGCGAAGTGCTCTGATAAGTCATCTACGCTTCACTGTTCCTTTGACATATGTGCTAGTCTTATATTCTGTCATGCATGAGAAAGGGAGTGGATGGGTAAGGGAATGTGCCTTCACTGACTTGTAAAAGAGGGGGCTCTTAGGAAATGGAAGTTGAGCTCCCCGACCTGGATGGGCGCATCTCCCGGGACGCATGGTGGTGGGAGGTAACAGGAGTTTGGTCCCTTGGCCCTCAGAAGGCAGTGGTGCAGTGGAGTTGCTGAGCTTCCGCACGTGGCGGAAAGTCTCCTGCAGCCTGCGGCAGGCTGGAGTTGGCTGTACCGCTCCTCACAGCCACGTGCCATGGTAATTGTTAGTACTCTGCTTTATCTTGCTACAGACATCTGCTCTGCTCCTTGTGGGCGGGGTAGGGGGCGGAGGTCAAACAAGGGAGAACGAACCTCAAGACCACGACAGAAGGCCAAAGACCCCCTGGCCACCTTACTCTGAAGGCAGGGCAGCACGCCGGGGCCCATGACCCTATCTGTCTCCACCTGAATGAGCAAGGAAAAAACACACAGGAGCTAGGCAGTGTGGCAGAGGCAGAAAGCTGATCATTGGGGAAATTTAAGGATAAGGGAGACCCTTCCTTGGGTCTGAGCTATTATCTCTGTTGGCTGCGGTGGGACCCTATTACAATATATTTATTGCAGAGTTAGAGATTATATGAGCTACAGGTCGTCTCTAGGTCTTATCTGTCGGCACCACCAGTAATAAAGGGAGCTCCTCTGAGATTCCTCCCTCCTTTAAGTTCTGCTTAGGAGATAAAACGGGGACAGCCGAATGTGTTTGTGAATTTATTATTTTAAAATTAAGCCCAATGGAAGTTTAAATGACAGCATCTGGTGAATATAAATTTTCTTATTTCTCTGTTCCTTCACATTCTTTTTTCTCCTGTTTCATTTTCCTTCAGTTCTCTCTCCCTGTCCCCCACTTATCCTTCACACACTCACACACACACACACACACACACACACACACACACACACACTCTCAGCTCTTCTGAAAATACTAACCTTGGGGTAAAATCTCACATCTTATTCAGCTGAAATTCTATCCTTAAACTATATGCTGGACCTAAAGAGCTTGGCATGAGGTCTCAAGTAATCTTTCTGAAATCTAGTGTTCATTCAAATTCTTAGCTAGTGATCTCGACAATAAAGAAGGAACCCATCATTATGTAACGTTCTTTCTTCTCTAGTCCCAAGGGCAAGGAGAGCAGGGGTGATCTCGACATCGCCCACACTTGGCTTTCACAACTTAATTCTGAGTTTTTGTTTTAAAAAATCGCTATAAAGTGATGAAATTTAGTTTCTAAGACTAAAATTGTTATTATTTAGAGAAGTGTCGCCAGGAATGACAGATATGTGTCATACGTCCCTGACCTCGTCTTTCATGTCTTACTTTTATGCGAGGCTCGATGATACGCATACATGAAAATTTCATATTGTTGGTCCTGCACTCCATAAATTATTAAAGTCATGTGAACAGGAATGCGGTGTACAGGTTCTCAGCAATTTCTACTTGTTTGTCTCTTTTTGTTCTTTACATGAAGAACTATCTCTTCAACGACTCCTGAAACTTGATAAAATTTAAGCAAATAATGGCTTTAAGAGAAATCATTTTACCCCAACCTTTTATCCGACTCCCAAGAACGTCTTTTTTCTGAGGTGTGGGTGTTAATTAAGCTTTTCCAGGTTCAGAAAAATAAGCCTAGTGATTCTTATAAGCAAATACATATAAATAAGCTACAATAAAGTGCCAGATGTCTAGCAAATTAATGTATTGTGACTTTTCCCTCAATATAATTAGGTGTTTAAGGCTTTTACACAGTAAAAATGGCCTGTAATTGTTCTATTATGCGCTCTTGAATTTTTTTTTTCTAGCTAACATGAAATGTCTCCTTCAGAACTCCAAAAAGGGTCTTTGACTGAAGGTAACTAAAGAAAACTTGAACCCGCGTGACATTCCTAATAGTGCTGAGTTGTTCAAAATACAAATTCATGTTTTTGATTCTAGTCCAAAAAGACCATTATAAATTTCTGAAATATTTTCACATTTCCAAAAACTGTTTCCTATTCAGTAACATGAAAAATGATGATATTATTGAAGCTCGCATACATGTCAATTATCCACCACATTGGTAAAATTACTAAATCAATAATAATGATTATAAATCTCAACAGACATAATTAAATTCAGTGTCACTTTAGTGATATTGCAAGTTGTAATGTGGCTTTTCCAGTCTATCTGATGCTTTTGTATGTTCGTGTCGATATATTTAAGTTAATTATGAGGAACAACCTAAAATCAAAATTCATTTAGCTATCTACTGAGTAAATCACACATAAGGCTATGTAAGATTAAACAAATTGTAAAACTCTCCATAATGACTAATTTACAAAAGACAACAAACTCTCATTTAATATGTGTGTAAAGCTTAACACACTTAATACATATTTATAAGGTATGACCCTTTTGGTTCTAATAATACAATGATGAACTATCTGTCTTTTTACGAAAATAACAACTGAATAATTTTTCATGTCCCTCGTTACAATTGTGATTCCATGTTTCAGAGTCTAACCTAAAATCCAAAATTGCTACTGCTAACTCTGAAAGTCACAAAACAATAAGTGAATGATGTGACAGAAATGCTCAGGTGCCAGCCCTCCTGCCCTCCTCACACACAACTGAATGCTTTGCTAAAATGTTAGATTAGAAGAACTGCTACAAATGAATGTCATTTAAACGGCATTTACACCGATAGCAGCATTTGGTAAGTGACACAGACACACCGAATTTGTGCAGTGGCACGTTGCCTATAAACTATTTCTCCTATGAGTAAGATGGGAAATGCTGTACTTCTGCTTTTTTACAACATGGCACTCGGTAATACAGCGAGTTTCCAAATCCTTTTTAAAGCAACAAAAATCTAAGTATAAATTTGTATTTTTGATATAGATATCTGACTCCTCGCCCGACGGGACGTATCAAGAGCCACTCCACGTGTGCCTAATCGTCAGGAAATGGCTTGAGGCCTGGGAGAAAAAAAGTTATCAAAAGATTGTATAAATGAAAAGCTTCTGCAAAGAACCAAGTGAGCTTTAAAGCTATGCTAGCCCTTACTTATTGGTACCAGGTTTCTAAGCAAATCCTAACCCATCCTTAGCACACACGTGCTTTTGATTTATCGATTTAAAAATAAAAAGTCATGTTTTGCTTGCAAGTATTTGTATATGGAAATGCTTGTGCTATAGTTCCAAACAGAATTTAAAATATCAGTGGAAATATCTAGTCAAGTCAGATGGACTCTACTTTCTAGAGTAATCAGCAACCTGATCATTAAAAGTATTACTTTTTAGTTAAAATCGTGGAGTTTGGGAGAAAGATTTATTTACTTATTTGAACAGAAAAGTGAAAAGAGAGAGGGAGAGATTTGATGGGACCACTGGTCAACTAAATTCTCCCAAATATCATTTTATGTTTACAACTAAAAATTTCCAATCACCTATGAAGCTTGATAAAATTCAGAATCCTACTCCCGGGGGATTCTTGGTGTCCGACTCAGGACTATTTGGCAACATGCAGCTCAAGTACATGATACGAGGAACTCGAAATACAAGCTATTCATGAGATTCAAATCTATAACTGAATGGAACTGAGACCCTATCAAGAATTCTACCACAGTCAAAAGCCATGTTGCCTTTCATCATACTATCCTTTCTTCCTTGTGCTAACGATGTTTAACAAGATGAGGATGTAAAGTGGTACCTGTTCTCAGAAGACCTCATGAGCATCAGTGAATTATCTCTGACTCGCTGAGACTAAAACAAACCCAGGCTAAGGATACACAGTCAATGCTGTGGTGAGTCCAAGTGGGGCTCCAAAGGCCAGTTGTGTCCTGACTGCGAATTTGTAGTAGAGAAAACGCGTTAGACATTTCCTGAATTTGTCAGGTTTTGTATTTAGCCAGTATTACATACAGTATAATTTCTATATTTAAAAATTAGTTAGAACTGAGGGAACAAGGCTAACACACATCGTTATGGGGTCTCTTGCTGGATATTCTTTTCTCTGATTGCTATCTGGTCGCCAGAATTTCTAGAATTTAGTAAGGAACTAATGCCAAGTTCAATGGCCTGTGGTTCCTGGAAACCTTAATGCAGATCCTCTACTCCCCCATGAAAGGGTGAAATGGCACCCAGCGACCATGTGGCATATTTTCAATATTATAATTGAATAGCTGAACTCACTTCCACAGTTTAGGTCATCTCACTACCTAACTTCGGCTTCACTTCTTCTCTAAGATTCCCTGTGTTCTGCATTTTTCACTTGGCATTCCCTTGATGGAAATCGGAAGAGAATTTCAAACCATAAATGTCTCCCACCCCTCCAATGTCATATAGATTTCCACTAGTTGTAGCTAGTGGTATTCTATAAATCCATCATCAACACTGAATTAGTCAAGAGTGAATCAGTGTTCCTAGAGAATATATAAGGTTAGGTTCCCACAAGCCTTTGATTCTTCCCAGTTGATTACTTTTCATCAACTCACCAATGCATAACTTTGTTTGACGTGTGTTGCTTTTTAAAGACACCTTGCTTAATGTATATGAGCTTTATTGATTTATTACTATTGGGCACAAGACGAAGCAGCAGTGTACCCCAAACAAATCCAATCTCTACCAAGCGCTTCACAGTCTTTGGTGTGTTTCAGCATTTCACTGGGAGTTCATTTTTAACAGCAAAATCACCAGCAAAACCACAAAAATGTAGCACTACTGCTGATAAAGGCACACTTGTTTGCCTAAAGACAGTGGAAACAAGAAGGCAAAGAAAGCATTTGGCCTCAGCTAGGAGAAGCACCTCTGGCAACTCTAGTTTTTCTCTCGTGCATTAAAATGTGCATTGAGTTTGAGGTTACAGGAAAATGCGAGCCAACAGATGAACTGGAAAACACAACTTGAGGAACACGAGGTCTCACTGCAATGTCTGGCCCAAGCCACAGGCAACACACACTCTTTGCTCCTCTTAAACCAAGTGTCTGAGTTTGCTGGGGCGGCCTTAGCAAAGCAGGACACTCAGGGTGGCTGTATCGTTTCAGAGCTGTGAAGCCTAAGGAATCCAAGATCAAGGTGTCTGGATTTCATTTCTCCCAAGGACTCGCCTTGGCATGCAGCTGGCTGCCTTCTCACTGCATTTCGATTGTGCCTGCCCGCCTCTCTGTGCATGTAGTCTGCATCCAGATTTCCTCCTTTTTATAGGGACATCAGTCATAGCAGATTAGGGCCACCCAAAGACTTTATCTCAAAATACAGTCACATTCAAAGATACTAGGATTATGGCTTCTATATGAGAATTTGAAAGGGTGTGGGGGAGGGTGGAGGAGGACCTACCCCTGACAACAAGCAATGCATGTTACATGTCAGTTCCGTCCACACTTCCACTCATTACAGGTTTGACCTTCCTAGGAACACTCTTCATTATGTTTTCTGCTGTGTGCATTTCTCTTCCCATTCTTTTTTTAAAAAAAAATTTTAATCGCCAAATAAATAACTGTATCTATTTCTATAATAAAATCTGATGTTTTCACACATGTATACATTATAGAGTCAAACGAATGAACATGCCCATCACTTACCAACATGTGGCAGCGGGGGGCAGTTGAGACAGTGAGAATCTTAAAAACGTATTCTATCCTGTAAAAATGCCTTCTGCAATCCCAGCTCATCAGCACTCTCTCTCTCCCCCTGCTTTCATCATTTCAAGAAATTACAATACACGTTAGGATTGACTGTTGACAGACTTCTGTTCCTCTCAGACATTGTAAAAATTCCTTGTGTGCTTCTAGGCAGGGGATCAGCTCTTTTTGATTTATCTAGTTTTTCTGCATTCTAAGTGTTTCTGTTAGGCCTAGCAAGAGTTGTCCTGAATGCCACACAGTCCTCCATAAACCGTCTCCAGCCTGCCTTTTCCGGTTCTCCTCCAACTGCACAGTGCTACACACCTTCGTGCGGCCAAGAACACAAACACAGGGGCTGTTTTCCCAGCATCAGGCTCTTATTCTCACCATCCTCCCAGCTCTTCCAGGTGCCATCTGGCTGTCACCTCCTCCTGGCAGGGGCCTCTCTAACCAAGCCCTCAACCCCCCTCCCAAGAGCTTCCTGCATTCTACCTTGGAATATTGGTGTTTACTTTAATAGGAGCAGAAAGGTTGTGACCCCCGTCAAGCCAGAGGCAGCATCTTACTCTACACTGCATCTGCACTCCACTGAGCACAGCCCCTAATGAGCTACTGGCAAGTGTCTTCTACGCGGCGCTGGTTTGCTTTTACCGGTGTCTGAATGAGACTCAGGCGAATACAGTGCAAGTCCCTCATGACTACTCCGCCTTGCTTTTCTTCTGATTTGGGGGTGGCTGTTAGCAAATCATTACCCACATGTGCCATCTGGCCGGCTGGTTACTATAGCGCCTCACAGGATGTTACCTGGCTGCCTCTTCCTTTAATCCTAAAGTTCTCCTAACACCCCTCACTCTAACACAGTTCCCAACAGACGCTAAAGAAAGACAGAGGAGAAAGCAGCACATTAACAATGGGATTGATGCAGGGAAGGGATCCCAGAGTTAAAAGAAAGTCTATTATGTGAAATGCAATATTGGATAACTGGAAATTCATCTTATAGGAAAACTGTGGGAACTGCAGTAAAACACTGGTTCAAAATTATCCCATGTGACGGTCAAGGGAGCTGGGATATTTATGCCCATCCTTGGATGCTCCTAGGAGAAGCCACTGTGCTTGCAGCATGCAGGGACATGGTGACCATCCAGAAAATTCTGGCTGGCACTAACATACAGACAACAGAAGTTAGAAGCGAGCCGGGGTACAACTCCAAGGGGCAAGACTCAAGTAGTCTGTGTAGCCATGTGCTGGAAGTATGCAACAACTGCCTTTTGAAGGCAAAGGACCCCTAGTTTGGCTGTTTGATGAATATTACAAAATCCCACCATGGTTTACTGCCATCTTCCAGCGGCTGCCTCACTGGACACCAGACCAGGAGGAGCAGCACAATGCCATGTCATTCTCTTCCTACTCAGGATGCTATCCTTCAAAGGAATGAGTTTCCGTTACAGATTGCTTTTGTTTTTAAGACAGTGTATTTAACAGTAATTTTTGGGGGGGAGGGGGGAGTCAGATATACAGAGAGAAGGAGAGACAGAGGAAGATTTTCCATCTGATGATTCACTCCCCAAGTGACCACACAGCCAGAGATGAGCTGATCCAAAGCCAGGAACCAGGAGCCTCTTCTGGGTCTCCCATGCAGGTGCAGGGTCCCAAGGCCCTGGGCCATCCTCGACTGCTTCCCCAGGCTACAGACAGGGAGTTGAATGAAAAGTGGAGTAGCTGTGACAGGAACCAGCACCCACATGCAATAGCAGCACTTTCAAGGTAAGGACTGAACCACTGAGCCATTGCATCAGTCCCAACAGTAACTGCATTAAAATTATTTTTAAAGGCACATCTGTGTGCTCTCCCTCTCTCTCTCTCTCTCTCTCTCTCTCTCTCTCTCTCTCTCTCTCTCTCTCTCTCCACACAGCCAGAAATACACCAACTGACAGGCAAAGATCTCTCACGTCAGTTCAATTCTGAAGTGCCAGAAATGGCTAGGGATGGGCAGAACCGAGGAGCTCAGTTCAAGTCTCCCACACAGACTTCACAGACCCAACTGAGCCATCATTGCTGGCTCCCAGGGTCCTCCCGAGCACCCAGGACCAACAGCGAGAAGCTGGACTCGAATCTGAGGACACCTTAACTGATCTCGTTAAAAAATGATTTAGTTCCTTATTTATTTGAAAGACAAAATGATAGAATGAGATCTTCCATCTGCGTGTTCACTCCCCAAATGCCCGCAGGAACTTGGCTGAAGCCAGAGGCCAGGAACTTGGCCTGGATTTCCCATGTGGGTGACAGCAGCCCAAATACCTGACTTCTCTTCCATTGTCTTCTCAGGCGGGGAGAGGGGGGCAGAAACATGGAACAATCAGAACTTAACTTGACATTCCCATATAGGATGCCGGTGCAGTAACTGGTGGCTTAATTTGCTGCAACATAATGCCAGTCCCTTAACTGGCATCTTAACCGCTAGACAAAATGTGCATCTGTAATTTAATTTCTAACCATCGCTGCTTAACAACTGGCTTGCATAACTCTTGAAAATTTAATGAATGGCATTCATGAGCCCACTAAATGTGGGAGGCACTTAGAGTATCTGTCAGACTGTCCTTGTTAAACAAAACACGCCCTTTCTATGCTGTGTTCCTACCACACACCCCATCCTATCAGTGGCACAACACACACACCTGTCCACAAGCTCAGACCGCCTCCTTGCGGCAGGAAAGGCACCACGTTCACTTTCCTACAGAATCTAGGACTTCCGCCCCAAGCAGGACCACAATATTCCCTGTGTCCCAATTTATTGGGAAGTCAGATATACAGAGAGGAGGAGAGACAGAGAGGAAGATCTTCTGTCCAATGATTCACTCCCCAAGTGAGCGCAATGGCTAGAGCTGAGCTGATCTGACGCTAGGAGCCAGGAACTTCTTCTGGGTCTCCCGTGCAGGTGCGGGGTTCCAAGGCTTTGGGCTGTCCTCGACTGCTTTCCCAGGCCACAAGCAGGGAGATGGATGGGAAGCAGGGCAGCCGAGATTAGAACTGGCACCCATATGGGATCCCGATGTGTTCAAGCAGAGATCTTTGGCCTCTAGGCTACTGTGTCAGGCCCTCCAGGGGTTCTACAGTTTGACTTTCAGAAATCTGGTCTCTATCTTGCCCCAAGCAACTTGCATATTGTCTCAATAATGAAACCTTTCATTCACTTGCTGTATAAATGGGAGAACTATGAGGGAAGGAAGGGTCGCTTGCACTGAAACACAGAGTACATTGAGGGTCCGGCAGCACGTGGGTTTCTGCTCACCCTCCCAGAGAAAGAAAAAAAAAAACAGCAGAAATCCATGCTTCTCGGTCTTTGTTCTTAAAGTGTACCCAATCTTGTCTATTTGTCCATCCGCACCTAACACTGTGAAATTTGTCCCAGGTTTTTCTGAACTGTTGATGACCCCCAGGGGACCCACCTTGTAAGACAGTTTGATATCTCAGTGATAGCAAAGAGGTAAGTCAAAATCTTACATTAAAATTTCGTACTCTGTATCTTTTCTACTGCGATTTTCGCTCCTTCACGCTGGTGTTCCTTATAAAATTTATTTGTAAAAGCTTTTCAGATTCTCTGACATTTGTCTCCTTCTTTCCCATATTTAATGGGAATCACACATCTGCCAGACACATTATTTCTTGTCTGCATGAGAGCTACCCTTTGCCAGAAGCCTATTATTCTTGTAGTGTACGCCATGGGAAGAAACCCAAATCCTGCTTTTCAATACTTATCTATGTAGCCAGATGATCACCTCCCCAAGCCCCTCCCCAACCTTTCTCTTCCAAATCCTGTTTCCAAGAACAGTGTGGCTTCCCAGAATCTCAACCATAGCACTCAGAGGGCACATGTAATCACCATGTTCTTGAGCTGCAGTAGGTGGTGCCCACACATTGACAGGTGTGTGTCCTGTTGCTGAGCAACCATGCAGACTGACAGCACTCCTTATTCTCCCTGGCGGCAAGAGCAGAAGGGACATATCACCTTCCAGAAGATTCCCATTCATCTAGCACGGCTGGGGAACCTTTGTCCTCCCAAGGGCCATGTGGCTATTTAAAACATCGTTCACAAGCCACACCAAATTATCAACTTAAAAAACTGGCCTGCTGTAGCTTTAGTGAAATTCAAATCTTGCAGCTGGTTTGCTTTCACTGGTCTTTAATACAGCCCAAGGGCCAGGATATTGCCCATCCACATCCTAAATTCTAGACGGAAAAAAGGACTTCCAGGATGGCAAGAAGAATAATATTCGCCTCATCTGCTCCTGATCAGAATAACAACCTTCAAAGAAGTAACGATACCCGGAGGGGAATCCCACACCAAGAAGCATTCCATCCACAGTTTCACCCGACCTTTAGCCCCTAGGATGGCTAGTGGCTGAAGTGCCCATCACAGTGGCTTCGCTAGAAAAGCCATCAAGTGTCTACTTCTCTGGCACTAAAAAGAGCCACCATGATGTTTCAACATTACTAAAGCAGGATTTCCAGGCGGCGCAGGGAGGCGCAGAAAGATCTGAAGAGCCTTCCCATGCAACAGGCAGCGCCCAGCAATTCTAACAAGTGCTAAAGCTGAAATTTACAACTCTCTTAATGAACAGAATGGCAACTTTGTTTCAAGAATCCAAACTCACGGAAGCATTCATGTGTTTTGGAGTCAATGTGAAGATTTTGCTAGTGATAATTATATATCCAGCATGATTTCTTCACGACAATGGTTGTCTTCTAAACTGCACAATTTATGAAGGAAATAAAAATGAGAATTTCAAAATAACATTGATTTTCCCAACATCCAATGAGGAATTTTTTTTTAATTGGGCCTGCAATTAAAAACAGTTACTAAGAGAGCCGGCAAAGTGGTGTAACAGGTTAAACTGCCACGATGCTGGCATTCCCCTATGTGAGTTAACAGTTCAAGGCTGGGCTGCTCCACTCCTAATCCAGCTACTTGCTAATACTTGGGGAAAAAGCAGAACACTGCACAAATACTTGGGCTCCTGCCACTAAAATGGGGAAACTGGATGGAGTATCAGGCTTCTGCATTTAGCCTGGCGCAGATCCGGTTGTTGCGGCCATTTGGTGAGTCAACTAGCAGATAGGAGCTCACTGTCTTTCCCTCTCTCTCTCTCTCTGCCTTTCAAATAAATAAATAAATGTTCTTAAAGAAATCACAGCTAAGTAGTCTACAGTGACCGTGGCCTCCGTTAAATAATATCCAATCAAGGCAAAATGCGAGTATCAAACATTCATGAGCTGCTCTGAGTATTATGAATTAATCAGCACTTCCTCATTTAAATGTTTAATATTTAATGCCAGTGCTTCCACAGTCTCTTGAAATTATTACACTTGCCTATGTCTCTTACAAGTGAATAATATTAAAGTTGATCCATGGGATCTTGGAATTCTGGTAGGGGACTCATCGTGGTCTATGGAAGTACTTTAGCAGAAAACACAACTGCCATCCATCAATCATACTCTTGGTTAAACTTTCAACACGATTCTCCCAGACGTGAAGATTGCAATCACACAAAAACACCACAACTACCCATAAGAAGTAGCTGTGCAAGGGGATTACCTGTAATCTGCGACTTATTTGTACATGGCTACTAGAAACCCAGCTTTGCTGAACTCGCCCCTGGCAGGCGTAAGTGGTATGTAAAAGGCGCTAACAACAACACAAAGTGCTAGCGTTTGCAAGCCAGTCTAGCAAATCTTTTAAACTTTAGCTGTGGAAAGTGAAGAATCTCTCTGTGAGTGAGTTCAACCATTCCACATACTCTTGGGCATGTTAAAACTAAAACTTAATGGCAGCCACAGTGCCCTGTCTCCCCACAGACTCCAGGGCCCATCATTCAGAAATCTGAGGGAAATGACTGCAACCCTCTCTATCCTAGAACATTTCAGTTCCTTGCAGGACACAGGTAAAGCAACGATGACGGTTATGGGTTGAACTGTGTCCCCCAGGTGCCTCCCCCGACTCCCCAAAGTTCATACATTTCAATTCTAATAGACTACACCTCAGAACATGACAAGACTTGGAGATAGAATCTTCTTCAAAATAATTTCATTGGAAAGGCAGATTTACAGAGAGGAGAGGCACAGAGAAAGATCCTCCAATTGTTGGTTCACTCCCAAGTGGCAACAACAGCCAGAGCTGAGCTGATTCAAAGGCAGGAGCCAGGAGCTCTTCTGGGTCTCTCTTGTGGGTACAGAGTCCCAAGGCTTTGGGCCATCCTCAACTGCTTTCCCAGGCCACAAACAGGGAGCTGGAAGAGAAGTGGAGCAGCCAGGACACAAACGGGCACCCATATGGGATCCCAGTGCATGCAAGGTAAGGATTTGGCCACTAAGCCATCATACTAGGCCAACACGTTAATCTCCTTTTACAGAAATCTGCTGTGAATGGACCTCCCTTTTATTCTACTTGTCTTTTTTTTAAAAGCCTTATTTATTTTTATTGGAAAGGCAAATTTACAGATAGAAGAAGAATCAGAAAGATCTAACCCTAAAACCGTGCCTCCATTCAGATCTCCTGGACGAGCAGTAAGGACCCAGGTACTTGAGCGCTCATCACTGTGCCCTGGGTCTACACTGACAGGAACCTGGAATCGGAAGCTGAAGATGCAAATGGCACCCAGACCCTAACTGCCAGACTGAACAACCGCTCCCAGTAAAACTGATTTGCAATTTCAAAGTGTTCTATAAGGGAAACAGGTTTCACTGCTGTAATGGAAAGAAAAAAAAAAAAAAAAGACCAGGATAAAAACCAAGCAGAATTTAAGGTACATAATCCCATCAACATAAATTATAATCTGCATGACACAAAACTTACGGAAACTTACAGCATGATTTCTGGATATAACAAGAAGAATCTTATGATGAGAGCTCTCCTTCAGGCTAATTTTCAAACTTTTTAATTAGGAATCATATTTATGTAACATAATCTTTGCTTAACAAGGAGAAGACATGAAAGTGTGTTAGACTGAAAGACCCACGTTCACATCTTCTCCCAAAAGGGGTTGTTAGCAGGAATTTCAGAGGGCTTAGAGGTGCTAAAATTTCAATGTGGACTTGAAAAAAGAGGTAGACGAGATGAAGATACACAAGGAAATCACTGCTGTTCTGGAGAAATAATAATAATGATAAAGAATGCAATCACAGGAAAGTTTAAAAAAAAAGAAGAACTATCCTGGCAATTTGGTAACTTTACAACTAGTGCTTAGAAATGACAAAGAGGGGCCTGGTGCGATAGCATAGTGGCTAAAGTCCTCACCTTGCATGTGCCAGAATCCCATATGGGCGTCGGTTCTAATCCCAAGCTCCTAGCTCCTGGCTTCGGATTGGCTCAGCTCCAGCCGTTGCGGCCGCTTGGGGAGTGAATCATCAGACAGAAGATCTTTCTCTCTGTCTCTCCTCCTCTGTATATCCGCCTTTCCAACAAAAATAAATAAATCTTTTAAGAAAAAGAAATGACAAAGAGGAACATTAAAAAGAAGAAAAAAAAAAAAGCAGAGAAGAAACGAATGGAAGGGTCATGAGATTCCCTAAACCAAAGAGAAAATTAAAACTTCGTATGTGAGGCTGGAAACCCAAGTACAGGAAACAGGAGGCAGAAAAATTCTGCCTGGAAGCAGGGGAGAGAGCAGGCGGGGCGCAGGGAGACAGTGAGGGCTTCAGCTGCAGAAACAAACTGGAGGGAAGTGGCTCTGTCTTCCTCCATCCCTGGGACTCAGCTCCCTGGAGCACAGAGCCGGGGTGAGACCTCACCATGTCTCAGCAATGCAGAACAGAGTAACTGTAGGAGGAGAAACGACGACTCCTTTTAGGCACAGCTTGCTGAATTAAAATGCCTGGCGTCACCTCCAAGACGACTCCTGGTTTTTAATGAGACGAACAGTTACCTAGAGCTGGTTCTGCGGTGCAAAGGGTTAAGCTGCCCCTGGCAATACTGGCATCCCATATTAGAGAACTCTCTCAAGTCCTGCTTCTTATCCATCGCACTGCTCGTGTGCTTGGGAAGGTGGTGGAAGACGGCCCAAGTGCTCAGGAGACCTGGAGTTTCTGGATCCTGGCCCATCCTCAGCCATTCTGGGCCATTTAGGGAGTGAACCGCCACAGAGAAAACTTATCTCTTCCTCCTCCACCTTTTTCCTTCCCTCCTTCTCTGTCAGTTTATTTTTCAAATAAGTAAATATTTTTCAAAAGTTACTTAATTCTAAGGGGGTTAAACTAGTCATATGATGAGGTTTTTTTTTTTTTAATGTGTGATACTTTGCAAAACAATGGATGTGTTCAATTCAACCAGCATTGCCACTTTGTAATTTGGACAAAGCAAAGATGCCTTGATTGCCTTTTTGTGCCCAAGTAATTCATTTACTTGCCTTGAACAACACACACACACACACACACACACACACACACACACAGTCAATTGCAAGACCTTGTTATAATGCCTGTTTATCCCACCCGAGCCCTCTGTATTAGGTTCACATGCATTTAACTGTTTTCAGAACGGCATTATCAGATGTCAGTCATCCCTACGCAGTTGGATAACAAACGTTTGCAGGACAGATGAAAGCATATTTGCAGAAAATTCTCACAAAGGCAACATACACACTGGAGCAGAAGACTTGGAGACGCACAACCAAGTAACATACTGCCCTGAACACTGGCAACGCTCAAACACAGCGCAGGAAGGGAACTGTACCAGATCTACAGATCCTGCCACCATCTCTCCAAACTTTGGTTTTCTTCATCTTCTGCTTAAATAGAGTCTTCCCTGGGACCAACAAGAGCTCTCTGTCTCTTGAGCGCTGCCTGATGCCTAACTCTGAACTCTATCATTCCTGGTGACCCAGGATAGAGACCCTAAGCTGTATATACCCCAGTCCTCCACCAGGAAAACAGAACAGAATTCACCCCATGGGGTTCATCCAAGGACAAAACAATGCAGGGTAACACACAGGAGACACCCCGCATCCACTCGGGTTCAGCACTGAATGAATCGTCCCCTCCCCTACTAGGCAACTAATGGAGCTGCTAAGGCACTGGTGATGTCACAAATCCAGAGCCAGCCGCTGGACAGAGATCTTCAAACTCCTGTGCAAGTCTGAGGGTGTCTCCCCCTCACTGCTTTCCAAGCCCCGAAACCTCACTCACCTAAGAAGCACACAGGGGAATCTCCACTGTTGCCAGAATCTCAGCGTGACACTGGTTTCAATGAACATCTCTGTCCCCTACACTCTTGAGTATGCGTGCATGCATGCATACAAAGGCAGGTACACTTTGGGTCAGACCTTGTTTGAGCAAAGCGTCAGAACTTGGATCAGAAACAGCATCAGCCATTAGCCTTGCACACGACTCTGATTTTCAAGTGCCTGAACTGCTTCATCACCAAGGAGAAAACTAGATTATAATAATAACAATGTCAACTGTATGATTCTACAAGTGACCAAGCCCTAGAAATCAGCTAGCCCAAGAAAGGCTCACCCAGGTTTTAAACAAGGAAATTCAGTCTAAAAATAGATGTGTTCAAAGTCACACAAACCTCCAAACACCCGGTTCAATTTTTTTTTTTCCCATTTCACATCCTACTCTTTTCCCTTCAGTATTAATGAATGAATTCCCATGGATTTCTAACTAATTAATGAATTCCCATGGACTCACTTCGCTTGGTCTCATTTAGTGCAGGTGACACCCATATTTATATCCCAGGCCAGGCTTTTCCCCAGAAGTACAGACTTTCACATCTAAATTGTACACTAGAAATCTTCACATACCTGTCCCACTGTTCCCTCAAGTGAACAAGTTCCAAACTGAGCTGATTCTCTGCCCCAAACCTCCTCTCACGTCAGTGTTTGCATCACCATGAATGCCAAGTTCATCCTCCCAGCTGCTCATGCCGGAACTGTTGAAGGCTGCCTGACTCCCTGTTCGCTCTTAGCCAGGTCTTATCTTCAGCAAATTAAAAAAATCTGATCCCAGCCTGCAGCAACTCATCATCCACCTGCCAAGGGCCCTGTTCGAATAGCCGACTGCACTCCCCCTGCTCCCCGAGGGCCTTCTCAGGTAGCCCGCTCTCCATTCGGCAGCCACAGCACTCCTTTGGGAAGGAAGACATTAAATGGCGATGCTGGCCCGTGATTAAACCCCCTTCAAAAGGCTGCACATCACTCAAATCTGCAGAGGGCCAACACTCTGCTTCGTGGGTTCTGTTCACTTTGCACTGGCGTCACCCTTCTCCAGGCTCCTCTACAGGCCGCTGTGGGCCTGTGCTGCTGTGGGCCTGTGCTGCTGTGGGCCTGTGCCGCTGTGGGCCTGTACCGCTGTGGGCCTGTGCTGCTGTGGGCCTGTGCTGCTGTGGGCCTGTACCGCTGTGGGCCTGTGCTGCTGTGGGCCTGTGCTGCTGTGGGCCTGTGCCACTGTGGGCCTGTGCCGCTGTGGGCCTGTCCTCACCAGGCCTGGGAGGCTCTTTGGGTAGAAACAGAACGGACTCTCGCCCTTGCTTTCAAGTCTCCCCCGAAGGTCAGCTTGGGTGTTGGTGGCAGGCATAGGGGTCTCCCCACCTCCCCGGCTTCTGACACATCCTATCCCTCTTTCCTGCTTTTCTAGCTGCTTGCTGTTTGTTACATATTTTATGTATGCATCCTATTGTTTTTGCACTCCTCCATCCACCTTGTTTATAACAGAGGGGTAGAAAGTGTCTGGCATTTTTAAACGAGCAGATGAATAAATCAATGCATAGATAGTGACGTTTCTCTAAATGATACTGGTTCCAAAAGCAAGATTAGAATGACTTCTAAGAAAGAGGAAAAAAATATATTGAATGCACCCAAATGAAATCTATATGAAACATATCTTGCATATCTTGCCTTGGATCCTGTTCGAGATTTCAGAAGAGCAACACTGGCTTACACAAACATGCAAGGAAAGCATATGAAAGCTGTTATGCTTACTTGGCCTTGCCTTTCCTGACCTTCGGGAAGCAGATCTTTTTCCTAAATACAAAGATTTTTCAGAGTCCAGACCAGAATGTTAGCTTTGTTACTCATGGAATATCACATAACCCATGCACCCCGACATTCACACACACACACGAAGATATACAAAATGGATGAAGGGTTAATTCCCCAGATATCGGCCTGAAATGGACTAGACAAGATCACTGCACCCAGTTTGAGGACCAGACTCTTCCTTATAGACAAGAACTATAAGGAAGAGGGTCGTGATTGGGTCTCCAAGAAAGCATCACCCTGACGACTTGATGACGTCACCTGAGCAATTATATCCCCTCCAATGGCTGGCTCAGTCAGGGTGAAACCTATACTAACCACAACTGTCATCTTTTTAATGAATCATTTTAATGAATAATTTATAAAAGCAATATTGAAAACTGAAAACACTACTAAGAAGTATTATTATAAAGAGAACTGATCTTAGAAACACAGCTTCACATAGACTCACTGCGCTTCTCAAGCTTGTGGCCAAAGAATCTTCGTTTCTTTCACAGATCATGGGGCCCAGGTTTTTCAAACTTGCTGCCTTATGACATCTCTTTTTAAAGCACGATGTGAGGCGTTTTTAAATGGTGCTTGCAAATTTATTCATAGGCTAGCTAACACAAAGCACATCAAATAGATGCGATCTACTAATATACCGCAATAAATTCTAAAAAGGACTCAGGATTGAAAATCTGAGGACTGTCAACGCAGAAGGAGAAAACGGTTGCCCTGAGCGATGTCGTCCACACTCTTGGTGGAAAATGCATTACGGAGTGGCCTTTGCAAAGGACAATTTGAATAAATAAAACCGAGCGTTATAAGATTATACTCATAAAATCCCGTCTTTGAATGGAAACAATATAATGAAAGCATCATTTTAATATGTCTCCAAGGACCCACCCCATCACGCGGTGTGGTTCTTGGTTTCCTGATGCCTTGTAGCGCAGGACTTGATTCTGAATAAGCAACTGAGCGCGGAAAATTAATATTGACACTAGTGGCAATGAAAACACATTTGTACATTGCCCTGATTATCTAGTTGGAGCAATCTAATTCCCAGCTTTCCCCCCGCCACTTTTTGCCAGCACACCAAAACCTTTTGTTTCATGTAAATCCAGAAATTCAGAGACTTTTGTGGGCAGTATGCAATATTTGGGGATTTTATTTTTAAACCTCAAAATTAGAATGACTAAATAATTATTTACTTCATGAACTAAATTGAGAACTCATCTAATCTGAACCAATCTTCTGATCTTTGTTCTTTTCCTCTGCTAACAACTTGAGTCATCCCTACTAAGTGTACTGAATGCATCAACATCATTCTTTTAGAAATTGGTAAGAAAAATAAATCTTCTGCACACAGCATGAGATTATGATATGATTGGGAAACAATATGTATGGTGCTTCTGTTTCACAATTGATTGCTTGAACAGTTCAGAGGAGAGAAAGAAGGGTCAGAAGCTATGAATGTATCAGATGCCAGGCTTCCCATGTTCCTTCACATGCCAAACACACGTATGGCAGCATCTAAGCAAACCGGCTGCCCATGTTAGCACAATGTCGCCCAGACAACTCATCTCTTTACCCTGTAGCTGAATCTTCAGCTTTGCCAGGAACCTGCACAGCCTTCCTCCTCCAATCGGAGAGAGCTTCTACCCCTTTCTTCAGTGACCCAGCTGCTGGGGCTCACTGACGAGACAGCCTTCCGTTCCATCTCTGTGCCTAGTTTCTCTTTATTGCACTTGCCATTTGGTTTAATTTCCAATTTTACATTTCCAAAATTAGTTCATAAATTCCTTTGCCGCGGGGAAAAAAAATCAAATATTTACATTCCAATGACCAAATATACAATGCTGTACTAAACAGGCCTTCAACAAAGGTTTATGCATTTTAAGGAAAATACAAGCTTCTTCTCTTAAATGAGAAAAAGAAATTGAAAAGGTGAACATTAATTTTTGATACACTGCCTGTAAATCCTGAGGCAAAAGGAAGGTCTTCAAAATTATCCTTGGGGGCCTGACAATGGCTCAACTGGCTAATGCTCCTTTTGGAAGTATCAGGATCCTGTATGAACACATGTTTCTGTTCCAGCTGCTCCACGTCTCATACAGCTTCCTGCGTATGCCCTGAGAAAGCAGCAGAGAATGGCCCAAGTCCGTCGAGACCCTTCATCCATGTGGGAGACCTGGAAGCAGCTCCTGGCTCCTGGCTTTGAATAGTCTCAGCTCCAGTCATTGTCACCATTTGGGAAGTGAACCAGTGGATAAAAGACCTTTCTCTTTTGTCTCTCCTTCTCTCTGTAAATTTGCCTTTCCAGTAAAAATAAATCTCTTTTTAAATCCCCTTAGTGTGAATTAAGAAACAAGTGAACTGGAATAAGAGCCTGGCATTGCCCATTTGCAAACTGGTCTGACACCCAGGCCCAGGGGCACGAGCAGTTGCTGGTGCCCCATTCACAAGAAGTCACTGAGAATTACAGGGACCTGTCCTGTGGCTCAGTGAATGGCTGCCCTCAGACTCAGATGTCTCAGCAGAGTCATGCACACTCCCTTCCCTGCGCAAGAGCCCAACACCATCAAGGTTGTGGCTGTATCTTCATTTTTCTGTGATCAATGCCAAGTGTGTTGATTAAGATGGGACACGAAGAAACACTAATCATTTTAATAGTATGCTTGTAACAAGTAGAGGAACTCCAAAAGGGAAATTAAAACCATGAAACAAAAGCCAGCATTGTGTTGCAGTGGGTTAAGCTGCCACCTATAACTCCATATGAACTTTGGCTGGAGTCCTGGCTGCTCCACTTCCTGGCTAGCTCCTTGTTAATGTGTCTGGGAAAGCAGTGGAAGATGGCCCAAATGCTTGGGCCCTTGCCACCACGTGGAAGAGCCAGATGGAATTCCTGGCTTCTGGCTTTGGATTGGCCATTTTATGGGGCTCAGGAGATGGGTAAGTGGATAGAATGCCCTCACTCCTCTCTCCCCATTTCCCCCAGATACAGGAAGAAGAAAGGATATTGGAAACTGTTGTCTCACCCATTTCCCCCATTCTGCAACTCTCCCATGCATGCACATGGGCGTGCATCCTTAAATATGTAAACATCCTCAAAGTAAATTTATTATTAACAATTATAAGCATATTTTAAAAATCTCAGTGAGTCAACACAGCAACAGATATTACTGCTTCCTTGCTTAAATTTATTGCAACCATCTGGGAATTCTTTTCACTATGTGATTACTGTAATTCAGTTGCCAGTAGAGATAAGAGGTATTAGGCTATTAAAAACGAGTTACAAAAGGCAGAAACTGAAACCCTGAAGTCATTTTACATGATCACACTACAGTTTTGGATGGCATCAATTTGTTTTATATTCTGCTTAATGGCAACCAAACTTTATGGATAAGATCTCATAACACCTTAAATAACTTGATAGGAATTGTCATGGTTTTATTAAAATATAAAAGCCAGAACATAAAGAATACAATCAAAATTTCAAAATAATAGAAACAACCTATCAAACTTGACATTTTATAGGCTTCAGTGCCTCTCTATATCTTCATTAGTTCAACTGTTAAATAAGACTCATGCTGAAACATGTATTATAAAGTTCTCCCAAGAATAATGAGCTAACTCCACAAAGGGTCCAGAAAGGTCCAGCTCAATTCATTCTGCTGTTGCTGTGTTACACCTGTGGTGAGGATTCTCCATGTCCCTGTTCTCATATCAATAAATAAATAAATAAATAAATAAAAAGGGAAAAGGGTTGGGGTTTGTGACACACCAGGTGACTCACAGCCTGCAGGGCCAGCATCCCATACAGATACTGGCTCACATCCCAGCTGTTCCATTTCCAATCCAGCTCTCTGCTAAGGACCTAGCAAAAGCAGCAAAAGATGCCCCAAGTATGTGGGTCCCTGCCACCCACATGGAAGGCCTAGAAGAACCTCCTGGCTCCTGACTCCTGGCTTTAGTCTGGCCCAGTTGCTGCCATCTGGGGAGTAAACAAGACAACGGAAGATCAATCTTTGTCCCTCTCTCTCTTTTAACTATGACTTTCAAATTAATTACGCTTTAAGAAAAAACTGATGCTCACATTCAAAAAAGATAAGCTTTCAGATTGATAATATTGATTTACTGGTTTTGCTTTTTAACTTATTTTATTTCACAGGCAGTAGATTTGTTCAGTGTTCCTAAGCATAAAAGGCTATAGTGTGTCTTCTTAAGGAAGAAATACATTCAGGGATGAGATACAGAGCTATTGGCCATTAAGAAAACATTAATCAATCATCAATACACATTGAATAAGGCACCTTGAGGCCAAAACACACATACAACAATGTGACTACTCAAAACTCAAAAACTACAGGGCAAGTAAAAGAAAAAATACTGCCATATTACAAATGGTCACTAATATGAACAGAGCTCTTCCAATTTACATGAGACGGAGGAACCATAACATTCAAAAACAAGCAAAGAGTCCAACAGATCATTCAGATATATGAACAATTAGAAACTAGATAGCAGGAAAGGATTCCCTCCAGTTTAAAAAACATATATATTTGGGACCGGCGCAGTGGCGCAAGTGGTTAAGGTCCTCGCCTTGCACGCCCGGGATCCCATATGGGCGCTGGTTCTATCCCGGCAGCCCCGCTTCCCTTCCAGCTCCCTGCCTGTGGCCCGGTAAGGCAGTCGAGGACGGCCCAAGCCCTTGGGACCCTGCGCCCGCGTGGGAGACCCGGAAGAGGCTCCTGGCTTCGGATTGGCACAGCATCGGCCGTTGCGCTCACTTGGGGAGTGAATCATCGGACGGAAGATCTTCCTCTCTGTTTCTCCTCTCTGTATATCCGCCTTTCCAATAAAAAAATAATTAAAAAAATAAATCTTTAAAAAAAAAAAGAAAGTTGGGTACACTGATATTCATCCACCACCATAAAGCAACTCCGCATTTTTTTTTGTCATGGAAAGCACTGAAGACATTCAGTTGAGTGGGAAAGATGGACTGATGTAGATCTAATTTAATCTCATTCGTGTTTGCATATACATATTCAGAGATGAACCCAGACTGCTTATAAGAGATGCGACTGGAAAACTGTTCCTCTGTGCAACCTGACAGGTTCAGTCCTCAGGACCAGATCAAAGAAGATTTCTTATTTCTCATTGCACAGCAAAGAGCTATAGCACTGTCCCAGTAAGAAGCAGTGAGAACACAAGCGAGGCATAGGCCCATGGCATGTCACCCCTGCCGGCACTGTCACCTGACTCCTCCTTGGCACAGAGGAGTCATTATCTGTTGAGGACAGAGAGACACAACTTACTGTCAAAAGTTGTGTCAAAGAAACACAACTTACTGTCAGAGTGAGACTTAGAGAAAGAATCCCAGGAAGCTGAGTTCAGTAAGAATAGTCTGAGAGCTGTTAGACACATTACACTCTTTATGAAGAACTGCAAGACAGGAGCTCAAAGACTCCACTGATGACATAGGGAACTGGACGGGAAACGCAGGTTCTGACTTTTCTGGTCCATGTGTACTAGACACATGTGCCGACACACCACACTGTAGCCCATAAACATGTAACATTATTAACATTCATCAAAAAAGGAAAGAATAGGGAATCTATACTTGCATTTCATATGTATTTCCGTTCTGGCTTATTAGCCTTTTCTTTCATAAAGACATGCTTTACACACTGTTAATATAAGTGAGCCTAAGATAATATATATGGGCTACACGATTAACAGAAATGCTTTTATTGGCTGGCACCAGGAAAAACGTACCACCAGCAAAAGAGTGCACTCATGGTGTCAGCATTTACTCTGATCCAGTGGCATTTCCCAATTGGGAATATGAGGATCTCAACAAGAGTTCTGCCCAGGAGAGTGAACTGTAATGAAGATTTGCTGCTAATTACATTCAAGGGACCTGGCATTTGCCCTCCACCATAGCAGTCAAGAGCAACAACCTAGCCCAGCACAAGCAAGGCATGTTTTTTTCCAAGAGCATATTTAGCAGTGGCTCAGAACAAATGGGCAAAGGAAGAAGGCTGTTGGCACAGAGGGAGCGCATGAGTGATTCTGGGGAAATGCTTTGCTCCATGAGATTTGGAAAAAAAAAAAAACAGTCCATACATGAGTTGTTTCATGCCACAATTTAAACATAAGATGGGAAAATGTTTGTATATGCACCTAGCTTCTATCAGAAAGAGATTCTCCAAGCATAAAAGCAATGACACAGAATTTTAAAACATACATCCTTGAGGGTGATGGTGGTGGTGGAGGTAGTGATGGCGACAGTGGTGATGACGGTGAGGGTGTTGGTAGTAATGATGGTGGTGGTGGTGGTGGAAGTGGTGGTGGTGATGGTAGGGGGATGATGGTGGTGATGGTGGTAGTAATGATGGTGGTGATGGTGGTGGTGGAAGTCGTGGTGGTGATGGTAGGGGGATGATGGTGGTGATGGTGGTGAGGGTGGTGAGAGTGGTGGTGGTGGTAGTGATGATGGTGATGGTGGTGGTGGTGGAAGTGGTGGTGGTGATGGTAGGGGGATGATGGTGGTGATGGTGGTGAGGGTGATGAGAGTGGTGGTGGTGGTGATGATGGTGATGGTGGTGTTGGTGGTGGAAGTGGTGGTAGTGATGGTAGGGGGATGATGGTGGTGATGGTGGTGAGGGTGGTGAGAGTGGTGGTGGTGGTGATGGTAGGGGAATGATGGTGGTGATGGTGGTGAGAGTGGTGGTGGTAGTAGTGATGATGGTGATGGTGGTGATGGTGGTGAGGGTGGTGGTGGTGGTGGTGGTAGTGGTAGTGATGGCTCAGCAGTTAAAAGGTCAGTAAAGATGCTTGCATCCTCCATCAGAGTACCTGGTTCTATGTCTGGCTCTGGCTTCCGACTATATATCCTTGCTAGTGTACATGTTGGAAAGCAGCAGCTGAGGGTTCAAAGAATTGAGTTCTAATCACTCAAGTGACTGAGTTCCTGGCTCCCAGCTTTGCCCCAACCCAGTCCCAGCAGTTACAAACACTAGAGAGGGAGCTAACAGGAAGTCAGTCAGTCTCTAATCTCTCTCTCTCTCTCTCTCTCTTTCTCCACACACACACACACACACACAAAATCTTCAAATAAGTGAAAGTAAATGTTTTAAAAACCACAACAGGTAGAGAGAATTTCTCCAAAGTTTGAGAGCTTTTCGAAGATATTCGCCATAATGATTACAATATAGAAAACATCCAAAATGCCAAATGCTGACAAATTGTGATGTGCATACAACAGAATATTATGCAGCCAATAAACTTATGTTTTCGAACTGCTAGCATCATGAGCACATAATAGTAAGAGAAAAATATTCTGTTTTGTGGTTCCAATTTACTCAGGAAGTTTGCCACAGCAATAACATTTTTAGCATTATTTTCTCTGCCAAATATTTGTGTTGGTTTTTCTGTGCAATCTCACTAAGGGGTTATTAGGGCTAGGGTTAATGTTAGTAAAGTGTTAGAGTTAGGGTTCAGGTGGCAGGTACAAGAGGAAATTGGGGCAGAGAAATGAGGTCACTTCCACAAGGCCACTTAGCTTGGAAATGCAAAGCCTGTTTCCTCTGCTATCCACAACCATGAATTGCTAAGAGTAAAGTCTCATCTGTTTTCAAAAACTCAGAAATCCAAGTACCCACATACACGATGACTGAAGTGGAGCTGTGTTTTCTGTCTTGGCTCTAAGATTTAAGCGATGGTTTTCCAACAACTCCTGAAGACATTCGTGTTGATATGTAGAGTTAGGTACCTGTGATCCCCTTTACCAAAAGGATGGCAATACATAAATTCAATGCTGGGATTCTCAGTTACTGTTCCCGCTGCATATTGATCAGTGCCCAGGCAGATTTGTCCTAGGAGATGAAACTGGGGAATCTTTTTAATGTCTACATTTGTGTGTTTTCCAGAAGGTTACAGCACGTCTGCTAAGTATGGATCCCAAGCTATTTTCATCTCCATTCTTCTCATTTTTTATTCCCAATCAGATAAAAAATAAATAAATACAAACTAGCTATCCATTCATCAAAATCACTTCAAACTTATTTATGGTACAGCATTGAGAAGCTTCTGAGAATAAAAACAGAAACTCTATTATAGTTTCTATTAATAAGCGCAGTCACTACTTGTTATGAAAACATTTTGGATATGGTATCTTACTGTTAAAATCAAGTCTATCCAATAAAGCGCTATAATTAGCGTTGTATGGTCTCACGGAAGTCATGAGAATTTTCTAAGTCTACAGGGTGGGAAAGTAAAAACATGGTTTTCCAGTTTGAGAAAAAGAAAGAAAACGTATGTTATCAAGGGCTCAAAATGTCAACATTTAGGAACTACTCACAAATCTATCATTACAAATGATCCCCTCGACAATTTTGGAAAGATGGCTTTTAGACAACTTTAAGTAGAACTGATATTAGAGAGGGTTCCCGGGTGTTTTTTTGTTTGTTTGTTCGTTTGTTTGTTTGTTGTTTTTTGCTCATTGCTTCATTACATAAACATTAAGTGTCTCTTGTATGCCTGGTACTTTTCTAGACACTGGCTATTAAGCAGCAAACAAAACAGCACAGTGGGATCTGAAGGGACTGCACTGAGAGTCCAGAAAGACACGAAGGTACATAGCAAGGAAGAAAAATAGGGCAGCCAGATGGGACATGGGTCCTGGGGAGACTGAAAGTCATAAATCCAAACAGTCCAGCCAGGGAAGGACATGCCAGGCAGTGCCAAGGCCCTGGGGTTTTGAAACTGAATCCATTCCACATCTAAAGAACGGCAGCAACAAAAAGACCTCCACGATGTCAGTGGAGGACTAAGAAAGAAGCAGTAAAACGAGCTCAAAATGGAACCAAGGAATCAGGTGTTACAGGGCCTCAGAGGCCATGCTAGACTTGTGGGGTTTCTTTCATCAATACTGTTGTTTTGTTTACAAAGAGAGATGGGTAGCAAAAAGAGGTACAGATAGAATGACTGCACAATCTATTATTCAAATTCTTGCTTTTCTGTTGGCAAAAAACATTAGACTTGATAGGACATTGGTTAAACAGACGATGACGAGGATTTGCCCAGGAGAATTTAGCGAGGTATATGGAGCCTTAGATTTGGAGCAGGGGGATGGTAAGATTGGCTTTAACCCAAACCTTCAGGCTCTGTGTTTAAAGGCCAGAATGAAGATGAGAGCCAGGGGAGTGCATTTAGGAGGCTGCTGGAGCGTGCATGTGGTGGTGAGCATGGCAGATGCTGGGTGGGCTTCACAATCAACAATACTCAAGGATAGACTGAACGTGGAGAATTAGAAAAAAGACCGGGGGTGGCTGAACAATTGTAGGGACTGTGTCGGCGTTAGGGGAGTAGGAGAAAGGCAGCAGGGACAGACAGGAGGTGAGGAGAGACAGGAAGCACCAATAAATATCTAGGTGGAGACGCTGAGATATGGCAGGTACAAGGTAGATTGAGATTCCTGAGACTAGATGACAACCCGAAAGAAACAGGCAGGATGGGGCGGGGGAGGGGTTCCCAAGAGGCAGGGAGGAGAGAAAGCAGTAGCGATGGAGGCTGAGAAGTGACCGCCAGGAAGGTGGGCAGAAATCTCGAGCCAGCTGACCCAACTATGTCCAGTGATCAATTGCACCAAGTGCTGGGATGGTCCTGGTCGGCTTCGGACGGTTTCCTATCGAGTTTGTGGGGCAGGGTACTCAGTGTAAGTCTCGTGGAAATTTGAAGTGAGGAGCGGTAGACAGATCCCAGCGGACTTAAACTTTTTGTTCAGTGACAAAGGGGGTCTGTACAGCACTAGGGGTGACTTGCAAATTGGGCATTTTCTCCTAACTAAAGAAGGTCCAATTTTGCCACTCCCCTGCCTCCCCACTCTACCTGGGATCCCAGGAATCGGAGTCGAGCATTCAATGACAGGAGACAGGAAAGGAAGTGGAGAGGATTTATCCCAACAGTGAGGGACCAGAAAAACCCGACCTCTACTTCTGACCACCAAGATTCCCTGAGCAGCTGGCCACCTGCTTCTGGGGACACTCTCTCCACTGTTCAACATCTGGGTTATCCTTACAGTCTGTGAGCTAACCAAACTCCAATTAGTACATTCTATCTGAGCAAGTTAGCCAGAGTTGGTTTCTACTGCTGGCAACCAGGGCATCCTAGTATATCTGCCATTCTCAACCATTCAGCTGTACAACAGCTAATGAAATTCACAGATTTTCAAGCTGAATTGGTTTTCCCAGGTAGGCACAAATGAAGGCTTAGAGGACATTCTAATACTGGAAAAATCAAGGCTTCACACTCCTACGTTGGGTCCAGCTAGCATCGTGGGAAGTCTGCAGCTGAGCCCTTCACCGCCCCCCCCCCGAGGGTCTGGCGATTGTTCATCTAATCTCGTTCAAACAAACTCAACATAAAATTACTGAGTTTTAATAACTTCAAAGCAATAATCCATGAGATAGGCGCTGTGGCACAGCAGCTTAAGCCCACTATGTGAGACACACACATCCCATATCAGATTGCTGGCCCAAGTCTCTCAGCTGTTCCACTTCTGATCCAACTTCTTGCTCAGGAGCCTGGGAAGGCAGTGGATGATGACCCTGCTACTTGAGTGACTGCCATCCATGTGGGAGACCTGGATGGAGTTCCAGGCTCCTGGTTTCAGCCTGATCCAGTTCTATCTGTTGCAGGTATTCTTGTAGGATGCAAAAGAGATCACACCGGAAAAGTCTAGGATGTACTAAGAAGTCTATTAACCAAGCTTGGTGATGACAGTGCCTAACAGACATCAGCAAATGAAATCACTGTGACAATCTAGTCTGAATCAAAACCTGAGAGGAACAAATAGTCATTACCATGAAACTGGTCTGTTAAACTGAAGACGTATGTCCCAGCTTCCCCAGCTACGTAAGTTATCCCAAGAGACATGCAGCAAACAACCTGGACACACTTACAAAGCTACAAGCATTCACCTTTCCCTGGCTTCTCTGTCCACATTCCATTACTGCTAGGCCTCACCTCTCCTGGAATTCTTGAAAGCACACAAAATTAGAAATACAGAGCATCTTAGCATTCGCATCACCACTGAATCACCCAAGCAGTGAACAGAGGGTGAGGAATACCTACAGGAGCCATGTTCAGGGGCTCCCTGTCCTCAGACTCCGTCTGCAGGGAGCCAGAGAGCAAGCAGGTACTGGGGAAGGCCAAGTCAGAGTGCAAGAGTGACAGAAGCACATAACCAAGAGAGTGAGTCCCTCCCTATCATGGCGCTTCATGGCGGCTTCCAAGGGGGATGGGTGCACGGCAATGCAATACTGACCCCTCTCAGGTTCCAGGTGATGATGGCTGAATGTCACCTGACTTAAAGGACGGTGCAGTTGGGGAAAAAATGGCTTCCAAGCCTGTGACCCTGAACTAGCTGCCTAAGACCACAACAGCATTTAGGAAGTGAAGCAGTAGATGGAAGTTCTTTCCTCATTTCTACTTTTCAAGAAATATATATATATATTTTAAGAAAATATCTGATCCATGTGAGAAAAGTGACTCCATAAAGTCAAGTACAAAGTAAATGTTATTCTACTGGTTTTGATGACATTGTATGGACAAAGCCATGAGTGGATCAGACTCTGCAGCAAGCTGCGGGTCATCTCCCAGGACTTCCACTGTACGCCACATCACTCAGTTCCACAAGCTGTAGACGTGGAATGATAATGCTTGACGTCATTTCCTGAAGGAAGGAACATACGACAAACAGACGAACTTCAATGAAATGTTTTAAAATGTCTCTAGCTACATAATTCCTTACATTCTCCTCTGGCATTTAAGACTTAAGTTCTATGGGTGAGTCACAGAAAAAAAAAAGACTTCTGATTCAGAATCAACAAAAATCATAAAACTGTTCGATTTTTGAACATGATGTTTAAATGCCTCTGGTGGTCCCGTCATTGTTCTTGGAAAGCGTGTCATTTGTTTCACAAAACTAGCACACTAGATACCATGTTCGATTTGAGCTTTATCTGGAAGACACTGCGTACAAACAACCAAGAATTAAGATTATGAAACTCCAGCCTTTCGGATTGATTCTTGAAAGCTTTACTTTTCTTATTTCCTTGTTGTAATCCATTTATTTGCGAGGCACTGAGAGAGAGAAAACAAAATACAGACAACTCCTACCAATAGTTTATTCCCTACATGCTCATGATTTTCCAGGCTGGGTGACCCTGAGCCTGGGAGCTGGAAACTCAGCCCAGGTCTTCTTCGTGGGCAATGAGAACCCAATGACTTAAACCTTGCAGGGTCTGCATAAGCAGGAAGCCTGCCTTAAGGAGCCAGCCATCAAACCTAGCTTCTCAGATGTAGGACTTGGACCTTTTAGAAGGTATCTTCACATCCGCCTTGCAATCTATATTTTAAATAACAAAATTACCTTTTTTTCTGATTTTAACTTTCTTGAAATGATTTTTATTATTTCTTGCCATTTTTCACTTTCCTGAAATAATTATCACTTTTTAAAAAAGTGCTCACAGGTTACAAATGTGGGACAAGAAACTGGCATGATGGCTCAATTGGCTAATCCTCAAACTTAGAGTGCTGGCATCCCATACAGATGCCACTTTGTGTCCTGGCTGTTCCACTTCCATTCCAGCTCCCTGCTTGTGGCCTGGAAAGGCAGCAGAGGATGGTTGAAAGCCTCGGGACCCTGAACTCACTTGGGAGATTCAGAAGAAAATCCTGGCTCTTGGCTTTGGATCAGCTCAGCTGCAGTTGTGGCAGCCATTTGGGGAGTGAAACTTCTCTCTGTAAATCTGCCTTTTCAATTAAAAATAAATAATTTTTGCAAGGTATGGAGCAAGACAAATTCTCCAACAGTTGCCTTGTGCTCTTACACACAGTCCTTATCTGTCTGTGACCCAGTATCTGTATCCACAGGAGGAGGGCAACAGCACCTACCTCAGGGAAGCTTTTGAGAATCACATAAACTGGGCCCAGCGTGGTGGCCCAAGTGGTTAAGGTCCTCGCCTTGCACGCCCGGGATCCCATATGGGAGCCGGTTCTATCCCAGCAGCCCCGCTTCCCATCCAGCTCCCTGCCTGTGACCCAGGAAAGCAGTCGAAGACGGCCCAAGGCTTTGGGAACCTGCACCCGCGTGGGAGACCCGGAAGAGGCTCCTGGCTTCGGGTCGGCATAGCATCGGCCATTGCGCTCACTTGGGGAGTGAATCATCGGACGGAAGATCTTCCTCTCTGTCTCTCCTCTCTGTATACCCGCCTTTCCAATAAAAAAATAATAAAAATAAATCTTTAAAAAAAAAAAAGAATCACATAGACTAATACATGTAAAACACCTAGGTCAGTTTCCGGCATCTATGCTGTATTGACTTAGGGTTTGCTCTTATTGCTATGGTCGCAATTAATTTATCCAGGTAGCCCATCAGCTGTCATTTTTCAGTCAGTAGCAGTGCTCCAAACAGGAATGTGAACGCAAACAGCTAGATACAAACTAACTGTCCCACGTCCCTCCTTCACAAACGCTGGACATCAACAGCTTGTGCAGGATGAGCACGCAGGAAGTGTCGATGCAAGAACAGGAAGTGTGAAAAGAACTGCGATTTTGATCATAACACAGATAGGTTAACGTTCACAGCAAAGGTGGCCTGAAACAAATGATGACATGTTCCTGCAGGCAACTGTACTCTGTCTGTTTCCTCTGTGGATGTGTCACAGACAAGAGAAATGACAAGCTTGGATCTGGTCCTGGAGGCTGAGCCAGACATAACAAACAAGGTGAAGGTTAGGGCACGGCTCACATTCATGACCAATCACGCATGGACCTACGGGTTCTAAATGTCAAAGGAGTCGCACATGGTGACACTGCACTCCAGAGAGACAGGAGTGTCAGCAAATAAAGTTCAGAGACAGAAACGAAAACAGGCATCAACTGTCAGTAAATAAGAGACTCCAGAAACCGGAGGTCATGCACAGATTACTTTCCCAGAGCTCAGCTACAAGAGTGAACACAAAATGCACCGTTGTTACCACCTGCAGTGACACATGGAAATACACTGTCAAAGGCGTCTTAATAAACATCCTAGCTCCATCACAGTGACCAAAAGCACCCGAGGCATAAAGGATTTCAGAACTTGCTACAAGCATTGTGACGGACACTACAGAGATTGTGAATAGATTCCTTTCTGTGTTTACAGGAAACAATGTCTCAATTAGGACAACATTCAGAACAGGAGTAATTTTGCTTATGATACAAGAAACCCTCAAATTATTCCAGGGCTGGTACTGTCTGCAAGGATCCAGGCCCTCTCTACCATTCTGTTTCTCTATCCTGAGTATGCGGCCACACTCCTCAGGGTCACAGCAGCCTACACCACATCCTGGTGAGAAGACACAGGTTGAGTATGACCAAAAAACATCAACCAACAAACCAAACAAGCAAGCAACAAAACTGAAGACAAAACATAAGAGATACGCCTGTTAAATCTTTTGCAAATCTCTTTCATGGGCTTCACAACCAACCATCAGCAGACTGTCACCTACTGAGCTACATGGAACTGCAAGTGTAACAGGCAGTAGTTTTAACTGGATACATCTCACCTACACAACATCAGTAAGACAGGCATCTTGGAGAGGACTGTAGAAAACAAGGTGTGCCACAGAATGAGACACTTATTGAGTCTAGGAACAGGGCAACTGCTTTTAAAAACAGTCCAAAGAAAATGTCAACTTCATAAAGTCTGGAGTCTGCCATTGAGATCCTCTAACTCCTTTGACAATCCACAAACTTGGGCCTGGCATGGTGGCCTAGCGGCTAAAACCTCACCTTGAACGCACCGGGATCCCATATGGACGCTGGTTCTAATCCTGGCAGCTCCACTTTCCATCCAGCTCCCTGATTGTGGCCTAGGAAAGCAGATGAGCACGGCCCAAAGCCTTGGGTTCCTGCACCCACGTGGGACACCTGGAGGAGGTTCCTGTCCCCCAGCTTTGGGTTGGCACAGCACCAGCCGTAGTGGCCACTTGGGGAGTGAATCATTGGGCGGAAAATATTCCTCTCTGTCTCTCCTCTTCTCTGATTATCTGACTTTGTAATAAGAATAGATAAATCTTAAAAAAGAAAAAAAAGGACAATCCATAAACTTGCCTGTAGCAGACAGAGCAGACACAGCATGCGCTAGTCTGCCAAGGCCTTTTACTGACAAGTGTGTATTTTCTCTTAAGTGGTTTACCAGCTAACCACTTCCGAACTTAAGGTTCTCCACTTAGTCTCCAAGGACCCAGCACTCTCGATCAAAAATCATTCTCTCTCAGTTCCAGTTCAGCAGAAAGACTTTTGCATTTGAAAGTACTTCACAAAGGCTTGCACAAAAATATACAAGGGTATTTCAAAAAGTCCAGAGAAAATTATATTCCAGAGAAGTATACTTTGATGTAGAAATTTTTTTTGCAATCCACGCACAGCTTTTTCATGACATACATGTCCCATCTCTTTTTTGATAAAAACCCTTGAATCGTATTTAGAATTTAACAAAACACACAAGCATTCAATCCATCTACCTGTACGCACTTGAGGTGTCTCTTAGACCACCACCTAAACCCACATGTTTTTGATAGTTATTGTGGTCAAAGTAAGCAGAACTACTCAACTCAGGGGCAGGAGTGTTTGACTGAGGAAGTAAGTTAAAGAAAGTTTTATTTGATTAAAACCATCCTAATTAACTTTACGATAACTGTAGGCAAGAAACACACTTCTAATGGAAGCGGTGTTTAGTTACACATATTTGGTAATAAGTTGATTTTCCATTTTCGTGACCCTCCTCAACAAACTCAACTTGGAATTGCACTTGAGATGTGCCACTTTGTTGGCGAGGCACTAGAGGAACAGGCATGGGTGAACAGCTCTCATCTGGACAGGGTGTCTGTTTTCAAGTTGGAGACCGTAATAGCTAATAACTAGTAATATCTACTAAGCATATGCTGCGTGCCAGCTGCTTTATATACACAAATCTATATTTATATAGATATACACATAGTTGCCACATGTGGAAACTATTACTTCTATATTCTCAATGAAGAATCTGAAGTTAGAGGTACAAGATATGCACATGAACTTCCCTGCTGCAAAATTTCCAGCTCTTTCCAGTACACCATGGTACCTCTCTGGACTTTTTCTTTTCTAACCAACGTAGCAAGGCTGAGCTCTGAGCCTCAGAATCTTAAAATTTTGAAGCTGGAAGAGTCACTAGAGTTCACACAAAGCAAAATGAAGTAGTTCCTGTTCCAGAAAGTCCACAGCATGTGGGTCTGCAAAGGCAAGAATAACTTGGTAGTTAAATCATGGCTTAAAACACCTGTCTTAAGACACTATCGGAGGACCCAGGTTCAATTCCCAGCACTGAATCTTGATTCCAGCTTCCTGCTAATTCAGACCCGGGAGATAGCAGTGATGCTATGAGTTAACTGCAAGACCTGGGTTGAGTTCCTTTCCTCAGCTCTGACCCCAGCCCAGCCCAGCCCAGCCCAGCCCAGCCCTGCCCTGCCCAGCCCTTGCCCATAAGAACAACTGAGGGATAAATTAACATGCAGGAGTTTCCTCTCTCATGTTCATTCTCTTTACCCTCACTCTTTCCACTGCCTGTTGAACAAATACATTAAATATGAAAAGAAAGCAAGACTGTAGAACTTAACCCAGATCACCACAGCTCCCTTCTTTGCTGCCAATCCAGTGGGTTTCACCCTTCCCTCCACTGTGTCCCTCTCTGGTCTGCCTACTGAATAATGCCAGTCACCTTGACCCAGTCACTGTTGACCAGTAAGGCAACAATTTAAGGTAACAGACATGATGATGAAGTTAGGCCTTCTTCAATATACCAGAACCATCCTGCAGTTCTCAAGCATTCAAGATATCTCTGAGTTGCCTTTTGGTTTCAGGTGAATTCAGTGTGCAGCCTTCCAATTGCTACAACACTTCTATCTGGTATAGCTGAGATTTTGTGCACAAACTTCAGATTCTACAGTTTGACCACACCACTGACAGCAAAGAAAGCAGCTAATTCAGAATCCCACGAACTGCTGGCTTGCCAGTTCTTCTAAGACATTTTATAGTGGAGCAGGTAGGACTACTTTTCTTTGGGAAATACTAATCTTTAGTGTTTTAAAAGAGGAACTAGAAATGTTTTAATAAGCCGATAAAGCTCATTTTTTATAATGGCAATATACAAGCCAATTTTGAGCCCCTTCTATGATCACACAGCCAACAAATACTATGGCAGGTGTGTGTGCGTGTGTGTGTACACACTGCTACTTCCCATAGTACATATTAGAAGAGGGAAACGAAGTAGAATTGGTGACAAGGGAAGCTTGAAGGGAAGACATAAGAAAAAAGGAATAGAGTCATCAAGAGCGAAATGAAAAAGGAAGGCAGAATCTAAGAGGGCCTACGGAGGAGAGACAAGGGGAGCAACTGAGAAGGCCTAGAAGAAAGGAAGGGGGACCAGAGCAGGACAGGCAGTCCACGGGGTGGGTATGTGAAGAGCGTACTGGTCCTTCTCAGGGCCCTACGTTCGTGGGTGTGCTCAAGCAGTGATGTTAGGAAGACTCTTGAACCCCACCCCCCCCAGACATTTAGAGGGACCTCTGTTTTCAACAGTAACTTATTTTTCTAAGAAAAGGATTTCAGGATATTTCAAGTTGACATGTGAAACCCAAAGACCCTCTAACTATCTCTTTGTGGTGCTAAAGCAGTTTAATCAGCTTAGCTTCGTGTTTTGGGCGATTAGGGCTACCTTCGCTGCAGATCAACATTTGCACATCTGTACTTATCTCCTACACACAGACACAGTCTCAAATTCATTGGCTGTGGTTGGGACCTACAGGGGACAGAGTGAAAAAGGGGGGTGAAGTGTGCATAGTTTTAAAGAAGGCACATTTTAAAAATAATTGGTCAGCCCACAGGCACAGCATTCAACCTGTCAAAAGCTCAGCCTTCTTTGAGATGAGCATGGCAGGTGACTGTGGTGAAAATTACTCTCTGAGCCACGCAACTGACACCTAAGGAATATCATTTCTTGTACAATGTCCTGGAGCCCAGATTAAAAAAAAAACACATCATCTCCATGTTTAAGCGATCCTTATGAGATTTAAGCTGAATAATTCATTCCTACTTTCTGAAAATGGGCTTCACCATTTTTTTTTCTTGAGTGGTGAAGATTTTTTTTTTTAAAAATGACTCTCCTTTTGAATTTTTTTTGAACGGCTCTAAAGTTAGGGGAAGCGTGTCTTATTCACCCCAATGATTTTTAAACTAGAATAGTTACATAAATGAATTTCTTTTTATGTGTGTTTTGCCATTACCCAGGAATACCCTACCTGACTTCTGTTCACAGCAAACCTGCCCATTCCAGCCCAGACATTCCATTATCTTTTTTTACTTGACTGAGTTTAGATTCATCTGATGGTTTTCTCTATTTTTATTTAAAGGACTGATATTGATTAGCATAACTGTTTTAAAATGCAAATATTCCAATAAATGACCTATGTATTTATGATTGTCAACTGTAAAGATTACTTAAGGTGCTACTGCACCAGCAACTACTCATGAGGAACACAGACATAATAAATGTCTAAAAACAATTATCACAACCTATCCCAAATAATTTACAATGTGAGGTTCCCAGACCAGGCTGTAGAGCTGACCAATTCCCAAAAGGGTACAAAGAAATCAAAGATGAGTCCAAGATATTTTCTCTAGAATAAAATTAATTTATAAAAAAAATTGAAAAGTCAATAATATTGACTTTGAAATCTCATTACAATAGCATCCTCTTTTCAATGATGAAAACGTATTTGAATAAGGCAGTTCTGCAAAAAAAAAAAACCTCCCCTATATACAATGACACAAATTTCCTATTTTATTTTTGACATGTGCAATGAAATAGAATATTATAAATTGGAAAGAACCATTCTAAATAAGCTCTAGCAATGAAGTACTATGAATGGAGTAAGACTTTCTGCCAAACTGAGATGTTCTGAATTATGACTCTAATGCTCTAATTCTTTAATCTAAGACTAACATTGAAATTCACACAAGGAATACAAATTACATGAGGCAAGATTTATTCAGGCTAAGAAACAATCCAAGCTACATCAGTAAAACACGTTTTAAGTACACACATTAAGTAAGAACAACATGGCAAGTAGAGGAAGATGTTTAAAATGCCAAATTTTCAGTGTTACCTAAGCAGGACACAGCTGCAGTTCATTTATAAATTGCGTTTGATGAATGATCCTAAGAGTTTCAATATGCTGATTCAAGAATCTGAGACCAAAGGATACACACACACACACACACACACACACACACACACACACACACACAGAGTCAACAACAGCTACCTTAGCAAAAGTAAAGTGCTTTCATTCCAACAGTCAAATCGCATCTTTCTAAAGAACTAAATCAGCAGTCTATATCCTAGCACTGTGCCCGACAGGGAGATGGCCCCAGTAGCTGGCAGGTCACCACATTCACTGCGCTTTCTTGGAATGGTGATTTTTAAGTAGCAACCAGTTGGTTTCAGAACACAGGGTATCCAGGACAACAGATAACCGGCATCTGTTAGAACGAGGTGCCCCCAGTATTTTATCCTGATTACACTTTTTTTTAAGGAAATATTCAGCTTTTAACAGTAGGAAATTGATTTTCCTGCAGTCTCCACAGTATGACTGGAAGAAAGGGTATGGAAATGCTAATAGGAAGAAACCACCCACAGCGCTACTGGATGTAGCAAATATAACAGAATCCTCTGTCTACAGAGTCAGGGGCATATCACTCAACCACTTCCATCAAGACAGGATTTGTTCCCCTTGATAGATAATTTAGATCATATTTCTTATTGATACACTGTAATAAGGAATTCCGTTAAACAGTCTCGCTGAAGCTCAACTGTTTGGGACAGATCCATTTATCCATACTTGGCTTGTAGTCACCTTGTCTTCTCTCAAGGCTGATCTTTCCTCTGATGTTGACTCCACAGGCAACTTCACAAGTGGAGAAGTGTTCGCTGCTAGGATTTCAGGGCCTCTAAGGTCTTCCTAGCCCGTAACATTATTCTCTTTCTGTTTAATGATGCCAAAGCTAATTTAAGCAAAAGCAACAGCGAAAACCATCTTTCTACATACAGTTGTGAAGAAAAAAAAAGTGGGGGAAATTTTTCACACTGGAAAGCCACATTCACTGTAAATGGATTGATGAGAGGAGTTAGGAAACAAAATCGACAGATAGCCAGGAGGTGCAAAAAGGGAAGAAGGACCACTGTGGGAGAGGAAGCTGCAGATTCCACCTTGACCTAAGAGTGTCACAACCACCCTCTTAGAAACTGGGGCAGTCAGCTGCTGGGCGTGGCTGGGGACCAACAGCTACCTAACCCATCTAGCTCTCCACTTCCTATTGTCCGGTCATTTGTAACTTTCTGCGAAGCAACAAAATTACCCACATTTGGCACCTGGTAGTCCCACTCAGGAGCAGGGAATGACTTAGAAAAAAAAAAAACATCTGTGACCCTGAGATCTTTCTCATTCAAGATGACACCTCTCTTTTTGATAAAGTCCTAGGATTTTACATTCATGGAAGGAGTTCATCCTATGGCAAACTGCCATCACTGGGGAGTCACAGACAAGGGGACTTAAAAAGATGTAAGGTACAAACAGAGTGAAGGACACCCCTGGCCTGAGAGCTAGAAGTCTATTAGACCTGTCCATACGTTACAGAGTGCTTGATGCAGCAAACACATGATGAAAACGTCTGGTGGAAACGTGTGACAGTTCTGTTACTGCCTCAAGCAGTCTATATATTTTTTTCATTTTTGAGGGTCAAAGATTTTTGACAGAAACCTTTAACTAAACATCACACACACAGAAACTCATAATTCTGAACCGCTTTTATTCTAGACATCTTATTTAGAGTGTCGCATACTCCCTGTCTCCCCGTCAGGTGCCACCATACACACCACCTCAACTTTAGTGCATTACCGCAAGTGAAATGTCACATCAGCCTAGCGCCCATCACCACTCATCCTAGAGCAAGTTCCATGTAAATCTACTTAACACTGGTTTTTCCTGATACAGTTGGTTACATTGTAAAGCTCCAGAACACGGTAACACCCTATGGATTCCTAAGCCTGCACAGACTTTTTTGGTGAACGTGTTCTTCATTTTGGTCACATATCAAAACAACCCCATCACAAAAGTATATAGCGTTAAGTTCGGAGCTATCAGTTCAACTCATAAGAGATGCTAAAACAATTTGTTGCAAAATTAACCTTCAAGCCTAAAGAAAGCATTTCCCGCAGGGAAAGCCACAGCTGGAGCTCAAACAGAAATGCCTGGTGAGACAGGTAGTGGGAATGTAAAAGCCGGCCTTATCTCAAAGCTTAGAAGGTTTTTCTACCTCATCAGTGGCAGCAAAGAGATAGAACTTGAAAGTTTCTGCGCGTTTCTGCCTCCCAATGTCCAATAGAAAGTACTGCACTTTGCTCTTGGTGTCTACTTACACGCGAGCAAAAGACAATAGTGACGGTAGTGGTTTTTGTGGTTTTTTTTTTTTAACTTTCCCATGCTGCCACCTCACAGGATGGTACGTGGAAGACAGAAACACAGACTTTCTGGCATCACAGGCTCTTTTTCATCACCATCTGACAAGTCCCCCTGGGTCACCCACCAGTCTCCCCAGAGCTGGCACGTTTGCTGAGGCTCATCACACTGAGAGCCCAGCACAGCCAATCTGCTCGGGTTAGGTCCCCGTTGTCACCACATTGGCTTCTGCCCACCTCAAGGGCATCACGACTTGAGAAAACAAGCACCAACCATTCTTGGAAAGACAGCGCCCGAAGGATTTTTTTTTTAAAAAAGATCAGACTAGTTACTGAAAATTAATTTTCCAAAAATAAGGTGCAAATTCCAGTAAGTTGAACTTTCTGCAATGAGAAAGTTGCGAGAAACACTGCTTTAACACAGCGAGGAAGCATTTATCTAGGGCAAATATTTTAAAGCAGTTTTACAGGTATTTTTTTTTTCAAGAAAGAAAAAGAAATCTTAGGGATTCTTATAATGTTTAAGGGCTTGTCTAACTGAATGCCAGGATTCTGCTGGCTCTCTCGCCGTGTCAACAAACCGTGATGAGACCCAAGCTGACAGTCGACTGTATCTGGCTGCTTACAAATATTTGGTACGTTCAAATTCTAATTAAATAGTGGCTGTCACTGCTTTACAGCTGCAGAATCCCAACAGAAACACCCAAAACGGACATTTTTGTATTTCTCTACTTTTATGCACAGCTCAAAATAAAATGATATTTCTCATTGCTAAAACCCTACATCTTCCGGAGTACTTAATTTTTGTAAGGGGCTCCAACAGGGTCCCCTGATTTAAAAAAAAAAAAAATGTGCCTTTAAATCACGGGGGGGTGGGGAGGAGGGTTTCCAGGCTTCACCCAGAAACTCAAGCTAGGAAGAGTTAAAAAAAAAAAAAGTTATTAGAAAGCATCACCGACAAAATGCTTACCCGCAAACACCGTGCGGGTTAAAAGTACCACTGCCATTAGAAACATCTCTGTGACGGACGTTGGCAAGGCCACCTGCGCTCCCTGCAGCGAGCCGCCTCCCTGACGTCCAAGGGATGGGAGAAAGGGCGCTCCTGCCTGGACCAGCTCCTGCCTGGACCAGCTGCGGGAGCTTGGTGGCGGGACGGCGCGGGGCAGCCCCGACCCTTGTCACCAGTCGGTGCGCAAAGCCCAAGTGACAGCTGCACCCCCACACACCTCCTATCACCCTCTCCTAAGCCCCCGAACTCCAGCAAGATGCTCCCCGCTCCCTCAGCGTGGCAGGGTACCCACCAACCCGAGTCCCCTACTATCCTCTCCCAGGAATTGCCCGGCATTTAGCGCAGCGGCGGCCGGCTCAACCACTGGAGGGGGGGACCCCGTCCGGAGTGGCTCCATCCCAACTCGAGACTCGATTTCCCCCACTAACTTTATTCCCTCGCCACCCCACCCACCCACCCCACCCAGCCTGTGGCGCGCGGCGGCGGAAGGAGGACTGGGGTACACTCTGGGTTTGAAATGATCCCCCTATGCAAGAGATTTAAAAAAAAAAAAAGACGCTCTCCGGGGGGTAAGAGGGTGGGTGAGTGGGTGGGTGGGAGCACGGAGACATCGAGGTACCTACCATGGTATTCTTGTCCTGGCACGTAGTAGGTGGGGCTGCCCGCGATGTGCAGCGAGATGAGCACCTCGCCCTGTTCCCCGTCCCCTTCCAGCTCCCCGTGGTGGGTGCAGAGGAAAAAGAAGGGCGAGAAGCGGGGGGAATAGCCCACGGCCGCGCGACCCCTCAGCGTCGCCCCGAGGAGCAGCAGCAGCAGCAGCACCACGGGCAAAGTCCGCGGGGCCCAGCGCCCGCGCTCCATGCCGCCGCGCACCCCGCGCGCCGCTCGCTCATCCAGTTCGGGACACGCCGGGACCGAGGGAGGGCGAGGCCGCCGAGCGGTGACGAGCCGGGAGGGCTCGGCCGGCAACTTCCGCGGGGAGACCGCGCGGCTCCCAAAGTAACTTTGTGAGGGCCTGGGGAGCCGCGGGACGCCGGGGCTTTTGCGGGCGCCGTGAGCGCGAACTCCGCAGCCTCGGTGCGTCGCCTCCTCCTCCTCCTCCGCCGCCGCCGCCGCCGCCGCCGCCGCCACCAAGGCCTCGGCGCGACTCTCCCCCTCGGCCAGGCCTGGGAAAGCGGCCGCCCCGCTGCACGCACACCTTCTTAAAGCCCCGCACCCCGCCCCACTCCGCCCCGCCACACGTGTCCCCGCGGCTCCCCCGCCCTCCCGCGCGCGCACGCACGCGCGCACGCCCGGCCCCGCGCGCGCCCTCCCGGCTGCGAGCGCCTCGCCGAGCGCAGAGGTGAGGCGGCGGCTGAGGCGGCTGAGGCGGCGCACGCCTCACGGGAACCCGGCCTGCAGCCCCTCGGAGGGCCAGGGAACCGGGAACCCGAGCCCCGGCTGTGAGGCGACAGGGACGCTGAGGCTCCCCGAGGGGAGAGCGGGCGAATTTTTGAAGCGGAGGGGGTGGGTGGAGGTGGGGACTGGGAAAAAAAGACACCCCAGGACCCCACGCCCAGCTGGCCGGAGCGCGCCCACGGACGGACGGGCGCAGGCCAAGCCCCTGTGGCCCTCAGGGTAGCCTTCTCCCAGCATCCATCGCCATCCCCCCCCCCGCGTTATAGGATGCGTGAGGGGAGGAACGGGGGACGCGCGCGAGGGCGCCGGCTCCTTTGTCTGCGCCCCGCGGCCCCTCGGGGCTCGCGGCCCCCCAACGCCCACCCGCCACCGCGCGCCCGGGGTCCCCTCGCGCTTCTCCGCTCCCTTCCAGGTCCCCCTGGCGCCCGATCCCCCATCAGTAGCCGGATTTAAACATGGGATGAAGGGAAAGTGGGGTTGGCAGCCTCGCGAGGTGCCTGGAAATGGTGATTTGTCCGAGGCTGAAACGACCCGCGGAGCTCTGCGCCGGGAGCGGGCGCAGGCAGGATTTTTTTTTTTTTTTAAGTCAGTGTTTATTTCCTCTAAATGTCAGGGGTGACCCATGGCCCTGATGGGGCCGGGGTTGGGGAGGAGCGACCAGGGCGAAGGGGAGGCGGAGGTGATGGAAGCGGGCGGTGATGAGTCGCTCGCGCAGGGCACCTGCGGGGAGGCGGGATGGTCATTCTAAGCGCGTTTGGAAAGCCGTCTGGTGGGGGCCCCGTGGCATCCGGAGGAGCCCCGGGGAGCGGCGCTGTCAGGCTCTCCCACCCGTGGCGGGTCACCAGGCCCAGAAAAACGCCAAGAAGTGGATTGTAAAATAGAAAAGAGACGCTGTCTTGGAGTAAGAAGTATAAAAACGGGACCACCGGGAGACCTCTGCAGTGGCTTCATTGCAACACACACACACACACACACACACACACACGTTTTTCTTCCGAGTTTGCATAGGTACAAAGTGACCACTTCTACCTGCCTTTGCAAGCCCTGAAAATCCTTCAAGGGTTCACCTGCCACAAAAGAAACGCAAAATATGGTCCCCGCGCCATGGGCTCAATTGGCTAATCCTCCCCCCTGCGATCGCTGGCGTCCCATTTGGGCCCTGGTTCTTGTCCTGGTTGCTGCACATCCCATCCAGCTCCCTGCTTATGGCACGGTAAAGCAGTCGCGGATAGCCCAAAGCCCCTGGGATGCTGCACTCAGTAAATGAAATTACCTGGTAAAGAGGGGATGTCTAAGGACTGGCTGTGAGACACACGTCCTGCCAGAGCATACTAATGCCACCCTACATTACAATGTTAACATCATCAACTCAATTTGAACTGTGCTAATGCAACAAGGTGGAGGAATCCACCGGGGGTGGGGGAGGGGGCGGGTTGAGGGGAGGGGAGGGGAGAATCCCAGTGCCTATAAAACTGTGTCACATAATGCAATGTAATCAATTAAAAAAACTTTTTTTTAAATAAAAAAACAATGTTAACATGAGAGAAATTGTGAGTCCATAAAAAGTCATTACACCACCATTTCTAAAACAGAACTCAAGTCTTCAACACTGACTTGAGTTGGGGTTTGCATGAGCTTGTCTGGCTGCTCAGGTCCCGTAGCCTTACTGCACACCCTTTAGCCCTCCTCTCCCCACCCTCACGCCTCACCTGTCTGGTACCCTTCACCCCCAGGTCTTTACCTGGCCCCTCATCGTAACTCAGCCTCTCTGGAGAATGTTTTAAAGGGTGAATGAGTTCTCACCCCCTTGACACAGTAAGGGTAGTTCCGATGGACTCAGCAGTGATGAAAGTCTACCTCATGGAGTTTGCAATCTAGGATTGAAATTTTTGCCACCCTTAGGGGAGACCCAAACTTGGGTTTCTGGATTTGGGCTACAGCTTGGTCCGGTCCTGGCTCTTGGTGGCCAGTAAATGGGAGACCTCTGTCTCTATTTCAAAATAACTTTTTTTTTCAAAAAGAATGGTATGTCCTAAATGAAACTAAAGAATGGCAAGTTAAAAAGGAAGATAGTGAAGGCTTAAGTGAGGAAGGAAGCTAAGATGTATACAAAAAAAAAAAATTAGTATAGAAAAAAGCAAAGGGAAAATACAAGAGAAAAAACATTTTAAGCCAAGCATTTTCTATAAAAATAATCCTCAGTGGAAAGAAATCATGGTTTAACCCACTGCACCAGAATGCCAACCCCAAGTAAACTTTTTTTTTTTTTGCATTTCATCCTTTTCCCATATTTTTAAATATTTTTATTTTCCATGATATGGTTTTGTAGGAATAAGGATTCCCCCCACACACACCCTTCCCCTTCCTCCCAGCCACCATTTCCCCCCATATAATTACAACAGTTAGCATAGTCCTTCAGCAATAGTCGCAAGTCCACATTCTGCTAAGTGCATCGTGGCACGGTAAGCAATGACAATGGTAGAACATCTAGTATCATATCATCAAGGTGTATCCCACAGTTTCATCGGGACTCTCCCTTTCATTTGGGAGGAGAGACGCAATGGAGTATTGACATTTACGCACAGGAACAAACAAATCCCAAGAGCAGAGCACAATGCAGTTAGTGCTACAAAAGGAACGCCCGTGTCAGGAGCATCCAGAAAACACTAGCCACAAGTCCTTGTGAGCTTTTGGAATGATTGCTTTTTCCCAAGGCATGGAGCTTTCCTCGAGTGGGGACAAAAATATATCTTCAGGTTGGTTATTTTTGCTTGTTTTCCAGCTTTACATAGATGAAATGACATAGAGGAGTTTTATGTATGCTTTTTAAGCTTAAAATCATGACATGAAAATTGTTCATGTTGTCGCATGTAGCAAGTAGCCACCATTTGGTCATTCATATGCCTATGTGTTCACTCACCCACTGACAACGGCATTTTGGCCGTTTCTTGGTTTTGAGCACCTATGATCAGTGCCGTTGAAAAAAAATATTCTGACACATGTCTTTTGGTGAACCTGCCCATGCATTTCAGTGAGAGGAGGAAGTATTGGCTTGTGGCGGAGAGCAGGAATCCAAAGATAAAACACTGGGTTTGCAACCCACCGAGCACTTGGGGACATCTGCCCATTTCAGTGGCCCTAGAGTTTCCCTTCTGATGGCCATGTGGGACATGGCCACTGGAGATAAAGTGCAGGGCCTGCCCCAAGTGGGCTGCGTGATAGAACAGTGCTTCTCATAGTGTCGTTTGCAGGCTAGTCCACAAGCTATCTATTGCCAGCCTGTGAGGACAGAGGAACAGAAATTCTGAATAAGTGTTTAAAAATATTTACAATAACTTCACTGTGACATCCAAGCAGCTTTCTTTAACAACTACTAATTCATTTTGTTGGTACGGTACTCTACAGAAGTAACTGGATTGCAAAGCAGTCTAATCAAAGGGAACATGAGAAACAAATGAAAACCAAATGAACAAAAAACAAGCACCAATCTATAACCTTCTCCAAATAGTTAGACCCTCAATAGGAAGCTGAATTCGAGAAATTTCTTTCAATTTCCTCCGTCTTTACACCATAGTGAAAGACAACGGAGTTCTCTCACCAAGACACAATGCTACCATCTGCCCCCTCACGGGTTTGTGATCCAAAATCACACTTTCATTTGATTTAGGCAACCTTAAGCCAACAATTCACTGAACGTGGTCTTGAATGTGTCCCCCCACACCTGAAAGAGCCAAATTTAAATCATCTCTAAGAAGCAAAACAACAGAAAAACCCTTACAACAGATGAAGACGTAGGGTACCCATGTTCACAATAAAAAAAAAAATCGTTAATGCTGTGAGAAACAAGACCCCATGAGTCAACAGAAATAGTTTGAGAGTCTCATGCTACACAGTCACACCTGCATGGGTTTAGATGTCAGAAGCATCAACTACACAATACTACATTTTAAAAACCAAGCATCTCAAAAGTCATAAAAAGGGGCCAATGCAATGGCACAATGGATAAAGCTTCCACCTGCCATGCCAACATTCCACATAGGCACCAGTCTGAGTGTCAGTTGCCCCCGTTCGGATCCATTTTTGTCCTAATGGATCGGGAAAAGCAGTGGAAGAGGACCAGGTGTATGGGTCATAGCATCCATGTGTAAGGTGATGCTCCTGGCCATTTGGGAGAAAGCCAGTGGGTGGAAAGGCAGAAGATTCTCTCTCTCTCTCTCGACTTTAAATAAATAAAAAGAAACCTTTTGAAAAGCACTGTAGAAGAATTAAGGATAAAAACTCCAAGAAGCCAGCATCCTCAATGGATGCCAGTTCACATCCTGACCACTCCACTTCTGATTCAACTTCATACTAACGGATCTGGGAAAAGCAATGGAACCTGGACCAAGATCGTGGGCCCCTGTCACCCACATGGAAGACCTGGATGGAACCCTTGACTCTGACCTGGCTCAGTCTTGGCCAGTTGTGTCATTTAGAGAGAAACTCATCAGACGAAGGATCTCTCCTTCTCTCTCTCTCCCTCTCTTTCCCCCGTCTATAACTCTGCTGTTCAGATAAAAATAAAAACTGTTTAAAATAAAATCAGCTGGTAATCTTACACCAGAAAAGAAAAGGAAACAAAACACGATGACTAAAATTAAGACCTCGAAGAGCAGAGGCATCTGCTTCTGACAGCATGGAATGTCAGATGTTCTCAGAGATTTTCTTCCAGGAAAACAAACTGATCTAATAGAAAGCACAATTTCCTTCTGTTATTCGACTTACAGACAGTAAAGGAAATCATTCAAAGACCAGAAATTTTAAAAACAAGCCATATGGGATCCCGGCGCTTTTGAGGCGGGAACTTTAGCCACTAGGCTACTGTGCCGGGCCCTAATTGCTGAGAATTTACATCCTTGGCTTGTTCATGAAAAGAACTTCTCTGGGAGTGCAGCAGAACCTACGACACATTTATCAGGACAATGTCCAAAGCTTTTTTTGTGTGTGCTTTTATGTAAAATGTGGAAACCTGCAAAGAAAACAAGTTATTGAAATAGCTACTACCCACATACCATCTATCTATCTATCTATCTATATATAAAATGAAAAATGTGCTTTATTAACCATCACATATTAAGAGTAGCAATGTTAGGAGTGAACAGTGAGCTTGGTTTGTGTTTTAAGCTGTCCTTAGCCACTTTAATGTACTATGGGATATATCTGTGACCTTAACTTATAATTGAGTGAAATACAAATTTTCAGTTAAAGATGAACGAAGCTTCTATGTGTTGCACTCTCCACAAGGTTTTTAATCCCTTAAGCGTTTGCAGTGGAATCTACACGATACTGAAATGAATGGAGAACTACTCTTACAACATGAATCTAGAAGCAGAATGCTTCATTCAGCAAATGGAGGAAGAAAACACAAACTAGCCTATCAGATACCAAAACATAGATAGGTGACACTGTTTGTCGCCTAGGTATTCATACATATATTGTAAAGTATACAGAAATAAACAGGATGATAAACAGGACCATTCTTGGAAGGACAGAGGCATTTGTCTAGGGATGGGATGAGAGATCTTAAACATTTACTTGGAATTAGGTATGTCTTCAACAAACTGGTAGATTCTGGACTTTCCCAAGTTGTTTTTTAATTTCACTGACAATTTAAGTATCATGAATTTTAGGATAAGAGGATATACAAAATGTTTAAGGAGGGTATGTATTGTGAAGAAATAATGCATGGATTTCTGTCTTTTGCACCCAAATAACTCTTCATTCCATTTTCCCATGAGCCTTCTAAACTCCTCCAATAATTTGTGAAATTTGTGCACATTTTTTGTACCATAAGTTATCCATGAATGTTTTGGAGATCTCTTTTAGATGTAAATTGAAGTTGATGGAACGCTCGGTTATAGCCATTGAAGACTCCGAATAAACCCAATGGGATAAGTTGTGTGCGGTGGATTGAGCTGCCACCTGGGTTGGCAGTATCCCATTGGGAACCAGTGCAGGTTTTAGTGCAGGTACTCCCAGCTCCCTGACAATGATCCGGAAGAAGTAGCAGAAGATGGAACAAGTACTTGGGCCTTTACCATCTACGTAGGAGACCCTGCTTCCCGATTTTGGCTTGGTCAGCCCTGGCCATTGAGGCTACCTGCAGAGTGAACTAATAGACGGAACTCTAGAAGGAATTACTTTTTGTAAGACTTTATTGGAAGTGCTAGGCACGGGTGCAGCTGAACTAGCGCTGTCAACACCCTCTTTGACGCTGGCTTCTGCTCCTTCCTGCACCGGTGCAACTCTCAAACATTTCCTCTTAACGTGGTGGCCCTTAGCAAGCCGGTGTATTCACAGCATGAGAAAACTGACTCTCTTTGGACTGAGAATCAACCTCTGACACAGTCATCTGGATGAAGATGCTAGTCAGCCAACCTGTGGCATGCCCTCAGTAGCCCAGGCTGATGAAGTATGAAGTCAGCTCCATTAAGACTACATAGACTGCTCGGGGGAAGAAGAGGTGATTTCCACAGGAAAAGGCAACAAAAGAAGGCCAAGTGAATGCTGAGCAAAACAGGCACGCAATGTGTCATCATTCGGTTGTCGCTGAGCATAACATTACATAGGCAGACAACTCCTCTTATTACATAAATATGAAACTGGGAAGCTGATGGTTCAGGGCTGGCTGGGCCACCAGCTTCTCTCTTGCTCATGCCCTAAGGCATGCATTGCTTTGTTCCTCATGCCTACTTCTTCTCCAGAAGCGGGGAATAGGGTCGCATCATGCCCCATCTTACCCATCTTAACCTGTGCACTTCAAGTTTCACCCTGATGAAACAGAGAAGGAAGGCATTAGCATCAGCCTGATGACCAGCTATGGCACTTGACATTAAACACCTGCAGCTCTTTGGTGATTTCATCATGCAGGAAGTCCCTTCCGTTTGGGCCCTTTTGAAGCTCCCAAATGCCTTCCTGCAGCAGGGTGACATTTTTTTAAGAGTTGGATGTCTGTTATGGTCTTTATCTCCTTCCTTCCCCCCAAAACCTCGTCCTCGTTGTTTTGATCGGCACAAGGGTGAGCACGGGTTGTCGCAGCAGTTCCCTGGGAATTGCAGGATGGCAAGTGTCTAAGCACTTGCATTCTTTCAACTAATGATGAGTTCTGACCCGGGATTGCTTTCAGAAGTGGCCTTCATGGGAAGGTGAATTTCAAATTCATCAAGAAAAGTTTGGGTCATTGTCAAACAGAAGCCAGGACTCCCGTAGTCTATAAAACATAATAGCATGAGTGTTGTTTCCCCTTTGTACCTCCATGATCAAGTCCTGCATGAATAATAGATACTTATGCAAGGCTTCCCGGTAGTGTTAAATAAAGAAGGATCTGTTTAATATCGTTGGATTCAATGCAGTGTCCTGATGGAATGGAAAAATTATTCAGGAACATAGCATTCTTCAGCAAATTAGTGTCACATGATCAGTGCCTAGGCATACCTGGCCTTTAAAAATGATAATCCATACCTTCTAACGCATGACCTTGTTGGCACCCCCAAAAAAATCCATCTTGATCTTCAACAGCTACATCCGTGCTCAGAAAATAAGAGTTCTTTCACAGACAAGGATTAAACTGATGACTTCTGTAAAGTGTCTACCATGAAGCAGAACTGTGCATGAAACCAAAAACACTGTGCCTTCCCAAGCAGGCTGACCCTCACCACAGACCTCCCATCTTTGTATGCCACCTTGAGTAGCCCCCTTTTTTCTTCCCTGGCCTCTTTAGAAGAAGCTCTTTCTGCCTCAGATAAAACACTCAAGAACGAGGAATCCTGAATCATTTGTCGGTGGTGGAGGCTGGGGATGGGAGTGGGACCCGACTGGCTACCTTGAATAGCTGATTCGCCTCATTCATTATCCTCATTTAAATTTGAGAAAGTCCTCAAGACTTAGAGAGGAGTTGTTCGTTCCAAACAGTTTGTCTCTATGAATTCCTTTTTTGTGTCCTTCACACGTCAGAGACACACAGTAATGCAACAATTCCTTGCCAGTTTTGTGAACTTTGATCTCAACTGGCTCATGGGTCAGGTTTAAACAAAGCACTAAATGTGAAATGATGACCAATTTCCATGCCTATGATATTACGAGATTTTATTTTTCACATGGTGGACACAATGGCATATTTTTTTTTGGTCTTTTTCAGTTAATGTATACAACGTGGATGTTACTCAAAGTCTGGGCCATGTCTAACCATTCTGCTAAAGACACAAACTTCTCTACACTACACAGTCTGGTAAAATATATCTTTTTCCTCTAATAGATTAATGAACACATTTTTGTTTGCATATTAATGATGTTAATAAGAGAATGCTCATGGATAAAACTCAGAGTCAAAACGTAACATTTTAACCACAATAAAATGTATCACTATTAAGACATGGTTTACTGCTAATGCTAACAGGTTTTAATACAATAAATAATAATAACTTCAAAAACCTCAAGTTAGCCAAATTATAATTCACACAAGCAATGCTAAATAATGCCATGTTTTATGCCAAGATACTAGAGAGAATATTTATAACACACTCCATACTCTAGTTTCAGCATTAACATACAGAAATTAATTTGGACCTATGACTGAAAGTGCTCCACAAACTCAGGTGGCTGAACAAATAACCAAGTGATACTAGTACCTGATACTGCAAAATCAGGTACTTGAAGGGCAGCCAAGCATCTCTAACAAAGCCCCAGTCCTTTTGCAAACACAGCTAGTCACCAGTGACTCTGATTGTTTGCCTTTCAGATAAAAACTAAAGAAGAGTCTAAAGTTAGCTTTAGCTACATTCCTCCATGAAATATTTTCATTTAAATTTCATTTTATTTTGAGAAACAGAAAGAGGGCACTCCCAGGCACTGGTTCTCTCTTCAAATGCCCTCCTGAGCTGGGGTTAAGCTGGGGCCAAAGCTGGGAGCTGGGAATGCAATAAAGGTGTCCCAAGTGAGAAGAGAGAGCACAGTGGTCTGAACCATCATCCTGGCCTCCCATGCCTGTATTGCCAGGCAGCTGGAGCTGGGAGCTGATGCTGGAAAGCAAACTCATGCACTCTTATGCGGGATACGGGCATCTCACCTGCTAGTGTAACTGCCTCCTCCAAGAACTTACGGAAGTCTCTTCTTTAGTAATCTAATAGCTAACTTCCTAATCTTCTGTGAGAGTACCATCTAGCCATCCTACACCTCCCACGTCATTCTCTATCTTCAGTGGCCAAGCCATGGTTCTCCCCAAGCCCATGCAAAGCATCTGAAAGAGGACTTTCCAAGAATAAAGCAGTTGGATGGCACCTCAGCTGCAAAACACTTTGTGAGCAGAAGGCTCAGAGGTCAGCATACCCCCGTGAAGGGAACAGCTCTCTTGCTCGCTCTCTCTTGCTCTCTCTCTCTCTCTAAGGAAGCCTTGCTGTCTGGCCTGGGAATCCCCGGAGTTACAAAGTGTTGAGCTGCACAGAGTAAAGGTCTTGGCTGGCTGCCACTAAAACCCTACACTGTATCTGTCTGCAAGCAGGATTTTCCAGGAACTTGGGACTGGGCTCCACGGACCCTGCTCGCTGGATCTGTTCATTGTGGAGCTCCAATTTCCTGGATCCGAGAGTGAGTGTGGCCTTAAGTCTGGGACAGTCTATTAAAGGTTCAGGACTAGAGGCCTGCCCTGCAATTTCTTGGTCACAGGAAAAGAAAATAAAAAGGGAGGGATGGGACAGGGGATGACAACCACTGCCAGCTTACAGCAAGCCCGTGAAGAGTGTCGCAGTGGAAAAATAAAGCTGCCCTCACGGTGACCTTCAGTACGGTGGAGTTTCTGCTCAGACAGGCTGAGCTGAGGCTGGGTTCCGTCATCTCCAACGGGGCACAGCCACTGCTGCTGTGGCACAGTCTTCAGGTACAGGGCACGGTGTGATAGAAAACATCTAGAAAAGGAGGTGACTATAGCAAAGCAAATTAATATAGTCACTACTTCATATTACTTTTTGCTTTGCTTCTGTTGCAAATGGAGCTAAAATCTACTTATGGGGCATAAATCCTATGTATACTACCAAATTATTTAGCTGTAGTGCTCATGTTGTCCATTCCACCTCCAGATTTGTTCATCCAGCATATCTGCTACCTTATATCTACCACATTGTGAGTACATATATATATATATATTATATGTAATTATATATATATATATATATATATAATTACTCTTGACTGGGACAACAGTTGTCCTGACCTATGAATAAAGCAACTGGTTGACTGAGGTTTAAAGTGAGTCTTGATCGAAGACTCTCTAGAAAAACGACTCCCCACCCCCAAAGACTTTGAAGTCCCTCTCTTAGTAATTGCATCACCTAGCAACTACTATTGATATAACAAGGCAACATTTTGCTTGTTTGCTTGGCTTTGCTTTAACTTGGAACTACTTATTTTGTTACAGCCATTTTTTGCCACCCAACTGCTAGTATTCTTTGGATAGCTTGAAAATGATGGAATTTTTCCCCTCTTGGCCAAATTAGATACAAACAAGGAAATCTGAATTTAGGAATGAAGAAAATCACATTTCAAAGATTCAATCATCAGAATCAGCTTCCTTATTACCCTAGCAGATGAAATTTTAAGAGCCCAAAATAGAGCAGAATATGTTAAATGAGGTCAACATGTGGTTTGATGGTCAGATATATTCTCTGACTTAATTGCTAAATTAGAAAAATACACAAAGTTGAAGTTCAGAGACAATCTTGAGTTTACATATCTCCATGCACCAGACAGATTCTATGTGCTGTCCTAAGTTCCAAAGAGTAGCCTACTGTGGTCAAATTTTATTTTTCCAAATCTCTTATTCTCGAATGATAAACTATTAGGCAAGGATCAGGGAGAGAACACGTAGGAAGTCTGCATGTAAGTGGATGAGTTGGAGCTTAATAGTCGAATCTCAGACATAACCCTTGACCGGAACAACATTCTCTAACATAGTCGACATTCACATGCAGAAACACGAGCTGTATTTAACCTTCACGTTGAACTCATGGGGTTCGTAGTACAAGTCATTTTATAGACGCAGATGAGAATAAAAGCCCTTACTAATTCATTCAGTCAGTCAAGTGCCTAAACTATACTAAAGCTAACTAGCAAGCAGTAGGCAACACTTGGAGCTCAAACCCAATACCTAAATCTATTCTCAAAAAAGCATAGTTTCATTATCTTTTTCCATACAGAGAAGAGGAATCGGCAGCTTCCAGTTTGGGTTGTCACCTCAGATAAAGTTTCCTAGGTAACCCTGTGCAGTCCCGAGCAGTCTCCAACAATGTGATACCTAGAAAGCGATGATTTTGACCTGGAAATACTGGTTAAAGGCAAGACTGTGATATTGAACCATGAATCAGCTACCATCTTCCAAATAGGAGTCAATTGCTGTATTGGCTCAACCTATATCCCGTTTTCTCACATCAATGAATTCCTGTTTGACAATCAGCCCAAAACAAAAATATATTCGTGGAAATACAAATGCATCTACAATTACATATCTGATTAAGAAAAAAGAAAATTACCAATTTTTAAAGAGAGAGAGAGAGATGTGGTTACAATAGAGGGGAAGTTATAGTTGATAAAATATGTGTAACTCTAGACATAAAGTTGATAAGCTAGAATGAAGTGCTAATTTTCCAGTGAAAATATAGATTACCAAAAGTAGCCAGAAAAAAAAAACTTAACAAAGCCATAATCAGAGAAAATAAAGAAGTATACATCTTGCAGAAAAGCTACAGAGCCAGGTAGCCTTACAGATGCATGTAGTTTTATAGAAACTCGATCATCTGGGGCAGGCATTTGGTGTAGCTGCAAAGATGCTGATGGAAGCCTGCCTCCAGTTTCCTGGTCATGGAGCCCCTTGGAGGCAGCAATGAGGACTCATGTAAGAGGGTTCCTGTGGCTCAGCTGGGAGACGTGCATTGAGCTGCTGGCTCTCGCAAGTCCCAGTCCTAACTACTGTGCACACTCAGGGAGGGACCCAGCACATGGGAGACGAGCTCACTCTCTCCCTATCATTTTCCCCTCTTATCCCCCATCCTCATCTGCCTGCCTTTCAAATGAAAACAAAAAACCCACAATTCACAACCTGAGAAGTCACCTTACTTAATATACTCTACGGAAAATACATTTAGCTCTACTTTATGCAACTAGCAATATTTTATTTTAAAAAAAAACAGATAATACAGGCAAGGAAATTTTAAATCCTTTTTACTTAGTAAGGTAGATGGAAAGTTCTAGATAAAATATTGCCAGTCTAATAAAGAAATAAATGAGAAGAGTGTCAAATTTGTGTTATCCTACATTTGCAGGGGGTAGTTCGACGTTCAACAACCTTTTAAGATAATTCATTACATCAAATGCCACAACTATAATAATAAGATACCATAAAATGGAATCTATTAAATTTACCATCATTTTCTAATCTTTCAAATTCTAAAAGGAGATGGAAGACGGCTCAATAGGAAGAATGTGTGCTGATTTTGCAGAAATGTAACAGCAGAATCAGTAGATCAAATGCCTTCCCGGCACGCAGTAGAGAAAAGTTTGCAGTGGAAATTCTACAGAATGAAGAGAGGTGCTGTGGAGTTACATGGACCGGACACACAAGCAGCACAACATGTGTGACTCCCACAGCTGGGGACTGGAGGAGACTCCATGCTCTGGGGGTGAAATTAGCGTAGGGGGCAGGATACCCATCCACCTGGGAAGGAACAGCACTTTCATTTCTCCCTGTGCACACTCCAGGGCACCTGGCAACCATGAGAAGAAAGTGCCATCCTGAAGTGAACAAAGGCTCATGCCCATGTGACAAGGGGATTTGATTGGGGACGTAAATCCCCATTCCTCACTGACTTTGATTCTGGTCTGGAGGGTGGACAAAGGGCTGAGCGCCACTTAGGACTGTGAAGTGCCCCAAGACACCCGCTCTTTATCACAGGCTCAAAGTATCAAGCAGGCAGCCGGCTCTGGGAATGCCTCTGCTTTCTCCTCGGGTAGGGTAGGCTCCTGGGGCTGAGAATGGAGCCTCTGCGGGGGCTTTGTGCACGGTCAGTGTAGAATTCTGTAACTGCATGATAGCGTGTGCGGTGTAGCTGGGTCTCAGGGATGGTGTGGTGGCTGGCATCAGAGGCTCAGAATTCCCTGACAACCTGGTGTGGGTCATTGCAGAGGGTCTTGTGCTCACAGAGGAACACACAGATCCTTTATACGGTGCATGCTTATGTAGGTGGGGGTGGTAGCAACTGCGGGCTGAGTCTGGGCATTGCTCACTTGGGCAGAGAGGAGGTAAGGCAGTGATGTTGCCAGCTGAGGCGACTGCACCCTGCCCCCTGCTGACAATAGAGGAGATTTACTATGCCCAACCTGGACTCCTGTCCCACCCTCAAGTACTGACCAGAGCTCCCTAGTCCCACCCATAGCATGCCTCTGGATAGCAATGGGAGGAACGGACACTACAATAAATCACAGAGGCAGAGTTCAAAGATAAAATCCATCAGAGGAGAAAGCCAGTAAGTATTTCCACAAACTCTTTAACGTAATTGCGGAAATATAAGAAACGAGAACATGGAAGGCAAATTGGCTCCCCTCAAGGAACAACACAGCAACACTTCAATATTACAATGTGAGGATGAAACTGATAAAATGTTTGAAGAGAAATTCAAAAAAGGATCGCAAAATTATTCAGAAACACAGAGAAACAATTACACGAGATAAATCCATACATGACATGAATTTTTAAAAAATTTGCCAAGCGATAATTAATATGAAATATTAGAAATGAAAAAATAAAAGTCAAGCAGAAAGCACAGTGAAAGGCCTTGAGGACAGACTTGATGAGGCAGAAGAAAGATCCTCTGCTCTAGAGGACAAATTATTGACAAAAAAAAAAAATTAAAAAGGGAAAATTGGACAAACTGAAAATAGTGCTTGAGACGTATCAAATACTACCAACTGACCGGACATACATATCTTGGGATTTTCTGACGTTGCAGAGAGAATGGATCCAATGGAATGAGAGCAGAAACCTCCCTAACTTGGAGAAATACAGGCACTTACAAGTGCAAGAAGCACCTAGAACTCCTAATGCACGTGATCAGAGGGAGCTTCACCATGACACGTTATGGTCAGACTTTCAAAGGGAGAACACTGAACACATTCTAAGATGTACTTGAGAGAAAGAGGACCCCCAATTAGAATAACAGCCAAGAGAGAATGGAGCAACATAACCAATCCGAAATGCTGTACCCAGCGGCACTCACACTTACAACTGTAAGTGAAATCAAGACTTTCCAAAACAAGCAGAATTCACGGATGTCTCTTAGCCTTGTCCAGCCGCACAAATAATACTGACGGATAGGCTACACAGAGAAACAGACAATGACAGTCACCATGCTGGAAAAACAAAATTGTAAAGGCAGAAAATCACTTCTAGTAGAAGTACAAGGGAAAACCAAAGCAAACATCAGCAGTATTTCTGGGAAAATGGCTATACCAAGTCATTACTTATCAAAAATAACCTTGAATGGAAATGACCTAAATCCTCAGATTGAAAGATGTAGACTGGCTGAATGGATTAAAGAACCATTTCCTTTGAGGAGTGACCTAGTGAATGGAATCTCTCTCTTCTTTCTCTCCCCTTCCATGTCCCTCTCTGGCTCCGCCTTTTGAGCCATTTCTATTAAAGTCGGGAACGAGGCAGAATTGACACATCAATATTATTATTTAGTATCTTTTCAGCACTAATACATTAGCTAACATTATTAGAAAATAAATTCTTTCTCAAAGTATTTCTTTTTATTTGAAAGGCAGATTTTACAGAGGGAGAGAAGAGATATAGAGAGAAGGTGTTCCATGTGCTGGTTTGCTCCCCAAGTGGCTGCAATGGTCAGATCTGATTTGATCCAAATCCAGGAGCTAGTAATACTCTGGGTTTCCCATGTGGGTGCAGGGGGGCAAGGACTTGGGCCATCTGCTGTCAGCTCAACTGCAAAGGACAAAACCTGACATCATAGAGCTATGTGCTCACATCATCATAAACATTGCATTGCTGTGACAAGTAGTAATTGCATAGCCATGTTCAGGGGGTATCCTATAGATCTTTAAAAAGAAAAAAAAACCTATGCTGTTCTGTTCACCTATTATTTTTTTTAGGAAGTCCATGTATTGTTTAGCAAAATGATAACTACCAAATAACATGTAACACATCCCTACTTGTAAAATAAATCAAAGATATTATTTGCTTTCATCAGAGCGTTGAGAAAGGTTATGGATTCGTTTATATTAACATCATTCATATTCTGAAGTGAGACGAGTCTTTTCTTTCTCCACACGGAGAGACGCAGGAGATCGTGTCAGTTGAAATGCAACCCGTTTGAAGGTAGATAAGTGCGTATGAAATATTTCTGAAATGTTTACAGGAATGGAGTAGAAACTGAACGTGGGTGAGGGCAAAGAAACTTTCAACCCCCCTGAGTCATCCTCCTCAAATCTGTTTTTAAAGCAACAAACATGAATCAATTTTTAAAATTTCAGCAGATTCACGTCAATGAAGGAAGTTTAATGTCACCTTTGAGGGTTGTTAAAACTTAGCCAGTGATTCTCAACTTGGTGTCTGGGTAGAAATCAATCCATTTGAAGCAGATGATCAAAACACCCCCACACAGTCAATGCTTTTCAACTAATCTTGTCTTACATGGTGAACTTCTGCACTTAAACTGCCATAGTCTGCGTTCAGGACAGTGGGAGGGGCACACTGGCATTAGAGGGAAAAGCTGTGAACTGTGGAGGGCTTCTCCTTTCCGATGCATACCGTTTTGATTCACAAATCAGAAAGTACCACACACTTCTACGCGTCAGCATCCTCTCTCGTGTCCTCGTCTCAAGGACCTCACACAAGCGGATGCTAAGTCTTTGGCAGCACACCGACTGGATGATGCCAGCTGAAGGAAGATATTGATCATCTAAGGCAACAGATCACAACGTTGCAGGAATCCATGCTTTGCTCTCACGCATCTATAAGCAAGTGCAATGGGCAGAAATGACAAATCATTGAATATCAGCAGAAAGCATTCACTTATGTCAATCAACGCTGCCGTATCTACACTGCTTATATATGGGGAAGGACAAAGAGACGCTACTCATTTATTACTTATCTTCCTCCATACATCCTCTCAATAAATGACACATCAGATAAATACATTGGGAGGGATGTCAGGTGGAGCAGGACTTTAATTGGAATTGGATCACCCTAATGGGTATGAATGACGCTTGTAAGTGAAGTTCTCACTTCCTTTCTCTCTTTCTCATCAACTCCTAACACCGAGTGATAATTGCTTTAAAAGCAAAATAATTCTGGATGTGCTGATAGGTATTTTTCCCAAAGACTATAAGTAGCAAATTTTCACCGCCTGATGAATCATGCTATTTCTCATCTCACTTAACAAATTCTGATAGGCAACGAAAAATCTCCTACAGGGTATTCATTTGTCTCCGTACAAAACATTTGAGGTTGAAATGTGGCTCAGGAAAATGGAGCAGAAAGATCAGGAAATGGAAATTATATAACTGTCATCACAAATAATATTCTGTTCTGGCCCTAAATCATCCCACTCTCACCATAATTTCCTTCTCAAGGAAATGAAAAAAAAAAAACATCAAAAACTTGGAAATACAAATAGAAGATAAACATGGAACTTCCTAAAAAGAACTCATTGTTAGATGAGTTAAAGAAAAAGGCACTACATTAGGTTAAAAAAAAAAAAACAGAATAAACACTTGAACATTCATAGGACAGATGATAATTGTGGTCAATGATATTACACTCCTACTCCTGAGAAAATATCTCACAGTCCAGGAAATGAGTTCTGAGATCCTTCCTGTGTGTGGTAATACGCCCCAGTGAGCAGCATTATCTGTTAACTGCCCAAATTTCACACCATCTAAGAGCGGACATGTATGTCTACTGATTTTTGTGTATCACACTTTTTGCTCCAAAACAGAATCCAGATGGTTTTAACAAGATAAAGTGCAACAAATTTCATATATGAAAAAAAAAAGTGAGTCATAAAGAAGGGAAAACATGAATAGGAACACAAATGGAGGCAACGATCAATTTTCAAAAATACGTCTAATTGTAACCCTCACTGAAGCCACAGACGTACTCCTAAGTTTTCTAGCATTGCCTGGCAAAATGAAGACGTCACCTGTAACATATTCCTGTCAATGGAAAACAGCCTGATGAGCCTGCAGTATTAGCATAAATTGTTTGACTAGCAGTAAAAACACAGTGCAGTGAGTCGATCCAACTCATAGAGTGCTTGCTATTACAGCGGAAGCTTTCCTGAATACAGTACAAGGTTTAAGTAGTTTTTGCTCACCAAATCTGATTGATGCAGTAGATAACACATCTCCCTTTTGATAGATTAGGAACCTGAAGAACTGAGTAACAGATAACCTGTACTTAGTTAGGAGTACAGCTGGCATGTGTAAAATGTGAAGAGTATTCTTTCAGTTTTTAATATATTCACTTACATAAAATAAATTGGATTGAATACAAACAAAACTACAAAAACATGTCTAAGCTTATGTTACGATTTTTTTTTAAAAAAAAAAAAAGGATCATTTAAAACCGAGTCTCGCATGCAACAATATTATGGAATTGAGTCCTAAGCTGAAAGCTGGTTTAAACGTGGCATGCCACAAGCTGATGATTCAATTTCTCATTCTATTTTTCCCTAATTAGACTACGGGGACACCTCATTCGTATGCCTGCTGAAATAGTGTTTGGCCTTCCTTTTGGTAAAAGACATTGTGCATGTATCAAGTCCATCAGCGTTCTCATTATCTGGCTTCAATTTGGCAAGTATCGCTTGGCATCAACTATATTAGAAGCCTAGACATGAACTCGGGCAGAAACGCCGTGAACCAATTTTAATGATAAGATTACATGATCCTAAGTATGCCTGTGTTAATTTGTTTTATAGAGTGTGACTTCCATAAAGACACAGCATTTAAGTACTGTGCTAACTTTCAAATCCTCTGTTTGGGGAAACACTCTGGAGAAAAATATCTTGCAATGTTCTTCATTTAAAAAAAAAGACCAACAAACCACCAAATAGTGAACTAGCAGATAGTTATTTTTCATGGGACAAGGGCAATAGATAGAGGATAGCATAGAATTAAAATAATAGTGATTTTGACAGCAGTCCTATTTAAAAAGATAACAGTCCTGAAACTTTCACCCTTTAAATGGCAACAACACGCAGAGCTGAACCAAATGAAGCTGGGAATGTTTGTGTCTCCCACATGGGTGGCAGGAGCTCAGATATTTGGGCCATCATCTACCGTTTTCCCAGACACTTTAGTGGGCACCTGTATTGGAAGGAGAGCAGCTGGGACTTGAACTGGTGCTTAGATAAGCGGTGGTTTGACATATTGTGCCACAGCATTGGCCCTGATCATATGTATTAAGCAAGAGGAGCCAAGTTTTGGGGAAAGAAGTTGGTGACAATAAACTGAGAGCCAGAAAATTTCCAACCTAATCAATTACATCTCATCAGGTAGCTTGTATAGAAAGCTAAAGATCTCAACAAACACTCGAACCCGAGTAGACACATTGATATCTACTTACAGATGTACTGAGAAAATATTTTTGGGAAAGTATGTGGTCTAAGAGTGTATAGTTTTGCAAACCACTAGCAATGCAGCAAACAAGTGACAGCAAACAAGATCCAGACAGGCCCGGATCACCTTCCCCAGGGACATACAAGCTGTACTCAGTTGATGGGCGAGTTCTGCTAGGCTCCTGTGCACACAACAGATTTTTTGACATCAGTTTTTTTCCCCTAAGAATGTGAAGGCTAACTGCTGGGAGTGTGGCCTGATATACCTCAGATGGGCTACAGGGGGGAGTACTGGCCCCATAGTCTCCAGGGGTGATGTTCATTTACTTTGGGTCAAACTTCCTTTGCTGTCAACAAGTCATTCAAGATATGCTCATTGATTTAAACTACAGCAGCTTGGAGCTGTGTTCATAGATATTATAACTTGTTCCCTCTACTGGTCTTTGCCCTGGTCTTTAACCTTTGATCTCACTTTATGAATTTGATGCACATACATGGTTTCCCCTCCGCCCAGTTGCTTGTTGGATACGAGGGAATGAATGAACAGACAAAAGATCCTCCTGTACATCGATTCTCCAGTCTATGAACTTGTTACATACAAATGGCATGGTTAACACGAAGCTTCTAGGCCCGGTGTGATAGCATAGTGGCTAAAGTCCTGGCCTTGCATGTACCAGGATCCCATATGGGTTCCGGTTCATATCCCAGCTGCTTCACTTCCCTTACAGCTCCCTTTTGTGGCCTGGTAAAGCAGTTGAGGATGACCCATGACTTTGGGACCCTGAACCTGTGTGGGAGACCCAGAAGACACTCTTGACTCCTAGCGTGGGATTAACTCATCTCTGGCTATTACAACCACTTGGGGAGTGGACCAAGGTCTTTCTCTCTGTCTCTTCTCTCTGTAAATCTGACTTTCCTATAACAATAAATAAATCTTGAAAAGACACAAAACATCGTAGAACCATCAGCCAGTAACCTTGCTAGTTGCTGATTTCATCAGGAAGACTTTTACAATGAGTTTGACTTCGATCTGGAGACCAAATCAGCCTGTGGGTGGCCACTCAGGGAGCATGGTGGCGAGTGGAAGGATTGCAGAATAAGCCATGGGACTCGTTTATGCATAGCTGAAGCTGGGGTCTAAACCGACGAGAAATGAGTCCGTTGGATGTCTAGAATATGCTAGAGACTGTGTTGGATGCACTCTGTCATTGAGCCCTAACGAAAGCATTGCAGAGTCATAGCACTCTCATTCTCTTTCTGCAGGTGGGGAGACTGAGAATCAAAGAGGATAACACCCCAGAAGATCACAAGCCAGTAACTGACAAAATAGCTTTACTGCAAATGGCTGCTGACTCCCATTCCTGAACTCGTCCAGCTGCCTGACATGTCTCCTGTCGGACAACAGAACAACAGCAGGAGAAGCTCTTCCACACTGGGAGTTGACCGCGGAGAGGGTAGGAAGACACACAGGGAACCTTGCTGGGATCCTGGGGGAAGGCGGGAGGAGGATGCTCAGGATGCCTGCACGGATGAAACGTGGTAGGGTCATTTCCGGTTAACTCAACAAGTGAGGCCGAGGATTCTAAAGCAACTCTATGCTGGGCGACTTGGTGACACGCCTGTGCTTCTCACCAGAACATAACAGGACTGAGCAACAGGACTCGACTGTCCTTGCTGCCAAGGAGAGTGATGAACGGACGTTTGAAAGATGTTTTCACATGTAGCCCTATGGGTGACGTTCTACTCACCTAAGGGCAGCTTTCAAACCTGCTTCCGATGTTCTTGGGAATTTCAGCTTTGTTTAGGACCCAACTCACTTGAAATTTGTTTCTATTTGGAAGAGCGATGAATGAAAGGCTCTATGTTCTTTTATTCATGAAGGATGTAAAGGATGTATTTTAAATCACAAATTAGCTTACCTTAAAGTTTAGACTCTAAACAAACAGTATCGTTTAAAGTCAACGGACAAACCAGAGGATGACTACGTACCGGGAAAATCATCAGTCCATGGCACCCCATGAAATGGCAAGTTCCGGCCAACTTTCGATATTGGGCATACATTGTCAAGTCCCATTTTGATCTGACTGTCTATGCTTCCATTTGGATCGACTTCTACTTCTTAGTCAAATGTTTCTGAAAATTTCTGAAGGAAATTTATTCAGTGATTTCACTCAAGAGGTCAAGGGTTAGTGGCTCAACAGGCTCATCTTCCACCTGCAGCATCAGCATCCCATATGGGAACCAGATTGTGTCCTAGCTGCCCCATTTCCCTGCTGATGGACTGGGAAAGTAGTGGAGGCTGGCATAAAGCCTTGGGACTCTGGCTGCATGTAGGAGACTCAGAACAAGCTCAGAACAAGCTCCTGGCTCCTGGCTCCTGGCTCCTGGCTTTGGATCAGCTCAGTTCCAGGCTTTGCGGCCATTTGGGAAGTGAGCCAGTGAATGAAAGATCTCTCATTTTCTCACTCTCCTCCACCCCAGTCTCTTTCTCTGTGTAAAGCTGCTTTTCAAATTTAAAAAAAAATGAATCTTTAAAAACAAAAAGTGAACACTGTTGAATGGCAGCATGTTCATTAAATAAAAATTGAGTATTTTATATCAATTCTGAGGGGGAAGCAAAGAGTTTGTGGCGCCTATGCTATTTTGCTGCACAACTTGAAGCAAATCCTTCTGACATCCTGGTAATGCCTACTGAACTGCAAAAATCAAACACAGCAACGAGTGCTAAAGCAATACATAAATATTTTTTATTGCATTAAATAAAGTTAGAGCTGTGCAAATGTGTCAGCTTGAATGCTATTGGGCACCTCAGCCATGTCAGTAAGGCAAACAGCAGTTGTTCATTCTGAGGATCCTAACACCGCCTTTAATCCAACTGTCCTGTAAATTCATGCTGACGATACTCCAGAGATTCCTCCTTCCCCCTGGAATGAAGTTTAATAACAATGAAAAACGTTCCCAAAAAGAAGTTGAGAAACTTTCTAGAGTATGGGTTTGTTTTTACCCTTTCTCTCAGCTATTGCTATTTCCTGGAACAAAGAGAGTCATTAGATGTTTGCAGCACATCCACTCTATATAACTCAAGTTGATGGGTTCATAACTCCTCCGTGGCTTAAAGACGTTTCACAGTATAAGTGAACATTGGTGTAAAGAGCATGGGATTTCGTGAAGGATTCCACTGGGGGAAGAGCCAGCAGACACACACACACATCCCACAAGGAATGATGCTTAGGTATACAGACCAGCGGTTAAAGCACATCTCATATCTGAGTAGCTGCAATGCAGTCCCAGCTCTAGCCCCTGACTCTAACTTCTTGCTAACACGGAGCCTGGAAGGCAGCAGTGATGCCTCAAGGAATTGGGCTCCTACGTTCACACGAAACACCTGTATTGACTTCTGTTTTGGCCTAGCCCAGCCCAGCTGTAGCCATTTGCGGGTGGGGTGGGACTGGGGGCAGGAATGAGAGCTCTTTCTGTTTCTCTGCCTCTCAAATCAACATATAAGAACGAAAAGCGTTGATGATAGGAGCCGATAGCAACAGCCTCAGTCTTTGCAAGTTTGAGAGAAGGAGAATAGAAAAGTCACAAGTGTGATCATTTCAGAGCATCCGGTAACTGATCTGGCAATGAATAATAATAAAAAATAATAATAATAGACATGGTTCCAGCAGGCAGCACTGCTTCTTCAAATCTACTCCTTTCACATGCAATGAGGGACTTTTTAGATAATATCTTTTGGACAATATCCCTTGTGACTGGGAAACAAAGAATAAATATGAAATGAACTCAAAGGTCAGTGTTGTTTCCAAAGAGCTCTAAGCCGTATCAGAAAAGTCCTGTCTCTACCTTGACCTGAATCCTGACCAACAGACACAAAGCATGCAGCCATGACCCTGAAATGGGTTGCATTTCCACCATTCACAGATGAAGCCAGCTACAAATTAGACATGAAAATAATCAAGTTTACACTGCCTGGGAGACCCATAACGAAATCCAGAGCTTGTATTAAGTACTAGAATGGGCTTGAAAGGCATTTTAAGGGTCTTCCTCTCTCTTCTCCCAAGCCCAGTTCACAAGGGAAGGAAATAGCACAGGGCATGGGGAAGAGCTCAGCCAGAGAATGAGTCTAAGTACAACCGCTTCCTGGCTTGGGTGCTGCTCCGGGAACCACTCAACCTTCCTGTGTTAGTCCCCATCACACCTGAGAAGCAGCTCCTTAGGAAGGACACACGCTTATGTCGGTTCACGGTTTCAGAAGTTGACAGTCCTAAGATCCACTGACCTCATTTATCCAGCATCTGGTGAGGTTGGAGCCTGCCAATGGTGATGATCTCAGGGTGAAACAGCAACTGGACTCTCCCTGGAGAACCTCCTTCTGAGGGCATACTCCCACCGAGCCGAGGACCTCCCCCTGGGTCCGCCTCCTCATCACTGTAACTCAATCAGCCTCCATCCTCTTCAATACCACTGATTTAGGACAGAAGGGTTTGAACGTGTGCACAGAGTATGAAACCAAGCCATGTCAGACATTATCACTCCTGGTGCCTGTTCCTTGTCAATGTAATAATAGTTGGTTCCGAATTTCTGGGAGTGTCACCGAGCTTGTTATTAGACATGTAACGATGCACTACATAAGACTCCTAAGTATTAGACTTATTCTCAAGTGTTACCAGTTTAGGGAGAAGGCCACACCCACCATCTGGGGCAGAAGGAAATGCGATCAGGTGGGACTCTGTTAGGAGTCCCTGGATGGCTTAGGCTTGTTGTCTTTGGAAGAGAATGCAGAAAACTACAGCATCACCACTTGCCAATAAGGGCAGGGAGGACACTGGCCACAGCTGCACTTGCTTGAATGGATGTTTGTGTAAGAACAGATTAAGTTTAAGGTCTTTGCTTTTAACTTTTAACGCACTTTGAAGGGCTGCTTCTCTGCAGGCTTGAGGACTGGGCCAGTCCTTGCCTTCAGGGACTTGTGGGAAAGGAGCTTTGTGAACACTGTGGGACTTACAGAGCATTAAAGGGATTGTACATCTCTTTCCTTACACGGCCCGCAGGCAAGGGGACCATCTCTCATTTTAAAAAGCTTTCATGCTCAGAGACCCTTGGCACCTAAGTTTCAGCTGATATTGAGTTTTACAGCTGCTATGTATTTGTTCATTTTGATAGTCCACATTTATCTGTTTTGTGTTTTCCATTTGGTTTCTCTTTACAATTATTTACTTAAAGAAAATCAGAATGCATTTTGGTTTAGAACCCAGCTAATTTACATTAATAACACAAATGTTCACTGTGAATTTTGGAAACTAATGGCTCATAGGTCTACAGACAACTTTAAAGATCTTCTAAAGTCCACTTTTAAAGCCATTTTTAAACATTAAGGGCATTGCTTTGCAATGTGCACTTTAGTCATTTAACACATGTGAGTGATTTAAGAAATGGTAACATGTTTGGTATTTTCAAAGGCTTTTATCTGAGGCACTCTGAACAAGCTTTTATTGTGGTGACCCATGGGTCCAATTTATTAATGTGGAAAACAGGTTCCCAGGAGCTCACTGAATCACCCAGGTCTTTCATAAATCCAGACATGGAATCCAGGTCCCTCAGCCAGCGCAGGGCCCCAGCACTCACACGTGCATCCCAGTGTCTGGGAGCTATACAGACACACCTTTCCCATGGTGCTACGGGTCATGTAGGAAATGTGGGATCCAGGAATCTTCACTTTCATATGTATTCACACAGTAGGCTCCTGCTTAGCCACTGGGGACGCAATCTAAGATGCTCAGCGGATACCTGAAGCTGTGGATGGTCCTACACACAAGCGTTGTGGTACCCATGATGGTCAGTCAAACAACACAAATGGCCACTAAGTGACAAGCAGGACTGCAGCATATACAGCATGGATACACTGGACAAAGGGCTGATTCACGCCCTGGGTGGGAGGAAGCAGCGTTTTTTCAGATTTCGTCACATGAGTCAGATAAATGCACAATTTCAAATGGATCAATTCTGGAATTTTCCATGTGGCGTTTTCAGAATGCAGTTGACTACACATGACTGAAATCACAGAAAGCTGAACAGCAGAAAAGAAAATATTCTCATATGTGATTGTAAATTACCCTGAGGTGGATGTTTCATGGGTCACACTTTGAAAACTGATCTTTCAGTCCAGTTCACAGCTTGTAAAGACAGTGAATCTCAAATATTTTGAATTTAGAAAGTGTTTTAATGTCTAAAAGTACCTAGGATTCCTAAAAGGTTTTTTTTTGTGTGTGTGTGGGGGGGGGGGTCATTTCTCTCAATACATACTATACTAGAGCATCAAACTATGTCTTAAAAACTTATACAATAGGGCCCAGCGCGGTGGCACAAGTGGTTAAGGTCCTCGCCTTGCACGCCCGGGATCCCACATGGGCGCCAGTTCTATCCCGGCAGCCCCGCTTCCCTTCCAGCTCCCTGCTTGTGGCCCGGGAAAGCAGTCGAGGACGGCCCAAGACTTTGGGACCCTGCACCCGCGTGGGAGACCTGGAAGAGGCTCCTGGCTTCAGAGCGGCATAGTATCAGCCCGTTGCGCTCACTTGGGGAGTGAATCATCGGACGGAAGATCTTCCTCTCTGTCTCTCCTCTCTGTATATCCGCCTTTCCAATAAAAAAATAATAAAAATAAATCTTTTTAAAAAACTTATACAATAAACTCATTGCATGTTAATACAAATAACACTTTTATTATGAAAAATAACTATATTTTCCAAGATAAAAAATTTGTGGGGCTAATGTTTGGGGCATAATGGTTTGAGCTGTGGTCTCCATTGTCAGCATGCCATATTAGCAGTGTTTTTTGCCCTGACTGCTCCACTTCCAATCCAGCTCCATGCTGATGGCCTGGGAAAGCAAGATGGCCTGTGTTTGGGCCTTTGCCACCCACATGGAAGACCTGACCTCTTTCAAATAAACAAATACATGTTTTGAAAATAATCAGTGGTGTTGGGCTTCATAGAAGACTGTTGAGTTTTCAAACATACTTCTGTGGTTAATCTTTTGTATTCTAGCACTTTTGGCTAAATTCAGGAGAGAAATTTTGCCTCACACAGGTATTCTAGTTGGCAAAAGAGGGATCATTTTGATAAGCTTTTAATACAATTGTGAGTATTCTTGGATAGTTCAGCAAAACTCAACAAGTAAATGTTTCTTAAAGGTTGGTGACACTGTAGAAATTTGAAGGCATATCAGTGAATTTTTCTAAAGAAAACGAGCCACTTTATAAAACACTGCTGTCACCTTGTCTTGTAGAATCTTTTATCTATTTCTGGTTTTATATATCACATGCTAGCCATTTGGGGAAAAAAAGTGCTCTTAAGTCTCTGCATATTTTCTATATAATATTTTATAAAGATTTATTTTTATTATCTTTTCATTGGAAAGGCAGGTATACAGAGAGGAGAGACAGAAAGGAAGATCTTCCGTCCGATGATTCACTCCCCAAGTGAGCGCAATGGTTGATGCTATGCCGATCCGAAGCCAGGAGCCTCTTCTGGGTCTCCCACGCGGGTGCAGGGTCCCAAGGCTTTGGGCCGTCCTCAACTGCTTTCCCAGGCCACAGGCAGGGAGCTGGAAGGGAAGCGGGGCTGCCGGGATTAGAACTGGCGCCCATATGGGATCCCGGGCGTGCAAGGCGAGGACCTTTAACCACTTGCGCCACCGCGCCGGGCCCTCTATATAATATTTTAAAATTCATCCTCATTAGCATCATCAAAAAACTTTGCATACTGATACATAGTCAGGTTTATAGCTCACAGTGACAAATACAGGATTTGTAAAATTCTAATGTTCACTTGAAAGTTTAAATTTTATCATTGCTAACGGCTGTCTACAGAGTTTTCCTTTATGACAGCGATGCTTGGTTCATTTTTTTGAGAGGTCTACAGATGTGTGTGATGTATCAGTTGTCTGTTCCCAGGGAAATGGTGCACGATGGAAAAGAGAAACGGCTAGTTGGTTGGAACTCAGAATCGAAACGGGAAAGGCCAGACACCTGTCTCCTGGCTGTAGCTTCCTACACATCCCCGCGGGCTAGGAGCCTGATGTGTCTTCTCTCGAGAAGCTTCCATGAGTCCTGTGCAAGCTGAGCGGTGCTTCATGACTTTGCGACCCTTCTTCAGTTACTGCCTGCAAGTCTGCTGCTCTCTGGTTGGCAGGCAAGGTCAGAACCTTGGGTGTGTGTGTGTGTGTGTGTGTGTGTGTGTGTGTGTGTGTCCTCACCCCTTCACGAATGAGCTATATGACACTCAGCAGGCTCCACCACCCTCCCATCCTGTGTGTGTGCAAGGAGAGACTTTATTTCAGAAGGCACAAACTCGTTAAGGTCTTTAGAAACCATTACCTGGTTCCATCTCTATTTTAGAGCAAGAATAGCCATGTGCTAAACGATCACTTACTACAGCCAAGCGTTATCATAAGTGCTTTGTACGCATGAGCTCACTTAATCATTCACTTTATGAGAGAGACACTTATTGATATCACACTCAGTTCTGCTAGCGTATGATAAATCACGTCTCCCTGAGAAGTCATGTGATGAAAACACAGGACTCCCGTGGGGAAACGGGAAGGGGTATGATATTCAAAAACATTACAGTGGCACGTATGTTTTTTAAAAATGTAGAACCCTCATAAAAACTGAAGCACAGTTTTGGGTGTGGGAAATAGTTAAGAAAGCAATGAATATTTTAAAAAATGCGATATTTTATCGAAAGAAAAAATAAAGCTGAAGCTAACCTAGGGAGGTGGGCAGCTGCACCCCCACTGGGCATCCTTCAGCCCCCAGTTTGTCAATCTGGGTATTAAAGGGTAAAGGAGATACAGGAAAGACTGAAAAGAGAAGATTGAGGGGACCCAGTGCAACAGCATAGTGGTCTAAAGTCCTCGCCTTGAAGCACTAGGATCCCATATGAGTGCTGGTTCTAACCCCAGCTGCTCCGCTTCCCATCCAGCTCCCTGCTTGTGGCCTGGGAAAGCAGCCGAGGACGACCCAAAGCCTTGGGACCCTGCACCTACTTGGGAGAGCTCTTGGCTCCTGGCTTCGGATCGGCTCAGCTCCAGCTATTCCAGCGCCCATATGAGATCCCGGCACGTGCAAGGCGAGGACTTTAACCACTATGCTATCGCGCCAGGCCCACTCCTGGGGTTTCTAAAATGATGAAATAAACAGTTAAGTAAAACATTTTTAAAAAAATTCCTGGTGCCTAGTAACCTTTCATAAATGTAGGTTATGACTGTAATAGAAAAAAAGAAAACCAGTTTTTTCTTCTATTTGCAGTACGCCATCCTTATTTCAGGCTACCTAGGTTACACTGTATACCAACCATCTTCTTTTCTGATTATTTTTTATGAGCACCATGTTATGACCGTGTGGTATATAACTGAAAATGCACATAGTGGACTCATGGCAGGAGAGGGAAGCAGTGAAGGAGATACAGTGATTGATGCGAGAATCTGTTGTTTATTAGCGGCTGAAGCAGTGTTCGGGCCCCTAACGGTGGGCCACAAGGGACGCTAAGGCTTGTATTTCAGACTCACCCGTGTCCGTGACACCTGAAGACAGCCTCTTCAGCAGTCTCTGGGCTCCGAGCTGATGCCATGGCTGAACTGAAATTGCTGATGTGGTCTTTGCTGGACTTGGTTTCTTCCCATTGTCTGAAAGCGGTCATAAAAGTTTCATATTAACGACAGGTGAGGGACTGGGAAGAAGGCGGGCGTTCAGAAGACAGAGGACAGGCACAAACACGGCTGCTGAGTAAGGCTCATCCTGCTGTCGTAAGGAAAGTTGCACTGAAGAAAGCCGACGCCTTACTGCACCTGAAGGTTTCCGATTTAATTATGCCAGGATGGATCCTGGGCAAGACTTAAGAGTTCCCCTGTGGCTCAAACGTGAGGCCAGTGTTGAATGTCGAGCAGCTACTATGCCAAGCATACAAGGTGCTTTATATGCTATTGTAGTCTTCAGATGCAAACATAAGCAGTTCTTCATTATTGCCATAAACAAGTGCAAAAATGTGGCTTCCAAGAGATGCAGTAATTGGCAGGACTATACGCAGTATCCGTGTCCTCTGCCTCTTCAAACAGAGCCAGCTTATTTGTGTGTTCCATAGAAGGAAGCTTTTCACCCGTGAGCGAGCCTACCTCTCTCGTATGTTTCCTACTGACTCGTGTTTGCACGATCTCTCTCCTCTCGGTGGCTCTGTCACCCAATTTTTGTTCTGAAACCTGATAGTCTGACTTCATAAACCTCAAACACTACCTGCCTGTCTTGAGGACATATGTGGATCCCCTTCTCTGTTAACTGACTTCGGTGTGGTCTGCTAGATCCACAACTTTGCATCCCTCTTACTTGTAAAGCAGATACTATTATAAAGCAGATACTATTATAAATGATTTCACAAAGGTAAACTTTGGGTTTTTGCCCGTGCCACCCAAGGAAACTTTCAGCTGCCCCCGCTTTGTAACTCTGAAGTTACAATTCAGAAGAAAAATGCTAGACACGGTTTTTATGTATTTTATGTATTCTATTTCCGTGTCTTTTGAACCTTAGCACCTTGGGAAGAACCAGACTGGTGATAAAGAAAGATACCAGACCAGCTAGTCTTTTAGTCCTTCAATAAAGTTGTATTACTAGAAGACACATTCATTAATGAAGAAATTGTCACATATTTTATCTTTAGAACTAAGGTATGCCCAAAATGTATTAACTGGCCAATTAATATAATTGGTTCGGCAGGCCACAAGTCAGGTCTAAGGAGGTATCTACCTAAGTGGCTAGTTACTTTGATGGAACTGAATTCCATTATAAAAAGTATGTGAAGCAGTTTGTCAGTGCCCCACATCAATATAGCCAAAATAAAGACCTTTTCTTTTAGATAGAATGACTGAATGGAAGAGAATCTACTTGAAAGTCTATATATACTGTACAGCTCTTGGCAAGTCATCTGTATTATTTATATCTTTTTGTATGATCTAGGATTCAGAGCTCACCTCAGTACCTCGGACAGCACCCACTTGCATGCTTGCACACGTAAAAGTAATGTTAAGTAAAGTAGATGATACTGATCTGTTATTAAGATTATTTATCTTCATTTAATTTTTTAAAAATATTTATTTGAAAGACTGATAGAGACATAGAGATCTTCTGTTTGCTAGTACACTCCCCAAATGCCTGCTTAACCATCACTTTCTCCCTGCTGGGGTGTGCCGAAGTATATTTTCCTGTCTTTATACATAAAGAAAGTGAAATTCAGACACAGAGTTACATAGCTAGTAGGTATCTGAAATGGAATTGAACTTAAGAAACTTGATTCCGAGCTAATGTCTGACATATATTTGCATGCAGTTAACTTCCCCTGGTTAACGAATTCGTGTCTTTTTTTTTTTTCTTCATATCTACCGGTAGACATTAGATTATGTTTACAAATCCAGTAACCGGTCATTTTAGGGGAAACAGAATTCAAGTTAGCTCTGTTTTGCTTAAGCTCCTTATTCCCAATGCTCATACAGCCTGTTTTACACATATAACCATAGCAGCATTTTCAAGGAATTATACAGAAAACATACGGTAGAACTTACGCTATACCAAGATGACTGTGAAAGTAACAGGCAAAACTCAGAGACATCAGCAGTGTCTGCGCATGCCTATGATCTGTATGACCATAACACCACCCTAACCGTCTTTGACCGCCACACTATAAAGTCACTTGCTTTTCTGTGTTAAAATATTCAAAATCTTTTATTTCGTTGGCTACAAAGAATGGAGTAAAATTCATTAATGTGTTCCTAAATTATATACCTAAACAAAGTTCACAGTTAGTAGCTTTGGTCCCTTGGAGGATATTAGAAAACTTCAAAGTTTTAATTGGGTAACTATGCTAAAAACAATTAAGATTGGTCTTAAAGTGTTGTTCACCTATTGTCGTTCTTTGCTTTTAACAATCTCAGAGTCCTTTACAAAAAAAAAAAAAAAAAAAAGGAGAAGCAATACCTTGCTAATAATGTTGGAAAGGAACACTTAAAACAGACCAGGTACTACTGGCAAGTTCATGAATCCAACCTCAGACCAAAACTAACTGTTGACAGGTCACTTCTTGTCACTCCTCAGCTGGGATACTTTTGTTTTAAATCAAATGATACTCTGTAGATTGTGTTTCCCTGGCTGGGGTGACACACAATTACCATAATAGGTTCACTTGGTTCTCTGGCACCACAACGAACTCATCTGATGAGCGTGTGGGAAAATGTTCACAGGCACCATCGCGTGTTGTCTGGAGATTTACGATTCGCGCGCGACAATCAACTGTCTGGGGCCCAATGCTTATTTCACACTGCTGAGCAGCACCATCTGTCTCTAACCAGGGATTTTAAGGTTGTCTTAAATAGTGCTGCAAGATCTTCTTTTATCAATGGCCTTTCAAGCCCCTGTGACTAAAGCAAAATCGGTGTGACTGTGCTAGCCAGTTAATCTCAGAAATTTAAAGGACTTGTTACAAATGAGTAAGCTGCCCATGAAAATAAGCTACTGTCCACAGGTTTAGCAAAGGGCAAAAAGTATACTCCCCAATATTTGAAGATTAAAGCAGATATTCCAGTAGCTGCTTTGCTTATACCTTTTAAAAAGATATGTTCCATTTTTATGTGGAAGGAAGACTTACAAAGAGTGAAAGAGATTTTCCATTCTTTGGTTTACTCCTTGAAATGGTCACAACAGCCAGAAATAAGACTGGGAGCCAAGAACTCCCTCTGGGTCTCCCACGTGGGTAATAAGGGCCCACGTAGTTGAAATATCCTCTGCTTTTTTCCCCCCAGGCTATAACAATAGAGTTAGGATGGAAGTGGAGCAGCCTGAACATGAACAGGCCTATATAGGTTGCTATCACCGCAGGCAGAGGCTTAGGCTACCACATCACAGTGCTGGCCCAGATTTTCCCATAGTCTGAAGTGTATATATATATATATATATACAGTGTAGGTTCTAAACACAGGATTGCCTTGTTAATGAAAAAAAAAATGCCTTCAAATGTGGTGTGAGAGCTGTGCTAATCTGCTAAGCAACAGTGACAGAGACTGTGTTTATCAATTGCTCATGCCCCCTCTGTCGTAGTACCATTAAACAGGATGCTAATCTGGGGGGCTGCAAGGTTGGCTCAAGGCTGGAGTTCCTGCCACCCACGCAGGAGAACTGCACGGGGTTCCTGACTCCTGGTTTGGGGCTCATGCGTGGGCATTCGAGGAGCGAACGAGCAGCCAGCTCTCTCGTTCTCAGTCTTGTGGGCTGTTTAATGGAAACTCAGCTTGCATTGTACCTGTCACTTGGGCGAGGACCCTAGGATTAGCTCTACCTGTCATCTCTGAACGAGTTGCCTTCCAGGCTGAAACAAGTAGGAGCAGGTGTGTCTTCTTCATCACTCCTCCCCAGGGGAGTCAAACTTGGAGAACATTCGTTCCGGATATCAAGGAGCTCTGCCTGGGCGGTACCGAGCCGCGACGCCGCGAGTGCGAAACAAACTTCTCTTGTGCTAAACCCTGGAGACTTCCGAGTTGTCTGTCACAATTAATGACTCTTGTGGGAAGCAGCCTCATCTCCGAGATGGCGTGAGATTTCTCATCACTGAGGATGAATCTCATTTACACTTCCCGATCGGGCATGTCAGGAAAGAAGTTTTTCTCTCATCGAAAGAGGGAAAAGAATCCTGGAGCTCACTCTACGGCGTTGTCCTTAAAAAACGATGTGAGTCACGGGTTCCTTGGGTGGGTTTTTTTTTTTTTTTTCTAAAGATTAGCCTACACACATTAAGTCGCTAGATATGCAAATCAAGATTTCTGCCCAATTATTGCTAGTTTGTTATTTCTAGTAGACTGGAAGATGGCAACATCTCATCTGAGTACCCTAGGCAACCTGTTTAACGACTTTCAGGATGTGGTAACAACCTCCCTTGCAGGAGCTTCCATGTCAGATACAGACAGTCATTGGTTAACAAGGCAGATCTGATCTGAAAAATGCATCATTAGGTGACCTTGTTGCTATGTGAAAAAAAAAAATCATATAGTGTGTTCACACAAACTAAAGTGGCTACTATGCCATGATGAGACTATAACCTCATGGAACCACCATGGTACATTCAGTTTATTCTTGGCTGAGACACCATTGTTACATGATCGAACTGACTTGGATCCATTTTTCATGTGGGCCGTTCATGCTAGCTGCCTGGGACCATCTATAGTGTGTGGGGAGTAGTCAGGAGAGGACAGAAGAACTCAAGCTTTTAACAACTTTCCAGCACAAGCGATCTGCCCACGAGGAACAACTTTTATGAGAAATCTAATTGCTATTGCAGGAGGCACCTGTCACATTATCTTAGCCACAATAGCTGAAGCACAATGAAGCCATGGTTTGCAGAGTCCCTGGCCATAGCTACATTTGGTGACCCGGAACTGATTGCAGTATTGTATGGGTTGTAAAGGACTCTGGTTATACCCAATTCTGCCTATAACCCATCAAAGGAAATCATCTTGTGTGAGACGTGACTAAGGAGTTTCGATCATGAATATATGTAATTTCCGATACCTACTCTGAAGAGAGAAGTCTCTATTTTAAATGATATCTCAAGATGTTTTTCCTCTCTTAAGGGAATCTCTGTGTGTCTTTTTTCCCCCATCTGCTTTAGGGCAGATGAAAGGAGACGTTTGCCTTTGTGTGCGTGGAAGACAAATCAACAAACTGGGAATTAAAATTTTTTGCCAAACTGTTGGGAGACTACCTGGGACTATTAACCCATCTGTAGATTGGGGTCCTTCTAGCAGGGTAGCCGCTAACAGAACCTTCCTCTGGGTCCCTCACCCCTATTTCAGTCCCCAGGAAATAATCTGAGTAACTTTGGGGACAGGGTCTGTGACTCTATCCTAAGCCCTCCTTTCTTTTCTCTTTAAGGCTTGCCTCGTTGCAGACAGCATATTGTTGGCCTATACCTCCCCTGCAGTGGAATCCCAATCTTGCTGTAACCTGTGAGTTTGCAGAAATCAAACAGTGGGATTCGGTATTAGGAAATTCTCTTATCACACACCTGAGTCATGCTGTTCCATTCAACCTTAATCAGCAATAAATCAGACATCAGTGTTTCATTCACCTGGATCCTTTGGCACTCACCTCTCAACTTAGCGTAGGATAAGAATAGGGGAACTTAGACCAGGAACCCACAATCTTATCAATGACGATTTGTCTGATAAATAGGTTGGGAAATCCCAATACAGATTATCTGTATTAATGGATTGTATTGACACATGGAAAGGGAAAAAAACAATGGGGTCAGAGCACTGAGACTCAACAGACAGCTGGAAACAGAAAATGAGGGGCCGGCTCTATTCTCCCTACCGCTCGTCCTGGTATCTCTACATACTGCCTTCATTCTCTCCCTATAGACAAGCTTTCTCTGCTTTTCTAGTCTTATGCAGCTCTCTCTCTCTCTCTCTCTCTCTCTGTGCGTGTGTGTGTGTAGCCTGGAGGTGTACACTGATTCAATCAGTCATGTTCATGAGGGAGAGATTCCCATGGAACAATACAGCCACTCTATCCATAGATCAATGTTATAGGCTATCAGCTAAGAGTAAGGAATGGGCAATTGCTGCGTGAGATTTAGGGACGAAGAGGATAGAGCAAAATCATTATATGAGAGTAAAGGACTAGAACCTCAGCATAATCGGGTTGATAGTCTGTGCCTAGGGCATGCGTGAGATTTGTGGTCCTATATCTAGAGTGAGATCGATTGTCCTGGCTGCCGGGGTCTCTCCAGTTATGAACACCACTTAGGAGGAGAGCTGAGTTTAATCTGCTTTTTGTTGTCAGGTGAGTAAATCAGAGGGAGATGTTGATGGTATAGAAACGGGAGTTATTAAAGAGATAGATCATGAAGTTTAAGCTTCAGGAAAGTGAGATACAAGTTGTCTTCAAGATGTTCCTTCTAGGTGTGTATGTGTGAAAAAAAAAAAGGGTGTATTTCAAAAATTATTGCCACAAAATAGACTCACCTTTGAATTCCACATGAATATTAGAAAGGGCCGGCACTGATTGGATTCTTTCTACCCTGGAATTAAGGAATAAGTTTATTTCAGTACATGTTTTAAAAAATCCATGATATGTTGTTTCATAATATGTGTTTTCTATGAATGTTTGACATCCTCTGGGGCATGTGTGATGGACAGCTGAACGTGCAGATATCAGCAGTAATAAATTGTAACTTTTTATCATTTTCCCTGGTCTTTCCTTTTTTCCAACCAGAAATGAAAGATGATTTTTTTTCATTGTATCACTTATGACTTCAAATTTCTTGTTTTTTCCTCTCCATTTTTCTCTGTATTTTTATAAGGTGATCATTTTCTTCCGCTAAGGTATTTAATTTTTTTTTCTGCCCTCGGAATTTTTGAAATTTCACAGTGACGGGTATATTTGTATTTCTTCCTTCATTCCACTTGCTCTGAACTGATCTAGTTTATGTTATCTTCATTTCCATTTATAGCAAAAAACACTTTCCTGCTATATTTTCCTTTCTTTGTGTCCTTTTAAATATCATGGAACAGCATCTTTCTATGTTATATAATGTTGTGTAATTGTTTTTGTGTTTATTATTTAAAGCAGGAGAGAAAAAAAGAGCTATAAAGAAGGTTATTGCAGCTTAAAGGTTCCTGTCTCTTTGGCTCTGGGAAATTGGCTTCCGTTGTGAGATAGCATCTCTTTGCTTTTGCCCATTTTCCACTTGTGAAACTCAACAGCAGTTGATGACTTACACGTTGGGTGTTTCCCCTAATGTCTGTCATTCTATCCATCATATCTTCAGTTCCCAAGGGCTCCTTCTTTACCTCTTGTACATAATGTGCTATTCTTAACCTGCTTATATATCATCTCTTCTTAATTCATTCATGCAAATAGTAACTTATTTCTGACTCCTGTGACCAGTCTCAGATAAAGAAATGTGTCATGACAAGGAAGCTCTCTCACTCTCTCTCATTCTCATTCTCGCTCTCTCTGTGGAGATTCGAGCCCTAGAGTACTAACCCTATTATTGAATTCTTACATATCCTTCTAACACTATTTCATGCCTTTTAAAAAGATGCGACTTGAAAACACATTCTTGAACTTCTGAAAATATAATTCTCGTATTGCTTTTCTTTCTCCGATGATCCGTCTCATCCTTCTAAACGATCTCCTGCTTGCTGGGTTCCAGAAACTGTTTCTTATGCTTGGGCTTACCTTGTCGTGATTTTGGTTTCATTCTTGTGATCTACCGTCAATTTGCCTATGAAAATAGACTAGATTTAATTTTCTAGGCGACAGAGAAGGCTTTCCTCCTGCTGCATACATTAGGACTCGCCTTGTTAATTCTCACCGATGAGTGGGACCGCTGGAAGCCACGTGTTGTTGTGCAGTAGCAGTGGTAGGGTCGGCAGGGGTCAGTAGCGAGGTGCTGACTTGACAGCGAATGCTGCGGAGCTGGTCTGCGTGCCTGAGTCCCGAGGACAGCGCCCTCCCTGCAGCACTCATAAGCAGTGGTTACTCTGCTTCTGATATAGCTTCCTGCTAATGGTCCCTGGGCAGACAGTGGATGATGGCCCAAGGAGATGGGCCCCTGCCACCCAAACGGGAGATCTGGAGGGACTTCCAGGCTCCTGGCTTCAGCTAGTCCTAGTCCTGACTACTGTGGCCATTTGGGGAGTGAGCCAGCAGATGGAAGATCTCTCCCTTTCTGTGTTGCCCTCTCTCTTCTCTGTCATTCTGCCTCTCAGATAAATAAATAAATGTGGAGGGAGAAAAGATCTGGACAGAGATAAGTAATCTAATGCAAATACTATACACTATTTTGTTTCGATATTTGTTTGGTAATGTGAAGTAACATAGTGAAAGTAATTACTTCTATATAGAAAGAAATGTTTTTAAAAATTGATTTGCTTGAGAAGCAGAGAGAGAGATGGAAAGTTATCTGCTGGCTCACTGTTCAAAGACTCGTAATGACCATGGGTGGACAGTGGGGAAACTAGGAGTCAGGAACTCAATCCAGGCTTCCCACATGGATGACAGCAAACTGAATCACGGAGTCATCCCTGTGACCCCCCAGCATCCATACCGGCACGAAGCTGGAACAGGAGCCAGAGCCGGGGCTCCACTCTCTTATCTGATGAGAGAGTCTTCACTGGTGACTCAGCCACTAGGCTCAAGTTCTACTCCAGAGATATTTTCCAATGCAAGGACATTGTCCATCGGCCCTTGCAGATTTTGAGACACATTTTGTGGGGAGTCCTGAAACGAGGAAGACAGGAAGCAAATGCTATTTCTGTTCCTCTGTTCTTACCTATTCCCCCGCAGCCCATCTGGAGGGTTGGTATTGTCATGCCAGGCAGCTGGCAGCCCTGTCTATTCCAAGGTTCCTCGTTAATAGGAAACACGAGGAAGATGAGCTGCAGTAATTGTGGTTTTTTTTTTCCCCCCCTTACTGATAGAGCATGCCACAATGCTTGCAGCACTTGGCTATATTATCATGGCTTTATCTTCCTGGGATAATTTCTCATTTTCTATTTTCAGACACATTGTTCTCTTGGAAGAACAGCTCCCAGCGACACCCGCAAAATTACAAGGGGGGAGAAAAAAAAAAGAACTTTGGAAGTTGCAAACCAGATGATTAGCAGCAATGCTGTGGCCTGATGAAGTGAGGGGATGTCATGCTGCTTACCCATTTACACATGCTTGTTGATTTTACTGTTTTGTAAATTTAGCTCTCCTCAGCCTCAGCTGATGTGTGGGTGCATATACCAACCAGACGTATATTTATATCATAGGTGAGAAAGAACTTGATAATTTATGAGTGGTGAAACCCAAAGTCACACGTTCCCCGCCGCCCCTTCCCCTGCAGGAAAGGGGAAAACGTATGTGGTACATTTTCCACAACATTCTTGCTCGACTCTTCAATTTTTTAACAAGAAGTATGCGCTTTCTGGCGAGGGTGGTTGGAGGGAGAATTTGGGCCCTGTAGGAGCCAACAAATTTTGCCTATGAACCATGCTTGAGAGAAATGTGCCTGAACAATTGACATTTTCTTTTCTTTTTCTTGTTTTCTCTATGCATCTGTGCAGAGTTTTGGTCCATGCTAATGAGGACACACTTGGAGTTTAGTGCTCACGTGTTGCATGCCTAGACTAGTAACTACAGACTGGCCAATGGGTTGCATGCTGAGGCCGCAACCAGTAAAACTGTCCTATGCAATTCTGGAACGAGCACTTCCCTCTCTACATACCTCTGTGTTTCATGAAGGAGCTCTTGATTTTTTTTTCTGTTAAATGAGGTGTGTGACTACAGTTGCATATGATTCACTCCCCAACCGTCTGCAACGGCCGGTGCTGCGCTGATCCGAAGCCAGGTTCCAGGAACTTCTTCTGGGTCTCCCACACGGGTGCAGGGTCCCAAGGCGTTGGACTATCATCGGCTGCTTTCCCAGGCCACAAGCAGGGAGCTGGATGGGAAGTGGAGCTGCTGGGATTAGAACCGGCGCCCATATGGCCACTTGGGGAGTGAATCTGTGGATGGAAGACCTTTCTGTCTGGCCTCTTCTCTGTGTATCTGGCTTTCTAACAACAACAACAACAACAAAATGTTAAGAAGAAAGAAAAACAGCCACAACTTCCAACCGTTTAGGCTAAGCTGTTTTACCTTGGAGTCCTTAGGAAGATGCTTCATGGTAATCGCTTCAAATTCTGAGAACCCTGAAGACGGGCAGGATCTATGAACAGCCCCCATGCTGTATGAAATAGTATGTATGCTTACACAGCAGAATGATGGACGTATTACTGTTTGAAGGACTAGGCTTTTGAAATATTATAGGGAAAAGAAGTGGGGCGAGACGACTCGAGGAGGTGAGTGAAGCAGAGATCCCAGAGCCAGTGGAACTGCATTCTAAAATAAATGCATTAAAAAAAAAAAAAAAAGACTCCTTCTGGAATCATTCTGACGTCTTCCCAGAGAATCCTACAGAGCCTTCCATCATTGACTCCTCATCCAGAGGCCATTCCTTAATGCAGAATTGTTTTGTTAGTTTTGAAAGATGGAGAAAGGAGATGGAGAAAAGAGATGCTTATTTTTAAATCTAGAAAGCTTTGGCTGCTGTATGTTTCCTCAAAATCTTGCTTGAAAATGAAACAGTTGTTTGAGGGGCAACAAGTGACCACAAACTTAGCAGCGTAAAGCGATACAATCCATGATCTTACCATCTCTGTGCCTTGGGAGCCCAGCAGGATGGAGCCCGCATGGCTGAGAGGGAGTTGTCCATCAGCGATAGGGCAGGCGGGGCTCAACTAGAGAAAGGTCTGCTTCCAAGTGCCCTCCAGCTGAAGGCATGGATTAGTGTCCTTGGCTGTACAACTGAGGTCTCTCTTTCTTGCTTCTCTCAGCCCTCAGGTCCCTGCTCTGCTCTCCCTTCCACAGGTCCTCTGCACGTTCAGACTCTCCTCCCCCAGTGAGTCAGGCTCATCCGGAACCATCTTCTTTCAGTTAACCGAAGGTTGCTTGATTATGGCCACGCCATGCAACCCTAGCATGACTGCCACACCAGAGGGACCCACGTTTAAATTCTGCCAACCATTAGTTTCTGTTCGATTCTTCTCTTTTCTTGAATTTTATGGCAGGCAGCTACAAATCTGAAGCCAAGCAGGACCACGAATCTGCCATATGGAAGCTTCTTCGGACAGATCATTGGTTGTACTTCTGTTTTCCACATTTTGCTACTGTGAAAGAAGGAGTCTCCTTTTCTTCTCCAGAAACATTTGTTCTCAGCCTCTCCTGACAGCTTCCCTGGAACAGTGCAGGCCCCGCTAACACTTCTTCAGACCATCGAGATTTTCAGTAGCATTCTCCTTGTGTTCCTTCCAGCTGGCCCCTTCCAGATGGTCTCAAAGCTGAAGCCAGGTTTCAGGTTTTTCTTATTGGGAGCAGTACCCAAGGCAGACATAATTACGCCAGTTTTCCCCAGTTCCATAGCCAGCTATTCTCAAATGTAGTCACGTCAAGTCACAGTCCATGTTTCAGTTCACAAATACAGGCTTACGGTTGGGGTGTCCTGTTGGCGTAACATTCCTGGGTGTGTTTTCTTTACTGTTAGCCATGGAAAATGACTTGTTTGGAATGAATTTCCCACGGAGAATTAGACACGGTTGAAAGACTCGCAGGTGCACGCCCACACCCCACTGCGGTTGGATGTGTGCTGAAACGTTTTCGGCAAGCCCAAAGATGAGCACCCGGCATCACTACCCTTTAAGAAGAAGTGACATTCTTTTGAGCAAAAATCTCTGACGGTTCAGGTCTGATGGTGTCAGGGGCAAACATAAAAGCTGAAGACTTACCAAAGAGGAAAAAAAAAAAAATGTAGGGCTACAAGTGAGTTGAGATCCCAAAGAGATCTACAGAAGTCAGGGTAAATTGGAAATAATCCAGCCTTGCAGACATTGCCATCTAACTTTGAGTCGGTTTAGTTCCTGACTCCAAGGCAGTCTGGAGGCCTTGGCTCCATGTCAACTTACAATACTAAAAGACGGTTTCTGGGGCAGAAGATAATATTATCCAGAACTTCAACTTGAGCTTCTCCGTTTTTTCACAAACAATGCCAGATACCCATTCAGATATTTGAGAACACAGCACTTAACTGAAAGCCAATACAATAAAATATCTAATATTTTAAGACCTATTTGTTTGAAAGTCAGAATTACGCAGAGAGAGGGAGAGACAGAGAGATCTTTCCTCTGCTGGTTCACTCCTCCAACATGATTACCAAAAGCTAAGACTGAGCGAAACGGAAGCCAGGAGCCAAGAACTCCAACCGGGACTCACATGTAAGTAGAGGGTTCCAAGCACTTGAGCCATCCTCCACTGCATTTTCCAGGCCATCATCACGGGGCTGGATTGGAACTGAAGGAGCCAGGACACGAACCACTAACCACACAGGATGTCAGCACTGAAGGCAGTGGCTTTTCCCACTATGCCACAAATGTCATCTCTGATGGATGTTTATTGTTTTGTCCGATAGTCACCAGGCATGATTTATTTTTATTGGAAAGGCAGATAAACACGGAGGAGAGACAGAGAGGAAGATCTTCCTTCTGATGATTCACTCCCCAAGTGGTTGCAACGGCCGGAGGTGAGCCAATAGGAAGCCAGGAGCTTCTTCCAGGTGTCCCATGTGGGCACAGAGTCCCAAGACTTTGGGCCGTCCTTGGCTGCTTTCCTAGGCCACAAGCAGGGAGCTGGATGGGAAGTGGAGCTGCTGGGATTAGAACCGGCGCCCATATGATTTGTGCCCTGGTGTGTGCAAGGTGAAGACTTTAACCACTAGGCTACTGCGCCAGGCCCGCTGAGGTTTTTTTTTTTTTTTAAGTATGCTTAAGGAATTAGAAAAATAGAGAACCTCAGCAGAGAAATGAAAACTGAAAAAGAATGCAACAGACATTTTGACTGGTAAACATCAGGAACAATAGACGATGAATACTTCATAGTACACTTGGCCTATTTGCCGTATGTAGAGCAGTGCATGCAACCTATTGCACCTATTGAGCACTCTGTGCCAGATGCTGAACTAAATGTTTTCTACTGATTGTATCTTTTGAAACTCAAGACCAAGCCACGTGTAGGACTGGTCATTGCTATCTTTTTTGGAGGTTGGCATTTTAATATTAATTAATCAAAAGGTGTTGTAACCACAAATCGGCTCAGTTTTCTGAGTCCAAATTGGATGCTATCATCAACTGCATCACAGAATTCATATTGAATTAATCTCTTGTTTCAATATCTTGATGAAAGCAAGTGGAAGGAATTTAGGCACGGTTCTTTGATTCTCAGCTTTTCACAAAGACTTAGAAAATGTAGCGGAGCCAACCTTTCCACAGGGAGACGCTTCCACTGAGAGTTCTTTTCCCCCATGGAAACGGTGACCTTTCGAGTCAATATTGACTATGATCGATTGAAATCTAAGCATACAGTAAGTTCACCTGAGAAAGGAAGTTTTGTGTATTAAAGAACTTTGATGCAGATAAAGAAGAAAATGATTAATCCAGGGGGAGTCAGAACTTTGATCTCAGGTTAACCTGCAGGTGAGCGGGGACAGGTACACCAGCAGAGAAAAGGTATGGAAAAGAATCAGTGACTTCAGAGGTTCTTGGGATCCATACACAACTCTCTCTGTAACTGTCAAAGCTCATTTGTCTTCCTGCCAACTGGCAGGGTTCTGTTGAGTGTCTCACAGCACCACGCATTCTCTGCTCGGGAAAGTCACGAAGGCTGAGCTCAGCACAGCTCAGGTATCAAGTATACATCCCGTCCCTCCTCCAAAATTCATCTCTCTTTTTATTAGCTTTACTAAAAACACAAAACCAAGTTGAGTGCGGCTGTCTCAAATTCTTGCACACAAGGAAAGAGCAGGAGTTATTTTTTCCTATTATCTTCTTTGATTTTGAGTATTTTTAACATAACATCCTATTTTTTTCTCATCTTTCCTTTTTCATATCCGGAAGCACTTGGCTGTTTCATAAAAATGTGATTCAAGAGATTCAGGTTAATGAACTCTGTGTGAATGTAAATGATGTCCAAGTTTCCACAGCGGACACTGACGATCGCTCATCTCCTCCACTGCCCTTCGCAACGACAAACTGAGAATGAGACCAGCCGGGAGGTCTAGGGAACGCCTGTTTACCTATAATATAACTCGAGCTGCTGCAAGATGAGAAATGAGGAACACGCTCTCGTCCCACAGGCACAAGAGCTTTCACATGTTGACTCCAAGCCTTCTCTTTCGGGGTCTCAGAGCAGAGCAGTGCCTGTCTGGGAAACATGAAAACACGCGTTCAGGCCCACACTTGTTGACTACAGAGTGCAACACAACCACCTCCCAGCTGTGTGATCCTGGACAAGCTGCTCACCCATCCTGAGCCTCACTTCCCAATCGGCCAGGTGGGAGTAAAGATAACATCTACCTCATGGGGTTGTTAGGAAGATGAGTAAACCTTTTAAAAAAATAAAATTTAGCTATTTTAGCTATTAATTGGCTAACAGTTTTTTTTTTTTAAAGGGTTTTGCACTGATGAATTCCCTGACATGCGTGTCAATCTTATTTAAAGTAAGAGTCAGAATATCTGGTTCGGATATTAACCTTGGTTAATAGCCCTTTGATCATTCCTTTATGCTAATAATAATATCTCCTTTGTGTCATCAGCTGAGGGGATGCCCTAGGGAGCTGGTAGCTGACCGCTGCCTACCAGCAGCACTTTAGACAGCTAAATCCCTCATTCCTGAAGGGAGTTCTGAGTCCGCGCGTCACAACATTCACTAAAGCCTTCAAGTTGGAACTCTGTATATTAAACACAGCGGGTAGAACCAGGGGCTTCCTGCCTGCCCTTTTGTGATAGTGTTGAGTTCAGACTTCCCTAGGGGGTAGATTGAACGGCCTCTGAGAGTTGACCCTGTGTGTTATCAACCCATGAATCTATGGCAGTTGTGGGGAGGGGTAGCCCTCCTTGGGCAAACAGTGGTTGTCCTAGTAAATCAGAACATTATGCCAACAAAAGCTAGGCATCTGTTTGGGCAACCACGTACAATTACAGGTCCAAGAAATGCCCTCAATCCTTCTGCTCTCCAAGCCAGATGCAAAAGAAGCTAGAATGCTCCGGGTTGGTTCTACAACTTAAACAAATTAAGCTAAGAGAACGTTGTGAGGAAGATAACGGGCAGGGTGCGGCAAGCGGGTAGACAATGGGTGTGCCCTGAAGCTCCTCTTCGGGCTCTGGCTGGCAAGGAATTTTCTCATTCTTTTATTCTCCCCTGGACAGGTTCCTGCCTTCTCTGCTTACAACACACGGGACCAGCACAACAATCTTGTGGAAGCCTTGGAAAGGCTGTGGAGGTAAAGAAAAGATAGCAAAACAGTACTGATAGACTGGCAGACATTTGAACATCCTGCTCCCACTCAACTTGGCCTACAGCTAAGACCAGTAGCAATGCCCTTGAATGGAAGGCATCCCTTGGGGAGAGGCAGTGAACTCTGGCAGTTAAGGAGGGAGGTGAGAGAGTGGCTTGATAGCACATGTCCAATCTCTAGGCACACACCCCTCATTTCCTAACTTGTTAATAGGAAACAGAAGCACTCGCCAGAGCCCAGTGTGCGTTTGTCGCTCCCTCCAGGCAGACGTTGTTAACTGGATGTATTGTAAGTTCAGGGTCCAACTGCGAACTGGAGGTGTACTCAAATCAATGATTTGAGAAGACTACACTATTAAGACAACTTAGAGTTATGTGAGCAGCATATTATGGCGGCTACATGCTAGGAACAGGAGAAGAGATAAGCGGTATATATAATTCAGAAAGAAAGGGATCCAGCACTGTAGCATATTGGACTTATCCTCTGTCTGCAACCATATGGGCGCGGTTTGTGTTTCAACTGCTCCCCTTCTGTTCAGCTCCCTGCTTATGGCTTGGGAAGGCAGCAGAGCGTGGCCCAAATCCTCGGGTCCCTGCATCCTTGTGGGAGACCCGGACAGAAGCTTCAGCTCTTGGTTTCAGGTCAGCCTAGCTCCGGCTGCTTGGCCATCTGGGGAGTGAACCAGTGGGATGGAAGACCTCACTCTGTCCTCTCAATGTAAAATGTGGTTTTCAAATAAAAGTAAATAAATCTCTCCTTTTTTTTTTTTTATCACAAGGGGAAGTCTGTTAGAGAGGCTTGTTTTTCTGTTTTTTTTTTACTCAAAAGCCTGTTCAGACAGCCAACACACATGGAGACTGCACTGCTTGGCTAGGACTGGGGTCAGTGAGAGATCAGCGTGCGCAAAGACACAGAAGAACCCCAGCAATATTGCCTCGATGCCAAGTTCAAGAACGCATTCCAGGTTCTGCTTTTTATTCTATATACGGACACATCACATTCCCCACCCTTTAACCCTTCTCAATTCTAAGGGCCTACGCATCCCGCCAGTCACCAGAGCCCAGAGTTGACTCACAGAGATTAAACCAAAACTCAGCAGGCTGCGCAGGAGTTGCTGTGTGAAATGATATGAGCTGGAATGAACTTGGTAGGCATTAGAAACCCAAAGGCAAAATCTCTCCTTGTCACTACCGCACAGTGTAGCTTGTCAGAGCTCAGGGAATCTTATCTATGACGTGATTTATAACTGCGTCCAGTCATCCATTCACTCCATAACTACGTCCTGAAGTCCGGCAAGGTTCTGGATGAGGTGTTGTTATGTTCAAGTGAGTCAACACAGAATGGTCTGAATACTCACAGAGTGGACATCGGTCTGTTACTACAGAGCAGGTTTTTCCTCCAGGTCTCCCACACGGGTGCAGGGTCCCAAGGCTTTGGGTCATCCGCCACTGCTTTTCCAGGCCACAAGCAGGGAACTAGAAGGGAAATGGAGCAGATGGAACACAAACCAGCACCCATATGGGATCCTGGTGCTTGCATGGTGAGGATTTAGCCCTTGAGCCATTCTGCCAGACCCAGGAAAAGAATAATTAATATTGTAAGGTAGAGATTCTTACATATTCAGCACATTTCTTAGAAAAAATCTCAGCCAGTTCCCAATATAGTTCCTACAAAGAGGAGCAAAACTGGAAGATATCCGATTCTCGTTTCCAACTTGATTATAAAACTGTGATTGTCAGATGTATATTGCTAGCACAAGTATAGACTCAAAAGGACACTTCAAAATGTTTGTGGAAAATGGGACGAGAAGCTTAGGAGTAGGCATTTGGCCTAGGAACTGAGACATTGCCTAGGATGCTCACCTCTCACATGGTAGAAAGCAGTCTCCGCTGCCAAGTCCAGTGTCCTGCGAACACAGACCCCAGGAGAAGCAATGGCTCAAAGAACTGGTTTTTGTCATCTACCTGGGAGGATCTGAATAAAGTTCTTAGGACCAGTATGGCCGGTGCAGGCATTTGGAGAGTGAATGAATGGATGTTACACTTTCTCTCTCTCTCTCCCCGAGCCTCTCAATAACGTATCTGTGTTTAGTTTTTGCAGAACAAATTTTTAAACTCATGCGTATGAGGCACGTTCAAAAAGTTCTTGGAAAACATGTATGACGATAAAAAGAGTTCACGGGGTTTAAAACATTTTGCACTCACATAGACTTATCTTGTAACTTGTTTCCCATCATACAGCTCAATGAAATGGAATTGCTAGTTCATAAATAAACCCGTACGTTTTGCCTATTTATTTGTTTCCTTGAAAGTAAGAATGACAGGAAGAAAGGGAAGAAATATTCCCACCCCAATGTTTGAATGAGGGGAGGGTCAGTAAATGATCTGGTCAGGGTTTGCTCTGCGGCCGTTGAGTTTGACAGAATATGATCACATCATCCGAAATGCATGTCGGGTTTGCTATTGCAGCTGTAAATCAAGACGACACCACTTGCGCTGACTGGTTTGGCTTGCGAGGTTCTCTAAATTCACGTCAAATGCCTAAGCCTCCTTTTTGAGATGATTAGAACTTAGAATTCCGCTGAGTCCCAATGCACACCCGGTCGTTGAAAGTACAACCGGAAAGCTGTAATGTTCTGTATTTCCCATCCTTCCTCTTGGCCCTTCCCTCTGTAGGACATGTCAACTTTTACTAAAGAGAACGCCAGAGACAGAAGGAAGCGAGAGGAGAAACAGAGGTGTCTTCCTCTGAGCTGTTCAGTTCCCCGGGGTCTGACCGCCTACAGAGTGCTAATTATTGGTGGGAATCTGTGAGATGGAGTTGGTGCGGTGGGCATCTTTGCCCAAGGAGCAGGAAATGAAATTATCACTTCATTTCACACAAATAATCAGTAGTCACCAAGAAGGCAAGAGCCAGTGCCAGCTGTAGAGAAGTGCGCTGGCATCAGGTATCAGTTACACAGCGGGCTGGGAGAGGGAGGAAGGCAGGTTAGCCTAATGCCTACGCTTCATACAGGGTGACCTCTGGCATTCCAGTTTAAGCCTTTCCCGAGTCGCTAAGTTACTGTTTTGTGCATTCTGGGTACAAATCCCTCACAAGCCTATGATTCAAAGATATTTTTCTCCCATTCCTTGAGTTGTATTTTCATTTTTTGATGCTATCATCTGAAACGTAAGTTTTTTTTTTTCTTATTTTGAGAACATTCAACTTTTTTTTTATTTTGTTCCTTATTCTTTTGGCATCCCATTTAAGCATCCCATTTAAGAAATGATCGCTTGATCCAAAGTCTGAAAGATTTATTTCCATGTTTTATTCTAAGAATTTATAGTTCTTGGCTCTCACATTGAAGTCCATAATCAATTTTGAGTGAATTTTTGTATGTGGTATGTGGTCCAACTTCACTCTGCTGCACATGAATATTCAGTTATCCCAGTGCCATTTATTGAAAAGATTTCTTTCTCCCCACCCCCTATTGAATTTTCTTGATAGTCCTGCCAAAATCACAAACCCACAGATGCGTGGGTTTATTTCTGGACGCTCATTGTATTCCATTAATCTATATGTTTATCCTTAGATCATTTTTATGGTAGTCTTGATTAGCCTTGCAGTAACATTTTGCAATGGGAAAGTGTGAATTCTCCAACTTTACTCTTCTTTTTCAAGACTTTGGGTAGACTAGGTCTTCTGGGTATACTAGGTCTGTGTTTCATGTAGATTTATTTTCTTTCACATTTTAAATGATTTATTTATTTTCATTAGGGAAAGTTTATTTACAGAGAGAAGGCAAGGCAGAGGGAACGTTTTTCCATCTGCTTGTTTACTCCCCAAGTGCCTACAATGGCCGGAGCTGAGCTACTTCAAAGCTAGAAGCCAGGAACTTCTTCTGGTCTCCTATGTGGGTTCAGGAGATCCAGCACATGGGCTATTTTTTGCTGATTGCCCAGGCCATCAGCAGGGAGCTGGATCAGAAATGAAGCAGCCAGGACACAAACTGGTGTCCCTAGAGGATGCTGGTGCTTTAAAGTGGATGATTATCCTGTATGCCATCCCACCAGTCCCTATGTATCTTAACATTTATTTGTTCAAAAGGCATAGTAACACTCAGAGAATGAGAGCAAAAATGAGAGAGATGGACAGAGAACTTCCATTTGTTAATTCATTTCCCAGGTGCTCACAACAGCCAGAGCCGCGCCTGGCTGGAGCCAGGAGCCAGGAAGTTCATCCGTGTCTCCCAGATGGGTGCTAGACCCTCCTCAGGTGTATTCGCAACAAACTGGATCAGCACGGCACCCAGGATTCAAACTTCTGCTCTGAGAGGGAATGACAGCCCGGTTGCTTGACCTGCTGGGACACAGTGCTGGTTCCTCTACAGAGATTTGTAAAGCTTAGCTTGTCAATTCCTACAAAATAGCTAGAGTTTTGACCTGGGTTGTCCTTAGTAATTTTTTTTTTTTTATCTTACAAAAGATGACTCTCAGGTGCTGGCGATCGAGGACAATCACTTTTAACTAGTTAAATTGTTCCAAAGGACTAAATGTGAGATGTTTATGATCATTTTTGAATAACTTCATTCATTTTGGATAAAAATTACATTAAATGCATGCACCGCTGAATTTCAAAGGCTGTTCATGAATAAACATGTATCCTGCCAAGTAATCTACAGCTCTTACCAAGAACCAGGGCTCTTTCATCAGCAACTTAGAAAACAAGATAATTTCACAGAGAATTTCTTTTCCTTTTGAAGAAATCTGATTGCTAATTATTAAAAACCATGCTACATGACTCCAACAGCCAGGAAAGTGAGAAACAGATTGAAAGATGAATTTCCAGTGAAATACTAGTATGTTGGGGCCCGGCGCGGTGGCGCAAGTGGTTAAGGTCCTCGCCTTGCACGCCCGGGATCCCATATGGGCACCGGTTCTAATCCCGGCAGCCCCGCTTCCCTTCCAGCTCCCTGCCTGTGGCCCGGGAAAGCAGTCGAGGACAGCCCAAAGCTTTGGGAACCTGCACCCGCGCGGGAGACCCAGAAGAGGCTCCTGGCTTCGGATCCTGCATAGCATCGGCCGTTGCGCTCACTTGGGGAGTGAATCATCGGACGGAAGATCTTCCTCTCTGTCTCTCCTGTCTATAACCCGCCTTTCCAATAAAAAATAATAAAAATAAATCTTTAAAAAAAAAGAAATACTAGTATGTTGGTATAAACCCTTAAAATCCTTCTTTATGTTCAGCCTGGCGCCTAGGATCTCGGTGAATGACACAGACCTGCCCTGTAAGGGCTGGACCCAGCCTTCTTTCTGTTTCTCTTGTCCCATTGTGTCCTTGGCTGTTCTTTATGCAAAGGAATGACTGAATCAAAGGAGTGACACAGCTGGCCCAATAGGGTTTTAAGCACCAACTCAGTAAGTCACTTGCTTTTCCAATAGATAAAACTGTGTTGGCCGATATTGTCCAGGGGGATCTGGGGGCAGGGGAGGCGGAGGTATTTCAAGTCCAGGGAAGGGAATTCCAAGTGTGGGGCAAAAGATAATTACCACTTGCAGTAACCCATCCCTGACACCTCCAACCAGAAAAACCATACCTGCCCATGATTAGGATCCTAAAGAACCCTGTATCGACAGCAAGCAAAGGAAGGCCATGAGTACCGCTGACCAATCAGTAACTTGGACACAAGTTGAACATGTGCCAGTCTCAACTTCGGTCCGTGAGAACCTTCACGCTTCATGCCTAGGGAGCCTGGGAGTTTGGCAATAGCCTCTGAACTCCTCAGAGCTCGGTGCTTTTGACACCTGCTTTCTTCCTCCATTGCAATGTCACAGACTGGACAAATGGACTCAGGTTTGGGAGTTCCAGAACAATGCCTTCAGCTAGTCGATGCCATTGTTCCGCTATCATGTTTTCAAAGAAATGTGTTTTGGAGTGTTTCTGCTTACAAGGTTGTACGACTCACCTTTTTGAATTTTTTTTTTTCATTTGAGAGATAGTGTTTACATCTGCTGATTCATTGCCCAAATGCCCACGATAGCCAGGGCTGGGCATGTGGGTTCCAAGAACCCAGTCACTGAAGCCACCACTGTGGGGGGACTGAACCCAAGTACTCTGATATGGGCATCTCAGTCAGTGCTTTCATGCTAGGCCAAAGGCCTGCCTTGGCCTCTCTATTCTTAAGTTTGCAATTTGGTAATTATTCAAGAATACAATCTTGATAGTAGCTCTGAATCTTTCTTTTTTTCTTAATTAGACCCATATAAGAAGTGACTTCCACCTTACAGGATTTATTGTCATACACCGGGTGTGCTTACAACAACAAACTTCATGAAACATTATCTAACCCTTAGTCTATCATGCTGTGACACTCACCATCCTCTTTCATTCGGCAACTCGTTTCACAACAGACTCCTGACCTGTGGCTGAACAAACAGTGTTCAGAGGGCGTCTTACCACGTGGGGGAAGCCCCAGCAGAGGCTCTCAGCTTGTCACCTCACATTGACTCGGCCACTCCTCCTCTTGCAGGGCCCTCAAAGCCCTGTATCCTTGCCCATTCTCTCGCTGTTGTAACTGTCTCCGATGCCACCTGCTGTAAGTGAGGCCAAACATGCACAGATTTAAGGCAGCGAGCCTGCAACATCTGTCAAGGGCTTCTAATCTGGAACATTAAATTCCATAAAATTGATGATTACATAATCAGCAATCAAGAGAAGGGCAAATATTGAAGGAGAATTTGTCCCACAAAAGCACAACACACACATAGCATCCACATTTTTCGCGCTTGCTTCGGCAGCACATATACTAAAATTGGAACGATAGAGAAGGTTAGCGTGGGCCCTGCGCAAGAACGACACGGAAGCATCCGCGTGTTTCAGTCACCTTCCTCTAGGGTTGTGTGTGTGTGTTTTAAACCCTCTGTCCCCTCTAATGTCAGATATTTTGCTCAGTGGGTACAATACGGTTTGCGTTCTTTGCCCTAATGCTTGCTTCTTTCCCAGAAAGCTGCTTTTCTCTTGGGCTCATGGCAGCCTTCCATGTGGTCGCCCTCCATTCTCTGAAGAAAGGAGGCTCTTTCATTCAATCCCGGGCACTAGCTCTCACTTGACTCCTCACCCACTCATCAATCACTCAGTGCCCAAAGAGTCTCGGGAAACTCTGGCTCTCCTTTCTCTCCCACCAGAACATCCTTTCTGCTTTGCTCAAACAAAGGCGCGTCATCACATCCAGCCAGCCGGTCTTGACGAAAATAACCCCAAACAAGATGGGATTTAAAACAAAAAAAGCTTACTTATTTCATTACAAATAGCATAGGATCCTACTAGCAACTCAGTGTTAGATTTATTTAATTTACTTAGGGATTTGGTGAAATTAATGGAGCAACAGGGAGTTCCCTCCCCCTGAGAGAAATTCCCTTTAATGGTCTCTTTAACCGCACATGCATTGGGCTTGCCACAGAGGCTGGTCGTGTCACTTTCAGTCTCCTAGCGTATCAACTGAGAACTTTGTTAATGACTTTGATGTCTCCCACAATGAGTCTTCCTTTTCACTCAGGCGCCCAAACTACGTAAGAATTTAAGTGATACTCTAGAGCGGAGTGACATCCATCGTCAGTTTCCTGTGGAAAACCTATCAATTCACATCCACCATTCCCATCTTTGGGAGGCCACGTGTTCCGATCGAAAAAAAGATTGGCTAGAAACATTTAATAGGGGTGTGGTGAGCACTCGTTAGAAAATAAAATAATAACCTGTTGGATAATAACCTTTTGGATTGATAACTTTCGATTTTGCAAGGATGAAGGCCAATCATTGTTCCATGATGCAGAAATAACCACAACCCTGTGTTATATGCTCATAGACACATTTTCTTATAACTGTGCATGTGTGTGTTTCATATGCACACACTCATATGAATGAAATCTTTTAAAAAATTGCAAAAGCAGTTGGCTTCGGGTGATGTAGAACAGTGATCATTTTTTCTGCTTTCCTATTTATCTCTCTACTTCCCGTGTTTTTAAATAATATTCATGCACTGGTAGCAAGCCCCAATGAAAGCGAGCTAATCTAAACAGACTGAAAAGGCACGGTCAGGAGCAAGGCCGTCATGGCTGGCAGGGCTGCTGGGTGCAGTGTGGGAAGGAGTCTACACAGAACAGGAGCTCTGACAATTATACCACGTTTGTTGGTGCCACTGTTATTCCCCCCGGACTTTCCTGGAGGGAGGCACCTTCATGGTCTTTTTAAAAATACGTTTATATCTTCTGAGCTTCACCAAGATCTGTCTTTTCTATTTTAAAAATAGTCTCTGGATGTTTTGCCAATGTCAGGAAATGAGGAATAACCTACGAGAATTTCATTGGCTTCTGCTGTTTGGGTCGTTGCAAGAATTTCCACTCTGAACTAGGATGGAGCTGACAGGAAAGTTGGCACTGCGGTCTGGGTGGTGGCATCAGACCATCAGCTGTCGTGAGGAGGGGGAGGGTTATGTGTCTCCCCACCCCGCCCACCTAGGATGAGAACTGCCCACCCCACCGACCACAGCTGCTGGGCAACTCCGTTCAACCATACTCCTTTGCCTATCCCAGAAAATTCCCTCCTTACTCCCTTACGAAGCATTTGCCACCACATCTGCCCTGGGTCTTCCACCTCTTCCCTCTCTTGTACCTTCCTAGCTCAGCCTTCTCCGTCTATTCCCTTTGTTTTGCTTTGGGAGAAAGGCTTTAAGATACATTGCGATGCTTAAATCACGGGTGACGGGTTACTCCACAGCTCCCTGAAAGCCTCGGTGTAGGCTCTGTATAAATAACATGATCAGTATGAAAGTCAGTTCATCAGAGGCGCGGCTCGTTCTCTGGCATCTGCCGTGCTTTTGTTCACCACTGGCACTTTTGGGAATCAATAATACGGGACAGGGCACTATCGGCTTCCATAATGAGATTGTAATTTCTACATACATGCAGATGCCTTTACCTGTTAAGGATCGATGATTGATGAACAGTGAAATGAGATATGCTCCTGAGTAATTGCTTGCAGGAATGGCGTGGGAGGCTTCTTGGATAATTTGCAAGTTCTTTTCATTCATACTCAGCAACGGATGGAAGAGATGCAGCTCCTTATATAATCAGCAACTCTCATCTGCCTCAATTTCTCTTGATCGATCCTCTGTCTGAAGGAGCTCGTTACCTGGCTTTTCTTCTTAGCAAACTTTTTATTGAAGCAAATACACAACACAGATCATGCATGTGTAACTCAGCGATTTTCTCACACACACACACACACACACACACACACACACACACACACAATCCATAAAGTGGTACACCTACATCAGGTGGCAAAACATCATTGGCTTTAGAGGCCCCCTTTGAACCATCTTGGCTTTATCACTCTACTCAAACATAGCCCCGCAGGATTGGTTCAGTGTCTCAACAGGCTAATCCCCTACCTGCAGTCTCAGACTTGGTCCTCAGAATCTCCATGTGGGTGCAGCAGGCTGACTTGAGCCACTGTCCTTAGTAGTTCATAAGAAGAGAACTGGATGGCAAGTGGAGCAACCAAGATTTGAACGGGCCACCCTTAGGGGATGCTGGAGTTACAGGCAGAGCTTAACCTACTATGCAACAGTGCTGATTGCAGAAGTCGTAGTAAGGGCAGGAATCATGCAGGGCTGTTTCAGCTTATCTCCCTCCGTCAAGACGGTGAGATGTGAAGATACACTTCGGGTCAGGCAGACATTGAGGGGGTTTTGTGAAGCAAGGCAGTGTGATTTCTCAGTGCTCTGGGGACTCAGCTCTAACTTAAACAGACTTGCTCAAATTCCTCCTGAGCGGCAGGATTTAGGGCAGGAAAGCTGCCACTTATGTCTCAGCATCCCACATCACAGCTCTGATTGGAGCCCCAGCTCCTCTGCTTCCAGTGCAGCAGTTCCCAGCTAACCTATTGGAGAAGACAGCACAAGTTGGCCACAATTTTTGGCCTCCTGTCATCCACGGGGGAGATCCGGCTGGAGAACCAGGACCCTGACCTTCTCTTAGCTCAGCCCTGGTAGCTGCAGCCATCTGGGGAGTGACCCAGCACATGGGACCTCTCTCTGTCTCTTTTTTTTTTTTTCTTTCTATTGCTCTGCCTGACAAAGACACAAAATAATTTCACTAAGGAGTGAAATCTATCTTTATGTATATTATAGATGTCAAAATTCTCTAAGAGCATTGGGTGTGGTGCCATGGCTTGAGGGTTAATCCTTTGCCTGCAACGTCTCTATCTTATATGGATGCCAATTCGTGTCCCAGCTGGTCCACTCCTGATCTAGCTCCTTGCTTATGACCTGGGAAAGTAGCAGAAGATGGTACATGTCATTGGGACCCTGCACTCATGTAGGGGATCCAGATGAAGATCCTGCTTTCTGGTTTCAGATCAGCTCAGCTACAGCCACTGCAACCATTTGGAAAGTGAACCAACAGATGGAAGATCTCTCTTTCATCTGCCTTTTAATTGGAAATAAATAAATCTTCAAAAGTTTCTGTAAGGACATGAGAAAGTATAATAAGATAAAAGGTTGGTTGGATCAAAATATTTTGGAAGATTTGCCTAGGGTTCCATTTTGCTTTTTTTTTTTTTTTCTTCACTTTAAGGTTTTTTTTTTTCCCCCCACCTACTCTTGTCCTGGATTTTCCTTTCTTCTCAGCTCTCCTTCTTCCTCTTCTCTCTTTCTTGATCTCCTTCCCATCAGGATCTTGTAGGCTCTCCTGGCCACCTGTTCTATTCCTCTCCTGCCTGGTCCCTGCTCACAGGGAAAGAATACCTAGGAGCTCTAAGCATGTGCTTCCATTGCTCCAGCCCTCCTCTGCGCACTCGCCTCCCGACTGGATCTCTCTGCCGCTGGTGTGCCCAGTGACACAGGCCTGGCAGCTGAGGGCTCAGCGGGTGGGAACAGGAGATAAAGGGAAGGTGGCATGGGGTGGGTGACATATAGAGTGGATACACACAATCTGTTTCAGCCAGTTCTGTTGGGTGCCCCACTTTTGAGGCCCATTGTCAATGCCATCGAGTTTGGCAGTCTGAGGATGTACTGTGTCCTTTGTACTGCGGCCAACAACTATTCAGCGTTGCTTGTTGTGGTGGAGTGGATGTGGTTTTGTTTTGTTTTGTTTTTGGCCTCAGTAAATCCATGCTTCTCTTGGGAAGGACCAAAAGGGGGTCTGTGGTGATTGCCCGGCTGCTGTGAGGAGGCTGCCTTGTCCCCTGCCAGAGGGACACTGTCTGTTCGGTGTCTGCAGGAGACCATTCACAGCAGAAGCAAAGGCCCTGGACCCCTGTCTCAGTGTTTGCCAAAATCTCCAGCAGTATTTCTTTGTCATCTGATTCCGACCGGGTGGTTTTTGTGTCTTATCCATTGGCTGCCTAAATTGGAGACTTGGCTGAAGATGAACTGGATGAAGTTCAATCCAGACAAGATGAATGCCCAGGGATAGTAAATCATAGAAAAGGGAAGATAGACCTCTGGTTCCCTCCTCCCCTGCCTGCCCTCTTTAATGGAATTTTCCACTAGAGCGATGGTAGCTTTTCAGGGAGCAGAGTATGACCAGTACTTGGCATGTGTTAAGTTCTATCGAGAAGCAGAATGATGGGATGGTGAACAATCCAAGAACTTTGGATTCCCCAATCTGCCTTTAAAGACTGACTCAATCAAACAAAAAGTCATTTGGGTGACTGTGAGTAAATTGTTTCAACATGAACCCAGTCCCCAGTTTGTCCACCGGTGGGGAGGGGAGTGGTAATGCAGGCCTCAAAGCACTGGCCTGGGACCGTGAGCCTGGGATGGTGCTTCATACAATTGCCCTAGCAATTGCATCTTTCTAGCTGATGGATAAATACTAAACAGGGGGCAGTTGCCACAGCGCCACTTGCTCATAGGAACTCAGAGGTTACATTTCAGAAGGAGCATGGCTGAGACGAAAATTATAGCTGTCTGGTGTGCAGCATACCCAATGAACAGATTCTGGGCAATGACGGATCAAAAGGCCTTACTGGTCCCAGGTAACACTTGTGTAAGGCTGTTCCGGCATTAGTGGTCTGCCACCAAGTGCACACGCTCCACATACAGGGGCATGCTGTGAGTTCATGTAGAGGCCTCAGGGTTCATTATAAAAATGATTGGCTAGATCATCACCCACGTACTCCTGAGGAAGCATCCCCGAGTGTTTCTTCAAACTAGGAATCCCAGTGAAGCCAAAAACAACATCTGAACTCAGCAGCTCGAATATCCAGGTGTCATTCAGAAATCAAAGCCACTGAATAAGAATCCATATCAGATACACACTGATATGGCTACTGAATAGATAGCAAGTGAGATAGGCAACTGGCATAGGAAAACATTAGACACATTCTTCTGTATCTGGGTTGTGGCTTATGCTGGAGTTTGAGATGGTGCTTGTTCCAGTTCAAAGCCAGGGAATCCACACGCGTCCTTCACATGAGTGTAGGGGCCCATGTACTGGGGCCATTTTTCATTGCCTTGTTTCTTACCTCTGCAGGCTGTTATCTAGTTGTCCCAACAGTATTTGTCACAGAGACAACAATTTCCCCCTGAGTTATATTCAGTTCCCTTGTTGGCTGTACATGGGTAGGCTCACTGCTGGGGTTTCTATTCTGTTCCGTTGATCTTCTCTATTTCTCCACCAGTACCAGACGATTGTGCTTACCATTGGCCTGCAGTACGTCTTGAGGTCTAAAATTGTGATTCCTCCAACTTTGTTTTTATTTTTCAAGTTAGCATTGGCTATTCGTGTTCTCTTGTGTTTCCAGATGAATTTTTGAATCATGTTTTTTCCTGCTCTGAGAAGAATGTTTTTGGGAATTTGTTTTGCATCCCACTGAATACAGATCATTTTGGGGGGGGGAAAAGTTGTTTTGATTATGTTGATTTGATTGGTTCGGGAACACAGTTTCTCCAACTTTGAATGTCTTTTTTTTTTTTAATGTTTTGTAATTTTTGTCATACGTGACTTTCACGTCTTTGGTTAGGTTTATTCCAACATATTTACAGCTCGTCTCTGTCATTTTGATTGAGACAGCTCTTAGCAAGTTCTTTCTCAGCGATGGAGTTATTCGTACATATTGGGGCTATTGATTGATGTTCGTTGATTATTGCACCCTGCTACTCTGTCAAGCTTTCTAATGAGTTCCAACAGTCTCTTGATTGAATCTTTTCTTTCTCCTATGTACAGAGTCTTGTCATCTGTGTACAGGGATAACTTTAATTCCGCATTTCCAAGTTAAATTCCTTTAACTTGTTTTTCTTGCCTCATACATGGCTCTAGTGAGGACTTCCAATACTCTGTTGAATAGTGGTGTGGAAGTGGACATCCTTGTTCCAGATCTTATTCTAATTTAGATCTTAGTGGAACATTTTCCAGTCTTTCTCTGTTTAGCATGACAGTGTCATTGGGTTTTTTTGTAGATTGATTTGTTTGCGTTGTGGAACATTCCTTCTATAACTATGTTGCTTAGAGTTTTCAGCATGAAATGGTGTTGGATTTTATTGAATGCCGTCTCTGAATCTATTGAGATGCTCATGAATCTATTGAGATGAACATGCTGACAGGTAGATCTGGGGGCAGCATGCACATATTTTGGCTGGAACCCATGGATGTCAAGTTGGTATTATTTTCCTGGTGAGATAAATGAAATGCACTGAGTCGGCAGTGGGCTCACCCCTCTTAGCACATGGGCAGCCTGCCACTGCCCTCCAGGGTACTTGCTGCAGTCCCCTAAATGATGTCCGATGTGGCGCTGATTTGCAGGGGCGATCTGGGCCATGAGCTTCACCTCACTCTCACACCTGTCCCACAAAGGCTCTGCTGCTCTGCCTTGGCTCATGATTGGGTCAAAAAAAAAAAAATCAATGGGACCAGCAGGTCAATGGGCTGATGCACCTGAATTCTTGGTGATCTCCCCATTCCTGCCTGTCCACTGGTGGAGCTTTCATTGCTGCTGAGGTATTTGTTCATTGCAGCACCACTCCCCTGTCCTCCCTGCTTCCCCGAGTCCACGAGTCTCCAGGTATTTCTCCGCTGTCAGCCCTCCCATGCCTAACACCGCGATTGTGCCTTGTCTGCTTCTCCTGTCTTAACATGTCCTCACTCCATACAGCCATCTTGTCCTCCCTTCTACAGTAACAATTATGAACAAAATCCAAATTTGCTATGGGCATGCAACTATGATTAATAACAATATACACTAATGGTCAATAGCCTCAAGAAAATTAGAAAACCTCTATCTAGCTGCCACGAAAATTTACAATGCTTTCTTTCCATTTCTGTTCTTCAGACACCACGGGTTGGGAGGAGAGGCTCAGCTGGGAGGAGAGGCATGGAGGATAGCAGCGTGAGCCTCTGCCCGAACCAGACTCTCCCCAATTCCTCCCCACCGTGCTGTCACCTTAACAAGGTTGGCACAGGCACTTGGCTAATTGCCTGTTGTCCACAGTTTGTTTCTGGACAAAGCTTCCAGAGGTTTCCTATAAAAACCTGGCAAATTCTAGTTCCACAAAAGCCTCGGAGTTGCCCCGTGGGATGCAGGAACAAGAGCTTACCTTTGCAAAGATGCTTATTCTTCTCAGGGGGGCACCAGAAAGCCACTGTTTGGGGCTTATTTTATACTTTATCATGCCCTCTGTTATTAAAAGCCGTATTTCTGAAAATGCAATGTGTACTTGCCACAGTCCGTTTGTATGGTACCTGGGAACATCTAAAAATAAATCTAAAATTTTATCAATATGTATGAATGTAGTGGGAAATATATTTCTCTTATTCCAGAGTAGTTGAGTCTATTGCCTGGATATAGCAATCATTAGGATTGGATTCATAAAAAATGATGTGACTACTGAATGTCTGGGGGAGGAAGTGCAATCATAATTTGGAAAATAAAAACCCAGTAAGCTCATATTTCTCTAGACATTTAACAAATGTGATATATTCGAGAGTTCATATTTTAGTGCGCAGAAATTTTCCCTCCTAACAATATGCTGATGGAGTTTTTGTCATGTTCCTAGGCATTTTTTTTTTTCAGTTTCTGGATGGGATTCTCCATGGAGATCCGTCCATAACATGAAGGCATTTGCTATAGAAAATGACATGCAATGCCTTTATTCTTCCAGTTTAATTAACGCTGTGACAACCACTTGGCAGAGATCATTGTGCAGAGAGCAGGCCTCTGGGGGGGAACCGCAGGTTGTAAGCAGTAAGGAAACTGTCAAACTCTTCCAGGGATCCGACATATCAGAACCCCAAGCTTTCTGTGCAGCATGAGCGGAGACCCACTCCAAAGAGGACAGGCAACTCAAGAGAGTGGGTTGCTGAATCTAATAAAAAGAACGCTGATCATCATAGAAGCCATCGTTTTTTTAAAGATGCATTTCCAATTTCTAGAAATTCTCATACCTTGAGAAAAGCAACTCTAATATCTAACCAATCCATGGACATTCTTCTTCTTTTAAATAGAAAATCAGATTGGGCAGGGTGGGGAGATAGACAAAAAGAATCTTCCATCCCCTGGTTCACTCTCCAACTGGTCACAATGACCAAAGCTGGACCAGTCTGAAGCTGTGAAGCAGAAGCTTCTTCTGGGTCTTCCACATGCGTGTAAGAGCCCAAGGCTTTGGGCCATCCTCCACTGCTTTTCCACTGCCATTCGTGGGGAGCTGGATCGGGACTGGTACCCATATGGGATGCTGGTGTCTGGCGTAAGATTAGTCTACTCCACCACCATGTTGGCCCTGCCATGGGCGTTCTTAACAGGGTGCATAACTTCATTTGAGGAATTCAGCATTCTTTCCTCCCTGCAAGGTAACTTATTGATTCCCATGTCTGAACTGGGTGAACCAGGTGAAAATCCCAGCTGCCCTGCGATGAGCCAAAGGTACAGATGAAGGGCAGCATGGGTGACAGACGTCAGGACTGGGAACAAAGGGTGCAGTGAAAGTGTCACTGCAGGGGGGATGACAGCCGAGCTGAGATCTCAGTGAATGGAGGGAACAGAGCAATCAGGAAAGGAGAATTGCACCCCGGGAGGGGAAAGGCTGAAGCAGGAGCCTGTTCGCTAGGCTGGAGAAAGAGTGGGAGATCAGTGAGTTGAGGCCAATAGAACAGGTAGAAGATGGCTAGACGGAAAGTGGGTGAGTCAGGTACGGGGCCTTCCTATAGGTATCTGGGAGGGCCGTCAGTCCTGTGGAACCAGGTGTCCATTATACAACAAATTAGTTCTAATGACCCTTTTGCCTCCTATAATAACATCTGTTATAGAATTTTTAAAATGGATATAATGCCCCAACTACAAGAAGAAATAGAAGGCTTGCCAGAAAAAAAAAAAAAATTATTTCTTAAGACACACCAGAAAATGTAGGATGGCTGCCCTTGCCAGGTCACCCTGATACTTGACTATGTGATCTTAGGATACTTGCTGTATTAGGGTGAGGGCCCACCCTTATGCTCTCATCAGAGCTAGTCATTTCTGCAATGGCCATATCTTACAAATAAGATCACATGCTGAGGTTAAGACTTATTGTCTGGCTAAAGAAAACAAAATTTACTTACAATTGTATTTGAAAGAGAGACAGAAATTTTCCACCCACTAGCTTACTCCTCAAATGCCCACAGGAGCCAAGGCTGGGTCAAGTTGAACCCAGGCTCCTGGAACTCCAGCCATATCTCCATGCGGGCGATAGGTATCTTACTGTGTGAGCTGCCACGTGCTGCCTTGAAGCTAGCTACAAAGTGGAGCAGCCAAAACTTGCCTCAAGTACTCCACAGGGGGTGCAGGTGTCTCAAAAGGTGACTAACCAGTGCGCTAAATGCATACCTCTAAATATCCAACTTTTAAAATCATGAAACGATGGGTTATGATGACAATGGGTGTGAGTAACATCTTTGCATTTATTAAGAACATGGGTGGCTGATCCCTAAAGTGGCTCTGTCAGATCACTCTGGGATGGATGCCATTGTTTTTGTTGCTGTTTGTTCCTTCCTATTGTTGAACTTGGACATTTGGGGGTTGTATGTGTCATATGTTACCTACACCCAACTATACATTCTTTCTAGAAAAGGTTCTAATTTTGCTTTAGCACCTGGCACGGAGTTTTAGCCAGAATAATTATCTAGTGTTTCCTAATGTCTGCTTGGTCCCACGAAGCGCATCTGCCATCCTAGTTAACCCGTGAATCCTCATGCAAGCCCAGCTCCTCAGAGCACTCCCTCACTTCTCAGTGTATTGCTACTGAGTTGCCCTGTCCTGAGTTTAATGTTTTAATCACCTTTGGGTGTATTTGTCGGTGAAAACTAGTTTGGAAGAGGTATTTTCGGTGATTTTATTTTCATCTAGAAACCGAATGATTTGTTTTGGTCATTACTTTTCTGAATCAGCAGACAGGAGGCTATGAGATTCAGGAACTCATTTCCAGGCCCTCACTGTGTTCTTAATAAGCCCGTTATATTGTGTCAGTGCCACAAGTCATAGATCTTTCCAAGCCTTATGTTATGTTCAATGCTTTTTCTTCCACTCACGTCTGAATTTAGAGCAGTCCGATTCCCATGACAACTGAACCCCAACTGGGTGCACCACTGGCTGTGGAGTTACTGGCTACAGCTGCAGCCTTGAACTGTGACCCAAGACCACTGCCGATGGGAAAGGAGACACGGGCCTGGCGTCCACCTGCCAGTGCTGCCTGCCTGCTCCCTACATGGGCTTCGCAGATGGTGTTCCAAGAGAAGGCCAGGCGCAAATCAGAAACTGGCCAGCTGTGGTACAGGAGGCTAATCCTCCACTTGCAATGCTCAGTATCCCACGTGGGCATTGGTTCCAGTTCCGGCTACCCCACTTCCAATCCAGTTCTCTGTTTATGACCTGCAAAGGCAGTGGAAGATATCCTTGAGTCCCTGCATCCATGTGGGAGACCTGGAAGAAACTCCCGGCTTCAGCTCAGTTCTGGCCATTTTTAAACTACCATCTGCCCTAGGCAAGCGAGCGTTTAGGTCCTACTTTTCTTCCAGCTCAAGTCATTTATTGTTCCTCAGATTTCTAGCTCCTGGGTTTTTATTGTATTACTTTGTTGTATTGTGTTATATTAACTCTTACTTAATTATGTATAAGCTTACTTAATGAACCACCGAGTTCCACTTTGTTCTGCTCCCTGAGAGCCACTGGTCACTATGAGTGAGGGACAAAGCAGAAAGTCAAAGTCAATCGGTTCAGTATTTGGAGGCTCAACTTTAAGCCTGTGCTGCTCTACTGTGTGCCATTCACTGGGGAGATTCATCACGATTAGGGAAAGAAAAATGCAACAACAACTAAAGATGGGAACATCTGACCAGGGATAAAAGGAGTTACACAACCAAGAGTTGAACAAATATGCCTTACTTAAATCTGCCTAGAGGAGATCATTATATTAGCCAGAGAATTTCAACATTTAAAAAAAAAATTTTTTAATATTTCAGAAGCACAAGGAAAGATGTTTGGTAATAAAAACTGTTTACAACCACAACCTTTGGGCATTTAACGATCATATTTAATCTGTGGAATAGGTATCTTGAAGTCATTTTGTTTGGGGAAGGGATGGCATCCAACCGCATATCCAAATCTCCGATCCACTCTCTCCTCTCTGGCTGTCTGAAATGTTAGCACTCACGTGGGATAATTCAGTATTTGAAATGTTAGTATTGAAAAAGAAACCTTAACTGTATAAGCATCCTACCTTCCAATAGAAGGGAATGATGGGAAATTCCTTACTATAGAGCAGGTCTCCGGTGACGCTAGAGGGCGTCTTTCCTCAGTGCTCCTGCTGGTCATCTGTATACCTTCCTCCGTTACGATTTTTACTAAAATACTGATGACAGCCCCTCCACTCTCTGCCCACCAAGTTTAAATCCCTAGCTGGAGGCTTTACTTTGAACTCAAGACTTACATAACTGCCTCCTTGATGTTGCCACTTCCAGGCAGGCGCTCAGCGCTATCGCAAAATCCTTGAGAGTGGGGAACCAACAAACAAAATTCTTTCTCACAGTTCTGGAGCCTGGGAAATGCAAGTTCAAGTTGCTATGGATTTAGTGTCTGGTGAGGGCTACTCTGCTTCCTGGGTGGTGCTCTGTCTCTGTGTCCTCCTGATGGCTGGGAAGGTGCTGGACAGGTCAAAGGTCAATAGGAAAGACTGCTGTATCCCGTGGCTCAAGAGAGGGCAGAGAAGCAAAGGGGTGAAATCTCCTGCTGGATGATCTGCTCAGCTCACTGCAGCCTGGCCACCACACAGGCCACAGCGATCCTTTCCCAAATCGTAGGCAGGATCGTGTAAGCCCTCTTCTCAACCCTCCAGGGCTCCTCAACTCACTGAGGGGCTGCTTATGACTGGGGGCTGCCTGTTTCAGAGACTGATTCAACCAGGGGTAACACCTCATATCCTGGTCAGGCTTCTGTCTCCATTGTCCACTGCTAAATTCCTTGCACCAAAACAACCAAAAGTGCACTCAACCAGACCCTCAGTTCCTGGAAGGATCAATGAGATTGGTTTATGCTAAAATCTAAGCATGCCTCAAACACACCCAGCCTTTCCATGATGGCAAAGCTATCACTATTTACTCAAACAGTTGAATGCCTTCTAAAATCCCCATCATTACTGTGCATCAACACGCAGTTAAGTGAATGAATTGCTGATAATTTTCTCTGCTCAATTTCTACTTTTCACACTGTGTCTCATAGATGTGTGTCACCGCTGGAGAATGAGCACCAACTGTGTATTCAGGGCAGTGAGCACTGGTGGGTAGACTGTTGTCACGTCCCCCAATTTCTAGAAGGCCACCAGCAAGTCTTTCGTGACTAACGACAGTTAACATTCACCGAACGCTTCCTATAAGCCAAGAACTCGCCTGAGCAAGGGCTCTCCTCCTTGGCACGCTGAGTGTTACAGCGACTTGCCTTCTCAGGGACGGAGCATCGGGCAGATGAGCAAACCCAACAGGCAATTAGGCTGGTCTGATTGCAAACAGCAGGGGGATGGAAGGAACACACAGTGATCCGTGAGTTCCACGCTCACTAGAAGCCATGTCCAAGGTCCTTCAAGAGAAGAGCTCCTGATATGGAGAGCTCACTCCACCTTCTTACCACCCTTTTGGTGTGACTTTCTTGCAGGCTACACAAGCACAGCTCTCTACGGGGGCCAGGGCTGCAGGCGGCAAGAGGAGAGTTCCTTGCCTTCACTGAACTCTGCCGAGATGCTCCACAAGCAACTTCAGCCACCCTGGTGCCCAAACCTGCTTTGTTCCTGATGCATTAACAAAATTCTTTACATCTCTTTCTAGCTCAGGCCGATTTCCCTTCTAGGTTAAGCCACGTTCTGTTCTCTTTTGAAGCATTCCTCCTCTGCTTTCATTAACACTGAGATCAAAGGAGTTTGCTATAGGATGGAGATTTTCATATATTTAGCAGCATCCCAGGCCCCTCCGCAATCTTGAGACTTAGTGAGATAATGAAAAATGTCTCCAAAAATGACTACGTGGTATCTGGAGGACAAAACCAGCTCCAGTTGACAACCAGTACTGCCTAGCTATATCCACCTAATTCTGCAAACTCAATGTGGTAAATCTTGTTCTCCATTACACAGCTGAGAACATGAGGGCCTGTGGCCACACTGCCAGGTGCAACACAGATGGTATTTGGTCAAGGTAGTGCAGTCTTCACTCTCACCCCAGTAGTAAGGCCTTGATCTCTTTGTGGGCTTTTGGGGTTCAGCGGGGTGAGGCTTGGGAGATCAGAATCTTTTCTGGGATTGTTGGAAAGGAACTGCTTCATCCACGAAGGGAGTGGCCCAGATTTGAAACCAGTTTTTACCAGTGAATTCCTGAATTTCTAAAATGGCAGGTTGCCTCCCTAGGAGTAATCTAAAAGCTAGCACAAAGCTTCTTCCTCTAGACTCGGGCCAACAGAAGCTTCTCTCTTAACGAAGCAGCAGGCCTGCCAGTCAGCCTAATTCTCATCATTGGATTGCCTCTGTAATTGGAGCTTTGTACCTTCCAATTAGAACATGCCATTTGCAGATGACCCTTGTTAATATGCTAATATCCATGGTAAACTCTGTTAGTATCCATTTAAAGAAATTAATCAAATTAGCTAGTGAGTCATTTAACAAGTCATTAGAAAGCAAATTACAAAACAGGAAAGTTCCGGGGGATGGGGGGGTAGGAACGAGGGTGGGGGGAGGGGGCAAAGGGCAATGTGGTTGCATTGTGCAAGGAGCCACACCGGGGGGCTGGTGGCAAGGTCCGGGGCTGTAATGGGAGAGGGAACGCGCAAGGACGCGGTACAACGCGGCTCTCTCCTGGCCCTGACTTGGCCCGACAGCGTGTGAGAGCAGAGGAGGAGGTAGAGCGAACTTGTTGGCGATGCCAGGCACCAGTCCGTCCTTGGTCTCTTGGGTAGAGAGGCGAGAGGGCATTTCATTGCCCGATCTGTACTCCTCAGCTCCAGACGAAAGCGATCAGCCAGGAACTTGTTCTCTTCAAACCAGGCTGCGTCGGACTAGTAGCACAGGAAACACATCCCTATCCGGAAGCCTCTCCGGAGATTTTCCTTCTTCTTCTTCAAAAAAAATGGAACACAGCGATAAATCCCACCAAGATTTAACCAGGCTGCGGAATACCTTACACCTGCTCACGCTCACAATAATGTTCATACATTTAAATGCTGACGGAAAAATAGAACTCGAGTCCACACTGCTATAATCAGAAAAGACTTGATTGTCCAACTCTTAGAGGCCAACGGTTGGAAGGAAGGAACATCATCTTGCTGATGAAAAGCTAGGCTGGGTGGTTAACCGCCAGAGAGATGGAGAGCTGGTCCACAGCTCATCCAACCCTCTCGTCTTTCGAGAACACTGGGGTGCGAAACGCACACACACACACACACACAAGCTTGGATTTTTAAATAAGAATTTGTATTTATGTTTTGCAACTATGATTGTTTTAAAACGGTGGCCTCGGGAAAATCTGCTTTGGCAAGCACCTGCACAGGCTCCCGTGGGGAGGAAGTGAAAAGCCCAGGCGAACACACAAGGGCTGCTGGCATGTTCAAAGCGCAGGGGGATGGCTCACGGAGCAAGACGTAGGCCTAAGTAAATGGGTTTCAGGCAATTTCAGTGTTAAGATAACATCATTAAGAGTAGAACAGATTGTGCGCAAACCCTGCTGTTTATAATTAACACGTTGCTTCCAAATACTCCAGGGTCCCCGGTAAACAGTCTCCTGTTCCCGTCCAGCCAGACCAATCAGAATACTTCCAGGAGCTTCCATGCTGGGCCAGCACCTGTTTGGACAAATCCAACAGAGCCAAAGAACTCCTCTCCCCGGCCAGCCAAGTAGTTGGATGAACGCGGCTTGGCTTAGTCATTGTCACAGTGTCCATATGGCTTTGGCTCTTGTTTTCACAAGAAATCATACAAGTATTTTATTATGTCAAAGTTCACTGTCCTATAAACAAAAACAGATAACAGGTTAGCATCCTTGTCCCTGGACTGCTCAGCTTTGTTAAGATTCTGGAAAGCTCATGCAGAATAATAATTCACAACTCAGTTAAGCCATCGGCAGTGCTATCAAATGCATCAAGAGAGGGCTGATACCCCTTTGTAAAAATGTCACTCAGCACACAGTTTCCTTAAGAAGTTGGTTTCTCATTTCTACCATATATAAAGTTTGCTTTTCTGAAAAAAAAAAAAAAAAAAAACCACAAAGAACCATTTAATGCTCTGCATTTCAACTATTATACAGAAAGCTTAGATTTCACTTGAAAGCTATTTCTTTTTTGTCTGACGATCAGAACAAAGCAATTAGAGATAAAAAAGTATTTAAATCTTCTTTGCTTCTGCTCATTGTTTATCTTTCAAAACACCTGTCTCCGCATTGCAGGGACCGTCGCTTGTCTGTCCTCATCCGTGGCTTGTGTTTTCAGTCTTCCAACACTGGCTGGCCTGGGTGTGTATTGCAACTAAATCTGCTCAGTCCAAGAATACCACACAACAAACAGACGATGGGGGTGGATATTTTTGTACTCTGATGGCAGGCAGAGTAAAATACAGAAAGACAGAGAGACATATAATTATATTCTTTTTTTTCCCCCAAATTCATTCTTCAGTATAAATATATTCAGACTCGGAGGTTTATTATTTGAATAAATAGTCAAAATAATTAGATATAATGATCTAGCAGTAAGTATAAAATAAAAGCCCAAAGTATTCAATTCTACAAAAATAATTATCCATGTGAGAACAGCCTTTTACAGATTCACTAATTGCACACTTTTTTTTATAAAGCCATTATCAATTAATGTTCTTGTCTATCATTTTGTAATATACTTTCTAAAAAAAGTTTAAATAAATGACTGACATACCAAATATTTTTAAAATCTGGACTAGAACGATAGAATATGCTTCTGAAAATACAATCTTGTTACCACTAGCAGCAATAAAAATTAAAAATAGTTATTTAACATGAAAGAAAGCCCTCTGCGCAGAAGCAAAAAAAAGTGTGGTTATTGAAACATAATTCTATTTTTGTGTCTCATCCAAATCTTCACCTCCTCCATAACCCCACTTCTTGACAACAAGACCTTTCTAACAAAGAATATATATGTGTGTGTCACATATATATGTGTATATATGTGGAGTGTCTGTGTTCCATTCCTAGCTGGGGCTCCAGCTTCCTGCAACCGTGGCCCTGGGGAAGCACAAGGCAATGGCTCAGGCAGCTAGGATCCTGCTGGTGCAGCCGGAGACCTAGGCAGAGCCCCTGGTTCCCAGCTTCAGCTCGGCCCTGAAACACAGTCAACGAGAACGAGAACACAGAGAATTTGAAGGGAAGATTCATTTATTTGAAAAGCAGAACAACAGACAAGGAAGGAGAAAGACAAAAGGAAAGAAGGGGAGAGAAAGGGAAAGGAGGAGAGGGAGGGCCAGGGAGAGAGAGAAGAGAGAGAATGAATCTTCCTCAAACAGCTGCCACAGCTGGGTCTGGGCGGCAGGTGAAACAGCCCTTTCAGAGCCGTGAGCTGTCACTCTTCCACCGCCTGATATAAACATGACGCCTGTACACTCTCTAAAACATGGCATGATCAGGCAGGACCACTGCAAGGCCAGTGTCAACAAGGAAGCTGTGGGCTTCCTGGGCACCTGCTCTGGAAGGCAAGGTGAGCTCTAATGATCCACTCAGCTATTCCTTTAAAATGAGAATACGAAGGACAAAATGACAACTTCCTAACGACACGCATTGGGAGAGGTGGCGACGGGGGTCTTCGCGGGTCCCACGGGCTCCCGACTTGAGCTCTCGCACTGGGATCTCAGGGTAACGTGACAGCTAGATGAAAAGACCGGAGGCTGGTCTAGGCTGCCTGTGCAAGCAGTGGGAGCGGGATGGCGTATTTAGAAATAGGAAAACAGCCGGGGTCATGACAATGCCAATGGTGATGGGAGAGGCACACGAGCCATCTAGGACAGAGGTACAGCTCAAAGAACGTGGGCACTGCCGGCGTTTAAAGACCCTGGTCTTCTAGCACTCTGCTCCGTGAAATGAGCCATTTGCCAAAAGCCAAGTAGCACAAATTTTCCTTCATCGAATTCTTTACTTTGCAAAAGTTTAAGCTTGTGATTATCAAGTACATGGAAAGATGGAAAGTATGTCACTGCAGAAACTAGAAAAAAAAAAAAAAGGAAGGAAGAGGAGGGCGTGGCAGAGAATCGTTCTGAGACTGTAGATACGAAATACGTAAAAATGTTACCTTTATAAAAATACATTTTTTACAACAAGATTGTTTTTAATCCCAAGAATTATGGGAAATCACTGAAGACTTTGAGCAGAAAGGTGATGTTAAGTTTTCTCTACGAGCATTCTGGTACACAGTGAATAATAAAATCAAGGGGGGTGGAGGTAAGACGGCTTAAGATGAGATAGGAGGAGATGACGGTAGCTTGGTCCATCAGTAACAGCACAAATGAGAAAAAAAGGATGAATCTGAGACCCTCAGGAGAAACGAGTGAGTGATGCTGGGAGGGCAGCACTGAGCCAATCCAGGGATAACGGTCACATCTCGGGCTGGTGCAACCGGCAGAGTGCAGAACGGGACAGACAGAACCTTCCTCTCCTCTCTGTGCAAGGTGGTGCTAGAATTTGCAATTGCAGTTTTGGAAACACATTGACACAGCTGGAAAGCTTTCAGTAAAGGCCAAGAATATTAGTTTTCAAAAGGCTGGCCTTTACAAATTGGAGAGTTATTAATCTACAGAAGGTTTGGTGGAACTCACGAGCGAGGCTAAACCTGACTGCAGGAAAAGGTATGGCATGAGGAAACGGCTGAGGACCAAGCCTCAAGGCATCGCTGCAAAGGTCAGCTGGAAAGGAAAAGCTGGTAAATGAGCTTCCGTTGAAACAGCCCCAAAATAAGGAGGAAAGCGAGAAGATGCTGGAAGCTTGGGCTCAGCTTTAAGAGAGGGTGATCCACAGCGTGGGGCCGGGAGGGGCTGGATTCACACGGGATGCTGAGACAGGGAAAGGGCACAGGACGGCTGCCGGGCAGGTATCCAGGTGACTTCTCACTGAGAGCTTCAGCTTTGTTGTGGGAGACCGAGTGAAGGCTGAGCAGGTGAATGTGAACTTGTGGAATGTAGAAGAGCGAGGGCGGGCTGGGAATCATACGCTCTCGTCTTCGGGACACGAGGTGACACGGCTGGGCCGGCAGGCTGAGCACAGAATCTCTCACAAAGAGAACAGAGCCAGAGGCCAGGAGTGCCAACGAGCCCCATGGTTCCGGGGGAAGCGACAGTCTCGGACACATCTGGCTGCAGGGAAGGCAATGCAGATGACTGTCAGGAGGAGACAGGAGGCAGGCAGGTCGGCAGCAAGGAAGCAGTGTGGGGCTGAAAGAGTGGAGGAGGGGGCCGGGGGAGGAAGGGGGTGCTGCCCATGGAAAGCAGGGGGGAGGTCAACAAGACAAAAGAAAGCCAACAAAGTTTGTGAATTCTCTGGCCAAAACTCCAGTTTCTCCTTCCTTGGTAGGGGGTACATGCAAGTGTGTGTCAGCGGCGCAATTTAACATCCCTGTGATGTTACGGATTGGGTAAAACCAATTTCAGTTGGGTTCAACTGGATATCCACTGCATAGAGAGGGACCCATATGTGTTTTCCCATACACGTCCGGTACCCAATCTCTTTGGAGCACATGACATTCAGAGCAGTGACAAGAACCCCTGAAGAAAATGGGCTTCATGGGGGGCGGGGGAGGCAGGGGACAGGTGCTGTGGCACAGTAGGTTAAGCCTCTGCCTACAAGGGAGGTGGCGGTAGGAGGTGCTGACATTCCATATGGGCACTGGTTTGCGTCCTGGCTATCCCACTTCTTCTGATTAGCTCTCTGCTGTTGTGCCTGGGAAGGCAGCAGAGGCGGGCCTGAGCGCCCGGGTCCCTGACCCCACGGGGGGACAGGAGGGAGGACCTGGAGGAAGCCGTGCTGCCAACTTTGGAATGGCCAGCTCTAGCTCCTGCGGTCATTTGGGGAGTGAACCAGCATCACCGGCTTCACGTCAAAGTCCTGTCTTGGATAAAGGCTGTTAGGTACAGAGGCCCCCATATCGTTGTTGAGAAAGGTTTAACAGTGCTTAACGAATATACATTCCAAGACGATCCTGCTCGCCGTGCTCTGCGTTAACACCTGGCCCTTCTTTATGCCAGTGAAACGTCCCATGGCTCCTTCGTGTCTGGAGTCCCTATGCCATCCAGTAGGGCACAAACCGGCGCCTTGGTATATGGGACTTCGGATTCAGAGGCGACTAGGGGGCAAAGTGCTGCCTACTTGCCATCCTGCCAGACGGGCACCCGGTTGTGATCACTCAGGCGGCTGGCCTGAACACTTTCTCAAACAGCAGCACGTCCGAGAGAGCAGGCTGCTTTCGGAGACACCTCGCTGCAGCTTCGGACAGCTCCGGTGCTGACAAACACCCTTCCTCCCGCCACGATGACACCCCAGGGTGACTGCCTTTCACCTCCCTCCGTTTCACGGGTCAGCCCCGAAAGGCCCGAGATGGAGAGCAGGTCCTGCCCACGGCTTTTCTCTCCCACGTCACCCTTCCAGCAGAGATCTGGCTGCGTGACCTACTCACTTGGCGTGCTCGAGACCTTCTGGCCTAGTTCCCTTCCTAAACCTTGAAGCACATCACAACAGCGCGATCCTTCTCCGCTTGTCTGTGGCAACGCATGGCAGAACGATGACGCCCTTTGAATAAGACACTAGCTTCGGTGCTACCTAGGTCAGGATTTGTCAAACCCTGAAGTCAGTGAAAATACTGAAGACCCAAGCCAAGTGCTCTCCTGTCCTGTTTCAGTACAAAAGACCTTTTCTGTAGCCAACTCTCCATCAAAATTTCACATTGTTCCCGTGGGCCATTATTCCAGCCTACTAAAATCTTTTAGACATTTTTTTTTCTTTTGACCATCTAACATATTTGCTATTGCTTTTAAATTTACGTCATTGATAACATTCGATGGGAGGGTGCCTTCCACCGTAAAGCTTACTAGTTCTGGTACTCAAATGATCTTTTCTTCTCTAAAAGACTAAGACGACACCAGATTAAGAAGAACACCCATTTTCACGTTGGGTACAGCATTTAAATACATCAAGACACTAGACATTAACAATCATTCGGTGATTACCTTGCAATTGCTCTGATGAAGTCGAGAGACACGGCGCATTTGTATTTGGGTCCGTCAAGCTGGTCGTCGTGGCCAACCAGGCTTAACAGCTGCAGGGTAACTAGCGAAGTGATCTAAAAACCAGAGAGAATTTTTATAAGAAACTTAGCGAATGAGACTACACGATGTCTTAAACAATTTTACTGCCTTCGAATCAGGAAAGGAACTCATTCCATGAAGACATCTACGAACAACATGAACTCTCTGAAATCTGTACGTACAAACTTGTACTTCTATTTCAAGTCCTGGCTCGACAACTGATTTAAAATGACAGTCTCTAAGGATTCCGGTGGAGCCCGTTTTGTTTCCCCAAAGACTCAGAAACGATGGCTAAGCCTTTGGAAGCTGCAGGTTTTATCATGAAACATTAAATTCCTTGTAGACACAGGCATTTCAGAGCTCCTGCTGAAACACCTTAGACGATCACAAACTTCACATGTGAGGCTGAGCCCTTTTCAGAGTTGGCTGGCTGGCGGGATGAGAGTTGAGGACTGGGTCCCGTGCTTTAAAACTTGTTGTTCAGGTAATCAAGGAAACACCAGAAAGAAAATATCAGGTATGTTCGATGGTAAAAACAACGGAAGGATGAGCCAAGTGATACTGGTAACTGTATTAAAGTAAGCAAAATGCTCTGAGACAACAAGACTGAAAACCAAAATCCCACCACACCTGGTCTGGAAGCAATACAACGAGGCACATCCAGCCACCGATGGGGGTGGTGGCATGTCACATGGGCGCTGGTTTGAATTCTGGCTGCTCTACTTCCAATCCAATTCGCCTAACACGCCTGGGAAAGCAGGAGAGGACGGCCCAGGTGCTTGGGCCCCTGCACACACGGGGGAGTCCTGGATGAGCTCCTGGCTCCTGGCTTTAGATTGGCTCAGCTCCTATCATTGAGGCCACTTGGGGAGTGAACCAGCAGATGGAAGATCTCTCTGTCTGCCCCCTTGCTCTCCCCAGTAACTCTGTCTATCAAACAAATAGAAAAACAGGAAGAGGGAGAGATGTGTACAGAAGCACCTGGGACAGTCCAGCGTACAAGGTGTCAGCAGGAGACACGTGAAGCCAGGACTCAGGCAGTCATGGACTCCAATCTGCAAATCCAAGCAATCGAAAATACTCGGGGAAAAAATTACCACGCAGAGATCTTTTTTCCTGTTGCTATGCCCTAATAATGCCACGTTACAACTCTTTACGCAGCATTTGACGCTGTGATCCGGAGATGCTTGCAAGTGCACGGGCGGCTGTTGCACAGATTATATGCAAATCCCACCGCCTGTTATGCGAGAGACTTAAGTATCCGTGGATCTTGGAATATGCTAGAATGACTATCCCAACTAACTAAAAAGAGAAATGATGGGGGTACATTCATCAGGGAGGAACAAAGGACTTTAAAAAAAAGATTTAAAGAAAGGTTCACTTGTAACTGAAGAAAACTAGAGGCATTCACTTCTCTTCCAGGATTAACTGCCGAGGCATTTGGCCAGGCAGGCCTGAGACACAGCACGCGATGGGCGGCCGCAGGATAATGAGGTCTTCGGGGAGGAGTAAGTTTTGCTGACTGCATAGGTAACACGAGCCGTGTCATTCTCAGTTTAGAAACTAGTAGAAAGGCAAAAATGAAAGTAGACCCAGAATTCTAATAAATTCTTAAGATTTAGCCATGGCCCCATGTTCCAAACCATATTAACTGTAATCACCTGCATTAGTAACAGTCATTTGAAGATCACACACTATTACTACAAGCAGGTCACCTTAGTCTTTCTTCTAATATAGGGGGAAAAAAGCATTAATTACTCTTTGCTATGCCTCTGGCAGTCAGTTAGGTTTCTTCTTCTACTTTCTGATTCAAACACGCTCACACATTAACTTCTTTAATCTCAACTGGATGCTAAATTACTCTTCCAGAATTTTCTTTTTCAGTGAAACACAGAAAGTTTTAAATTAGTAGTTCAAGAATATTTTCAGATACCTTACAGCTGTTTTACTTTGCCACAGGGAAAAAAAAAAAAGTAGGAACAGCCAGCCCCTTGGAGTCCCTTTCAGCTGTACCAGGAATTCATGCAGAAGTTAACCAACTAAGATTGAGTAAAGGATAGGGCGTTAAGCAAAGATACAGCAGCCAACAAGAACTTCCAGAATATTAATATGACTGACTACTCAGTTTTTGGAGTACAGCAGCTAATTTAGGAAAAGCTAATGTACAAAAAAAAAAAAAAATCTAAAACTAAAGAAAGCAAAAGAAATCAGGGTTTAAAAAAAAAAAAAGCCCACTTGCCTTTTTACCTAAAAGGATGTCTTTTATTCCTTGATCTCATCACATGAAAATCAGTCTAAACCACAAGTCTCCCCGACAGTCCGGGGGATGGACGGCACACGCAGCGGTGTGTAAACACACCCACAGCCTGGTGCCCACAGCCTGCGTGGGTGCCACTTTGAGTCCCAGCTGTGACACTTCTGATCCAGTTCCCTGCTCATGTATCTGGCAAAGCAAGAACCTAGGTCCTAAATCCTTGGGCCCGTGTCATCCTTGTGGACGACCTGGACACAGCTCCTGGCTCCTCCTGCCTGTCCCAGCCCTGGCCACCGGGGTCATTTGGGGAGGGAACCGGCACATGGAAGTGCTCTCTCTCTTGGACTTTCAAATAAACAGATACATCTTAAAAGGAAGAAGTATGCATACTTTCAAAGTATTTCCAAGTTTACTTAAATATTACTACATAGAATTAAAAAAAAAAAGATACAGAATTGTCGCTGACCAGCAGCGACACTAAAATGACAATGCTTACTCTTGAGGGTCCGGGAGACACCGACCACGGACCCCTCACTGCCAAAAGCGCCTGTGTTTAAATCCTTCTCTCCGCTCTCCTGTCCCCACTGGTCTTAGCTTTCGTCCCCGCTTCTTCCGCCACCCTTCCTTCCGTTTTCCGCCAACCTTCCTCCCACATTTCTTCCCGTACTCTCTGCTTTATTCCCTGGTCTTTCTCCTCGTCGCCCCCCAGTCTTCATCTGTCCTCGTTGTGGTCTGTCCTTCGTCAAGCTTGTACCGGCTACTTTTATATCATTCTCCATCAATCACTTCTCCCCGTGGGTCCACCTGGCGCTACGTGATAGGCCAGTAATTGCACATTAGCCTATCCCTGTGACTTCCTGTTTAACTGCTGGCGAGAACAGCTCCACCTCCTGGCCTTGGGCCTGCCGCCATCTTGCAACGGCCCCTTCCAATCCCAGGGGTGGCTTTAGTACCCCGCTCCCGACACAGAATAATTTCAGGGTTAGTATTTTAAATCTCAAACATATTAAAAAACTGTACTAAATAAAAACATCTGGAACAAGCATACATGGAAATTGGAAAATTATTTGTTCATGCATAAACACACTCCGTTTCTCCATTATCTTTTATTCCCATACCATACCCATGGGACACTTAGCTCTAAGTCCTGCCCACTCAAACATGAGTAAAATGATGCAAATACTTGCATGCTAACCTCGACAAGTCCACGGTAACAGGAATTTGAACTCAGTTCTGTAGGTGAGCACGGACACACCAATACACGGCATGGTCAGTGTGGGCGGGACAGTGAAGCTAAGCAGATTCTCGGGGGTGACAAGAGAACAAAGGCTGAGGGGAGAGGCCAGGGCCAGGGCAGAGGAGGGTCAGGCCCTCCGCACCTGCCTGTCCAGTCATGGAAAAATCATCAGTGACTCGGACAGAAGCAACCCCCCAGCTGCCTCTGTGGGCAGGCATGCAGGTTCACGCCAGCCAGACATAAGGTCTCCTCTCTGCCGTTCTGCATAGCTCAGCACGCATCCCCCCCAACTGTGCCTTACACATTTCCTCCCAGGATCACTGAGACGGGGCACGCACATTCATGTGTTGAAGGCTAGCTACGTGTAAGACGATAGCATACCACAGACTCGCCGTCCGTACTACCTACGGAGTGCACCTGCACACTGGAGCCGCTACAGACACACTACACACACAACCCCGATACACACACACACAGCACATTCCGTAACAATGAATTCCAGATGGCTTGTATAACCAAACGGAAAATACCAACTGGTACAGTTCTTAAACACAGGAGGCAATCTAGCTGGCCCTGACAGTGCAGTCCTCTGGGGAAGTTTTATATGTGTCTGCACACGTGCAGAAGGGATGGGTGTGGCCACAGTGTCAGCACATCTGTCACTCGGAGAAAGGACAGGCGCAGGAGTCATTCCTGTTACCAACTTCCCAACTGCAGGAAGTGATTTACACGATTGAGTTCCAGCACAGAGGGACACATGAGTCCGTGAGCTGATATTTTGGAGGGCTGATCTCTGTTAGGGGAAAATGTGCTCTAAGTAATAGTTGTAAAAGATACTTGGAAATTCTGTGATTCTTTTTGGTGCTGATTTACAAAAGGCTTCTCGTTCTGTGGAGCTTTGGATTATTCTGGGCCATATTTCAGAAACAAACACTACCGAAGAGTCTAGACGGAAGGTCAGAGAGAGACAGAAACAGAGGACAACTTCTAGTCCAGACACGCTGGCATCGAGTCACATATATCCTACTGCTTGTTGCCGAGTCCAGCTGGAAACGCTGGAAATGACATAAAAGGCGGCCAGAGGAAGGCTCTGAGCGGGAAGCGGGAGGGGGCTAGGTGGAGGAACACAGAACAAGTCTTAGGACTTCTTGCTCAACAGGAGAAGGCTGGTCTGCGATCCAGCCACAGAAGGCTACGTAGGTAGGCCGACCCCACTCCCGGCTCCAAGAAATGTTCAAACTTTAGGACTGCGTACCCTGTTTTCCATGGCTGCTTTTTTGGGGGGTCGGGGTGGGGTGGGGCTATCCTGTCACACTTCCCAGTCCAAATGACAAAATTCAAATGACTGAAGACGCAAGCTAAGGAGAAGATCAGGACTTCGATTGCACATTAGAAAACACAGAATAAAGTTTTCTTTTTTTTTTACAAACAGCACTCAATCATCCATAATCTTAGCCCTCTAAGTTTGTATTACGCGAATCTCTAGGGATGTTTTTCCTCAAAATAAAAGTTCTGTTTCTTAAGCCTTGGCTTAAGTGTAAACACGCAAAACTCCTACAAATCCAAGACTAAGATTGTTAGGTTTCGTATATTAGCAGCTGTCTGACTCTCGGGTATTTTATTTGAAAATCAACTATCTGGTTTTAAACCCCAGAGCCTCTCCTCCTTTTGGCTAACTCCATGTTGTGACTGAGGAATTCACAAAAAAAACAAAAACAGGGTGGAAAACTTCCGCATGTGTCCAACATTTTTCGATGTATATCTTAAACGGAGTTGTCCAACACTTGCTAATCTCAGCTCTGCGCCCTCTCTCGTCTTTGTCCTCACCCACGTGGGGGACGAGCTGATTATCTGTGTCTTAACAATGGGTGTCCCTGTGCCACGGGGAGGGATTTTTCCCCCCCTCCGCTTAATCTGAGAGGCAGTCACTAACAAGCTTCAGCTGGAAACGCTCCATGTGAAAAACAGTGGGCACCTGCTCCTGGGCTAATAAAGTGTTCCTTCTGCCAAGGAAAAGAAATCAATTTACAACTATAATTAATTTTTAACATGCTCATTATTTTTATACTTTCACAGGTTGGTATCTATGTCAACTGACTGATGCGGTCCCCTCTTCTGCTTCTCCCGAGAGGGGCCTCACGGCCTGAAACATGTTAAATCATTGAAATCAATGAACTTGACACGGGAGATGTGGAACGTATGCGTGCCACACACCCCAGTCAGTACCACACGACTGGATCTGATTTCAGAGGGTGTGATGGCTTCAAGGCACGTTACCAGGCTGGTTCAACTGACATTTTCTCACACACACACACATACACACACACACACACAAAGTTAGGACGTGGAGGAGGTGGTCAATTTACAATCAGCACTATGAATTTTTAATCTTCCCCCTTGCCGGGGAAAAAAAAAGGAAAGTGGGTAAAGAGTTCTGGTGAAGCAAAAGCAGCAAGCGGGTCGGTACACCGGGATCTGAGGGCACCGTCTCAATCCTACGGACTTCTCTGTTTGGAAAGCAAAACTGCAGAGTGAGGAGCGGCGAGCGACTCCTCCACCCATAGCCCTGTGCGAGAGGCAGGGAGAGAACATGGCGATGACACGATAGGAGCACCACGCTAGTTACATGTGCAAACAGAACCACCTTACTGAAAGAAGGCACCGAACTAACAGAGCTTACATGTAGATCCACTGAGAAACGGACCAGGAAGCGCCCGAGAGAGCTCAGGAGCTGGGGGGCAGGACGCGGGACAACATAAACCTAAGAAAAACCAGTATGTGCGTGCAGAAATAGCTCACTGGGCAATGACACACTGCGTGAAGGTAGAAAGCAGCAGAAACGAGGGCCAGCCTGTGATAAACGAGGGCCAGCCTGTGATAAACGAGGGCCAGCCTGTGGAACGTCCGACAATAAACGCTATGACCTACAGCCTGGGGAGAGGCTTGGTTCTGGAGACCAGGTCAATAACATCTGTAGGATTGGTGTTGTTCACGGTCCGGAAGATGAGCTGGGAAGCTGTCAGGATGCAGGCGAGCCCAGAGAGGAAGCTTGCTGCAAGTGTCTACGGAGTAATGACCCAAAGCAATGACAGGAAGGGTGGGAAAGCAGACACACGGGCCTTGATGATTACATAAACGGGCAGAGAAGAGCTCAGAGCTCACTTCTCCACTGGGCTAAACTAAAAACGAGAAATTGTGTGTCATCTATTCTTTAACACCCCAACACGCGTATGCCGCCTGACATGCGCTAAGATGAGTTAGCACGTGACAGCCCTGGGTTATAACCCAGTTCCCATTCGCACTCTGAAAGAAACAGCTGTGCAACGGACGCCTCCTACTCTACGAATTCAACTCCTTCTACCACTCGGGGTACCTGAAGGGAAGGGACAGTGCAGTCCCAAGGGAAGCTGGGGTCAAGCATCCTTGCTCCTCAGCTGGAGGAAAGAACAGGGCTTCCCTGTGGCAGGTGTCTGGGAACGGGCAGGGCTGCGCTCCGAGAGGTCGTGTGCTCCAGTTCAGTTTATCCCTGGAACCCATCTGAGCAACCAGGTTTGTTTGTTTGTTTTTTTTTTTCATCTCTATAGACAAATGATTTAAGATATAGCACACATTTCCACCAGGGAAGCTTTTCCACATATACTATGCATTTTATTAAAATTTTTCTTACTAAAAAAATTGCAGTCGTATAGTTGTGCCTGCCTTTGCTCATACAGCCATTAAGCACAGAGGGCCGGTCCCTGTGCAGCCACCACGGAAGCAGCAGAGTCTTAAACATTCATTTCCAAGGACAACCAACGCAAATCTTTTTTCTGGTGTTTTCAGCAAAAAAAAAAAAAAAAAAAAAACATACCAAGTCAAATAAGATTTACTGGTGCCGAATATATTTTCCCCCAAAATGTGATTAAAGGATATACATTCGGTACATTTACCGGAAGTCATACTAGCTCTTGAGAAAGGTAGTTACAATGTGCCTACAACGACAAGGTGCCAATGCATGAGCCTGGATGGCAGAAGGGGGCAGAGTTCATGCAATGTTTTTCTGGTCCCCAAGGCAGGATTTTACATGTCACCCTTCAGCAATGATTCCATGTTGCTAGAGTTCAGCAGAAATGCCTAGTGCTGGGCTGATCTATTTATTTGTAAGATGCAAAATGGTTATGCAGCTCCCGCACGGTGGGTCCCACGGCCAAACGGTAACGCATCCACACCGCGGGCAAGCAGAGATTTCAGAATCTCATTTACTGCCCCAGCGGAGGCTGCGCGTCAGGGCAGCGGTACCCCGAGCTGCTCGGCCAAGAGCCAGCCTCTTGCCAACTGCACCCCTGCTGACCTGTTAGCCAGCGAAGCGGGCGTGAAGTAAGGTGCCCTGGCTGGCTGGCTGGAGCGGCACGCACGCAACGCTCAGTCACGCTCAGCAAGAAAAACCTGATCAGATGATGAGCAAATATGAACATCCCAGAAACGGCCTGTGATCCACTACATAATGCACCTTAACAGTATTAAGAATTTCTGCTGGGGAGGCAGAGAGACACTGGACAGCTGGCACAAACCTGCGGAAGCACAGAGACACTGCCCAAGACGGGCCCTGCGCTTGTGCTAAGCTCCCGCTGGTGCAACGCTTTCCAGGTAAGCTGCTCCTTTTAGCACCAAACGTGAGGTTTATCGAGATGACAACAAGTCATTTCAACCCGAGCACCTTTCAGCTAGATTTCAGGATGCTATGTCTGACGCTCACAAGGTCCGAGTTTAAATCTAGTCCCACGCATCTGACAGTCATTTTAGCTACTGACTCTGAACGCCCTGCGACTCCCATTTAGCAGACACGGCGTAACTGCCATTTAGCGCTTCCTGTAGAAACACGAATGTAACAGCCATTATACTATGTCATAGGCAAATTAATTTTAAGGTAGAGAGGTCTTACGATCCTAAACCATCATCAATCAACTTATTTGGATTGAAAAGTGTCTAGCAAAAGAGTTTGAAACACAGTATCGTGAAAAACCTTATGCATGCATCTCAAATTTATTTTGCATTAAAATAAACTTTTGTTTTAATTGCTTTTCATGAGCTTTTTGATGCTTCCTTGTACAAAACAGGAGTGCGTTTATTTTATTTGAACGAAAACCTGTTAAATGACTTCTCGGTTACATTAAAGGTATAAACGGGATAACGCTGAAATGATCTTAAATCCCTAAGAAAAAGGCTGGTGTTGCGGTGCGGTGGGTTAAGCCACCATCTTCTATGCTAAATACCACTTAGGAGTAATGGGTTTCAAGCCCTGGCTGCCTCACTTCGGAGCCAGCTTCCTGGTACCGGTGCCTGAGAAAGCAGCGGAAAATGGCCCAAGAAACTGTCACTGTCACCCACGTGGGAAACCCAGGCGGAGCTCCTGACTCCCAGGCGTGGTCTGGCCCGAGCCCGACCATGCTGGCCATTTGGGGAATGAACCAGTAGAAGAAGACTGATCTCTCTCTCTCTCTCTCTCTTTTTCTCTCTCTCCTGGTCCCCCGTCCCCATTTCAGTTGTTCTTACAAAATAAAATAAATCTTTATAAGAAAAAAAAAAGTTTAATTGTATTTTAGTTCAATACATCTGAGCACTGACATAATTTAAAATATGAAATGTGCAACTACCGTTCTCACAAGTTAATGAGAATTTAAAATTCAATAAGGAAATATTAGTTAATCTACTGTTATGGCTGTTCATCGTTCTCCACTGGAATTCCAATAAACTTTAAGGATTCCTTGAGCTTAAAAAAAAAATCATTATAAATCATATCTAAGAAGATTTAAATTAAATGCAGCAGAAATAAACTTCGGCTGCGAGGGAATTTTGAATGTACGGTCACACAGGACCAATCCATTACATACGACAAGAAATCTACATAATTATGTGAGTGGCAAATAAAGCTAGAAAAAGAATTCATTTCTATAAAATAAGTAAAGGGAATCCAGACAGGTGTTTGGCAGTGTGGCTCCGGGGCGCTCGGCTCGTGTCCCTCCCGAAGCCCGGTGCCTGGGCCCCTCGCCAACGGGTGGGTCACCAAGGCTCGTGTGGGAAGCCCGTGTCGTGGCAGGCTTACGGCTTTGGTCGGGTGCTGCCCGGCCGCTGTGAACATCTGAAAGTGAACCAGGACATAGGAGAGCTCTGTCTCTGTCCCCTCTCTCCAACAGAGATAAATAAATGGGAAAATAATAGACCCTCATCTCACTGGAATATACTGTAACCGACAAAAGGCAATTTATATCCATACTAACTTTCTTTACGCAGGCATGAAAGTGTGCATGCGTGTAAATAATTAAGGTGCTTCAGCAAATTTTACTCTTAGTAAAATTAATCAATGTGTCAAATTAACAGACAACTTCACAGGTGACACAATATTAAAACGAAAAGCTATTTCCCAGTTTAAAGTTAAAATACAAGACTGCCACCTAGTGTTCATACCAAATACTTGCAACAGACACTATCATTTCTCTAGTGCACTAATAAAATCTTATATTCACAGGATGAATACAAATTGCCATTCTTATGGGCAAAACATTTTTCATGTGAAGAAAAGTATGAAATAAAAATAGAAAGCACCTTTTTGATGCAATTCCTGTCACATTTTGCTTCTGCAGGCAGTATGTATATTTTTCGGATATTTTCTAATGCAAGAGAGAGCAAAGGTCAAACAGGACTAGTTGCAGCTTATAACCACGTACTCTCCATATCTTATGTGGCATTAGTACGACCAAGTTGCTAAGTGAATTGTTACAACTAAACTCAGTTCCAACTTCTCAACACAAAGGCATCACTTTGTCCAGGACCAGGACGTCCAAGCACCTGCCGCGGCAGTTCACAGCGGGCTGGCTTGCTGTTAGGTTCCTTACTGCCGAACGCTCCCTCTCATTAGGGGACTTTTATCCACTACCCTTCCTTCTTATTCACCCATTCTTATTATTTTGTTTTGTACAAGCAACACATTTGATTTGTTACTCAACAGCGAGCGAGCTCCATCATTTTCTATGACTAGATTTGCTACTCGTTTATCCTGTTCCAATCTGCCTAGACAGGCTGAGGCCAGGCCCCAGGGGACTGGTGCCTGAACTTCCCAGGTGACTGCCTAATGATGACTGGCAAGTGGGCGGGGCTGGGGGTAGAACTCTCAGGTGACATGGATGGACCTGTGAGAACGTCCTGAGCTGTGAGGAGGAAACTGACAGGAGAGACAGAGAGAAAGATCTTCCAGCTGCTGGCTCACTCTCCAAGTGGCTGCAACGGGCAGCCAGAGCTGAGCCAATCTGAAGCCAGGAGCCAGGAGCATCCTCCAGGTCTCCCATGCAGGTGCGGGGTCCCAAGGCTTTGGGCCGTCCTCCACTGCTTTCCCAGGCCACAAGCAGGGAGCTGGATGGGAAGTGGAGCTGCCGGGACACAAACCTGTCTATATGGGACCCCGGCTCACACAAGGTGAGGATTTTGCCATTAAATGCCTTTTTCAAATAAAGAATTTAAAATCCTCACCACAATGCAAAGCGTGATGATGCCAGGTCATTCTGGGACCAGACTTACTCACAGTGAATCAATTTATATGTAAATCCTATTATTTCACATATGTGTTGGTGTAAAAATTCACTCATAAAATGCTTTTTCACAACATCTGAGAGGACTTTGTTTTCAGTAAATATAATTCACACCATTTTGTTTTTTGCTTCCAACTTCTTACTAGATATTTTTTTTCTGGACCACTGAAGATGTCTACTGTGATTAGACTAAGTTCTCTGAAAATGCAAACTAATAAATAAAATAAAAAATAAATCCTTCCCTTCACATTTATGCTGCTACTGCCACCTAGTGAGCATTCCGGAACTTCGAAAAATACATGTTTTCTTAAAAATCTCAGCATCAATCCAGTATCAACAAACTGGAACTTACGTGACAAATAGGTGCACAAATATCAGGCACTATGATTATTTTCTTCTAAACACATTCTAAAATGCTATTTTATTAATTACATGCCCCATACTATAATCCATCAATTTAATCAACCTGTTTATTAATATAACTACAATAATTTCATCTTAGAAATTCTTTGATTAAAGAGGCAGGTGCAGAGGCACAGCTAATGAGCCCTCCCGCCTTGAGGGTCCAGCATCCTGTAAGGGCGTCTGTTCGTGTCCCGGCTGCTCCACTTCATGTCCAGCTCTCTGCTTATAGCCTGGGGAAGCAGCAGAGGACGGTCCAAGTTCAAGGGCCCCTGCACCCACATGGGAGACCTGGAAGAATCTCCTGGCTTTGAATCAGCTCAGCTCTGGATATTGTGGTCATTTGGGGAGTAGGCCAGCGGACAGAAAACCTTCTCTGTCTCTCCTTCTCTCTCTGAAAAATCTGCCACTCAACAAAAACAAATCTTTAAAAAAAAAAAAAAAAGGAAAAAGCTAAAAATAGTAAATTGTTTTTTGCCATGGGGATATACTTACAAATACAGTGGTATACTCCCCAAGACTCTATATTTGGAATTCTCAGTTACAAATGTCCCTCAATGGACAAGGAAATGATTCAAAGATTCCCAGCAACATCAAAACCTACACAGAGACATTCAAGCCCCTTACATAAAATGCTATTTCCACATAAGCCACAGATAACCTCCTACCCACTCACATTATCTGTAGAATGCCTAACATATGTAAATGCTATGTAAGTAGCTGTGTACACTTTAGGGAATGACAAGATATAAAATTCCGTATGTGTTTAGTACAAATGCTATTTTTTATTCCCTAAAAGTATTTTTGACCAGTAGCTGAATGAAATCACCAACACAAAACCCACACATTATCCCAAGAGTAACATACACCTGCTAGAAGTCGAGCATCTGGAATACCAGCGATGACATCACCTGAAGACTTGCACAAGGATGCCCTACCTGCGAGAAGATATTCGCTGTCGGAGCAACCCTGCTGTCCACGATGCTATACAGGATGGCCAGCAACCTGTCCAGCGGGAAGGGCTTTGGTCCAAGCAGATGATTGCTCGTCTGAAGAGAAAAGAAGACCAACTTCCTCAACATCGGGGTACTCACTCTCGGTAGCTTCGGTTCCCAGTGACGACAGTTAGATTCGTTCTGCTAAACACGCTAACGAGCAGAATGTCAGCTTCTTGATCTGCTCAGTCACCCAACTGTTCCAATGGCAGTGGGAAGTCACTCATTTGCCTAGTCCAATGTCCTTTCTTGGGGGAAAGAGGAAAATGCTTGTATTTCATCTACCGTGTTTAAATAACTCGGGGTGATCTGCTCATCTGCGGGGTCGGGTCGCTGATACGCTCTGTCAGTGCACTTTCATCTCCAGCACTGGCTCATACCAACGTGCCTTCAGTCACTGCACTCGGCAGGACGCTGTCAGAGCGCCAGACTGGTGACACGCCAACGCAAGGAAGTTCTTCAATGCAAGTGAGTAACGCAGTCACCCACCGACCCATTCTGCACAGAACCCGCAATTCACGTTTCTCCCATTAAGATATTAAAATGTCAATACCTTTTCATGTTTCTTTAGAAAGTTGGTTTTCTTGATTTTCCCATGATGCTGCAAGAAAAGAAAAAAATTGTAAGCTGGAGAGCCAGTGTATCACACAGCAGGAAATACAATCTGCTTAATAGTTGGAAGAGATTAATTTATGTGTCTTGGGATTTTAAATTTTGTTCTTGTCATCATGCATATGTATATTATTATTAGAGTCCAACATACTTTAGACTTACTTGATTTAGATTGGATGTTATGATTAATTTTACATATAAAGAAAGGTTTTAAGACAAAATAATACTTTCCAAAAAAAGTAAATTGGTTTAGTGTACTTACAGCTGTAAAAACAGAATTTCCAAAAGTAAGGGTTTTTTACATCTATCTGTTAAAGAAGGTTGGCAATTTCAATGATAAATTACCCTGAGAGCATCTGGCTAGGCACTGGGGACCAAATAACCCCACAGCCGACTACTAAACTCTAAGCAGACAGATAACAAGAAAAAAAAAACTAATAAAAGGAAAATGTATTATAAATCGTATTAAACCCAGAGAGGAAAGCCGACTTCCTAGCTAACTAGGAAACGACAAAGATAACCCACTTACGACGGGTTATCCGAGGGGGACTGTGCAGGAAAGACATCAGCTACCCCGAGGCCTTAAGGTGAGGAGTAAGAAAGCAGATCTCCAGAAAGACGGAACACAATTAAAGGCTGTAGATCCGAATGTGCCGAGGAGAGCAGAGGCCACAGCGAGGACGGGGCTGGGCACAGGCGGCAGGGCGAGGCTCCTGTGTGGACTGGGACCGGGGGCCACCGCACTCCTGCAGTGCAAGGGTGAGAGGATGGGCCCTGTACTGTGGCATAGTGGATAAAGACTTCTCTGTCCTTTCCTATCCCTAACTCTGCACTCCAAACATGTTTAATGAAACAACCTTCAGCTACATAATTTCTGAAATCTAGAATTATTGCTTAAGATATACTTAATTTTTTCTCTCTTGTAGAACTACTTATGCTTGTCCACGTCTCAGATTGTCAATGGCAAGCAGACAAGGAATGGGTACTAAATCTATCTAGCTATTTCTTATTCTAATGCGGGGGTCCTTACAAACTTTCAAGTGGTGAAATTTGAAAATATTCCTGGGATCATCAGAAACAACGCGCCAAGATTCCTGCTACTGTTACCTTAAGGAAGAACCTCTTGTCGGTTCTTGCTGGGTTGTACGAAGCAAGGTATGCGGCGATCAGAATAAACTTAGAGTAATATGGGAGTTCCACGTGGTTATACGCTGAGAGACCTGTGCAACAAAATACTTGTATGAAGGAATCTGTCGGGCTCTCAGCGCCGCCTCTCACCTACCTGTTGATTTCCGAGCAGTGTGTTCTGGTCGAAGTAACCTTCCCCGTTACTCCCCATCCACCCCAAAACACAAACAAGTGATTTCCTCTACGAATCCGTACCCTGCACATGTCACATACAACCAGTTAACACTGTGCGTGACGTAAACAGTTAATTACACAGAAATTTTATCTTATACTAAGCTATTATACGACACCGAGGAGAAACATTTCACATGTATTTTCTGGCAGACGTAACGATGCCTTGCGCGGGGAGTAATGAATGAATAAAACACAAGTTCGTCACACAGCACTGATCTGTGGGGGAGAGGCGGAATCTGCTGCCTGCTGGTTTAACTCAGACATTCTGCTAAGCGTTTTCCTTCAGCCTCGCCCCGGGTGCTTGCTGTTCCTACAGATGAAGAAACGGAGCTGGCTTCAGGCTCACACGGTTAGCAAGGCATGCAGGGCAGCCACTGTCGGCTTTTCTAAACTCTAGAATCCCTCCTTTTCCCTTGCAACGGACTGGAAATCACCTGTTCTACACGGGAGGCGTTCAGTGTGTACGACCGAGGAATCCTACGGACAAGCGAAACCACGGCGTCACCATTTCACGCCGCCTCCCCCAATCGCGAGCCACCGAACTCACTAAGAGGCGGAGCTCACGTTTTTATCCCTATCATGCAAGAGCAATTCTATTTCGGGAAAATCCAAATATCTGCCTTGATAAAAATGAAAACTAGAAAGCTTTTAAAGCACAATGACTAAAATGCAACCCCTAAACTGAGAGAAAAAAAAAATTGTACCTTATTCCTTAAAACATCATGTGACACAGAGACCGCACCATTATAACCGACCTGTGTCAACAAAACATGGGAAGGCAGACCAGCTACTTGATCTCCATAGTCCAATATTTAGAAAACAGAAAACTCGTATTTGGATTCTCTTTCCTTCCATTAAAAACGAAGCTTCAGCGAGAGCAAAAAATCAAAAGATGACTACTACTGCTGCTTGAGGTGCAAACTCCCCATCATGCCCCTCCCGCCCTCGCGGCACACACTCTGGACCCCAGGGGCGGCTCTCACAGCTGTCTCAGTGTGTGACAGTCACACGCTGGTACCTTTCACTTGTCCCGGATCTGTGTCACCATTCTGCAGCTTTTCCCACTGGGAACTGAAAAAAAATAAAGCAAACAGGACTGAAAACACATGGAATCACTAAGCTGTACTCAAAACAGAGCCCTACAAGAATCAAAAGTTTTTTTTTTGTTTATAGACAAGACGTTCTCTCTGTATAAAATGTACGTACTGTATCTGTATAACATCATTTAGTGGGCATTAAAATATATATCTATGTATTTGCAGTATGCATGTTAATATCTGAGTAATTTGTTGGATCATAAAGACATCCAAAAAGGTACCAAGAAATATTACTGCTTACTCATAGTCAAAACTCAGTATTTTAGATACAGTCAATTGTCTGTGTACACACTATTTTTTTTTTATAATTGTGATTTATCTGTTTTCATTTTATTTGGATTGAGAGAGAGATCATTCAGGTGTGTGTAGCAGTCAGGGCTGGGCCACGCCGAAGCCAGCAGCATGAGCTAAGAGAGAGCCAAGGAACTCAGCCATCACCTGTCGCTTTCCAGGGTGAGTGAGCAGGACGCCTCGTCAAAAAGAGAAGAGCCAGGACTCGAACCAGGTGCTAGAATGTGGGATACAGGCTTACCCTTTTATTTACCTTTTTATTTAGTTAAAATTCTCTGGCTTTTTTTTTCTTTTTTTTTGGTTTTTTGTTTTTCATTCCTTCCCTCAATGTTCCCTATGTAACTTTTGGTTGAATCTACCCTTATTTGGATACAACTTCTTTTAAATATATACATAAATATATATATATATATATATATATATATACATATATATGTTTAATTTAATTGGAAAGGCAAATTGCATTTACGGAGGGAAGGAGAAAAAGGGAGAAAGATCTCTCATCCACTGACTCCCAAAATGGCCACAACGGCCAGAGCTGAGCTGATCCAAAGCCAGGAGTCTCTTCCGGGTCCCCCACATGGTCTCAGGGTCCCAAGGCTGGCTTTGGGCCGTCCTCCGCTGCTTTCCCAGGCCACAGGCAGAGAGCTGGATGGGAAGTGGAGCAGGGAGAGCACGAAGCAATGCCCACATGGGACCCCAGCGCTTGGAGGTGGAGGATTAGCCATCGAGCCATTGCGCCAGGCCCACTACTTCACTTGTGACAGGACTGTTTCTATTTGAATTTCATTCGTGCATTGATCAAGTTTGTTTCCCATCTGTGCATCCTTCCGCCAGTGATTCCGGACTCCTTACATTCTAATTTAAACTACCAGTTTCTTCTCTGAGAGGGCTTCCGTATAAAGTTTCAAAATCTTCCTCGTTTTGGGTGGGAAGAGAGGAATTTAATTTATCTCTGGTGTTTGCGTGGATCGGGGCGATGTCCGGGGATGCGACTGCAGCTTTCTTAATTTTAAAGTGCTCATATGGGCGCCAGTTCTAATCCCGGCAGCCCCGCTTCCCTTCCAGCTCCCTGCCTGTGGCCTGGGAAAGCAGTCGAGGATGGCCCAAAGCTTTGGGACCCTGCACCCGCGTGGGAGACCCGGAAGAGGCTCCTGGCTTCGGATCGGCATAGCATCGGCCCGTTGCGCTCACTTGGGGAGTGAATCATCGGACGGAAGATCTTCCTCTCTGTCTCTCCTCTCTGTATATCCGCCTTTCCAATAAAAAAAATAATAATAAAAAAATAAATCTAAAAAAAAAAAAACAGTGCTGTACTCCGCAAAACAAACTGGAGCAACGTTTCTTAACATCAACTGCCCTCCTGAAGGCGATGCACTGGCTCACTTTCTGATTCTGTTTTCTTTTAGCAGACGGAGGACTCCTTAACTTCCACCTCTTCCTTTCTTTGTCCTTTCCCCCAGACATCTAATGCCTAATACACACTTCTAAAGCAAGATTCTCGTGAGGCACTCCTCTCCCAACACTGCCATAGGAAGTCTGGCCAAGCACATTACTTTTTAATTAATTTCATTATTTGGAAGGCAGAGAGAGAGGGAGAGAGGGAGAGAGGAGGGAGGTTTCCAGCTGCTGGTTTACTCCCCACTCGGCCCCACCAGAGCTCGTACCAGACCAGGCAGGGGCCAGGAGCCTGGAAGTCCCTCGTGGTTCTGTGCTTGCACCATCGCCTGCTGCCTCCCCTCAAAGCACACTGCTAAAGAGCTGGATGGGGGGCAGAGCAAGGACGGCAACCCAGACCCCGGGATACGGGAAGTAAACGCCCCTTTTCACCAGTATACACACAAAGCACATCGTCCTGTGGGGACGGGGGTGCGGCCTAGCAGTTCAGGCTGCCCTGCTGTCCTCTCCTCTCTGACTTGTCACCGCAGCAAGAGCTCCAGAGTGCTCTCCAGCTTCGGTGTTTAACTCTCAAGTGTTTACATCTAAACTGAAGTTTCTAGCAATTTCTGACTCCTAGTTACGCTGCAGCCAAGGAGGGGGTCACCAGTGACTTAATTCGCTCTTACGAATTGTGTGCAAAGTTGAATTTAAGTGGCCACAATCATCCTGTGGGTTTCAACATTATGGAAGAATCGTTTAAAAAATTCTACAAGTTTTCCTGTCTTTGGCAAGGTTTTCCCTTCTGCGACATAGAAAAGCTCTCATCAAGAGAATTTTTATTGTTGAAAACAGAAGGGAGACAATAATATCTTGATAATATTTCTGCTAATTCAGAAACGATGAAATATTTACCCAAAATGCAGTTTAATCAGCTAACTGAATTGAAGGAAAAAAAAATAAGCAAGAGTAGTAAGGAGGGAAAAATAGTCACAAATTGACTGGAAAGCCATTGAGTGGCCACAGATCATTGTCACACATACTGTATAAATCTAAGGGCTGGTGGAGGAAGCCACGACAGTCCACGGGCTCTGGCCGACTTGCTGACATCACACAGAGCAGCCAACGGCCGAGCTGAAAATGCAAACCCAGCTCTTCCACCAACACCATCTGTCACCAAGTGCCTTCAGTACTATGGAACTCACACAGAGAGATGCAGGTCTAAGATGGTTCTTCTCTGCAGCATCTCATTCAAATACCAGGCAGAAATAGGGAAAAACAAAGCTAGTATGGGTCTTCCTATAACTTTCCAGATTAAAAAATATATATATGTTGGTTAAAAATTGTTTGCCCTAACCAAAGAAAACGAATGAATTCCGTAGCTTTCCGCAGCAATGGAAGGGCGGTAAAGGAATACAGACTTGGGTAAAACAAGTCTCCCAAACAAACAATGTGGGAACAGCACATGAGTGACTCACCTTGACACCTCCCTCAGGTACACGGCCTGCATGGCCTTCTTCAAGTGAGGCTCGATGTTTCTCCACAGCTTCCGCGTATCGCGCTCGCTTGCTGCACAAACAGGAGAACAAAACTCGGATCGGATGAAAACATTTCTCGGTACGATTACTAATAGGGAAGATTATACCGTTACCTTCTCCTTTGACCACAGGCTCACAATACTTGGGAAAATTAAGCACTGCCTGGAAATGAAAGAGAAAAAAAACCACATTGATCTTTAATCATTAGAATTTATTTTCTAAGTAAAATTTTTATAAAAATGCAGACAATTTTATTTAAATCCAACTGCTCACGTAAGACGCGATTATGGCTCATACAATAACACAAGGGACATGACAGTACAAGAACATATCAAACCTTTCTGATTTGGCTAAATCCTATATTAGCCTCTAGATATAAAATAACAAAGCACAATTTGGAGTTCATAATTATGTCACATGGGACCACAAAACATTCAGGCATAAACCTGAAACCCAAAGAACCAACTCTCCTTTTCAAGGTCTGAACACTTTCGCTAACTCCACAGCATCCGGCTCAGCCTGGTTCTGCAGCATCACCCGGGGCTGTTACAAACCCCAGTCCCTGGCACCATCCCAGGAACACGCGATCAGAATCTCTGAGGATGAAACCCAAGAAACTCTCCCGGGATAGGGTCCCTGGAATTCCTGTGAATTCTGAACCTTGATGCAGTAGTACTCCATGAGTCAACACTCAAATTTCATGGAAAGGCAGTGGATGCAGGATCTTTCTGTCTCTCCTTCCCTCTGTAAATCTTTCCAAGAAAAATACATAAATCTTAAAAAGAAAAATACTGCTGCCATGTATTATTACTTACTCGGTATTAAGTATTTCACATTGAAATGATTGAATACTAAGATCTTAAAGATGGACACACATAAAATTTATCATTATAAACTCAGGATCATTGAGGACCATCAAGTCCTCCCAACCGTTTGCCCTATTCTATTTCATAATGCTAGTATGAAGAGGAGAGGCAGCGGAGTAAGAAGCAATTGGCACTCGGCCCACATTTCTTAGCCTAGTTTCGCTTGTCCAAATCTAAGTGTGGTTTAACAACACCAACATGACATAACTTGGCTTAAGAGAAATACGCTGTTCTCTTTTTTGGTCAAAACATTAAAAGTATATGTTTAATTATTTATGAATAGCAGTAAAAAAGGAAATTAAGATGATTTTTAAGAGAATATTTTGCTTTACCTTTACAAATCACTGTAAGAGGAAAATCAGTATGTTCTCCATGCAACTCCCTAACAAGTTATTAAAGAAAACGACGTGGGCCCGGCGTGGTGGCACAGTGGTTAAGGTCCTCGCCTTGCACGCCCGGGATCCCATATGAGCGCCGGTTCTATCCCGGCAGCCCCGCTTCCCTTCCAGCTCCCTGCCTGTGGCCCGGGAAAGCAGTTGAGGACAGCCCAAAGCTTTGGGAACCTGCACCTGCATGGGAGACCTGGAAGAGGCTCCTGGCTTCGGATCGGCATAGCATCGGCTGTTGCGCTCACTTGGGGAGTGAATCATTGGACAGAAGATCTTCCTCTCTGTCTCTCCTCTCTGTATATCTGCCTTTCCAATAAAAAAATAATAAAAATAAATCTTAAAAAAAAAAAAACGACGTGACTGCAATCAGAACATTTGACTGTGTAAGCACAATCATTTACATCAACCTACAGAGCTTAATCCTTAATCAAAAGTGGAATTTTACACCTATTGAAATAACACTCAAGTATGCTGTCTGATATCTTGTCTATTTCTCCTACTTTAATTGGCCAACAGAATTATTTTTTCACTTTTGAGAGGTAGCATTACCTGTATCCTAATCTCAATTCAAGCTCATCAGTATTGCAAAGTGTCCTCCTCACTCCCTCCAAAAATAAAAGTCTGCTAAGAAAATCATAAAAACTACTCCCAAATCACACATAAATGATTTTCAGATTAATGTTTATTGTGTCAAATTTTACAGTCACTTCTCACACCCCACTCCCATGAGTCCTTTGCCTACAAGTCGAGTGTTTATTCAACTAGCCACATCAATGAGAGGGTAGGAAGGAGGACGGAGGCATGACATTAGGTAAATGAGGGGAAAAAAAAGAAAAAGCAATACAGACACGATGAATGAAAAGAACGCCCGATGGGTGATCCCCCAAACTTTGGAAAACTGCGCCACCCACAAAGTTTCAAACAAATAAAATTTTAAATCAAAGTATTTTACCAAGGGAGAAATATCAGAACACTGCTCTAACTCAAATGCTTGAGATCCTTTTTTAGATTTACTACTATTATCTACAGTGGAGAAGAGTTATACTGTACTTCCAAAAAAAAACAGCCGAAGCCTCATCCCCACATAGAAGCATGCCCCGGTGAAAACAAAAGCATTTTCAAAAATGTCCTTCGTATTACTTTTCTCCCTTCACTGTGTGTGTGTGTGTGTGTGTTTTATTGGAAATATACTCCTTACGTGACTTTCCCCCTTGCACCTTAACATTTCCTGTGTCTGTACTCCGACTGTAGGTCCGAGTCCCACGGGAGCCAAGCGCCAAGGAGCAGCGCAGCCAGTGGTCCCCCACAGCTGGGTCCTGCTCAGCATCTGTTTATGTGATGCCTTTCAGGACAAAGGATAACATGCCGAGATATGCGGCACCTGTTACTCTGAAAGCCACTTGGCCATGTTACCACCCTCAGTCATGCAGAGACAAGATCTAAAGTATTACAGCGAGGCTTCAGGAAGCCACACATTCTTTCCCCCTTCCCTCAACATCCTCACAATCCGAGGGAAGGACTCAAAGAAAAATTAAACAGGATCATTTCCCAGACTGTTTGTACAATATGAATATCCACTCTAATTTTAAAAAAATTTTAATCTTTTATACAAACATTATTATCTCAAGGTCAGTGGCTGAAGAAAAACCTACAATCAAAGCTTCTAACTACATTCAGATCCATTTAAATTCTATGACCCAGGGGCTGGCACGATGGTTCCATGGGTTAATCCTCTGCCTGCAAGGACCCAGTCCTTTAAGCACTGGCATCACATGAAAGCCAGTTTGTGTCCCGGCTGCTCCACTTCCCATCCAGCTCCCTGCTTGTAGCCTGGGAAAGGGGACAGCCCAAAGCCTTGGGCCCCTGCACCCAGGTGGGAGACCCAGAGGAAGCTCCTGGCTCTTGGCTTCTGCCAGCTGTTGTGGCCATCTGGGAAGTGAACCAGTGGATGGAAGACCTTTTTGTCTCTCCTTCTCCCTGGAAATCTTTCAAACAAATAAAAAAAAATCTAGGCTACACATATTACATTTAGAAATCCCGGAACAAGTCTGCCACTAATAAAAAAGTAAATAAATAAATGAACAAACAAATAACACGGGAAGTGGTTCCAGTGGAATTCCACAGTTTTTTCCTGTAGTTAGAGAAAAGAAGGAAGTCACACTTACAAGGAAAGTTGAAAAGACACACCTGATTGGGTGTGTCTTTCAGATTGGGTCAAAACTGACGGCCACAGAGATGGCCATTCTCGGAGCGGCCCTGTGCCCATCCTGGGGAGGGAGGAGACAGGAAGAGACACGCACGTGTTTAAACCACTCACCAGATGTCGGAGCTCATTGAGATCTCGACAAACAGTGTAGAAAACCCCGAGGAGGATGTTGATGTAGGCGGCATAGAAATCGGCTGAGTACTCGGGGGGATGGTCATGAGACAGAATCTTCTGAAGGTTTCCTGTTCACAAGACAAAACAGACTTAGAATGATTCCCAAAGCGTCACTGTCTGATTCTCTAGCATTTTAGAAAAAGGATTTTTTTTTTAACCAAAACAGATAAAACCGTTCCAAGAGTAGCACAGCCAAGTTTTACTCTGTGATGTAGAGAGACATCTGGTCTCAGCTCTGGTCCTGAGACAGAGCTTCCAAAGTCTGTGCAATTTCCCAAGTGTCAGAGGGTGAGAGGAACATCTTTTGTAATTCCTAAGGAGTATCTCTGCAGCATAATGTGTTTATATAATGAGCTGACTCTAGCTGGGCCTCTCGGGAGCTTCAGGAAGGCACTGTTCTCAGACCAGAGGTGCCACCCTCCCAAAACCCACCAAAAAGAAGGGCTGGAGATTGAAATCATTCCCAATAGCCAATGATTGAACCCACCGGGCCTACTAAGACAAGCCTCTCACAATGGGTCAATGGCTATATCCTCCCCTTGCAAGCCCTGGCATCCCACATGGGCACTGGTTCGCGTCCTGGCTGCTCTGCTTTGCATCCAGCTCCCTGCTTATGGCCGGGGAGAGCAACAGAGGATGGCTCAAGTCCTTGAGACCCTACACCCAACGTGGGAGAGAGGTCTGATACCTTCAGTTTAAAAACAAAAAATTAAACCCTTTGATTGTGTGGTTTCTTTTTTTTTTTTAATGGATGAGGAGCTACTGAAAATAAGGTATCCCTTTTCCTATTTTGGGTAACTTAAAAAATAAATAAGTCAGTTAATTAGCCATGGCAGGAAGTGTTTTTTGATTGTAGTGCTTGTGAAAACAGACAAAAATGTGTTGATCTTAATGATGAATATTTATAACTGATTAATTCAGAGACATAGCAGTAACGAGGCCAAGGTCATAGAATGCTGTTTTTTTCATAACCTGCTAATTACTTTAAGTTTCACAGTCATAGGCTTTCAAGGAGATGGATCACATTCATATAGTGACAGCCCAGCAGTCATTCACAAAGATACTGAGCGACACAAAGAGCTAAGGTGATCATCTAAAGGTAATTGGGATCTATGAAATTCAAGTTTAAATTCAGCCTCAAGTCAAAGGGACACATTAGGGTTAACGGCTGGTACTACACGAGTTACAGAAATGAAAAATGAGACTCACAAAATCAATAGATACAAGCGGCATTTTAACATAATGATGTTACCAATGAATATCCCAATAGAACTCTAACATGTTTTGTCACTGCAGTTTCATTTAATTGTACGCATGTCACAACTGCTGTATAAAGTAGTGCCTAAAAAAAGGTGATGAAAATCTGGCTCTTAGCACAAAGATGTGAAAGTTTCTCATTCAAAAAACTTCAGTACTTGAACAACTTCTCAAAGCTTTAAAATGGGATTTCAACATCAACAAGACTGTGTGTGAACCCCACCGGTTTAGGGCGCATCCCAATTTTAATAGAAGCTTCATCACTCAAACAATGATAATTCTACGGAATATCACTTGCCCACACAGTGTTTCAAAATTTACCTATGCTGTAGTCTGGAAAGTACAAGACAAACGGCTCAAAGCATCCTGTGTTTGGACGAAACTTTTCCCAAACAATCTCACTGAGAAGGATGACAGTAACGTTTCTATCGGTCTGTAAAACAGAGAGGAATGGCAGTACAGAGTCGTAACTCCACTGGGATTTTTCTTCTCGAAAATTCCAGCAACATCTTAACATACATCGCTGGTGCATTAATTTAGAAAACCTAGTCATTCACTTGCAAACACTCACAGGTAGTTACCTAAACTTTCCATAAAATCTGCGGGTTTGTCAGCGTCTCACTTACCCATGGATGCTAAGACAATCACAGAGGGCTTACTTTGTAAGTTAAGTTCTAATCCCAGCAGCCCCGCTTCCCATCCAGCTCCCTGCTTGTGGCCTGGGAATGCAGTGGAGGACGACCCAACGCCTTGGGCCCCAGCACCTGCGTGGGAGACCTGGAGGAGGCTCCTGGCTCTGGATTGGCATAGCTCTGGCCGTTGCGGCCACTTGGGGAGTGAATCAACAGCTGGAAGATCTTCCTCTCTGTATATCTGACTTTCCAATAACAATAATAAGAATAAAAAGCTGTAGCAACCCAGAGAAAAATCAATGTTAGTTGAAGGAAAACAGATATTCCATGCTACATACTCTCCTTAACAGTACATGCCAGAAACACATTTTCCTTAACATTCTTCATCTATCAATCACTAAGTAAAACTCATACTCAATAAACATTAAAAATACAAAAAAAAAAAAGCTATTAGTCTTTCTTACATCAACATTAAGTAAAAAGGATCATTTGAGGAACTCCCAGCAAAGACCACCAATAGCCATACTTAACTGTCCCTGAACTGTGCCCTGCACCCTCCAGGGGCAGAACTGTCGCTGAGTCATTTTGCACAGCGCCTGGACGGCCCCTGGACAAGCAGTTCCTCCAACGTGAGTAACGTACTGCGCCTGGGGAAAGCAGCACGCCCCAAGCCCTTCTCCGCAAGCACTGACCGCGCATTCTACTGTTACTCAGCACTTTAATGCATACACGGTTAGAACTAGCCAAGCACAGGCTGTTTATATGCTCAGGACACAAAATCAGAAAACAAAAAGTAAACCTTACAAATATAATGGGAATCGACAACCAAATAATTTAAGTATAAAACATTTTGCTTTTTTTTTTAAAGCAGTCTTTTTTTGTGCAAGCTCAATCTCTACTTCTTATGTGAATATGTCCCTAACAGGAAACACCCAGGGATCTTCTTTGAGCATCCCTATGCTAATCAGAATTGCTTAAGAGTGAATTCTCTTAGCAACTGTCTTTACTCAAACTGCTACAAAGTCCATATGACTATTCGGCTTCCCCGGCCGCACATGCGCAGTGAGCCTGCCCCCTCCCCTCCTCACTGGGTCACGACACTCACACTGATCTTAACATCTGGTGCCAACTGCAAATTGAAATACAAAGCTAAGTACGAGGGGTCTTCAAAAGCTTGTGGAAAATGCAAATTCGAAAAAAAAAAAAAACCTGTACAGGGATTGAAAAACTTTTGCATCAAAACATACTTTTAATTTCCTTTTTTTCCACTGATGTTCTGAAGTACCTTCAGGAAACAAACAAACAAACAACTCCAGATAATCCCAAAGAGCCACACCAAGCACTTTGAGGCTACTCAACAGTAAATTTAAAAATCCTCGCAGAGAATTCAAACTCGCGTGTCCCCGCATTTATTCCAGTGAACGTCTTAGTAAAAATGGAAAAAAAAAAAGACTTTGACAACATAACCTCTTGCCTAGCTTATGGGGGGAACCAACGCAACACATTACTTACCAGTTCTTGCAACCTGAGAAACCCAGGCAAAACATTTGCTTCCATATCTCTTAGATACTCTGCTTTATCTAGAACCTTAAAAGAAGGAAGAGAAAAAAAAAAGAGTCAAGTTACAGATCCCTTTATAAAACATTTACATAATATACTGGAAAAATTCAAAACTTGAATTTCTCATCTGACAAAAAAAAGCCCACAACTTTTAGAAATGTCATTTACATTTTGTAGAAAGACCTTTCAAATAGGTCAAATAAACAGACTAATATAGAACATTTTAACTGTGCTGTCTTAACTAGCTACATTTGAAGTGCTACTGAAACGATGGGTAAGGTGTCCTGATGACAACTTCTTAATACTTAAATAACTAATAATGGTAAGAAAGATTAGATTTGGGCCTGGTGCAGTAGCCTACTGACTAAAGTCCTGTCCTTGCATGCATCAGGACCTTATATGGGCACCGGTTCATATTCTGCCTGCTCCACTTCCTTCCAGCTCCCTGTCTGTGGCCTGGGGAAGGCAGTGAAGGACGCCTCAAAGCCTTGGGACCCTGCAGCCACGTGGGAGACCAGGAAGAGGCCCAAGGCTCAAGGCTCCTGGCTTTGGAATGGCTCAGCTCCAGCTGTTGCGGCCACGTGGGGGGTGAACCAGCAGATGGAGGATCTGTCTCCTTCTCGCTTTAAATCTCACTTTCCGATGAAAAACAAATAAATACTGAAAAAGAGAAAGATTCGAGTTTTTGTTCACTGCTAGGATAACCCTATTAGGATTATGCTTTGTAAAACGTCCTTATTGTTCAAAAACAGGTGGCACAAGTTTAGCCAATTGCTGACATTACTGTAACTGGGTGAGGGGCTCCCTGGCACAGAATACTCACAAAACATACAATACAGTAAGTATTTCAATCCTAATTTAGCCAAAATAGAGCTAAGATTATTTTATTTACTGCTAAGAAAAAATCTAGTTTCTCTACTATGCGCTCCCATTATAAAAATGTACTATCAATCTCGCTTGAAATAATTTTTATCCATTAATTCAAATAAACTGGTCCATTTTTTGCTCATTTCAATGCACATTTCAAAGATGAAGCAGTAAATTCATTTTATTCTTCTGATTTAATAAGTCAACCCACTATAATTAATGATTTTACGGTATTCTAATGATAGTGCCTTCCTCAAAAGCGATTATCAGATAATGAGTATTCAAAGTCAAAATCCTAATTCAGATCCAAACATTTTTCTTAATAATCTATGCTGGGCATTCTAATAGCTTCTCAATTTGGAAACTAATTTACTGACTAGAAAACATTCTTGGCTACCTCTCTGTATTATTTCCTAAGCATTGAGGTTTACCAATTCATACTGAACAGATGAATATACTGCAGAGCTAGTCTAAGAAAATGTTTTACACTGAAAATCTACACAATTTTCAACTGTTTTTGTCAACGAGCATCTATGTGCTGAACACCTATTTTGATCCACAGGGGCAAAAAACCAAATGAACCCTCCTTACTGCTCATGGCCACTTCTAGAAATACTGACTGTCCTTCCTCCTTAAGACACTCATGAAACTCTAGGATCGGCTATTTGTTCTGGAACCATTCTGTCGCCCTATGAAGGTTCCATTTTTTCACTGCCACTTTTCCAACCCAATCCCTGCTTATGCTCTGCCTGCTTTAATTACACTATAAGCTGCAGGTGAACCAAGAGTGTCCTTATTCTCTCTTCAGAAACTGGAACAGTGCTTCTGGCACACAGAAAGTGCTCAATAATATTTCTTTATGAAGGATTCACTGACACAAAATACGTCACAGCAGTCATCCATGACCTGCAGTTTCAATTACCATGTTTCAATTAAACACGGCCAACAACGGTCTGAGAACAGTAAGCGGCGAATTTCAGGAACAGGCAAGCTTGGACCTGTGCGTGGCTCTGAAAAGCGTGACAAGATCTGTCCCGCTGCGCCCCGGCAGCGCCCCTTTCCAGGGCACCCACGCTGCCGGAAGCTGCCTGCCCATCCCTCACTCTGCTATCCTGGTTATCGGACCGACTTCAGCGGGATCACACCGCCTTAGTAATTTTACTTGAGAAAGCTGGCATCTGTGATAAGCTCCAGAGAAGCCGTAAAGTACTTCCGCTGGGTACAAAGATGAAAAATACAGTGGGACCGGTGCCATGGCTCAACGGGCTAATTCTCCACCCTCCAGCACCAGCATCCCATAGGGGCATCAGTTCGTGTCCTGGCTGCTCCACTTCTGATCTAGCTCCCTGCTTAATCTCTGGGAAAGCAGCGAAGGATGGCCCAAGTCCTTGAGCCCCCCACAGCCGCATGGGAGACCTGGACCCCTGGCTCCTAGCTCTGGATATGCGCAGCTCTCAGTGTTGTAGCCATTTGGGGAGCGAACCATCAGATGGAAGACCTTTCTGTCTCTCCTTCTCTCCATAAATATGCCTAATAAAAATAAATAAATCTTTTAAAAAATTATAGTAACATACTATAAAAGAGAATGACCATACTCATACATATGCATTATAATATACTGTGATAATTATTCTATTTCATTATTATTAATCTCTTACTATGCCTAATTCAGAAATTTTATTGAGAGTATGTATGTACACAGGAAAGCATTAATTTTTTAAAAATTTTCATTTTTTTTTAATTGGAAAGTCAGATATATAGAGAGGAACAGAGACGAAGATCTTCTGTCAGCTGATTCACTCCCCAAGTGACCACAACGGCCGGAACTGAGCCAATCCGAAGCCAGGAGCCTCCCCCAGGCCTCCCACATGGGTGCAGGGTCCCAAGGCCTTGGGCCATCCTCAACTGCCTTTCCAGGCCACAAGCAGGAAGCTGGATGGGAAGCGGGGCTGCCGGGACATCAACCAGCGCCCATATGGGATCCTGGCGCATGCAAGGTGAGGACTTTAGACACTAGGCTACTGTGCCAGCTCAAACATCTACTTGGTGTTTTAAACTGTGTACTAATCATTTTCACGTGTTTAAACTTAGCCCACCTAAATCAAATAACTCATCTTCGCCCATAAAACTACTCCACACGCAACTGACAAGTTGGACATTTGCTTTTTTCCCCATTTGCTTTCTCTCTGCATGGCTGCTGAACTCTGGGACAAGGTCAACTTCCTTACCCGTGTAAATAGATAAAATAGCCTGAAAATCCTGCTTTGCCCGATTCCAGCTCCAGCTGGGCAGCGTGTCTAAGGCCACAAGTCTCGCTGTGCGGGGACGACTCCTCCCCACGGCCCCGGTGTGTCACCACCCCTGACTGACTTCTTTCAGATTTCCCTCGGCTTTTGCAAAACAGTCTTTCCCCTCCCTCAAATCTACCCCACGACCACGATTTCAGAGTGAGTTTCGTGATGCATATTTGTACTATTTTGGAAATCAAATACTTTATTCCCAAACTTTGGATGCTATATGCATCCAATAAAAGCAGTATTTCCCCGGTTCCTCCATCATCTGGCCCCAACTTCCTCCCTCCGTGTTTCACAACCCACTGATCCTGCCTGCATTGCTTTGCTTACATAGTTTCTTCCCTATGGAATAATGATCAGTTTCTTTCCCCAACGCCCTCAGTCGCTTGGGTCTGACTCGAAGGCTGTCGCCTCATAAAGCCGTACTAGATGCGCCTGCACAGCAGGTGTCTCAGCCATCACTTATCACATACTAAGGTCACACGTGACCACGTGTTACAATCTCGTATTAAACAAAGCTCCATTTGCATCAGGAATCCATCGCACACATCCCTGCACTCCCAGAAGCACCTTGCAGGGAGCGTACATCCTGGAGGTCAGGATGGTAGACACTGACCCAGTGAAGAACGTTTTCCGAAAAGGTGACAGCATCAGGTTACTTACAATGTACACAGTCTGATCCTTGAGGCTTTCTGCTTTGGTGATTTGTTTAAACAAGCGAACGAAGTCATTGAACGTGTCACAGGTTACTTCGGCGCAAGAGCCGTCCTCTGGAGAGCCGAGGACACGCAACCTGCTTAAGATGTGCTCCAGAAGGAGCCTCAGGGTGAAGCATTCAACACAATTCACGAAGACATGCGGGAGCTGAAAACCAAAGCCGACAAGTCAGGACCAACAACGCCGGCATCCACCTGTACTCACGGCCCTGCTGGCCATTCTCCAGGCATACTTCTATACACAACCCACCGCCACCCAATACACTGGCCTCCAACCTGTCCTCTCCAGGAGCCAGGCCACTACAGACGGCTGTCCCCAGGGATCTGATGTTTTCTGGCTGTCGTCTGGGAAACGATGGGAAGCGGCCACGGGCGGCTGAAGGACAATGGTGCTGCACTAAATGCCACCTCAGGATGACAGGAAGGCTGGAGATGGCACTCACAAGAGAGGGAATGCTGTGTGCTGGCTACCCACTTCTGCATACACACCCACTGAGGTGGACCCTGCTGTCTACACATGCCAGTGCTAAGCCACATGTCCTCAACATTTACTACAGGGCCCTTTGCAGAGACTCGGCCCAGCTGTGGCTTCAGATGCGGCAGTGGCTGAACTCTGTCTTCCTTACGCACAGCCCTACATGTTGTCACCACGATCCCTACGGTGCACACGGGGGAAGCTCGAGGTGCTGAACGACAAGGAGCAGTACAGCTCCGCCACACTGTCCTTCCAAACTCTTGACCATCGTATGCCGAAAGAGAACCCGGATGTGGTTCACGGAGGGGCTTGTGTATCGGGCCAATCACTTGGACACTGTGCTGAGAACGTGAGGAGCTGCAAGGAGCTGGCTGCGGGGTGAAGACAAGATCAGGATTGGGACACGTGTGCCACTACACGGGAGAAACAATGGCAATAAAACTGAAACAGGAGCGGACACAGTCAGTGCGTTGAAGGGTACAATCAACAGCACACACTTCCTGGCTTGATTTACTGTATCCACAGGGACGAAGACAGAATCGAAAAACCAATTCTGGACAGCTCTGTCAGTGGCGACGTCATTTAGACACAAGCACCATAGCAACCTGAACAAGGAAAAGGGAAATTTGGCCCAGCTTAAAAAACGAATTTCTAGCATCAAGATTCAAACATTCTAATTACACCTTTCAAGATCTAAAGTCACTGAAGGGATTCAAGCAAAAGTTACTCCGCGCTTGTAGCGGCCTAGGAGAAAAACTCAATTAGCATCCAGCTTGGGGTCATTCTTACCTCTAAAGTTTTCAACAAAGTTTGTGTCACATAGGTCTTCCCACTGGCAGTATGCCCATAAATAAAAATGGATGGAAAGCTGAAATGATGTCTCTGGGGGAGAAAAGATAAAGGTTATGAAATTGATAAAATATTCACCAACTTGTGACCAAGCTTCATATGCCAAACGAAACGCTCAAGCCACATAGCGTGTCCAGGGAGCACACGGCGGGTTCACTGCTACATTCCGACCTAAACGCAGTGCTTGGCAAATAACCTCCCGTTATGAAATTAAGATTTCTCTAAAAACCGTATCTGAGATCTAACACACGTATTTACACTGTTATCGCATAGGGCTACGCACGCAAATTCCTGCATTTTCAGTCTTATAGGAAAGTGTGTTTTCAACTTCATAATAGATTTAAAGAGCTTTCTAAGGATAATTTTTTTCCATACTCCATTTTTACCCTAATCCTTTTTTTAAAGAAAAACTGTGCATCTAATAATCACAAATGAACTGGCTCAACAATTTTTTTGCCAAGTATTAAATGCACCATATTCGACATCTTTGTTATCCAAAACGCTGCACATATCCCACCCTGAAATAGAAGTGAAGAGCGCGGGGCAACTGCCAACTTACACCGAACCCTTCCTTTCCTGGAATGCTGCCACCCTTGTCTGTCTTAAAGCATTATGCCCCACCCTATAACATCTCTCCAGCGGTCACCTGGGGTGATCAGTTCAGTTCTTGCACTGTTATTTCACCTCTCTACCACAAACTGCAACAGAGCAGGATCTAGAACCAACGGCAACGGGCGTGCAGTAACTATGTAAATGTTGAATGAATACATCCATGGTACAAACACCACAGGGCCCCTCGCAGCCCTCTGCTACAGTTCTTCCTGTCTCCCACCTGCCCAGCATCTTGCAGACCAGTGGTGTCAACACGGCTCCATCTGAGCCGCCCTGGGAAGAACACCCTTTCTGAGCCCACCGCTCAGGCGGCCCTGCTTCACGCCTGGGTGCCAACGTTTCTTCCCAGGAGCGGGACTTGTGGTAGAAGGGAGCTGGCTGCAACAACTCCAGTGAGGGAACTTAGGGTCCACCAGGAAAACGGTGGCGATAGTTAACACTAACTGCAAGCCCTACAACCTGACGATTCACTCACTCAACCTCTTACTGCCCTGATGCGCTGCCACTACCACGGCCCTGGGCCCTTCGTTTCTAACTGGAGGAAAATATCTAACCAAAGCAGATGGGTCCCACCGTCCCATCTGATGTGCAGTTCACACTTCTCCACTTCGCACCCAGCTCCCAACAAATGGGAAAGCAGTGGGAGGTGGCCGGAATACCTCCATCTGGGAGACACCCCCGGTGTCATCAGGGAGTGAGTGGGGGGATTAAAGGTCTCTTTCTGTATCTCTGTCTTTCAAATAAATATAAATAAATCTTAAGGGGGAAAAAAAAACCCTAGCTGATCAAGGAATGTGTATACTGCTTGTTTTATTAAGACTTATGTATTTAAAAAGTCACAGAGCGAGAGAGAAGCAGAGATCTTCCATCTGCTAGTTCACGCCCCAGATGGCAGCAAAAGAGGGAGCGGGCAAGCCCGGAGACCGGAGCCAGGAGCCAGGAGCCTCGTCCAGGTCTCCCTCGCGGGTGCAGAGCCCAAGCCCTCGGCCGGCCCTCTGCTGTTTTCCCAGGTGCAGCGGCAAGGGGCTGGACAGGAAGCAGCTGGGATTTGAACCAACGGCAGCAGAGCCTCCTGTAGCCAGCCTCCTACAAGATCCAAATGTAATCACTGACTCCAAGGCTGGAAAACACAACAGCCAGGAGCACCTGCACTGTATGAATCCTAACAAGACGACAGACCCAGGTCCTGCCTGCTCTACTGTTCCCCCCGGAACAACAGGACGGCCTCCCCTGGGGCAGCAAGGGAAAGAAGAAACGTGGACTGGGACTCCCCTGGGTCTTCACCAGCCCAGAAGAGCTGCTGGGGGAGATAAAAACCCACGAAAGTGCGCGAAACAGACTTGGTGCACACCATCCTGGGCGGCTGGGCAGCGACAACAAGCGACTTGGAGGTTCGTAGCATCTCAACAAACTTGGCGCGTGCAGGACAAGGACTTGGCCCAGCGGCCCCGCGCACGGTGGATAACGTTATCTCCTCGCTCAACCAAATAAATACAGGTTCAACTGTTTCTCAACCCCTCTCCCACCCCACCCACCACGAAATTCTTCTTATTATTTTTTAATGGAGTCGGCCTCAACGCCACGGAAACACTCAACCCCCAGCATCTCTTAGGAAGAAAAAAAAAAGACTGCCCAGCCTACCTCTCCAAATAGGGACTGCAGAGTGGCCACCTGGGACTCGCGACAAAGCACCATGCTTTCCAAGGGAGGCATGCTGGCGGGCAGCAGCAGCAGCGAGGACAGTGAAGCACTGGCCAGCCGCCCCGCCGGTCACCTGAGGCCACCTCTCCCTCCTTCAGGTAAAGTCCGCTCTTCCAGTCGCCGGAAACTAGACTTGCCCGGCGTGGGGCGGGGCGAGGCGAGCGTCGGCGTGACGTGCGCGCGCGCGCGCGCGCGTGCGCGTGCGCGGAGCGTCGCTGCCGCTCTAGTCGGCCAGGGTGGGCGCCGGAGGTCTTCTCGTTGGTCCCTGGGTGTTTGCTGAGAGGCACAGGTGTTTCCGGTCGCCGCGTTTTCCGCGGGAAAACGCAGCTATGAGGGAAAAGAAGGTGAACCAGCCGCTTGAGTGCTGGAAACAAAGTGGGTTCTCTTCATTTCCCCGCGCCGAGACGCTCAGGAACCGTAACCTCAACGAAGCCGGTTATGGGGGGTGGATTTGTGGCGTCCAGGACCAAAGAAGTGAGTAACACCTCGGGCTTTCACGTACCTGAAACCTGATACTAAAAGTTTCTGAAAGTAAAGATACAAGAGCCACACACGTTTGATGAAAAGAAGGCCTGGAGCCCTAACTCCCCTAGGATTTAGAGGGTTTAAACGACTCAATTGTTTCCAAGTAGTGAGACCTTGGAAGAGTGATGGCCGTTCATTTTGAACTTCAACTTGCTTGCCTGCCAAAGAGAGATAAAAGCAATTGGGTATTGGCTTAGAGGCCGTGCTACTGCCTGAAACACGTACCTTTAAATCGTGGGTGTCAACCTGTCTATAGCTTATGGGCCACACACTTATTTGCAATAGTTAAAAGGATTTTTTTTGAGAATCGGGGCCTCCTATAACTTACTGAACATTCAGCTCAGTATATTTAAAGTTACAATTCAAAAGGAACTGCCTGAATACCCTAAGGGAATTCTGAAAGTTGCAAAGGGGTGTCCCGTCCGTCCTAAGGAAAATTAGTCCTTGCCACACTCCCGAGAACGGTTGCACGTTCTCCCAACAGCACATCTTGGGAGAATTCAGCAAAAACTATCACTCAATTATTGTTTAAAGAAAATGTTAATGTCCCTGCCTAGGTGCTGTGCGGGGAGGAAGCTGTCTTTTCCACAGCCCCATTTCCACCATACAGCAAAGCCGAGCATAGACATACTAAACAGTTACTGAAGAAGTGTTGATACAGGAAGACACATCCGGATAGTTCCCCAGAGGAGCGAACTTCCAGGCTGTGGCTTAGGAATAAGGAATAGAGGTTCAAAAACCAAGCCAAGGAAGAGAAGTTGAAGGGAGAGGCAGAATAAAGACTTGAATCTGTGAGACCAGGAAAGAGCTTGTAAGGAAAAGGCCATGACTGCACCTTGCGCAGGGTAGAGAAGACCTGGAATTGTTGGTTCAAATGGTGAGAACATATTCAAAGATTTCTTAGAAAAGGCCCCAGAAGACCTGGTGCGGAGCTGAGCTGATCTGAAGCCAGGAGCCAGGAGCCTCTTCTGGGTCCCCCATGTGGGTGGAGGATCCCAAGGCTTTGGGCCATCCTCGACTGTATTCCCAGGCTGCAAGTAGGGAGCTGGATGGGAAGTGGAGTAGCCAGGATTAGAACTGGTGCCCAAATGGGATACCAGTGTGTGCAAGGCAGGGACTTTAGCCATTAGGCTACCATGCCGGACCCATTAGTCCAGATTTTTACACTCTGTAACTCAAATAGCTAGTTATTTCTTCTAAAATCCAAGCTCATGTTTCTTGTCTCATTTCTTATTTTATTCACCCTTCTGTGCTGGGTTTGAACCATTCATCTGGAAGCACTTTCCCAATAAGCCACATTAATTTCACATTAATATCCTCTGTGGTGTGGGATATTATTAATATCCTCTGTGGTACGTATTATCTACCTAATACTATAAACCCTCCCAACCTTCTCAACAAAGATTATGTGAAGTCTTATAAACTAGAATATTTACAACTGTGAAAGCACTTAAATCTTAACATTGTGATATTTATGCCTGTGTTTACAGGCACCTGACTGGGCATGAACACCATTTAAAAATTAATTCCTTCCTTCGTTCTCGTAGCATCTGTTGAGGCTCTAGGAGGTGTGGTGTCATCTTAGCTATTCTCATGAAACATCTAATGGAGAAGCTAGACAATGAAGTCCAAATTAGATGACTGAGCACTTCAAATGACGAGCTTTGATATATAGTAATTAGTGCAATTATAGAATGGCCAAATAATTACATATGTGTGACTAATTCCATATTCATATCTACATCTTCTTTTTAAAATTACATCATCCTGAAATATAATGTTTCTTATATGTCCAATCGCATTAATTTAAACCTTTGCTATACACAGCTCCAGGAAAAAATTTTTGACCTGTGTTAATTTTGTTGGGTAAATGATTTTTTGTCCCAGTAGAACAATTTCTAATGCTTGATATTCCTGGGAAATTAGTGACATGCATTAGAATTCTTATACAGTATTTTTTGAGTAATATTTTAAAATTTGCCTTGAGTCAAATTTATTTCATCTGTTTTAATGATATAAATTTCCAAAGTTATACTGCAAAAGAAAAGGAAAGCAATAAGGAAATGTAATAAAACTATACTTAAAACTGAGTTATGTGGTGTAATATATGAAAATTCAATATTCCGGTGAAATTAAATCAATATTAAGGTGAAGAGGCAATTCAGTTAACTCTTCCACTGCAGCAGCAAGATCAATTATTTTTATATTACTCTACTTAAAACTTCCAATCTTGCATTTCTCAAGAAAGTTTTATTAGACAGGCTAATTTCACACTTCTTTAAAAATGTTATATTCACTTATGCTGGTAAATATTCATGAATACGTTCTTATTCAAAAAAATATGTAATAAAAGCACAAAACCTGGTTAGAATCTAGGCTGCAACGCTTGTTCCTTATGCCCGAGACGTGCTGGTTTTGTAAGTCGGAGCTTTCCCACCTGTAGAACCGAAAGCAGGAATGTAGCCAGTAATGTCCTCATCCACTGGACAAGCCTATATCTCCAGAAAGAGGTGCCTGCACTTGAACCTGAACCTGAACTCACTTTGAACTTGCCCAGTGGCCTGACTGTGCTGCCCTGGAATATGCCCACCTCAAGAGCTGGCAGGGATTTTTGTGACTGTTCTCTAAGATGCCCCCGGTTCCTAAAATAGCGATTAGTATAGAAAAGGTGTGCAGTAAATATTTGTTGAATGAATCCATGTTCTATATATCACACAGCAAAAACAATAATTGCTATCATGACTGTTATTTTGATTAAAGCCAACCTTAAATTCTTACTTTCCTATTTCTTGCAATTTTATTGTCTCAGGAAATGGGCGTGGTATTGTTCCAATAACTCAGGCCTAACTTTTCTTTTTTAAAGAGTTATTTATTTTCCTTGGATGGGCAGATTTACAAAGAGGAGAAACAGAGGGAAAGATCTTCTTTCTATTGATTGACTCACTGCCCCAATTAATTGTCCTACTTTTACTTCATGGCGAAGGGGGCATGCACGGACATTTGGTAATTCTGTTTGTACTTCATGGCTAAGCAGGTGTCCCTAAAGATAATCCCACAAAATACTGTATTCATATTCTTCCAAGTAAGTCATTGTTCATTCTTCAGTAACAGCCATGGAGCGACAGACAGCCAGGATTCCAGGACCAACACACATGATCAGCAACATTGAGTCCCAAGCTCACATTAGTTGCAAAAAACATCTCACAAGGGCAAACAACATCGTCTCCATGGATTACAGAGTTCTTAGTGGGGTGGTTGAGTGTCCATGCAAAGAGGGTGAGACTGCGTCAAGGTGGTTGGAGAGATATCCGCCAGGCCCTGCCAAACAGCTGGAAGCTCCTCTGGGCCCTGCCAAACAGGGGAGCTGTTATCTTCACACCTTGGCCTCATCCACACCCACTGCACGGACCCCAGCAGGAAAGGACATCTGAAAAACATCAACGTGAGAAGGAGGCAAAAGACTAGAGTAATAGGTAGAGGACGGCTAGGTAACAGGAAGATGAGAAGAGATGCTGTGAAAAGCAATAAAATGTCAAGAAGAAACAACGCCCAGGGCCAGGTGTGTAACTGTAGCTGCTATATAGAATTCAATACTGTGTGTGTGCTATAATTAATATAACTAATCACTAACGGACTTCCAAGATTATCCCCCATCTTGGCTTTATAAAATTTTCCATGATGATGTTGGTATATCAGCCTTGACCAGTGTCCTGTTGTTTCTTTAGGTTCAAAGGGTTTGGAGCGATGAAGCAAAAATGGACACAGATTTGGAAGTTCTTGAAAGACTTAGCAAACTGACTTCTAATAGTTTGTACCAGTTAGCAGAATCCGGGACTTCTAGAATCAAACCAGTAATGCTACTGGATTCTGGACCAAAGTAAGTGAACATCTATTTCACAGAAAACCATCTATAATAGCTAGGGACTCTGAGAATGGCAATCCATCAGCCGCATTTCTGGACTGACCCGAGATGGGTGGGAGCAGCGGAGCCTTCTCTAAGCCTGAGGCCACACCATCTGGAGACAGCTGGCCAAGTTAGGAAAATCCCTCCATGGAGGGAGGGATTGATGAGTGTTTGTTGTGGAGAGGGATGCGTTTCTGGCTCCGGGCCCTAATCCTTGGGTATTTGCAGGCAGCTGTAGAGCTGGGAAGCAGAAATGCTGGCCAGATCCGCTCAAGCTGCTGGTTTCCGATGCTGGCAGCAGTTCCCCTTTCGGTCTCTAGATGTCGGCCTTGGAGATGAAATAACAGCTCGAGGCTTGGGCGCCGGAGCTTGTCCTCTGGCCCAGAAAGAAGTCCCCCAAGATGATGGAGGACACGCCAGTCCCTGGAAGCAGGGGTTTCAAGGGCGTGCCCTTCCGGGGTCGGGCGTGGGAGAACGGACCCTGTCGTCTAACATTCATAGGCCCATGAATGTATACACAGTTAGCTAAGAAAGGAGATGACACCTCACGGATGGTTTTTGTTTCATTTCTCTGACGGCTAGTAGTCCAGAGCAATTTTTTTTTTCTGTTTGTTGGCTCTTCGTACATTTTTAAAAAGATGTCTGTTCAGGTCCTTTGCCTGTTGCATAACTGGATTGTGTGTTTTGCTGTTGGATTTTGTGAGCTCCTTGTATAATCTGGATATTAGACCTTTATCAGGTACGTGGTTTGCAAATACTCTCTCCCACTCGGAGAGTTGTCACTTCGCGTTGTTGATGTTTATTTGCCTGCTGTCAGACGTCTATTGTTGGTGAGAGATTAAGTGTTTGGTTGGTAGGATGTCGCTTCAGTCTTGCAGAGATTGTTAAATATCATATGGTGCATACACTATATCTTCTGAACAAAAATTTGGATTTTCTGGGGTCAGCATGGTGGCACATCGTGCTAATCCTTTTGCTAATCAGTGCTGGCATCCTATGTGGGCACCGGTTCATATCCCAGCGATCCCACTTCCAATCCAACCCCCTATTGAAGGCCTGGGAAAGCAGCAGAAGATGGCTCAGGTACTTGGGCTCCTGTGCCCTTGTGGGACACTTGGAGGAAGCCGCTGGTACCCAGCCTTGGCCAATACAGTCTCTTTAGGGGTGAACCAGTGGATAGAAGATCTGTTTCTGTCTCCCCTATCTCTCTCTGTATAACTCTTTCAAATAAAATAAGTACATCTTAAAAATATTTTTTTTTTTATTTTCTAAATTTTGAAATACTTAACAATAAAGGTTTTGGTGGAAAGGATTGTGGGACTACGTTTTGATCTTCCTGGCTCATGCAAAGGACTGCTCCAGATAGACGCTTCAAGTCACCTGAATCCTACCGTAGGGAACTAGAACATGAGGGCAGAGGTACAGAGTCAGGACTGGTAATTCGGATGCCTGCTCTCTCCTGAGGCCAGACAGGGAGCAATGAATTGTAAGCAGAGGTAGCCTGTGGCTAGTGCTCCCTGGATGTCTGTGCGGTGTGGGAGTCTGCAGGCCAAGGAAAAAAGTAAATACAGCAGAGGAGGGACTAAATGGGAAATGGTGAGGCTGTGTTTTGTGACCTGGAGGATGTGTGCAGCTCCTGTGACCCAGCCTGTGGCTCATCAGCAGAAAAGGATCCCCAGAATCCATTCTGGCTGACAAGCCCAGGTCTTGTAGCTTAGCAAAAGGGCTTTTACTGGAAAAAGAGCTCGTATGCTTGTTAGATCTCTGTTGTATGGGGGGAAAAAGTCTCTGAGAAAAAGAAAGGCATATAAAAGAAAATGAAACAGGAATGCCCTTGCATTAGGAACGATTCATCTCTTGATTGAAGAAGAGCAGAGAGAATATGCAAAGGAGAAACACTCTAAGAGGGAGATGTGCAGACTGGAGGCCAAGAAAATTGAGAGAGAATGCACCGACGTGTGCATTCTACTTTGTGGCTACATCACAGTGGGAGAAGACACCTGGGCTTATTTTTACAGTGTGAGGATGTGATGTGACTTGATAAGGAAACATTCCCGCAACTTGCATCCCGAGGCTTTGCTGAACAAGCCAGGGGATGAATAAGTGAACAAACGAATAGAATTTCGGGTCACCGGTCACAACGCACGCAAAGCACATTTAGCTCAGCACGTTTCCCATGCAATGCCATTTCTATGAAGTTTCAGGAGCTTACCGAGGGACTTGATTGGCTTACGATATCTTCTCGCATTTGCAGCTTGGCAATCTAGGTGTGCTGGAAAGCTCTTAGTCAGCCGTGTGTATTCGTCGTGGTTCCGTTCGGTGCGTTCTCAGAAGACAGGCTGAGAAGGAGGTATCATTCCTACAGGAGGGTCGACTCAGCTTGTCAGAGTGTAAGCTGGCAAGGCTTTCATTTCCCAGCCAGGCTGAGGAGTGGCAGGCCGCTTCTCTCTGGGTACCACCTCGGAGGTCCGTGGCCCGTTTCCTGCACAGGCTGTAGAAGGGCCCTTGACTTACTTTCTCCAGCAGCTGGGTCCTCACCTGACATCACTTGCAACATGGTGCTACTTTTCTTCCTTCTCAGCTCCTGGCTGTTTTCTCTCTTTTCCTGGCTGCCTCCCTGGGATGGCCTCCTGTTTACCCTTGGTCTGTAAACTTCTCCCTTGGTGGAGGACTATCATCTGTCTAATTGCTTGGCCATTTCTGGTTAGATACAATGTAGCCAGCCATTCCCCTGAACCCTTGATGGAACTTGAAGAAATTCAGATGCTAGGTTCTCTGAATTAAAACTCTAACAAGTATGTGGCCCACATGCACATTTGTAATTTTCAAAGCTTCCTTAGATGATTCTGATGCAGTTGAGATAGGTACTGAACTAAGTTATCTCTAAGGTGCCTCTCCTTTTAGAACTTGGTGCTCTGTGAGGCCTCAGAGACCACCATCAGATTAACTTTTAGGCAGCTGACACAGCGACAGATGCCAACTTTGTGTTGATCTATTTGGATGGGCTGGCCCAAGGCCAATGATCTCAAATAAATGGCAATAGTGACCAGTAAGATGTGCTATAATTATTCTAATCAGTCTTATAGAGCAGTAACACTCATGAGTGCATCAACGACATTTGCTCGGTGAGAAAACCACAAACTGTCTTTTCTTTCGGAAGAAGCGAGGGATCTACTGGGAAGAGTGTGAAAATTTTAAAAGACGTGCAAAAAAGTTGAAGGATTAAATTTGCTTTTGTGTGTCATTACAAAACATTTCTGGTATCCGAAAGTGTCACATTTCACTTCCTCCGTGAGTCACAGCGCACACTTACATTAGAGATGTTAGACAAGTGATAATGCAATGGCCTCGGTGATCTTTATTTAAAGGCTTATTTATTCTTTTGCTCAAAAGGCAGAATTACAGAGCTGGATCAGAGAGAGAATGAAAATCTTCCATCTGCTAGGTAACTTCCCAAACAGCTGCAGCAGCTGGAGCTGGGCCAGACCAAAGCCAGGAGCCAGAAACTGCTTCTGAGTCTCCCATGTGGCCCAAACTCTTGGGCCATCTTCTTGTGTTTTCCCAGGCATATTAACAGGGAATTGAATTAGAAGTGGAAGAGCCAGGACTAGAACTCGTGCCCATGTGGGATGCTGGTGCCACAAGCAGAGGCTTAGCCTGGTATGCCAAGGTGCTGATCTGTCTCAGCGATCTGTTAAAAGTAACCTCTCTTACTCCAAAACTTAATTCTAGATGGAAAGGGCATATTTCTGTCAATAATAAAAAAGAACTAGAGAGAAGTTTCATTACACTACAAATTTGCATCTGCTTTCCTCTTTAATACGTGCCAACATAATTTGTTAATTGGTTTGCTAGGTTTTTTTTTTTTTCTGATGAAACAATAACAGGGTTAGCAGACTTGGAATCCTTTGAGTAGGAAAATGATATGTTAGTAGATTTTCTTCTCATTGCTCTTCTTGGGCGGAAGGCGCTGTGAGTCTGGGGATAGCTGCACAAACCCACGTGACCTGAAGCTGCACCTGCTCATCTTTCCATGACCAAAAGATCCCCAGGCAGAGGGCGCCACCTGGAGGAGAAGGAGAGGAGCCTGTCCTTGGCTGGCTGGTGATGATCTCTGCGGAAAGGGAGGAGAAGGCAAGGATACAGAATGGTGAAAGCACCCCCCGAAACATTGTTGCACCCGAGGATGTAACTATCTTTGAAGTTTTAGAGTAGACTGTCAGCTTTGACATTTTTCCCCCTAAGATTCTCAGGAAACTAGAGTGAGTAATTATAGGCAGTGACTGTCATCGTCAAGACAGTTCCGTAATTAGAGACACATCGAATATGTCTCATTTAGCGGCACCTCAAATAGAGCTGCTGGGGCAGCCAGCAGTTAGAAAAAGGTTAACAAAAGCGGAGCAGGTGGATGGCGATGAAGTTGAAGATGATGGCAAATGTCCGTGATGGGAAAGGATGCTCCGTGTTTCCCCAAACACAGACTGTCCTTCAAACAATCTGGAAGAAGTATCGGGTCTTGAATTCTGCAGTAAAATTTATGAGAGAGAAGACAGGCCAACCGATCCAAATTCCTACGCGTTTACTAGTAAGATTTTCAAAATTCCATTTGCTTTCTTCTTTTTTTAAATGATAAGACTTATTTTTATTTGAAAGACGGATTGACAGAGAGAAGAAAGGACAGAGAGAAATCTTTCATCTGGTTCACTCCCTAAATGACCACAATAGCCAGAGCTGATCTGAACTGAAGCCAGGAGCCAGGAGTTTCTTTTGGGTCTCCTATGTAGGGACAGGAACCCAAGGAGTTGAGCCATCCTCTACTGCTTTCCTACCCATTAGGAGAGAGCTGGATCGGAGGTGGAGCAGCCAGGACCAAACTGGCATCCACATAGGATATTGTTGCTTCAGATGGAGGGCTAGTCCGTTATGCCACCATGTTGGTCTCCTAAAAACCCGATTTGCTTTGTTAAGGTAATGGAATAAAAACCCTTTGGAGGAAGATTTTCTTTTAGACATCTAACATATTTGGGATCCATTTGCAGTCTGGTCACAATCTCATGGAGTGGTTTGAGGGGAGATGATTTCCATCCAGGCAAGTCAGTGTGTGAAGAAGTCTGGAACAAACATCTTAACTACGCCACAGTTTGGAAAAAACTGGGAAGCTTCACTCACAAACACATGTACCAAACAAATCAGTGTGAAGGAAGGTGTTCATTGGAGGGACATAATTGTCATTTATTTCCTAAGTAGGAGAAGCAGTTGGATGCAGCTGTCTTCAGGCATCTGGTCCAGGCTGATGGGCACCCGCGTAAACATCCTGAATCATAACGGAAGCACACGTGGTCAGAATAACAGATCGCAGCCTTGTTTCGTTTTGCCCCTAAGTTTTGAAATGGTTCTCTTCTTACTGTGCCAATCAGAGGAGGTTGAAGACAGGAACACCTAAAAGAAGAAAAATACTGAAACTATAGTGTCAACTATAATATAAAAACAGAAAATAGCAATATTATAAATAAAAATGCAGAAAGGGAAATTTTTTTAAAAATGTCATTATTATGCTTAAAAACATTTTTCAGGTGTGAGAACAGCCCAAGGAAGTTTGAGCATCTTCTAGATCCAGGCGGTGTGGTGTCTCCCTCCTCCTGGGCCCCTTCCCTTCCTCCTCTCACCTTTCCTTTGCATTTTTAAATCTATACTTGTGAGAACCATGTGCAAATTAGAAACTAAAATATGGACTGTTGAAGAAAACCTTATTCATCAGCCATAAATAGCTGAACTTTAAAAAAAAAAAGATTTATTTATATTTGTTTGGAAGGCAGATTTTACTCAGCAAAGAAGGAGAAGCAGAGAGAGGGGTCTTCCACTCAACTGCTTCGCTCTCCAAATGGCTGCAAGCTCTAAGCCCATGTGAAGCCAGGAGCTTCTTCTGAGTCTCCCGTGTGGGTGCAGGCTGGAGTTTGTGGGGTTCAGTTCACCTTGGCTCTGTGCACATCATGCTTGTCTTGAAATTGCATCACCAGTGCAGTCCACACTGGTATGGGCAGAGCAGGAAGGCTGTTCAGTCCCTACCTGCTTCTAATGCCTCTCAGCACTTCAACTTCATATCCATAGTTCACTAAGATCCTTTGATCTGACAAGCTTAGTATGGGTATTTAGAACACCATTTGCAGATTGCACAAAACCACCAACTGAAACAGCTTGCTCCAGATTTATTGAATTTCTCATCCCATCTGTGGTTGCCTTGGCAAGGCCAGACCAAATTGTTTCCTAGGGCTTATATAGCCAGTGGGCCAGATGCTCCCTACCCCCAAAGGGTCAACAAACTTTATAGTCTGTTGGCCATAGCCAATCTGTCACCTGTTTTTGTCAATGAAACCTTCCTGGAACCCAGCCATGCCCACTCATTTGTGGTGACCTGCCTAGTACAACGGTGGCAGTGCTGAGAAGTGGCCATAGAGACCACATTGGCCTGAGGGCCTAAGATGAAACTTCAGGATCTGCTGAAAGAGAAATGGTCACCCCACGCCTGACCTAGAACTTTCTTGTTGATTTTAACCTGCCTGGTCTCCCTTGGCTGCAGCCTGCTTGAGAATGTGCCTGCATTTCCTCCACTGCAATTCAAAAGGCCCTCCGGACTGCAAAACACGGGATTTCTTGTTGAGCAGCAGGCATTCATTCAAAACACAAGTTTTAAGTGCACCAGATCAGCAGCAACATCTAGACATGATTTATATTTTATGGGTACGAGGGAGGCTATTTCCGTGTCCTTTCTTCTCAGTAGATCGCTTTATTGTTGTTATTATTATTAAAGTTCTACTGCACCAGGGCACTATCATAAAAATGTCTGCCCCTCAGTCAAGTTTGAAGGACGCAGGGTGTGTTGGAGGCAAGGTGCTCTGGTTCACACTACGGCAGCCTCCATTCTAAGCAGGGCTTGGTACAATGGAGATTTTTGACAACTCTCCGTTAAATGAATGGTGAATAAACGAGCTTCCTCTTCTGGTGGCAAATAATTTTATTTTAACTATGTTGTTTGAAAACATATGTAAGCTCGTCTTTTGCCCATGTTTGCAGCTTCGTGGTTAATTCAGTAACACCCAGGCATATGTTTGTTTGGAAAGCGCCCGTGGATTTGCAGATCATCTAAAACGTGGATGTGCGTAAGAGGCCATCATGCCAGTTTTGTGCACTGTAAAAACTTTCCTCCCCAATCCCAGACCAGACAGATCATCCTGATGTGGCCTGGGGAACCAGTGGAGGATGATTCAAAGCATTAGGATCCTGCATCCATGTGGGTGACCCGGAGGATGCTCCTGGCTCCTTGGTTTGGATTGGCTCAGCTTCAGGCTAATGTAGTCATTTGTTTGGAAATGAAAAATCTTTCTGTCTCTCCTTCTCTCTGGAAATCTCCCTTCCAATAAAAATAAATAAATCTTAAAAAAAAAAGAAAAAGATGTAACACATTGCCTTTTTCCCTTGGCCTCTGTGCAATAGAACAACAGAATATTTTACTCCTGTCTAACTCAACACCCATTAATCAAATTGTTTCAGTCTTTACCACTCCCTGTCAGCCTCCACTCACCACCTTGATGCTCGTAAGTTCTATGAGGCCCAACTTTATAGATTCCATATGTGAGTGAGGTCATGCGATACGCATCAGTTCATACTTGATTTCTTTCACGCAACATAACGGTCTCCAGTTCCGTCCAGATTACCGTAAATAACCAGGTTCCATCTCTCTTACTGCCTGAGAAATGTGTGTGTGTGTGTGTGTGTGTGTGTGTGTGTGTGTGTGTGTGTGTGTATCTACGCGTATGAAGGCCACGTTTTCTTTACTCGTTGGTAGGTAGATAAACCCTTGGGCTGTTTCATCTCTTGATTATTGCCACCAATGTGACAAGAAACTTGGGGGTTCAGATGTCTTTTTTGCCAGAGTGATCTCATTTCTCTTGTATATATTCCTACTAGTAAGACCACTGAATATAATCCTAGCTGCTCCGTTTTTAGATTTTTAAAGGAGATGTATTTATTTTCCACAATAGCTGTACTGATAATTGTCATTCTTGGTGTGTAAGGGTTCTCTTTTCTCCACATCCACACCTGGGCTTTTTATCTTCTATAATTATAGTCATAGCCGACCTAACAATAGTGAAACGATATCTCAGTGTGGTTTTGAATTGAGTTTCTCTGATGATTAATGGGGCTGAACGTGTGTGTGTGTGTGTGTGTGTGTGTGTGTGTGTGTGTGTCTTCTTCCTATGAGAAATGTCTACTTGAGTCAATTATTGCCCATTTTTAAATGGGATTATTTGTGGTTTTACATTATACTGAGTTGTTTGAGTTCTTACAAACTTTGATTATTTACACCTTGTCAGAAATGTTTCAGCCATGCTTGGGAGGTTCAATTTTCCCATTTTATTTTTTTAATACAGAAAGGAAAGTGAGAAGTCCAGCACTTTGAACTTGAATGCTTTTAAGACTAATAGTGTCATTTTTAAGACTAATGATGCTGTAAGCTGTATCATGTCAGGCATGTTGCATTGTCCTTGCTGGTCTACCTGGTTAACCCTGTGTCTGATAGCTCTGCAACTAACATTTCTTCGTAGAACTTTTTGTCTTTAAAATTCAAGTAGTTAAATATTCAATATCTAAATAAATACCCAGGAACAAATCTAACTGAAGAGATGGAGGAAAGATCTGTATGATGAAAATACTTCAGCATTTTGGATTAGGAAAGAATTTTCGAGCTTAGATGTCAAAAGCGTAGAATAAAAAGCAAAACATACTTTAAAAAATGAGATTTCCAGGATTCTAACTCCTACAAAGCTCAAACAAATATCCTGCCTGAGAATCTGACATGACTGGAAAGTTCTCCCAGTGGTGGTGTCTTCAAGCCTCTAGCACTTGCTACTCTTCCTTCTTCCTCCATCAGCCTCACCAATCCTACCCATTTCCCATAACCTGTGTCCGTCAGAACAGACTGCATTTCCTTGTCCCCAGGAAGCAAGGCCTATCTAGGTTGTCCTTACTGAGAAGAGCTGGGCAGGTCCCCACTCAATGCTTCAATTTCTTGGAATTTCTCTCCTATCCAGGAGTTTTTTTCAAGACCCCAAATTCTAAACAACAGTGTGCTGCCATGGGAATACCTGGGCAGGTGGTCACCCTCTTCGAACTGATGAATTCCTAACCAAATGGTAAGGTGTCCTCAAATATTATTAACCAGGTCTTAGTCAAATAGATCATCCATATCAATTGATATTAAACACAATTATTTTATTCTGAAATGTACCTACTTAGCCAGACATTTCCACTTCCCTGCTTTTTGTTAAGTCTTTTACTCACTAAAGTTTTTACATTTTTCTCCCTTCCTTAAGAATTGCTACAAAGAAATATAGTCTATGTGTGCAGATAAGGACTTGGCTAAATTTATATAAGTAATAAAAGAATAAAATCAGATCTCCAGCTCCAAAATAATCTACTTCTGCTGGTTTCATTCATTAAAAATAGAAAGATAGAATTAAGGCAGTCCAAAAAAGAGTATTTAAAAGCCTTTAAAAATTTGCTTTGCATATCTAATTCTAAGTACATTTCACTATCGAGCCTCATTGTAAAGCCAAAAGAATAGAGAATAAATGGTGGCAATCAGGAACAGTTGATAGTGGTAATTAATATTCATAACAACCATCGTATAGCTATAAAATATTACTGATTGTTATAGCTAGTATATAAAATCAAATTGACTTCCTCAAGATTAGCATAGTAATATCATTATAGTCGGAAATCATGTTGTAAAACCGTAATCACGCTGGCCTAAATAAAATGAGGATTTGCACCCGGAAAAGTTAGTCTGGAATCTAGTCATTTCCATTTCACTTTGACTTCGCTCCAACATGTGCAGGCGAAAGTATGCAGTCCATAATATAATCAAAATTGTAGAAACTTGGTAGAACCTGGGAGCATTAGACGAGCTGCTGCTACAGGGTACCAGGGCCGTGGTCAGTCCTTTAGGACTGGCTCTGCATAACAAGAGACTAACCTGTAAGCTACTTCCTGGGATGTAGGATATATAGGAGCAAGGTATCAGAAGGCAACGCAAAACACGGGACAGCTCACGAGTGTTGTTACAATCAGACCTGAGTCTGTTAACCATGGGAGCTGATTTTCATCGCCAGCCCCCCCGGGACCCCTTGTACTGTCACCTAGCCAGTTTAAAAACCCTTCAATTGGATCATTACATAGAATATAAAATTCTCATATGCCTGTGGAATGTCGATTGGCCTCAGTATTGCTTGGCTAACTCTCCCAAGTGGCCGCTTAATGGCTTTGGATCTGGATCTGGATCTGGATCTGGATCTGGATCTGGATCTACTCTGAGATCTAATCGACTACTGCATGCATTTGGGAAAGCGGGGGACGTCCCCCATCTTCAAGCCCTCTTTGCTCTCCGCTTGTGTCCTCTGGTGACGTATGCCCTCCTCTCTGTATCTTTTTAACCATTAAAAAGGAAACTCCAGCGTCCGCTTCCAGGGCTCTGGCACCACATGCTGCCTCAATGTCTCTGGCTTCTTTTTGTGACTTAGACCCCACTGATAAACTCCTTCCTCATTCTCCCCCACCTGTGGTCTTGGACTCTACCCCACCCACTCTACCTCCCAAACCATGCCGTCCTACCCCTCTGCCACCTTGCCCTTTTTCTCCCACATGGCAGGCCCTGTCTGCTCTCTTGCCTTCCCCCCCTCTCTTTTCCATCCCCTCTGAAGGTCTCTGTTTACTGTCCCCGCTGGGGATCTAAGCTGCCACAATACCCCTTCGACCCCCCAACTCAGACTACTTGTGAAAAAAATGCTTCTCGGCCTCTCAGCCATTATTGACCCCATGAGCCTTCTACTCGCTGTGGGTGATGGGTTGGGTGTACCCTCTCCCCTTCTCCACAGGTTCCTCTCCATTTCTGGACTCGTTTTATCCCCCATGAAAATCTGAGGTTACATGAATCCCACCACTTTGGGCTCCGCTCATTCCAGCCAGGGTGGAGAATTTAAGCTCCCCTTAGAGTCGTCACTCGGCCGCCTTCTTAAAGACCTCAAAACCAGGCACACCAACTGCCTTCTGTAACGTGCTTTGGACTCAACACAAATTAGACAGTGATCCAATCTGACCTCCAAATTCTCCATGTTGGGTAACGTCCATCCATCCAATGGCAAATAGAGATTTCCTATGTTTAAGTCTTCTTTTTCACCATTCTCACCCTCTGGCCATCCTGCTCTCCCTCTCAGATTCTTCTGACTTAACCCCTATAAAGCCCCCTCCTCCTACCCAGCCACCTCATGCCTTGAGGTGCAGGGCTTCAGAACAATTACGATTCTATTAATTATTATTTCAAATCATCTTCTGCAGTTGACTGAGCAGGGCACGACACTCCGTGTGCCTCCTTGCATTGGTCATGAAGCGTCTGTGCACATTGTGGTTATTGTAGCAGATGGTGGTGTTCTAAAACTTTGTCCATTTGGTGAATCAGGATGGTTGGATACTAAAATAAGGTGGCTTGCATTATAAATAGACAAGTCTATACAAAATAGTCATGCTTTGATTCTTCTATGTATTACTTCCTGGGAAGATGCCAAAAGGCCATGGAATCTAAATGAACAAACTATATGTGATCCTGAGTCTTGCCGGATACTGATTGGGACATTCGTGGCATAACAATAGTAGCAGGAAAAGTCAGGGTTAAACTGTGGTATTGTCACTTGCAGAGACTAAAGGAAGCATAAATAGCATTCATTTTTTTTTAAAGGAATTCAATGCTAGAATGCAGGTTTATAATGGATGTTGGCTATTTAGTGAGTCCCGGGAGAGGTGAAATTGCTCTTCATTGAAAAATATTTCTAATTGTGAGCTTTGCATTGAACTCCTTGAGACTCTGCTGCGATAATTGCGCCTCCCCAGTAATGTGTTATTTCTGTCCCCCGACTGTTACAGACACGCACTCCCTAATGTCCCTGGCTAGCCCTGTCCAGAAGTGGTTATTTAAGCTTTTGTTTTCAGTCACTGTGTCTTTTCAATATGTAGCTGCGGTGAAAATAAATTTTCCCTATTATCCCCATAAATGGGTGAAGGTTCAGAGGAAACAGCTTCTAGTGGGTTTGTATTAACCAGCAAAGCTTGTCATTTACAAAGCACTTGGTGGAACCTGTCCTTCTCCAGCCTGCTGCTCTGTTCTTCAACACAGCCTACATACAAACTGTTAAAAATTTCAACCACTGTTGCAGAGTGCTCACTCTGGGAACTCTGCCACACGCACAGCCTAATATGTGCTTCCCTGTCCAATACAAAGGCATGAATCATGCTCTTGATCCCACTGCCAAGTGTTTCCGTAGGATGGTGGTTGGCATTGTGGCACAGACGTTGAAACCGCCAGCTGCAACTCTCGGAGTGCTAGTTCAAGTCTTGGCTGCTCCGTTTCTGACCCTGTTCTGTTGCCCAACTCAGACCTTAGTGGCCTTCTCTTCTTCGTGTCTGTGCCCTTTCCAGGTCATCTCCATGTCTGACTGTCCATGAGCTGTAGTAACGCTTCCTCAGAAGCACAACATCACACTGCAAAACACTTGTCTTGCCGAGAAAACTGTATCAGTGGACAAATTATTTAAATCAGTATCTATTTTCTGGGCTGGCATTGTGATGTAGCTGGTTAAGCCAGCTGGGTTGGTACTGGGTGGTGGTTTCCCATCCCTGGGACATTTGGAAGGTCAGGTGTGGCTTCCTGCTTTACTTCTCCCCTGCCCCCAGAAACAACAAGAAGAAATAAGATTTGGAAATAATTAGTTCACCCACTTTTCCCTAAACCTCGATCCTTCCCACCCTGATCAACCATGCAATCATTATAAAAAGTAAAAACAATTATAAAATTGTGTTGCTAAGGCAATAAAATACAACATTGCAGGTGTGCAGTGCTTGGCCGCAAAGTCCAACAAGTATGAGTCTCACCAGCAAAACCCTATTTCTGTGAGATGACTGGGGCATACTCACATTGCTTAATCCTGCCTTGTATTACAGTTTTCCTTTTTTCTTAATGAAAAGATAACCAGTTTCCAGGTTGTGTTTTACACACACACTTATTTCCTTAATGACAAATATCTCTAATATTACTATCTCTTTAATGTTACCCTATAAATGTTAATCCATTGGTCTCAGTCATGAACCTAGAATTGTAATGTATTTGTATAATTTATTTAAAGATTTTTAGAAAGTTGTTTTGCTTCTGTGAGAGATGGAGATGACTCTACATGTCCACATGTCCACAGCAGCCAGGGCTCGGCCAGGTCAGAGCCAGCACATGGAAACTCAGTTCAGTTCTCAATTATGAGTGGTGGGGATCCAGCTATTGGAGCCAATACCTGCTGCCTTCTGGAATCCTCATTAACAGCAGGCTGGAGTTGGAAGCGGAGCCAAAACTCCAACTCAGGCAACTCCTGACACAGGTTACAGGCAATTCAAAGTGGTGTCTTAACCATTAGGCCAAATGCCCACTCGTGTGTAATTTCTTTCTATTACATAAATCGTGATTCCCCATGTTAGCCTCCAAAACATGAATAATCTTGCTTTCTGGGACTTTATCCAAGTCATTGATATTGCTGAACAGCATGACATTGAGGAAGAGCCGCTAACACAATATTGAAGGCGCTCCCCATGGATGAAGCTGTATGTCTGTGGGTTTTATTTAATATTTTCCTGGGGTGTGGGTTGACCCACACAAGGTCATTTCCAAGTGCTGGCTGAATTTCTGTGAATTTTCGTGATTCACCAGTGATGTCATCATTTTGACAACTTACCTGTGAAACTGTTATGAAATCTTCATCAAATATTTACTAATCTCAAGACAGATCAAATTCCTATGCTCTTTAGGATGCTCTTCCAAACCACGAAATATTAAAAAAAAAAAGAAAAACTTACTTTAATATGATTATTCTTACCCATTTTTTGTAGCCAAAGCAAACGTTCTGCATTATCATGTGTCTTTATCTTTCCACTTGATCTTTTGTTTTAGACTTCATTCAAGGTATGATCTGCCTTTTCCTTCCTCACTGGCGTTATTTACCTTGAAGAGTTAAGCCTTGTCCTTAGTGAGCAAGAATTCCTTTGTTAGAAATTGCTCTTTGTTCTAGAGCATCTTGCCGATACAGTTGGGCACTGTCGTTCATTACGGTGACGAGAGACGCTCTATAACCTGAATACATGAATTTGCCCTCTCTACCATGTGTCACCCCCAAATCCTCCAAAATAGAAAATCTATTCTTTCATTGTCCTTTGCATATCAGAGGCTCCCACCCCAACCCCGCCCCAGGAGGACAGTGAGGCTCAGGGTGCAATTTTCATTCATTCCTCTAACCCCAGACACATGAATGTAATCAGATTTCAGGGAATTCTAATGAGCTGTGTTGTAGGTTGGTCTCACATCGTTAGAAACTTTCAGAAGACCACGATTGGCGTGTACATGCTTAGCCTCAACATTCGTCCACATTCCGCAATACTGCTTCAAACGGACAGTCACAGATTCTTTCTTCTCAATGTGCCCATCTTTCCAGAAACGTCTTAGCTGAACACATACACAGTTTTGTCTCGTCTTGACGCTTCGTGCTCTTTTTTGTGAAGTAAATCAACTCTTGCTGTTCTTTCCACCTTCTCACCAACTCATCAGGCTGCATTTCCTTTGAAACATGTGTTTTTCTGTCTCTAGCCTGTCCTCCTTATTTCTGGACCATCTTTCATCTTTCCAAGGCTATATAATCAACACCTGTAAGCCGTGTTCGCTAGTGGATAAATCCCACGTTCACTGAAGTGTAAACCTTCCAGTGTTGGTCTTTGGTTTCTCGCTGTGCAATGAGACACTTAGATTTCTGTGAAAAGAATTTCAGGCTATAGCCAGCAGGTAGGGGAAAGCTTTACTTGATGGGGACGGGGGAGAGGGGGAGAAGGAGGCTATTTACTCTTTGCTCCTGAATCAGATTATTCCTGAGGTTGGCCCTGGAAGGAAATGTCCAAGAGCCACTTAACGGTGTCTGAAATAAAGGTGAACTTGGTCAGGGTGGGTAGAAGATCAGCCCAATGCTCAAGAAAACCACAGAGCGAAAGTTTAGGAAGATGAATAAAAATTCTCTTTCTCTCTCTCTCTCTCTTTCTTTCTCCAGTTTTACCGTGTGTAGTAATTAATTTCGGTGAGGGGGTTGCTGATGTTTGAAGTTATAGAGAAATACAATGAAAGGAACCCTAAAGGGCCTCCAGGATAATGAAAATGTGGTTGCATTCAACCTCTAGTATAACTGAAGCAGAATTAAATAATAGGTACTTCCTTCACAATTTTAGGACTCCCTAAAGCTTGTTAGAGCTGTATTGAAGTTACGTCTTTGTTTCACAAGTCTTTTAGGTTATAATGAGTTATTGAGTGGTGCGGTAAACAGCATTGGCTAATGTTGATTCTATGCATCTCATGGAAGAGCAGGTCAAGTGTAACATCTGCTAAAATGATTAAGTTATGGATCTTTAGGAGACGGAGTAAGAATGGGAAATATTGATGCTTTTGATAGTCAAGTTGGAGATCAAAAGATGGTCCTTTCAAACATAGGTCATGGTTCTGCTGTGGTACTCTGTTAAGAAAAAAGCCACTGGCAATTCCCCAGGCCTGCCTAATCTTACCCAGGACCAAGAAAATCCTGGAAGTACAGAAGTGATCTTTCATCTATAAAAATAGGTATGCCCCCAAAGGGTTTTTTTTATGAAAAATGCAATATTTCATCTGGTAAAGCAAAATTTGAGCCTTTGGCGTTAGATGTGTTGGAGTGCTAACATATGAGTAAGGCTGATATTAGCAAGAGCAGAATTATTTAGTTTCTGAGATATACAGCCAAAAAAAAAAAAAGAGTATATAAGTATCAGAGATTTTTAGAAACATTCTGCAGGTCCGTGGTTATTGTGTATAGTGCGTGAGGGAGCTAACACCAGAAGTATGCTGTAGTCTTATGAGAAAAGAATAGCTAAAGTGTCCAGGTATATTTAGTTGATTCCTTCTTGGTAATGGTATAAACCCTAGGTGCCAGAATTTAGATGAATCTTAAACATTTTTCTGCTTAGATAGTTGAGTCAATTCTTTTTGAATTATCAGCTTCCCTAGAATGGTAGGGAGGCAACTGCTTACTGAAGTATATCTTTGTTCATTTATAGTGGCATATAAATTGGTGGTTTTAAAATGTTCCCCGGGTCTTTTGGCTGAAGTTTCCCAGGTCTTTTCCCGAGTCCACTTTAGTCCATCCATACACCCAGACACTTGCTTTAAAATTTGGCCAGGAAAGTTCAAACTTTTCTACTTTTTGTCTGTGTATGACACCCCACCTCCTCTCCTGGCCTAGATGAGCTGGCTGTCATATCTCCTGTGTACATCTGGACATATTGCCCACTGCACAGGTATCAGCAACTTAGGAAGTCCAGTTCTGATACATGAACTCCAAGGTCTGACCACACAACCTGTGATTTCCCTGTGGCCAGGTTTTGAGTCCAGTGATCTTGTTTGGGAGTCCCCAAAGTAATCTTGCCTGGGGTGACCTCAGACTTGATTCTTATGTGCGGCAGCTAGTGCAGGCGTTGTTTGGTCTGTCAACCCCACTCAGCCATCACACTTATCAGTGGATGCAGCTGCCTGGGCAGTTCTGCTCCCAGCCCCATCTCTTATGCCAAGCAGTGGTTGCTGTGGCCTGGCCCAACCCAGCCCATCACAGACTAGGTTGTTATGTGCAACAGTGTGTGTCATGGCCTAGTTGGGGTGACCCCCCTGCAATAACCTCCACCAGGCTTGTCCCTAACCTTGGTTTTCACCCCTGCAGGTTTGTGCTGTACCCTAGCCAGGCCCCTCCCTCATGCCAGCTGGCTCTGGACACACGCATGTCTGCTGTGCCTCAGTATAGCCCAATCTGCCCCCAGACTTGGCCCACACATACGCTGTCAGAAGTTGCTTAAGTTTCTCTACCAGACTTGCTCCCAACCCTGGGTCTTGTGTATGCCAGAGGGTGCTGTGGCCCAGTCTGACATAGCATTCCCCCCCCCAGCCACCCCTACCCACGCACAGACCTTGGCATTTGCCAGCAGGTGCTGCTCATCCTGGTCTGCTCCTATTCCCAGCTCTCACTAATGGTGCAGCAGCCTAGCCAGTCTGGCTTACCCTCAGTCCTGGTTCCCCTGTGAACTGGCAGGTGCCGTGGCCTAGCCCAGCTCATCCTTACAGCCATTCTGGCTCTCGCAAGTCCTACCGGACACTGGAGCCTAGCCAAGTCTGGTTTGGTTCATCATCACCCTCAGCTGTCTTGCAAATCGGTGGGTGCTGCAGTCCCACAGAGGCAAGCCCACAAATCCCCTACAGAATCTTCCCGCAGATCTGCTTCTTATGCATTCTGCTGTGTTGCAGCCCAGCTTGACATGGCCCACCCCTGCTCCTACACCTGCTGGTGGGTACTGTGGCCTAGGCCAGTCAGGCAAACCCCTAGTCCCCACTTTCGTGTATGCCAGCAGGCAGTGGACAGTGTTACTCAGCCCAGCTCAGGTTTCCCATGTGGGTGGATGCCATGGCCTGACCCAGACATGTCCTCCAGTTTCCCGCCTCTAAACCATATCTTGTCTATGTGTTAGTGTGGTGGCCCAGACCGCGGAAGCCCTGAAAAGTCCTCACCTGTCAAACATGCCCTCTTTCCCAGGGAATCTGCAGCAACACCGGCCCCCCCAGCACTGGGCAGTGATGAAACATATCCAGAGACTGGTATGGCTTGCCCTGACCCAGTGTCCCTCCCACCTTCCCCAAGTATCTTTAAACAAACGTACAATAGGCGACTATGTTGGCACACTGGTATAGTTAACACAGATTTGGCATTAAGTAGGCCCAGAATGCCCATCAGCTATTGGTTGCTTTCCTCTTAGCAGTGTTGACACTTGCTTAGGTACAAGGCAACCTAGGCAGTTGTCTACAACTGGCTTTAATTATATTCCTACAAATGCTCTGACTTACTGGAAGCATAGCAGAAATGCCAAACCTGACAGCAAGCAGATTTTAACAAAGGTAGACCAGGAGGCAAGGCGCACACATGTAATAGGAAAGTTACACTTTTTCTTGTGAAAGCAGAAACTGGACACACATAGGCCTGTTTTGCCAGAGCTGGGTTCACACCTGAGAACGTAGACTCGGCACTGACCTGAATGTGTGGCTTTTTCTGCTGGTGTTCCATGCTATGCTGCTGAAATATACCAAAGGGATATGTGTCACGTCGTGCGTCAGGCTCATTCACTGAAGAAAGAAGCATTACGGGATCACTTTTTGCATTTCAATAATCGATGCTCTCTTGATTCTACGATAATTTGGTACCCTCACTGAAGACCTATATCTGCTTGAGGAAAAGCCAGAGTATTAAAAGATGAAATAATGTGGCAAGTTACAAGCAGAATAGACTGAGTCAGTCTGTAACTCTAGGAGGCGTGGAAATCAACATTTGCAACTCTTTAAAGGATAAAAGGCACAAGGAAAAATATATTCAGCAATGTCCATTCATTACAAGATAACCCAGTTGCATACCGAGGAGCAGTTTTAATCCTCCAAGATTGATGGAATTCTTAACGGCAGTTTGGTTTATTTGCAAAAGACCTTCTTTGATGTCGTCTTTGAAATAGCCCAGGAAAGTTGTATGTATGTCTTGCTGCCATATGACATTTCATTTGAATTCTGCATATTGCCCTGAAAAGGAATGGGTTTTGTCAAGTGCATTTGCTTCGGACCTGAGCTGTTGGACGATCCCATCATCAGCTGTGTGATTTCTCCAGGCCAAAATAGTCCAATGTCGTTATCAGCGTGATACCCTCAGAGGGTGAGGGTGGGCGTTGGGATTTCCCACCTGCCTGGCGGCCATTCACTACACTGCCAGTTACGCTTCAGTTTTCCCCTGGAGGATTCATTTTCTCTCCATCACGGGATATGGACTTGATTGGTAAGGGACAGCACTGCGACCCGATCTAAGCCGTTAGAGATTCTCCTCTGGGGATTTGCATCTCCAATGGAGTCTGACAGAAAGAACCAGTCTATTCCAGTCTCAGCCTTTTGAAGTTATTGTGTGCTGGTTCCTGTTATTTTGGGATCCCCAGACTTCTCTAGATCTCCCCATTATATGCCTGCTTAATTACACTCACAAGGCACCACAAAAATATGCTTTCCCTTTGACACATCACGTTAGCCATCCTTTCTCTCGGTTGCAGAGGGAGAGTCCCATCAGCCAGGCTATACTTTTCAACCGACGTAAAGTTTCTGCCTGGAATACAAAGGCCAACCTTCTCGACTTCTCCCGCTTCCTCGGTCTCCAGTTGTCGCTTGGCGAAAGGTCCAAGGACTGCTACATGAGAATTCTTCAGGAAGCTACAGCAGCTAGGGAAAGAGATGAGTCAGCATTTCAGTTACCAGCATTTAACAATAGAGAAGCCAATTCTGTCTTTTCCTACGATTGAACTTCTTCATGGTTTTGAACTCCTAATATGCAAAATTGGGATTCTACCTCATCAGCGTTTCAAATAAAGATGCTCATTATCATCCATCAGCAATTCAAATAAGCACCTGGCACCTCACCGGAGGATTCCATAAACCACACTCCTCTTACGAATGGCCTCTGCTTACTCTCTACGACAAACCACATCCTGGCCAGGCTCAAGGTGGGAGATTCCCCATGAAGGATGTCCTGCAGGCACCTTGCTGAGAGTCAAGGTGTTTCCCCATGCCCACCTTCTCACTCATATTTTCTTGTTTTTTTAGATGCCTCCAGCTCCCGTGCCGTAGTCATTCTTCTTGTCCTTGGTTCCGGTGGCTTAGGGTACACAGAGCTGGGATGCAGCTCTTTAGCCAGAGACTTTGTCTATCCTTAACTTTGAAGTTCAGTTTTGTTCTTCTTTCATGTTACACTGCTTGCCATTCAGTATGCTATCCGATTAGTATCAGAACCTAGGGTGACGCTGTGACATTGAAAATAGCAATGTAAAATTCCATTATAAATCCTGAAGTTATACTCTCCAATCTAGGGAGCAAACTAAAAATCAGTCTAGCAGGCTGTGTCCAGAATTAAAAAAAAATTTTTTTTTTCTTAAAAAATTGTGGGCCCAACACAGTGGCCTAGCAGCTAAAGTTCTCACCATAAATGCACCGGGATCCATTTGGGCACCGGTTCTAATCCCAGCAGCCCTGCTTCCCATCCAGCTCCCTGCTTGTAGCCTGGGAAAGCAGTTGAGGATTGCCCAATGCTTTGAGACCCTGCACCCGTGTGGGAGACCTGGAGGAAGTTCCTGGGCTCTTGGCTTCAGATCGGCACAGCTCTGGCTGTTGCGATCACTTGGGGAGTGAATCATCAGATGGAAGATTTTCCTCTCTGTCTCTCCTTCTCTCTGTATATCTAACTTTGCAAAAAAAAAAAAAAATAGAATAAAAATTGCATAGGGACCAGTGAAATGGCATAGTAGGCTAATCTTCCACCTGCAGCTGCAGCATCCCATATGGGCTCCAGTTCATGTCTCAGTTGTCCCACTTCCAATTCAATTCCCTTCTAAAGGACTTGAAAAATAGGAGAGGATGCTCTAATTAATTCCTTGGGCCCCTGCAACCATGTGGAAAGCCTAGAAGCTCCTAGCTCCAAGCTTTGGACTGGCTGAGTTTTGGCCATTACGGCAAGTTGGGGAGTGAACCAGTAGACAGAAAATCTGTCTCCCCCTCACCCCCTCTAGTGGAAACAACATATTCTTATCTGCTTCGTGCCTCCTTACACGATTCAGAGCTTAGTTAAGCAGATGCTAAAGACATAACAAGGGTTTGACTGATTTGATAATATACATTATTTTTAAAAAGAAAAATAATGTAGATCTCATGGTTCAGCCTTAAAAACAATTCAGTTTCAGGCTCTGTTTCAATAAACTTTTCTTTTAAGGAAAATGTATCCTCCCCACCCAAACACCTTTCCTAGATCTAATTCTTGTGCTTTAATACTTACCTGTGTCTTTTTTTTGTCAGAAGAGGTTCACAAGCCTTTTGCAAGCAGATTTATTACCTATATAGTTTGCTGCAATCAGTAAAAGTAAAATTCCATTAAAAAGCAGCCACCTCCAGAGCAGGGGGACTTCGACGGCCGCGGAGGAAGGCGAGCGAAGAACTCCATTCTCTGTTTAAGCTGTGGGAACAGCACAGGAAAGTAGAATGTCATTACCCAGATTAAAAAACGCTCTGTGACAATGAGGCCACTGTCTCTGCTCTTTGGAGAAGAGCCGAGGGGAACTATATTGATCGCATGCACCCCAAAATACAGCTTTCTCTATCTGCCGATGGACGGTCACCTCGGGCACGTGACTTTGAGCCACTCCAGCAACGAAAACTCATCTCAAAGCTGGCACATCTGAAGGCTGTTTTACACTCCTTCTCCCCCTGCCCTGCCCTGGGCTCCAAAAAAAAAACCAGCTTGATCACAGGTTGCCCATAACGTGGCATAAATAGAATGCCACTTACACGATGCGTCCTCAATGTGCCTTTTCCTGTAGTAAGTTTTTTGCTATGATTGAACTGGATCCTGAGTCTGGATCAGATGGAATGCCTTCTGACACTGATGCTATCACTGTGATTGTTGTTTTTAAAACCTAAGAGAGGTTGAGGGTGGATTTTCTCTAGGTGTGGAGGTGTGATTTGAAAATATATATATATATCGAAGCAGCTTCACCCAAAATAAAAACAATTAACTAAACCGTTGCTCTTACACATGTCCAGTGAGGTACAGATCATGTTTCTGTTTCCCTAAAAAATCCTGAGTTTCTGCTGCATTCACAGGCCCGTCTTATCATTCTGAACGCACCAATTCAATTTCCCAACAGATTGTCTCAAGTTTAAAGACTAGGCAGAATAGATTTCCAGAGACAAATGAAAGGGGATAACGTCTTGATCACATTTTATGTTGAACTGAATAATAATTTTACTTAGCTTTGCTTTAATCTGATAGAATTCTAAAATCAGAAGCAGGCAGAAGTGTGTCAGTGGATTTATCTCCAGGTCAGATTTCTGCATCAACTTTCTCTGATGATGCTCTTGTTTCATTCATTCGTTTGGCAGCGGTCTCTTGGAAACAACTTACTGATCCACACAGAATTGAACAGTGACTCTGTCCTTGCATGTCAAGAGTCAACAGTTTGATAAAGGCTCTGTTTACTTCTAAATTGTAGTTTATTCACACACTGCTGGAATAGTTTTGCCGAATAAGGGCAATCACACAGATTCTGCAGCGGCTGCGCAAGCTCAGGTGTGTAGCCTGCGGCTTACAGGGGTTAATACCTGAGGTAGATGTCTCCCCCCTCCGTAAGACAAACACAAGACTTCCTTGAGAAGGTTCCACTGTCGTGATTTTCTCAGGATCAAGCAGCTTCAAATCAACACACTTATCACCCAAAACTGTTATGCCTGGAGACGAACAAAACAATCCCCTCCATCCTTAGAGTTTTCTAGGATCCTAAGGAGATCAAAAGCAGCAAAAGTGAAAGCCCAGCAGTCGCACAGCACATTTGTGGTTGAGTTGGAAATCGTGATTATTAGGGCTTCCTTTTGTAGTCTGGCGCTACCCCTCAGATTCGGTGTTTGATTTAGTTATTTTATTTGTTCACTTGAAAGGCAGTGAGAGAGGCAGCCCTTTCATTTACTGGTTCACTCCTTAAGTGTCTGCAATAGCTGGGATTGGCCAAGACTTAAGCCAGGAGCTGGGAACTCAACCCACGTCTCCTACATAAATGTCAGGGATTCAAATACTTGAGCTGTTACCTGTAACTCCCCAGGATGTACCCTTGCAGGAAGTTGGATTCAGGAGCTGAGATGGTACCTGATTCCAGATTCTCTGATATAGGTAGAATGTGGTGCAAGTGGTGTCTTAAGTCTTTGACAAAATGCCTGTTGCAGAAGTAGAGTTTAGAATGGGGCCCTAGAGTCTTCAGATTCAAAAGCAATGAAACCAAGCAGATCACCTTCACGATGACACAGTGATAGAACTATTGATTACACAGAAGAGATACTCAATGTAGAGAGTGAAATGAAACAGAGAGGGAGAGACATAGAGGGATCTTCCATCCACTGGTTGGATCCACTACTTCCTTAGCGAGGTTCTCTGACTTGATCAGAACATGTCCATGCTTTGGTTAAGGTGCAGTTCTTTGCTGCAGTCATCTCAGGTTCTGACTGGGGAAAGATTTGCTTCCATGCTCAGTGTGACAGCTGGACTAAGTGTCTGGTGGAACAAGTTGGGCCAAGGGTCTCAGTTGATTTTTCACCTGTTAATTGAAGATTTCTCCCAGTTCCTTGCCTCTCTGTGGGTTGGATCAGATCCTGGAAGCCTATTTTCACCAAGGAAAGCATAAGAGATGAGCAAGGACGATGAGAATACTGTATTAAAAATCCAGAAGTTGGATGGATTAAATTTAAAAAAAAAAGTTTTCTCACCGCTTCAGAAGCTGGAAGTATCATGGAACCAAGTTGATCAGTTCTTAGTGAGGGCTCTGCCCCTGGTTTACAGATCACCTCCTTCTTATTGCATCTTCTCAAGGCAAGGAGCAGAGAAAGCAGAAGGCAAGCTCGCTGATGTCTCTTGTAAGGACATTAATTTAACTCAGTAGGGCTCCATTCTCATGACTTAATTCGTCTCCGAAGTCCCAGCTTCCTAATATGACAACATTTAAGATTAGGTGGTGGGGTGGGTTGCGTGGGGGGAGATAACCATTCAATCATAACAATCAGAAGTTGCAGTTTTCATAACCTAACTTCAAGCAGTGGCATACCCTCCTTTTATTCATTAGAAGCAAGGGGCTATTTCTAGCCCATGTTATACAAGGGCATGGCTGTAAGTTGGGGATCATTGGGAACCATCTGTTAGAAGCACTAAGTACTGTGTTAAATTACTTTTGCCATTAAGGAACACCTAGCTTATTAAAGGAAACAGATATGGGCACAAATGGTTCCAGCAATTTGAAAAATGATATAATAGTCCCTAAGTGCATTGATTGGGAAGGCACTGGCTGAAAACTACAGCCAGTTAATTACAGTGGTTTAAAACTATATTCCTTTAGTTTTGTCACATAATACAAAATGCAGCTGTAGGTTTTATTATCCTTGGCAAATGAACCTCTACAGGAGGGTCAACATTATTGCAATTCTCTTCTTTGTCTTCTTTTAAAGATTTATTTTAAATTTTATTGGAAAGGCAGATACACAAATAGAAGAAGAAAAAGATCTCTCATCCGGTGATTCACTTCCCAAGCGGCCATAATGGCTGGTATTAAGTTGACCTGAAGCCAGGAGCCAGGAACAACTTCTGGGTCGGCCATGTGGATGCAAGGTCCCAAGGCTTTAGGCCATCCTATTCGGCCCTTCCAGGCCACAGGGAGAGAGCTGGAAGGAAAGTGGAGTAGCCATGGCATGAACTGGCACCCAAAGGGGATCCTGGTACATGCAAGGCAAGAATTTAACCACTAAACTATTGTGCAAGACTCTCTTCTTTGTCTTTAATTCATGCTTATTATGTTTCATGACTCCATGATGCTTCCTGCACCTGCAGCAATAGCCATCTTATTATAAGAAGAAAGGGAGAGAGACGTCACCATTCTGGACCAGCATATCATTTCCTATGATTGGATAGGTACCCGTTTTTCTAAGATCAAAGTATTTCTGCCTATCTGTTGAAGAAATCAGGTTCTTTTGCCAAAAAACAAGGTCTAACCCTCCAAGTCTAACACATTTCATGTTCCATAGTAGAAGAGAGTTGATCAAATGCTTTCAAGCAAATAAATGCTTGAATTACTAAAGGAGTCTTCCAACAGGCACTTATTGGTTAATGATTATAAGAAAGGAACTAAATTAAAAGTAATCGCTAAACTCATTAATGAAAATGATTGGATTCATTCAGACCCTATGAGACAAGACTTTGTGAGGCCAAATGGTGAACTAGAAAAGTTCCACATCAGTTACAATACAGAGTCCTTGTGTGTTTTCATGTGTAGACTCCTAATCGTGTGTTCTTTTTGTTGGCATAAAGCAATGAGAGAATTGAGATAGAAGGAAAGAGACAGATGCCAAAGGATGAGGGGCAACATGGAGATTCTTGATATCTTAAATAACATTTTACCAAAGGTTTTAACAAAATAAGAGACATTTTTAATCTATGCAAAAAAGGTGTATTTCCCCCAAACTGAGCCCCCATGTAGAGATTTAGCTATTGAATGGATTAGAAATATTGCTGACAAATGAAAATATAGACAGCTATTATGACTTGGTATCTGAGTATATTGAAAGTATCAATTTTCAAAAACCATTTCTTTTCTGGAGATCATATAGAGGGGAAATTTTATTCACTTCAATCACCATGATCCCTGCAAATTATTGACTTTCACAGACTGCTATTAATAGAACATTAGAAAAGAACCACAATACTTTCAGCTACTAAGCCTAGACTATCAATGCCCTATCACCCAACTGCTATGCATTTAATTCCTTAATGTGGGTATTTAACTCAAGTAAAAAATAGGAATCATTTCACTAAAAAATCCCTCTGTTTTTACAAAAAAACGATTATAGGTTTATATTGTGTCTTCAACTTTTCCTTCTCAAACTATGTTACTATAAGAGTAAAAGCATCTGGTTGACCTACTTACATTTTTGTGGTGGTGAGATTGAACAAAGGTCTTACAAAAACTTCACATATCCCACATAGAATCTCTAAGTGTTTATGACAAAACACAGCTGATACTTGGGTATCGCAACTGAAGGAAATTGGCCTGGACGCCTTTTACTTTCCTACTGGTAATTCTGACACTGAATATAGATCACAGGTTTGCTATCTCCAGCCATAAAGGAAGTTCCCTTCTGATTTCACCCAAGACATGCTTCTTGTAGGACACAGAGAGAAGAGCAGTCAATTCACCTCCACCCCCACTGTAAAAATCCGTCACTTAAATCTGACTCTGTAGATGCAAATCCGTCTCTTATCGAGTGACCGTGCTCGCTGTATTTCATTTTCCTTCTCTGTATAGCAAAGGCAGTGGTAATAATGAGGACTGACGCATGGTGTAGGGTTGGTTTTGGTTTTCAAGGCACTGATAGGGATAAAGTGTGAAGAGCAGGTCCTGGTTTGCAGCAGATATTTTGTGAAAGATAAGCCTTATTCTTATCATCTGTAACCATTTTTGAATGATCAGATGATTACTTATGAAACTTCTGTATCGGAACCTGTTTTGTGATATTTTGGGTTAAGACACGATGTGAATGAGTAGTATCCCACATGAGTACCTGTTCAAAATCTACTTGTTCCACTATTGATCCAACACCATGCTAAAATATCCAGGAAAGCACCAGAAGATGGCCCTTGTCACACATATAGGAAATCAGGAACTTTATCTTTGCAGGGCCTGGCATGATGGTTCAGTGGGCTTGTTCAACATCTCCAAGTGCGAGGAGCTCTTTTGGGTGCTGGCTTGTGTTCCAGCTGTTGTGTTTTCCAACCATCTCCCTGTTTGTGGCCTGAGAAAGCAGTAAAGGATGGCCCAAAGCCTTGAGATCCTATACCTGTGTGGGTCTCAGTGTTCCTGGCAGTTCTGGAAGAAGCTCTAGGTTTCGGATTAGCTCAGCTCCAGTTGTTACGGCCATTTGGGGAGTGAACTAGAAGATGGAAGACAATTCCGTCTCTCCTCTCTGTCAATCTGCCTTCCAATAAAAATAAATAAATGTTAAAAAATGAAAAGATGAAAAGATCCAACTTGCAGAGGACTTGAAGCTAAAATGGGGGAGTTTAGGATTTGTCCAAGCTGCGGTGTGAAGACCTTTGAACATTCTGCAGAATAATGACTTGGTGAATGCAAGGTTTCATGGCATCAGTATCCTGGGTACAGAATAGTTGAAATCCAGCAAAAAATTTACATCAAGCATGATGGAAACTGTTATAGTAAATAACCATAAGATGATAGCAGCATGGGTAAAGGCAGGAGTTGTGGGATCTAGATGATGTAGGAATAATACATGATGTTAAGAAAATGATTTTAACGACGTGATGAGAATCAGGGACTTGCAGGGAGGGAGCTGTCAGAAGTGATAGTACCTCTCCATCCTTGAGTGACAAAGGAATGTTAGCTTTCTGGTAACAGATACACATAAAAGGGTTTGGAGAAGAACGAGGAAACATTTAAAATAGAGGCTGGTGAATTTGGTTAAGCTGATGGGAAGTCTGCGGCTCTTGCAATTGTGTCTCAACAACCAAGTGTGAAGGCACGGTCTCTGGTGAGCACTCGGCAAGGCTATAAACATTTAAGCTTGGAAAGGAACCGTTTTAAGGGAACCAGTAGATGTTACTCAGGTGCTTCAGTGGAGGAGAGTGGTGGTATTTAATATGCTGCAGAATGTGCGCTGAAGATTATGCCTGAATAATATTTGGAGATGTTTATACATATCCCCCCCCCCCCACTGTTTTTCTGTTCATTTCCTTCTATTAGCTCAGCAGTAGATTCTCTGCTTCATTGCCTATGGAAGAGTAAAGAGAAAGCTGAAAATCCAAAAGGGATCATTAGGAGCTGGCATCTCTGGAAACACAAGCCTATAAGAAGTGTGTGTGTGTGTGTGTGTATTTATTGATTTGAAAGGTATAGTGACAAGAAAGGAGAGACAACAGATCACCTCACTTAAGCATCACTGGTCTAAAGCACCTTATTAAAAGTTGCCTCCCTGCTTGTGGCCTGGTAAAGCAGTCAAGGATGGTCCAAAGCCTTAGGACCCTGCACCCATGTGGGAGACCTGGAAGAAGCTCCAGGCTCCTGACTTCAGATTAGCTCAGCTCTGGCTGCTTGGGGAGTAAATTATTGGACAGAAGATCTTCCTTTTTGTCTCTTCTCCTCTGTGTGTATCTGACTTCCTAATAAAAATTTTAAAAATATATATGTTTTTAAAAAATTACCTTTGGGACTGACATTGTGGTGTAGCGGAGCCTCTGTGGCTGGGCATGCATCCCATATAGGCAGCAGTTTGTATCCACTAATCTAGCTTTCTGCTTATAGCCTGAGAAAGCAGAGGAAGACAGCTCAGGTCCTTGGGACCCTGCACTGGGCTCCTGGACAACCTGGGTAACCTGGAGGAAGCTCCTGACTATCAGCTGCAGGGCAGTTCAGCTCTGGCCGTTGTAGCCATTTGAGAAATGAACCAGTGTGAACCAGTGGATGAAAAATCTCTCCCACTCTCACTCTTTCAAGGACAATAAATAGATCTTTAAGAAAAAGAAAATAGATTGCAAAGGAAGAAGGAGGTCAATGTGAGGAACAGACTGTGCACCTGATAGGATCCCAATGAATGTGATTTTTAAGTGACCATAAAAAGAAATGATGATGGCGTACATGGAAACCTCTAAGGAAAGAAATGGTCTCGATAATACAGGGGATGTAAGTAACGCAGGCAGCCTGTGTCCTTCTTTGAAGAACAGAATGGTTTCTGTGGTGGTCTGCTCTATCCACAGCACCATGTGATGACATTTCAAACTGTTTCCCCTGAATCCCATCAAGACCTCACTCCTTTTGAAGTGAAATCTCTGAGGTTCAAAGACTGAGCAGCCTCCTAGTATCCAAAGCTTAATGAAATAAGATGTTCTAGAGATCAAAGGTGGGAGATGTTGGGATCGGGGCTACTTGGTGGTGCTGAGGCTAGAGCTGAAGGACAACAAGAAGAGGGATCAGCAGGTAGCATCAGAACCGAAGTTATTTTGGAGTTAGGACAGAAAAGATGCTGCAAGTGGGTCACAGGGAAGAAAGTGGCAATCTGTACTCAGCAGAAGTTAGAGCTGGTAGGGCTCAGGAGCCACGAGTCACTTCCCCATCTGTCTTCTTTCCCAGGGCCATAACCTTCTGTTCTTGAGCTTTTACCCTTGTCCCAGTGGACCTACCTCACCCGATGCTGAAGCACGCCAGGACCACAGTAAAATCAAATGAATCAATACAGATCTTCAGAGGTTTTTTCCTCTTAAGAACATTGGCAGTACTTACTAGGACCTGCTTAATCTATGTTCACAACAAACAAAAAGCAGGTAACATGATCACACAAGTTACATTGAAGAATTTTACCAGGCTCTGAAAGTCTTGCTAGAGAGATGAGGAAAGGAACTAGAACTGAAAAATCAATGCTGCCCTAAAGACGTTGTCCAGTAGTGGGAAAGAAAACAGGGAACTTGACCTTTAATCCAGCAGTCTCAGCGTTCCTGGGACAAAAAGGAGGTCCTTTGCCAGAGAGTTCGTCAACTATTATTTGGTGAAATAATCCCGTGGTGAAACCAATCTGGCACAAACACTTTCATTGGAAACAGAGGGAGTCTTTCCCAACTCTGTGTGTGAGGATGCCACATCATTGATGCCAAAATTTAGTAAGGACAGTGTGAGAAAAGATAGGGGTGCATCTCACCATATCAAAAAAAATAAAAAAGATGGCTGTGAAACTCATGCATGTTAGACTGAGTTAACAATTCAAACTCAACAGAAGTTTAATTCATCACAGCAGAAGATTGAATCAGAATAAACATGTGATCAAGTTAAGAGATGAAGGAAATATAGCTCAGATGTTCACCAACATTAAATACTACAGACGAAAGATAGTGAACTAATTATAGGTAAATGTCATAATAAATTCCTAAATAAAAATAGGACTTCCAATGGAGCTATTAAATATACCTTAACAATATGATACTAAGTTTTCTACCTTTGTACCTACAACGCCATGGTACATTAAATAGCAGCATGTGGTACTTGTGACTGCTGCTGAAGATCTGTACTATTGTAATTACATGCAGGAAAACAGTGATGAGGGGAGAACGGGGAGGGGGTAGGGACATGGGAGGGAGATTCCCTGTACCTACAAAACCATATCATGGAGCAAAAAAAGAATCTTACAAATATACAACATTGAGTCAAAGACATACAACATAAAAAATTGCCTAGAATGTGTTTCCATCCTATATACAATTTTTTGAAGTGGGCTTTACATCGTTTGAGTAACTACATTGTTTAAGAATGCATCGTAGTGGGCCCGGCGCGGTGGCGCAAGTGGTTAAGGTCCTCGCCTAGCACGCCCGGGATCCCATATGGGCGCCGGTTCTAATCCCGGCAGCCCCGCTTCCCTTCCAGCTCCCTGCCTGTGGCCTGGGAAAGCAGTCGAGGACGGCCCAAAGCTTTGGGAACCTGCACCCGCGTGGGAGACCCGGAAGAGGCTCCTGGCTTCGGATCGGCATAGTATCGGCCCGTTGCGCTCACTTGGGGAGTGAATCATCGGATGGAAGATCTTCCTCTCTGTCTCTCCTCTCTGTATATCCGCCTTTCCAATGAAAAAAATAATAATAAAAATAAATCTTTAAAAAAAAAAAAAAGAATGCATCGTAGTGGGAAAAGCCAAAAAGCAAGGGAAGAAGGCAGCACTGCCCATGTTCGGAGTGTTGTTATCCACAGGAAAGAGGAAGAAGCTGTGCCTGGAGTGGTATGCCGGAAGGTTTTCAGACTGCTGTCAATGAAGTTTTGAATGGAACAGTTGTTTATCAGATGTCAAGGGTTCACCCAACCTTTACAGTTTATGCACTTCTAATGATCGATCCTACACTTTACATCAAAATTGTTTTTGAAGATTCATCTAATGGCGAGGGAGACCAAAAAAAAAATCAATCCTCTAACTGCTAGTTCACGTCTCAGATGCCTGTAGTGGCTGGTGCTGGTCCCCAGCTGAAGTCAGGAGCACACAGCTCCATCTGGGTTTCTCACGTGAGTGTCAACTGGTTTGACCATCCTCTGCTGTCTTCCCAAGCATATTCCCATGGAGCTGGATCAGAAACTGAACTCTTGAAACTGAAACCAAGGCTCTGATCTGGGAGGCTGGCATTGCAGTTAGCGACTTAACTCATTGTGCCACACTGTTGGCACACAACCAAAAATACATTTTTTTTTTAAGAAAACCTCATAAGATCCCCAGAAATGAAGCTCAAGTAGTGGCAATTCAGGATCTACCCCTCAGAAGCAGTAGGAGAGAGACTCACAGCTCCTTCAGCCATACTACACAACCAACCGTTTACACTGTCACAATGACTGTCCACCTCACTGCGTATTAAAGCTTGATTCTGGTCATTTACTCAGCAGTCTACTGATTCTGCCATAATACTTAAGAACTAGCCAACAACAATGATTAGTTCAGCCACAGCATATGATAAATTTAAATTGAAAACACAGAAATCGTTTTAAAGTATTAGAAAAAAATGGAATTATACAAACCAGAGTGTGATTGAAAATCAAGTAAGATGATTATTCATACCTCGTCGTTTGTTGGGCCATGGATCATAAGAAATAAAACGCCAAAAATTAAGATGGAAAATAAAAATGTGAAACTTACTATTCTTTGGTATGATAGTTACAGCTCATGAGAGAGGAGCCAAGAGTTGCCATGGCAACAGTAATACAGGAAAATGAGCCTCTCGCCTCCAAGTCTCTCTCTTTTTTTCTTTCCTCGTCCTGGCACTAAATGGGAAAAAAAAAAAAAAGGTCCCAGACGATGTGTAAAATCCATAATGTTTATAAATTAGTCTCAGTTAACACATACAACAACCTTGAGTTTCTAAACAAACGACATGCTGATGAATGTTAAGAGGGTAGAGACATCTTTGATGAATGCGTAATGCATTCTGATCTTATGAAAATAAAACAATATGACATATGGTAGGTTTTAGTGGTGGTATCTACATTTGAAACCTGAATAGCTCATCATGTAGTTCCATTTCTGAGTTTTGCCTCATCTTTATGACACTTTAGTATAATAAATCTCATTTCAGTTCTTACACATAGACTGTCATTCCCAGTCTCCAATCAACAAACACTTATCTTTGGTACAGTAAGTGGGTAATATATTATACTGGCTAAGATAGGGGAATATGGGATCAGATACACCTAATGGCAAATGCCACTACCGTCACTCATTTGCTGGGAGATTTTAGGTGAGTTAGTTTCCCACCTATAAAATGAATACAATTATAATCATAGTACTTCTTATAATGTAGTCGTGAGGGTTAAATGAAATAATCTATGTAAAAGCACTAAGCATAACACCTAGCACATACAAAACAGTGCAAGTATTAATTTCTTATCATCATAAGAAAAATATTAATGATGACCCATAGTTGTAGATATTTCAAGCCATTTTTGAAAATCATGTAGTATCAAAAGTCCTTACAGCTGTAATTGTCAATAATCACTATTCTATTTCTGTCACTATTCTTGATGGGTTGTTTCATTTCTCCATGAGCACTTGGACAAATGCAACCAAAGGCCACTCCTCCAACTTCTTTCTGATGTTCTCAAGCTTTCCATGCTTCGTGGTGGATCCCAACTCCAATCTCAGTCAAGAGTGGCAAATTTTGAGCAAGGCTCAAGTCAGTCTCTACCCTTGCTATCATTTGCTAAGTGATATACATCACATGTCAAACATACCATGTATTTAAACAGCAGGACCCTGAGCAACAGCTGGCCAAAGAACCAATAATAATGACAGGAGATGACAATTCTAAGGCAAGAGACATAATCGAGCATCAGAAAGATGGGTGCTTTCGGTTGCCCATTGCCCGTTGGAACATGGAGTCACCCACAGAAATGAAAATGGATGCTTTAGTTACGGATGTAATCCACTGAGACATAACATTACAAATTAACACGTTCCCTTCACAGTTGTCTCGCACATGGGGCTTTAAAAAGATCAGGCAGACATTGGCATCTAGAATGAAAGTGGAAGCAATGGGTCCTAAGTTAGATACGAAGCCAGAGTTGCTGCTTCTTAAGCCTCTTAGATCCAAGCTCCTCCTCAAAGCTTTATACATCATTTATTTGACTCCCCAAATATGTTCTAAAGCCAAGTTTAATGCAGGCTGAAGCCAGGAGTTTGGAAGGCCCTCCAGATCTCCTACCTGGGTTGCAGGGGCTCGAGAACTTGGGCCATCTTCCACTGCCTTCCCAGATGCAAAATAGGAAGCTGGATTGGAAATGGAGCAGCAGGAACGTGAACCAGTGCTCTGATATCAGATGCTGGCAGCATAAGCAGCAGCTTAACTCATTGTGCCACAATGCTGACCTCTGCATTGCCTCTTTCAGTATTTTCAGCAGTCCTCAAGTTGTCTCACCATTTTGTGCACATGGTACACTTAAAACGAGGCTGAGCCTCGCGAAATAATTCAGCCATGCTGACTAACGGAAAAAAAAAAACACAAAAACATAAAGCAGGATTTAAGTCCACACAGTCAAACTCAAAGTCTGGACCTGGCACAGCAGCAGCCTAATGCCTAAAGTCATTGACTTGAACATGCCAGGATCCCATATGGACATCAGTTCTAATCCCAGCAGCTCCACTTCCATCCAGCTCCCTGCTTGTGGCCTGCGAAAGCAGTCGAGGATGGTCCAAAGCTTTGGGACCCTGCACCCTCGTGGGAGACCTGGAAGAGATTCCGGACTGCTGGCTTTGGAATGGCTCAGCTGCACTGTAACAGGCACTTGGGGAGTAATCAATGGGCGGAAGATTTTCCCCTCTGTCTCTCCTCCTCTCTGTATATCTGAATTTGCAATAAAAGTAAATAAATCTTTTTAAAATGCTTGGTAGTGTCTATTCACAATGTACTCTGCTTATTCAGGTATTGTCAGTATATTCAGGTAAAGTCATTGAACTTTTATGAGTAGCCTGCAACGGAATTTACCAAGGTGTACTCCAGGAAGACATTAGGGCTGTAACCTCTGCTACTATGTTCAAAAGCTGTGTCAGCTTTATCAGCAACTATGATGCATTCAGTCCAGACAGCCCTGTTTTTACATACCCAGCAATACACCTGCTATGAAACACACAAAAAATAAAGAGCCTACCCCATCCCAGGCCCTTTTGCCCCAAAAGTAATATCTTTGAATATTTCTTGCATCCATTATTTCTGTTAAGCTGCTTCTTCAACCTGTCACAAAGTTATCATCTGACTGAAACCTTTATCATCAGGATTAGAAAGCAATGTAATAATGTAACTCAATGTGAAATAAAGACAGTCAAGAAGACAATGAAGAAGAAGCAAGTAGGCAGAAGTAAAGCAGAGGTGGATGGCACTGAGTGAAAGGCACACAGTTCTTTATGTTCACAGCATTTCTCGCTGACTCTTTGATGGTTCATTCCCCTTGGTTCAACTATTGAGGTGTTTGCTTGGAAAGCACTTTTGAGAGTCACCAACTATTCAATTTGATTTATTGATCTTGACAGCCTAGTATGGATATTTAGTCATTCCAGTATTAATCTCTATTTTATGCTCCATTTCTCTTTCACTCTGAAGCAAATCACCCAAAACTCAGTGGTTTAAACATTAGCCGTTTATTCTAAGGCCGGGCTTGGCGGAGATGGCTCTTCATTGCTCCTCACAGTACAGTAGATGAAGTGGCCTCAGCCAGCTGCAGCAGGGAGACTCATGTTCAAGATGGCTCACACAATTGCTACTGGACAGTGCTGGCTGTCAGCTGGGAGCTGAGCCAGGACAGTGGACTAGAAGTCTCGGTCACCTGTCTTGCAGATCTGTGCCCTTGACATCTCTCAAAAACACCAAGCACAGCCCCTTTATGGTCTGGTCCTAGAAGTCACGTAGCAATACGTACAGATTCCAGAAGGAGCGGACATTATTTTCCTCTTCCCCAGTCAACCACTACCACACCTGTTCATCAGTGGGAAGAATCTTAAAAATACAGCAAATATTAAAAAAATACACATTGAATGAAAGATAATGTTGGGAAACTTTTGGCAAATCCAACTTGGCATGTCGTATGTGTCCATTCATTCACTCAACGAATATTTATTGAATATAAAATTAGAGGTTCTACCTTTGGTGGTGAGAAAAAAACACACATGACTGATATATATGGGAGAAATAATAATTATTCAGTCACATAAACAGATGTATGATTTTTAACAGCATTAACATCAATAATGGTACAAAAGAGAGGGCCATGGTGCTATGAAGCCTCAAGAATAAAGAAATCTGAAATGCTGATTTCTTAGTTTGTTTTCTACAGTTATAATAAAATACCCAAGACTGGGTAGTTTATAGGGGCATTTCTTGCAGTTCAAGACCAAATACTATGTCATTATATGGTGGGAAAGAGGATGGAAGAGTAACAAAAATGTTTTCTACCTCCCTTACCAAACCACTAATCCCATCACAGGACCCACTCTCCTGATCCCATCTAATGCTCATTATGTCCTAACTCACCTTCAAAAAATCATAAACATGTACATTTGGGGATTACAATACCAACATGTGAAGTTTTGGGAGACAGTCTCAAAACAAAAGTTCGTTTTTCTAGCAAAAAAAAAAAAAAAAAAAGGAACTGAAATCCGAACTATAAGTAACGATAAATGGCTTTAAAGAGCATTTCATGTGTAAGGAACAGTGGCCTAGTGCGGCAGGGAATGTGGTCAGGACAGAGACTTAAAAAGCCCTGTGTGGCTGGAGATGTGAATGAGGAAGTAGGAGTGGACTTGTGTGAGGCTGGGGAAGCTGGCTGAGGTATTCAGAGCAAGCAAGGATACCTCACCTTTAATCTCAGTGTGGGTAGGTCCTTTGAAGTGCTCTCAGCGGGGGAAACGACATAACCAGGTTTATATTTCAAACAAGTATACTTTGCTCAGCAGGAAGGGTGAGTGAGAAAGGGTTGGAAAGCAAGGCTGATGTGACTGCAGTGAGACAAGAGGTGATTAATAGCTCAGATTAGCACATCGATTCAAGAAGCAGACAGCAGCAATTACATGTCATCAGATGGATGACCTGGAAGAAATGGTTTAATTAATGAACAAATTTATAACTGCTAGTGATATGGAAGTAGTTGTTGAAGATACTCCAACAGGTGTTGCGTTATCGTTTAGTGGGTTAATCCACGCCTTAAGATACCCAGAATCCGTATCGGAGTGCCTGGTATTGAGTCCTGCCTCTGCTTCTTTTCTAGATTCTTGTCAATGTGCCAGCAGGCAGCAGAGGATGGCTCCTGCCACTCCTGTGGGAGAGTTGGATGTAATTTCTGGCTCCTGGATTCAGGCTGAGCTATAGCAGGTGTTTGGGGAGTAAACCATCAGATGGAAGATTCTCTCTATCTCTCGCTCTCTCTCTTTCTCTCTGTGTCTTCTCTTTCTCTGTCTCCCTTCTTCTCAAAATAGATAAATAAATCAATGAATAAATATATGTTAAAAAGGTTTCCAACAGAGAAAAGTCTAAGACCTAATCACTGGAGAATTTTACAAAACATTGAAAGAATTAATGCCAATATTCCTCCAAGAGTTTCAAAGAATTGAAGAGAAGGGAACATTTTCAAACTCATTCCATGAAGTCAGAATTACTGGGATGGGGGGGGGAGGGGAAAGGTGACGACACAGTAAAAATACTGCAATGCAAAAATCTTCAAAAACAGTAATACTGAACTGAATTCAGTATAGTCCTTGACCAAGTGGCCTTTACATGTTAGATGCAAAAATGCTTTAGCATATAAAAATAAATTATTGAAACACAGCACATTAACAGAGTGAAGAACACATACCACATGGTTATCTCAACTGATGCAGAAAAAAGACTTTAAGAAAATCCAGCATTTTTCCTAACACAAACATTCAGCAAGCTGAAAATCAAAGGAAACTGCCTCAACATGAAAGCTTGATTATTTAAAAAATGATAAGCAACAACAACAAAAAAAACCCCACAAACCAGCAAGCCCAGAGCTAACATCATACCTTAGGTGAAAATGCAGGATCAAGGCAAGGGCACCCACTTCCCATTACTACTCAACAGAGTAGTGGAATTCCTTGCTAGAGCAAAGAGACAAGCAAGGAAAGGTATTCAAATTGGAAAGGAGAAGTAAGCTTACTTCTGTTCACAGAACACAGTATCAGAGCAAACCCTGAAGGTAAACCTGTGAAAACTATTTCAAAGGATGGTATTTGGTGCAATGGTTAAGATGCCCCATAATTAAATCTTAATATAAAAATTGCTCAATGGGGCAGTAGTCTACTATCTAAGGTCCTAGCCTTGTATGCGCCAGGATTCCATTTGGGTGCCGGTTCTAATCCCAGCGGCCCTACTTCCCATCCAGCTCCCTACTTGTGTTCTAAAAGCAGTCCAGGATGGCCCAAAGCCTTGGGACCCTGTACCCACGTGGGAGATCCGGAAGAGGCTCCTGGCTCCTGGTTTTGGATTGGTGCAGCTTTGGCTGTTGCGGCCGCTTGGGCAGTGAATCAATGGTTTCTCCTCCTCTCTGAGTTTCCAATAAAAAAAACTTTTAGAAAATTACTCAGTGATATTAAGTTGTGAAAGATAGTGTTTCTAGATATAAAATTTTAGCTTTGTAGTTTTGTTCTTCTTTCTGCACTTCAAGGATGCCTTTCTTGTTTTCAGTGTTGCTGATGACAAGTTGAGCTTTCACTATTTTGTGTTTTAGGAGTTTTTAAGTCTAGATATGGATCGCTATGTGTTTATCGTAATTGGGATTTTCTAACCTCCTCAGGACTATCGATTAGTGTTTTCACCAAACGCAATAACTGTTCAGCTATTATTTTTTTGAGACAGACTTCATGAAACGCATTATGTATTTATTGGCACATTTGATATTGTGCTACAGGTTGCGACAACTCTGTTTATTTTCTTCAGTTGCTCGTTGTTCCTCAGCTTTGATAGTTTATATTGATTTGTCTTCGTGTTAACTAATGATTTGTTTTACTATGTCACATCTTCTATTGAATCGTGCTAGTGACTTTTTTCATTTTGGTTCATTTGGTTATTTTTTCAACTCCAGGATTTCTCTCTCTCCATCTCTTTTCTCTCTGTGTGTTTTTATGTATTGAGAGTCCCGATTTGTTGAGTAGTAGTGATCAGCATTTTCTTTAAATTTTCTTTATTTTATTTGTTAGATCTATTTGGAGTAGCTGCTACAAATTTTCTGTCTGCTGAAACCAAAGCTGGATCTACTCAGTCAGCCTTCACCGAAGAATTCTTTTCCTTTGGATGATATTTCCTTGTGCTTTTACACATGTCATACTTTCTCGTCGAAAACAGAACATTCTAGATTCGTATTTTCCATCTTGAGATGGGCTTCTCAGTACTTGCTGCCCTTCATTGGTAGAGTATACCTCTTGGTATGTGGCTACCGACATCTGCTCAAGATTTTTAAAAATCATGATCCATTTATTTGTGGTTAGCTTGATTTTTCAGATGATTCTCCTGAGTCTGTAGAGTTCAAAGGTCAGGTAGTGATTTAGGTAGAGGTTATGTTCAAATACGCCAAGCGTGTAAAGTTTCTTTCCTCTGACAGCGGGTTTCAATATTTCTCAAATCTGTCTCCGATTTTTCTTTTCCCCAAAATCTTTTCTTATCTCCCCTGAATGTACATCTAATTCCTCAGTTAGCCAGGGATGTGCGGAAAGCTTATCCAGCTTTTCTGCGTTTCTCTTTTCCAAGGTACCCTCATTAAATTTCTGACTAGTCCAGGCTTGTCCCTACCGAGACCTAAGTCGAGCAGAACTGTGGGATGTTCATGGTAATTGTCTGCTGAGCTTACAACTTTCAATAGTAATGCGTTTGGCATGAATTCTTTTATTTTTGTCCTTTATTCCATATCAAGTCTCCCCTCTCCACTGGATCTGCTGGAGTTCCGCCCTGTGAAAACTAATAGAGGAAATGTGCCACATCAGGCAAAAGGTCACAGACTCCATTTTTCTTAGGCAAACACCAGCCATCCTTCGTGACTAAAAAAAAAACTCCCAGTTTGTTTTTGGTCTTTAGTCAATCCACAGAACCCTGCATGGCAGTTTCGATCATTCTATTGTGTTTTAGTCTTTGGAGATGACATGCGAACTACATACTGCCAAGACTTGAAATTGATTAGATTAAGATTTATGCTTAATATTTAATCACCAACCTATTTCAGTGACATCGTGGTAGTGTTTTTATAAATAACTGTTGCATATACACTAGATATTTGCTTTCTTTGAAGATATAATACTCAAATTTGGAAAGTGTTGCCATTGACTTCTGAGAATTCATAAGGGAGCATTTTTTTTCTTTCACTCTGAAACGAAACACTATTTTTGATGTAGACACATTAATAGGCTGAAGCATATGTCATGTCTCAATATTGTAAAGCGAAGAAATTCATTATAAGTTTAGTTTTTCATTTGTCATTTTTATTCCAGCTTGTGAATTTTCCCATAAAAAGGAAACGTATATTCTTCAATAAAAGAACAAGTGAGATGAAATGTTTATTCAGAATGAAATAGCCTGAAGCATTTCAATGAAACATGCATAGGCACGTTGTCTTTCCAGGAAACACCTGAAAAGGATGGGCAGGATAAGCTTCTATCAGAAGGCAGAGTGAACGCCCTGGGCTCTGCTCTTGGTTTTTTTTTGGTCAGTTGTTTCCTGTAGGAGAATTATTCTCACCCACCACACTGACATTTGACTTCCTTTCCTTATAGTTTTTGTTGGCTCAGTGGAATATGATGTAATATACCGCCTGTTGCCTTGGAGCAGGAATTCTAGATGCTGTTCTATAACGGACCCAAGCCTCGAACGTGTTTGTTCTCTCTCGTAACACCGCATGTTCCCAATAGGGTCTGACTTTTCAAGTTGGAGCTCAGCCAAGAAAGACTCAGCCTTTTTTAATATATATGTTTAAAATTGTTTCACTTCCATAAAAAGAGAAATTTCATGATACAGATTTAGCAACTTCGTGTTACTTCCCAGTCTGCCCGTCTTCCTGGTCTCATTCCCCACCATCCCTCTTCCATCCTTATTGCTATTTTTCCCCTGATTTTTATAATGCATTATTTTTATTTCACTTTACAGTCATAATCTTAGCACTCCATTAGGCAAAGGTATCAGCACCTAGCAAGCAAAAAACTGATCTGTTTTCAAAAATCCTGTTTCTTGAGTGTAGAGACAAAACCATATTCAAATTCCAAAATGTCAATCTCACTTATACTTATTAATTAATGCACAAAGTACGTTAATTATGACAGATCAGGGAGAATATTTGTCTTGGCTTATTTTGATTGACTTATTTCACTAAGCACAATGGATTCCAGTTGGGTCCATTTAGTGGCAAAAAATTAGATTTCATTTTTTATTGGCTGAGTAGTATTCCATTATATATAATTCATAATATAATATATGTAATATATAATTGGAATATATATTCTGATCTATAACATATAATATAATCCTTTCTATATTATATACCATTCCATTATATATAATAATAATCTAATACAATATCATATTTTCTTTATCCAGTCATCAGTTGATGGGCATCTGAGTTGATTTCATATTTTAGTCGATGGGAGTTGAGCTGCTATAAATATATGGGTGCAGATAATGCTCTCACATGCTGATTTCATTTCATTTGGATAAATTCCCACGAGTGGGGTGGCTGGGTCATGTGCCGGATCTATTTTTAGCTACTTGAGAAGGAAGACGAGGTCTTTCGTCAGAACTACTGCCTCGTGACAGCCAGTCACCAATCAGGCCGTGATCGTGTTTACAAGTGATTCTGTTAATAAGTCAGTGACAGCGCGTTTGGGTTACTTTTCCAGAAAAGTGACGAAGACAGGCATAGGATTTGGAAATGTTCAGTTTTAAGAAAATGACTTTGGCTCTTAACTCTTGAGTTCTGGAAAACAAAACAAAACAAAACAAAAATGCTTTAAAGAAGACTGATTTACACAGAATCCAATTCCAAATTGAGGCAAGGAAAACAAGTAAAAAAAAAAAAAAACCGAGATGATAACTCCTATCTCCTGTTTCTCTGCTAGTTTTCACTTTTGCTTCTTACTGTTAAGCGGTATAGACCAAGGTGCAATGAGTTCAGTCCCGTGATCAACTTGACCTTGATTTACAGGGAGTGTTCAAACACTCAATCCATCTGATTGCCACCACTAACCCAGCGATGGATTAACCAAGAAGTAGTTCCTGATTTCTGAGAAGAGAAATAAAAGGGGATGAGGAGGGTAGAGAAAGAGCAGGAGACACTTGAAAAATGACTTTATTGTTAAAATCTTCACTTTCTGGAGTAGGAGCTGTTGGTGACCTTGGTAACAGTCCTAAAAATCAATTGAAGAAACAGATCTTCGGAAACCTTTCTTTGTGTCTCCATTATATAAGGTCACAAAAATGACTCATGCGAAATCCCTAAGCATTCATTGCTAGAAATACTGTACCTAAGGGGTTTCAGAAAAGCTTATTCATTTTATGTAAAAATGTTTTCCCCTTTATTAGATTTCATCTATTTTTTTTTTGCAAGTACTGGATTGTATTTCTTTTTATATATTTTTTCTCCCAAAATCTTCCTCTAAATTTACTGCAGAAATGAACCACCTTGGTGTTCACTTGTCTTTTCCCTTCACTTAAAATGGCCAAACTCGGAGTTCCCAAGAGCCTTGGGTTCTTTTGGTCACATCATAAGCAGACTGGGTCTGCATGCCAAATCTCTTGTCCTCCCGGGCTTTCACACCACGCCGTATTGTGTCAAAACATTAGCAATCCAGACTTGTCTATTTCACTGAGATCCCTTGGTCATGGCATTGTTGCCCGTCCAACTAGTCTAGTGCCTCCTCATCTACAGTTTTAGCCATCACCCATTGAGTCTGTGAGACGCGTGGGTATCAATACTGCCCCTTGGTGGCAGAGGAAAACATTTTACCAGTGAAGTTTGAGATTTGAGTGTTAACAGTGTTTCTAATCCCATGCACTTGAGGACACTGAATTCTACTTGTTATTTTAGCACATATGAATCATTTTATAATTTGAAAATATTTTTCTTTGTAAAAAAAAAGATTTTATTTTTATTTTATTGGAAAGGCAGGCAGGTTTACAAACAGAAGGAGAGACAGATCTTCAATTCTCTGATGGCCACTTCCCAAATGGCCACAAGAAGCCAGAGGTCTCTTCTGGCTCTGGCGTGTGGGTGCAGGATCCTAAGTACTTGGGCCATCCTCTGTTCTTTTCCTAGACTGTAAGCAGAGAGCTGGATGGGAAGTGGAGCATCTGGGACTAGAACTGACACCAATATGGGACATAGGTGGAAGATTAGCCTGTTGAGTCACCGTGCCAACTCCTCAAAATAGTGTTATGTCAACCACGATTTCTTAGTATGTTTCAAGCTAATTCTGTGATTTCTTCCACCCAAAGCAGCTTTTCTGGTCACATCCAATTTGAGGAAAGCTGTGTGTAGCCCAGATGCGCTCCCAAAGTCTACACAGAACAACCTTCAAATTTCAGATTAGGGATAAGAAGAATCTTACATGTGGAATTCTAAGACCGCTGTTGGGGTGGGTGATGGAGAAGGTTTGGAAAGGGGTTGGAGGACCATCTGCATTCGTTGGTGGCTCCTCTGGAATTCCTGGAGTCTTCAGTTATCTCCTGCTTCCTCCTAGAAGTGTCTGGTGGAGACACCGTGCAAGTGACAAGCAGGATTGGTGGTCCAACCTCAAGGAACAACAGTTCAGATCCCCAGGAGGAATGCACCGAATGCTCTGGGTGCTCAGGTGGAATCCGCAGGAGGAATGCTGAGCCCTGGCAGGTCAGCAGGGCACTGGCTCAGCTCCCATTTCTAAGCTGCTCTGGAGAAGCAAGCGTGGAGGCCACAAGCATGCCCCTGACTGGATGGGGGATTCTGAGCCTGAAGCCTGAGGCAATTCCAACCCTGAAATCAGAATTAGGCTCTCCTTGGGCAGGACTCAAACAGAAAAGTGCTTTCAATCACAGTATCGGAATCTTAGTCTCGTTTTTGTCCTGGAAAGGCAATTTTAGCACTAACGTCTTTTGTGCCTCTCAGCCTTCCCTGCTCAGCAATCTCTTATCTCATCCACCCCTATGGAAACAGTAAGATCTCTTTTAGACATTGACTTTGAAGAAAGACTACTTTATAAAAACAAGTGGGGGGGGGGCACTTGAGGACTTGGTATAGTCAGTAGAAATGACTGACACACAGCCTGCCAAATGGTCTGATTTCCCTCATAATATCAACTCCTCCACTCAACAGTCTCTTTTCACTGACCAGCAATTTCAGGGGCAAGTTAAGAGTCAGGCAACCTGACTCTAAGTTTCAACTCTCCCCTGCCATCCACACAATGATGAGACATCATGGCGACTTCTATTTTTAGAGAGTTGCAAGTGTTGTATCGGGCTGGTCCATAATTAGGCCATCTTCCTCTTCACCTCCTCTCTGCCACTTCCCTGCCCGAATCCTCCTGATATTTTATAGAACTCATGAGAGTCTGTGACCACAGTTGTCAGAAATCCTTCCACACCTAGACTTAGATGTCTTGCTGCTGAATTCTGCCCGCTGTGGATCTTCAGAGCCTGGATCTGTGCTGTCTGCTGACGCTGACACTTTCAAATCCTTTCCGAGTTTCAGCAACAAACTCCTCATCGTCTTGTGCGTCTCACAGCCTCATTCCCTTCGGGTCGCATTCTCTCTCTTTTTCCATGCAGTCTTAAACCACTGGGCTATCAGATGAGCAGCATGCTAAGCCCTCACCGCTTAGGCCATGATTGCCTCTTTCCATAAAGTAGCCATTTATTAGAATCAGTTAAGCACAGACTCTAGGGTTCTAATTCTCTCTTCTTTCAACCAAGAGAATTCAGTGGTGGATTTCAAATGATTTGTTCCTGAAACCAGTTCCTACTGTTGAGCCAGTTAGTTCAGTAGCCTAGAGGAGGGTTGTATGTTGCTTTCTGCCAGTCCCAAGGAAGCCAATGGGCAACCAATAAAAACTAAGAAACACAGTTTGAAAGATGGAAAAACTGAAGAAGGCAACATCAATGGGTTTCTGCCTAAGAAGAGTCACACTGGCCACCCCACCCTATGTTTGTGAACAAGCTACAATCTTCACTCTTTTTCTAGGGTAGGGGCAGTTTCCATGCACACAGGGCAAGGTTTGGGGAGGGGAGGTGGGAAATGATCTGACTTAAGGGAAAGTAGGGGGCATCCATGATGGATCCGAGAGGGAAAACGCCAGAGGGAGACCAGCTCAGTGGCGCAGGTAGAGGACACTCTTGCGGAATATGCCTTGCCCAACTTCTCTGCCTCCACCTGAGGACCCCAGGCAACCGAGGAGTGACCCAGAGGCACCGTGTGTCACAGAGAAGTCTCCCAGAGGACCTTGCCCTTCTCCTTTCTTTCGCCACCGGTGGTGGCCAGCACCTGTTCCTGGGGGCTCCTCTGCAAAGATGCTGTGGTCCAAACAAGGTCTGCTGCCACATCACCAGCCTCTTTTAATACGCACCGGGATCCGGAGGGTTGTCTCTGGGATCCCAGTGGGCGCTCTCTCACGCAGTACCACTCCCCTCCTCCCCCTGCAGTTCCAAGCCCTCTGCCAGCCACTCCAGGGGCATCCCAGGGTCGTTGCATCCTTCTAGCTCCTGGGTTCCCCCGCGACAATGTGGGGTGGCACAGGCTGGAAGATGCGCGCACCAGGGAGTGGTGTGTGTGTGTGTGTGTGTGTGTGTGTGTGTGTGTGTGTGTGTGTGCCGGGGGTCAGCAAGGGGGATGTGCGTTTTGCGAGCTTCAGCTGCAACAGAGGGGTGCAGGGGCAGAGGGAGGGGGCAAGGAGAGCTGCCCCCTTCTACCCCCAGGGTCCAGAGGGAAGGAAGGAGGGGGCCAAGCAAATAGGTAGGTAGGGAGGGGGCTGTGAGGCGGGTGCTCGGCGCTCCCCCGCCCTCCTTCCGGGAGCGGGGCTGCGGACTCTGGAAGTGGGGCCATCGGCGGGGCCGAGGCGGAAGGCAGGGAGTTGCAGCGCGCGCGGCGCGGCGAGTGGCTCCCGTGCGCGTACCAGGCGGGGGAGGCGGGAGGACCCGGCGGGCGGAGGAGGGGTGAGGAGGAGGAGGGAGAGGGCGAGGGAGAAGAGAAGGAGGAGGAGGAGGAGGAGGAGGGGGAGGCGGGGGAGAATGCCCGGAGCCGCCGCCGCTGCCGCCGCCGCCGCCGCGATGCTCCCGGCTCAGGAGGCCGCCAAGCTGTACCACACCAACTATGTGCGGAACTCGCGGGCCATCGGCGTGCTGTGGGCCATCTTCACCATCTGCTTTGCCATCGTCAACGTGGTATGCTTTATCCAGCCCTACTGGATCGGCGACGGCGTGGACACCCCGCAAGCCGGCTATTTCGGGCTCTTCCACTACTGCATTGGCAACGGCTTCTCCCGGGAGCTGACCTGCCGGGGCAGCTTCACCGACTTCTCCACGCTGCCCTCTGGAGCCTTCAAAGCCGCCTCCTTCTTCATCGGCCTCTCCATGATGCTCATCATCGCCTGTATCGTTTGCTTCACCCTCTTCTTCTTCTGCAACACGGCCACAGTGTACAAGATCTGTGCCTGGATGCAGCTCACCTCCGGTGAGTGAGGGAAGGAGGGAGGCAGTGCGCGCTCCTGACGCCGCGCGCCACCGCCAGGGACCACCCCGGGTGTCCCGGGGCGGCCAGGGGGAAATGGGGGAGCTGGATCACGAGGAGCCCTGCGAGGCTGGAACCCTGGGCAGATGGGGAGCTCCCCACAGCCCGGCCACTCAAGCCTCGCTCCCTGGCTTTCGGGGACCCCTGAAGTGCCGGGGAGCGCCCCCACCCCATACATGCACACACCCCTCCAGGGGACTTGCTGGAGATTGGGCGGCTCTGGAGCTGAATCTGTTCAGAACTGAACATAAGGGGAAGGAGAGAGGCTTAGGGGTTGACCCTGCGAGGTGAAAGAGGATTTGAAGGGGCTGTGTGGCTGGAGCAGCCCCTCCTCTCCGCCCCTGGCTGGCTGGGATTGAGTGTTCGCTCTCTTCACCTGGCTGGGGACTGGGTCGAAAATGATTTCTTTCGGCATCTGACCGTCCACCTACTAGACGAATAAATCCCAAGGCTGTTGTGGGGTTCACCCTTTAGAGGGGAAAAAAAATGTCTCTTCGAATCTTCCCTCTGATTCCTCCAATGTCAAGGCTTCGTTTTACCTTCTGGTCAAACAACCAGAGGTCCTGCCGCTTCGGCTGTCAGCACAGAGGACTCCCTCAACTCTTCCTGGGAGACGAGGCCAGTGAGAGGAAAAAGCCTGCTTTATTAGTGGCTCTGCTCACTCTTTGCCTCTGGACCCTAGGTTGTTGCTAACTCGACAATCTCGAAGTACTTTCTTTCCTTTTTTTTTTTTTATCCCCCCCCTCCCCCCCGGAGCGTCAAAGATACCTTTAACTCAGAGGGGATGGGAGGTACCTTTCCTGGTGTCTTTGAAGAATCCCCAAACAGGACTGACTTTTGTACTTCCTCTGATGCTGGGATGCCCCGCCTGCCAGCCGCCTTGGGTGCCCTCCTTTCCCCAGCCAAGAGTCCTTGGATTCCTTGGCACCTCGCTGTTGCCACATTGTTGAGGTCCGTTGGGAGGTTTTGGGAAGGTTGGTCTGGGTATGGAGCCCATATTCCTCTTTTGTGCGTCATTTGACTCTTTAAAGACGTCGGTTTCAAAATGCTGCCCTTTGTCCTATTCCTGGGAAGGTGTCTTTTCTGCAGAGTTGGGATTGTGTGTCTCTGAAGGTGCTCCAAGACAACCTTTAGGCTCACGGGGTTCGCAGATTGGAAGGGCTTGGGGGAGACCGAACTTGCAAGTCTTCAAGTGATTGTTTGGTCCTGAGAGGTGTCTTGGTTAAATTGTGATGTGCCAGTCAGTGGAGGGGTGCACACACTGGGGCGGACGTGGGCAGCAGCAGAGACCACTCCTCACCCCTCCATGGCCCCCTTTCCCTTCCTCAACCCCCCAGCTCCTACAAGAGCTCTGGTTCTGTGTATGGCGTCGTCCCTAATGGTAAGTTTTATGAACCTTTCAAGGGCAGAATCACTTGGAGAATTGAAATACATTCCTCCGTTTTGATTGTTTCCGACACTTATCTCTGATTTGACTTTGAAGAGAACAAGACATTCAGGATGCAGGTATTTGAGCAAAGAAATTGACCCTGCGCAGCTAATTTTAAATTTTTTTTCCAAGTTAAATGACCTATTTAGCCCAGTAATTTGAATGAGATTTTTTTCTTTAGAGGTCTGGAAGCAATTTGCAGGCAGGTTTTCAACGTCTTACTATGAAACAATACTTTCTTTTTATAAAATTTCATACTCCAAAAGCAAGTTTTTTTGTTGTTTTTAAAGGAAAGAACAAAGTTATCTTTTGCAATTACTAGCTTTGAAGTTAACACAAACTGCAATGATTGCAGTGTTTTATTTTTTGCCCTCTCCCCCCCCCACACACACCCCCGTTCCTGGAATAGAGCACACAAAAAAATCCCCCTTATCCTGGGCCGGTGAAACTCAATGTCATGCTTTCAGACATTGTACGCAAATACGCCATCCTGTTTTTTTATGCCACGCAACATGACATGACAGCCTGTGTACAAACCAAGGTGATAGAGACATTCACCTCATTTCAGAGAAGTCTGGATTCTAAGCTGGTGTACTTTAAAAAAAAAAAAAAACTCTTTTATTTGCAATGTTTGTGCTTTTACTTCTTGGCAAATTCTGGAATGTGATTTTATTTGTTAATGAAGTATATTTTGAAGGGAAGGATAGATGATCAGAAATGGATGAAACAAGCAGCAAAGACAGTTATATTAAGAGGATTGCTTTTTAAGGAATGGGTTGTGGAGCATGCTTCTGTAGAGTGTCGCATTCGACGTGCTTTTTGAGGTCTACGTCTCGAAGTCTCATGGCCACTGACCAGGTACTTTAATAGAATGCATGTGATGTTTCTTCGAAAGCTTTATTTCTAACCTGGAGGTTGTTTCTCTTTAATATCAGGTTTGGCGTTTCATATTCATAGTTTAACGGTACCGGGTCTAACATCAGGCGTAGTTTGGTAAACAGGAAAGATGACAGTGTGTCATATGACTGTCTAATCCTTATTGAATTCAATGATTAACTTGCATTTTTGCGATTTAAGTGTTTAAGACAGTAACGTCATAGGTTAGAACCCAGAATTCTATAGAATCTTGTATGAAATTATAGTAAGCTGATAAGACGGGTGACTTTCTTGAAGCCATCCCAACATCAAGAACTATTCCTTTTATGATCGTGAACCATGAAAATGATTTTACTGGACATGAAAATGGTGCTGCGCATCTACCCATAGGTGGGAAGGTGGGAACACCTACAACGAATGGCATGAGGACGAACACATCGCCATCCCCTTCTCCCTTTGATCGGCTTCCATCACGTGAATCTAGGTAGCTAATATGTCTATCACCTTTGGGCAGGATTCTGTACTGATGGGCCATGTGCAATAGAAAGAGCAAAGATGGAAGAAGAAAAAACACAATCCGCAAATAAGGTCAATCACGATCTGCTGAAACACAGAACTTTCCCAACCTCCTGAGGAGAGAAGAGACACTTCTCTCTTCTTTGTGATTTCCCTAACACCAGGGAAAAGATCTCTAAGTGATAAATCAGCATGGGCTTTTTGCGTGAATCAGCATGGACAAGGAACTTTGCTTCTCTGGAACAACTTGATTCTCATTTTATTTCTAGGTCCCTGTTCTCTTTAAAGGAATGCTTCTGAGTATCTTCTAAGTCTGCTCAGAGCCAAAACCCATAAAAATGCTTTGTTTGAGTCATTTTATTTTACTAACTCTAGGCCATCCGTTTGAATTTTTTTCAGAAGCTCATGCATTATCTATCAGAGCTCGACATTCATTCATTTATTTATTTCTCTCTCTCCTTCTGTCTCTCTCTCTGTTTCTCTCTTCTTCTTCTCCTCTTCCTCCTTTGTTTTCTTTTTTAGCAAAAATATTAAGGTGGAATTCAAGATTTCCTAGATGTTCAGTAGGATGTCTCCTCTAAAATTCATATTGAAAATCTCTAGTGTAGCAAGATTTGAGAGGTTTAGTCTGCAGGTGGTAATTGAGGTGTGGCTTTTAGGTGTCTTCAGTGGAAGGAGTTTTCTCTCTCTCTCCTCTCTCTCTCTTTCTCTCCCTTCCTTTCTATCTTTCCCTCCGTGTGAAGATACAGTTCCTCCCTTCTAGAGGACAAGACCACAAGACATTATCCTGGAAGAAAAAAGTAGTCCTCTTTGAAAAGGAGATGCCAGTACCTTGATCGTGAGCTTCCCAGTCTCGGGAACTGTGACAGAGCAAGTTTGCATTGTTTTATTTAAAAAAAAGACCCACTTCCAGGTACTTCCAGGTATCTTGTTGTTAGCAGGATAGTGGACTAGAGATCCGTCATGAATGACTGGGGCAGAGGTAGCAGATAAGGAGCCAGTAAGTGTCATCAGTGAAGAAAGGACACTGATTTAAGGTTGAATTTCCTTATTCAGGAGGGATAGAACAAAAGTGGATTGTATCTCCTCCTACCTCCTGGATTTCTCATCACTTGTCATTTCGGTTGTACCGACTGGAAGGGCCTCCAACAGCATCGGGCTTTGTGGCAAGCACAAAGGGTTGAATTTCTTAGTTTAGCTCAGTCTCCAAAACTTTTCCCACTGCATACCCCCATTTCAAGGTATCCTGCTTTTTCTTATATAAGTCACTGGTGTTTGAAATTATAGAGTGTTTGTGCATTTGTTGAATGATTTTCCCTTCAGTCCCCTTGGAATTTTCTTAGACTTTATCTATTTCTCTTTATGTAGTCTAGAGATCAAGACATGAACAGCAATCTTAACAGAAGTGAGCTTGAAGCCTGGCTCACACACTGTGACCTGAAGCACTCATCTTTTTGTCTCTCTGTTGCCTCTCTGCAAATAGGCTTGTGTATAATTGTACCGACCCCAGGCTCTTGATGGCAGGATTAAGCGAGCTAGTGTTTCTATCTAGTTGTTGGCTGATAGTCTACAACCAGGATATGGATGTTGGGTATGACCAGCTATCACTGTCTTATTATTGACATTGCTATATCATGGCACCGAGTAATATGTTAGGCACATGGAAGGTATTTGATAATGAGTGGATAATGAATTGCATGAATGTAGATGAGATGAATGATGAATGTGATGAAGCACAAAAGGAGAAAGGAGTTGATTTGAATTTCCGTGGGCCATGGTAAGAAGTGAAGGTTCCACACTTTCACGGCCCTATTTGGTTTTTAGAATCAACAGTAAGCACAATGAACAAATTCCTCCGTATTCTTTGATGGCAATGGTTGTGACTTGGTGGCCTCATTTGTGACTAACTTTTTTCCCCCCCAAAGGAGGCTTTTTATGATGTACAGTGAAGGATCTTTATCATAACTTTGATTACATCTGAAACCTTGGCAGATATTCACCTGCCATTTGATTTCTCAGGAAAAAGGATTTGCATCCTACCAAATGGTGGTAAGAAGCAGGAGACCCTGTGTTTGTGAATAGCGGTACCTGCTCAGGGTTGAATTTCGGTGTATACTTCTAGTTATCATAGAAGAGGTGTCCTTCCCAGGAATCCTGTTTCTTCTTGTGAGTATCTTCCTGGGGGAACCTGCCAAGCTCTTCAAGTGGGCTGCTGTTCCTTATGGGGCCCGGGTTGCGATGCTTGTAGCAAGGACGAGCTGGAAAAACAAGCACAAATGTACTCAGTGTTCAGGACCAAGATGTGAAGAAATAATTTTTGCCTCAATGATCCATCTATCTATCGTTGAGTTATGGAATGACCCAAAAGAGAGATTTATCCTTGCTGGAATGTTGAAAATGAAGGGAAAAATGTGTATGGCTTCTGTGATTTTTTATTTTCTAATTCTGTCCTTGTATATTGCATGCACTAGGAAACACACAAAGTTTTTTTTTTTGAAATTAAGAAATCAATTTTACAAAAAGCACATTTTCAATTTAGCCAGCCATAATTCCAAGAAAGTGATTTGATTTGGAAACTGTGACTGCAATGTGACAATAAACAAATTCCAGGAAATAAGTTAATGCAAACATCAGAACAAATGATCTTTATAATTTGAAATTTCAAGTGAACATCTGTGGAAAGTAATAGATCCCATGTAGCCCATCTGGTCTATGTAGTTAGGAGTTTTGTTTACTTATTTTAGTACAAAGCTGCACATTTAACAAATCTTTCCATGTAAGATGTTAATAAGGTGCTTCTTTATTTTATAAATAAACAGGCAATACACTCAAAGCCTAACCAGAGTGTGGGAGCAGATGCTTACCATGAAAACACCCGTTTAGTAATTGCTGCTTTTGTTTGGGGCAACGCTATGACCTGTAAGAGTCCAAGTGACCAGGCCAGTATATTACACTTTCTGCACGTTCCTCAGGAGTCTTGCAAAGTGAGCAAAATTTTAGATGAGAAATGAAAGAGTAGAGTATGTAGCTGGAGGTGCAGCGTGTGGCTCAGCGCTCCTCTGTGTGTGGTGTGAGGAGATAAACGATGGGAAGTGGAGTGGAGAGAATTGCCGCTCACACTGGCACGAAGCAAAGGACACCCTGGAAGCATTTTAATCCACAGACTGCAAAGCATGCTAACCAGCTTAGCTTTAAAGTGTGATTTCCAGAATATAGTTGAACTTTTGGAGGTCAACACCAGCTTTAATTAATATGAAATTCCCTTATCACAGTGAATCAACTGGGAGCTTTTTATTTGACATGGGGTGAGACCAAGGAACTGACCTTCGTTCTTACTAATAACCAGAAGATATTAATCATAACAGAGGCTTCCTCCTATAGCAAAAAGAAGACAAATTATTTGATAAGTGAAGCATCATGCTTTTTATGAAAAGTCAGTGGACCATTTCAGAGGAAAGAAATAAATAAGATCCCTCTCCTCTAGCATCCCGAGAGTTCATGTGATTCACACCATCAGGAAGAGCGTGAGCTCCCAAAGGGCAGCCATGATTCTGTGATGCTCCCTTGCTCAATGTGGCTGTTCCAGCTTGAGTTATTTTAACTGTGACCTCGAGTGTATTTCTCTCCTCTTTTGCTCAATACAACAGAAAGATGGGTGACTTGCGAGAGGAAGACAAGTCATTTCTTTTGACCGATAGAGACACGCATCGTATCTGACAAACATTGGACAACAAAAGAAGAAAGCAAACCATTCTGGAATAGAGTTACTGGCACGGAATGGCCATGTGTGAGCTCTGATGTCTTTCCCAGCCTCATGCAATGCAGCAGGGTTAGAAGCTACCTGTGTCTTTCCAACAGAAATATCCTAAAGGATATCTTGAGTGGAGTTAGTCTTCCAATCGCATGAAACTTTGAGATTGTAATCTACCATGAGAAGGTTCACAGTTCAGTAGCAATAATGCATGATTGGTAGCTGTACATTTTAAAAATAGAAACCTTAGCACTAAAGAAGACGTATGTGATCTACGCAATCAAGAGAGCTCTTAATATTTTTTTGCCTGTCACCGGTGGATGACAGGAGCTTGAGGGGAATTCAGTTTTAGGCTTGGGAGATAGTTCTATTAGGGCCATTCATGGAAGTATCTAGAAACTTCTTTTGGAAAAAGCCCGGTGGGGGTGAGTGTTTTTCATCACGGCTCTGGGTTGGCTTCAGTGATGACCAAGAGCAAGGTGCTGGAAAATCAACATGGGAGATGTGTATCATAATTGATAGGAAGCTCACTATTTGAAAAACACATAAACAGGCTCAGCCTGAAGAATGGCAGGGACATGGGGGAGAGGCAACAAAAATAAATGAAGTATGAATAGGACATGAATAATGAAATTCAAGGCTCTGAAAAGCATAATGAATTTCATAACATCAAAAGCACATTGAATTTGACATCATCAATGGCTTCGGTATTGACATTGGAAGTGCAGGAAGATGGAATCTTTATGGTGCAATCATATTAGGGAATCATATTATTCTTTAAGATCCAGATATTCAAAGGGAGAAGCAATCAAACTTCCTTTTTGACAGATAGAAATATGGAGTGGGATTAAAGGAACTATCATGAAGTTCAGTGGAAAACATTCTGATAGTTTCTCTTTGAAATCTAGCTACAGGTTGTTAAACTAAATTGATTTCTATATTGCCTTTATGAATAAAGGGGGCTTAAAGTGAAAATCTGGAGAAATATGTTTGTATTTTAAGAACGGGTTTAGTTACAAAATGAAAGATTAAGTGGCTTCATCTGATGTTAGATGATCAATAAAAAGCAATATTGTGAATCTGTGTGATGCTAAATTTGCTTAAGTTATCCTCTACATTTTAATTTGTTGACTGAGCAAAGCATAGTAATAGACCACCTGGTATGTTATGAAGACTTTTATACAGAAGGAATGCTGTACTATAAAGTTTAAAACTCTATTTAGTGACCTTTTAGTGCTCACTATAGCAGTTGGTAGGTAATTATCAACATTGGAACTTCTAAGAGTTTTGTGAAACTCTTTTTCTAGAATTATTTATATACTTGTATGTGGGGGGGTGGAGTCTATGCAATGTAAAAGATAGTACTTTCTGTAGGATGGGAGGATGGCACCATTCTGGAATAAAGATGGTGCAGTATGAATTTAGATAAAGAACCTCTTTGGAAATTTGTGCAATAATTAGACTCATGATTAGGCAGTTTTGTATTTGTAGGTAGAGTATGAAAAATAGACTTAAGCTAAGCAACCTGAGATATTTTTCATTGATTTTCTCTCTTGCCTCCATTTACAAGTTTTAATGCTAAAGTATCCCACTTAAATTATGGGTTGATTAAATTAGGATTGTTTCTCTGTATGTGATTTGATGACCTTCTGTGCTATACAATATTTCATTTCTGAATAACAACTTAGCTCAACAAAACAAAACAAAACCTTTGAATGAAGGTGCATAACTTGGTGCCAAATAGTCATAGGCTTTAAGAAGTTGGAGAAATATTAGAATCTACATGGTCTCCCATCTTCTAGAGAAATGATCATGGTAAATGCCAACTACTGAGCCACTACATTTGCAAAAAGCTTTAGCTAACATGTTATCACGGAGGGGAGAAGCTGTTAATTACAGAGGAAATCGTGGTCTGGATATTAACAGAATTTCCTCTTCATGTGCATTCGTGTGTACTGTGTGTGTGTGTATATGTGACAGTGTTCCTCTCATCACATCTTTTTCATTTCTGTAGCCAAGAGCCAGACATTTTCCCCTATATTACCCCTTGATTATGCCTCTGGTAGCACTGCCATCGCAGGCTATACACGTGGGACACGAGCAATGTTGGAATTGCTGCCCCTTTGTTATCCCCCCCTGTGCTGCATCAGATGCGGCTGTGCTTGTAACCACTTAACTTATGAATGGTGACCGTGAAGGTGGTGATGTGGACAGGATCAGCTATCCGCAGAGGCAGTTCCAGAGAAGGGATCAATAGACTTGGGAATTTGGCGGCTTTTAGAGACGCAAGGTTGACGCATGGGAACAGTGTGTGGTTGGAAGAAAGGCCTCTTGAACTGGCACCCTATTCTCTTCAAATGACTTGACAATTTATATGTGGCTACCCTTGACTTTTTCTTTTTACTTCATTTTTCTAAAACGTGTATAATTTTACTGCTGGTAGGGAAACAGAATTGCAAGTTAAAAGCATTGAAAAATATAGTATCTGCTAGGCAAGATTGCTGTTTATGTGCCAAGAGAGTAAAGGGCAGATAAGCTATCAGAAACAGGGTAAAGTTACAAGAGGGAGAAAATAGAGAATGATCATACAAAACAACTCGTTATCTAGAGTTAAACTCCTGCACTTGAATGAGACTTTAAAAATATCTGTATTCTGCATTCTTAGCGTTCTTGAATCAATGCACACACAGCACTTCAAAGTGAACCTAGCATGGAATAACTGCTCAAAAAATGCCAGCTGCAGTTTCTGCTACTACCACTACCACCACCACTACTAACTGAAAAAGATGAGGACTAGAGACCTGGAAAGTATTTTAAAAACTTTAGTAGACAGAGCAATTGAATTCGCCATATATAACCTAGAGAAAGACAAGTTAGTAGCATACATTGCATATGCCAGATCTACCAGTCTGGGTGCCTTTTGTAAACTGTACAGAGTAGTGAAAAAAACATACATGGTAATTCCTGTATTGACTTTGGTGCATTATTAACAAAATTCCATCTTTGGCCGAAGGGTTTTTGTTTTGTGCTAATAGGTCTTGCCCTTCCATTTTCTTTGGGGTGAGCATGTATAGGTTTTGGAGAGCATTTTGAACTTTTTTTATAATGCCAGATGAATCCACCCAAGGACCAGACCGTTTGAGAGGATTCTATCCAGACCCAGACACTTAGGCATTCTTATGAAGCTCTGCCGAATGACAGAGAAATATCAGGAATTACTCAAATGATCCCCTTTCACAACTATCTAAAGCCAGACTGACTATTCCCAGTCTCCAATAGCACGTAGCAGCAGCTCTGCAGAAGCGGCATTTTAATCTGTGTTATCGTAAGCATATCTATAACACACAGAAAACTAGTTTTTTCGCTAGACTGTATCTTTGAATATTGAGATGTTTCCTAAGCAAAGAAGTCAGTGATTTAAAATTATGCCCTAATAAAAATTGTGTGTCTTTCTTTTTCGTTCTTTCTTTCATCTTGGTATTTTATTTGTTTCATCTTGGTATTTGTTTTTTTTTTTCTTGTGGTATTTTTGTTTCTTTATGTTTGTCATTGTATCGATCTATGGGTACAGTGTTTCAAAAGACATTTTTAAAAGGCCCAACATCATTTCTTCGTAACATTTTCATTATGGGCCAAGTGTCATCAATGCATTGTTTATTAGAAAATCGAAATATCCGTGTGCCTTGAGTCAAGGCACAGATTGGGTAACTGAATACTCACTCTCTCACACAGTTCCGGGCTCCTTTTGTGGTGCTTACCTGGAGTTGATGGGAACAAGAGAACTTGCACCATAGGCACCCTTGATCAGACTTCCTGGTCTACAGACACTGGGGAACATTGCTGAGCCATCCAGTAGGTCATCCGTGTTCTTTCAGACTCTCCCGTCTTTGGGGAAGGGCTCTGCAGGAAGAAGAGCCTGGATTCTCCACTCAAGACCCTTCACTGGCAGTGGCATTGGCTCTAGGGGGAGCTCCAATCCCGTGGACTTGTGTTTCTCAGAGCTTTGCAGGGTCAAGTCCAGATTTTGTTTTTGACCCTAGCACTACTACTTGTAAGGTAACATTTTAGGGAACTAGAGGTGGAGAATGAACTGTGAAGGCTGAGAAGGAGTGGGAGAAGGAAAACCTTCTTTACCTACAAGCAAAAAGCTGCCTCTCCCAGTCTGCGTTACATGTTTCTGCCTTGACACAAAGTTCTGGGAAGTATCACGCGCAGTTTGATCTTTAAGAAACTGCGATGATATCCCATGGCTTACAGTTTTTGGAGGACTCGTTCATGGGGTCTTTCCCCTGTGAGACATTGTGGTTATTATTTCTTGGCCTGGAGGTGGACAACTGGGGACACCTTGGAGGAGTTGCAAGCAATAACACCTGCTAGACTCTAGGTGGCCCCTTGGTCTTAGAGGCCGCAGACATTACGGGCGTGTCTCTCTTAGCTTTAACACATTTTTGGAAATTTTAAAGAGTTGGAAATCCCATTTCCCGGGAAACTTCAGGGACTAAACAGGCAATTACAAATAATGTTCAGTCTAATTCAGAACATAGACTCCACCGTTCATAGGCAAATCGTGAGTCACATAATCTGAATGAAAAACCTGGGCACTTAATTCAATCAACCATCTCTTAACACTACGTTCCTTAAACAAAAGAAAAGAAAACAAGAAGCCAAATGAGTTTCTGCCTTGCTCACTTACAGCAGTTCCTGCTAGTGTGCTGTCACTGGAAGGACACAAATTCTCTCCTCTCCTCTCCTCTCCTCTGCTCTCCTCTCCTCTCCTCTCCTCTGCTTTCCTCTCCTCTCCTCTCCTCTCCTCTCTTTGCCTCTCTTTTTCTTTTCTCTCTTCTTTTCTCTCCTTTCCCCTCTTTCTGTCCCCCTCCTTCATGAGACCTGATTCCTGTTTCATGTGTTCAGGACAGTTCTACCGAGGAGAACTTTCATAAAGCATTCTTTCCTGAGCAATATTGAGTCTTGTTCCCGTCTTATCCTCATCCACCTGAGAGCATTCCTTTCCATCCTCAACAAAGCACCTGCTTATTAGATCCACCTCTTCTAGCCACACCTCTTAACAAATTGCTGTGCCTGACCAGGCCATGTAGGAAATGTTGAACTGCACTGATAAAGCAATTCCATATGGCACATTAGCATTGCTGTGGGATAACTTAGGATATTTTTTTCTTTTGACTGAATTTAATGTGAATTAAAAAAAAAATTACTGCAATCTATGTGTACTTACCTATCCTTTGCTTAATCATTGAAGAAGTGATTTTTTCTTGAATGAAGAAGAAAAAAAAATCAACCCCGTGATGCTAAGAATGGTCTGTAAAACACTGAAATTGTCACTGAGAGAGACTCAGGGGATGGAGTGGGTCTCACGTACGTTTCTTTCTGTCCGAGTGTCACAAAGACAGGAGCAGGGCCTTTGGATTTCATCTCTCAGCGTGTTAAAACATTAGAAAGTAGACTCTAGGAACGTGGCTTGAATGAAGTGACGTTTGGGCATGTACAACAAGGAGGTCATTTAAGTTGCTGTTGCACTGATGTAAATAACATCAGCTCAGCAACCATTTTGGTTTTCCACTTACAAGTGATTCACTGTCTCAGTTTATCCACCGCCATTACCCTCATCGAGTTACACCAACCTTTTGGCAAACTAATATGCCCTTGTTTGCACATTTTATGATCTTATCTTTAATAGTATATGATGTTTTTTCCACTCTTGCTTTCTTTGTGTTTATGTTTTACTATGATATGCTTAAATCACAAACTCTCCAAATAAATTTCTTTTACAGGAATTTTTTTTCATATACCAGACAACTGTATTTGCTTTGTGATCTATTTTAAAAAATAATTTTATCTTAATAAAAATTTTGCTTTTTTTAAAAAAAATATCTAATTAGGTTTTTTTTTTGAAAGGTAGAAATTACAGAGCGAGTGAGAAGGAGAGACACAGAGAGGAGTCTGATCTTTCACTCTTTCAAGGGCTGTAATGGTCAGGAGCAAACCAGGCTGGAGTGAGAAGCCAGAAGCTTCTTCTGGGTCTCCCACCTGGTGGTGGGGGACCAAGCATTTGAGCCATCCTCCACTGCTTTCCCAAGCACATTGCGAGGGAACTGGACCAGAAGCCAAGCAGGCAGGATTTGAACCAGTGATGCTGGCACTGGATGCCGTGGCTTACCTTCTGCTGTGCTCAATACTTGCTCCTACTTTTTTTTTTTTTGAGAAATAATTTGAGATGCATTTTCTGCATGGTTTTCGAATGTTAGTTCTCCTTTGGCATGCAATGAATTTTAAGTATTAAAAATGTGAGCTTATCATTTCCAAAGAAAATAAGGAAAATATAGATTTTAAAAGGACAAGCCTACCTTTGCAAACTGACTCATGATTCAATTTTTAAAAGCCCTGAATGTTTTACAAATGTAGTTAGAAACTGTGAAATATTCTTACCCAGAAACATCAGGTTCTAACAGTTTTATAATATAATTCCATTAAATTCAACGAGTGGCATTCCAATTAGGCACAGACTTTCAAAATAGAGAAAAGGAATTTCTCAACTTCTGTGAATCTTACTTAACTCTAATACCCAAACTGGCAAAACCAGCATGAAAAAATGACTCACGGTACTCTTGATAATAATTTTGCAACTTATGAATGGATGGTTAGAGATGGAGTCTCACAGTACTTATTAACTTTGTTTTCTTTTAAGTCCTCAATGGTGTTGTCATTACCCAAACTTGAGCCTAGAAACTGATATAAAGACTATTTCTCAGCTCTTTTTTCTTTATATACATAAAAAAAAATTGTAAAAGCAGATTTACAGAAGAGAGACACACACAGAGAGAAAGAATCTTCCACCTGCTGGTTCACTGCACAAGTGGCCTCAACGGCTGGGGCTGAGTTGATCCGAAGCCAGGAGTCAGGAGCTTTTTCTGGGTCTCCCACTCGGGTGAAGAATCTCAAGGCTTTGGACCATCCTCTGCTGCTTTCCCAGGCCACAAGAAGGGAGCTGCATGGGAAGTGGAGCAGCCAGGACACAAACCAGTGCCTATGTGGGATCCTGGCATATTCAAGGTCAGGATTTAGTCACTAGGCTATCACATGGAACCCTTCTCAGCTCTTTTAAAAGAAGAAATCAACAAAGTGATTCCCCCTCCCTGCCCTAAAGTCATTGCAATAGGGTGTTTTTATCATTTTCGTGTGCTTTAAGCTCCGTTTAAGGAAGCAGATCTCATTTTTCAATTCGGACTTCATATGTAATACACCATAAGCGAACTTGATCATGCTTTAATATCTTTCTTCTCTGAATATGGGATGATATATATTCTAAGCAGCTTACCTTGACCAGAGGAATTTAGCCCTGAAAAATAAGAGATTAAAAAAAAAATCAGATGTGTGGGTTCTATGGTTTGTAATTCATTAAATATAAACCTTGTTTTAAAATAGACCGTTTTCCAAAAGAAAGGCATTTTGTGCATGGCCTTCAAGGTAATGAACATTGAGCAAGACGAGCTAAAGGACAAAGGGTAATTATTAGAGACAAACAACAGTGTGGGTCAAGTTGCTAGGCAGATGGGACGGGCATGTGACAGAACAGAGTGCTTTTCCCCTCTGTGTAGGGCGGATGGTATGGATCTAACCCTAAGTCCCAGCTAGGAGTTTCCTGTGCAGTGGATCTAGGTAGGATCCAGGTGGGACCAGCTCTGGGTTCATAGCTGCTGTGTTAAGAACAACTGGGGCTTCCTAACTCCCTTTACAAACAGTCTAGAAAAACTCAACGCTGGCAGCGGAGAGCCAGTGAGTATTCAACTGCAGTGGGTAAGTACCTGGACTTGGTGGGGCACCTGTTTCCCCTCTACACTTCTGCATGACTCACTGAAGTACCCGGCATGTTGAAATGTGCTGGGTTGTGCTTGTAATGTAATGGAGGAACATGTAATGACATGTTCCTGAAATATTGTCCAGGCATATTGTCCATTTGTGATGACAACCAAAACATAGCCAGTATATTCTACCTGTCTAGGAGAAAGTGGAAGAAATTCAACAGTAGCTCACGTTGCAAACATTCGCATTTCAGATCTCTCTGTGCTTGGGGGAATCTGCATTGTGCAGGAGGAAGCAGACCAGGTCATCCACGGCTGTCATGTGATGCCAAATGCGAATCACTGAGGATGGTGATGAATGCCAGGGGGCACAGTTTTCCCAAAAACTTCTTCATATTCTCTTGTGAGATCATATGAGTCCTCTTTTAAAATGTGTGTTTCCTCAGGCCTCCATTCTGACCCTCTGTTCCTGAAGGATACACTGACAAATTATTCATGTGTATATATATTAAGACAGCAGAGGCTGCGTGGAGGAAGCAGTGCAGTGAGAATGAACCCTGTAAGACAAAGCAGCTGGGTTGGAAGTGGAGCAGTTGGGACTCACCAGTATAGGATGCCAGCACAACAGGTACAGCTTAGCTAGCCATGTCACACCGCTGGCTGCATGTTTCTACTTTTTACAAAATTCCAGATATGCTTGATTATTGCTTCTTACATTGAACCTGAAGCTTCTCTCTAATTTCTGCCCGTTCAGTAGAGTGCAGCTCTTTGTGGCCACATAGAATAGGTTTAAGCTGTCTTTGAGCGGACATTTCGGTAAGTCTTTGGTTACAGTTTTTTGATTTCTCTTCCTTCACAATGCTTCTCTTTCTGTTCTTCAATGTCCCCATTTCCTTCAATCACATCTCACGTGGCACAGTTCCCTCTCTTTAGCTCTCTGTTTGCCTATGTCTGCCTTACCCAGCACACTGGAAGCAGCTTAGTTCACACACACACACACACACACACACACACACACACACACACACACCTCTGACTTGAAATGAACTTTAAGTACTTACATTTAGGACTTGCTTGACCGTTGCTTATTTTTAAGTCATTCATCTTTTGATATTTAACAGATACCCATAATATGTTAAAAAAAATTTTTTTAAAGTATAATCAGACATGCCTCTACTTTTAACAATTACAAAGCAAGGGATATCACGTTTATAAAAAACCAGAATCAATTAAATAAAATTAAAATCCTTCCCCCCATCTTTTCATGCTAGGAAATAAATAGCATGCTGTAAAGGATTGGGTGTATTTCATGGACTTGAATGATAAAAATCTCTATTAGCATCTCTCTGAGTAGAATTTATAACACAATCTTTGAATCTTTTGATAACCTGACAGAAAGATTAGTATGTTTTATTGCAAAGGCAAAGCCAGCACAGGCTCTCATTTTGATAGTAAATATCTGATCTAGGAAAGATATGTTATCATCTTGATATTATTGACATAATACATCACACACATTTCCCCCAAAAGAAGAGACAATGATACACGTTATGATAGACATTAATAACAAAGACAGTGTGAAAGATGGTGGTACAAAAAATAGCAACAGTAAAATGAACATACTTGGATGCAGAGTTTTTGGGATTTTTTTTTTTTTGAGAAGGACACAGACTGTAACAAAGGAATTAAAGACATGCATGCTTGGGGTTGGTGTGGTGGTGTAATAGGCTGATGTTGTCACATTGCCAACACTATATAAGGAGGTTGATTCATGTCCTGACTACTCCACTCCCGATCCAGCTCCCTGTTTATGACCTGGGAAAGCAGTGCAAGATGATGGTTCAAGTCTTTGGAGCTCTGCACCCATATGGGAGACCCGGAAGAAGTCCTGTGTTCCCTGCCTTCTGATCAGCACAGCTCTGGCTGCTATGGCCATTTGGGGAGTAAATTAGCAAATGGGAAATTCTCTCTGTGTCTCTCCTTCTTTCTGTCATCTTCCTTTTCAAAAACAAAACTCTGTTTGCTTGACATAGTCACATCTCATGACTTGCTCAGCTCAGGGAAGCTGAGAAGAAAGGAACAGAACCCAGACTCTTGTCTTGGTTTTCTTTACTTGTCTCTGTTGGTCATTGTTTGCTCTTGGCCACACACTTCAAGGCAGAGACAATAACCTTCACATTTAAATTATGCAAAGTACCTGTTTGACAAACATATGGAAAGGAGTGGGCAAGGATATGGGTAGAAATATGGGCTCGGGGGCACCCTCGTGTATCCTTTCCTAGTCCCTTCACGTTCCAGAGCAATAGTTTTAAAACTGAGACCCTAGCTGCTGCAGAGTTCAAGTATTTCCTCTCCATTTTAACAGAGCTTGAAATAGGAGGAAGTTGGGAGGTGGTGAGACAGGCAACAAATGATTAAAAGGAAAAAAAAAAGCAGGTCTAGTATTAGAAGAATAAGGATGGGCTTTGTGGCTTTCGTTTCTTCCAATGGACACTACGCTTGTGTGACATGGAACTCCTACAAATAATGGGAAGGCGGATGGCACCACAAACAATGAAACTCAAGGGCAGAGTGTACTCTGTAGCCCAACAGAGACACAGTGTGTCATAGGCATTCAAAGGGAAGCATCATATTGATTGCGGATTTGGAATGAACAACGGAATAGATAGCCTTGGAGGTGAACTTGAAAGGATGAATTGGATCTCTCACAGGTGTAGAAGAGCAGAAGGGAAACACGCTTGGCTGTTCTTCCTGCAGAGGGCAGTCTTAGGTGGTGCTATGCTGACAGACATTGCCTTCTGGACCTAAGAGCTAAGTAATCAAGACATCCACGTTCATGCTCCACGGATCTCATAACATTCCGAAGATAACTCAGGAAGTAAGTGGCATGGCTTTGCTTGCTGACATGTCATGTGATGTGTGGGAAACCAGCTCTCAGGCCAGCAGTGTAGATATGGATGCAATCAGGCTTCTTCCTCTTGATGGCAACTAATGGTTACTGACCTATAGCATCTGGGCAAATGGCCCTCTTAAACCTCAATATAAGAAGGAGTATCATGGACCCAGCGCAACAGCATAGAAGCTAAAGCCCTCGCCTTACATGTGCCCAGGATCCCATATGGGCGCTGGTTCTAATCCTGGCCACCCTGTTTCCCATCCAGCTCCCTGCTTGTGGTCTGGGAAAGCAGTCAAGGACAGCCCAAAGCCTTGGGATCCTGCACCCAAATGAGAGACCTGGAAGAACTGGGCTGATTTGAAGCTGGGAGCCAGGAGCTTCTTCCTGGTTTCCCATGTGGATGGAGGGATCCATCTTCTAGGCTATTAGCACAGAACTAGACTGAAAGTGGAGCAGCCAGGACATGAACTGGCACCTGTATGGGATGCAGGTAGTAGTATTCAGAGGATTAGCCTACTATACCAACCCACCAATTTCGAAGCCTGTAGTTCTACATGTCAAACTAGGATGCAGGCAGGCTCAACTTAGAAACCCCGAAGTGTTGCCAAGCAGTAAAGATAACAGAGTATTGTCTGACTTGCTCAGTGCCAGTAGTGGAGGTCTTCATGTGCAAGAAGTTTTGACTAGAGAGCACCCATGGGGAAGGCGATCCTGAATCTGCAATTGTCAGAAAGGAAAGATTTAGTTGAGATTTCATTGAACTGTTGTACTTGGATTCCTGGGAATATTTTTCAGCTCTGGCTCTTTTCTTCCCAATAAATTCTTTTCAGTCCTGCTCTATATTGAGAACTGCGATGTGCAGATCTTTTCCTCTGGGTAAAGTATCAGCTCTTGCTCTGTGTATGGTGGATGTCAGTATAATGGTCCTTTTGCGATGGTGACAGCCTGGAAAAATATTTCTCAACTGTGTTGCTGCTGACAGATACAGATGAATTCCCAACCAGAGTTACGGATCACTGAGAAAATGAGCCTGTCCCAGAGCCACTGGATAGATGGTGTCTCCCTCTGGAAGGGGCTTCTTGAGTGGATGTGCAGAGCTACACAGACAGGACCAGCCTTGCAGTGCCCTAGCCACGCCCATGCTTCCTCCATCAGCATAGTGTGTGCTTCATGCCCTCACCGCTGAAATTTGGGGGAATAGCCTCAGCTTTTCCCAGGACAACATTAATGTATTGGATCATTCTGTCATGTGTGAGTGGACATTACAGGTCTTCTGAAGGCTGGAGATGGGGCAGCAAGGGAGACACATTTTAAAACTCAAATTGAAGATACAGTATTGTAAGTACTGTGATGTGACCCAGGGTACCAGAAACATGCTGAGCCCTGCTTTGACTTCAACAGGTGTTTCCAGTAGCAGGTTCCCTGCGATGATGCCAAAGAGATCAATGCTGTTTTCAAATGGTTTTAGACCCCACCAGAAGGCTGACTTCTTCCACGCTTCTTAGCATGTTCTGTCTTCAAGTCCTGGCCTAGTGCAAGGCCGGTGTTAATTTAAACAAGGAATTATTTTTTTTTTAATGTTCAGTGAACTAGCAGAATTGGAAACAACTTGTCTTGACCTCGTCTGCCATTCAGATCATGTTTCTGGGCCTACTAACATTATTTTCTTCAATCAGTAAAATCCATTATTGGTTTGCTTCAAGTTCCGTTCTTGGTGAATTCTATCTGTAGAAATAACTGTATGAAGAATAAGGAAAACCACCAGTGCTCATGGTAAAATTCAATATGTTTGACAAGCAAGTTGCAAAGTCGAATCTGTTTGGTAAAATTGAAATCTGTGTAAAAGGACCTGGGAAAGATTGGACTTAATGAAGAGCAATCAAAACAACATAAACCTAAGAAGGTTCAAAAGTACACATGATCAAATTTCTTTTTCGCTTAAAGTTTATGGAAGAATGATATCTTGGCGACATTTAGATCTGTAAAAATAACCTTTTTTCTGCTCTCTGCTTTTGGGTAATAACCTTTTTAGCTTCCACAAATGAGTGAGAACATATGATATGAGTCTTCCAGTACCTGATTGGTTTCATTTACCGCCCTCAAGTTCCATGCTGGTGGGGAAGTAGTTCTAATATTCTATAGAAAGGCAGGGTCACTATAGACTATTACAATTTATGATACATTTCAAAATAACTGGATAACCAATAGGAGTTATACATCTAACATTCAACCCTTTCCTTGAAAACAAGTTAGCCTGGTTGTTGGTTTATAGCATTCTTGGGTTTTTACTTGAAGATGTTCATAATGGGGCCGGCATTGTGGAGTAGCATAATAAGCTTCTGCCTGTAATGCTAATACCTGATATGGGTGCAGGTTGGTGACCTGGCTGCTCCACTTCCAATCCAGCTTCCAGCTAGGAGTGTGCCTAGGAACATAGTGGAGGATGGCCCAAGTGCCTGGGCCCTGTACCCATGTGGAAGAGCTGAAAGAATCTCCAGGCCCAGCCCTGGCTGTTATGACTATTTGAGGATTTAAACCAGTTAACGGAAGGTCTTTCCCTCTCTGCCTCTCCTTCTCTTTTCATTGCTACCTTTCAAATAAAAAGGATTTTAAAAATTCTTTTTAAAAATGTTGCTATGTGATGGATTGTGAACTTGAGTTTTTTGATTGGCAGTTTTGCTAGATAAGGACAAAAAGGTAGCATCGCAGATTGGCTGCATTTCCCCAAATATCTGGATGGTGTCCAGTTCCCAACTAACTCCATTAGGACTGCAGCAAAGTAAAAAAAAAAAATATCACCACCGCTGACGATGACAGGAGGCTGGATGCTTTTTGACATCTTGTAAAGTTCTCTGCCATGTTTGATCATAAGTTGGAAGAAAAATTTTTGCTGACTCACTTTCCATTGTAGCAGGTGCCTGGTTTAAACCATCCCCAAGAAAGGCGACTGACCCAGGCATCTTGAAGATGCTGGAAAATGCTGACTTTCTCTTGCAAAAACTGCACTGACCAGCTAACAAGTCTTTGAATTTCCCTGCTTCCTTATTTCCAAAAAGGAGGAATAACCTTATTCTTTGTAAGAAAAGGAAGGGAACCAGGTTTCCATGGATCGCTAAGGGAACAATACGTAGGAGGAATGGGAAGGGCTTGAAGAGAGAAGTAGTTCAAATTGAAGGTTTGCAAAAGCAGTTTTCCTTATAATTACTTTTTATTCTTCAGAATCAGTTCTTGCAGAAATGACAGGAGCTCATTGCTTGGAGGATCATTTAGAACAGACAAGAATTCACTTTGCACCTGTGAAGAGCAGGGTCAATTATGTTGACTCTTCAAAGTTTTCGTGACAGTGAAACATTGCACTCCCATCCCCAACTCGAGAACTGTCACGGTTTCTCTTAGCATTGCAGAATACTTGGAAAAACAGTCATGCCTATTAAATAGCTATAGTGCGCCTTAAACTTTCCTGTGTCCTTTTGTTTACAAAATATTTATTTTTGTTTGAAAGGCAGATTTACGAGAGAAGGGGAGACAGAGAACTTCCATCCACTGGTTCACTCCCCATGTTGTCACAAAGGAAAGCTGATCTGAAACCAGGAGTCAGGAGCTTCCTCTAGGTCTCCCACAAGGATGCAGGGCCCCAAGGAATTGAGCCATCCTCAGCTTCTTTCCCAATCTATAAGGATGGAGCTGGATTGGAAGTGCAGCAGCCAGGACAGGAACTAGCATCCATAAGGGGAGCTGGTGCAGGACCCTCCCTGTGTCTTTTTTTTTTTTCTAGTAATGATAATGATAGCTCATGTTTTGTTTGCCTTTAAGCTACAAACCATCTTTCACAGCTTTTCCAAGCAACAAGTAGGAAGCTGAATAGGAAGTGGAACAGCCAGGATGTGAACCGACAACCCTATGGGGCGCTGGCACTGCAGGTGGAACAGCCTGCTATAGCATCATCCTTCCCCCTTTTTGCGTTATAGCTTCTATGAAGCCACAAGCATCTCAAAACATTATCAGCATGTTTGCCTCATAATTTTCTATCTTTCTCCATATCATTCACATAACCGGTCATGATTTCTTGTGATATATCCTTTGGAGTTAGTTTTTATAAATGTTTCCCATTGGCACATGGGGGATACTACTACCATGTATACAAGTTTAGTTAGCATTCGGTGGTTGCCTTATGCAATTGACGAAAGCGAGTTAGATCATGAATTTTATTTGATATCTGTCCTGGAGTCCTATAGAAATATCAAAGCAGGCAATACTTTCCTTGTCCGTGAGATGAAGAGGGAATCCTACAGCTAGTTCTGGTCTGGGTGTGAACAAGGCTCTGGAGGCAGTAGAGAACAAAATCATTACGCCTTTCCCTTGGTCAACAGCGAGACTCTCATTCCCTGTGCGATGACAGACCGTGTATGAAAAGAACCAGGATTCTTAGCCGCAAGTTCTAAACACAGTGGCACATGGTTATCCCAGTTCTGTCTTTATTCCAAATTAGTCTAAAAATGTCCCAGCCGATTCTTAGAAGAACCGTGTGGAAGAAAATTTTACTTTGTGCATTTTTCCAAGGCTGATCGTCTAACATTTATGCCGTAACCAGTGTCAGAATGTTTAAGAAAGTATTTAACATCAACATTTAAAACTGTTTTCACTGAGTATAAATAGCCATATCAATTTCAACAATGTCCAGAAGAGCAGAAAATAATTTGTATCTATTAAATAGAAAAGAACAGACACTGAAAGAGAAGGAAAAAAAAATGAATGTAACCTTTTGAATGGCTTAACATTTGAAAAACTAAAGCAGAAATCCTAAACTCCAATTGTATTTAAGAAAATAAAAGGGACACGTAATAGCAGACATTCTTCAGAAATCCAATTTAGGATTATTTAGAAAATACCAGTCAAACTAGATCTAGTGTAAAAACTGCCAAGAAGTACACTTATTCGCTCCTGGTTTGGCTCCAGGCTGTGGATCTCTCCTGAAAGAAAATATTCAGACAATTAAAGAAAGAATGTGATGCAGAGAAAACAAATAATACAAATTACAAGGGAACAGCGCAATTAACTTATGAGGAAAGATTAAAATAATAAATACCATCCAGCTTTGCTCCAAAGGGACGCTGGGGAGTCATAATAAGCTTCTACAAAAAACATTTTCAAGGTGTAAAACCCCCGAGTAGGAAGAGGAATCATTTCTCGTGGCACCACAAGGGCGCCATCAGAAGGAGCAGGATAAACTCGAAATTATTATCACAAAACGCCTCCAACCAGTAAGGGCTTGGAATTGCTATTTATTCGCCCCGGAGGTGTGAAAGATGTTAAACCCTGGATTTCCAAACCGATAAAGCACAGATGATCCTCTTTGTTAATATGCCTTAGACTCCTCATCTAATACACCAACACTATGAGATCCAAAACCTGGGGCTGTGGAAGAGAGCCCACAACCTGAATAAATTATAAGAGTATATAAATGGAGAAGTTGTGTCTGGCTTATCAGCCAAGGGTCTGTTGCAGTAGGTCTCCTTCGTGCTGTTCTAGCTTCGCCTGTGTCTGGGAAGTCATTCTTGGCGGGTGGGACATTTGAGTTGGGTCTCCATGAGGTCACTTGAAGATGCCTACCTAGACCATGGCACATGGCAGTGTGATGGCACTGTGGGTTCGCTTCCATCACCTCCAGTGGGAGCTGGGCTGTTTTAGGGTAAGATAAGCAGTTCCTCTCATGAGGAATCCCCTAGTACATCTTGAGATACCATAGACATAGCAGCTAAAATGTTATTATGAATTTAAAAAAATAATGAAGGAAAAGATAAATCATGATGGAGCTATTCAAATCTTCCCTTTTGGAATGCATTGTTTTAGGGGTTTGGGTAAATTTTAAGTATCCAGACCCTATGATGCCATTTTTAAAAAGTGTGATTAAAGATATTTAAACTGCAAAACGAAAGATGAACAACCCACCAGGACCTGGCCAGAACAGGTTGTAGTTTTGGTGGCATGGACAGTGTAAATGTGTCCTTAATAAACACAGACTTTACTTTCTTTCTCATGAGAAAACAGTAAGCCTGTAATTGAGTTGTCATCCTTTTTAAAAGCAAGCCAACAAAAAATACTCACTTTATTTAGTTGAAAGGCAGAGAGAAGGAGAAGCAGGTATCTTTCATATGATTGTTGTACTCCTAAATTGGCCCTTACAGACGTAGAGCTAAGACAGACTGAATCCTGGAGCCTGGAACTTCATCCTGTTCTTGCAAGTGGGAGGCAGGGATCCAGGTGTTAGGGCCACCATCTACTGTTGTCTGGGGTTTAGGAGCAGGAAGCTGGACTGGAAGCGGAGCAGCTGGGACTATCCCCAGCACCCTGTGTAGGATACCCCTGTTGCAAGCAGCAGCTTGCCCTGTAACACTGCCGCTGGGGTATCATTCTTGCGCTATGACTACAGCAAGGATTGATAAAGTGCAACTACCAAGCCACGTGTGTCAGCCACCTGTTTTTGTATAGCTGTTACCTAAGACTAATGCTTATATTTCTAAATGATGGGGAAAAAAAATAATAAAGCCAGGGTAGTATTTCATGACATCTCAGTGTCTGGAAATAAAATTTTATTGGAACCCAACGATGCAGATTGTCTGTCTGTGTTGGCTTTTGTGCTGCCATGGTGGCCTCAGTTGAGTTATGACAGCAAGCCTAAAATGTTTACTGGCCAGCAGCCCTTTACAGAAAAATAAACATACTAAGCCTTGCTCCAGAGTGAAACTAAAGCTTTATTCTGTTGTAAATAAGAATGGTGTCCTGGATTTGGTCTACACACTGTCTACATGGATACTTTTGCCTAAATAGTTCGTTGTTTTCTCGTTTTTCTACATTTTGTAATAGGTATCGGCAAAGTAGTCGCTGCTCAAAAGTAAATGTTTTTTTGTTTTCCCGACAGAATTACATTTAGCTTTGATGCCTTTGAGGTTGGATGTGCAGTCAAGCGAAACAAAGTGTATTTTTTTTTTATGTTTATATGATGCATGCAGAGATCAACAGTGATTTGATGGCAGGCCCATTTTTGCTGCAATAAAATTGCTGGAGGAACGCATGCTACTTCTAAAGTAGCATGGGAGATGGAATGGTGAGTCAGGGTTACTGACTTTTGTTCTGGTGGGTGGCACTAATTTGTAGGGGTCACTTCTCTCAGAAGACTTAGACTTGATCAATTAAAGTGTTAGCACAATTTACACCGGTTCAAAGTAGCAGTTTCAGCTTCTTGGTTTCCTACCTTTGTGTAAGAAGGGTGCTTTTCCAGGCGGGAACAGCTGAGCCTCAATGAACACGGGGTACCTTCCTCCCATTGATCTATTATTATAAGCCAGCTAAATACTTTGGGGTCCATCTCCCCTTTTCATTCTTTGTTGTCTTATGGGGTTGTAATTATGGAGATATAAATTAAATTGCTCTCAATTTGTTATTCAGCCATGATGTGCTATCAGTATTTGGCAATGAACAGATCAAAACTTATTCAACAAATTGTTTATATGTATAAAAAACTTATTCAACAAATTGTTTATATGTATAAAAGATTTATTTATTTTTATTCCAAAGTCAGTTATATAGAGAGCAGGAGAGACAGAGAGGAAGATCTTCCATCCGTTGATCCACTCCCAAAGCGACCACAACGGCTGAAGCTGAGCTGATCTAAAGCCAGGAACCCGGAGCCTCTTCTGGGTCTCCCACATGCGGTGTGCAGGGTCCCAAGGCTTTGGGCCATCCTCAACTACTTTCCCAGGCCACAAGCAGGGAGCTGGACGGGAAGCAGGGGTGCTATGATTAGAACTGACGTCCATATGAGGTGTAATGCTTGCTTGCTTCTTCTTGTGTCCTGTGCCCCTAAAGTGATGCGCTCACATCCGGTGTCACTGTTCTTTTGATGTGTGAAGTGTCAGTTGTGTCCTTGCTGTTGGCTTTGGTTCTAGGTGAGCTTAGGAGTGAGACTGCGGAGTGGTTTCTTCACTGTGATATTTGTGGTGTCTCTGAGCGCCACCGCGCTTCATGGAGACACTAGTATGAGGTTGAAGTAACACTTCTAGGTGCTTAATTTTTGTAAACTGAGGCATGGAAGACAAGTCATCCAAGGTCTCCTTAGTGGTGGATTCAAGCTTCAAATTAATATTGCTTCATAACCAAGCCCACAATTTTATCTACTATGCTATACTGCCTCCCAGAATCTCCCTGGCAATCTTTCAACAATACATCTGGGTTTTAAAATTTTGGCCAAATGGAGTGTTTCAAGCATTAGATGTGTTGGAGAAGATGTATTTTCAGCATGTACTGAGCATTTATTGTTTGTTAGAACTTAGGCCAAAGACATCCATTTCTTGTAATTCCGCTTAACACTCCTTATAACATTGGTTGTAGGCGTCGTTATTCCCATTTTGTCAGTGGGAAACGAAGACTTCAGGAGGTCAGCAAGTTTTCCTGAATTATACAGGCAATCTGTACCAACTCGGATTGAAATGCACAACAACTCATTTCTGAACGTTTTCTGGCGAAGAGTCTCTTTCTCCCCTCTCAACCTCTAGACAAGGATTCTTGAGGATTCCCGAGTGAGCTGTCAAGCCCCAGTCACTCCTAATTTAAAGCTTCCGTTAATAACCCAGCTCTCTCCAACTGAATCCTTGCCAATTGCCAACTTCCTGGTGAGTTGGGATCCGGATGAGTGGAAGTCTGGCTTTGCTGTGAAGGTGTGTTCCTATTTGGAGAATGCGTGAAAGTCAGAAAATCTGGTTAACCCTTTAGAGTGCACTGACTCACAGAGTACTCATCTCCACTCAAGAATAGACTCACAAAAATACTCAAAATTCTAAAAACTTAAGGGAAATTCATCACCAAAAACTCAGTACCCAGGGAAAAGTATTGTTAGCCAGATACTGTTCTATGAGTGAGTCACAAATATTTCACGATATTTAATAGTCTTTGGAGTAAAATAAATGCCGCCATTTCTTGTATTGAAATGGTTAAAATAGATTTGCTCTTTACCCCTTTCTGAATGTCCAGGTTGATTCAAATGGTTTTTCTATCGTAGGTAGTGTGACAAATCTGTTTGAATACAAATCTGTACGTATTTGCCTCGTCATTTCTCTTGATTCCTAGAAATGGAATTGTTACAGACCAACTTTACTTTAAAAAAAAAGATTTATTTTATTTTCATTGGAAAGTCAGATAAACGGAAAGGAGGAGAGACAGAGAGGAAGATGTTCCACCTGATGATTCAATCCGAAAGCAGCCTCAACAACTGGAGCTGAGCCAATCCGGAGCCAGGAGCCAGGAGCCTCTTCTGGGTCTCCCACACTGGTGCAGGGCCCCAAGGTTTTGGGCCATCCTCCACCACTTTTTCAGGGCAGAAGCAGGGAGCTGGATGGGAATCAGGGCCACAGGGATTAGAACCGGTGCCCTTATGGGATCCCAGTGTATGCAAGGCTAGGACTTTAGCCACTAGGCTCCTGCACCAGGCCCAATCAACTGTGTTTTCAAGGAGCTTGTAGCAATCGGCTCTGCTACCACCCTGGTAGGACTTTAACACTTCTTGGAGTAATGGACTGCAGGTATACCGTATTTCCTTACCCCAACCTCCTGGACCTTGTGGTTCCTTATACTTTCCTGGGTGTAAGAGTTTCTGAGTTCAGATGGAGGCAGGTTCCCAGTGAGGTCAATGATAATGTATCTGACAGAGAGATGGAATGGACGTGACTTTAATTCCCCATCTCCTATCCACACCGTCATCCACGGGAACTTCCATGTTTGATCCACATCTCTGAATCCGCATTTCCATTTTTGCTTTTTATCAAACTCCTGGGATTTCAGGAAGAAAAAGTGGAAATTGCAGCTGGTGAGTCCATGCATTTTAACCACCCCCCCACACACACATTCCGTGTTCGTAATTCCTGTGTGGATTTTTGAAAAGCATCCTCCAGAAAGAGAATGTTGTCGGGGCTTTTTTCACGGAGACTCTTGGGTGTCTCTGTATTCTGAACAACGCACGACTCTGCCCAGATCCATGGACAGGGGACTCTGAAATGAAACACAGCTGTCCTGATTTTTAAAGAAAATTGTAAAGGAAAACAGTACATGCCATCGATTAGACGATTCTTTCTTCTCCCCAGAAACAATTTGTAGATGCAGAGCTGCTATTGAGAATGTTAACTCTCTAGAGGATCCGGTTTCTGCTGTTACATTTATGCATAAACTGAGGATGGAACAAACAAGGTCTTATTGACCTTAGCGGCTAAGCAGTGATCCAACACAGGCTCATCGCATCCAATTTCATGCTGCCAACCAGCAGTCTTAGCGATTCCATTTTGAGGGTTGGATTCTTCTGGCTTTAAACAAACTTAGATAAATACAGATTATGTTGCCATCTAAAAGCATGAGCTACCATTCCCAAGTGAGTGTGGCTCCGATATTTAATAAGGGCCTTGCTCAGAATGCATTTGGATCTAATGGCACATTGTATTCATTCATGGGTCAGCCTGAGAAGAAGACAAATTGCCCTGGATGGCTACACTGTCAGTAAATGTTCATTCTGGTTATCATATAATTGACCGTGTGATAGAAAACAATGAGTAGAGAAATTGATTTGAAAGCATAACTTTTGTTTTAAATTTATCATCAACCAATGTCTGTGCAAAGCCAAGAAATTGGAAACAGAAACAAAAAAAAAAGGGGGGCAGCTTAAATTCTTGATCTTACATCAAGAAAATCTGCTTAATTCAAGCAATTATTAATAGTTTAACCCTTCAGAACAAGTATTGATTGGGTGAGAATATCCTTTCTGTCACTCCCAGGCTAAGAACTAATAACAAAAATGGCTTGGCTAGTTTCTAGTTTCGAGACCTTGATTGAGTAGCTGTTACTCTGAGTCATAGTTTGAATGATGGTTGATGTTTTTTCAAACTTGTTCTTAATGTCAAAATGTGCACTGAATCTCCTTCAACCCAAATTCCAATTTTTAAATTCTTTTGAAGCAAATAGTAAATTATAGTGTCATCTTAGAGACAGAGTTCTTTTCTTCTCGTCTGTTCTGGAATTTTCGAAAAGTAGGCATGAAAGGCAATTGTGAAACATTATGTAACTGCTGCCGTTGCCTCGCTGCAGCTCTAACATAGCAGTTTTCTGAGTGCGAGTCTCCATTTCCTGGCTGCCTACGCATGTATTTTCACGTGTCTGCGGTCATAAAACACACTCTACTTTCTATTGTGCTTTTTCATTTAAAGTGGCATATAAGTATTTTTATTTTTCTAAATAGTTTTGTAGCATGCTTGGCTGATTGCAGCAGAAATGAATCCATCTTAAGTAGAAATATATTATTGAAGGGTGTGAGAATAGCTTCTGGAACTCCAGGAGGATTAGAATTGGCTATGGAGCACAGAACACGGGGCTGGCAGGTTACAAAACATGTAGAATACAGACATTCCCATTTTGGGTCACTAAACAGTAGACATTGCAGCCGGGTTCTAATCCCGGCTGCCCCACTTCCCATCCAGCTCCCTGCTTGTGGCCTGGGAAAGCAGTCGAGGATGGCCCAAAGCCTTGGGATCCTGCACCTGTGTGGGAGACCTGAAAGAAGTTCCTGGATCCTGGCTTCAGATCGGCATAGCATCAGCCGTTGCACTCACTTGGGGAGTGAATCATCGGACGGAAGATCTTCCTCTCTGTCTCTCCTCTTCTCTGTATATCTGACTTTCCAATAAATAAATAAATCTTTAAAAAAAAAAAGACTCCATACATGTAATGTAAACATTAGGGAATGCAGGATATCCCATCAAGCACCTGTGATTTCAAGAAAGCCCTTTCTGTTTTTATTGAGTATGCAATTTCTGGATTGCTACTAGCTTACATGATGGCATATGCCTGCTTGTGAGTTTTCGCTTTGTTGAGCCAGACCTCACCACCCCCAGCAGAACAATCACAGATTCCTTTTCAAACATGCACACCCACAGAGGCAGCAGGGCTTGGCTCAAGTAATCGGACCCTACCGTTCATGTGCAAGACCCTGTTTGGAGTTCCTCTGTCTGATTTTTGGTCTAACCGACATGTGAACAAGAGATAGGGCTTCTCTTCTGTCTCTCTTTCTCTCTCTAAGATAATTTTTAACGTAGAAAGAAAAATCTTTCAGTTAGTTCTTTAGGTCAGAAATTATCCTGTAAATGCTTCTCTCCCTTAAAAAAAAAAATGAGATGCCGTGGCTTTCAGTGTTTTTCCTATTAAGTTTCTGAAAAGCTACAGCTCCTTTCCCGAGCGTGTGATGTACTGGTATTATTACAAAGAAATTGGTTTTCTGATTGAGCTGTCCCTCGATAGGCACTCACTGTGTGAGAGGCAGTGGAGCCCTGTTTGGCCTGAGGTGCTTTTGCTGGGGAATCAGAGGCCTGTCTGTTGGAATTCACAGAAGGACTGCTGTGCGAAGGCTTGGGAAGAGAAAAAGGCCTTCCACAGGGGTACTGAGTGGCTCCTACAGCATCTGTGCCACAATTAGACAGGCTTCCCATTCATCTCCAGTCCTCACACATTTCCGCTCCAGGGAAGGTTACGTAAGACCACAGAAAGCTAGATCAAGTGTAGACGAACTGAATACGTGCACCACAGCCCCCAACGGTAAATCTACATATCGATACATCTGAAAGGTCAGCCGGCCAACAATGGAGAGGCTTTGGGTTGTCACAGCTGGTCAAGGAACAGGCTGGTGAGACTCCGGCGGGCTGGGGTCAAGGAGGCCCCTCTACCGCCTAGAATGCACAAGACAGTCCCCACCACAATGGAATTTAAGCTGAGAAAGAAGTGGAAGACAGGAAGTAAGGAAGGGACAGTGAGCAGTGATGTGGGTCAGTTAGGATTCTTGAAGGGAAAGCGATAATTTGGAATGAGGTAGTAAGGATGAGATGGAAAGCCGATGTGGAGGTGGGTATGCTTGCAGCTGGGGTTTTTGGAGGGAGTTAGGGAGTATTCCTGGCACCCACACTGTCCTGGATGTTTCATGTTGTGTACAAATGCACACGCACTTGAGTATTGAGTTCAATGCTTTGCAGCTTTGAACTCTGCTGCTTTCTCCGAGCCCAGTTTTCTCATTTGCAAGAATTGTGCATTTTCTAGCTTCCCCAGTTAGGAGCATTGAATGGCAAAGTATGTGTCCACTCTGAACAAAACATCAGGGGTTCAACTCGTGTTCAATGTCGCTATTATCAGTATGATTAGATGGGTAGATCTGGTCATGTGCTATGTATGCATCAGATCGGGGGGAAAGGAAGAATCAGAAATGGGATAAGAGGAAAAAAGCTCAACTGAAATCCTTAACGACTCAGCCTCTCCCTTAGCGCCAATATCCCATCGGCAAGCAATCAATTATCTTGCTTATTTCTATTTTTAGAGATGAATTTTTATTTACGGTTTCACAGTTGGGAATCTGAGGAAATCTCTTAGCTCTAGGGAGAAATTATTTAGAGAAATTATTTCCTAGGAGGTTTGAAAAAGCTTTTTTGATGTAGAGGATTGAATAAGGTCTTTCTTTCATCTTCTCAGTTTTAACCTTGAGCGTACAAAATACAGAGTTCTTAGCCTTCCGTGACACTCCTCCATTGGCACGGAATAGTCAGAACGCGGATTCTAGAGGTACCGCTCTTCCTTTGAACTCTCGAATCATTAATACCACCTGTTACTTCTGTTCACAATGGCAAAATTGTAGCTTAAACTCACAGATTGGGAAAGAGTGAAAAGCAGTGTCATGAGGATGTCTTCTTGTTTACTGAACTGGAATTGCCTGCACTGTCCCACAGGGCCATTTTCTTTTGATAAATGACGGAACTCTGATTTTGACATTTCTAAATTATGGAAGATGGAAATGTCTTAAATTGACTTACAGGTGAAATTTTGATCCTGATTTTTTTTTTCATGTACTAGTTTCTCAAACATGATGAGGGGTTTTCTTCCTTAAAGTCGTTGTTTATGAATGGATCAAATTTAGAGCAGACCAGAGAATTGAAAAATTGGATTTTCACCAAGCTGATATTTGTTTTCCTGACTGTTCTATATCATGTGTACATTTCATGAAGAATCCTCTTTCCCCAAGAGATACTTTGCGCTTTGAGCTGTCCGCTTGCTTTCCTTTCCACTGGTGGGTTTAAAAGCCATGTATGTTCCGGTAGTGAGTTTCCTCCCTGCCCTGAAGTTGCTGGCTATGGCCCTTCTCTCTTCCAAAAGGCAATTCCTTTCAAGAACAGGAATCCCATTCAACTCACCATCTCAATACCACTCGCCCACCGCCCAGCATTGGGTGTGGCAGAAGATCTGCATTCCAATTTTACTGAATAACATTCAGTTAAAGCGTATGAGAAACCTTCAGAGAGTGCCAGCCATGCTCTCGGTACTGTGGCTAGGTCCCGAGGCTTCAAACACGTAGCTTTTCCAGGAGTTCACAGCCTGTCTAGAAAGGAAGGTAGATCTAGGAGAGACGGGGCCATGGTCAGCACTCAGTTGTGCAAGAGACACATGGAAGTCAAAACTGAAGAAGGGAGGGGAGAACACACAATATCTTGCAATTGCTTCAAGGTGGAAATCCAGTCCGATGCGCAAATGAAAATGATGTGAACTTACAAAGCTCGCCTCACTGATTGATAACGCTATCCTTAAATCCACCCGAGTCTTTACGATAGTACAACCCACGCTGAACTCTCTGAGGGTCTCCTGAGACATTCGCAAACCAGACAACCATAGAGCTTCCTGTTTACTTCCTGAGGGACGCAAGGGGGTTTTCATTAGCAGTTCTTTGGATTAAATCAGGTGATGCTAGCACCTGAAAACTCCTGAAAGCAGACCTGACAAGAACTTTGAAACCATTTGGTCAACCCAGAGCTGGAATTTCTAAGGGAATCTGAAAAAATGCACATCACGTATCATAATAAAACACGGCTGTGACCGGACTGGGTGCTGCTGCTGCAGCCTGGCTTGTTCTTGGGCTGATTTGGGCTTTTTCTCTGCTCTTCGTTGAAAGCGCTTGCTCCCTCTGCACTTAGGGTTACAAGCAGACCGATGGTTGATGTGGAATCCAAAGTCCTGAGCCCTATTTCAAATTCAAATCGCCTAGTCCTTTCAGCTGCTTAACATTTTTTATATGCAGGGTCATGGACAAAATAGCTTGAATTGTTCAAATCAAGAAATCGCACTTGAAACACCTGACCCACTCGCCTTGGCTGATGATGGACATCGGGAACGAGAAGTATCCTTGGCATGTTCTGGCTGCTTCTTGGAACTATGAAAGCCAGGATTATATGGCATTTTCCAGGTTCGAATTGGCCTAATTAAGATGTAGGGAAAACGTTATTGCCATAAACCACTTGAGACCTCAGCATCACAATGTATCAGGGGTGTTGTTGGCACTATTTCACTTCTCGTGGAATTTTTCAGCAGTTATCAAACCACTTAGAGTTGTCATCTTGGGCAGCCCTTGCTAAAAAGCATCTTAAATGCCACCCTTCTGGAGATGCCTGCCTGCATTACATTAAAATCTGCATATAAAATCTGGCATGATTGGGCCCAGTGCGATGGCCTAGCAGCTGAAGTTCTTGCCTTGCCATTCGTCAGGATCCCACGTGGGCACCAGTTCTAATCCCGGCAGTCCCGCTCCCATCCAGCTCCCTACTTGTGGCCTGGGAAGGCAATAGAGGATGGCCCAAAGCCTTGGAACCCTGCACCCGTGTGGGAGACCTGGAGGAGGTTCCTGGCTCCTGGCTTCGGATCAGCATAGCACCAGCCGTTGCAGTCACTTGGGGAGTGAATCATCGGATGAAAGATCTCCCTCTCTGTCTCTCCCCATCTCTGTATATCTGACTTTGCAATAAAAATTAAATCTTTAAAGTCTGGTATGATTTCATAAAGCCATGTTTTTCTCCACCAAGGAGGAGACAATTCAATAATCATTGAACGAGACACAAATCCTAAAATGCGCCTCAATTAAATTGTTTCACCATATCCAAAAAGGAATAATATTACTTAGGTGAATTTTCTTAAAGCTAATAGCTTTTTTGTTTTGTTTTGTTTTCAGAGATGAGAGCAGTTGAGACTTCTTAAAGATTTCAGAGATGACAAAATAAGAGTTTTCTTCACAAATGTGGCAGTTTATGAAAAGCTATACTATTGCAATAATATAAAGGAAATCAATGGGGTGGGGGAAACTTGAGGAGGCGATAACAGAAACCCAGGATTTATGGAACTGTGTCATAAAATGGTAATAATAATAAGTGGGGGAAAGGAATATATTATTTCATGTACTTATATATTTACCAGAAGCTTACGAAAATAATCGTGGATTTCATTATTGAAGGGTAATTTGAAGAGAGGCTTACTACAAAGAATCTCATGAAGAAGTTATATTGAAAATATAATAGATCAAAATTGAGGCGTGAAGTGAAAATGTTTAGGAAACATTTAAATATGCACATTAGTTTTAAAGAAAGATGGCTTAAATTTCTTTCGTAAAGATGAGTACATCAACCCCACGTAAGTTGAGGGGATGAGATACCAAATCCAGACTCCAGGTCAGTGGGATGGAATGCAAACAACAGGGACACAACACAGCACTTTCACTATAGGCTGTATGGTACAACAGATCTCCTGAGTTCACTCATCTGGCATAACCGAAGCTTGTGAGCAGTAGATTGCAAAGACCCATTGCTGCTCAGTGCATGCCCCCACCTGGAGGTCCTTGGCAATCGCCATGCGAGTTTGACGGCCTTACCTACCTGCTGTAGTCAGCCCGATTCACTTAGAGTGCCCTCCAGGCTCACTGCTAAGGAAGCATGAGGGCCCGTCATGTCTGTATTCCATTATGTTTATCCATGAACTCACTGAAGGACGCTTATGTTCATTCCATATTTAGCTATTGTCAACAACTCTACAGTGGACATGGCAACACAGGATTCTTTGGGAAATATACCCAGAAGTGAGATCATTGCATCTTACTGTAGCTAATATCCCGAAGAGTTCCAATTTCTTCACACCTTTATTAACACTTCTCTTTTTAAAAAGAACTAATAGTCATCTTAGCAATTGTGACATGGTTTTAATTTGATTTCTGGGATGAGTGGCATACTCTTTCATACACAGGGTACACAAAACATTCTTGGCAAAAATAATGAAAAGATAATGTTCATACTGCAGAAACTTTTTGAGAACTTTCCAGGTCCTTAGCAGTTATTTGTATGTCTTCTTTGGATAAATGTCTTTTCAGGTCTACTGACCATTTTTATAAATCTAGAAATTTGGATTGTTATTATTGAATTTTAGGCGCTCCTTAAATATTTGAAATATTTATGAGTCATCTGTCTAAATTCTCTTCAGAAAAGTGAGAATTTCTGGATTCTTTTCCAGAATCACTGGGATTCTTTTCCATTTCATTATCCTTTTGGGTACTAACATAAAGCTTTCACATGTGAATTCTGACTTTTTGAGAGATGAAAAAAAATGGCACAGCGTATGAGTATGGTAGAATTGAACTGAATGGGAAGTGTAAGAAGGCTAAGAGGGAAAACAGTATACAAAATTTTAGAAAACAAACGTCAGCTGTCTGGGATTTTGTCTTTACATTCAGCAGGGTGTTTCTAGGAACCTAGAGATGTGGCCTGCTGGGTAGAATCTAGGTTTTTAGGTTGATGACTGTGTTGCTGTTTCTCAGCCAGATGGTTCTACAGACTGGGTACCATCTGACCAGGCAATGTTTAGTTAGATCATTTAGCTCTGCATTTATTAAACCTTGCTCCTTCTACCAATAGATTGTGCCTTTTCGGAGAGTCTGCTTGGCAAACTGCTGAGTTTGGGGCAATGATATTTTTTTCAAGCATGCCCCACATGGATGATCAGGGATCCCGCTTGTTTTTCTCTGTTCCAGGATTCCAGGGAAGGTGTTCCTTTACTGCATACCTGACGACACACCCCTCATAGCAGCTCCTGCCCCCCCCACACACACACACTTTTTTTTTCTTCAGATGATCCTTTATTTTGGCGATATTTATATATGTCCTTTGGAGTGATCTTCATTAGTGCTGCGTTGGTTAGTGGTCGAATCCTGGATCTCTTCATTGACTTGAGTTATCTCCAAAAGATAATAATGTCAGAATCTTGTTTGCAGAAAGCATGGTTTGGGGTAACTTGAGAAGACAACAATCAGTGTTGCTGGGAGAAACCTAGGAGACTTTGTGGTCCAGAGGAGGGACTTGGCATTTGGACATTTTCAGCAGGGTAGCAAAAATTTGCCTTCCACATGTGGTCAAATGCAGACTCTGAAACTGGATTCCGTTAGTGAATTTCCCTTCTTACTTTGATGCAAGCATGAGGAGACAGAGAACAGCCAAGGGCTGTTTGTAAGCCTTCAGAGTGACTTCACCGCTCATTAAGGAAACTCACCCATGATGACCAGGTGTGCACCCCTGCACAAAGAAGACAACAGCTTTGGGCTTGTCGTGCTGCCAGGAAAATAATACGTGTGCCGATTTTACAGGGGGTAGGCTGTGGATTACCTTCCTTGAACTGATAAAATTCCAAGACTGTAATACTTCCCTCCTTCCTTCCCCTTTCGTTCTTCCTCCTTTCCTTCTTTCTTTTTTAAATTTTGGGAGACTTTTTAACTTCCTTTGGAACCTGATTTAGGACAATTTGGCAATTAAAAAAAAAAAAAGATTTGGGCCCGGTGCTATGGCCTAGTGGCTAAATTCCTCACCTTGAATGTAACAGTATCCCAAATGGGTGGCCAGTTCTAATCCCGGTGGCTCCTCTTCCCACTCAGCTCCCCGCCTGTGGCCTGGGAAAGCGGTTAAGGATGGCTCAAAGCCTTGGAACCCTGCACCGTGTGGGAGACCCAGAAGAGGCTCCTGGCTCCTGGCTTTGGATTAGCTCAGCTCCAGCCGTTGCGGCAGTTTGGGGAGTAAATCATCAGATGGAAGATCTTCCTCTCTGTCTCTCCTCTTCTCTGTATATCGGACTTTCCGATAAAAATTTTAAAATCTTTTTTTAAAAGTACTTGTTTTCTAGTATGAAATTTATTTATTTTATGATACAGTTCCATAGGCTCTGGGATTTTCCTTCCCTCACCCCAAACTCCCCCACACACTGACTTCCCCATATCTGATACATCCTTCCTGTATCAACAAACCCTCTGGGTAGGAAGGGTCTCCCTAAGACCTATTACGTATAAGTAGCAGTTCTATTTGGCCCTGTATCATGTCTAGGTCTTAGTACCTTTAGAGTCTTAAAAAAAATTATTTTTATTTCAGGTTTTATCACCAGGGTTTTCTTCTGTCAGTTGCAAAATAACATGCTTGCTCTGATGAACACCCTCGTAGATAATTCAGCTCTTCAGAGGAATTTTCAGAAACGCAGACAGGAAAATGGTGTTACATTTGGGACAGTATTGAAATATAGAGTGGTTCCTTGTGTTCAGATCTTAACCGCAACTTTCTAATACCGATTTCTTATTTATACAACCCTTTTCTCTGGCTTACTATATAATTGGATATTGAACTATGTTTATCTTGAGTCTCTAGCTGTGTGCAAAGTAGAGGTTCAGGCTGTTGTTGCAGTGCATACTGTAATCAAACTGGGCTATTTTTCTGAAACCTCCCGTGATGAGTTTCTTTACTCTGCAGGAACAAGAAAAATTTTGCAAATATTCTTCCCCAGTGGCCTTTGAGATTCATTTTTGAAATACTTAATTTCTAAAACCCTTTTTTTATTCGATGCATCAAACATTTATGGATGCAAACTCTTAAACTAGATGAAGGTTTCAAAATTTTCATCTAACTGAGGATGCAAGCCAAACAGCCCATGAGGGTCTTTTAAAATTGATGCTTCTGGAGTGGGCGTCTGGCCTAAGCAGTTAGGAAATGGCTGGAGGTGCTGGCATTCCATACCGAGCCTGGGTCCAAGTCAGGCTCTGCTCCCTCTACCAGCTTCCTGCTGATGTACGTCTCTGGAGACAGCTGATAATGGCTCAAGGACCCAGAATCTTTGCACCCATGGGGGAGAGCCAGAATGAGCGCTCAGTTCCTAGATTCAGCTTGCCCAAGGTCTGGATATTTCGGGCATTTGTAGAGTTAACTGGGGATGGAAGAACCTCTCTCTCTTCCCTTTCTCTCTCACCACCCCTTTCAAAAAATTAAATAAATAGATGATAGATAGATAGATAGATAGATAGATAGACAGATAGATAAATTGGAATCACTGGTGATGACTGTCACTTCAAACTCACTGAAAGTTTTTTAGCACTTTTTTTCCCCAAAATGTTTTAAGCTCTCTGTGTTAAACCTTGTTGACTGTCCTCTTTCTTCGGGGACTCCTAGGCTGGACTGTCCTGCATTTGACCTCTGGGCTCCCTAAAGACAAATTTCACCCACATTTCTACCTTAGACATTCAGACATCTCGTGTTGTCTCTGAAATGTGATGCATTTTTTATCCAATCGCTTTTACAATGTTACTTTACATGTAACGTTTCTTTGTATCAGCTAATTGATGCACGTGAAAGTATTCATTAGAACTGAAAGCAAGCATTCTGAATGTAGAAAGGGTCTTCAAAAAGTGCATATGATCTGGAATGAAAATATGAGCTTGTTGTAATGCAAAAATTTAAAAAGATATAGATTTTCATAACTACGCATAATTTCCCAAGTACTCTATTAAGCTGAACCACATTGTTATTTTTGTAGGTCAGAAATGATCAATCATTGGCCATTTTCCCTCTCTTTTATTTTCAGTCTTCTTTTGGTACTCATCTGTAGGGAATCTGCTTTGTGCTGTATAAATGGAGACCTAGCTTCCCAATAGATCTTAACGAAAAGATGTTCTTGTTCAAGTAAATTGATGTGTTTGGATGTTGTATTTTCCTGTGTGCAATGTTTATTGTTGCTAATGTTCATAATTTATTGGAGTTTCAGATTTAACTGGTAAGACATTTTTTTTAACCTCACTTGGAGTAGTGAATAATGAAAAAAATATGGGGAAATCTATTTCCTCCTCTAGCTTTTCTTCAGTATAGACTTTGTTCCAATGTGCTAGAAACAGAAAGGACTGAAGCCAATTTCAAGGTCTCACCACGTAGCAGGTTCATGTCATTCCTTGGCAAGCACATTCAGTTCTTTCTATGATAACGCTAGAATTACCCAGTTTTGGTAAACACACATTATTGAGCTAATAGAGCAAAATGGCTCCTTCAGAGCCATTACATTGCAGTTCATCAAGTAAACAGTGATTTACCCATTTTCATGAGAAATGTGTGTTATCTCATTGATAGCCTGTCAATTCACAATATGCAGCTAATTCCCTATGTCCCGTCTTGTGCATTTGGCAGCTTGTTTTAGAAAAGCATTACAATACCATATGAAAACTGCACAATGCTCCATTTCGATGTAAAATCATTTTATTGTGATTGTTTTTATGGATATTTCTATTATGAACAGCAGCATCTCAGTGTTAAGAACGATAGGACGGAATATCCAGACTATTAACTTGAATTGCTTTGATGGAAATAGAAATGGCTTGATTATCTGTAAAGAAGAGGAAGAGATGATTGCATGGTATTTTTGGGCTGCAAAAATTTTTATTCGATTATTTAAATCTCGAATAATTTAACAACACAATTGCAAAATTCATCTAAGAAGATCTTCTGTAATGTCTGTTGATGCCGAAAAACAGGTGCGCCTGGCGAGACTGTGCTTCAGTCCTAACAGAGTTAGCTTCACAAACAAAGGTATCTTTCAAATTGAAATCCAGATAATGCTTTTATCTTTTCAAAAGGCTAAAATCATAAAGAGGGCTTTTTGGTGTAGTCCCCTGAGAGACAGACACACTGAGAAGGTTTCCAGACTCTAGACTGAATTCCACAGAGATGGTGCTGTGGAATCTGCGCCTGTTTGGTGGTGTTGTGACACTTCATGCAAGGATTTGTAACAGGACAACGTGTTAGGACATAGAGTTCCTTTATCAGGTTGTTGCTCCCACCCATCACAACAGAAAAAAAATATAGCTACCTTGATGAAAATGCCATACTATTTCTCCCTTCTTCCCCATTGGTCTGATGCATATTTGGAATACAGGTGTAATAACCTAAGTGTATTTTGAAGATTGCTGCAGATCACAAAAAAAAATGGGAAATTGGAATGGAGTTACCTAAGGGTTTCAGAATGGAATCCCAAAAACCACATCAGGTCATTGCTGCAATCACTAACTCTGAGGACATGGCTCACATCTCAATGTAACTTTCTAGGTGAGAGGGTCTGCTTAGCCCTATGTTCCTCCAGAAAACTCTCTCGGTCTATCTTGGCAATCCATGTGTGATTCCAGTTGAGGATAGAGAATTGAGTGTGAGAACCAAGAGTCTTCCTCTGTGGCTCTTTTCCCATCACCCCATGTGGTGATAACAGGCACAACCTGCTTGTTCTTGCCAGTTGACCTTGCTGTATCTTCCCTGGGATCCCTGGGCAGAGGGGGTAACAAAGTTTCCATCTTGGATGGCCGTGCCCTTGGTAATCAGGGTATCTGCATGACTTCTTTTGATTGCCAGTCACATCCTACTTCAGCTGAGTCAGCTCATACAACCTGCAGCTCTTGTTCTCACGTTCCTATTCAACCTGGAGAGAATCTCTTTATGACGATACTACATGACAATTAAATTTTCCATACGTTACGTGTGAGGGTGGAGTCTGGGAGTGAGACAGAGAGTTTCAGAAATATCTGTGGTCTACTGAGCTTTCTTGGCAGAGAAGTCTAGGGACCCAAGAGGATAAGAGAGGAAGAAAAAGAGAAACAGAGTTGCTTTGCTTATCACATTTTGTATCAAAGGCATCCTTTTTGATATTAAAAGACTCTCTCTAAATGGTGCCTTTCAAAAAGTGGTCATGAGAAATGAAGAGACCCTTCAGCATAGAAGCAAAAAGAAGAATGGCGGTTTGTTCTCAATGACTGCCTTTGTCACTTACCCATGAATATCCTCTCCTTATTCTGCAGGGAGTTTGCTCTGAAAGACATCAATAAAGAGAAAAGCCAAGGGGAAGTGAATGCATGTGGCTCCCATAGGCAGTCCTCCTCCCTGTCCCCACACTTCTCCATACAGGAGACTCCTCAGAAGTGGGATATCCCTGGGTGGAATTGAACCCGGAGCGAGAAACCCACAGCCCCTCCTAAAGTCAAGTGGGATTAGGACCGGAGAAAACTGAAGGCAGAACTCCAACTATAGACCAGATTTTGCTTTGCAGGATCCTGAGCTATGCATACAATGCTTGATAATTTCCTTTTCGTGAAGCGTGTCTGAGAGGGGGTTGACAGAAAAGAAAGAACATCTTTGCTGTTCTGATGATTGCTTGTAAAATGTCTTTGTGGTGACAAACCGGCAAGACTGAAAAGGAACCTGGCTGCATGTTCAAGGTTCTAACAACTGAAAAGACTGGAGTAATGCAAACTAATCGATTATATATTGATGAAACATCTCTAATCTATGTCAGAAGAGGACGAATCTGGAGCCTGGCATTGTGACATAGCAAGCTAAGCCTCCACCTGTAGGGCTGGTTTCCCATATGGGCACCACTTTGTATCAGCTCAATTCCAACCAAATGTGGCCATGTGGGAGATTGAGTCAATGCATGGAAGATTTCACTCTCTTTCTGTCTCTCCTTCTCTCTGTAACTCTGCCTTTCAAATAAAAACAAAGCAAATCTTTAAAAAGGAAAAATTCCATGAAAAGCCCAGGTTTTTTCTAATGCAATAATTTTTTCTGATTACAAAAACAAATTACCCAAACAATGCAGACAAATGCAAAAGTAACCAAACAATGCAGACAAAAATATAAAGCAAAAAAAAAAAAAAACTAATAATTCTACCACACATAGATAACAAGCTGTCTCTATTTTGGTAAAAAAATAAAAACAGTCTTTTTCCTCAATGCCCATATAAGCACAATAAAGTTGGCTTTAGATTACAAACTATATTGTGCATTGCTTTGATTAAAAATGGCATGTTCAAATAGCAAATGGAAACATCCCTTAAGCTGTCACCCAGGAATAGCCGCTGCAATAATTTTGTTGTTCTTTCCTTAGCAGTCATTTCTATGTCTATGCCCAGATGTAGCTGGATTTGTTTGTAATTGTAAATGAATGCAATTCATTTATTTATTCAAGTAAGGCAGGGATAAGTACTTACATCAGGCATTGTGAACACTTAAATTACACAAGTGTTACCACTGGCAGATTCTCCAGTCGTCAGCTCTCTTACTAAAAACACCGCATTGATGTTCTTCTTACCCAATATTTTTTTTTTCCTAAACAAAACATTATTAGAGATAGTGTTGGGCACAAGTGCCTGAGATGCTGAGTCCCCTTTGAGAGGGACTAAGTAAGATTCCCAGAGCTGCTTCTGATCCCAGCTTTCTCCAAATGCACATTTTGAAGGCAACATGACAGTAGAGAGGTGGCAGCGTGGAATAACAGGGAGGATCCAAGATTGGTGGAGGAGTAGAGAAACTTTGTTTAGTTTGTATCAACGTGAGTTGATAGCACAGGGTCTCCTGGAACATCCCTTCCTCAGCTATAAGGTGGGTGTGCTCAATCCTACCCCATCAGTTTCTCTAGAGTGTGTTGAAGAAGAAATGAGATGTGATCTGAGAATGTGGTTTGTGCATCGCAAACTTGTGTGAGGTGTAGGTTACACCATCTTATCTCTACGTAGGAAAAAGCTGGCACATTGACTCTGGGGAGTGTTAATCCACTTTGTTTATCTATCATTAGCCAGTGCTGCCTGACAAGCAGGCCATTTTCTCTTCTTTGGCAAGCTGCATATAGAGGCCTAGCCAATTTAATAATATTTCTTGGGCTGATTTCTCCTCATGTAATCTAGAAATTGGACAGGACAGTGGTTGGAATAGACAGACTGAAAACATGGATCGATAATAATTGATGATTTGCACCAAGTCAATGATCAACTTGACTATCAAGTTACTTGGTTTTTTCTTTTGCCCTCTTCTCTACCTTTCCCATCTCCTCTTTCACATGGTCGTCTGCCCCTTCACACTACAGTGACACATGAACTTCCTTACTCCTCTGTGCCTCTTCCTTTCCTGTAGTATCAGCAAGCTTAGTTAGGTCTCAAACCCAGAAAGGATGCATCTGTCGGTATTCAACGCACCCTAGATATTTTAAATAAAAAGACTTAATACGTGAATCACATACTTATAAAATCACCCGGAATCATTCAGGTTTTTTATTCCAAGGTCAAACTCAAAGATAGCTGTGATTTAGAGATCAGAAAGCTGCCAGTATCCGCCAGTCCATCTGTCTCTCTCTGTTAGGATGCAAGCTAATAGTGATTGGATGCTGGAACACAGCATCTAATTACTGAGGTCATAACCACCTAGCACTAATTAGCCCAAACTCATGAGAGTGTTTTGTTGGCAGAACATATATACTGCATCTAGAACCCTGACTACTAGAACCCAGAAACACAGTTTTACCTTTACAAGACTAGAATAAAAAGTGCCAACATTGTGAAGTAGCATGTTAATCTGCAGGTGCAGTGCCAGCACCCATATGGCCACTTGTTGGAGTCTTGACTACTCCGCTTTTGACCCAACTCCTTGCTAATGACCTGGGAAGGTAGTGGAGGATGGTCCAAGTCCTTGGGCCCCTGCACCCATGTGGGAGACCTGGGCTCTGCTTGCATCTGTTCCTTCTAAAACAAATAGCCTGTTAACTTTTCTTAATATGATCTACCAGGTTTCACTAACCCATAAAACTTGATGTAAGTACTGGGGGCTGCCGTGGTAGTGTGGCACACTAAGCTTCTGCCCATGAGGCTGGCATCCCATATGGGCACCCGTTCTAGTTACGGCTGCTGTACTCTGAGCTGTCTCGTTTCTTGTGGGAAAGCAACAGAGATTAGCCCAAATCATTGGGATCCTGCACCCGTAAGGTAGATCAAGAAGAATCTCTTGGCTTCTGGCTTCAGATGGGCTCAGCTCTGGCCATTGCAGTCAATTGGGGAGTGAACAAAGAACAAGAAAGATCTCTCTCTTTCTGTCTCTCCTGTATGTGGATCTGCCTTTCAACTTAAAATAAATATGTGTTTTTTTAGTTAAAAAAAAAGTGTTGTAAGTCTTCTCTAGGGAAAAGCTTATGAGTGTGGTGTTCACCCAAAGTTTCATGGTGTCTCTCAGTTTACCTGCTGTTGGATTCATGATGGCTCTCATTACTAAATGATGGTGCAATGCTGATTCCAAGTAGCAGACGCTGAATGCTGTGTAGAGTTTTCTAAAAGTCTATGAAGGAAAAATAAAAGATTTATCAGGGAAGCTTACGTTCAATCTATCTGTGTCGAATGGAGTGAGGGGTGACATTTTTTAACTTTTCAATACATAAATGAAGACAGTCCCTATGCTAAAGGTGAGACGAATTAAATACTTTCATGGGGACCTAATTTAACACACCCTGAGGCATGACTATTAACCCAACTGTGCAGAACGGCAGAGATGCAGACGGGGCATTTTGAAGTGCTGCTCTCTGAGAAGCCGACATCACCGGGATATGTGCTGGGTGAGGCTCAGGTGTTTGATGAGAACATGCACTGGCTTCTAGCTCCTTCTGAAAGGCAGGCACAGTGGCTGAAGCATCAACCAGCAGGCAGGTTGTTGAGAGAAGAAAACGAATGCTATTGGGAGTTCTTCCCCGTGTGTTTGACCCCATATTTTCAGAATCAAAAGACAGAAGAAAATCTGGTCTTAGCCGGAATTGCCTTTTATTGATAATTCCCTGCCACTGCTCTCTTGTGGGATAATTCTGACTGAGAAAATGAGCTATTTCACATGCAGAGGTTAATCCATACTCATCCTCTTATTTTTTAAAAAACCGCATGCTCTTTGTGAGTCTCTGTTACCCACATGGACCCATTAATGTAACAGTATGCTACATTACATTATGTTAAATGACAGGATGTTAAAGCATTAGTAAAATATCTTGACTCAAACTGAATTTGGCTGAGATAAAGCAAGTCTATGAGCATCTCCATGCGTGGTCCCCAAATAGTACCAGCATGTTATATTTGATTAAGTGTATTTATATTTTCTATATTTATTTGAGAGAAAGATATCTCATTTGGTTAACTCATTCACCAAAGGTCATTAGTTGCCATAACTGGGCTAGGCCAAAGCTGGGAACCAGTTTCAGGTCTCCCATATGAATGGCAGAGATTCAGTTACTTAAGCTATCACTTTTGCCCTCTATCAAGGTGTGCGTTAACAGGAAATCGGAGTCAGGAACTGGAGCTGAGAATTGAACTCAGTCACTCCAATGATGCATGTGGGCATCTTCATCAATAGATCAAGAGTCTGCACCTTTGCCAACATCCTCAGTACATGTTTTGTGCAAGCAACAGCAGCTCGAGAAATATTCACCAACTCACTGACCCTGATAATAACCCTATGGTTCCCAGAGGAGGAAATGGAGGGACAAAAAAAGATATGCACCTTAACGGGGGTCGCACAGATAGTGAGTGCTGAATAGAACCTGAACTCAGCTGCACTTGCAGTGGAGCCCATGTTCTCAATCAGCCTTAGCCTCCCACACACCCACAGACAAGGTCTCTTCCTCAATACTTCACCTTCTGCTTTATCTGCCTATTGCATCTCTCCTTTTTCATTCTGACTCCCATTCCCACAATCTGGTTTCTGGTGAGGTCTTCTCTGTGCAGCCTACACACTGCATCCAGAGTAGGATCTTCTTGCCAGTTGCCAACCTCCCTCATGGGTGGAAGTCCCCACTCGATGCTCATTGAACTTTCTCATTTTTCAGTGAATCCCTAGCACTTCACAATTTTCCACAAAGACTTCTTTGGTCTTTAGGAAGGCAAGTTCACACCAGAAATGTGAAATTCCCATAAAATTACCCTGTACCTGTTGCATTCACAAGAAAATTAAATATTTCTTTCCATCAGGTGTGTTTATGTTGCCTTTGATATGTCTTCTATGTGTTGTCCATTAATGTGTCTCTCACATCAAAAACCACACTTACAATGCAGTTCAGAGCATGGATCACTCTAAATACCTTGGATGGCAATTGTAGTGTTGATGATAGTACGCAAGTGGGGGAAGGACTGGCTCTTTATGTGTCCCTGTTGAAGCAGCAAAGTAGCATCCCTGACTCTTTCTCCCATCTCCTCCAAAGCAGTTATCTGTGTAGGTAGTAAGCCAGCCAGTTCTGATCGGCATTCTGTAGTTTTGAAAATTACCATAAACCACTTATAGAAACCTTGGCAAACCTTAGTCTAAAGTTTCTCTGCCATGCGACCTTAGGCACGTCACATAATCTGTGTGCACTTCGTCTTTTTTTCTTGGCAATATTTTAATGAATAGAACCAGAAAGCTGCATAATGCAATTTCACATTTAATATTTTCCATTTGGATTCATAGCTTGAAACTAAATTACATTAACCAATGTGCATAGACATTCTGATGGAGAGATGTTACAATGAAGCTGGACCATGAATGCCTTGATTAATTTTTTAACTTAGTATAAATTGTCATTACTTGTGGTTTGTAAGTATATTCTACTCAGTCACAGTGGCTTAGCAAAATACTAGATTACCCTTACATTACTGATGAATTCCATATTTTTTTCTTTTCATACAAAGGTGAGAGAGAGAAGCTCCATTCTTAGAAATACTGCCTCCTTTTTATCAAACGCACGCTATGAAGTTTTACCTTCAATGGCTACTTTGCAATGACTCTTACAGTTAAATACTGCAGATGTTGCTTAGAACATTAAAAATGCAGGCAAATTAAAATTGCAAAATAAAAACCGTGTTCTTGCCAGCCAGCCATCACTAGTATGGCATTCTCTTTCATAACCATCCAGCATTGTTTGTAGGCTTACATATGCATAAGCATTTACAAATATTCTTTTGAATTCATTAAAATGTTATTGTTTGACATGCACTATTATGCAATTTAATTTTTCCTATCAATATTTTTCTCCTAAGGAAAACCCCATCCCATAAGTCCATATGTATATTTCAACACTTGACCCAATAATGCTCTGCGCATTCGGCATGCTAAAATCAGTAGCATTATATTTGGTTATTATCCCTTAAGTCTCTTTGAATTCAACTTGGCCTTTTCTTCATGGACACATTTTGTTCTCAGATGAAATGTAATTAGAAAGTATAACACTGCAGTCCTTGACTGAAGATTTCAGACCTGATTAGAATAAAATTTGATGTCATGTTATAAAGACTACCTTCATTAGACTTCTTCCAGGAGATTACAATATAATATGAAGATTTTAATCAGAGATGCCAAATTTCCAAGAGCCCTGATTGTTTTTAATGTAGCAGGTGTTAACATTTTATTTATTTATTTACTTACTTATTTCTATTGCCAAGTCAGATATACAGAGAGGAAGATCTTCCATCCTATGATTCACTCAAGTGACTGCAACAGAAGGAACTACGCCAGTCCAAAGCCAAGTGCCAGGAAATTCCTCCAGGTCTCTCACGTGGGTGCAGGGTCCCTGGAATTTCATCATGGTCTTCCACATGTGTGGTAGGGGTCCAAGCACTTGGACCATCTGTGTTGGTATAGGACCAGAGCAGTTGGGACTGGGACCAGCATTCTTCTATGGGATATGAGCATTGCAAGCAGTGGCTTATTGACCCACTATACCACACCAGCTGCCCCCAAACTTGTTTATTATGAAGAACACTCCCTACATGTTGTTCCAAGGCATTTTTTTCCAAGGGAAGATTGTCTAGTTACTTCCGCCTACAAGGAGCATACTTAAAGGAGTCTCTGTGTCAATGATTCTTATAGTGAAATAAAATGAACTCAGAAGCTCATCAAAGGTTTTCTGACTGGGAATAGCACACGACAGTTATATGACTGACTGACTTCCATGGCTGGTGTGAGAGATCCTGTAGCAATCTTAGTCCTGTTAGTTCCTTTCCATACCCTAGATTTGTCATAAAGTGTTGGCGGTGGGGGGTTGTGACTAAAAAGTGTTTCTCCCACTTCTGCTGACATCATCCAGGCCCAAGGGGTAGATGTGTCCTCTCCCCAGACTTCCGATGCCTGCCAAACTGGCAGGATAGTTGAGCCTTACCTATACACCATTGATGTTGTACCCTCAACCCCATGGTCGTGCTAACTGAATTCCACACATGGATCATCATTTCTTGTTAGTGAAAAAAAATATATATTTCCTAAATCTCTCTCATTCACTTTTTTGTTTGTTCTACACAGCTAACAGATGAGGTTAGAAAAAGAGATGTTAGGTTTATAGGCAATACAAGAAAATTTTACACCCAAGGTTATGATGTGTTGGAGTTTTACACCAGGTCAGACATACATAGTAGAATTCGTCATGGACATTCAAATAGGGAAGAAATGAGAGCATACCTTATACATGAGGACCTTGGAGGAGGCTGCCGCCAGTATAAATCCTACTGATGCATAACCTGTAATTAATCACAATACGAAAGACATAATGATACTACCTCATCAAATTTTTGTGAAGATTTAATGAAGTGATATATGCAAATGATCAAAATCAGTACCTGACATACAGCAGATCCTCAATAAATGGCATCCCTCTCATTTCCAGAAGGCATAAAACCATTTAATTTCTAATTCTAAGTAGTCAGTTGCAGACAACATTGTCCAACTACAAACACAAAATCATAAAGAAAATGTCCTTACATGAAATAGAAAAGTTACTTGGAATAAAAAAAAAAAAACCAGCAATCTTACTTGGGCAGTCACAATGGGATTTTCTCAGAATATTTCAAGAACATGCAGTGTGCAGTGCGATGCTTGTTTTTTATGCCTAATTGCTAAGTTGTGGGGGGGGGGGAGGTCACATTCTCTCTGTTGTCAGCTGTGTTGAACTGTTTCAGTGGAAAGTTAAGTGTCTGGAAAAATAAAACAACGGAACACACCCTGCTGTTGTTCTATACACAGTATCCTACTGATGACGTTGTGACCAGAATAGGACTATGCATCGGGTATGTATTCAGGATGTCAACAAGCTAACGGTGAGAAAACCATGATCAAGCTGTGAAGGAAATCAGGAGTTTATAGCATCAGCTGCTCTGCTAGCATTGTAACTGCAGAGACAGAGGGTCGGGTGGTAGATCTGATTTATTCAGCAAAGTTTAAGACTCTTCTGTACATGATGTGAAGTGCAAGGATTGGCCTTTTAGGAAACCATTTCTTATAATGTCAGGTAAAGCAAGCCAGTCCAGCCTTGTAGCACAGGTCACTCCTCTCACCTCTCATTCCTGGATGAGAGAAATGGCCTTCATCTATTCAATGCCTGGTTATTCCAATGCACTTTTTTTCTGCACTTCTGAGAAGGCTCTGAACAATTGAAAAGCCCACTGTATCCACCGCCCTTCTTAGGTTCATGGCCCTGTCATTTGCCTACAAAATTCCTTGCAGGTCTCCAATACGGATGGGTATTTCTTGCTTCCACCTCTTTGCTCATGCTGTTCTCTCTGCTGGAATGTTCCCTCTGCTGTTTATCTCTCCCTATAATTGACTGGAAGTTCCAGAAGGATAGGGTCACTGCGTCATTCACCTACTCCCAGCGTGTGACACTCTGTCTCAGACCTAACGAGATCCAGTGCTTAGTGAAAGAAAGAATGAATATGGATGCTTCCTATTTTAGACTTGACAGTCAAAAAGTTAAGTTGTTGCCAAGGTTCTTTAAACTACAGGCATAAGGTACTCACACAAAAAAAATTAGTCCAGTGTAATACAATAGGCAGTTTAGAATACAGATACCGGACTTGACTGGTTTTGTGGAAATAATTGTACTGAAATCAGGTTCCCGCTAGGACTACTCTTGTGCTCTGAAGGAAATGCCCCAGAGTTCAGTCACATGTGCATCCTTCTATGAAGCTGTCAATGCCATACATGGAAGCAGTGAAGATAAGACAGGGAAGTCTCCTGGGCAAGAGTAGGAGATGGACAGGGGAATATCACGGGCACCTGGGAATCAGAAAAGTAGATAGGAATGTGATTTCCAGTGAGGAATCCAAGAAAAATATTTTGGAGGAGAATATTGCTAAGCATGACAGAGCACTGAGACTTTAAATGTCCTCTACGCATAAGATGGACGGATGGCAACTGCCTTGGGCATCTCCTGAGTGTTGACAAGAGCCATTGCTTGTGAAGATAGCTCTTGCAGAAAGGATATAGATGCAAGGATGGAGGGGGGTGACCTCATGGTCTAGGCTCTGCTGCTTTGTGATAGCAGCTGGAGGTGCCTTTCCCACATCTGTAAGCATGCACCTGTTCCTCCCAGTCCACAGGTTGCCTGTTGATGGCTCACAGCTGTCTCTTCACAGAAGCATGACCCTTATTGAAGAAGTGCCCTAGATGAGTGATTGCTTTTCTTCCTGCTCTGGGAAGGGCTCACCCATGGGCAACTGATTGATCCACAGGCTTAGTACAAGACTAAGCTCCTTTTCCTTGATATGAAACAAGGCTGTGGTTCTTGCCAGTCACACTCAAGCTCACCTGGCAATCACCGTGAAGTTCTATTTTAGGTAGTCATCTCCCTGCTTAGCTCCTTCTGCTGTCATCCCTCGATCTCTCTGAGGTTTTTTCTCTTGGGAACACTGCTCCAGCAAATCACTGGCAGCATCGCTTGGCTTGGCTGTACTTCAGAGAGCTCAAGACAAGATATGCTAACGATCCGGAAGACCTCTCGTGGTGTCAAAATCTTTCTGATTAGTGGGAACATGAGGGGTCATGCCCACTCTTGAATTTGCCCAGATGCAACCTCTTCCAAGCCATCATTGCCTACACCATCAGTGGTGCAGCTGCGTTCTTTGTGGAGTCTTTTTTGAACTTAAGTATTGACCCTCCTTTTGCTCTCGCTCTACTTCCAAGTGCGCAGTAGACAGCATGAGTCAGTCATTTGTCGCCAATGGGGCTAAAAGAAGAGACTGCTTTTTTTGGATTTGCTTTTCTTGTTGTTCCTTCTCCATGCCACCTTCTCAAACTCTAAAACAGCCATTTCTTGCATCACACGAATATTGAACAGCTTAGGACCAAAAAGGTAGCTGGCAATTTGCCTGGTGTGCCATATGTTCCCCCTTTCCCACCACAGGTGTCTTCCCTCTTGACTGAAGCTCACAAACTGGCTTTGGGCCAAGTCTTGATAAGAGGAATGGTCTGGGAAGATATGGTCAGCATCACACCTCAGAAGGGCAAGCTCCATCTGGTTTGCAGTGTGTAGGAGTATTTATGTCCTCCCCAATGAAAATGCAAATGGATGGTAGGGAGCATGATGGATGCTCTAGAAACACGTGGAACCAATTGAGACTCCCAACCTGGCTTTGCAGAGGGTTCAAAGTGGTCTGAGAACTGAGATGTTGACTCCCATAGAGATGGAGGTCATTGCATTCTGTGAAATTATGCTCCATATGGTTAACGCACACACACACATAAACACACACACACATTTGGAGATTGTTCCACCAACTGATCAAATGAGAACCTGTCAGCTGTTCTTACTCCTGGTTTATCTTGCAAGATTGAGTTTTCCTCATCTCAAAGAGACATGGGAGAAAAAGAAATCTCTAGTTCATTAATTATTGACCAAATGTCTTTGTCTGCTGGGATTAAACAGGAGAGTTGTAAATCACCAGAAGTGCTACTCCAATTCATCATCATATGATCAACAGTAAGTTTCTTTCTTTCTTTTTTCTTAACTGAAGAGCAAGGTTTGTAAATTGGTGATCTACAGATTTGTAAAACTTTATCCTTGTTTTCCTGTTTATCTCAAGACAAAAAGGAAAAAAAAAAGGAGAACTATATCATGAGAGTAAATATGTGGGGCGGGGGGACAGACATTGTGGCATAGTGGGTAAAGCTACATTCGGCATTGCTGGCATAGCATATTGATGCTTGTCTGTGTCCTGAATATTCCACTTGCAATCCAGCTCCCTGTTAACGATATGAAAAAAGCAGCAAAATATGGTCCAGGTGTTTGGGTCCCTGCCACCCATGTGGGAGACCTGCTTGAAGATGTGGCTTTGGTTTCAGCAGCCCAGTCCTGACTGTTGGGAGCACCTGGGGAGTAAACCAGTGAAGGGAACATCACTGTCTTTCTTTCTCTGACTTTCCGATGAATAAATAAATGTTAAGTAAAAATAAATATGTGAGCAAGTTGCTTTCAACACATTTTAAAATATCCTTGCTTCTTCTAAATAACCTAACAAAAAAATTCACAAACTTGCAGGAGTCACTTTATGTGAGATGTTTATTTAAGTAAATGAGCAGAATTGACACCTGCTAATGCTTTTAAGCAGAATCCCTGGCTATTAGAATTGTAATTTTTGGGCCTGGCGCAATAATGTAATGGTTAAGGTCCTCACCTTGCACGTGCCAGGATCCCATATGGGCGCTGGTTCTTATTCCAGCAGCCCCACTTCCCATCCAGCTCCCTGCTTGTGGCCTGGGAAAGCAGTCAATGACAGCTCAAAGCCTTGGGACCCTGCACACGCGTGGGAGACCCGGAAGAGCTCCTGGCTCCTGGATTCGGATTGGCTCAGCTCCAGCCGTTGCAGTCACTTGGGGAGTGTATATCGGACTTTGCAATAAAAACAAATCTTTAAAAAAAAGAATTGTAATTTTTACTCCTTCCTCCTCAATACTTAGGAGCACTTTATTATTTTTTTGTCATGTCCTTCCTGCATGAAGACAATCTCCCCTTGTTAGCACTGGGTCCCTCTTCCTGCTCCATTAGGGCCGCAGGTAGTAGTGACACACCTGACATAATGGGTCTCTCTTCCCTGCCCCGCCCTCACATAAAGACCCGTTTGGGAACAGCATTATCTTGCAGGGTACTAAGCCACCAGCTGTGATATCAATGCCAGCATACCATATCCAAGTGCTGACTCCAGATTCTCAGCTTCTGCTCCTGCTCCCTATAAAATGTGCCTGAGAAGGCAATGTCCATTTTTGGACTAATCAAGCCCAGACCATCATTTGCAATTAGGAATCCACTGATAGATGCAAGATCTCTCTCTCTCTCTTTATAGTAAAATAAATTATATTTTAAAATATATAATAAAAGCTCCCCACATCTTTATTTCAACCTCTTAGTTCCAGGCATGTGGTTAAATGAAAGAGGTATTTTATGATACAAAGGCAATTGTTGTGCAATAATTCCTATATTATGGAGTGTTCTTTTTTAAAAATTTAAGATGCCGATGTTCATGTATTTTGTTTTTTTTTTGGAACTACTAGTATGGTGAATTACATTAGCATAATTATAAATATTGGACTCTCCCTTGGCCATAGTTTTTTAATGAGCTGTCGGATTCCATTTATAGTCTTTTATTTAGGATATTTACATTGGCATACAAGAGTATATTAGTATGTAATTTGGGAATTTTTTAGGTGCCATTTGTCATTTTTATCACCTTTCAGTATTAGAATTATGCCTTCTGTCACAAAGGAATTTGGAAACATTCCTTTTATATTTCCCCCTGATGGTTGGGACCCACTCAAATAGTGTAGTTATGTTCCTTTTAACGGCTTAGAAGAATTTTGCTGTGGCAATATGTCTCGAGGTAAAGGAAATTCCTTTAAAGCTGTGTCGATTTCATCTACGAAAACTAAACATTTGAGATTTTCTATAACTTTTTGAAGTTGGAAGTTTATTGAGGTGCAAACATCCGTTGTTTCTTTAGTCACATAGCCATGTTTGATAATCCACCTAGTCCACGCTGATGAAGCCTGTGACATTCAAATACTGACCGAAGCATTCCAGAACACATAAAACTCCATTTTCAGATCAGATTATACAGTTTGGACAAGTGAAGCAAGAGTGACAGTATTAGAAAGAAAGCGATAAAGCTAAAACAAAGACCTTTCTCCAGTGTACGTTGTTGGCAACTTTGTCAAAGATCAACTGGCTATTGGATCATTTTAAGGGATCTCTTCTATCCATTGATCTACAGATTTGGTTTTGTGTTAGTGCCAGGCTGCTTTGGATGTAATACCAATGTAGAATGTCTTGAAATCTGGTATTGGGGTGCCTCCAGCTTTGTTCCCTTTATTCAAGATTATGTTGGCTATCGTTTTTTTTTTTTTTCTGTTTCCTTAAGAGTTTGAGCATTGTTTTGATAAATTCTGTAAACAATGTCAGTGGTGTTTTGAAGGGATTGTATTGGATCCATAATCCATAGTCGTGGAAGAAAGTATAGACATTTTAGCAACATCAGTTCTCCCAATCCATGAACGTGGGAGACATTTCCATGATTTTCTATCTTCTCCAGTTTCTTTTGTCAGTGCTTTGTCATTTTCACATCCTTAGTTAAATTTGTTCCTAGGAATCTTTTTCCTTTTCTTTTGTAGCTATTTTGAATGGAATTACTCTTACATTTCTTTCCTAGAGAGTTCTTTATTAGTGTGTCTTCACGTATTGGTTTGATTGGTTATCATGGCCTTATTTCTGTTTACATGCTGAGGTATGGTTTCCTTTTATCTTCTTCAGGACTTTTAGCAATGGCAATGAGGACCTGGAGGACTCCTCCCAGACTAAGCAGTGGGGTGTGGGTCCTGGGAGCGGCTTGTAGGCCAGGACCCAGGACTATACGGGTGCCAGTTGGGGTTGTAATGCCAGAGCAGAATCCTGGATGAATCACTTAGGCACTTGCCTTGGCAAGAGTGTGTGCAGTGTCACAGTAGTACCAGTCTAAACCCTGGCAGGAGCATGCAAACCTGCATGGTGCCATCCTCAATTTTCTATACAATTTCTTGTCTCCCATTTGCCTTCTCCTCCTCCAAGCAATTATTCTTCCTGCTTTTTGCTGCCTGAGGTTGAAGAAAGAATGGAGTTGGCAATGATTCTAGGTCACAGCTAGAGATCATAGCCTGCCAAGACCAGGGCAACACAGGGAGGGACAAAATCCAATTTACCACGAGCTGCTTGTTGCTAAAGCAGATTTGTAGCCGAAGGCTTCTGTGAAAAACTACAGGTGGTACTGGTGAAGATGTGTGCCCAGTTGATCACGGATACCCACCCAGGAGGAGGAAAGGTCTAGGGTCTCTGTGGGGACAGGAATTGGTACTTGCCAGCAATGGTTTTTACTGAACCCTGAAGAGTTTCGAAGGTGCTAGCTTGATCTGCAAAAGACTGTTAGTGAAGCATACCAAAATGAGTTCATCCAACTGGGATGCAGGTCTACCTCTCCTGCCAGAGCAGATCAAGAGGTTACATCTATGAAGCCTGGTCATCTAGGGAGCTTTGTTCCCCATGTTTTTCACAGTGGCTAGAATCTTGCTCCACTCTCTGCCAGGTTGGAGAATGGGTGGGAGATGCAGTCCCTTGTTCATCTGCCTGGACACTGCTCTCTCTCTCTCTCTCTCTCTCTCTCTCTCTCTCTCTCTCTCTCTCTCTCATAGCTTCCTGGGGTCTTGGGAAGGCACCTTCGTGCAGTAACAGCCAGTAACATTGGTTTATCTGTGGGGAGACACTGGGCCATCTTACTCAACAGGCATCTTGCTTTAGCTTTCCTAATCATAGTTTCTGTATGTTTTCTGGCAGCATTTTCTGGACCAACTATTTTCAAATGCTTTCTATATTCAAGGAATGGCAATATTGCGTGTTCACTGATTCACAAACCTGAAGCTGTCTTTATGCTGCCCAAGACTGAGTGTTTTCTGCAAATAGAACTGGTTCCCATGGTTTATCCTGTAGTCTATGTCTCGTCTCTCTCTGCTTCTTTGAGTTAAACTTAGCTGTCTCAATCCCATTCCCACACAGTCCATTGTAACAATGAAAACCAACTTGGAATGGGCCTCATAGTATACTCTCACTGCTTCCTGAGACCTCCCACAGCAAAGATCTTGCCATGAAGATTGTTACTTGGCTGGTGAATGGACACTGATTGCTTCTGGCAATGCTTATAAATATTTTGGAGCATCTCAGCTACTTTTGCCAGAAGTTGAGTGTGCTTTTGAATAGTTTCCAAGAGAAGAAGAATGACTCAGTTCTACAACCATATGCACATCAAAATTCTTTGCTTATGTTTAGAGAGCAAGGCTCTTTTCATTGGTTCATGTTCCCTTGCAGAATATAAAGGCCTCTGAAACGAAAGCACTAAGAAATCTGTCACTGTGTTCTTCATTTGGTCCACTTGATTTTTTGATCCTATACTTTTCCACATGGTAAGTAGTGAACACGAAACAATACCAAAATGCCTATGTGGGAAACACAGTATCATCATTTAAAAAAAATTCTGAAAATGCATATTTATTGACAAGTTATATGAATATACTGTCAGATGTATATTTTTAAATTTTTCTGAAAAGTGCGTATTTATTGAAAAGTTTCATGAATATGCTGTCAGATGTATTACATACATTACAAAATGGACACGGAAGAGCATTGGAAATGTATAATACAAGAGCTAAACATCTAAAGCATTGAACACTCGGGCTCTAAAGGAAGCTGAATTTCTCCTGAGTCACTTGCCAAGTAGTTTTAGAGCTTATGATTGAGTTTCAAGCTGGCTCTCACCGAACGCACACAGAAGCTGCTGTCACGGGAGGTGTGTTGGGCTCTAGCCCTGGCTTCAGGCTTGGGCTGGCACACCATTTTGTTGACCGTGTTTTCCATTTGGAAGCTCGTACAACTAGTCCAGAAAGCTGAGCAAATATTGTATAATAATAAATATTCAAGGCAGAGTGCTTTGGATTCTTACGTAAATTTTATGAAAGCCTGTTCTTCTTCCACATTAGTAAGTATCCCATCTACTAAAAATCTAAAAGATATCTGACACAGAACAACCCTCAGATATCTTACTTCCCCATGTGAAAATGCCTGCCACCTCACCCATCCCTCCCTTTCAATCTGTCTCAGAAGAGGGGGTGAGTGGTCACCTTGGACCTGTCCATTGCATATCTGGGATATTTGCCTATTGCCCGTCTGCCCTCCCCACTCCCTGATTCCTTCACCTCACTTGCAGTCAGGTTTTTCATTTGAACCCATAAATACAGACAAGTCTCCTTGCTACTTGAATTTCACTTTATCCTAGAAGCATGTCTCCTTTGTTCCTTACTTATTTAGTTCTTGCATCTCCGGAAACAAAATGTAATATCTGTGCACTGTTGCACTCTGTCCACATGCATTTCAACACTTTGTCGTGTTGTTACTGTTCCCATAATGCCCTGGAGTTCCATGTTAACCCACTCTCAATTCTTGGTCCTTGTCTGCCATACTTGGCAGAACCCCTAGGTTAATGAAAGGCATTCTATCCACTCCCTCCTCCTACCTGACTTCAAAGTCTTGCCAGTGTTGACATCTGTATTTAACCATTAATGTCATCTGTGGTTTAAGCTTTAATTGTAAATCCCCTGAGTGTGTCCATCATCATTATCACTACCATCTGTTGGGTCTCTTTGTCTAGGATGTGAAGAAAAAGCATTAAAAAGGAAGGGAGAAAAAAAATTTTTGATTAATCTCTTATAGACTGGCCAGGGCCCCACATTATTTTTCAGAGGCCATCTCTTTGTCTTTAGGTTAAAGAATTAAAAGTCCAAATGAGCAGCAGAGTCCTCTTTGCCAGTTCATCACCCCTGTCCTGAACAGTCCCCAACGTTCTCACTCTGAGGGGAAACTGGCAAGTTGTTTCCTGGTTGGAGATTCTGGTTGTGCAGAGCATTTGCTGAGAATGCTCTGGTGTGGCTGGGAATTCTACCATGGAAATCGAGATGATCTGATCACAATTATTATCCTCATGAAGTGTGATTAATGAAGCAAGAAACAAAAGCCCTCTTCCCTGGGCGTGTCTTATGCATTTACATATTTCTCTGATGAGTCAGAACAAAGCATTATTCATTTACCTGATAAAAATATCTTAGGCTTCAACCCCAAAAGTCAATTTTCTATTTGAATATTCTCCATTTCCTTAAAAAAAAAATACAGACACAAATAGTGGCAGGAAAGTATGACTTAACCTGACGAAGAAGATTTCTCAGGTTTCAATCCCCATAAGTGAGATTCCCTTTTGAAAGTTGCTAATTTTGACAAAATACACCTGCATACTTACTGTGAAGATGCATATATTTAAAACAGAGCAGCAACAAGGCCAACCTGAAGCCACATCAGAAGCCTTTGTCTTTAGAGCTGGCGGATTTGCCACGTTTAGTAAACAGCATCTGATGTGCATTTTAGGGGTGAAATCTCATTTCTCTTGGTCTCCCGTTACCATGGTTACCATCCTACAGCATCACTGCACACACCAATCAAGAGAGCACAGGAGAGTATGAACGTACATCTAAATAGTGACACAGCCCCTCCACACGGGGCATGCCATTCCTGGGAACTTGCTCTGCACCTGGACAGGAATCTTTTGCCACTGATGCCCCATGATGTGTGTGACAGCCCTCCCCCTCCTCCTGGACTATCCCCAACCGTTGTAGCCTTTGTGGGGGAGTGAGCCAGTGCCAGTATATAGATGGAAGATTCCTTTCTCTCTCTCTCTCTCTCTCTCTCTCTCCCTCTCTCTCTCTCTCCCATCTCCTCTGGACTGGAGGAAGGTCTCTTCTGCTCAGATGTGATTGCACACATATTCTCTGAATATTCCATACCCCTTCATATCACTCAGTCTCCTCTCCCAAGAAGGTCTCTATGGACCTTTCAAGTCCCATTCCATTCTCCTTGAAGTGTCAGGTTGCCCTCAGATGCCCTCTCAGACCTTCCCCGTTTATCCTGGATCCCTAGGCGGTTGTACCGCCCATCTGAGTTATCTCAGTAGGTACAATTGTCATTTTCTATTGCATATTTGTATTTACCTCCAGCCTCTGCATCTTCATTGTTGATTTATGTCCAGAGTTTATCACGGTGCCTGGCAAAAATACTCAATGGATGTCTATTGATTGAAGGAAGGAAAGAATAAAAAAAGGAAGAACATACTATATGGTTGGGTATAGCCTACTGAATTCTAAATATTATTTCTTTGGTAATCATTAAGTATGTTGTCATAGGCTCTTAACAGTATCATAAGCAACACTATGTAGCACTTTAATGCTGCGTTTCTTTCAACAGCCTTAGTCCCTCTCGTTTTAAAGCTATAAAATAAGATGAAGACTTCAAACCCAGTCAACTGTACTGCTGCAAGCAAGGGGGAGCAGTTGGGGTTCAATACAACTGGCAGTAGGATTTAAACTGAAGGAAACTTTAGTTCTGAAGTTAAAGGCAAACAAGATATGAATAAAATTTGAAATCCCATCCACATGCATTTTTACATGCATGTCTGTTGATGGCTGCTCTAGAACTGAGAATACACTCCTCTCACCCAACCATCATGGTGAGTTGTTCCAGCAGGTCAGTCACATCTGCTTTGGAGGTTTGCACCCTGTATTTTCCAGTTCTGCTATTCTGTGACACCCACCGTCTCGTTCACTGGTTCCCAGGTTCCAGATCAGTTAATGACACAGACAGGGACTTGGGAATGTTAGGAAAAATCAGAGTTGTGGTAATGCTTCCATTTGAAATAAGGAGAAAGGAAAACTTTATTGAAAACTAGACTCTATTGAGTTAGCTGTGGCATAGTCGATTTCATTGTTGTTTATTTTCTTTTTCTCACTGTCAGCACTGGCTTTCTGAACAATAAATTAGATCAATTGCACTACGCTTCCTATTAAATTAACTGCAAAGATTTTCAAAATAATGCGATCGTCGTGTGCTTATTGTAAATGCATTTGGACAAAGGGGGTGGGAATTAGATTCCTAAAGATACCTGTGAGAAAAATGATTCCATGAAAAGAGACCTGAATCATCATTTATCATTATTGATATTTCATGGGTATTTAAAATCATCCACGATTTGCTCATAGCCATAAGAACTATGGGTGTGGTCTCACTTCTGTGTTATGTGACGGAACAAAATGTAATATACTAAAATCTGATTTTGTGCCGTTGTTAGGGATTTAGAAATAAATATCAATTTTACCCTGAGAGTAGGAAATAAGTCACTGGGTAGTGTTTTAGATCTTTAAAGCTATTGTGTTTAGCACCAAGTAAGGAAAAAGAAAAAAAAAAATTGTGCTCTTCTTATTTGAAGTTAAAAAAAAAAGTGCAAGAAAAGAACATTAAAATGTCATTCACATGTTGACTAAACCATCGGGGCTGTGACCACATGAATTATTACTGCTGCAGGTTAAAATTCTCAAACCACATTAAGATGACAAAGATAGTATTTGCCCAGGGTGATTCTAGAATGCCACGCTGCACCTGCCTTATCTTCCCAGGTCCTTTAGGGCAATAATAACGTTTCTTCTGAAATCAGCGTTCTTAATATTAATGCTATTCCATACTGACTGGACATAAAATGGTATCCATGTGTTTAATTTTGGGCTTAAAAGGTAAGATTAGCAACACCATCCCATTTTGGTGAAAGCTAACACACGTCTCAATACACATGTGAGTTGCTGTGTGTGTTGAAGAACGGACAAAGTTAGCTCTCTCTGAAATTACAGGTACTCTGCGTGTTTCTTTTTGCTCACCTGTATATTTCCAGATCTTTTTTCTGTGACAAACATTCGCTTATTTTATAAAAAGAAATAAAATATTTATGTTTGCTTAAGACGTTGATTTCCAAAGTGCTTTTGAGAATTCTATTTTATAGTTTGGACGTTTCCATATTTATGGCTTTTTTAAAAAAAAGACTTTTTTTTTTTGGAAAATCAGATTTATAGAGAGAAGGAGAGACAGAGAGAAAGATCTTCCATCTGCTAGTTCACTCCCTACGTGGCTGCAATGGCCAGAGCTAATCCAATCCAAAGTCAGGAGCCAGGAGCTCACTCCGGGTCTCCCAAGCGGATGCAGAGTTCCAAGCCTTTGGGCTATCCTCTACTGCTATCCCTGGCCACAGTCAGGGAGCTGGTTGGGAAGTGGAGAAGCCAGGATACAAACCAGATATGGGATCCTGGTGTGTCTAAGGCAAGGATCTTCACCACTAGGCTATCACACCAGACCCCCATATTTATGATCTTATTTCTTAAATCTAATGAATATTTCTTCAGCGTTTGCAGCAGCCAATTTCTTTATATGAGGCTCTTGTTTTGCTTTTGTTTGGCTGATATCAGGAAATAACTACTCAGTATACTTGCTCCATCCATCCTGAACTAGAGCATAGTAATCAAGTCACCTGTTGTTCATTTGTCTCCAGGCCAAGTAGACTGCATCCCTTTCATTTTTCTTCAAGAACTTATTTTCTGTTGCTTTCATCTTTATTTGTTCTTCTTCTTAGAACACCCTCTACTTCCTGCATGCAAAATTTAAAATGCAATGACAAACTGCAATCACGGGAAGATGAGACTAAGACCAAATACAGTGGAAGGAATTTTCCTTGACTTCTAGCTGTTGGAGTATGCTATGCTTTTCATGTCATCACCATTTGTTTATTTTCATTTTGTTTGTAGATAATAGTTCCTACGGCTTTCTATTTTGGGTTACATTCATCTTACTTCTATATTTTTATATGTCTGCATTGAGATTTTTCTCCTAATGGTTTTCTGTTTCCCTGCTTAGCTTTATAGCATGAAATTGCGTTCCTTTGTTTAAAAAAGTCCTCAAAAATACCAAGGTCGTTTTGAATTCAGTGTTGTTCAAAGCAACGGTAATCCCTTCTGATTGAGAATTCTCTGCAGATATGATAAGTGCATTATTGATTCTGGGTCATAAATGTTGAATACAAATTCAGCAGCCTCAGAGCTGATTCTAATACATACTGTCTATGTCTTCCTCCAAGTTATATTCTTGGTTCAACTTTTACAATAGCACATTTTGTATCCTCCTCTGTTGATGACATGTGGTGTGTAAAAGTGAAACTCTGGCTATAATTTCAGATAAATTACTTGGGTCACTGACCTTTAGATTTTGCTTCATGGTAATATCACACAAAAAAATGAATATAATTGCTTCAGCATTCAGGGATGGTCCTATTTTCTATTAGAGGTCATTTGGATATTTATAACATCATTCACAGGCCATACAAAATTATCCACTTAAACATTATCCTGCTAAGGATTTATTGCATTTTGACACCCACCTGTGGTTGCCTTGGCAGAACTAGTACAAAAATGTTTTCTTGGGCTTTGTATGGTCCCTGGGCCAGATACTTCCCATCCCTGTTTGGATTTAGAGTAGAGGCTTGTTTGATTACCAACCATTGGCAGTGGAACAGCTGACCTGATGAAAATGTTCTGGCATATCAGGATTACAAAGTCATACTGTTGTATGTCAGCACATAGTGTTATGTGTATAAAAACATCTGCATATCACACACACACACACGCACACACACACACACACACACACACACCACCTGTACGTCCACCACCAAATCAATACTCGAAGAGAAAAGCAATTAAAGACCTGTATAGTACTTTTCATTCCCATGGGCATGCATCGCATAACCAGGAGAATGTTTGTCCTCTCACTCCATCATTACATTTAATCGAGAAGAGGAGAAAACATTTTACCTGGGCTGCATTTATTTTTAAAGCCATCACATTCAAATGAGATATGGAAATGAAGGGCTTTCACATTACAGATGCTGAGGAGCGAATTAGAAGCCAATGATGATGATTACAAAGTTCAGCCTTGCATTCCCCTATCTGTGCGTAAAAGGAGTAAGAAGGCAAAGGGTAAATGTTGGACCTTGCAAGATTGAGAATGGCAAGCTGTCAGTAAGTGCAGGAGAAGACACAGTAACACCATTCACTGACGGTGCTGGGTTTCAGAGAAAATTATCACACATGGATGACTAAGTTGCTTTGTTTGAGAGGGAAAAATAATTTAAGCACATTGGAAATAACGCAGTCAGTGAATTATCACACATATAAGATATATTCATACATTCAAAAAAAGCAAGCGCAAGATGATAAATGAATTGATTACATTAGAAGAACTCAATCAAATATTCAAATATGAATAAATGCAACAAGTGGCATTAGTCACTGTTGAAATGAGCAAAATGTCTCATTACCATGTAAAAGCAAAAAGAAAACTACAAAAGAGAGGCGTTATATGATGATAAAAGGGTCACATCATTAAGATGACATAGCAATTCTAAACGTGAGTGCATGAAGCAATACAGCTACCAAATGTAAGAAGCTAAACGGGTAATACTGAAAGGAAAAATTAGCAAGCCAATAATCGTAACTGGAGACTTCCAAAAACTCACAACAGTTGATAGAATAAATAGGAACTCAGCAAAGGTACAAACTCAGCACTCCCCATAGCAGGAAATAAGATCTAATCAACATTTACAGAACACTTCATCTAATAAGAGCAGAATTCATCTTTCTTCCAAGTGTTCACAGAATACATACCAAGGAAAACTTAGAATCATACAGCGGATTTTCTGCTTAAGTGTAGTGTAATTAGAAAACGACACAGCAAATAGAACGGGAAGCCCTCCAGATAACTTGAAACTAGATAACACACTTCTGAAGGACTCACGAGGGAAGGTCTCAAGGAAAGTGTGTAAATGCATTGAAATGAATGTAAACATAATACATAAAAATGTGTGGGATGCGTCTAAGCAGATTGAAAGAGGGGAGCTTAGAGCAATAAGTGCCCAAATTTGAAAAGTCTCAACTCAATAATAACTTAAGACACCACCTTCAGAACCTAGTGGGGAACAAAGAACAAAATAAATGCAGGCCAAACAGAAAGAACTAAATAATAATAAGTGGCAGAAATCGAAGGAATTCAAAGCAGAAGCACGAAAGAGAAGATCAAAGAGCTGTTTCTTTAAGAAAGATCAATAAAATCGGCAAACCACTAGCAAGACAACAAAGATACAAAGAGAGAAGACACAAATCGATACCCAGAATTAAATAGTGATGTCACTGGAGACCCTGGAGACATTGAAAGGATGAGAGAATACAATGTGATCTCTGTGCCATAAATTGGCGAATTAGACAAAGTGGACCAATTTGGCCCCAAACACAAATTACCACCACTCCGAAAATAAGAAAGAAATAATGTTCATTTCATTACATATACTGTGATTATTCAGAAAACCGAAGTCATAATTCTAAAAATCCCCTCAAACGGATGTTGTTTTCAGGCCTAAATGATTGTTCACTAGAGAACTCTACCAGCATACACTTGAGAAAAGTTCACCCCGTGACTCTTCTTACGGAACAGGTGCTAAGCCTGACCCTCAAACCAAAGACAATGTGAAATAACCAAGAGGAGAGATAACGACCTACCAGTATTCTTTATGAATATAGACTCAAAAATCTGCAATAAGATGTTCCAGTTGCGCGATCTGTTAAGAAAGAATTGCATCACATGAAAAACCAGTTTATTCCAAGAGTTCAGGGCTGGTTCAATATTTTAAAAATCAAAACATTTAAATAATCATCATTTTCACAGGAAAAGAAGATAAAGCCAAATGATTGCATCGGTTGATATAGAAAACATTTGACACAATTAAATACACATTCATGATTTTTTTCAGTTTCCTATTAATTTATTAATATCATTATTACTCATTCTACATTTTTGTAAGTAGAGAAACTCTCCCCTTGTCTTTGAAAATATCTGTATATACTTGTTTATCTGTGTATCTACTTGGCTGTATATTTTGCATGAAGATTGTCTTGTGTCAGAGAGAACATAATTAAGCCAGTGCTTCGATGCTCTGGGGGTTTACAAAGCGCAGCCAAGTTTGGAAGCCTTTACCCCACTGGAGACTCATGGCCAGTTAGAGTGCCTCTTGTAGGCATGCATTGCGTTTGTGTCAAATATTAAACAAGGGATCAAATCGCTTCTCGGCCTTTTGGCTAAGATCAAGTATAGTAAATGAGGGGTCCAGGTTGGGGAATTGGGACTCTGTGACTGTAGTGTGGTGGTTCAACAAGCAATGGCTCCAAGGAGGAGGTCATGTGAATAAATGAGAGACTAAGTGACATTTGAATTTTGGCTCTCTGAAGGCTTCCTTCCTCCTTGCTTTCCTTTTTAATTCATCAAACACTTTGTGGTTTCTCCTACCATGCAGTTTATTGGCATGTGTTGTTCTCCTATCAAAATCAAAATCAAAAATTGTCTCTCTCCCTCTCTGCCTCCGTTCTTTTCTCCTTCTCTGGCCTGATTAGTCTTCCCCTTTTACTTCATGTCTCATCAGTCACACTTCCTCAAGAGAAAGTCAGGGCGCCTGGCATGGTAGCCTAGCTGTTCAAGTCCTTGCCTTGCACGTGCCAAGATCCCATATGTGTGCTGGTTCTAATTTCAGTAGCCCTGCTTCCCATCCAGCTCCCTGCTTGTGGCCTGGGAAAGCAGTTTAGGATGGCCCAAAGCCTTGGGACCCTGCACCTACATGGGAGACCTAGAGGAGGCTCTAGGCTCCTGACTTCAGATTGGCACAGCTCCAGCCAATGCAACTGCTTGGGGAGTGAATCAGCGGGCAGAAGATCTTCCTCTCTGCTTCTCCTCTTCTCTGTATATCTGACTTTCAAATAAAAGAAACTAAATCTTTAAAAAGAAAGAAATGTGCCTCCCTTTGTAATAAGATCATCACAGAAAACCAACCCATGTTGAAGGCGTCTGCAGCCCACCACATTCATTTTTGTCAGCTTTGTTTATGTCCAACAGTCACACTGTTTGCTCTGCCATCTTGCCCCAGAGCTAGCCTGCTGGCACCCTAGAAATCGAGAGTGTGAGAAGGTGCCAGGTGAGTTCTAGGTCAAGTGGGAATCAATCGTCAACACCAAAAGAGTGCAACTTCAAGTTTACTCTCTGATTAGCTTTCTGATTTTCAAAGCCGCAAGTTTCAAATCACATTTTTGCATCCCTAGGCCCAGAGGGGTTCATCTGCCTTCAAGTTAAATTCCCCGAGATGTTTTCCTCTTGAGCAGCCTTTTGATTTTGTTTTTCATATTTGCCAGAAAAAAACAAAGTCTGGTGCCAAGTTGCATTTCTTGGTGCGTTTCAGCTGTCATTGACGCTGAGATCTGGAACAACTCATCGGAGTCCGTGACTGCCATCCCTAACAGAGAAGGGCCGTGTGTTCAAACAATTAGACTCCCCAAACAACAACAGCAAAAAAAAAAAAAAATTAGAAAAGAACCTGTAACCTGGGCAGAGGAGAGTTGGGCCCAAAAGTCAAATGTCAAGGTCACCTTCTAGAGTCTTTCTATGTCATGTTATTTTTCTGCTGTGGCTTTCTGGAGTTGTGATACAGACCAACACGGTGACAGACATTACCATGGTATCATGCTTTGAGATATAATGGAAATAGACAAATGCAGTGGCCTAAGAAACAAAAGCAATATGATTAAGGGTTTGTTTTATATATACACATATATAAACCTTTTGCAACCCCTGGGATTCAACAGCCTGACCATGATGATCCATTTGAAGTCTGTGTGGGAGAGACCTGTGTCTGGAAAATGCAGGGACAACTTCAACGTGGAATGACTCAGATTTCTTCCAGAATCGATGTCTCCGGCAGAGTGTTCATTTAGACTTGAGCAGATCTTAAGCCTACTTTTTTTCTTCCTTGCTAGTCTCAGAAGCAGGAGGTTTTGATTCATTTCTCTTGGTTTGGCTTTTGCAGTACTTCAAACCACTAACAAATGGCACACACACCTAGTATTTCTGTTCTTCCTAGAGAAGTAGAGCATGTTAAGGCCATATGCAATCGTCGTGGGAACAGGAGAAGGTGGTGCTGATGGAACAGCTCCTTCTGCGTGTGTTGGAGTAACAGTCCCCTCCAAGTAGTAGCGGGTGTGTTTGTTTTCCACTGAAGAGTTAAGCTCCTCCATGTATATCACACATCTTAAATCTCAATATGCTGCTCACAGGCTTGCTCCAAAAATCGCTTAAGAGAAGCGATACCTCCTCTTTGCAAACTGTGCTTCTCACCATTCCTATGCTCCATGCATAAGAAAACATCATGACGCTGAAACCTGGAATTTTGAGGACCAAGAGCCTCCGTACAAGCATTTATGATAACCTATTCAAGGAGCCTCTTGAATTTGCTGTTTCCATGGCATTGTTTTATTCTAGGCTAGCCGAGGTTTTGAGCACTGCCAGTCGTAGAATCCCACATGAATTAATGTGAGCAAAAAGGAGAGCGTGTTGGCTCATGCAGCAGAGACGTCTACCAAGGTCATTCACAAGACTTAGATTAGATGATAAGCTTAATGGATAAGACTTCAAGTATCAGCTCAGAGAACTTGCCTCCAGGGCTCTGTCTTCTTGATTTTCATGTTTCATAGCCTTTGACCTGCAAGTAAGAGGCTTCTTCTCAACTAGCAGAGATGGGCACTGCTGAGGATCCAGAATCACACCTCTGTGTGCCGTTTGCAACTGAAGAACATCTTCTTCCCGGAGTCCATATAGCAATGCAAAAATTTTTGATCTGATCATAGACAGATTGGGGATAAGTTTTGGAGGGGAATGCACTGGATATGATATTTAAAGCTAGAAGGGTTCAATAAGAAGAGCATAAGAACTAATGTTAGGGATATCTAAAACCAAGGAGAATGAGGACTGAGGGAAATCCTTCGAATTGTGTGATGGATCAATTATTATCTTTAATACAGAATACTGATAGCCATCTTTGAGGGAGAGAGGTAGGGTGTTGGAAAGAAAGCTAGATAGGGAAGGAGTAAAACAGGGAGTGGGTGGTGAGGAGGGTCAGGCAAGAGACCAAGACCACCACAGGGAGAGCCCTGGGCCCCTGATGACCCCCACTTTGTCTTCCAGTGGTAAGTCTGGACCAGAGTGTAATTCGCTTCTTCCCATCTAAATTCTGCCAGGAATATCTACCTTCAAGCTCTACTACCTTCCAATCTGATAGAAGTTAAATTAAAAAAAAAAAGCAAGTTCAGAAACTGTATTTTTAATATTCAAAGGGAATAACCCCATTTATGTAAATGTAAATCGCAAATCAAAGTTCATCTTAATTTTTGAGGACACAGATCTCTCTTCTTCTCCGTTGCTCAGAAATGACTGTTGCAAATTAATTAAGCTCTCAAGGGGATGCATGGTGCCTGTAGAAAGCACGTAATTAATAGCTTCTTAGATGCGATGATACATTTTTCACATAAGCAACAGAAGTAAGTTGCTTCAACATCAGGAATTCCATTGGTTTTATCATTTCGAAAAGATGGGTGTTTTCCTTTTGGGTATAGCAACCACCAAGGGCTCTATCAACATTTTTCAAAGCATTTGGGTGAGTTTCTGTGAGTGGAAGAAACATACACATGAGGAAAAGATCTTTGGAGTTATGTAAATAGTCATTTTGTTTCCTCTTGGAGTGTAAGCAGCATGGTAGAAAGGGAAATGAAGCTAAATTATGTGAGAAGTGTTTATTGACCCCATGTAGAAGGCTAGCCCCTTTCCTTTTTCATCCCCCTTCTTTCTTTAACCAGAGAAGAGAAGCAATATGGAACCACCTGCAATATTGTCAGAACTGTAGGGGTGCATAGAGAATGATGGCTCCAGGGTAAGTGGTTTAAACAGTTTAAGGTAATATGCATTTCAGATGGTTCCGTGAAACATAGCAAACACAGCAAACATTGAACATTGGAGCTGGTGCTGTTGGCGAAGTGGGTAAAGTTAACACTTGGAGTAAGGTGATCCAGTATGGGCTCTGATGTGAGGCTGCTCCACTTCTGCTCCAGCTCCCTGTTAATGCTCCTTGCAAAGCAGAGGAAGACAGACCAAGTGCTTGGATCCATGTAGCTAAGTAGAAAACCTACAAGAAGCTCTAGAATCTTGGCTTCAACCTGGCATAGTAGATGTATTTTAGTTTTATTTGAGTGGCATACTTTATAGAAAGAGACACAGAGACAGGAAGAGAGGGCTTCTATCCAACTAGTTTACTCTCCACATGGTCACAACAGCTGGAGCTGAGCCAACCTGAAGCCAGGAGCTACCTCTGGGTTTCTGTCGCTAGGTGCTGGGACCCAAAGACAGAACCATCCTTCACTGCTTCCTCGGGGCTCAAGCAGGGAGTTGGCTTGCAAGTGGAGCAGCCAGGACTCAAACAGGTGCCCATTTGGGGATGTGCAGGTAGAGGATTAGCCTGTTATACCACCTCACCAGCCTCAAAGTATCCGTTTGCAGAGCTCAATAAACAGGTCAAGCTGGGACGAACAAGGGCAAATGTGAGATTAAATGCAAGTAAGCTGAGTCACGTTTCCAACAGCAATGTGGACATGGCAAGAGCAGCAATTGTGTGCAGTACCAAGCTCCATGCAAGATTTGGTGATGAAATGGGATTGCTTCATGTACTTGTCTTAATCCAGCTATTGTTCTTAATCCTGTTGGCCTCAATAGCCCCTAGTACAAGTTCTGCTACAATGTTGAAAGATGGATGGAAAGAAGGAAGGAAGGAAGGAAGGAAGGAAGGAAGGAAGGAAGGAAGGAAGGAAGGAAGGAAGGAAGGAAGGAAGGAAGGAAGGAAGGAAGGAAGGGACTCTGTAACATCTGAAAGCTATGTCATACTGATAAACAAAGCACAACACGACTGAATGGTTTTTGTATAGCCTAAGATTTCTCAACTTGGTTAACTAATTCTAAAGCCAAGTCATTTTGCAGCCTGTGGAAAGGAAAGTGAGATAAGAATGTGAAATATCTGTTTTAGTTTCTACTGGCTCCAAGCAGCCCATATGACTTTGCATTGGAGTCAGCATGGTTTCTTATGCCAGAATGGCAAGCATATGGCCTGGAGAGCACTTTTCTCCCCAAAGTCCCATTTTCAGGACTCCCAGGGCCCAGCAAGGCTGCAGCTGTAAATGACAAACAATGAGGTACGCTGGTTGTTTGCTTGTCCTTGTAAAATTGAGCATGACAAGCCAATGAGGGATGGAGCTGCTGCCTGTTGCAAACACATTTCGAATTCAAGGAAAGCAAAGTGTAAATCTGAGAATTTGATTTGCGAAGCTCATAACTATTCATTCATTTCTTCACCATAGTTCGTTAAATTTAACAGTTGCGTGACTCGAAATTCATAGATGACAACTGCAACATACTTTGGACAATCAATTACCAGCTGCTTTAAGAAACAGAATTGATTTACCAGTGTATGATACACTTGTAATAGATGCACTACAATTGGTCTTTCTGCCTCTGAGAGGTTTATTTTAAAGACTTCTATTACAACAATAAAGTTTTGATTCTTCACCATGCAAGCGAAGCCCACACTCATGCGTCTGGTAAAAAGCAATGAGTTGTGGTATGTGATATTGATTTACATTTACAATTGTTTTGTTCGTGGCAGGGACTTAATGCTCTTTGTTCTAGGAGAAAGTGCTTTTTGCCCCTCTTTCCTTAAAATCTCTGGAGTCTTTTCCACTTATTCACATCTGAACCCTTAATCCACGTAAGGCTCCAGGCTTCCAACTGCCTTCTTCTGCCTACTCTGTACTGTTGGCCTCTGATCCAGCCAACTGGACCATCTTTGGTCTCCAGAATTTCTTCTTGGGTTTAAAGTTCCCTTTCAACAAAGAGCTAACTACTTGGTGTTGTTCCATGAAATCATGGAAGAAGACTCCCTCAACTATGCAAGCTCGCTGTTGAAGATGGAGGGAGACTCTAACTTTCAGACTGGTTGACATTTCCTTTCCCTTCACTTCCTCGCAAAGTGTTCACCACAAAACCATCACTGAGCCTGCCTGAACCCTCCTCTGCACCTTGCTGCCACTGCCTTAATGGGAGGCCTCCCCCTCCTCTGTTTCCTGGATGATTCAGCTTCCAAACAGTGTCTCCTTGCTCCTAATTCATTCCCCCTCAGGCAGCCATGGTGATTATTCCCAACCACGATGCTGATCATTCACTTGCTCAAAACGTATCAGCAAATATCTGCAACCTTGATATCTCATTAGGAAAAAAATCCATGAACCGTTTAGAAAATATGGATTTTTGGCTTCAGCTACAGAGATGGTAATTGAGCTTCTCTGAGAGGACTGTGGCTTCATTGTGTTGGAGGAGCTCCTAGGGTAACTCCGATGTGCCTTCAAGGCAACCCCTGTCCCTCCTGCCCCAGATCCACCATGGCTGCCCCCACCCACACTCCCTCCTCCCGCTCTCCTTCACCAGAGGGGCTGGGGAATGCTTCCTCTCTTTGTGAGTCTCAGCCTTCTATTGCTGTGCCAGGCATCCATCCTCACTAAGAGGACATCTTCAAGATGATGGTGAAGACCATCAGGGAAGTCAGGATGCTCCTAAGGACATGAAGAACCCTGGAGCTACAGTTGTGTGTGTGTGTGTGTTTAAGATTTATTTATTTTTATTGCAAAGTCAGATAAACAGACAGGAGGAGAGACAAAGAGGAAGATCTGAGCTGAGCCAATCCAAAGCCAGGAGCCAGGAGCTTCTTCCGGGTCTTCCATGCAGGTGCAGGGTCCCAACGCATTGGGTCGTCCTCAACTGCTTTCCCAGGCCACAGGCAGGGAACTGGATGGGAAGCTGGGCTGCTGGGATTAGAACCTGCACCCACATGGGATCCCGGTGCATGCAAGGCAAGGACTTTAGCCAATAGGCTACTGCATCAGGCCCCCAAGCTACAGCTGAAAGAATTGCTTTGTGATTCTTCATGCTACAATTCAGCCTGAGTACATTTCTTTGCAAATTCCTGCCTCAGTGCTAATTCCTCACCCTCCTCTGGAGTATTTACAGACTGTTTTATCTGTTCACTTAGTTGTGTCTTAACTAAGAAACATACGTTTTGCCTCTACACTGATTTTAGCAATTGATTCTTCCACAAGATAATCATTCTTTCTGGATTATTCTGTTTCTTTATATAGTTTTTAAATGGAAAGGTTTCTGCTTTGAGAAACCAGGTTGTAAACCCACTAAAGATAGCAACTCTGACGTGACATTTGAACTTCAACTTCATCGTTATCTCTATTAGCTTGACAGTATCTGGGCATACAAAATGTGGAATGGAGGAAAACGTGGATGATGACCCAAGAACACATGGGGACCACAAGTTCCGATGTCTCTTTCTGACTTCTTTTCTCCCATTAACACATGTTAAGATGTTCCTTGTTGCTACCGCTAAGTGGTTTCAATATCCCATTTCTCTGGCAACTGTAAACCAGCTCATTCGAGATGCATTATTCTTCCCTAAGAGAGCTAATGTAGGAAAAAATGAAATGATTGCTATCATCTTACATTCTTGAAAAGGATTTCTGATGTCATGTAACTTGCTGAGAATCTGCCAAAAATCTAAATGATGCTTCTATCAAGCAGTGTGAATTGTCATCCTCAATCTCCATTACAGGAAGTTGTGTTTGGCTACAATCTTATGAAATGTATCAAAAATGCAATTTTGAAGGCATTTGGAACTGTACCCTTAATTCAATTCTGTGCATACACATGTAGGAGCTGGGAAAATATTCATTAGGTGTTCACACCAGCATCCCCTTAGGCATCCGGTTCTGTCCTAAACCCGAGCATATACGCTGCCTTTGGCAGCAGGGGTATGATCCATCAGTCCAGGGACCCAGAGGAAACCCTGTGCTACAGGATCATGAGCATGAAGACCATGTTAGCTTTTGAAAGCTAAGGGCTGTGGGAGAACCATGGGCTTCCAGAGACACAAGGAAGAATAGATACAGAGAAAGAAAGAGAAGGGTGAATAGTGAAACAGCAGGAGTTCATTCTTTTTATAACTAAATAATATTTCCTTGCTTATCTAGTCTTCCATCAGTGAGATCTTTGGTTCGTTTCTATAACACAGCTGTTACGCAGAAAGTCACAGTATGCTTCTATGTCAATTAAAGCTATATGCTGTCAGAAAAGGCTATTGGTCCAGTCTTCTGTGATCTGTTCTTGTTATGAAAATGTGAAACAGAACTCTTGACCTCTGGTATCCCACCTTATCCCCAGCCCCACCATCCCCAACAAGTGCCAATCTCAACTTTTCTATTTTAGTTTAATCCTTTTGCAATGTGAATGAAACACCCCTGACTATGCTGCTTATTTCAGAAGGGTAGCCAATTCAATTGCATTTCCTATTTACACAAAAACTCTTCTATGGATTCCTTTCAAACGAATGCATTTATACAGTGAATCCCAAAGTACCCAAGAATGTCAGTCCTGGGCATGATTTAAATGGCCATTGATTTAATCTTTCCTCTGCATTTTTTTTCCTGTGGTTATTCAATATCAATGCCATGGGCTATTTAATCCTCCAAACCCTGGGTAAGTTATTTTTGGGTTGCCGAAGATGCCTGGTCACTCAGGGTATGAGAATTAAAAAAAGTAATTTTAACTATTGAACCCTTGCAGCTTCTTTAATGAGTCTGGATGATCTTTAACCCAGGAAGTCGGTGGCCCATCTGTTCAAGAGGAACTGGATTCCTGCAAATGATTGACCCTCGTCACAGAAGACATTGCAGCGCACAGTAGCCATCTGTTCACTGCCGCTCACGCATCTAAAAAGAGACTTGGGCATGTGGGGGAGAGTGACAATTCCACTTAGCAGTAATTATTTCTCAAAGCTCTCTGCTTCGTTTCACATTTCCTCTTCCTTCTGAAACTTCCATTTCCCATGGTGGACTTTTAGAAAATGAAGTGATCCCTAGATTCTTTAGACCATTTGTAAGAAAACGATTCTCTGACTGTTTTCTCAGTCAGGCAACCTTGGTTTGGGTTTGTGTATTTGGTTGCTTGGATTACCTCTTACTCAGTTGCTGTGGCTTCCAGCCAGCCCAGTTGTTTGTTTTCCCAAGTTCACTGCCCATCTCTGTGGCACGTAAGGTGAAGCCCAGTGAGTTCCCAATGCCTTCTTAGACCCATCAGCCAACTTCTCCAGCTGTTTTATCTATTGGTGATTGGTGAAGGGTAGCACAGGTAAAGCAGACTTACATCTGTCAGCTATGACTCACACGTACTTGATCATTGTATTCCCTTCTTTATAGTCATGGCATTTTGTAGCTCAGATGCTCATAAATATAAAAAGGTTTGGCAGCCTTGGCACTCTTTCTTCAATATCATCAACTAAAATAGAGGAGGGGAGTAGAGGACACTAACCTAGAATAGCTTGCCTTTAGTTGTGCTTATAAACAGACCGTGACTTTAGACTCTTCTGCTTGAGGGTGTGCCTTGAGTAGTTGAAATCAAGATTCCTTCTATAGGAAACATGTTCTCCTGGGCATTACTACAAAATGTAAAACTTAGAACTTCCAAGTTTCCACAAGGTAATAATTAGTGACACATTCTGGGACAAAGGAAAGTCCTTACTTACCATGAACTATTACATTAATTAAGTCTTGAAAATGCCCAAGCTATGAATCACTACTGTTTCAATCGATGCTAACATTTTAAACAGAAATAGCCCTCTTCACTTCACATTGCCTTTGCAAATCTGAGAAGTGCCACAGCTTCAAGGAAACAGGAACACAAATACTTGGGCCATCCTTTGCTTTCCCAAGTGCACTAACCTGGAGCCGAATCAGAAGTGAAGTGGATGACATTTGAACCAGTACTTTCATCAGGGATGCTGGTGGTGGGAAACGGCAGCTTAACCCCCTGCATAACACCCACCCTCAGGGCACATGTTCTGCCATTGTTGTTATCGTTAAAAGTTATTTTTGTGACCTTGAGAAAGTTTCAGGGAGGAGGATGATTCATATGTTAATTAAGGTAAGAGATCTGGGCGGTTGAAGACTAGTGAAAGTAAATGTGGTGTGGAGAATAATGGTCCCTAAAGTCACCCACAGCCTAATCCTCAGAACTGTGGATTTGTTGCCTTACAAGACAAAAGCAATTTTGCAGGTGTGACTAAATTAAGGTCCTTGAAAGGGGGAGATGATTATCCTACATTACTCAAGTGGGCACAGTCTAATAACACAGGTCCTTCCAAATCAGAGCAACTTTTCTGTTGGAAAAGAGATGGGACTGTGGAATGACAAACAGTCAGAGACATGCAGCGTTACTGGCTCCGAAGAGGGGGAAAAAATGGGCCACAAGCCAGGGAGCTTAGATACCCTAGACAAGCTGCAAAAAACAAGGACACTTTGGAGACTTCAAACCTCCAAAACAGTACAGCCATGGCAACATGTTGACATTAGCCCCATGAGGCCCGTGTGAGGCATCCGACCTACAGAAACAACAACAACAACAAAAAAGTGTTGATGAAAGCAACTAAGTTGGCAGTTGTTTATAGTAGGTGTTCCAGGTGGCGAGGATGGGCAATCCTAAGTCAGAGTCAAGTCCAACATTTAATTCAACAAAGGGTTTGTTTGGAGCTGTTTACTTGAGGGCAATGTCGCATCACCAGCTATTTGACGTAATACTGAATATGTAGGGGGAAAACATTGGAGAAGGAGCCAGAGACACAGCCATCATTCAGAAAAACAAGAGCCTTGGTCGCCTGGCCAAGGTCATGATGGGCCATTGGATTCCCAACATCAGCATATCCCGGTGAGCAGGGTGTCGGAAAAATCATACTAACCTCTCTTCACACGCGGCGGCATAAAATTGCCAGTTCCGTTGAAATCTGTGAGAATGACTGAAGTTTCTAAGATAAAAGATAACATATGGGAACACAACAACATTTTTTTTTTCTAAAAAAGTAAGCAATTACTGTGGATTTCCCTTTTAAGCCGTGTGTGTGTGAGAAATCTTTGTCAAATGTGATACCTCTTTTCTTTCAATCACACGCTTCATGAGGAAGGAAACGAAATCCCTTCAGAAAATGTTCTTATCTTGCAAACGGGATGAAAGCCTCTCAGAATTTTCCAGAGCTTGCTCTCTCTCTCTCTCTCATGGTTATATTTAGCTCAGCCACGGAGCTTGACCTTTCGACACACTGCACAACGCAAGGTACTAATCGGAACTTTTCTTAATAGACTGCAATGAGGTTGGTGGCCCCAACCATTGGCCTTCAGACACGCACTGCACTCGGGAACATTTGGAAAGCAGCGATTAAGTTGGCTCACAGAAAAACAGCTGCTTTGTAATTTTGCTAACAAAATGGGTTTTAAACAGGCTTTATTTCTTTGAGCTTCGGGAAACCGCAATTTGCATTTCTTGCTTTCTTAGGAGATGTGCCTTCTGCTTGAATAACATTGGCATGTTTGTAGCTGCTGTAAATCTTACCTTGAAGAGCTCTCGCTGGGGTTGTCTGTCTCAGGTGTGGTTTGATTTGCCGGTGGAATCTGCATGCCGAGATGGGTGTGGCAGTTCCCTTGGGTGCACATGCAGTGTGCACTTTCCTGTCCTCTCATTTGCTGTCCCTGCTGTTCTAGATTGATTTGGCTCAGAGAGACCTCCATCACGGTGTCAAAGTAGTTCCGATGCAGATACCTCGAGCATATAATTGATGGTAATATTAGCAGCAACACTGGTTACACTGCTGATAGCAAAGTGGGACATCAGGGCTGCTCTTCTGGCCCTTGGCAACAGCTACTCAGTAAGATTCAACTAGCGACGGGCATTTGACAAAGCAGTGAAAACACCCCTTGGAATGCCCACATCCCAAATTGGATGGCCTGGGTTTAAGTACCATCAACACTCTGGGTTCAACTTCCTGCTAATGCATACCTTAGAAGGGAACAGGTAATGACGCAAATTATGTCTTAACTACTGTGCCAAACACCTGTCCCCATCACATCTCAAGTCAAGATCTAGGGCTTTGTGTTAGGATTGGAGCATTAAAAGAAAGAGATTCTAACTGGCAACCTGTATACTGCCAGTTATGAGATGTGTGTATACATAGATTTTTTTTTAAAGGGAAATATTTACAGTTAGCAGTAATTGAATATATTTCAAATAGAGAAAACCTCTCTCGATTTTTCCTAATTTTTAAATGGATTTTTATAATTTAAAAACACAAAGCAAGAGTAAGGCTCATCAATTCAATTCCTGATGGCGCCTTCTCGGAGCTCTGTGTTTGTCACCATGCTTAGCTTCCCCATGCCTCGGTTGATAGCACTGTAACAATTATGAGCAGCTATATAATACATCCTTCGCTGAAAGGTACTCCACTACCCTCCAACTGAGTACACTGCAGTCTTCCATTGTGTTATTCTCATCCTGAACCTAAAACGAGAATCCAGGCCTTGTTTTGACAGATGCTTTGCAATATCTCTGCCTAACAGAAACAATACTTTGTGTGCCTAGAGTTCACAGCCTTTGAGCTGAGGATGGTGTGTGACCTTCAGATGAATAACTCAGGAAAGAAGGCATGCTACAAAAAAAAAAAAAAAAAAAAAAAAAAACTGTGCTGCAAGACAGGGTAACGGGCCCTTCTCCCCTGCTTTACCATGTTTCTATTTTGATATCAAGTTATAAAAGATGCAACATCTTAAACGTAGAGAGGGTTTGATCTCTGCCCAACACAGGAGGAGAGGACGGCTTGAGACTCATCACTAGCTTCCCAAGCTCTGAGCCCTTTCAGAAAAATATTATCTCTCACTTTCCTGCTTGAATATAGAACTGCCTTTAGGTCCATTGAGCTTTGGTGTATGGAACTAAAAATCAAGCAGTTTAAGCTCACCAGGATCCACACCCTCTTGAACTTTTCTTTCCCTGTGCCTTCCTGATTTAGACCACATCCCTCAGAAACCTTCAGGCAATTTATAAATTAAAACCACAGAATATTGAGATCACTCCATACTCCAGAAATAAGCGAGTCCCCTCTGTTGCCGTAGGAACATCCCGGCTGTTATTGACATTTCATGCTGAGAAGTAAACACTGGTACCTCATTAGCACAGCCTAGAGGAATCATTCTCTCCCAGGAACTGGTGTTGACTGGACCAACGCCGCAGGTGTTGGCCATGTGAATGTGAATAAATGTAGATTGTGTGTGTATTCATTCTGATTTATTCTCTATGCCCTGAAGTCCTTTTCCTGTGATAACCAAGTTTATGATAGGACTGCCTGGCTGATGCTAAGTTATCAATAAAGAAGCTCTGAGCTCTGAGCTCATCAACCTGACCATGTATCACCCTTGTCTTCCATTTTGACAAATAGCTCAATGTTTCTGGTAGCAGGGAATTTTGGATTTCTTTTGCTTTGCTTCACTCTTTGTATGGATGCCCTCTCATCTCAACTAGCTGGAACATTCTTGTCTTCCTCTACAAGCAAGATTGCAATAATATTATCATTCTTTCATTAATCTGTATTTACCTGATCAAGCATTCTTGATTATTTTTAAAATTAAGCTATCATGTTCTGTATCTTGCAAGGAAGGTCACGGATCACTGGATTTCTAGCCGTAAAGAAGATCCTTAGGGAACAGGCATTTGGTGATGCAGGTTAAATCACCGCTTGAAACTCCCTCCCCCACCAAATATCCCATATCAAGGTTCTTATAATGACCCAACTCTCTGATCCTGCACCAGGGAAGTGTGACAATAAGCAGAGGATTGCTCCAGTCCTTGCGTCCCTCCACCCGTATGGGAGATCCAGATGGAGTCCACAGCACCTGGTTCTAGCTTAGCAATGGTCCTGAGCATTTGGAGAAATGAATCATTGAAGAGAAAATCTTCCTGTCTGTCCCTGTCACTCTGCCTTTCATGTAAACAAATACATGAATTGTTTTTATTTTTAACTCTTCCGAAAGGAAGCCCCTGGAATATATGTTATCTCCTTCAAACAGAACATTCTAAGCACCAAACTGAATAAATGTAAATGAAAAAATCATCAGGTATTATAGACTAACCATTTGTGTCCCCCTACAAAGCTTGTGTGCTGGAAGCTTAAGCCCCAGTATAGCCCCAAGATATTTGGAGGTGGAAGTTTTACAAGTGTATAAGTCAGGGTTGTCCAGAGGGACAGATCACAGGTCACAGTTGGGCCAGGCCAAAGTCTGAAGTCAGTAGCTTCATTTGGGTCTCTCACATGAATGGCAGCAGCCCAAGCACTTGGGAAATCCTTTACTGCTTTTCCCCTACCAAATTAATTCCACAGGTATTTATTGAGGGCCCATCATGCGTAAGATTTTAAACTGGTTATTGCAAATGATTCAGATATTTGTGTTATAGAATGAATTCATCGAGAGACTTTGTAACTATGATCATATAAATAAAAAAAACAAGCTAATGTAAGAGAAAGAAACAAAGCAAGTATATTTAGGTGTAGAGAATGTATTCTCAAGATCTCTTGGCTGACAATGCCTTATGATTGCAGCAATCAGATCTGAATGCCTAGAGCCAGTTTCACAAGGCAGAGTAAGGATGGGCTTGAGCCTGCTGGTCTTGACTGGGCTTTCAGATTCCAAAGCCTGAGGGTGCCTCTCCAGCACATGCAGCTCAGCTGGGCCAGAGCAAAGTCCCAGGAGTCTCAAGAGATGGAGAAGGCTGGGGAGGCGCAGGGAACACGTGTGTGTTCATTGTGTGAATGCTGTTTTCCTCTGTGTACTGTCCGTTAGCAGGATCCAATCACTGGCACGAACGAAATAACAACTGGAGCAATGGAATCTTGTAAAACTGGAAAATTAAACTAATATACTGGGAAACACGAAGTCCTGTGCATCTGGCTTTGTTCAGTAACATGGCTCACGGATATTTTGTGTGAAAAAAAAAATTAAAGCTGTCTAGAAAGTTATGACATTGGAGAACCCTGTTATTGAGAAGTTCTGTGCTTTAAATTATACATTTAAGAGACTAATGTATAAAATGAATGTCATTTATTTTAGTGTCCTCTAAAAACTGTTTAAGAATCAAGACCATACCAGCTTAGTAGTTAAATTGGTCCAGCATAGCCCAAAGAGGTTTGTGCAGCAGATATGAGGAGAAAATGTGTAGAAAGAGGAAAGGAAATTTACTAGAAAAGGAAGAAGAGATACTGTCAAAAGGCTTAAATTGTCACAAAATGCTACTTCAAAGAGTGAATTACTTACGGCTTGGCACTTTAATGAAAGCCATTCAACAAATGGGCGTACTTTATCTCATTAGATAGCAATTATCTCTTTTTATTTCTTATGTTTCTCTGCACCTGATAAGTGGCCCCACGCGTTATCTTCCTGACTTGCTCTATACAATTCGCACAGTTATGCCCTATGACACATACACCATGGCAAGTGGGTAGTCATGTGTGTATTTCACACTGTATCAGATTCATCAAGAAATATAGTTGTCAGTAACTTTTAATACAAGAAATGTCTATGTACATACAAACATTTTTAAAAATTCCTTTCAGCGGTGTTTATAAATTTTGAATGGATACTCAAGGCTGCCATCTGGGCTAGACACGAGTGAGGGATAACAGCTTATGATACCTCGGAAAGAGCTGGCAGGTGCAACGTACTGCTGAAGTCAGACCATTCGTTCCTCCGAGGACAACACTTTGTTCAAACATCAGAGCCAAGCATGAGTGAGGATTGCAAGCAAAACTTGGGTTCCAAACTCAACCTCTTCCCTCATTCTTCACCCTCCACTTCCACGTCTGGAAAGCAAAAGAGACCGACTTCTCGTGACAAGTCATTGGGCATGGAAAGAAATTTTATCCATGGACTTTCAAGGTTTCTCTTTAATACCAAAAAGGAAAACAAAAATGATGAATTTTCACATAAGAGCCCAAGATGGAACAAGTTACTGAAACACACTCCCTCCTGATCTCTTCCCCACTCATCGGTTACTGCCTTGGGACTCCTATCCTTGTTCCCCAGTGAGGAAATTGAGGCAGCTTTGAATCCTGTTGAAAGAGAGAATTAGCAAGCATCTTTTCAGATGAGAAGCCAGATTAGGATTGAGCTGTCCCTTCCATGCTATTTATTCTTTTTATCTGAGCAATAAATGAAACATTATTTATTTCTGAAATGCAGCTCTCCATTTCATATCCATGCTGTATGAGGCACTGTATAAGCAGAAAATATACCCTTTCAAATAAAACTACTAATACTCTTTCAAATAAAAGAGTCTCCTTGGCCTTCTGTTAGGCGTTCTCTTCTCCAAGCAATATGTGTGTGACTCACTCTTCACACTTTTGTGCCAATCTCTTCCCCAGGGACTGCTTTAATTCTTAGCAAGCTTGATTGCATTTGCAGGACAGATCTCTGCTTTCTGTGCCTAGTAGAGTTAACTTTGCACCAACCCTAACACGTAGGTGGTGCTTTGGTTTATGCTTATTTATTTGTCTGAAAGGAGGAGAGTCCGAGAGACACCTCACATTCACTGCTTGACTTCCTGAAAGTCCACAACTAAGGCTGGGCCAGGAGGTCAAGCAGTGAAAGCCTTAAAAGACATAACTTCATCATGGACTCTCAAGGGCTCAGATGGCTACCATGTCGGTGATGCTACTGTTGATACAACCAACAAATAGAACTGGATTCGGTCAGAACTGGGCACAGTGCTATAATTTACAGATTTTTTTAAAAAAAATTCATGTCAGGAATTCAAGAAACAGAGTCATTTTCTTGAACTTGTTTCCCTCAGAAGTGGAAAAATGCTATATTTGAAACAAATATATTCCAGGACCCATTCCTGTTTATCTTGGTATGGATTCCTGGCAGTTGTCTCTACTCCCATTGATTTCCACCCAAAGTCATGTTCCCAGCTTGCTGTATTCTATTGCATCACACTCTTGCGTATGTAAAGATATACCTTAGCCCAGGAGCCCTGATTTCCCTTTGTTCATCATGCTGCAATATTGGCCACTCCTGTACTATAAAGGCCCAGGAGCGTTTTCACATTACTCAGACATCCTGCTCTTCGTGTTCACCTGGCGGGGTGGGGAAAGACTTCTTTTGGAGAATTCTACAAATATAAGCGAGAGTAGCATCTGAATTAAAATGTTAATTTGATTATATTTCGCTCTCTGCTTAAATTCATCTTGCCTCCATGTTAACAACCTCTTGTGAATCCTTTCAGTAACTTCTCCCTAAATGGTTTATCATGTCGGTAATTCATGCTGCTCATTTTTCCATAATGCCCCGGAGTATCTTTTTCAGACTGTATAATGAAAAGGATTTTAAAAAAACTAAAACTTTTTCATTTCATCCAGTCAAGAGGCCATAAATGATTCCTCCATAAAGCCAAATTCTTTCCGCTGGCTTTCCCATCGTTAGTCAATGGAGAAGGACGAATGTGGAATGAAGTGTGTATTTCAGTACGTTTCAGAGAACCCCACCACCACCATGTGTTAGGAGCCCAAAAGCATCTCATTTCTCCTTTATCCCGTCTGCCCGGTATGTTTGAACACCAATGTAATCTATCAGAAAATAAGCATTGCATTTTTAAAAATCGTTTAGTGAGGCAGAGAGTGGGAATCAGATTCAGAGAGCTCTCAGCTTCTGATTCACTTTTGAAATACCTGCAACAGTTCAGGGTGACTGAGCCGGGGATGCAGTCCAGGTCTTCCTGCCACCTGCTCAGGCTACCCTCCAGCAGGAAGCTAGGGCCATAGTTTGGGATCACACATCAGCACTCCAATATGATATGAGGGTGTCTTGACCCTTGTATAAGATGTCCAGTCATTGGTTACCGCTTTGGATGAATAAACAGCTCTAACCCTTAAAAAAGTCCAGTGGATATAACTTACATATGCCTACAGATGTTTCTGAGAAAATGGAAATGGAAGACTTCTTTCTATAAAGAAGTGAATGTTTTGAAAATTAATAATTCTTTCAATTTGAAAGTTGGAGGAAGGTTTGAAGCAATCCATTTCCCTCAGATGAGTAAATCTGGAAGTTGATTCCCAAAGAGATTATTCATGATGAGATCACCAAACTGGAACAAAGATGAAGAACCTAGCTGCGGAATTCAGCTCTTTTAGCACTCTATTATCCCCAACCTTTGCATTTGAGAAATCTCTCGAAGAGTTTGCATAGTCTAGGAGACGGGCCCCCTCATCTATTCTTAATTTTAAACCTAATCCTACAATTAGGTCTTGGCCAGGAGATTAATTCCTGCCTAAGGAACCTATAAAAATGACACTTGAGTATAGGTATTTGAGAACCCCTCTCCTTTTACACTAATATCATCCATTTTCCCTCTGGAGAATTCTGCACTTTTTGGTTGATATGTTAGGGAAGAGCAGGTAGTCTCAGTATATCTCTTCTCCTTCAAGTTCCATCGTTAAGTTTATCAAGGGTTCCTGGACGGACCCGCTCAACAGGAACGCCTGGCAGCCCAGTCTTCATCAAAGGTCATGAGGGGAATAATCACCTTTTCTTTCTTTTCCCGTTCTGGACATTCTCTATTGGAATAGCCTCTCTTCCTACACCTGTAGCGTCCATTTACAAGCTCAGACGCTTCGCCCTCCTAGCTGTTGCTGGAATTTGGAATTTTCCCACTTTTCATGAAATGAATTTTGACCCAATCTCTTTCTGACCACTTCATGGAAACCATGGTTTTTGTTTTTTTGTTGTTGTTGTTGTTTTGTTTTGTTTTTTCTCTTTCCTTCTCACAAAAACTTTCTGTGCTTTCCTTTAATAGTTGTTCAATTGATTTTTTTTTTCAGTCCAGCCATCAATCTTCTATAATTTGTTTGTGGCTTCTGGCCAGCTCTGGGTTACAAAGTGAACTTTTCTCTGGGTCTTTGGAGGAATGCTGAGGGAGTTCTCTCTTCTTTCCTGTTGAATTTCAGATGCCTTAGAAACATGTTGTGACCTGAGAATGAACTTCTGATTCAGCCAGAAAACTGTCTTTCCAGGAGGATGCTCCTTGTTCCAAAAGGCCTTGGCTGTCTTCCTAATCTTTCCCCCTGTGACCAGGATATTCATTATAGATACAGTTTCAGCACAAGTATAAAAGCTAGATCCCAAGAACTGGCCTCACTGTTCTGCAACCCAAGAAGGGATCTTCTAAAAGATACTTGAGTTCCTTTTTGAATTTTCTAACCTCAGTGCTTCTAAGGGTTTAAGTGACAGTTGGTTTGACTCCTTCGTAGTCTTCAGATTTCATCTCCCTCAACGTCTCCATCGCCTCCTTATTCTTTTGGTCCTCGTTCTGTGGGATGTTTGAAAGAGGCCAACATGAAAGGGGTAGCAAGGTTTTTCATCGGGATCCTTTTTTTTTTTTTCCACCTACAGCTTCAGTCTTGTTCAAAACCAGTCTTTGAAAAATCTATTGAAACACCTTGGATATACATAGTTAATTCCAGGTACTCTCCAGCAACTTATCCCTAAATAATATCATTAGTTTTCTGTGAAGTTTGGTCTCCAACTAAATGCGATGATATTTTGCTACAACTTCATCTTTGTTTGTTATACATGTTTTTTTGGAAGCCTATTCTTGGTTTACACATCCCATCTTTGCCTTCTTCTGCTCCTTGTACTTTTGGTTCTCAATCTGTTCTTCTGTAATCCTTCTATCAAAATCTCTATGCAAATGGGAATCTAAGCTTGCTTTTGGGACATTAACTCTTTCCTGCTAAGAGATTATATTCATTCCTGAGTTCTTCTGGGGCATTTTAAACTATTTTCTGCAACTTAGATGTCAAAATGTTGATTTAAAAATCTCTGATGCTTCCACAGCATTCTTTGAACCACTATCATATACTGGCCTGCTGACCTCGTCTCTATACAGTAATTACTCAAATTTAAATGTAATGTAAGCTTTATGACCTTACCCACTAGCGATACTTTAGTGATCTTAGGTATGTGTAAGTAAAAACTGTCAGGTTTTCAGGTTAGGTTGTGGGGTTTTAGAGTCCAAAGAAGGAAAGGAGGTGAATAGGTAAAGTATGTAAGACTTTATTTTAGGGAGGACAGGATGGGGGGATAAGGAGACATCCGAGCATACCACCAGGAACCCTGGTAGGTGAGAAGGCTCCTTTGTGAAGTTTACTGTGTATTGTCTTAGCAGTTTGGAAGGTCTCCTGGTTGGGGGCGGCGGGGAAGAGGGGAGTTCTGGAGCATTAAGCATTCCTCGAGCCTTTCTATGAACTATGCGCACCCAGTTTCCACAGGCCTGGAAGTTCAGGACCAGTGTTCCATCCATCTCTGCAAGCCCTAGGTTGCATCCTTAGAGGATTTCCAGGGGCTCGGCTGGAAGCCAGGTTCAAAGTACTTGATTTAGCACTCTAATTGCAAGAAAACACTGCAAAGATGCACAGAATCATTTAATCAAGGTGATTTAGCAAGCTAAAGATCAGATGTAATGTAAGCACGGTTATAGGCTTTAGTCAAGACTGTGCCAGAGACAACTCTGAAGGCTAAATGGAACATCCACCTGTCTTTTCCTTTTCTTTTTCATAGGTTGTTCAAAGTGATTTGCCCATGTCAGTGACCTTCCTGCCTAACTGCTTTCGCATGCACGTCATTAACTAGAGTTCAATGTCACTAGTGTGCAGTGTGCAAATCTAAAGTTTACCGTCAGGGAACTTTGACACCTCGCTGCACCCTTTAACTCAACCCTCTGTGAAGACACAAAGCATTCTCACCACCCTAGAAAGTGTCCCTCTATTCTAACTTGTCAGTTCCCACCCTCACCCTCAGATGCAACCACTGCTCAGTACTTCCTTCCCCACCACGGATTAGTTTTGTCTGCTCTAGCATCTCATGGAGTTTGAATATTTCTTTTTGTGTAAGGTATCTTTTACTTGGCATCTCATCCTTGAGATCCATAATGTTATGTGCGGATTGTAATTATTTTCATCCTTGAGCAATGCCATGTTCCAGTGTAGCAAGAATGTTTATTTCTCCAGCGTCCTGTTAACGGACGTCCGGACCAGTTTATGAATATTATTTACGTACACCCTTGCAGGAATGATTCTGCGCGTATGCTTTGTCTCCCTAGGGTAAGAAGTTAAGATGCATAGGTAACAGTATGTCTATTTTATTTGTTAAAAAAAAATGGACAGAGCATTTTCTGAAATGGTTGAACTAGCTTGCATTTCCATCAGGAGAATCTCAGAGCTCCAACTGCTCCAAACTTTGGAGTTGCCTGGTCTTGTTGAAGTTAGAAAAAGAGTAGTGAAGTTCAGCATAGTTTGCCTTTGCAGATCTTGAAAGCCTAGCAATGCTGAGCACTTTTCTGTTTTCTTCTTGCATTTATACTTGCTCTTTTGTGCACTATTTGTTCAAATACCTTGCCCATTTTTATTTGACAAGATTTTTTTATGTTCGATGTGAAGCTCTTTGACATATATTTTGCATATATCTTGAAAATATTTTCTCCCTCTGGGTGACTGTCCTTCGGTTTTCTTATCAGCGTGCTTTGACAAGCACAGGTTTTTCATTTTCACGAAGACTCATTGCTCAGTTTTTAATGTTACACTGTTCGCTGTGCTTTGCCTAAAACAATCTTTCCTACCCTCAAACTATGCAGATATCCTTTCGTGTCTTTCTTTCTGGAAGCTTTGTAGTTTTATCATTTCCATGATACATCTCCAAATTTTGAGCTAAGGCTTATTTTTTATATAGATATTCAATTGTTTCTGCACTAACTGATGAAAATACTTCCTCATCGCGTTGGATCATTTCTGGCTTGTCTGTCTAAAACTGAATCACATGTAAGTGTATTCTCCAGCCCTTCCATCGGTCTGCTGTCCGTTCTTATGCCAATAGCACAATGCCTTGACTGACAGTCAACCACGAGGGGCCTTTCCTTTTGTTTCTCTTTTTCAATGATTTTGGATAACGTAGATTCTTTGCATTTCCATATAGGCTCTAAAATCAGCTTGCCAAAGAAAGCTTTCATAGGTTTATTATCAAAATTGCATTGAGTATATGACCAATTTCAAGAAAATTATTATTTTAGCCATAACAATCTTCCAATGCAAGAATTTGGTATATCTTTATTCAGCAGTATTTTGATATGTCCAGTGGAATATCTCTATGCCTTTTCTAAGTGTATTGTTTTCTAAAAATCTCTTTTAAAAATTGTGTTTGTGGCCAGTACTACTTTCATTTTCAAATTGCTGCTAATAATTAGCGGTATGCTTAGTTTTTTGTTTACTATATCCTTCCAACTTACTAAACTTTCTGAATTCCAATAATTTTAAATCAGTTAATATTTTTGTTTAAACAACTAAGACATTTGTGTAGAGAAGCAATTTGTCCTTTCTTGTATGTTTCTTATTTTCTTGCTTTACTGCATTGACAACGATCTCTAGAACCAAGGCAAATGGAAGTGAGAGTGGATATCCCTGCTTTGTTCCTGATCATGGGGGGAATATACTCAATATTTCGCTACTGAGTATAATGTGAGATATTCTTCAGTGGAATAAAGTTTCTTCTATTACTGTTTAATTAACATTTGCTATGGGTATATATTTCGATTTTGCTTTTCTGTATCTAGTGAGATCATAGGATTCCTTATTTAGGCTGCTAACAACAGTAAATTATGCTGCCTTTTTAAATGCTTCCCCTGTATGTAATTTTTAAAATAAGATCAAATTTTTAAAAACCTTACATTGGGGTGTGTGTTGCGGTACAGTGGGTGAAGCTGCTACTTAAACATCTTTGCCCTGCCCAATGCAGTAGCCTAGTGGCTAAAGTCCACGCCTTGCATGTACCAGGATCTCATGTGGGTACCAGTTCTTATTCCTACAGTCCTGCTTCCCATCCAGCTCCCTGCATGTGGCCTGGGAAAGCAGTGCAGGATGGCCCAAAGCCTTGGGACCCTGCACCTGCATGGGAGATGTGGAAGAGGTTCCTGTCTCATGGGTTCGAATTGGCTCAGCTCCAGTCATAGAGGTCACTTGGGGAGTAAATAAGGGGATGGAAGATCTTCCTCTCTGTATATCTGCCTTTCTAATAAAAACAAGTTAAGTCTTTAAAAAAAAAAAAAGAACTCATTGTTCATCCGACTCTGCAGACCAAGCAGAAGTCAACACAGAAGTTCAATTGATTTAAATCAACTAGCAAGTGGTGACCGGGTTCACCAAGTTAGGTGGCACCTGTAGAACTTTCAGTCTTCATGTTCACTTGCATTTTTTGCTTCCACTAAATGTTCATACATGTACCTCTAGGGTGACTATTGTATGGCATTGCAGTCTCTCCACAGAACCTGAGCCTCATGGCTCCTTGCCATGGCTGGCATCTCTCTCTCTCTCTTTCTCTCCCTCTCGCTCCCTCCCTCCCTCAGCCCTTCTCCCTAGGCCCGATACTGTTCTGTAGTTTCTACACATTCCACCCTTCTTCCATGGGTTTGTCACAGCCTTCTGTCATCTGGTGACTCCCACAGGAGCCACTTTGCCTGGAAGGATGCCAAAAGGTGACTGGATGCTACCAAAAAAACCAACCAACCAACCAAACAAACAAACAAAACCACCTTTGAACTAACTCTCTGGTCCTGTAAAGAAAATGGTTGACGTTTACGAAAAGCAAATATTACTCTTGTCAGGGTCTACACAGAGCTCTTCAGATTCCCCACCACGACCCTCATCCTGTTTAACCTCAGCCACTTTGAATATGATATAGCTAATGGTAAACTGGAATAGGGCACTGAATACACACAAACACACAATACTGATAGAATGGCTTTAGCTTGTGGTACGTGTGGAAGATAAGAGAAGTCTTTGGGCAGTGACGTTTTTCTCAGGCTGCATTTTTCTACAGTTTACCAGTGGATGACTTTTATTGCCTGCAAGTCATTGTGTTTTCCCAAGAACAACGCGAAATATTAGCTCAGAAGAAAGGAAATTATTAAGTCAATACTATAAGGGGAGGCAGAGACGTGTTCTGTTTTGTAATTCTGGGAGAAACCATTTTGAATGCACTGTTAAAAGCTTTAAACTATTTGAACTCTTACAGGGAACCGACCCCTCTCTTCTGGTCCCTAAGAACTTCTTCATCTTTTAGATCTAGTTGCTGCAAAAATACTGATAATGCACAAATGCTTTAAGGTGTTAAATCCTCATCTAGCAGGGCCTTGCTGAATTAATGATCAAATTATCTTAAAGTGAATGCTGTCTCTGAGAAGAATTTAATGGCATTCAAAACTTTAATAGTAATAATTACAGGCGAAGAGGGTCAGTCAGTTGAGAATTGATGTGAAAAGTGAATAGAATGAAAATCTGAGTGAAACTACCCAGAACTTGAATAAATGGTAGAGAAAATGAATTTTTTTTAAAAATGGCATTCATTTATATCCATTCACGAATAAGAAATAATAGAAGCCGTGATAGAATTTTAACCCAGGGAGAAGTTAAGAACTGGGGAAATATAGTACAGAGTGAGAAACGGCAGTGAGATTGGTTTAGAAAGCAAATGAGAGAGACTGGCATTGTGGCACAGTGGGCTAAGCTACCACCTGCAAAAATCAGGATCCCCCATAGGCACTGGTTCATAGCTCAGCTGCTCTACTTCTGATCCAACTCTCTGCTAATGAGCCTGGGAAAGTTCCAGAGGATTTCCAAGTGCTTGGGCTCCTGTACCCACGTGGAAGACCACCCTGGCCTTGGCAGCCAATCGGTGAGGAACCAATGGATGGTCCCTCTCCTTCTCTGTAACTCTGCTTTTCAAAGAAATAAATCTTTCAAGACACTATGAAACACGGGACATTTTTCTTTTCATAATTGATTCCTTTTAGGGTGCTGACGAAAGCTATTATAATTTGCAGACTATCTCTATCCACAGGTTTCTTTTTTCTGGTGTCACCTGCGTGCATACTTTTTCTATTATTCCTCTGGATTTTCAAAGGAAGAGATAACCAAATCTCTGAATTATCTTTCTCACTCAAAAATAATTGATTATACAGAGCATTAAAAAAAAATAGAAAATCGAGATGGTTTAAGGTAAAATACATTTTTTTTGTTATCTCTGACTCTACTCAGATATTACATTCCCCAAAATAGGGATGGTATACACTTTCAAATAGAAATATATATTAAATATTCTTTTAAGGTTTCTGATGGGTGGAAACACTTAGATCCCAGAATTAGCCCTGTCTAATTGACTTCGTTTTTATGGGAGATAGCCACAAAAGGTGGTATAGTAACTTTTAAAGAAATGATTGGCTAAAAAAAAAAAGATGCATATCTGTGTAATACACCAGCAAGTATTTTATGGAGTTCTTCTAGACAAAGATATTTGCACAATCCGTAGGCTCCCAGCAAACCAACTAGCATAAGATCAACTACCGTATAACTACTTTAAAAAAAATGAAATGTCAGAAGGCCTTCCTTGCAGATACACCTGTTGAGACATTATCTGTAATCATTCCTCTCCACCTCGAACTGAAAGTTTAGTATTTTTGAATATAAAACAGACAGTGACAAATCGTCCCTGATGGGATCCCCAAAATAGTAAAAGAGGAAACTTCTCGTCGAATCATCTGTGTATCCTTTTAACTCGTTTTTTCTTCTACGTCGATCGACCACAGGCACCGTGATCTGTGTGTAGGGTACAGTAATGAGTGGAAGAACACAGTCACTATCATGACGTGGTCCTCTGTCTGAAAAACAGACATGGATATGAACCAACCAATGCCGTGACATGTCATAAGGCCATGATGAAAGATTGTACAACAGCATCCGGGTGAGGCCAGAGATGTCTTCAGACAGACTGAGTGGATGTTCAATGGCTTTGTAAAAGGAAGAAGGCAAAGGATTCAGTGTCATGCCAGTCCCAACATGGAATGGCCCAACATGGACATTATTTTATCTGAAGAGGCAGGACCAATGACAAGTTATGGCGATAGGTAGTTTCTGGGCCTTGGAAGCCCTCTTAAACTCTGTCAAGGTGTGTAGGTTTAACTAATAGCCATTTACAGAGCTGTGAGCACTTTATTTCTTTATTCATTGCAAGATTTATTTATTCTTATTTGAAAGGCAAATTTACAGAGAAAGACAAAAAGAAAGAGACCTTCCATTCCCTGGTCCATTCACCAAATGACTGCAAAGGCCATAGCTATACCAATCCCAGCACCAGGATCCAGGAACTTTTTCTGAATCTCCAACGTGAGCAGCAAGGGCCTTCGACTTGGGCCATCCTCTGCTGCTTTCCTAAGCCAATAGCAAGGAGCTGGATTAGAAACAAAACAGCCAGGTTGAGCCAGCGCCTCTATGAGATGCTGGCACCAAAGGCAGAGGTTTATCTTACTCTCCACAAACCTCTTGGGACTTGTTTCCCACTGGGACTGAATTCGGTCGTGAACATTTTTATAGCGAACAAGCAAGAGGTCAGAATTAATGCTGGTTGAAGATGAAATACCAAGTGAACTATTTGAAAACACCTTATTTGGTCCAGATATTAAGCATTCATTGACAACCATCAGCAGAGTCAGGTGGGGGATGTGGACAGCAGGTTATATATATCAACACCATGGCTATGAAAGCTGCTTCTCCCTAAACCTTCCCTGGGAGATCCTTCTCCAACTCCCTGTTCAATAAATATGTTCATTTGTTCGGCGAGTGCTCAAGTACCAAAGCCATTGTGGGTTCTAGAGGTAGTGATGTAAAAATAAGCCATTCCCCCTTGCCCTCAGTGGTCAGGGGTGACATTTTCAAGCTTACCTCTGGAAGCAAGTGTGCCCTCGGAAGCCTGGAAGTCTCATCCTTCCTCACACAGCCACATCCTCCTCTTCCCAAAGCCAGATCCATGCATTGCACTCTGCCTCTTCCTGTGTGACGGACAGGTGCGCGGGGCACAGCCAAGGTCACCAGTGTCACTGAAGAATCGCTCTGAAAGGAGGGGTTAGGAGAACAAGAGGGCACCGCAGGTTCACCCACCGAGTCAGCTCTTCGTGCGTCAGACTGAGAACTTAATGACTTCGCCGTTCACAGGGTTGCTGCATTATCAATTTGCAGGAACGTCCTATGGATTCCTGTGTCACTTCTAGAATTGAAAACTTCAGATGCCAATGGCAAACTACGAGGCAACGATGTAAGCTATTGAGTGCCTCTCAGAGCACAAACTTGATCACACAAACCCCTGACTCGGGAAAAATAAGATGCTTATAATGTAGTATGAAGTGAATTCACTCAAAGAATGGGATTTTACCATGTTTCCAACTTCAGACATTCATATATAAGAAATAAGGAGCTAGTACAGGAAGCACTGGTTCCCTGAAAAATCTTGCCGTTTTTGGTAAATTAAGCTAACAGAAGGATGTGTTACCTGTGCAGCAAAGGGTTCCTTTTCCTTCGGGTTTCCTTGACCATGGATCATGTGTCACAGTTTAGACTGCTGCTGCACCTGCTGTCTGCCTTTCGTGTGACAGAATTCACATCTGGTGCCACACTCACAGGGGCTCAGTTTCTGAAGCTCACCTTCACGAGACTGAACTGTTCTTCTGATATTTCTCAGAATCGAGTCCTAGCACGTGTGCAAGTCCAGAGGTGCCGATCAAGAGTGAGGCAGGTAAAACTGGGAGGTATTTTATCCTCATCCTGCATGAGAATGACTGGGATTGAATCCCTTCTCCAGCTACTGCTCGTGGCCTCCTGCTAATGCACTACTGAGGGCAGTGGCTGAGGAACGGCATCTCTGCCACCCAAGGGGAGACCTGGACTGAATCCCTGGCTCTTAGATTTAGCCCACTTTGCACATGCAGACACGTGTGTGTGCGTGTTTTGAGACAAGTCACACAGGTGAGCGCAAGCATCTTCAAGAAGCAGTTCATTTGGGCCACGTGCGATGGCTCAGTGATTAACTCCCCACTTGCATGCTCTGGGATCCCATATAGGTGTCAGTTCTTGTCCCAGCTGATCCACTTCCCATCCACCTCCCTGCCTGTGACCTGTGAAAACAGTAGAGGATGGCTCAAAGTCTTGGACCCCTTGCATCTGCCTAGGAGACCCGGAAGAAGCTCTTGGCTCCTTGCTTCAGATCGGCACATCTCCAGCCATGAAGCCATTTGGGCAGTGAACCAGCAAACAAAAGATCTTTCTGTCTCTCCTTTTCTCTGTAAATCTGCCTTTCCAATAAAAAAAAAATAAACAATTCTTTTTAAAAAGAAGTAGCTCATTCTGTTAGTGATTTAAGTCTCTTACTATGACTTAGCGATGCTTACAAGGCTGACGGAGCACTTTTCCCTCTTCAGCCAATAAGAAGTGTAGATAACAGCGGTGTTCTTGCCTCTTTTAGAATCTTATCAATGGCTTGGGGATTAAAATCGTTCTGCTCCTGTGGATTTGTTGCTAAATAGATGAACAACATATACAATAGCACGATAGAGCAAAGTCTTCAGTATGCATCACATCTGCTTTCTAGGCACAGGATCTGGTATTGCGGATTACATTCGGGTTTTTAAAAAGGTAATTTAAGATTTGCACCCGGCATTCCGTGTCCATTGCCAGAAGATGTGTGGCCCGGCCTCTTTGGCCTCTTGTGGTGGTGACTAATGAGCTCTGTGTCCTTGCTTGTCTGTTTGCATGTCCAACCGCAAGTGCCTAGGAGTCCACTGAGGATATGTTTTTATATCACTGTGTTCATCCGTTTCATCTCTATGTCAGTTCCAACAACTTTCAGCCTTTCAAATACATAAATCTTAAAAGAAATGAAAAAAAAAATCTTTTGGGAATAATTAGATGTTTTCTGTCTTGTTTGATTACCTACCACACTTCAGGCATTGTGTTTGTGAATACCTATTGAAAGCTACATTTAGAGTTAACTACAAATCTGAACATCCATGTTCATTCTTTATGCTTCAGTTCTCAATACAATGAACCGTTTCCTGCTTTAGTTAAGACTAGCAGAAGCATCTTCAGATTTATCTCCTTGATTAAAGTTAGTTTGCAGGCTTCTAATAAGGGAGGCATACCAGAAGGAATTAAACGCTTACTATTCTGATTAGATTATTCAGTTGTACTTTACTATTGAAATAGTCAGGTAGAACCTGCTAATACCGTCAGGGATAAAATGTGGTTGGTTACTTGCATTCATTCACAGGAAAAGCCATCTTAATTAAGTCTAAAGCAGAATGTATTTTTAAGAAACTAGCATTAACTTTGCCAAACTTGTAGCTAGAATTACCCTGTTTCAATCAGTCTGTAGAATTTCTTCGCATAGTGGTGGTGCTGGTTTCTAACACTCTTGCTGCTTTTGTATTTTTATGAAGCTTGCAAAGCAAACAAAAGCTTGGATCTTCTCTCATTTTTCAAGATTTACTTTATTTTTTTTTTTATTGGAAAGTCAGATTTACAGAGAGATAGAACGATCTTCCATCCGCTAGTCCCCTCCCCCAAGTGGCCGCAACAGCCAGAGCTGTGCCTATCCAAAGCCAGGAACCAGGAGCTCTTCCGGGTCTCCCACGCAGGTACAGGGTCCCAAGGTCTTGGGCTGTCCTCGACTGCTTTCCCAGGCCACAAGCAGGGAGCTGGATGGGAAGTGAGGCTGCTGGGATTAAAACCGGCACCCATATATAATCCCAGTGCGCACAAGATGAGGATTTCAGCCATTAGGCTACTGTGTTGGGTCCAGTCCTGAATACTTTCTAAGCTGGCTACTATTGAGACACTATCTTTGATCCTCTTCTATTAGCATTTCCTGAGAAAATGGGTTCTGCTCTGAGAATCAAACCCTCAGGGGCAAGAGGAAGTGATGTTAATTCTATATACTTTCCCTATCCCTAAGTTAATCCATGACCAGAAGATCTCTGTTCGGCAGCGGTTGATAGGGTTTTTGCTGTGTAATTGAGCTGTCGGCAGAGCTATTCGGATCATGGTGACATTGATGATGTTAGTGGAGTTGGCTAGACAGATAACCTCAGCTGTCCAGAAGAAAAACATTTTAGAAATAAGACAGATTCGCATTCAGCCAGCTCGCCAACCTCAATGAAATAGTACATCCAACAAGCCAGATGGACCACATAGCGAAAGAACTCAGAGTGCCAGGCCCGGCATGGTAGACTAGCAGCTAAAGTCCTTGCCTTGAATGTTCCAGTATCCAATGTGGGCACCAGTCTAATCCTGGAGGCCACACTTCCCATCCAGCTCCCTGCTTGTGGCCTGGGAAAGCAGTCGAGGATGGCCCAACAAGACCTTGGGACTCTGCACCCATGTGGGAGACCCAGAGGAGGCTCCGGGCTCCTGGCATCAGGTCAGCACAGCTCCAGCCATTGAGGTCACTTGGGGAGTGAGTTGTTGGATGGAAGATCTTCCTCTCTGTCTCTCCTCTTCTATGTGTATCTGACTTTCCAATAAAAACAAATAAATTTTAATTAAATGAATTGAGAGTGTCAAGTTTACCTTCAGACTGGGGTTGGTATGGGCTCGGGGTCCATTTCTTCCTGGCATTTCTCTTCCAGTCATTTCATGGAATATTGATACATAGAGGGGCATTCTGGGTGTAAAGTTGCTCTTCAGGCTGTATTATGCGTTTTTATCGATTGTCCTTTGGTGTACCCTAAAGAATATTCTAGAATCATCTCCAAAGTTCCTGGTACATGGACAGGGCTTTGTTGTGTAAATACAAGGCTGTTTCCCACATACGCTTCTTGTCTTTCCCCTTCAGCCTCTTGGACACATATAGGCTAATGTCTGTCTACCCAGTGCTGACATGAAGCCTCATGTTTCACAACGCTTTTTGCTTTTATGAAACCTTTCCAAACTGTTTTCTCAACTTATTTGCAGAGCAAAAAAAAAAAAGTTGAAAAGGCATACAAAAATACTCATTTCATTGGCCAAAAAAAAAAAAAGAAAAAATAGTAGCACAATGACTGCCTAGACCGTTTAGCTCACTGGCAAGTCAGGAATAGAAGTTTCCATGCTGGAATTTCCCTCCCCATTAAGGGGGGGATTTGCTGTATTATGTCAGCTGTTTTTCAGAGCACTTCATTGGGGTCCTACTCTTTCACATGTAAGTAAAACAAAGTGCATGAATGGGATGAAGATACCCACCACCTTGTACAGCCATGTCTCGTTAAGCAGTCATTTTGAATCAAGCACTGCACTGGACATGTCCATGAGTAACACCTCACAATCTCAGACCCGTCCACGAGCTGGACACCTTTATCCGTATTGACAGAACTGTAAACCAATCATTTGTCCAACGTCTACATTTACTAACAGTGGAGCCAGTCCTCCAGTTCCTTTCTAAAGCTCTTTCCTTTTGGGCAGAGGTGCCCAGTCTGTTTTTCCCCTCTCCATCCCCAGTTCAGTTTATAAGCACACAAGCATCAGCACCATATTGCATTATACCACAGCGATATCTCATAGACGGTTGTCCTCTTGAAAGAAAAGGCAATATCTGGGAACAGGTTAAATTAGCACTGTCCTTCAACAACTACTAACTGACCTGTATCACTTATGCCTTATGGCAGACATTAAAAAAATACAAGAGTATCTCCCTGTTATCCTTTCAACCAAATGTATTGAGCACCCACATGGGCCAAGTGTATTCTATATCCTGGATACACAGTCGCGCATCTATGAGGCACCTTTGCTCTTGAAGTGTGCTTTCTGGAGAGTTAAATGTACTCAGATTGAGATGAATAAGATGATGGTATAGACCCAGGGGGGATGCCTGGGGTACCCAGGGTAGTCAGGGAAGCCTTTCCTGAGAAGCAGCCTGAAAGCCAAGAGCTGACTGGCAAAAGCAGCCAGCCCTGCAGAGAATGGGAATCGGGGCCAGGATTCCCACATGTGCAAGTGGCTCATCATTATGCTTCCCACAGAAGCACTGTGAGTTCAGGCTTGCTTCTCTCCCAGCTCCAGGCAGAATGCCCAAAGCACTGATCAGGCTGGGCTTCACAACCTGAAGCTGCCTCTGCTAGCACTGGCCCAGACTCAACATCCCACCCCAGGCTTTGATTCACGTCTTCCCTAACGAGGTGGGCATTCCATCCATCGCCAGCAAGACTAGGAAAGCTCCCCACCTCCCACAACGGGTGACTTTTTGAAATGCTCTCTCAAAACGGATACGCATCTCCATCGGCAACATGCTTTTGTGAGAGACCCATCGCCTTCCCTTGCTCTGTCTTTTGGCAATAGTACAAAAAACATGAGACAAGACAATGAGTGGAGGGAATGGGAACTGCAAGATTCCAGAAAGCAGTCCAGCTCAGGACTCAATGCTTGGCACGTTAATGTCCTTGTTCTGGCACCTTTGCATAAAATAGTACTGCAAGCTGGGTGTCTATTCCGTATTGATTCCACGGAGAGGCTGGGCAGTGAAGTCCTCCATAATTAAACCTCAAGGAGACAGAATCAATAGTATCTTCAATATTTTGTCAGTAGAAGTGTTTCACACAAAACCAATCGTTGATATGGGGTTCACAGCACTGTCTCGAGCCTCCAGTGAATGAAAGCCAAGTTTCTGTTTCTTTCAAAATGAAACATACACTTTAAACCTGCCCTAAAACATCAGTGAAAGAGTTCAAGGAAACATTGGACCCCAGGGAGATTTTAAGTTAACCTTCCTTTCTTTCCTTGGCACATACGCCTAGGGATATTATCCCTCTGACTACTCAGCTCAGCAAATCACAGTCTAAGTTGGAGCAGAAAGAAAATTCTAGAACCTACTAGAAGAGACTCTAATGCTGTAGCTTGTTTTCCACAAGGTTAGTCTTCAAATACAGTTTCTTTCTCATGGATGTTATTTGGCTGGGGTCAAGATTCACCTGACCTTCCTTGATGACGTCAGAGTGTTATTCACCCACTCCCGCCTTTTATAGTACTGGGTTGTGTTTGTAGAAAGAACACACCTTTGCTGGACTGCGATAAGCTGTAACTTAAAAGCAGACAGATGTTTGTCACCTGCACAGTGCCTAGAATGCTTTGTACGTAGATGCTGAGGAATTGTTGAATCGACTCTGTTGCACGCAGACCCTTGTTGTGGTTATTTTGGAAGAATTTCGAGTTTGCTCCTCTAAGTAGGACTTGGAGATGAATCAGCCTATTTATTTCTTCAGCAAAAGTTCACTAGCAGGTGGATGACTGACCAGATTACCTCATAAAATACATGACTAAAAACAGCAATTACCACGCGAGGGATCTGTATTGAGTCCTGATGAGTTCATTTGGAGGGTTCTGTGGCTGAAAGCACTTGGAGATGTAATTGGAACCTAACCCAACGGACCAACACTCTAAAAGAAAATCCTGCAGGATGGCAGCATAAGCTGTGTCTGTTACGATGACATGATATTTTTTTAAATGTTGAAGGGAGGCAAATAGCAGGGAGATCCAATAGCTCCAATAATGGATTTTTCCACCCAGTTATTCAACTGTCGAAGCTGCCAAGCCATGCAGAACTGGACTCAAGACCGCTCCACTGCCAGATGAAGCCATCAGGATTGTCTGTCTCCAGGGAGCCCAGAAATTGTTTGAAAACGGTCGCAAAGGACCACAGAATTAAATTTACTTTATTGGAGGAAAATTGTCATTATCCTCCTGGGATTTACCAGTTGTAGCTTTCATCCTCTGAGGTTCTGAAATACCACTGCCTATTCAAGGTGTCTATATCTAAATACTCAGATTGCCTGGGTTTTAGCAGTGTAAGCACCACACGCGTCTCTCCTTCATCCACAGGAAAAAAATTTCACACTACTAAGTAAGGCTCTTAAACCTTTGACAGACAGCTCTCAGTCAAAATAATGGAGATTTCACTTTCTTTCATGAGAGAAGCCTGTTTTAACCTTTTGATCCTTTTTCCAATAGTCCGAATTTTTCAAAGAACTCCCTCCTTGAAAGAAATGGAATTTTCTTGTATTAAAGCAAATGAAGAAAATGCTCAATTCCTATGATTTCCTGTGATGGTAATAGGCATACATGTTAAATTTTTAATGCTTATTTCAACTGTCTTTCAATAAATCTTTCAAAATTATACTCATTCATAACTGCTACAATAGTACAAATTTATAACTTAAGAATTCTGGCCAAAAAGTAATGAGTAAAGATACTAATTAGTTCATAGCTATAGATAACATGCACACTTACAAACACATATACACACTCACACATATATTAAAATTCTAGGGTATGTGCCCATTGATAAGGCTGTGAAGTTATGAACTAGTGGATGATACTTTTTTATGAAAACACCCTTCTCTTTGTAAGCTCTCTCTCTCTCTCTTTCTCTCTCTGAACTTTTGCTAATTCCATGTATAAAAAGCTTTCAAAGTAATCCTGTTGCATAAAGCAAAATTTCCCACTGTGAATAAAATTACAGGAAAAAGACGCAAAGCACCAGACTTAGGCTACTAAGAGGGCAGATAATTCAAGTCCTTTTTTGAAATGGGTCAAAATGAAAATTTGGGGGGGAAAAAAATCTTAAAAAGCTGCTACAGGGCCCAACACAGTAGCCTAACAGCTAAAGTCCTCGCTTGGCACACCCTGGGATCCCATACGGGCACCGATTCTAATCCCAGCAGCTCTGCTTCCCTAAATCTTTTTTTTATTTTTTTAAGCTGCTACAGATTTTGACAGGAACTTATTTTTAACTACAAAGGCAGGGTCAGGCATTTGTAATTACGACACAGGTTAATAAGGCTGTATTCTATATCAGCGTCATAGGTTCTGGTCCTGGCTCCAGCATCCAATTCCAGCCTCTTGCTAATGTGCACCCAGGTAGACAGTGGTGATGGTGTTTGTAGTCGGGGCTTTGTCATCCATTTGTGAGAACAGAGTTCCCAGTCCCCTACCCAGTCCAGGCATTATAGACATTTGGGAAATGAGCTAACATTACAACTTTTTCGCCTTCTCTTTCTTCCTCTTTCTCTCTCCCTCTTAAGAAATTATTTTAATTATTAAAAAAAATCTACATACAATATGTATCTCCCTCTGTCACTCTGCCTTTCAAATAAATAAAACAAATCTTTTACAAAAGTTTTACATATGGGGCCCAGCATGGTAGCCTAGATGCTAAAGTCCTCACCTTGCATGCCCAGGATCCCATAGTAGTGCTAGTTCATATCCCGGCAGTCCCGCTGCTCACCCAGTTCCCTGATTGTGTCCTGGGAAAGCAGTCGAGGACAGGCCAAAGCCTTGGGACCCTGAACCACGTGGGATACCCTGAAGAAGACCCTGGTTCCTGGCTTTGGATCAGCTCAGCACCAGCCATTTCTGGTGGAACATCTTCCTCTCTGTCTCTCCTCCTCTCTATATATCTGACGTCCCAATAAAAACAAATCAATCTCCAAAAATTTACATAAAAATTCATCAGTTAGCTTCAACCAAGAAGACCAACTCGGACAGTAAGACTTGGAAACAAGTGCAAATGTATTACATCAACCACACTCCTTCACCATTATTGCTGTTGTTGGGTTACTTCATTGCTCTCAGCTCATTGCCACACAATAGTGAGTGGGTTTGGCAAATAGAGAAGCAAATGCTTGTTAGCAGGCTGTCTTGCTTTTCTCACTTTCCTGTAAATTCAACATGTGACCACATGTACAAACAACAACAAGCTTTGTTGTTTTGAATGATCTGACAGGAGTCCGGGGCTGAATCTGACACATCTTCTGGAAAGTTGACACTTCCCTCTTTGAACCTTGCATTTCTGTAAGAACACAGAAAGCGGGGATAATGAGCACACCACCCCTGCCTGCCTCAAAGGACTGTGGGAAAGGTCAAGTGCGATCTTGTCTTCTATGGGATTTGAAACACCACGAAGTCCCATGCCAGCAGACGGTTCTGTTCTGATGTTTCAGAAGCGTTGTCAGCCCGGTAACACATCAAGGCACCGTGAAGCCTTAACCACATGCAGAACTGTGGATTCTGATCAGAGTCGCTGAACATCTGCCAGGGGCTTTGCGGAACATCGGGTGTGCTTTTCCCTTGTAAACCACCACCACAGCCGAGCCTAGCAAGATCATGAATTCAGGACTTATCTGAAACGAAGCCAGGACCACGCCCTTGCAGCCTTCTTTCTTCCATTATCTTTTTGAAAATTTTTCCTCTTCCACCCCCATTCCCGACCCTCACTGTTTTCCCGCATATTATTACAATAGTATAGTCCTGCAACTACAGTCACAAGTCCAACATTCTGCTATTTAAGTGTATCACAGCATTGTAGGCATGGACAACGGTAGAGAGTCCAGCATACTGTTGTCAGGATATAGTTAACAGTTTCGTTGGGCACTTCAATTTGGCAGTACAGATGCATATTGCAACATAGCTTCAATTCTGATATGCTAGTCTCCATTATACAACTCATCTATTGAAATACATATATATAATTGTTCACCTATTTGTCTTGCATATTGCATGAAGTTTACTTTATGTCAGAGAGAATATATGATATCTGTCCTTTGAGGGTTGGGTTATTTCACTGAGTATAATGGTCTCCAGTTGGAACCATTTTGCTGCACATGTTAGAATTTCATTCTCTTTAACGGCTGTGTAATATTCCATGGAGTAGATTTGCCACAGTTTCTTTTTTTTTTTTTAAGGTTTATTTATTTTTATTGGAAAGTCTTTTATACATAAAGGAGGGGAGATAGAGAAGAAGATCTCTCATTTGTTGATTCACTCCTCAAGTGGCTGCAATGGCTGGAGCTGAACCAATCCGAAACCAGGAGGCAGGCTCTTCTTCAGGGTCTCCAACGCAGGTGCAAGGTCCCAAGGCTTTGGGTCATCCTTGACTGTTTTCCCAGGCCACAAGCAGGGAGCTGGATGGGAAGCTGATCCATCAGGATATGAATCAACATCCGAATGGGAACCAAGTGCATGCAAAGCAAGGACTTTAGCCACTAGGTTACTTTGCCTGACCCTTACCACATTTTCCTTATCCATTCTTTTTTTCGACAGATATCTGGGTTGTTTTCATGTCTTTGCGATTGTGGATTGTGCTGTTGTAGATATGGATTTCAGGTTGCTTTCTCATATACAGATTATACTTCCTCTGGATGTATTCTCAGGAGCGCCATAGCTGGGTCAGACAGCAGGTCAACTTTCAGTTGTCTTAGTCCACTCCAGATAGACTGCTAGAGCTGCCCTTGCAACCTTGAAGGGATTAAATAATACTGATCTAGAGTTTAAAAACTGCATTCCACTTGATTTATCTAGGTGGGCAATTAGATAGCATCTTTAAATGGTAGATCATAAGAATTCACATCCAATAAAGTTGTTAAAAGGATTACATGGAATAGCAAATCTTTCAGAACAATACCTAGGATACAAGAGATAATAACTTTTCGTTGCAATTAATTTTACTATTTACTAGCTTCATTGGAATTATTTATTCCTCTGTAATATCAATTCAAACAACTACTCATCTTTTAAATGTAGCAAATTCTTTCTCTGGATCCATGGTATGTTTTGAGATATATGAGTAAATTTTTTTTTTACAGATTTATCTATTTTACTTGAAAGAGTTATAAAGAGAGACAGAAAGACCTTGCATCTGCCGGCTCACTTTCCAAATAATTGCAATCATCAGAGCTGGGCTGACATGAAGCCCACGTCTCCAGTGTGGGTGCAGAGGCCCAAGGACTTAGGCCATCCTCTGCTGCCTTCCCAGTTCACAAGCAGAAAGTTGGATGAGAAGTGGAGCAGCTGGAAAATAAACTGGCACTCCCATGAGATGCTAGAGCCCCATGTGGAGGATTAGCTTGCTGTGTCACCATGCCAACCCCAGGTTGGTTTTATTTTGAAGTCAGTCATGTTCAAGAAGAATATTCTTTCTGGTTTCTGGTACCGATTGTACATGATAAGAAGTTTCAGCTTAACTGAGCAGAAAGAAGGCAAAGAAATGCCAATAATGGAAACAGCAGAGACAATATGAAAACTCAGGAGAACAAAGGAGTGTATTGACCATGAGAATATCAGTAACACACAGTGTCTATAAAACAGCTAAATGTGCAGTTCCTGCCAGGGTATTTTGCCATTGCTTCCTAAACTTGGCTGGTAAACAAGGAAGACATCTGGAAACACAGTTAAAACAAAACAGTGTCTGATTAGTTTAAAAATATTTTGGTTCAGGAGTAAAGTAATTAAATAAACCGATTCTGAGGGCATAAAATGAGGCAACTAATCTGAGAAGACAGAGTCCTGCATGTTCAAGATACTTCCTGTGAAGACATTAGGGGCTCATACTGTGAAGCATAATTACTTCTTCTTAAATATTATAGTGTGAACTGCTAGAACTCTCAGAAATACTAAAAGTAATATCAACTACTTTTTCCCATCACTAAGAGTAAAGCCATAACGTTTTGCTTTATTCACAGGACTGTTGAAAAAACACAAGTCATTCTCTTTTGATGTGGGCTGGTCCCCAATTCCAGCATTGATTCCAGTTAATTATAGAGAATTATTTTCCTGGAACTGGAGGCTTCATGCAATAAATTGCAGCTTGGGCTGAAATACTGAATTTGGGGTTGTAAATTTTAAAAATTCCTCTCTGTTTTCTGAATCTTGCCAGGCACCCACCACAAATCTCAGTGTTGTTGATTAAATCAGCCCACTTTGTTTTTGAGGGGGAGGAGGGGTATTTTTTTGTTTTTTTGTTTTTTGCGTACTCAAAGTTAACCCTCTATATGAGTTGTCAGAGTTAAAGCGTTTAGGAGATCTTACTGAATACATCAACGAAAATTCTAACCTTACCTCATTGTAATGGGGTTTATGTTAGTATGGATTCTCAAGTCCATACTAACATAAACAGAAATAGAAAGGAAGAGACACATGAACACATAGTGATTTGCTGTAAAAAATAAATAAATAAATAAATGGCTTACCTAGTCACAAAGTCTGGATAAGCCAAGTTGTGTAGTTGGCAATATAGAAACCTAGAGAGGCAATCGTGCTGTTTTCAGACTGAGTCAAAAGCCCTGAGAACCAGGGAAGTCAACGATGTAAGTTCTATTCCAAGCCCAAAATTCGGTGTCTCATCTCAAAGACCATCAGGCAGCAGGAGAATTTGTTCTTTCTCTCAAGAGATTGGATGAGACCCATCTACGTCATGGAGAATGACCTGATCTTCTCAGTCTAGTCATTTATGAGCTGATCTTATCTAGAAACACCCTCACGTCCCACGGCCCAGTCAAGGTACCACATAAAATAAATCTTTATAAGGGCAAAGGACAAAAAGTAGAACAGGTGACTCAAACGCACACTCAGTTTAAACTTCCACTTTGGGGTTGTTGAGAACAACCTTCCATCCTCATCAGTCATCTTTGTATTAGCGCGGCTTGCACAGTGCCAGTGAAGCACTATGAAGCAGTGAGATGAGCGGAGGCAGAAAGAAGGAAAAAGCAAAGCGGTAGTGACGTATATGGACCAGAAAGTTTAGCCTAGGCTAACCTGGGAGTTAGGAAAATTCCTCAAACGATAATGATCAATGCTGAGTGGTCACATTGACAATCAAACTTAACAAAGTGACCATCATGAGCTAGGCAGACATGAGAATAACGTGAGCTTCACTTAATTATCTGAGCAACCATGTAAGGCATACACTATCATTATCCCTAGTTTACAAACAACGACACTGACACTTCAGGGGTTACAGCCAAAGTTGCACAGAATGAGTTACAAGGCTGGAATTTCAACCTACTGTGTGACATTGCCAGAAGGAGATAACATTATCAAAGATTGCAGGCTGTGTGTGAAAGGCTCTGGCTGCAAATGTACCATGGCATACTGCATCACATACTGCTTAGCTAATTAGGGAAAATTTGTGTTTGTTGGAGCACTTGAAAGTGTTCAGACTCAGAGGACCAACAAGAGATGCCCCTGATGTTTAGCTCAACTTTGACAAGAAGACAGGAAGGGTAATTGATACAGCAAATGAAAAAAAAAAAAAAGGAAATGGCAAAAGAAAAATAAATCCTCTTTATGCAGTCTTCTCATTGACAAGGTTGTAATTAATTAGACAGGACAAAAAAGAAAGCATACTATCAAAAATAGAACAGTTGATTAAGAGACAGAAAATACTAACCAGAAAAGAAATCTAGTTGGGTTTCTGCATGGGATAAGAATAGCGTAAGAACAGTTATAGCATGATGAGTGAAATCTCAAGTTAATTCCTTAGAGGAAGCTAACCCAGAGATGCCAGGTTTTCCATTATAGATGATGCCAACCGAAACTTGCTTGTACGTTTCATGCTGGCATGCTCGTTCTTTGAGCACGTGTCATCCACTTCTGGGCAACGCATACAGCTTCTGACACAGCAATTTCCCTACACTAAATGCTCAATAAATATTGTCATTCTTCAAAATTGAGTTGAATGAGTAACACGGCAACCATTTTCAGTTGTTAGGCTACAGCCCAATTTTTCTGCCTTCAGAGTTACAAGACATGTGCAATGTTAGGGAGCTTGATTATTTAAGTATGTTTGTGAATTCAAGGCCAGAGATGATTAACATAGACCTGGTAGTCATGTAGTTTTGAACCCCAGCTCCTCCATGTCCTAACTCCAGGATGTTAGGCGTCTTATTTAATCTCCCTGAATCTCAATTTCCATATTTGTAAACAGATTGTAGCCATTTTGCAGATTGTGAGGAATGTCTGAAATAACAAGACTCAAGTATTTTTTTTTGGTGGTGTTCCAGTGAATGGAGGTAATGGATGGATGTGTGTGTAATTGGATAGATAGGTCAATGGATGTGTGGGTAGGTAAGCAGATATCTAAGAATCAAAACATCATGCACCTCAAAAAGAAGTGAATACATTAGCAACACCCAAATATGGAATAAAGGTTAGCTTCAGGAATTTTTGTTATAAATTCGATTTCTATCTGTCGATTCACTTCCTAAATGGCTACAACAACCAGTTCTGTCACTCTGTGTCCAGGAGCCAGAAGCTTATTCCAGGTCTCCCATGTGGATGGCAGAGGCCCAAACACTAAGCTATCTGCTGCTGCTTTCCAAGCTATGTTGGTAAATAGCTGGGCCAGAAATGGAAAAGCCAGGATGTGAGCCAGTGCCCATATGGGTTGCCAACCTAGCAGGAAGCAGCTTAAGATGCTGTGCCACGACACCAGTCCCTCCAGAATTTTTCAGAGAAGTGTTTCCCAATGTTATTACTCAGGCCAGTGCTTATGATTGAGAAGTGGCATTGGGGCAAATCTTTCTAAACTGAATACGCAAAGAACTGAAACAAGCTCAGTATTGTTATAAATGACAATCCCTTCTGAATGCAACTAGGAACTGGATAAATTATCAGTTAGCCTTCACGTTTGTGATCTGCTTGGACTACTTGCTAAAGTCTGTTCATGCTTTTTCTCAGAAAGTGAAAATGACCAGCAAACAGTGGCATTTTCAAAGATAACATGCTGACCATTTAAGAGGAATCAGTTCTGAATGATGTCAGAGCCTCAGAATGTTTAAAACTTGATGCCAAGTCAAAAAACTCTTTAGACCAGCTTAGGGCACGTCTGATTTCAAATCACCTTGAACTAGTTAAGCATTCCAAGGACAAGAACTTCATTTCTGAGTCCAATTCTTTTCCTGTGTAATTGCAGATGACTCTCAATGCCTTATAGCTGTTGTTAACAGGAGATCCAGGGAGTAGAAAATGATGATTTTTTTTTTAAATTCTCTCCTTAGAATCACCAGGCAAGCTCAACACAACCAATGGATAGTAAAAAGCAGTAAAATAATTGATCCTTTCTTGCTTTTCAGTTTCATTCACTGTATCATCTCCCATCAGTGTTTGCCTATATAATTCCAACCTTCAGATGTTGTAGAATTATCACTTCCTCTACGGAAATATCTCCAACCGCACTGTGACTTCCGTGGCCCTACTCAAAACGTAATAAAGTTGTCAAAAAGACATGGCAGTGGACAATTCCAGCAGTCTTCTGTGTTTCTCTGGATGCTTCCAAACACACAGATGCTGGGTCATTGAGACAATTAATTTCCCTTTCATCAAAATAGTCTAACTTCACAGAGCATCACAGCTCATGACTACGTGGCCTCAATAATGACTTCAATCTGAGACTAGACATTCAGGGTTTCTTCTTTGACATATTCATGACAATTTTAATTCCATAGTTTGCTGAAAACAAAAAATCCAAGCCAGAGTCTGCATAGCTAGAGGAAATTTGCATTCTGTACACACTGCTTCAATTACAGGACTTGTGACAGCTGAGTAATAGAAAACAAATTCAAAATACCTTGAGCCTTCAGCTTAAACAACGAGACATTGAATTATCTCGGTGAACAAGAACTGATTAATGAGCTCCAGACTAGTTGAACCCACAACCTCACAATATTATCAATGCCTCCTGATCCCTGTGCCATGCTCACCAAGGTGTCTGCTTTGCCTTGGAGACCAAAGAGGCTAAATGCCTCAGTTCCAGATTTTGTGCATCCAAGCTGTGGAGGTGTCCCAAGATCTTTCAATTTTTGGTCCCCAGCTCTACCTATCAACGTTGAGGCTTTTGCTTCTGCTACTTATTGGATGCATATAGAAGGAAAGAAATTGTTGTTTTGAATATTTTGAATTTCAAGAAAGGTGATCATGGATGGATGAGGAGATGGATGGATAGGAGGAAAAAATTTTTTTCAGGGCTCATTCAATGGTATCATTTGAACTAAAAAACTGAAGTATTACAGAAGAAGCAAGGTAAGATTTAGAAAAGGCACATTTTCTTCATTCCTTCCCTTAGTGGGAAAGCTGGTTTGTGCCTTTGGTTTATTATGTGTATGAAGTGTTTGTTAGGCACAAGGAGAATTCATTAAAGAGGAAAAGGAAAATAAATCTGACTTCCTGGTCATGCAGATGTTAATCATGGAGATGGTTTACAGATTTTTTTTTAGAGCATTGTGTTTTCACTTACATAAAGATTAAGAAAATATGTTCATTTCTTCATTTGGTCTTTCCACTGTAGATTAGGTGACATCTGTCTGTGGGTGATCTCTGGAGGGCCCCCCTCTTCTAACCAATTAAGCATATATGCAAATCATAGAGTCAGACAAATACTTCCCTTTGTCTTTACATTGTGTCTCCACCAGGATGGCTTTAAGTATCATGCATTCATTTAAAATACACTAAGTACCTTCGATGTGATGCCCTCCACTAAGTGAACTTTTCAATATAAATATAAAAGAGGCAGCCCTTCGATCTGAATTCATTATGACATTGATGCAGAAGCAATGGCAATAATTAGACGTGGCAGTTTTGAAACCTAGTCCAGAAAACAGCCAGCTTCAACAACAAGACAATGTTTGCCTTTTTGTTCTGTGAGCAAACTTGCACACATCTCAGTCCCACCGTTCTGCAGCTGAGCCAGCGGCGGTGAAACGCACAGAACACCTGCAGACAGAGGTACACTTGGCATTTTCTATCTTCAGAGTGTTTTCCATATATCCTTTCATCCCAGTCCTCCACATATCAGTGCTTGAAGGAAAGTAGACTATGTTATTTTATGGTTAATCCTGTGCAGACCAACATCACCAGTGACATGTGATACCCTCTTTCTTTTTTTGTAAGAATTGACTTATTTGAAAGGCAGATTTACAAAAAGAATGAGAGAGAGAGAGAGAGGAGAGAGATCTTTCATCTGCTGGTTCATTCCTCAAAGGGTTGCAGCAGCTGAAGCTGAGCAGATCTGAAGCCAGGAGCTTCTTCCAGGTCTCCCATGTGGGTTCAGGGACCAAAGGACTTGAACCATCCTCCACTGGTTTCCCAGTGTATAAGCAGGAGCTGGGTCAGAAGTAGAGCAGGTGGGACATGAACTGGCATCCACATGGGATGCCAGCATTGCAGGCAGAGGGCTAGTCTGTTGAGCCATCGTACTGGCCCACTTTTGATAGGAGTACAAGCCTCCTTTTTTCATTAGCTATCCTTCACCTGCACATATATAAAAGAGAAGAGAGGAGAGGAGAGGAGAAGAAAAGGAAAGAAGAAGAAAAGAATGTTGTCAATTTTAAAAACATTTTCCCCAGGTCTTTCGTGAACTGAATATAATCTTCCAACCCAATGCAATCAGTTATCCACATACCAACAACAGCACTTGACACATGCACATTTAGTACTCACCTCCTGTAACTACCTCCAAGTTTCCAAGACAACACCCCAGCCGGCTAGCTGTCACCCTCCCTCCCAAGCCCTGCCAGAGCCAACTTTGCCTGAGAGTCCTTAATAAGCACCACTGTCACAGTTGGCAAGCAGTCAGCCAGAATAAACAGCGCGATGAACGGTAGTTCTTTTTCATGTAAAGAAGACAGCTAATATTATGGGGAAAACATCCTCTAAGCTCATGTAGCTTTCTTTCACTTAAATCAAAATACGTACTAGCTCCAGGGCCCAACATCTTCGACACTAGGGTCTGCTTTCTTAAAATATTACTTTGCAAAGAGAAGGGGTGTGTGTGGAACTCGTTATCACCCACAAAGACACTGCGTGGCAGGCTCTGAGCAGCAGTGTTCCTGCCTCCCGAACCCAGCTGTTCACAGCTACAAGTGTAAACATCAGAGAAGGAAGGCTTCAGACTGGCGATCTGTATTTTCACTTCCCAATTAGGAATCTGCAAAGCAGCTGAAGCGCCCCGCTCTGTCCATCTTCTTCCTCTCTCATTTAGTCATGAGAATCATTTAGCATAGTCAACTCACTACCCTTCTTAGCTTTTATGACCCCCTTCACAGCAACCTGTAGTCCCCAGTCCAGTGCACAAACATGTTTAGTTTGGGCATCTTTGCCATTAAGTCATTGTGGGAACATACATGGGTTTTAGACATTGCCAAGTACTGGCAAGCTCTGGTTGAGAGTATCCAGAGATCAAGCTATCTAACTTAGGATGGGAAATCCCTCCTGTTTCTTTTCCAACAAATTATGCGGTTACAGTTTCTATGATATCTTTCAGAGGAAGCAGTAGAGCAATAGCAAGTAGATTTTCTGCAGTAATTTTCTGCTTAGACTCGGTTTAGAAAAGAGCTTGCCATAGTCCCATATTCTGTTGCTAGGCGTCTTCTATATGTTTGTCTTTTTGGCTCCCCCCATATTAGTAAGATCATAGAATCATTGCTCTGTGCCTCTCATCTACCGGTCATCTACTTAATGTAATATACTCCAGACCTCGTTGAGCTATTGAAAATGACAGGATTTCTTTTTTTAGGACTGAGTAATATTCTATTGGGTATAGACGCTGCGTTTTCTTTACCATTCTTCTGTTAACAGAAAACATAAATTGATCTCAAATTTTGGCTATTGGAATCATCTATTCTTTTAAGCAAATTGATGTTTATTTATGTGTTTGTCATTTTAACCCCATGGAGTAGGAGGAGACAGCCTTACCCCAGGAAAATTATGTAATTCTTGATTGTTAGAATCAATCGGTTTCAATGTATATCTGTGTCTTCACAACTGTCCAAAATAATCCTTAGCCCGAAGTCACAGAATCAACTCCCTTGTTAAGCTGTTCCACCATTGCAAAGACCCTCCAATTTTACCAGCTGCTCATGAAAATATTATCTTCTACACAGCAAACTGTCTAAAGTTCAGCACCTAGAACACTTCCTTGCATGTTCGTACCTGTTGCGTCTCCTGAGAATTGACAACTAGATCCCTGAAATTCTAAAATCTGACACGTGACTAAGCTGCTAGGCTATACTTACTCCAAAGTAGACTGTAACGAACTTGTACCAGTGCCATTATGTGTCCCCGTGGAGAAAGAGTTACTGAAAAATGCAACATGCTTGCTCTGCCTTTGACTGTTCTTGCAATGAATGCAATCTGGGAAGAATGGTAACCATACAGTACCATACCGGTCATCTACAGCCTGATAAAGGTGAATTTAAGATCTTTTTCATCTGGAAGCAATAGGGAAGGCAGGGGATCTAACATTTCTCAGCCATCAGGACCTCTTCATGCCTTGGATAGAGGTGCTTGGTTGTAGCAGCCCTTCTTATGCCCATTGACAAATCAAATACATGTAGCTCATTCCTTCTGCTTCACAGTGCTGACAATCTGCACAGTTATGGAGTCACACTGCAGGGAAGGTTGTGTTACATACATCACCAAGCAAGCCTTAAGTAGAACAGTTCTTTATTGCACAACTACTACCCTAGACTAAGAAGTGTCCCCTAAGCCATTGCCATGTTCAGTTAAGGAAAAACACCAGGGATTAAAAACACATTGTGGCTGTGGCGTGCAGGATCCTCAGATACTGATAACTCAAGTTGTCAGATTGGACAATCAAATGTTTAATGATTGTCTTTTAATCTGATGAATACTCTCGGGGAGGCACCAGTGATGACCTAAATAACACTTGCAGCCTGTGTTGTTGGAATGCGAAGTTTGGTTAATAAATCTTCACTTTTAGTCCTGTCCAGTAAGATTGTTAAGGAGTTTATTACATGTGCCAAGACGCTATATTATTTACTACCGGTAGCAGTGTTTTACAAACCCCAGAAAAAAGCAAGCCTGTTGGGGTTTGGAGGGCAGTAGGAGAGATTCATATTATTGAGATTCCTTAGAGGCACAAAACTTGAGCTTTTCCAGTTAAAATTGCACGTGTCATTTTTATAGGTTTTTTTTTTTCTGTATGGCTTTAAAGTTTTCTTCTTCCTTAAGGAATGAAAGAACTGGCTCTCACTGTACTCTTGTTGAATAAAAATTGTACCTCTCGACCTATAGGCCACAATTTTTGGAGATCATATCCTAAATAGGAATGTTTTCTGATTCCAGATATGAGGCAGAGATTCTAAGCCAAAGCTCAATGAATGTCCTCAACATTGGTCCTTTCAAACTTGAAATTAGGTTGCTTGGGAAACACTTTTTGAGAGAATATCCGTCTGCTAGCTCATTTCCCCACTGCCCATAATAGGTGGGACTGGGTCAGGCGTAAGCCAAGAAAGAACCAGAAAGGACCAAACTACTTGAGCCTCCTGTGTTGTTACGCATAACCTACATTAGCAAGCATCGAAGCCACCACATCCAGAGCTGAATAGCAAGTGCAGATACTTTTATGTGGGCAGTGGTGGGTCTTAACTAGTGTATTAATCAGTAACCAGAAATCTACCCCTTTCTTCTGATTCTTTTTTTTTTTTAAGATTTATTTGTTTGTATTGGAAAGCCAGGTTTACAAAGGAAAGGCAGAGAAAGATCTTCCAATCCCTGGTTCACTCCCCAAATGATCACGATGGCCAACACTGAGCTGATCCAAAGCCAGGAACCAGGAGCTTCTAATAAATCTCCCGTGTGGGTGCAGGATCCCAAGGCTTTGGACCATCCTTGACTGCTTTCCCAGGCCACAAGCAGGGAGCTGGATGGGAAGTGAAACAGCTGGACATGAACCAGCACCCATATGGGGTCCTGACACTTGTGGGCAGAGGATTAACCAGTTGAGCCGTTGTGCCTGCCCCGACCCTTTGTCTCTAAGGGTTCAGTCTGTGTTGGTTAAATGGTGGTTTTGACAAAGTATGTAGCAGCCCCTTAAAGTCTTTCTCAGTATTTCTTCAGCATATTTCTCTTGCCTGCCCTTCTCCTCCCTCCATGGAAGCTGGCTTGTAGGGTTTTTGTTATCTGTCATTTGAGCCTTTCCAGCCCTGCTGAGCGAATGCTACTCTGAGCCTGGCTTCCATGGTTCCAGAGTGGCTGTGTTCCAGCTCACTGCTCATGACTCACACTTTCCAATTGATGCATAAAATTTGTGCAGAAAACTCTTTAACAAGCTGCCTACAGTCACCATAGCCAGTGTCTGTCTCAGCCATGTTGGCCTTAACTCTGCAAGCTTTGATTCTTCAGTCATGACGCTGTGATGGCACCATTCGGTAGGGTTAACTTCTGACCACTCCACTAAGCAGGAAATTAAGAACTCGATCACGTGTGCTTTTTTAAGGTGACGTAAGCCCCAAGGGTATGGGTCTGGGTACATGACTGTTGTTCTCCTGCAGTAGCTGTCAGTGTATCATTTGTCAAAGAACTGGCAGATCACTAAAGGTCCTGGCTGTCCCCAGTCACCCAACAAGAAGGCTAAGCAAGAAACCTTCAGTAAGCATAGCTCCAGGGTCTTCAAAGAAGAAATTCAGGTGAAATAAAAGGTAAAACTCCTGCTTTGAAGCGTTTTTTTAACTGGCTAGTGGAGTTTCCACGTACTTACCAAAGAGTTTTCAAACATGGAATTCATCTTTTTATAGATCATATATACACTACATTGCATATGCCATAAAAGTATTAGGAAACATATAAAGGACAAATTAGAAGAAAAAAAAAAAACCTGTGTGATAAGCTTTATCAACAGCAAGATTTTAAAGAAGTTTAATGATAAGTCAGGTTTCCCAGGGGTGGGACAGGTCCAAAGATGGAAACAAGCATTTAATTAAGAAATAGCCATGTACTTACACATGAGCAGATGGATGTGAAAAGATAGATGCCTTGGTGGCAGAGAACATGTAGATTTGACAGTAGTGGAAAATTCTAGCTGGCACAAATATGAAAGCAGATTTCTGAAATGATAGACTATGGATTGGAAGCCTGGGCCATTAGGCATGGAAGCTGGATCTAGCAACACACTGCCCAGTGATCCAAGGTAGGCAAGGCTCCATTGCTTTGCTTTGGATTTGCAAAAGGTTGAGGATACGCTTATGAGATTTTTTACAACTCCAACCATTTCCATTACACAGCCCTTGTAAGATGGGCAAAGTTCAATTTGGCTAGGGAAAACACACACAGTAAACTTGGAGAAAATGAGGTGTAAATGAACAATATTTATAAGAAGGAATTGGAAAAACAAGCAATTAAGTAGCAACAATTTCAAAAACGTAAAGGGGACTACGGAAGGAATCTTAGAAATAAGGTGGAGGCACCATCTTACTGGGCAGAGTATACAGAGGAGAGCCCGCTTCCCATCTACGTCCACCTTAAGGCCTTGCCTTCTCATTTATGAGAATCTACTGGTGCCCCTTTTCATTTGCAAGTATAAAGCATATTGAGCATTCTTTTCTCACTAACTAGCTATGTCCCACCCATGCAGTTCTCATCTGTTCCCTTCCCCACTCCCACCGCAACACACAAAGACCCAAGCTAGCCCTTAGAAAGAGAGTGGCCCATGTTGAAGAATCAGTGATTTAAGCCAATATTCACTATGACTATTGATCATTTCTACATGTGAAAGATAAAGAGTAGGTTTATGAATGGGTTTGTGAAAAAGACGCGATTGAAGGGGATCCCACAATTTGCTCTGACCCCCTAAAACAGCAAATACAATTCATCAGTAGGTTCAAAACAGGAGACATCCTGGGCTAGTTTTCATGTGCAGAGGTCTGACTACATTCCTAATACTGCATACAATTCCAGTCATCTCCTTTTATTTTTTTTAAAGATTTATTTTTATTATTTTTTATTGGAAAGGCGGATATACAGAGAGGAGAGACAGAGAGGAAGATCTTCCGTCCGATGATTCACTCCCCAAGTGAGCGCAACGGGCCGATGCTATGCCGATCCGAAGCCAGGAGCCTCTTCTGGGTCTCCCACGCGGGTGCAGGGTCCCAAAGCTTTGGGCCGTCCTCGACTGCTTTCCCGGGCCACAGGCAGGGAGCTGGAAGGGAAGCGGGGCTGCCGGGATTAGAACCGGCGCCCATATGGGATCCCGGGCATGCTAGGCGAGGACTTAACCACTTGTGCCACCGCGCCGGGCCCCAGTCATCTCCTTTTAACAAAAACAATGAAGACCCCTGGCCCTTCCAAAAGAGGATGTAGGGGATGGGAAATGGGAAAGAATCTGGGGTAGGAATATATGAAGAAAGAAAAAAGGGCAAGCATGATGGAAATCTCTGTGTTTTGCATTGAAAGATCATTTTAACTTACTCTTTGTCATCCCAGTGGGTAGAAGAGGAACCATCAGGAATCAGGTGCGGGAAAGAAGGCAGATTTGATTGCAGACAATTCTCAACATTTGCAGTTTTGGGAAACGTTGGGGCTGGTTTCAGAGATAATGAATTGCTTCTGTTTGGATAAGGATGGGACACATTTTCTTGAGTTTTCTTGAGTTTAAGGTAGCCTTATGCATCTCAACAGGACTGCAGGCAGACAAGTTTTAAACCTTAAATTTAATCGATGGTCTATTTTAGGAAGAAAACAGTGAAGAGCCCAGTAAAACCAGTAGCTTCTATTTATACAGCAACAAGATGCGCAATCATCCCTCTCTCAGAGACTCAAATTATTAAATTCCAGTGCATAATTCAGTTGCATAGGACCATTACTAATACCACTATTTGATATGCCCTTCAGGGTATTGCCATTATTATTATAATAAAAGAAACGGATTTGATGAGTTTAAACTATTACGTGAATTCTTAGCCTAAAAAACTATTACACAAAATAATAATGGAATAATACAGCATGAAGCAATTTCCAGTTTGTAATTATTATGAAATAACTTGCTGACATTTTAAGAGGTGAATAATGCTAGGAGTTCCAAGGGCAGAAATATGAACTGAGAATCATAGATTTTTAAAAGAACAATTAAAAATACAAATATTTGGAAATGAGAACCTAACACATGAAATGGAAGAAATTTTAAACAAATGAAAGAATTTGCTAGTACTAGATAACAATAATTTCTGGCTTGAAAAAGTTTCTGGATACCCATCCCAATAAATGAACTCAGTTTATTCAACACAATGAAATTTCAGAATATCCAGGAGAAGGAGAGGATTCTAACAGCTTTTGGAAAGGGTAGATGGAGAAAATGTAGTTGATGCAGCAGAAAAAAAAAGAATATTGAAGTTTGCAACAAAAACATCAGAAGCTGGCAGATCAATCTTGAAGAACAATATTTTCATGACACCAAGAGACTGTGACCTTTGACCCAAAATTTTATACCCAGATAGACTGCTACACAAACAAGAGGAAAGAAAAACACTTTTTCGGATGTTCACACAGTCACGAAACATCCTCTCTGTGCCATTTCTCAAGAAGTTACTCAAGAGTAGGCACTGAAAAGCCACATGGGGAAAACCAAGACAGACAAACGAAGATGGACGCTGACAAGTCCCTACGGGAAATCTCTGCCCCAGGCCAGAGCACAGCTGGTCAGGGGCAGAGCCAGAAAGCCAGGAGACTCCCAGAGGGATGACTCTATGGGGAAGTAAAGAATCGACTTGATCATGTAGAAATCCTACATTTTATACAGCAGTGTGAAGTGGCTGGGATGAAGTCACTACACATTTCCCCCTACCCAAAAACCTAAATCAATTAAGTGAAAAGGCAATTAACTTTAAGAACAATAAAATCTAATTCAAGACAAGAAATGGAATCGTTAGCTTTCTAACTCAGTAGTGAACATGGTCATTGTAATGAAAACACTGAATATGTATGGACTGAAAGCAAAGTGGAAACATAATTACGTGGGAAGAGAGGGATGGGTAATGTTCACCTAGTGGAAAGGAAGGAAATTAAAAGCCTTTTTTAAACAATGTCTAAGAGTATGTGTACTTAACATAGAAACGTAGAAGTGAATGCCAGAAGGGGCAACTCACTCAGAAAAGTTGAGAGAGCTTGCTAATCTTAAAGGAACAGGAGAATGGGGACTGTGACAGCTTTTGCAGTTTTAAGGGTCAGGATCTAGACCAAAGGATGTAGGGTCTGGACCAAATGGGCACCTTCAGAGTCTCCAGGATCCGTTTGTAACATTCTCCCTTCGCACCTCTCCAGGAGAGCTGGAAGACCCAGCCCTCACACATGACACAGGGCTCTCTGCTGACGCCTTTGTCTGTTCCATTGGCCGTAGAGGTGATGTGGAGAGTCAGAGCTGGCCTCCGTAGGGAGAAAGGCTGGCATCTGTGTATGGTCCATGCTTCTCTGTCATGGAAATTTCCCTGAGGTGAAGACTGCAAGGGTTTCCCTGTGCTGAATCACTCTACATGGATAAACTCTGGCCCGCGATCATGGGAAAGGAGAAATAGATGATCAAGGACCATGGTAAAAGGTTTACAAAACCACCCACAGACATCCTTAGATGTGGGTTACCATTATGTGACATGAAGGCTGCCTCAGAAATGAAATGGATGTCTGGTCTTGGTGCCACCTTCTATGAGACATTGTTGAGGCAATGCCTACTTGATGGAAAGCATCTGCATTTCACACTCAAACATAACAAAACAGACAACTCCATATCATACATCTTCTGGCTGCGCTCTTCAAAGATTCCTCGGTCACAATACTTAAATTTCCCCATACTGATATTTTCTACAAAGCCTGTAACTTTCAAGTTTCATCCATTCATTCATTTTCCACTTCTCCCCTAGAGTCATCTGTTCTTAAAAGAAATATGGCAAAGGAAAAAAAAAAAATAGAAGAACATTTCCCATGAAAAGTGTTTATTTCCTTGTTCAGTTTCCAGAGCTCATTAGTTTAAATATTCACAAAATGAAGCGTCTTCTTTGTGACTTTTGTCTCTACTTTCCTCTCCTTGTTCGTGATACAAGAAGGAGGTTTTCCTGTGACTGGCAAAGCCTGGTAGATTCTTTTCTTGACTTAGGAGAGAAATAAAGAGCCAGATATTTGGTTGCAGAGAGAGGAGTTTTATTTGCAAATTGAACAGGCAAGGGAGAAAAGAAGACGCAAGAGGAAAGACCTCCTAGAAGGGACTTGGGAAACGGGGTGCTTCTTGGAAGGAGTGGGGAGAGACACCAGGTTTTGCAAAGTGCTCTGGGTTTTTCAGAGCCAGGAGCTGGAGGCGGGCATTGAAACCTGCTTCTCTGATATAGGACACAGTGTCTTAACCACAAGGCCAAACACTTTGCTCTCTTGGTGGATCTTATTCCCGTAATCCAGTGAGTTTTCACAGCGTCCTGTAGTTTTCCAAAGTTAAAACTTACCCTCCACTCCCTTCCCCGGGGCCCAGCGCAGTAACCTAGCGGCTGAAGTACTCACCTTAAATGCGCTGGAATCCCATATGGGCACAGGTTCTAATCCCAGCAGCCCCATTTCCCATCCAGCTTCCTGCTTGTGGCCTGGGAAAGCAGTCGAGAACGGCCCAAAGCCTTGGGACCCTGTACCAGCCTGGGAGACCCAGCAGAGGCTCCTGGCTCCTAGCTTCAGATAGGATCAGCTCCAGCCATTGCAGCCGCTTAGGGAGTGAATCAACGGATGCAAGACCTTCCTCTCTGTCTCTCCTCCTCTCTGTATATCTGACTTTCCAATAAAAATAAAATAAAACCTTAAAAAAAAAAAGCTTAATCCCTCTTTTCAGTCTAACTAAAGTGATATTTACTCAAAGGCTTTATGAATTCTTTACATTTATTTTTAACAGACTTAAGTTTTGTCTCTATTCTGCAGAGAAAGCATGAATCCCTGCCAAAACCCGAGCCTCGGTGTCAGATAAAATTGACTTATCTGGGAGGCACTGACCCAGTGAACCTCGACAACTCTCTCCTGTCCGTGCCGCCCTGAGTGGCTCTTCCGGCTCCCTGTGGGTGGAAAGACTTCTGGCTTGCTTTTGTATTTTGATTCCTTTTCTACCAAATTTGTACTCACTCAGGAAATAAAAGAGAGAGAGAGAGAGATACTTTAAAGTTTCTAAATTCTGTGAGCCTTCTTGTAAATTCCTGGAGGTTCCAGAAGCCTCAATTTTCTCCTTTTTCACATGGGAACAATGACAGAGGTTGTCTTACGAGGCTGTTACTAGGATAAAATAATCCCTAGTAAAGATTATGGTTAGGACTCTTAGCTCCTATTTCTACTACTGTAGGCTCTGATATACAATGTAGTCATATGATAATCCATTCATTGAGTTAGTCATAAATGACTCCTAAGCGTTTATACCTGGTATTTTGCAGCTCCCAGAGTAAAACTGGAGCCCACAGAAACTGAATGCACTATTCTGTGCACGAGTGTGTATTTTAAAGAATTTGTCCACTCCCATTTGAGTTGCTAGGTGCTCACCAAGGATTCTGTTTTAACTCACTTTGTACCCCGTTAACGTTCTTGAGATTGTTATCAACATCATTATAAGTGAAGAAAAACAGTGCTTTCTGTGAAAAAAAAATATAAAATTTTTATAAGAGAGGAAAAGAGATCTGAAACCTTTTGGGCTAAATTGTTTCATTCCCATTGGAAAAATAAATTCTAAATTCAACAGAAAAACATTTCACTGGAAAGGACTCTCCACATTACTCATATTGAATATTCTACTAACACAAATTGAATGGGCAGGCATGAATTATAGTTGTCCTAATCAGACATAAGCATAATTACAGGGCATGGTGGCATTCAGTGTTTACATATCCTATATCATTAGCCACTAAGTTGATTTTCCACAAGTATTATATACTCAGAGTACAGTCATGAAACAGGATATTACTAACCCACGGTTAGTGTAGAAACTGTTTTGTTTTTTCGTATTTATCTTCAGCACCAGATTTTGTGTGTGACGGCTGGAATACAAGGATGACTAATCCTGGTGCCTGATCCCCAAGCACCCTCCAGGCAGTGGTGGAGTGTGAACAGGAATGTCTCTACCCATTCTATAGAGCAGTGTAGCCACCATTGTGTCCTGGCACTGTTTATCCTGGAATCACAGATCTTGCCTATGCCCAGTGAAAGGTGATAGGAATACCTTGGCCAACTGAAGTCTCAGGAGGTATCTTTGGTAGTTATTTCATTGATCCTCGCGAAAGCATGAGTCTTCCCAATTTGCCTATTCCTAGCAGAGTAACTGAAGCATATGGGTTGCTGGCCCGAGTTTCCCCAAAAGCAAGAATTCCTTTGGCTGTAACATTTCTCAGTAGTCCAACTAAACTAAGCTGAACTGAGGCATGTGTCCAACAAAGGGTGGCTCTGGGACTCTGGTAGCTGCAATTGGCCTGAACAAATGAATCCTCCCTGAGGAAAGAGCTTATTACCAGTCACCAAAGAAAAAAGCAGAATCAGGTTTGGGTTATACCTTTGAGTTCTATAGGCACCCGGGAAGAGTCTTAAGTAACCAGTTTGTCTGTATTGGTGCTCAGCATACATTCACAGGGTCTCATCACAACAAACAGCCATGTTTGTTCCATGCTGTCTGCATTACCAAAGCCTCTGGGAAGGCAGCTAGGAACGACACGGAACATCCCAGGCCTCTAACGAGCATACCTACTGGAGGACACTCTTGGGAGATGGAGACGTGCAAACAAAAGAAATTAACCAGACTTGACCAGGAATCTGTAGGGGCACTACTGAAGATCCTGCCACTCTGTCTTTGGAACTAGTACCTTGTACTCAAAAAAGAATTGTGGTTAGTCGTCTGCACCGGCGAACCCTCTGCACAAATGCAGACTCTCAGATCTCATCTAAGATCTTCTGATTCAAAATCTGCTTTTTAAAATAAGATTTTCAGGTAACTTCAATAAGTTTACTAATATTTGAGAAACAAGGCCCAGTACACAGGGATCAAGAGAAAGACCTACATCAAGGGATATGGATACAATCTCACCCCAGGCAGTAGGCATAAACTTCAGTAATTAAAATGTTGGTTAGTTATAATCCTCATGTCCCACATACAAGAACTTGAGTTAAATTCCTAGCTCCAACGCTTGACTCTAATCGCAGACTATCAGAGGCAAGGGTAATGAATCCGGTAGTTTGGTCCATGTTATGCACTTGAGAAATCTGGAACATGCTCCTGGTACCCAGTTTTGGCCTTGGTACAGCTTCAAACAATTCCTGCACTGGGGGAGTAAACCAGTGGACTGGAGATACGTTCTCTCTCTCTCTCTCTGTTTAAAGAAAAATTCCACCCAACCAGTGAGCCCAATAACAGACTTTCACACACTTGATCTTAGCCAAAAGGCCGAAAGACTGCAACTGGGAGTATACAGCTGCACTTGCCTAGCTAAGAGTAAGCAGGAAGAGCAGGTGCTAAGACTGGTTGTTGTATATTGCAATGCAGTGAGCTGTGGCGGTAGTGCATGGTAGGAGGTGCTCTGAAGCCACTGTCATGCGTGAGGATGGCTTCTCCAGGGACTAACTGTGCAGTCCTTCAGGGGTGGGGTGCACATCCCGCACAGCCTCAAGGTGCTAGAGCACGAACCCCAACTTTCCAGTACTAAAGGCAAAGGAAGAAAACATTGTTCCTTACTGCTTCCACCTCCTTAGTCAACAGTCCCGCCTAGAGAAAGCTAGCTGCTAGGTAGCAGATTATTAGGTAAATATTTCATACAATTCCAGCAATGACAACCCATAGCTATACGAAGGCAAAATTAAATGATTCTACCAGAGAAGTGAATTCCTACTGAGGGCACTGTTTCCATTACATCTCCTGGCCTTTCTCAGCTTCAGAAAGCCTGCTCAACCTGAAGCAGCAAGCCATTGCCTTCTGCAAATCGCCAGTTATCCTGGGCTTGGGTCAAACATATGCATAGGTGTCCATGCACAATTTGGCAGGTAGACAAGCCACAGCGCGTAAGGAATGCTGTCCCAGGCACTCTGTTGAAAAGATGCAAATGCAGTTGATGGCAGGAGAAAGGGCAAAACATTACAAAAGCACAGTGGACAATGATTTGTGATGATTTAAAAATCTCTGTGGGGCACCACCATGGGACTTTTAAAGTGAATGATTCACAGTGTCCAAAACTTTGGCTTAAAAAAAAAAAAGTCAGACTCTGCAATGGCTTGCTTCAGTAAATGTCTACCTCAAAGGGCTTTTTAGAGTCTCACTAACCCTCTGCATGTGGAGGCACCTTTGAGGGCAGCAGTGGGTGAGGAGCAGGGCAGGGAGAGCTGGCGGTAGGCAACCAGCACGTTTGGCAGCAGAGTGTGAGCCAGACCCCAAGGGAGCTCATCAGAATCCAGAGTCAGGAGGAGACAGGCTCCCATGCCGTGGACCCCACCGAGAAGCAGCGTGATACAGTTTCCCTGGTGATAACATGTTTCTCTCCTGACCTAGCAACTCCAAGCCTCTAGAAGCTCTTCAACTGGCACATATTTGAACAAAGATTTCACTGTCTGGGTTGTTCATTGCTTATTGCTTATTTATTATTAAATAGAGAATTTTCCCCCCAATGCTGACAGACCTGTCCAGAAGGCCTTGTGAGCTTAGAGCGACAAGTCTATGTGCGGACGTGAGCCCTGGGGTCTTGACACCTGCTCTGCAGTGCCTCCAGGCCTGGCAGCAGATCAGAGGCTTGCCCTAGCACAGACTGCCGGCAGACGAGAGGGAGATGGAGTGCTGCCCTTCGTTTCTCGTGCAAACAGGACTGGGTGAGATCCAAGAGAACACACGTGTGATTTTTTTTCATAATAGTATACAAAGGTAGCCAACATAACTTGGAGCCATGCTTTCCCATGCCCATCTCCATACACCCGTGTTGCTGTGATGTGTTTCTGATTTCATCCTCTCTGCCTCCAGTGTATACTAATGCTTTGATCTTGCTCTGGAAGCCCGTCTGAGGGTGTGCACTGAAACGGGACTCTCACCAGCAGTGAGACCTTGGGAAAGTTGCAATCCCATCTTGACCTCAGGTATTGAAAGGTATTGACAATTTCAGTCTGATGGGTTGTTGAGAGGAATCAAATGATGTCATATAGGTAAAGCATCCAGGAGGGTATTCTGACGCATGCGAGGTGCTTAATAAATGTCAGTCATCTTGTCTATGTTCCTATGGAATCCTGAGGATTCTGTAACAAGACACGGGCCAGGAGGAAGAGAGCAGTGTCTGGGTATCTGAGTTCCCAACTGTGTCAGTAGATGTGGAATTGTTGCTGTTTAAAAAAAAAAAAAAGCACTAGATTTTTCTCGAAAGGCAGATTTTACAGGGAAAGAAGGCACCACCACATACACAAGAGAACTCAGCTGAGTTCTGGGCTCCAGGCTTTGCTCTGGTCCACCCTCAGGTGCCGCATTCATTTGTGAAGTGAACCAATACAGCTCTCGCTCACTCTCTCTCTCTCTGTCAAATAAATACCTTTGCAAAATTTAGAAGTCCATCTTCCCTGTGGGCCACAGCCAAACAGGCTGCAGGTTGATTCTCCCACCCTCCATTTAACCAGTCCCCACTCTGCACTTGAGACTGATCCAACACTCAGAGATGAAGTCACCTTTGCATCGCTCACATTGGCACAGAACTTTGTGCCTGACATTCTACCTGCTTTCTCGAAACGTCACCTGCAGAAGTTGAGCCCCTCCTTCCAGCCAAGAAACAGAAATTACAGCCTCATCTACTAGGTGCGGAACTAATTTGTGGCTTGGCATGCCCCCAGATCCACAAGCCCAATTCTTTCTGTCAAGCTGTGTGCCAGCAGCATCCATTCAGAGCCAGGTAAGGTTGCTTCCCTGGAGGTGGCATGGTTTTTGCCCACTGCTTACGCTTAATTGGGAGCAACTTCCTGAGTGACAACGTGCACATTAAAAGGATCTTAAGATGGCACCTACGGTCAGCCGTTCGCTCTGTGCCAAGGAATTCCTGACTTGCTTCCAAAGAGAAACCTCAAGCAGGCATTTCCGGGTCCCTTTAGATTGCCACTCCACACGCAATCTAATGAATATGTTTCTTAGTCCCAGTGGCATTATTTAAGAGCAACGAGGAAAGCAAAGAGGATGTGCTTGCTGCAGCATCAGCCTGCTTCTTTTATCCTACATGTTGGCAGGGAAAAAAAAAAATTCAAATGCTGACTGGAGGAATTTGCCCCTTTCTTGTGACGATGTTTTTCAGGACCAGAGGGTAGTAGGTAGGCCAACATAAATAAATGACAGCCTGAATCTAGCTGCCTCTGAAGTGGGATTCTAAGAAAAGCTGCATCCCCGGGGCCCAGTGCAGTAGCCTAGCAGCTAAAGTCCTTGCCTTGAACATGCCGGGACCCTATATGGGTGCCAGTTCTAATCCCAGCTGCCCTGCTTCCCATCATGCTCCCTGCTTGTGGCCTGGCAAAGCAGTCAAGGACAACCCAAATCCTTGGGACCCTGCACCCACATGGGAGACTCAGAAGAGCCCCTGGCTCCTGGCTTCGAATCAGTTCAGCTCTGGTCTTCCTCTCTGTTTATTCTATTCTCTGTATATTTGCCTTTCCAATAAAAATAAATAAATCCTTTTTTAAAGATTTATTGGTTTTTATTGCAAAGTCGGATTTATAGAGAGAGAGGAGGAGAGACAGAGAGAAATAACTTCTGTCTGATGATTCACTCCCCAAGTGACCACAACAGCCTGTGCTGCATCAGTCCAGAGCCAGGAGCCAAGAGCCTCTTCTGGGTCTCCCACATGGGTGCAGGGTCCCAAGGATTTGGGCTGTCCTATACTGCTTTCCTAGGCCACAAGCAGGGAGCATGATGGGAAGTGGGGCAGCTGGGATTAGAACTGGCACCCATATAGGGTCCCGGCATGTCCAAGGTAAGGACTTTAGCTGCTAGGCCACAGCACTGGGAGCTAAATAAATCTTTTAAACAAAGAAAAAAAAAACCACATGATGCGCTGGGGAGGGATTTGGCATGGGTGGGGGAGGTGATATTCCAATTTAACAATCAGACTTAGATCTGCAAAGAACTGAATGACTTTGGACAAATTAATTTCTCTGAACCATAGACTTATCACCTGTAAGTTGAGGATAAGCATGCCTACCCTACAGGAACATCATGAAGGATAAACACACTCATAGTACTTGTGGCCTTCCATTGAGGATGATCAGACCTGCCTTATAGGAATACCAGGAAGATTAAACTTACTCATTCTACTTGCAGCTTTCCAAAAGAGGTGTCTGACATCAAAAATTACTGTCCATGGTTACTTTAATATATTTGCCAGCTTATAGATTCTTGGGGGCTGGCATTGTGGCACACAGATTAAGCTGCCACCTGGGATGCTGGCAGCCCATATCGGAGCACCTGTCCCAGTCCTACCTGCTCCACTTCCAATCCAGCTTCCTACTACCCTGCCTCGAAAGGCAGCAGAGGGCGGCCCAAGTGCTCAGGTCTCTGCCACTCAAATGGGAAAGCCAGATGCAGTTCCAAACACCTGGGTTCAGCCTGGCCATGTGGCTATTTGGAAGATCTCTCTCTCTAGATAGATGATTGAAAGATAGATAGATAGATAGATAGATAGATAGATAGATAGATAGATAGAGATACTTTAAAAAAAAAATTACAGAGTACTGTTCCAGAATATTACAGAAGGAAACCAGGTGCTATTATACCCAGTGATTTGCTTTTTCCTCTGCTGCTTCACCCTAAAATGCTGTCCCTGAAGAACACAGTATGTGCCATGTGTAAGCCAGGCACGTCTCCTTACACACACACCCACACACAAACATGCGCGCATGCTCACTCCCTTACACCGAGTACAACCTGTTCTACTCCTGAGCATTCACGTGTGGTGTGTCCCCCAGCTCAGGAACCATGGTGGATCCTTCCATCCTGTGACTCTTCCTCCTCCCTCCGCTGGTCCAGGAAGCCTGTCTGGGCATGTATCCATGTTTAGGTGCGATGCTGCATTGCTAGCCTTGGCAGAGCATTGGGGCCCACCAAGCATTCTCCCGTTGTCTTTTCCAATTGGATGTCTTCCCTTGTTTTTCACTCCATGTGTTTGTTGTGTCTCTCAGGTGGTTGGTTGTTCTTTGGCCCAGGGTCCTACACATCATTTCCTCTTTCTTTCCGTCCAGTGTGTCGCAGGCATCCTGCGGGCGCTTTTGACTGATGATTAAAAGGGGGGAAAAAATGATATGCTCACCATGAAGAGGTGCTAAGTGCTTGAGGCATTGCAATTGCTAACTAGCCTGATTTGATCATTACACAGCGTATGAATTTATGGAAACATCAGGTGGTACTTCTTGACTGTGCACAATTACTATGTCCATAAAAATGCAAAAACTTTCTAAAATTTTAGTGAAGATCACTCTGTAGGCAGATATCTGGGCTTGGAGTATGAATAGGTACCGTTAACAGTGTTACATTCCAAAAGCAAAAAAAATATATTCCTGGAGAAAATAGCAGTTGGACTGGTGGTCCCTGAGGGGTGAAAACAGCGATTTCCTAAAGGGTCATAAAAAAAATGAAAAACTAAATTAGTTTCATGATAAAACACAGCTCTCTTGTGGGATAAGATCAGAAGCACATATTCCTTACATTGAAGGGTTTTTGTGTAGCATGGGATTTCATCACAAGGAATTAGAATTCACACCTCACAAGTACTTACAGAATACTCTGGTCCCGTGCATCTCTGCTTGCAGTAAGATCCGAACCCATGTTGTATTTTTCTACAGCTTCTTCTTCCCTCCCATGGAAGGGGTTTCAGCAGCAGCTACCCGTTCCCTGTCAGTTTCCTTGGTTACCAATCACTTTGAGTTTTTCATTGGCGGGTTTCTGGTGTTAAGGCAAACACACCGCTCTGCTTTTGTGTTGCGCTGAGAAAGGTTAGGACCAGGCTTTGTGCTTTTGTCTCCAGAAAAAGCACTGCACTTTGTGTTTTTCCAAAAAAATTACTATGGTAACAACAACAAAAAAGAAAGTAACTCTTGGGGTGGGGGGAGGTCTTTCTTTTTTTTTTATTTACTGGGGAGGTTTTCTTTCTCTCATCCTAGATTCCGGTTTTGACATCTGATCTAAAACTTTATATAATCAATCTAGTTTCACACACACACACATGCAAAATAATTTGAGCCTTTCCACTTAGATGAAAAACTAAGATGACTGCTAATAGTGTTTTCTGCTCCCCTGAATGTCCATGAATGGAATGAATGTGTATTCTGTGACTGCAGGGAAAGTAGATGACCAGGAAATTAGGGAGTGCAGGTGAAAAAGTATGACCAGACAGGCCTTTCCTCTGCATCATTGCTAAGTCCCATTCTAGTCCACAACAAGCTTAACTCCAATGAACCATCCGCCTGGGCGGGCCTGGCATAGCGGGAGAGGAAGGAAAGATGAACTAGAATGGCTCTTGTTGCAAAATAAATGGCTTTGGGGTTTGGGGTGGCACTTCAGTTAACCTGGGTTTTTTGTTGTTGTTTGTTTGTTTGAAATTATTAAAACCCAAATCAACAGAGTAAGAGATGGAGAAGGGAAAAGACAGAAAAAAATGGTATCTTCCATTTGCTGGCTCACTTGCTTAATGAGTGTAACAGCCAGGAGCCAGATATCTCGCATGACAGCAGGAGGTCAAGCAGCTGGGCTGTTGTCTGCTACCTTCCCAGGCACATGAGCAGGGAGCTGGACTGGAACCAGAACAAAGGGAAATTGAACTGACACTCCAGTATGGGATGTGGCATACCAAGCAGCAGTCTACCCTGTTGTGACACGACACTGGTTCCTGCCACTGGGTCTGAACAATATGGTATCGGTGCCTGCACGATGGCTCAATCGGCTAATCTGCTGCTGCTAAGCACTAGCATCCCATATGGTCCATGTCCCTGCTTCTCCACTTCCCATCCAGCTTTGTGCTAACAGAAAGACCCTGCTAACAGGGTCCCTAAGTTCCTGCACCCATATGGAAGACCTGGGAGGAACTCCTGGCTTCAGTTCAGCTCAGCTCTGGCCATTTGGAAACTGAGCCAGCAGGTGGAAGATTTCTCTCTTTCTCTCTCCTCTCTCTCTCTCTCTCTGTCTTTTGTTCTCTGTATAAATCCGCCTTTCAAATAAAAAAATCTAAAATAAAATAAAATGATACAGTATTGGCATCCTTGCTACTGAAATATTCTGATGCATAAAGCTTCCTTTCTGGCCTTTGATTTCAGGTCTAGACTCATTGAGTCAAAGGAAATTTCCAGACACAGGCTCAAAGGTAATTTCTTTGGGAGATTAGTGGAGGTTCCATTCTCAGCTTGGGACACTCACATCCCACATTGGAATGTTGGTTCTAGTCCCAGCTATTCCAGCTCCCTGCTTGGGAAGGCAACAAATGGTGCTGAACATTTGGTTTCCTGCCTCCTAAGTAGGAGACCCTGGTTGAGTGGCAACCTCCTAGCTTAACCTTGCACGGCCCTCGATGTGGAACACAGATGGGAAATTCATTCCCTTCCCTTCCCTCTCCCTGGTCTCTTCTTCCCGCCCCTCCTCTCCTCTGCTCTCCTTCCCTCTCCTCTTTTTTCTCTTCCCTTCCCCTTCTCTCTCTTCAATAAAGTAAAACTTTTTCAAAACTAAATTTCTAAATAAAAGTGCAGACTATGTAAAGATGCCCACATGAGCACTTAGAATGTCCTTAAAGTAAAATTAAACATAACTCCAAGTAGTCTTGTAATCAGGAGCTATTTATCCAGACTGGCTTATAGCCCTTGAGCTCAGGGAATCCCACAGAAGTCTCGGGGAGGTGGAAGTAGAAAGCCTGCCAGAAGGAGGATGATCCCCAGTAATCTTGGGAGCAAACGCTTTGGAGGGTCTCTGTGCAGGCTCTTCTCAGGCTGAGCACTGTCCGAAGCCCACCCCCTCACCTTTCAGAAAGCATGAAGGAGTCCTCTTCCCTCTCCTCTCCTATATCAGTGTCTGCTGCTGGCTCAGTCCAGTGGCTTCCCATCCCATGAAGGAGAACTGAAAGGCATGGCTGTGAGTCAGCACTGTCCTGGCTTCTCTGGGTCTTTTTTGAAGGGTATTTCTAGGAGCACTGACTGATTTTGATGGCTCATACTCCTTTCCAGTTATTTTTGGTCTTGCATAATCTACCAGAGGATAATACATGCTGAGCTCTCTTACATGCATATTAATTGATATTATGAGTTCCTTGCTGCAAGTGGCTTTTAAGCATCAAACTATTCCATCACTGGGGTAGGCATCTGATCTGGTCTTTTTTTAAAAAAATTATTTATTTATACTGAAAAGGCAAATTTGCAGAGAGGAGAAGAGACAGAGAGAAAAATCTGCTGTTCACTGATTCACTTCTCCAGCAACAGCTGAAGCCAAGCTGATCCAAAGCCATGATCCAGGAGCTTCTTTCAGGTTTCCCAAGCCAGGAACCAAGACCTTCCTCTGGTCTCCAGTGCACATGCAGGGTCCCAAGACTATGGGCCATCCTTTACTGCTTCCCCAGGCCACAAGAAAGAAGCTAGATGGAAAGTGGAGCAGCCGGGGCATGAACTGGTTCCCATACGGGATCCCGGCATATGCAAGGTGAGGCCTTTATTCACTAGGCTACCACACTGAGCACCATTTAGTCTAGTCTTAACATGCCCACATTCCATATCTGAGTGCCTGAATCTAAGCCTTAATTGCATTCTCCAGTACAGTGTCTGCAAAAGAATACCCTGTGAAATAACAGGCGATGCTTTGAGTACTTGAGTCCTTGAAACTCATGTGGGAAAGTTGGATTACATCCTAAGTTCCAGCTTTGGCCCCAGTTCAGCCCCAATCATTATGGAATGGAAAATCCCATACTCTCTTCCTCTGTCACGACTTAAACAAATATGTAAGTTTTTAAATTCCATTATCAAGAAATATTCCAACTCAGTATGTTTTAAGACCAGAAGCAATTTGCACGACTTGTTCTGGAAGAATTCAGACTCAATAAAATGCTACTGAAAGAAATTCTGTTTCTAAAGACGGGCTTTGGTAAGCCTGCCCATCAACACTGTCAACTGTTCTAAGCCATGTGTGACTAATGGTTCTGGAAAGGCCAAGTTTACATTTAATTCTTTAGGCAGCAAGTCATGGGTTGAAATTCATTCTGAGGATTAAAATCTGGGTTTTTAAAAAGTTTCTATCGGAGATGCCGATGACTAATTTTCATAGCTACCAATTTTATTTTCAGAGATTGAATCCTCATAGAAATTCTGCAGGGAAGACAAAAATATTCTCATTTTACTGAAGATCCAGAGGAATATACAAGTAATTATTTTGCTAGTACCTAAAGGTGCCTGAATGTGAATAATGTTTGACTCCACATCCAGTACTGGCCTCTCTCTGTTTCTCTCTTCCTCCCTCCCTCTCTCCGTCTCTTCCTTCCTCCCTTTCTCTCTCCCTCCCCTTCCTCTTTGCGTCATTCTCACCCACACTTTTTTCTCTGCCTATTCCTTCTCTAGACTTCCTTCCAAACCTACTATAAACCTCCCTGTCACAACTTCATAGGCCAACAACAGTTAATGCCCAACAATTTGAATAATTAAATAAAATTTTTTTCATTTAGCTGCTAACTTATTAGAAGAAAGTGATTACTTGAGGCAAATAGTTAATCAAGTACTTTTCCAGATACTAGTATGTTTATTTTTAATGTGAAGCCTTGGCAGAAACAAAATAGAGAACTACAATATTAAATCATAAAGCACTCAATGGAAGAAAATAATACATGATTTTATGTAAAATTATAGAGCACTTTCAAATTTCTTGCTGCCTTGCAGTTAGACTTGCTTCCTATTTAATGCTGACTTGGTCAAATAATATCCATACAGCATTTTATGCACCATTAAATATATATGTCTACATGCATAAATTCTAAGTTCTGGCTCTTTTAAAATATAAAGTGTATTTCCAGGTAGCTCAAGAAGACAGAGCCAGGAGAGATATCTTTCCCAATCTTATACACATATATTTTTTTGCACTCCTGACCAACTTTGAAAAAGCGCTGACCTCATCCTTTTGCTACCCAGTGAGGACTGTGAAATCAGCAAAGATCATCTGTGAAGTGCCCAGAATCCCTACAGAGGTCATCTCTTCAGGACCCTGAGTTCTTACGGAGACGTCACCTCCTTGGGTTGGATCCCCTAGTTTGCAAATTCAGATTCCTCCGAGCAGATGCAGGTTAGGTGAGGCTCACAGCCTGCAGCATTAGGTCTCCTGGCACATCACACATTCACACCGTGCTGTTCCTTTGTACATGGCCTTCCCGTGAGTAGAATCCTTCCTCCCCTCTCTGCCTGAAATGCTGTTCAACCTTCAAGGTCAGATCCAGGTAGACAGAGAACACCGTCCTCTCCTAGTTGGAGGCATCTTTGGCTTACTCTGATGGCTTGGTGTATGTGCCATCTTGAAGATGGCCAGTTCTTCACCTGTCTTTGGCCTCACACAGATTGTCAGCTTCTCTGTGACAGGCTCCATCGCATGTACCAAAGGCCCCTTCCGGTGTCTGGAACGTAGGCGATGCCTCTGAAACATGGTGTCTGGTTATAGAGCCAGGATCTTTACCATCATCACTTTTAGCCATTTGGGGATATCTCCTTCACAGCAGAAAAGTCCAGACTTGCCCCAGCAGGACACAGACTCCTATGTACCTTCTTCTGTAACACACAGTATAGCCACATGCTTTCTTCCGGATACTTCTGATGCTGTAAATTCACAGAAGGATGGGGAAATTAACAATATTAAGAGGAGAAGTGAATGTCCTGAGACCAAAAAAGGCCACTTTTTCAACAGAAAAAAAAATCAAAGCCATTGAGCTGGGTACTCTAGTGCAATGCTCTTAACAAGCAGTTGAATTGAATGGAGGAAGGCTGTGTGATATGTGCTGCTTCTCAACACATCAGACATGAAGCCCAAGAGAAAGATGGATGATTATCAGAAATATGACTATCCTTAGTTCAGCTTAGTCACAGACACTGTTTTCTGAGCAAAGCAACATTAATCCTGAAGTGACAGGGTTAGACGTAGTCTCTGCCTAGTGTGGAATTAAGAGCCCATTGTCCCTGGAGAAGGGACTGCCTGGCTCTAGCTTCTGGATGGTTGCGCAGTCTCAGATGGATCTTTTGCTTCTCTTTCCTATTCCCTACAGTTCCTCCTTCTGTTTAATTGAAGCTGATGTACAGCAACTGATCACTTTTCCATCTGCTTTGTCAGCACAACCAGCCTAGTGTTGCCTATCTCCACTTCCATCCCGGGAGCTCTTCCCAATCAGTCTTAGCTTGGACAAATAATGGATTTTTTTCCCCCTTAGTCGATGCAGGGGAGAATATTAGTCATGCCATGCTGCCTGCTTCCACTATGCCAAGTTGTCTATTTCTATCAACTGGGTGCAAATTTAGCAGAAGGTGCGTGATTTATGTGTCAGAGTGGGTTAGAAAGTTGCTATATAAACAACCCAAAGTGAACTTCCTCCTCACCTGCTGTTGTGTTGCAAAGGCATTAAGAAATAGGTTTACTCTCTATTCAATGTCAATTAAATCATCCTTCAAGACTTACATCTTTGCCTTGAAGATGATATTAATAGCTACATTTGCATAGCTTATTCCTGGGTTTTTTATTTTTGTTTTTCAAAAAACTTCCACATTTGGCCTCATAACAGTGTTCAATTCATTGTGTATTATGCATTGAGGTCAAATAATTTTCCCAAAGGGGCCTACTTACCCATCATACACTGCTTTGTCTCAGCCTATTTTTATGATCCTATACTGCTTTCCCTGAAAGTAGATGCTGCACACCTCCACATATGGTGTACCTAACCATATGAACTTCCATCTTCAAATCAGGGCTGCTACTTGCTGGCCAATGTCACGTTTATATTATCATGATAGTAGAACCACAAACTTCCTTATGGGTGGATGCATCAGAATTGGCATTTGTGAGCATGGATACTAGGCAGGTTTAGAGATTAAGTGCAGTGTTATCTAATGGAGCACGGGCAGCACTAAGATGGCATGGAAGGAGGTGCAGGTACCCATGAGGTGGCAGACACAACAGAAGAGGTGATTGTAAGCTACACATAGCAACTAAGTTCCCAAGAGTCACTCTACTGAAAGGATAGAAGATGGCTCCCTCTTATTCCACCAATACATCCTCTTTCTTAGAGCCCTTTCCCCCCACTCCAAGAGTTACAAGGCCCTAGCAATATCATTATCAAACTGAGCTGGGCCATTTTCATTGACCATTGTGAGAGAGGACCATAGAATACCCTCACATATGATTTTCCTCTGAATAGCAGGCAATTAAATCAGGTAGTGAAACTGCCTGCATTCTTATGCTTTGGTTCTGGTTTCCTTGGTGGAGAGGAGAGAAAACAGTAATTTTGTGTTACGAGATGAAGACAAGGAAAAGTAATTGGTAAACCTACATACATGGATATCCCTGGTAACATAAAGACACCAATGACTTTGGGAGTAGGATATACCTTGGGGATGGAGTTTATGGTTCAGTTCTGCTGGAATGTGTGAAGTGAATCATTTTATAGATAATAAAAAATTTATTGGTGTTCATGATGTGCTTTCCTGGTCCAGGCATTGTCATAGGTTATCTCAATTAATCCTCCCCAGGAGCCAATGATGTGGGCAACTATTATTAATTTCCATGTTGCAGATGGAAACAGCAAGCACAGTGACCTTCAATAACTTACCCAAGGTTACTCCATTAATAAATGAAGGGAGCTATAGTCAAATTGTCATGGTTTCAGGGTCAACTTTCTAACCATGTGCCTCATTAGGTCTGTAAGTCTACACTCAGCTCTCAGAGTACCATCTGTGCTGTATAGCTACATGGTGGAGTTTTGGCTGAATGAAGCAAACAGTGAACAAATAAACAAACAAAAATTCATCCAGCTTGCAAGGGAAAAAGACTATTAGAGATGGTTATTATTGATGGAACCTATCTTTGCTCCCAAAGTTCTCTTAATTCACTCTCCTTCTGAACAACATCATGGTTCAGAGATTTAAAAGCCAGGCTCTAAATATAATCATCCATTCAATGAAAAGATACATCCATATTGAAATGCCCTTTAATTAAAAATAAAAAATCCAGAAACTTCTAAGCTGTAGTTTCCACAGTAACACTGACCCTTCCGTGCACCTAAAGCATGCTTGGTGTAGTTACAAAGCAATTAATTCAAGACCTAAGTTAACGTCCAACGCTTAAAACCCCATAATAGACACTCTAAGTCAAATTGCTCACTGGTCGCCTGAAAGACAGTGATTTCGTTTTAATGAAACCTTCAATCTGTTTCATCTCTGCTCAAAGGTGAGTTTGCATGCATAGAGAAATAGTGATCTGTCTCTAGTGGGCTTGTGGGTAAGGGAAAACGTTACCCAGCTTTATTCTGACTTTTTCTGGTGCCTAGATTGGTGGCAGGTGTCACAGTCTCTTCCTTAGCAGAGAAGATGGCCTGAACCAAAGCGTGTGAGACGGTGATTTCTCATACCACTCCTCTCTTCTCACTTCTACTCAGAGAGCTCCGCCTGGGCATAGAAGCACTAACTTTAGACTTGTTGCAGGTCTACTTTACTTTTTCAACCTCTATTTAACGAACACACTCGAAATAGCTCGTTACTGCTTTTAAATTATTTTTATGAAGCCTTTCCAAAGGGCCAATTCTCAACCACACAGCCCCTCCTACAATTACCCATTTTCATAGGGAGAAGTTCTCAATTGATTTGCATGGTACCTGTTACAAATAAATGCATCACGATGTTTTATGGTGGCTATGCCCACATTCTTTTCATCATAAATCACTTCCACACTGCTTGCCTGCATTAAATATCACATGCCATGGACCACTGCTGTCACTTTATAGATGTGGCTTTTCAAGGCTCATATCCCAGGAGCTACATCTATCCTCCTGGGCACTTACACCTGTAATTTAGATGAGCTCCCCCGGCAAGATCAATGTTGTCTGGGTGATGAACTTGTGTTCGGATTAGTGAGTCTTGCTGTAAAACCTCCATAATGGGATCAATTACTGACATCACTAATATTTGTTATCCATTTAGTGCACAGCATTGAACTTGTCACAACAGCACAGGATAAATAGTACTAAGACTGACATGCCATATTTGTAATTAACAATTAAAGAGTTCTTGGGAAGACACCTTGGACCCAGCAGTTAGGATGTCTGCGTTGCATAGTGGGCAACCAGGATTCAGTGCCCCACTCTTGCTTTTAATCCCAGCTTCCTGCCCTTACAGACTCTGGAAGGACACAGTGATGGCTCAAATGACTGGGTCCCTATCAGCTGCATGGGAGACTTCAGACCCCAGATAGGTGCCCATGCAAATATTAGGATGTGATCCCTACCTGTCTTTTTAAAGACATTGATAGTCACTGTTTTACTCAGGTCTTTTCCTAAATGCAGAGCACCGAAACATCTCTCTCCTACTCATTTTTCAATTTAGTCCTAACAGCAACCCAGCAAGGTACTATTATACTAATCTGATAATTTAGTTGGGAGATCAGTGTTTAAATTTTTCTTTCTCTGCTAAAACGAATGCCTCTGTGTTTCTTATACAATAAGTATCCTTCCCCTTTATTTGTATAGACAGTCACGGAAATAGGAAGTCGATGTTGGTACAAGCAAGTGGGAGAACATTTGTTCCTTTTGAAGAACTTTTCCTTTTTCCTTATTTAATCGCCAAGTGCCTTGGGGGTTGGGACACTGCAGTGGTTGCTTATGCAATTTTCCTACGCATCAGGATAGATGTAGGCATGACTGGCACTCAGCCAGATACAGAGAGCAGGAAGGGACAAACTGCTGGGTCAGAAGTTTGGATTTTCATCACTGCATTCCTTCTGCCTCACTGGTACCATGTGACCGGCATGTCAAGTATTTTTAGTAGCATCCTGGATCATTGATCTTGGGCCTGTATAATCCTCTCCCTTTTAACTACATTGACCATCTTCTAGCATCTGTCTGCTAAGCAGACATACCCTCCTCCTCAGCTGGGGGTTTCTTGAGGATTTAGTCCAGAGCCAAGTTCATGGTGGCAATTGTCAGCTCCTGGCACAGAGAGTGTTCTTAGTAGGTGCTTGAAAGAAGATTAGAAGCCTTCAGAGCCAAATGACATGAAACCAAGCCTTGGGAGAAATGAATCATCTCTTCAAGGTCAACTGTTGGAAAATAGCAAAAGGAAAGTTGGTGAGGAATTTCGCATCCCAAGATGGCAGGTCTGCCCAACACTTACTGGAGACTCAAATGTTTGTTTTTCCTCTACTAGAGTGCAATAGGGTGTCTCAATCCTAAATCTTTACTTTGTTTCTTTTTTTGCACATGAAATATGCAAATATATATACATATATATATATATATACACAGATACTTGCTGTTCTTATTTTTCTTGATACAGTTCTATTACAGTTCTTTATACAGTTCAGCCTCCTTTCCACCCCTCTGCATTTTCCCCTCTCACCATTCCTCCCCCCATATTATTGTAGTAGTATAATCCTTTATTATTCTGTTATTGAAGTGCTACATGGCATTGTAGGTGAATAGGCATAGGTGGAAAATCTAATATCATGCTGTCAAGGTATATTTAACTGTTCCATTAGGAGTCTTCCTGGAGTGGAGATAAATACTGCAATGCATCTTCATTTCCCAGTATGCTAGACTCCTTTATACAGCTGAACCTTGATTTTTAATTCACAGTTGAACCTATCCTTGACATTTGTGGATCTGATGGAAGGGCATCTGGCTGGGTCACCTTAAATCCTCATGGGATCCCTTCAGTGCTTCACCTGTGATCCCTTCCTCCCCTGCCAGCTGGGCTGGCCCCAGGAATGGCTTCATATTGTTGTCCCATTCCTGTAAGCCACTGAGCTCTCATGGTCGCTGATTCTTTTTCTCTACCCAGACAGTCAAGCACAACCTGTGACCACTGCTCAACATGCTTCTCCCAAGAACTGCTCTTTATTTCTAATCTGAATAAAATAAAACCCCCGTGTTGTCCCTTAACACCTGGTGACTATCCCCTGCAGCTTTATCTCCTCCACTGACGAATTGACATCTGTGTACAAATCCCATTAGGACACATGGCAGACCACCTGGAACGTTCACAGCCTGCTGTCCAGGTCCTGGTACTCTTTATATGTTTAAAAGGCTGGGGATGGCTTGAAACCCAAACAAAACCAGAATTTAAGTTTTTTAAAGCACTCAAGAGAACACGAAAATGGTTCTGTAGGATAGGCATGGTGGAATAAATAGCCAGACAAAATTTGAACTGCTTAGGAAACACTAGGTTAGCATTTATTTTTTTTTGATGAGTTGTTTTTAAAAAAAAAAAAAAACTCCCTAAACCAGAATATCATTATTTGCTTTAATGCACTTTGGAGAGGCACTGGTTGTGTGTTGGCTGTTGCATGCACAGGGGGGTGACACACAGGGAGGCTTCTGACTAGTGGTTACTGTTCGTCTTTACACCTGTGCCACAGGCACAACATGGAAAGGAGCCAGAGACGATGCTTTTCAGGTGTTTTCTGGATGCAGTAGGCATTAGACTTGGGGGTGTGGAGTGAGTTTTGTCACTCTGTGGGGAAACAGATGTTCATGTGTGGAACAGCTGGGCCCCGGTCCTGCCAAGGTGAACTCGGTAGAAAGGCACAACTGTCTATTCGACACTGTGAGTGTTGCACTTGTCGTAGAGACAGCGTCCCTAGAAAGCTGTGGTTCTGACGAGTCAAAACCGAGGCATCCTGCACGCATGGCAAGAGCTCAAGGAAAGAGAACAGTGAAGACAAACCATTTCTGCCTTAAGGTTAAAGTTACTGTTGGACCTGAGGTTAAAATGAAAGAGCAGTGCCCTTAGCGACTCTGTTGGGTGCGTGTCTGTGTGATTGCTGTTGCCCAATTACAGAACCCAACAGGACATAGTCCTTGTTCCATTTCCTAAAGGAAGAAACCAGGTTCCTAAAGAGGCCATCCACAGGACCACTCAGGTCCACTAGGAGAGTGGACTGATGAGATATGCGCCACACTTTAGTAAGGCCTTTGCGCCCATCCTGGGCCCTTTCCAGGATCAGCTTCATGCTGGGAGAGTCTCAGCAGTGCAGACTGGGACATCTTTGGCTTCCTATAAGATTAGGAAATTATCTGAATAAGCTCTTTGTCATTGCAAAATCAGTCATGTGCTCTGGAGCCTCTGATTTCTTCACTCTGCTCTAGCCACTTCCTTCTCCTACGCCAGGGTGTTGTTGTCAATGACCCCACACAGCCAAAGAGAATCCCAGATGGGTTTAAAAGTTCAAAACTCTAAGACACTCCACAAGAAAATGTATGTGATTGTTTGATTCAATAAGCAATGTGTCCAGAAATATGTAAGGCATAAGAACCATGGAGTGGTCTGCGGAGGTTGGGAGGAGATCAATCCACTTGACTACATAAAATTTTTAGCATTTCTCAACTTCCTACAACATAGACAGAATTTTAATGAATATCAAATTGAGGAGAAAGTGTTTCCAAAAAGAGCAACATATTCAAAATAAAAAATAATTCTTATCAATCAATACAAGAACCAGGAAAATTTCCAAAGAAAATGGTATGGAAGAGCTGAGATGTACACCGGAGAATAAAAAAGTATTCACTAAACAAACATTAACTGTATTTTGGGGAAACTATTGCAAGTAGTGTAGCATAGCAGGAAACACCTACCTTCATGAGGAAAACGTTTTGGTGTGAAAAGGCAGGCAGTAAGTACATTTTCAAACTAAGTATGTACTATGTCCGGTGCTAATAAGCCCTTTGGAGAAAAACAGCAGAGAAGGAAGGAATCCCAGTGAGGGGTGGGCTGCATATTTCGTAAAGAAGAAAACATTGGGACAGAGGGAAGAAGTGGCACCTGCCAAGCAGAAATCTAAGAGTAGAGTTTTCTAGGAGCAAAAGCAGCAGGTGCAAACATCATGAAGCAGAGGGAGGAACTTAATATCTTCAAAAGAGTCTTTGGAGTGGCCGGAGCAGTTTAGCCAAGGTGAGAGCAGAGAGCAGCTGCTGAAGCAGGTCGTGTAAGGCCTCCTTGTCACTCTGAACACTCGGGTCTTTGATCTGAGTGAGATATGATGCTCGTGGAAGCTTTGAACAAAGGGGAACATCATGTGACTTTAAATTGACGTTCTGCGTACTGTGTGGGGAAATGGTGGAGCAGGCAGAGAAAGCATTTGGGAGGCAATAGCAAGGTGGGGTGGCCCGGCAACAACAGAGGAGATAAGGATAACAACAAAATCAAGGGTGTCTTCTGAGGCAACAGGCATTGCGGAGGGATGGAGGTGGGGTGCGGTGGTGAGGTGTGAAGAAGAGAAATCTCAGCTGCTTCCTAAGTGTTTAGCCTGAGTAGCCTCCCGGATGCAGCGTGATTTTGAAGACCGAGGAGGCGGCGAGAACAAGTTGTCTGAGGCTGAGCTTGATACACTTCAAGATTCAGAGTGCAGCACATGGGGCTGAGAAGTGTAGAAGGCCACAGCTGTTATTCAGGCACACTGTAAACTTGCTTTGTAACTTGCCACATCGCTTTTATGCTCATCTAGTTATTTAATTCATGGTGGGTCCTCTGCTTCCAATGACACCGCAATTAAATCTAAAGGCAAAAAAAAAAAAAAAAAACTCGATCAGGATAATAAAGGTTGGGTGACCTGTATGTAGCAGGTGGTTCTGAGGCATACTGATCTTGTGAGACTGTCTGCCTCTCTGAATTTAATATCTTCCTTGGTTTATTAGCAGAAATTGAAGTCTATTTTCAAATGCCAATGTGTAGAATTCATAGATATGTGCAGTTTGGGCCTTGACCAGAAGCAAGATAAACCATAGACAGCTCTCATTTCACAATGTAGGGTTTGTTCTCAATTTTTATTTGGATGTGGTCATAAAATTTGTCATTCAAGACCTCTACTTGTTCCTGGCTTAAAAAAGAGAGCATTCTGGAGTGGGTGCATATTGTCTGAATGTTAAAGGTCAGACCCTAAGTCCCATGGGAGATTAACAGCATCTCTTTAGAAAAGGTTGCTTGTTAAATAGGTTTATCTCTGTCTTCATGTGTTGACCATGGGAGTCATATGCAAAGAACTAGCCCATGGTGAACACTTAAAAGGAAAATGGGGGAAAGAATCCTAACCCTTTCTTGCTATTTGTTTCATAGTTGGATCTCTAAGAGCTATTTTCTTCTGCTCAAACTTAACATGCTTAAAAGCTTCCAAAAGGACCCACTATTTTCCTCACCAGAAGAGAAAGGCACAATGCTTAATTTCTCTTAACCAGGATTATTAAATTTCATAGCACTTAGGGTAATGTAACTATTATACTCTAATGGGAGAATAATGTTTTAAAAATAATGAAATTATGGCAGAAGCATTTAGATATAATTATATGGCTATAATAAAATTTTCAATTAGGCCTTCATTACATTGCAATTAACTCTGCATTGGAACATGGGCGTTATTGTGGCCATCAGTTTTACAAGTTTCTGACTTTTTAAAAATAACATGACGTTTTCATTTTGTTGTTAGACTGTTTTTTCTTTTTGTTCACATTCGTCTGACAGAGCTCCAGGAAACTTGAACTGAAATCTAAATGTCTTCTTCCACAGTAAACAAAAAAATAAAAGAAAATTTGCTGCAAGTAATTCTGTAAGTCTTAATTGGACATTGTATTAATTATCCATTGTTGTGTGATCAATGAATCCGAAACATCACACGTGAAAACATGTGTCACACACATAATTTCTGAAGGCAAGAAATTTTGATGTGGGCTTAGAGGAGTATTCCTGAGTCACAATCTCTTGTGAGATTTTGCCAAAACTCCAGCCAGGCTAGCTGTCCATCTGAAGGCTTACCATGAGCCAGTAAATGAAGGATCCGTTTCCAATACAGAAATCTCTAATCCTCACTGGCTGATGATAGAAGCAGAGGCCTTAAACAGCAGGCTTCTCCACAGGACTGCGTGGCTCATTCCAGGGCCAGTTGGCTTGCTCTCCTCTGCCTGAAGAGAGAGAGACAGAAAGAGACAGAGAACCTACAGTCTTAATGTCTTATGTCTTACACCCATATTTCATTTAAGTCCATTCTATGATAGATCGAAAGAATTAGATTCCACTTCTTGAAGCCTATGCCCAAAATACATGTGAAATGTCTCCCACTGTTATCAAGATTAATTGGTCTTCTATTAGTTTATTGTGTTGTGGTCAGATAGGTGAAGGTCAAGCCGTACTTAACGTGAACACAGCTAACATTCTGACACTCAGCCAAGTGTCATATTGGAGATACATTTTCCCCCTTGTTTCTTGGAATTTTCTTAGACTGTAATCATAATTTTGTGCCTGACACTTTTGGGGGTTTTGTTTTTAAGATTTATTTAGTTTTTTGTTTTTGTTTTTTGCAAAGTCAGATATACAGAGAGGAGGACAGACAGAGGAAGATCTTCCATCCACTGATTCGCTCCCCAAATGGCCGCAATGACAGGAGCTGATCCTATTTGAAGCCAGGAGCCAGGAACTTCTTCCAGGTCTCCCACAACATAGGTGCAGGGTTCCAAGGCTTTGGACCATCCTGGACTGCTTTGCCAGACCACAAGCAGGGAGCTGGATGGGAAATAGGCCCAGTGGGATTAGAATGGGATCCCGGTGAGAGCAAGGCAAGGACTTTAGCCACTAGGCTATCTCACTGGGCCCAGTTTTTTAATGCTTCCTTATTTTACCTGAAAGTCAAAGTTACAGGGAGAGAGGTAGAGACACAGAAAGAGAGATCTTCCATTTTCTGGTCCATGCCCTCAACAGGCTGCAATGGCTAGAACTGAGCTGATTCCAAGCTGGGAGTCAGGAGCTTCTTCCAGGTCTTTCATATGGATGGAGGAAGGACTTGAGCCATCCTCTGCTGCGTTCCCAGGCCATCTTTAGGGAGCTGAATCAGGATGTGGAGCAGTCAGGACATGAACCAGTACCCATATGGGGTGCTGGCACCTGCTGCTGTAACTGCTTGGCAAGTGCTCACTAGACAGAAGTTAGGAAACAGAACAACCATTACAAACATTGCTGTCTTTCTTCCCAGTCTTACTTTAAGGAAAAATGAAACTCTACTGGTAAACTGTGTCACTTGAATTCTATGGTTACCTGAATGCTTTCCCAGATTATTTAATTTTAAAATCATTAGATTTATTTTATTCTTCTCTTTTCTGACTCCATCAAAATATAACCACCCTAATTGGAAGGATATGCAGATTCCAAGTTTATTTACTATTTTCATCATATTGATGAGCTTTCTTCTTGCAAGTCTTTTCCTAAGGATGAAAAAAAATGTCTGTGCATTGGTTCCCCTACAAAAATGGATTTACTGAGTCACAGGGTATTTGAACCATAGCTCTGATATATCGTATCTGCTTCCAGAAACATTGCACCAATTCATAGTCCCCAAAGCAATCCAGCTATGAATCTGAGTATGGAACAATTGATTCTAAGCTGTAGGGGTGTGTGTATGTTAGAGTTTTTACTGTTTGATGGACAATATAGTGAAAGTTACTTTAATTTGCATTCTTTAAGGGGTTTTTTTTGATAGGCAGATTTTATAGAAATAGAAAAAGAGACAGAGAAATAAATTTTCCATCCACTGGTTCACTCCCAAAATGGCTGCAACAGCTGGAACTGAGCTGAGCTGAAGTCAGGAGCCAGAGACTTCTTCCTGGTCTTCACATTTCAGCGCAAGGGCACAAGGTCTTGGGCCATTCTCCACTGCTTTCCCAGGCCATAAGCGAGGAGCTGGGTCAGAATTTGAGCAGCCAGGTCACAAACCAGTATATGTATGGGATGCCAGCTCTTACAGGCAGAGAATTAGCCTGCTAACTCCCAATTCACATTATTTGATTCTTTATAAATATCACCAAGCGATTTTTATAGAAAAAGAAAACAGCCATCAAAATTCCATGTCCTTATAATGTGCAGGAACTGACACACATACAATATTTACTATTATGAAATAAGCGGAATTTGACCTTTATAAATATTTATTCATACTAAGGCCATCATCAATTTGGGGAAGTTGACTTTTTTATAGGCTGTTGTTATTAAGAGAACAAGTTTCTTTCTGATATTTGTGAAAAGACATGTCTATTTAATGGTGGAACTTAATCCTTTTGGTCCATTGTTGAGAAAATTGCAGGATTACTTTTTTTAAAAGATTTATTTATTTTTATTGGAAAGGTAGATTTATAGAAAGGAGAAATGGAGAGAAAGATCTTGAGTCCGCTGATTCACTCTCCAAGTGGCCACATCGGCTGGAGCTAAGTTGATCTGAAGCCAGGAATCAGGAGCTTCTTCCAACCTCCAGTATCCCATATGGGCACTAGTTCATATCCCAGCTGCTCCACTTCCCATCCAGCTCCCTGCTTGTGGCCTGGGAAAGAAATGGAAGATGGCTCAAGTTCTTGGGATCCTGTATCTGCGTGGGAAACCCAGAAGAAGCTCCTGGCTTTGGATCATTTCAGCTCTAGCTGTTGCAGCCGTTTAGAGACTGAACCAGTGGATGGAAGATCTTTCTCTCTTTCTCTTCTCTCTGTAAATCTGCCTTTCCAATGAAATAAATGAATCTTTTAAACAGAAATTTTCATAAAGATTTGTAGATATGACCTCAAGAGAGTTAAAAAATTGACATGATTAAACTTGTACTAATGGAATTACGCCCCACAAAGAAAAATAGTTTGTCAGCATCTTAATGAAATAGAGGAATGAAACAAGCACTTTCATTTAGCGTTATTTCAAGAGATGAGCGCCATCCACATAAAACCAGAACTGTGTCACCAAAATGCAAGGCAATGAAAAACGAAGACAGACACATGGGAGCCTTACCAAGAAGATACCGCCTTATCTGTCAGGTCCCTATTTTTCGGGAACCTCAGTATTCTGATAAGAGAAATGAACTCATACAAAATGCTGCTGAACAGAAGCAAACATCCCAGTGAGTATACAGAACTGTGAAACTGCTTCAAGAAAGAAACCAGAGGGCTGTGCATGCGGGTATTCCCCAGCTGGATGATTTATGCAATGCTTCTGTTGGGCAAGGTCCATGCTGATGAAATAAGGTGACAAGGAGGAATGGAAAGTGTCCAGAGGAAAATTACCACCTACCCAAGGGACCTACAAGCAATTGCAATAAATCTACTAAATATAGCATGTATCTGGCTTAGATAAACAAGGGCAACAAGCAATAAGCAGAAGGTCTGGAAACTGTGCCAAATCCCAGGTAGCAAAGCAATAGGCTGTCATTGAAAGCGCGTGCGCACACACACACACACACACACACACACACACACACACACACTTGGGTTCATACACTCCCACCTCTACTTCATAAATGCATATGCCCTTGCAAGACGATTTGAATTTTTAGCTTCAAATCTCTTCATTTGTAAGCCCTGGCTAGTCTCTACTTGCAAGGTTGTTTTGAGGATTAAATAAGAACACTGAAATCACATAGTACTGGGTCTAATATGGACAATTGACAAATGGAAGAATAGATAAACATGGGAAAGTTTAAAGAAATGAAATAGAAGAGGGTAAAGTGTGTGTTTACTTGTAAAGTTAAAAAAAAAAAAACCTGCCAGCCAGTTTTGCCACTGGCAGGTGAACCTGGTAGAAATCATAGTAAAAATAAGGCCTCTTAAAAAGACCTTAACACATAGTGTCTTAGCCTGACCAATGACAGAGGACTATCAGATAATAGTGTTACTGGCTCCTCCATTGTCAAAGCTAGACAAGTCAGGACAAATGAGCAGTATTCTCAAATGTCTGGCCATCCAGGTTGCACATACAACTGTCATATACAGTGTTGATTTTGACCTCATGTTGAGGGAAAGTTCAATAAAGATTGCATTGTTTGATGATGTACATCTAACTACCACTCTAAAGTGGCAGAGCTTCCAGCATTAATGGAGTAACAGTTTCAGGTATTAACTATTCACTAGGGCAGTTCTCAAGAGGTTCTCATTTTTCAGGATGGTGGGACATATTTATAAAATACCTTATGACAGCCTGCTTTTTAATTATCTCACCGATGGAACAGAGGTCTTCATTGGTCAATCATTGAAACAATGTCGCAACCGAACGTCTCAAACATTTCAATAATCATTGTTGATATTGACATCATTCCATATTAACAAGCCAGGCCAAAATTCTCATTAATAGCGATATTGCTTTTTTAAAATATTGTTGAACGTGAGTTGCTACAATTGACACATTCCAAGGAAAGAGAAGGAGGTGCTGTCTACAAGATCCAATGCCCGGCTAAACCTGTGTCTGATACTGACCAACACTGTGGTCCCTCACTGAATGATGATAAGAAAACAACCAAGATTCAGATCTTCATATTACATTTGACACCACACATTAAAGACCCTGGATGTGCCAGAAAAGTAATTCCATCATCACTCAACCATATCCAAACCACCTCAAGTCATTCCCAATAAATACCTAGGCCTGTGACAGATGAATGCAGACCTGGATTCATGGTCCGTTAGGCTGAAATTACCCCAAAGCTCATCTCCTAGAACTCAGGTGCTTAGTCAAGTAAGAGACAAAAGTTCAGGTTTCCTAACCAACAGATGTACTGGAAACCATGTTTTGTCAAATTTAGGACTATATCATTCCGACATAAATAAAGACCTCTTTCCAGGTATGGAAGCTTCTGGCTAAGTTTGACCTGCAAAAATCAAGACCTTGTAGCAACCACAAGAATGCACTGATCTTATTCTATAGATGAGGATAATTTAGAATATTGCAACTATATCCTGGGAAGACAAATCTACAATAACCATATTTCAAATGTAACTTCAAAAACTTGTGCTACTTTCAAGTGTATCACCTTCCTGAGAGATGCCCTGCTCAGAGCTCAGGGCAAGCTGTACATGTTGCAGATCCGTGCCTTTCCTAGTTCCCCCCAGCAGCTTCCTTTTTCTGTATGTCATGGCTCCATTCTGAGTTATCAAAACTGTGCTGAACTCTCCACCAAGTGTATGTGAATGACCAGAAACTCTTCCTAAAGAAAAAAAAAAAAGGAACTGACAATTCTACATACATTACAAGAAGGTGTTGCATAAAAGAAGAACAGATAGGTGGCCGGCACAGTAGCCTAGTGGCTTAAGTCCTTATGGGTTTCGGTTCTAATCAGCGGCCCCACTTTCCTGGGAAAGCAGTTGAGGATGACCCAAAGCCTTGGGACCTTGCACTCATGTGGGAGACCCAGATGAAGCTCCAAGTTCCGGCTTCGGCCACTTGGGAGGTGAATCAATGGATGGAAAATCTTCCTCTCTGTCTCTCCTCCTCTCTGTATATCTGACTTTGCAATAAGAATAAATAATTTTTGTTGCCCGGCGCGATAGTGTAGTGGTTAAGGTCCTTGCCTTCAACACACCAGGATCCCATATGGGCGCCAATTCTTCCTTTCCCCAACTGCAAATCCCTTGCGCCCTAATTCCCTCCCAACTCTGTGTCTAAGTAAAATAATAATGAGTTGGGACTTAAAAATGTGCAGCTTTTCCTTGAAATAGATGTTCGGATTCCACTGCACAAGTTGGAGGTTTAAGATTTCATATTCGGTTACCTGCATCTCAGTAAAGTTAATCATTAGAACAGGTAAATTAGGTGCCTTTTTAGACCACAAGTCCCTTGAGAGAAAGAATTAGATTTATCTTAATCCCTGCCACTCCAGACCTGGGGCATGAGTAACAGGTGCCTGGGGCAGAGGCTATTTGCCAAGGATATATAACATGGCTTTATGTCTGGACGTAGCAGAAAAAAACAGCACCAGCTAAGATTCTCATCAACTGGAGACAAGAGCTCGCTTAGCTGGGAATGTATTGCTCAAAAGTGCAGCAACAAAAACAAAGACAAAAATCGATGATGTTCCAGCATTTTAGTTTACTGGGGATTTGCCTGCAAGTTATTTCTAGAAATGCCATTTTGAAAACTTGGAATGCCAATACTGTGAGATAAGTTGGTCCATTTCTTAATGTGTGCAGGCACTCTGGTATTGTTGCAAAAGAAGACCGTTTCCCAGTAATAGGCCCCTAACCATACACTGCAATACAAATATGTGTTCATCAAGTCCAATTTTGCATTTGTTTTCAGCCTGTCTTGACTGTGAATTCTTGACTGTAATAAAGTCACAGACCAGCCTTTTGTCTCAGAAGTCCCATCAGTTGCTAGGTGACTCTACTCCTTTCTCCTCATTTTAATGTTAGAGAAAAACCTTGTATTTTCCTTAAGTAGTCAAACTTAAAACCCTCATTGAATAATGCTTGAGAAATAAGAGGTGCCAGTGCTGCTGTGGAGCAGCACGTTGAACTGCAGTTTGAGGATGTCAGCTTCCCTTTTTGAACATTGGTTCAGGTCCTGGCTGCTTCACTTCCAATCTAGCTGCTGCTAGGGTGCTGGAAAAATCGGTTGAAGATAACCCAAGCACTCAGCACTACACCCATTGTAGAAGACCCACGTGGGGTTCCAGGCTCCTGGCTTTGGCCTGGCCCAGCCCTGGCTGTTACAACTGTTTGGAAAGTGAATCAGCAGACTCAAGATTTCTTCCTCTGTCTGCCCCTCACGTCTTTCTCTCTGTAACTCTGTGACTTTTAAATAAAGCTTTAAAGAAAGAATAACAGCCGGAGTACACAAGGTTTTAAACCTGGCATCTCATTTACTATTTGTGACATTTGGCAAGTTGCTCAAGCTCTCCATTCTCACTTTGTTTTCTTTAAAATGAGTTTAATGAGAGTAACCATGTCAAATGATTATAATGAGGTTTAAATGAGACAATTCATATGAGATACTTAGAGAAGTGTCTGGCACATAATTAATTTCTAAATAAATATTAGCTATTATTTGTGCAGCATCAGAGCATTTTAGGAAAATGAATGCACTACTAGTTTCACCAGTTTCCCTGACAATAATTTTATTTTCTTCGACATTTGTTGAACCTACCAGTCCCAGTGAAAATCGTAGAATCTAGAATGCCAAAATAATTACTCTAGCTTTTGTATAAAAATGAAAAGATGCCACTGACATCCACGGATGGGCACGGTTAGCATGAGAAAAATATGTAATATTTGAGATGTTATGCTCTACATATAAGACCCATGATGCATCCCAGGTATTAGCATTTACATCAGAACTTAACAACGCATTCTTGCTTCATCAGAACAGAAGTAGAGGTGGCACGGTTGCACCCTTAGGTTGTGTGTGACAATACTGAGAAATAAGGGAACACGACCCATGTGAACCCTTATTTTTCAGAGGGCAAACGTTGGAGAGATAATGGAGTCACACAGCTTTTGGTGACAGCCTCAGCAGGAAATGATGCTATCGAGATCATCGTTCTTGTTGCCATTTCAATGGCTCAACAAAAGCCAAAACTAGCCAGACTAGCCTTCTACCAAGTATCTTTTAGGAATAGCCAGTAGCTAAGGATTTCAAAGATAAGCTCAACTCAATATCCACTGCAAAATGTGGCCAAGCTGTAGAATGAGACCTGTAACAAGAAGGCCCCCAACTCATACTTTTTTTTTAAAGATTTATTTATTTTTATTTGTGAGACAGACTTAGATTTACATAAAAAAGAGAGGCAGACAGAGATCTTGCAGCTACTCCCAAATGTCTACAATGACCAGATCTGAGTTGATCCAAAGTCAAGAGCCAGGAGCCTCCTCAGGGTTTCCTACATGGGCACAGGGATCCAAGGACTTGAGCCATCCTCGCTGCTTTCCCAGGCACAGGCAGGGAGTTGAATGGAAAGTGAAGCGTCCAGGACACAAACAACCCCCATGACTTAAAACAACACATTTTCTTCATTGGGGTTGTGATCATTAATTACGACAACAGCAGAAACTTATTGGAATATTGAAATATATTGGAATGTGTATACCACCCTACCACATTCTTAAATATTTCTAACTAGCAGATTGTGCCAGTAATCCACAGAAGCAGAGTCTCAGATTTTAAGATGTTTTTCAGAGCATCACAGTGCTATCATTTTATCAGCACACCCTAGTCCGAACAAATCATAATAGTTTCATACACCAACAAAGAAAGATAACCCATGCTTCCCTATGCCCTGTCTGGGACCACTCCAAAAGCCAAATTTACAATTTTAAAAAAAAATCACCTTCTGGGTATTCTGCTACCAAGTGAAGACCGAGTTAAATCTCTTTCTGGTGAAGGGAGAGCATTGTCTTGTTCAGCCATTGTCCTCCAAATGTCATACTGGTCAAAGTTTTATCTATAGATTTCTGACTTCTGCTGTTAGAATTTAAAGTTAAAAGATGTGTGAAAATCTTTTGACAGCACATTTAGCATGCTGACTCCTTCTCCCCTCTTGACCTGGTTTTTGTCCTATGCTCTTTTGATGTCTACTGCATGTTCCAAGCCAGTGTCTGCAGGGATAGCTCTTCATTCTAAAGCAGCAGCATCCTCGATAAATACGTAAGCTACTGGAAGATCTTAGCAGAGACTGGCCACAGGCTAACCCATCTTAAATTACTTGCTTTTGAAAGCCTGAAATAATTTTTAAAGGTGGTGCAAAAACAATGTGACAGCCTAAAAAAAATGTTAAGGAAAGTTTGATAAGAAGAGAAGGAAGCAATACAGGGGAAAAGAACTGGAACAATTTGTCACAATTGTCTTGCCCTTTAGCAGTTCTTTGTTTCAGATGCCATAAATCAGTCTCTCAGAGTTCATGTAACCTTGACCTTAAACCTCTGAGGGCTGAGGGGACTGGCAAAGGAGAAGACACTGAGGAAGAGCAGAATCGACCTGAACAGTTGGCATGACGATTTTCTTATCCAGAATGTACAGCATGTCAAGTCCTGTCCAAGGTGCTGAAAGGTACACAGACGAGAACTTCAAAAAGTTCATGTAAAATGAAATGAAAATGCAAATTTATTTTCGTTCTAAAACTTCTTGAAACCCATATATTATATTATGAAAATAAAATATTCAAAGTAATATATCATTTTAAAAAACATAGAAAAATATCCAACACATAGCCAACTTAAAATAGCAGGCCAAGGAAAAGGGTGAGGATGACTTTGCTTGTGAAATGTATACCAAAACCAAACATATCAGATATAGCCTACTATATGTATATATTTTTTATATAACAAAATCTCATTAATTTCCACTCCACAGATTTTGAAATTATAAATAATCTAACATTCCTGGCATTGCATACAAAATGATATTCTAATTAGGTAAAGTTTTACTATAAACAAAAGCAATATTTATACTTAAATAAGTCAAGCTTTTGAGTAATATTAGTAGTAGTGCTTACATTCAAAGAAAAATGTGTAATAATAACAATAAGCAACATGAAAATTCTATAAATCTTTTTAATACTATAAACAATATTCTCCTTTTTAAAAAGACTTATTCATTTGTGTGTTTACTTATTTATTTGAAAGGCAGAAAGAGAGAGAGAGGAGAGAATCTTCCATCTACTGGTTCATTCTCTAAATGGGTTGCAACAGCAAGGTCTGTGCCAGACTCAAACCAGAAGCTTGGAACCCCGTCTGGACTTCCCACATGGATGGGAAAGACTCAGACACTCGGATCATCACCTGCTCCTATCCCAAGTGCAGGGAGCTGGAGTGCAATTATCCAGGATTCAAACAGACACTCTTACATGTGAAGCCAGCATCACAAATTATGGGTTGAACTACTGTGCTACGATGCTGGCCACTGTCACCAATATTCTAAAATTATTTTGTAGGCATATTCATTACTTATAGTCAGGGGATAATGATACAGATGAAAAAAACAAAAAAGAGTCCATCTCTATACACCTTGAGTTCCAGTCCTGGTGACAATGGCCTGATGCAACAGGTGCAACACCAGGAAGTAGATCCCATGCCTGCCAGTGTGGACAAACAGGAAGATAACGCCAGAAGCGTTTTGGAGGGTGTTTCCAGTTCCTGTGCCCCATGCATGCTTTAAAGTACTCATCCAAACGCCCTTGGAGAAACATCGGGAATGAGATAAGAGGCTGGGTAGTGGATGAAAAACATCCTTTTGGTGGAAAGGATTCAGGAGTCACAGAGAAGTGTTCTTGGGTTTCTCTTTCCTTTGTTGGAGAATTAAACGAGGTAAAAATCCACAGAGCGTGTTCCATACACATAGTAAGTGTTCAACAGCCATTAGCTATTAGAATGATGTGTGTTATTCATTAAACCACTATCAAGACTTTGAGGAACATGACTAGAGCCATGACACATGCCAAAAAATTCTATGGAAGTTCTGATTTCTCTCATATTCAGCTGTTCACCCTCAAACTTTGGGCAAATGGGTAGGTGGTGTTTTATAACTATGTCTCCTTTTGTCTGAAATCATATTTGGTAAAAGAGGCTTCTGCACTTGACTCTGTAGCCCACCCATGCAGCTGTGGGTGGGCTCCTAATAGTCCACTTAGAACCCTAAGCTGGGTTTTCAGGGCTGACTCAGCACACAGGAATCTCACACAGCTCCCTTCACTCAGACAAAGCGGGGGTGAGTTTCCAGCAAAAGAGAGAGCCTTTTCGTGTCACTAGACATGACTGTCTAACTTTTCTCTTTTGAGAGCCCAATATTTGCTTCTGTTTTCTCTTCCTCCCACTTTTCTTCTTTATGTTTTATGTATTTGAGAGGCAGGGAGGGTTTCTAGCCACTGATTGACTCCCCATAAAATGTCTGCAACAACCAGAAGTGGGTCAGGCTGAAGCTAGGAACTTGAACTCCATCCAGGTCTCCCCAGGAGTGTCAGGAACTCAATGACTTGAATCATCACCGTCGTCTCAGATGCTTTACAACAGCAGGCGCGGGAATCAGGAGCCCGAGCTGGGAATCACACCCAAGCACTCCCACGTGAGCCGTGGGTATCCTAGCCAACTAGATCAAATTCCAGCCCTCTTCCATTCCTCCCCCGACCCTTTCCAAGAGATGTAAATCATTTGTGTTATCATTATCAGTTAAATATTCATAGAATCATTTTGGGCTTAACACCAACATTTGCCAGGACACAATTCTGTGCTACATTCGACGCCACAGTATTCCCTGTTCTCTGTCGTCTTAAGATAACTCCATTTCCAGAAGTCAGCTGAGGCATGAAACCAGGTACCTTTCCCAGAGGTACCACTGTCAGGGCAACAGTTTGTCAGCCATGCACTGATGAAGAGATGGCAGGGATGGTTTTGCATCTCTCTTGCCGGGTCCTTAGAGTGCCTACCCCCGCGTGAACGTTCACTTTGCACAGCCTGACCGCTTCTGCAGAGTTCCACAAATGCACGTCCTGTTTTGTTTTTTTTTCCCACCACGTTCCCCTTGAGTGCTTCAGCAACACAAGGCAATTTATCGTTCTCTTTGTGCAACAGTGCCTAGACTTTTAAAAAGGATGACTTTCCCTTTTCTTTCCTGTTCAAAAAAAAAAAGTCTCAAGTTCGCAAAGTTCACAGCATAAAAGCCTCGACAGGCATAGTTGGACCAGTAATGTCAGCAAGTCGAAATAGCTCAGGCCATAGACCCCCTGTTGCTTTTTTTTTTTTTTTCCATCTTGGTTCATTTTCTTTGGGAGAAAGACCCAATTACAAAGGTTTGTGGATTTTTCTAAAGATGTTGCCTCCACAGGGATTACATTCAGCTCTTTAGTAAGAAAAATGCTGGTGCAATTAGCGGCTCTGGGGAACTATAAGCCATTTGTGTGGTGTTTCAGAGGGCGCCACTGTCGGCTTCCCCAGCCTCCACACAGAGCTTCCTTGGAGAATGTAAATGCCTCCTAGCCATTTGGAACACACTTAAAATGGCAGGCCACGGTGCACCATCAACAAGGACACCTTTGTATCCTCTGCAGCAGAGTATGACTGTGCCATAAAGTCAGGCATTGGGTTTCTTCTCATCATTTCCTTTTTTTTTTTTTGCTGACCTCCAGCAAGTGAGCTGTCATCCCTTTGTACCATTCCAGAATGTTCTTGGCTATCCTTTCAGGAAACTTGCTGCCAAAGTGAAGGAGTGTACAGATGCGAGGAAGTTAGTCATTTCCTAGGTGACATTCTAATAAGAAACCCATTCCTGGATAATAGCCCAATTGGAAGGAATTCTCCACTATCCCTGTGATCAGGAAGTAGTGTCTCCAAATTAATCAAATATTCCGGTGTATGTATACCCTAATGTTTATTGTAATGATAGCTCTGTCTCATAAGGAATGATCAATTTGTAAAGACCTGGAAATGATTCATTCTAAAGCCAAGAGGTATATTATCTAATCTTTCATTGACTGAAACATTAGCCTCAGATTTTTCAGCTATTTCTTAGTAGGAGCAGCTGTTAGCTTCCAGTTGTTATCAAAACCGTGCAGGTAAATAAGGTTCTGGGTAATAGAAGCCAGAAGACAGAATTTATTATTGCGCTGAAGCATTGGTGCTGAACATAATGGTCACAGCTTGCCAATGAAACCAGCAAAGCCTGGAGTGTTTTAATAGCTTAAAGGAAACAGGCTAACGTTTGGAAGCTTTTCTCTTTGTAAAAACAAACCAAAGCTACCAAATAGATGCTTGGATAGGAAGAAAAAATATATATATATATATACATTTTGATAACACATTGTCAGAAGATAAAACTTCTGTTAGACCTTGCAAAATCTTTTTATGCAACCATTTATATTTTCAAGATAAATTTTAAGGGATCAAGTCTTTCCCATTAAGAACAAACCACCAAGCAGTGGCTGGAGAACCTGTAATATATCTGCAATGCCCTGTTGCCTGAAAGGGAGCCGGAGAATCCTTTCTGTGCAATCCTAACAAGGACCCCACAACCCTGATCCTGTTTTAGTCGGATTTTAACATTGCTCCAGTGGCAAGTGTTGCCGCATAGAGAATTAAGCCTCTGCCTGCTATGTTAGCTTTCCATAGGAGCGCCGACTCAAGACCTGGTAGTTTCACTTCCTTTTAAACTTCCTGTCTGAAAAACCAGCAGAGGCCCTGCACCCGTGTGGGAGATCTGGAAGAAGCGCAGGGATGAATGAGTGAATGGATAATTAATTGCTGAATTAGCCCATCTGCTTAGAAAGCTCTATATAGCCCCCCAAAATATGATCATCTGCCCCCATATTAATTCAGTTAAACACAGGAAATACAATGAAAGTTGCTCTTCTTTCTCAATTTTTAAGATTGCATGCTCCTATTAAAAATTTGTATATGATTCCCACACTGATACTGGGAAATAGAATGTAAGAATTCTCTTAGGTTTCTTACTTTCCATAAAAGCTCTGTGGTATTGAGCTGGGTTAAGTCTTTTTACAAAATGATTTGGAGTGAGAAGTAGAATACAAAAAAAATCCACACTGCACATCCTAAACATAGCTTCAAGAAACTTTTCTCGTGTATGGGGGTAAGGTAGCCACATCAAATTATTTCTGCTGTGATTCAAAGTCAAGATATACACTGTGATATTTCCCCTATTATCCCAAGTCCCTTATCGGCCTGCTGTCACAGTTCTTCAAAGCCAGCTTTGAATTGTCGTCCTGCCATGCTAGGATTCCTTACAGCCTGTTCACAGTGGGAACTTTCCCATCAGTACATACAGAACTTCAATTTCTTAAGGTTTTCTTTTGGCTCATCTTCAGGATGCTTGAGCTTGCTATAAAGTGCACTCCCAGGATCCTTTTCGCTGCAGTGGATTGAACTTGCCTCTACCTTCACCAGGAAGGCGCGCTCACTCATGCATGCTCATTAACTTCGCATTCTGGGACGGGTCACGGTGAGGTCTGGGGAATTTGAAAGAATACAACAAGCAACAGAACTATTTTGCTAAAATCAATCTGTTCACTTCTCCTTGCGTTCTCTCTTCCAGCTGCCTGCCTTGTGCTCGGCTGTATGATCTTCCCTGACGGCTGGGATTCAGACGAAGTAAAACGGATGTGCGGAGAAAAGACGGACAAGTACACGCTCGGAGCGTGTTCGGTCCGCTGGGCGTACATTCTGGCTATTATTGGAATCTTGGATGCGCTTATCCTCTCGTTTCTAGCGTTTGTGCTTGGGAACCGACAAGACAGCTTGATGGCGGAGGAACTGAAGGCAGAAAACAAAGGTAAGATTCCTTTCTCCACGTTCCCTCTCTCCTTCCCACCTAACACTTAGATTGACCCCGCGGTTCTCATTTGCTGCCCTTTCTAGACTGCCCGGACCAACAGACTTTGCCCACCTTCCACTTCCTTGTCTTTTTGAAGGCCCCCTGAATCCATTATCATGCTTTAGCTGCATTTTCTTCTTCCCTCCTTCTTTGATATCAGGCTTACCCATCAGGAGTTCATGAGTTCATGGCTAAAATGGGTTTTATTGTTGTTGTGGTTATTATTATTGCTTTTCTTTTTTTTTTTTGGTCTATTTGCTTGAAAAAAAAAAAAGGCCTGGTAAATCTCTCAGCTCATCTGTAAATACCTTTATTAAATAATCTGCCACCATCTTATTTGAATTCCAACTCACTATCTTGGAGACAGAGGAGTAAGACTGGCCCCAAATAGTCAGTCAGAGGTTTCAGGAGTCAGCAATTTAGTTGAATTTTAAATGTGTTATCTGGGTAATCAAAAGTCCTCAGTTTTCTTTTCACAAGGAAATTGCCTTCTGGAACACAAAGAAACTCGGCTAGAATATGGGCTGTTGATGAGACACTCATTCATAAACACAGCACATCGGGCCGAGTCCCCGCAAGCCATGATACAAGAAGAATCTTTGCATTTCTGTCCAACCTTCTTAACCAGTTTCCTGGGATATAAGATGCTAACATCTCTGTTTTGTTACCGACTTAGATTCCTATAACCCTGCGACAGTTTTATGTTGCCTCTCCTAGCGTGGGCTTACATCAGCCCCTTCAGTCGAGCAGCCCCTTCTTCTAACAGTCTTTCTTAATTGGGAACTCAATCTATCCTTGAATTATGAAATTGAGCTTATTATTTCAAGGAGATGCTGATTTCAAAAACCCTTCACCACTTCAACCGATCTCAAAGAGAAACGTGTTGATTCCCACGTGAATTTCACACGGAATGATAGCATAGCAGACTTCGGATCTATGTTATCACTGACTGTGCTTGTAGACCGAAGGAAAGAAACATGTGCCAGGGCGGGACAGCAGCAGCCACCCACGAGCCCTTTCTCTCCTTGGTTTATAGACAGAGCGCATACTGACCTGATTAATTCCATCAGAACATCCTAAACACCAAAAATAACCCTATCACAGGGAAATTAGGCCTGAAACTTCCTTGGAGCAAAACCACCTCATTCCCAGATTTAAAAAAAAAAAAAATAGGTAACAAAAGTAATAATTACACCTTCATCTCTGCTACAGGGGTTGTGTTTTTCCCTTGTACTCATTAATAACGACCTTGAGGGTTGCGTTTGTGGTTCGCTGGATGCACACACAGTTCCCTGGCTAGTTCTCTTTAAATTTAATGCTAAGGACAATTGACTCACAGAACAAGATACCTTGCCAAAAGGAAAGATTAAAGGAAAGGCCACTTTGTTGGCAAATGCTTGATATCCACCACCACCACTAATGAACTGGAATGTTACTGATTTCCTATAGAGTCAACAGTTACATTGAGAATTTTTAACTCCCTACCCCTAACACACACACACACACACACACACGATTAACTCTAATAAGAATAAAAGATAAAAGGGGAAAGACTCAAGCAGAGACCTATTTACTTAGCAAGTAAGAATTCTAGCTCAGACTTCCAGGTTTGCACGACAACTTACTCTCCTGAGTTTATCCCTGATTGTAGAGCAGCTTCAACAGGTTCACAACAAATGCTTCTTCCTAGTTGATTCCACTGATGGTTGATGCCTGAGTCCTTCCATTTAGGCCTTTGCGAAAGACCCTATCCCTGCCCCTTCTGCGACATGTCAGTAACACCTTGCCATGGGGAAGGAGGCTAGAAAGGCCAGTGGCAGGCTTGTGGTGATCTCGCTGTGATTGTGCTGTGTTTGCCATGTTCTCTGCTTACACGGATCTCCACTGCTTCCTCCACCTTGACCTGGAGGAATAACCACAGCTGTATCTCTGTGTTGGGTCAGATAGATCCGATAAAGCAACAGCAAGCATCAGGCCACGTTGCTACATCCCTCACACTTTGGTTTCTATATCAAAATCCTTCCACCTGAGACCCCAAGCGGAGGTCAGGGCTGTGCCAGGCGCACCTGTCACAGTGATGCAATAGGGTCTATATGATATTAGAACAGAATTCCTGAACTGTGTGTAAAGTGTAACCAAGCTCTTCTATTTCTGAGAAGCGGTGCAGTTGTACACAAAAGAGGCTCTGGCGTTTGGTATTATTTCAACACTTACTCCATGTGGAAACTATTGAAATCAGATTTTTTTGAGGGAAGATCAGTTAGTGATTTTGTATGCTATGTGCATGATCATACTTTTATTAAACAGCAGTTTCATAGACTACAAGTACATGCAATAAGCAAAAGTGCATGTCATGCGTGCTATCTTCCACAGTCAAGATGGGGTTTAATGTGAGAAAACATCGTAGTGAGGCTAAGCCTGCAAATCTAGCACATGCCCCAGTTCAGGCTCATCTCATGTCATGTCCTCATCTTCTTTTGGAACTCATCCAGCCACTCACTTCCCCCAGTAAGCTGGATAATTTACCAAATAGACTTGGGTTTCCCATGTATCATGACAGCAGGGATATTTCTTAGCTCCACAAGTCTTTCCCAAACACCACCCCTGTATTGCCCAAATTCAGATCAAAATAAAATCACCACTTTTAGAAAGTGGAAGGGAGGAGACGGGGACTGAGTTCTAATTGTTGAACCGTGCTCCACCGACAAGGTCTTAAGATGAAAGGGAATATCAGAGACTGAGCCGTAAATTAATCATCACACAGGTGCTGTTCGCAGGGAAAACCAGCAGAAGGCACACAGATGCCAGTCTCTACCTCTAGGGACCCATCTCCTGAGACAGGCTCCCAGTGAACTCCCCTAATCCCATTTCAGTGTCCCCTTCAATGCCTCCCCCAACATTTCATAACCTTTCCTTTCCCAAAACTGGCCGTGAGTTGTGAGACGGCAAATTGATAGAAAGGCATTCCAAGACACTCTTAACCAACAAATGGCAATTTCAATGATGCAAGTGTTATATTAGAATAAACCTCTATAAGTAATCAGGTATGCAGTAGCAAGTGTCATAACACTATTTTAATGCAAAAAAAAAAAAAATCAATGGCCTGCTCAGAAAAGAGCAGTGCAAACCATTTCAGTATTCAACTAACTGTACAGGAGTTGGCACATGCAAGAAAGCTTTACTGCCTGGTCTGGATTTGGGCAATCAGGCCTGCAAGCTGTAAACCCTCTCTGACTATGGGGAATAATGGTTGATGGGCAGGTGTTCCTTCTTGGTTAGGAGCTAAATAAACCAACAATAGTGGGTGTTTAACCTTGATATGCTACTTAATTGCAGATCTTAATACATTGAACCGTGAAGTCAATTTAGTTATGTAAAATTAAAGTTTCATCCAGATAAAAAAATATTTGAAAGGAAGGCTTGATTTTCAATTTCTCTCATTAATGGTGAAAGAATAAATAATTACGTTTTCCGATGTTCTTATGCCACCAGTATCTCTTTTTCTCGTCAGTCATCATTCATGAGGGTCCTGTTTCCGCATCCGTGTCTGTGGTCTTTGGAACTGATTATCAGATAATTAGGTCCTGTCATGAAGCAGTTTTAAAGCCACTTTGTCTTCTAGCACTTAAAATGCAAATGAGAAAGCATGATTACCCATCAAGAGGTAACTGCAGCCCGCATTTCTTTATTAAACATCTTAAGTTCTTTTTGCTGCCATAATAGGGGCAGCTGAAATATTTTGCTGTGACACATTATGGGGTGGCCGTGTGGTATAACACACATCACAAGCACTTGCATCAAGGTTCCCAATGATACCGGTGACCCTGACACTAGAAGAAGAACCTAGGAGCAAATCCTGAGCAAATTTACTCATTTATTTGAACGAGTAACAGGTTGGGAGTGGGGGCAGAGAGAAGGAGAGAGAAGGAGAGTTCTTCCATCTGTTGGTTCATTACTCAAGTGGCTCCAATGGCCTTGGCTGAGCCAGGTCAAAGCCAGGAGCTTCTTCCTAGTCTCTCATATGGATGGTAGAGGTGCAAGCATTTGAGTCATCTTCTACTGTTTTTCCCAGGCCATTAGCAGGGAACTGGATTCCAGGTGGTACAGCCAGGACTCAGGCAGGCACCTTTATGGGATGGCAGTGTCACAGGTGTCACTTAACCTGATGAAACACCAGCTCCAGGACATTTTTTTAAATTATTTTATTTATTTGAAAGGTAGAGCTACACAGAGAGAAGGAAAAACAGAAAAAGATGTTTTGTTCACTGGTTCACTCCCCAAATGGCTGCAATCATTGAGGCTAGGCCAAGCCAAAACAAGAATCCTGAAACAACATCCAGGTCTCCCACATGAGTGGCGGGGACTCAAGCACTTGAACCATTTTCTACCACCTTCCCAGGCACATTATCATGAAGCTGAACTGGAACAACAGCTGGGACTAGAATCATTGTTTATATGGAATGCCAACACCTCAGGCAGCAGCTCTACCTGCTGTGCCGCAAGGATGACCCCTAGATCAGTATCTTTTTCTGTCCTTTTTTTTTTTTGAAGATTTATTTTTTATTGGACAGTCAGATATACACAGAGGAGGAGAGACAGAGAGGAAGATCTTCCATCCAATGATTCTCTCCCCAAGCAGCCGCAATGGCTAGAGCTGAGACAATCCAAAGCCAGGAACCCAGAGCCTCTTCTGGGTCTCCCACATGGGTGCAAGATCCCAAAGCTTTGGGCCATCCTCAACTGCTTTCCCATGCCATAAGCAGGAAACTGGATGGGAAACGGGGCTGCCCATATGCCAGGTGCCCATATGGGATCCTGGCGTGTGCTAGGCGAGGACTGAGACAAAATTAAGTGTCCTTCTCAAAAAAAAAAAATGCATGGCATCCAAGGTCCCTTTCAGCTCTAAAAGCTTCCAATTGCACAGATACATTCAGAAGACAGTAAGATTCCCCCACTTTCAGAACAGCAAGTGCGATGCTCGTTCAAGGGCTTGTTGGCATGCAGTGGTATCTAAGAGAGGGAAAAAAGATCAGTCAAAACAGGTTTAGGTACCTTGCACATTTTCTGCCTCATTTGTACACCTGCCTGCTGGCTTGTGATGTCACATCCATTCATTTATACCCAAGTGTGGAATGAGTCATCTTTAGAAACACACACGTGGCCAAGCAGCCTCCCTGCCTCACTACATTCAGTGTCATGCGGTGTTCATGCAAGCATCATGCAAGTCGACAGGGTCTCAGAAGAAGACAGAACATTTTGGTTCTGATCTCAGCTCCAGCAGGTGTTGGTCTTGAGAGCCTCGGTTTTGCCTGCTTTAAAATGGGAACGGTGACCCGCCGATCTGAGCTTTTCTACACGTGGTGAGAAGAGTTCATCAAAAGCCTTGTGTGGGAGCAGATTCATAATCAGTTAAATCTTGTAGGTTTTACGTAAGCAGGTCCCGTGTAGCATTTTTTGCATGCTCTTCGTAACAACACTGTGAAGCATTTATAATCATCTTAGTTTTACAGACCAGACACTAAGATGCAGTAGAGTTATATTCCATCTAAATGTTCACAACTAGGAAGGATTCAAATACAAACCATTTTATCCAAGATGTCAAGCTCTGTCTCTTATATAGCATCGTGGAATCAATTTCTAATAGATGCTAATTCTAGTGCTTTCCGCTGGACCAGTCAACCTTGGATAAATAGCTTACTCCATTTTTTTCACTTGGTAACTTTTTGCATAACGCTGTTTTATCCAAAAATTAATAGACTTGAAAATTTGAAATGGCTTTCAAAGCCCTTACTCTTACTTAGCTTTATAATTTTATTTTAAAAAAGAAAACTAGTCATGTGAGATCAGGGAGCTGGAAAAAGAGTATCTTCAAGTGATCTGAATTAACATTGTCTTAAGGTCCATGTTGAACAAAGGCTCTGTGGTCATCAGAGCATCTCGAAATGTGAATCTAAAAAAAGGTCACAGATACCCCGGCGTGTTTTAAGAAATGGTCACATTAATCACAGAGCTGGAGCAGGCCTTGGAGGTCCTCATGGATCTGTTTCTGTTTCAGGATAATCTGTTATCTCTAGTCTTTTCATGTGTCAATACACTTTCAAAAACATAGCTAATATGTGCGAAAGTTTGTTGGCTTGTGGTTGCTCTTCACACCTCTGGTGGGGAACAAAGGCACTAAGATCCCAGTGCCAAGAAGACATTGCTGAGATAATCCAGTGTTGAGTCCATCTTAATAAACGTACATACATAAATACGCCAAAAAAAAAATGAAATACATACATTTTCTCTGAGATGCTCTCCAACATTTGCAAATTTTGCTTCCTCTCTTCAAAGTTCCAAGAGCAAGGAACACAACTTAGCCGTTATCTCCAGCCTTGTAGTTCCTAGGACACAGTCAATGATGAAAAAAAAAATGTGTCTTGGGCCTGGCACAGTGGCACATTGGTTAAGGTCCTCGCCTTGCACACCCGGGATCCCATATGGCTGCCATTTCTAATCCCAGCGGCCCCGCTTCCCATCCAGCGCCCTGCCTGTGGCACCCGCATGGGAGACACAGAAGAGGCTCCTTGCTTCGGATCAGCATAGCATCGGCCGTTGCGCTCACTTGGGGAGTAAATCATCGGACGGAAGTTCTTCCTCTCTGTATATCCGCCTTTCCAATAAAAATAAAATAAATCTTTTTTTAAAAAAAAATGTGTCTTTACTGCAGAAATGTAATGTAAATATTTGACATCCCCACTCAACATTTCTTCTGTGCCTGAGAAGGTCTGGCCCTCCACTTTCCAGATCACAAAGGGAATACACAGGTGTATTTTCAAAAAAAAAAAAAAAATCCAGCGGTGACAGGCTAGAACTAATGTGGCAACTTGAACACTTTGGACAATCACCTCACCTCTGTAGATGTCATCTCAGCAACCACAAAATGGTGGTAGGTAATTACTGTGTGTCACAAACTGAGCCACAGTACAGCACTCCACTGATCCCGCTCACATCTCTTATGGGCTTATCACATTCCAAGTCTGTTCATGGGGACCGGCCATTCAAAATGAATGGGACAGGACTTGTCCTGTGGCCCTTTGGGGAGGACATTTAGTGGTGTAGGTACCAAGTTGCATTTCTGAGAACCAATTCTAGTTTGACCTCTATGGCTTCGTGGGGGGGGCGTCTTGTGGGTGTCACCTCTGTCGGAAATAAACAAACGTCCTTCGCTGACGGTCAACTCAAGGCCAGCACCAGTGAAAGATGTTGCTATAATAAGCAACAACTGCCTCCCAAGGACAATTGGACGGCCACGGTTTCATCTACTTAGGAGGCTGTTTAAAAAAAAAAATCAGCTTGGAGAAAAACACCAGTGACTCCATTAGTATTAAACAAAGCAAAGGAGGACACAGCAAGGAAGAAATAAAATATATGATAGCTGTGTGGCAGAGTACAGACAAGTAAGAATGATGAGAGAGGTGGAGAGTCTTCTTTTATTGCTTAAAGCATTAACTTCAGAACAGTCTATTTAAAATCTCGACTCCAGAAACTTCACTGGAGAAAAATCCCCTGTGATTGCCAACTTGAACTTTGCAGTCAGCCAACGTCCAGCAAATGCCATATTTATGCCTTTCTTCCTGCTTCGCTGTCCATAGAATCAGGACCTTGAACTCAGTGGCAATCAAAAATCAGTTTGACCTGAGCAGGTATTCTGTCCTAACTGAACTCAGCCATTGTCGCCTTTGATGATGTGCCCAGAATAAACGGGAGGTGAAATGAGAATGCTGGCGACTGCCGTGCGAAGCTGTCCATGTGCTGTCAAAGCCCACCAAAGCCAGAGTGACCACGTTGTCAAGGGGCCGAGAGGGCTGAGCTCAACCAGGCAGAAAAGCAGCTGTGGTGTTTGTGTCAGCCACCCTAACATATGTTCTGACAGGGCCATGAGATAGGTGACTGGAACGAAGCTCAGGCAGCTGACGCTACAGCCCTCGCAAAGGGACTGACCCTCAGCACATTTGATCTCTTAAAAAGGAAACTTTCTAAAGAGAGTGTAAATTATCCATCCCTTTCCCTGGAGACAAGGAGAAGTTTCACCTTGAACAGACTCCACCTGCTGGCCTGAGAGCTCCTCATCAGAACCTGGGCTTTGGGTACCAGTGTCCACAGCAAAACTGACCTTCTCTGGCTGTGCAGCTGGAACAGTCGTGACCTCAGGTGGGGGGTATCCGGAGACCCTGTTGATTAGTATGTGGCAGCTCCCGGAGCTATCTAGAAGTCCTGTTTGCAAAAAGGGCACTGGAGGCACAAATGGCAGTGCTGTCTGGTGGTGGTGGTGGTGGTGGTTGCTGTTGCATTGGGGGAGAATCTTGGTGGTGGGCTTCATACCCTTAGACATGCGGTAACAAAAGTCATCCTCTCCTCTCACCTCTGTTGTGGGTGGAGCTAAAGTAATGTTGAAATACTACAACAGAAGGACCAGAGAGCTCCTGGTTTTTCACAGTCCATCCTACAATGGTCTAGTATTTGGGCTTCAAGCCCAAAGATTGTGTCCGTCTGCATGATATGGAGCCAGGTGGAAAGACCTCCCGGGCAGGTTCTCATGCACAGCCAGGATGGAGGTCCAGAGTCACTCAACTGTTCTCCCTACAGATTGAGAAGTGGAGGCAAGGAGACGGGAAAACAAAGTTGATCTCACCAGTTTCTTACGATTAGGAATCCAGAGTGCCCTGGGACACAGTATTTAACTTCAAATGCTAAATAATCTTCTTTTAATATAATCAATTTTAATAACCTAAGTAATCATCTTTGTGAGTATAAATTCCATGCTCTCTGGCAGCCTTCGATAACTGACTTATGCCACCACCTGCTAGCTCTGTGAACTTGGGCAAACCTAAGTGTTCTCTTTACCTAAGGATGTTCATAGAATTGGGCTCGCAAAATCTTGTGGAGGTCAGATAAGATCATGCACATGTATAAAAACTCTGCCACAATACCTGACACATGGTGACTGCTGTAAGTTTGGGGGGCTTTGCTTTTATTTAGCAAACGCTTAACGTGGTGCTTCTTTCATGTGCTGCAGAACCCTTCCCCCAAGCTGGCTTGCCCTACTGAATCCCTTTGTTCCCAAATCATAATTGTGACCCCATTATCATCTACGGGTGGCTTCCTCCACATGCTTGAAGATTCACATTGGGTTTTTTTTTTCACCTATTATCTTCACAATTTATTTGAGAAGGAAAGAGACAGAGAACATTTCCATCTACTCATTCACTTCCCTAAACAACCATGATACAGAGGGTTGGGCTGGGCTTGAAGCCCACAAGGAGCTCCAACTCCGGAGTGGTAGAAACCCAATTATTAGAGCCATCACCACTGCCTCCCAGCATTTGTGTTGCAGAGAGCTGAAGTCAGGAGCTGAAACTGGGCATTGAACTCAGATACTGATGTGTGGCATAGGCACCTTAACTGCTAGGCTAAACATCCTATCCCTATAAATATTTATCAACATGAAGACACGCAGGTCAGCTTTTTGGTTAGCTGGTTTGTTTCTATCAGCTTGCTACATGCACTCAGAGTTTGGGGGAAAAAAAGAGACATAAAGCTTATTTCTTTACAACATGTATTCCTTGACAATGTTTTCCATGCATAGAACTCAAACTGTATAACTATTTCTGCAAGTTTCAATGACAATTGCCAAGGACAGTGCCTGTCCTCCAGATAAAATTGTAGCTCCTTACAATGTTACCCACTTCCAGCTTAGCTAAGAGTCCCTTCACTGTAGGATCAGACAGATGAGATACAGCAGAGGCCTTAAAACTGTCTGTGGAGGTGTCCTTCAGAAATGATGGAGGAAAGAAATTCTGCACAGGCAGAAGCAATAAAAGCAAGAATCCCCTGCACATAAGAGAGGTGCTCACTTTAATTCATCTGTAGGCTGATAAAAAAATTTAGTGCTGCTAGACTAGTAAGTCTTCGTGTTTTGGTCAAGAACACATTTCTAGTTTTCCTACCATCCACATAGCAAATAAAAGCCACGTGTCAAACAAATGTGAGTAAAAAATCGTGACCCTTGAAGTTAAAATAAATCATGAGAACTCCTTCTCTAGTATTCAGAAACCCCTTTCTCTTTAGCTTCGCTGAGATACACTCTGAAGTGACTTTCCCTCCCCTGCTAATTCACACCTATTGGGTAACATCTGCAACAACCTTTTATCATTGATGGTATTACTCATTATTCAAACAATAATTTTCTTTTTTAAGACTTATTTATTTCTATTCCTAAGGTAGATTTACAGAGAAAAGGAGAGATAGAAAGATATCCCATCCACTGGTTCACTCCCCAAGTGGCCTCAATGGCCTGAGCTGAGCCGGTCTAAAGCCAGGAGCCAGGATCATCTTCCAGGTCTCCCAGGCGGGCACAGTGTCCAAGGCTTTGGCCTGTCCTCCATTGCTTTCCCAGGCCATGGACAGGGAATTGGATCAGAAGTGGAGCAGCTGGGACTAAAACCAGCTCTCATATGGGATGTCAGTGCTGGCAGGCAGAGGATTAGCCAGTTGAGCCATCATGTCAGTCCACAAATAATAATTTTCAAACCTCAATGAGCATGTTATTTTTGCGGGATACTTATTTTGAAATGCAATTTGGGGCTTAAGTAATTCTAAGGAACAGCTAGGGACATGTTTTCATTAATAATAAATAATATTTCGTTTTTAAGAGCAGTTTTGGGTTTACAGCAAAACTAAGCAGAAGGGCAAAGAATTCCCACATCCCATCATCCCTACCCTTATCTGCAGCCCCCACCGACTCCCTGCCACCAGCATCCTTCATCGTGTGCTCCATGGACTAGCAACTGATGGATTGTTCATATGTCACCACCAATCAAAATCCACCAGATCTTCTTCTTTGTGTTGTACATTCTATGGACTTTGGTAAATGAGATCTTCATTTCTAACAAGCACATTCCACTAAACAATCTGATGTAAGGATGACAGTTTGACCAAATTGACATTATGATAATGATGTAATGATACTGAGGCCAACGGCCATGACCACACTGGATTTTCACTTTAGAATTTATTTTGGAACTCGGGTCGTATGCTTTTCATAGAAACAATGGATATACCCCATGATCAAAATTCTTGGGCCTGCCTTTCAAAGCTTGTTCTATTCACAGTGTTATAGGAATCAGGGTATTTTAGCAACCACAATTAAAGAGGAAGCAGTAGAAATACAAAACTATAAATAGACAAAAATGTGAAAAGAAATCTTTGAGACTTAAAGCAGAGGAAGATTGCTAAACAAAACCTAAAGACACAAACCATGAGGATATCTATACACACACATATATATACACACACACACACCGCAATGAGATATATAAAATCAAACCAAAATAGAACTTCCATTCTTGAAAGACAATAGAGACCAAGACAAAACGATAGATTAGAAGAAATGGTCCCAGAACAATTCTTGGTATGGACTTGGAGCTCAGTGAGTAGCTACAGAATCAATGAATGTTTCTTCAGATGTTATGGTGGCAACTCATAACTCGTCACCTCTCTAATGAAACCTCCCCAGTCCTTCCAGAAACACAAGCTGCCTCTTTTCACTAGATATTTCTAAAAAAGAAAACCTTAGTTTTTCATCCCAGTGAATATTGACGTCAGGGCATTATTTTGTCCTTACTAATTCTTATGATTCACAGTGAAATTTATTTACTCTACCACCGTCTAAAGAAAAATAAGAGATTGAATTCTTCTCCTCTAGAGCCTAGGATTTGCCCTGAGTTTTATTTTTTTTCTTGAATTTTAACTTTGAAGACTTATTCATTTATTCATTATTTATTCATTTAACAGGCAGTGACAGAAGCATAGATGTAGGGAGATAAATGAATTGAGATTTCCAACCACTGAATTCACTCCCCAGATGGTCACAACAGCTGGGGTTGGGGCAGAATCTTGGACCAGGCACAACATTAGAGTCTCCCCCAAAGGGCTGCATCAACTCAAGTACTTGAACCATCCTCTGCTGCTTTGCAGGGGCATTCACAGGAACCTAGATTGAAAGCGGAGTGGCTGGGATTCAGATTGTCACTCAGACAGGAATGGTGGCATCCCAAGCAGCTTAACCTACTGAACCACAGGGCCCATACCTGTCTTGCTTTTTAATATCCCTGCTGGCCAATCACGGCTTCATTTAAACCTCTGACGAACTACTGACATTCATAGCACTTCCGTGCCTATTGCTATTATTCTCTCAACCCACAGAGATAGAGAGCCAGTTTTGTTACCTCTGCTTGACAGATGAGAAAAATGAGGCGCAAAGAAGAAATCTGGCTTTCCAAAAATCATTCAATTAGCTAATGACTCTGTGACTACTAAAACCCAATGTTTTTGACCCCCAGGTCACACATTCTTTTTTTGCTCAAACCTATTAGCTCTTGTGTGAGCTGTCTCATAGCCATGCAGTCTCCTGGCCGTGCTCAGACAAGCAGCTTGGCGCACTTTCTCCAGCCGATCCAACAGGAACCCTTGTTCCTTTTCCAATGCTTTCCTCCGCTCACTCCCCTCCCAGAAAAGCACAGGCAGAATGTGACCGTGCTACTGCCCCACAAAGGAAACATCATGCAGATAAAGAAGAAAACATAAATCTTACTCTACTGCTGCCTGGGAGTAGAGAAGCAAGCTTCTCCAACCCCCTTCTTCCCAGAGAGTGGCTTCATCCCCCGAATATAAATGGATCCTCCCTCCTGTGTCATTTCCCACTCTGGAGATGGGCAAACGCTGCGATTCTTGGGTGCTGCATGTGACTCAGCCTTCACTCTTGCGATCAGATATCTTTTTCATCCAAGCCTCATGCAATTCGGCTAACGTTAGCTTTATTGGCTAATGACCTCCCTGGGAGCACAGTTAACAATACTGCCAACAGGGATGTCAGCTGGCTGCAAAGAGAAGTGCCTGCTGACAGACATGCAAGTTCTTCTATCCTGGGTATTAGTTTTCTGAGTGAGTCATTTTCTCCCTTGGGGGGTTTCCCTTGTAGTTTCTGTGGAATCCCAGCTGCTTGCATATAAGTGCAATGACCCAGCTGCCCCAAAGCCAGAAAAAATCTCCTACAAGTCCCCAGGAACTGATAAAGCCATGAGGGTTCATTGCTTAGCTTCAGCTACTATCCCCACATGCTGGCCAAGGACAGGCAGGGTGTATCTGGGGAGAGCTCTGCTCTGAGCTGGAGGAAGGCTCTCCCGTGCCTGGCTACAGTCAGCCTTGATCATCTGTATTCATGTCGGGAAGGTAAAGGTCCCATCAGTAGTTCTCATGGGGTTGTAGTCCTGGCAAGAGGCCCTCATGATGCCCCACGGTTGCCCAAATGTGCTCTCCACTGAGCTACATTTGAGAAATGCCACACAGCTTTGATGTCCCTCCTAGAAGATGGCCATGCACAGCAACCTCCAGAAAACCAGGAAAACTGTCCCCTGGGATTACAAGTCAATTTCTGTCCCCCTACCCCCATATGTTGAAGTCCAAATTCCTGGTAACACACAATGTGACCTTATCAGGAAACAGGACTGCTGTACATGAAAAGAGTTGAGTTTGCACGGAAGCTGCAAAATGCGAATGAAGACTCCATAGAGCAGATTCTGTTGTGTAAGCCTGTAGGCAGGGAGCAAAGTGAGGCTTCCACAAGCCACAGAACTCTGAAGACAGCTGGTGAACCACTGGAAAGTAAGGGGGGACCATGGAATAGATGGTCTAGGCAGTCTTGATAAGCTGCCAGCCTAGCTATTGCCTAGGTTAGGACTCCAGCCCTCCAGAGCCAGAAATCACTTTGTGTTAGTTGGTTAAGCTATCCAGGGTTGTGGTGCTTGGTTATAGGAGCTCTGACTGAGTAAGTAAGGCAGTTTTCTGCAGTCACAAAGAAACTAATGGTGAAGCCAGAAAGAAAATCACTTCCTCCTTATTACAAAATAATGCTCCTTCTACCGCATAGCATGAAGCATGCTCCGTGGTCATCCCTCACTCTCGGATCCCTCTGGAAAGGAGGTAAAGACATAGAGATGGAACAAGAGAAAGATGGCAAAGGAAAGGAAAAAGGGAAAACCAGGAAAAAAGTGGAGCTCCTTCTCTTCCCCTTCCTGTTAGACCTTCATTGATAAAAATTTAATTCAGGCGCAGCAAATTAAGCTACCATCTGGTATGCTGGCATCACAAGTCAGGGTTCCTGATTTGAGACCCAGCTCCTCCACTTGTTGTTGTTGTTTTGTTTTTTATTATGATTACTTTCCGTGACACAGTTTTGTAGGGTAAGGTCTTATAAGGATAAGACCTCCACATTTTCCCCTCCCACCATTTTTTACCAACATTATCACAGAAATGTAGTTCTTCAGCAACAGCCCAATATTCTGCTTTTGAAGTGTATCGCAGATATAGACAATGATAGAAAATTTGATATCATAACTATCGTGGTATATTTAACTGATCCATTGAGAGTCCTCCTTTTATTAAGGAGTAGAGATGCATACTGTAATGTATCTTCATTTCCCAGTATGTTAGTCTCCATTGTACAGTTCATCTATGAGAAAATATGTATGTTTGGTTACCTATATGTTTATTTGCTTTGTATTTTGCATGAAGGTTGCCTTGTATCAGAAAGAATATATGGTATTTGTCATTTAGGAACTGGCTCATTCAGTAACACAATGGTCTCCAATTCGGATCACTTTGTTGCAAATGGTAGAATTTTATTCTTCTTATGGCTATGTAGCATTCATGGAGTAGATGTACCATGATTTTGTTATTCATTCCTCTTACAACAAACTTCTGGATCATTCCCATGTCTTCAGTATTGTGGAGTGTGCTGCTATACACATAGGGTTGCATGTCACTTTCTCGTATGCAGATTTCATTTCCTTTGGGTATAGCCGCAGGTATGGGAAAGCCCAATCATACAGAAAACCAAAGTTCCATTGTCTTAGCACTCTCCCTACTGACTTCCGTAAAGGCTGCACTTATCTACAGTCGAACCAACAGTGAAATAAGGTAACTCCCCAGCTTCTCTCCAACAGATGTTGCTGATACCTTTTTTGTATGTAGGTCATTCTCACCGGAGTTAGGTAGAACACCAATGTGATTTTTTATTTGCATCCCCCTGCCCCCGTTGTTATCCAGGGTCACGGGCACAGTGTTGTCTGCTTAGCGTTTCTCTTGCGCATGATTCCAGCAGCGCCGGGGATTGGGAAGACACCAACTATGTGTTGATCAGGTGGCTGTCAGCAATGCCACATTCCCCGATGGCGCTCTGCTCTAGACTCACTGTGCAGCTGACATTTTATTTTTCTCTTCTTTTAGAAGGTACTAGCAGCCGGGTCAGGGGACAACCTGGATCTATTTTGGACAGAACTCATAAGATGCCAAATCAGTATTAATTTCCTGGTGGGACCAGAGAAATGTGATCGTGGTATCAGCTTCTGCAATACTCTTGGAGAGCTGGATGTGGGTTCGCTCTGGGCTTAGTGCATGTGCAGGGTGCATGTATCCACAGCTCTCCCACATACACGAACTTCTCCACAGAACTCAAAATACTACCTGATAGGCTGTTTCCCAAGGTGCTAGTGAGGCGGGGATGGAAGGGGAAAAGACTGGGTTACAAAGTCAGTTCCCACACCTGTCCACAAGGGCTCCACTGCTCTGTTTTGGTTCGTGACTGGATTTTTAGAAAATCATTTTAACCTGTTCTATGGCTTAATTCCCCTCCTTCATCCCAAGCAGACTCCCTTTCCCAGTTGTCCGTGGAGTTCTAATCGCCCTTGAGGTATCTGTTCACTGCAGCACCCCTCCACTGTCTCTGATGTTTCCCAGTGTCCATGGGTCTCCCGGTGTCCCTCTGCCATCAGCCTGCCCAAGCCTATTATCCAGGATCACATCCTCTTGGCTTGTCTGCTAATCCTTCCCTGTCCACTTGAATGTGTCCTAACCCTCTACAGCCATCCTGCCTCTCTTCCACTTCTGATCCGGCTTCTTGTTAATGCATCCTGAGAGGCAGTAGAAGATGGTTCAAGTGCTTGGACCCCTGATTCCCACATGGGAGACCCAGATATAGTTCCTAATCATCCTGGGCCAGCCCTAGCTATCGTGGGCATTGCAGAGTGAGCCAGACCAACTCTCTCTCTTTCTCTCTCTCTCTCTCTGATAAATATTTTTAATTTAAATGCTGCTGATAATAACAGCTACATGCATTGAGCATTTGCCACATGCACAGCATGATTCTAAGCACTTTTTATGTAGCACCTATCCTAATATGAATTAGATACTGATATTAGCATCAATGTACAGCTGAAGAAATTAAATGATGTTTAGATAACCTGTCTAGTGCACTCAGCCAAAAAGCAATAGAGCAGAATTTAAAACTGACTACCAATCTTCAGAATCTAAACCTTCAAATGCTTTCGGGCATTGTAAAGAGCGAGAGTCTTTCCAACAGGAGCTCAAACAAAGCCATTGCCGGCACCAATGGCTGCAACAGAGTAACGCCTCTAAATAAGTGCTTATCACTGAATCCCAGTGTTTTTCCAGAACTTAAGCTTTTCAGAAGAAGAAGGCTTTGATTGCGTATATTCTGGACATCAAGATACGGTCTGTTTTGTTCAAGTACTTTTCTCTATTCAGCCCTTTCTGACCATGCTCCTTTTGATGCAGCTCTGCTTTGAAGATCTCTGTTTACAAAGAGCATGTCGGATTAAAGGCCTCATCTAGGAGGCAAAATATGAGCCTTGGCCTCCTTATACTTAAGAAGAGAACAACACTGTAAAATTTCCACGTGCTTTGCCCCATGATGCAAGGCCAGTGCTGAGGCTTTTCAGGGCCAGGTTTTGGTTTCAAGGGGTTACTCCCTTACCAATTCACACATCACACCCAAGCTCGAAAATTTAAAAAAAAAAAATGCATATTCACGCTGACCTGGAGATGGTTTACATTTACAAATAACTTTCCCCCCATGTTTGGATTCCTGATTCGCACATGTTGGACCAGAAGGGTCCGCATTGGATGACTAAGCTACCGTTATGGAGGTTAACTAATTCCACATTGTAAAAAGCTGGCTGTGACTTGATTTTACAAGGAAGGACACAAATATCCCTAATGACAGGCAATCCACTCGTGCCTGATTAACTGTCAAAGGTCCCACCTGAAAACTTAAGTGATGCCCAATTTCATAAACTCACTCCCGAGACCACATTGTGTTCCAGCCTGACACACAGAACACAGCCCAATCTGTTTCCGTGAATGGGTCTTCTGGGAGTCTCGGGATAGTTGGGCCACAGGAAAGAGATTCCAAGAGCTAAGGAACAGCCCCACAGGCTGGGAGATTACTGGGTGGCACTGGGGTAATAGGGAAGAGAGAGGCTTCTCATTTTCATTTCCTGCCTTGAAATTTGGAAATACTGTCATCTTCCAACAATGTGTTGCTAGCCACGTTCCCTGGTTGCTTGGCCATACTCCCCGTACGGACAACAGTTCCCGGACTGGAGCTCTTGGTGACTTACCATCTGTGGTTCCTGGAAAACAAGGTTCAGGAGAATTGCACTTTGCAATCACTTCTCTGTGCCCCCATCAGCCCTGGCCCAGGGTGCAATGGGAATAAGCAAACTCAGTGCTTTGACTGAGAACTCCTCTGCATTGCAGCCTCTGAAGTTCCTCATTTCCCTTAGCAGTTAATAATATCCCTTTGGCCAAAGGCAACTTTCTCCCCCGCCCCTCGGCCCTCGGCCCCAGTGGCCTGAGTGCCACACTTTGGAAAAAGTTGCAGGTCGTGTTCGTGACTTTGGCTATATCCGATGTTCGGCTCAGTGCCTGTCAGCGAACCATTCGTTTTACCTCCTTCCCTAGCTGAGTAACTGAAGAAGCCAGAAATGGAATGAAAACACAGAATGGAAATTATGGCCTTTTTGAGAAATTTACCCAAGCGAAGAGAAAGAGGAACATGGGGATCCCTTTATCATTTAGATCAATGATTTTTGGCAGCCTTGCTTCACAAGCCGTGTCTCAGCCTGTGTGGGATTTTGAACGTTAGAAAATACAGCTGGGATACATTTGCTTCATTCTCTTTTCCAAACAGTGCTATAGCCCGAGCTCTTTCCATGACCCTCTGGATTCAATATCCCCCAGATGCTAGAGCCCCACTTTGGAAGAAGAAGAGCTGGGATAGGAAAACTGGCAGGGGCCCTATCAGGGTGCACCTTTAGGTCTTAAGACTAGAGAAATGTTGAGCATCAAATAATTCCCCTAATATCCTTCACGTACTTTTGGAACAAGAAGATTGAGGAGGATCTACATTTATAGTTGCAAAGAACCTGCAATGATCCCCAAGCTCCTCGATTCAAGTAAGACGCGCCTTGCGATACTTTGACTCATTTTCCCACAACCTTGGTTTGGGTAGATATGGGGTCACTTGTATCCCACTCAGCCTGGAGTGCCACCATCAGCTCCTATAGCATGCCCAGATCAGCCCTGACCATTGCAGGCATTTGGGGGATGAACCAACAGATAGATCCATGTCAAAAAAAAAAAAAGTAGTGAAACCAAGATATAAACCAAGGTATGCCTCACAGTCTTCTAGGAAGACCAACACCAGAAGCAAGAGACTTAATACACTAAAGACACATGAAATCAGCACCTGGGATCAGGCTGCAGGTAAAAAAAGAAGTCTTTATGTTATTAAAAGGAGACATTGAGGAGGCACAGGATACCTAAGTGCTGTTGAATCTACTGGAGAACCCAGAATATAGACCACCTGATTTTAAACCTGAAATCAGATAATCCAACCTGATCTTCTTCATGTCTGCATGTCCAGCTCCTCCATTGTTTGCAATTTGATACATGAACTGTGCTTCCTGGAATTTCTGAAATGCCACTGAATCTTTGGGAATTTGGCAGAAAAGAAGAATCTGGGTCATGAAACTGAGAAATCTAAAAACAGTGTAATTAACACGTCCATCAGCTTTCACAAAAGTGATGCCAGTTTGCAAACTATTCGTTAATTCCACACAATAGCAGCAACTGAGTACCGTGCAGACGCCAAACTGAAAACAAAAAGCTCAGCATATTGCTCACCCAGATTGCTATTGCTGATATAAAACAAAGAGCAGGCATGCAGCAATAGCCTAGTGGCTAACGTCCTTGCCTTGCATGTGCGACGGGATCCCATATGGATGCCACTTTGAATCCCGGCAGCCCCGCTTCCCATCCCGTTCCCTGCTTGTGGCCTTGGAAAGCAGTCGAGATTGGCCCAAAAAAGGCCTTGGGACTCTGCACCTGCAATGGGAGACCCGGAAGAGGCTCTGGTCTCCTGGCTTCGGATTGGCTCAGCTCCGGCCGTTGCAGCCACTTGGGGACTGAATCAATGGGTGGAAGATCTTCTCTGTCTCTCCTCCTCTCTGTATACCCGACTTTCCAATAAAAATAAATAAATCTTAAAAAAAGAAAACAAGAGCTACTTGTATTTTCCGAAGAATCGGGACCTGGGATTCCCCAAGAGTGGTGGTTTCAGTACTGACCTTCAGTCATTTTAAACGTAAACTTGTGATTCCCAAAATGATGAAAAACATTCATGAAACACTTGGGGACTTGAGAAACTGAGCTCTTTCCAGTAGAAATAAAATGTCAAAATTGCTACACTGGAAAATTAGAAGAGTCCTATATCCTAATTATTGTCTGGTATCCTACCTAAAATTTCTGGATTTCCCTCTGGAAAAAAATATGTTGCAATAAAACCTCTTCAGAATGTTGTCTTAGGGATTAAATAAAGTTTTGCACATACTCTGACAAACATACAGCTAATGTGCAATATAGTTATCTTTTCTTCACAACTGGAACTAGAGAGTGGTATTAAAACAAGAGTATGAAATTTCCTTAAAAGTCTAAAATGGACTTAGCATATCATTCAGTAATCCTACTTTTGAGAATTCAGGATTTCAAAGAGAGATTTGTACATCTAAATTCACTACAGCACTCTCCCCAAGGGTTAGAAGCGACCCAAATATCTATCTCAAACTCATAGAAACAAAAAGAATGATGACGCTGCCAAGGGCAGGGGAAATGGAAGGTGGGGGAGTTATTTCATGAGTGTAAACTTTCAGTTTTACAAGATGAAAATGTTCAGAAAAGTTATTACACAACAACTAGGAAGATGCTTAACACGACTGAGTGACACACGTAACAACTATTAATTTGGTAAATTTCAGGTTATGTGGATTTTTTTTTTTTAAGAAGCCAGAATTCAAACAGATTTCTCTTAACTGCATGGGAAACAATAGTGGAACTGATTGTCTCTCATTTTGCTACTACCCTATGTCCCTGCCTCCTCTGCTACTTTGTCTGAATCCTTCGCTCTCTCTCCCTCCATCCCTCCTACTTTCCCAGATCTCTGGCTGAGATTATGTAAGGTGGTTAATCCAATGCATGCCATACTGCAGTGCGTGCCAATGGCAGCTATTATTATTATTATCAGGGTTAAATTTTTGAATCTGTCACTTAGAAACATATTCCCCTGACAGACTTATTAACATTTCTCATGACACTATCTAATTCCTTGTGGGCATGGGATTAAGAGGATTTGAAAAGTAGATGCCATCTTAAAAAAAAGCCAACATGGGAGGGCTTGGTACTTTCAGGTATGTGCTGATGTTCCACCTAAAACATGAAGCAAAGATCTATCTAATAATGTTATTTTAGTGCAATCTAATTCTGTTTATTTGTTCTAACAACACAAATTATCAAGGATAGGTAAATGATTTGCGTGCTTTATAATTTTTTGCATGCTTTATAATTTTTTGAGAGACAAAGACAGACAGATCCTAACTGCTGAATCACATCCCAAATGCCCACGGCTCTTGGCTGGAAACGAAGCCAGGAGCCAGGAAATCGATCTATACCTCGCATCTGGATGGCAGTGACCCAGCCTCGTGAGCCATCACCACTGCCTCCTGGGATCTGCAGAAACAGAAAGCTACATCCAGAAGCGAGGTTGAGACAGAACCTTTGCACTCTGAAAACCATTGCACTCTGAGCTCTTACAGCTCCTCAGCTCTCTGATGCTGACAGCTCTGAGGAAGAAAGCTCCCCCAAACACTTTGTTCCAGTAGCTTGCTTTCACCACTGTGATATTATCCCTTCACTCACAAGATGAGCCAGATCGAGTCCATTTTCCCATTTTCATAACTTAAACAGCAGAAAAGTGAGATGATCCTCAGATATGCCAAGAGTCTGGATGCCTGGTAAACACTGCACGAAAGCCACTTATCTTTTAATGCGTTAAAAAAAAAAAAAAACTGCCATCTTGTCCTATAATTTGAGAAGCACTAGCGAAATCAACTATCTTAAAATAGCTCCAATTTCATTTCTAAAAGGTAAAATTACATTTCTGCTATGTGAAAAGATAATCTAACATTCCCTGTGGGCGCTCAAGTCTTGTGATGATCAGCCATGTTTATGAGACACAGCATAAAATACTAATAGTTTCAAATCCTGGAGTTGGAGTAATGTCACTGGAAAATACTTCCTTTGCTTTTTTAATGTTATGAGAACTCGATGTTACGCACGCATTATTCTCCTTTACTTGTGTTTTCGCTGGGGTTTTTATGATTGTTGTTCTTTGCTTTAGTGAAAAAGAGAAGGAGGGGCCAGCACTATGGCATAGTTGATAAGGCATTTGCCTGTAGCAACAGAATCCCATCTAGGTGCCAGTCTGAATCTCAGTTGCTCCACTTCCAATACATGTCTCTGCTAATACGCCTGGAAATGCAGCAGAAGATGACCAGCCGAGGTGCCTGTGCCCTTGCACCTCAAGGAAATTCCTGGCTCTTGGCTTCAAACTGGCTGAGCTCCAGCCATTGCAGCCATGTGGGGGAGTGAAATTGCTGATGGAAAATTTCTCTCACACTCTCCTTCTTATTCTTTCATCCTCGACACTTTCTTTCGTGTGAACGAATCTTTCTTTAAAAACAACAGCATTATTCCCAGGGTTCGAGCGCTTGTACATAATCCTGGACACCGACAGGAGCTCAGCGACTCTGTAGTTGCTGCTAGCTTGCTTCTTCCGACTCCTTATTTTCAAATGGCACTTGCCATATGACCCTGCAATCCCACTGCTGATATATATATATATATTCTTTTAAAGACTTAAAGGGAGAGCTCTTCCATCCATCGATTCAGTCCCCAAAAGGCTGCAATAGTAAGATCTGAACCAAGTACTTGAGTCGTGTTAGCAGGAAACTGGATCAGGCTACAGCTTAACCTGTGCTGCACCACAATACCACCGCCCAAAATTCTTTTTAAATTTAGAAAAATCATTAAAGTATATAAATGAGAAAAATACCTGTTTTAGGAAGTATCTGACTGTGCACAGAGAAGCCAAAAGATGCTAAGCTGAGAGACATCACGTGAAATGACCACTGATTCGGTGGTCAGCTGGTTCTTTGGATCCCAACTTACATTTGTAAGATCCCTTCAAGACCACTGTATAAGAAAGTAGGGTTATCAAGTGTGTACAACAACATTATCTCATAAAGAAAAGGAGAAAGCAGAAGCGAGGAACATTTGCACTGGAACACAAACAAGCAAAAAGGCTCCGTTTGCACAATAGGGAATGAGATGTGCCAAATCAGTTGTGCATCGTGAAGAAATTTTAAAAACCATCAAGTGATATTTCTGTCTCTGGATCTACGAAGACGTCAGTCATGAAAAAGCAATATTGTCAAGAATCGTAATATGTTAGGATGAAAATCAATAACAGCCATAAAAAGGTAATACATTTTTCTATAGAGCAATTTGAACTCACACTTGAATTTTACCCATCCAACAGCAACTGGGTCATCTCCCACATAGCTGACCAGATAGGAACTGATCAGGTCTGTTCTGGGGTTTTTGCTTTTGTCCTTGGCTTTTTTTTTTTTTTTTTTTTGATTGCAGCTTAACTCCAACCCCTTTGTCTCTACCTTTGGGAAACCACAGAGCTGTCACCTCGAACACAGAGGCAACCCCACTTCAAATTTCCATTTCATTCTCCTGATGGGGCTCATTTTTGAAACCTCTTGTGTTGGACACTGTCTCGTGCAGTACCCAAGGAAATTGAGGTCATGGGAAAAGCATCGAGGAAAGGGCTTTGGGTCTGTTCACGTGGAATCTGAACACAGTCAAGTATGAGAAGTCAAGATGGTGTGTGTGGGAAGGGAACAGAGCTGAGCCCTGATGAGCCAGGTGCTTCACTCAGTGACCTCACTGAGCTGACACAGCTGATCTGCACACTCCCCCTCAACCACCACCACACACACACACACACACACACACACACACACACACACACACACACACACTATGGGAGCATAGTACATATGATGCCGCAATAAAACATTTATGCTTGAAAGCCTTTGCATTCCCTTGCTTTTCTGAATCTGCTCCAACTAGCCAACTCGCTGGGGGCAAGGGGTGGGGGCGGCACTGGAGCCCTAGTCTCTTTCACAAAATGAGAAAATGGTATCGGAGGATCCCGGCCTTGAAGCTTCTCAATGCCATCATCATTATTAGCAGAGGATGAATGCTGAGCGTCGCTATTCCTGCTTGGTATGACTTGAATAATAATCAGAACGTGGACCAAGTTGCCACAGGCCTTTTCAGAAAAGGCAAGGAGATGAAGGCTGTGTGCGTTTACCACGTGGGGAGCATGTAGAATAATTGGAACTACAGGGCTTGCGTTGAAGGCAAACAAGAAGAATTACGGTGGCTGTCAGAATAAGCTCCACTTTTAAAGCAGGTGTTCATCACATAGTTAGCGATGTGTATGAGACACTAAATTCAGGAGCTAATGTTTCCCTAATAGCTTCTTCCCCCAAAAAAATAGCAACTGGGAGTTTTCCTTCTGTTGCATCGGGCTACAAGAACTTCCAACCAGACCTGCAGTTCAGCTTTTCCAGCCATTCCTTTCCTTTCCTTTCCCTGGCTAATTCAAAGTGAAAGCAAAGGTGACCCATGTGGTGACTGACAGTGAGTTAAGGAGAATCCACTCCTCCATCTTCAGTGAGAAATTGCCAATCGCATCTCACAGTAGATGGGAAAAGATCAGGGCCTGAGCTGGAGGGCATTTGCTGGGCTGGTGGGAGAAACTGTTGTGACCTTCAAAGGAAGAAAAAATGAGTCATCCTTGTCTCCCTGCGTGCTTTTCCTGCAACTGGAGTGTCTCAGAAGGCAAAATGACTTGAGTAAGAGGCAGAAAGGAAAACAAATGATTTGGAAAACTCATCGCACAACCAAACGAGACAGCGTCTGGATAACAGATCCACAGGGAAGTTCTTCAAAATGTTATACATCTTTCTGAAGTCTCTAAGGTCCCCTAGAAATGAGGCACTTGATTCTACTAAGCCACCAGCCTTCCTTCCACAGAAAGCCGTTCTAGGAAGTGGGGTCGGACATGCTCTCTGATGCCACTGTGTTTTGGAATCCCAATAACCCTTCAGTTCCAACACAGGAGTGTATTATTTCATCTCCAAGGAGACAATGACATGAAGGCAACGCAGAGCACGAGCTGCCTTGGGACATCCTAATTACCATAATTCCCACTCCCCACCATCCCATCTCGGGGACATCAGCCTTCCGGGTGACAGGAAGCAAGACCAGCACAACTACCTTCTGTTTTCTCCCATGTCCTGTGTCCCTGCCTCGCTTCCTCTCTTCTTTAAACAATGCTCATTGCGACAGTGCTTTTACCATTTTGAGAGCCTTCATTGCCTGAGTGAAAGCTTGCATTGATAAGTTTTAAGGAAAAGCAAAGTGAAGTAAACAGACACACGCTGTCCTTTTGTCCCCAAAGCAACTGTCAATCTCAGGACATTTTTCATAAGAACCTTCCAGAAGTCTCTCCGGAATCCTCCCAGTTGGCTACAAGGACAGTAAATCTAAAAGGCCCAGGTCTTCTGAGAAAAAGGACAATTCAAACCCCACGTGTCCAGTCATATCAACCAGTACCATCCTACCACCCCCACAACAGCTCCTAGAATATTTGTTTTTCTGAGTTTCTTCAGAGCTTTCCCTTGCCCCTCACTTCCCCCCTGAACCTCTTGAACTAAGTTGGTGGAGCATCTTACATTTACTGTGGTAAATGAGCCAGGTTTACACACGTACAAATGTGTTCATTTCATGCCCATTAGAATTCATCTGTAATACTCACAGGCCCATTAAATTCTCTATCTAAAAAGTGCATCTCTGCCCACATTAGTGCCAGGGCTTCTGCCTTTTGCTGTGACAAGTGTCATAGCAACTGGCTCTCCTGTCATCCTTCAGCTCATGTATGGGATGTGATGGGCTGTTTCAGCGGCAGCTTCAAACCAGCTCGCTGGTGCCTCAGTAAGGATTCAAGTAGGGACTCAAGCAAGCAAGTCATTAGCAAGTCATTAAATCAGAACTAAAGCTCTGTGACCCTGTGTGGAAGGAGCAATTGCTGTACTCATCTCTTTTTTTTTTTTTTAAGTTTTAGAGACTGTGACCATGTGGGCTGCATTAAATTCAACCCGTATGTACACAAAATGCAATTCATCAGGACAAAGGGCATATTTTTCAAAAAGCAAAAATATCCCTGAGCAGCCATCTTCCCCACTACCATGGGTGTAAGGGCTACCAATTTTAGCAGGCCAAGGAATGGCCTTCTGTGACACTTAGCAGGGAGGAAAAGATTTTCTTATCACGTTTGAAGGTCATGGAGTCAGGAAACAAAGGCAGAAACTCCTACGATCCCAGGAGTTCAAAGTCAATCCATATTTTATAACCAAGTGAACTGTGACAAATGGAAAAGACAGCTTGGTAAGGTGCGAAAAGTGTGGCCAGAGTTGGATCAGAGGCTCCAAATCAAGCAGAAAGGTCCTGATGGGAAATCTGGTTGGGAGGGTCAGTGTTGTGCCTTCTGCTGAGCCTGATCAACCCAGGGGGAAATACACCCCAAGAGCTCTGATCCCGACCTCCTCATTTGTCAGGACACCACCATGAAGGAAAGATGAAGATGGCCCTTGGGCGGCTCTACTCCTGGTTTCTGACCTCTCTGCCCACCATTTTCCCAGCAGGAAGCAGAGATCCTGTAGATACAAGAGCCTGCTGGGTTGGAGAGGTGAAGGGGGTGGGCAGGCAGGGAGCGGTGGGTTTCTCTCTAATGATTTCCATCACACTGTTGCTTCCCACACACTGTGCCCTGAAGCACCTCATTTCCCTTTTGCTTTTAAACCTTGATGAATGTCCTTCCTAAGTTTGCCTTGCTACGACTGCATCGTGCAGCCTGCACTCAGCGGGCACCCAGCTGTCACCATCCTCCAGCCCTGCGGTTATGTCTGCAGCCCTCTTCCCAACTCAAGGCTGCTGGGCGCTTGTCTTGTAGGTAACCGTCCTTTTTTCTAAGTGCAGCCTGCCTGCTCCAGGCTCCCTGCACATAGGAAAGCCCTTATGCTGCATGACTCCTCTTCCCTCTTCGCTACAAAGTTTGTTAAGCCAAATTCCTTCTCTGCTCACACATACTTCCTCTGTGGCTCCCATCCACACCTTTGTGATTCGAGGTCTCTAAAATAACTTTCACCAGCTCTGTGCTTCCTGCATTGCTGAGTCTAAGCCCAGGGATCTGTTCCCCCTGGGGACTGTGTGATTTTACAACTCAGCGTTAATATTTCAGTCACATGACACAGCAAATCATGCTATGCTTTGTGATAGAGCACTAAAAAGGAGACTCTAGGTGGTGCTTTTATGGATAATTCAAGCCTGCCGCAGGCCATGTTCTAATGCGATAGAACACACAGCACAGGGTAGCAGTTACCGCAGGTCTTTGGTGAGGCAATGGCTCTGCCTGCCACGGGGCTGCTGCCCGTGCAAGTGTTTGGCAGAGAACAAGCTGGGGATGAGAGGGATGTTCATTTGTTTTTTGGGTGTTTTTTTTTTTCAAATTGCTATTAAGGCCATTTGGGTATCTAAAAGCCACAACACATAATAATTTCACTGGCACTTAAGTTCCAATTAGTTCAGGACTAAGTTGTTTGTAAGTTGCTTACAGAGATATTGTATCTTCTGAATAATGAATTGAAGATAAAACTGACTCCATTAGGGAAATGTTTTCTACTGCAGTTTATCCCAAGAATTCTCAGATGGTTCTTGACATCTGCAGAGTCCTAAACCAATAAGGGAATTTCATAGAGGCCCAAGCTGTGTTTGCTACAGACATAAATTCTTGATTCTGGGAAACAAAGTATCAAATTCTCATTCCAGTAAAGACTCACACTCTTTCAGTGAGAGATTACTGAAATGAAAAACATTCAGGACCTATCTAGGATACATGTCCGTTATGCTCTTTGGAATATTTTCAACATGAGAAATAAGCAATCACATGAATTAAATTGTTGACAGTGCCATAATGAAGATGAATTCCCTATTAGTGCTTACGGAGTCCTTTTGTCTTCATTCAGCCGAGAGCAAAATATTACAAAGTACTGGCAGGACTGGGCTGTGGGATAGTGGAAGGACACCAGCAACGTTTTGCCGTGGACCCTGCCTGGGGTCACACTTTGTACTCATTCCCCTCCCTTCCTCCTCCAGGTCCCGCTTTTACTCACAGTGACTCTTCGACACTGTACACTAGTGCACTCAGTCCTGCCCCGCTTCTTCTTGTTCTTGCTGCCAATTTCACTTACTCCCATGACCTTGTCATGGGTTGAATGGTGCCTTCCAAAAAAAAAAAGGGGGGGGGCGATTTTGAAGTCTTCATTCCCATAAAAAAAATGAAATGAAAAAATAAGTTTATTTGGTGCCCAAAAAGTGCTGAAATGCATGCATATTTTTCTTGTGTGAATTGTTCATTAACTTTTCGAAGTCGTTTTCTTAAACATGGGTTTCTGCACTAAAATTCATTTTTACTTCCATTTTCAATAAATTTTTAGAGGTACCTTCATATATCCCTGATGGAGAAGGAAAAATAGTTCCTAAGAGTCTGCTGTTGCCTCTGCAACATTCTCTATCTTGATGACAGCACGTTGTTGCTGTAGTCATCTAAATCAGTAGCAATTATCATTATTATGACAGATGTCATGTCTGCGCTAAGCATCCGTCTTTGTCAACACTCGTGTCAACGGGTGCATGTATTAAAGTGCTTCCTGCTTTTCGTTCATTCTCACTTTGAAGGATCAGCCTGAAATAACATGAAGGTATTTATTGGAGTCACCACCTAGCTGATTATATCATAATGAGAGAAAGCCGATTTTGGAGAATGAAGAGTTTGCAGAATTAATATGTCTCGCCAACAAGAACAATTTAACCTCATAGTCAATAACTTGTTATCCTAGATGCAATAATACAAAGATTTTTTCCCAAGAACTGACAAATTACAGCAAGTAAATATTCAAGATTTACCAGAGGAGCAAAAAAAAAAAAAAAAGGCTTTCCTCGGCATCTGAGCTAACATGAGCCCTCTGTTTACTGTCTTACTTCAAAAGTGATTGATGTCGCACCCAGTGACTGATCTTCATTGTAATCTAAAAAATATTCCCTCTGAACTTATTATTTATTGGCAGAACCACTGCTGATACAGAACCAGCAAGTTCTAAGAAAGTGGGTGACCCCAAAAAGGAAAAGAGAGGAAAAAAACAGTGGCCATGCCTAGTACAATGGATGGATAAGGGCCAACACACAGGTTCCAATATTGCAGTGCCAGTTTGAGCCCCAGCTGCTCCATTTCCGATCCAATTTCTTGCTAACATGCTGGGAATGCAATAGAAAATGGCTCAAGTACTTCAACATCGTCCATCCACGTGAGAGATCTGGATGCAGTTCCTGGCTTCTGGCTTCTGCCCTCGTGCAGCCCCAGCTGTCGAAGCTATTTGGGGAGTAAGCCGTTGGATGAAAGATCTTTCTTTACCTATCTCTTTCTCTACCACTCTATCTGTCACTAGCCTTTTTCAGATAAATAAATCTTGCTTTAAAATGGATATTATCAATTATAAAAATCTTCACATGGTATGAAAATACTCCAGAGCAATGGAGACAAAAGACCCCCAGATACCAACATCAGCACGGATGAGGCTTACAAAGTACAAAATTAAATGAGAGAAGGGAAACATAAAAGAATATCTGTAGTGTTATTCTAAAATCAACAATTGCACATAGCATCTTGTAACCTAAAAAAACAAATGCCAGAAAGTAATTCCTGTGAAAGTCAGCGTAGCAGTTACCCCTGGGTGAGAGAGAAAGGTTTGTGACTGGGCAAAAATGCCGGAGACTTCCAAGATGCTGCAGTGTCCTAGTTCTTGACTGAGTGGCGGTTACACCGATATTCCTTACTTGTCAGGTTGTGCATTTGTAGTTTGTGCACCCTGTGCACTTTTCCAAATGTGTGCTCTGCTTCTCACACTCCAAAAAGTCCTTAATTAGGCAGTGATATGGAGGAAGCTGAAGGTGGACATCTTAGATTTGCAATCACCGTGATTTATCAAAAGCGGACAAAGAATTCTGCCAGGCTTGCCTTTTCTTCCTCCTGTTCAGGCTCTGACCCAGTGCTAGTTCCCTCTCTGATTTCAACTCAGCTCTACATCCATAACCTGCCCTGTCATATCCTGGAGTCCCTCTTGGGTCTGACATTCAGGGAGGTCAGCTCCTGCAGTCACGACTTGTCGGGGAGCAGAGAAAAGCTGCACTCTGTCTCATCTCAGTTCTCGGGGTGTGGATGTCACACCACGACAGGAATAGTCATTATATTTCCCCTGTCTCCTTTGTAAAACAAAAGATTTATGCACAGAACTACTTAGCTCATTCAGATTAGACAGGCCAAACTTTTTCTTCAGTAGCTGACTATAGCACTTCATACGGCACTGCTTCCTCGCACGGTGGTAATCAGCCCCATAATCTATGTCCAATCACCCATTCTAAAGTGTAGAGTGAGTGCCTTGATCCCTGGGAGTACAAAATGGAAATTTCTGCCCAAAAGAACAACTTGAAGCCTTGGGTCCCAGAGGAAACACTGGCTTCTTAGGTTTCTTAGGGTGGGGAATGCCATAGCTACTGCATTTGCCAGCAGACTCCAGGCTGTTCCCTCCACTTGGCCCGCCGGAGGCAGTAAGAATCATCAGCCTGGGTGATGTCTCAAAATCTTACACCTATTCCAAAGCTCGTTCTCTTTGACCTAGCAAGATTTCATTCTGCTGTTGGAACTTGGGGCCTGGAACTAAGCTTCAGGGCTGTGCATATCACCGTGATATCTCCAAGATTGCTTCATAAAGGAGTGCCTTTGCCAAAGATAACCAGGTAGCCTGTGCAAACCACAGATTTGCACCCTAGCTTGCAACTATTCTGTTTTCCTGGATGTGAAATCCTCACCTCTGATCTTAATTTGAGTTCTCTCTGGTAACTGCGGCTTCAGAATCCTTTTTTCAATTACTATACTTGATTGTATAAAGAAGATGTTGGATTTAATCTCTTGAGCACCATTTGAAATTTCTGCATTGGTCTTTTGAGGACAACTCACAAAAGGAACTTCTGACCCTGTTACTAAGGCACCTAATGGCTGTCAGAGCTGGGCAGCTCCATCATGGAGCATGGCGCTCAACATGGCAAAGAGCTCAGGCCTAAACATTCTCCATCTGGGAACAGAATCCTCTTACCTTGTTTAACTCCTCCCTGCTGGCCTCCTGCCTTGGGTTGTTGCAACGCTACTGTATTGGCTAAGAAAATGCATTTCCAAAGGGACCTCATTACCCTCTTTTCTCTTGCCACCGGGGTCAAGCACACAAGTCTGATGACCATCTTAATTTCCCAGCTGCTGACTCCTCTGATCTTCCTGGAGTTCCCTCACTATTCTCTTCCTGGCAAACTCTTCAATGCCCAGTCCACGCCCCGTTGCACTCTGGCCCACCCCACCCCACCCCCACAGAAGCTCTCCCCTGAAATTAGGAATCTCCCTATCTCTGCCTCTCTGAGCGTTTACTAGGGTTCTTCCTTTGTGCTGCTCTTATCTTTGTTAGCTAGGACTGGTTTGTCATTCTCGTTTTATGATCTCCCTATAGAACCCTGCCCAGTACGCTGTGTATATAAGCAGTACCTCTACAGTGTTGAACACATCTACACGCTGAATAAAAGCTCTCATGTTTTTAAAGCTCTTTATTCAGCCCGTAGAGTCCTCTCCTTTCCTCCTGATCTGATCCAATTTCTCTAACTACTGACTTAACCCGACTAAATGCCACAATCAGAAAAGAGCAGGCTCTCCTATTCTTTGGGAAGTTCTGTCACATAAATGCCACTTTTTCAATCATCTAAATGTCCAGCTGAGTGTCAGGCATTGACCTGCACTTGTCAGATTTTCATTACTTCAACTGAAACACTTGAAAGGACATCTATGCTGTAGCATGTGGTATAAGCTGCTGCTTGCAACGCTGGCAACCCATATCAGAGTACTGGTTCAAATCCTGGTTACTCAGCTTCCAATCTATCTCCCACCTGGGAAGACAGCAAATGGTCCAGGTACGTGGGAGACCCAGATGGAGTTCCTGGCTCCTGCTTTCAATCTAGCCCAGTCTAGAGTTTTGGCAGCCATTTGGGGAGTAAACCAGAGAATGGAAGATCTCTCTTTCTCTCTCCCTCCCTCCCTTCCTCCCTTCCTCTCTTTTTCTCTTTCTCCATCTCCCTCTCCCTCCATGTATACATCACTCTGCCTTTTAAATAAATCACTCAATAATTTTTTTTAAAAAAAACTAATACAATATATGAGAGAAGCCACTTAGGAAGGTTGACTGATAGCTCAGAGGTTCACAGTCCAAGTTAGACAGCCCCATTGGTCTGGTATCGGATGGGGTAGAGGCTGGTGTTAATTGAGTTTGTGCGGGAGAAAGGAACATGGGTGGAGCCAGGAAGCAGAGAAAGAACACTTGAGCCTAATTTGCATCACTCCCAATTTGCATGCCTCCCAAGGGCAAGCCCCCAGGGACTTACAGACCTTCTACTTAAAGATCTCCTTACAGATACTACAGTTAGATCAAGGCTCCACCCTTGATCCCTCAACCATTAACATTAATTCATTAACCCCTAGGGCCCAGCATGATAGCATAATGGTTAAGGTCCTCGCTTTGAACCGCGCCAGGATCCGATATGGGCGCCTAATCCCAGCAGTTCCACTTCCCATCCAGCTCCTTGCTTGTGGCCTGGGAAAGCAGTCGAGGACAGCCCAAAGCTTTGGGACCCTGCACCCACGTGGGAGACCCGAAAAGAAGTTCCTGGCTACTGGCTTCAGATAGGCACAGCACCGGCCATTGCAGCCACTTGGGGAGTGAATCATCAGACAGAAGATCTTCCTCTGTCTCTCCTCCTCTCTGTGCATCTGACTTTCCAATAAAATAAATAATTTAAAAAAATTCATTAACCACTAGCGTATGCGGTTCTCCTAGAATATCCATGTGCTTATGCATTGTCTGCACTTTGAAATCTTCCCCTTGTACTGACTCCTCATGTATCTGCACTTGTTATTTAAATGTAAATGATAAACATTAGATAGAATTTTTTTCTAACGTAGTCACATTAACCATAGTTCAAATACTCAGTAGACACAGGTGACTAACGCTAACTATATAGAGCATTCCCAGCATCACTGAAGATGACAACCAGCCAGCGTCCTTATAGAGCAAGCAAGAGAAATGATTGAATCAGAGGAAGGATTGACTGAGGCAGTAGGGGCCACCTCATCCATTTCTAAACTTTAAGGAGCAGGTGTGCCTAAATGCCTGAGAAATACTACAGCTCGTTTTCCTGATCTGCTTTATTTTCTTTCAATGTCAAAGAGAGGTTTTTCACCACCCTGCAGGAATTATCACAACGGTCCCAAACAACATGGTACGAAGTGGTGCCTTCAACGCCCTCACTGGTGGGATTCCTTGCCTCCCCCCGGCAGCTGATGTGAGCACCCCAGTCCACATGCATCTTAACTATATGTCTTTGAATTTTTTTCTTGTTATGCCAGCTACTGCTATATCATGACCTCCATCTGCATCCATGATGTTTATTTTACTCGACGTCAAGCATTAGGCAAAGCCCCAAACCATCCCCACTGTTACTAAATGAATCATCAGCTTAATTTGATCCCTCTTAGGCAATTGAAAAAAAAAAAAAAAAGAATCTTCCACCTTGATCTTGGTCCTTCACTCACATGGATGTTGGGGAAAATACTGGCATCTCTAATAAATAATCCCAAAGCAGAAAATTCCTAATTACAGCCATTGCAATTAATATAGTGCTACCTGGAATTCACTAAAGCTTGCCATGGCTCAATTTTCTGCAAACATCTTCTGTTGCCTATGTGGCTCCACATTAAAGTGTCAGTGCTCCCATTCGGTCTCTGAGTAACTGACGTGATGCTCTGGGTTTTGAAGATAGCGTAGTGTAAGCCGCACGCCCAGGATACAGTTCCCTAAACCAACAGGGATTGGGGGGAAATAAGCAGTCCAGACTGAAGTCTCCAGCAAAATTGGGACAGAGAACTTCTTGTCGAAGTCCCCTAGCAGCCCACCTGATGTGCAGCTTGCTTTCGTTTAGAAGCAGGACCCAGAGGCCCACGAGGGCAAGAGAGCCTACAACGCCCACACGCCTACCAGGCCCAAGGCGAGCCCCATTTCTCCCAAGCAGGGGCTTTCTCCACTCTCAGACTCCCACCACCTCGGCGAACACAGATTTGCAACAGGCACCTTAACTCCCCCCCGTATCTCAAAGAAACAGAGACCTCTGGGCTTCAAGGTGCCACAGGAGGCCAGATGCCTTCTAAGTCTTTGGGAGCAAAAACTGCGAAGCAAACCCAACGCCATCATCAACTCCAGCATTTGAGGTCCTGACACCAATGTTCTCCTCCCCCAGACACACCCAGGCTTTCTCAACTTCAGCTCGGAATGCATGTCTCCTTTCCCTGGGAACTTCCACGTGCCTCCCCAAAAACCATCCCGCACTGCTCATTGGCAGAATGGAACCCGCCAAGCCTAGCCACACTGAAATATATCTTCACTGAATGTTTTCTCCACTTAAAAAAAATAAATAAATACCATGTCACAGTGTTTGGGTCCTTGATAAACATGACAGGAAATCACTTGCAAAGAAGAATCCAAACCATGGGTTTTAAAGAGTATTTGTGACAGATTGGGACGAAGGTGAAGTGAGGCTGTGTGGACTAGCATGGGCTCCCAACCCTCCTGTCTCCTCCTCCTCCTTTTCTTCCTCCCAGGCAGCGTGGATCACAGGGAGCAGCAGGACCCTGGCTGAGACAAGCGGGGACTGCCTCCCTTCCCTGCAAAGAACAGACACAGGGGAGAGTTCCGCTCAGAAGCACCTGCAGCTGTGGGCAAGAGGTACTTTGATGTAGATCCACTCTGCAGGCAGAACTGGGGCAGGAAATTCTCTCTTGATTCTGAAATGAAGTCTTGAATTACCCTTCCAGTACACTTACCTGTCTCAGCTACTCCTCGGCGGAAGCCAAATCTTCAAGTGAACCCAGCGCTTCTGATAGACAGCTTGTGATGCAAATAAGTAGGATGTCGCCCTGGGAAATCTAATGTAATCAACACTGGGGCCACCTCACTGAACTGCTTTATAATGTGGTACTGTCATCTTCGTTTTTCTAAAATGATTTATTTATTCAGGAGTTACCACTGTGACATAGCTGGTAAAGTCATTGCACCCCTTACGGCCACCAGTTCAAGCCCCAGCTGCTCCACTTCCAGTCCAAGAGCTTTTGAAAAAGCCAGGCATACAGTAGCTCTCTCCAAGCCCTAATCCTGATGAGGTCCTTGGATGATTTGAGGGGAAAATGATGCAGGCATTACGTAAATTTTCCAGCCCCCTGGCTCCTCCTGTCTCCTTGTCTTGGGCCATTTCCATGTGTGTTGGTCAAAGTCAGTGAGAAAACAGTGAGAAAATGTTGACGTGGAAACTCGTGGTCAGTAGCATTGAGTTTTATTGCTTCAGCTCCAGCAGAAGGGCTTTGTGCAGAAATATTTGAACACTTGAATATTTGATATCTTGGAAAGTTTAGATGCACTGGATTGCCATCATTGGTCCTTTAAATTGGAATACCTAGAGTTGGTTGGTTGAGGATTTTTCAAAATTTCACAGGAAAAAATGAAATTAAAAGATCAGTTTCTTTTAATCCTGAAGAAATCCTGCGGGAATTGCTGCAGAATTTATTTCACGATACTCTTGAGCACCACTCAGACTGCCCACCATTCCGCCAGGAGATGTTAATATCTTTGCATTACGTCCTCTGGTTGAACATAAGGTGACATTCAGTGACATTAATGTATAAGGTGTGCACATATCGGAAAGAATTTTCTTCATAATTTGTGTTCATTCTGCCCCAAAATGTCACTCCTTATTAAAAGCACGTTGAATCTAGAGTTCAACAGAGTCCTGCAGCTTTACCTGTCTCTCACTGACATACCCTTTGGCCCATCCCTAAAAGCTCACCACCTTGCTTTAAGAGTTTTCTTTTCAACATTCCCACCTGATACAAAAAGCAAACCAGAGGGTCAGAATGAGTCCGTGGGAAGGATTGTCCTAGCTCTGCTTTCCATCAGACCCCAACCTCTGCTTCCTTCCGAATCCTCACCCCGCGACTTAAGCATTAGTGTTAGCTCCAGTTTAGTGCAAGAAATGGAGCCTCCGAAAGCCCTAGTAATTTTGCCTAAGTCCACACACAAGAAATGATGAACTTGAAAGTCAGACTGACTCTGGACTCCATAAAGGAATTGAGTAGCATGCTCCCGAACCCTTGTTGATTCACCATAACCCACAGTATGCAGGACAGTGCAACACAGACATTGCTGCGTACTCAGTGACTCTTGAATGAATGAATAAATGCTAGTTTGCCTTCAGTAATACCTGTACCGCTTTGGGGGGAAAAAAAAAAAAACAGAATAAGCTAACAGAATAAGCTAACCAGAAGATCTGCCCACTGTACTTGCATTTGGTGCATAGCTACGCTTAAGACCAGTCCCAGTAATCCAAGATTAACCTACATTAGGGCTCATGAGCTTAGCCTACATAAATGGCTCTGGTGTCCGATTCTCAGCTTGAAGAGACTGAGGCTGGGGAAGACACCGAAGAACAGCTGAGGAGTTTGTCAAACGATCCACACACAGCTCCCACCCACCCCCGCACTCCCCAGTGAATCCCAGCCCTGGCTGTATCCAGCTAGGGCATGCCTCATGCGTTTCCACAGTCACCCCACGCCACTTGCACTCTTCCATTGAAAAGAGCCACTGTGTGGAGTCAGCAATGCCATCCTCTCGTTTAAATGGAGTCTGACCTTCTTAGACGCCACGGTAAGCGAGGAGGCTTCGTGTGCCGATTGGAGCAACAGGGCACTCAAGCTCCAGCTGTCTCGTTCATGAAATTGTCACCCTCCATGTTGCACAGATGGGTTCTGACTGAAGCTGACGGACATGCTTACATGCAACAGAATTCACAGCTTGCAAGCCACTCTCACCGAAGCATCATAAATGACAGAAGGCGGCACTGTCCTACAGTGGACAACATGCCCTAGACACGTAGCTTTGGACAAAACATGTGTCTGAATAGACAGAAGACATGAATTCTTTCATTATTGACTTATTTATTGTTCAAGAGGAAAAGTAATCGAGAAAGGGAGAGAGATAAGAGACCTTTCATCTACTGCTTCTTTCCCCAAATGGCCTCAATAGCTGAACTTGAGCCAGGCTGAGTTTCAGCCAGGAACCCCATCACGGTCTTCCTCATGGGTGGGTGGCAGGTGTTCAGGTTGTTAGGGCATCACCTGTTGCCTTCCCAGATGTGTTGGCGGGAAGCTGAAGTGGAGAGAGCTGGGACTTGAACTGCCACTATGATATAAGAGGTTGGTGTCACAAGCAGTTGTTTATCGTGCTGCACCGCAATGCCCGCCCCTGAATTTTTCATTGTATTTTTTTTTAATTTAGATTTCAGCTTAAATAGCCACATATGGCTAATGGCTATCATCCTAAGACATGTTGTACAGAATAACAGCCTTTTGAAAAAAAAAAAAAACGAAAGTAGGACCCATTCCAATTTTTAAAACATTTTCCATCATATCCGAAACACAATTAGCAGCCATGCCCTGTGTGCCAGGAAGAAGCTACCATCCCCACCAGGGAGTGAATTCTTCATGAAGGAAAAAACAGCTCTGACCCAGCAGTAGATGAAAGCAGAAGTCAGAGCCACTCCCCAGGGGCACTCCCCAGCAAGTGCCAGCCAAGTGCCAGCAGGCTGTGAGCAGTGAACAGAGCAAGACTGTCAGGAAGAGAGCAATTCGCCCTCAAAGGACGGGCTGGCTGTCTCAGCCACCTGTCACCGGAGGGAGGACAGAAAGTCCGTGTTAAACTGGTGAAGTTGTAAAAACACAAAGCCAGGTGAGGTGTAGAGTGCTTGTTCAGCAACGGGGCTTCCTGCCTGACATCCACGGGGCGGCTGCGGTTCAAAACAGGAATCCTTTTCATTTCCTAAAACAAGCATTAGCGTCACAAATACTACTCCAGGTCTCCCACGTGGGTGCAGGGTCCCAAGGTTTTGGGAGTCCTTGACTGCTTTCCAAGACCACGAGCAGGGAGCTGGATGGGAAGTGGGGCCACCGGGATTAGAATTGGCGCCCATATGGGATTCCGGGCGCGTTCAAGGCTAGGACTTTAACTGCTAGGCTACCGCGCTGGGACCAATAAAAACAATAGGAGGCTCTCCAATGCTTGAGTAGTGCTTAGTGTTGACTAAAACTGTCCCAAGGGTTTCACACGTATCAATTCACACCATGCACACTGCAAGCTCTGGAGGTAAGTGCTGCGCGCAGCCCCGCTGGCAGAGGTCCTCGCAGGCTAGCAAACGGCAGAACCGGCTGCGAAGGTCAGCCAACCTGCCTGGCTGCCAGGCCGGGGCCTTCCTCCTTCACCAGGGCCTCCTCCAAGCCGAGAGAGGTTTCCGCGCACTGAGCGGACCCGCCAGGAACCGTGGTGGTGTTACTGCTGGATTCTGATCCAGAAAAAATGATGCTTAACTTTCTCCCCGTTCTGTTTTTCCCCTCCCACCGCACACTCTCAGAGGATGGAAATGCTTAAGGCAGACTGAGGTAGTGTGAGACCACACCATGTAAGTGTGAGCATGGCTCCGGGGGGCCGGGGAGGGTGGCAGGTGGCGGGGAGGAGGGCCAGCTGTGTGTCCTGCGCTTCTGCTTCTGCTTCCGGCCCCGCATGTCCTTCCCGCTGCTGCGCTCGGACTTGTGCTTCGGCGGGCGCTTGGGCCGCATGAACGCTCATGGACACCTCATGGGCTCCTGTCTACGTGCTTCGCGCCCCGTCCTCTGCCAGGAGCAGAAGCCACAGCCCCCTCGCAGGTGCCAGCCTGGCACCTCCCAGGTGGAAGGAGCTTGGGCACGCTGCAGGGAAGGGTGCAATGAATGGGGTGCTCGGTGCTCCGCGCCGTCGCGCCCCAGCCATGGATGCGTGCCCGTGGGATTCTGTGCCGCGTCGCACAGCCCCGTTTGCAGCTCGCTGTGCTGTCGGATGACCCGAGAGTGGATACTTGGGGAAAACACACACACGCACAGCCCTGTGGCCCTTCCTCGCATGCGCCTGCAGGCGCGCACACGCGCACAATTCCTTTGGGTGTTGCTTGCTTCTGCATAAACCTCATTTCAACTTTTGAGCGAGCCCCATGCCTGACCAAGTAGGCAAGCAGAGTCAATAAAAGAGGGAGGGTGGGTTTGTTCCTCCCCATGGCGCATTAGCAAATAAGACCCTGGCTCACTGTGCGGTGCGTCCCCGCATGAGGTAATGGGGAAGGGAGAGAATTTGGCACGACCTCTGTTGCCAACCTTGCTTTAGTGTCCTGTGGGGTGGTGGGTCTGAAACTTTTCAAACTGGGTATCAGAGACAAAAATTTTAAATTGAAGACACCCCCGGCCTGCCTGACTGCCACCCAAGCTTCCTCGGGGCTCAGACACAGGCAGGGAACTCAGGAGCTGATGAGCTGCTAGCACGATATCCTACCTACAATTCCCTTCATTCATGGAAAATAAATGAGGGCCTAACAGGAGAGCAGGCAGCCCGCCACGGGGCAGGACCCCCACACCTCCTCTTCTCAATCAAAGCCATGGGTCGGTGCCGTGTCCCAGGCCATTTCACTCTGCTAGGGACCCCGGAGTACCCCGGATAAAACAAGCTCACATCCCGGAGGGAAGAGCCTCAGGTCCTGTTCCTGGGAAAGTTCCAGCACCTTCCAGGACCCTGGGGTCTAAGTTTATAGAAGGAGGCTTTCAAACTTTCACACAGGACATGAAGAGAAGTTTGCTCGTTAAGTTGGGGCTGGTGCACAGCTGGTTTCCTCCCGGCGGTATGCATCCTCCGCTGTCAGGGAAGGAAAGACACAGTTGGGCAGTACAAGTGGGCCCACTTTGAGCTTCCATCAGTTAAGTTTGGCCTAATGGGGACGTTTACAAGGCAGTGCATCCGGCCAGGAGCGGCCTTCCTTCTGGGACTACCACGAACACGCATGATTTCCGTGGCTTGACAATACCTCCCGTGCCACCCCTCGCAGCGCCCTGACAAGTCAACCAGCTCGGGAAGGAAAGGGATTTTCAGCCTGTTTCAGGTCCTCCCAGACCCTTTTAATAAAAAATCCTTCTCTGCCCTCTAGTGGCCGTATTAGAATCGGCAGCCGTCTGAGATAAAGCCCATGCTGCCCCTAAACTGCAGCCAAGTTCCTCCAAGTTCTGTCTGGAAGCAAGGATGAGATGACTGACCCCTGCCTTTCTGGCCCAGATACCCCTCTTCCCACAAGCCCCCAGGACCACAGCTCCCAACACTGGGCCAAGGGCTTCCCTTACGACAGTTCAATGGGTTGCACCAACTACTGCCAGATTGCATTTTCGTTCTTCTAAACCAGCGCTGGTCAAGTTGCACCCCAGCTCCCCCCACCAGACCAGCAGCCTGGGCATCACCCAGCAAATGCTTGGGAATGCAGATTCTCAGACTCTGGGAATCAGGAGCTTAGGGGGAAAAAAAAATCGTCACCGAACAAAGAAAGGACCGGAAGCTGACTCACAGCCAAATCAAATTTATTTTCAGATCAATAAATCAAAAGAGAATCTATGTGCAGACAGAAGAAGCGCGTGTTGGAGGCCCAGTTTTCCAACAGGCTGGGCTTTTTTATCATTGGAGGGTCTTGACGTGCTGAGGGGTGGGGGAGTTTGAAGAATGACTGCCCAATCTTTTCAGATAGATGCTGAGCCAGATGCAGAAAGTCCACTGAGCTGTACTGCAAAGGGAGGGGCAGGGATAGGACAAAGGGACTGCATTTGGGAGTTACAGGGGAGCCAGGCTGTGTCCTTGCCCCCATCACAAACTCTGGAATGAGGGTCAGAAGTCCACGTCATGGAAGTGGCTGAGGAGCCTGCCAGCGCACGGGAAGCACGGGACGCGAGATCGCATCTCTCGGTTGGTGCAAACGTCGGCTGAGACTGCACTGAGTTCTTAGCTTTGACCTTGCCCAGCCCTGTCTCTCATAAAGGTCATGTCTTTTTTGTGTGTAAGTTCTGAAGCCCTTGACCGCCCAGTGGTTCTGCAGTGGGTTACAGAGTGTGAGTCCGTGTTCGTCCCAAGTTATTCCAATGTTGTTCCTTCATTCACGCTGTTCTCTTGAATCGGAGGTAAACTCTGGCCATGAACGAGACCTCTCCATGCACACAGGGTCTTTGGAAACGCTCTCGCAAGAGAGATCTCAGTGGAGTTGGCATCCTAATCCAAAAGTCAACTAAGAAAGCACATGAGGGCCCGGCGCGATAGCCTAGTGGCTAAAGTCTTTGCCTTGCAAGCCTCGGAACTCCATGTGGGCATCGATATGGGTCCCGGATGCTCCATCTAGCTCCCTGCTTGTGGCCTGGGAAAGCAACAGAGAACAACCCAAAACCTTAGGATCCTGCAGTTGCGTGGGAGACCCTGAAGAAGCTCCTGGCTTCGGATTGGCTCAGCTCCGACCGTTGCGGCCGCTTCAGGAATGAATCAGCAGATGAAAGATCTTTCTCTCTGTGTATTTGACTTTCCAATAAAAATAATTAAATCTTTTAAAAAAAGAAAAAACAACTTAGGACAGCGTGGAAGACCACAGGGCGGAAGGAGAGCGCGTTGTAGTTAGCACTGCCGAAGTGTTTTTCTCCCACTTTGTGAACCATTTTCATTAAGCACTGGGTTTGCAAACCCCGTAGTTGCACCTGCCTGTGCTACAGTGTTGCAATGCTAACCTGACCACGTCCCAGTCTGTACCCGTAGGCCCTGTTGATCTTAGCTTTGCATTCACAGGAAAAGTGAGAGAGAAACAGAAACGTACAGGAACTCAGTATGTTGAGCGCCACGGGAGTGGGGCAAGGGATGGTCCTTGCTCTGCCCATTGGGGCTGTCAGATACCATGGGCCGCTGTCACAAATGACCTTGGATGTGCCTGGGAGAGACTCGGAGGGAAGCGAGCAACTCGCAGCGCAGGGGTGGCGAGCTCAGGCTTAGGTACATGCGCAGTCGAGATCAGGGAATGAGCTTGTGGGTGGGTGTTGCTGGTTGGAAGCAGTGACCAGGAAAAGGGCAGGAATGGGTGGCTGGCGCTGCTGTGAAGTCGGTGCCCTCCATGCAACATCTGGTGACCGATAGCCAGTAGCATTTACTGTCTGGGGGAAAGGAGTTTCCCAAAGAATTCAGTGCAAAAATATATATATATATATATATATATATATATATATATATATAATTTCCATAACAGCAGCATTTTTCTAAGTAAAATGGATGAGACTATTCTAAATGAGATTTAAAAAAAAAAAAAAAAAAGACTCGCCTGGCTCTTTCTCCCAGGTCAGGGAAACTTGACTTAAAATGCAGCTTGCTATGGCACTGAGTGCTAAAGCATCCAGCCAGACACACCTCCCTGCACATCCTCCTGGACGGAGGTCAGCTCTGCAGGTGGCCGTGGGAGGCCTCATGTATTTCCTGTGAAGCTGTACTGTCACCTTGATCAGCTTTATCCCAGCTTTGTAAATTGAAAAGGAAAAAAAAAAAAATGTGTTCCTGGCATCCACAGCCTGTTAAATTGCTTCTGATTAATAATTGAATCTTAAGACCCTCTCAAGACAACAAGAGATTAGCGGGGAGGGGAGAGCAGCTCTGAGCCCAGTGCCCTGTCGTTATCCACAACCGTGGGTACAGGATGGAGCTGGAACTCCAACAGAGTCCAGATGCTGGGGCGTGTATCCTTCAAAAAACCTGTCGTGAAAACACACAGGAACAGACTGATGGGCCTTTCAACTATGTCCAAGTAATATGCATGTTTTAAAGATTTTTTTTTTTTTTGAAAAGTGGTAGTTATAGCGAGAGGAGAGACACAGAGAAAGAATCCTCTATCCGCTAGTTCACTCCCCAGATGGCCACAACAGCCAAATCTGGATCAAGCTAAAGCCAGGAGCCAGGACCCAAAGCGGAACGCCGCCTGGCGTGTTCCCGCCACCTTCCTGAGCAGACGAGCACAGCCGGAGAGAGACGACCCCCGTTCATTCGTGGTTGGCGCCTCCATGTCCCCTTTCAGAAATGGCTCCAAACTCCTTCACTCAGACCTGCATCATGCCTGAGCTAGGCTCATCCAGGGACAACTTCTCCAAGTCTCTTTGCGCGCCTGAAGTCCTTGCATTCTCTTATTGTCTTGTTTTGTCTCAGGGCTCTCCCTGTGCCGAGCTGACCCCCTGTCCTCCTCCCCTTTGGTCCTTCCACAGAAAGAAGTTCAAACATTACTTTCTTCTTTCCCACACGGAAACACCTGCTCGCGTTACCGCCGTCCCCCACCTTAAAGCCTCAGTCATGCTCTCACCTTTTCAATACCAACGTCTCATTTAAAAGGTAAATCTCTAGGGCTGCTGTTGTAGTGAAATTGGTTAAGCCCACCTCTATAGGAACATCCTATATCAGAGTACTTCTGATTCCCAGGCACTCCGCTTCCCATCCAGCTCCCAGATAATGACCTGGGAAAGCAGTGGAAGATGGCCCAAGTGCTTGAGTCTGACACCCATGTGCGAAGCCTGGATGAAACTCCAGGCTCTTGGCTTTGGCCTATTCCAGCTTCAGCTGTTGCGACCATTTAGAGAGTGAACTAATAGATGGAAAATCTGCTCCTGCTTGTGTGACTCACTCTGCCTTTCAAATAAATAAATATTTTTAAAACAATAGCTGGAGGGAGGGGCTCTGCGTGATGGCTCAGTTGGTTAATCCTCTGCCTTGCAAGTGCAGGGATCTCATGTGGACACCAGTTCTAGTCCCAGCTACGTACTTCCCTGGGTGCAGATCCTGGCTCCTAGCTTTGGGCCTGGCCCAGCCCAGCTGTTTTAGCTATTTGGGGGGTTAATCCAGTAAATGGAGGATAGCTTTCTCTCCCCCCCCCCTCACCACTCTGCCTTTTCAATAAACACATCAATTATTTTGAAACTTTATATTTCTATATTACCAAAAATATCCTAACTACCTTTAAAGATAGTCCGTAGTTTTAAAGATAAGGTTTTTATTTATTTTTTTTTTTTCTGAACAGTCTCTCCACTAAGGATCGTTTCAGACTTTAGAAAACAAAGGCACTTGGCTGGCGCAGGGAGCGTTGCGTGTTGAATAATCCACTGCTTAAGAATGAGTGATGTCTAACCCACAGCAATACGTTCTCTGTCCCTCCGAGCAGGAGCCCGTGGCTTACCGCTCTGTCCAAGGTTGACCAGTCACTGTCCCACCGATAAAGGAAGCTCCACAGCCTTGGGATCCCACCTGGGGGTCCCAGGAGAATCCTTCAAGAGCAGCTCAGGGGGGTGAGGCTACAGGACCGAGCCACCCACCACACCGCCCACCTTCCCATTATCTGTCCCTACGTTTCTGGGATTTTGCGCTTCCCGCTTCACCGGGGAACAGCAAGGCAAGCATCTAATACACATTCCGTGTCCTGAGAGGTGTCGTCTTTCCCTGCGACGTTTAAATAAGTCTCCATCTTCTTCTGTTCTCGGGTTTGACAGGAGGCACATAATAAAGCAAGCAAAGAATGCAACCTAAAGAAGACAGAAACATTTGCATAATTCTGTAAATGATTTATTGTAAAAGGGAGAGAGAGGAAGGAAGGAAGGAAGGAAGGAAGGAAGGGAGGGAGGGAGGGCTCTTCCATCAGCCACACGCCTCAAATGGCCACAGTGGCCAGGACTGAGTCAGACCAAAGCTAGCAACCAGGAGCTTCTTCCAGGTCTTGCACAGGGGCCCAAGAACTTGGGCCATCCTCTGCTGTTTCCCAGGCACCTTAGCAAGGAGCTGGATGGCAAGTGAAGCAGTCAGGAGCTTAACAGGATACCAGCACTGCAAGTAGCAGCTTTACCCACCACACCACAGCACCCAACCCAAAGAAGACAGGAATATTTCATCCTCATTTTTGGAGGTTTTTTTTTAATCTTTTTTGAAGACTGATTCATTTTTATTTGAAAAGGAGACTTTCAGAAAGGAGAAACAGAGAAAGATCTTCCATCCGTTGATTCACTCCCTGGCGGGAGTTGAGCCAACCTGAAGCCAGGAACCAAGAGCTTCTTCTGGATCTCCCACGTTGGTACACGTGGGAATTGAGCCATCCTCCACTGCCTTCTCAGGACATAAGCCGGGAGCTTCTGCTGATAGTTACAAGTCAACAAATCATGGGAAATGTGTGTTCCATCTTGGGGGTCCCTGACATGAGGCTTCCGCCTGGCAGCCGGGCGCGGGATGAACTGTGTTACACTGGGTCTATTTTTAGCTCCTAGTGCCTGAATAGACTAGCTGTTAAAACACACACACACACAGAAGCGGGCTTGGTGGGAGTCAGCGAGCTCTCCTCCATCCTGCCTAAATGGTCGTTGCAAGGGTGTGTGCGTGGTACCCAGCTCCAAGGGAGGTTGTGGCTTGTCACCGGGAAATCAGCGTGTACTGTGTCACTGTGACAGAGGTGAAGGGACACACAGCTCTGACAGGAGCGTCCAGGGATGTCTCAGGTAGCGGGAGTAAAGGGTTTGAGCAAAACATCTTTCTTCTGTCCCTCTTGAAATTAGTTGCGACGCCCCATTGCGTGAGTGGCAGGAGGCTCTGCGCAGGTGGTGGCGTGGCCACCAGAGGGCGCCAAAGAGAGGCATCCCGGAGCAAAGCTGCTGCCATAAACGTCCACACGAGGGCAGCCGTGTGCCGCCTGCAATGAGAGCAGCCAAGCCTGCCCAGTTGCCATCCCTGGGGCTAGAACCCAGAACCCTGCAGTTGGGCAAGTCCCCTAAGCACCCGTGTCTGATCTTGCTTGAGAATCTCTCCTGGTTTTTTTTTCTTTTCAGTTTTCTGACAGAAAATACAGTGCAAACGGATCCTAACCAGGCCATAAGCTGATAACCCGATGATTAAAATGACTCACGTGGAATTATGAATAGCAAATAAAGTCCCCTTCCAGGAAATTTACATATTTTGTAAGGTTCCATGAATTTCCAATGAGTACAATGTGCAGGATGGCTATCTAATACGCACCACACACAAACACGCCCTTGCCCGTGACCCAGACGGGCCTCTGAGTGGGGACCTTAAACCACCTGGCATTCACCCTGGCAGAGGGAGAGGAAGAGAGAAGGGCAAGGGGGAAGATGGGACATGGAGAAGAAAAGAAGCAAGACAAGAAGGCAGAGAAGGCGAGCCGCCCTCTCTCACCCCAAGCCTCAGGACACTCTGTGCATGCGGGCGCAGAGCAGCCCCTGCTTTGCTGTCCCGGGCGGAACATCTGCATCACATCTGTATAACTGCTGTCCCGGGGAGTGCAAGCAGCCCCATTGCTGCCCCACACCGTGTCCTCCAAAGGCAAAGACAACATGGTTCAAGTCTTGGATCCTCCCTCTCTCTCTCTCTCTAACACATTAATGGTGAACCTACACACCGAAAGTTCGATGCCTCACCCCGGCCCTGGGGCCCTGCGGGGCCATCGTCATCCCTGCCGTCTTGGTCCTCTCCTGTCCCCGCTGCCCTGGTTTCCCAGATGCTTCTCCTGCCGTGTCCCTGGCCCTCGCTGGCGCCTCCAGAAGGAAGGTGGCCGTCCGTAACCCTCCAGCTCTCTCACTTCCCCGTCCAACATATTTCACTCCTACCCTGATGTCTTTTTCCTCGTCGTGCTTCAATCTCTCTGATGTGATTATATGTATCTGTCCATTTGCTGTCTCTCTCTCTCTCTCTCTACGCTGAGATCTGAACTTCACTCACTCCCTTCTGTCCGTTGCCGCTACCCCTAGACCAACGGCCATACAGCCCAGGTGCTCGTCAGAGCCTGTTGAATGAGAGAACATTGGAATGCAGCTATGTGAAAGTGCACATGTCAAGTAAAGGTGACTGCCAAAGGGCCGCTTAGAGATGGCATCTAAAGCGTTCTCTATTATGAGAGCTGGAAAAATTCTGAGTCTCCCACGAGGGCGCCTGGGAGCTAAGTACTTGAGTCAACTTCTGCTGCTTTCCCAGCTGCGGGAGCAGGAAGCTGGATCCGAAGCAATACAGCCAGCAGCTCTCTAAAAATAAGATGCTGGCATAACATGTGGCAGCTTAGCCAGCTATTCCACAACTCTAACCCCAGGGAGAAAAAAAAAAGAAATCTTTCTTTTAAGTCTACATTTTAAATGCTGAAAGATCATGTATCATTGCCAGACCACAAACTCAGCTTTTGCCCATTTGGCGTCCACGAACAGAGCTAATGAAATTAGGCAACGGGAAGCTTTTTATTGCAAAATTGTATTAACGGGATCTTGCGGGAGGCTCAGCTCTGTCTGGCAGTGAAGCGCCGCCCAGAAATCACCTTCGAATTCTTCCAGGCCTCGCTGGGTCTCTGCGATCGACGGAGGGGGAGGCTGGGCGAGCTTCCGTCTTCACAGCTCACACTCCCATTCAGCTGAGGGTGTAGCGGATTCTGCCTGGGCCTGCGCTCCCGGGTCTTAGCAATCACAGTATTTTCTCTTATCTTGTCAACACTTGCCTGATACGGCAGCCTCTGCTTCATCCGGGTCGCCTGCAGGGATGGCCAGTATCAACAAGAGCCGGTCGGCATTGTCTCCACGGTGCACAACCAAAGGTGAAACGAGAGAAGGGACGAGAGCTGCTTGTCTCACAGCCTAAGCATGTTTTTAGGGCAAAACGACCCCCCACATACACACACACCCCCTCCCTGTTTCAGTTCAAAAGAAAATGTTCATTTAGGTGCCAGCACAGTGGCGCTGCGGGGTAATCCTCCACCTGTCGTTCATGGGTGTTGGTTCATGTTTCAGCTGCTACACTGCTGACTCAACTCCCTGCTAACGGCCTGGGAAAGCAGCAGAGAATGGCTGCTTGGGCCTTGGGCCCTTGCACCAACAGGGCAACTCAGAAGAGGCTCCTGACTCCTAGCTTTGGAATAGCCCAGCTCCGGCCACAGCGGCCATTTTGGGGAGTGAACCAACAGATGGAAGCATATTCTCTCTCTCTCAATAATTCTGATTCTGCTACTATGCTATGTATATAGTGGCCCCATGAACACCGGCCTGTGCCAAATGCCCCAATGACAGGCCTTGAAACAGGGACTCAGTGTGGGTTCAACAAGAGACGACGCTAAGAGATGAATACGTAAAACAGGTGTTTAGTCCAAGGTCATATTACTGCCCTGGTCCAGTTTCCTCTCCTGTGGCAAAATCCCCGAGACCAGGTTATTTGTAAGGAATCCAAGTTGAGGTTGTACCTGTTTCCTAGAGCCTCCTGGTGAGGCTCGCAAAGCAGATACGCACTCAAGAGGGCGTGCGGGCGGGCATGTTCCAGAACGACCAGCAACCCAGGTCAGCATCATCCTTTGACGTCATCCGGGATCGGACGTCGATCCGGAAAGAAGAGGGATTTGCAGGAAGTTGGCAACAGGTGCATAATCAGAATAGAAACGTCAACCGCGGTAAATAGTACGATGCTGACTTTACAATGGGCCGTATGGTCATTGCAGAAGTACAATCAGCAGTCATGTTGGAACTTGCCAGTCAGCACCGGTTCTGGGCAGTGGTCTTGGCTATTGGGGGAGATTCGAGGGCAGTCCTAAAGGGGGAGGGTGTGGGATGCATTTCCTCCAGCTTTTTCTCGGATCTCTGTCTACCTTCTTACCCGTAAGAGCAGCCGGACACTAGCCCGGTGTGCCTACAACGGCGACACCCACGGGGAAAGCGGGAGACAACTCCAGCTTCTTCTATAATTATTCACCCCAAAAATGGATGTTCTCCCATCAAGCCATGCTGTACATAAACACGGCTCAACAGGAGCTCTCTGGGCAGTCTTGGATGAAAGCTGAAATCTTTGAGCCATATTTAGAAGTGGGTTGTCTTGGCTCAGGCTGAGCAGACTGCATCTAAGGGTGAGATCTTCAGAGTTCGTTTGCACGTGTGCGTGTGTGTGTGTGTGAACTCCCGGTTGCACAAGAGTCAAACCACGGCTGGAAGAGCTGGTGCTCCTGGCTGGACAAAGCCGCCCTGAGCCGCCCTGTCTCTACCCTGCAAGCCGACACTTCCTTCGGGCCGCCAGCAGAGGGCAGTGTCCACCTGGGAGTTGACCCACTTGCCCACAGCCACTCCGGACTGCCCAAGAACAGGCGCTTCAGACGGGCTATGTTGACACAGGCAGAGTTCCTCATCTCCCTGAAAAAAAGGAAAAAGCTACCACTTACCCCTCCCCAAGAATTTATCCCAGAGAAAACTTTTAAAGCAAATAGGAGTGATGGTTTGATGTCTACATCCCACATTCGATTCCCATGCCCAGACCCAGCACCCCATATGGGCGCCTGTTCTAGTCCCAGCTGTTCCACTTCCAGTCCAGCTCCCTACAAATGGCCTGGGAGAGCAGCAGAGGACGGCTCAGGTGCCTGGGCTGCTGCTGCCCATGTGGGAGACCCAGAAGAAGCTTCTTTCTGCTTTTTTTTTTTTTTTTTTTTTTGGCCCACCCAGCCCCAGCCATTGCAGTCACCTGGGGAGTGAACAGATAAACACCTCTCGACCCTACTTCCAATTCCAGCGTCAACCGTTATGCTGGGGAGGCAACGAGTGCTGACTCCAGTGGGTCCCTGAAACACGTGCCTGGACTGAGTTCCAGCCCTGCCCCAGCTTTTGTGGGGTGAATCAAAGCATAGAGGATATCTAAACAAATAAATCTCTTTCCGACAAATGGAAACGATGAATTGTTGAGAATGGAATGTTGATCTTTACATGGAGAAGAATGAGAATGGAATGGGATGTTATAGTCGTTAGAAACTGATGCTGGGGAAGCTGTTACGGCATAGAGGGTTAAGCTGCCGACTGGGGCATCTATATCCCATTCTGGAGACCAAGTTCAAGTCCTGGCTACTGCACTTGGGATTCAGCTTCCTGCTGCAGCACTCCAAGCTTCTGATTGAAGCCTGATCCAGCTTTGGCCTTTTTGACCATTTGAGGAGTGAATTAAATGAGAGAGAGAGAGACGAGAGAGAGAGAGAAAAGAGATTATGCATGTATATGTGTCTCCCTCTCTCTGCGTCACTCTACTTTTCAATTACATAAATCATATCTTTTAAAAAGGAATCTGATGGTGCCACAGTACACAGACATCCCAGCTGAGTGCTGGCTCGTGTCCCAGTTGCTCCACTTCCGACCCAGCTCCCTGTTCGCATCCTGGGAAAGCCCAGGACATCCCAGGGACTCACATTGATGCCAATGGATGTGAACAGCATCCATACAGACGACTGGGTTAAATCTGTCAGAATTGCCATCTGCACTGTGCCTTCCACTGGATAAAGTTAGTGCGCATTTAGCCAAGGACGAAGAGAGAACAGCAAGTATGTCAAGGTGAGTGGATTGTAGGCGAGCCATCTTCATAACCCTGTTTCTTGCGGCTATCATCATCATGTTGTCCGTAAGGTGACACTTGGAAAGGCAGAGAAACACACTCACCTGAGACATTCTCTAGCCAGAACGGGCTGGCACCACTCCACCTCCTGCCTTGCTCCTTAGCAGCCCGGAGACCGGAGCCAGAGGGAAGGAAGCTGGCCACCTCCCCTTTATCAGGAGCGTACATCTCAAACGTTTTTTGTTTTCTTTGGTAACAAACGTAAGGTGCATTTAAACTGGTGGTTGGTGCGGCTTTGCTGTGACAAATATTGTCTGCGGAAGTTATGCTGGCTACCCAGATAACGTATTGTTCTCTCTCTCCCCTCCCCTTTCTGCAGTTCTGCTAAGCCAATATTCTCTAGAATGAGCACAAAATAAATAACAGCTAAACCAATCGAACAACAGCTTTTGTACATCAACATAAAAAAAAAAAAGAAGACACTGGGGAGAGAGGAGAGCACAGAGATGAAGGCGGACTAGACCGAAACACCATCCCTTGCCAACGCGCCCTCCGAATCAGGGGCAGTGGAGATGGGAAGGACTTTCCTGGAAAGATGCGATCCTGGATTCAACACCAGCTCATCAGAATTCATTGAATACGATCAGATATTGTTCATGAAAATAAATCATATTCAGGAAATACTTGGAGGGAGCGAAATATACGTGTGCTAGAATTAACAACAAACAAACAAACAAAAAAACTATATACCTACGGAGGTTTGTAATCTGTCCTTTTTATAATCAAACTGACAACACATAAACGGAAAAGCTTTACTCTTTTCGAAATTATTTTAAAAAAGAAGTAAGTAAAGGCAGTCAGGTCTAAATTCTCCCTAGCTCCATAGCCAAAAGGCTGCTCAAGGGGATACTGGTTGAGAAAACATCTTAGCAAGACGCCACAACCTTCTGTTCTAGCGTTCCACTATTCTTTCCTTCGCTGAATGATTAGTACGACCGCTCGGACAGAAAAAAGATGCAACACTTCAAACTTTTTTTTTTTTAACCAAGTCTGTGTTCCATGCAAGTTATTACTGAGAAAGTGTTGCTGGCCCATTTTCTTACTCCATCAAGCTGTACACTGCAGGAGGTACATCTTTGCATCCTTGGTTGCCAAGCAACAGAGACGTCCCTAGTGCTCGGGGAAACACCGTGGAGGACATCTGAGGAGTAAAGAAAGCTTGTTTTTACCTTGGATGCTCCCGTGTAATATATAGGCTGCTATTAAATAAACACTCTTTTTCTAATTCTCCTAGTATGTGCATAGGGATTTAATATACTTTATAAGTAGATAGCTAAAATATCTCCTTTTTTATTTCTTTATCATAGATGGCATCAGAAATTCATATGCGTTATTCCCCTACTGACAGGTCCTGATTTTTAAGCATCCTTCCATTCAGCCTATTTATAATAATAGTGATACTAGCAAGTAACAATTCAATAGCCTTAGAAATAAATGACTATCTACTTAATCAGGTCAAAAAAAGTTGGTAGGGAGAAGACACCTTTCTGCTGACTCACGTTGGTTTTGAGCATTCCCTGCTTGTTTTTAGTCGGCTAGCGTCTGAAAGTTCTTAAAACCAAAGGGGTTGTCTTCAGCAGTGTTCAGTTGCCAAGCTTCACCCACCGCTATCATGTAGTGTACCCTGCCGGTATCCAAAACAGAGAAGTATTTAATGCTGAAAAAGACCATTGCCCGAGGAGAATAAACACACACACACACAAGCTAAAATACACACAAAAGGACATGTGGTGGAAATCAAAACACATTTTATACCTGAACAGAAAATGCGGCCACAGAGAATGCCTTCCTATGTAAGATCACCAGCTTGTTAGGGCAAGAACTGAGAGAGCGTGGCTGACTTCTTTCATTCCCTGTTAGGAATACTCCTATTTTGATCCAATGGTTCAGGTACTAGTCCTCTTTTTTACCATCAAGAGAATGTCTCCAAGGTCAAAATTATATATATACATATATATGTTCCCAGTTTGGGCAAGTGAGTAAAACTTACTTCATGAAGAACCAAGTAAGAAGATGTGGTATCTGTTATTACCCATTGGCCATTCCAGGGGAACTTGCTTGTGTGGAATATCGGCTCCCTCGTATCCAGAGCATCCCACTTCCTAAATTTAATTACACACAACTTTTCAAGAATTCACCTTGCACTCAAGGGAGGTGCCTCTCCACTTCCTACTCTGTCTACAGCAAAAACAGAACACACCGGCTTGCTTTAAGCCATCTCAGTTACAGATTCCACGAGAAAGTCTACACCACAAGTAGTGGTGTGAGCAAAAAAAAAAAAAAAAAGAAAGAAAGAAAAATACTTTCCACCCACGTGCAAAACTTCCTCAAAAGTTTTGTCACAGAACCTAAGTGTCATTTAGCATACCACAGTGCTGTGAAGGTGAATATCAACGATGTGCCATTTGTACATAGGGAATACACGTGTCATTCACCGAATGTTAACTAAGGATAGCAGGTCTGTTTTTATCTTTTTAAAAAAACAACCACAGTGACCCCCTTTTTCATTCTGTTCTGTCGTATTGCGTCCAAAAGTTGTGTGTAATTTTTTTTAAGGTCCAGGAAATGTAAAGAAATTTGTTGGAATATCTCAATTTCTGTAAAAAAAAAAAATAAAATAAAAATAAGATTTTGTTACTTTAAATTCCTTGTATATTTTGGGTCCATCTACTTTATGTCTTTGTCCAGTGATCCAACAATACATGGCTGTTTGACGTAACTCTTCTTAGAGTTACTTAGAAAATCTTCTAAGAAAATCTCCTTGCCTCCTGCATTCCATAACATCACCAACAGCCAATTTTATTAGCTCTGCAGGACTCCCAAGGAGAAGGCATGACGAGCAAGTCTAGAGTTTATTCTGGCTAAATATGGAAAGACTTCAAGCTAATTCTTCATACACTCACGGCAACGAAATGATAGCTAAGTAGTTATCTGGGATGCTCCCACAAAATCTGGCCTGAAACATTCGTTTGCTCAGACTCCACCTCCCAAATGGAGAGCATCCACCTGCTTCTCATACACAATTGGCCGAACTTCGGGTGGTCTAGCTGGGTTCCAGTTCCAGATCCTTCTTTTACTACAGGACTCCAAGTCTTAGGGTCTTCATCCACAAAGGGATATAAATAACCACGTTGAGCCCCACAGCACTAATGTGAGGGATATAAGTTATAGTGCTGTACCCCACGGGTGGGAGATAGCTAACGAATGTGGACCCTTTGTCCCCTCTATTATACAAGGCATTTGAAGGAAGTAAAGAAGCATAGAACAAAGTCTCCCAGTCCACCGTTGTGGCCATGGACAGCGGCAGAGTCCAGCATCCTATTGTCAAGATATACTTAACAATTGAATCCATCTTTGATCTGAAAGTAGAGATGCTTACCACATTATATTATATCCTCACATCTGGATATGATAGTCTCCATTACACAGCTACTTTACAGCTCCTTAAATGAAAAGCCATGATACAAAATCAGTAACAGGAAGAAAAACAGAAATTTACAATGCCATGAAGTTTTCAAGAGGTTTTGATAGTTCAACAGGCCTGAATTGCTGGCAATCCCACCACTCTAATCATGATGAAATCTCTCCAGAATCCACTGGTTGCTACGGTCCACCTTCGAGTCTGCCCGGATCTTCACTACCAACGCTTGGTTGGAGTAGATGACCAATTTGTTCTGTCCTTCATCTTCTGCCATGGCGCCAGGTGTCCTCTGGAGGCTCCAATGTACTTCCATATCCTCCATGTGCATCTGGATATGCTGTCCACTGCTCAGTCTGAGTCACTGGGGAAGCTCAGCGCTGACACATGCACTCCACAGTCAGCCCATGGAACCTGCAATTCTCTCCATGGTTGGGGTTCTGAGTCTAGCAGTTCAGTTGGTAGGGAATCGCCAAAGAAACCTCATTTGAAGTGATCCCAGACCTGATTCTTGTGTGTGTTTGCCAGGACAGGGTCCAGCATAGTCCGCCACCCAAATCAGCTCATTCATATGCTTGTGGTTGTAATTGCTGGGTCAGTTCTGTCTCCAGCTCCGTGTTTCACGCAAACCAAAGGGTGCTGGAGCCCAGCCCAATCCTGCTAACCACATACTCAGCCTTCACATAAACCAGTGGGAGTTGCAGCCTAGTCGGAGTGATTTGCAATAACTCCCACCAGGCCTGCCCCCTACCCTGGTTCCCATATTTGCCAGTATGTGGTCCCATCTGTCTCATATCCCGTTTGGCTCTTGTACATGTCAATGGTCATTGAAGCCCAGTTCATTCTAAACAACCCCACTATCTAGTCCACACTGGATCACTGGAGCCAGTGGGTGCCACCATCTTCCTAGCCATGCCTGCATCTGACAGAATTTGCCCCCCGTGCCAAAATCTGCCAGCTGATGCTACAGCAAAGCCCAAAAAACCCTCACCCACTCTGGCTTATGCATGCACCAGGTGGTACAGTCAGCCCATCCTAGCCTTTCCTGATCCAGCTCACATGTGGGCCATCAGATATTATGGCCCTGCCCAGCCTGGTCTGCCCCCGTCTCAGCTTTCATGGTCACCAGTGGGAGTGGTGGCCCAATAGGGGAGCCCAGCCCATCCTACACCTGCCCTGGTTCTCACGAGCTCCAGTGAGTGCTGGAGTCTAGCCCAGTCTGGCACACCCCAGATCCAGTACACACCAATGCCAAGGTACTCTACAGCTATATCCAGAACAGACCACAGTCCCCACCCTGTCCCCCACGCTCACCAATGGCAATCATATCCTGGCCAGGGCATCCCCTTAGCTCCCCAACCGGGCTGGTTCCCAGCCACAGACCTCGTGTGTTCCAATGGTTGCTCTGACCCAGCTTGGCATAGCCCCCCACTTGCCTTGGCCTTTGCCTTTGGATGCTACAGCCTGGTCTGTCCTAACCAGCCCCCATTCCCAACTCTCACTGGCAAGTGCTGCAACCTGGCCCTGCTCAGTCTGCGCCCATCCCTGGCTCATGTAAACCGATAGGTTTGATACCCTAGCCCAGCATGTTCTGCACTCCAGCCTGGTTTCCGCACTTGCCAGTGGGTTAAGTTCTGTTGGACCCTGCCCGGTCTGCCCCCTTCCAAAACCAACCCACACACTTGCCAATGGATCGGGCTACCTTTCCCAGCCTGCCCGACCCCTAGTTCTAGACCACATGGTCACCAGTGGGAGCTATGACCCACTAGGGGAGTTTCAGCTCAGGCTGATGAGGGCTACAGCCTAGCCCTGATCCTATTCAGGAGGTGAAGGTGCTTTCCTAGAATTTCTCTTACTACAAGGAGTTGGATTATTAAAACTTAGTTTGTACTGCCACCTAGTGATACATTTCATTGGAGAGTTCAACACATTACATTGTGCACTGTGGGCTATTCCCAAAAGCAATTATTTTAAGAAAGAATTAACATTTGCAAATATGAAGAGCGTACTAGCTCCTACACACACAAAGTCTTCTAATACACCTGACGAGGTGAGAAAAACTTATATTAACATGTTAAAGGGGACTTCTGAGATCACTTTGTTTTTATTTTTTATTAATATAGGAGCCAGTGTGGTGGGTCAATTAGTTAATCCTCTTCCTGCAAATGCTGGCATCCCATATGGGTGCTGATTCATGTCCTGGTTGCTCCACTTCCCATCTTGCTCCCTGATTGTGGCCTGGGAAAGCAGTGGAGGATGGCCAAAGCCTTGGGACTCTGCACCCACATGAAAGACCCAGAAGGAGTTCCTGGCTCCTGGCTTCGGATCGGCTCAGCTCCACCCATTGTAGTCAAGTGTTGGGAGTAAAGCAGCGGATGATAGATCTTTCTGCTCACTTCTCTCTCTAAATCTGTGTTTCTAATAAAAGTAAATAACTCTTAAGAAATTCTAATAGATGTTTTATTAATATAAAGAGAACAGATACTTCCTCAGTACAATTCTTTTTTTTATTGCAGAGTCACATAGTCAGAAACACAGAGAGGAGGAGAGACAGAGAGGAAGATCTTCCAGCCGATGATTCACTCCCCAAGTGGCTGCAATGGCCAGAGGACAGAACAAACTGATCAAACACCCCAGCCAAGTGTTGGCAGTGAAAAATCGAGGCAATCAGAGACTCTAAGGTGGACTAGGTCAGCCATTGGATTCTGCAGCCATTTCATCGTGGTTGGAGTGTGAGATCGGCAGCAATTCAGAACTGTTGAACTATTAAAACCACTTGTGTGGAACCCTACATCAGCAACCCTGAGATGGTTGGGAGGGTGGGTGTGGCTTCTCCTTTATCTTCCTCCTTCCCCCAGATACAGGAAGGAAAAAAGAGAATGTGAAAACAGTGGTCTTACCCACTTCCCTCTAGCCCTTGGCCATTTGTGCCCTAATCAACTAGGTAAAGATTCTCAACATAAATGTTTTCAAAAAGCATACAATGGACTACTATCTGGCTTTAGAAGGAATGGATTTCTGCCACATGTTACAACATGAATGAACCTTGAAAACCAATCTCACTTATACAAATGAGGAACCCGCAACACGCAAATCCATCCAGATAGGAGTTTGATCGTGGTGACCAGAGTGACAGAAACACATACTTCATACTTCACGGCTTCGCAGCTTGATGAAAATTTTTTGTATAGTGATGATAACAGCAGAATATTTAATAATAGCAGAGTATTTAATGCCACTAAATCGTATGCCTTAGGGTCATGGAAGTGGCAACTGTCCTTACATATCATTGGACACATTTAAAAAAAAAATTTAAGTACATTCCTCTTGGTCACTTCCTTCACACTAGGCCACCCAGGGCACTGGCATGTTGGCCAGATGCACCAACAAGTCAACAGAGACCTCCAAGCTTTCTGATATACCCTAAAACACGCACGCACACACGACACACATACTGCTACCTTCTGACACAGAGTGGGAATGAGGAGTAATTAACACAGCAGAATTCTGGCCAGCCATCAGCAGGCCCACAGCTGCTCTTGAACTCAAACTTGGATCCCTTTTTCCCCCTCTGGCTCTCTAGACCTAGTCATACAGGAGAAGTATCAGGGTTCATATAACAGATCTTGCTCATGAGAACCCTACCTGGGGCGAAGTGTCCTGTGTGTGCTGCTGAATCTTGATACGAATGACCAGCCAATTAACCAATGAAAAATGTCTTTTCCCCAGAGCAGGCATGAGATCATCCCCTTTTCCAGCCGACAAAGCCCTAGCCAAGATTCCCACCTGGAGGAGCCCCTCTCAGTGTTGCTGGGAGTTCTGTTTCTGCTTTGTTCTGCTTTGTTTTCCTTAGTTTTGCTCTCATTAGGGATCCCTATTCGTGCTATTGAGGTGTTTTTTTTCCCCTCACTTTTGCTTGTTTTTTTTTTAATCGCTTTCTTTTTCTTTTTTCTCTCTCTTTGAGGCAAGTACCTGCTGCTTGGCACACCTTTCCCTGTCTGTATTCCTTGCTTTTCCAGAACTCCAGACAGGAATCCTGCAGAGAAAAAAAAAAAAAAGATTATAATAGCCCTACAACCTCTTGCAAGAATAACAATGTTCCGGTCTTCCATCCGCTCCACCCCAGGCTCTTACCTGTTGTAGCAAACCCTCCCAGGTTTAATTGGTAACATTATTTCAGTCTTCAGAACAGCCACTGAACCAAATCCCACTTGAACAGAAATCTCTTGGGGGAGAAAAGGCCAATTTGTTTCAGATTAACTAAAGTTAATTTGAAATCAACAGGTCCTTAAACTTCTAAAGCGATGGAGGATTTATCTTGGTGACTTTGCTGGTTTCACCGTAGCTACAATTACACAAAGCAAATGATCCGAGAGAGAATTGACAGGGAAGAAATTAAAAATAGGATTTTTAGGGCCTGGTGCGGTAGCATTGTGGTTAAAGTCCTCGCTTTGCATGTAGCTGCTGGGATCCCATATGGGCGCCGGTTCTAATCCTGGCTGCTCCACTTCCCAACCAGCTCCCTGCTTGTGGCCTGGGAAAGCAGTTGAGGACGGCCCAAAGCCTTGGGACCCTGCACCCACATGGGAGACCCAGAAGAACTCCTGGCCCCTGGCTTCGGTTTGGCTCAGCTCCAGCCATTGCAGTCACTTGGGGAGTGAACCATCAGCCAGAAGATCTTCCTTTCTGTCTCTCCTCCTCTCTGTATATCTGCCTTTCCAATAAAAATAAATAAATCTTTTTTTTAAAAAAATAAGATTTTATATGAAAGTACTCACCTTAATCCTGAAAGAAAACAAATTAACAGTAATAATCACAATTGAGAAATCTTTAATATAGAAATCCCAGACACACACTCCCCTACTGGGCTCTACCTATTGCTGAAGAGCACAAAAACTAGAGTTGGGGACAGGCCAGGCAGAACAAGGCAGCAACACCTGCTGGCATACATGAAGGCCAGTTCTGGCTTAGCTATGCCCCAGCACTCATGGCAGTGCATAAGAACCAGATGGGGTGTGAGCTGGGCCAGGATAGGCTGTAGCAGAGACTGGCATGTGTAAAAGCCAGGTCCAGGGTAGGCATGGTAGAGATTATTGGGGATTGCCCCAACTAGGCCACAGCACCCACTGGTATGTCCGAGGACTGGGTCTGTGGCAGCCTGGCCAGGCTTGGCCGTGGCACCTGTCAGTTCCTGTGAGATATGGAGCTGATGTGGAATTGACCAAGCAGCTGCATCCACCAGCATGTGCATTGGCTGGGGCACTGGTTGGCGAATCAAGAGTCAACTCTGAGGTCACCCCAGGTAATGTTTCTTTACTTTTTTTTTTTTTAGATTTGTCTATTTTTATTAGAAAGGCAGGTATACAGAGAGAAGCAAAGACAAATATCTTACACCCTCTGATCCACCGCTCACATGGCCACAAGAGCTGGGGCTACTGCTTTCCCAGGCCACAAGCAGGGAGCTGGAGTGGAAGTGGAGCAACTAGGACACAAACTGGCACCCGTCTAGAATGGCAGCACATGCAAGGCGAGGATTAAGGCACTAGACCATCATGCCGGTCCCAGTCCCAGGTGAGGCTTCTTGGAAAACTCCCCAAGTGGATCGCTGAACTCAGACCCTCGCCACGAGGAGAATCATAGAATACGTGGTCCACAGCCTTGGGGTGCACGTGTCGGAACTGGGCCTCCTCAGTGGCTGCTGCCTGTGCGGTAGACAGCATGCCCAGATACTCACTGGGGACATGACAGCCAGCTCATCTAGCCCAGCAACAGATGTTGCTTGCCTCATCATAGGATGGAAAGCAGGACAGGATGGACAACTCTCTCGGACAAGCTTTGCAGCGTGTTGCTGGGTCTGTGGATGCACTAAAGTGGTCTTTTTCAAGCAAGAGACCTTGGAAAGATTTTCTCAACCCTGGAGCAGTGAAACCAACATCGTCTCAGAGCTATCGAAACCACTCAACTATCACCCTCAGAACATTCTTCCCCACACTGGGGTCTCTTAGTGTCACCACAGGACCATCTGCAATGAGCCCAGTCATCAAACCCCATGTTAAAAGATGCCTACAGGGGGCCCGGCGCAGTAGCTTAGCAGCTAAAGTCCTCGCCTTGCATATGCCAGGATCCCATATGGGCGCTGGTTCTAATTCCAGCAACCCTGCTTCCTATCCAGCTAAGGTCACACTGCTGTCCCCAGCCAAATCCAACTACTAGAAATATTTAAATAACTTCATATTTGTCGTTAAATAGCATGACTCCTCCCCAGTGGGCCAAAATCCTGAAGCACCTTCTACGGACCGCCGGCGTGCTCTTCTGGCTCCGCAAGGTTTGAGATAGGGAACCTTCCAGCCAGATCCCTGGCGATGCTATCAACGTCCCCGGCCCTTGCTTGCTCCGAGACCAAGACCATTCAGGCAACACAGGAAAAAGCCCACCCTCTTCACCCTGGCCTTGCACCCCCTCCCCAACCTTCTCACTTTGCTTTGGCCTTTCCCATGGCGCTTAACCCCCATGTGATCTGCAGGCCCTATAACCCTAAGAACCAGTCCTGCTAACCAGCTGCCCTGGGCACAGTAGCACTCGGAAAGCAAAGTCATGGGACTGAAAACAGAAGAAAACCTATTCAGGAGCGGGGCAGCTGGCAGCTGGCAAACAGAAGGAATGAAAGGCTGGGCAGCCTGCACCTCCTCCAGGACCTGATTTACTGGGGATTTCAGAGCGAGTCACTCAACCTTCCCCCCCACCCCTGAGGCCCCTCTGCTAATGAAGGCAACCATGCTTGTCCTGGCTCCCCATCCCTTCCCAGCGGGGCTCCCAGGGCTGTCCTGGTGACCAGAGCTTTGAGATGGAAAGCAGGAAGGGGAGGGGTGTGGGGCACTCCAAAGCAGCCTCCTCTCTCTCTAATTCCCCTCTGCAAGGACACATCAAAGGGACATCATTTCGGAGAGCCTACGTTATTATGAAATAACTTTCTTCTCGGTAAGATGTCACAGTGTATTTTCTCGGGAGAAGATAAGACAAGAAAGTCACCTATTATAACTAGACTATAACTAACTTCCTTTTTTTTTTTTTTTTTGCTTTCCTTTATGGAGTTCTTTAAATTTTTTTATTTTATTTGAAAGGCACAGTGACAGAGAGGGAAGGAGAGGTGAGAGAGAGAGAGAGAGAGAGAGAGGTCTTCCATCCACTAGTTCTTTCCCCACCACTACCGGGGGGCTAGCCCAGACAGAAGCCGGGAGCCAAGAACTCAGCCAGTTCCCCCATGTAGGTGCCAGGGGCCCCATGACTCGAGCCACCTCTGCTGCTTTTCCCAGCACATTAGCAGGGAGCTGGATCGGAGGTAAAGCTGCTGGACTCACAAGGGAATCCTCTGAGTCTTCCTGGTCTCCACGCTTGCCCATATACATCTGTCCTGGTCAGTCAATCTACTGCTTGAAAACACTCCATACCAGGCACAGCGTATTCAATCGTGCGCATGAAATATAATAGTTTAAACCAGTCTTACCGTTGCACATCTAGATTTTATGTGAGGAAATGTAAATGCTTTTCTAAAGTGGAAAACTGAGACTAGAGGAGTTGATATCCCAGACTGTTTGATAGTTGTCAACCTACCCACTCACCTACCAGCTAACTCCAACCTGGCTACTCTGGGTTTCAGTACATTGCATGTCTTTAGATTTGGAAATTTCCAAATGTTTTCCTATGGGAGCTGAGCCCTGTTTGTGTGTTCTGGAGACCACGTAGCCCTCACATACAATAGACCACAGTTAGTTGGGGTAGCCAGGTGGCTTCTGTTTTTTTCTGTTGGTTTTCAGTAGTGGATGGTGACTCTTGGCACACGCCATCACCTACATCAGAGTTCCCTGCTCCTAGGGGACCAGACCCAGCTCGCAGGAGGTGAACACGCTCTTAACAGTGAGCAGCATAGAGTCAGGGGCCAGGAGGCAGGCATGCAAGGCAGGCAGACACACACACCTGCACATGTGTGTGCACACACAAAGACACACCAAGGTTCTCTACGGAACCTTCTGAAGTTATGGCTCTTCTGGGCTGGGGAGTTTTGTTGTAATGACCTTGTCCTGTCTATGGGATACACGCTTGGAAGGTTCACCCATCTCTCAGATACCCAGGTGTGAGCAGAAGACATTTGCTGTCATTACGGGTTGAACTGTGTTGAAGTACTAACCCCTAGTACCTCAGGCTGCAACTTGATTTAGAGATAGGGTTTTTTTTTTTTTCCTTTTTGCTACATAATTTTTATCTCCCATCTGCTGTTTCACTGCCCCACCAAGGGCCTGTAACAGCCAGGATTGGGCCAGGCTGAAGGCAGGAGCTGGGAGTCCCACCTAAGTCTCCCCACATGGGTGACAGGAATCCAACTCCTTGAACCATCCCTTGCTGCTCCCCAGGATACAGGCTAGCAGGAAATTGGAATCTGATCTGGGGCCAAGACTGGCACCCCGCCACTTTGAAATAAGATCCAGGAGTCTCAAGCACAAGTGCCCAGGCAACCCAAATAAAAACAAAGTCTTGGGCCCCAGCACGGTGGCGCAGTGGTTAAGGTCCTCACCTTGCACACCCGGGATCCCATATGGGCACCGGTTCTAATCCCGGCAGCCCCACTTCCCTTCCAGCTCCCTGCCTGTGGCCCGGGAAGGCAGTCGAGGACGGCCCAAAGCTTTGGGACCCTGCACCCGCGTGGGAGACCTGGAAGAGGCTCCTGGCTTCAGATCGGCATGGTATCGGCCGTTGCGCTCACTTGGGGAGTGAATCCATCGGATGGAAGATCTTCCTCTCTGTCTCTCCTCTCTGTATATCTGCCTTTCCAATGAAAAAATAATAAAAATAAATATTTAAAAAAAAAACAAAGTCTTTGGGACCTGCCCCATCCAGCTTGTACCATGGTAACTTCTGGACGTATAGACAGCCGGGGGAGGGGGATGTGTGAAGTTATCACCTCCAGGCAGGAAGCAAGAAGCATGGAAAAGCACCAAAAGCACAAAAAGGCATCACCCTGCACACACTCCCAGTGGGACTGGGACGCGCGCGGTGCCTGGGGCAGGTTCCGAGCTGCGGCACCAGGACCAACCACTGCTAGCTCACGCAGCAGAGCCCAAAGTGGTTGGTGGGCCCCTGAGGCTGTGGGCCAATGCTCTGCCTTTGAGAAGTGTTTTGGTTCTGCCTTTGAGCTGGGGCGGGAAGGGGCGTGGGGGGGGTGACAGCCTGGGGACTGGGGCAGGAAACGCAGCAGCTGAAGGGCTGGCCCCTGGTTCCCTGAGGGAACTGAGAAGGGGCGGGGAGGCAGGTGTCGGCCAGGTGCTTCCAGCCAAGGTCTTTCAGAAGGAAAGAAACGGACGGACGGACGTCATAAGGTCCGGCCCAGCTGCACAGCTGGACTCTGGAAACCACGCCCTCATGACTAGCTTTCCGGGAAGTTCGAGCGCCTGCCACATCCTGGGCGGGGAGCCGGAGGATGTGGAAATCCGCCTCCTGACTAACAGCGGGACGAGCAGCTTTTGGCCTCCCAAAGTCAGTTTCAGAATTTGCAGTAGGGAAGGTACTAAACCGTGGGGGGTGAAGCAGGATCGGAAAGAAGGTACCTCGGCGTGTGACTAGACAATGACCTCAGCAGGAGCCACCTGCTGGAAGCCCAGAGTCCCTGAACACAGCTGCCAGGTTCACGGTGAGCACCAGAAATGGGGAGAACCTCAATTAGAAAACATGTTCCCGGGGTTCAAAAGAATTGTAAAACCTACATAGTCTTTTCATAATATACATTTTCCATGAGCTGTTTGGAAATCCCTATATGCATGGATTTTTTTTTAATGTGCAACTACATAAACGTATCTTCTGATTCCACATGTCAGTTTTTGAAAGATGCTAGGGCGAGCCTGGCCCTTTCTTTGCCTTAAACCTGTACAGCTACGCACTAGTTTTGCATACTTAAAATGTAGCTTGAGCTTAGGTGTGTTCCTGTAAAGTACACACTGCAATGTGAAGCCCCTTGGTGCCTCCAAGTGGTACATCGTGGTCCCTGAAAGTGGCACCTCTTGGAGTTACGCAACAAGACCTCCAGGAGTTCGAGCCCGTTCCTGCCAACTCCTGTGTAGTCCCGCAGAGCCCAGGTGAACCACATTTGTAGGGACCGCTCCCTCTTCCCCTGTACTCCATTCTAAATGTCGGGGCTGGGAGCCTGCCCGGCAGCATGGCCTAGCAGCTAAAGCCCTCACCTTGAATATGTCGGCATCCCATATGGGGGCTGGTTCTAGTCCCGGCAGCTCCACTTCCCATCCAGCTCCCTGCTTGTGGCCTTGGAAGGCAGTGGAGGACGGCTCAAAGCCTTGGGACCCTGCACCCGTGTGGGAGACCTGGAAGAGCTACTGGCTCCTGGCTTCAGATCGGCACAGCACCGGTCGTTGCGCTCACTTGGGGAGTGAATCATCGGATGGAGGATCTTCCTCTCTGTCTCTCCTCCTCTCTGTATATCTGACTTTGTAATGAAAATAAAAATAAATCTTTAAAAAAAAAAGAGTCACAAAGCAAGAGTAAGAGAAAGAGAGAGCTGTCTTCTATACACTGGTTCATTCCACAAATGCTGAGTCTGAGTCCTCCATCTGAGTCTCCCCACGAGGGTGGCAGGTGCTTGAGCCATCAGCTGCTGTGTTTCCAGCTGCGTTAGCAGGAAGCCAGACTGGAAGCAGAGCCAGGACCTGAATAGGAACTCCATGTATAATGTACATGTGCCAGTAAACAGCAACACTTCACAGGAATAGGACCTGAACTATCTGGGCAACCCTTGTCACCTCTCTGGAGCATTCTCACCTCCTGTTTCATTATTCTGAGCCTTTCCCTGTATCAAGTATCTGAATTGTAAGTGAACCACATTCCACAGCACAGTGAGGAGTATGGTGATACAATCATAGCTGACACTTGCCGAAGATGAACCATTCAAGGGAGCAGTAAGACACGCATTGAGTGAGCCAAGTAATATTTCAATGCAGCCTTTCGCAATGTTGTGATCTTTGGTCTGCGGATTTTTTAAGTGATGGCATGACAAAGGGCTGAATCACAGTGACTGAGTCCTTTCGGGGGGCCCCTTCAGCTTTGTGGCCCAACATAACGCTTCTACTTTATTTCTCTGGCACGTTACTCATCAAGGAGTGGAGTCAGCCCCTCATCTCCAACCAACACTGGCTTTAACACCCATGATCCTCAGTTGATGATTGAACAGCAAGGTCCTTCCACCTCTTTAAAAAAAACAGGCAAAGAGGCAGGCAGGAAGCCAAGGCTATTGTTGTACAGTTTCCATAGGCCTTGAATGGCCCTGGAGCTCCGGGGTCTGGTGTACGGATTTCTAAACAATCCCAGGCCTTTGATATAATTGCCAAGACCTACAGCTAGCATTCTGGGAACAATGCCACCCAGGGCCACAGCCACCTCCCTTCCACCTAAGAGAGGCAGTGTCTGCTGGCTGTTGCCGGGGGCAGGTGATAGGGGTGGCAGGGGCGGTGGGGGGGGACTTGGGTCCAGAGGACAGAGGAGTCTTTCTGACCCTGAACACCTGCCTTTTCCTTCTGGAACACTGACATCCCCCTCCTCTTCTCGAACTTTTGAGTGTCCCTGTTGCTGCCTTTGGTCCAAGCCAATTGCACATCCCTGCTCTTCTCTATGGGCATGTGGTACCAGGGGTGAGTTCCCCCACACTGGCTCAGAGCTCTGTTCTGCTTCAGTTCTTATTTCTTCATCCCGATGTAGTTATTTTTTTTTTCCATTGACACTAAAGAGTGAGCACTTTATTGTGGAAACAGGGAGATACAACTTCTAGTTCCAGTAACACCACCTTAGACCTCTCTCGCCTGCAGCACCTGTTTGAGTCCTGGCTCAGGGTCTAGTTCATCTTCCAGCTAACGCATCCCCTAAGAGGCAGCATTTTTGTTCTTGCTACTCATAGCTGAGCTCCAAGTTGAGTTCCTGGCTCTTAGCTTTAGCTCGCTCGGCCCTGGCTGCCGAGGGCATTAGGGAATGAACCAAGAAACTGAACATCTCTCTCCATTTCTTTCTACCACTCTGTCTTTCCAATTAATACATTAATGAATCATTTTTTTCCCCAAAATTCTCTTCCAAATAACTGGGGTATAACATCCATTGACAAGGTCCCTTGGTGGGGGTGGTTACACCAACAGGAGATCCCCTCCCCCCCAGAACAGTATATCTCCAGGCTTAATTTGACTGCTGTTTTGAAGGGATGCAAGTGAGCAAAAAGGTAGTTTCCACTAAGGCAAAATATTTTTTTTTCACTTCCTGTTCTTTGCTATGTTGCTGTGTTCTGGCGTGAAACCGCCAAGTTTCAGAATCAGGTAAAGTATCCCATTGCAAAGGGCCACACCCCGGGGTCTCGGGCAACCCCATAAACGGGATTTCATGGAACGGGCAGGCCTTTTTAGTGATATCAGCAGGGATAAATGCCTGCCCACAGACACTCTGAGCCCACTGTTTTGAATCTGTCTCCTAATATTGAGCCTGAGGGGCCAGTAGGCTAAGCCACGCCCATTGCCACAGTATTCCATGTGGGCAGCAAGTTCAAGTCCTGGCTGTTCCACTTCTGTTCCTGGTCCCTGCTAATGCACCAGGGAAAGCAGCTAGAAAGGTGGCCGAGTGCTTGGGGACCCTCACACTCACATGGAAGACCTGGCTGACACTCCTGGCTCCCAGCGTCAGCCCGGCCAGCCCCTGCTATAGAGAGAGGTTATTTGGAAGGTGAACCAGCAGGTGGATGGAAGATCTTATTCTCTCATTCTCTCTCTCTCTCCCCCTCTCTCTCTTTCCCCCTCCCTCCAACTCTGACTCCAACTCCAATTCAAATAAATGAAAACAAAAATCATTCTTCAAAAAACATATATCTTGAAGTTCAATCTCTAGAGACCTTGCCACCATCCCCATGCTACCGGGAGGGGAAATGTGCTTTCGGCTGGGGAAGTATTCCTTCAGTCGCCACAGCTCCCTTGGGAATGATTGGTGGGTTTCTTTCCTTTGCCTCAGGGCCTGGTGCAGAAGCCAGGAAGCTCTGCCGAGTCACCGGGCCTGGGAGAGCCTCCGTGACAGGAGCCAGGGTGGGTCAGCGGTCTTCACCGGGGGAAACGGAAGTGTGGGTGTGTTATGTTACCGCGGTAACCGAAAGCCTAGAAGCTGCCAAGCTTGGGCTGCTGAGCCCAACCCTCTTGTCGCAGAGTGGCAGGGCGGGCACAGGATGGAGCGGTTCCTGTCCTCCGGGAGAGTGGGGGGCGGTCACCATTCAAAACATCCGGAAGTCCTCACTGAGGCAAAGGCAGTCCAGAGGGAGGAGGTGGCTGGAAATAGGCCCTGGGTCATCGTCACCGACTGGCAGGCACAGATGTCAGGGTAGGGACCACCAGTGCAACCTGTCGCTTGGCTAATGAGTGGGGGTAAAAAAAAAAAAATGCAGACAGTCCTAGGTCAGAATCCGACTGCCAGCGGGTGTCAAAATCAAAGCCACCACTCTGACCTGGTCCAACCTTAACAGTCTGCAAACACTTGGCGGGCTGCAGTTTCATTTATTTGATGCTGGACTGAGAGTAAATATTTGTCCTTCCACGGAAAAACTGAGCAAAGTTTGTTGGATTTTTTCATGGGAGTGGAGAGGAGTCGGGGACTGGGAGCCGATACTGTGCGCTTCTCTAACGGAATCTGGATTAAGATAAAATGACGTCATGATTTGGAAGGTCCAGAGAATAACATCAAGCTCGCCCCCCATCTGCTCCCCCCACCCCGCCAGTTCTGAGTGAGTGGGGACAAATGAGACGGAATAAAACCAGGTGCAAAAAGAAAAAAAAAATCGACTCCAGGGGCTGGCATTGGAGCACAGCTGTGTGATGCAACATCCCATATGGGTACCTGTTCATGTCCCAGCTGCTCCACATCCAGTCAAGCTCCCTGCTAATGCACTGGGAAAAGCAGCAAAAGATGGTCCAAGTGCTGCTGCACCTGCCTGCACGTGAGACCGGAATGACGTTCCAGCTTTCCAGCTTCAGCCTAACTCAGCTGAGGCCGTTGCAGCCATCTGGGGAGTGAACCAACAGACGGAAAATTCTCCCCCTCTCTCCCTTTTCTTCTCTCTCCCTCTCTCTGTAATTCTACCTTTCAAATAAATCAGTGCTTTTAAAAAAAAAAAAATGTCAGCTTTGTCACTGATGTGTTTTACATTTGAATCAGTGGCTTCATGGATGTGCAGGTGAATCCCCAAATTAAACAGAGTACCCATCAGGCTCAGGGAGGCCTCCCGTTGGAACTGTCCCTCTACGAAGCCAAGTTTAGGAGAACAGAATCCATTCGCCAAGGATTATTGTGTCCCATGTAGGTCAAGACCAGTATACCCAGACCCTGTAGTCTTTCTAATGATAAAATAAGCATTATTCTTATATCCATCATACAGAGGAAGACTCTGGGGCTTAGGGAGGTGAAGTTACACACCTGCTGTCACAATTCAAGACGTCACGCTGGTGTCAACAAAGCAGTCCCTGGTCTGACTGATAAGCTATGGCATGGGTAACCAACAGTGACCGTGAACTTCATTGAGCTGTGACTGTGAAAGGCACCCTGCTTCACACATAGCTGCTAAAATGGCAAACATTCTTTGTCTCCTCCTGTTTTCACTCTATTCTGACTCACTTCTCCCCAGTAGGAGTCCAGGTGGTCAGCGGTGGTGAAGTTGGCAACGCCCAACTCCACCCATCTCTGCAACCGCCTGGCAGCCAGCCTTCTTCTCTACGTGAATTTGGGAGCTTGAATTATTCATGCCATATTTTCTATGAAGAGTGGGATAAGAGCAAAAGACATATTCAGAGCCAGAGCCAGTACTATGCCTGTGGTCCCAGGATCCAGTATGGATGCCAGTTCTAGACCTGGCAGCTCCACTTTTGACCCAGCTCCCCTGATAATGTGCCTGGAAAAGCAGCAAAAGATGGCCCGAGGGCATGGGCCCCTGCACCCACATAGGAGACCGGGAAGAAGCTCCAGGCTCTTAAATTCAGAGCAACTGGCCTAGCGCTGGGTACATAAGGAAGCTCTAAGCGAAGACTGGAAGTACAGATGTCCATCTACACACTAGGATAGTGTACAGCTGCCAAAAGGAATGAGCAGTGTCTCCGTGTATTCATGTAATCATGAAGCTCGCAAGGTGCGGAAGAGCGCACACAGTCTCCCACTAGAGCTAAGGACGGGAAATGCAAAGTGCTCACGCTGCTGTGGCTTTTTCAAACAATGGCAAGAGATGGGCAAGAGTTCAGCAAGCAGTTACGCCGCTGCTTGGGTCACTGACGCCCCCTAGCAAAACGCCTGGCTTCAAGTCCAAGTTCTAATCCCAATTCTAGCTTTTTTTGTGGGCCATGGGAAGCAATGCATGATGGCTCAGACGCTTGGACCTCTGCCCCCCCGGGTCCTCATGGCTTCTCCTGGCCAGCTGTGATGGTTGGCTGGGGAGCGAACCAGTGAAGGAGAGATCTCCCTCTCTGTCTCGCTGCTTCTCAGCCTCTGTCCTTTAAATCGATAAAGATAAATATGTTCAACAATGTTAAGAAATGGAAACATAAGCCAAATACTAGTGAAGGAAAAGAAAAAAGGTTATCTGTGAAGAGAAGGGGGAGCAGCATCGAGAGGAGAGAGAACCAGACATGAGCCATGATTGCTCAGGACGTGTCTTGGGGACTATGAAACAAAATTCCAGAGATGTAAAGCAAGAGGAAATTTGCTCAAAGTTGGAAGGAAGTGAAACAGACGGACTTAAACGCACATTGCACTAGTGATTTAACTGTAGAGCGAAGGCTGATCTCAAAAATGCACAGAAATACTGTGTGGCTCTACATGGGAGTAGATCCTGAAACGGAAAAGGAACCATGTGCCGGCTTGCTGTAACGAAGTCCCATAAACTTGATGGCTTCAACAACACAGATTGATTTCCTCTTGGTTCCGGAGGCAGGAAGGTGAAGGTCAAGGTGTGAGTAGGTTTTATTTCTTCTAGGCCTCTGTGCTTAATGTGAACATGGCCTGTGTGTGACCACCCCATCTCCCTTCCACGCAATTCGGGGTCCTAGCCCCCTCTGCCAATAGAAACAGGAGGGCTTTCAGGTTGGGACCCAGTCTAACAGTACACGCTCGCCTCAGTGGTCTCCGTAAGGACAGTCACACCGGGGTACTTCAACACATTCGTCAGAAGGATGGAGGATTGAGGACAAAGTTCACTCTTAACCATAAGGAACAGAACACTGTACCCTGTATGGGAACTGCCATATTACCACTGACGTGTATTTAGCTTCAGTTTGAACCCCAACAAGGGTCCCAGAGACTGGGGGGCAGATATAAACTATTTCTGTGACCCAAACTCCTGACCCATAAAGTCATGAGCACATTTGAATAAAAAAACTGTTTTTATGCTGCTGTGGTTTTCTTTTTTCTTTTGTCCTTATTCGTTATGTGATGGTTGTAAACATTTCTGTACTACCCTGGTATCCAACTTTTAAAAAGCACTCCCTGGCCACTCCCTTGAACATCCTGAGCTGACAGTTATTGACCGAGACATAGCTATTGCACGCGGACCTGACGTAGGGATGGCAAGCTCAGTACTGAAGCATGTCCTGAAAACAACCCCTCAATTTCTACTTTCTAATGCTAATTTTTAAAAAATTTCTTTCACTTCTTTCTCTTTTGTAGTGTAAGACTTCACCAATTGGAATCTATGCAACCTTTTTTATTTTGCTTATTGTAATCTCCCATATCTGAAGATATCCACTATTTTGCTGCCATTTGAGGGAGTCCAATTTGATATCTGTGTTATTTTTTTTGTGGTTGGAAGACTTCAAAAAGCAACATAAAGCTTCTTCTTCTTTTTTTTTTTTTTTTGGTATGATTTATTTGAAAGGCAAACAGACCCTTGGCCTTCCCTCACCCCTCCCTTCATGGATTCACTCTGAAAATGATCACAGGAGCCAGGAACGGGCAGAACCCAAACCAGAAATCGGAAACTCAGTCCAGGTCTCCCCTTGGGTGGCAGGGACCCAAATGTCTAAGCCACCAGCTGCTGCTCATAGAGCATGCACTAGTAGGAAGCTAGAATCGGAAACTAAGCTGAGACTCAAAACCCAGGCACCCCCAGAGGGGATGCAGCTGCTCCACGTTAGTTGCTGCACCCAATGCCCACCCAAGCAGGAAGTTTTTAACATGTTGATGTGTTTTTTTCTTTTCCTCCCTTAATGAGAGAAAAATGTTTTTCAACATAGGACTCCAAGCATTGTCTTTCCTGGTCAGCTCCTTCCACCCCATTACTTTTGCATGCGCCCAAGAAAATGTCTAGACTCTTTCAAGGAATTACACAGATGGTTTCCTAGACTATAAATGGCTTATGAAATCAAGACTCTGCTTTTGCATGCCATAGATCATTGCAATTCATTTCTAAAATACTTTCAGGACCATGGGCTTCACGGTGCTATAATCAATTCCAGATAAGAAAGAAGTTGATCATGAAACCTGTTGAACATTGGTTTCACAGCCCCCGCCCTTGGCCTCACCCGCTTTCTGTGTGTTGTGTGTGTGTCTCCAACTTCAACCCCGTCAGCCTCTGTCCTCTATGTGCCGGCTGCAATGGAGGACAAGGCAGGGTAAGCACATGCATTCCTCCCTCCCTTAGTTATGAAATGCAGACAGGGAGATGGGGCCAGAACAAGTGAGAGGTGGCTAGACAACATAAGGCCATGGAGTAGCACATCATCAGCATATTCTCAGTCTGTTACCATCTGGGTTTGGCTGTCTACTTCACTGAGAAAGTGCAACTGAGTGATACATCGTCTTTGTTCCTCTTCAATCAAGCTTGGGGCTCTGCAGAAAGCAAAGAGACGTTTGCTCCGGAGCCTGCAAAGTAACCTGAGCTTTGCATGCACATCTAGGAAGCAGAAGGGAGCTCCATGGTCGGCTGTCTCCGCAAATGCCACACACGGCTTAGGCAGTCCTCAAGAGCTTCGGCCAGAGGAGGTCACAGTCCAGGGAGCCTGTGGAACGAGCCGTGGGGGGTGGGTGGGGGAGTTTCCTCACCCCGTGTCCTCTCTGCTCCCCACCTTCAGCCATTCCTATTATGTAAGCGCAGGCTGCTCTTTTCAAGTCCATGTTTGCTGATGTGGGCAGTATGTTTTTGCTAGTGTGCCAGCCTCCCATAACCTCCACGCTTCAGACAGCGAGCTGAGTGACAAAGCCCGGTCCTTGACTGACCTCGCGTGCTTGCCAAAGGATCTTTAAGCTCTAGGGCTGCACTGCTTTTCAAACAACATTTTGTCATTCTCCAACTCTGAGAAAACAAAACCAAGCCTAGAGCTCCGAAGACGAAATGTGAAAGCAGGTTTCTAAAAAGTTACTGAAACTTTTTTTTTTTTTTCTTTTTCAAACATTCGTTTACTTGAAAGGCCCAGAAACACAGGGAAAGAGAGAGGCTTGCATCTGCTGGCTCACTCACCAAATGGCCACAACAGCTGGAGTTGGGGCTGAGCCAGGTTAAACTCAGAAGCCAGGAACCCCATCTGGGTCTCCTACAAGGGTGGCAGTATCCCCAGCACTTTCCCCGTAGTTGAGCTGGACTGGAAGCGGAGCTGCAGGGACTCAAACCCGGCATTCTGCCAGGGGATGCCAACTTGGCAGGCTGCGGCTTAACCAGCGGTGCCACCATGCCAGATTTTTCTGTGTTTTAAATAGCTAGTTTGCCTCAACAGTTCAAAACACTTATTCAATTTTTTTTAATTTGTGAGGCATAGTGTGAAAATACGCACATTCCATTGTACCTCCTTAAACATTAAAAAGGAAAAAGTTTAATTAACACCTAAAATTGTGCAGTGTGATATTTCAATATATCTACTATGTACTAATCAAATTAGGTTAATTAATATTTCCCTCTCTTATTCTGTGCTGGGAGCTGTTAAGCAGTTCTGTTGATTCACAAAATAGACAGGCAGAAACACCTGCTCTGTACTCAACTGTAGCACTGTGAAATGCATAACCTCCAGACACAAAAGTGAGATAGGAAGCTCAGGATGTGTATTACACATTTTAACACTCTAAAGCAAAGGCATAATTTTATAAGGAATATATATCCTGTATATCTAGATGAGGAAAAGTTTATCTCTACCAGAAAATACTTGGGATTGATGTTGTGGCATAGCACATAAAGCTTCCGCCTGCAATGTTGGCATCTCATGTGGCTGATGGTTTGATTTCCGGCTGCTGCATTTTGATCCAGCTCCCTGATAAAGCACCTAGCAGAGCAGCAGAAGATGGCCCAAGTATTTGGGTTCCTGCTACCATGTGCAAGACCCAAAAGAAATTTCTGGTTCCTGTCTTTGGCATGGCCATGTGGGGAGTGAACCTGAGGATGCAGGCCCCCTCTCTCTCTGCCTCACTCACTCTGTGGCTATGTACTTCAGATAAATAGATGTTAAAAAAAAAATACTGAAACCAGGACCTGGCCCGATGGCTCAGTGGCTAAATTCCTGCCTTGCATATGCTAGGATCCCATATGGCTGCCAGTTTCTCTCCTGGCTGTTCCACTTCCCACCCAGCTCCCTTCCTGTGGCCTGGGAAACGCAGTCAAGGATGGCCCAAAGCCTTAGGACCCTGCATCCATGTGGGAGACCCAGAACAAATTGCTGACTCCTGGCTTTGGATCAGCTCGGCTCCGGCCACTGCGGCCACTTGCGGAGTGAAGCATTGGGTAGAAGATCTTTGTCTCTCTTCTTTATAAAATCTGCCTTTCCAATAAAAAGAACTAAATTTTTTTTTTAAGTTTTCTCTATTATGGATGTGTTTTCTGGAGTGGGAAATCTAACTCGAAAACTTCATTTTCAGGGAGGCTGTTTGGTACAGAAGTTAAGATGGGTTTGGGGACACCAATATCCCATAGGAGAGTGTGTGGAGAGTGTGAAGTGATGTGTCCTTGGCTTCTGCCCATTGAATCAGACAACTGCCTGGTCCTCCTACAGGCGGAGTGTCTGCTCTCCCATCTGTCTATTCTGCCTATTTCTCTTTGGGTCCTTTTTATGGTCTTGTTGTAGTTGGTGAGCAACCATGAAGTCAGAAACCACAGTGAGGTCTTGGTTACAGTTAACTCCTGTTTGGAATCAACAATCAACATGACTAACGTCACCATGGCTTGGCTCAGCCACACACGTGGATCCAGGAAGTCCGACACGCGTGCTAGGGGCTAGTGAGTTTGGAGTGGCAGGAAGGACAGCAGTTAGCCAAACTTGTCTTGCAGGACGAAGATGTTGGCGAAGGCTGGGAAGATGTTTTCCCCTAAGCTGAAGCAGAGGTTGCTGTGAAGGTATTCCAGAGGGAAACGACGGGGCTCTGCCTCAGCCTGGAGCTTTGCCATGGGAATCTACGAGAACAGACTGCGAGTCCAGTACTCCTCTGATTAACTTCCAACCTGCTCCTCCCTCCACCTTGCTCCATACCTACGACCCCAAGGTCCCTAAAGTCAGTGTATGGGACACTATAATGAAGGGACCGCAGCTGAGACGGAGCGAGAGAACTTGGTCATTGTCCCTTAGGAGCAAGCAGCCTGGGATGGTGAGTTTTGTGTCCACTTGGCCTAGCCACAGTGCCTGGATACATTCAAACATGATTTGGGCCCCCATCCAATTAATCGTAGCTCTCAATAATGCAAGAGGCCCATCTGTTAATCCTAGCATCCGTGTAGGAGACCCGAGCAGAGTTCCTGGCTCCTGGCTTTGGCCCGGTCCAGCTCTTGCTATTGTGGCCACTGGCGACTCAACCAGTGGATGCATCTCTCTCTCTGTCTCTCTCTCTCTTGCTCTTCCAGATAAATAAATCAACCCTTTAAATTGTTTTCCAAAGTTTCTTTTTATATTTACATGGGATCTTCAAAGAGTTCGTGGGAAATATATATTATTTTAAAAATAAACTATACAGGGCCCGGCACGGTGGCGCAAGTGGTTAAAGGTCCTCGCCTTGCACGCCCGGGATCCCATATGGGCACCGGTTCTAATCCCGGCAGCCCCGCTTCCCTTCCAGCTCCCTGCCTGTGGCCTGGGAAAGCAGTCGAGGACGGCCCAAAGCTTTGGGAACCTGCACCCGCATGGGAGACCTGGAAGAGGCTCCTGGCTTCGGATCGGCATAGTATCGGCCCGTTGCGCTCACTTGGGGAGTGAATCATCGGACGGAAGATCTTCCTCTCTGTCTCTCCTCTCTGTATATCCACCTTTCCAATGAAAAAATAATAAAAATAAATCTTAAAAAAAAAAATAAAATAAACTATACAAAGATTGCATGTTTGCACCAAAATAAACTTAACCTTTAACTTCCATTTTGACAACCCTTAAGTGCCTTCATAATGCATCCTATTGGTTCTGTTTCTCTGGATAGCTCTGAGTTAAACAGGCAGAAAGACAGACGGTACTGAGTGGGGTGTGTGTGTGTGTGTAAGTGTGTAAGTTTAAGAAAGAGAGAGACATCCTTAAAAGGCCCACAGCTGTAGGGCTGGGTCAGTTTAGGTTTCCCATGTGTGTAGTAGTGATTGGATGACTTGAATCATTATCACTGTCACCATGACCTAAATTAGCAGGAAAGTAGAAAGAAGGACTAAGGACCGGCATCCAGCTCAGGCACTCTGATGTGGGACCACAGAGTCAACCACTAGGCCAAACGGCCATCCCAACAGCTAGTATTTCTTCCTCTTGATAAATGACTCATAATGCAGAACAAAAGTCCAGCTTTCACCTCAGCAAGAGGAGACCAAAGGGCAGCACCAGTCCGGAAATAAGAGCTTCCAGAGCAGGGGCTGAAGCCTCCAAGCAGTGACCTGGGGAGCACAGGAGATGGCAGAGCTGTGGGATTAAACCTCCCGACTTCCCCAACAAGAAGGGAGAGGTAGGGACATTCCCTACCTCTAGGTTACACCTACGGTTGGTGTAGCCTAGAAAACAGGTTGGCTAAAATGCTAGAGCAAGTTTTGCCTGCTACAGTGTTTTCTGTGGGACCTGGTGTGGTAGCCTACTGGCTAAAGTCCTCACCTTGCACGCACCGGGATCCTATATGGGTGCCAGTTCGTGTCCCAGCCAGCCCCGTTTCCCATCCAGCTCCCTGCTTGAGGCCTGGGAAAGCAGTCAAGTGGGAGACCCAGAAGAAGCTCCTGGCTTCGGATTGGCCTAGCTCTGGCCGTTGCGGCCACTTGGGGGAGTGAACCAACAGACAGAAGACTCTCTCATTTTCCCTCTCTTTGTTGTAACTATTTCAAGTTAAGGAAATCTTTTTGGGGGTGTTTTTTGTTTGTTTGTTTGTTTTTTGTTTTTGTTAAAGAAAGTGCTTCTTATAGAGATTGGCTCTCTGGGTCCACAGGGGTTCGATTCCAATGGGTGATCAAACGCTTCCGGCAGGGACAACTGCAGACGTTTTTGCATTCAGCTTGTCAAACCTCCTTCAGACACGGGAAGCTGGTTCTTGAAGTTCCTCTGACAACATAACCCGATTGGCTGTCACATTCTGAAGCAAATAGATAACACAGTCGTGCTCAGCACACACCACACACGCGTTTGAAACACACAGAGGCGCATCCGTTCTGAAACAAGAATCAGGCTGGTGGGAGATGAAGGGGGGCTGGCTTGGCCCTAGGGAAGTTGGAATGGGAGCTCCCTGGGAGAGCAGGGTTGCACAACAGACGGTTAAGAGGCACAAACAAAGAAGCAAGAGGCAAATCAAAAGCCAAGGTCAACAGAACAGGAAGAACCAGAAAATCCTCGCACATTGCTTCATCTCTGAAGACACTTCCTTCAGGTCCCACGTCTCCCCACAGCCTAACCACAGCTGCAGTGCTGAGCCCATTCGCCCGTGAACCCTGTACCTCCATCTCGCTTGCTTAGCACATGGCCCGATTTCCTGGACTCAGAAACAATTCCGGGCAATTGTTCTGACTCTCTAGTTAACTTTAAAGGCAGGCTTATTTATTTTGTTGTTGTTTTGCTTTGTCTTAAATAATACATGTTATGGGCAAGAAATAATCAAGTTATGCTTCAAAGCATGAAAGGAATTTACAGGGAAACAGTGCTGAGAAAATAGTTGGAGACACTGAAGGAACAGACCTGTGAGTTGGAACCTTCTGGAAGGACTACCTGAACACATGAAATGGACCCCTCTCCTTGGGAGATATGACCTCTGTCCACATCAGGAGGGTAGAGGTCAGTAGGCCATCCATCAACGGAACTTTGGAGCTCGTAAACATACTGCAGTTGTTGTACCGGAAGAAGCTGGGCAAAGGAGCCACCCCTTGTTGCTACCAGCATAAAGTTTGACCAAGAAAGTCAAGTAAAAATGGCTGATGACTTTTGCCTTACTTCCGCCTTCTGAAACTCACATGGTTGGGTGAGTTGTGAAGGAGTCTGGGAAATGTAGTTCTAGCATGCTTGATGACGGCTGATTGTCAACACAAGAAGCAATTATAATCAGGGTGTCATGTTTGCTGTGGTTCAGGGGTCATCTTATGCTGCTGCTGTTTAGGCCCACCCAAGGTCAAGCACAGGGCTTACTCCCTCCCTCCCCTCACCTTTCTTCTGAAGGGATAACAGGCGTTATCCAATGGTGCAATGATTTACTTGCCTTATGCAACAGGGAAGATATAGACTGAGCATTTTCTTTTACCTGTTAGGCAATAGAGAGATTTTGAACTGGTGTCCTCACCAGACACCTGCCAGGGGACAACTGGCATAACCTATTGGCACAGGCAAAGTAGCAGGGCTTCCTCAGATGCAGGATGGCAATTAGACATAACCTTCTCCTGCTTCTAACACCTTTTCTTACTACTTCTCTCTGCTTCTCCTCGCCTCACAGAGACTATATATTTTTTTAATCTGGGGAAAGAGCTTTACTTTTATTCCCAGTGTCAGCTCTTAAATCCATTGCCCACGAGTCATCGCCAGTGCATTAAGGATCTAGACCAATCACTTCTGAATCTGAGCCTGCACCCAGTTCACTTGTTGAAATATAGTGCCAGTTCTTACATTCAAGAATTGTTGATTCAGAGTAGGAATTTGCTTTGCTAGTGTCTGACTGGAGATTACACTTTGAGAACCAGCGGCCCAGGCTTTGGAAGCTGTGAAACTCTACTTTTTGCTGTTGAGCCCCATCCTTTAGGTATGAGCAAAGAATGGCTCATCTGTTCAAATGGACCAGGAGAGGGGAGAAGTAAACTTAGAAAAAACTACCCTACTACTCCTTGGTGATAATACTGTGATCTCTTTGCTCATGATGTTTGGAAAAGTGAAACTTGAGTGTTTGAAAACTCTTGCTCCTGGATGGCTCCCATCATTTTCCCTTGAGACAAAGGGGAACAAGCCCCTCCTCCCTGCATCTCTTCTCCTCTTCTTCCTCCTCTTCTTCCTCACCTTCACGGGCCTTTCAAGTCTCCCCATCACCAACATTCATTTCTGGCTTTCTCTACCCGTTGTTGGTTGTCAGTGCTCAGGTGTATGACAGCTGCCACATGGGAGGGCTTCAGTTCTTACTTTCAGAACTGGGGCTGAGCTTTGGTGTACCATACCTCATTGAATTCCTGCCACGGTCCTGCAGCATGGTACTTCTGCTGTCATTTCACAGGTGAGGACATGGCAGCTCAGAGAGGTCATCCCTCTAGGAGCTGGTGAGTCCAGGATTTGAGCTTGTCCACCCCCACCCACCTGTTATTACTTGCAGCCAGCACTATTGCTAAACCTAGCGTCAGCTGATCTTGGCTGTGGATGTCATGATTTGAATCCCAGTTCCAGGCCCATTTTCATGACCTGGTATTATTTTGTATCAGGTCACAGGGCAGAGACCTTCCAATGGAAACTGTTAGTAACCATGGCTGAACTAAATATCTCTGCTCAAGTGTCAGCCTTCAAAGCTTTGTGGGCTCCACCTGGAGATTCCCTGTGTGTGTGTGTGTGTGTGTGTGTGGGATACACTTTTTGAAAATGCACTTGATGGAAACTTAGGGTCTCTCTCTCTCACACACACACTTCCATTAAAATCCTAGTAAACCGGGCCCGGAGCGGTGGCGCAAGTGGTTAAAGGTCCTCGCCTTGCACGCCCGGGATCCCATATGGGCGCCGGTTCTAATCCCGGCAGCCCCACTTCCCTTCCAGCTCCCTGTCTGTGGCCCGGGAAAGCAGTGGAGGACGGCCCAAAGCTTTGGGACCCTGCACCCGCGTGGGAGACCCGGAAGAGGCTCCTGGCTTCGGATCGGCATAGTATCGGCCGTTGCGCTCACTTGGGGAGTGAATCCATCGGATGGAAGATCTTCCTCTCTGTCTCTCCTCTCTGTATATCCGCCTTTCCAATAAAAAAATAAATCTTTAAAAAAAATCCTAGTAAACCTCAAGTTGTATAGGTTGTAGGCTGTAGGGAAGATGTATTATTCTTAGAAGAAAAGGTTTTGGTTTGGTAGTAAATGTCTAAAAACATAATAATGAGAGGACTTTTTAACATCCGTGTTTTTCTCTCCTTTTGTTGATTTTTGAGCATTTCTTCCCAAGCAAGGAGTTATGCAATGATATCTGAAAGTTGCCAAACTTGATCTTGCTGTTAGTTTTATTTGGTTCCCTTTTTGTTTCTGTGCACTTGATCTAGCCTAAATGTGAAGAATTGATGTGACGGTAAAATACTCTGAGAATGAGCCAGGAGCCACGTGAGGCTGGAGAGCAATTTCCTATGGTAACACGCCAAGCTCTGAAAAATCCACTGCAGGTTGGCAAGATCCCGTCCCAAGGGCTTGGCACCTTGGTGGGCACATGTTCTTCCTCTGAACACAAAGTGTCAGAAGGAGTTAGAGCTGGACAGCTTTGGCAAGTTAACCTCCCCAGGACTCAGTTTCTGTGTCTGTAAAATGGGGAAGCGCCTACAACCTTGAGCTGTTGTATGGCTCAAACTAGGTAATACGCAGTGCTGACTTGGAGCAGTTACTAGCACACAGGAAATGCTTGATTCACGTGCCTGTTCTTGGGGTTGGGGCAGCTCTTTGACACAGCAATTACGTTAGCAAGCAAGATGTCCACAACCCATACTGCTGTCCCTGAGTTTGAGTCCTGGCTGTGTTTTCTGATCCAGTTCATTGCTAATGTGAAAGGCAGAAAGCCATGGCTCAAGTACTTGGGTCCATATACCACCTGTTTGGGAGAGCAGAACCGAGTTTGGCATTCTCGGCTTTGGCCTGGCACAGCCCAGCCCTGACTGTTGCTGGCATCTGGGGGAGTGAACCAGCAGACTGGGGCATCTGTCTCTGCCTTTCAAGTGAATACAGTCAGTAACAACGAAATGAATTCAAGCGCACCAACACCAACTACCGCCTAAAAACAGTGCCTAAGACAGACTAGCCTCTTAATTACCATTCATTATGTCCTCATCACAAACAGGTGTAGCAGCATATAAACTGAGGGAAGGAGCAGGATCTGGCAGGTGAATTAGAGCCAGCAGAGCTGGCCTGGTGGTCAGACTGGCACTGGAAAAGGTTACCGGGTGGGTTGAAGAGATGGCAGGCTAGGATTTGATTCAGGCAATTTGATCAGGGCTCCCACAGGGCAAAGTAGGCAGTGGGAAGGATTGCAGGCAGGTGTAGATGGTACACTCAAGTCATGAAGAGGCCATGACTGTTGAGCAATTAACCTCCTCCCAGCTCAACCCCTGCCGGTATGGCTGTGTACGGCTATAGGGAAGAAGGCAAATTGCCGGCAAAGAACAAGACAGGGTAACTGGAGTGCAGGCCCAGGCCCACACAGGGAAACTGAGGCAGAAAGGCAACCAGGTCTCCGGAGGGTAAAATGTCTAATAGAGAAAGGCAAGGGGAGGGAAAGCCAAGGTGAGGAAGACCGGGGAGGCTCTTAGAGAGCGTCCCTGTGACTCGCAGCCCTGGTGCTGTCCTGGCCAGCCCTGACACGGCCACCAGACTCCAGCGCTCAGGGCTGCACCAGAGTCCAGCTCACGCAGCAACATGATCATCCGACGTTCAAGGGCGTGAACATGGTCACAACGGTAAGCTAGGCTGACAACAGTGTACGGGGCATTCAGCAACAGTTAACAGAGCCTGTACTTGGAAGAAAAAGACTTTTCTTATCTGCCCGGGGTGCGCTGTGGTTTGTTCTTGGAAAAGAATAGTTCCCGGCCGTTTTCTCAGCTTCATAAGAACTGCTGAGGCCAAATAAGATGGAAAGGCGAAGAGTTAGAAAACGGACTTGGCTAGTAGAGTTTGTGGAATTTCCCCAAACAGTTGACCAACTTGGAGCTCCAGTTTGGACTTTTGTTGTTGTTGCTTTCTTTTCATGTAGGAGCAACTTGGAAGGTTTGTACACTGTCATCAATTGTTTTACCAGAAGTCTGGAAGTTTATATTGAAAAATTTCCTGGCGAGTTCTGGGAGAGATGGCAGCTTTTTAAAATTTCACAGACTTTTATTTTATAAGCTCGTAGGATTTTGATTTACTTTAACATTTCGTTAGGTTATGGGTCAAAGTGCCTATTGCTCTCCTGTAAATTGCTACAGGAGTTTGGACTCAGCTGTGTTTAATCTTGTGGAGCTTTTATGTTTATGTTGCCTGTGAGCCAAGTTTCTATGGAAGGCCTGCCCTGCTTCAATTGTGTGCCCTAAGACTTCATCTACGCTCCAGCTTTGAAACTAGCTTCCTGGACGACTTACTTCTATCTCCTTGCTACTGGAATTATTACCAGCACTGGTGATTGTTTTATTATTTTTATTTTATTTTATTTTCTGACAGGATATGCTGCAAGGAAGATTCTGGCTTGAAAAACAAGAGACATTGTCTTAGCTGAAAACATTTCCAGTTAAGACTACATACTTGTGGTTTTAACCTAAAACTTTTATTTATTGTATTGATTTTCAGCTGTTTGGAAGACAGAGAGGTTTTTTTTTTTTTTTTTTTTTAATAAATGTATGCTCTTATTTATTTGAAAGCTGGAGTTGGAGCGAATCTTCCATCCATTGATTCATTCCCTACGTGGCCACAATGGTCAAGGCTGAACCAGGCCAAAGTACTTGGACAACTTTCTGCTACTTTTCCTGGCACATTAGCAGGGAGCCGGATCCGAAGTGGAGCAGCTTGAACTTGAACCACAGCTCAAACTGGATGTAGCCATTACAGGCAGAAACTTAATCCACGAAGACACAGCCTGAGCCCTGAGAAAGAGATTTTCCTATCCACTCATTTTTTTTTTTTCCTCCCAACTGCCTGCAGCTGTCAGGGCTAGAGTCATTGAATCCAGGGGCCCCAGAATTCCACGCTGCTTTCCCATTTTGGTGGCAGAGACCCAAGCTCTTATCCTATCACCTGCAGCACCCCACGATGTGTTAGCAGGAAGCGAGATAGGAAACAGAGGTTCTGGGACTTGAACCGGGAATTCTCAATATGAAACATGATTGTCCCAGGATATGGCTTAATCCACTGCACCACAATGACTGTGCCCAGACTTTTTTTTTTTCTTCAAATCGCTCATATCCATCAGCTAACAATCTCGAAACAGTTCATTAGTAATTATTTTTGTAAAAAAAAAATTACTTTCATTATTTATTTGCAAAGCAATGAGACAAAGTGAGAAATGGATCTTCTGTGCCCTGGTTTACTCTACAAATGGCTGCAACAGCCAGAGCTGGACCAGGCTGAAGCCAGGGGCATGGTACTCATCCAGGATTCCCACTTGGGAGGCAGGGGCTGTTATCTCTGTTAGAAATCAATTTAGGACCAAACAAAAAGGCTTACTCTGGACCACTGAATTCTATCTGCAGGTCATCTAAAGTGAAGGGGAGGGGCAGCACGGTAGCCTAATGACTAAAGTCCTTACCTTGCATGCACAGGGATCCTATCTGGGCGTTAGTTTGTATCTTGGCTGCTCCACTTTCCTTCCAGCTCCCTGCCTGTGGCCTGGGAAAGCAGCGGAGGACTGTCTAAAGCCTTGGACCCCTGCACGCGTGTGGGAGACCCAGAATAATCTCCGGGCGCCTGGCTTCAGATCAGCTGTGTTGTGGCCACTTGGGGAGTGAACCAGTGCACGGAAGCTCTCACTCTCTCTCTGTCTCTCCTTCTCTCTGTAAAAATAAGTATTAAAAAAAAAAGAAAAGTGAATGAGGGGGGGTAGCTGTTGAGTCAAACCGTTGAAACTCTGAGTAGGACGACCATGTCCATATTGGAGTGCTTGGGTTTAGTACCGGGCCTGTCCCGACTCCAGCTCCCTGCTCATGTGGACCCAGGGAGGCCACGCGATGGCTCAGGCCTTTACCTGACACCCACATGGGAGATCTGGGTTGAGTTTCCCAATGTGGTGCGTGGAATCAGCAAATAGCAGCTCTCACCCATCGAAAAATTTTCTTTTTAAAGCTACATGAGAGATACATCCTTTAAAGAATTAAAGAGTAAATGGAAATTGCTTGTCTTGAATCATCATAAAAACATGTTTAAAATAGCATGTCCAGACCAGTGATTAGCGTGTGTCACAAGCCAGGGCTTATTCTTGATCTAATTACGTGCTCCTGGTAGGCTTTTTTTTTTTTTTCTTCTTAATAGCTCTGCAGGCATGACAAAGGAGAAGTGAATCTTACGCTGTGTACCTACTGTGTATGCAATTCTACAGGCACATAGCATCATCAACCTGAAAAGACCTCCAAGCTATGAAATCACGCCAAAGGGAAGGAAACGAAAAGGAAAAAAAAAAAGTGAGCTGAAAAAAAAAAAATCCGATATTATTTCTTCCTTTCCTGTGTTATTAAAAAGGTAAAATGAAAAAGAGGTTTTTGTTATGCACCAACTAAAAAGGCCTCATCAAAGTATAAGGAAAGTGTTCGTGTGTATAGTTAAGTGTCAGGCACGGGAGTATTACCTCACCAGAAATTACTATGACAAGTTTCAATAAGCGACTATAGAACAATAAAGCCTTGTTAATCCCATCCTGGTTTATTCTAATAGTATGTAATTCAAAGCAATGGCTGCTCCCCAGGCAGGAATGTACAACTGCCACATTCGAAGGCAGGATCATTCCAAGAGGAATTCAGGTCTGGGAAGGGCCTCGTGGCTGGAGAACTTTATGTGTCCCCGAAGCAGCTAGGAAGCGGCCAAGTAAAGCAAAACTGACGGAGAACCACCCTGTGAAGTCAGTGGTACAGCGAAGCCATCTGCCTCTCCCTTGCCCGCTCAGGCCCTTTTTGGTGGATGACAGTGTGTCCCTGAGAGCCAAGGGTTGTGAATTTGTGTGTGTGTGCGTATGGGAGGAACAGAGAACTGGGTCGCACAGCACTTCCCAACAGACTCCTCTAACGCCCAGGTTCATCCAGAACCGCTTCATCTGGCAGACATGGGTGGGCTGTGTGTGTGCTTAATGGATGACGATGCGTCCTCCCTGGGCACAGACGCTGGGCGAAGAGTCAAGCGTGTGAGTCAACTGCAAGAAGAGGCTTGAATCATACATTTTGAAAAGTGTTTGGTCAACAACCCTTCTGAGAACAAGCCTTCAGTTTTTCTGCTGTTGCGTTTGTGGAATTCAAGGTGGAGAGAGCGTGGTAGTCCGTGTCTATTTCTCTGAGAGGCAGAGAGAAAAGACGCGTATACAACACAGCATGCAATAATTGGCTCACCCCTCCAATGTCTGCACTGGAGAGAGCGGGGTCTAGGTCAGAACCATGAACTGTCAATCAACCACGTCTCCCAGGATCATGACAAGAACTTGAGACTTCGCTGCTACCTCCCAGGGTCTGCGCCAGCAGGGAGCTGGAATCAGGAACTGGAGCCAAGAACTGAACTCAGGTGCTGGATTACAGGACACAGTTTCTTAATGCTAGATGAGACACCTGACCCCTCCACTACTTTGAAAAGCTTTGATCCAAACTGAGGGACGCGTGTTTTCAGACATTAAGCTATGCCAGCCTCTCAGCATCGTGTGCTGAGACCAAGCTCAACTACCAGCTTTTGTGCACAACTGATTGTGTCAAGCATCGAGGGCCAAATCATGATGTGAGCTTACCACTGCTGTAGCACTGTGGCACAGCGAGTTAAGCTGCTGTCTGTGGTCCTCACCAGTGGTTCCAGTCCTGGTTGTTCCCCTTTTGATCCAGCTCCCTAATGCACCTGGAAAAGCCGCAGAGGGAGGCCTCAGTGTTGGGACTGCTGCCATCCCTGTGGGAGACCTGCACGGAGTTCCTGGCTTCAGTAGGCCCTGCCCCAGTCATGGTGAGATTGAAGCAGTGAACTAACGCATGAAAGCTATTTCTCTCTCTCTTCTTCTCTCTGAACCCTGCCTTTCAATGAGACAAATAAATTTTAAAAGAAGAGCTGACTTAAAGTGGGTGGACCGTTACATGCTCAAAAAACAGGTGAGAAAGGTCCGTGGATGAGATGCCACCAGATTCAGATCCACACGATCGGTGTAGGATTCGAGTTGCTATGACATGTTGTGGCACGCAGGTGAGTTAAAAGGCTGTTACGGAAGCACTGTGCTTTGTTCACCAAGACTGTTTCTTGGCTTCTCCGTTTGTTCCAACTGCTCTGCAGTTTGTTCTGTCCATCCACCGAAACGGAAGTGACTCACGTACTGTGGAGCCAGTACACAGAAGGGCAGGTATGAATTCTCCATCTATTTCCTTGCTCTACTGCCAGGAAGGAGGAGGCGCAAGCCTCCAGGGATACAGGTTCCAAACACCATAGCGCCCATCAACCCCGGTTCTTAAGTGGAAAGCCCTTGTCCCCAGCTCCACCCACCCCATCACCAGCCTGTATGGGTCTTGTCACTGAGACAACACATAAGCCTGTGTCCAACTGAGATTCTGGGGTTCATCTGTCAGTGCCACACGGTCTGGGTCAGCACAGCAATTAGCCTTTCTAGATCTTTCTGTGTATAAGGAAACACCATCTGGAGGCAGGATGAGCCATTTGAGTTTCAAAGTCTTTGAAGGAGCCAGGAAGCCTTCCCAGGGTTACTCCCTAGGTTGCCCCGTCCCTTTGGGGAGTGGTAAAGGAGGAAGTGGGGTCATTTGGGGGTTGCTATCTGACAGCCTCCTTCTGGTGGTTTTTCTTCCCATTCCCCAAGCTCCTCTTGGGACTTCAGGCTTGCTAAACACACAGTACACATCAGTGAAATTATTCATTGTGGTCTGCATCTGAGTGAGCCAGCTTCCGTTACTAAGAAAGGTCTTAACAAAACAGGAAGTTTTTCTTGGATCTGGAAATGGAACTCTTGCCTTCTGACACCAGGTCTTTTTTTTACTTCTGCAAATCTCAATTTTCCCTACTTCCCTATCCGAGGGTGTGGCACAGAGAAGGCTATGTAAAAGCAGAAAATGCTAATTAGAATAGTAGGTGAGTAGGGGCTAACTGGGTTAGGGGGCTGGGTGCACGGTAAGACAGTAGCTGGACCAGGCCTGAGAATCTCATCTGATCACTTATCTCCTATCCCTCCACATACATTCCCCAAAATCCTTCCCCGCTTTGACCTTGGGGAAGTGTTGAGAAGGGAAGTACAAAAGCTTCTCCTTGAAAAGAACCCTTCCCTCACCCACATATTCCAGATCTTTCTTACAACATCTTTTAAAAATTGACTTCTTTGAAAGGCAGAATGACAAAAGCAAGAGAGAGATTTCATTCTGTAGTTTACTTTCCTAAACACCTGTTAGCAGCCAGGAGCTCCGGGACTCCATCAGAGAATTCCCTGTGGGTGCTAGGGACCCACTGATGTGGACATCCGTCGGTGTTTTCCCACGATACATCAACAAGAGGTTGGAGAGAAAGTACAGTGTGCGTAGATATGGGATGCAGTGGAGGGGGATACCAAGTGATGGCACCAAGGCCCACCCCTTCCTTGGACCTTGCTCGACGGGCCTTTCCTGTTATACGCCACTGCTCGGAGAGGGTGCTCTCAATGCTGGCCACATAGTGGGCACTCAGGGGTATGTGCTACAGTTCAGAAGGGCATAACCGATTCTCACAGCTATCTAAACATGGGGAATGGGAACGGGGAAAAGTCATTTGTAATCTACCAGTCCTCTTTTCACCCCAACAATTAGGTGATACAGGTCCTGGTGGTGACTAATATATGTGGTATAGTATCATCATTATATATCAGTAACCACCGGGACAAGCTAAGTAGCATCTATTTCTATTTGTCTGTAGTTAAAGCTATCAAAGCCCTAAGAACATTAGCACTAGGTGATGGAATCTCATGTTCATTCTAATTCTTAAGTTCTTACTTAAGACTTATATTTTCTACTTTTTCCCCTGCCAAGGAAAAAACACATATTATGCTTATCCAAAACATGGAATGGGGAGTAGCGATTTTTGGTTTGTGCCTTATGTTGGGGTGCCTAGGTTTGATGTCCAGCTCCGACTCCTGATCCAGCTCCCTGATGGTGCACTGTGGGATACAGTAGCAATGCTTCAACTGTTTCCTGTCACCCGTGTGGGAAACTAGGGTTGGGTCCCCAGCTCTTGGCTACAGCTCCAGCCCAGCCCCAATGTTCTGGGCATATATGAAATGGGCCAGGGAGTGGGAATTCTCTCTCAAAACAAACAAAAAGGGTAGTGGTGAATGAAGGGGACAGCCTTGTAGATTTTTTTAAAAAACTTTTTCTTAAGGAACTCAATAGGCTTTATATTTTGGCATTCTAAATCATTAATTGTGTTTGGAATGGCAGAAACTGCTCTCAGTTGTGGAACTTTCAATTCTAAGGAACATTAATCAAAACATGGAGCAGAACAGGGCTCCCAAAGGGAGGTGTGCTCAGAGGTGGGAGGGGGTGGTGAGGAGGATGCTCCTATTTGCTTTTGTTTATGGACACAAGGACCTAGCCCCGTAAGTGTGACTCCTTATTCGGGTGGTAATGACAAGGACCAGGCCTAGCTCCATTGGGAACATATTATATAATATGGGTGGTAATGAAACTGTAGCACTTCCTCCGGCATTTTCAACAAAAGCCTGCTATGCTTGTGCACTTGGCTTCCAGCTCTTTCTCCTTGGTTCTAGCCACCCCCTCCCTCCTCGTCCAGACCTCAAGCAGAATGGGTGTGTGTGCTGCGAAGCGTTTTGTGCAAGAGCTTTGCTGCCATCTGGTCTTTTGGGCAACGTAGAGGACTTAGGGCCGAATCTGCCCTCTTAGTACAATTTCAAACCAATGAGAAGAAACACAAGGGTTCCTGTGTCAACACACAGAATCCATTAAGACCTCTGCAGGGAGCAAGGTTTTGTTTTTAAACAAGAGCAAACAAAAGAAGTTTACGACCTCACATTGCCCTGGAGGGTGGTGGGGTGGAATTGGGGGGTGGTGGGGACCGGGTTAGGAACCCAGGAATCCTGGGCAGTTAACCTGAAACTCAGGGTCTGGCAACAGGCGACTAGGGTCCATTTCTCATCTGGGGGGTGGATTCACTTCCAGGCTCATTCCTGTGGCTTGCTGGCAGCTCTTCCAGCAAGCGGCAACTTCTTAACAGGACTTTGGAACTTTTTGGATGGCTCCTAGGAACATCAAGTCTGTTTCCTTTCTGGGCGGAGGTGGCTCAGCTGGCTAGATTTTCTAACCAACAATTCTGGTGTGGTGTACAAACTTCCTGCATCTGGCCGCGCCGCCTTTAGAACCTACAGTCAGAAAAGTTCCTATTCAGACAGGAGCTGGCCTGCAGGGTCTCTTATCCTAGTGATCAGCAGCTCTGGTGTGTTCGTGAACTTGGCAACCCACCCCCCAGACTAGTCGTTGATTCGAGTAATCCCTAACGGAATGCTCACTATATAGGCACGGCTTTGCTGGAACAGTCCCTCAGCTTCTGACCTCCCTGGGCAGTGGATCTGATAGACCTTCATGTTTCCCCTTTTTTGATGTGGAATGTGGAGAAGTTACCCAGCAGTAGCTGCAGCAGCCACAGCAGGAGCAGGATTTAAATCTTAACTCAGTGTCAAGCCAAAGCTCGTTTTGTTTCTAGGCCTCAATAAACAGAGTTAGTTCAGAGGCTAGGAAGGTTAAAAAAAAAAATTGACAGCATTCCAGCCCCACCAGCATCTTCAATGAGGAGTTTTTGTCATGTGCTGTAAACAGTTATACATTTCCAGAACTTGTGGCACACCCATAGTAAAAAGTTAATTACTAGGAGGCTTCCACATGCGCATGGACAAGGAACTGAAGTCCTGGGTGGAACCCTGATCCTGGGTTCCCTCCATTCCAGCACAGACTCATGGGGAACTCACAAGATGGAGGCCTTTTCCCAGAAGAAAGCAGACCCCTTCTGTCCTTTTTTTTTTGGAAGATGACGGGCGTGTGGTGGATGCTACGTTTTTAAGCAGTGTTTAAAATGTACAGTCTATTCTGTAGAGCTGCTGAGACCACAGAACTCGTCTCCCGCCCTTGTTTTGCTGAGGCTGTTTATGGAGGATTATAAAAGGGGGGCAACCCTCTTCGGGCTTCTTCTAAAAGCACCAGAAATCCTATAGCTTCTGATGACCCGTCCCAGCCAGATGAGATCTCAAAAACAAAAACCCACAACACAACCAAAGTCACAGTGGGACCAAAGAAGGCTCATTTGTTGAGACCTCCCTCTCCTCCTCCTTGCTAGGCGTGGTGGATCTGATTTACAGTCTTCACCCGCGCTTCACCCGTGGGATCCCTCGAAGAGGCTGAGGTGTAGACCAGGAGGAAGCAATTAGGGAGAGCAAGGGAGGGGGAGGGGAAGGGGGCGAGAGAGTGTGAGAAGGCAAAGCCTTGCGGGGAGACCGCATGACAGGCCGACCTGAGTGAGCCCATGTGTGGCGAGGCCTGGTTGATTGAAGGGCTGCTGAATGCGGTCTGGCCTCCCTTGGGTTCAGCCACACAGCTTCCAGCCGAGAGCTCAGGGCCCAGTGCAGGGCGAGCAGGCTGGGCGGCGTGTGAGCCCTCCTCCCCCTTTGTCAGGATCTCGTTTATATGCTTGCACAGGCAGATCTTGGTGTTCCCAGCTGTAAGGCTTTGGGATTTGCAGTTTATCCCCTGCGGGGTAAATAAGAACAGCTGCCATCTTCTGCCAGCAAATCACTTGCTTTTCTCAGCTTGGAGGTTCAGGAGGATGGCGAATGCACAAGTTGTGTGTGTGTGTGTGTGTGTGTGTGTGTGTGTGAGAGAGAGAGAGAGAGAGAGAGAGAGAGACAGTGAGAAGGGGTGGGCCAAGCTTTGCAACCTGTGAAGCACCGAGTGAATGTGAGCCTAGTCATGGGGGCAAGCTGGAAAGCTGGGCTTTCTTGTGCAAGCAGCAGCCTCAGAACTGAAGGCCTCGTGCGCACCGAGGGAGGGCCCAGATTCTCACGCGCATTTCTGAAACTGGGCGTGACTCCGAAGCCTCCCTTCTAATGCCGTGTTGAGGCCACAGGCCCTAGGCGTAGACGCAGGCTGGAAGTCTGGCTCTGCCACTTAGGGACACAACGTTGTGACATGTCCCATCCAAGGCACGCAGGAAGAACAGGCATGAGGACGTGCGCACGCAAGAGCCAGCAAAGCCTCCTGACTGGCCTCCGGAAGTGGGCTCCCAGGGGCTGCGGAAGTAGTGGTGTTAAGCTCCCAACTACAGAGGGTCTCCTCAGAACACCCGCTGAGGAGTCATGGCTGGGCTGTGGGAGGGGCTCTCTACGGTATAACCTTTTGCTTGACCATTAAAACAAACATTTGTTGAGAACTTGCTGTTACAGGATCTCCACTCACTCATGCTTCATTTGAGGTAGGGGTCACTCTCAAGCATTCTTCAGATTGCAGACTGACACTTGAGCGTTCAAACATGCCAAGGATTGATCAGATCTATTTACATGGGGGGGGCGGGGAACGACACACCAAACCCAGCTGTTTCTATTGCGGGAGTTACACAAATCAGCTCAGTTCTCAGAGAAGCATCTGGCACTTTCAGTCTCATTCCTGGTACACAGGTTAGGGGATCGCAGCCCAGAGAGGTCAAAGAACACACAAGGTCACACAGCCTAGTGTGTCTTGTGGCTAAGGCATCGCGCACAGGCGCGAGAGCCAAGTGTTTGGATGCCACGAAAAGAAGCAAAAGAAATGCGACCAGGACGCTACAGGGAAGGCCCACTGAAATCAACATTTCTTGTAGCAAGAGTAAATTATGCTTTTGTAACTTAGGACCAACGCACTAGAGGGCGCTAAAGACACACACAGTGGTACCTTTTGATAAAGCAGTTCCCACAGTGCTACAAGATATATAATCAGTAAGGGATTCATGCCAAAAGGGCCTCCCAAAAAAGAGTATGATGTAGTTTATGATAATACAGAAGCTGAATTTCTATCCCCTCAATTAGAAAAAGGCCTCGTGCATTCTATTGGGCAACTCATAGCTTGTATCTACCTGATACTGATTGCTATTCAAAGTACCATTCAGTTGAGATGTTTAATTTCTCTGAGGCCAGCCTGCTGGGAGGGGTGAGGGAACAGAGGATAAATTGGCTGAAAATAAACTTTCAAAAAATTGCACGGAGATTTCATTTTATTTTTCAAATTTTATTTTAGCAAAGTGAAAAAAAAAATCCATCTTTCTTTGAGATTTTAAATTAAAAAGGAGCAATACCCCCTAGCCTCGATCCCAGGTTTCAGAGGCAACAACATTTTAGAGTTACTAACAGATGTCTAAGCAACACTTTTTATTTTCTGGTTTTTCAAGCTGAAAACTTCCTCTGAAAACTGAGGAAAGCCGGCTAACTGTCATCTCTTCTATACAACAGAATTTACAGAACGTTTTATTGTCGGCCATGACTACACACACATTACTGCAGAAGCCTTGTAAAACACCCTCCATTATCTCAAGTCCGAAGAGAGGCAGCGCTGATGCGCAGACACCTGCGTCAGCTTTCAGGACAATGGGCTGACCTTGTACTGCTGTTTCACGGAGAGTCACGCCCAACTCTCGGGCCATTATTCTCATTGGTGTTTTTTTACATTTTGTTATGTAACATAAAGTGCATACTATCTCAAGTCTACACTAGGTGAATTTTCAGTTCACGAAGAAATGTGCAAATACACCTCACCCTTTCTCCCAACGGATGTTGCCTCCAAGCTAAGTACTCTTCTAGTTCGTTATCGCACATTAGCTGCATTTTTAAAACTTCCTATAAAATTTTCTGTCGACCTTCCAAAGATGAGAAACGCCCCAAACTACAAGGAACTTGGAGCTTCGCCCACGGCGTGGGGATCAGGGCACCTCACCGCTCTGCTTGGTGGCTGACCGTCTGCAGCCCCACTCAACGCCTAACAGCTACGATTCAGTCACAAGGCTGGATTTTTGTCATTTGCGCGCGTGGGGTGGGGCGCACTGAGAGTAAGAATCACTTTCGTGCATTTCATTCTTTACCATATTACAAACGGCCACAGGAAGTACAGCCACAGACGTCGTCAGCGCGACTTTGCCCAGCAGGGCTGGAGGGCGCGGGAGCAGCGGGCACCTGGGGCTTGCTGTCAGGAAACAGCCTCGTGTGCTCGGGAAAGGCCAGCAAACCCGCAAACCCGCACACGCTGACCGGAAACACAGAGCTCAGGAATCAGTCCTACAGGCCGCTCGGGAGGTGGCAAGCTCAGCCAACAGACACCTGCTCCTGGGCTACAGACGGAAGGCCAGAACCCCTCCCCTCGTGCCCCAAGCCGCTTTCTGCCTCGAACTGTCTCGGCAGCTTCACAAGCAGTCTCTCATTTGTTCCATTACTAATCAAGTCACTCCGAGGTCAGCTTTTTCCACCGAGCCGCAGCAGCGGGACCTCGCCGCCCTTCCTCCCCCGACTCTCCGCCTGCCTCCGCTGGGCGCCGCGCACGCACCGGCTGTCCCGTCCTCCCGGCGCGCAGGACAATGGCCTGCCGGCCAGCGCTGTCAGAAGATGGCGGCCGCGCGGGCTCGGGGCCACCGAGGGCGTCGCCGCCGAGCCGGAGAGCGGCCTGGCCGCTTTGTTTGGAGATGATGCAGACAAAGGGGGTTGAGTGAACTGAACAGCCGAACAGCCCAGGCCGCGGGTCCCCGGAAAGGGCCGGGCGGAAGCACACGGTCCTGGCACCCCCGAGCGGCCCGCGGGTCGGGCGGGCGGCGTGGCGCGGCCGGCCTCGCTCCGACCGAGGACGCCGAGGGGTCACGGCTCGCTCTGGCCCAAGGACTTCCGGAGGGCTCCCGCCCACTGCGGCTGCGCGGCTCCGGGCCTGCCGCGCCGGAGGGCGGCGCCCCTCGTGACGCAGGAAGCGGCTCCGGCGACGCCCTTGACCGCCCGGCCGGGCTGCCGGGGCTTGCTCGAGCCGGCTGCAGCGCAGCCTCCCGTCAGGCCGGCTGTGCGTGGCTGCCGGGGCCATCCTACTGCTTGCGAGCAGCCACCAGCCAGGAGGAGCCTCCTACGGGCGAAGGGCCTTGCGGGGCACCCGAGGTGTGCCCATTATGACATGTCAATTATATAGCAAACGCAGTAAAAGGGCAAATCCTACACGAAGTCAACTGGGACACCCAACCGCTCCTCTTTATTGCTCGTCAGGTTTAAAGAGCTCCGAAGTCCGATCCAGTATTTCTAACGGAAGAAAAACCACCCCAAGTTGGCTTTTCACCTCATTCACTTCAAGTCGAGTAGCTCCTCCAAGGTTAATTGAGGGGTCATTCTAGCTGGAAGGCAGAATAACTGCAGCATCCGAATCTTAGCACCAGGCAAGGACCCTTAGCCGGGAAGCTGCAGACAGATTTTTCACTGTGCATTACGTAATGCACATTTAGAAGTCTGAGAAGGATCCACAGGCTTTTACGGAGCTGTCAGAGGCCCCACGGCACAAAACTGATGGCGAATTCCTTCGTACTAGGGGGCTAGGGAAGTATTCATAATAAAAGTTTATTTTTCTAGGGATTTCTTGCAAATTAAGTTTGTCGTCTTGACCACTAAGAATGCATGTCCCGGAAATCATGGGCCTTATTTTCTATCTCCTGTTGACAATCAAACGTTGGTTCTTTACTGCGGCTAATTTGAAAGAAACCACCAGAAATAGAAAGATCCCAACGGCTGCCTCAAATCCACACTACACAGCAGTCGGGATTTTCTGAACCTCACTTCCCGTCAGTTATGACTGCACAGGATGCTAATTAAAAAGTCCGACAATGTCCATTTGAGTAATGGTATACTTATGTTGACTCCTCTGTATCTAACCAGATTTTAAAAAGGATCGTTAATCCCTTCATTTGGTAAGACAAATGTTTCCATCCTAATTAACCCCTAGAAGCACTATTTTCCAGATCCTGACCTCGCATAATTCAACTACCTTCCAACTTTCTTATGTAGCTTTCCTGCTCAACAGGAATGGAGACAGGGAGTATCCAATCTCGGAACAGCACCGTTCTTTGCTTTCCCAGGACTGAACTGAACATTTGGGCGCTCTACAATGGGTTTACCTTCCATGCTGTAGCGTCTGCATCCCAGAAAGGCTTGCTAAACACTGTTCGTGAAACCTTCTGCAAGAGCTGAACATATTTCTTATTTTAAAACGGGGCATTTCCTTGTTAATACCGACTTGACTTTAGCTTGGTAGCTTTCTCAAGAATCTGCACTTTTAGTGGCCAGGGCTGGGACACAGGGGGATAATCCAGCCCGTGATGTGCCAGTTCACGGCCCAGCTGCTCCACTTCCCATCCAGCTCCCTGCTTGTGGCCTGGGAAAGCCAAGGAGGGTGACTCAGGTCCTTGGGCATCAGTACCCACGTGGGGGACCTCAAAGAAACGACCCCCTCTCCTCGCCTGGCTTCTGTTTGGTTAGCTCTCACCATTACAGCCAAGTGGGGACCGAACCAATGGATAGCTAACTCTTTTAGAGAAATAACTAAATCTACAACAAGCAAAAGCAATGTGCACTTTCGAGACTACGGTGATTCTGATGCAGGCTGACCTAGGGCCTGTCATTTTAAGAGTCACTGGCTTAGAGTTAACCACATCAAGTGTGCAGAATCATTTCAATGGTCCAAAGTTACCCAGCAAATTAACGGAAACTAGTGGAAATGCTGGAGCCATCTAAGTGGTCTGTGCAAAAATGCAAATCTGATTTGGCATTACTACAGTGCTACTGTATTCTAAAAAAAAAAAAAAAAAACTAAACTAAATGAAATACGCTTTATGGAAACTAACCTTTCTCAAAGAAAACCTGTTTCACGAATGCTGTTATTCATTTAAAGTATTTTGGATTTGAAATAATATATCCCAAGTTTAGTAATTCACCTACTTCTGATGACAAATGTGCAATTAGTTCTTTATTACCTTGCTAATGTTGACCAGCAAAGTGCCCGTTAGCAAATCAAGCCTCAGCAAAGACCCTGTACTGCAGTCACACTTAGGAAAGCACTTAGTAAAATCAGTTGGCCGAGTCCAGCTAGCTGCTCCCAGAAGAGGTTCTCAATGTCACGTGTGAAGGTGCCCAAGGCTGACACTTCTCCGCCACTGGGCTCCCAGCTCCCGCTGTTATCCTGGCCTAGCCCGCGTGAGCACTGCAGAGTGGACCAGAGAACAGCTCCACCTGTCTTGGCCTCAAGACAGCATTTTGGTGCAAAATGCATGTGTTGTGTTGTTTCCATATTCTGCTTTTCCCGAAAGCTTGGAGGAATCCCCCTGCGTGTCAGGTCTGTATCCTAACTTCCACTGCCAAGACGAAGTGTAGACCACATTACCGACTGTAACACTGAAAAAGAAAGGTTCATTTTGTGTGCTTTTAATCTATTTACAAACATTACTTTAAACATTATTAAGTGCTTCATGAAGTCGAGTGTGCCTCTGTGAATGTGACTCATCAGAGCTCTGTTGAAGAATTTGGCAGAGGCCTCAAAGGCTGCCCCAGGAGGGCAGCGACCCATGTCATGCACGTAGGATTCTAAGTCCAATATAGCTTCGATAATTGCTTTATAAAAGGCTTATAGTCATTGAAGAATTCTTCGTCTTAAAAGAAAATCTATTATTTTTATGCCCAATTAGCTTTATTAGTAGTCTGCCAAGTAATAAGTATTCATAGTAAAGACAGAGTCCACTGCATTGAGACTTTTAATTTCGTACTGCCATCTTTGAAGGTTAAGCTTTCCCAGTGAGGAGGCAAATAATCTCTATTTATTAATGTCATTTATGCAATTAGTTTATTCTCTTTGAACAGTGAGGCCTTTGCTCACAAGTTACTTATTAACCTGTTTCTAGTTTTTCTTCAAAACTAAGAGCATGGTCAGTGTGCTATTTTGCCACTGTACCAAGTCCCTGCACTGTCTAGCAGCCAAGAATGAGGTTATACAGACCCTCCCCACCAGAAGGTACTGATTTAAAGTTAACGTGTTTATTTTCTAGCTGCTGTAATAACCCTGTAATTATACTTCCTCCTAACTGTCCCTATGACACGGGGGTAAAGCCCTACAGTAGTTAATGGTTCTAAGCATTATCTATTTTTTAAATCTTCAGTTTCAAATATTCCTCTTGTCCAGAATCTAAGGTCACACTTGGAAATATTTTAAGTTTTACCAGTTACATATTCTTAACCTCCCTTCCCCCTTTAATAATCCCTATTGACTCCTGGACTATATAAAGCCCCAGGCTGTGCTTGCTGCAGTCTGCTCTAACTGGGAAAGACTAACCAAGGCTGAACGTCATGCGTCTGTATGTCTGATTAAGCGACTCATTAAAAAGCGCTGGCTGAATATCTAATAATTCACTACAGTGAGTTTTAGCATCTCAAATTACCACTAATGCTTCCCTTTGGCCAATTAGTACAGCAAGAAGACATATTAAAGTACTCACTACATACGCAGGGGAAGAGAAACCTAATGGTTATAAACTTGAAAAACAAAACAACCATAGAAGACATAAGTTTATTTAAGCAGCATATGTGTACTAATCATAGAAAAATCAGTAATTTTCTAGCTTTATGTATACAAACAAAATTCAAATAAGTCCAAAAACTTGTGATTCTAATTCCGGTACCAACAGAATGGAAATTACTGTTCTGAAATATTCCTTAGAATTAAAAAAACTTCGAATTAAAAAAAAAAACCCACTTGAAAAAAGGCATGAAATTCCTTAACCACCTTCTTGTGTACTAGGACAGTCTACTTATTGAGTGAGTCACGAGTCCAGATAATTGCTGTTTGCCACTTTCCCACCCAATGTCTCCTTCTACTCATGTTTCGGAGCACACAACCAGCTCCAACTGACTGTACTCAGGGCTCCCAGGGAGAAAGCAGCTGCCTACAGATGCAATGCAACTGTGGAGGTCTAACCATGGCTGCTCGGAGAGGCCCCGTGTCAGACAAACCAACGCAGGCAAAGGGAGATGGAGTCAGCCGGGACGATCCCCAGTCGTCATCCTCTGCTAATGTCTGCCAAGCTCGTGCTGAGCGCAGTGAGAACCACACGTGTGATAACACACAGCCACACCGGCTCTCAAAGTGAAAAATGGGGTGTCTGGTTCAAGTATTTAGCACTGGTGTAAACTCCGGTCCCAGGAATAGTGACACTTCAGATGAGTCTCTAGGGACAACAGAAATCGGCAAATGGCAAACACGAGACAGGAAGGCCCTGTTCTCTTTTACACCCTAACTCCGCCCCCTGGATGCTTAACTGCTATTTAACTACAGCCACTCAAAGGTTACCCCTCACTGCTTCAGCGGACAGAATAATGAACCCAGCGACCTGTTGGAAAGATTAAGGTTTACGTTTCATTTATCTCTACAGTTATGAATTCATCTGGCAGAGGCAGTTAAAATACAGACCTCTTAAAAGAATTTCTCCCCTTCGATGCAAAATTCCATTGTTAATGTTTGGGGCTGCTATCCTTGCAACAGAAGATGGCCCAAGTGCTGCGGCTTCTGCCACCCTCGTGGGAGACCTAGAAGCTCCTGGCTACCGCCTGGCCCAGCCTCAGCTGTGGTGGCCATCTGGGGGAGTGAACCCTGTGCAAGATTTCTGTCCCTGCCCCCAACTCTCTGAAGATGTATTTATTTGAAAGGCAGAGTTACAGAGCTGTATCCTTATGGGATGCTTTGGTGCCAGCCTCACCAGCTATACCACAATGTAGGTCCTTTTAGCTTCTGAATAATAAATCTCAAGACAAAATAAAAAAGAAACTGGGGGGCGGTTAGTGGGGCCATGGATTAGCAAACTAAGTCTCCGCCCGTGGCGCTGGCATCCAGCTGCTCCACTTCTGATCCAGCTCTGTGCTCACTGCCTGGGGAAGCCTTGGGGCCAACCTGCACCTCTGTGGGAGACGTCAGCAGCTCCTGGCCCCATTCGGGTCAGCCCAGCTCAGTGCTTCTCTGTCATTCCGGGAGTTAATCAGCTTATCAAGCCGGATCTTCCTCTCCCCTCCTCCCCCCTCTCAAATAAAAGAGAAATCTTAAGCAAAAATAACCTTACAAAAAGTACATGCGAATTTATAGAATATGAAAAAATTTTTGTGTCAAAATAAACATATTTTGCACAAACACTCTGAAATAACCTAATTGACAAAGCAGACAAATGCTTATTTACCAGTCTAAGCTGGGGATTTCAATGTAAGAGATGATCAAGCAATCTGATCTTAACAAAAAGTTGACCTCTCTCAGGCTACAGGTATGGAAAGAAGCATCTCCCTGGCCAGCACGCATCTCCAAGGAGTTCACGAAGGAGCCTAATTACATTTGTAAAGCTGCCCAGTGAACATCCAAAATGTGAAATTACACAACCCCTTGTGACTCATCCCACATTGGCATGTTGGCTTCAATCCCACCGCTGCTTCCAATTCACCCCCCCCCCCACACCATGCACCACGGAAGGCAGAAGACGATGGCCCAGTTTCCACTGCTGATGCCCAGCCCAACCCTAGCCACAGACGACAAATCAGGAGTGAACCAGCACAGGGCAGGATCTGTCTTTCCCTGTATGCCACCCTGCTTTTCAAATAAATACACGAATAATCTTTTTAAAGATTTATTAGTTTTTACTGGAAAGGCAGATTTGCAGAGAGGAGACACAGAAAGAAAGATCTTCCATCCTCCGGTTCAGTCCCCAAGTGGTCACAATGGCTAGAGCTGAGCCAACTCAAAGCCAAGAGCCAGGAGCTTCTTCAGGGTGTCCCAGGTAGGTGCAGGGTCCCAAGGCTTTGAGCTGTCCTCGACTGCTTTTCTAGGCCACAAGCAGGGAGCTGGAACACGAACCAGTGCCCATTTGGGACCCCGGCACATGCAAGGTGAGGACTTTAGCAACTAGGCTACTGCGCTGGGGCCCATGGATAAATAAAAAAACAAAACAAAACAAAACACCTTTGAAAATATAACTTTAGCCCATCAGAATACTTGTTAGAAAAAAAATGTTGCTGTTCTGATAAAATTTCCAAATACAAACAAGCAAAAAATTTAAAAAGAATCCTCTTCCAAGGGTACATAGCTAGGACGAATTTGTTTATATCATTTGGTTACTGCTATTTGGCTTGTTTAGAATTTAATTTTTAAAAAGCATGTTATCAATGATTTATTATATTCCTAAACTCAACAGTCAAGCTGCTGGAAGGTTTTGCAGTTTTGACTCCTTGAAAGAATCAAGACTGGTCTCAAAGTTTATGCAAGAAAGCAGACAACTAAACAGACATTTGACATACAACGGGCTTGCTCCACAGCCAGGTTACTAAATGCTCGGCTTCAGGACTTTACAATTTATGTGTCTGCTCCTAAGACAAAGCAGCAGGATTACATAATCTTTAGGCAACTTTGCTAGACCTGTGGTTGTATAATATGACATTCACCAAATAATCCCAGAACTATAAAACCACCATCTTACTCTGTTTGAATGTGCAATCTGAAATATACACTTCGAATTATCACAAAAGCCAAGCATTCCAAGACATTTTATTTCTACAGTTTTCTATTTATTTGAAAAGCAGAAAGATCTCGCCTGTGTGCTAGGTTATTCCCAACAGCTAAGACGGGGCCAGAACAGACCGGGAGCTGGGAAGGCAAGCCAGGCCTCTGGCATGACTACAGGGACCCCACCCTGCAAGCCACCCACTTCTGCCTCCCAAGGTACTCTCTTAGGAAACTTGAACCAAGAGTGAAGCAAAGGCCCCCCAATATGGGATGTAGGTACCCCCAAAGCAGTATCCAACAGAGTCCCCAAGATACTTCTTAAAGCTGCAAAATGGAGCAGGAGACTGAGCTTGGAAATGAATGCTGAAGCTTTAAAATTCTCTAAAGGACCACACGTGCTTGGAGCTAACCCTAACACCATAGACTGAGTGAGGAGTTCACCACCGCTTAAACTTTTCAGACACTCTGCAGCAAACAGGTTTAATCTGCCCTGAGCCATGCTGGATGCATGGCTCTGATGCCCAAAAGGACACCCTCTCGTTCCCATCAGCTAGAACCTGGAGATAACTTTTGAACCACAGCTTGCCATGAACCTTCGGGAATTGCAACATCAAGAAAATCAGGAATGATAGCAAATCTTGTTTTGGGGAACGGTGGGTGAGGAGCCCAGGAAATGTGTAATCAACCTCCCGGATGAGTATGATGAATAAATGAATTTGGGAATTCGTAACAGCATTTTATGCATTAGGGACAGAACAGACTTCCCTTAGCGAGTTTAATCCCTAAAAGCCTACAGCGACCAAGGCTGGGCGAGACTGAAGCAGAGAGCCCAGAGGAAATGACTAGAAATGAGTGACTAAACGCTACTGTTATAATGAAGTGCATTATCAGAGTCCCACTAGTTCTTTATGTAGTATCTGTAACTACCAATTAAAAAAAAAAATTGTTGGTAACTAACAAACAGGATACATCAACTTAATGTCAGAAATCTTGGATGTCACTTTTAGTGCCCAACCCTCGACAAGAATGTAACTTGTGGGGCCCGACGCGGTGGCGCAAGTGGTTAAAGGTCCTCGCCTTGCACGCCCGGGATCCCATATGGGCGCCGGTTCTAATCCCGGCAGCCCCGCTTCCCTTCCAGCTCCCTGCCTGTGGCCTGGGAAAGCAGTCGAGGACGGCCCAAAGCTTTGGGAACCTGCACCCGCGTGGGAGACCCAGAAGAGGCTCCTGGCTTCGGATCGGCATAGTATCGGCCCGTTGCGCTCACTTGGGGAGTGAATCATCGGACGGAAGACCTTCCTCTCTGTCTCTCCTCTCTGTATATCCGCCTTTCCAATAAAAAAATAATAAAAATAAATCTTTAAAAAAAAAAAAGAATGTAACTTGTGTTATGGTTAGCGCAGCAATGGACTCAGCCCTGGGTGACCGCGGCAAACAGGCAAGCAGCAGCCACACGCCCTTGGAGTTCTTCCCTCAGGTTTCTGACAAGCAGGAACCACAGTGTGTTTGCTTTCTATTCCGTTTCCTCGGTACACACAAACTACAACTCTTTGTAAAGCTGCTTTTGCACAGTGTGAATTGTTGGAGTGACCCATCAGTAATACGAGCCTTTCCCACTTTAAGTACTTTTTCTATACATCATTAAGAAGACTCTAGGGAGTCACAAGACCGTGGTTATGAAGCACAGGGATCCTGGTTCGGGAATAAATCTAACCTGCATGCCGAGAAGCATCCAGTCACTGGGTGCTGCTGACACACCTGGAAAAGACTGCTTATTCTCAGTGTTTCTCTGAGTGGGTAGTAACAATCAGAATGAATAAATCATAAGTTGTACTAAGTGAGAAGAAGAGGGTCCCATGGGAATGAATAATCAGACTTTTTTAAATTCATAGCTTAATTTAAGTCTAAAGCCCATGATTTCAAAATTCTTTCCATTCCCCTAAAGAGGGTCCAGACCCTATTATTTTCCTCTCCAACCCCACCCCACTGCCGGAAAAAAAAAGGGAAAGGAAAAGAGTTCTAATTATTTACAGGTGGTGCCTTTCCATTGCAAAATATCATTTTTTAAAAAAGGTCTATTTGTTTTTATTGCAAAGTCAGATATACAGAGAAGAGAAGAGATAGAGAGGAAGATCTTCTGTCTGCTGATTCACTTCCCAAGTGGCTGCAACAGCTGGAGCTGAGCCGAACCGAAGCCAGGAGCCTCTTCCAGGTCTCCCACACGAGTGCAGGGTCCCAAGGCTTTGGGCTGTCCTTTCCCAGGCCACAAGCAGGGAGCTGGATGGGAAATGGGGCAGTTGGGACACAAGCCGGCATCCATATGGGATCCCAGTGCATGCAAGGTGAGGACTTTAGCTACTAGACTACCACCCTGACCCCCTCCCCCCAAAGAAAACAGTCTTTTAATAAGTTTAATCTTTATCTTTGAACATAATTTCATAGATCCCACTGGGCTCTTAAGTATTTCCAAGTGGCATCTGATTGTCAAAGAAAAGAAATCAACAACTGTGAAGGTCTCAACACCATCATTCTAAGGGCATACAACTTCCCAGGGACCTTTACTCTATGTTATTTTTGTTTAAACTTTAGAAGTCTTTTTCGACCTAAAGCTATGAATCAAGAAAACGGTCAACTACCCAAGAGCCTCTTAAGATTCGTTTTCAGCATAACACGAGCAAAGTTAGAGAACGTATCAATTTCTCCCTCAACCCTATTATGCTAAGCCTGGGCCACCTTTATTATACCAAAGTTTGTCAATTAAAAATAAAAACCTGTATTTGCCTCCAGGGAGAATAATAATGAACACTTTGAGACACATTTATTTGCAGTTGTGCCTACACTACATCAATATGCAGGGAACACAGCTACGGCCCCAGAAGGACCTCTGCAGAATATAGGGCTAGCAAGACGGAGACTAAGCGAGGAACCTACTCCGTGTTAAGGATTACCCAGAACAAGACGGAGGAAGTACTGAGAACAAAATAATTACTTAAAGTAACCATTGAGTGACTGGGTTTATAGAAATATGAGAAAAACATGATCCATTTGAGTACTAGTAAGAAAATGAGAGGGTCAGTGGGTTACTCCTGATTCCTGTTCATGCTCAGAGCCTCCTGGGAGCAGTGATGATGACCAAGTACTTGGACCCCTGCTGTCATTCTAGGAGCCCGAGCTGGAGTTCCCATCTCCCATTTTCAGCCTGGTTCGGTCCCTGTGGGCACTTGTGAAGTGAACCAGTGGATTAAAAATCTGTGCCCTCAAATGAAATGAAAACTCCCTCAAAATTCCACTTGTAAAAAAGTAATAAAAAAAATACACAAACCAAATATCCAATACAAATTCACTGCAGTTTTGCAAAATGCTTAACTTTGCGACTCAGGAAGAGTCATTCAGACGAGGCATCTTGCTAAATAGCATCAATCAGGTGGGCCAAACGATGGTTGAAGAGACAAGACTTTTTGTAGTTTGAAAGTACTAAACAAGGGACCAGCAGGGATTCTGGCATAGCCAGCTAATCCTCCACCTGTCACACGCTAGCATACAATGTGGGTACCAGTTCCAGTCCTAGCTGCTCAACTCCAATGCAGCTCTCTGCAAAAGGCCTGAGAAAACGGTGGTGCATGGCCCAACTCCTTGGGCCCCTGCACCCACTCGGGAGACCCTGAAGCTATCGGCTTCTGATCAGCTCAGCTTCAACCATCGCAGCTATTCGGGGAGTGAACCCATTAAGATCTGTCTCCCTCCCTCTCTGCAATTCTGCCTTTCAAATAAAAATAAAACCTTAAAACAAAAATAAAGCTAAGTCAAATGTTATCTAACACTAATATTGCCAAGCACCACGCTATAAATATAAACAGGCTAACAACTTACAGGCAGGGAAACTAATCCGGAGTGAAAATGTGCCTAGCAACACTAAGCACTGAATTTCTCACTTCCAACATGGAACTCAAGTAGAAAGACTTGGGGTTCCAGGCCTAGTTACATTACTTAGTGGTGTCAATTTAAAGTTCAATAGTTTCCTCAATCAGATGAGCAAAGAAAGGGCATGTTTCATTAAAACACAAAAAGCCAAAAATCTAAGAGATGAAACTGGTCCCACTCTACCGGTTTTCCAGTCTCACTTCTCAACGCGCTTCACCGGTGCTGACACTGATGTAAACACCTCGCTTACTCTTGGCCCATCCCTCTGCCTCAAAGCTGCCGACTGCAGAGGCCTTTGTACGCCACTGTCCCCAGGCCTTCACTTTTGGAATCTACAATCACTTTGATTCTTAAGCCAAAAATTCTATTTCTTCCATGAAATCCATTAGTGAGGAGCCAGGCAATGTGGCTGAAGGCTTGTATTGAGATTACATATCCGCATAGCTTAATCTTAAATTACATTATAAATGAACACAATCTGCACAGTGACATACAGGTAGCTGAGAGAACACGGATAGACTTGAGAGTTGACAAAGCTTGCGGCACATGTATTTTTAAAAAGTCTGAGTGTCTGGTGCGAGGGAGGGCAGAATCCTCTTGCTTTTATTTATGCCATGGAGGTATAAGTCAGCTGTAAGCGACTGACAGGTTAGCATTTCACAACCAATTTGATATTCGTCTGACTTGTTGCTAGTGCATGTTACAGAAAAACTTTCAGACACTTGGCGTTTGAACAGATTTTGGGGCACCAAGCATTTTACCTATCATATGGGCCACAAAGCAAACGATCTCAAGTCTCCTTCGACACGGGAGAGCAGCTAGCAAGCTGGGTCACGAGCTTCGGCGGGTCCATGATGTTGGCAATCCTGTGCGATTCAAACAGGGTCTGATGAAGGATCTGACTTGTCACAGGGTTTTCTGGTTTCATCTTCACATTTCTGGTGAACTGAGCATTTTAAGATAAGAGCATTGGAACTGTGGGATTTTATGAGTTAAACTAGAAGGGCAAAACCATTCATCAAAAAAAAAAAGTGAGTGAGAGATAGATACACGGAGAAAAGTTCAGAAGGGCGAAGTTCACTTTTGAATTTCAGGTCCTCAGGAGAACAATTACCTAGCAGTCCAACTTAAATTGAACTAGTGTCAAGGTTTTGGTGGGCGGGGATCTAACAAGGGGAGAACCCAATTAAGCAGCAGGAGAAAACAAGAAGGCCCAAAAGGACACAAGTTTCAACTAGCAAAGGATATTGTTGTTTAAAAAAAAAAAAAAGGCAGCTGCTGCCAAGTCCCTCCGTTCCCATCCCACCCCTGCTTCCGAGGAGGCAGGGGACAGCTCCAGAACCGGGGCCTCACTACCCAAATGTTAGACCTTGACGGAGTTCTGGGTTCCTGGCTTCTTGCTGACATCTGAGGAGTCAATTGGTAGATGAAAAGATTTTTCTTTCTCTGCCTTCCCAATAAAAATAATTAAAAAAAATGTTACATACGCAGACTTTGTTATTTTCTAGGAAACTAAAGCTGACCTAAAAGGCCGAGCAGGTGGAATACTCTAACAGCTTTTTTTAGATACTCTGATAAATCCAAAGCTGACACCAGTGAGCACTTTCGCCTGCTGATGTGACTGGTGAGGTTGGCAATCCCTCCGTGTGGTCATTTAATGAAGCACACTCGTTACCTGTCTGAGGTTGTTTGATGTGCCCTCGTCCTTTTTATCCCCATTTGCCCTTTAGCTGGCTGAAATGCGGGCAGAGAGCAGTGAGGCCAGCACGCAGTGGACAGCCAGCTGTTTCCCGGGGGCAAAGGACCTGGAGGACAAGTTCTCACCTGAACTTGAGAATAAGGAACACAAGTTGTGGCTGTCACCTTAGCATAGCTTTCCTTCATAAAAAATGTAAATACTAGAGATAAGACTGAACTTGAAGAACAGGTTCTCTTTTAACAAAACACTACTGTAATAGGTGCCAGACACTGGGTGTAACCTGTACACAAGAATACCTGATGGAGAGGCACAATATAGAGAATTCATTCTTACTCGTAAGAGGAAAATTTATACATTTTGACTACAAGTTTACAGTTGTGTGACCTGACACGAGAACCCCAAGTGTTCTCAGAAATCAGCAGCAACTTCAAAGTCTGCCACCAGCTACTTAAATTACTTTGCTCTTTTAAGAACCTGGTCTTTGGTGACAGAAGCAGCCATGTTTGAGAGGGGAAGCAGTGTAAAGTCCTCACAATTTTCAGAAGTGACTCACACTGTATCGTGTTCTAAGGTGGAAACAAAGAGTGGGCGAAACACAAGTGTAAAAGCAAACAACTTCTTAAAATTTCACTCTCAACAAAATTTCCATTCACGTAATCATCTGGGCTTTTCTTCAGAAGTACAAGCTATGGATAAGGTCCTAGGTGGAGTCTGAGGCTCCCATCTCCTCTTTTACTCCTCCACTCCTCCACTGTCTCCAGCAGCCTGGCCCAGGCCAGGCAGGGGCTGAAGCCAAGCCGTGGGAACTGAATACAGGTTTCCAACTACTGGAGCCACGCACGACCTGTTGACTTCTAGACTCAAGCCCAGCACTGCTGGTACAGGATGTGGGCATCTTAACTGCTGGCCTAGCATCTGACCCAATGAACATCTTTTTACTATAGCTAACCAGCCTCAGATGAATATGCTTTTCCCAGAATGAAAAAAATCTGTCTAAACAAACAACTGGATTCTGTTTCTTCTCTTTGGCCTAAAATGTGAACTTTCTTGCTAGATTTGTTTCCTATTAAGGAGTAAATCTGGGGCCGAGGCTGTGCTGTAAGATAAACTTCTGCTCATGGTGCTGGCTCCTACTTCCAGTCCGGTACCCATCTAAGGTGCTGGGAAGGCAGCAAAAAGATGGGCCCCTGTACCCACTCAGCAGATCAGAAGCTAGAGACGCCCGGCTTTGGACGGGCCCAGCTGTGGCTCTTGCAGCAATTGAGGAAGTGACCCAGCAGATGAAGATCTCTTTCCCTTGCCCTCCCAACCTCTAAATCTAGGTCTGCGTTTCAAGTAAAACTAAATAAACCTTTTCACTTCTTCTCAAAGTCCATCTATTCTGCTTTGCAGACTACTAAATCAAGCAAACTTTTCCCCAGTCAGTTCCCGCTCCACACTGAGCAGATGTTTCTGCATGTCCATGTCCGCCTTTATTCTGTTATTCCCACTGTCACATATAAGGCTCGAAAGCCACACTCCTTTGGAGATGAAGGTGTGACAAGTTTTAAAACAAGTTCAAAAGTAACTCTTCATTCTGACAGTGTAACCAGGGCAAATATGAACTTGGGTGAGGGGGATGCAGGTGTTGAGATTAACTTCCCGCTACCTTAAGTTAGATTAGCACTAACACAGGGACAGTATCAAGCAGTGTTGACTCAGTCTGGTTTTAGGGCCAAGACTTCACAATTATTCTTCCCTCTAGAGACTATCATCGGTACCCTTCCTTCTAACTGATACACCCTCACTTACCGACACCTTTCCTTTCATGGTGCGTATGAAGAAATGGGAGTGACATACACTGAGCTAAGCTAAAACTAGGAGGGGAAAAAAAAACCCCTAAAAAGTTGTAAATACTGAGCAACTTACCCACTAAAAACTATAAAAAGTTAAAAAAAAATGGATGGTTTTGCTATGAAAAAAGATAAAATTTTAAATTTGAGACATTAATAGTTACCAATACACTATGAGAGAGACATTTTAAAATTACCTCTTGAGGAAAAGGAATATGAAAGTAAAATTATCTCAGAGAGCACTTTTAGCTAACTTAACCCAACTTGGGTAGGCTGGCTGTCTGAAGCAAGTAATCCTAGGCTGATGAGGAGTCCAGCTTGTTATATAAACACTGGGATACACACAAGTCTTTTGCATTGAAGGTGTATCCTAGAGCTCAAAGAGAAAACCACCTTCTGTGTTTTATGGTCTGCTCTTATCAAAAGACCTAAGGACGGAAGGCCCCCAAACCCAAACTTGAAAATACGGAATATGGTCACCACATCAACCCTGCCTACTTCTGTGCTTACGACAGACATAAGCAATGGAAGAAAGGATGCCAGAATGGACACGATCATAACTCTAACGCAGCAACGGTCCAGTTCTCTCTCGTTTCTCCAGGCTCACACAAGGACTTTTCAGATTGGACAGCTGTCTCACCAGCTCCACTCTTGGAGCAGATGGTACGGCGCGCATTACGGAAGCCTCTTAAACACAAGTCATTTAGAAGCACTGGGCCTCGAGGTCAGCAAGATAAGCCATTGGGTTCAGCTCATTTAAAATCTCTTACAAGAACTGCGGCCTATTGGCTTTTGCTGCCTGTGTTCACAGAGCACTGCTGGTTTTCTGGTTTCTGGATGAAATTCCCATCAGATGTCACACTTAACCAGCACCGAGGCTGCAGAAGGCAGGCAACTTCAAGATGCTTTTTTGAATAGTGATGAATCCTAGATTCCTAAGTGATACGAATCAAGGGGTCCTGGACCCGTGAGAATTCTTTTGGATTACTATGTACAAAGATGGACCTCAAGATTGTTGTCATCGCAAGTAACACCTTATCCAGGAAAAAAGGAGACAATATTCACTCCATTCCCAGGGTGAATAACGTTCTTTAACCCATTATATTTTAATGCATATCCCACTATCCTCACCAAGAGTCTTGCCTTTCTGACACATTTAGGACACTCAATATCAGAAATGGGGGGCGTGGAGGGGGGGGAGATGTAGAGGAAGATTTTATACAAAAATAAAACCCAGTGAGTCATATTCGTGCTTTCTTACTCTGAACTTAAGTTCCATCAAATGTCAGAAATAAATCAGAAGACTTTAGGGGTTACAGTGTTTAAGCCCGATTCCCTTATTTCATATTCATGTTACATACAACTCTAATAAGCCATTATTAGAATGTCAACCTCATGGTATATAAAACATGTTGCTACAAGAGGCTGGAATGTTAAGTAACAAAAACTAAATTTAGGGTCACAGCCAACTGGGTCCTCTACTATCAAGTCCTACCACAGACTGATCAACCTTAAATACATGAATGGAACAGACACGGTGCTTAGATTTGACTGAAGTCAGTAGGTGAAAACATTCTTTAGATTAAAAAAAATAATAAAATGTGTAAAAATCCTCAGCTCATTTTTTTTTTCTTTTGTCATCTTTTTTTTTTTTTTTTGCAAAGCCCTTTGGCGCCACAAGCTTTCACTGTTTGGTCTGATATCCAAACTCTAGCCATCAGGGCCTGGATTGTTAGCCTAGTGGCTAAAGTCCTCGCCTTGCATGCACCCAAGACCCCATACGGATGCTGGTTCTAATCCTGGCAGCCCCACTTCCCATCCAGCTCCCTGCTTGTGGCCCGGGAAAGCAGTCGAGGACAGCCAAAAGCCTTGGGACCTTGCACCCACCTGGGAGACCCTGACAAAGCTCCTGGCTCCTGATCAGCTCAGCTCTGGCCATTGTGACTTGAGGAGTGAACCAGTAGACCTTTCTGTCTCCTTCTCTTTGTAAATCTGACTTTCCAATTAAAACAAATCAGTCTTTAAAAAAAAAAAAAAGTGAGTGACCAAAGTTGGGTGAGGCCCAAAGCCAGGAGCCTAGGATTCCCTTGGGGTGTCCCACTTGGATGGCAGGGACCCAACTACTGCTCTCTGCTAGGATCTCTCAGCAGGCAGCTGCACTACTGGCAGCGCAGCCAGGACTCCACGCCAAGCAGCTGCACCCCAAGGTTCCCCATGCTGGTGTGCGCTCAGGAAGCCCAGGGCCCTGCTAACGCTGCACCCACAGCTCTGAGGCAAGAACTAAAACGGAGGTGAACGCCGGAGGAGACAACAGCCACAAGCAGAACTGCTGGGAAAACACGCAAGCACCAATGAGCAGGGTGACAGGGCACCCCCAAAGGGAACGAAAATGCCATGCAGAGGCAGCGGACCAGTGGGCATCTGGCCTGGTAACACACCTACAAGGAGCCCACCCTGGCTCTTAACCCGACTGCCCCACCAGTGTAGACCCAGCTGCGGGAGGGGGCATCTGCTTCCTGGCTTTGGAGGGGTGACTCAACAAGAATGCTTCCAGTCTGGCCTGCCCCTCTTTCTTTCAAGTAACAGTTAAGTAAGCAGAAACAAAAATCAGCTGTCAAAATCCAACAGTTCTTGAAGTTTATGGATTTGGCAATTACAAACAACAGGGTTAACATACTCTTAAAAATCTGGGGAGAAATATTGTTTCCGTCAGCTTAAAAAATGGCTTCTTTTACTTATTTAGGCAGTCAGGGAAATCGCTACAATTATTTTAGAAATTTACTAAGTTATTTATTTCTTTTTTCTAGGCAAACTAAATAGAGGACATGGCTCAATTTACACACGATAAATACTGTAAGCCTTAGAATCATTCAAGAGGCCCCACCAAAATGTGCATTCTGTATTTGGAGGGGCTAAAAACCAAGCTAAGAACTTTGCAGCTAGAACATTAGTTTCTTCTGACTACAAGGCTTACTGGCTTTTCAGTTCCTTTACACTTCGCTAACAACTGTGGCATGAATCCACAAAAATGAGTAAAGATTTAAAGGCAATAAGAATGCAATGTTGGTTTCAGACTCCCAACACCAAACACCCGCTATTACACGACCCAGAGGAACCTGTGAAATCCTCGCTACTTTTTGACTACTGTAACTAGTTTGGCAAAGGGAAATGAAAAACAGGTCCACCTTCCTGTGACTTGGGAGAGCAACTCTTCACAAGTTTCAACTGCTGGAGTTTGCCCCTTCCATCCCGCCCATCAACCTTTTGAAAACTAAGAGTGGATATTACCGCAGAAGTGTTTGCAATGGGTAGTTTTAATAAGTAGGCTTTAATATTTCACAATGGTGCTGCCACCTTAATGAGTAATTATCTACCAGTAGAGCTTGTAATTCCATTTTCTTTTTATTTTTAACAACCATTTCAAAAGGGTGGAAAGACGAGACTCAAGTATTGAAAACCTTATAATTTCAGCCAGATAAGAATACCAGCGGCTTTATTCTGTGTTACTAATTGACACCTAGACGTGGACCAAGCAAATCCCACTGAAGAATGCACAGGCTTGCAGACAGGGAAGATACTGCAAGGATACGAAGTACAAAAAGGAAGCAGACAGCTTGAAAGGGGCTCCTGAGACAGTCCTTGGCTGCTCGCAGGTTCCTGCCATTTCAAAGTGTTCCTGGGTGTTAAACCTCCACGCTGGCTTCTCCACTTTCTGAGAATACGGTCTTTGTCTACGGGGATCTGCGGGACCTGGGGTCTTCACAGGGCAGAGTCGGAACTCTGTGACGTGCCCCCAGACCCTGACCCTGGCCTGGCCCTTCCCTTCCAGCAGCCCTCGGGGATTCCCGGTGAAGTCCCATTCCCACCGTTAGGGTCCTGGCACCTTACATAAGCACCCCGTGCGAGGAGGCTGGCAGAGAGAGAAGAAAACAGGGCGCCAAAGCTTCTCCTCCACCAGCAGCCGTCCCTCCCGGGGCTTTCCCCTGGGAGCTGCAGCTGTTTAGCTGGCTGGGGGAGGGGAAGCGCTTGCAAACCGTCATCTCTTCCTCTTCGGGGCCGCCAACGCCGACCGCACCACAGTCTCCTCCGCCCCAGCCTCGTCCCCTCCCCCGTCCCAGCCTGGGCCCGAGCCAAACCCCACAGGAATGCAGCCCGGTCACATGCGCTGCGGCGGCGGTGGACGTGCCTCTCCCCCCGCGCCCCAAGGAGACCCAGCGCCATCTTGCCCTGACGCAGTTACAAAAGTCACAGGAGAAATCGCGGTCTCCTCGTCCGCGTCAGCGCCCCAAAGTCTCGCAGAGGCCGAGCCGGGGCCCTCACCTCGCGCCGAGACAGGAGGACATGGTCGGGGAAGAGGCTTGCGAGTCCCTTCGCCACTGCTCGGGTTCCATATCGGGCCGCGGCAGCAACCGTCACCACCGTCACTTCTCCCTTTCTGCTTTTGCAACAGCCTCCCTCCTCCCCCCCCCGCCCCTCGCGACCGCCTTGGCCCCACCCGCTGCTGCAGCATGAGGTCATCGCCAGCCAATCACGAGCCGCCCGGCAGGCCCCGTCGGGCCCCGATTGGCTGCCGAGGCCGCCTCTGCCTCGCCCCACTCCGCTTCCCCGGAGCTCCCGGGTCGCCGTGGGGCAGGAAGACGGAAACCGCCATTGGGTGGGGGAGGGGGAGAGACCCCGAAAACAAGAGCCGGAATCGCCGTGTCATTTTTTTCTTTTCTTTTCTTTTTTTTTTTTTAAAGGGAGGGAAACCCTTGTTTTATTCTTTGGCCTCCTCCCACCTCCTCCTCCTCCTCAGCCTTTTTTTCTTTTTTCCTTCCATAACCATCTCCGTGTCCCTCCCTCGTTTAATCACCGCCACATAAAAAAAAAGAGAGAGAATTCCTACTCTGCCCCTGCAACCCACTCAGCCACCCACCCACAGTGTCCCAGCCGGCGAGGGAAAAAAAAAATCCTTCCCCGGGGCCGAGAGAAGTAGAACTATCTCTATACAGGAGGCGGCGACGACAAGTGGCACCGACGGCAACGGCAGCGTTTTTACCCCGAGACACTGTGGCAGGGAGGCGGCGCCGACGGTCGCTTTTCCCTTGCTGCTGCTGCTGCTGCTGCTCCTGCTCCCCCCGACCCGCTCCGTCCCGAGCTCCTCCATCGACACGGCCCCGGCCCCGCCAGCTCCGCTTTTATCCGGCGCCCGGAGCCTGCGCACTGGAGCCCGTGGAGCCTCTAGTGGGCGTCGGGCGACGTCCCGGTCGGGTTCACCCGGCGCTCGCTGGAGGCCAGCCTCGGCCTGGGGCGTCCGGGACGGACGAGAAGGGGGAAGACAGCGGAGCGCTGTCCGAGAGGGCCGGGGTTCGTCCCCAGGCCCTCCTGTCACCCAGCTTGCCCCTCCAAGACCCTCCTCCCCCAAGTAGCAGCGTGCCCAGGCTTCCCCCACAGCCAACCTTGAGAGGAAGGGTAACCCGAGGAGACGGGGGGTGGGGTGGGGTGGGAGAATCCCGCTCAAATACCGAGACTTTTTCCCCCAAAGCTTCCGCGAAACTGTCGTGGGCGGCTGGGAGGACGGAGATGGAGCCCACCTCGTCGCCTCCAGTTTTGTCTCTGTCCTCGCCTCCGGCCGAGAGAGGCCCAACGGCGGGCGGCAGCCCACAAGCAAAATGGCGGCGGGCGGCTTCGTCCCCTCCCCCTCTGCCCCTGCGGAGCGGGGCGGGCGGGCCCCGTGCACTTGCCGCCGCCGCCGCGGCCGCCGCCGCCGCCGCCGCCGCGGCCGCCGCCGTCGTCGCCGCCATTTTCCCAGAGCGAGAGGCAGTGACACTGAGCGGGCGCAGGGGGCCGAGTCGGAGACCTTGCCGGAGTTCGGGGAGCGGCCACGGAGCGGGGCGCAGACACTCGGAGCAGCCTCGCCGTCGCCTCTGCGTGCCTGCCGACTGCCTGGGTGCCCCTCTCCCGCGCTCCTCAGCTCCTCACCCGGAGGCTCGGCGCTGCTCTTTGGGGAGGGGGGTGTGTGGAGCCTTGGTCCTTGCCGGGTCCGCGGTGGCTGCTGTCGGGGGGTCGCCCGGACGTGGAGGCGTGGAGAGACTCGTCGGGGGGTCGAGCACGGAACGGGGTTCGGGTGTCTGGTGTGCGAACATCACAGGTCAGTGCCTGTCGTCTCTGTGGGAGTTCGTGGGCTTTGCAGGGTGTGTGTGTGTAAGGGGGGACTCGGGTGACGGAGGGGTTTCGGGGAGGCTTCCCGTCTTTCTCCTCGGGGACTGGGGTGGGGGGGACACCCCGACGTTGTCTCTCGGTTGGGTTTGCCGGGGCCAGACCTTTGCTTGTGGAAGCCGAAGCCATCCTTTTTCTCTCTGGCTGGCCCTTGGCAATGGAGCATTAATTATGGCGGGTTTTAGGGTAGGGGCTGGGGAAACTGGCAGTTAAACCCCCTCGGGAGTGGGAGTTAGGGAGTGGGGTGCCCGGGGCCGTCGGGCCGGAGGCGGGGGGTGCTTGGGGCTGTTGGTAGGGTCGGTGTGGAGACGGGGGTCCCGGGCGCTGCCGGCGCGCCTCCTGTCCTCCACCGCGTCGGCTCCAGGTGCTCCTGGACCACCGCGGGCCCCGTCTGCTTGGCCCCATCTCGGGAGCGGCTGTGCCCGGGATGCTGCTCCAGAAACGGGGGGCTCCGAGAACGCCCTGGGCATCTCTCTTTGTGGGCGAGCGAACCCAGACAGCCCCTCATCCTCTCCGGGAGCGGGTGAACCCGCCCCTGAGGTGGTCACCCCAGGACCCAGCCCTCCCAGTCTCCTCCTCCCCTAGCCCCCCACTCCTCTCGCAGTGCCGCCTTCCCTTTTCCCGTGCCCGAGGCCGGAGAACCCACAATATGGCTCGCCGGGGAAAAGCTTATTTTGACCAAGGCATTGGCACAAACACCGTGGCAGCAGACACGGATGAGAAACAAACGGTTCCCTGTGCGGGCACCCCGGGGGAGGGGGTGGGGGGCGCCGCGGACGAGCCCGGAGCTGCGGGCCTGCGTGCCGCTGCGCCCCGTGCCCGCTGGAGCCCCGGGCGCCGCCGAATCGCTACAGTTGCATCTGGGGGCACCCCGGGCCGGCCCATCGCATTCCCTTTTTAGAGCTGGGAATAACGTAAGGTGTTTGGACTCGCGGAGCCTCGGCGAGAATTCAGTGGAGGTGCATTCAACTCTAGGCTGGAGACACCAGTCCCTAATTGGGAAAAAGCCCCCCTTTGCCTCTTGAATTTCTGAGATGAGGAGTCAAAACTGTAATTTCCCTCTTTTGTCCTTTACAGATTCTAAAAATGGCGGCCCCAGGCTGATGTTGTGGTAATCTAATCAGCTCGGGTCCTCCACACCCCATGCAGTGCGTTTGTCTGCAGCATATTACAGGCTTATTATGTTTACATGAAAAGGCTGGGTTTGTTTCCTTCCCCGAGCCCTTAACCAAAAGGTGTTGCTTTTACTGCAAATTACAGTGCTGTGTTTTAGCTGATTAATTTTATTGGTTTCTCTTGGCGAAGCAAATGAAATGACACTACTTTTGAAAAAAATGAAAACCACTCAGGTAGCCTTGGCAATGTCTGTGGTGACCGCAGCTGAAACATGAAACAGAATTGGAGTCGCAGGAATACTTTTGTTTGATTTAATCAACCATCTTTTATCCAACGCGAGGAAGCAAATTTCAGTGTTTGGTACAGCGTACTTTGGGTGCTTGCATGGCTTAATCTAGGGTAAGCTGTTTCCCACTCAGCTCTTGGCGGATTTGGTGAATTTTGGCTGTTGTATTCTGTTTCAGATTAAATTTAGGGAGCTGAACCGACAAGCCTGAACCTGTTATTTCTCTGGGGTTGAGATGCTGTTCTTTCCACTATTCTATTTTTGCATCTATTTTTCCTTTATACTTTTCCTAAGAATTTTTGAAGTTGATGATTTTGTATTTGGTGAAGTGAAAGGAGGCTGCATGCTGGTAAGATTGCCTTTTAGCATACTATCATCATTATGTAAGTCAAAAGTAAGGCTTTGGTTCTTGATTCCGCCCCTTCCCCTCCCCAGACGTGCCCATCTTCCTATTATGGGATTCTAGAGTTTGTTTTAATAGACATTAAATAAAAGCATTACTGTCATAGGCCCTTGAGTCCCCCTCTTCTTTTTTTTTTTCTTCCTTTCTATTTTCAGAATCTTATAGACTGAGTCCAAAAATTAGATGGTGTCAGGTGTCATTCAGCTATATTTTGAAAGTGTGAATGATTCTAAATTACTTCTGTAGTGGGAGGTTGATCTTTTTAGGCTGAACTGCACAGTGAGGTGTGAGTGGGCCTCTAATGGCTTGTAATGACCAGCCTGATTGGGCAGCAGCTCAAAGACCAGTGCCTTCCAATCCAATGGCACTTTGAAAGCTTGGTGAACGTAATACACCCTCTCCTGATGGTCTCACTCCAGTGTAAATATTTTGGAGTGGGCTTACTTTGTATGTTGGATATATTAACTAGTTGATAAGATTTAGTCTGCAAAATAATTATAGGAATAACTGATTTAGGGATTTTTTTTATGGGCCGTCACGTTTCATCATGGAGGCTTGAGCACAACCTTACTTTGACTCTGAAATATTTATTATAACATGGAATGTTTGTGATGGCGGGAGTGTAGGGATTTAGAATCAGCGATCTTAAGCATTGTGATCTTGCGTATGGATGCGTCATTCTGTCACTGTGGTGGAAAAGGCTGTGCATTGGTTTTATGGACCAGATGGATGAGATCTGTGGTTCGGAAGAAGATTGGGCCTTTAAAGTCACTGTCCCAGTGTCTGAGATCACAGAGCCCTGGACGGGAACGTTGTCGCTGCCCGTGGTTTTCCTGGTTACACACCTTCGGCGGGTCTAGATGTATAATACAGTTGGACGGACTTGATTCTAAGCAAAATACAGAGTTAGTGATGATAAAAGCTGCCTCAGTCTGTTAACTTGTGTACTGGCTGGCTTCATTGCTTTGGGATTTTTGTTTTGTTTTGATGTTTTGGAAAATGGGATTTTTTTTTCTTTTAAAGAGCATTATACCTTATTTTAAATCATTACTTTAGGAATAATATGGGCATAAATGTTTATTTTTATCAATCCATGGTGCGTGTTTTAAGTTTGGATTATGGAGGCAACTTTATTTAAAGATTAGTCATGAATTTTGTTCCCAGCGACTTTTTAAAAACATTTGGTTTCGTAGGGGAAAACTTGTCAAATGGTCTTTGTTCTTAGGATAGCTGAGTTTGAGGGATTGCTTGTTTATCTGTTTAAGTGGATTTGTAGAAAACCATAATGTAATTGGAGGATAAATTTTATTTTTAGAGGTTACATTTTGGTCATCCTTCCCCTTTGTTGTCAGTAAATTAAAGGATCTCTTTTATTCCTGTTTGAGTTTAGAGCCTTCACAGACAGCCTTTCAACTCTGGAGAACTCTCCCAACTCTTGAAATTTTGGCTTGTTTCATTACCTCGCGGTGTCCGCCAGTCTCTGCCTTGTGTACCATAGGAAGCTCTGGGAATTCTTTGATCTAAAAATAAGGAACTGGGGAAAAACCAATTAATAACTAGGAGAAAGTCTTCCCCCTCAGTAGATAAAACCTCAACTGTCTTAGGGAAATTCTGACATCTTAAATTGCCACATTTACTTCCAAGGCTAAAGTGCCCATTTTCATACATCAGTCTCGTGAAGAAACCTATTTTTTTTAAAGGTCTGTTATGTAAATTTTAACAGCTCTGCTTTTCTGGAAGTTACTATTGGGAGTTAAATGTATGCTACTCTAATAATGTGTTTAAAATGTTCTGTAAAACAGAACTTTCAAGAGCTAGCAAAGCTGCTTAGGAAATATTAGTATGCAGTTTTCTTAAATGATTCTACAACTCATTTTAAAATATTTTAATAGTAACTTATCTGAAGATTTATTGACACATGGTAGATGCTCAATTGTATGAATTTAAAGCTTTTTGCTTAAAAGCACATTTACATGTTTGGAAAAATGAGGATTGCTCCTCATTATATGTTAGAATAAGTATTAAATACCTGTGTTCTATTGGGTATAGAACTAGTTTTACATTAAGATAAAATGACTTTCTGTCTTGATAGGTCAAATAACAGTCTATTTGAAATACTGTGTGAATGCTACTAGTTTTCAGATTAATTTTTCAACTGAAGTGGCTCCAATTTTTTTGTTTTGTAATGGACAAATGTTGGGAAGAGCCTCATTTTTCTTAACATTGAAATGATAATTTTTTGTGTATTGCTTGGACTTTTGCTTAATAGGAAGAGCAGTATTTATGATTGAGTGCTACTCTGTACGCTAAATTTGAAGTAGATGATATTTAAAAATATTGTTACTGTTATTAAGCAATGGATATTTTATAAAGAGGTAGGAATTAATTATGCAAAGTAATTGGTTTCTGTTGTGCTGAACTTTGATGCAAGGTGTTATTTTAAAACTCAGATGATGGGAGTAGGCATATGGCTTCATGCCTGAAACTGCTACGTTGCTTTTTGGAATATCTGGGTTTGTTCCTGGCTATTGCTCCTGACACTAGTTTGCTTCAGCGCAGACCCTGGGAGGCCGTAGTGATGGCTGCTTGTTGGGTCCCCTGCCACCACCTAAGGGACCTGGCTTTGGTCCAAGCTCAGAGGCTCCTGCTATTTTGGGCTTTAGGAGTTGAAACAATTGCCTGGGAACTTGCTGTTTGTTTGCCTCTATCAATTTGCATCTCAGCTGAGATAGAAGTTAAAAAGTAAAAGCTGTATCACCTTTAGAAAAAAAATGATGGTTACCCAGCCCAGACAAGTAGGTTAGATATTTGTATCTTTAAGGGCATGAGGGGTTATTAATAACTGTTGGTAACTAGGATGATTTTGATTTAAATACGAGGAGAGTAGTTGGTCTTACGTTTTGTTTGGTCTGCATTTTTCTCGCTCCTCTTTTGTAGACAGTTTGTAAACCAAATCTGATTTCCAGACAGTTTAAAAAAGTCATTTTTCTGTTGTTAGGTGAATTTTATAGCTTTATTAGAAATTTTATTTGTTTACCAGAACTGTTCATAGTCTTTGGGATGCCGGACATTATCCACACTAACATGTGTGTTCAACAAAGAACTATTTCTTTAGATGTATTGCATTAAGTAGATACCAGACCTTTTAGAGAACAGCTGATCATAATATGGTAATTGAATGATTAAGGAACTACCTTAATTGCTTGTGTTCTAACTTGCTTGCAGCATTTAAGGTCTAAACCTGTGGCACAAAGTTACAATGTAACAGTGAGATTGAGTTAATTTTGATTTGTGATATTTAGAATTTCAAAGTTCACATAATTGTATGTAGCATTTTTTGAGAGTTTAAAACGTTTATTTTTTTAAAGTGTTTTTTAAAAAAATTAATGTTAAAGAGTGTTACAGAAAGCGGAGGAGAGACAAAGAAAATCTTCCATTTGCTGGCTCACTCTCCAGATGGCTGCAAGGGAGTCCTGACCCTTCTTCCAGGGCTGCTGCAGCGAGGAGGGCGCCATCCTCAGCTTGCCCAGGCGCATTAGCAGGGAGCAGAAACAGAGGTGGGGTGACTGGAATTGGAACCAGTGCCCACGTGTGATGCCAGCTTCATAGGTAGCGGCTTTACTCACCATGCCACAATGCCAGTCCCCCCCCCCCAAATACTTTTAAAACACAGATAAAAGATGAATTTGAGTGGTTCCTATTTTCCTGGCACGAAGGATATCAAGAGAAACAAGGTTGTTTCTGCTTTGAGAGATCTCTTACTTTATTCCTGCTGTTTTATAGTTTGGGCGCGAGGAACAGAAATTATTTCTAACTAGCTTAAATAAAGCATTTATTATAAAGCAATAGGGAAATTGCACAAATTCATTGAAGGGAGTTCTGATGGGCTCCATAGGAATCAGTAGGATGTTAGAGCAGCCAGCCTTTGAGCATTGATCCCCTAAATGAGCTGCAGAGGGCTTTGGAGGGTGGATGTTTGTGACAGGTGGAGGGAGAGGCAAGTGTCCTTGGTTGAGGAGCAAGAGAGAGACACTTGTAAAACTGCTTCTTTTAAAGTGATCTCATGTACTTGGGTGGGCTTCCAAAACTGAATAATTGATAATTCAATTTTTAATTTTAAAATAAAAACATAAATATCTTTATATATGAGGTTACTTTAAGAAGTTTATGAAAAATAGAATTTAAAAATATTTTTTGGTGCAAACATTTTCAAAATCATGAATAGCTTTTTTTGGTAACTGCTCATAATAAATTTTCAATATGTTAGAATATTCTTGTAAATAAATATGTTGAATTGTGAAAGTAAGTTTTTTATTTTAAAATAATTTCAGACTTTACAGAAGTCACATGAATAGCACAGAGAACTGGCTTCTGTTTGCTTGCTGTTGACCAGGGTGTTCCTTGGGTTGTTTGCTTAGCGTGTTGAACAGTTTCTCTATTGTATAATGACTGTGTTTTTCATTTTGTCATTATTAACTAATCTTTCGGGACATGTTTGGGATAAATATTCAGTTCCTCGTCAATTTTTCTTCTACATTTAGCATCTATTGATGCTGCTTACTTGAATGAAACTTTACTGTGTTGGTTGCACATATAGTCACTATTCTTACTTAGTTTTCCATACATACAAATGGAACTTAAAGCAGTTTTCTGGATGTTGGTCTAATTTTAAACTCAGAAGACAGAAATCAGTCACTCACATTTGTGAAATGATTTCCAGTTCCTTATTTAATATTTAGAATTGTTGAGTTATAGTAGCATTGTTCAGGTTTCTGGTTTGCTACCAGCACTAACAGTTAAAGTTGAGTTCATCCACTTTAGTTATGATATTCCCTTTCCTTCATTAGAATTGAGTGCTTCAAACATTTTTTTTCTCTTACAAATAAAAAAGATTTATTTAGAAGGCAGACTTGCAGAGAGAGAGGGAGAAACGGATCTTTCATCTACTGGTTCATTCCCCAAATGGCCGCAAGGGTTGTGGCTGGGTCAGTCTTGAAACCAGGAGCTGGGAGCCGGGACCAGGATTCCCCACATGGATTCAGGGCTCCAAGCACTGGGGCCATCCTCCGCTGCTTCCCCAGGCACGTTAGCAGGGAGCTGGATGGGAAGTGGAGCAGGTGAGACACATTTGGGCTCATGGGATGCCAGCACCCATATGTGATAGTGGCACAACAGGTGGTGTTGGCTTTACATGCTAAGCCACAATGCCTACTCCTCAAGCAGTTTTTTGAAATATATTTTCTTGAATCTAGTGAGTTCTTTTTAAAAATACATGCAAATTAATAATACTTTTTAAAATTTGGCGATGTGGTGCACTAACATAGTAGATTGTGAAACATCTGTAACTCTAGGGCAATACAGGGTATGGTTTTTGAAACCTCATAGTTAAAAGAAATACAACTTGAAGAAAACTTTAGAAGAATAGGAGAGGGGAAAGAAGCAAGAAAACTAGACTTCCTTGCATTATGATAATACTAATCTGTTTGGGATATCCATTCAGTGACAGCAAAGTGTTGGCAGTGAGTTTGGATGCTCATTTGGCTGTTGTGCTGATGTAGGTATTAGATAACTAAATGGAAATTAGTGTCTTTGGAGAGTCAGAAAAACATTGTAAGACTTGTGAATAAAAATAGAGTGCTGGTCATATTCTCTAGAATTTATGGTTTTCTTCTGAGAAGGAAGTTGGGAGAGAGGATACAGTGGGTACCTAGCATTTTGTAGATGCTTTAGAATAGTTCATTCGAGGGTTGGACATAAGGCACAGTGGTACAGATGCTGTTTGGGTTTCTCACATCCTGTAACAATCCCCGGGTTCAGGGGATTCCAGCTTCCTGCTAATGCGTACTTCAGGAAGCAGCAGGAGACAGCTCAAGGAGTTGAGTCACTGCTTACTCTGTGGAAGACCTCTGCTGAGTTCCAGGCTCCCCGCTTCAGCCTGTCCTAGCCTGGCTATTACAGGCATTTGAGAAATGAACCATAGAATGCAACAATGTGTCTGTCACTCCCCTCCTCTCTCCCAACTCCTTATCTCCCTTTAAAATACAATGAAAATGAAAAATTTAAAAATGCATTTTTGACTGTACCCAAATATATCCTAAATGTTGAATCATGGTCCATTTTGTGGCACTATCAAATCTAATCCCAGTGTTTGAAGTATATGGCATAAAGTACATGTATTTGTTTTTATAAATTCTGCTGTGGTTGTTGGCATAGCAGTTAAGATGCCTCTTGAGATGTCTGCATCCCATGTTGGAGTAGCTACAGTCCTGGGTCCACTCCCTCTTCCAGCCTCCTGACATAGTGTGCCCTGGGAGGCAGCAGGCACTGCCCTAAGTGGTTAGGTCCCTGCCAACCATGTGTGAGAGCTGGATTGGGTCTCAGGGTATTTAGGCAGTGAGCCGACGAATCAGAACAGAGCGGTGCCAGGCCAAAGCCAGGACCCAGAACCTTCATCTGGGTCTCCCATGAAGGAGCCCATGGTCAAGGCCATCTTCCATTGCTTTCCCAGGTACGTTGGCAGGGAGCTGGAGCAGAAGTGGAGTAGCCGAGACTCAAGCTAGCACCTATAAGGTGCATTGCAGGTGGCAGCTTAACTTGTTGGACCACAACACTGGCTCCCAGTGTTTCTTAAAAATGCTAATATCTGTGCATATTGAATTAATGTAAACTGCAGTGCTTCCACCTGTTAACTTGAATGGTCATGTTCTCAAATTTCAAGTTCCCAAATTGGCTAATCTCAACTGTGCTTGCATTATACTTACTTTTTGTTTTTTTGTTAAATATTGCATAAGTCAATGATAAATGAGGGCAAAGAGATATTTGTTTAAATGAAAACTAAGTAAAATGTGTTGTGAAACTTGTCTTTATCAAGGTGAATTTCCTGAATATTGCCAATTTAGAAAATTATCAATTGTGGATAAGATAATTTAAAGATTATGGAGGAAAATTAAAAATCCAGAGGCAAGTTTGCACTCAGATTGCCCCATAAGTGTCTAAGTGATTGTTTTTACCTTAAAATAATTTAAAGCTAAAGCTGGTAGACAGTGAATTCTCTCTAGTTTATGTTGGGATAAAAAACAGAATTTTTTTAGTCAGGGAGCTACATGTTGGGGGAAGGGTACTTACCTTGTCTTGATGCCCACCTCCTGCATGTCATTTTCCCCTGTATTGTAAAGATTAGTATAGGTGTAATTCACTTAAGACAGCCTGTTTAATAGTCAGAAGTTTCTGTATTCTTCCTAATAGAGTTAAGGATCTTAATTCCATCATTCATTTTTGATGGTAAGGTGCATGGACCTTATTGTCCCTAAGCTTCCCTGCCCTCACTGTAAAATAGTAATCTTTGTACATCCTGGTTTTGCTTTGGTTTTCTTTTTTCTTTTTAATTATTTTTTATTTGAAAGGCAGAATTAGAAGCAAAGACAAAAGAGATCTTCATCTACTGGTTCACTCAGATGGCTGCAGTGGCCAGAACTGGGCTGGTCTGAAGCTGAGCGCCAGGAGCTGCTGGGTCTCCCATGTGGATGCAGGGGCCCAAGGGCTTGAGCCATCCTTTGCTGCTGTCCCAGGCCGAAAACAGGGAGGCCGACTGCAAGTGGAACAGCCAGGCACCGTAAGGGGAGACAGCCTGCTATGCTGTGGTGCTGACCCTGTTTTTTCTATTTGTATTAAAACAAAAACAATGCTGGCATTCCAGGCAGGTGCCAGTACAAGTCTTGGCTGCCCCACTTACAACCCAGTTTCCTGCCTACAGCCAGGGAAAGCAACAGAGGGTGGCACTTAGCATCCACATGGGAGGTGTGAAATCAGCTCCTGGTTTTGGATCGGCTCAGTTCTGGCCATTGAGGCCCCTTGAGGAATGAAGCAGTGGGTGAAAAATTCTCTCTCCTCTATAAATATCTCTCTCAAATAAAAATTAATAAATCTTGAGGAATAATATTCAAAGTCCCATTATTATTATTAAAAATGTGCCAAGATGAGGAACTTGTTCTGGGTTTCATAAGCCTTGGAATGGAAGGACTAGAACAAAGCCAGGAACTCGGAGATGCAGATCTAACCGCCCTAATGCTAGGGAGCATACCTGGCTCCTTGGACAGTGCTTTAAATGGACTTTGAATGTTTAGCTAGCTTTTTCTTTCTTTTGTTTTCTTTAGTTTTCTTTTCTTTTCTTTCCTTCCTTCCTTTTTTTAAAGATTTATCTCTTTTATTTGGAAGGCATATTTACAATGAGGGGACACACAAGGGGATTGAGATAGAGACAGAAAGACCAAGAGATCATCCATCTTTGGTTCAGGCTCAAAAGTCTACCTTGAGTGGAGCCGAGTCAGTGGGAAGCCAGGAGTCAGGAGCTTCTTCCTGGTCTCCTGCCCACGAGGGTGCCGTTCTTCAGCCGTCCTCCACTCACTGCCTTCCCAATTCTTCAACAGGCTCTCGAACCCAGTCTGGGACATGAACTGGCACCCACGGGAGGAGCTGATGCTGCAGGTGGAGATGTTAAGAACCTGCACTGGCTTCCAGCTTTTTCTTCAATAATAAGTGGTTTATTTACCTTTTTGAATAGCCCCAATGACCAACATTTTAACCAGACTGATTAAACCCTCGTTGATTCAGTGGTGGGATCTTATCTCCTAAATGGCAAGGCCGCTGACACTAATAAATAACGATTACATGTATACTCTGTCACCTCTTCGGAAGGGAGGTTGTACCCATTCTCCCGTAAGAGGCCTAGGGATAGACAGATGTTTGTTAGAGTCACCAAGCTAAGGAGTGACTGGCCAAGAAGTTGAATTAAAATCACTTGAAAAACTTGAGGTTTCTATATAGATTCACACACAGCACTAATCGTTGGCAAGGCAGTGTGAACAACTGAATAATCAAAGGTTCTTAAGAAAGTTAAGGTACCCTTGATTACATGTTGAAGTAAGAGCAGTGTAATTGTGTGTTCATTGCTCATTCCCAAACACACTGAGCAGTATTGAAAATATAGAATGTCCCCAATAAATCAGGGAGTGATTTGAGCTGATTTTATTGTATTTTGAAATAGTTGCTATAATTGGAATATAAGTGGAAACTTAAATAACAGTGTTGATTCTCCCATTGTTTTCAGATAAATTAATCAGAACTTATTGCTAATGCGCAGAAATGTTTGTTGATGTTGACATTTACTCAGAAGATGGTGATGATTACAGGGTCTAAGCGGAGAACGGATCTGGGGAAGCACGGAGGACTGACCAGGTGGCAGTAAGGTAGACGACCGGCAGACACAAGAGGGTGGACAGTGAGGTAGTGAGCGCAAGATGGAGCAGTGGGAGACTTGTAGTAGAGAAGTTTCAGGTTGAGTGAGTTTGAAGTGATGGTGAAAGATATTTGAATGGGTATATATTTTATAGAGAGCTGGGAATAGAGCTGAAACAGGGATGGTTGAATGCAAGATTGATAGGAAACTAATACGTGGGAGGGGTAAACCTTGGGGGCAACTACATGAGAGAATTTGTTCAGCTGCAGGTTTGTATTTATTTATTTGTCTTAAGCAGAGCCCTGAGGGTGGGGCTTTTCTTCCTGGGATCAGTGCCCCATCCCAATTTTTGCTTTTAAAATTTATCTTTATTGGAAAAGAGAAAGAGAGGGAAAGACAGAAAAATCTTATATCCGCTGGTTCACTCCCCAGGCGACCATAACATCCAGAGCTGAGCCAATCCGAAGCCAGGAGCCAGGAGCTTCTTCTGGGTCTCCCACAGGGGTGCAGGGTCCCAAGGCTTTGGGACATCCTCAGTTGCTTTCCCAGGCCACAAGCTGGGAGTTGTATGGAAAGTGGAGGAGCCAGTGCACGAACCGGCGCCCATATGGGAACTGGCACATGCAAGGCAAGGATCCTTGCCTCTAGGCTACCGCGCTGGGCCCGGGATTTGCTGATCTGAATTGGGTACAGAATGTTGGTAGAAGGCATACTGAGTTAATCTTAAAGAGTGAAAGTGAGTATATAATGTTCCTGGGATTATAAAGAGTGAGAGGATAAGGTGATTTTTTAACCTTTCGTAAAAATAAAAATAAGTCCTAATTTGGTGGCATTCTTATTTAAATGCTAAGAAAATAATAATAAGCATAATAGGCTATTCTAAATAATTTGAATAACGAAATAGATGTGTCTAGAGGATTTTTTTAACTGTTGATATTGATTCTTCTTACAGTCGTCTAACCTTTTTGGCAGACTTTGTGCCCCTTGGACAGGACAGTGTACCAGTGAAATGAGTTTTTCATGTCATATTTTGAGTCAGCATCTTATTTTAGCCAGTGATTTTCAGGCTGTTCTTAGACTTCTTATGGAACATGGTAGATAGGGGGTGCAGTCCTGAGCATTCCTTTTAAAATTTTTTATCTTAATGTTGACATAATTCAGATGGAGAGAAGCTGCCCGCGTGGGTGGGTGCTGCGGCCCAGCCCGGCCCACTCCCATACCCTACCCTCACGTGAATTGGTGGATATTTCAGCCCAGCTCAGCCTGGCCTGCACCCCATCCTAACTCTCATGTGTGGTAGCAGGTACTGTGGACTGGCCCAGCCCCACTCATCCTGCCTGCAGCCCTAATGCCCACATCTGCCAGTGGGTGCTGCAGCCTGGCAGGCATGCCTCCAGACCCAGTTCTCAAGCTTACCAGCAGGAGCTGTGGCCCAGCAGGGGAGTTCTCCAAGTCCCCGTACCAGGTCCTTCCCCAGCCCCACATCGTGCATGTGCCAGCAAATGTTTTGGCCCAGCCTGCTGTGGCCCACACCCAGTCCTGCCACACACCAGCGTGTGCTACAGCTTATCCTGACTGGCCACACCCGTTCTGGCTCTTGCCAGTGGGTGCTGCAGCCTAGCACAGCCTGTCGTGTGAATCCGGGTGCTGTGCCTCGCCCATCCTGCACCCATTCTGACCAATGTGGATGCTGGTAGCTGCTGGAGACTAGCCCAGCCCACTCTGAGACCTGACGCACACACATGCTGCAGCCTTGCACAGGCTGGCCTACCCCTGGCTGTGGCTCTTACACTCATTGGGAGCTGCAGCCTGGCAGAGGATTCTCTAAAGTTCCCCTACCAGGCCCATTTCCAGCTCCAGGTCTTATGTGTGCCAATAAGTGCTTCAGCCAAGCCTGGCGTTGGTGTGCCCCAAGTCTTGGCACTTGCCAGTGGATGCTGCAGTGTGGCTGTACCTACTTATCCCTGTCCCAGCTCTGCCAGGAACTGCAGCTCAGCTCAGCCCACTCTCATGTAAGCCAGTGGGTACAGCAGCCCAGCCTGGCAGGGCCCACACCCCAGCCTGGCTGTTGCACGTACTAGTGGGTGCTGTGGCCTGCCTCAGCATGGCCTGTCCCCAGACATAGCCCACACATGTGAAACAGTGGGTGCTGTAGCTAAGCATGGAATGTCCACAACCTTCCCTGGCTTTTGGGCATGCCAGCGGATGTTGAGGCCTGGCCCAGCCGAGCCTGTCCCCAGACTTAGCTCACCCACATGTTGAGGGATGCTGTTGCTTTTTGGCCAGGCTTGGCTTGTCCCCAGCCCTGGTTGTCCTCCCTGAAGGGAGCTGCGGCCTGGCAGGGGAGTTTCTCAGGTTCTTCTGCCAGGCCTGGTCCCAGCCCTCGATCTTACACGTGCCAGCAGGTGCTGCTGTCCCACTTAGCATGGACTGCCTGCCGTCCCAGACTTTGTAGATGCTGCAGCTTGGTGCAACCCAGCCTCCTGTTGGTCCCAGCTGCCATGAGTGTTAGTGAGTTCTGGACTCTAACCTGGCTCAGATTTCACCATCCCCAGCTCTCTGCATAAACCAGCAATTGCTGCAGCTCCACAGAGGTGAGTCCACGAGTCCCTTACAAAGTCTGCCCCCAGATCTGGGTCTCTTGCATCTCGTTGGTTGGTGCTGCAGCCCAGCCTGACATGACCTATCACTTGCTCTGACACTTGTGGGCAGGTACTGTGGTCAAGCCCAGCCAGGCTTGTCCGCTAGCTGCAGCTTTTGTGTGCACCAGTAGATAGTGGGCAATGCTATTTAATTCAGCCCAGGCCTCCAACATGGACAGGTGCCTTGACCTGACCCAGAGATGCCCTCTGGTTGCCCCTCAGTCTTAGCTCCCTCACCTACCTGCAAGTGCAGTGGCACGGTCCATGGAAGTGCAGCCTCCCTGGCTGGGGGCCAACGTGTTACGTCGTGGGCCCACCGTTCCCCCACCTCCCCACATAAAAAAATAGTATAGGCAACTGTGCTGGCATAGTGATACAGTTAACCTAAAGGTAGCATTACCCAGGCCCAGAATGCCAGCCAGCCTTGGCTGTTTTTCTCCTAGCATTGTACAAGGCAATCTAGGCAGTTGTCTGTAGCTGAGTGGGAATGAATTTTTTTTTTAAAAAAGATTTATTTTTATTGCAAAGTAAGATACATGTAGAGAAGAGGAGAGACAGAAAGATCTTCTGTCTGATGACTCACTCCCCAAGTGACCGCAATGGCCAGAGCTGTGCCAATCTGAAGCCAGGAGCCAGGAGCTCTTCCAGGTTTCCCACGTGGGTGCAGAGTCCCAAGGCTTTGAGCCATCCTTGACTGCTTTCCCAGGCCACAAGCAGGGAGCTGGATGGGAAGCAGGGCTGCTGAGATTAGAACCGGTGCCCATATGGGATCCCGGTTTGTTCAAGGCAAGCACTTTAGCTGCTAGGCCACTGCGCTGGGTCCCTGAATTTTTTTTTTTTAAGATTTATTTTTAATCAGAAAAGCAGGTTTACAGACAGAAGGTGATAGAAAAATATTCCATCCACTGGTTCATTCCCCAAGTAGCTGTAACAGCCGGAGCTGAGCTGATCCAAATCCAGGAGCCAGGAGCTTCTTCCAGGTCTTTATGCGGGCACAGAGTCCCAAGGCTTTGGACTATCCTTTACTGCTTTGCTGGGCCACAAGCAGGGAGCTGGATGGGAACTGGGGCAGCTGGGATGCAAACTGGCTTTGCTATAGGATCCCGGTGTGTGCAGGGTGAAGATTTTAGCCACTGAACCATCATGCTAGGCCTGAAATGATTATTATTAAGTTTGACTTTTTAAAAAAATTTCTTGATCATTGTCAAGTATGGTCACCCCCTTCCTTAAATACACACAAGTGGAAAGTGGATCATAAAGGCATTTATACAGGGTGCAGGCATCTCAACCAGTGACTTAACCTGAGCCAAAACATTCACTTCTGACTTTATAAATGAAATAACTTCTGACATACCTAACAAGATTAGATCATGGGTCACATTTTAAACTCGTAGTGATTTTCATAACTTTTATATCTGTAATAACTGGGAGTTATTCTACATTACTGATTAAATTTTTTGATGAGTTTTTCTTAGGGGCTGTTTCTGTGGCAGAGCAGGTGGAGCAGGTGAAGCCAGCACTTGCAGTGCCACCATCTTCTAGGCACTTTCGTGTCCTTGCTTCTCCACTGCTGATCAAGCTCCTTGCTGGTGCATCTGGGAAGGCAGCAGAGCGAGGCCCGGTGCTTAGGTCCCCTTACCTCTGTGGGAGACCCAGAGGAGGCTTCTGGCTCCCCATTTAGGACCTGCCCAGCTCTGTCTTTTGTGACTATTTCAGGAGTGAGCTAGCAGATGAAGGATCTCCCTCTCTCCTGTCTCTCTGTAACTCTTCCTTTTAAATCCTACAATAAAAATAACTTATTTGAGTTGTTGGGTGATGGAAACAAACCGGTGGAGTCTTCTGATTGACCTCCGTGAGCCCACAGTGATCCACGGGAAGTCAAGCCGCGAAGCCATGACTCCCCGTGGGTGGCTGGAGCTCCGCTTGGGAGGCAGGCGAGCCAGCGGCTTCCCAGGGGCGCGTTAACAGGGAGCTAGACTCAGCAGCTCAAGCTGGCAGTCTTACTATCTTAACTGGAGTCTTCACTGCTGAACACCTAACCCAGAGAGGTGATTTTTCTTTTTTACTGATTTCCTTTTTGTTATTTGAAGGGCAGATTTGACAGAGGAGAGACAGAGAGAGGTCTTCCATGCACTGGTTCACCCCCCAAGTGGCCACAATGCCCAGAGCTGAGCTAATCCGAAGCTGGGAGTCTAGAGCCTCTTCCCAGTTTCCCACGTGAATGCAGGGGCCCAAGGCCTTGGACCATCCTCCGCTGCCTTCCCCAGCCACAAGCAGAGAGCTGGATGGGAAGTGGAGGAGCCAGGGTTTGAACTGGTGCCCATATGAGATGCCAGTGCTGTAGGTGGAGGATCAGCCTGTTGCCCCACCGCACTGGCCCCCAAAGGTGCTTTTGGAATGTTGGATTTTGTATGTAAGTTTGTTTTTCAAGTAGATTCACCAGCTGCCTCCCTCATCCTTACCTGCAAAACATACATTTTTCTAAGTCTTCTTTGCTATAAGAATATAGTGTAAATTGGATGGTGAGATTTTTATTTATTTATTTATTTATTTTGGCCTTTGAGGACCAAATGATCATTAGAATCAGGTTAGAATTCAAGCAGTTGGATTTATTTTGTGAAGGTGATGTTTATTTTTATAAAAAAATACTGTTAGGCATACATTGGTAATTTCAGATTTAGGGTGTGGTTTTCCTAATATACATGTTGCTTTTAATTTTTAAAAAGTTAAGAATATATTTGAAAGAGCTGAACTGAAGGATGGGTAGGCGGACTGAGGGCATTATCTGCATCTGCTGGTTGGTTTATCAAATGGCCGTGGCTGCCAGGACGAGGCCAGGCTGAAGTCAAGACCCTCCCCCATTTGCCCAATTGCATGAAGAGGAAGCAGCTGGGACCCTGGCATAGCTAACCCGTCATGCCTCAGTGCCAGCCCTCGGAGTGGTTTTTAAAGCCCTTGGGTGAGGCACGTGTTCCTAAAACAGAGAATTTAATTATCCTTTGGTCATGTGTTTTGTATTTTCTCTGAAACAATTTAAGCAAGATTTTAGAGTTTGAGCTTCTGCTTCTCTGCTGTTGTGATGTTTTCTGTAGTATATACTGCAGATAAAGGTGTTAAATAGATCAGGTTTCAGAAGGGAGAATCATGGGTTTTGTTGCCCCGCTTTATCATCTAGTATGCCAGCGTAAATGTGCTCCAGATAGTCTAGCTTCATATTGGTACACATTTTTTAACTGTCCTTTTAAGAAAGGTTGCTATCAATTTTTTTTCCCTCAACTGTGAATTCTAGATTATTTATTTTCCCAATCATCTGCAATATTTAAGTTTCAGACAAACTAATGTGTGTACTCTGGAAGCAGATTATTAGGATTCAAATTCTGATTTGGCTATTTGTTATGAATTTTTAAAAAAGATATATTATTGGAAAGGCAGATTCACGGAGAGGAGAGATAGAAAGCTCTTCCATCTGCTGATTTATGCCCCAAATGCCTGCAGTGGCCTGAGCTGGGCAGATCAGGAGCCAGGAGCATCTTCTGGGTCTCCAACGTGAGTGCTGGGCCACAAGCAGGGAGTTGAACTGGAAGTGGAACAGGTGGGACATGTGGGGTGCTGGCACTTGAAGGTGGGCAGTTAGCCCGTGAAGCCATGGCTTAGGTTCCTGTTACGAATATCGACAACTTTAATCTCTATACCTTCTCTGTCAAATAGTGATAATGAATATAAACTACCATAGGTTTGTGGTGGAGACCGCGTGTTGTAAGCACTCTGTTGTTACAGTCATTCTCTGGAAGGCTAACTGGGGAGGCTTGAATATCAGTCTGTTTGTGGGAAACTGTGGGAATATGAACTCGGTAGGGAAACATACAATAATCCTATTCCCGAATTTGTATTCTATAGTCTCTTGAAGCATAGTATCTGCTTTGACTAGCAGGAATAATTCATTAATGTATTTCAAATGATAAGATTTAAACTGGAAGAATGCCAACCCAGAAACCTGGGGCAATGAGCTGGCTTGCTCAATGCATCACATGTTATAAGTTAGAATGGGTTGTGATCAGCCTGTATTATTGTATCTTAGTCAGCTGGTAAAACTCTAAATATTAAATGAGTGTTAAGGATAATCTAAGGAAGATCTCAAGTGTGTGGTCCCTCACAGCTTCTTTCAGTCTTCTTTATTTCATTTCCATTAATTACTAAGACAGAAATTGACCTGCTCAGTTTGTAAGTGATGCATACCCATAATAAATGTTAATTTTAAATATGTGTTAGGGATTATACAGGTGCTTATGAAGGACAGAAAGGCAGTAATGATTGGCTGTTTTCTCAAAGACATTGATAGTATGGACATTTTTGTTTGCAGTTGTAGAAGAACAATTTTCTTGACATTCTAGCCCTTTCTGCCTTTTCCGTGTCCTTCCCCCTCCGTGTCCTGTGTGCTCTGAGCATGGTCCTGGGAGGCAGCTGGCAGCTCTGAGTTTGCTGTCCGCCCTCTTCCTCTGGTATGGTTGTGATTGTTTTCACTGTTTGTGCTTTGGTGGTGTTACCCTGACTTTCCTATGTGCTTTTAATGTATCTTCCCAGTTTCTTTTCAGTTGGATCTGTTATTTACTTTTTATTGTTGCTTTTATTTGTGTTTATATACATTTGTGTGAAAAGAGAATAAATAAATGTATCCTTCTACAAATGGGATGCTTTTGTGTGAGCTAATTTGCTTTTAGCCAGAGAATCTAGAATTTTATGCTGTGAAAAAATAGCTCAATAGTTCAGTTGGTTTCTAGGTCTATTCTAGAAAGCAGATTTGTGAAGACATTTGTTCTTTTTCGGACCTCAGATTTACCAGACATGATACTTCCTTTTATATTATTTCTTTGATGGCTGCCATTTATTCTCATTTAATCTCAGTATATTTTTATATGTTTTTTTTTTCGCATTTGGATCACTAGTTTTTGGGTTTTTTTTTTATTCACATGAGAGGTAAAGGGTTTGTAGTAATTATTGGGAGTCTCCTGCACATTTTTTCTTTATATTTATGCTTGGATTATAAGCTGATATTTTTCTGCTTCTATATTAACTTGTTCATTTAAAAATATTTATTTTTATTTGAAAATCAGAGTTTTGGAGAGAAGGAAAGGCAGAGAGAGAAAGGCAGAGAGAGAAAGAGAGATATCTTCCAACGCTGGTTCACTCCCCGATGACCAGAGCTGAGCCCATCCCAGGCAAGGAGTCCGGAGCTTCCTCCAGGTCTCCACATGGGTGTAAGGGCCCAAAGGCTTGAGCTGTCCTCTACTGCTTTCCCAAGCACAGCAGGGAGCTGAATATGAAGTAGAGCAACCGGGGCACGAGCCAGTGCCCATATGGGATTTTGGCACTTGTAAGGCGAAGATTAGCCAATTGAGCCATCATGCTGGGCCTGTGTTATGACTTTTCTAAGTATAGTTTGTATGTGTTTGTGTGTTTATGAAATATAGTGAAATATTTGCCATTTTGTAGTCTCACTGAGGTGTGGCTCTTGAAATTGGAGATTTTTCCTATAGAATCAAATTCAGAGTGTACAGGTGTTTCAGAAATGTTTCTGTATACCAAGAATGAGGTTGTCCTAGTTGTGAAGGACTGCACTAAAGTAATGTCGGGCAGGGAGTCAGTGAGGGGCAGAAGCTTGGGACAGAGGAAGGGAAATTCTGGCGCCTATTTTAAAGGTTGCTATTGCAACCTGACAGGACCAGGTTATTGGCATTTTAAGAAAATCGTAAAAACTTTTAAATAGAACAAACTTACAGCTTGTGCATTGCTTGTACTTTGCTGTGTAGAAATTTTGTAGCTTTGTGATGGTTAATAAATACCACATTTATCAAGTAATTAATGTGGTTCCAGGGACAGAAAAGAAGGTTGGAAAACTTTTCCTTTTGTTCACTGTTCTTTAACTATCTTTGTAGGGAAATGCTAATTTAATGAGCAAACTATAAAAAGATGAAAAGTGTAGATTCATGTATGCGGAGTGGAGAGTTTTTTGATCCACATTGTTTTGTGATGAAACAATCACCTCTTTGTTATTTGGCTCAAGTGAGTATCCATTTTATGAAATGCTTGGGACCAAAAATGATCTACGTTTGAGATTTTTTTTATCTACCTATCGATGTGGAAGACAGGTCTGGAGGGCAGGGAGGCAGGAACCTAGAACCTCATCATGATCCCCACATGAGTAGCAGGCCCTAAGCGTCGGGCCACCTGCTGTCCCGGTGCAGCATCGGGAAGCTGGACTGGATGCAGAGGAGCCGAAAGTCCAACTGACACTTTGATCTGGAGTGCTGTTGTCGCAGGTCTCCTGTGGGGTGCAGGGTCCCAAGGACTTGAACCATCTCTGGTGCTTTCCTGGGTGTGAGCAGGGTGCTGGATCAGCAGTGGACCAGCTGGGACACTTCTGGCACCCGTACAGGATACTGAAACTATCAGTAGAGGGTTAGCTACTGAGCCACGGCGCCAGCCCCATCCTTTCTTGGATTTATTGTTCCTTGGTAATAAGGAATAATGAATGCATCAGAATCATGAGGATTAATTAGACCAGTCATTTAGGAAGAATTAGTATGGTGCTTGACCCACAGTAAGTACTCATTCTTTATTAGTATATTGAAGAAGACTTGCTTTTGGATTCTATTACTATTAAAAAATTCAAATTTCCCATTAAAATGAATATTTGCTGGTTCTTCAGTAACCAATATGTTATCATATTCATTTCAGTGGCATCCTACATTCGTTCCTTAAGGAAGGTTATGATTCAAAATCTTTTTATCGTGAATACATAATTGCAGAGAAAGAAATAAATAGGGATTCTTTGGGCAAATTCCTAACTGAACTTTTTATTAAAGAAGATATTATTAATGTGTTTAACTTACTGATCTAGTGTTGCTATAGCAAGAAATATGTAGGTGGCTCTTAACAGTTTTGTTCCCTGTCTGTCTTTGTTTTTTAAACAGGGTTTGTGGATGCACTTAGATGTCTGCAATGAGCACTGTGGCTGGCATGCCCCAGTGTTTTGGATACCAATGCATAGGACTCCATAGTAATCGGATTTACCAGAGGCGAACGTCATGAGCATAGTGACCCCACTGGGGGTTGACACAGCAGAAGCGTCATACCTGGACATGGCTGCAGGCTCAGAGTAAGTATTTAAAGGTTTGTCTTGTCTTGTTTTCAAGGAAAGGCAAAATATCCCATAGTTATCTTAGCATAACCAAGCAGTTGATTTGCTATGAAAGCATACATTAAATTTTGCTATAAAGCATTAATTCTGTCATGTTTTCTGAACTCTTGACTAAAACATTAGAAGTTTAAAGCAAAAATGCCTACAGCTAAGATTACTGTTTGTGTTGAGAAACAGGTTTCCCAACTGCTTTGACTCCCCAAATACCTGCAGTAGTGGGCACTCCGTCGGCTCCCCCGTATCAGCAGCAGGAACCCAACTGTTGGTGCCATCGCTCTGCCTACCGAGATTATGTTTATAAATAACGTTTATGTTTTCCTAATTGTTTTTGATATTTGCCAGTCATTGGCATGAGTCAGACTGCAGGTGGAGCCTCAGCTTGTGGTGGGCTGACGTGAGCCGCGGTTTGGGGTGCTCCGCGTCCTCCGTCAGTGTGCTCCTGGGAGTCTCAGCTGCTCCCCTTCCAGTGCGGCTTCCTGCGCTTGTGCCTGGGAAGGCAGCAGACGAAGGCTCAAGTGTGAGTCTCACTGTTCATGTGCAAAAGCCCCTCTGGAGCTCTCGCGTCCGCCTGACCCAGCCCTGGCCGCTTGAGCGGCATCAGCAGCTGCGTGGGCTCGCCACTGCTCTGCCTTTCAAATAAATACATTGATCTTCTCAAAAAGAATCAAGATAATATTACTTTTAGTCTAAAATCTACCGTATTTATACTGAAAGTAATTTGGTTTAAATATTAATTAACTATTACATTGTACTTTTAACAAACTTATGGTTAAAAAAAAAACAACTTATGGTTGCATTGTGACATATTTAAATGCAAGTTGAGTTGAAAAGCAAAATTAAATCATTTTAGGACCCAGCACAGAGCCTAGTGGCTAAAGTCTTCACCTTGTGCGTGCTGGGAGAAAAAAAAAAAGAATTCTTGCTGCTTAATTTTTTTAAAATAGGATAAACAGAGTATTTCCTAAAAAATAATTATTTGACAACTTATATTTTCAGAGGAACCATTTCTTTCTTGGTGTAGTCAGGTAAGCCAGCACCTGCAAAATGGCAGGGGCCCGAGCAAGTGTATCTGAAATAACTAACCTTGGGGACCTGGCCTTGGCTTAGGGAGTTAACCTGCCACCTGCAGTGCCAGCATCCCCTTCAAGTCCCAGCTGCTCCACTTCTTTTTCTTGTTTTTAATGATTTATTTTTATTGGAAAGGCAGATATACAGAGAGGAGGAAAGACAGACAGAAATATCTTCCATCTGCTAGTTTACTCCCCAAGTGGCTGCAATGGCCAGAGCTGAGCCAATCCGAAACCAGGAGCCAAGAGCTCCTCCAGGTCTCCCACGCTGGTGCAGGGTCCCAAGGCTTTGGGCCATCCTTTACTGCCTTCCCAGGCCATAGGAAGAGAGCTGGATGGGAAGCAGGGTTGCCAGAATGAGAACTGGCATCCATATGGGATCCCGGTGTGTGCAAGGTGGGGATTTTAGCCACTAGGCTACTGCGTCAGGCCTAGAGAAACCATTTCTGCTGGATTTAGAAGACTGGGTTACAGAGAGGTGAGGAGAGGCGTTTTCCATCCTCTGTTCATTTCCTGGTTGGTGATGCCTTGATCAGTCTGAACCAGGGACTCCATATAGATCTCCCATAAAGGATAAAGGGACTCACACACGTGAGCCTTCATCTGCTGCCTCCCAGGCACTTCAGCAGGAAACCAGCTCGGAAGTTAGCAGCCAGACAGGAGCACCCAACGGCTGCCTTGCCCTGTTGCACACAGCACCTGCCTCTGACCGGCCCAACCATCTCCTTTGACACTGAGTTATTACTGTGGAGATCGTTTCTGGAACCGCAAGGGGTTTAAGTGATTGTTAAGGGCTGGAAAATGACTTACATTGTGCCACAAAACTGACACAGCGTGGTATTTGAGAGCCTTTTTTGCGGTGTTGTGATGTAGCAGGCTAATCCTCTTCCTGAGACACTGCCATCCCATAGGGGTTTGACTCCCAGCTGCTGCACCCGGTTGCCTGCTAATGTACGAGGGAAAGCAGCAGAGGAAGACTCAAGTTCTGGGGTCCCTGTACCCATTGTAGGAGACCTGCATCGAGTTCTGACTTCTGGACTTGGGCCTGTCCCAGCCCAGCCCCAGGTGGTAGGACCATCTGAGGAGTGAACTTCATGTAAGTATTAAGGATTTGTGCGTTTATTTGAAAGGCAGATTTATACATATATATAGAGAGAGAGCTCTTCCATGTGCTTGTTTGTTTCTCAAGTGTCTGCAGCAGCCAAGGCTGGGCCAAGACAAAGCCCGTCTGAGTCGCCCATGTGAGAGGCTCAAGCCCTGGAGCCATCTTGGGCTGCTTCCCCAGGTGCGTTGGCAGGGCTCAATCTGAAGCAGAGCGGGCAGCACTCCAAGTGCCATTCCTGTGAGTGCTGGCATCAGGGTGTGTCCCAACCTACTGCATCCCGGTGCAGGTGGATATCAGTTAGAACATCTATGCGTATTGCTTGCTTCCTGGAAATACCGCAGCCAGCCATTTTAGGGGTTTGGTTTTCGAAATTAATCTGTTATGTTATCTGAGATTAACCTGTGCTGTATTTCTTTCTCTTTTTTTTTTTTTTTTTTTCTCATTTTCATTTTATCAGAGAGGCAGAGAGGAGCAAGAGGCAGAGAGTGTGCTGAATCACTCCCCAGATGCCCAGCAGTAGCCAGCACTGGGCCAGGCTGAAGCTAGGATCCCAGAATTCAGTGTGGGTCTGCTGTGTAGTTGGCCGAGGCCCAAGTACTTGAGCCATCATCTGCAAGGATACACTTTAGCAGGAGGCTGGATCAGAAGTGGAGCCAGGACTCAAACTAAGCACTGAGATGGGGTGCAGTCATTCCAAGTGGTGGTTTAACTGCCCAGCTTTGTGCCTTGATTCTGTGTAGCATGTGTACTCAGGTAATTGACAAGCAGAACAAAACCTATTAATTATCCTGACAAATGGAGTAAATAGCTTAGTCAAAGGGGACAGTGAGAGAAGTAAGTGCCTGTTTTCTTTGCTGAATGTATTTATATAAAGTATTTGTAGAATTACTGTGGTTTGTAGTATGGACTAAATCTTTCTGGTACAAGTCTGGCCATTTTTTACTATGCAGAGATGATTGAATTTGTATGTGATTATAGGATTACTTCTCTGTCAAGAAATGTTTTTTTTCCTGTGCCTCATAAAGGTCTAATGACAGGTGAGCAAGCTATCCGCTCTTAGAGGATATGTAGTATAGTGGTGCCTTTTTTTTTTTTTTAATGAGACAATTGTTAGTATTTTTGTTTAATTTTCAGACTTAAATTCTCCTTTTTACATAAAACCTGGAAGCTTAAAAAGACCCCAAAATCACATTCTCCATCCCCTTCCAACATCAGCTTTTTGAGCGACTTTTATCAGAAACTCTGGGGACTGGCATTGAGACGTAGCCAGTTAAGCTCCCACCTGGGATGCCGATGCTCCATACGGGTGCCTGTTGGAAGACCTGGCCGCTCCACTTCCAGTCCAGGTCCCTGCCGATGCATCTGGGAGAGCAGCAGAGGATGGCTGAAGTACTCACTTGGGCCTGTTTGTCACCTTTCTGGAAGACATGTATGAAGCTGCTGGCCTGGCTTCAACCTGGTCCGTCCCTGGCTGTTGGAGCCGTTTGTGTAGTGAATGACTGGATGGAAGATCTCTTTCTCTCATTTTTTACCTCTCCCTGCGCTACTCTTTCAAATAAATAAGTAAATCTTTTACAAATAAATGTTAATGTAAGTGATGTTAATTCTAAGTTGAGATACATACTCAAGGTTGTAGTTGTGGAAGATGTAGGAAGCCAAGGGGCAGGTGCATGGGACTGGCTCCCTTGTACGTGTTGTTGGAGGCCTCTTATGAACCTACAGTTATTTCAAAGTGAAAAACTTAACAAAAGAATTAAATTATGTTGTATTCATGTGGCTATATACTTTCACTAAGTATGTTACTTTATACAAAAGATTATACTGCCTGGCCCAGCACAGGAGCCTCTAGTGGCTGGGGTCCTCGCCTTACATGTTCCATGATCCTATATGGCACTGGTTCATGTCCCGGCAGCCCCGCTTCCCATCCAGCTCCCTGCTTGTGGCTTAGGAATGCACTCGAGGACGGCCCAAAGCCATGGGATCTTGCACCCCCATGGGAGACCAGAAGAGGCTCCTGGCTCCCACCTTTGGATAGGCTCAGCTCTGGCTGCTGTGGCTGCTTGGGGAGTGAATCAACACACAGAAGATCTTCCTTGCTTATTGCGTAGTTTTGTAGGGAAGGGCTAACATTTCAAGAGGAAGCACATTTTCTGTCATTATTACAAACATGAATGAGGGCAGGCGTTTGGAGTTGCAGCTACGATGCTGCTTGAAGAGCGTGCGTGTGAGTCCTCTGCTGTCCGTTCCCACTTCAGCTAATGGACGCGGGAGGTGATGGCTCAGGTCAGTTGGTCCCTGCCACTTATGTGGGAGGCCTGAATTACATTCCTGGCTCTGACTTGGTCCTGCCCTTCTGTGGACACAGGGGGAGTAAACCATCAGAAGGGGGATCTCTCTTCCCTGTTGCTTTGTGCCTTCAAATAAGCAAGTAAATGAATTGATTTTTAAAATCAAATAAGTACTAAATGTTTTATGAGAAAGTGAAGTGTAAAATATTATTCTATTCTTGATGAAATTATAATCAGTTAAGAATCAGAACTCTAGACCACAGCTATCAAATACAAATATAATTTGAGTTATGTGTCATTTAAAATCTTCTGATTCCCATGCTAAGAAGTCATAAGAAAAAGTACAATCCATATTATATTTTTATTTAGCTGAACATATTCAAAGTATTATTTCAGCATATAATCATTATAAAAACATGAATGACATTTTTTTCCCACCTTTCCGTTCAGACAAGCCCCATTCAGATACTTGTTAGCAGGTGTGTCTCAGTACTTAGTGTAGGGCAGCTCTAGGCTAAATAAGAAGGTGGAGACTTGGAGGAGTGAAGAGCAGTTAGTTGTGCAAGGCCAGAAGAAGCCTCTTACACGAAGTGTCACAGTCATAATCTCATACTGATATTTAATTTTAGGCGTTTTCTGTTAGAGCAAAGATCATTAGTAATGTTACTGTGCAGAGGGCCCCAGCACAGTGGCTCAGTGGCTAAATCCTCACCTTTCAAGTGCTGGGATCCCATATGGGCACTGGTTTGTGTCTCAGCTGCTCCACTTCCCATCCTTGTGGACAGAAAGCAGTAGAGGATGGCTGAAAGCCTTCAGACCCTGTACTTTTACGGGAGACCCGGAAGAAGCTCCAGGCCCCTGACTTCAGATCAGATCAGCTCAGCTCTGGCCATTGCAGCCAGTTAGAGTATGAGCCACTGGATGAAAGATCCTCCTGTCTCTCCTCCTTGCAAATCTGCCTAATAATAATAATAATAATCTTTAAAAAACATTACTACACTGAATTGATTTGTATAGCATAAATACTTCATTTAACATATGGCTCATGTTAGTAGTTATGGCTTCAGTTTTAGCAGTAATGAGGTCAGTACAATAAATGCTTCTATGAAGATACTCAGATCCTTGCTCAAAGATAAGGAATTGAAAAACCTAGACTTCATTATCACCACATAGTTGAGGGTTACATCTTTTTGTCATAATGAAACTTCTGTCCCCTTTTTACTTCTTTAATCTCTGGCATTCCAGCCATCTGAATGTGAGCTAGTTACATAAGCAGAAGAGTGGGGAGAGTCGAAGTTCCTTAGAGCTGGAAAGTAGAAGATAAGTGGACAGGTTACATTTCCTCTTTCCTTGGAGCGGGCATTGTGGCACAGTGGATTAAGCTTCCACTTGGGACACCAGCATGCCATTTCAGAGTGCTGGTTCTTGTCCTGGCGACTCCATTTCCTGTTCGGTTTCTGTGAATGCACCTGGCATGTTGACAGGTCATTCCTCGCAGGAGTGCTTGAGTGTCTGCACCGATGTGGCTTTTGGTGTCACCCTGACTCATCTCTGGTCTAGTTCGGATGCAGCAGGCATTTGGGAGTCAGTCAACAAATGGAAGCTGTCTCCCTCTCTCTCTTTCTGTTTTAAGGTTTTATTTATTTTTATTCAAAAGACAAATTTATGGAGAAAGGGGGAGACAGAGAAAGAGCATCCATCCACTGGTTCACTCCCCAAATGGCTGAGGTGGCCAGAGCAGAGCTGATCCAGAGCCAGGAGCCAGGAGTCTCCCGCAGGTCTCCCACACAGGTGCAGGGTCTCAAGGTCTTGGGCCGTCCTCTGCTGCCTTCCCAGGCCACAAGAGGGAGCTGGATGGGAAGTGGGGCAGCTGGGGCACAAACTGGCACCCTTTGGGTTACTGATGCTGGTAGGTGGAGAAATAGTCGGTTGATCTCTGGTGCTGGCCCCTTTCTTTCAAGTAAATACATTAAAAAGATTGTTTTTTTCTTCTTTCCTAGCTCTTTAAGAAAAAAAATTAAGTTACTTTTCTTTCTCTGACACTGGAATTGTGATTGCCAACATTGTATTCCTTATATAATTTTTATTGCTCTCAGATATTCTTTGGTACCATTAGGAATAATTATAATGAGTTTTTATATAATTATGTCCATATTTGGAGAGGACAAATTCATAAATATGACATGCATAAATTAGAGGTAATTGTTTAGGAGGAAAGCTCCCACCACTCTTCCTGGCAATGTGTTAAGTTCTGAATATTTATTAACCAAGTGTTAAAGAGAGATTTGGGTTCTTTCAGTTTTCTCCTGTCACAGCAATGCTAGTAACCCCTTAACCAAGCCTCCTAATTAGTCTAGACTTTACTACTTTCTTTTACAAAAGGAAGCTAGGATTGATACTGATTTGATGTTTTTTGACTCCAGACTTTGGAGATTTAAGATATTTTCACCAGTTAGATTTTGCTGTGGCGTTTGATATTATTCCAGGGTCACTGGAGCCATCTGCTGACAGAATTAATTTTGGGCGTTGGATTATTGTTCATTTGAATTTGTGCAAGATTCTAGGATGTTTTGTATATAATGAAATGTTGAAAGGAGCATTTTTAATTCTGCTTAGCTTTTGCTTTTGATTTCTTTATATTTAATTCACTATCAAGGCAGCAATATTTTTTCCGGCTCTTAAAGTGACTATTGGTTTGTTCTAGTTTAGAAGTATTTTCATTTAAATGTGGCTTTAATATGAAAGCATTTTTAAAGTTCTGTGCTAGTATTATTTAGATGTGTTGTAGCTTGTTCATTATGCATTTCATATGATTAAACATACTTTTGCTCTAAGTTTAACTCATGGTGCCACTGCACAGCTTACGGTGCCCATATAAGCACCTGTGATAGGGTACCATGCCACACTGCCCCTCATTTAGGCAAACTGTAGGTGACCTCTTCAGCAGCTCAACAAAATATAAGGAAGTAATTTTCCCACTTTTCAGAAGAAATGCTTGTTAGGATTAACCGTTTTCCATGTGAAGCAGGGGCCACGGTTCTTGGGCTGCCTTCCACACTGTCACAGGCGCTTTAGTCATGAGCTGGATCGGGAGTGGAACAGCTGGGACTCAAACTCAGGTCCTGTGGGATGCTGGTGTTGCAGGTGGTGCTTTTGCGCACGGTACCAGCCCCTTGCACTTTTTAGGAAGGTTTTTTTGTTTTGTTTTGTTTTGTTTTTAATTTGGCAGAAAAGGCAAGGGCAGACAGAGATCCCTTTTTGTGCTTGATTACTCCTCCAGTGCCTGCAATAACTGGGCCTGGACTGTGCCAAAGCTGGATCCCAGGACCCTCCTGGACCGCTCCTCTGGGTGGTAGGGACCGGGTGACTTGCCATATCACCTGTTGCCTCCTAGGGTCACATCAGCAGGAGGTTAGGGTTAGGAGGGGAAGTAGGCACTGCATGGAATGCCAAGGCCCCCAAGCCATCTTAGCCACGGAACCAAATGCCTGCACCCGTAATACACTTTTTTCATGAACACATTTTTCGTGAAAACCACATACACAAAATCTTAAAAAGACACTCGTTTAAATTTTATTTCTATCTTTTGATAAAGATCTTTTTTTGAAATCCTCAAAAAAAAGTTTACATTATGTGCAGTGGTTTAGATGTCTCTTGGGGCCCTGAAACCCCCCTTCGATGCCTGGGTTTCAGTCCTGCCAGCACCCATGACCCTGACCTCCTGCTTCTGCGTGCCCTGGGAGGCAGCAGGCAGTCACCCCAGCTCTGCTCCAGCACTGCCCCAGCCATCACAGACATCTGGAGAGCCATCTAGTGGATGGGAGGTCTCCTCTCTTTTCTCTGCCTTTGAAATAAATACAATAAATAACCTCAAATTACTTTGAAAGGAGTTGGTCGGCTCAAGCCACAAATCCTGCATGTTGCTTTTATCACTTATGGTAGATCTTGCACGTGCTCTTTAAGGAATTTTAGAAGACCCAGTAATATAAAGCAATCCAAGGCAGTTTGGCAGGTATCTATGTATTTGATGTTCATTTACAGTTTTGCACCTCCAGGGGTCCTTGTTATAAAAGAGTATCACATATGCAAGAAAAATATATGAAGTGTTGTTCAGTTATATCCATGTACTTTCAGTAGTAAAAATAGAAGCAATTTTTTTTTTTTACCAATAGGGAAACTATTATACAGGATATGATACATGTATAACACGAAATAAGTCTTATTACCAAGAGTAAGGTGGATATGTTGATGACTTTTTTTTTTGATAATTCATTCTATTTATTGAAAAGAGGAGTTAGGAAGAGAGAAAGGTTGGGTCTGCACCTGCTAATTCATTCCCCAAATGGGTGCAGGGGCCCAAGCACTTGGACCATACAAGTAGTATTAAGTTCCAGGGGAAGGTTTGGAATAAGAGAAAAGATAAGGTTGTCATGAAAAGAAAAATCATTGTAAGCACTGGCTCCATCATAAAATAAGGGTGCAGAAACAGATGTAGATTTACTACCAAATTAATCAACAAGAATTGGCCAAATTAGGTCTGATGAAGATGGGTATGAATAAAGATGCTAGGCAAGTGATGTATGTAAAACACTGAGCTAAGAAACTTCTACATCCTCAACAGCGTGGCGGTTGTTAATGCAGGTCTTATCAGTTAGTAATTGATTAATTACCATTACTTAATGGTTACCAGACTAGAATTGTTGATCCCACTATAGTATAGGCTGCTGTCTGGGTTTTTACAGGTATCCCCACATTCACTGTGAGGTTTTCTGTCCCCTAAATGACATTTCCAAGACCTCTTCTTTCTCAGCCAACTTAACACATTTGGGGGAATCTGAACACTGACATGTGCACTTCACGTTCAAGTCAAGATCTTTATACATTCAGTGTGTTGGTAGTCTTCCTTCAGCCATTTCCTCTTCAGCACGTATTGTTCTTTGGGCCACTGGACATGTAATGTTTGATATCTAGTATTTTTTTAAAATAATACTAGAGAAGGAAACTATTTGAATTTGAAATACTTATTTTACTTAAAATTTTTATTACATGGACAAGGATTTACTCCATCTTACCCACAGGATATCTGCCTGTTGGAAATAGATGTTGTGTTTTCATAAACGGTATTTAGCATATGTCTTTTTAAAATGCAAATGCAAATGAATAGAATTCTCTTTGATATGCAACTTTTTCTCCTTAGACCAGAATCTGTAGAAGCTAGCCCTGTGGTAGTTGAGAAGTCCAACAGTTATCCCCACCAGCTATACACCAGCAGTTCGCATCATTCACAGAGTTACATTGGTTTGCCCTATGCGGTAAGTATTAAACATTCCTCTTGAAGGAGATTTTTAAAACTTAGAGTTATAAAAGTAGATGTCTATGGCATTGTGCTCAGAACTGCATCTTTTAGAAATATAGTTATTTCATATTATCCAAAAAATTAGGTATAAAATTTATAAAAATTTTTCTTCAGTCTAACCAATTGGGATTTATTTAAGAGAAATGTATACATTCGAAGTTCCCTAAAGGTTTTAGTATTGTTATTTTATAACTTCTGCTCTTGACAGCTGGATATTCCATTCTGCTTCTCAAAAAGACTGTTATAATTTCCAGAGTAAATGACATAGTTACTGTATTTTGGCCTTGCTTTTAAGATGAATGCTTTTAAATATATGGCATTGCGTTTACTCATCTAATCCTCTGAAACAGCCTCATAATATTTTTTTAGATTTATAGCTGAAAAAATGTAAGCTTATGTAAGTTAACTTATTCAGTCTTACATAGTTATTAATGTAGATTCAGACATAGTCACGGAACTGATAACGTTTGTGATCATGTGGAGGCAAAACTATGGGCAATTTTCGTTGCCTGAACTAGAATAAAAATTTTCACAACTATGAAGTCCAAGTTGTATCTTATGGTGATCATGTGTGTTTTTGTTGTTGTTTTGTTAGTCCTGCATTTCTCTGCATTAGCCTCCTACACCTTGTACTTGCTTCCATTTCCAAGATGGAGTTGTGAAGGCAGATTAGGAGGGCTCAGAATGTACAGGTAGAGTTGACACAGAAAGATCTATCCACTGGTTCACTCCTCACATGGCTGCAGTGGTTGGAGCTGAACTGATATGAAAGGAATCAGGAGCTTCCTCCAGGTCTCCCACATGGGTGCAGGGGCTCAAGGACTAAAGCCCTTCCAGGTCATAAGTAGAGAGCTGGATTGGAAGTGGAGCAGCTGGGACATGAACTGGCAACCGTATGGTATGCCGGTGCTGTAGGCTGAGGCATAGAAGGCTATGCCATGGCACCAGTCCCCAATTTTCATCTTTCAGCTCCATAGTTCCACTTTTTGACTGTTCCTCATATCTTTGGAGTTTTGGAAGATTAAAGTTTGATTTGAAGGCAACCACTCCTACCTCATAGATACATTCACTTAATACTTTAGCTACACAGTCATTATTTTAAAGAGGTAAAGGAACAAACAGGCCAGTTTCATATCTCTTGGGCATTACATTAGTGGTGGAATTTTATTTAAGTTCCTTAATTCACAGTGTTGCTGAAATTCAATAACAGTGCTGTATTTGTGTTCATTATCCAGGACCATAATTATGGTGCTCGTCCTCCGCCAACACCTCCGGCTTCCCCTCCTCCATCAGTTCTTATTAGCAAAAATGAAGTAGGCATATTTACCACTCCTAATTTTGATGAAACTTCCAGTGCTACCACAATCAGCACATCTGAGGATGGAAGTTACGGCACTGATGTGACCAGGTGCATATGTGGTTTTACACACGATGATGGATACATGATCTGTTGTGACAAATGCAGGTAAAACATTTCACACCCATTAGTTTACTCTTCATTGCTACTGTTGGTTGTTAATGTTGCAAATATAACTAAAGTCACTTTTGAAGGAATTAACGAATGCAGTTTTAAAGTGGGTCTTCCAGCACTGATGATGCAGCTTATTTTGTTCCTTGGAGAAGGCATTTATGGAAAAGAAACAAACAGAAAGCCTAGCTTGGTGTATGTTAGAAACCCTTTGCTATGTGAGTCACGGATCATCAGTTTGAGCTTTATTCGTGTAGGCTCACATCTCCTCCTAGTCCGCCAGTAATCTGAGTACATAAAGCAGTAGACACGGCAGATGGACACTGAGTCCTTTGTATTTCCTTTGGAATTATTTGTGCTGTATAGTGAACTGCATTTTCCAGTTTGGGGAAAGTAAGCATTTTGATGGATGTTTGTTTGACCTGACTCTCTCACCTCCTTTTGACTTGAACCTTGCAGCACTCTGGAGTCTCCCCGAACCAGATCCAGACTCCCCTCCCCCAACCCTGGTCCAACCTCCAAGAAAGGCCTCCTCCCCTAGAGAAGGTGTGATTGGGACAGAAAGCGGGGTTTTGTTTTTTGGCTTTTGGGATTTTTGTTTTTGTTTTGTGGGGGAGACTTTGGGAGGATGGAGAGGGAACAGTAGGATTTGGCCGTAAAGTTCATGGGTCTGTTCCCTGCACGAGTGGAGAGCAGAAAGTATTGGCGCAGTACGGTGTAGACACAAGACAGTGTGGTAGCTTTGCGCCACTTCCTGTTTCCGGTCCTTAGCGTGTAGCTTCATTATTTGGTGGGACTAGAATGGCATATACCTGTATTTGAACCAAATTGTACAGAAGTAAATATAAGTTACTGTGTATTATTTATACTCTTGTTCCCATCTATTAGATTAAAGGTTGAGTATTGATACAGCTATGTAGTTGAATCATATTTCAAAAAGTTCATTAAATTTTGTCAAAATATAGGAAATCAGTGTTAAGTGGAATGTCAATTTTGGTAGTATTTTTATGGAAAGTTGTGTTAATTCTTGAGTCTATTTAAATGATAAAAAATTATAATACCTTTTCAATTTTAAAAATAAAATCCTCATTACCTGCAATGTATCTACATGAATAATGACCTTATAAAATTTACTCAGGATGTAAATTTAAAACTAAAAAATAATTTCAGTGAGATCTTTTATTATAAGCTATCAATTAAAAGAGCTTCTCGTAGCTGATTACATTGATGTTACAAATTACATAACACTTTGCATTATTTTTAATATATAATATAAGCAGTGTTTTTAATTATGGTAAATTATGCCTAATGTGTAGTTATCTCTTGGAAACTAGTTAAATTATACTTAGGATTTTTTATATTCATGTACATATTTATAAAGAAACAGTCTGGATTATTGAAGGTAATAGTGACTTCTTTTTATAACTGTCTTCTTCTTCTAATTTTCTGTTCCTCAGCCTGTAATATACTCCAAGACTTAATCTGTTTTCCTTTATTCTTCTTTCCATTCTCGTTGTTTTCATGATCCAATATTTGGTAGCCGTCATTTAAGCCTGACTGTCTACCCTCTGATTGTTTAGTCATGTCTAACCTTGGTTTCTTATTCTCGTGGCATCAATTACTTACTAAAAATTTCTGGTCACCCTCCTTGTGATCTGCTTTGCTTTTCCATCTCTTTGATGTGCCTTATATTATGCTTCACATTTTGCCAGTTTTTCCTGTAACAATCTTAGTTGAGAAGAACAGCACAAAAGTAATTAGTCCAGTAGTTCAATTGGAACTGGCTAATTGCTATGTATAGACTGGATAAGACTGGTTTTTGAAATATACGTGCCTGAAGGTACTTCAAAAAGTTAACCGAAAAATGAAATTAAAAGGAGTTTATTTTGTTAGAAAAATTATTGAAATATATGCAGTTTTTTCATATTATGTGTTTCTGCAAACCTTTACAAGACACGATATGTCAATTTTAGACAAATGGGTGTCTTGGCAAGAAAATGAAATTAGGGGACTATTGCTGTGGCACAGCGAGTGAAGCAACTGCCTGCAGCACTGGCATCTCCTGAGAGCACTGGCTCCAGTCTCAGCTGCTCTGCTTCCAGCCCAGAGTCCTCAGAACATTCCTGGAAGGCAGGAGAAGTTGACCCAGGCCCTCGAGCCTGTCACCCAGGGGGGAGGCTCAGATAAAGGCCACTCTGTGTCACTCTGCCTTTCAAATAAGGACATCTTCAGAAGAAAGGAGAGGAACAAAACATCCATAAGGAGTGTGACTTCTCTTGGTCTTCATGGGATACTTCCTGGATTGTTGAGCTTTTTTTTTTCCCCTGCTATATTTTAAACTTTATTCTTTATCTCTGCCCTGGAATGTTGAAAATATCTTAGATTTCTGACTCTAGCTACGTCACTTTTTTGAGTTAATACTGTATGCCACTGAAGCACTTCTCTTTGTTCCTGTTAATGGAGGAAAGCCGCAGCTGCTCCAGCATTTCACACTCTGTATGATTGCGCTTGGGCGATCAGTTCACCTGCTGTATTTTCAATACGAATAACCCCTTTATAGATGTTGGCTGTCCCCTCCTCCTGTTAATTCGTAAATGTTGCTGTGATGATGCCCTTTCTTTCTGTTTCCCGAGTGTTTACTGAGGCCCGTTAGTTTTTGAGGTGCTTTGCCAATGGATTCCAAGAGTGGACAATCCATTTTATGATTTCTAATACCATTTGTAGCCTATGCCTTTCTGTTTTGAAGTCGTATTTGCTGTTGAAATTTGTGTATCATGGATTTCTCGTTCTGGTTTTGCATTTTGAAATTTTATCCCTGTGAGGACAGATGTCTAAGAATCCCCTCACAGCATCATTTAGAGTGCTAAGCTCAAAGTAAGTGCTTTTTAAGGGACAGAGAGGAATATCACATCCTAATTTAAGGATGCTTTTAACATGTGACATGTTCTGCCTTTTTTCCTCCTTCAAGTGTTTGGCAACATATTGACTGCATGGGGATCGACAGGCAGCATATCCCTGACACATATCTATGCGAACGCTGTCAGCCTAGGTAAGTTACACATGCCAAGTAAAATTGCCAGAAATTTTATTGAAGTAATCTACAGCTAGCAGAAGTTTGTGAATTAATGAATCACTATGTTTTATCAACTCTAAGAAGAATTTTATGCTCATTGGTTTTGTAATCTGACATTGATAAAACTTAGAAAAATATTCCCTTTAACAGCATGTCATGGTCTGATTAGCATGTCATGGTTTGCTTTGTAGCTTTCACTAAATAACGAATAGAATAGTGGCACAACTACTCATTGATGGCATCTTTTTGTCAGTTAAGTGCACTGTAAGAAAAGTTACTAGACAAGGACTTTTCTCAAGTAAAGAATTTGGTAGGTCTGTCACTGCTTTGGTTTGCGGTAACTTTTCCCCTTTTTTTTCCTCCTTCCCTCCCTCCCTCCCTCTCTCCCCTCCCCTCCTGCCCTCTCTCCCTCCTCTCTCCTCCTCCTTCTCCTCCCCTCCCCTCCCCCTCCCTCCCCTTCCCGATGTATATTTTAAACCTATGTAAAAATTTAAAAATATAATGAACCTACATGTTTCTAAACCCCTGCTTCATTAATTGTCATTTTTATCTATACTGTCATGTATTTTTCTTCTTTTTACATTATTTTGAAGAAAAATGGCAGATAATCACATTATTTCATCTGAATGTATACATATGTATTCCAGTATATTATCTATAAAAGAATTACCTTTTTTTTTTTTAAAAAAAGTAGTTTGTCCTTATCTTCTGAAGCTTTGCTTTTAGTTACAGTCCAAACTATTAAATGCAAAATTCCAGAATAAGTAATTTCCGTTTTTAAACTGTGCACAGTTCTGAGCAGGGTGATGAAATCTTGTGTTACTCATTGGGACTTTAATCATCTCTGGCCGTGCATCTGGGGTTCTCACGGTACTGTGGTGTTCCAGCATGAGGCTTTAACAGTGACCCCAAGCACAGGAGTAGTGACGCTGCCAGCTTAGAAGTTGTGACGTGCTGCTTTGAGTATCATCTTGCATCATTTTAAAAAGGCTTAGTGGAGTGCTTTAAGATATTTTAAGAAAACATTCACATGACTTCTGTTACAGGGCAGTGTTAGTATTTGTTACAGTTTATTAATAGGCATTGTTAATCTTTTATTGTGCCCCACATATATATTTAACTTTATCATCAATGTGAATATATAGGAAAAACATAGTATAGTTAGAGTCACTAACTTCCTTAGGTCCAGGCATCTATTTGGGGTCTTAGAAGACACTTTTGAAGATAAAGAGGGACCACTATACTCACGAAACCATTAATATACATATAGCAAAATCATTGTAGCACTCTTACAACATCGATGGGTTGATATACAATTCTTAAGCCCCTAGTTCTCTTATTTCCCTACTCTGCTACCCTGTCACCTCTGTAATGATGAAGAAACTAGGTTGTTGATTCTTCTAGCCTTCGAATTGCCATAAAAGAGTATATAAACCCTCTAGGCTTGTTGATCACATTTAGGTTTGTTGTTGTTTTGATATGAATATTTCATAATCTGTACGCTGCCAGGTAGCATCTAATAATGATGCCTCTAAGACAAGAATCGTTGACAGTCATTTTTAAAAAACTGCTAATTTATTAGGGGTTGCAGATTAGCAATACATGATTTCTGTTGTTTATCACCTAATAGCTGCACTATTCAGAAAAAAACACCTCCCGAAAATGAAGTATGAATTGTGAATGTTCAGATGTAAGCATAGAGGATCCTTATCGATGCTTAATCACCGAGCACCTCTGTCTACTGCAGTGCTGTCTGATAGCTTCTTCACCTGCTATGACAACTGTCTCAGGCTTATTTCACACTTCTGTGGCTGAAACTCAGAACTGGCATTCAAGGCCAGAATCCATCATTTTCTTCTGGATGGGTCACCGTTCCTCATTTATTTATTTAACAAAACTAGGAATGTTTGTTTTTATGATAAAATATATGAGTTTATATTGACACTTCAAGTTCAAATTCAGAAATATAAATTTTGTGTAACCATGTTTATAGTTGTATCTCCTTTTATCCTGACATTTAACAACACAGATGGTAATGTGATTAGAGTGTCACATAATTAATTGTTTAATCCCATGGAAGATTACAGCAGTCTGCAAGCATCAAGAGCAAAACCAACACTAACAATATGATTGTATAAAAAATTTAGAACAGTTTTTTCTCTTGGGGGTAGACCACGTGATGCTCGATCAGCTTACTGTATTGGAATGGCCCTTGAAAGAATTTAATTATGATCAAACCATCACTTATGTTTAAGTTACTAGCTTTATTTTATTTGTTCATTTTTTTAAAGTTAAACAGTTTGAATTAGTGGTATGGTCATATCCAGTTGTGACGTGATGTTAAAGGTCTTGTGAACCTTTGACCAACTTTAGTAGTAGTGCTTTAAAAGCCGTGATTGATATAGAACCACAGCTGGGATATTGCTGTTGAAGGAGAGAAGGCACAGAGCAGGACCATCCCACAGGCCCCCCTCATGCTATCTTCTGTAGCCACGTTTCCCCTAATCCTCACCTGACTTATGGCAACCACTAAGCTGTATACCGTTCCTATAATTGTATTATTTCAAGAATGTTATATACATGGAATTAAATAAGTTGATGATCCAGCATGTGAATGAGCCCTGAGTATAATCCTCTGGATAGTCATTCTAGTTGTTGCAATATTTTATGAGTGTGTCAGTTTTTTTATTATTATTTTTTATTCCTTAGTAGTATTCCATGACATACTGAGTACTGTGCATGTTCGTTGTTACGACAATGTCACACTCGTAAGCCTTTTCACTTGCAGAAGACAAAGCATTTCAGAAAGCTCATGGAAAATGAATTAAAAGTTAACTTTACTAGGGCCAGCACTGGTACAGCTAGTGAAACCAATGCCTGAGGTATCATTAGCTTCCCACAGAAATGCTGCTTTGAGCCCAGGCTGCTCTGCTTCCCACCCAACTCCCTGTTAATGTTTCTGGGAAAGAAGCAGGAGAAGGCCCAAGTGCCGGGGTCCCTGGATGATTTCTAGGTTCCTGGCTCCAGTGTTCCCGTCCTCAACCTCCACAGCCATTTGGGAAGTGAAACAGGATGGAAGATCTCTTTCTGTGGCCCCCACCTGCCCTCCGCCGTGTCACTCTGCCTTTTGATTAAAAAAGTTTTCTGTTGCGCAAAAAAAGTTGAAATCTATGGATATAATTTTTTTCATAATGTGCATTTTCCATAAACCTTTGAAGATCCCTCATAGATATGGAATGTATGAATTTGTGTTTGTTTCTGGATAAATGTAATTATATCAATGTTTATGTGATTATACACATACACGTCAGCATTTGAGGACGTTTCAAGGGTTCAGGGAAAAGAATTTAGAGATAATTATATTTTACTACCAAAAATTTTTCTGCACAGGTATTTATGTGCATCTTAGTTTTCTCATCTGTGGAACACATGCCCAGGTGTGGTTAATAAACGCCTACTAAGGGCCTCGGTTGTCTGGTGGTTTCATGCTTCATCTTAGGGGAAACTGTCAAACTGTTTCCAAAATGGTCATCTCATTTTATATTTATGCCACCTCAAATATATGAGTAGTCAAGTTATTTTTTAAAAGATTGACTCCTTTAAGTTGGAAGAGCAAATTTACAAAGAGAGAGAGAGAAAGATCTTCCATTTATTGGTTCACTCCCCAGAGAGCTGTACCAGCCAGAGCTGAGACGATCTGAAGTCAGGAGCCAGGAGCTTCCCGATCTCCTGCATGTCTGATGGGCCCAAAACTTTGGGTCATCCTCTAATGCTTTTCTAGGCCACAAGCAGGGAGCTGGATGAGAAGGGGAGCAGCTGGGAAAAGAACCAGCACATATATGGGATGCTGGTGCTTGCAAGGCCCAAGGATTAGCCAGTTGAGTCATTGTGCCAGCCCCAATTTATTTTTAGAATTGCTTTTAATGTATTCTTGCATAATAACTTAATGAAACGGGTGGCTCTGTTATCTTGAGTTAATTTTGTAGAACAAACTATATTCAGAATAAGTCCAACATAGATATGTATCTATGTATTTGTATTTCTTCCCTCTCCTAGGTAAGCAGTAGTATATTATGTAGAATATTTGGCACATTTTATTCACATGTAAAAGCTCAAAATCATAGCAGCATGTAGAGACCTGTTCATTTCTGTCTGTAATTTCGAAGTACTCTTACCTTTTTCATGGAGCATGGTTTATTCAACCATCCCTTTTGGGTAGGCATTTTTCAGTCTTTTCTTGCTGTGAATGGAATTGGGACTGTGCAGTAAAGGGACAAATATACCTATAAAATGTAGTCAGTCAGTGACAGTTCCCCTTCAGTAGGAGCTATGTAATTTTGAATTCTTTCCAGTAATGGGTAAACATGCCTGTTTTCCCAAACCTCACAATAATGTTTTGAGAAACTTGGCTTTTTGCCAGTTTAACTGGTGACAAATGTTAACCTCGGTTACACTTCACATTTGTCTTACTGCGAGTTGAATCCTTCTAGTAGTTTTATTTCATGATTTTTTTTTTTAACAGATAGTGGCTTTTGTTATTTGAACGGTACAGTGACAGGAAGTGCTTTTCTGTTACCCTGGTTCATTCCCCAAGGCCAAGGGCCTGCAGCTGCATCCGAGTCTGTTATGAGGATGCAAGGAATGCCGAGTCCTTGAGCTGCCTCCTGTTTTCCCAGGCACATTTGCAGGGAGGGAGGTGGGTGAGAAGCAGAGTCCAGTACTCCAACAAGCGCTATGATGGAGAAGCTGAGGGCTGTAGGCAGCGCCTTCACTGGCCCACCTGCCTACCTGCCAGATAGTTTTTGGTGGAGTAAGTATCTGTAGTTGGATTCATTAAGAGTTGGTTAAAAAGTAACCATTACACAGGGACCACTTGAGAGGTCTGCTCAGCTGTGTGACAGCTAGGACAGCTATCTGTAACAGGGAAGAGAATGACATGTCTTAGACATTAATGCACATCTACTACTGAGTGTTAGATGCTTCAGTCTAGGGCCTTTTTTCTCTCATCAGAATAAACTAGGGTAATTTATATCTGAGCTCTAGACAAAAATGTATATGCAATTAGAAAGTTGAGGGAGAAAAGAATGATGTATTCCACGAGCACAGGCTGGGGAGGTGAAAAACGTGCTTCTTTTCCAAGAAGACGAGTTCACTGTGAAACAGCCACTTCAGTAGGGTATCTACTGCTAAATGCTAGAGCAGATCTACATTGTAAGGCAAAGGATGCGGCACGTGTTTTAAATTTTAATACTGTTTCTCACTAAATACGAAATTATAAACTGTCACATTTAAAACAGATCTGCTTTGTACTTAAATTTATGAAAGTTTGATAAGTAATCATGTTAATATTCTAATGTAGGAGTTTGGACAAAGAAAGAGCAGTGCTTCTACAACGCCGGAAGAGGGAAAATATGTCAGGTGGGTAAAATGGATTTATTGAATTAAATGTAACAGAATAAATGGCGTGCGTATTTTTAGTTAGATATTAATACCTTATTGATGAATTTGATTATAGGCATCATTTACAATTTCTGGTATAGATTTTTTACTTTTTTGTGCATTGTAGAATATGTACTAATAGGAAGTATGGAAGCTAAAGTCATCTAAGTTTTCTAATCACTGTGTCGCTTAGTCATAGGTAATTTACTGGTTTAAGGAAGTCAAATAGGTCATTTTCGAGGAAGATGGTGATCCATTAGCTTATGTGGAATGATGTTTGATTTTTAGGAACAGAATTTTTTAATTTTTATGTAATATATGCTACAGTTCTCATTTTGACTTTAAATATGTCGCTAGTGATACAACTGGTTGTGAATAATTGTGGTTTATTTAATCATTCCTGTTTGATGTACATTCAGGTAAATTTTAGCACTTTTGCTTATTTTGTTTTTGTTGTTACATATAGTGTCTTCAGTGAAATCCTCTTGGATAGGTTTTATAGGTTTTTTTTGTTTTGTGTGTGTGTAATACTGAGATGTGACTTGCTGTATCAGTTAACTCCTCCTCTGGAGGGAATCCTGACTCCGCCCGGCAGTGCTGGGAGTGCTCGTCGGCACAGTTGTAACCTCAGCATTTGCTGTCATTCCTTTGGTTCCCTTCCGGCTTAATGTATGAGGGGATATTTGCAATTGTGCATTCAGATGTATCTTAGAAAAAGTCAGGTGATGAAGAAGTAAAAGATGTGTTTATTCTTTGCAAAGATGGAAATAATACTTGGTTGTGTGGGGTGCTATTTTTTATTGTTTGGAATAGAAATATTGCACTTGTAACTTTTTGTTTTGCCTTTGCAGATGGTGATACCAGCGCTACTGAGAGTGGGGATGAGGTTCCCGTGGAGTTATACACCGCATTCCAGCATACTCCGACCTCAATCACTTTAACTGCTTCCAGAGTGTCCAAGGTGAATGAGAAAAGAAGGAAGAAAAGCGGGGAGAAAGAACAAAACATCTCAAAGTGTAAAAAAGTATGTTTTTACTGTTTTAGAAGTGGTTAAATGGCAGAGTCCAGAGGGGGCTAAGTTCTCCAGGACAGGCAGGAGACAGCAGTGGGAGGCCGCCAGCAGGGCTTTCTTGTAAAAAATTTACTTGAAAACGTTAATGTGTTTCAAAATTGTAGAGAATTGAGGCTTCTTATTTGTTGAATTTCTTATAATACATATGTATTTTCAATTAAATTTTATCTTACAAATCATCCCTAGGGTCTAATGGCAGCAAACTATTTTTATAAGCTATTATTCTTTAAATTTGCATATTTCTGTCTTAGCATATCATAACATATGCATATTTTCTACATAGTCTATGTTAAATTGCCAAATTCTAATAATATTTTCCTACCTGTAGCTTTTTAGGTTGTTGCCAGATTATTATTTTTTTTTTTTTTTGCATTTTGACATTTCAGTAAAAAACTGAAATGAATAAGGTGATTCTGAAGTGTTAGTTACATCTAATTTTCCCAGAGTCTCATGTTTACCCAGAATTTTATGTTTATTTTAGGCCTTTCGTGAAGGACCTAGGAAGTCATCAAGAGTTAAGGTAACTACACATTAAATGTGGTATTAATTATAAATATTGCTAATTATTTAGGAACTTACTATCTTTATGTTCTCTCCACTGTTTACAGTTTCATTGCTTTTTATCTTTTCCAGAAGTGGGACCTTAGAGAAATCTAAGTGTATTAATATATTACTTTTGTAATCCATTGACACTGGTAAAACACTCATCCAAAGGAAAGACATAGGAGAGAACTTCAGAAAGTTCATGGAAAAATAAAAATTAAAAGTTAACTTCTTTTGCTGAAAGGAATTTTGTCACCTATGATGTTGAGTTTTCAAAGGTTTATGAAAGAATATATAAAGCCCATGCATGTATTTCAGATATCTTGTACGCTACAATAAATTTATCTTCTCAGTTTCCCACAAATACTTTGAAGTACCATCCGGAAGCAGTTTTAATTTCCAGTAATTTAGATTTCATTTATGGATGTATTCCATATTCCCAATACTACTTTATGTTAGAAAATACACACACACACACACACACAGGTGTACAGTTCCTATGAATGCAGAAGCTCGTGTGAAGGACACATACTTGCTCTTTTGCATAATTGGGTTTTTTCAGCCTGCACTAGTGCCAACTATTGTGGCCACATGGGGAGTGAACTACTGGAAGATTTTTTTCTCTCTTTTCTATCCCTCTGTAACTGCCTTTTAAATAAGTAAAATATAAATGTTTACATAAATAAAAAGAATCTTTTTTATTTTTAAGATTTATTCATTTTTATTGGAAAGGTAGATATATAGAGAGGAGGAGAGACAGAGAGGAAGATCTTCCATCTGATGGTTCACTCCCCAAATGACCACAACAGCTGGAGCTGAGCCAATCCGAAGCCAGGAGCTCTTCCAGGTCTCCAACATGGGTACAGAGTCCCAAGGCTTTGGGCCATCCTGGACTGCTTTCCCAGGCCACAAGCAGGGAGCTGGATGGGAAGCAGGGCTGCTGGGATTAGAACCGGTGCCCATATGGGATCCCAGCGCATTCAAGGCGAGGACTTTAACCACTACATTATTGGGCCAGGCCCAATAAAAAGAACCTTTAAAAAAATAAGAAAATCACAGAAATTTCATTTGCCTTTTTTTTTTAACTGTTGCTTGACATTGATTCTTTGAGTATTTGCAAATATTTTATTGGTATCCTCTATATGGCTACAATAGTGACAATAAAACTTCAAATTGTGCTATTCTAACTTAATTTATCCTCTTTCAGTTTCTCAACTCACATTTGCCTGATACTTACGGAGTCAAATTGTCATTTTTGCTGGTTCCTTTTATATAGATTTGGGTGTGCGTGTATCCACATTAGATTGAGCTAGTCATGCTCTTTGCTGTGATTTCAGGGCTCTGCTCCAGAGACCGACCCTTCATCTGATGGTTCACATTTTGGCTGGGAAACAAAGATCAGAGCGTGGATGGATCGGTATGAAGAGGCCAGCAGTAACCAGTACAGTGAAGGTGTCCAGAGGGAGGCCCGGAGGCTGGCCCTGCGGCTGGGCAGTGGCAATGACAAAAAGGATAGGAATCCATCAGATCTGAATACTAACAATTTACTCTTTAAACCTCCTGTAGAGGTAAATAGATCCCTTGTCAAACTGTAAAAAAAACTTTTTTCAAATTTTTTCTTTGACTGGAAAGCAACCGGCTTTAATTAATCTCAACATTTATTCTAATTTTAGAGCCATATACAGAAGAATAAGAAAATTCTTAAGTGTGTAAAAGATTTGCCCCCTGATGCACTTATCATTGAATACAGAGGGAAGTTCATGCTGAGAGAACAGTTTGAAGCAAATGGATATTTCTTTAAAAGGTATATTCATTTCTTTTGCTGTGTTTATTTTCTGTAGTTGAGTACTGAATTTTTTCTACCTGGATACTGTGATTTTAACAGAGACCTTCCCAAAATGTATGGAAAGTGTCTTTTAAGAAAAAAATTATGCATGGGTTCACAGTTTTTTCTTTTGCACCAAAATGAGCTTTGCTGCTTATACTGTTTTTGTGTAAGCTTTTTGAAGTACCTTTGTATGCATTTTATTTTCTTACGTAGCATAATTGATAACCTTCAAACTGATGTAAAGCAAAAGAACGAAAGAGAAAGGTGTGCCCGGCAGTCTCTCCCATCGGATTTTGCCCAAACCCATCGATCTCACAGCTGGCCCAGCTGTAGTATCGATCGCATGGGTGTGCAGGGTGGCAGTCAAGCACTCGGATGACTTGAGGTTCTACCTTTTTCATCTAGGACCTGAGTTAATTAGAACAGAAGCCACGCAGACACAGCCCCTGCCTCGTTATTAGAGGCTCGACTTGGTCCTGTATTATTGCACTCGTTTCCCACCCCCACTTCGTTGGTCTGGGAATGATTTTGAAATCCATTTTCATGGTTTGCAGTTTTTGTGGAGATACTGACACAACCCTGATAGCCACTATCTCCCTATTTGTATATTTCTATCTGAAGGGACCCGTCTGTATGCCTAGCATGGATCTTAGAATTAGTGAAAATATTTCTTGTGTAACTTGGGTCTATACTTAAGATATGGAAGATTTTTAAGAATTTTTTTTTAAGCTTGATTACTTTGAAGGTCAGATTTACACAGAGAGGGAGAGACAGAAAAAGAGAAGAGAGATCTTCCATCTGCTGGTTTGTCCCCTAGATGGCTGTAACAGCCAGTGCTGGGCAAGCTGAAGCCAAGATACAGAGCTTCTTCCAGGTCTCCCAAGTGGTGGTAGAGGCTCAAGTACCAGGGCCATCTTCTGTTGCTTTTTCCAGACCATTAGCAAGGAGTTGGATTGAAGTGGAGCAGCCAGGACTCAAATCGGCGCCCATATCGGATGCTGGCACCACAGGCGGCAGCTTTACCAGCTACACCACAACGCCTGCCTCAAGAATCCTTTCTTATTATGTAGCAAATTTGATCTTAACCCGTTAAGTCCTAAGTTTTTAATTCTGAGAGTATTTCAACAACATATTTTTGTTAAAGTTACTGTAAGTGGTATCTTTACTGCTCACATTAAATTTTCATGGGGACATAATGGGGTAAGCGTGGGGGACACGTCACTTTTCAATGTCCAGAGTGTGGACTTCAGAGGCACCTAAGTGTGCCTGCTCTGTGGAGGCAGTACTCACTGGCCTTCATGTCATTTTACATTTGAATTTCTACTTCTGTTAACTGTCTTTGACTTGGATAATATTAGAGGAACAGATCATTTTTAGTATAAAATCAGTCTTAAGAGTGAATTCTGGAGTAAAACTGTTTGTATTCAAATCTTAGTTTGACTACTTCAAAGTTTCTTAAAGTTCTGTTTTTAAATTGTTTCTAAAAAATAACAAATTATATACTATTATAGTTGTTAATGGCTTTTACTTTTTTGTTTGTTTGTAGACCATACCCTTTTGTTTTATTCTACTCTAAATTTCATGGGCTAGAAATGTGCGTTGATGCGAGAACTTTCGGGAATGAGGCTCGGTTCATCAGACGTTCTTGCACGCCCAATGCAGAGGTAAGCTCATCACAGAGTGTGCTGGGAATGCATTCAGTGCAAGACTCTTAATAGCTTGAAATGCTTATAAACTGTAGATGCATTTTGTGCTACCCTGCCGCTTTCTATTAAAACATTGCAGAAACTGTGCCGTTGCTTTCAAGAGGAAATCTAGGCTGACTTTGTTTATTGTAGAGTCAAATATGTGCTGTGATTGGACCAAGTCAAGATGACAAGGCTAAAGTGGATTTTTTTTTAAACATTGATTTGCTTGAAAGGTAGAGATTCTTCTTCTGCCAATTCTCTGCCCAAATGGCCACAACTGCTGAAGCTGGGCTGGTCCAAAGCCAGGAGCCAGGAGCTCCTTCTGGGTCTCCCATGTGGGTACAGGGGCACAAACACTTGGGCCATTCTCTGCTGCTTCCCTAGGTACACTAGCAGGGAGCTGGATCTAACAGAGCAACCGGGACTTGAACCAGTGCCCGTATGGATTCTGGCACTTCCGGGGGCAGCTTTACTCACTAAGTCGCAGTGCCAGACCCTAAAGTAGATTTTATATGTGCTACTATAAAGTTCATAAAATTACATTTTAGTTGCTTATAAAGTAATGTTGGTTTTGTTTTCTGCATCCCAAAACAAACAAACATGTTTTAAAATGTTTATTTATTGGATGGAAAGGACAAAATTACAGAGAGGGAGGAAGAGAGAGATCTTTCATCCACTGGCTCACTCCCAAATGGCCACGACCAGTAGGGCTCGTCCACGCTGAAGCCAGAAAGCTGGATGTCCATCCGTGGGTTATCTTCAGCTGCGTTCCGAGGTGCATTAGCAGGCAGCTGAGTCAGAAACGAAGCTGGCAAGATCGAGAGCTGTGCTCCTACAGGGTGCTGCTACCAGAGGCAGCAGCTCCCCTGGCTGGGCCAGGGAAGACTTTATGTCGTTGGACCTAACACTGTAGCTGTTTGAACAGTATGTAGTAGATCATGCGTTCTTGACCTAGTAGGTTTGTGATATTACCTGTCCTTCAGTGCCATCTTGTGATACTGAGGACTAAAGGCGTATAAGGTATCCCAGGTACAGCATTAGCTATGCCATGATGGCATGTCACCACAGCTCCAATGCCATCAAATGCAAGAGATGCACAAATACACATCTTAGATGGTAAAATACTTTTTTGGGGGTATGGGACAACAGGGGATGCCATATGGTGGGCTATAGAGATGGGATTGGCAGCAGGCACCACCATACATTTGAAAAACTTCCTGCTTAATAACCACTGATATATGGTTAAAAGTATTATAACTAGTGGCATTTTCCAAGTTGTGTTTTTTAAATACTTCAAGTACTTTTCAAAATGAATAAGATGCTTCTAAAGATAGAATAATTTCATATTTCTATAAATGATTTTAACTAACAGGTGAGGCATGAAATTGAAGATGGAACCATACATCTTTACATTTATTCTATACAAAATATTCCAAAGGGAACTGAAATTACTATTGCCTTTGATTTTGACTATGGGAACTGGTAAGTTCAAGTCTATAAATGTATCATCTGTAATTAAGATATTGTTACTTCTGTAGCTTTTATTTCATATTATAAAATAGTTAAAATACAGAAATCATTTTTTGTATCAACTTCCATTATATCATTGTTGCCTAATTAATTCTTTTCTAACTTTTCTCCAAGTACTATTGCAATGTAAATATTTAACAATTAGTAATTCTAATTCAGACAACACTGATCTTTTTTGAGAGTTTTTATCTTGTATTTTAGGGGATATAATTTAGTCATACAACATATTTGGTCAATCAATAGGAATAATTTATTTTTAACTCTCAAAAGAAACCAATGCCAAATATTTTTTTTTGCAATGTAAATTCAAACGGTTTGCTGCATATACTTCAAAGATACTCAAAACTTTTGTTCTGAAACAACAGGAAAGAAAATATTAATTCTGAAAATAGAAACATACCTAAGTTTTTCAAAAATTTAAAATAGGGCTAGGCATTATGGTGTAGCAGGTTAGGCTGCTGTTTGGGTTGTAAGCATTCCATGAGCCCAGCTTCCTGCTGATGCCACCCGGGAGGCGGCAAATTACGGGCAGGTATTGTAAGTCACCCTGCTACCCACAATGTAGCTTGTGGCCTTGGCTTTGACCTAACCATGTCCTAGCTGTGCCAGGCATTCATGCGGTGAATCAGTGGAGGGAATCGCCCTATCACTCTGCCTTTTAAGAAAATGAAAATACATGGGTTTTTTTTTATGGCTTTTTAAACCATCTGCTTTAAATTCTAGTGTAGTCACTTACTAGCTATGCCATCTCGGACAGAGTTCTTCAGCTCTTTGTACCTCATTTGCTCAAATATACCATAGGAATAATAATACTCGTTTAACAGGAATGCTTCAAAGGGTCATTGAGTTAACGTATAAAGTGCTTAAAACTACTTCTGGGACTAAGCATTTAGAAGTTAGATGCTGCATCTGATACCGTCCTGCTCTGGATTTTGAGTTCTGCCGATTACACTGTGGGAGCAGCAGGTTTTGGCCCAAGTACAGGGCTTACTCCATCACCTTGGGGACCCACACTGAGTCCCTGGGTCCTAACATGGGCTAGCTAGCTGAGAGACCTACACTGAGTCCCTGGCTCCTTGCTTGGATAACTCTATTGGGAGATCCAGACTGCCTTCCCAGCTTGTTGCCTGGCCCGGCCCAGCCCTGCTCGTAGGGAATTTGGGGACTGCACCTATGGCTGGAAGTTTGTCTCTCCTTTCTCTGCCTTGTGGGAAAACAAAACTGTTCATAGCACAAGCTACAGGCGCTCTTTGCAGTTCTGTCATTCTAAATTCAAAGAAAACACCTAGAATTACATAGACCAGCACTGTAGCCCCATCACTTATGTTAACTGTGTGACCTTGGTCAGAATACTGACCTGCAGTAAGCTTTGAATTCATCTGTAAAATAGGAGAATTATCATTACTGTGAAAATGAGAAACAGTGCACTGTTTTTCAAGGTTCCATCTGAAAAGGAAACAAACTTTTTCAAGGTAGCTGTGTAAGAAAACTGGACATTGAAATCCCTCCTTAAAGTAGAAGACAAATTAAGTTTATGTCTGGTGTTTACTAGACATTCTCCTTTTATTGGACTTTTGGACAGCAGTTTATCCACCATTATGGGGTCAATGCAGTAATTCTAGTTTTGACCATCATAGTGTTTTTTGTAAGTTAAATAATGTGTCAGTTTTTTTTCTGTAACATATTAATATTTACCTTAAGGCCAGATCTGTGGTCAGAAATCATATTGTTTTATTGTTTGCTAGTAAACAAATATAAGGATTGCTTATAATTTTGCTTTGTTACATCTTAAAATAGATTAGAAATTCTCCAGTTCTGATATTTATGTAAATAAATATTTAACTGCTTATTGTTCCAGTAAGTACAAGGTGGACTGTGCATGCCTCAAAGAGAATCCAGACTGCCCTGTTCTAAAACGTAGCTCTGAGTCCACGGAAAACATCAGTAGCGGTTATGAGACCAGGAGGAAAAAAGGAAGAAAAGACAAAGAAGTTTCCAAAGAAAAGGACACACAAAATCAGAGTATTACTTTGGATTGCGAAGGAACAACCAACAAAATCAAGAGCCCAGAAAGCAAGCAGAGAAAGCTTTCTCCATTGAGACTGTCCGTGTCGAATAATCAGGTACTCCGCTAGTGTTGGTGCGTCACAAGATAGAATTAGCAAAGGAAAACAACACTACGTACTTGAAAGTTTGCTGATTTTTAAGTGCATTCTGTTTGTTCAATGCAGTACTTACAGGCGTAAAATACATTATGCTTATTTATACAATATTCATTAAATTAGGGAAAAGCCAGTGTTATCTCAGAATTGAAATATTTACAGAATTAAACGTGAGATTTTCCTAAAAGTGCATATGTTCAGAAAAATCTTGCAGGGGACACTTTCCTTATAAAGTCCTACCATAAAGTCTTCTGCTCTTGAGTATCTGAAGCAAAGTAACATATCCTCTAAAGGAGTTGTAATCAACAGAGGTAAGAGTGCTAAAGTCGCTAGCGTCACGGTGCTGGTGGTGAACTTGGACCTATACTTTGGTCCTGGAAGAACTGGACAGCACCATTAAAACTGGAAAAATTAAACTTTTGCTCACTTCCATGGCCCTAACTAAATTTTAGGAAGCATTTCCCTTAAGTTCTAAATTGGATGTATTAATTAAGCACTTTGTACTTGCAGGGTTTGTGAAATAACATGTATATTTTGGGGGAAGAATATAAACGTAAGGCCACACTATCATATTTAGCCTTGATATGCTTTTTACCCATTAGAATTTTATTGGCTAGAGTTAAAAAAATAATTTGGTGCAGTTTTGGAAAAAGATTTTTGATTTAGAAAACCGGTTTTGATTGGGTTTGTAATTTTAAATATTGACTTACTTGCTAGATACATAGTTGCTACAAAGAAGTCATTTCTGCCTTTCAGGAACCAGATTTTATTGATGACATAGAAGAAAAAACTCCTATTAGCAATGAAGTAGAAATGGAATCGGAGGAACAGATTGCGGAAAGGAAAAGGAAGATGGTAAGTAGGGAAGGCAGCAGCTGCTTCCCACCGTCACGGGGCCTGGGGCTGGACTGCGGCCTCCACACTGCTCTGTAGCCTGGGCCGAGTCGGGGCCACGCGTGCTGCTGGGCACCGGTGCTGGCGTGATCATGAGCATTTCAATAAATTCCACCAGTTCTGTGTTTTTACTGGGTTTTCATCAGCTATTTGGGATTGCAAAACATTCTAGCAATATTTTAACAATTTTGAAGCTACCAGTACTGTTCCGAATGTCTCAGGACACAAGTAGAATGTTAGACCTTAGAACAGCCCACAGAATGACTCCCCCAGGAACACCGCGCCACTCTGCTGTCACCCCCAGACCCCTCGGGGCGGCCGTGGTGGTGGGCTTGCGCGACATTCAGCTCAGGTTTCCTTGAACTGAATGTATATATTCCTTTCACCTTTTATATCCACTGTTTCATCAGTATGAAAACTAGCAAAGATACTTTCTCACAAACTGGTGGTAGTTGGCATTAAAGATAATGCAAGTAATACAACTAATACAATAACAGAGTACTTTCAGTGCCCTACAACTGGAAATTGAGTTATTCAGCTGTTGTATTCCTAGGCTTTCTCTGTTCTTTTTAGCAGATATGCTCCCTTGTTTACTGTTGAAGGGGTTTTCATGCTGCATTCTGAGGAACTCCCTGTCACATGTGTAGGGTGAGGGCTTTGTGCAGTCATCATAGATTAGTGGGGGTCTCTTCATCAGCTTGACATTCTCCCAGTGTTCAAAATTACGAAAGAAGGACCAAACTGTTTCATAGTCTTAAGCCTGGAAACGACTCTTTTTGGAAGCACAATAGTAACAGAGACAAGAAAAATAAATATAGGGGGAAATATAGGAGGAAGCTGATGATTCAAAGACTCCATCTTATCTGTATTGCCTGTGCCTCCCGAATTCCGTACAGATCCTTTTTGACTATTCATTTCAGCACTATCTGTTCCATAACTGCCAGAATATGTATCTGCAGATGGAGAATTCTGTATAAATCCTGCAAGAACGTAGAAGGGACCCATTTACAGAACTGGTGTTGGGGGCATTTATCTAGAAAACTAATTTCTTGTACAGTTAGCTTTAGACGCTGCATAGCAGTCACTTGAAAAAGTACATAACATTTTAAAAACCACTGATCAGACAATAATTTTATGCAGACTGCATTCTGCATAAAGTTTACAACTATGGGGCTACTTTGAAAGTATCTATCCTTAATTCTGAGAAAGAACTTAGAAAAATTTTCAAATCTCAGAGGAAACAATGTCTTTACTGCTGAAGTGTGCATGTGCGTACATAAGGGGCTTCAGCCAAGTTCCTATGAACTGTTTGCAGCCCCTTCTTAAATCATAAGTATTTATGCCCATCATTAATATATATGCCTACTGGAATACATCTTGCTTCTGATTATTTTATCAATATAGAGTAATAGGTTTTATACCTATTTTAGTGTAATCACTAATATCTGCCTGCAAGGAAGCTATGCAGCTGGGTGTTTTTCAAGCAAATAAAATGTGGAGAAGCTGGAAAGGGTAAATGCCTATTACTTGGTACTTTGAAAGGATATGAAATAAAAAGTTAAACAATCTCTGCTCGACTTCCTTGATCCATCTCTCTCCAAGTCACTGCAACTGTATTTTCAATTGGTATATTTGCTTTTAGTGAATTATAAATTTTTGGATGTGGACAAATGGTATACAGAAGCAGACATCCCAGGAATGCTAAGCAATTATTGTGTTTTTTTCTTCCTTCAAAGGAATGGAATTTGTTTTTTCTTTTTTTTAAGATTTAAACATAAATCAGCCTTTATTTCTATAATCTGTCATTTATATTAGATTCATTTAAGGATGAACACCAAAAACAGGTAAAATTAGATAAAAGGGGGACGGTAATCACGTTATCCAAGTGATTCCAATTTTGTCCTTTGATAAGACATCCTTATAAAACCACTAAGTTTAATAACAGATGCTGAACACTTCGTGTATTTAAGTAGACTGTGTTAAGAGGATTCAGGAATGTCTCCCTCACCTGCCAGTAAGTTCCGTGTGATGTGCAGCTTAGGCTGCTGTCGCCTAACAGGTTCACACACCTTCCGATGGAGCGTCTTGTGGAACTGGCAAACGTTGCCCCAGGGGATTTCTGTTGCCTTTGTTCTTTTTGATGAGAATGAAAGATAAAACAATGTCTCTGCCTTTGGGATATTTACAAAAATAATTACAACTCGTCAAAAATTGATATATATACAAATACTATAGGTAATTGGATAGCTGCAGGAGGCAATCAAAGACCATCCTAAGAACTCTTGTGGCTAATTTATATGGAATTAAATTATTTTTCTAAGGGAAGTAGCCTGCGGAGTCCTAACTGTGGTAAGTTCTATTTGGCTGGGATTCTAGGCGCTTTCCTGGGAAAAGGCTCGGCTATAGGGAGGGTTGGTATATATCAAAATATTCAGCAAGGAAGATTTCATTAAATGAAACCAAGAACTATTATGAGTAGGGTGGAAAGGTTTTGCTTTCCTAGTTCGTCCGTGACACACCGGTCCTACTGTGGCCTTTTAGGCGTGTCCTTTGCTAACATGTTTCTCCATATTGTATTTTTCCTTAAGACGTATTTACCTGCTTACAAAAGTGAGAGCTAAGATCTATGAGACTGCGTAGATACTGCATATCTGGGAAGAAAATATTCTTTAGCAAGAGACTGGCAATCAGCTGAAACTGGCTGGGAGGGATCTTGTGATTGCCAGATCAGGCCGTGGCCCTTGGACTGTGCGCTCACCCGTCCAACCAGGGCACTCCCTGGGACGTGCCTGCTGCGGTTCTCGGTTGGCTATTGGGAAGCATGCCTTCACCCTAACCAGTGTTCATTTCAGCCTACCTGTACCTTGAAAGGGGGTCATTTTAAACACAGCCAGCTTGTTGGAGATCGAAGTAAAGGTCCTCGCTTCTCTCCCTCCTTTACAAGATGTATTTTCTTCTGAATACATCTCCAGAACACCTGCTTAGCACACTTCTGGTCGTGTCTGGTGATTCGTGATCCTGCTGCATTGAGGCTGCCTTAAGTGCAGTCCCTGGAAGGTAGTTTAAACTTGTTTTGAGAAATGATGGAAGTGTACGAACAGACACTAAGATGGTGGCTGTGCAGCTGCTACGGGGGCAATGCCTGCTTTTACAGACGCTGCTGCAGTGAGAGCTAACTCAGTGCTCATGGCAGCCCCTGGAGAAGCCCACGCATGTGACTGCACCAAGCGTTAGCCCCAAGGCCTTCATGGGATGCACAGCGTTCCCCAGTATGTCAGTCTTATTCCACCTCAAAAAGTATCCCAGAGTAATCCGATAGTCAGTGAAAGAGTTCAGGGAGCCTTACACTGTATCCCCAGCATTGGAGATCCTAAGAAAGTCCATACTTACTGAACTTGTACAGCCCGGCTGCCTCTTCTGTGGAGGGCATGGAGGAGGTGGGTTGGTGGTACTGACATGCCAGCTTTTCACTCACTGAAACACCCAAAATGCTAATAACTTTGTAAATAACACCAAATAATAACATCGAAGTGCTACCAACTTTAAGACCCTGTTTTCTGTCCCAGCGATCAGAGGGTTCTACTTCTACAGCTGAGTTTCGGATGACATCGTGGTACTGAGTAGGAAGTGGGGATCCAATTATTTTTATAGGTTGTATTTTATAGGTTATATCTGAGGTTAAGCTGTAGCTGTCATAAAAAAATCCTTGGTTAAAGACTTAACATGGGTCCAAAAACTTGCCATAATGTATTGATAATTCTTGTTAAATGCCTCAGTGCTTGCTGCATGCAAAGAAGCAACAAAGGTACTTGTGAATAAATAAGGGGTCAGGGACCATTGTCAAGGCGCTTCCAGTGGAGTGGGGTGCAGGCAATGACGGACATCAGAACAGACAAGAGCTGAGGTTCAACTGCACCATGCGACAAACAGGTGACCTGAGCCGTGCTTTACACTCCTCACCTCTAACGAGGTTTCTGAGTGAAGAATTTTTTATAGTTTCTCAAACATAGGATAGATTTGCATGTGGGCTCTAACTTTAAAGACGTGTGTGTGTGTTTTCTCTCAAATCTTATTCAGAAAAGCTGTTTCCTGGGGTGTGTACTGTGGCACAGTGGGTGCCTGGGGTCCAACGCTATCTTCACTTTCATCCAGCTCCCTGCTCCGGAGCCTGGCAGCAGCAGATGCTGGCTCAAGTGCTTGAGTCCCTGCCATGTGAACGAAGTACCCAGCTGGAGTTTCTGCCTCCCGGCTTTTGGCGTCAGTCCCAGCTTTTGTGGGCATTTAGGGAGTGAACCAGCAGATTAAAGTGCTATTTCTCTGCCTTTGCAGTAAATAAAAATGAACTTTTGTTTTTTAAGAAAAGATTTATTTTTGCTTGAGTGGCAGAGTTAGAGAACGAGACAAAGAGGCATTCTATCCACTGGTTCACTCTGCAAATGGCTGCAATAGCTGGAGCTGATCTGAAGCCAGGAGCCAGGAGCTCCTTCAGGTCTCCCACACAGGTACAGGGTCCCAAGGCTTTGGGCCATCCTCTACTGCTTTCTCAGGCCATAAACAGGGAGCTGGATCAGAGTGGACCAGACAGGACACAAACCAGAGCCCACGTGGAATGCCTGTGCCACAGGCGGAAATCACCATGCCAGGCCCTTTTTGTAAGGTATTAAAAGCCACTTCCACTCAGTAATAATGTGGAATAGAAGCAGGAGTCCTTAGATGCCTATTTTTTCCTTAATTTTTACAGCCTACTACTAGAAATGTACAGCTACCAAAGAACTCAGATTCACAGGCTAATCTTTATTATTTAAAATGACCAGATACATTTTAACAGAGATGAATTCCATTTTCTAGGTACTTTCTAGGCATTATCGTAGCATTTGCTTATTGCTGTGTGACACTTACACTGTGACTACAGGCTTCCCCAATCTGTTGCAGAGGAAATCGCTAACTATAGTCTTTTTCAACTGTTAAAGATATATAATTTTAAGCTAAATTTTGCTCAGTGTGTTTATGCGTTGAAGTACATGGATTCAAAATTGTGAAACATTTCTGAAGGGTTAGGGATATTAAGCAAGCTTTTTCTTCTGCTTACAGAAGTTAACAGTATTTACAGTTTTGAAACCATAAGCTAAAATTTGTAAAAAAAAAATGTTACAGAGAAAGAAATCTGGGAACTCGCATTCCTTAGCACCCACCCTCTAGCATTAAGTATTGCTAGAGGTAACCCAGCATACAGCTAGCTCCACATTGGGGTTCATTATTAGTCTAACTTAGTGTTTTCACACTCTGGAAAGATGGAAAGAATTATGACCTGGAATTAATTGCAAAATGCACAGGTCATAGTAACAGCCTTATGCGGTGAGTTCAGTAGTGTACAAGTGTGTTAATTGGTAACTAAAGGCCAGATGGCCCAAGCAGAAGCTGGGTCGCTGGTGGCTGCAAGCAGCCCTGTCACCTGAGCCAGCAGGAAGCCAGGCCTCTGCGGGGACACCTGGGGTGAGGTTGGGTCCTTACATGACAGTTGTGCTTCTGACCGTGATTCTCTAAACCAGAGGCATGTCAGACTGTCAAAGATGAATTTAGGTCAGAAAAACCACCTTTATCTCAGAAAAGTCAAGATAATCGTAAAAAAGGAAACCGTATATATTGCCTCCCTTGGGGGCCTTTTTCTTTTACACATAAAATACCTCCTGCAAAAAAAAAAAAAAACTTGTTTTGAAACTGTCACAAATCTGATGAACAAAGAATGCATTTTTAATAGGATTCTATATGGCCAAAAGAAAACTGGTCATTTACAAGATGAGAGATAGGAAACTAAGGAATCCAACTCTGAAGTTGTAGTTCCAGGGGACAAGGAAAACCCCCTGCCTGTCCCATTTGGTGTCTTACTCGCATCCTGCACTAGGCCAGCCAAGGTGCAGAGAGGAAGCCGCGAACAAGTCGCCTTACCTCCTTGGGCCCGGGTCCTTGTCTGGAGAACACATTTCGTGAGCGTCTCCTTTGCAACACTGCAAACTGCGACAACAAGTTAGAAACAGCAGTATTTTAGAAGTTTTCACATCCTACTTTCTTCCCCAGTGTGAAAGAAAAGGGCAGAAACGAACAAGCCAGCCAGCCAAGGGGATAGTCTGCAGGCGGGATGTCTTGCTTCTCCAATATCTGACAATAACTGGAACTAAAGCTCTAGTGTTCGGCAGTGGGGCCTTGAGATTCTGGGTTTTTTTTTTTTTTTTTTATCCCTACCTCTGCGACAACAGAGGAGAGGCAAAGGGATGCCTGGCCTTTGCACACAGAAAGCAGACACCTGCCGTGTGTGCTTCCTAATTCCGGTGCAAGCACTGCCAGGTCAAGGCTCTGGGTCGTGAGTTGCCCAGCCAAAGCTCACCCACACTCTGAACGCCTGCGCGCCCCCCCCCCCCGTCTGTCGGTGTGAGACACAGAGGTGCAGCAATACTGCGTAAGAACTGAAGCAGAAATTACAAATGACAGTTTGAAAACCTCAGCATCACAGAAGCAAGAATCCTGACTCGAGTCCAAGGCTGCAGCCCACAACCAAACACCAGAACTATCCTGTCTGCTTAGGTGTACATGCAGCTTAGCTGAAACACTACGGGTTTTTTTAAAGGCTGGTTTCTCTGTTTAAAAAAAATGTTTTCTGTTTGGAAAAGTCAAGGCGGTCTGATTGACCGTGAGAATGTATTAGTAATAACAGGGATGGCTAGTGGGAGCTTAGCATCCTGAGATCCCGAGTGAACATCAAGATGGTCCTTCCTTCCATGTTTACTAATAGTGGAAATCTCTGGTCCAATGTATCCTACAAACCATGGAAATCTGCCACGCACATTGGACTGCTCAATTTTACCTCAAAGCAATGATGTTGTTGAATTTTGCAGACCAGAGAAGAAAGAAAGATGGAAGCAATTTTGCAAGCGTTTGCCAGACTTGAAAAGAGAGAGAAAAGGAGAGAGCAAGCTTTGGAAAGGATCAGCACGGCCAAAACAGAGGTGAAAGCCGAATGTAAGGAGACGCACGTCGTCAGCGATGCCGAAGCTACTCAGGTACCGCACTGCTCAGCTCGAGCCTTTCCACAGCTCGACAGTAGGCTTTTAACAGAAGTTTTCAGATTTCATAGACAGTTAGATGACATGCAAGACTGTACTTCAAGGAAAAATTTTCACTGGATCAGTTTGTAACAGATTTCCTAAAAAAGTTACACTATTACCCTCTGAAATGGAAAATTACTACTATAAACAGCTTCCATAAACATATCCATGCAGTGGTATCAAAAGTTCTTTTCTGTTGTATTTTAAATCAGGAACAAGCAAAGGAGGAAACTACGAACAAGCCAACCCCTGCGAAAGTGAATAGAACTAAGCAGAGAAAAAGCTTTTCGCGGAGCCGGACGCACATCGGACAGCAGCGTCGCAGGCACAGGACGGTGAGCATGTGCTCCGACCTGCAGCCGTCCTCTCCGGACATAGAGGTCGCTTCCCAGCCCAACGACGTGGACAGCACCGTGCTCGCAGAACCCGACACCGAAACTGCGCTGGCAGAGATCATCGCTGAGGCCGAAGTCCCTGCACTTACTAAATGTCCCACTAAGTACCCCAAGACAAAGAAGGTAATGCATAATGCAGCCACTTTCCGACACGGTTATCACTGCATCTCACGAGCAACAGAGTAAGATGCCTACATCTCATACCTGCAGATTTTAAGATTTATGTTGTTTGGAAAGTTAGATGTACAGAGAGGAAGATCTTACGCCTGCTCACTCACTCCCCAGGTGGCCACAACGGCTGGAGCCGAGTTGAAGCCAGGAGCCCAGAGCTTCCTCCGGCTCTCCCACGTGGGTGCAGGGTCCCAGGCTCTGGGCTGTTCTCGACTGCTTTGCCAGGCCACAAGCAGGGAGCTGGATGGGAAGTGGGGCAGCCAGGAGAGAAACTGGCACCCATATGAGATCCTGGTGTCTGCAGCCAATTACTCACTCCGCTATTGTTTTATACAACATAATATTTGATTTAGTAGTACATTATTATTTAGCATGTCCCTGAAAGGCCTCATTACATTTAATAATACAACATCCGGGCTCGACATGATGGCTCAGTGGCCAAAATCCTCAACTTGCACGCACCAGGGTCTCATGTGGGCAACAATTAATGTCCCAGCTGCTATACTTGACACACTCTCTGCTTGTGGACGGGGAGGCAGTAGAGGACGACGCAGACCCTTGGGACCCTGCACCCGGTGGGAGGCCTAGAAGCAGCTCCTGGCTCCTGGCTCCTAGTGACAGCAGCTACGGCCCTTGTGGCCACCCAGGGACTGAGCCAGTGGGTGGAAGATCTATCTCCATCTCCATGTAAAGCTGCCTCTGCAGTAAACCCACTTATACTGCCCCAGATCCTACAGGATTTATGTAGGGACCTTTAATCCTCACCACACTGCTTGCTGGTCCTGTCACACGCACACGCCGGGATGGAGCAAAGTTACCCGACCTTGCTGCTAGGCACAGGGCAAGTGTCCACCTTTCCCGCACACCCCGAGTCATTGTTTTATCTTACAACAGTCGTTGTAAACATACAGAGCAGTCCTAAAAGGTGTACTGTGCATCCTGTCTAGATTAACAGTAAACAGGATGAGCTTATGCTTCTGTATGCACATAAACGCCTGAGTGCATAAGGGCAAACGGGAACTCTGACACTCACAGTGCATCTGACGGCCAGTGCCGGCAGCTTCAGGGGCGCACACCCGTCCTGCCTCACGTGCAGGAGGCCAAGGTGGGCAACAAGGACAGAAGAGAAAGGGCTGCGGAAAGTCACATCTTGCCAACAAAACTCAACACTGCACGCCTCTTAGAGAGGCGGCAACAAAGGCGGTGTCTGCTGTACTGCGTTCTATTAGAGTGTATTATATTAAAAAACAACACTTATAAAACTGCTTTACCCACATAAAATAGGTGGGAGGTCTGAGTAGCAATAGACAACCATGGAGATCCATTTTTAGGCCTTATATTTGGAATGATCTAAATTACCCAGTTTAGCACCTTAGGCAAAACGAGAGTGTCCTGTGGGAGAATTTGTGTAATTACATAATGAACCACATTTCTTTTCCCCAGCACTTGGTGAGTGAGTGGTTAAGTGAGAAGAATGAGAAGACAGGAAAGCCTTCAGAGAGCCTTTCCGAAAGGCCTCTCCGCATCACTACAGACCCCGAGGTGTTGGCCACACAGCTCAACTCGCTGCCAGGCCTCACGTGCGGCCCCCACGTGTACTCCACTCCCAAGCACTACATCCGGTTTACGTCGCCTTTTCTCTCCGAAAAGAGGAGGAGAAGGGAAGCCCCGGAGAACATCTCTGGCTCATGCAAGAAGGTAAACTTTTTCTTTGGAACTAAAAATGGAGGAGCAAAATGCCACTCTCTCCCTCCGCCCTTGGTAGTAAAATGCTTCTGGAATGGACTGCACTGGGAGGCTCTGCCAAGCTGCACACTCATCCCTTTTCACTTACTGCTGTTTCCGTTAGCGATGGCTGCGGCAGGCGCTGGAGGAGGAAACTTCAGCCATTTTACACAGACTGACTTCACCCTGTCAGGAACGATCGAGAAGTCCTACAATCAATGGTGAAAACAGAAGCCCACTGCTGTTAAACGACAGCTGTTCCCTTCCAGGTAGGACGGTGTCAGTGGGAGGGATGCAAGAGCATGTGGGAGGGAACTGCACAAAATGCAAGAAAAACTATTTCAAGGTTCAGGAGGTTCAAGGTTCGTTGGCTTCAGTACCTTGCAAGACCTCTCCGGGCGCCTCCAGCCGGGCCTGTAAACCCGCACACGAGACTCCTTGGCCAATACTGAAATGAACGAATTTAGCAGTGACGGGGGAAGATTAATTCATGTTAATACCATTTCTTAAAACTGTCTACTTTTAGTTTTGGGTAGAGGTTATTATGTTAGGTAATAGCAAATGCCAACAGTATTTCTTACACGTTATCACGTCACCAACAGATCTAACTACACCACTGAAAAAGCGAAGACTCTATCAGCTGCTGGACTCAGTCTACTCAGAGACCTCCACGCCGACTCCGTCACCGTACGCCACGCCCACGCACACAGACGTCACTCCCACGGACCCGTCGTTTGCCACCCCGCCACGGATGAAGTCAGACGATGAGGCGTGTCGGAATGGTTACAGACCCATCTACTCCCCGGTGACCCCCGTGACTCCGGGCACACCTGGGCACACCATGCACTTTGAGGTGAGAGGTGAAACAAGGAGCCTTTCGGTCCCTGGAGGTGTGGTTTCTTTAGGAGGTGTATTTAACAGCTGGGATTCTGAGACACTACAAGGGAAAAGGCGTTAATAGAAACTAACATTTTTACAAAAGGAGCATAAGTTTGCAATGCAGTGCGCATTGCTGACTTCAAGGGAAATGAAAGTAGGAAAGAAACTCTAAAACCTAACTGTAGCAGCTTCTCATTTTAACTTTTCGTTTCGATTAGTGTGAATTTTAACTTCAAATTGTAATTTCTTTTATTTAGAATATTTCTTCCCCAGAAAGTTCTCCAGAAATAAAGAGACGCACTTACAGTCAAGAGGTAGGAACTGCTTAAAATGGGAGGGCGGGGCTCTGGATGGTTTTTGCCTTACTAATCATTATTTTACAAGTAAATTGCTATATTTTAAAGTGAGTAGTACCAAGATGTGATTATTTGTGTTTTGTTGTTAATTCCACAAACAGGGATATGACAGATCTTCAACCATGCTAACACTGGGGCCTTTTAGAAATTCCAGTTTAACTGAGCTGGGTCTGCAAGAAATAAAGGCCATCGGTTACAGCAGCCCTAGGAGCAGGCCCGAAGTCAGCAGGCAGTGTCTTGGAGAAAAGGAACCCGCGTCAGACCTTCCCCTGGGACTCGACGCAGTCGAGCCGTCCGCCTTGCATAAAACCCTGGAAGCCCCAGCACACGACAGGCCCGAGCCCAGCAGCCAGCTGGAGCCCACGCTCTCGGGCCGGGGCACCTTGTATTCCTCCTGGGGGAAGAGTCCCGACAGGACAGGCGTCAATTTCTCAGTCAACTCCAACCTGCGCGACCTGACGCCCTCGCATCAGCTGGAGGTCGGAGGCGGCTTCCGAGTGAGCGAGTCCAAGTGTCCGCTGCAGGACGACGGCAGGCCCCTGTTCCTGGACACGGCCGCCTTCTGCGGCGCCGACGAGGGGCTCGCGGCGGGCTTCGGCCGCTCGCTCCACGACAACTTGATGGATGGGAGTTGCACCCCCCAGAACCCACCACAGAAGAAAAAGGTTACAAATCTAACAAGTTAACAGTTGTTTTCAAAAATTCTGCTACTGAGGGGAACTGGCAGCTAAAATGTTAATCATACAAGGCATTCTTAATTTAGTAATTCACATGAAAAATTTTTACACATGCATTTTGAATCCTTTTGTAAATGCTAACCTAATGTAAAAAATTGAGTCTTGGTAGAGAGCATGACTGCAGATAGCAACTTCAAGTTCACTTGTTCTCAAAAAGGCTGCTTGGGCTATTACCGTATTTATATATGAAACAGGCAAGCATGTCCACAGACACGCTGTCCGCAGTGTTTCAGCCATGGATGTTAGGAATGTGTTGGAAAGTTTTATTCCAGAAGTATCATGTATTAATAAATAGTTGCCCATACACTGACATTTGGACAACCAGAATGCCTTGTTCTTGTCAAAGAATGGGACAGACCACAGCACTTGTTTTGTTAACAGGCTTGTTGCTTTATGAGTCAAAAGAATTTTAGTGATGTGTGCTTTTAATTTTTATAACAGAGTCCAGTTGGCAACTTTGTGGGAAGCAATGTAGTATAGTGGAAAGAGCACGGGCTTTCAAATAAGACCTAGGTTCGAATCCCGGCTCCAACACTCACCAGCTGTGTGACCTTGAGTGAGTGACTTCCTCCATTTCCTCCTCTGTAAAATGGGGATGATGATGTGCTCTGTCAGAGGATTGCTGTGAGGAGTAAATGAGATGTGTGTTTAAACCAGCTAAGTGCAATGCCGGGCATATAACAGGCATTGGATAATCGTCAGTAATTATTTATTCAGAATAAGCATATCTGACAGTTTTTTTAATGTAAATATAGTAATTCTCTATAAAAGAAAAAAGAACAGATTGATTGTGACATTGAAGACAAGAATAAAAGATTTGCTTTCCCCCCCTTGCCTAAGGTTTCTCTACTGGAATACCGGAAGAGGCAACGCGAAGCCAGGAAGAGCGGCTCCAAGTCTGAGAGCTTCCCGCCAGCCGCGGGGTCGCCTCATGCCAGCGGCAGCGCCAGCAGCGACGGCTGTGCCCACAGCGCCGAGAGCGGGGAGCAGGTGCCCGGCAGCGCCGGCCCGCCCTTCCCCACGCCTGCCGCGGCCCAGGGCGCTGCTTCGGAGGAGTCGGGCAGCCACTGTCCTGTGAAGGAGGCTGCCGCCGCCGAGAAGAATGAGCCGGAAGTTCAGTGGTAAGCTTGTTTAGGAGAGTTCTCGTCTGGGCAGTACAGGCTTCCCTTAATGCCCACCCGGGGCTGGGCAGATCCCGGTTCCGGTCCATCATGCAGGATCCGCGGCCGAGAATCCAAACCGGCCGCTTGTTCCTCTGCCTTCTTACTTCCTGTTCACATTGTCTGCTCTAAGGAACTTGCACCGAGACAAGCCACAGTTCCTGTGAAAGGTGTGTGGCTTTAGCAGGAGGGCTCGGCAGAGGACAGGAGGCCCCGTTCCCGGCCCGGGCCTCCTGCGGCCTGAGTGCTCAGTCGGGCTCAGTCGGACGAGGGCGGCCTGTGAGGGCTAGGAGGCACCCTAATAGGCTGCAGGTTGGCACACTGCATTCTCAACTGAGGTTCACAGCAAGTGGGGGAGAACCCAGGAAGCTGAGCTCCTTAGTTCTTACGATTAGAGTACAAAACAGCAAGACCAGAATCAGCGATTTCCAGAGCTTGACTCCAAAGGATTTCCCAGTGGAGCCAGCGCCCTGGTCTGAGCACAAGCTGCTCCAGGCGCCGGGTGAGCAGCCGGCAGCAGCTTCACTGACTTGAGGACTCTGTTTGATCTTAAAGGACCGCTTCGACCTCAGTGGAACAGGTGAGAGAAAGGAGTTACCAGAGGGCTCTCCTCCTCAGCGACCACCGGAAGGACAAGGACAGCGGTGAGTACGCGTGCCCGGGCACCCTCGCCCTGCCCCTCGCTGCTGGGCAGCCCTCTCCGTGCCCCTCCCCGCAAGCTAACGTTCTCTTCGGGTCTGCTCTGCTTCCTCTCCAGGGGGAGAGTCACCATGTGTGTCATGCTCACCGAGTCATGTCCCGTCCTCACCTTCATCTCATTCAAACCACACTCCCCGGGTGCCGGCCAAGGGCCTGGCCTCTCTGAGTGAGCTGACGGAAGGTAATGGAGCAGATGATCGAGCGAGCTGGTCCTTTCGGTACCTTTTGAAATCAGGAAAAAGGACGGCCTGTGTTAACCCGTGCACTGCCGAGCGCTTCCCGGGTCACTTTGCACTCACTGTCTCTCTGCTTTACAGATGCTGATCCTGAAAATCTAGACCCCGTGGCTACAAACCAATGTCCATCCCCAGATGCTTCACAACCCTCTTGTAAAAGCCCTTCAAAAACAAGTAAGGTGAGTATGTGCCAGTGTGGGTGTGGCCGCTCGCAGGTGCCCGGGCGTGCTAACCTGCAGCCGGAGGGGTCACTGCCTGCCGAGCACCGACTGTGACACGTTCCGTGTCAGACAGGCGCCCTTGGGTTTATCGCGTTTCTTTCACTCATTCTTGCACAGCGAGCTGTGCGAGTTTCCTGATAAGCACACCTTAGCAGGTTAGACTCACTGTTGCTCTAACGGTGTCGAGGAAACCCAAAGCCTCGCCAGGACGCGACCAGCAGTTAATTCTCTAAATACAGTCATGTGACATTCACTGAAAGGAATGCTGGACCATGTGTGTCCAGGCAACCGCAAACAGGCATTCAGCATTTTCAAGGTTTTATGTCTAAGTGGTCTTATATTTGAAATGCTTCTATTTGAACATTGTGTAAGGAAACTGATGAAAAGGGATGGGAAATAAAAATCTTTCTAGTTCTTTCAGAGTGTACAGCTCAAACTGCTTTAAGGAAGATGAGCAGTTACAGTTTAAAGACGCCCAGGACTGTCTTCTCACCTTCGCTTTAGTAAAAGTTAATTCAGATTTTGAGACAGCTATAGACAAGTATGATCATTCAAGAGACTTTAGCCTTTTACAAAACAGTCTACAGTTTGCAAAGCTGTATGTCTCCCCTTTAAAACTCTTTAAATGCCAACAAGAGTAGAACTTGAGGCACGTAAAAGTTCTGAAGTTTTCACACATGGAGTGTGCGTGTGATGTGTCTTCTCTTTCCAGCCTGGTTCTCCTGCTCACCCACAGGGCAAAGGTCCCACGCAGCCGGAGCCGCAGTGGGAGGCCCCGGACGCCGAGCCCCAGCACAGACAGCTCTGCAGCCACAGCCAGGCCCTTCCCAAGCCGCCTCTTCCTCAGCCACAGGTTCGCAGTTCATCTGAGCAACTTCCACAAAAGCTGCCTTCTGCCCCCGCGAAATCGCACTGTCCTCCATCACCTCACACGGAGACGCCCCCCAAGTCGTCTACACCGCACCCCCCGGCGCAGCACCTTTCCCCCAAGCCGCCCTCCCAGCAGCTAGGGTCTCCGTACCGGCCTCACCACGCGCAGTCCCCTCAAGTGGGCACACCCCAGCGGGAGCCTCCCAGGAACTTCTACCCCGCCGCGCAGAGCCTCCCGGCCAGCACCCAGCAGGCCGCCTCGGGAGCCTTATTCACCCCGCCACCCTCAGGACAGCCCTCGGCCACCTACGGTCAGTTTAACCCACCGAGCCTCAGCGGCCTCAGCAGCACGGCGCCCCCGCCGCCGCCCCCGCCGCCCCCTTCGTCCTCGTCCTCCTATTACCCAAACCAGCAGCCCTCTGCGAGCTTCCAGAGTTACCCTCAGCTCAAAGGGAGTCTGTCCCAGCAAACCGTGTTTACATCAGGACCAAGCCAAGCACTTCCTGGCGCCGTGAGCCAGCAGCCCGTCCCCGGACACCACGTTACTCCGGGGCACTTTCTGCCCAGCCCGAACCCGGCCGTTCACCATCCAAGCCCCTCGGCCCCGGTGCCCCCGCCGCCGCCGCCGCCTGCTCCGGGCCCCCACCTCGTGCAGCCGCAGCACCCCGTGGCACACGTGGTGGGGCCCGTCCACGCCGTCACCCCGGGGTCGCACGTCCATTCGCAAACGGCGGGACACCATCTGCCGCCGCCGCCCCCGCCGCCCGGCCCCGCTCCCCAGCACCACCCACCGCCCCACCCCGGCGCGGGGCTGCAGGGCCTGCCCGCACAGCACCAGCACGTCCTCAGCTCGGCGCCGCCCCCGCCGCCGCCCCCGCCGCCCTCGGCGCATCACGCGTCGGGCCAAGCCTTACACCGCCCGCCCCACCAAGGACCTCCGCTCTTTGCGTCGAGCGCTCATCCCGCCGTGCCGCCGTATCCCTCGCAAGCCACGCACCACACCCCCCTGGGGCCGGGGCCCCAGCACCAGCCTTCGGGGACAGGGCCGCACTGTCCATTGCCAGTCACGGGTCCTCACCTCCAGCCCCAAGGACCAAACAGTATTCCGACACCTACCGCTTCAGGGTTCTGTCCTCACCCTGGCTCTGTGGCCCTGCCGCATGGGGTTCAAGGACAACAGGCCTCTCCGGTACCGGGCCAGATTCCAATTCTCAGAGCACAGGTGCCACCGACGTTTCAGAACAATTACCATGGCTCAGGGTGGCATTAAAATGGACTCTCAAAACATTTTTTTAAATGTTCTGTAAGATAAACTGTATATTTCATATGTACCTGTTAAAGGTACTTTTTAAAGCTTGTACATGAAACTTTGTATAAAAACAAAAAGAAAAAAACACCAGTGCTCTTTCATTGTATGTTTCTCAGTTTCGCTTTTCAAAATTCCTTTCAAAATGTGCTGTTAAGCCAGTATTAGGTATCTTTTTATTTGGTGAACATTCCAGCTATTTTTTTGACAATAGGTTTAATGCTACATGATCTTTAAATTTTATCGTTGCAATTAAATTCGTTAGGGAAGATTTTTCTGTATTGTTTCCGACTTGTGCATCAGCACACGGCTAAGCGACGGCGCTCTGAGATCTGCACTTTCCGTCAGCCCGTGCGTCTCGGTACAAACGCAATACGGATCTTCAGAGTTTGGTGCGGACCGGCCTCATTTGCTTTTATCGGTTATTTGCAAGCAAAATGTAATTTAATGTATAGACTATTTCTACTGTCTCCCGATAAACTGTAAATATGGCATTTCTTTTGCGTATATAATTGCTTACAGCTTCTCATTTGATATGGAGCATTGTACATATGACAAGTCTTTTGCAAAACTGTGTGATCTTTGTGAAAGTAGTACAGTATATGATCTTTAATTTTTTTTTAAATTTTAAATATACTGTCACACTGAAGCACTGGTTGGGCATTTTAATTCATGTTAATAAATCACAATTATGTCAGTTTTACCAAATTGTTCTGTACAAGTTCTAAGAATGAGGTCTGCTCGAGTGTTTTTAAAGATCCCAAGCACAACCGATCGGGGCAGGCACCACCTCGCCCGGACGGCGCAGCAGCAGGCACTCCTGGGCCACCCCCTGCCAGGGCCGGAGCCACGCTGCAACCAGACCACGATGCATTGCACACAGTACGAACTGCAAGTCACAACTGTTTGAAATACAAATAGTTAGACTAACACACAGGAATATCTAATTTGCACATTTTAGAACATTATTGAAGTGATCTACCGATTAGAAATTAAGACCTTAAAATTAGTATTTTTCTTTAAAAAAAAAGTGGGAAATCTTACATTCTTGCAGCACATATAAGGGGAAAAAGGCATTATTCTCAGCACGCAAATGAAATGAAAATGGCCTCTGAAGCTGAGGATTTCATTGCTGGAATATAAAATATTAGTTACAGTTTTGGAGAAATAAAGTCCCCAGCCTGCCTTGCAGCTCTCGGGGGGCGGGGCGGCCCGGGCGGCTGGCGCAGGCGCACCGCACGGGGGGAACTAACCCTGAACGTGCCCGAGATCTGCTAGTAACAAACTGTGCTTTATACTTTGAATTTCCATTTTCTTTTGAGAACTAACTGCTGAGGATGCATGAACAGCGCAGTCAGGGCCCAAATAGAACACTGGGCAGCTTTGCCACCCTGGACTCGTCCGCCCGCTCCGGCGGCGTCCCCGGACGAGCCGCGCGACCTCGGACCCGGGTTCGGGGAGCGGACTGAACCAGCCAAGGAAACGGCACCGCTCACCTCCAACGGGACTAGCATTCTGTTTTTAATTCCTCAGGTTTTTTTATTACTCCACAAATCATACGTAACCTTTTGTGTAAACTGCAAAATCTCATTCTTTGCTCTCAAGTACCATTATCTTTTTTAAATTATTTTAAAATGGGAGAGAAAAACAATATAAGAAAATCTGAATTATAAATACAAACTGAAGCTTTTTTTTTTTTTTACCCAGGATGTTCCAGGAACAAACAAGTTCATTTTCACCCAGAAGCATACGTCCTTTGGCAGCCCTTCCCCTTTGTTCTGCCCTTGGGTGGCCGGTCTACCAGGTCCCAGACACCAACCTGAGGCCAGGATGGGGACACACGGCGTCTGTGCAGACCTCACGTGGCTGCAAGGGCGAGATGGGATTTCAGCTGCAACTGCTGAGCTGCACCACCACTGCTCCTTAGCGCGCGTGCACTCCCAGTCAGCCAGCTGCCGAGACCAAACCAGGCCTAATACAAACCTGTTTACGTTTTAGGATACTCGATCTCACACTGTTGACTAGGCTATTTTATCTGAAGGGATCCCCCCCCTTAAAACTCACAATTAATTTACTTTTCCAAAACAAGTTAAGATCCTGTTAGAAAAATGTCATTCAAGTGCACTACCGACCCTGGTTACACATTCGTGTAGACACGGAGGACGCAGCCCGTGCTGTGGTTCTGTAAGAACGTCCACGGAAGCTGTGGAGGGCCTCGTGGGGCACGGGCAGCTGAGGGCACACACGTGGTAAACGACAGCATTATTCAGAAACGACTCCACATGGCACAGGAGACGGGACCGCTCTACCGCCCCGCAGCATGTGCTCGAGTGCAAATCCCCAGCACCAGGTGTCTCGTCCCATCACAGGAAAGGCCCCAGCAGAGCACGGGTCACTGCAGGGAAGGATCTAGACTGCACGCGGCAGCATCTCCCCGGAAGCACTTACGCCCTTACAAACAGTAACAACTTCCTCCTGAACAGCCTCCCTGCGAGTTCCGCAGCAGCTCTATCTGTGTCAACAATGCTGGCATTTCTCTTAGTTTTGGTGCTACTATGCTTGACGGCAAGCATCTGTTCATTTATTACTTCAATACAGGGCAATGAGCAAGGCAATGTCTGAAAAAAAAACCAAAACACTTTAATTTTTAAACTGCAAGCACCTCAAACAATGGGTTATTGTTACAACACTTGTTAGCTTTCCACAATCTAGTTATTGCAAAGGCATATGGATAAATGTTAATAGACAAAGTCAAGAAAAACGAGGCACCTTAAGAATGTAGAATTTGAAATAAAAAGACATCCAATCCACTGACTTCTAAAAGAGGCTAAGTACACCTCTCTATATATTACATTCTAAAATTGTATTGCCTACTATGGTTTGTGTCCTGGTTTCTACAATTTTGAGGAAATGCATTAACAAAACTGTGCAACCTACAAGGGGAAAATCATTTTCTCAACTCCAATTCAGGGCAAGGCAATGAGCAAGCAGGTACAATCGCTTACAGCCACACACGACGCTGCCCGTGGAATGAGGGGTCACTGTTACCTGTGAGGAGATTCTGCCCACTGCACTGCGAAGGATGAAAATCCACACCTCGTGTTCTAGACAAACACGGTCATGCTTTTCCAAAAAACATGGCTGTTTTGTTTGCTTCGTTCCACACACTGAATTCTTGCCCCATTCAATCTATGTTTCTAACGTAACAGTGCTTGGCGGAGGCAACACCACGTGGTCCCGGGTCATCACATTTGTAAAGGGAGGCCAACCTTTTCCTCCCCAAGTACTTTTAGGAATATGCAAAAATACAAATGGAACTGCTCGGTCAGAACGCGTATTTCCGGCTGAGAAGCACGCCTTTGCCTTCCTTAAAGCGCCGTATTGGGAATGACAACTTGTAATCCAGAGCCACTTGGTTTTAAATTCAACATAAAAAAGGACTTTTACGGAATGAAAAATCTGCACCATTCCTTGGAGCAGATCAAATCTGCTCCATGCAGCTCAGGCTCTGAAGCACTCAGGACCTGCGGCTTTTCTGAGTCCCCACCCCGTATTTAATGGCAATCAACATTTACAGAGTGCATTTACACACACTATAATACAGGAAGGATGTCCCTCTGCCAGAAGAAAACATTGTACATTTCCTTGCTGCTACTTGGTTCCAACTTGATAATGTCTTAAGATTGTAAAATTATATAGTACTCAGCTAAAATATTTCTTCATAAATAGTTACAAAACCTGCCAAAACACAAAGGGGAAAGTATTTTTCGTTCAAAAAAACTGACATTTGAATGTCACACAACACAAGAAACAATGCTTGGACATGTTATTGTTTCCAGAAGAAAATGGTCAGTGAACTACTTAGCTGAAGACAGAAGACTACCCTTCCCCAGGATCACAGTGCACAGAAAGCAGAATGTCAAACAACAGTACCTCGAAGCAAAACAAAGGTCTGAGGATGAAGCCAGCTCACTTGTAATCCTGTTAAAGAATGAGAGTCACCGTTTCGGTCCAATGTCCTGGAAAACATTGGCTAGCTCAGAACGCTCTATTTGTAGAATCTGCTAAGAATTCAACCAGGGATGCCGGAGGCATTCGCCGGCAGAGGCTCGCTTCTCCGGAACCATCTCTAACATGGGGATCAGGAAATCCGTGAACTGCGCAGCGTCCTCATGGGGCCAGCCGTACTTCTCCACGAGCACGTCGAACAGGCTCCAGGGCTTCAGCTTGGTGATGTGCCGCAGCTCTCCTGCAGGGAAGGACAGCCCACGTCAGGAGCACTGTGCCTCCCGTTCCCGTGGCTGGACCAGCCACGCAGACGACATACCCGCTGGACGCTTCCCACTCCGCACCCCGAAACCTCCACCCTGCCCCAAGCAGGCAACACACGTACCCATGACCAGGTCACACAGTCCAGAGCAGCTCACAGACGCAGACTGGGACGAACAAGATCAGATGGGTCAGATCTGGTTTCTTTATACATGCAAAGGTGTACTGGGCGCCCACACTGATTTCCCTACAACCTGGAAACTTGTGCCATTTGCAGGTTTGCTTAGAGGGACCTACAGGACACACACAGACCCCCTGGCCTGTTCTTTCTGCCCCTTTCCCTTGAGCACCTGTAATGATGGTCAAGTGTCCTTTATATCTGAGCTGGTCTTTACGACAACCACCAATCACAAGTGGCGAGCCGGCCATGGAAACGTGGCTGCACTGTGACCGAGGAACTCAAGAGTTTTCATTTTAACTTTCGTCAGTTTAAACAGCCACACGCAGCTAGGAACACCTGTTCCAGACGGCCCAAATTCAGAGGCTAGCTCCAAATCAACAGCATTCATGAGCCTGCATTTGTCGTGGGAGCTAAACTCCACAACACTCAAGTGCAAGACCTGAGGTCGCGGTTTTCAAGTGGTTGCTGTGGCAGAGCCCGGTGTGGGCTCAGGTGACTCAGACTCACTCATCAGAAGGACCCCCAAACTAGGGAGAGATCTGGGGGAGTCAGGTTTAAGTCCAACTGCCACAGACAGTGCATTCCAAACACCTGGTTCCTCCTAGGATGTCCCACGGCTGCACACAGAGCAGCTGCTTCTGTGTCCCCAGGGCACACCCCATTGGCGGCTGCAGCCAGAGGGCAGGAGGGTCCAGGCGACAAGCGCCATGCGTTAACGTGACGTGGCAGCAAGGCAGCGGCATGGTGCCCACAAGAGTCCTCCAGACGCTGGGGCTGTCTCCCAAGTTCACCAACAAAGCACTGCCCTCCCCCGAGAGCTACAGTCACATGAAAACACCAGGAGACAGCCTCAGCAGCCTCAGACAGCTCAGCAGACTCCTGTCCTGCTCGCGGGTGCTCCTGGGCAGTGCCCACTGCCTGCTCTGTCCACATGGACGCATGGCGGCGTGCTCAGGGTTCCACACAGGAAATGTCTTTGGGATTTGTTAAGCAAGGGACTGGAGTATGAATAGGCTTCTGACTCCACCATGAAAACCAACGGTCACCAGGCACCTCCACCCCACCCGATCCCACCGGGAAAAACGGGCTGAGCTGGCACAGAAGGGCAGGCTACCCTTGCCAGCAGCATTCGAGGCCTAAGGAGCTAAAGACCCAGGGACTCTGGCCTGTGCCCCTTCAATGTTCACCAGCCAACCTTCCACCAACGTGCACCGGCACAGTTACAGGTACTGAGTAACACAACAGTGATTACACACCAAGATTGTCAAGGCATAGCAAGCTAAGCCTCCGCCTGTGACGCTGGCTGCCCGTAACGGCACCGCTCCAAGCCCCAGCTTCCAAGCCAGCTTAGGCTAATGTGCCACGAGGCGCTGGGGTGTCCGAGACGGCCGCTGTACGCACACAACCTACTTACTGCCTCATCTCAAACAAAGCCTCACTGAGCCTCTAGCACCCTGCAATGTTTAGGAAATCCTGACCAAGCGTCTGCACGTGCCAGCACGGACGCTCGCTCTTTCCTCATTGACGCTCTCCAAGGCAGCGTGGTCTGTCCGCAAGGCAGGCATGCAGACATGGCCCGCCCACTGACTCGCTCTCCAAATCCCATGGCAGCTAGTTTGGCCAAATCAAACCCACAAACGAGAAACTCAACACCAGGGCTCCCTCCTGCACGGCGGGGAGCAGCTACTGGAGCCCCCACCTGCTGCCCGAGAAAGAACAGTCCGCACGTGGCCGACAGATGTGCACGGCCCAGCTGAAATCAACCACTGAGCCAAACACCTCTCTGACAATCTACTGGACTGTATTTGTCCATACAGAGCGCAGAGAGTCAGCTATATAACTATACTTATCTACTTAAAATTTTATTTATTTTTATTAAAAAGAGATTTGCAGAGAGAAAGACAGAGAGAAAGATCTTCTGTCTGCTGGTTCACTCCCCAAGTAGCTGAGCCAATACAAGTCAGGAGCTTCTTCCAGGTCTCCCATGCAGGTGCAGGGGCCCAGGCCACAAGCAGGGAAGCGGAAGGCAAGTGGAACAGCCAGGACACACACCAGCACCCACATGCGATCCTGGCATGCGCGAGGCGAGGATTTAGCTGCTGGGCCATTATAGTAGGTCCTATGATTTGTTTTTTAAGATTCATTTATTTTTATTGAAAAGACAGATTTTACCAAGAGGAGACAGACAGATCTCTCATCCACTAGTTCACTCTCCAAATGGCCACAACGGCTGGAGCTGATCTGATCTAACGCTAGGAGCCAGGAGCTTCTTCTGGGTCTCCCAAGCAGGTGCAGGGTCCCAAGGCTTTGGGCCATCCTTTGCTGCTATCCCAGATCATAAGGAAGAAGCAGGATGGGAAACAGTAGCTGGGACATGAACAGGTGCCCACACGGAATGCTGGCCCTTGCAGACAGCCAGCTGAGCCATTGTCCCCTAACTACACCATCTTACATGACAAGCTCCCCCATTCCAGATCACTTAGCAACTCCATGAACACAGCGGGTCATATTCCACGGGATGAAACCCCTGCAAGGAGCAGCCTCAAACACCTCGTGTGCTTCTGGCAGCTCATCCTCACACAGAAGAGCCCGCAAAGATGCCGTCGGTGACAGCCAGCCACACACACCACGCGGTCCTGGACACGGACAGAGCAACGCCGCAGCAAGGCCGGACACAGAGCAACCAGTGAAAATGCCTGCGTTCTGCAGATATGTGGGGAACCAGCAACGCCAAGTCAAGACAGGAAAAGCAGCTCTGTCTCTCTAACTCTGCCTTGCAAATAAACAATCTTTTAAAAACTGAGTTTTGACATTTATTTTTTCTTAGGAAAAGATGTATTTCACTGAAATACATTTTCCAGATCACTGGACACAATTGTGACAATTTTTACTAAAAGCCTGCTTTTTCAGCTTTTGGTAGTTAAAGAGAATGTCACTTAGACTGGCCTGCGACCATGGGCTGTCAGTCTCAGCAGTGACTCCCTCACGGAAGCCCCGCACCGAGCTCCGGCGGCCAGCAGCTCCTCCAACTTCCCAGCTTGCCCAAGCAACACCCAGCTCGAAGCAGCCTTGAGACTGGAGCGTGCGTGGGCCCTGTGTCCCCGGAAGGACAGGGCTTGGGGCAGCAACTGACTTTACCAGACACTACAGGGCTCTAAGTGCTGAGTGACAGATCACTGCTTTATTCCCCAAATGGCCAGAGGCCAAGGCTGGCCCAGGCCAAAGCCAGGAGTCAGGAATTCAATTCCAGTCTCCACCCAGACACCCGAGCCCTCACCAGTTGCCTTCCAGGGTATGCAGCTGCAGGAGGCTGGAGTGCGAGTGGAGGCGGGATTTGATCCCAGGCCAGCCAGGAAGTGATGAGGGAGCCCCAGGTAGACCTGAGCTCACTGTGCCAGCCTCCCAGCCACCCCGCAGCGCTAACCATTTCTACTACACTGTTCCTGAATGCTATTTTAAGTCATTTATGAATTGAACACAGGAGCTTCAAAAAACACATGATAAAGTGTAACACAAATCCTGATAGGACATTTCAGTAAATGATCCTCATTAAAGAGTGAATCATACATAAAACAGGGTAAGTCAGAAGCCCCGGGCCTGATTCCCGGGGACTCTGCTGCGGAATGAGCAGCTCAACGTGCCGGGCTGAGGTGAAGCTGCAGCCTCCACTTCTGGAGCACTTGCCCGGTGTGGTCTGTGACACAAGCAGACAATGACGGTTTGGTTCTGCAAGACAAAGCTCCTGCACCAACTGCACTGCTGGGTGTCATGCGCACTGAAGGCCTTTAGTCTGACACAGGCAGATCCTCACTGCACCCCAGTGCACCTGTGCCCTCCGGAAGCAAGGCACTGCTTTGTATCTGCAAAGCTAAGGACTGGGGCCAGAGCGGTGGTGTCACCGGCTAATCCTTCGCCTGCAGCTGCCAGCATCCCACATGGGCGATGGTACGTGTGCTGGCTACTCCATTTGATCCAGCTCCCTGATTATGGCCTGGGACAGCAGGAGGGTTGGCCAAGTCCTTGGGCCCTGCAAACATGTGGGACAACAAAAGAAACTGCTAACCTCAGACCAGCTCAGCTCCGGGCGATGCGGTATTTAAGGAGTGAACCAGTGAATGTGAGATGTGTCCTTCAGATAAAAATAGATCTTTTTTTAAAAAAAGTAAAAATAAAAAGCCAAGGATCTCCTTTAATGCTTCTGTTCTCAACACAGCAGGATTCTTGGCCGCAGCAGCCACTCTCGGGTCACCAGCACGGGGTCACCTGAGGGAGCGCCTGGTGGGGACCCCTGCTTGCTGGGCACAGAATTCAGAGAGCATTGGCTTCCATCAGGTCACACCTCATCTCCCAGCCTTCCTTGGTGGCTAACAGCCATGCCCGGATGAAAGCAGTAACCACTGTCCCTTCCCCAAACTTCAGCAGCAGCTTTCACTCCCTGGCCAAGGAGGCATTCAAAGTTACCAGCGAGAGGAGGGCAGCCACGATGCTTGCCTTGAATACAAGGACCTCGCCAGCCCCCGCACAGCCCAGCTGGCACGTTCTGAGAGCTGCCAAGTGTGAATGCAGTCTAGAATCCCACTAGAAACCCTGGCACCAGCCATGCTTCCTGTGGGACCACTTGTCCTGCCCCAGGCCCCTGAAGGAGGCGATTTGGGTGACAGGGAGGGGTTTATGCTTTGCTCTCCTCTTGATTAGCTTTAAGAAAAACAAAAATCTTAATGGATGCGCTTTAAGATTCTTTTATCTACAAAATGTGAATTCACCCACAACTGGGAGGCCACATCAAAACCATCCCGGCTCCTAGGGACAAGGTGACGGCTACACTCCCGAGAGGCCCGCATCAACAATGAGCAGCAAGGAACGGGAGCTCCAACTGGCTGTCTTTTAGGGGCCTCCCCACCGAGTCACAAATACTGTCTCAAAGAGGAATCGAGGCACCACAGCAACACTGCGTCCCTGTGCTTCCGTCCTTCATGGGGATGACAACGCGCTTTGGCTGTGCCGCACATCTGCAGCAGCTGCTCAGGAAGAAACCTAGCCCAAGCCCTACAGCGCCAGCGAGGATGACAACCACCACGCCGCGCCAGGAGCGGGAGCAGACACAGGCTGAGGGGGAGAGGCCACGCAGTCCCGGGGGCCCCACTGGCTGGCACTGCTGCTATAGGCTGTGCTCTGTAATGCTGCTCTGAAGGGGCCCTGACTCAACGGGTGAGGGCTCTGGCCAAGGGCCTAAGAGCAGCTGCCTGCAGGAGATCCACGGCTGGCACCTTCAAACAACGCAGGTAACCCATTTTCTCTTCTGTGTGGTCCAGAATCTGCCCCTCCCCTCCCCTCTCCAACGGTCGACCAGGCACCAGTCTAAAGACAGCACACACGCCTGGGTGGTCACAGAGTGGCTTTGCCAAGTGCAGGTCCTCACCAGCAGGCCAGATGCCCGTGGCAGGGAGAGGGGCCGTGGCTGCCATGCTGCCTTCAGCTCTGCCCCACCCCCTTGACAGCACTGCCCGCCGGGGATGCTCTAATCCTGGCAGGTGAGGCTGACAACACTCGGGTCACTTGTCATTCAACTTGCCCCTGACCATGACAAATCTCCAGCCTAGGCCCTGAACCCTGAAACACTCAGAAATGTGAAAGCGGCGCATGCCTCGAAGAAAACAAACAACTCCTAAGTCACCCCAAATCCCATGCCATCCGGACCTCTCAGGTCAGCGCCCTCAGTATTAATGCCATCGAGAACGTTGGCAGGGCTTGCGGGTCCTGACCGCCTCTGCAGAGCAGGTCCTGCGGGCCGAGGGCAGCTCACAGCAGTGACCCCGCTGGCAGCCCAGGAATCCCAGGGTGACTGCTGACCTGACGGGCTCCGCCCCACACAGCAACTTTCACCAGCAGCTCCACCCTGAGTCATCTGACAGCGCAGCCACTCCACGGCTGCCGAGTGTGCATCAGGCTGTGAGACCCAGGCTTGCCCTAAATTCTCACAACAATTCACACGGATGCTCCGACTGGTGGCTTCTTTCCTGTGCTGACTCTTTCTAAGTAAGGGAACAGCAAAGCACATGGACCCGTGCGGAAACAGCCTTCAGTGGGTAGACTGGAGTGGCCGGGAGAAGCACCGGCATGCCCGGAGCGTGGGCGGGAAGGCACCCTGCTGGCGCACTCGGCTCCCAGGCCAAGGGGACCCACAGAGAAAGGCCCGGTGAGGCGGCACTGCCAAATGGGGAACACAGGGTTCTTCGAGAACCCTTCCCATGGGTCGAGAGCCAAACTGCCTCTCCAAACTGAGCTGAAACAGCACAGGCTTCCGTTTACTTCTAGAAACTGCAAGTTCCTCAGTAAAGGATCCTGCAACCGAAAAAAGAACAAAACGGGGTGGGGGGGGGGGTAGGTTGTTGAATTCAGAGGGCGAGGAATGCCCTTCACGGGAGGAACACGTACTGCGGGGAAGGCTTTTCAAAAAGTTGTTCCCGGCCGCCTCTGTTAAGCATGGAAAATGAAGAGTTCAGACAAGCCACTTCCTGAAACTCACTCCCACCCCCTCCGGCAAGCACTCTCCTATTCAGACTGCTGGGGCGCAGGCGCAGTGGCCGGAGGGCGACGGCAGCAAGCTGATCCCTCGAGAGACAGTCTCAGTCCAGATCAGGGGCTGGGGCGGGGTTACTTGTCCAGGGACTGCTTCAGCAGAACTGCCCGGCAGTGCAAGTCCAGACACAAACGCGCAATTCACCCTTCCAGGGGAGGAGGCTGCCGACAATTAGCGCTGCAGAAAGACCGTTACCTTTTCTGGTGAAAAATTCCTTGGAGTACTTCCCCAACATAGCGTATTTTCGAGGGACTTTCCCCAGCAGTTCAATGATCAGTGCTATGTGATCTGCACTGGGAAACATCACCAGCAAAACAGAAACACACCACAGCTGAATCAGTACACTACACGCACACGCCCCGCCGCCCGCGCAGACAGAAACAGCGCGCCTGGAGAAGCAAAGCGAGGGCTTCCCCCAAGCAGCCGGATTCAGGACCCAGAGCTGCAGGGCAGCCACAGTCACCGGCACCCAGGAGGAGCCGCCACAAGGCCAGCTTCGGCCAGCTTTTCAATCAGTCTGGGAGTCCTGCTGGGTTGCCTTATCAATTTGGAAGCGGTGACTTTGTCATCACCGTTGTCAGTGCCAGAATCAGACGGGGCCAGTCGTTTCTGTCTGCATCGTGGCGCTTTCCAGGAAGAAGAGGTACTACCTCTGCGATTGAAGAACTCCCGAGAGTACTTTCCAGACAGGGCAAAGTGCCGTGGGATACTGCCTAGCAGCTCTATGATGTGGGCTATGTGGTCTATGGAGGAGAGAAAAAAAGGAGATGGGATGGGAGGGACAAGGGGAAGAATGGGACAAAAGAAGAGGGGAAAAAAATTGAAATTAGTAAAAAAAAAAAAAACTCAAACAGATTCAAATCAACAATGTTTGCAGCACGTCCATGCAGAGGCTGGTGGGCCTGGTGGCCTCAGCCACCATCCGGAGTAGAAACGGTGGCTGAGGCCAGCTCACCCCAGGCCACCTCAGCATTACAAGCAAATAAAGCATGGAGATGGTTTACAGATGGAATTCAAGCCAGAATTCCTAGGTTTTCAACTCAGCTCCCCAACAGGAAAGTGAAACGGGCGGCAGACCAGTGGACCGGCCGGGGCCTGCACTGTCGGGCCTCCGCCTGCCAGGCCTCAGCAGCAGTGCCCACTCCGGCCTGTTCGCTGACCTCGAGGGGGCTTCAAACTCAACAAGTCTGAATTTGGTGTTTGAAAACCGCAACATGGCTCTATTTCCATCTAAACGCACGAGCCTCTGCAGGAGGAGACGGGACAGAACACCGCACCACTCACCTTCGTCTCTTGAATAATCCTCCCCAGAATGCGGTTCGAACAGGTAATCTCCCGTGGCCAGCTCAAACGCCTAGGACACAACAGAGGATGTGTAAGAACCCCCAGCCGCGGGCCCCACGCCCCCGCCGCCCCCAGGGAGCGTGTGCACCAAGCTACAGAACCTCCCACAAAGGCTCAGGGCAGCTGCCCTTTCTTCCAAACAGTTTAGAGTACCAGGAATAGTCTTCTGCCTCTTCTAATGATGAGCCGTGCATCGCCCTCACACACAGGGGGCAAGCCTGGGTGCCAGCGAGGTGGCAGCACTGCGCACAGGCCCGCGGGATGGAGCTACACGTCCTGCATGTGTGGGACAAGGGCTGTAATTCCGGCTTCTGCCAGACCTGCCCGACCCCTGGCCGGCCCTGCAGGCATGCCCTTCCTACCAGCAAGGACCTTCACGCGGCAACAGTCAAGGGCTACCTTGAGCAGCTCATTGCCAGTTTTATCATCACTTCACTCGTGTTGGCTCAACCTACACAACATCCAGAGCCAAGCACGATTCCGTTTCTCCCCCCTGTGGCCAGATGAAGTGTGCTGGCTGGCCTGGGTCACTGAGGGCTGCTTCCTGGCCTTGCCTCAACATACCAGAGCGTGGGAGAGGCTTGGTGTGGCCCCGTCCCTTGCTGTATGAAACATGTTCAGGACCATGGGTTTAACGTCCTAACAATCCAAAAGGTACCAAGTATTACACATTTGCTGATGAAATGAGAAAAAAAACCCCACTAAATCTCTTTCTACTTCTTTGCATATTTCTCTTTTGAATGAGACCGTGCTGTTCTGAACGGGGCCAGCTTCCTTGGGTCTATTCCGGGATACCCAGGAGCTCCCTGGGGCAGGTCATGGCACCGACGGACTGTGCCTTCCCCTCTGCGACCCCAGAGCGCTGGCATGGAAAGCTGAAGCGAAAGGCCAGCCGCCTGGAGGAAGGGTCTACCTTCCCAGCACTGTCTCGGACAACTCAGGCTGGGCACAGGCCGTGCACACCACATCCTCCCGCGACAAAGCCGCAGCAGGGGCAAGGCACGGCAGACTGCCTGCCAACGGACACTTGCTCATCCGCCCACAAGCACTGGATCTAAGCAGAAGGCAGCCTCGGCGCAGGCCCAGTACCACAGACACACCACACTACAGCAGGCAAGCAGGAAGATGGCTGTGTGTGCCACCATGGGCCAATCTGAGGCCCGGGCAGACAAATCTTCCAACTGACCCCAACTCCAAATCAAAGGCTGGGTCATGTACCCAGCGGCCGAGAACATCCTTCTAGCCTGGTCAACCGGTCAGCACCTTGGAAGTCAAGAGGGACACACGAAAATCCCAACAGCGGACTGTGGTCCTGGGAAGCCACGCAGAGGGGTTTTCTCCTTCACACCCATGCTGGGCTCCGTGAATTCATTTTCCAAATTCCCTCTGGCTGGCTGTGATGTTTTGTGCTGCCCACAGCACAGAATGTTAGCTAAACGTCTGTTCTTTACACGATGACTGCTTGGATGAACTACCACGGGCCTTCAGGAAAACTCGGACGCAAGCTTATCGATGAAAGGCTATTTTCAAAAGGTTCCCTCACGTTGGACGCTCCCGGTTCTCTGGGAGGGAACAAGATTCTCAACAAACACGGGCATACGTGACACAGCGAGTGCACGTGAGGATGCAGACACCAGCTTCTGTACTAAAGAAAACCCTTCACGCTGAGCGCTCCGAGAACGTGGAAGATCAATCCCTCTCCGTATCAGCTTTCCCACTTCCAAGGAACTAGTCTGTCAGGTCGCTCTCCCTTCCATGGCAGGGATCAGGAGGCACCACGGGTGATTTACAAGTGATGTCATCAGTACTGGCACACACCAAGGCTTCCAACCACAGAGGAAAGCTTTGGGCTGTGACGCGTGCATCTGGGAGGACCCTGAAGTCAGAGAAAAGGAAGAGACACAGCCACTGGCCCGTGCAGCCTGACTGTGCTGCCCTGGCATCCTGGCTCTGGCAGGGGCCTGGCCAGGAGCACCCTCCACAGGGTCCGGTGGCAGTTACACATTTGTGGCATCTCTACATTGGCACGAGGCGGTCAGATGTTAACACACTGCAGTATTTATAAACTTCAACAAAAGGGTGGGGGTGCGGAAGCACTGCCAGGATGCCTAGGAAGAAGAAACGCTGCCGGCAGGCCTGGGAGGTGCAGGAGAAAAAGCCCCCTCCCTCCCGACAAAGGCCCGCCGCTGGAGGCAGGGCAACACCCCGAGCACGGCCAGCAGCTGAATCCAGCAGTTGGGGCAGGGGCGAGGAGGAGCAGGAGGGAAGAAGCCACAAGCAACAAGTGAGGGTGACAGGTCGGGGCAGACACTGGGAGAGCCCCATCACAGTCCTGCTGTCCAGTTTCTCTGATGACATCATTTGAGTTCACACTCAGAACTGGAAGCGGGTCATTTCTGAGCTGAAGGTGGGGTGGCACCAATGCTCCGGCCACTTCACTGTTGCTGGAGACAGGGCTGCCCAGACCTCACCACAGCCTGAAACGATGCACTGCTCCTTGCAGGACCAACTCTTCAAAACACCTCCGCTTCCACGGATCCGGCCCCTGCCACCACCTCCCTTCCCCTCCAGAGGGACACAGAATCTGAGGCCGATGCATTTGCACAGCCGGTTCGGAGCACAAAGGAACCACGACACACTGCCCACTCAACCATCTACACCAGGCCAAGCTGGTAACCAGAAACTTGGTTTCAGATGTCCACCAGAAAACGTTAACATTTTGCTCATTTTAAATCTGACTGCTATCAATCATCAGAGCAAGAAGGGAGCGAGGGCATGCTACAGGCCCCACTGCAGGTCCTGCTGGCCAGCTCTGTAATGACAGACCATCCAGTGTGGTGCTGATCACCTGGCCCGAGCTGCCTAACAGTGCTTTGACTGCAGCACTAGATAGCAGCACTTCAGTAAGTCCGTAAGGACTGACAGATTAACCATCATACAGCTATCCCGTACCGCGCTTAACAGCAAAAAGACAAGCACCAAGCTTCATCCCATCACTCCACCCTAAGCCACACAGGCAGCTCCTAGACCAGGAAGGACAAAGCAAAGGCACAGAGCGCAAGGAGCCAGGCCTGCGAGGGAGACGGCCTGTGGGCTGGGGGAGTCACCAACACCACAGCTGTATAGACCTGCAGCAGAAACAAACACAGCTGCTTCTCAGTGATGGGGCAGGTGGCCCCCAGCCTGGAAGAGATGCCACATCTGCCTCAGGAGTGTGTGGGCATCATGGGACCGCCTGCTGGAGGGCTCTCTGGTGTGCACTGCACAGGAAGACACTTGAGTGGGTGCAGAGCCATCTCTCGGAGATGAGCAGCCCTTCGTCTCAGGCAAACACAGCAGAGGTCGCTGGGAAGGACTCCGGCTCCAAGCCCACGGGATCTTCTCCCCTCTTTGGAAGCCTACAGTTTCAGGGGCGACGAGGTATCACCTGAAGTCCTGTGTCCCCACGGTTTCAGACTCCTGGGACTGGGGTTGTCTCAATAACAGTGTCCCTTGCAAGTCACAGGAAGCCAGCTGCTCAGGATACACCCACAGTGCACCTAGCCAGCTCCCCCAGTGTTCAAGATACTCTAAAAAAGTCACCATCCCCTCTCCCATCTACCATGGACAACCCCCAGCCTCAGCACTTGCATCATGTGTCCAACCCAATGCTAACTCACAGAGGGGAAAATGGCCAAGGCCGCTCTTACCATGCACGCTGTGCTCCAAATGTCAGCAGGTGTACTGTAACCTGCTCCTATCAAGACCTCTATGGACCTGTACTGCCGCGTCTGGATGTCTTCCGTGAAGTGTTTGTGCTGGAAAGAACACGGGTATTACCATGAAGAAACCACTTCACACAGAAAGGCATGTTTCTTCTCACAGAAACAAAAACTCGACTTACCACCCAGCAAGCATTTCCCAGGTCAGCGATTTTTACTCTAATTTTATCTGCGTTCCGCGGATCCAGGGGGTTCACCAACAAGTCGGCTGCCCGGGTTTTCGCTAGCATGAGCAAACAGCAGGAGTTTAGTGATTAGGACAAGGGTTCGCAGGCGTGAAAATACAACATTCACAGGGTGGTCATTTGGACCTGGAGCGCTGGAGTTCAACTCAAATGCATCATGAGCCGTCAAGCCCAGAGAAGACAGCAAACCGCAGGCACAAGGACCCCTTGGCAGCCGCGGCCTTTCCCCTAGTCTTCCCGACTCCCTCGCCTCCAGGCCGGTCCAAGAACAACGGCCTTGCTCCCAGTAGCATCTCTGCAAATGCTCATTATATTAGAGCTCATCCCCTCTAGGCCATCTGTAGCCCACTGCAGAACACGCAGGCAGCTGGGATGCTGCCACGGGCAGCCCAGCACATCCAGGGGACGAGCGGTCCACCTCACAGCTGCATGCCCACATCTGCAGCTTCCCCCGCTTAGCCTGAGCACAGAGCCCTAGGCGAGAGCCGGGTAACACAGCCGCATGGCCGGGCCACTCAAGTCCGCCTTAGTTTCCGATAGGGAAGACTCCTAAACAGAGACCTGAGATGGTCACGGGGCTGCTCATGAACCTGTGACGCACTCCGGTGACTTTCAGGTGATTGAGAAACATGTATCAGTTCAGCCAGGCTTCCCAGGGCTGTGAGGACCAGAGCAGCTTCTTAAGACAGGTCTGGACCACGGCTACACCGAGCAGTTAGCCAAGGGGTGAGGCCCAGAAGGAGCATGTGAGGCAAGCCCTTTATCCTCAAACCTCCAAGTGACCCAGGAGCTGAGACTTCTGGGAAGGATGAAACGCAATCACGGCTTTTTATTTATTTTAGAAGTGGTATTTATAGACTCAACAGAACAGCCCGTTCCATGCAGAATATCCAGCACCACCTTGGCGAGCCCTTTTTGCTCACTCTAAAACCTGCTGAAATGAACGCTATTTCGTGAGCACACGCAGCTGCGGGAGCAGCACTTGGTGGCCTGCTCCCAGCACGCCCCGCGCAGGCAGAGCCATCCGTCTGGCTAGCAGCCTGGTGACTGGTGGCCCTCAGATGCCCAGGGTGGGGTTCCGGAGGGCACTGAGAGAATTTTGGCCAGTGTCTTAGCTCTCGGCAGTGGTGTCTCAGACTGGTAGACTGACCCATGCTAGCCGGCCTCAGATGTGCCCTTCGGGCTCCTTGCCCTAGGCCTGTATCCCCCTCCGTAAGGATGCGGATCCCCTCGGGGGCCACGTGCCTAAAGGGAAGACAGGGCAATGTGCACAACAAGGAGGCGAGCAGCTCGAGCACTGAGCAGGGAAGCTCAACTGATGTCAGTTATGCAGTAAACATCCAAATGTTTACCTCAAGGCACTGAGGTAACTACAGCACGAGCTTGTTGGCTCCTTTCTCAGAGAACCTGGTTGATGCTGCCTGCCCCCCAACACCGCATTTCTTTGCTTTTGCTCAGTTTATTAACTTTCCACCAATGTCATGATACACTTAAATAGCAGAATGATGGACATGTGACTATCGTAATAATGTAGGGGAAAGAGTGTGGGTTGGGAATAGGAAGGGCGGAGGGAGAAATCCCTGAATCTATGGAACTGTATCTTGAAAAGACAAAAATTTTAAGTAAATAAGGGCCAGGCGCGGTAGACTACTGGCTAAAGTTCTCTCCTTGCACGTGCCAGGATCCCATATGGGCACTGATTTGTGTCTCAGCTGCTCCACTTCTCATTCAGTTCCCTGCTTGTGTCTCTCCTCTCTGTAAATCTGCCTTTCCGAATATTTTTGATTTGATTTTTCATGTTGTTTACATAGTTGAGAGGAGTGCATGCCCATCGCGGGCCTCTGACTAGGGTGGGGAGCGTCCAGGCGTGAAGGAAGATGGCTGGGATAGCAGGATTCTGTTTTTTCTTCTTTCTCTCTTTCTCCACTGTCTGAAGCAGGGGCTCAGTGGGGAAGTGAACCAGCACATAGAAGGCCCTCTCTTTAGCTCTCCTTTTCTCTTTAAAATCTGCTTTTGAAATAAAAAATAAAACTTTAAAAATCCAACACATCCAAATGCTGACCCCCGATGGACAGAAGGAGCACGCCCACAGGGCCAGAGAGGGCCTTGTGCTCACTTAACCCAGGGGGAGGAAGCAGGAATGACGACAGAACAGGACTGAACCCAAGTTCAAAGGTCAGTAAATACACTCTGAGGCTTGGTTTTCAGGAATAGAGGAAGAGGAAGAAGCAACCTTTGTGTGACCTCAAAACAAGAAACCCCAAACACAGAGGAGAGCTAGGGCCGTGCCCAGGTGACTGACAAAACCCGGGGCTCTGCTCTCTCCTGAGCAGGTGGACCACGTGCCCGGGCTGGCAGCGAGCATGCGGGAGAGAGGCCCGAGCAGCGGCCGGCCCCGAGGACTCAGATCCAAGATCTGCCCCGGCAGAGGGCACTAGGCACGTGCGATCCCTTTCCCGAGACCAGGAAGCCGTCCGTTCTGGCTGCTGTAGGAGGGTGCTCCAGTGGAAGGCCACGAGTGAGACGGGGATTGTAACCTGCCACCACTCCTGGCTGTTGCCAAAGATACCCCGCCCCCCCCAAGCTGCCCGATTAAGCAGGAAACACAATTTCAGACACCACACTCAGGGCAGTGCAATTTCTTTGTGTCCTCCACTGAACACACCCCCTTGGGTGGCACTCTGCTGCAATTTGTTCAGATCTGTAAACAGTCCCCCAGCTCACGATGCACTCCAAATGACAGGAGGCCATTTCTTGCAATCATTTTAATTGTATAAGAACACAACAGGAGGTGTAAGAGTCTGCTGGTATTTCTTTTCCCTGTGTCAGCTCCAAGAAGTCAGTGACCATTCCCCTTTGCTCTGCCCTCCCCTGACGGAGTCGCCCCAGCAGCTCGCCCAGCCCTGCCTCTTAGTGGTAATGGGGACACACGGGAGAAAGTGGAGCTGTCTTCCTTCCAGGACAAAAGGCCTGCACCTGCTCTCCCTTTCGCCTTAGATCTCCTGACAAGCAGGTGGCAGGGTGACAGTGTCATCTTCACACGCAGCTGGCAGGACCCTGGCGGCAGCACCAAAGGGCTGGCTCCACGGTGCCCGAGCCTCATGCACTGTGTGCTGCTAGACCTCCTCCTACATCGGGGGAAATCAGCCCCAGGCCTAAGCAAGCACAACTGGAACGTATCCCTTCGTTCGGCATAGAACGACCCAAACCCTCAGCACCGCAGGCCTGGGAGCACAGCATGAAGGTCACACACTTGAAGCTGGGAGAAGCTGGCCGGAGGTGACTGACCGGTGCATCCTGTTAGGTAGTTCTATATACTACGGCGAAGAATAACGCATAGAGACGGAGGAGGGTGAAGGTGTTGAGGGCAGAAAGCACACATCCAATAGAGTCGGGAGAAAGGAAGCTAGCTAGGAAAGACGGGGTCAGGGAAGGCAGAGACCCTGAAGCACAAACAACCTCTGAGTCAGCATGAGTCATGGAGAACCAGCCACGCCAACAGAGAGAGGTGATGGGACAGAGGGGACAGACAGGGCGACAAACACCCTCAAGTACTGTTCAGTGGCCACCAGAGCTCACTGTCGAGGGCGAAGGGAAGATGAGGTCGTATCCGAAAGATCTCTCTGGACTGTTAGAACACATTAGGCAAGCAGGGTCAACGTGACACAAGCCTGGCAGCTGTGTGACAACAGCCTAGGCCAGCAGCCACCGTGTGGCTCCGGAACAGACTCCACATGCGCCCTTCCCAAAAAAACAAAACCAAGACCAAAGCCAGTGGGAGCCTTGCTCTGGGGTTCTGTTCCCGAGACAGGAGTGGCAGCTTCCAAAGGACTCAGAGGAACCAGCTCCCCAGCACAGACACCATCTTTCTCTTCTACCCCACACTGTGCACACCTGCCACGAAAGGGCTGACACAAACTCAGTAAAGCTCCTTTATCTTGCCTTGCTTGTTCAGGCAGCAACCTGGAGGAAATTACCAGTCTCTAGGCCGTACCCCTGCAGGAAAGCAGGAAGTAAAACACGGCTCCCTCAGGGCAGGATGTTCAAGGTCACGCAGGGACCACGCGAGGAACCAGAACCGTCTCTCCACGGAACGGCATCCTCCGGAGTTTAACAGTTCCAGAGACTTCTCTGGGTAAGAGGCTCGGCAGAACAAAACACCCAAATTCCTTTTTTCCCCTTTTCTGAAAAAAAAGTTTTTTTTTTTTTATTCAAAAGGCAGAGAGAGAGAGGAGAGGGAGAGCAAGAAAGAGGGAGAGGGAGAGTGAGCGAGAGAGCGAGCATCTTCCACCCACTGCTCACTCCCCAGACGAAGCCAGGGCAGGAACTCCATGCAGGAGGCCATAGGAATGGACGGCAGGGCCCAAGGACTTGGATCATCTGCTGCTGCTCTTCCCAGACTCGGCAGCAGGAAGCTGGTCTGGAGGCAGAGCAGCTGTGACCCACCAGCACTGTACTATGTGATGGCAGTGTCACAGATAATAACCTGTGATGCCACAACGCCAGCCACAAAGGTTTAACCAAGCTGCCACGGTAACAGGAACCGTGACGAGGGGAGGGGTGCTGTCACAGAGCAAGCCGAGTCGCTGCCTGGGACCAGTCCCTGCCTCCCTTTCTGATCCAGCTTCTTGTGAACACGGAGATGATGGCTCACGACTTGAGCCCCTGCCCCTCACGCGGGAGACCAGGCGCGGTTCCCAGCTCCTCTATCCATGCTGGCCCAGTCCTGGCCACCCAGCATTTTGGGAAGTCAATCGAGGGACAGAGGATTTCTCTCTGGCACCCCATCTTTCCCTCTCACTTAGCCCACCTCCACTTCACACATCCCCACTGTTTCTCTTGCTCTGCCTTTTAAATAAAATGACTGAGCGTACATTAGGAAAAAAAAAAACCCACAGGAGAGTTTGTTTAAAAAAAAAACAGTAAGTCTGGAGAAAATGCTTCCCTACTGTCCCTTCCTGGAAATGAACCATCCGTAGCCATTCTACGACACCTTGCAATACCCTCTGGTCACAGTCAAGGTGACCAAGGGCTGACTGTGCCCAGCCAAAGAAAGCAGACACGCCCTCCAGACAGGCCAGCAGCCACCAGCCACCAGCCAGGGCTGTCCCAGCATCTGCTGGCTCTGTGTCAGTAGAGGGAGCGAGGTTTCTGAGCTCCTCACTGCGGGCCAGATGGAAAGGAAGTTTGTCTACTGAAGTCAGTGAGTAGTCCGTGACATGTGCTCCCCAAATCAAGGCTTCAAGTAGGTCATGGTCTCACAAGCTCCCATCTTTAGCCTGCCATCCCTCTGAAACCCATTCCATCTCCCAGGATCCCATCCCCAGGGACGACTACCAACGTAAATTTATGGCCCTTCCTCTCAGTACAGCTAAAGAGCAGGTACATTCTTTTCCAACAGAGCTAAAAAAAATATATAACATCAGAACAAAGAGGCTATAAATTACCAGCTAAATGACGCATCGTTGAAACCCACGGGTGTAAGTGGCCAGATCTAAAAGCTAACTAAACACAGAAGGACAAGAAAAGTCCAGAAAGATGACATCAGATGCCGAGAGCAAGACCAAGGCTAGCGATGCACGATTTATCTTTAACTCACGTTACTTGCTCCTGAGGACTGAAGCAGTGACAGGAGGATGGCCAGGGCACACACCCATGGCTTCACGGCCTGCAACAGGCTCCTTTCCCAACCTCCGCCCCAGGTATGACGCCATGGTCACCGCAAGCGGCCGACGGGAAGGGAGGGACACTTACTTTTGGGCAAATCCCCGGTGCTGGAGGCGGACACGGTCCTGCTTCTGTCATGGGACGGACTGCTTTCCTCAGGCTCGGTCAGCGGTGACCCCTCGGACAGCACCGAGCCACAGGCCACAGGTTCTAAGGACCCCGAGAACAAGGAAGTAGAAAACTCAGCAAACTGGGACTCGGGAATTTTATGTCGTCCGTTTGGTAATTCACCATTGAACTGTTCATAGGAACTGCTATACGTGTAATCGCTTTCTGCATTTGGCTCCTCAGGGTTATACTCCTCAGGATTCGGGCAGTCATCTTCCTCATCTTCCTCCTCCTCCAGCTGCTGCTCCAGTGAGAATGGGCCGTTCTCTATATGGCCGTTGGTTTGGGGAGACTCTATCCAAGGGGGGTCTATGTTTGCAAGTTCCCGTTCAACATCATCTTCATCCTTCTCAATGTTTTCCTTCTCGGTATCTTCTTTCTCGTCCTGGTCCTCAGCTTCACCTTAAAAAATGAACAGGATAAGAATCAGCACCACCCCTCTCCGGGACACGGACCCAGCACCTGCTGAGTACCTCACCTTCAACAAGCGGAAACTCCGGCATGCTTCATTCACACTTCACGGAGTGCACAGCTCTTGATGCATGGGATAAAACTTTTAGCTTCCCATATCTTATTTATCAATCACTCTCTACCTGGCCTACTCACATTAAGTTAGCTCTAAGCTTCTTACTTGCATTTCTATCCCCTCCTCTGACCAAGGTCTTTGCCATGCACAACTGTTGGGCAATCTGCTGCCTGCAAACCACAGGAACGACCCTGTGACTAAGCAGGTGGCACGGTACTTCTCAGACATTTTCTGTATTTTAAAAGCTAGCCTGAGAAGTTTAACAAGCTGCAGGCACAAATTTGGTTATGTGAGGCCCCAGGCCACATCTCACACTGCCCATCAGGACAGGCAGAGAGCAGCCCTCGCTATCTGAGGAGCTGGTATGCAGGGGGCAGACACCCCAGTGCTTCACTCCAGGATCCCACACTGGGGCCACCCTCCCCACCAGGATCCCACACTGGGGCCACACTGACCGCTGTCTTTGGCCGTCTCCTCCTCGGCGGCCTCCTCCAGCCCTGCCGCCTTCAGCTTCACCTCTGAGTGGTATTCGCCATCTTGCTCATTGCAAGGCGCGCTTGAGCTGATGTTTTCTTCTATTATTTTCCTTTCAGCTTCTCGCTCCAATTCTTCTATCTCCTGCAGGCGTTTTTCCAATAATTCTGCCTGCCTCTTCTGCTTCTTTTTCAGCTTTTTCTTTTTGTTTTTAGATATTTTTCCTATCTACAAGGTTAAGAAAATGCCACGGGTCAGTTTTTGTCTTCCCGTCTTTGGTCGAGCACCACACAGCAGCACAAGTGCTGGCAGCTTGGCTGTTATACTCTGCCATGCACCAGCTCAGAGCTGAGTCGCCTGGCTGCCGGGGGTGGGGGGGTGCGGGGTGCAAAACAAAACAAGAAGAAAGCAGTGCAATTTGATACCACATGTGGGGTCTACTTAGCCAGGTTAGAGCCCAAACCCAAAAGACCTCACCACTGAGCTCTGAGAAGCGAACACCCTGAAATACTCCTGGTTTTCAACAAGAACTCCTCTTGCGATTTTTATTCGTTGCTATCTGTGTACAAATTAACCGCATCGTCTCATCTTCCATAAATAAAAAACCAAACACTGCCAAAACAGGTGTATTTCACAGTTGGTCAAACACACTGTGTCTGGTTCTCACGTTCGCAGTGCTATCATATATCCCAGTGCCAAGACCACATGAATTCAGAGCGATGGGCTGACTCAGTGAGACAGGAAATAAAGCAGCCCGCCTTAATCTCTGTCTCTGAGGCTTTGTGACCTGAAAGCACTAGCGGTGACAGCCTCGGATCCCACACAAACACTGAACTCTCGGCTCTGAAATGAAGGAAACACCTCGACTTCCTCACAGTAAGCTGCTGCAGCGCCCCCTGCTCCCACAGCCTGCACTGAGCCTCCATTCCCAAGTGAGGGCTGCTGTACTGGATGTAGGGTTTTCACAGGACTACAAAGCAGGTCATACTCTCCCATCCTTAACAACTGCACAACTGGCCTGGGGCGGTGTGTGGGGGGGCGATGGTGGTGACAGCAGGAGGACTAGAACAAGAGCTTCAGACAGACAGGTAACTTGGAAGCCAACTAGAAATAAGGTAAAGTGGTTTGGAAACAACCACACTTCAAACCCTCTAAAACCTCACATTTCACCACAGCACTCCATACAGTGCGTGAGGAGGATGGGTCTTGAACCAACTTTAATTTTTCCAGCTCTGCAGAAAGTGTTTCATCTTTGACACAACCACCACTTCCAACATTTACAAGCATGCCTGCTCTTTAACACACACCAGGACATCACATGTGTTAAAATTGGGAAAACTCAGTAATAACCAGTCTCTCTTGACACAATGAGTACAAGTGAATTTGCTAAGTACTTACAGGTTTTTGTTGAGGAGCCGTACTCACTGAAACAAAAGAAAACAAAACAGATTCAGAGGAAAATACATACACATCCTTATACAGCTCATTCAGATCGCAAAGTAAAACTGTCCTTGAATGGCTACCTAAGAGAACTGCTCAGAGTTTCTTAGCCATAGGAATTCAGAAATGGTCCACGCAGCTCAGCCAGCCAGCTCTTAAAAGGCACAGCTGGAATCGTCAACCAGAACCATCTCTTATCCATACAAAACTGTAAAAACAATCAACCTTTAGCATAATACTAATTTAAGAAAATGCTGAGTTCACAGAAATCACATTGTCATTAAGCCAAATTTGCTTATACGCAAAGCAATTAACATGTCAGAGTGAATGTACATCTGTTTGAAATCGATTTGCAGGCTTTAGACCAGCGAAGGCAACCACGCACTGCAGCGAGTATATAGCATTCTAGAAGTCCCTGGATTAGATCCCGAAGCACATCAAGAGCCTGAAGGTTAGGTCCACGCTCTAACCAACAGTCTGAAGGGCAGGGAGTGAGACTGGAGACTGCCCCCTGCCTGAGCTCGGGCACAGACAATGTATGAAATGTGTGGGGACAGTCAGCACTTCAGGGCCACCGCCGAATTCAGTCAAACCGGAAATCCAAGTGTCCACATGCAGATACTCGAGCCGTCACACATCCCACATTTACTAGTCTTCTGTAACTAGTTCCAAATCTCCCAGTTACATTCAACTTACTGTGAACCATTGAGTTGTAAGCAATCTGACAAAACTAGAGCTAGAAGAAACATCCCTCCTGACTATAGGTCAGCTGCAAGCCTGTCACAACTGCCTCCTCCCCAGAAAGCCTGGAAACTCAAGAACGTACGTGGAAAAGCTCACGGACACACGTAGGAACTTAGAGGGTCTCTCAGGGGAAGACAAAGGTAAGCGAGTAAAGCATTAAATACAGTTCCGTTTATTCAATACAATTTCCTGCCTTCTCATGAGACAGGTCCCTAATACGCACCGACGAGCGAGCGACTGCAGGCTCAGGAGCCGACTCCACTCACCTGCAGACCCCGAAGGGGGAGGGGCGCCAGCTTTCTGCCACTCGGTGGCCTCGGCGGCCATTCTTCTCACGTAGGTGTCATCCACACACATGAGGATGTTCTCTGGCTTTATGTCCGTGTGGATGATCTTGCATTTACTGTGTAGATAGTCCAAGCCTTGAAGGACCTGGTCATCGTAACACCAAGAAAGGGGATGAGCAACCAATGACTTCATTACTGTCTGTAAAATAGCTAAAGTGACCGCAAGGCTCAAAAGTCACCAAACATGAAAAAGCACTTGGTCAAGGCTCCTTCCCGCCCCTCCCTCAGAGGAATACAGCTCTCCTTCCCAGACAACCAGCATGTATGATTCCAGAGGCAACGGGCGCTCCTGGAAGCCAAACGCACCCATCCACGCATGGCTTCAGTACACGCTCTGCCAATAAGCAATTCACTGGAGCAGAGTTTATCCTCCTAAGTACCTAATTCAAAGGTTTTAGATTTGTGACCAACATTCGTATAGTTCACTTTTATCAGCAGTCTCTCTCTGAATTTCTCCAACCCTCCTTTTCATAAAAGCGGAACCATTAAATGACCTTTTGTACCTGGCACAATGTTTGCTAGGGCTTACTCTTGCATAGAATGTATGAACATTTCATCTCATTTTATTGCCAAACAATAATCTACATGGCTATGCAATATTTCGTGTTTTCACCTTTTAGTTATTGCAAGGAATTCCCACCATGCATATTCCTGTACAGATCCTTGTGTCTGGCCTGGCATATGCTGGGCAGCCACACTGCGCAGCCAAAGGGTACCATCAGCTTCTGACAGATGACCTGCCGAGCTGTTTCTCACAGTGGCTGCAGCATGCAGTGTTTCCACCAATCCAGAGGCAACAACGCCTTCCTGGTGACCAATCACTGTTTTATTTTTAGCCATTCAAGTGTGTGCGTGCAGCAGACTTAAAATAGAGCTGGCTCAGCTTCTTTACCTGCAGTATTTCATTGTTTTAACGTTCATGTTCGTGATAAATTAAAGAAGCATGTACACATTTAATACTAAAGGAAAAGCAATACTGAAGAAAGAAACTGCTGGTACCTGTACTGTAGCATAATGAGCTGAGCTGCTGTCAGCAGCTGGTTCAAATCCCAGCTGTTCTTCTAATCCAGCTCTCTGCTAATGTGCTTGGGCCCCCATCGTGTAAGCGGGAGACCTGGATGCAGGCTTTGATCCAGACCTGCTCCTTCTATTTTGTCCTTTTTTTTTTTTTTTTTAAGAAAATGCCCCTGTATCTAGACAACACTTTTAAATAAAAAGCACTGAACCAAATCTTCACATGCTTATCACATGACGAAAATGAAAACAGTGTCGGCGACTCTAACGTCAAGTCACCCTGTTTTGGAAATTACTTCTTCTGGAGAGTAAGTTTTCCAATTATTTCTATAAACAGAACATTTTTAAAAGGTAGATGATGTTCCTATACATTAAAATTTTTAGTAACACACTGCTACTGAAACACTAAGGCACTTAGGCGTCTTGTCCAAAAGAAGCATGGGGAAAAAAAAGCCGAAGACACCTAACATTTACCCAGCACTGAAAATCTTACCACGATTAAGCCAAAAAAATGTTTCTGTGCATGCTGAGAGCTGGAAAAACAACTTTCAAGGAGGATACAACAGCATTATAACCCGAGAAGCAGGAGGTTTCAGAAGAAAAAATGACAACAGGAAGACCAGTCTTTGAAATGCAACAACTTCTTCCAATCATCGAAAAGAACTTCTTCCTCTAAGTTTCATTGCCATGAATGCACTGAATGAGCATCAGCTGAGCTCCAACCCCACACTACCAGGTACTGGAAACATCCCGATAAACCAGGTTTACCGCCTTCGTGGTGTTGCAGTCCCTGTGGCCTCGGACAGCTCGCTCACTCATCATGTTGAGTGGCTACAAAAACCCAAGATGAACCACGGGCACAGAGCAAACGTGATTTAATAAGCTATTGGGAAGTTCCTGGCAAGAACCAGCAAAATGAATAAAATGTGGCGACAGAAAGACTCTTGATTTTTAATTTAAAATACTTGTGGTTTTAGAGAATTTCCCAATTGGAATAAGCTTAAATTATATTACAAATTTCAGAAGAAAGGTATCTTTGTATTTCCATTGAGGTTACACCCCCGAAAAGACACTGAAAGACGGGTACCCACTGTATACTGTACACACTGCTGTCTCCTGCGCCTTCCCGTGTAAGCCTGATATTTTGAAAACTCTGACGAATGGATGGGCATACCGGTGACATCAGCCTACAGATGTCAAACCAGTAAGGCTTCTGAGAAATTTTAAGTAGATAAAACTACTCCAATGAACACTTCATTTTAGCTACCAAACACTGATTCAACCCGCCCTTTCTGGAAGCTTTTTTTGACCAAGTTCTCAGACACAGGTTGCCTGAGATTAGGCTTCTTTCACTCTCCAGGGGTGGGGCCAGTGCTACATGGGGATGGCATGTTAAAAATTGTTCCTTGAGGGCTCGGCACAACAGCATAGTGGCCAAGATCCTCACCTTACATGCACCGGGATCCCATATGGGTGCCAGATCGAATCCCAGTGGCCCCACTTCCCATCCAGCTCCCTGCTTGTGGCATAGGAAAGCAGTCAAGGATGGTCCAAAGCCTTGGGACCCTGCACCAGTTTTGGAGACCCAGAATGGTTTCGGATTGGCTCAGCTCCAGCCATTGCGGTCATTTGGGGAGTGAATCATCGGATGGAAGATCTTTCTCTCTGTCTCTCTTCCTCTCTGTATATCTGACTTTCCAATAAAAATAAATCTTAAAAAAAAAATAAACCTTAAAAGAAAAAAGGGCTGTATTCTATGACTTCTAAGGTAAATATTGCAACACAACTTGGATTTCATAATTTTTATTGTGGGCTACTATTTTTTTTTTTTAACTGTTACAGTGAAAAAGAGTGGTCTTATTCACAAAAAATAGCATTTGTCCTTAGTTTAAAGCATTGAAGTATCCCAACAACAAACACCAGGGGGCAATCTTGGCACCACTGATGCAGAATAACTGAGGATGGAACCACAAGCTTGCGCTGGCGCAAAGATGATGTTGAGACCTCTGCCCACTTCTCGGGTCACAGTATCCTGGCATGCTTTTCCCTCCAGGGCTGCTGTTGGCAGCAGGTGGCAGCAGAGATCCCTTCCTCGGCTGCCAGCAAAGCTGAGATCACTGTGACCACAGCCATGCCAGGGGCAAGGGTGCCAGTCACCCGACTGGAAGGAGCAGGCAGGTCACACCCTTCAGCAGCAGGGAAGGCAACCCGCAGAGTTCCACAGCAGCACACAGGTCAGTTCAGAACCTGTGCCTGGGCTCGGGAAAGTCTGGTCCCTTGTCTGAACCTCAGACAGTCCTGGTAAAATACAGCGGCTTGGTCTAACTGTTGCGTAAAGTTTCTTTGTGTGCACCCACAATAGTGCCAGCCACCAGCTGTTACCGTTCTTGGTGATGCAAACCCGCATCTCTCCACCATGACGTCATCAGCAAGGAGGACACTGCCCCTTGGACTTCTCACGCCAAAACTAAACAGCAGAGAAATACCGTACAAAGACCTTTCAAGTTATGTTCTGATCCTGGTGACAACAATCCTGTCATGCCTATCAGGGAAGGGATTCTGCGGCCTCTTATTCCCCTTTTGGTATCAGTGAGGCACTACAGGAAGCCCCGACGGGCAGCCAGACAGGCTGGCACAGGAGAAGGCAGGCCTCAAACAGTTCTTAATTTAGATATTAATTACCAGTGGGTGTGGAGGAAAACACCACAGGCGCTTTCCTCAAGCTTAGAAATTTCCTACTAGAAAATCTGGGGCTCCCACCCGATTTCTGTCCTTCAGGGAACAGACATGAGCCCAAGTCTACAAGCCGCTCGTTGAAACTGTGATATTAAGCCGAATGAAGTATGAGAAGTGCTTGCTTTAACAAGGGAGACGACAGGCGTGCTCAGCCAAAGAAACGCAGCGGGCACTGTTCTCATCCACGCTGTCCTGAAACAGCCTGGGCTCCTCGCTCTTCCCAGCTCCAACTGCTGAGAACTAGTGGGTCAATCCGGTGGCTCTACTGCCAAAGGCAGCCAAGGGAGGACGTCCCCAGCGCACGGACAGCACAGGTAGAGCAGGGCAGCACACAGACAGCGGAGGTGAAGAGCAGGGCGCAGGCCTGAATCCCTCAAGGCTGACACTTCACCATCCTCCAGCGGCTGCTCACGCTTGAAAACAGAATCACTTGTACCCCACCACAATGAACAAACTGAGTAACAAATTTTTGCCAATGTCACATTAAGGTTTCTGCCCCATATTGAAGAATAGTTCGATTATAACGAATTCACTGATGATGATGGCGATGGAAAGAATTAAAATGGTAAACAAATACTATGTGTAGGGGCTGGTGCAATGACACGACAGGCTAATCCTCCACCTATGGTACCAGCATCCCACGTGGGCACTGGCTAATGTGCTGGCTGCTCCACTTCTCATCCAGCTCCCTGCTAACGCCTGGGAAGGAAGGAGAGGATGGATCAGATCCTGGGACCCCCATCCACCCACGTGGGAGATCTGGAAGAAGCTCCTGGCGCCCAGATTGGGCTAGTCCAGCTCTGGCCACAGAGGCCATCTGGCAATAAAGCAGTGGTGAACCAGTGGATGGAGGATTTCTCCCTCTGTAATTCTTTAAAGTAAAACTTGAAATACTACATGTAGACAGGTAGACATGGCACCAGGCGACAGTCTGCCTGCATCAGATCATCACAGCTCCTTCTGTGGCCCAAGGGTCTTCCATCCCACATGGAAATCACTAGACTGCATTTATTTTTCAGTCAAATGATTTCTTCAGGATACTCTGCAAACAGCACTTCACTTAGCCTTTTGAAAAGAGGATTTGAGATAAACCTCTTTATTCTAAAAGGAAAGGTGTTAACAGACATATTGCTATGCAGAGGCAAAAAGGTTTTCTTAAATGCACTTTTCTACCAAAATTAAACTTTAATAGCCAAACAATCTAACATTGAATGTGATTTCCTCCGAGACAGCCTTCAGCAATCGGTTTTTCTGTTCGTCAATCTGTAGTATCAGAATCACTACATTGGCAATCTTCGTAGCAAAGTGTGACACCATTTTACACAAAGCACTGCTTTCAGGAGTGGCATTTCTAAGGTAATTTTATCCCCTGTATGCATCTGTCACATTTGGAAGCAGGAATGGGACTTTAGCATGGCCTGGACCCTAAAGGTGGAGAAAACAAACATCAGAGCTACACACACGAAACTTTCAGATCTGTATTCTCTGCAGACAGACGACCCCTCTGCCATTCTTTCTCTATATGTATAATCTTCCTTTCAAATAAAAATAAATCTTTAAAATAAAAAAAAGGTTGGAATTATTTCGTGGCTAGGATAAAAGAAATGATCAAACACATGAAGATAGGGGCTGGCGTTGTGGTGCGGTGGGTTGAGCAGCCACCTGCAATACAGCATCCCATGAGCACCAGTGTGAGTCTCAGCTGCTCCACCTTCAACCAAAGGCAGAGGAGGACGGCCTGAGTTCTGGGCTTCGGCCACCAATGTGGCAAGTAGGACAGAATCCTGGATCTTGGTTTTGACCTGGTCCATCCTCACCAACAGCGGCTATTGTGAAAGTGAACCTGACAATGGAAGGTCCGTCTGTTGGCTGGCTGGCTGGTCAAGTGGTCTCTCTCAGCCTTTCAAATAACAAAATAAATCTTCAGGGCAGTTTTGTGGTACAGTGGGTTAAGCCACTGTCTGAGGTGCCAACATCCAATATGAATGTTGGTTCAAGTCCCGACTGCTCCACTTACCACTCAGCCCCCTGCTGATGAACCTGGGGAAGCAGTGCAAGATGACCCAAGGGCCTGGTTCCCACTCACCCTCAAGGGTGTTCTAGGCTCCTGGCGTTGGTCTGGTCCAACCCTGACCATTGCTAGCATTTTGAGAGTGAACCAATGCATGGAAAGAGGTTTCTCTTTCTCTCTCTGAATCTTCCCCTATGTTTCTGTTACTCTGCTTTTCAAATAAATAAACGCTTATATATAAAAAAAAAATTTTAAAAAGATGTGGGACAGAAAGGGTCAATAATGATCATTAGGCACTTTCTCCAACCACCCACAGAATGAACCAGTAAAAATGCATGGACGAAAATCGTGGTAAGTTTGCAAGTGTTTATAAATGCTGAAAACATCTCCACATCTTTATAGCCTTCAGGAGGAAACACGGGCAACTGAGGACACACATTTTTGTGCAAACAGGGACTGTGATACCAGACAAAAAACTCTGACCAGCTTTTCAGGAAGAACAGCAATGTGACTTCTGTTGGCCAAGGGCCCAGGACAATTCTCAAAGTACTCCATGCTGCCCAGCAAACTGCTCAACACTGGAGCTGCAAGGCCACGCTGGTTGGGTGTCCATCTGGCTGTACCACTTCTGATTCTGAAGCCAGCCCTTTCACAAGGGGCAAGTTACTTTCCTGCTGTATGCCTCAGTTTCCTCTCCCATGACCCCAGGACAGCAGTAATCCCTGTTCTATAGCATGACGGTCAGAACTCAAACAACTCTGAACTATGCCTGACGTACAGGAAGCAGTGAACTCCGTTTGCTTTAGCACTGTCTGCATCTTCCCAATTACCTAACGCAGAGGTAGCGATCCAGCTTCCTTGATGATAACGCTGTGATTCAGTGAGGTCCAGTAACTTGGTTCACGTCCTGAAGGATGTATCTGACAAGTCCACGCTGCTAATCACTCCATGTATTGCTTCGTTACGGCCTGGACTGATAAACTTTAGCAAACAGGCAATGGGAAGCCACTAAAGATTTCGGAGGAAGGACTAGGAGGAGGAGCCTGAACTGGACCAGGCTGGGCTGCGTGCCCTGAGACAGAAGCCTAGCGAAGGCACAGCAGGAACAGGAGCTCCAGCTGCAGATGAAGGCACGAGGAGCGAGCGACCGCCACGAGTCGAGGGAGAGCTCCGGAGACTTCCATGGCCTCCCACAGCACTGCAAGCCGGCTGGGCCTCCCACAGCACTGCAAGCCGGCTGGGCCTCCCACAGCACTGCAAGCCGGCTGGGCCTCCCACGGCACTGCAAGCCGGCTGGGCCTCCCACGGCACTGCAAGCCGGCTGGGCCTCCCACGGCACTGCAAGCCGGCTGAGCCTCCCACATCTGTGTTTGGAGCTGCTGTGGTGGTGTCACAGTAAACCTGCACCATGCAGCACCCGATTTCTACAGGACACTGGTTCAAGACCCATCTGCTCCACTTCTAATCCTACTTGCTACTAACGTGCTTGAAAAAGCAACAGAGGACGGTCCTAAGTGCTTGGAACCCACGTGGGAGGCAAAAAGGAAACTCCTGGCTTTTCGCCTGGCCCAGCCCTGCCCAATGAGATCATTTGGGGGAGTGAACCAGCAGATGGAAGTCCTCTGTCTGCCTAACTCTGTTTTTTAAACAAACAAAAAAAAAATAAATCTTCGAAAACAATGAGAGTTAAAGGAATACGGGGAAAGGATGGAACTGTGTGAAGGCAGCCGCCTGGTGATGTACAGCAAGTGACAAAACGAAAAGAACGGCCGAGCCACGGTCAGCCATACTCGACCTCCAAGGTCAAAACTGGCCAAGAGTGAAAGATCTTTAGGATCGGCCTACCCTGGTTTATTCTGGGAAAGGGTGTAACTGCAGATTTATCAAGGAGAGATCTTCCAGGTTCTGCTCAGGAATCAAATACTCAACCCACAGGCCAAATCAAAACCAGGGGAGGCAAAATGAATGTATACAATTAACAATGGGCTGTGTAACACTTCACAAATTCTACGGGCACTTAGAAAAAAAGCCTGCAACCAACAATAATCGCTCTTAAATAAAGATGAGTTCAAACACAAAAGACAAACCAAAGGTCCAGAACAAAATCCACGTCCCCCAAAGGGCAGGTTATGCACACTTCAGTGAGGACACGGTTCCATCACATCACATGTTCAGTCAACAAGCACACGCTCAGGCTCCGTTAAAGCCCCTGATTTTTAACTTTAGATTTTTGGTAAGAAAGGCTAGATTCTCTAACAAAATAAATCTCGGTAGTTCATCTTCAAATCCGCCTTCTCAAGCTGCCAAGTCTGTGTGGGGGTGACGTGCGCAGGCACCTATGGCAACGGCAGACAGCTTTGAAAGCACACAGCTCCTCGGAAGCCGCAGGGCCTGTGTACCTCACAGGCATGGAGCTATTTCTGAAGCCACTCAGTATAGGTTAGAGTATAAATCCTTTAAAACTTGCAGGATTTATCAGAGCAAATTCAGAAAATTTCCCCAAGTTTTAACAAGGGGATTTCTTTTTAGATTTGCCACTCAATAAAAAAAAACAAAGGAGCATTTGGGAAACAAACAACTGCACCTACTCTTCAATGACAGCCGTAACTTTCTCATATGAGATATTGCCCTGTGTTAAAATGATGAATAAAAGGAACAGATACCCTCTCTTACGGTAAGAGGGGACAAAGTTTACGTGAAAAGCTAAACGTGTATGCAGGCTAAACAGCTTCAAAGAAAACCTAGTATGGCTTTACAGCACCCACAGGGCCCTTTCGGGGTCTGCGCACAGGCAGGTGCTCAGAGACGAGCACCACCTGCACTGGCCGAGCACTGCCCGTGTTCATCAGGACTCACCTGTGCACACTCAGCTGCCTTTCCGACGTGTGGACTGAGGCCCACACGTCACGCCAGCAGCCCTAGAGGACTGGCCCAAGTCCTGGGTTGAGGAGCAGGGCAGGCTCTCCGTACCACACAGCCGTCTCCGGAAGCCACCTGCCTGACACAAGCCTTGCTCTGCAGAAGAGCTCGCAGGGAAGACCCGCTCTGCCAGAAAGGATGATCTAGAAACACGGCTTCATCTTTAGCACAAGCAGTGCAGGTGGCATTCACCCTGATCATTCCACACTGAACATGGACTGGCACCCATCCTGCAGGCCAGGAGGCCCGTTAGTGCCTCTCACAGGTGTGCCTTCATCCCACAAACACCTACTGGCATCTCCCCGCTAAGCCAGATGCTGGCCAAGAGAACACTGGACATACGTAATAGGAGTACATTAAATGACCCACAGAAGAGAGAATTAAAGGTAGGTTTACTTTTAGTGCAAGCAAAACCACCAAAAACTTGAATCCCTATATGAGGTACTTCATGAAGTGAATAAACTATGTGTACTGTATGGGGTGGGAGGCAGCTTAGCCCACTAACCCTCCACCTAGGCAGCATCCCATATGGGTGCCGGTTCATGTCCCAACTGCTCCACTTCCGATTCAGCTCCCTGTCTCTGGCCTGGGAAAGCAGCCCCTGCTCCCACGTGGGAGAGTTCAAAGCAGCTCCTGGCTCCTGGCTTTAGACCAGCCCAACTCTGGCTGTTGCAGCTATTTGGGGAATAAGCCAACAGATGGAAGATCTCTGTCTCCCCTTCTCGCTCTGTAAATCTGCCTCTAAGATAAAAAAAATATATATTTTAAAAATGTATCCTGTGGGAAAGCTATATATATGAATTTCAAATTTCTGCACCAGAATAAACTGACCTTTTTCTCTTTTTTTTTTTTTGAGATTTAATCATGTATTTGAAAGGTATAGTTACATAGTTAGGACAGATATGGAGAGAGAGAAAGACTGAGAGACCGGTTCACTCGCCTAAATGGCCCTAATGGCCAGGCTGAACCAGGAACCTAGAACCTCCTCCGTGTCTCATGCGGATAGTAGGCCCCACTGCCCTCCCAGGTCTACCAGTAGGGAGCTGCATCAGAAGTGGGATGGCTGAGACTGCAATGACAATGAGTAGTCATAATGAGATGCTGGTTTTCCAGATGGCAGCTTACTCCACTGCACTGCACTGCAAGCCTCATAAACGTACCTTTTAAATCCATTCTTCCAGAAACCTATGAAGAACCCTTGTACAGTATTTCCTATATACCCTAAGTATTTCTCATCCACTCCAACTTTATGGAGGTATAACTGACAATAAAAACTATCAACAAGATGGTAATTTTCATAAATGTATGTACTGTCAAGTCATTACCACAAACCAGTTAATTTACCTAGTATGTGTTCTTGTGCAGGAATATTACAAATTGCCTCTTACAAATCACAAGTATACAACACAACACATTTCAACTAGTGTATACTGTGTAGATTATGCTTAAGTTTCCTTTGATTTAGCTTCCATTCCATGACTTTTAGGACAAAAAAAGGACGTTTTGGGGGGACAATGAATTATTTCTTAGTGCTTTTCTAAGGAACTCAGTGACACGTTTTAAAGCAAGACACTGGATAAAGCAATGTCTGATAAGACCACGGTCATCTCAAAGCAAGTGATACTTGAAACGTGAAAGACTGACACAGCACCTCTTACGAAACAAAATGGGCTGTGATTACATACAAAACTGATTTAAAAGGAGTTCCAAATGCTACATGCGTGAATACAAACAGCCACTAAGGTGACAGACAGCTCACCTGCCGGATGATGCTCTTGACACAGCGCACGGGGAGGCCTTGGTAGTTGGACTTAATGATCCACTTGAGGAGATGGTGCCCAAGCACCTCAAAGACCATGCAGACATCTGGGACAGGGTTAAGGGCCACTCAGACACACATGGCACCCGCAGGGTGGCAATCACTGAAAACAGCATCAACATGTTTGCAGTAAAATATCAACATGAATACTATTTATTGCATGTACTCGAAGTCACCTGAGGAAATGTCACCATCCCCACTGCACAAACAAGGAGGCAGAGTGTACTTGGCCACAGCCCAGACTCGGCCATCTCGGCACACTGCCACCCAGAATCACTCTTATGGAAACGGGCGAGATGGAAGCCTCAGTAGAACTGATACAGGGGAAAAAAGGAATTCCAGGGCTTAGCTGCTCACCCCGCCTGCCTACATTTCCATTCAAGAGGCTGCTTAAAACACATGAGAAATAAAAAACAAAATGCCATAAAGAGCCATCGAATCTCTTCCTTCAGTCATCTAACAGTGCCTAACTAGGTCAGTGTTAAGGCCAATCCTTTGCCTTGCAGGATCAACATTCATTATGGCTGTGCTGAGCACGCTCCCTGCTGATGGCCAGGGAAAGCAGCAGGAGACAGCTCGAGTCCTCTGGACCCTGTACCCGTACGTACGGCAGACCTGGAAGAAGCAGCTCCTGAATCCTGGCTTTGGACCAAACAATGCAGCCATTTGGGGAGTGAACCCACAGGTGAAAAATCTGTCTCTTCCTCTCTGTAACTCTGCTTTTTAAAATAAAATAAGTCTTAAAAGAAAAAAAATTAGGATCACAATTTAAGAAATGGAATTCTCTTGGTACCATCCTGGAGCCTGAGGAGGCCTGCTGGACCTGGTGCTTCTAGCAAGCAACTGTGTCTGCAAGGCCGGATGTGGTGAAGGCCATTTCGTTGGCTGTAAGACAAGGTCTCTGAAACTAAAGGGAACACACAGCGCTCTTCAAACTGAAGGTGTTTGTTGTTTGGGCCAGACATGCACTCGAAAGTACAGAGCAAAGAACGACACAGAGCTTCCTTGTGATAAAACTAACAAAACCAGGATCATCTGTGCAAAGGTCATTTGTGTGCTCTACCTGCCAGGGATTTAAAATATCGAAAAGCAAGTAAATACAAACTTTCAATCTTAAAAACAAACAAAACAAAAAAATGGCATGGCATTAAGATCAAGCCATAATGAAATTTTAGGAATTTATTTATTTGTTTGAAATACAAGAAACAGAGGGGGGGGGATATCTTCCATCTGCTGGTTTTCTCTCTGAATGGCTGCACTGGGGTCAGGCCAGAACCAAGAGCCAGGAACTCCATGTGGGCCTCCCATAGGGATGGGGGTACAAGTACTCAGGTTACCCACACCAAGGCACATTTGCAGGGCACTGGCTATGAAGCAGAGTAGCTGTGACAGACCAGGCAAACGGAAGGCAGAGAGCTTAAGCAGCAGCTCCCTGGCTGTCACGATGCTGGCCACTGGATTGCTTCCAAAGTGCTCTGGTTCAAATCTTAGAACTTCTACCTCCAACCCATGTTGAGGAGAACAATTGCCACTGTATCATTACTACTATTATTCACTTGTAACACTCAAGTTAAAATCTTGAATGTCAACATAAACAGAGCATTTCGCTTTTACTGTTTCAACAAGTGTTTTGGCCCTAACAAGGTGCCAGACAGCCGATGGGGCATCCAAAAACAGACCTTGGACACCGGCTTTAAACAACAAAAAGTGGGGTTTCAAGCTGCCTTCTATTTTTTTTCCTAACATGCTACTATATCCAAATCCCCCAAAAACCCTTCAACACCATCTAGGGGAGCCACTGCCTAACACTTCGCAAGAGTTCCAGGGACTGGCACGCACAGGAGCAGACAAAAGCCTACGGGACTTAACACAACCCAGGATTGCTTGTTTGCAAGAAAAATAATATGCATGATTCAGCAACAATTAGGTAAAGGATACGTATTCCATTCATGCCTGAAATCTTGAAGTCATCGATGAGCTGGACAACCATGTCTTTGTTCGGGTCATTGGGATCGCTTTCTCGAACCTGTGCATAGAAAATGGGACCCAAGAATGAGGAGCTGAGGTTAGAATCCTTAGTATTAAACTGATCAATGCTATTTTAGTGTAAGTGATTTTTTTTTAAGAACTTCTACTTTAATGTAGTACCACCCAGGAAAAATTTTTTCCCAAGTTTTCTTTAGTCATTAATTTCCCTTATAACATTCACATTTTCAAAGTACTTACACATTTGAGCAATTTTATTTCATCCAAGGCTGTTTCTGTATAATGCTGAGCACTTTTTACAACTTTCATGGCCACAAATCTTTTCCCCCTTCAAAAAAAAAAAGTGAATTTACTTATATTAGCAAAAAAGAAGTAACATGTAGCTAACAAGGTGAAACTTTTAACAAGTTTTCTTTAGAAAGGCACTTTTCAGATTGTGCAGGCACAGTTAGACAGGGACCCATGGGTGAAGACAACGTTTTCATGCTTTGCTGTCTTCTCCAATTAAAGGAAGACTTTAAAAACACTGGCCTTAGCACCTGCAAGCACTCCCTGGCCACACTTCACTTGAAACACACAGAAAACATTGCGTGTGTAGGAGCTGGGCAGCAGTGACACGTCTTACTGCGACGACCTTAAGCCGCAGCAGATGCCAAAGACCTACAGGTTATCAATTTTCTATCCAAACAGCCTTCCGATATGGATGAATGGCTAGAAAAACAGCATTATGCTAATACCAAGTACTTTCAAAGACTGAACTTCTGAGATCAAGGTAAGGATACCGACGAGGAACACTTACTGCATGTCCCAGCACAGCCACACGGTAGAGAAGTGTCCCCATCCTAGCTTCCTGATAACGTGGTACCGGCCATTGAAGAGGTCTCCGATCTTCACTGGGTGATAGCCGCCTGAAGACAAGACACGAAGGGTGGCAGCGGTTCCGAATCTCACAACAGTAACATTTCCTATTCTCCTATGTCAGCTCCAGGCCAGTGACGAACATTTATTTAATAACATTACGATTTTTAATAAAATTCTCGGGAGCAGCATTTTTTTTTTTCACCAAGAAAACAATGTTCTATGAACTATTAGGAAACATTTTTTAATTCAAAAATGCAATGAACCATTCAGAACTCCATTAACAATAATTCGAGCTTTTCATGTTTCAGTTTAGGTGGGCCATTTTCGATACCACATCATGACATCCACAAGCTTTCTCATCTTCCAGCCAGCTGTCTGCTTTACCTTTGCTAAAAGGCTAACCAAAAACAGCTACCCCGCACAGTCTGTGGACACCGACAGCTTCTGGAATCAACAGAGGAGGTGAGTGATGCAGGTCTTACCGCACCAAACTCCGTCTTCGCACTTCCTTCGGTCTCAAACTCGTGCTCCTTAGGAAAGACAGCACCGTCTGAGGCGGGGGTCCCTCTCAAGGCTGAGGGGGGCACCTCTGGCAGATTCCCACCAAGCGCCAAGACAGGCAGGCTCCCATACACTCACGTGATCCCCTTCCGTGAACCGACAGGAAGCTGTCAGAGGCGAAGATGGCAGCAGCGGCCTTCCCGCTACGTAAGACTATTTCCTGGGCTTTGTATTTTATTCCCTTTGCTTTTTTCAGTTTCTTATTATTTTTTCCTACCTCGGGGACAGTTTTACATTGGAAACTTTTTGAAAAATTTGTTAAATTTTATTTTTTAGGATGTGATTTTGTTTTATTGGAAAGGAAGATTTACAGAGACAAGCACAGAGACACAGATCTCCCGTCTGTGGCCACAACCAGAGCGGAGCGGATCTGAAGCCAGGAGCCAGGCTTCTGGGTCACCCAGCAGGTGCAGGATCCCAAGGCTTTGAGCCTTTCCCAAGCCACAAGCAGGGAGCTGGATGGGAAGTGGGGCAGCCAGGATATGAACCAGCACCCCTATGGGATACCAGTGCATGCAAGGCAAGCACTTTATCCACTAGGCTACTGCACCAGGCCCAATTATTATTAAAATTTTATTTTTGATGATATTTACATAGCTGATTAGGGTGGGAAGAGTTGAGGAATAGGGAGAAGCGGGACAGATAAGGGGAGAAGCCACTCCCAGCCTCCCAACATCGTCTGTACCCAGGAATCAGAAACGGCAAGCCTGAATCCCCAGAATGGAGCATGCTCCGAGGGTTCTGCTCAAGTGGCTTCCGTGGTTCTGAAATGCTGTCGATGGGGAAGTCCTTCCAACGCCCCTTGGCTGTCACAGTCTACCTCAGAGCCCGCACTCGTCCAGATGTTTGCTGTCAGCGCCCGCCTGGGGTAGTTGGCCAACGTGTTGTGCCCACCATCCTCTGCTCTGGTACCACGTTCTCTGTGGGCCCCAGTGGACTGCCATATCCTCCATGTCATCTGGGCATGCCCCTCACTGCTCCATCCAAGCCACTGAAGAAACCCAGTTCTGACACAGGCACTCCAAGGTCAGAACACAGATCCTGGGAGTCCCCCAACGGAGGGCGTTCCGCCTGTCTGGATGTGAGCCCCACATCTCCTGCCAGCACCCCCACCCCCGGCCACTGCAAGCCCTCCCCTCAGGCCCCATGGGCGGCTACCCTGCACACACCAGCACCCTGGCACACCAGCGCAAAAGGTGGGCAATTTTTATAATTTAACATACTTTGCTTTTTATCATAAATAATCTTTTATTTTCTCATTTTTTTTTAATCTGCAAAGTCCTTTTAAAGGTCACTCCAGGAAGAAGTGCTGCTGCCGAGCAGCTCAGAGCAGGTGCAGGAGCATCTCAAAGCCACATCCTTCAACAGGCCTCTAACTGCCGGCGGGCTCCGAGGCATGGTTCAAGAAATAGCATGGAAATTTAAACTGTAGAGCAGAAATCCGACCGGACACTGAGTTTACTATTTCTCGATTTTAATCTCAAAGCCTACACAACAACATTTAGGATTAATGACGTTAGCTAAGTGATAATAAATGAAGAACACAATATAGCAAATAAGTGGCTTACCACTTGGAGAACTACATCAAAAAACTGAAATGCATGGGCTCTGAGCTTATAATACAGCTTTAAAGCATTAAAATACATACGGCAAATGGGGAAGAGAATCTAACGCTTACCAAGTATGAACCAGGAGCCCTGTGCTAGGCACTTTATTATTAAAACCACATTCCCTGAAATAAAAGTCAACTATAATATATGGTGTGTGTACCGGCGGCAGGACAGGAGAAAGAGAAGTGCAGAGTTAAGCCCAGCGAGGCTGACCTCATCACAGATCCCACGTCCTAACACAGCATGAGCCTCTGAGACAGGCCCACTGCGGACCCCACGCCTGACAACCTACTTGTGCAGGGACCCAGGCGCATGTTACAACGCAAGTACTTAACAATGACACCCATCTCTCTAATTCTTCTAACCACATTACTGTAACCCAGAGACAAAAGACTGAAATCTCACGGCAAAGCCCGTGTTGTGTCCACTTAGAAGAAACACTTCCTTTTGTAAGATCTGAAGGCTGGTTTTTGGTAGACAGCTAAAGTAAATAAAAAATGTGTAATACGGAAGTGTGTACTGCTGCTCACATTTAAGTCTTTATGGGCAAATAAAACATTTTTCAATCTAAACAGAGGATACCTGTATCACTACCTTTATGTTTCAGATTTAAATCTCAATCAGTCACACAGTCACACCATGCCGCTGCCTTTGCTCCGGGGGATTTCAAAGATTCCTAGTGGAGTCTAGTGTCTCTGCAACTCACAAACTAGCTGAGAACACAGTCTCTAAAAATGGTCAAGAACAAGTCAGGGAAATATAACTGATGTTTAACACAGAGATAAAGATCACGGCAAATAACAACAACATAGTTTTTGTTTTGAAGATATGACACCTGTAATCTTAAATCTGCATTTTGCATTTTTTTTCACATCCTAATGTGCACGTTTCTACAGCATCAGGCATCTCCTTTCCTTTGGCACAGAATGGCAGCCTGTGCCCTACAACTACCACTCGAGGGGCCAGAAGGGTGGCGCTCGCCCCCACAGCGTAACCAACACCTGGGAACTGGACATGAGGGTCACTTCCGCAGTCCCCCACTGCCTGGGCTGGGTTAACCATGCTTGCCCTGACGCTGCATTGCACTATCTCGAGCACACGAAAACTTGACACAGGCTGGTCTAACTCCAACTCCCTTTGGCTGCTTCTACTGGCTGCCCATCCGACAGGCCAAGGAGACAGACAGTAACATTACTGCACGGCATGAACTCGCAGGGTCTTTCAGAGCGCCGAGGACCGCGTGCCCGAGAGGATACAGCACCGGGAATTGCACCCTGAAAGTTATGCTGAAATACCTACAGTTCACGATTTGGACCATCTAGCACAAAAATCATGTTTGCCACTTGAAAGTTCTTTTTTTAAACTGATTTTTATTTGAAAGGCTGGCTTACAGAAGGAAGGAGAGAAGGGAAAACAAAGAAATCCCCATCTACCGGCTGGCTCCCCAAGTGGCTGTAACAGCTGGAGTTGAGCCAATCCGAAGCTAGGAACCGGAAGCTTCCCTCTGCTGCTTTCACAGGCCACAAGAAAAAAGCTGGATCTGAATTAGAGCAGTCAGGACAGGTACTGGCACCACAGGCAGAGGCCCAGCCCACTACACCACAGTAATGCCCCACCTTTTTTTTTTTATTAATTACATTGTATTATGTGGCAGTTTCATAGGCTCTAGGATTCCCCCAACCCCTCCCCATGCCCTCCCCTCATCTTAAAAATAAAATTTGGGGGCCCGGCACAGTGGCCTAGCAGCAAAAGTCCTCGCCTTGAATGTGCCAGGATCCCACATGGGCACTGGTTATAATCCCAGCCACCCCTGCTTCCCATCCAGCTCCCTGCTTGTGGCCTGGGAAAGCAGTCAAGGACAGCCCAAAGCCTGGGGACCCTGCACCCATGTGGGAGACCTAGAGGAAGAGGTTCCTGGCTCCTGGCTTCAGATTGGCTCAGCTCCAGCCATTGTGGTCACTTGGATAATGGATCAGCAGATAGAAGATTTTCCTCTCTGTCTCTCCTACTCTGCATATCTGACTTTCCAATAAAAAATGAATCTTAAAAAAATGTCTGGGTCTAGCACTGTGGCTCAGCAGGTCAGCATCACACATGGACATGGATTAACATCCCGGCTATTCCATTTCCCGTGTATTTCATTGCTCTTGCACCTGTTAAAACAACAAAGGGTGGCCCAAGTGCTTACGAAGAAACTCCGGGCTCCTGGCTTCAACTTGACCGAGCAATGGCTGTTGTGGCCATTTGGGGAGTGAATCAGAAGATGGAAGATAGTCTCATTTTCTTTCTTTCAAATACATTAAAAAAAACTGGATTAAACTGACACACAAAACAATGGACTCTGAAGTAATCATTCAAGTAACTGCTCTGGCTCTTCCCTCTTATCCCTCCAGCACACCCGGAAGAGGCACGCCAAGAGCTCCAGTCACAGGATCTCAGAGACTACTAGCACAAGCGTCCACTTTGTTTGCTGCCAAAGATAGCATGAAGTATTACTCTTGCTTTGCTCAAACTGGTTTCTTAGTCTTCTGACTTTGGAGTTTCAACCAGGTAAAGAACTAAGGAAAGATTTGGGAAAGCTCTCCAATACAGTCTAAAAACAAACAAACAAAAAAGCCAAGGGAGCTGGGCAGGCATTGGGCATGGAGGGTAAGTCGCTGTTTGAGATGCTCGCATGCCATAACAGAGTCCAGTTCATGTCCTTTCCAGGCCCTTTCCAGTCCATGGCCCTGATACTGTGTAACCCGAGAGGCAGTGGGGACTGCCCCAGCACCTGGGTCCCTGTCCCCGACGAGGAAGGCCTGGAAGCAGTTCTTGGCTTCTTGTTCCAGTCTGGCCCAGCAGCCCAAGTGGCTGCAGGCGCGAACAAAATGAACCAGCAAATGGAAGGTTTCACTTTGCTCTCTCTGCCTTTCAAATAAAACGAAAATAAATAAATACTTTGAAAACCAAAAAGGGAAAAAGGTGACCTAGATAGAATTCTGGGCTTCAGGCTTCAGCCTGACCAAGCTCCAGCTACTGCAAACATCTGAAGAATAAGAGAATTAGTACAAAAATTCCTGCACAGTAAAATAACACGGATGTATTCTATGCCACTGAGGAACACAACATTCCCTCTACTAAAAAACAAAAGAACTAGATGGAAAGTAGATGGAAAACCAGCAAGGCTACGGAAGAAGCTGTGGACACACTATCAGCCAAGTGGCGCTGACCTGGAACCCCACACCCACCCTCAGGGCTGCAGTTCCGGCTCCTGGATTCGATCCATCCCAGCCCCGACAGTACAGCAGTCACTTGGGGAATGAACTGGCGAATGTAAAGGTTGCTCGCTCTCTCCCCCCATACTCTACGTTTCAAATCACGTAATTAAACAAATCTCTCACATAAGATCTCAAAGGACGAACTCAACATTAACCTTAAGAAAGCAGAAAAGACCAAGTACAGCACAAAAGAAGTGCGACGAGTGGGAAACCACGAAATAAACATGAAAGCAACGGCAAAAATGAAAAGACAATCAGTAAAAGGAAAGGTTTGTTCTTTGAGAAATCATAAATTTGGGGAAGGGTTAATCAGAGGGAGGAGATGGGAGGCTACAAGCAACACAATGAATGAATGCGGTGATGTCACTGTATGTCTCCTTTCTTCAATTTTATCGTTATTTACTTCAAAGGCAGACGGCAGGGAGAGGAGCGTGGAGCAGGTAGTCTCATCCTTTGACTCCTAAAATGCAGCAGCTGCAACTACACCAGGCTGAAGCTGGGAGCCAGGAATCCCACCCAGAGAGGTCACAGGGAGCCACCTACTGAAGCCAATCACCTGCTGAGGGTGCTGAGGGTGCTGAGGGTGCTGAGGGTGCTGCGGGTGCTGCGGGTGCTGCGGGTGCTGCGGGTGCTGCGGGTGCTGAGGGTGCTGAGGGTGCTGAGGGTGCTGCGGATGCTGAGGATGCTGAGGGTGCTGAGGGTGCTGAGGGTGCTGAGGGTGCTGAGGGTGCTGAGGGTGCTGCGGATCCTGAGGATGCTGAGGATGCTGATCGGAGGCTGCACAGTAACAAAAAGGTAGCGCGGAGAGCGCGCCCAGTGGGACTGGAACCCTGGCACTTCAACATGAGACGGCAAGTGCCCCAAGCTAGTTCTTTTTTCTTACCAGTAACTTTTTATATGTGAGGTTTCTATCTTAAGTCACTGTACATTGTATAACAGTTTATAATAAGTCAAAGTGTTCTAAAATGTTAGCCTAGTGCATTTCACATAGTGCATTGCCTATATGACAAAGAAAACCAAAGAACTGACAGTAAATTTGGTCATTCTGGATTCTGAAAATGTTCATACACATAAAATGCATGTGAAAAGTATTTCCAGAGCATGAAATTTAGATTTTACATAATTATCTCCCATTTTTTAAATCTACCAACAGAACAAACTAACATGTCGGTGGCAGGGACTAACCTTATCTCATGAAATGTCCAATTATAAAAAAAGAGGACTAATGGAATTATTAATGGAATGATTCTATCCAAATTATTCTGATTTTTTTTAATAGGACAACCTGAGATGGCAGGGAAAGAAGAGTCAACATGTGTAGGAAGGAGAAGAATCAGGGTAAATTCTTTAGATAATTCCTTTAGATAATTCTTAAATAATTTAAGAATTATTCAGGATAATGGACAGTTGGGAGGAGGGAAAGCATAATAACAGAGTACACACAAGAATTCCAGATGCTATTACAGATCAAAGTACAGAATTTAAACATCAAACTCGGTCTTTAAGCTTCTCTTCATTTGAAAGGCAGAGATATGGACTGGGGGAGAGAAAGGGAGGGAGGAAGAGAACGGCCAGGGCAGCCAGGACTGGGCCAAGCCACAGCCGGGGCGCTCAGAGCCTCCTCCGCATCGCCCAGGTGCAGGGGCCAAGCACCTGGCACACCTTTCAGTGCGTTCTGTCAGCAGGGAGCTGGAACAGAAGTGAAGCACTGGGACTCTGTAAGGGATACGGTACTGCAGAGAGCAGCTCAACTCTACACCACAGAGCTGGCCCACCGAAGCCAGGTAACCACGGGCCAAGCACTGGCATCGCCCTCTTCTCCCACACTCTCAAATACAGCTTGATCCACACCTCTCAAATACAGCCTGGTTTTCAAATTTAAAAAAAAAAAAGTCTACAAAAAAGCCCTGGCCCTGCTGGCCCAGCAATTCTGAGGCACATACAATGTGCTGTGGTATAGACCGCAATCATGGGGCAGCGGTGATGTCTCTGCTTTCTTTACAGTGAACATAAACTACTCTAAAAATTATTGTGATATGCACACATAAAAATGTTTTTAAAAGGCAGTATCACTCATTAAAAACTCTTGAATGTAAATTAACCAGCTGATATGAAGTGTGCCTCTTAACACTATGAGAATGGGGAAGAGATCCAGAGGGAAAATCAAGCAAAGAACAGTATTACAAAGTCATTTAGCTATGAACTAAGGAGTTACTAAAGAACACTATTTGAGGGTAAGTGAGCTATGATGGATATTGAAACACTTCCAACCCTGGCTGTGTACACTCACAGGCCAGCCCACTGGCCGAGCAGCCCTAAATATCTAAAATGTCGGTATAAAGGCCAACAGATGATTCTGAGCCACCTTCCTGCCAAGTTCTTACGTAACTTCGTGCTTGGATTAGAGATGCTAACAAGAACCCTGGCACTGGCATTCCACTAACTCTAACACTGAGCACCCTGCCCTACTCAGTTCACTCAGAACTATCCCTGCTACACAGTAAGCACCCCTTGGTGCTCCCCGCTAATCCGCCATGACCCCAGCCCTTGGCATCTGAAGTTTGGCCTTGCATATTTAAATGCCGTACTTACATCTGTAATATAGCCAGCGATTTCTTCTTAGTCATCTGCTCTTAGCCTTTTGACTCATGCCAGTGATGAATGAAAGCAGCAGCTCAGAGTTAAGGGCACTTCTTTCAAGCAGGAAAAACAACGCGCTCCCAGCGTAATCTAATTTATTAATATAACCCAATACGCATGTCATTCACACTCCAGCTTTGATGATGCTTATCGCTGTCAGATAAAAAAATTAAAGACTAATTCTCCTTTCTATTGATTGTTTACTCACATGTTCAAATGTTACAGGACAATCAAGACTTTCAACATTCAAGTTGAATGTCACTTTCCAAGGCATCAGTTTACTGAGGGGCAGGGACGGACCCCTCTGGTAGACCGACACGCCGTGAGCCACCACGTGAGGGACCCGTGCAGCAAGGAGCTGAGGCACAGAGACCAGTCAGAGGAACCAGGCAGGCCAGGGGAGCAGATCTGCAGGCCCCAGCGACAGCTGCCTAAATGCCCAGCAGACCGCATCAGTTTATTCACGTTCAATTTCTGACCCTCAGAAATGGTGTCAAACAAAATGAAATTTAAACAAATTGCTGCTCTGAGGGCCTGGCCAAAAGCCCTTACCTCGCACACAAAGGGATCCCATATGGGCTCCAGTTCTAATCCCCGCAGCACCGCTTCCCTTCCAGCTCCCTGCCTGTGGCCCGGGAAAGCAGTCAAGGATGGCCCAAAGCCTTAGGACCCTGCACCCGCGTGGGAGACCCAGAAGACTCTCCTGGCTCCTGGCTTCGGATTGCTGCAGCTCTGGCCGTTGCAGCCACTTGTGGAGTAAACCAGCAGATGGAAAATCTTCCTCTGTCTCTCCTTTTCTCTGTAAATATCACTTTTCAATAAAAATAAACCAATCTTTAAAAAACAGCTGTCCTGAGTTGCTACATGTTTAGCAGCAAACACACTGACTTATGAGCAGCAGCAACTTCAAAACTTATGTTTAATATTATTGTAGTAAAGTTACTTTCAGTCACTCTTACTATTCCAATAGAGGAAACCTGTTCAAAATATTTTTGTTGGGGAAAAACTGTCCACAGCTCTCTTCTGTTTCTCTGCTGCTGTTGTGAACAGAGACACTGGTGGCCTTTGCTCCAAGCTGTTTCTAGAATGAGCACACAGGAAGCAGAATGTCCATCTTCCCAGAGGCTTTGCGTCTCCTTTAAGCCAGCCGGGCTGACTGAGGCTTCCCAAGATGTGACACACACTAAGCACTCACCTGGACCTGGTCCACGGAGATTCAAGGGACAAAGGGAACCAATATCAACATCAAGTTCAAATCATCTGTGGGACTGTTGGCAATCAAGCCATTTGTCTCTGACCCAGGAAATAGTAGCAGATGAATTTGTTAGCTTGAAAATAGGATTAAATTTTATGAACATCTAGATTTTTAGTCAATCTGTCTTTGACACAAAACTTGCTGCATCTAAAGGAAATCGCCAACTAGCTTCTCGTTTTATGAAAATTGTGGATCACTGTGCATTTCATTTCCTGCCGGGATCTCTAAGAATTCTGTAATATTCTCTCAACCTGTAGCGAGTCTAATGAAACTTCAACGTTCTAACTCTAACCTGATTCAGCTGCTCTGTCTGCTGCTCCACGTGTACATGTAACACTGCTCGGGGAAGCACTGACGCCACTGGACGGGCACCGGACGGGCACCGGACGGGCACTGGACGGCCACTGGACGGCCACTGGACACAGCGTCGCAGCTGCACATCCCTCAGGACAACTTAGCTAGAAGGTCCCTCCTCGAAGCACTGCCTGACTTTCCTACCGGAGGAAAGGCCTGGAAAATTCCAGCCTGCAGTGTGCTCTTTATGCCTTGCCACACTGTTAGTTCCTGTTACATAACATCGTGCGGTGTATCTCAGCTGCTCATTCTCTCACTCATCCTCCTAGGACCAGGCTCCCTTTGAAGGTCTATCAGCAGCACCCAGCACCTGCATCCTAACAGACACTCCATGAATACACGGAGAGAGAGCAAAGGGACCCAAAAGGACAGTTAGATGGGTGGCTGACGTGACAGAGAGGTGGGACAAATGGGCTAAAATTAACTGTTGGCATGATCTGATACTAACAAAGCAGGCAGTCCCCAAAAAAAGACAGCGTGAAGAAAACCACCACAACAGGAAAACACATTGAAGGTGAAATACAAAATTGTGTTTTACGATTAAACAGAAAGCAAGCGGTGTGCTGGGATCAAACCACACTGAGCCCTGAGCACGGTGGTAAAGTTCTGACTTTATTATTTGTGGGAGGAAATGAACAAAGTAGATCCTTAAGAGGCTTCTTCTAATTTCCTTTATGATCAAATGGGATATAGCGGATAATCTAATGTATCCCAAGTTTTATAAAATTAAAAATGCAAAATATAAAAATATGACAAACAGAAAATTACGAACAGAAAAAGTAAAATGCTTATTATACTGCAAAATGAGGATGTGGCTTAAGTGTCAAATAGCAAAAAGGGGATTGAGCTATAATACTACTTATAAGAGCTTAAGCAGAGCCATCACGGGGTCCATGAAAATCAAACTGCATTAAGTCCTCCATATATCTACAAAATTGGAACCAGATTCTAGACAATATAAATATGGACTTGTACTTTGTGATCAGTAATCTATTTTTCCTGTCATTTTAGTATTATAATTTGGTAACTGCAGTAAAACTTTCCTAAAATATACTTATGTAAGCATTTTTAATTTCCTGAAGTGACCGTCAAGAACACCAGAGCCCACAGTGGACATTCAGGTCACAATATGGATAAACCAGTATCCACAATCCCAAGCTGCACTCTGGTGTTGGGACCACTCCCGGTCCTTCCCTCCGCCCATGCGAGCGCCCTGGAACACAGCATTTCCAAGGCATCCGGCGGCAGGTGAGGGTCCTACACCAACATGGCGCCACCAGATGAGAACGGCAAGGGGCTGCTTATGGAAGGTCAAGTCCGGAGATTTACCTGACCCCCTAACTTGGATCACAGGCTTCTTTCTCACACATACACACCCAGCTGAATATTCAATTATGTTCAATGTATTTCCAGCATTTAATACCGTGCAAATCTCAGGTCCACACTCTCATTTTGTAACCTTTACCAACACTTCTGTTATTTCTTAAATATAAGTACAAAATGTTAGAGAGCCATTTTTCCTTCAGGATGTCTTTGACAAAAGAATCTAAACAGCTACAAGAAATACGTGGTTAAAAAATGTCTCCTTAATTTTAAAAAAAATACTCTATGTAAACAAAACAGATTGTTTTGTGGCTGGGTAAGTACTGGGTAAAGATACTGAAAAGTACAGTATGAGCTGAGCATTCCAGAGGGACGTAAGAGGCTTACTCATTTAGGTGAAGTTGTCTTTATTATAAAGCTAGTCTTTAGGCTTATATTTCTTCACTAATTTTGATTACTAGAAGCGAATTTCCTTTAAAAAGATTTCTTAGCACAAGCATGCACACTTATCACGATCATTTACACAGGACCTCTATAACCAAGGGTCAGGTTGACAGGACAGAATACTTTTGCAATACGTGTGATTTTCTTGAGTATGTGAAATTACTACTTTTGGCCTAAAGTCTTGCTGTACAAAAGTTTGATAAGGGGAACCGGCACTATGGTAAGGCGGGGTAAGCCACCACTTGCCCATTCCACACGAGCAATGACTCAACTCCCAGCCGATTTCTGAGCCAGCTCTCCTGATAATGTACTTGAGACAGCAGCAGCTGGTGGCTCCAGAGTCTTGGGCCCTTGCCAAACACAAGGGACATCGAGATGAACTCCAGGATCCCGGCTTCCGAGAGGCCGAGATGTAACCATCACAGTCATTTGGGGTGTAAGCAGATAGATTTTCATTCTGCTATGTCTCTCCCTCTTTATAACTATGCCTTTTAAAGTAAATACACATTTTTCAAAAACCATACCAAAAAAGTTTGATAAGCCTTAATTTTTACCAACCAACTAAAACTCCAAGCAATTTACTACCTAAAAATCTTATCACTCACTCTCTAGTGGGCCCAGCCTGCAGCACTGATGTGCTAATTTTATTTCCTGGGCCCGAGTGGCTAAATCTTTGCCCTGCACACGCTAGCATCCCATATGGACACTATCCCTAAGAAGAATCTGCTCATCAGAGCGGCAATGACTAACAGCAAGAGAGATGGACACAATGAACAAGATTACTGCCACCTTCCCCACAAAGCCGCAAAAATAACTGAGGATGACATGTTGGGATAAAGAATTTTATGGAATTTGTATAAAGTTCATTAAAGACCACCGAGAAGCACACACAGCAGTTTAAGGAATTTAAGGAACACTTCAGGAAAGAGCAATCATGAAAAAAAAAATATCAAGCTGAATTATCAGACATGAAGAAAACAATCTAAAAAATAAAAAATGGAAAGGCCTCAATAACAGAATGAGTGAGGCAGAAGAATCGCAGAATTGGGAGGCACAAACAATGAAACAGTCAAAAAGCTGGGAGAGGAACTGAGTCATGTTAAGAAAAGCATTCAGGAATTGAGGGACATCATTAAAAAGCCAAATACAGTAAGAGTTATGGAAGTTCCAGAAGGTGCGGAAAGAGAAGCTGGGTTCAAAGATATATTCAATGAAATACTTGAGAATTTCCCCAATATGGAAAATAAAATTGAGAAACAGAATACAAGAGGGGCACAGAATTCCAGTGCAGTTGACCAAACGCAATCCTCACCACAACATTTGATCAAGCTCTCTTCAGCTGAACACAAGCAAAAGATCCTAAAATGTGCTCGTGAAAGAAACCAATTAACTTAAAGAGGAACCCCAGTTAGACTCACAGCTCACTTCTCAGAGGAAATTCTACGGGCCAGAAGAGGATGGAGTAATATTTTCCATAGTCTAAAAGGAACAAAAATTGTCAGCCCAGAATCATTTACCCAGCAAAGCTTAGTCTTTCACGATGAAAGAAAATTCTTCCACAGCAAACAAAAACTCACCTCTACTACACCTGACTACAAATGTTAAAGATGTCCTACTGACAGAGAAAAAGGAATAGCACCTACCAAAACCAAAGGCCAATGTGGAGAATACCCTAATAAAACAAGACTGAAATGACAGGAGCAAATCACTACCTGTTAATACTAACCCTGAATGTAGATGGCTTAAACTCTTCAATTAAATGTATATACGATTCATGAAGAGTAACTAACAGAAACCAGCACAGTTGAGATGTGAAAAAACATTGCTGTGTTTATCTCTACTCCTGAATAAAAGATGGATATACAATATATCTGGACATCAAGATGCTGGACTTTCTATCATTGTCTATATTTACAATGTCATGACTCGGCAGAAATGATGGACTTGTGACATTTGTAACAATATGACCGGGAAGAGAAACAAGAGGGTGGAGAAGAAATCTGAGTGCAAGGAACAAAAAAATAACAGCAAGATCTCTAGCTCTCTCTGTGTGCGCCTTCCTTCTCCTGGTAACTCTGCCTTTCAAAGACATACCCTTAAAACAAACAAAAAAAATCTATTGTTATTGTCATATTTCTCCATTTTAATTAGGTCCAAGTGTTTAAGAGCACACAACAGCATCCGATTCAACCATGTAACTAGGCATGTTTTCAGCACTGTAAATAATCAAACTAAATTATCAAGACATTCTCAATTCTTTAAAAACTGAGAAAAAAGGTATTTGATATGAACACCTACAAATGAATAAGTATAAAGATATTTGTGTGTGTGTGTGTTAAAACTAATTTTTCAGTCTCATTCTAAAGCCCCACCTAGCTTTATAATCCAGGAATAATGAATGCTTTCCAGGTTAGTCATCATCAGAAAGGTCTAACTCCTGCTTCAACATGCGTGTCAGGCACCCAACACTGCAATTAGACAGCCTCTAAAACCCTAAGCCCATCAAGACGTGCACTGTAATTCCCGTCCTTATGAGTCTCAGTGAGTTTCTGATGTTCTGAGGTTCCATGGTACTTTAAACAGTACACATTAATGTTGGGAATTTCGTGAAGTATACATATGCTCTCTTCAACTGACCTACCAGGTATGAAATCTGAGAGCTGAGGGGTCTGCATACTCAAGGAAGACACAGCACATGAGCACACACACACACAGGTGCTCCGTTGGCAGCCCTGGTCTTTAACCTCCTAGACGTGTGAGCTTGCTGCTAACTCCAGTCCCCAGCCGTGAGTCACACCAAGCCTTTCAAATATTTAAGGTGAGGCTGTTCAGATAGCGGGAAGCAGAGACATCCCCTGCCAGCTTTGCCCTCTTCCAAATTCCTAATGCATTGTTGTCACCAGAAAAACAAAGGTGATTTGAGTCCACACGGTTTGTGGGTTATTTCTTCTGCAATAGTTGCCAGACAGTCCTCACTGCGCTCGCCACAACGGCTACGTAAAATCCCTCCAGTGTTGTGTAAGATGTACTGTCAACCCCCGAGATGCCGCCACTGTCTCCAAAAATTGCTCAACTGCCCCGACTGCTGAATTTTCTGAAATCTCAGGTTTATTCTCTTCTGCCTAACACACCTTCCTTCTGCTCATATCTGACACTATCCCTACCCTGCAAGCTATACCCATTTCACTGCTGGACTTCACCAAGGAATCTGCTACGCTCTCCTCCGAAATCCTCCCCGTTCATTTAAGACCTATCAGGGAGCGGTTAGAGGCCCTCCCCAAGCACTTCACTGGCCCTCACAACCCTCACTGCCCTCAAGCCGGGCTAAGGCCAAGACTGCTGTTAACAAAGCTTTCCTTCTGGAAACTGCTCTGGAGCTTCAGTCACATGGTCTTGGAGAGAACACTGCCACGCCAGTGCTCTCCCCCTCCAAATGACTACTGTGCTAGCTTCGGAATGGGCCGTAGTGAACAAGAGTGGCACAGCGAGCAGGAGCATGCACAGCCCAGGAAGATCAGGGAGAGCAGCAAATAAACACCAAGTGGATAAGCAATAAGTCACGGGGGGAAAAGCCACAGAGATGTAAAAGAAGACACAAGGATTAAGTGTAATCACGGCATGATTGCTGGTGGGAATACCCAGCCACGCGTCTCCCTTGAGAAACTGCGGAAGATCATCAAAAAAATTCAATGACAGCCATTCCTCTTATAGACACATACCGAGAAAAGTGCAAACAAACGTTCGCTTTAACTCGCACAAGAATCCTCAGAGTAGCCTGTTCATAGCAGCTCAAAGCAGAGGACCCTGTAGCCAGGAACTGGTGAATACAGCAACAAGAATCCACCTGTGTGCAACCTCCTACCGGAGCAGTGGGGTAGCACTGATGTGTACTTACGGAACCTGAACGCCTGGGCTAACTCAGATACACCAAACACAGCAGGCTATCGACTGCATGGCACCGTCAGCCCAGCCTCTGGAGGAAAGAGGCCAACAGTGGCCTCAGCTAGGATGAGGCAGAGGATGGACTGAGAGTGGACCCTTATTTCTTTGGCAGGGATGGAGGAAATTTATAATTAGGTAGAGATGGCAGTTTTACAAGCTGGGGGGGAAAAGACACACTAACTTGAAAAAGGAGAAAGGTACAAATATGAATCATTTCAATTTTTTAAACTGTGAGGGGGAATAAGTTTCCAATTACTGTTTCCTACGTAAAACACACAAATTCCTGCAAAATATGCAATTTCCTTAACTTTACATAACTCTTTTCAATTCCAAGTTGAAACAGGACACAATACAAAGAAAGGCGGTCCCCAAACTTCTTTCCAGTTCAGCCAATCAGTGCTAATAAGGACAGAAATCTGGATGAAGAATCTGGGTAGGTGCAGCCCATCTGTACATTATCCCCAAGTGAAAAAGATGTAAACACCACATCCAAAGTCGCTCCATTAACAGGTTCTGTTCACAAGTGCCTTTCAAATCCTACCTTACACCCAGATGTTAACCAACCATGCTGGGCCATCCGAGAGAACTGGAGGACGGCCCCAAGGAGCCAGGGCTTCAGGAAGGATGGAACTGCCCGCTCAGCACGCCTACAAGGTGGTACAGGGCGAAGGGAGCAGAAGGGAGCACCAGTCAGCCTGCGGACACCAAAGTCCGTGTCCAGACCCGGGAGGAAGCCGCAGAGGGAAGAGCTCTCTGCAATGGAGTGCAGAGGGCAGACACGCAGGGGTGTGCAGTGGCTGGGTTTCGGGAAATGACTCTGGCAGCACTCAGGCCACTCTTTCCCATTACTGTCATGCCACCTAACCATGTCGCAATTCTGAGTACAGCGTGGGCAGCCACCATGGCAGACACAGTGGCATTCTCTTGGTGGACATGGGCAGCACGGGCAGGAGTGAGCTGAGAAGGGAAGAGCATGAGGGAAGGCACGCAGTGATGCTAGGAGACTGCCAGACCCCAAGGACAGCTTATGCAGGGACCGACAGGTGGGAGCAGGACTGCCATTATGACTCATCTGCACTGCTAAGTTTTGAAGATGATTCGTCTCCTCTAAAACTCAGAGGGGGTTATGCTTCAGCATGAGACCTGAAGAGGAATAACCAGGTGGGGCCATTAACTGAGAAGGCCAGGCGGTGTTTGGCTAGTGGTTCAGATGCCCATATCCTAAATGGAAAACCCTGCTGGTATGTACCCTGAGAGGCAGCAGGAAACCCAGAGCGAGTCCCCAGCTCTCAGTTTCGGCTGCAGCACACCAGGAGATGAGAGCCGTTCCTCCATCCTCCAAATGTATACATTAATGCAAATAGTATCAGACCAGTCAAAACAATCCTGGAAGAGAGCAAAGGACTGAACCTCACTTCAAGACTTCACTGTCACTTCAAGACTTCACCGTGCAAAGCTACAGCCATCAAGGAAACCAGTGTTAGTAGCAAAGTGACACCGGCCCAGGGAGGGAAGAGTTCACGAACAGGTCCTGTCCACAGTAAGCTCATTACAACTGCAACCTGTGATACTGTGTGTGTGTGTGTGTGTGTGTGTGTGTATGTATGTATGTATGTATGTATGTATGTATGTATGTATGTATGTATGTAAGTGGAAGACAGCCCAGATACCTGAGTATTCTTCATCCATGTGACAGACCGGGATGGAGCCCTTTGTTCCCAGCTTCACCCTGGCCTAGACTCCAGTGATGTGGTCATTTGGGGAGTAAACCAGCAAAGGGAATATGGATACCTTTCCCTGTGTCAGACAGACAGACAGACAGACAGACACACATACAAAGAGGAAGGCAGGCAGGCAGGCAGGATCAGATGTTTCAGAATAACCTTGCGAATTCTGATATATAAATATCTAACTGAGAGCCAGGGATGAGAGGGAGAATAGGAATTACACCGTCTGTTCAAAGCTCAGGAAGCAACATGAACAACTACTATCATTAGTAGCAAAGGCGCTAACAGGCCAACAGCCATAGACGTACAGGATTCCTAACTCTTGACAACTACCACTCTGCACTAGAAGGAGCCAGTGTTCTTTGCAGAGAACGTCCATTCCAGGACTGACACGCTCACAGCCATGTCAGAACCAGGTTGGCGTAGGAGATGAGCTGCTGACACATTCACAGCACAACAACTTTCCTTCCCTGGCAGAAAACCGAAAACATTTCATTCCTAAGCAAAACACAAGTTACTTTTAAGTACTCAATATGTGATAAGCTGCTAAAATACCCTTGACCCAAAGAACTACCATCTTTTTTTCTTCTTTCAAGATTTACTTTGAAAGTCAGAGTCACCAAGACAGAGTTCACTCCACAGATGGCCCCAACAGTCAAAGGGTTGCACCAAGCTCAAGCCAAGAACCAGGAGCTTCCTCTGGGTCTCCCATGGGAGAATGCCCGGGACCCAGACCCGTGGGTCATATTCTACTATTTTTCCTATGCCATTACCAGGGAGATGGATGAAAGTGGGGCAGCTACACTTGAACCGGCATCCATATGGGATGCCGGTGGTGCTGGCAATAGCTTTACCCACTATGCTAGCCCCCTGCCACCCTAGTTGTATACATTATAATCTATAATAATTAAGCTACTTCCCCAATTGCTTTAAAAAAAAAAACCCTCCAGATAAGTAAATCACTCAACGAAAGTGCCACCAGAATGGAGACAGCAACTTCCCTGAGTCCAGTCTATACGAAGGATGAGGTCTAGACTGCGCCAATCCCAACGTTCATCTACTCTCGGACAGTTTATATACTCTTGGTGTCTACAAAGCATCGGTACAAGAGCATTCCACTTGAATGGTTTCTGTGTCCTCCGTGAAGTCACGGCTGAAAACACCACTCACTCTGCCGCACAGTAACGGACCTCACAGAGTGTCTTTCTCCTTAAGTACAACGCCAAGAAAAATTCTGTGTACGCGAACGTGCCTGTTTTCTTTCTAAAGACAACGAACGCTATGCCGAGAAAGGGACAGTTTCTTTTAGCCCAAGAAAAACTGAATGTCAGAAAACTGAGTGTCAGACCCAGCGCACAGCAGTCACCTTCTGCTCCCCAGGCTCTACGAATAGCTAATTTTGTCCTTGATTGTTAATTGCATCAAATTAAATCCTTTTCAAATTATTGGGGTACCTAGATTATGTATGAGAAGTTCATGTATAACTTTTTCAGAATACATGTTTTTTCAGAACCTTTTCCAAGGCTCCTTGTATGTAAGGGTTCAAAACATTTTTGCACTAAAATAGTTTTGACTGTTTAACTTTTTAAAATACCCTCATATGAATTTTTTTTTTTGTATCTTACAACTTTCTCCCAGGCAACCTAGAGTTTCTGAAAACATGCTAATGGAACGGTATTGACACAGGAATGCTAACTTAATAAAACGCGAGGTTGGTTAGCACCACTCAGGTGCCTTATCTATTTCCCCAAAGAGGTCCTGGGTGTCAGGAAGGGAAGGGAAGGGAGGAGGCGAGAGAGAGAGTCACCTTTGCAGTAGTCTGCGGGGTCCTCTTGCTCCTCATCATCTGATCCCAGGATCTCCTCCTCCGGCTCTGGGGGCGTGGGGTCTGGCAGAGGTGGAGGCGGCGGCGGAGGAGGCGGCGGCGGAGGAACTAAAGGAGCTTTGGGCTGAGGCTCCGGCCTGAAACACAGAGAGAAGCAAATCTTACAGTAAGCACACATTTAAAAAAACAGAGAACTTGTCATTCCGAAATCAGAAATCAGAAATGTCAATCAATGTCACTGCAATCATTTTACATGAATTTCAATGATGAATTTAAGCAATGCTACAAAACTCAAGTGTGCAATTGAAGACCAGTTAACTCAGCATCTTTGTAGACATCTTTCCACTCAAAGTGTCAAAATCAGCAAATTTCAGTAAGATAAAATAATACACTAGCCCGTGACACACAGCCTTGTTGCTTTTTAAACCAAACAATAACCAGTGCCAGCAACCTTCAAATGGCTAAGAGGTTGTTTTTCTGTTATTTGAAAATCAGAATTCTTTCCCTATTGAAACAGAATAAGGTTAGGCTTCCAGGACAACTCACAAAAGATCAATACATACAGTAGTTAAGTATAGTTATTTCAGCAAAGAATTCCTAGTTACTTATCAAAAACACCGTCCAGACTTAGACACTAAGGAACCACTGTCAGTTCAAGCAAAAGTGCACTGTTACAAGATTCACAACAATTGTTCCTAATTGTCCAAAAGGGTCAAATGATGCACAGCCTATTCTTAAAAAAAAAGTCACTCAATTAATAAAGCCTCTAGATGTGAGCCATTAAGATACTCGAAATGACTCAAACACTTCCTTCACTTATGGAGAGGTGACATGTTCAGAATGGGAGCCTAATAAACCAAGCCCCTCACTCACTACAGCGGGGAAGCCAGAAGCCACTCTCACATTCTCACTGCCCTCTACCAACTGAGCAGTGCCGTGTAGGTCACAAAGCAGGCAGCAGGTGCCTGTGGCAGGGTGAGGCAGCTGGGCTGGACGGCGGTGTGCCCAGAGGCTGCAGTGAGCAGCAGGGGGGTAGTTGGGTCCATCTGCTGGGGAGCAACGGGAATCTTGGGAGCAAACTGATGTGGACTTTCGGTTTGTTGGGTATTGAGGGGTGTTTTTTTTTTTTGGTAGGTTTTTTGTTTGTTTGTTTTGCCAGCCTAGTATGCATTCTCTAAAAGTGCCTGAATTTCCATTTGAGCCACTGCTACCCAGTGTGATGGAAGATCATTTTAGACCCTTTCTCGCCTTGTGCAGGCTCACTCTCCTGGGCCTCAAGCCTTGAGGAGGTCAGCTGGCTCGGGGGTCCGGTCTCATCTGCAGCTGCCTCCAGTTGCTCCTGACCCCTGCCCCTGGCTAAAATGGACCTCTAACTCTATTGCAAAGATGAGCATCCCCAACAGCCTGCAGGGCACTGCCTCTAGCACAAACTAACTGGCTCCTATGAGCAGTCAGCCAACAAAAAGTCAGACTCTCATCATCAATGCAAGAAAAGAAGGGAAGAGATGCAAGAAGCTAGATACATCAAACACCATGAGAAGGGGGAGGGATCACACCAACATTAAAGGCAAGTGTGCTTACACACTGAAAATCTGTGTTGATTGTTATTCACTGGAAATTACCAAGACTCTACACCAGGAGTGTAGTGCAACACACGCAACAGTGTTTTGAGTTGCCTACTCATCCTTGACGAAGCAAGGGCGGGCAAAAATCACGAAGACGCACATCGCTGTCACAACACCCCTGGGAGTCTCCAAGGGGCCTCAGCAGACACGCAGCCCGCTCTCTCGGGCACTCTAACAGATGTGCATTTACTGAGAGTAGAATGGACCCAGGCAAAGGCGAGCTTTGCAGAGGGCAGACCGTGTTACAACAGTCACCCCTTTTCTCCGGGGGAACAGAAGGCTGTACATGACAAAGGCTTGTTCTTCAGAGATGGCGATAGATCACAACAAATTTACTCAATCGGAAATACAAGCATGTTTCACAAAATTGATTTTTTTAAATGGAAATAAAAACTGTTTATTTTGGCACAAAAATCTGAAATCCAGAGGGCTTTTCATAAAATGCTTTTCTCAAACTTTTTTTTGAAAGCCTTTCAAAACCATTTTTACATCAAAGTAAACTTATTTACTCTGACACTGAAAGCTACCTGCTTTTACCTAAGGTACATATTTTACATTGATGATGATGATGATGATGATGATGATGATGATGATGATGATGATGATAATAATAATGGCACATTCTCTGAATCCAGAACACCCTGCAGTCACTGTAGAAAGCACTCAATGAACAGACACCAGACAGGGCGGTCCGGTTCCACCACTGCAGCCCATGCTTGTGCCTGGCACCATGGACAGGTGGCTATGAGTTGATCCAGGTGCCACAGGATGTCTTGTAAGCACACTGGCCTCGAATCCCAATGTCTGAAACCAAGTCTGGGCCAAGCCAAAGACAAGAATTTCATGTGAGTCTGAAGCGTGTATGTGGGCAAAATCACAAGTACTGCTCTGCTGGTACAGACTACACACAGCTTGACTGCAAACACAGATTCCAGTGACAACTGATGGCTCTTTCTCCAAAGGCCCCAGCCTGCTAATAACTTGTACGCTCTCTTTCTCCAGCTTGAATCCTTTAACTTTCTGTTGAGCTACCCAGATGATTTAATGAAAGTCTCTGAGTAGGACAGTTAAAGTATGTCACCTTTTCTCACCAACCACACACTCATGAAGTACAGTCACAGGTTTTCGGAAAGAGGCAATTCAGGGTCCACTACAGAAACTGTCCAGAGTTACTTAACAAGCTGACCTAATTGCCCCATTCGAGAGGTGGGATGTGTTAGGGGCCTGCAGCCACATTCTAAGAGTACGGTTCTCAGTGGAGGGTAGCTTTTTTTTTTTTTTTTAAAGTTCAATCTAGAAATTCTCCTGTTTCCTGCTTAATCGTGTGATTTTTTTCTCTGATAAGCCTGCACAAACACCATGGGGTCACCTGATCCTGAACTGTAACCTACAAACCATGAGCTCAAATATACCTTTTATTTGCCAAAGAGCTTCAAGTATTTTAGTTAAAAGTAAGACAGATTAATATAGCCTCCAATGGAACTTCAGCTAGCTCTGCTCTAACCTAGCCCTCTCCATTTATCTGTCTGCCTCTCAAACAAAATATATATTTTAAAAAGGGCCTACTACTCCAAAGTTTTTATAAAGTACATGTTCTTCTTTAAGAAATATACCAACCATCTCAGGAACAAGAACAAAAAAAAATTGGAAGGCAAAATTCCAACTTGTTACTTACATTTTTCCACAAAGAATAACATTTATTTTCTTTTCTAAAAAGATTAGTTTGAAAAAGTTACAGACAAGGAAAAAAGAGCGAGCGAGATTTTCTGTCTGCTGGCTAACTCCCCAGATGGCTGCAATAGGCAGGGGCGGTCTAGTCCAAAGCCAGGAGCTTGCAACTCCATCCAGGGTCATCTGCTGCTACTTTCCAAGGTGCGTTAGCAGGGAGCAGGACCAGAAGCAGGAGGACCAGGACTCAAATGTGTGCCCAAATGGAATGTCTGTGCCACAGGCTGTGACTTAACCAGATGTGCCATAACACCTGTACATGACGCACAAATTTGCCATTACTCTAAACAACCCTATAGTAAAAGTAATTTTTAAGACCACAAAATGTTTTCCTTCCAATATTATACTGTAAAACTAAAACTAGTTTATAGGCTTACCTGTGTCAAATATTTTGCACACACATTTTCATCTATGAGAAAAGATAGGAAGAAGCAAAAAAGCTCCAGCAAGTACATATGGCATCTGCTCTAAGTTATCATGGAAACTCGATGGGCATTCTGACTTCCTCCAACATGCTTCTGTGTCTCTCAAACAGAGAGCAGGACAAGCAAACTGCACACTCAGTAGGGGAAAAGTTTGTTTTTCCCCATGTCCACTAAAGCTATAAAATTCTCTCTTCCTCCTTCCTTCCTTCCTTCATGAAAACTGTTAACCTGAAGACTATCTTCCTGGGCATTTCTACTTACGGAGACAACCGATCAGTACATGCTTTCTTCCAAAATGCCCATCTGAAAAGGTGCTGTCGGGGCCAGTGCCATGGGCAGGCTAAGCCTCGGTCTGCGCACTGGCACTGCATACGGGTGCTGGTTCCAGTTTGAGTTCCACCAGGAGATGCGGCTCCCTGTTTGAGCAGCAGAGACTAGATCAAAGCCTTGGGTCCCTGTAACCACATGTGAGACCTGGAGGAAGCTGCTGGTGCCTGGCTTCTGGCCAATGCAGCCATCTGGGGAATGAGACCTTTCTCATTTCTCCTCTCTGTAACTCTGCTTTTCAAATAAAAAGTTCTCTCTCTCTCTCTCTCTCTCTCTCTCTCTCTCTCTCTCTCTCTCTCTCTCTCTTACACACACACACACACACACACACACACCCCCCAAGGTGCTTCAACACTGGGAAAAGGTGCTAGCACTGTTCTGCAGCAGGTGAAACCACAGTACCTATGAGCTACCTATGGTAGCTCTTATGAGCACTGGTGGAGTCCTCACTGGTCCACTTCCGATCCAACTTTCTGCTAACATGCCTGGGAAATTAGCAGATGACAGCCAAGTGCCTGAACCCCTGTACCCACATGGAAGACAAGAAAGAAGCTCTTGGCTCTGGCTTCACCTGACACAGCCCTGACCACTGCAGCCATTTGGGGAGTGACCGAGTGGATGGAGGGTCTCTTTTCCTTTCTGTAGCTCTGTCTTTCAATATTTAAGACCACTGATAAGAACACACAGCAAGTGAGGGATAAGCCATGATGATATTATGTATACTTCTCTAGCACAAAGAGAATTTCTAAATTTCATATAAAACAAACCAAAGCGTGAAAGTTCTGCTGTGGCAGGCAGAACTCTTAGCATGCCAGCCACAAGCTCTCCCTATGTGAGATGCCATTCCTGTGAGATGCCATTCCTATAATTGCACCAAAGCCACATGGGCTGTAATCACACAGGGCTTTCTCCATCTGGGTGCTTGGGGAAGCAGAGAAGCAATTCCAGAAGGATAACAGGAGAAACACGCCTCAGCGGACACCTGAAGGGTTTTTGTCAATAACCAGTGTATCAGAAGAAGGTTCCAAGCTCAGACGAGAACGCCAGAGCAGGCCCACTCATGTCACGAGGCCCGCTGTGCTGGGCTCTCCTGGCCTATGCGAATGAATTTATAAATGGGTGTTACTGTAAGCTGCCTGGTTTGTAATAATTTGCCATACAGCATAGAGAAAATAAATACTACTCTCAGGTTTCTTAAAATGTACTAAAGCACTTTGCAGTTATTAAATTTTGGCCTCAAGAATTAAATTTGCCTTCAACAAGAGTTAAAATGGCCACAAGAATTATAAAGGTGGGTCACCAGGAAAGGAGAAGGTTCTATTTTGTACACAGTCAAGTTTAAAAAACAACCTTGTCCCCAAACTTCTGACAATCACTCAGGATTTCCAGCCAGACCCTGACCTCATTATTTGCTAAGAGCATATTGTCTTTTACAAAGCGGAACATGGCCAACTGTGTGAGTGGAGGCATGAGCAACTCTGACCTGCCTCCCAAGGGATGTGCATTGCAGTCAAGGAACTGTGTGGCAAAGACGTTATGGTCTGATCGCTGGGCTGTGAGGTCAGATGTATATCACCTCTTTTCTGGACAACAATTCCAACATTTGCTTTCTCACGGGATTCCTCGGTTCTTGCCCTTCTCTTTTCCACTCACTCCATACCCCGATTCCTATGTTCTCTGTAGAACGCAAGTTTCTGCCCTAAGGACTGTCTTTCAGGGCTGCGTTGTTGTTGTTGTTGTATTAGCCACTATTACTACCACTAGTTTGTAAAACATTTGGAGGATCTGCAGAAAAATGTTGAAGGGCCAAGAACTAGTGCAAGCAAAAATTCAAAGGCTGAAATAACGGTGCGTGGCTGGCGACAGGCCAGAGGTCAAGCATGTCACTGCACAGAGGAACGGTCCACAGGGAACCAACTTGGGCTCTATCTCAGAGCCAAGCAGGAACCACTGACACTCAGTTCAGGGCAGACCCAAGGTTTCTGCAAAGAAAGGAATCAGGGTAGAAGTACAAAAGCAATAAACAAGCAAAAAAAAAAAAAAAAAGTGAGAAGTGCTGAGCTTGTCTATCCAGAGAACTCAGCTCCCAGGAATCCATTGGCAGGAGGTGGGTACGAGTTCTCTACATCTTGGCAGTGAACTAATGTTTACCATTCACTTGGACACACAATGGGGAGGGGAGGACAGGGAGAAAAAGGAAGGGATTCGAGAGGAAACAAGCTTTTGTTGGAGCTGATCAGGTTGCACACCAGCAGCACTGAACACAGTAGCGATTGCTTCATATACAGAATCTACCACTGAGAAACAAAGCCTTGGGAAAGAGCATGGAGATCTGGGCTGCAAATAGCATCAGAGGTCATGGGTATTGCAACCAGCAGCTGAAGCTTTTCCAAGCATGTGAGTGTGCCAAGAATTAGCTGAGGAACCAAGGGACCAAGGCAGAGCCCAGTTCAGAGGCACGGTGCAAGGCTAGTACTCCTGGCTCATGACCTATAGGCAATGACCAATATTACTATTTACTATTCATTCATAACTTCAGTTTTTAAGGGTAGATTTTAGAGAACAGAGATAAACAGCAGTCTCATGTAAGTACACCTTTTAATTTAGAGCGAGGCACACATATAACAAAGATTAACTACTAAGAACCCACATGCCTATCTGTTTCAAAAGCTCCATTTGTGGGCAATCTGAAACTTGCTGGGTTCAGGGTAAGCTGCTGCCAAAAGTAGAGTTTACTAAGACCACTCTGGTGAGACCTCCCATAACCACTAATATCTCATGCGACTCAGGAAATAACGCTGGACGCAGCACTTCTAACAACGCTTCTGCAAACTTCACAGGCCGTAATGCTAAAGGTAACCAAAATCAGTATCATGAAATCAATCAACAAAATTCAAGTACACTCATCATCTAACCCTTAAGGCAATTCAGAACACAGCCAGGAAACAAGGGAAATTCCAGGGCCTGTTACACAATACGGTGGCCAGCATCCAACCTAAATCAAATTGAATAAATTTAAAACTATTGTTCAGTCATTCTACCACATTTCAAGTGCTCTGTAGAGCCACATATAGCCATTGATGGTTACAGCACAATATGGGTAAACTCAGATACACACTATTTTCAACATCAACAAAAATTCCACTGGATAATACTACTCTGGGCAAAACCCATGGAGCACCATGCATTTAGGATGTGAACCAGCAGACAAAACATAAGATATCAAGGTCAGGGTCAGTCTCTTTCTGCCTACTAAATTTTTAAAAATTGTTTTAATACAAGGCATAAAAAAATTCACATCTGCTAACTGACGAAAGACTGCATAAGAAAGTGACCTTATAACACGCAATGAAATATGACTCAGCCATAAAATGGAAGGAAGTACTGACAGATGCTACAGCATGTATGAAGCTTTAAAACTTACGGTAAGTTAACCCAAAGACCACATACGATACGACTCCATGATACCAGATGTCCATGAAGATGGGAGTTACTTCATGCCCAGCACTGTCTAAGGGATGTGGGTGAAATAAAAGCAAGTGCTCCAGAGCATGCACCTCCTTTGGGTGGTGATGAAAATGTTCAAAGAGTAGCTGCTCAGTGCCCAATTCTGTAAGTACAGTGAAATCACTCACATATATGCTTTAAATGGGCATGTTTCATAGTATCTGAATACTGAACACTGGCGTGTCAGTTACCGCTGGTGTCAACCTCACCACAGGGACTGTGCATATCATCCTTCGGACATACTGGAACACACTGACATTCTGGCAGGATCAGCAATTTTCAGATATTGGTAGATACTTTTACAATCTATCTGGTAAACATTTTTTGAAGAAAAAGGAAGGCTTCTGGAAGTACTAAATCTAAGCCCACCAGCAAATGTTCAAGAGCAAAGTGACCGGAGGGTAGGACCCCAGCTAAACAGCGCTGCCTCACAGCAGGGTCCAGATGAGACGCGGGATTGAAGGAAGTACCACCTCAGGCAGCCCCCAACAGACCGGAACGCTTACTAGATTGGCAAGCAAGGACAAAAACACCCTGAGAACTTGTACTCTTAGATTAGTGCTGGAATTTACACCAACTGCTCTTAACAGGAAATCTCCAAGCTAATAAATTAATTCAAGGGTCAGTTAAAAGCCAATGACATCCCATATTCAAAAGCTGGTTCAAGTCCAACTCCTCCCTGCCAATATACCTCAGAAGGCAAAGGACTGCTGAGTGCTGGGCCTGTATCGCCCCCAGGGAAGACCAGGCTAGTTCCTGGCTCCTGGACTCGGCCTGGCCCAGCCCAGGCAGCTGCAGTTTCCTTTGCAAGGTGAGGCAACAGACAGGATTGCTTTCTCCGTCACCCTGCTTTCCCAATGAACACACTTTAAAAGGATCACTTCAGAACGCTCTGGGATTGGCAGCATCCGAGAGTGCCAGAACACACGTGCGAGAAACACGATTTCAGCCCAGGCTTCCCTGAGAGTCTCAGCAATTGTGGTTTGATAAATGTATCGACGATTTTCTTAAAACACCAAACAAAAAAATATGCTGCTGAGGCCAAAACAAATCGTAAAGTGAGACCTTAGTCACTAGTATTATGCAACATAGAACACAAAATGAACTTAACATACCAAACACAATACGCCTGCTATGTAAGTCACATCATTAGGGAATGATGAGGAGAAAGAGACTGTTCAGATATTTTTTTTTTCTGAATGGTTTTAATCCACAGATGAGGAACCTGTAGACACACAGGGGTCAAACGTGTATTCATTACAGTGATGAAGTAAAGGAAGGAAATTAATGCATCAACAGGAAAAAGATGTTCTCACTAAACTGAATAGAAAAAAAGGAGATGATTCTAGGATAAGCCTTAGAAAGAAAGCGAGTGAGACAGAGAAGTTGAGGACTGGAACGGAGCGTGAGAAAACCTAACAACCGTGAAGAAGACAGAAAACAGGGAACACCCAGTTAAAAAAAAAACAAAACAGCTGGGAACTGCTCAAAATTTAAAACCACATAACTACCACGAACGGAAACCACAAAGCATGTCAGGTAAGGAGGAATTCCCAGCAGGGTGGAGGTGAAGGACACCAAACCAGGGAGACACAGACGTCGTGTTGCAGAAATCGTCAATCTACTGCCCTCCCAGCAGAACCATAACCTGAACAGCAAGGGCGTAACAACCAGAGCACACCAGTTCAGCACCGTCACGTGACTGACACAGCAGGGTGAAGCCACGAGCTGCAGCAGCATCCCACACGGGCACCGGTTCAAGCGCCAGCTACTCCCTTCTGAACCAGTGGGTGGAGGATCTCTGCAAAATCCTTTCTCATTTTAAATAAGTTTTCAAAAGAGAAAAGACAAAAGAAACTAATAAGCCAGTTTCCAAGCTTCCATTCTTCGTAACAATAACAACAACTGTGGGAAGAATACACTGTGGCAACATAATACCATGCAGTAACAGGAAATCAGCAATAAATAAAACACGAACCCCAAAGCAGTGTGCTAAGTCGAAGCAGCCAAACTAGACAGCATATGGATCCATATTCTCCGAGGCAAAACTACAGCGATGGAGGCAGATCGCCAGGTGCTGGGAGTCGGGAGGAAGCAGGGTACCGACTTCAAAAGCATTCAGGAACCCTTGGTGCTGTGAAATGACGGGCTGGCCCGTCGTGTGCACACAGCTCATTAGACTGTACATCCAAAATCACTTCATCTTTATTCTAAAGGGGATGCCCCAGCCACTGCTGCGTTCTCTCCCGCAAGCTCCCTTAACGCAGACTCCCATCATGGGCCAACTGAGTGTCAACATCTTCACTGCCAAACATAAAACTTTGTAAACTCCTCATAAACACCGAAATAACACAGGGCAAACACAGTGCCACCCCCCACGGTCTATCTTTAATCCATTCTTATATCTTTAATCCAGTTTTAACAGGTGAGGAAACAGTCAAATTTGAAGATAGAAACTCACCTGACGTGGAATAGAAATTCAAAGCATAAGGTGTTGCTAAGAAGAGCACCCATGAGGACAGACACTACAGAACACTGTCTTGTACAGACAATGCCTGTCTGGGAAAGCAGGTCCGTGGACCTGACAGTGGACGTGACACCCACGCGCCCAGGCTTCCTACCAAAGCAGACTGTGATACTCTGTCCTTCCCTTACATCATAAAACCTTGGAATTTTATAACGAGATTCTAAATTCTGCTTACTAAAAGAACAGGGGAACTGCCTCAAATAAGTGTGCTCACAGAGTGATGTACAAGGTTCAGAGTATTCTCACTGTCAGAACGAGTAAAGCATGGACTCAGTGCTGAGGTAGAGCAGCGAAAGCTACTGCCTACGGTGCTGGCCGAGTCCCGCTGCCCCACTTTCCCATCCAGCCCCCTGCTTACAGCCTGGGAAAGCAGAGGAGCGTGGCCCAAGGAGCTGGGCCCATGCACACATGTGGAAGATCTGAAAGAAGTTCCTGGTTCAGATCAGCCCAGCTCCAGCTGTTGAAGCTATTTGTGGAGTGAACCAGCAGATGGGAATGGACGCCCTGTGTTGTTGTTGTCGTTGTTGTTGTTCTATGTGTCTTTCTCTCCCTCTCTCTCTTCCAAGCAAGTAAATCGGGGGGGAGGGAGGAAGGAAAGGATAAAAGAAGGGTGGGTGGGTAACCCATGGAACCCAAATTAGACAGGTGTATCAAGCATGTGGAATAGAAGTGATGTTACTTCTTTAATACAAACATATTAGAATTGCTCAGGTTCCAGTACTGTTACAGTTGTAGGGATCACAAAAAAATATCAGAAATGTCTGAGAAACCGCACGGCTGAGTTCAGGTATGGCAACAAAAGAGGACTTGCCCACGGGTGCACACAGGAAAATATTGGCATAAATATCACGAAGCCTGGGACCAGAGCTTGGCTCTGAGCGAAGAATCTGATAGGAAAGAAAATGTCATGAAAAACAAACTATTTTGTTGGAATTTATAAAACCATAGTACTTAAATAGAGGCCTATATGCCACAATCTTGTGAAAGCTTGTTTTGTTCTGCCTTTGGGTTCCCCCTCAACAACGGATTTAAAAAAAAAAAAAAAAAAAAAAAAAGAACCAAAAGATTCTGACTCCGGAGGTGTGCCCTGTGACCTGGGCACAGATACCACTAGGGGACTGACGCACGGCCAGGGTGACAGCTCACTGTTGGCCAGGGTCTGTTCGACACCTCCAACACAAGCCTGGGTGGTCAAGTGTGCCTGCAAGCCAGACAGGGCAACGCACAAACACAGCAAAGCATCACTACCTAACGCCCCGAAAGATCTCAGCATCTTCAGTTTCAGTGAATCAACGTTTCCTTAAAAGCCACACTAATCGGTTTTCAAACACCTACAGTTAGTTCATTCCATTAAAGTAAAAAATAGCTGTAAAATAATACATTATGGACCCAAACTCAGAAGCAGCACGCTGCAGAATGTTCTGGTTTGAGCGAGGCTGCATAACACTATCGCTTCACTCCCTGCAACGAGGGCCTTCTGCCAAAGTAACCATCACTGCACACTCCGCCACTCCTCCACCTAAACCACCTTGACCTTGCCCCTCCTCTATGGGGTCTCCCTTATTCATTCTGCTAAATTCGGCCCTCTCCAAACAGGGTCCTTTCTCACATACTTCTGGTCAAACAGCCTACATCTCATTCAACCCATCAACCTTTGCCACAGACAATCCTGGCTTCAAGTTACACAAGTTAATACAGCAGGCAGCACATCTTTCCCTCTGTTTCTCCCTCTCTCGGAAAATCTGCCTCTCCAATAAAAATAAATAAATCTTTCTTTTAAAGTTTTTTTTTTTAAGATTTATTTTTATTATTTTTTCATTGGAAAGGCGGATATACAGAGAGGAGAGACAGAGAGGAAGATCTTCCGTCCGATGATTCACTCCCCAAGTGAGCGCAACAGCCGATGCTATGCCGATCCGAAGCCAGGAGCCTCTTCCAGGTCTCCCACGCGGGTGCAGGGTCCCAAAGCCTTGGGCCGTCCTCCACTGCTTTCCCAGGCCACAGGCAGGGAGCTGGAAGGGAAGCGGGACTGCCGGGATTAGAACCGGCGCCCATATGGGATCCCGGGCGTGCAAGGTGAGGACCTTAACCACTTGCGCCATCACACCGGGCCCAAAAGTTTTTTTTTTTAATAAAAGTAATTTCTACTCATTACTTAAAACCTGTGAATGCCAGAGCTACGAATAAACTGCCCACAGCACTGGCACCCAGAGACAACCACCACAATTCCAGCCATCTCCTCCCAATTTTTACACAATATGTTTCGCATAATTCAAGAATATTCTTTTTATGAGCAGCAGCTTTGGTCACTAAAGACTCTGTAGAACATCATTTTAATGAGCATGGACAGCTTTTAGTTTCAACCATGAAACCAAAAGGAAATGGAAAGCTGTTACTCACACATTACTGCACCTTACACACTCCATTGTTAGGACACAGAACCGGGAGTAGAGGCACCGAACGTGAACTGGACAGGATGTAAAATCAGGCACACAGTCCGTGGCTACACAGGACTCCGGCCTCTTGAAAGGTAACTGCCGTGCTTTGGATGTCTAGTAAAAATACTCCAGCAGCAAAGCAAAATTTCTTCCCCAAAATGACTTCTAATTTTATTAATGAGCAGCGTTCCTTTTCATAAAATATTAACAGTACCGTCATCAACAGTCTTGACATTTCAAATCTAAAGTGAAATCTGATCAAACAGTATTCGAACAATTCTAAGTACTCTGACAATTTAAACACTCTAAGCAGAAGGAGCCAGCATTGTGGCTCAGGCGGTCCCATGTTCAAGTGCTGGTTAGTGTCCTGGCTGCTTCATTTCCAATCCAGCTACCTGCTAATGCACCTGGGAAAGCAGTGGAAGTTGGTCCCAAGCGCTTGGACCCCTGCAAACAACATGGGACCCTGGAAGCAGTTTTGGGGCCCAACTTTGGCCTGGCCCAATCCCGGCCATTGGGGCTACAGGAGGGCAAGCTAGCAGACCAAAGATGGATCGTCTCTCACGCTCGCTGACTCTGGCTCTGTCACTCTGCTTTTCAAGTCAATGAAATAGTAAATCCCCTCAAACCAAAAGCAAAATCACAAGTGACTATTTTTCAAAGACCCACAAAATCAACTTAACTCCCTGGCTCCAATGGTCTCCAATGGTCTCTGATGGGTTCATCAGGAGCAAAGAGTGTGTAGACCCTACAGAGAAAGGCTTCCTGCTGTTCCCCAATCTATGCTCATCCTCAGAACCCAGTGCAACTGACAAGTGGGCTTCCTGGGGGTGTGGGAATGAGCAATACCCCCATACTGAACACATGCTGTGCAAAAGAAAAAAAAAAAAACCTGCTCAGAACACCAGGCCAGATCAGACTGCCCTGAGCGCAAACTGTCACAGCTCCTTATCCAATACAAACCCCTGCCCACCTCCCCTCCCTGAGGCAGCTGTGCCGTTGCTATGCTGAAACAAAAGCCCCAACAAGCACTGCCTGCGTGGATTGCTGGCCTGTTTGTTTTTTTTTTTTTTAAATCAGTTTCCATTTCCAACAGAAACACAATGAGAGGCGTCCCAAAAGTTCCTAAGGTGCTGCCTAAGAACCCAACCATTTGCAACAAAATGGTCCCAACTAGAGACCAGGATGCTCAGTGAATGCGCCAGTCCCAAATGGACAAGTATCCCATGTTCTTTGATATAAGGGAACCTTCATGCGAGATATGCAAAATACAAGATCCAGAGACAGAAACATTTGTATGTATGTATGTGCACGAGTGCGCGCGTATATGTATGTATATGTGTGTGTGTGTGTGTGTGTGTATACACGTTTATTTTCACCTAGAGGAACTGTGTAATGGAGACTTAGAGACATTAGGATACAGAGCAATATGCATTTTCATCTACTCCCCCATAAAGACACTCCCAATAAAACTTAAATATATCCTGAAAACAGCATGCTGGAGTCTCTACCACTGTCCATACCTACAATGTTAAGCTACATAAAAACAATATAATGGTGGACTTGTGGCTGATGCTGAAGGGAGAACAGAGAGCAAGCGGAAGGGAGAGGGGAGAGGTGCATATGGGCAGGGAACACCGGGACCCCTTGTTGGGGTGCCAGTCTGAGCCCTGACTTCTCTGCTCCCTCCTTATCCAGCTTGTTTTTGAAGGGCAGCAGCTGATGTCTGCAAGGCCTTGATGACCACCAACACACTGGCCCCTTTCTACCCCACTGTCCTGCTCCGTTCAGGTACCAACACCAACGACCCGCTTGGGAATTAGTGCACATTTACCTCAGCAATTGCTCACCCAAAATAGATTCTACATGGAGCGTTCCCTCAAAAACAAATCTGGGACTTGGCACTGAAGCTCAATAAGCTACTTCTCCACCTTCAACTCCTGCTCCAATTCCTCTCCAGCTCCCTGCTTGTGGTCTGGGAAAGCAGAAGATAGCCCAAGGCCTTGGGACCCTGCGCCCATGTAGGAGACCCAGAAGATGCTTCTGGCTCCTGGCTTTGGATCAATGCAGTTCAACCCATTGAAACCATTTGAGGAGAGAGCTAACAGATGGGAGATCCCTCCCTCTCATCTCTCTTCCTCTCCGTAAATCTGCCTTTCCCATAAAAATAAATCTTAAAAAAAACACACATCTGACCCCATAATTCCTTCTGCCCTCAAGACAAAGCAAAGCATTCCTGAATCAACGAAAGCCCTGGAGACACAGGCTGTGCCGACCATTTCGGTCCCAAAGCCATCTCTTTGGTCTTTCCTTCTCCCTCTAGTTTACCAAATGCACGGATTTTGGACATGCAAAGACGGGTATGTCAACCAGCAGCGATCATTAACAGTACTCACTAAGTTACTAACATCTACTCACTAAGTTTTTTTTTTACTCATACTTGCTTGTACAAGATTAACATACTATAATAAAGGCACAGATCACTTAATCCCCGTTTCTTTAGTTAAGATCCATCCTTGCAGGCCTGGCACAGTAGCCTAGCAGCTAAAATCCTCGTCTTGTACACACCAGGATCCCATATGGGAGTTGGTTCCAGTCCCAGCAACCCCACCTCCCATCCAGCGCCCTGCTTGTGGCCTGGGAAAAGCAGTCAAGGATGGCCCAGACTTTGCATCTATGTGGGAGACACAGAGGAAGCTCCGGGCTCCTGGCTTCAGACTGGCTCAGCTCTGGACGTTGCGGCCACTTGAGGAGTAAATCATCAGATGGAAGATCCTCCTCTGTTTCTCCTCCTCTCTGTATATCCGACTTTGAGAAAAAAACAAATCTTAAAAAAAGAACCATCCTTGCCTTTCATGTCGTGTTCTTACACTATTGCTCTAACACTTGGACCAGTAAATGCTACTCTGTGCCAAAATATATTATACTATAGTTTGCTTATTCAGTCACATTCATTTTGTGTTCTGTGTGTGTGTGCAACGCATACATACTCATAGGATCCCAAGGCTTTGGGCCATCCTTGACTGCCTTCCCAGGTCAGAAGCAGAGAGATGGATGGAAAGCAGGGCTGCCGTGATTAGAACTGGCGCCCATATGGGATCCCAGGCGTGCAAGGCAAGGACCTTAACCACTACGCTATTGCACCAGACCCGATTCCTCTTTAAGTTTCCATTACTCATACTCAAAAAGCTATGTTTACCTGTGAGAGTGTCACCATCCAGAATCGCCAATAAAATCGTGCCCGTTTTGCCACCTATGGAGGCTGTGAAAAGCAAGGACTGACTTCATTCAAGACCAGCCACTATCTATTTGCCCTGGACCATCGTGGTTACGAGCCTTAGAATAAGCTATTAACTGCTAACCAGCAGTTATGACTGTCTGCCTTAGCAACTTTTCTGTGTAAGACTCCACATCTGACACCAGTCACCATTCCCTCCAGCGGTCTGTCCTGAACCACGTGTGACACAGCTTCCTGTCAGCCAGCCACTCCAGAGGACAGCCACCCACTGAGGTAAGCCACTTCTATGTAGGACACAAAGCCTCTATTTTCAGTCAGAATGTCCCAAATCTAAATTCTGTAAACCCCCCCAATCATTTTTTTTTACTTTGTAATTATAGACAGAAGTTTAATTTATAATAGGCTCTGTCTAGAAAACAAGCAGTCTCAAGACTGCAGAAAAAATAGTAACTTCAGTAAGACTGTTTAAAAATACTTCATACTTGTTTTTAAAGGTCTGTTTATTTAAAAGACAAAGTGAGTAAGTGAAAATGACCATCTTCCACCTGCTGGTTCACTCCGCTGTCTGCAGCATCCAGGTCTAGAACAGTGAAGCAGCAGCCTGGAACTCCAGCTATGCGTCCCTGTTCGGCCCTATAGGCCGTCTTCTGCTGCCTTCCCGGGTCCATCAGCAGGGAGCTGGGTTCAAAGTGGAGCAGTGGGGACTCAAACCGGAACGCATGTAGGACGCCAGCAGCGCAGGCCTAATTCCCAGCATTACAACATAGGACCCCATACACACTACTTGTAATCTCTTACCACCTAACATTTTAAAAAGTAATAAGATTAGTTAGTAAGTCCGTAGTTCAGTGCAGGCATGTAGGAGTAAGGCAGCCACTAGCCATAATGCAGCTAGCACGCTAGGTTGAACTTTTATTTAAAACATTTCAGTGGATCAATCTTACTTGTCTTGTCTCAAGTCGGGATTAGCTACCATCACAAACTAATTATGCTGTACTGAACAAATGCAGCTGCAGATTTAAAAAATGGTGAGCTATTTAATAAAATCATGTTTAAAACATAGCATGTTGGGCCTGGCACGGTAGCACGGCGGCTCAAGTCCTCACCTTACACACCCGGGATCCCATATGGGAGCTAGTTTGTGTCCTGGCAGCCTAACTTCCCATCCAGCTCCCTGCTCGTGGCCTGGGAAAGCAGTTGTGGACAGCCCAAAGCCTAGGGCCCCTGCACCTCCTGGGAGATCCAGAAGAGGCTCCTGGCTTCAGATCAACTCAGCTCCAACCATTGCGACCACTTGGGGAGTGAATCAACGGAGGGAAAACCTACCTTTCTGTCTCTCCCCCTGTAAGTATATCTGACTTTGCAATAAAATATATCTTTGAAAACGAATCATATATGTATTCATGCTTTATAGAGATATTCCCAAGACATAAGCATTTGGCGTAGTAGTTAAGCTGGCAGTTCAGATGTTTGTATCTTGCAGAAAGTGCCTGGGTTGAATGTCCACCTGCACTTCTAACTTGAGCTTGCTGCTGTAGAACCCGGGGGATAGCAGGCGACAGCAAGCAATGAATTCCTGCCACTCATAGGAAGACCTGGGTTTGAACACCCAGCTCCCAGCTTCTACCTCAGCTCAGCCTGCCCACTACAAGCATTTAAAGCAGTGAAGTAACACATAGGATTCTTGGGTTTCTCTAATACATTTTTAAAATGTCTTCCTTTTGAAAAAAACACCGATTTTTACTTGAAAAGCAAAAACAGAAAGAGAAGCAGATATAAAGATGAACTGTATCCTCTGGCTCACTCCAACGAGCAGGGTTGGACCAGGCCAAATACCTGGCCAGGAACTCACTCTGGGATGCCTATGTGGGTGGCAGGAGCCACCCGGGGTACAAATTAAACATGCCAGCATGAGGCGCAGTTGTCTCAATCATGGTGCCATAAAGACCTCACCCTAAAAATGAAAACCCTTCTTCCCCCAAGTTTACGATGAGATCGATGGATTACTCATGCTGACTGAAACCTGAGAGGAAGAAGGCAATGCTTTGTTTCAGCTCAGCAGCAGATCATGGCTGACTCCTGGCCTCCTCTGGAAAGCCCTGGCCAATGAGAACGGGGACAACACAGCACTCCTTCATCCTCTTCCTCTAGTACCAAGACATGGAATTCCCAAGTCAAATACTGAAATACTTCCGGCTTAATGACAACACTACTACAAATGGCACAACGTAAAATTAAGCAAAGGATCTGAACAGACTTTAAGGATGACAAACAACCATTAACACATGAAAAGGACGCTCAACATAATAAACCATCGGGGACATACAAATTAAAACCAGAATCAGACAGCACTTTACACACAAGTGTGGGCGAGCATTCTGGGTACTGGAATCCCTTAGCAGTAAAGGTGCAACAGCTCAGCTGCTGTCTAAGTCATCTGCCATGCTCCAAGGGTGGACACAGGACTCCACTGGAAGACACGTACTCAGCCGAAATGTAAGCCATGGCCACTCAAAACCTGGACGTGGATGTCCATAATCACATTCTCCTGAGCGAGTATTAACAGCCCAAGTAGCCATCAACTGATGAATGGACACACAAACTGTGATACATCCACAAGGTAACAAGACTAAACCACCAGGTCCATATGTGAAGCTCATTTTATGATAGAACAGCATTCCTATGGGATGCCGGTTCCAAGTCCCAGATTCTCCACTTGTGATCCAGCTTGTGGCTGACGAGCACGGGAAGGTAGTGGAAGGCAGTCCTTCAGTTCCCCTCACTCGCGTGGGAGTCCTGAGTGGACTCTCAATCTCCAACCGTGGGCCCCGCTGGCCCGGCCCTTACGGTTGGGGGTGGAGCATTCAGCCAGTGAAGCAACAAATGGAACCAATTCACCTCTCACTCTCCACTTTTCAAATAAATCTTAGGGAAAAAAAAAAACAACAAGGGAGATTTTTTAATAGCAAGAATGAATGGCGATCAAAATAAATATTGCAACATGCAAAAAATAAACAAGCTGATACTGAAAAATATGCAGACTGAATACCCCTAATCCAAAATCAGAAGCTTTGAGGGACAATGTAATAGTTTAAAATTTCAGATTTGGGAATATTTCCAATTTTGTATTTTGGGATTAGAGGTGTTTCAACTAGCAAAGTATATGTGAATATTCTAAAATGCAAAAACACAAACACTTGTGGTTCAAAGTATTTTGCACGAGGGGTATCAACCTGTGGTGCCTGAATTCAGATCTTCTGGAGAACACTTAAAAATTTTTCCCTTTGAAGTTGTGTAACGAAAGTATTTCAACTTTCTGAAATTACCACTCATCAAAAACATCTCAGTGGTGGGTACTGTGACAGCAGTTTAAGTCAGTTGGTAAGTCTGAAGTGATTACTAATGTAAAATAATTATGATACAAATCAAAGTAAACCCTACCCAAATCTCTCTCCCCACTTTAAAAACTCTGCGTTTGTTAAACAGACACACCTTGATTAACAGTCTGTATTGAAACTGGAAGGCCCAGCTGGGGCGGGTGAGGGGCAGCTTCCTCCTGGGCAGCAGGCCAGCAGTGATGTCCACACCCACCGAGGTCACAGGCAGCCTGTGACACTCTAGAAGGCGCAGTCCTTTGCCCCCCAATACCCACCTCCACAGCCCCCTAAATAAAAACAACCTCTCATGTCCCCTGCACACAACTTCCCTGGCCCGCTGTCTGTGCCAGACCAGTGAGCCTCGCCCAGGAGCACTCCCAATAAAGCTCATCTTAAGCTGAACTCTGAGTGGATTTCTGGTTCTGAACATCAACTCCAATCTTATAGAAACTAAACATCTGACAGAATACAGACACTCCAATAAAACCGAAACCTTACAGAACATTCAAATTTCCGTGGCAACAAAAATGTAGACACTGAGCTTAATAGTAGTCAAAGATACTGACAAAAACCTAGCAGGCCACTGAACTGGGGACAAGATCAGCAGAGGTGTTAGCTCCTTCAAAACAGAGCAGAGAACTCAAAGAGATGACGGGGGCGGGGGGAGTAAAGCTCTCAACTACTCACAAAATAAAACTCTTTATAACTCCTATAAAGATAAAGCAAAAACTACGTTTTCCCCATGAAGCACTAACCGGGGCTCGGGGAGAGCAGGTATCACGGTGCAGCATGGAGACTGGAAAGATGAAGTAACTCGCCCTTGGGCAAGGAACCATGGATGAGCCATCCTGCAAACCAGCAGTGCCCTGACGTCTATGCCAGCTCACACACAGGACGAACCAATGAGAAGAAAGTGCCCAAACAGCAGAGGCGGAGGCACGGACACAGCGTTTGCCAGATGACAGAGGAAGAACAAATGTTTTATTACTGGAACAGAAAACAGTCGCGGTAGGCATGGGAGAAGCGGTAATGGGTTCAAAGGACACAAGAATCCTGTAAGGAGAGGACAAAGGAGTGGCAGAATGCACTGGGGCTTTAAGGAAGCTGGAAATGTTTTTGCAACTGCGCTCAGAAACATGGTGCACTTTTATGCACACAGGATAAATGGTCAAATGTTTACTTACAACATTTCATCAGTAAGTACAAGAATATCTACCTAATTTCATAGTTCTCTCATCATGAACAAAGTTTCATTTTTAAAGCATTTTTACTAATTTGAAAGGTAGAGTTATAAGGAGAAAGAGACCTTCCATTTATTGGTTTATTCCCAAGACAGCCCCAATGGCCAAGGCTGAACAAGGTCAAAGCCAGGAGCTTCGTCAGGCTCTCCATATGGGTGAAAGGACCCAAGGCTTTCGTCATTTCTACCACCTTCCTAGGTGCGTTAGCGGAAGGGGAGGGATGGACTCAGATATGGAATTACTGAATGGAACCAGGGCCCATCTGGATCACAGGGGCTGCAGTGGCAGCTTACCATGCCATCCCTCTAAGTTATTCCAAAGGCTTCTTAACGTGCCTGTCAGCAGCGCCCTCCTCCATGTCAGGTCCGTTCCTGGTGTAGAGAGGACCAGCAGCTATGCTATGGCGATCTTAGAGACGGGAGGGCATAGATGACTGTGCTTGATCAACACCAGCCCCTTCCACAGACACCACAGTTTCAGCATTTGATTTTACACACACACACTCCACATCATAATTATTTGCTATTTTTGCTCTCCCCCCCCTTTTAAAGATTTATCTATTTTTATTGGAAAGGCAAATGTACAGAGAGAAGACAAAAACATCCCCCATTCACTGGTTCAATCTCCAAATGGACACAACAGCCAGAGGTAAGCCAATCTAAAGCCAGGAGCCAGGAGCTTTTTCTAGTCTCTCATGTTGGTGCAGGGTTCCAAGGCTTTGGGCCGTCCTCCACTTCTTTCCCAGAGCATAAGCAAGGAGTTGGATGAGAAGTGGAGCAGCAGGGACGTGAGCCAGTGCCCGTAAGAGATCCTAGCACTTTCAAGGAGAGGATTAGCAAGGTGAGCCACCGCCCAGGTCCTATTCTTGCCTTCCTAAATGACTTTTAAAAGATGCCGTTCACATCTGGCACATACAAATATGAGAGGTAACTATAACATCATCTTAAACCCTTCATTTTTACTACTTGTTAATTCTGAATATATAGAAAATTAATAAAGACAGGAATCATTTAACATGAAATCACCAGAACTCTGCTATTCAAAGCAAGCCACTGAGACGGTCCCCATCCTATGAGAGTTGGTGCACAAAGCTTTTCCCTGGCAGCTAGCTTCCTGGAAAGGCAGGATTCACTTACAGTCTGCCAGTTTTAGTACCTCCATATGCCCATCAGAGAAAGAACACCACCACCCAAAAGAAGCTGGCTGCAGAAAGATGGGTGGCCCTTAACTTTCACCATGTTACCAGCATCTCCCCTGGAGTGTAGGAGAACACCAACGCTTCATCCTTGAGGGCCCAAACTGAGCTTCTGATCCCCTGGGAACGGAGCTGGGTTTGAAGGCATGTGTCAGGTAAGCCCTAAGGTGCCGCCAAGGCCACATTTACAGCTAAGATACAGTGTACACCTGGGCCATCTCATTAAGGATTTGATGAATTTATGCTTGAGGTAATTCAGGTTTGCAGTTTCTAAGATGCCACTCTGACAGTATTACAGTTTGGATACCGTGTGGTTTATCTCAAGGGTCTGTGAGCTGCAAGTCTGAGCCCCAGGGTGCCAGTGCTGACAGGTGGGATCCTCAGGAGATGGGAAGAGGTTATGCCTATAGCAGTAGCATCCTCCAAAGAGATCCACAACATTCTTCAGGACTTTGGTTTGTTCTCGACAAAAGCACCTGTTCTGAAAAGAGTGGGCCTGGTCCCCATATCCCTGGGGCTTCCTGTGCGATCCCACGGTTTTTTCCAAACCTACACTCCCACTGCAAGGAAGTGTCCATAGGAAGGCCTGCACCAGAAGCCAAACAGAAGGGCTTACCTTACCTAAAATTTGCCTCTAAAACCATGAGCTAAAAAATATAAAGTAGCCAGCTTCTAGGATCTTGTTACAGCAACAGAAACAGAGGCAGAGAGAAGCAATACAAAGAAAAGTACTCTCACATAACACTGCATTTACGCCAATCTTTCCATCCGTAATTCATAATAATTTCTACAAGCAGAACGCATCTCTAATCAATGGTGCATCACAGTTCAGCCAACAGTGAGCTGTTCTCCTTAGTGCTACATGACATAATGGTATGAACTATAATATCCAAGGAGCTGATTCTTTGAAACACAAAATCACTACTTCTAACAGTGGTGCTGCGAAGGGGCAGGACATGAGCCCCTGGAAGATACTCAAGAAATAGGAGAGCCATTTAAGATCACACAGCCAGTAACCGAAATGCCCAAGATTAGCAAATCCAAAACTTAGGACTTGAAGCCAAGCCTCCTTCCCGTGTGGCACTTGCCAAGGGCGTGCAGGAAACGCGTGGATGAAACCCCAAGGAGCAGCATGGGAGTGCCGCTCCCAGGCAGCGCTGCGCTGTGCTCGCTCTGCTCCCGAGGCACAGTCACGGGCGAGGGCTTCAGTTTCCATGACAGAAGGTGATCCCAGGAAGTCAGGTTTATGCCAAGACAGCCAGGAAGCCTGGGGAGCCAGCACAACTCCACGCATCATCAGTTTTCTCGGACGCTCTGGAAGCCATGCCAGAGGCCTCACGCAGAAATGACTCTCCAAAAGGCACAGTGTGGTTTGAGAAGTATGACTTTTCTGAAATAGTGTAATCTTAAACATTAAAGGAACAGAACAGGAAAATCTAACCTATGTTATCTGTCCTAACACTGTCCACCCCACCGCTATTGCAGAAGTGTGCAGCAAATCATGCAATGGCTTCAGCATACCCCAAACAGCACACCTCCGCCTTTGCCTGCCAGGAGTGACTGTCAGAATCCCTGAGAGAAGAATGCACTCAGATCTGCCTCACAGACCAGTCACAACTCGGAGGAGGTAACAGTTCATTTCTCCTCTGCATCCCAGAGGGTTTTCCTCTTTGAAAGGACACATAACATTTCTTAAGTTTCACATTCTGACAAGAAAAAGACAAAACAGACTGGGCAGGAGCCATACAACCTTCGCTGCAACTTTTAAAAACGGAAAGCCTTGACTCAGACAGGCAAAGAGCTGTCCCAAAGGCTGAGTGGAGCAGGGTCAACCAGCAGACCCACGATGGTGGCAACTTCCTCAGTGCCATAGGACAAGCAGGCACTGGCCAGGGTATTCGCCTCTCCCGATCTGGTTTGGGATATTTACAAATGGTAACGTCTCGGGCTCAAGCAGGGAAAGCCTTATATGCCCATCAACAGGCAACAGCAGGAACAGTCACACAACACTACCACACTGCATGCTTGGCACAACTCTCCAGCAGGACAACCCAGAGGCAAAGGCAAGGTATACGTGGAAATCAACCTTTCTTTCAAAGAACTACCCCATTCTCGCAACAACAACACACTAAGCAGGGACTGAATCATGCAGGGTGAGCATTATTTAGGATTCCCAAATAGTGGCAGTTCAAGATCATTTTAATACTGATTCTCTTTCCTTACATAATTGAGAGGGATGCCCACCCCTGTGGGCCTCTGATTAGGGTGGGGAGGGTCAGGTATGGAAGAAGGTAGTGGGGACAAATATTTCAACTTTTTTCTTATCTCCTATGTCCACAGAGATGGAAGGGGGAAGGGGCTGCTCCTTGCTGTTAAACTACCTTAGCAGCCAGAGACAGTAACAGTCATTTGAGGACCCTTAGAGACCACCACGCGGGAAAGAGTGCTTCGAGGGTGTCGCCCTCCTTCAGCAAATGAGGAGGACCAGTCCTGGCACATGCACTTTCGTGACTTTCTCCCTGTGTCTGGGGTCTGAGTCCAGTGCGGACTCCCCAAAGAAACCTAGCCTGTGGTGACCTCAGCCTTGACTCCTGTATGTATGCACCAGCCAAAGTCAGGTTCAGTTTGTCACCTGCACAAGCCATTGCATACACCAGTGGATGCAGCTGCCTGGTCAGTTCCACCCCAGCCCCGTATCTCATAAGAATTAACAGGTACTGAGGCCCAGCCCAGTCCTCAGGTATACCAGAGGGTGCTGTAACCCAGTTGAGATGAACCCCCATAATCCCTCAAAAGGCCTGCCCCAGGACCTGCTGCAGACTAGCCCAGCCCAGCCCAGCCCGCATCCCATCTGGCTCTTGTACACACTCAGACGCTGCTGCTTAGAGTTCGGCCTTCCCCATCCCAAGACTCGGCCCTCACACATGCCTACAGGTGCCGCTGCCTTGTCCAGCCTGGCCCACCCCCAGCAGTGTACAGCCTAGCAGGGGAGGCCCACAGTTCCTCTGCCAGGCATGCTCCCAGCCCTGGACCTTCCACGTGTCAAAGTCTTGCATCATTCGCACCCAATCCTGGCACTTGCCAGCTGATGCTGTGGCCTAGCCTGGCTCTCACTGATGGGTGTGTTACAGCTTAGGCCAGTGTGATCTACCCCAAGACCCCAATCACATATGACCTAGCAGGTGCAGCAGCCTAGCCTGGCCTGTCCCACACCCATTCTGGATCTTGAGAGCACTAGCAAGTGTTAGAGCCTAGCCCAGTCTCATCTGCCCCCAGACCCAGTGCACAAGCATGCCAATAGGTGCTGCACACTGCCCAGCATGGTCCACCCACGGCTCTGGCTCTCACACTTACAGGTGAGAGCTACCACCTAGCAGTGGAGTTAGAGTTCCCCTACCAGACCCATTCTCAGCCCCAGGTCTTGCACTTGCTGGCAGGTATTTCTGACCTGGGCCGGTTCACCCCTTAGGCAACCTGGTGGTCCCCCCGCTCCCGGGAGGCCACCATATTGATGACGAACTTAGTGTGGACATCTGATCGGCATAGCACACTGCAGCCCAGAGCTCCTGGATTCAAGCGATCCTCCAGGCTCAGTCTCCTGAGTAGCTGGGACTTGCCACCGTGCCCGGCAACTGGCAGGTATTTCAATCTAGTCTGGCATGTCCCTGTCTGCAGTCTCCGCTCTCAGTACTGGAAGTTGCAGCTTACCCCAGCAGGAAGCAGCCTACACCCAGTCCTAGCTCTTGTGCATACCAGCGTGTGCTGCAGCCTGACCCAGGTTGGCCTTTCCCCATACCCAGCCCACACAAACGCTGAGGAGTGTTGCAGCCCTGCCTGCCATGCCCCCATCCCCTGCTTTGGTGCTTCCCAGTAGGAGCTGTGGCCTAGTAGTGGAGTTCCCAAGTTCCCCTACCAGGCTCACTTCCAGCCCTGAAACCTGCATGTGCCAGTGGATACAATGGCCCTGTTTGGCATGGCCTACCCTCAGTCCTGGACTTTGCATGTGCCAGCAGGTGCTACAGTCTGGCACTACCTGGCCACCTCCCAGTACCAGATCCCACTAATGTCAGGTGGGTTCCTTTCAGGTTTGTTCTGTGGTCCAGCCTGGCTTGGCCTATCACCAGCACCAGTTCTGTGTAAACCAGCAGGTGCTGCAGTACCACAGAAACAAGATCACAAGTTCCCTACAGAATCTGCCTCCAGATCGGTTCCCTCACGTTCTGGTGGGTGCTGTGCCCCAATCGGACATGGCCCACTCTCTGCTCTGACACTCATGGGCAGGTGCTGGGCCCAGACCAGCCAGGCATACACTCAGTTTTTGTGTATGCCAGTCAATGGCAGGTGATGCTATCAGCCCAGCCTAGGTCTCCCACGTGGATGGTACTTTGGCCTGACCCAGATATGTCCTCCAGCCTATACATATTAAAAAATTGTTTCAAACACATTCTTTGTGATATTAAGATGAAATGAGATGAAGGCAAACATAATTAACAAAATACAGTTTGAGAACGGTAGACAAAACATGGCACACTACACAATGCACAACAACAGACCATTTGAGAAAATACTGGAGCCAAGACTTAACAGACCAACAGCGTCACAGCTGGCAAAGTGATCGCCTGCAAGACTGGAATCATTTGGGCATCCGTTGCTGCCCTGCCTGCTTCACTTCCAATCCAGCTGCCTGCTAACGGCCTGAGGAAAAACAAAACAACAAAAACACAGAAGAAGGCCCAGGTGCTTGAATTCCTGCCCCCCATGTGGGAGATCTGGATGAAGTTCCTGGCTCCTGGTCTCAGCCTCGCCCGGCCACTCCCATTACAGCCCTCTGCAGTGGCACATTCATTTCTCTTTCTCTTTCCCTGCCCCCTTCCCTCCATCTCTTTCTGCATCTCTTTTCTTCTCCCCCTCTTCCTTTCTTCCTTCCCGTCTCTGTACTCTGCCTTTCACTTAAATTATATCTTTAAAACTGTAAAAGAACAGGCACTAGGTCCCATCACGGTAGCCAAGTGGTTACATACTTGCCTTGCACCTGCTGGCACCCCATATGGGCACTGGTTTGTGTCCCGACTGCTCCACTTTCCCACTCAACTCTCTGCTTATGTCCTGGGAAATCAGTAGAGGATGGCCCAAGACCTTGGGACCCTGTACCCACATGGGAGACCCAGAAGAAGCTGCTGGCTCCTGTTTCAGATTGGCTTAGCTCCAGCCATTGCAGCCACTTGGGGAGTGAACCACTGGATGGAAGATCTCTGTATCTCCTTCTCTCTGTATTTCTGCCGTTCCAATAAAGTAAAACTTTAAAAAAAAAAAAAGAGCTGGTACCGACTGTAACAGCAGGTAAAGCCAGCATCTGCAGCACCAGCATCCCCTAGGACAACAGCTCCACCTTCCAGCTGCTCCACTCTGCTCCCTGCCAACATTCCTGGGAAAGCAACACGGGATGGCCGGAGAGCTCTGGCCCCTGCACACATACAGGAAACCCAGAAGCAGTTCCTGGCTCCTCGTTTCAGATTCACAGAGCTCCAGTAGTTGCGGCCTTCTTAGAGTGAAACAGCAGACAGAAGATTCTATCTCCAATTCTGCCTTTCAAAGACATAAATATCACTAAAACATAAACTCTTAAAAAAAACCCAGTACAAAGATAATAGGGTTGTTAAGAATGAGAATCCCATCTTCTGCCCTTAAATTTGCCCCTTCTTAAAGGGAGCTTGCCTCACAGCAGTATCACTCTGGACTTGCTTTTGCCTTGCTCAGAAACTACTCCTTCCACACAAGCACTTTTCTTAATTTTTGAGGATAAATTTTGCTGAAACATCTTTACTGAACAAATTTTATACATGATACAGTGAATTCAACCTCTAAATCGAATGCACAGTATAAAAAGTCTTTCTTGGCCCATGTGAGCAGCCAGGGTGGTTGACAAATGAGCCACATTTCATTTCTCACAGTTCTAGAAAGCAGCAAGTTTAAGACCAAGGCCTGAGCAGATCCAGTATCTTGTGACAATTGTTTCCTGGCTCACGGTGGGGCCTTCCAGCTTCTGTCCTGGCCTGATGAGAGGAGGAAGCAGCCTTTCTCAAGTCAGACTAAACACACAAACCACAAAAGCCCCAACTCCTAATACCATCACTTTCGGGGTTAGGATTTCCATGTAAGAATGCAGGGAAAGAACATCCAGATCATACAATGTAAAAATATTATATATATGGTCTTTATATACTTTTATTCCTTATTACAAGACAACAAAATAATCACTATCTGGCAGCAATATGGAATAACTATACATTAAAACACCTCTTTCATCGAAGCTCCAATACACAGTTCATGTCTCAGCTGTCCCACTTCTGATCTAGCTCCCTGCTAATACTCTGGGAAAAGCAGCAAAAGATGTTCCAACTGCTTGGGTCCCTACAACCCTTCCAGGAAACCCAAGCAAAGCTCCTTGCTCCTGTGTCTGGCATCCACCTGGACCGGGATAGCCACCACAGCCACCTGGAATGTAAACCAGTAGAGGAAGAGAACGCTCTCTTGCTTGCTTTCTCTCTCTCTCTCTCTCTCTCTCCCATTCTCTCAGTAACTGTGACTTTCAAAACAGATAAATTTGGGGGGTTTGAGGGAAAGGACTAACCACATTTTATAATTTCATAAACCATGCGGTAAAGTCACAATTTACCTCTGAAGCTCACTAGGCTGTAACATGGTCGTATTGTTAAATAACAAAAATACTGGTCTAGAGTGGTAAATTCTTAAAATGCTCTTTTTCTCCATATGATATATGTTAAGTAAGCTCTTTCCTAAACGTTCATAATTGGACCTTGACTTTCCACACATAAAAGCATTTACCCAATATTTACCAAACTATTCACCCAATTGTTGAATCTGCTCAATGAAGTGGCCTCTGTCAGTGCCATCGGCTTCACAGCCCACAGCAGCTTCTTACCTATTTGATCTTAAAGAGTGTTCCAGAACACAATTTTACCTAACTGAAGATAAAGGTTTTAAGATAAAAAGATAAGGAACCTCTAAGTGCAAGCAAAGAAGTGATGTCAGAATACAGATTAACTTTTTAAAAAAGAACTGCACGGTAAAGAAAGGATATCAACTTCTTTTTGTACTTTTGCTGCTAAAGAATTCTAATTTTGATGCCAAAGTTAGATGGTGACATATTGAGGCACAGAACAGGACTGTTGAGCTAAATTTAGATGTTCCTTCTTGGAAGCACCCACCAGCAGCTCCTCAGCCATTTACTGAATGATTAGCTTGCCCTAAACTCTTGATGTGTGTTACTGGAGTTAAATTTCCTGTCTAGCCACTTGGTCCACAGTATTTTATCTGCGCGGTCCACAGGAGGTTAACGACCAAAGCGAATCAGCACCCAAGTTCACCTGAAGATCAGGTTCGGTTCTAAAAGCACGTGTTCCTTCCTGCGTGTCAACTTGTCTCACACCACGCACCACCTCTTCAGCACCCATTTTAAATAAGCCTTATCTCCTTCAATCCTCACAACTTTATCTCGGGGATTATAATTGCTTGTTCTCAGGATTAGGAAATCTAGAATGGGTATTTAGCCTAACGGTGTAGACGCTCATCTCTACCAGGGTGCCTGGGTCCAACAGCTCTGCTCCTGCTAACGCAGATCTGGAAGGGGACAGCTCAAGCCGTCAGGGTTCCCCACCCACTTGGAGGCCTGAATGGAGTTCCTAGCTCCCAACTTGAGCCTGGCCAGGCCCAACCACGGCAGGTGTTTGGGCAGTAAACCAGCAGAGGACAGTTGGCTGCCTCTTTTCTGAAAAAGAAAATAAGGCAATTAGGAAAAATAAGATTTAAACATGTTATATAGCTGGACAGGACTTAGTCTCTGGACTATGGCACCAAAGGCCACATACTCTAACCTGTCGTGACACTTTGAGTTCTAGTCCTGATTCCCAGACCAGGCCAGAAAGGATCTTTAACGCTTCTCCCTTCAGAGCCCCAGCGTCTCTGTACACAGCGGCCACACGGCTCCTCGTGGACTTGCACTGTCAATCATCCGCTCCACAGTCTCAAACTGAGAATTATAAAAAGCGGAAACCCTTAGAAGGATGTCTTCTGTCAAGCAGGCATCACCGGGGTCACTGCCACAATCGGCTGTCTACTCTGTCTGACAACTTTAAGCCAAAAAACTGGGCCAGGTGTGGTACACTTTAAAATCAAACACTAAGCACTTCCCATTGTCATTTCTGTCTTGTGTCATCACTATCTGGAAGACAACAGGTGGAATTTCTAGGTCTGTGACTTCATCCATGAGTACGAACTCAAATGACTTGAACATCACTGCCCTGAGTTATACCCAATGACCAGCAGTCCCTTTGCCTCTGCTTGCTGATAACAGAGGCTGGAGCTCACTGATGGGAGCGAGTAAAACAAAGTAACCACTATTAGGTGCTACTGAGGCACATGTGTCTATGAACAGACACAGAGTGGCAGCTCTGGATCAGCTGTTTTCAGAAAGGGCTCAGGCTGGTCCCCAGCAGCTCACACAACTGGGACCCGCCATCCTGCAGAGGGACCTCGGGCTTCTCCTGCAGCACCAAAAGCGCCAAGCATCTGATGCCTGCCAATGCACAAGCATTTCCAACGCACTTCTCAGTATTTATTCTGCTCTAAGACATTCTTCAAAGCTCAAAAAGCCTGGATATCCGTACATTCCAATCTTAATTTTCCAAGTCTAAGATGAAGGTGTTTCACAACTGAGGTGCGTGAAACAGAATAAAAGGTCGCAAGATTAAAATTCAAAATCTGAAATTATTTACAAAACAAATTGATAAATTGTGGGGAAGGGGGAGGAGGAGAGTGATGGTGAATCTAGGGCTGTGAATAAAGTGAAGAATTACAATTCTAATAATTCTTATAATTATTGTATATTATATGCTTATCACTCTACATTTTTAAATTTTCATTGTGAAGATTATACTGTCTGTAAATCATAACTCCTTAATACACAACTGCAGTCCAGCATATCGTGTTCAATTTAAGCATGAGAATTGGAATACATAAATAGTAGCAGTCCCATCCAGGGAGCTCCTCCTCATATTCTGGCTCCTGGCAGCAATGAGATGCAAAGCGAAGACCACTCGCCACACAGGTAACCTGAGTGGAGGTTCCAACTCTGCTGTTAATAGGCGATGCCTCCAAGACGGAGGCTCCTGGGCCACTGAAACATGGAGAAAGAGAATCAGCGGGAAAGGCACCTGGACCGAGAGGGCAGGGAGGGTAGGGAGGGCTGGGGTGGCAGGGAGGGCAGGGGTGCCAGGGCTGCAGGCGTCTTGCTGGCAGGAGACCTTTCCTGTGGACTGAAACCACCCCACTGTCCAGAGGTCCCACTGAGAGCCACAGAAAGCCTCAGGAGGTTTGGAAAAAAACAGCAAGAGAAAAAGATACCTTTGCAAAGCAGTTAGGGAACAATAAACAAAAAGAAAAAAAAGGAAAAGGAAGAAAACAGGCAGGAAAAACCAACAAATAGGAAGATAACGTCCAACATTTGCTAGTAAAAAGATACAAGACAGTTTTTTTCTTGGAAAAAAACATTTCTGTACAGCTGTAAAATTTAAAACTCACATTCAAGTAAACGTGTGTCTGCAGTCTCAGACTGTACGGGCACCAAGGACACAGTAACAGAGCCCTTTCCTCCCAGTCCAGGGAGTCGGGGACGGCTGCATTTCAAGGTGCCAGGGGCGAATGGGTGGATCAAGCCATATCACGAGTTCGGTTGACAGTTAAATACGAGATGCTAACAGACATTTAGGAGGCGATGTAAAGTAGTCAGCTGGACACGTACACCTCAGCTCAGAGGAGAGAGAGCTGGGAGGCAACGGCACCAGCCGCTTCAACTCCACGGAAGCAAGTGAGAACATCTACGCACATCGCAAGACGAAGAGACTTGTGAGAGCAGCCCTGCGGAAGAGCCAGCATTCCGGCAAAGGAGAAACCTAAACAGAGGGAGGAGCACCCCTTCCAGTTCTTCATACTTCCACCAAAATCCTTCAGGAATTGTCGACAAAGCCTTCTGTGCCGACACATGGAGACTGATTTCTGTCGCCCGTTTCAAGCACCATCAACTGTTGGCTACGGTTCTGTTACGACAGACTAAGCCACAGCCTGCCGTCCCAGGACCCTGTAGGAAACGCTGGCTCAAGTCCCAGCTGCTCCATTTCTGATCCAACTTCCTGCGAACATATCTGGGAAAAGCAGTGGAAGATGGCACACAGTGGCTGGCTCCTGGATTGGGTCTAACCTAGCCCCACCTGTTGCGGCCATGAGGGAAGTGAACCAAGGGATGGATGGCATCTTTCCTTTTCCCTTTGTAACTACTGCCTTTGAAATAAACAACTCTTTTAATTTTTTTTAACCAGCTATTAATTTTGTTCATTTCAATAGGCTGGCAGTTGGTGAGGGGCGCCACCTGAGTGACACTTCCTGATGAGTCACATTTCCAGATAAAGGGAGATTCTCCCTTTAAAGGAAAGGTTCACAACTCAAATACTTAAAATAATCAGGTTAGGTGAGCCCGAAGCACTGAGACAGCAGACATTAGCTCCTGCACCCCATGTCTCTTAAGGGAATTCAAATTCAGTGTTTTATAGAGAGATGGCTTTGTTCCTAGTGGTCAAGGAGGATCTAGTCACTGAAAACCATGCTTCCTGGAGCTTCTCACTGCTGGACAAGGACTGACAATAACATAAATACACTTTTCTTACACTGCTGAAGTATCTCAATCTGAAAATTCAAAATGTTCAAAATCTGGAACATTCTGAGCATTGCCATAGCCCCACAAGTGAAAAAGTGCACACCATTTGTTTTATGCACACTATTATTTAAAACGCTGTACCAAATTACATCTGGGCTATGCTTATAGGACATGTGGAAACGTAAGTGGATTTCACATTTAGATTTGGGTGTCCCGTTTCTCAGATGTCTTATGCACATGCCAATATCCCCAACTTTGAATCACTTTTGTACCAAGCATTTTGGACAAAGGATACTCAACCTGTTTAATATCACTAAAGTCTTTCCTGGTATTTTCAGTGTTCTCCATAGAGAAAATGCTAATAAATTTTGTGCTGTAAGAGATAGCTTTTTTTTTTTTTTAACAGCTGAGCCAATCCAGAACCAGAAGCCTCCTCCGGATCTCCCACATGGGTGCAGGAGCCCAAGGACTTGAGCCATCCTTGACTGCTTTCCCAGCCCAGAAACAGGAAGCTGGATGGGAAATGGAGCAACCGAGACATGAGCTGGCACCCATACGGCATCTGCTAAGAGGACTAAGTGTAAGAGTGCCTGAGGATAGCTTAGCACTCAGTCAGGGTTACACATTTAATGAAGGAACAAAGAGGAGGAAGAGAAGGATGAGTAGATGATTAGGTAATCTCCCTAAGTACATCCTTGGTCATCAAAGCGCCACTGATGCTGACGGATGTACCTACACAAGTCAGCTCTGTACCATACAATGCCCAAATGTTTAATACCTAAACATTCTATCAACTTTTCCTTTTTTATTTACAGTTTTCGGCTACTAACTGGACCCAAAAAATTACAACAATTTAATGGAACCTACGAAACACATTAAGTAATAAAGTGAATAAGTTAAGTTCTTGGCCTCTGAGTTAATTATACTATGATCTTTTTTCACATCTTATGAGAAATCTACTAAAGAGAGACACAGAGAAGGAGCAGGTTTCTAACAGAAGAGCCTAGCTTTAGTCTCAGCTCCTTCGAACTCCCAATGCTTGCTAATATGCACTGTGCAGCCCAGAAGGCAGCACACGATGGGGGTCACACGGGGGTCAGCTATTGGGACCCCCGTCAGCTACAGCGGCTCCTGGGCTCACTGCGCCAGTCCTGGCTGCTGTGAGCATGTGGGCAGTGAACCCAGGTATGCCACCTCCGTCTCGCCCTTCTGTGTGTGTTTGTCTCTGCCCTTCAAAACAATAAAGAGGAACATGTATGTTTCTAAATAAAAAATGAAACAAGGAAGCACACACGAAACATTATAGGGTCAGAGTTACATGTGTGTTTAAACACCAAGAAATAGGCACTGAGGTTACTGGAAGAGCTAAGCGTACATGTTATTACATGCGTGCAGCCTGACACAGCACACCCCATACACAGAAACATGCCGATCCAGGGTGAGTCACACACTTGTGTAGCTCTGAAGTGATGTAACACACATCTCCACACATCTGTACAAAGACCCTTCTCAGAATTCAACTACTGCAGCAAACAGGGAGACATTCTGTAAATCAAAGTCATTTAAGTTATTCTTCCACAGCCACAAACAGAGCGGCAAGAAAAGTACCGGGATCATTGAAGGTTCTCATGCATGACTGGAGAGAAACTCAGTCAAACCAACTGTCCTACCATGCTGAGGACTCACAATCTCTCAGTTTCAATCATTGCACATTGTGAGTTACAGAAGTCCTCTCTGGAACCTCAGCTGAATTCCCAGATTCTTTCCCTGCCCCCATCCTTCTACATCCCATTCCGGAGCTCCTGATGGTCTTGGAGTGCAGATGGACACATGTCAGTCCAGAGGGGCGTGACGTCACTGCACTGTGCTTCTATCTCGTCTCCATTCTATGTACGCCTGGCCGATATTAAACACTACATACTTCTGATTAGTTTATAAAAGCCAATTCTGAAAACTGAGCCGCGTCATCATAGATACACGTAAACCTTCCCCTATGTCTAAGTGGGGGAAACGGTACCGTTGATGGTGTGGTGTTTTCATAAGCCTACAACTTGGAATAAAGATTAAATGTGATAAATAAATCTTCAGTTTCTCATAACATAACCATTTCCTCCTGCTGTATTGGGCGGGGAGACATTTCACTGAACAGTTCAGACATGCCAGGCTGTCTGAATCGAGCTCTGCCTAGAGCCTCCTGATCATACACTCGCTGGGGACAGAAGTGACGGCTCACGGTAACGAGGTTCCTGCTTCAGACGCAGAAGCCCTGCAGGACTGCTGGCTATGGGCTTCAACGCAGCCCAGGCCATTGCTAAGATACGGGGGTGAACCAATAGATGGACAAGCTCACATTCTAACCTCTTTCATCCTTTCACCCCCTCATTCTCCCTCTCAAACAAATGTGTTATTTGTTTACTTGTTTTTCACCTCATGCTGTTAAATGCAAACACAAAAGATACACATAAAAAAAAAAAAACCACTGCAGTGCTGTATCCCTGTAGAGAAAAAGCCTACCGTGCTGGGCATCTCAGGGCACAATATCAGCCATTACGAGTTCTAATTTTTAAATACACAGGCTTTCTCCTTACGTGTTACAAAGCGCTATGCCACTGAGCCTAAACAGTTTTTTACATTCAAAACTACAAACGGTACCAAATCAGAGAGATCTAGACAGAGCCTCATTTTAAGCTAACTTCGGTAGGTCTACTTTTAAACATTATTACACCTGACCAAATTTATTGGAAAATACGATTTGTAATGATCTAAAAGCTCTCCTACAAACAAATCCATGATGAATATGTGCTCTAAAGACCTTTACCGTTCCCCATAAAGTCTGATTCCATTAAACAGGTAGGTGAAGAGCGTGCAGGTTTTACTATTACTACAATCAGCTCAATTTTGCCACTAGATGCTAAATGTTTTATGGCAAGTCTGAGTGAGGCAGGAGAAAACAGCTTCACTTTCTTCAGGATCCAGGTGGACTGCCAAGCAGGGCAGAAGCCAAGCAGGTGCACATGAAGTGGACAAAGCAAATGAGGAGCGCACAGACAATGCCTTTCATACACCCTAAAACCACTACTTCCTCCACGCACTGTGAAACAAACGCTTGCACCAATGCTGAAATGGAAGTCAGTATACCAGGACACCCCCTCAGCAACATAGCCACAAGTACACGTGTTCTTCCTGCAACTACAAAGTGCGAGAAAAAAAGATACTTATGTGGAAGGGAAAGTCCTAAGCCCCAGACCAAGGTGTCTATTCAACCACTGGCAGTCAACGATTCCCCTGAGAACAGCAACCAGGCAGTGGGATATCCGCCCCTACACACACACAAAGTAAAAGGCTGTGATGAACCAACATATTTTCACAATTCTTTCCTATAAACGAACATAGCAACATCCAACATTATCTACTTGCAAACCTGCCCCAGCTTCAGTGGGCTGATGATCCTAGCCAAGGAAAGATATCCTTTTGCCAAATCTGAGTTCACAGAATACTTTAAGGGAACAGTACAATGGCTCAATGGCTAAATCCTCACCTTGCATATGCTGGGATCCCATATGGATGCCAGTTCGTGTCCCAGCTGCTCCACATCCCATTCAGCTACTTGCCTGTGGCATGGGAAGGCAGTAGGGGATGGCCCAAAATCTCAGGACCTTGCACCCATGTGGGAGACCCAGAAGAATCTCCTAGCTCCTGGCTTCAGATCACCTGAGCTCCAGCCACGGTGGCCATCTGGGGAGTGAAACAATGGATGGAATATCTTTCTGTCTCCTCTCTGGAAATCTGGTCTGCTTAAGCACCATACCAACGGGAGGGAGGGAGGGGGGAAGGGAGAGAAAAGAGGCTAAAGGAGGGGACAACAACTGAAATTCAAAGTGGAATTTTAGATTTTTTTCATTCTGGATAAACTAAATGGCAAGAAGAACTACAGCATGTTTGCGCTGTGCGTTTTGCCTAACCCCAACCTATACAAGTTTTTTTAGAATCAGTCATAACACAAGATTTTGAAATCTGTCTTTATCATGTTTTTCTTTCACATTAGACATCTGAGGCACTGAACTGTTGTTAATGCTTTCAGTATAATATTATAAATAGGACTTATAAAACTCGCTAACTCATACCTGACAGTTAATATTTTTCTCCTGAATGGGAAATAAACATATCCTTTAAAAGCTTCAAAATAATTTTATTAAGACAACTAATGAATGAATTAAACTACTAATTAGAGGTAAATTAAATAGAGCACTCTACTCACACAACATAAAACTTCAGACAAGAGGAGAAAAAGAATAAGGAAATATAATAGGGTGGGGTTTAAGAAAAAGACCAATAAAGGAAATTCTTTCCTGAACGAAAAAAGTTCAAACAACAGACTTCATTAGCACCCTCCTCTGAAAATAGTTTGTTGTTTAATACGAAAATTTTTAAAAATTAAAATTTTACTTCATCACTCATGCAAGGCATATTCCAAGCAGTCTGGTTAAATTTGGTTGACATTGACAGAAGCTTCCACTACTGTAACAAATCTACCTAACACTACTCATCTGTATTTAAAACTTATAGAAATAATACTTTCTATATCTACCAAGCAAAGAATTCTGCAACAAACTTGATAAAATATGCTTCTGGGACCCTGTGCCCATGTTGGGGGTTGGGGGTTTAGGGGCTTGAAGATCCCAGTTTCAAATCGGGTCAGCTCCAGCCATTGCAGACACTTGGGGAGTGGATCAGCGGAAGGAGGATCTTCCTGTCTTTCTTCTGTGTATCTGACTCTCCAATAAAAATAAATCTTTAGAAAAAGATGTTCCATCAGGGATCAGAGCTGTGGCTAACAGCAGGTTAAGCCAGCTTTCTTAGCAGTCCTAGCTGCTCTGTCTCCGACCCAGCTTCCTGTTAACCCACTGGGAAAGCAGCAGGGGATGGCTCAAGCGCCGAGGTCCCGCCACCCATACGGGAGACCCCAAAGGTATTCTGGGCTCCCGGTGTCAATGTGGTCAGTCCTGGCCAATGTGGTCATTTGGGGAGTGAGCAGGTAGAGAAAAGATCTTTTCCTCTCTGTGGACACTTTTCCTAAAGTTTTAAGCAAAACTTAATTGAGACAATAATGTCCTGCCTGATTATGATTTAACAGGTACAATAACAAGAAAAATCCAGTTTAACAAGCCAACTATTTGTCTTTAGGAAACAGCACCTCTACCCAAACAAGTAAGGAACCACACCTTCTTTTCAAAGCTTTAAGCTCTAAACTTGAAATAGCACTCTGACATACAATATGCGCATCCCAAGCAGTGGTTTAACCTGAAATATTCACCACTCACAGACTGCTGACAATCTCTTTCAATGTTCAATACCTCCTATGGCAGAGAGTGTGTGGCCAATGAGTTCATACACCGTTAGCATACCTTCATCCCGCCAATGAGTGCCTCGGTTTGGCAGCCAGTTCCAGCTCCTGGTTCCAGCTTCCTGCCAATGTGGACTGAGGGGTAGCAGTGGTGGTTCCAACAACTGGGTTACAGCCACCCTCATTGGGAGACAAGGACTGAGTTGCTGGTTGCCAGTTTTATTCCTGGCTTGGCTCAGCCCCAGCCACTATGAGCGGTTGGGAAGTGAATACTGGAGAGGAATTCGACTTCCTCTGCCTCTTAACTAAAAAAAAAAAAAAAAATGCGGGTAGGGAGGGAGAGAGGGGTAATCTCCCACTCTTGGTCAGTGAGATGGTAACTACTGCCATGCCTTTTCTGCCCGTTTCCAGAGCAGATGAGTAACACCCTGCTGTAACTCTACAGGATATCTTACAAGCTCCCATACTAGACAGAACAATACAGTTCTTTAAGGTTTACTTTAAAGAAACATTACTGTGTCCACAGGGGCACGTGTACGTTTTAAACATCAGCAACTATCTCACTTCTTAAAACGATTCAGTGGCTCTTGGTCAAACTCGCTATAAAAAGTGAGACACTTCTCTTTGCTACCTGGGCACTTCCAACCCTTTCCCAATGTCACAAGATGGTACCACATTGCATTTCACCATGAATGCTCACATGTTGTCTCCCCAGCCTGGAATGCTAACCTGGGGAATCTAGATCTGAGATTTCAGTCATCCCAGGACAACACAGAGCAACAACACCAGCCCCTCCACCACTCTCCCCCATCTACTGTAAAACTCAGAAAGATTTAAATTTCAGAAAGAAAAATGGGAAGGTCTTGACCAGAGACGGTTAAATTCTGTCCAGTAGTCATGGGATAGTTACTGTGCATCTACAACGCCTGGGTTAACAGCAGAGATTAAAGAAGCTGGATTCCTGTACATTGTTCATTTTAAAAAAAAAAAAAAGCCAGGAAAATCAACTGTTTGTGATGAGTGTCATGTATTCTGTCTGGTGCATATCACGTAAACTTGTGGAAATCCCTTACAAAATTAAGGTTTATTAGCACGCGCAAGAGGATGCCAATGTGATTATGTCACTGAATTGCTAACATCTAATCAGTGGCAGACTAAGCACTTGTAAACTTGGGTGCTGAACACAGAAGGCACCAGAGTAACATCTGGCCTTACAAGGGGAAGAAGCTGAGCTGCAGAGACTGATGGACCAACATCTGTATATTGTACTGTTGGAAGTTATCCATGCCACATTCAAAGGAGACTTGAGAATCTCAAGTGAGATGAAACATGGGGGGAAAAAGTCCTTCTGTAACGTGCTGATAGAAATCAAAGATGTACCTTTCTCAAGGGAAATTCAGCACGCCTCCCTGACCAAGAAGACGGGCATCACAAGTGCTTCCACTTCTAAGATCAAGATCTGATAACTTGTGGGACGCATCTATTTAAATCATGAGCTCGGTCTCGTACTCTTAAAATGATACTGTAAAAAATGATGCTGGAATTGGTGCTGTGGTCTGGTGGGTTAAGTTGCCTTTCCAAACTGTTTACATCCAATCCTAAAGCACTCATTCTAAGCCCAGGAACCTTTGCTTTGCTTCTGACCCAGCATCCTACTAGTGCATCCTCAGAGGCAGCGGGTGATGGCTGAAGCATCTGGACCCCTGCCACCTTCCTGGGACTCCCAACCGAGTTCTGGCCGGTTGGCTTTAGCCTGGCCCAGCCCTTGCTACTGCAGGCATCCTGGGAGTGAGTGAATATGTATAATGCCAGAACGAGAGTGGGTCTGAGCGTTGACTGTGTGATTGCTACTTCAACTAAAAGAGTGAAATGGGGAAACGATCACAGTAATTGACCTTGAAAGTTTTGTAAAAGCATCCTGTTTTTTTAATCATCTTTGTCTGATATTCCTGTTTTCCATTCCTTAAAAACAAAAAAGGCAGCGGTTTTAAGAAATATGGAAAATGTTAACAGTTGTAAGTTTGAAGAAAATGTCTGGCTGCCCTGGGGAAACTGGCATGTTTTTCTTCTTATAAAAGTGGGGGGGGGGGAGCAGTATTTCTTCTTTTCCTAGCCTGGTGGTCTGGAAATTTAAGTAAAATTAGTTCAGCACCTCTACTAGCTCCTTATCAACACACCTACTGCGTGTGCACCTGACTGCCTCCACCACAGCCTCCTCGGCCTGGGCTGTCTGACTCTTTCCCGCTGCACACACAGCAGGTGCATGGCACATTGGGAAGACATGAACAGGGAAAAGCAAGACTGAAACCGAGAAAGGAGGAAAAGAATGAGATAGCAGTCATTAACATTATTCACAAAAGTTTCACCATGGTGGGTACTTACACACTAGCAACAAACAGATCACGTATCCAACTTAAATACTGCCTGTATGGTGGGGGAAGGGAGTCTTCCTGTAAGTACGCCAAATAATTGATGTTTTACTAAATTTTGGCATCTTATTTGCTGTTATTAGAATGGTGATCAACTGAAAGATCAGAAAATGCTAGGGACATTACTAAGTGAGGAAATAATTATCACTGTATGCCTTCATCTAGACAGTGCTTAGTACTCATTTAAAAATGCCCCATCAGTCGGAACAGTCTGAAGCTCAAACTGTGAATCAAGGTGCAACAAAGCACTGGGGGAGTGGGGGCAGATTATATATATATAGTATATTTATCATGAGCTGGTTCTGAATAACAAATATCCTATTTTTAAAGCTGTTTTGAGCTTTTTGTTTTGCACCATCATTTAAAATGGTGAGGTAAGAGCAGAGTTCAGTGCTCAACCTGTCCTTAACAACGGAAGGGCGGGCATCCCTGGGCCTGTCTTTGCACTTGACAGCCAGCAGGTGCTGACCAGCTGGAGCCTCTGGTGTTGGACTCCTGACTGGCCTTAAGCCTTCTTCACGCGTGTGCCCTGGCCTCCACAGACAGCCACGCTTACAACTTGAGCACCACACCTCTGGCCTTTTAACATAGGTTTCCCAGACCTGCAAACACTGATGACATGTCATCAGGGGTCACTCACTCACTCTACCGTACATGATACAGCGCTCTGCACTTTGTACCCAAGAAAGGGACCATGTTACATCTCAGGCAGGCCATGTAGCAACACATCTTTCGCTCCAATTTTTACAGCAGTAACTAGAAAGGACACTACATTTTGCGCTGTAGCTGCGGCCCCCTCGTTTCCACATCACGGGCGGATACTGCACAGCAGCCCTTAGTAAATAATGGATGCTCGATGGAAGGATAACAAATATCACCCACTAAAATTAGTCTTATTTTTTCCAGGCCGTGGTACATAAAGGATTCTCCTATGAAGGGAACCTGCCCTGTGGCTGCTAGACGCAGTTATTCTTTTATTGTTGCCACTATTACTACAATACCAGGGCCTCGCTGACAAGCCAGGTAACATCCCACGGTGGAAACAGGAAGGGACCCCAGCCTGAAGAAACAGTGCAGCCGCTGCTACACAGAACTGTCTCGGTGCTTCTGGGAGCTGGCACTGAATTACTGAGAAAGCGACTCTAAGGTTTTGCATCCATCAGCGTGTGTCAGGGAGCAAGTCTCACCCTGGTCCTAACACACGTTATGCCCCTTTATGATTCCTACCAATCGAATTTCCCTGTAAACAGTGGGAGCATATGGCTCAGGCTGACAGCGTTTATCAGACAACAGAATCTAGACAGGAATTAACGGCAAATGCTTTTTGAGACAAATGGTACTGGCTCTCCATTTCCAGTAGGAACAGATTTCTTTTTAAAGAAAATCAAGTTTTAAAGACCACTACAATGTGACAGTTAATTTCAGGTATCAGCTTGGCCAGATTAAAGAATAACTAGAAACCCCGAAAAGGATTGCTATAGGTGCATCAGTGCTGGGGTTTCCAAGGAGGTCAGCGTGGAGGTCTGGATTAGATGGGCAAGACTAACCCTCAACGGCTCCTAGTACAATTGAGACTCACTTCATGGCCTTTCCTGCTTGAGGCCTTCAAGACCTGGATCATGCACTACTACTGGGCGCTCCAATATCTGCAATCTGCAGACACCCTGGTACTGATGTGTCCGCCACCACACGCACACGAGCCAACGTCCCTAATAAATTCCACCTCGTGTAGCTCTATACAGCCTAGTGGTTCTGCCTCTTAAGAGCCATGACTAAGGGCACGGTGCAATAGCCTAGTGGCTAAATCCTCACTTTGTGTCCACTGGGATCAGTTCCTGTCTTAGCTGCTCCACTTCCCATCCAGCTCCCTGCCTGTGGTCTGGGAAAGCAGTCAAGGACGGCCCAAAGCCTTGGGACCCTGCGCCCGTGTGAAAGACCTGGAAGAAGCTCCTGGCTTCAGATTGGCTCAGCTTTGCTCACTGGCTGCCTGGGGAGTGACCGAGTAGATGGAAGACTTTTTTCCCCCTCTCTCCTTTTCTGATTTATTTTTATGGGAAGTCAGATTTACAGTTTTTGTTTGTTTGTTTGTTTAAGCCATGACTAAAAAAGACCAATCCTAAGTTTTTTTTTAATGGAGTGATGGTCCAGTGTGAAGTGCAGAGCGACAGCAAGCACTGCCATGAGACACCCATCGCTGGAGACCAGGGCCTACGGGTGATGTCCCTCTTTTAGCACAGACGGAACACATTTAGATTTCAATTTCCATTTTAATTTAGAGCAAGTGTGAAAAATGTATCAAACTTTTTTGTAACAAAAAAGCTAACATATGTAACCTTGATATATTCAGCTAACATAAATCAGCTTATTATTTGTTAATTTATGTCAATATCATAGAAACATTAAGACTCCCGTTACCAAAAAATCTTCCAACAAAGCTTATAAAGTTTACAAGGCCAATGACAATATTGTGTCATCATTTTGTCATTACAAGATGGGGTTAACAGCAAGTAAACAGGGAAGCACAAACCTCAAGCCGCAGCTGTGACAAGTGCTGGGGTGGGGGTGGGTAGGGGTACTAGGTCCCCTGAGGGCTTGCAGCAGGTGTGAACTTGACCCAGGCAGGGCTTCCTTGAAATGAGAAGGATAGGAATGGCAGAAAGGCAAAGCTACAGGAAATGACCAGAACACAGAAAGGGGTGGGAACTCAGCTGAGGAGAGAGGTCAGGACTGGACAAGGGAGTTGCCCAAAGGCACAGGTGTGGAGTTCACCTTTACACCAAGCACAGTGACAACCAGTGACGTGGCCCCCACGAACAGATCTGCTGTCTGAAACGCAATGTAAGCTACCCTCCACCCAGGGAAGCAGCAGAAAACAAAGCTTACATTGATAACATCTATACCAATCAAACAGTCAGAAAATAGTCACCTTTTTTTGCCATGAATTAAACACTTTTTTTTTTTACTAGATGATATAGAAATATTAGACTCTAGGAATTTAAAGCAAAGAGGATGGGAGTTGGCAGAGGGAGTCCCAGGGTTGAGGGCTGGGTACCACTAACTGGAGAACTTGGATTTATTGCTCTGAGCTTCCAAACCCAGCTGCTCCTTCCACTTCACAAGAGCTGAAGAAAAGTTTTGCTACTGAAACCAAGTCGGAAAACCAGTGCTAACACCAAGCCCTCCAAGCCCTGACTGAAGGATGAGAATCGGCTCGCGGGAAGGCAGACCCTCACACGACTGAACCCCATTTTCAGCTTCTCTTTTGACCCCTGTCCTGAAGTCAGCACTCAGACCCGGTGCCCAGTCTGCTGCTATCCCTCCCAGGTTTCAAACTCTGCATGACCACTGCATGTCCACTGAACGCTAACAGGGAGAAGGAAGGATGGGGAGGAAGAGAACAGAGACACAGTGCCCAGAAGCTGAGCAGAGCTGGCAGGTGTTGGCAACGTGGCAAGAGGCATTAAAACCAAGCAGCTGCACACAACGGAAATCCATCCGCAGGTTCCTTTAACGCCAAGCGCACGCTGCAGCTCTGACTTCTGACAGCCAGCATGCGACAGACATCCCAAATGTCCCTCAAGAGAATGGAAAAATACACGGAGGTATAGTCACACAGTGAACACTGTGTGCTAAGGAGACTTGGTCAGTTCACAACACACAACATGGATGACAGGCCAGAAGTGATCCAGCGATTCTATTCATAACAGTGCTTGGAATCAGACACAAATGAGTATCAACTGGGAAGAAAATACCAAAACCCCAAAGAACCACAAGCCTAAATAATAAGACCCTAAGTCTTCTAAAAGTATATCTAGGAAAATCTTAGTGACCCAGGGTTGGGCCAAAATTTCTTAATTTAAAAATTATTTTTAAAATTTTGCCTTATCAAGAAGCTGGATTAAATAATGACCTATGACCTATGTTCTATCTCACATATCAACAAAAATTCAATGAAGACAGAACAAACCCGAGATCCTGGTGGAGGAAAAAATGTAATCCATTCAGCCAACTCACCCTACCGTTCAGGAAAAACATGTCTCAAAGTGGCACAGAGTCCGAACTGGGGTGAACAAACTCACAAGGCCTGGCCCTGGTCTTGGGGTTGGAAACGGGGGCACGTCGAGAAAACGCTGGCTCTCCCAACAACTCTTCCCAGTTCATCGTAGTCAGGGAGGAAACCGTACTCCATGCACAAGTAAGAGACACCGTGGTCCCGGGTCTCTTTCCATCAAACATCCTTTACCCCTTTCTTCACTGGTATCTCGCTTATTTTTTTAGTTCACTCCCTCGTCCAACTATTTGCTTTTTCTTTCAAGTTTTTTTGCTTTCTGCATCCACGCATCATTATCATATGCCCTTTTTCTCTTCACATAAGAGCTTCCAAAATAAGAAAAGGAACTAAAATATACACACAGAAATGGCCTGAGTTCTTAAGGAATTTGAAACGCCTTACCTGAGGGGAAGGTTAACACGCAGCCTCGGTCACATCTCGCCAGCCGGGCAACACCGGGGCAATTCTTTCCTCTCCCTTCTACTCCTCCCCAGCACAAGCAAGCCGGCAATGTGGGGGTTCAGTATGTGCTAGCTTTACAGAGCACTTCTTACCTATTTCTAGTACAAGAACTCTCATCTTTAACATTACTTCTCTAAAAATCAGAGAAAATGATCCTTCAGCATCTGTTCCCTGAGAAAAAGCAAACCTACGTGGCACTGTTATTTAGTTATTACCTTTTAATTGACGGTGAACTTTACTAATTACAACAACATCCATTTATAATTAACAATAGCAGACGTGGGCGAGGCGGAGGACGAAGGCAGACTCTCGGCTTCTCACTGCCTTCACCTCGCACACTCAGCAGCCCTCCCTGGCTTTGGCTTTGCTGAGCTGGAATTCACAGCACTGAGCACTCGGAACTTCACTTTCCTTTAAGCTGCACAGTTCTGTTACAAAAGCTTACTGAAGCAGCAGCAATAGAATTTGACAAAAACTTCAGTACTGCAAAGTGTCTTCTACACACTCAGCTTTTCTGAGTGTCTTCCTAACAACAGTTCCTACCACAGACACCCCGTTTTCTTCCAACATCTCCCGAGGAATGACTCAGAACTGGTATCTGAACTGTTTTATTAAGTCAGCACTACCCTTTTCCTCGCCATTATCGTTATCACCACTTCTCCACCCACTTTCCCACCTGCTCTACCTTATAAATCCTAGGAGTGTCCTAACTAGGAAAGGACAAGGGCAAGAACAAAACTTGAAACCCTAGTGGGGCGTTTAGCCTCGCAGTTAAGCTGCCCACCAGGCTGGACGCCCGACTCGGGCTGCCGACTCCACTTCTCTGCTAACGCAGATCCCAGGAGGCAGGTGACAGATCAAGTAACTGCTCCCATCTCCACGTGGCAGAGACCTGAACCGCACTCCCAGCTACCGGCTCTGGCCCCAATAATGGCAGGCATTTGGCAAGTGGAACTAATAGATACAGCTCTATTTCTGTCACTCCGCATCTCAAGTTAATACAAAGAAAAAAAAAATCCTGAAAACTTAATTCAATAAAGGGGCGCAAAGAAGCTGAAACTGTCTAGCCTCACATCTGTGTGTAAGACACGCATTTGTTCAAAATATATTTGATTAAAATGATGCTTATATGATTTACCCCTAAAATCTCCAAAACAGACAGGTCTTCCTATTAATTAACCATACCATCTATCATCAGTTGTGTTGCTTTCAAATACCTATTTGAAAACCAGAGCTATGGAGGTGGGAGTGGGGGCAGCAGTGAGACCCACCATCACTGGACCACACTCCCTCAAATGACCAAACAGCCAGGCCTGAGCCAAGCCTAGACAGGACCCCAAAACTCTATCCAGGTCTCCCATGTAGTGTGGGCCAAAGATTTATGCTACCTGCCACTGCTTTCCCTAGAGCGTTGACTTAACTCAGTCAGAAGTCAGCAGCCAGGACTCAAACCAACACCCTTACGGGATGCAGCTATTACAGATGGCAGCTCAACACACTAGGCAACAATGCTGCGACTCCTACCTGTTTATTTTCATTATTAGGCATCATTTTTTTTAAAAGTCATACCACAATATTCTTTATTCCTTGTTTGTTTTCTTTTAAAAAGATGTATTTATTTTTATTGAAAAGGCAGATTTACAGAGAAGAGAGAGAAAAAAACATCTTCTATCCACTGGTTCACTCCCATTGGCTGCAACAGCTGGAGCTGAGCCTATCCAAAGCCAGGAGCCAGGAGCTTCCTCCAGGTTTCTCACATGAGTGCAGGGTCCCAAGGACTTGAGCCATCCTCTGCTGCTCTCCCAGGCCACAAGCAGGGAGCTGGATGGGAAGTGGAGCAGCCAGGACACAAACCAGTGTCCACATGGGTTCCCAGCAGATGCAAGGCGAGGATTTTAGCCACTGGGTCATTGCACCAGACCCTCTTTGTTCTAAACTTTTTTAAAATAAGTTGAAATTTTTTCTTTCTCCAAAATACAAAAAACAGAAACTGACTTTTTCTCTGAGTCCCAAGTCATTTATTTATTGGGGACTAAAAATATAGATCCCATACTTTTGTAAAATGGGATTTGGTGGACCTCTACTGTTCTAGTGAAACTTTAAAATATAATTCTAAATTTCAAGTGATATTGTGATTTGCCTGGATAGTATATTTTCTCAATTAGCCCCCAAGCCTCAATACTGTAAGTGTATCACAAATCGTATTTTTATTTTTCAATGAAGGGGTCTTAAGAGGCTACAGAATTAAATCACCTTGATTTTTTTTGTTTTTGTGTATTATGGAAATGAAAATTCATTTGAGTTAATGACAACTTTTGGTTTTGTGTAATCAAGCAGTTTTTCCTGTTTACCTTCTCAACATGTACACTGGAACACAGACTGGATATAAATTACATGTATCTTTCATGTTTAAGCCATCATACTTAAAAGCACTACCTTTTTAAATTAAAACCTTAAAACGCCAAGGCAAAGACTTTTAAAAATGCAGATAACCAGGAACAAGCACTGAAGGAGGTGCTAATGAAGCAACATGATCTTCTAAAAGTATCATATTTCCAGGCAGAATAGAGCGTTATTAGTTCCCTTAACTTCAGATTCTTTTTTTCAGTTTCTTCCTAACAGAAAGATAAATGACCCAACCACTTATTACTACATGACTTTTAATTAAAAGGAGGAAAAAAAGAAGAGTGTCTCCTAATTTTAATATATTTACATTAATGGAACAATTACATTTCCACAGTGTTGGTCTGAGCCGTAAGCTGCATTTATCCCCATTAAGCCAAATGTATCTGAAACCAAGTAAGCAAGTACTGGTGACACTGTGCAGTTATTTTAAGCACACAGTAGCATTTTTCTAAGCTTTCAAACCATTCCATATGCACCCTCTCTGTCCTTCGAAGAGCCACAGAAACCTAGAAAATATTTTAACATTTTAAATTCCTCCTTAGAGAATGTATTTAAGCCAGGAAAAAAAAAAAAAGCCTCAACCATTCTATCTCAGTAATATCTGTCCACTGCTCAACCTTCCATTTATCGGTATAAATAATAATTAACAACAACCAAAAACACCTCACATTGTTTACAACTGTCATTTCCCAACTCCAACCTTCTGGCTGGTACCTGGGCCACTGGCTGTGTACCCCTCGCCCTTCCTTCCCAGCACCTCCATTTCATGGGCTGCACACTCCCAGGGCTCGAGGCCGCCTTTCCTCTCAGCAAACATTGGAAATCTGAGTGCTAGCCACACATCACAAGTTAGACACTACACACAAATAAACACAGGCGGCCCTAAATAACATCACCTTTCACTTGAATGTACACTAATAAACTGAACACGACCGTGTTGCGTTCAGACTGTCCTGCAAAGACTGGTGCACTTTAAATAAATCCATTCTACCACTGCGGATTCAGACACATCTTTATCTCAGCTTTTTCCTCCATAATTCCCAAACTACCAAGTTACTTCTTCATATTAGTCTCGTAAATAATAAATCTATAATAATTAAAAAAAAAACCTAAAAACGAATCCTAAGTATTAGGAAACCAGGAGAAGGGTAAGGATATGAACCTCAGTTTAAAACATACGGTATACACAATTTTGGTAAGCACAGATGAACACGCTATCTGCATATCAAACCAGGCAACCACAGACTCATTTCTTACTTTAGTCAAACGAATCTTAATTTTTTTAGAAGGCAAAATAGTTGTCTCAATGAAGTATCTCCTTACAGGAATAATCACATGATTGACAGATAAAATAATTGCTTTAAAAATACTTCTGAGTCATTTTGTCCTTACCTGCAGGCATGAACCATTACTGCATGCAGTGACTGTTCCATTTCCTAGCACAGACTTGAAGCAGCATAGTATCTCTTTCAGAATGTGACTAATCTGTGGGTTTGCAATTCCTAAGCTATTTACAAACGGCACTCCTTTTCCACAGAAAAAAACATTTATCACAACCCAAAAAAAAAAAAATCTAAGTATTGTAACCTGAACCTCACAAATAACCTTGGTTATTCTGTGTGGCAGCAAGCTCAAAAAAGGAAAGAAAACCTAACAGCGGTATTTCCTTACGTAAAGCAAGATCCTTGCTGCTCGTTGGCCAGATGATCGCTGAAAGCCCCACACAGCTGTCGCACGCACGCCCGGGCCGGCTCTGCTGTGGTGTGCATGCTGCAGCCGATTAGGCTTCGCTCATTTAAAAAAAAAAAAATCAATTACCCTTCGCAAAAGCAGAACAGCTTGCCCAAATACATCTTCAAAACAGCACAATACCAGCATGCAGTACAATATGTTACACAGCACACTCGACAAGAAATTAAGAATATAAACGTCCTGGTTTGTTTCTTAGCAATGCTACAGCATTCGTTGTCCATGCAGGAGGTGCAGCTGTACCTTTGTGAAGAGGACGGCTTCTCAGAGTTAACTGACATCAGCCACTCAATCTTCTGCTTGATTTCTGGAAAAATCAGAAAATATTCACAACCAAGATTGCCTGCTCTGGCTTCCAAGCCTTATATCAAGAGATTTTTCTTCTCTAATCCCTTTTGTTCAGAATGAGGCCACAAGATTCACAGTACTTGTGTTAGGACCGGGATTCAATGGTGCTATAAAGGGAAAAGGCTCCCGAGGCATCGGGCCTTGCTAAACTATGCACATGACTGTTTATGAAAGCAGGAAGTACCATTTCCTTCGAGCAGAGGGGTGTTTTCTCTGTTAAGGTAGAGCTGTCACGGCTCTACAGAACGATTTTAAATTCAGCAAGTTAAAATCCAGACCAGAAATGCTAACGTCAGGAACGAACACAGCAGATGATCTAAGAAGCCTGGGGAATTAATATTACAGGCGGCGATGAACAGATAAGCAACCCTGGGCTGCTTCTATTTCACCAGTCCAAAAAAATATGGCTCAGTGAATCATTTTTGTCACTTAAGAATGAAATATTAAACCAGAACCTCTAAGTATAGATTAAAAATTTGTTAACCTTTGTTATAATTTCTCAATTATATTTATAGATACGTTTACTATCTCGTCTCCAACTCCCTTAGAAAAGACTTCGTATTTTATACCTTAATTCCTCCCCCCACGCCTTGCAGTAAGATAAGTGAACGTAAGAGCCAGTTAAGAGATAACACACACTCGTCCTTTTAGGAGAGGACCGACACTGCCCATCCACAAACACAAGCACCAGTGCCATTTAACTCCAAGACAACTGCCGATCCTGCTTGGGAAAGCAGGGAGGAAAAACAAGGGGAAAAATCCAACGGATTTCCTTTAAAATACTGACCATACCAAGTGAACAGAATTGACATGGTCCTATTATTTCATGATGATTAAGCTGCCTTCCTAGTCCTAAAAAGTAATGCCAACTGGATTTTAAAAACTAAAGTCAGCTTTTATAATAAAAAGTTTATATTCCAAAATCATCAACAACAGAGTGTTATTGAAACGATATTAACAGCCTCAGAATTTCAAAGCAGACCTCACGGCCACAGCTCTCATGGAAGGGGGAGGAATAAATCTTGGTTTTTAAAAATGTTGACTATAGAAATCAAAGTGGAATACAAGAAGATTTAAAGGAAAGGGAAATCAAATTCGTTGCAAACACAAGAAAAGGATTTCAATGTGGCTAAAATAAGGGTTTTCCCAAATTGTTAGTTGATCATTTTATCTCATAGCCATGCTCAAACTGGCAGAAAATGAACCTATGTTACCGAGAACAGTGATTCCCACACGGTAACAATGAAAAATCTTAACTTCGGATTCCTAGCGGATCGCAGGACCCTTAACAAGTCCTCAGTCACACCCCATCCATTGCCAACTTTAAACAGTCGGTGCTCAACAGCTCAGAATCCACTCTGAATTCAGAAACAGGTTCCTTCACCATTTTCTTTTAAGGATTTATTTGAAAGTTACAGAGGCTGAATCTTCTATCCACTGGTCCAGTCTTCAGACGTTAACAACAGCCAAGACTGGGCCAGGCCCAAGCCAGGAGCCAGGAAGTCCTTCCAGATCCACAGGCCATCCTTTCCTGCCATCCCCAGGCCATTAGCAGGGTGCTGGACCGGAAACAGGGCAGCTAGAATTCGAATCTGCATCCACATAGGGTGCTGGTATTACACACAGTGGCTTCGCCCATGACAACACAATGTTGGCCCCTCCATCATTTTCAATCATTATATGATCTGACAGAAATTATTAAACTACCTGAAGCCTCTCTTTCGTCCCTTGCAAAATGGGGATAAATAATTCCTACCTCAAAGACTGTTGGGATTTAATGAAACACAAGAAAAATGTTTTGTTAGGCACATGCCAAACACACTTCAAAGTATTTCCTCAATAAATATTCACTGAGTGAGCTAATGAAGTGTACATATCTCTTCCATTGCTTAAATTCTCCTTTTTCCACTAATCAACTTCCACATCCATCTCTATCACCACAACCTCCTGTTTTTTAGGAAACCTTCTTGAAGGTTTAGCAACCAACCACCAACTGGCTGCTTCAGAAGTGAGTTGACAGTTCAATCCATCTTCTTCATGCCCACATTTTATTCCAAAGAGACCAGAAACTCAAATTTATGTAAAAAAATCAGTCTGGTTGAAAATGCCCTTTCCCCAACTTATTGCCCCCCCCCTTGTAAACACGTTCTCACTGCTGTGTTCTGAGATCTACACATTCTGTCTGTTGCCCCCTCCTCGCTACGCCTCCCATGGTTACACAGCACCTGTCATATCCCGGGCACTTCCGTATCTGCATCAACACGACTTCCTAAACCCTTGGGACCTTGGCCGCCTCAATCCCTACTTTCTCGCCCCTCTTAATCACATGCGTCTCCCGCTCAAATGCCAATGGTTACAACATACTCCCTTACACATATTGCATATAACACCCCCCCAAAAAAAAGTCAGATATTTCCCAATTTTTTTCTTAAGTTACTTGCAGGGTAGAATTTAAGATCTTACGCTTTCCCTTCTGCAATTATGTCAGTCATTATCCTTTAAAGATGCTGGTCTTCCCATTAAAACTGACTTCTCCCACGTATTTTTTTTTTTTTAGATCTCCATCTCTTTTTCCTCTACCATGCTTTATAAGTGTTCTGTATGTAAATAATGGATTCTCCCACAATTTTATTATAGATCTGTAGATGTGTTTTTGACAATATTTTTATTTATTTGAAAAGCAGAGTTTCATGGAGATGAGGAGAAACAGACAAGAAAGGAAGAGAACAGGAATCCTCCACCTGCTGGCCGCTGCCCAGATAGCCACAATGAAGCCAGGAGCCTAGAGCTTCCCTGCATCTCCTATGTGGAAGCAGGTGTCCACGTAACAGGACCAGCTAAAGCTGCTTACACAGGTGCACTTACAGCTGGATCGGAAGTGGAGCAGCTGAGTCAACAGCCCACATGGGATGCTGGCCTTACAGGCAGACGCTTAACATACATCACAACCTCAGCCCCCTAAATCTGATTTTCAGTCACATCTAAAACCTTACACTCCACCATCCTAAACTTACTCTCATCAACCACCACTTCCTGATTATTTCAAAGCAGCAGCTTCAGTCTTTTCATCATGCATTAAACTAAACGTTGACGGTCTATTAAACTTTCAAGCCAAAGACTGAAAGAAAAAAGAAAAAGAAAAAAAAAGATTGGGGACGGATGGTGCTCAAACCATTTAATAGTTTCCCTGAAACACCAGCTTCTTCTGATGCACAAGCACCAGTTCAAGTCCTTGCTGAAGTTTTTCCATCTTCCTTCTGACCACCTGAGCCCACAATGGCAGCCCTGAACCCAGCCCTGGCTTTGGTGGCCACTTGGGGAGTCAATCAGCAACGGAAGAGATCGCTATCTGCCTCTCAAATAAGCACATTTTTAAAAAAGTAACAGTTTTAACTATGATTTTCATCATCATTCCCATAGAACTTCTCCATACTGTTTTACAAACCAATGCTCCACAAACACCCGAGCGCACACTGCTCAGCTAACCCTCTGGGCACGTCCCAGTCGTCAGTACCATGCTCTCATGCCCCCATTCCTGCTCCCATCTAATGACCATGCTTATTTCATACAAAAGTTAAGCCCCCCTAAGGCTACTGTTTGTCTGATTTGCCCCTGAAGTGCAGGTCTAATGCAGGATCAGCTTCCACCTCCCGGTAGCTCTTAAACACTGGCCACGGTAACAAGACCCTCTTTACTCACTGACATTTGTTTGACTCACACCCATGGTATCAACAACTACTCAGTTTCAGATGATGACAGTATGCTGAATGTCCCAATGCTCTCTTGGGCAATAAACCATCTATCTTTCGGTCCTTACTAGACATTCTCACCCAGCCCATGTACGGTTTCATGCAATGTCTGAAAGCAAAGGCACAAACTTCCCAATCTCATGTCTGGTTTTAGAATCTTTATCTCAGCGAGCACCAACATCATTGCCCTTCCAAACCACAAGAAGTTCCTTTTTTAAATTTATTTTTATTGAAAAAGATTTACATGGAGAAGGGTGACAGAAAGATGTTCAATCTGCAGGTCCACTCCCCAAGCAATGGCCAGAAATGAGTTGATCTGAGGAGCCAGGAGCCTCCTCCAGGTCTCCCACATGGGTGAAGGGTTCCAAGGGTTTGGGCCATCCTTTACTGTTTTTGCCGGCCACAAGCAGTGAGATGGAAAAAAAGTTGAGCAGTTGGGATGTGAACCAGCACCCATATGGGATCCCGGCACATGCAAGGGGAGGACTTCAGAGACTAGGCTGCAGCACCAGGTCCTGGCCAAGTTCTTACGAGATTTCAAACTTTCATTTGGAGTATCAGTCTCTCCTTTCTTTATATCTCACACTCTGGAAATAATCCATTCTATTCTATGTGGCTCCCCAAACACAGCACGCATCCTCACACTATCAAATCTTTGCCTATATATGGTTTTCTCCCTGGTTTGCCACCGTCCCCTATCTGCCTTCCTTGACAACTAAGTCACTACTCTTCTACCTCGGGCTCAAACGTTCTCTGCTCCTAGATTTCCCAAACGGAACGAAGTTCACCTCCCTGCCTCTCCATCCTAAAATGACTTGATTTTCTCCGAGACCACGGCCTTCTTAAGAAGAACTTGAGTTTCTATTTCAGTTCACAGATAGCCTGGCACATCCCAGACATTATTCATTGAGCATGGCAGTCTTCCTAGCCTCCTTGAGACAATTTAATTAGCATTAAAGTTTCCATCTAAATAAGCTAATTTCCTTATTCTTATATGTACATTTCTGTACAAAATTAGTCAAGAATCCACATAATTTTATGGCCAGAAATATCTCCACGATCTCATAACACATGAATCAACAGAAGAATCCGAGGGGAACCAATTCCGGCCAGCGATCACATCCTCTACGGTACTGGACTGAGATCCACAGGCAGGGCTCCAAGGAAGCCAGCAACCCAAGCAAGCTAAGCTATTTTCTCCTGTCCTAAACCAATGAAAATTATCACTACTAATCAGTCTTTGTTTAAAACAACTACTTAGTCTATGATCACCCATCAAGGTATACCCTCTCCAACAACAAAAGAGGGAAAAAAAATCAATAATATATTCACTTGTAACGAACCAACAGGCATTCCTCAAGCCATCACTTCCAAAATCGGCACCCCACATCCAGGCCACGAATCCAAGTCCCAGTGCTCTGCTTTGCATTCCAGCTTTTGCTCCTGGGCCTGCAAGGCATCAGGGGACAACAGCTCCCGGACTTGGTCTCCTACCACCGCTTGAGAAACCAGGAAGAAGTTCCTGGTTCCTGGCTTCAGTCTAGCCCAGCACATCAGCCCAACCCATTGCAAAGTGAAACACAGAATGGAGATCTCTCTTCTCCCTTGCCCTTCCTTTCTACCTTTCAAGAAAACAATTCTTTTAAAAGGTATTTAAATTCCCTGAGAAGCTGAGGGAGCTGAAAGCCATGACTGTGCTCACCTCACCAACTAGATTCTTAGCCCATGGGTGCGATCATGGCAGAGTTAAACCTTTTCTTTCACTAACCAAATTCTTACAGGATCATCTACAAACCTGACTTTACTGAGAGTCTATAAACATAGCAAAGATTCTTTTTTAATTACTCCCTCATATTTATATGGAGCTATTTTAACCCAGAGAAAAACAAGTACTTGCCTGGGTCATCCCAGACAGCAGGGTGAGATTGCAAAGAGACATCTGGTCATTAAAAAGAATACACTACCCGTCTCAGAACTGGAATCTTCTCCACAAAGAAAGGCAGTCTTGAAACTAAGTCCCAAGGCACTCAGGGAGACTGCTCTGAACCCTTCTCTGCACCACCCTGGAGCCCAATTCCACTTCCCTGTCACTTGTAATTCATCGTCTCCCAGGCAGGATTACAGCCTCCGCTCTGGGTCTCTCCAACCTGGGCCAGCATCTTCACAGAAGCCTGCGGAGTATTTCCTGGCTTAGAGCCAATCTTTGATGCAACTACAAAAGGTCAACTAAGAAGGCCTCAACTCAAATCCCAGGAGACAGACACATATGGGACCTCTTAGAAGGGCAGGAGTATAGCCAGTCCCCTGTGATACCCAGAAAGATTGAAGACAAACTCACCAAGTTTCAAAAGAACTGCATAACTTAAGACGGGGTCTGTCCTTGTTATCCTAGTAGTCATTATTTAAATGAGGTGGCTATTGATGAACTGAGCATTCAAATAACCAGTCCTGGTGCCTCTGTCCTCTATACTTACCCATCAAAATGCTTAGTATCAGAAACCTCACAGAATCCAACAAGTCAATAAAATGCAAATCCAGACCAAAGTGAAATATGGAAAAGCTGCAAAAGCTGTAGGACACTAACAAAATGTTAAAATCCCATAGAAAACAACTGAAAGATGGAGGCGCAGTAAAAGGTTACCACCTGGAGAGAAAGTCAACAAAGCCAACAACATACAATAAATATCTCAACAATAATGGCTGATTATCAAAGGCCGGAGTCCCGAGGCTTTGAGCCTTCTTCTATTGCTTTCCCAGGCCACAATCAGGGAGCTGGATGGGAAGTGAAGCAGCCGGGACACAAACTGGCATCCATGAGGAACCCTGGTGCTTGCAGGGGGAGCACTAGCCAGCTGCACCATCATCTTGCCAGGCCAGTATGCATATTCTAATGAGCCCATTAACTCCAAACTAGGATTCCCTATTCACTCCTCAGACTCCACCTGCCACATACCCCCCCCCCCACAGGAGTCTCTAGGAAAATCTGAGGGACAGCAAGACAGTAAGAAGACAGAGGTGCATTCCTGGGATTGTGTCTACCCCCAGCCGCAGGACCCCAGTTCTCCTATGTTAACTGCTAGGTGGGATACATTAAAACATTACATCCGGGGCCGACCTCTGGCACAGACACCCACCAACCACCCCAGCTTCTTACTGCTGCCTATCCTGGGTGGTAGCAGTCACGTGCTCAGTACTTGAGCCTTCACCACCCAATTTGCCAGCTTGAGTTCCAGGTTCTAAGCTTCAGCCTGACAGCTCCAGCTGATGTGGGAATCAGCCCTTAGGTTCAAGTTCTCCTCCTCTGCCTTTCCAATAGAAAAAAAATATGTATGTAGACACATACATGTACACATATATATAAAATACACAGGTCAAACAGAATCCACTACCAGGCTTGGGTATTGCAGAATTTCAGGAACAGCTAATACAAAAACACACCGAAGTGTGAAATTACGAATTTATCAATGAATCCATGATTCTATTAGCCTCCCCACCACTAATTTTCATAAGCAATAAAATGCAGTAAGATGAACTCCTGCAAACTGCAAACTGTCTACAGGCTTCTTGCCACAGCCAAGGATCATCAATAGTTAACCAGCCTCTCATCAGGACAGACAAGCTCTCACCCTGAGCGCCCAGGAGACAGAGGTAACCCAAGCACTCCGATACCTGGGAGCTGCCAGACTCGGGGGCACAGCCAACGCTCGCTTCACCACCACCAAGGCCGCACTGTTATGTTCAGTGCCTGTATTACTCTTAAACGATAAATAGCATTTGTACATCAGAAAATAGTATATCACAAAGTAAAGTATTACAATCCTAACCTAGAAGCTTGTCTTGGGGTTTTGTTTCCGTTTTCAGATCAGGTTCAGCTGAAAACTACCTTGGTTCTTGAACATCGTGAACCACAGATCATAAATGAAGACATTTTGATTTTATTCCAAAATCCTATATCTAAAAGACTGTGAAGCAACTAAGGCAAAGAATGCTTACTTTGAACTTTGGTAAACCCAGGCCCATTCAATCACCTCAAAATCAAACTTCACTGGGTTAATGGGTGGAAAAATTATTTTTGCAAGACTATTTACATGTATTTTTGTAAAAGTCATAACAAAATAACCTTACGTAAAAGTTTAAGGAAGAACTGGTGCCCTAACTTCAAACTCAGACAAATTAACTTCCACAGCTCAGGACCCAAAATAGCAAAATATGGCCTAATCATTGCAGCCTTCCACGTTTTCTCAGCACCAGCAGGTACTGAGCTAGGTACTGGCCAAGATGGATGGGGGGCTACTCACCAAGGGAAAAAAAAATAAGGTGAAACTTTCTTCTAAAAGGCTCAGTTGAATATTCAACATTCTACTTGAGCCATCAGGCTCATGTAAGGCCTTTTATCTGAATGAACTCATTTAATCCTCACATCAACTGAAGAAGGTGGGTACTCAAAATAATTACCACTTAACATGCATAGAAACTACCACTAGAAACTGAAGACATTTGCTTTATATTCCAGAATTTAAGCAATTCCATTTACAACATCAAAAATAGAATACACAGGAAGTACAAGACTCAATGAAATTAAAAAGCACTGTGGAAAAAAAATAAAAACCCAAATAAATTAAAAGATATCCTATATTCATGAATTTGATCATTTAATATTATTAAGATGGTAATACCAATCAAAGTAATCTACAAATTCAATACAATCCTTGGGTTCAGTGTTGTGACAATACAATAAACCATCACAACAACAGCTCCCTCTATTAAGACTTCGGCCATTTACCTGCTTCCGGTGCAACTCCCTGACAATTCACTCGAGAACGCGGGAGAGCGGCAGGGAAAGCCCTGCCACCTATGTGGGAGGACAGGATGGAGCCTAAGGTTCTTAGCTTTGGCCTTGAGTAGAGCGGGTACCAGCAGCCATTTGGGTAGTGAGCCAGCAGATGAAAGATCTCTTCTCTCTCCCTCCACTGCTGTCACTCCATCTTTCAAATACGTAAGTATTTCTTTTACTACTATAAAGCTATTATAATGAGGCAGGTATTTAGCCTAGTAACTAACATGGCTGTGTCCCCAGTCAGAGCCATGTCACTCCCAGCTGTGCTTCCTGCTAACGTAGATCCTGGAAGGCACCAAGTGACAGCCCCTGTGGTCGGGTTCCTGCCACCCACATGGGCAATCGAGACAACCAAGCCCAGCCCAGGCATTTGGGGAACAAGCCAGTAGACACAAATACTTCTCTCTCTGATGCCAACCTTTTTTTTTTTTTAATTAAAAAGCTATTGTGGGATGGTGGGAGTTTTGACACAGCAATTAAAATGCCACATGAGGCACACAGCCACATTAGAGTGTCAGCATCCCAGTCATTGTCGTGTGCTCATCCAGCTCCCTGCTAAATGCATATCCTGAGCAGATGATGTATTTGGGTCCCTAACACCCATCTGAGAGATTCATTTTGAGTTTTGAGCTCCTAGCTTCATCATGGCTCAATCCTGAACGCCGCAGGCACCCGGGAAGTGAACCAGCAGATGGAAGATCTCGGTCTCTTTTACTCTTTTTCAGTCTTGCAAATAACCACTGTATTTTTAAGGCAGCAGTAATGAAAACAAGTGATAAACTGGCCTACGACACTGAAATCAACAGAAGTGAAATTCAAGATATGAATCATCACTTGGCAATTAACTCATACTCCATAAAGGTGCCAACCATTTGTTGGGGGAATAAAGTCTCAGTCACAAAGAATATGGCACAACTGGACCACACTACATAACAAAGATGGAAGCTGAGGAGCCAGGACGATGGCTTAGCAGGCAACCACTATGGGCACTGGTTCTAGTCTCAGCTGCTCCACTTCACATCCAACCCTGTGCTGATGCCCTGAGGTCAGAAGATGGTCCAGGGCCTTTGGCCTCTGCACCCACATCGGAGATCTGGAAGAAACTCCTGGCTCAAAGCTTCGTATCAACCCAACTCCAGCCACTGTGGCCATTTGGGTAACGAATCAGTGGATAGGATCTATCTGTGTCCTCCCGCCCCCTCTCTAACTCTTTTGGTAAAATAATTGAATCTTACATAAATGGATCTAAATGTCTTGATCAAAAGCCTCCATGAGGCCTAAATATACAAAACTCCAAGGAAACACGAGCATCAACCTTCAGAATCTTGATTACACCAGTTTTTTTAAACATAACAAGAAAACTCCAAGGAACAATAAACTGATCATAAAAATTAAAAATACTATGTTAAAGGACATGAACACATAAAGAAATCTAAGAATGAGCAAAATATGTGCAAATTACATATCTAATAAAAAAAGGCCAGCATCCAGTAATATAATAATCCAGTAATATAAAAATAATAGCCAACCATCCAATTAAAAAGTAGATAAAGTATTTTAATTTGGTGTTTCTCCAAAGAAGCAAAAGTAACCCAACAAGCGCATGGAAAAACCCTCAACATCATTTTTCAAGGCAGCAATGAAATATCGCTTCACACGCACTAGGACAGCTCTACCCACACGACACCAGTAGAGTGCTAGCAGATACTGGATCCTTCGGGCCTGATTACGGGGAGGGCGGTATAAAATGGTGAGGCTGCTTTGGCAACAGTCTCCTAGTTCTTACAAGAATTACAAAGACTTCCTAGATGATCCTGTAATTCACTGCACCCGAGATCTGAGAACATGTTCACATTCTTCAACAACAGAAAACATGTACACAAATGTTCACAGCAGTGCTACATGCAAAACAATCCAAAACCAAAAATACTTCATACGTCCATCAGCTGCTGAAAGGATGGGGTGCAGCACACGTGCCACCCCATGGACAAATCTTGAAAGCATGCAGGAAGCCAGACATAAAACCCATGCTGCAGCTTCCGTGTATCTGAAACATCCACAACAGGGAGACCTGTCAGGACCAAAAGGTTAGTGGTTGCCAGGGACTGGAGAAAAACAGAAGGAAGCTGTTAGCACACCAAGATGATGAAAATGTGCTAGAAATAGACCGTGAAGATGATCTGGGTATGCCAAAAGCCACCGTACAGCTTCCAACAGCAAAATGGTGGCTTCATTTACTGGAACATGTTTCTCAAAAGAAATAAAAGATAGATTTGGGAGCTCGCCTGTGACCAAGCCAGGGAACTCCAGCAGTCAAGCCTCTAACCCTGACTCCACAGCTCTACACTGCAAAGCTTACAAACAGGCAATGGGGGAAAGGGGATGACCAACAAGGTACCTGGGAAGGTCAGGATGATTTGCCAGATGAATTAAAGAAAAACGGCACCAAAGCCAGTGTCCACATCAGGTGCTCCATCTGAGTTGTTTTGGGGGCGAGCAGAATGAGGCAGGCGCTGGCAGGCAAGAAAGCCACAAACAGCAGCAGAAGCTCGCCTCTAGACCGGCTTCCATAACTGGTTTTATGGAAACTAAACGACATCAAACCACACAGTCAAAGCTATTAAGACAATCAACATGTGGATGAAATGTAAAATCAACTTAAAATTTTTATGCCACACTTTGAGAAATACTAAACTTCATGGAGCTATTTATAAGGCTTGTCGATTCATAATTCATGTTTTCTCTGTTCGCCTACACAGTGTCCCTTAGGAACTTAGCCAATTATCACTTCGCTCATCCATAATTCCTAAAGTTCTCACCTCCAGCATTAGTTGTCCCTTATTTCCATAAAAATCTTCCATAGCTGCGAGGGGTAGTGAAACCTGGCTTTGTTACCTTAACAAACTCTACCAGGTCCACTTTACTCTTGTCTTGCTGAGGGGTTTCTTACCAATTAAATGAACAGGAACTCTAAACTAGTTCATTTCAATTAAAAAAAAATCAACAAGATATTTAAATGCTGATGAGATCTGGACCCAATATTACAGAGCACAAGGCCTTAAACTGGTATTTTCCAATATGTTTGAATTGTTGCTTTCAGATCAACATTGTAAGCATAAAGAAAGTCTGAATGCTAACTCACTGGGCTGAGTCACTGGGCTGCTAGCTGGTGTTTCATACCACTTACACTACATCCGAATGCTTCTTTACCAACCCATGTTACTCTTAGATCCTTGTAAGATGAGTGTTATTGTCCCATTTTACAAACAGGGAGACCGAAATACAGACCGACCGATTTAAGAGGTTCGCAGGGCTCCTGTGAAGCACAAAGTCTGAACCCAGCGAACCCCGATGCTAGGCCCTCGGCCACCACTGTCCTGACGCGGCACCACCTCAATGTCATCGAGGTTTTTTCAGTAGTAGGAACTTACCCACTCATTTGCATTCCAATTTGTCAAGACTGGAACACAATTCTTACAGACTCGGTCCTTTCCAAACTTCATGCTTCTAATGTTGTATACTGCCCCTCAGTCCCAACTGCTTTTGTCAAATCTTAGGTATCAGACAACTGTACTGCTCTAAGTACTTGAAGATATTAATGATTTTTTTTAACATGAAAAAGCATTTATATGAAAGTAAATAAAATCCAATTTTCCTGGTGTATGTATGTTTTCTGGTTTAAGTTAGACACTGGGCATTACAAGAAGAATCTCGGGATAAACAAATGGCATTCAAAAACTGCTCACAAACTTAAAAGCCACTTGCATCCCTTGTATTTAATTTTCTTCACGCTAAGGTCAGTTGTACCGCTCTACAGGTCACCCTCATTGTCCTGGGGAGGTGACAGCTAAAGAATCCTACAAGAACCACTGGTTTTCACACTGGCTTTCCCCTACCAAGCTAACTAAACTGAGTTACAAATGCACAATTCACTAGTACACACAACTGAAAAATCACGCCAAACAATATTCTCCTATTTCAATACAGAGAACACTGGATAAGCATACTCCAGCAACTCCACTCACAATTCTACCCTAAACATTCACATGACAGCCGGCAGAATTGCACAGAAATGTTCTTCACAATGCAGCAAACACCTCAACTGTTACATGAACTGTGGCCAGACACGAGCTATCTGAAGCCAAAGCCCAGAACATCTTGTGGGCCTACCTCATCAGAGCGCAGCCCAAGGCCGGGGACCATCCTCCCCTGCTGGTTCAAGCCACAAGCAAAGAGCTGGATGGGAAGGATCGGCAGCCAGACAGCCGGGACATCAACCGGCACCCATACAGGACACCAGCACCACAAGCACAAGTTTACAGCACAGTGCAGGCCCCAACATCGCTCTATAAAGACAAAGCTACAACTTGCAGAATACAGATAACATGACAGCACTTTGCTTATAGATGCGTATTTCACAAATACATGTGTGCTCATGAATACATTCCAAAATGATAGAAAAACATTTACCTTAATTCTTACTTCTGGGTAAGGGAGATAGAATAAGAAATGATGGTTGGGGCAGTGAGGTAGGAAGCTGCCCTTTACATTCACATCATTTAAAATAATTTTAAAGAAACATTTTCTTACCAAAGGATGTCCCATTTAGAACACATCCCTTTTGTGGTTAGACAGCTTTCAAATGGACACTATACAAAAAAAACTGCCATCACACTTGTATAAATAGCTTCCAGAATGCCAATTTTCACTCTCAAAAAAAAAATTCACAGTTTAATCAAGGTCAAAGCGCTGTTCTGTTGGAATGCTGAAGAGTGTAATAAAGAACAGAGTGTTATGAAAGAACAGCTAAATGTTTCTAATGCTATACTGTCATGAAAGGGGAAGGATTACGGAAGCCACATAGCTCACATTTCTACCACGTTGGCCTCCTAATTCCCTAATTCCACCCAGAAGAGCGTCTTACAACAGAATGAACTGGCCAGGCACGTTACCAGGAAGCTGGAATGGAAATGGACTGGGAATCAACAAGCACTCTGACATGGGCTGGGGTATCAAAAGTGGCGGCTTAACACACGGTACTACAAGCTCCTCCCCCTACTCCAGTTTTTTCACATACTTTTTGAAGCACCCACATACATACATACTATTAAGTATTATTCGGGCATAAAAAGGGATGCCCTGTGATGCAAGCTACAACATGAATAAACCATGACTCAGAGAAACAGATCAAACACAAAAGAATGCTGTTTATCTCTGTCTATTGTATTAACCATAATAAGCAAATTTCATGGAAACAACAACTGAAACTGAGGCTAGAAGGAGCTGAGCGAGGAAATGAAGAGTTACTGTTAATGGGTAGAGTCTCAGTTTAAGATAATAAATTTCCAGAAATCAGTGGTCACAGCTACACAACCATGTGAAAGTACCTAACGCTGAGCCGCAAATGCTGTCCAGACTTACCGTTTACAATCAAAGGACGGACACTCGGCACGGCGGCTGAGCTGCACCATGCGCCAGCCCGCCTGGACTGCAGTGGGCTCCTGCACCCCCAGCTCCGTGCCGAGGCACACCGCGGAACAGGCTGGTTCTCTCTCTGCCCACCATGTGGGTGAGACAGGATTCCTGGCTCCCAGCTTCAGCCTGGCCCAGCCCTGGCTACTGAGAATATTTAGGGAATATACCAGCAGACCAAAGCATCTTCTTAAAATATATAAATAAGCCTTTACAGGAGAGGGAAAAAAGTCAGCTTAAAATGTCAGTATGCAGAGGTGGAAATGCTGTAACAAGGCCCATGAAATCACTTGGTCTGGCCCTGCCAAGATAACCACGGGTGGGACACAACATTTAATCTATCAATATAGCAGGCTAATTTTGAAGTCCATCATTTTGCACGGCCTGTAAATGATGTTATAAATACCCAAATGGCTCTTGGCAGAAAGCGTCCCTAACCATGGTAGAGAGGATGTAAGTACTGCACACTGTAAGGACAAAACTATCCAACTAGTTTGCTACCATCAAGCTTAAAAGACACACTTTATTTCTTCCTGCCAAAGAATGGACCAAAAGGCACTTTGCAACCTTACAGTCATTTCCAAACCGTCCCACCAAGCGCTTTTTAACAAGCATCGTCAAATACTTGACAGCCTGTGCTGAAGAACACTTGCCTGTCGAAAGACACACGACTTCACAAAACTACACACAAGTAAACAAGCTAATGCTTTCCTGATTTACAGTATCCAGTCCTGTAAATAAACCAACATGTCTCAATCCCAGCTTATAAACTCATTCCTGGTTTCTAATTCAAAAGCTGTATTTAGTGTGATTTCCTGGTTTTTTTTTTTTTTTAAGGCTAAGCTATCCTTTGAACAAAGAAAAAATGGGCAAATCATTCCTAACAATTTTTTTGTAGCAACTAATTAGAAGACAAATTCCAAGTCTGACTCGGTGATGCCATCTGAGAGCTGGTCACTCCAGCTCGCTGTGATTGCACAGGGGAAAGCAATCGCACAGGACAGATGTGGGAGTTCCAGGCTCCTGGTCGCAGCCTCGCTCAGCCTGGGCCATCCAGCCATTTGTGGAGTGGGTCGGCAAACAGGTGCACCTGCACTCTCTCCCCCTACTTGGTCTCGCCCCCAACCACATCTCTGTGACTCTGCCTTTCAAACAAACCTGTTTGGGGGAGGGGTGGAGGTGAAACTGCAAGTTTTATCAAGCAATTTTACTAAAAATTCAAGCATCAGTTTAGTACACCAGAGACAATTCAGCGAAATGAGAAAGAAAACTTGATGGAAACTGGTTTTCAGGAAGCCAAAGGAAAGATACCACCATGCCACTGTGTTTGAATCTTCGTGAAAAGCTCCTTGATGCCACCACTGAGTTCAACATGTGCCAAACACTGCTGTGGGAGCGTTTCGCTCGTTAGCTCATCGGATCCATACAAACTCCTTAAGAAAACCTGATATTGTTGTGACTGCCTCTCCTTCACAGAAGAGGCAACTAAGGCACAGAGAGGTCAGGTAACTCCACCCAACATCACGCAGCTGGCAGGAGGACAGAACCGAGAAACAAATCCAGGTAACCTGGTTCCAGGACGACATACCAGGTACTGCCTTCTCCTAAAGCCTGCAGTGAGTTCAGAACCCCAGTGTAACAGCTGCTCTTTACCATGTCTCCTAATGCCTGTAGTGGGTAAACTTCGCAACCCCTGTGTCACTCAACTGCACTAATACTCAAAATCTTCAGTATTCATCTGACAAAAGTCTCCAATAAACATGACTCAAAACAAAATAAATACCAAATGTTATAAATGCCCATCATAGACCTTCAGCTTTTTACGTAGTTCGATGTCCTGGCAAAGAACAGTGTAATACAGACCTGCGGTGCATAAACCACAGCAGTGGAAATGCAAAGCAGGACACAGCATCTGTGCTGTGCCGGCCACACCGTCCTCCATCATTAACTATACATAACGCTGTCTAGTCCAACACTGACACCAATGTCTTAGGGAACTTTGCCAGACACCCTGGCTTTACCTGAGCCCTGACATGTCCACCTGTCTGGCTGTACCAGCTCCTCCAAAGCCCAGGCGCACAGCGGCCTGCAGGAATTAAGTCAATTCCTAACAGGCTTCAACTTAGGCTTAAGAGCCTGTTACTAAGTCACATTAGTATTGTGATCAATTTTTGAGTTTCTTAGGCACAGTAAAATCTTCATTTTCAGTGTCAGTTGAGTGTTTGACAGTCACATAACCACTACCCTAAAAATATGGAACGCAAATATACATAGTAGAGAATTGTTCCATTAACCAAAACAGCTTCCCTCTGAGACCACACAGCCACTCACCCCGCAAGGTGACAACTAATGATCTCTTTCTCTCCTGGTAAATCGGTCTTTTTCCTCTGCAAAAATCAATAGAAACTTGGCTTTTGACTCTGGGTTTCTTTCACTTACGCAGTGCATATTTCAGATGCGGTCTGAGTGACAACCCTTCCCCAGCCCCAACCTCAGGTCTGCCCCAAGCTTGCTGCGAGATAACACTCCACCCACAAGGTGCTGGCAGGCAGACTTCAGGAACTGACTGGGGCTAGAGGGGGCCATCAGGGCTGTGGCCCTACGAGAGGCAAGAGACCATCACACAGACACACACTCTCCATCTCTTTCCTTCTGACACTTGGTACTCCACAAGAACATCAGCAGAACCGAGCAGGTGCCAGCACCATGCCCTGAAGCCATAACACTCAACAAAGCCAAACTGTCCCCTCCAAAATAAGTTACACTAAAGGGTTTCTTTTCCGTAACAAGAAGCTAAAGTACCTGCATCACTGGTGCATTTATTTTCACCAGGAAAATGATATTTCAGCATATGCTTTGCATTAGAGTTTGCTCATCTGTTCAATAATTAGGGAAAATGTGAATGGTTATTTATCAAAAGCAAAAAATACGTGTTTTACATGAACCAAGGTTTTTTGGTGAGTTTATTTTTATTTTTTCGATTTTCATCTACGTTAAAGAAGAATAACAGACACAAGAACCTACTATGTTCTCCCACAATGAGGCTCCTGGCTTATGCTCACCACCCTGGCCACGGCAACCTGGGGAGTGAACCAGCACATAGAAAGTCTGTCTCTCTTCTCTCTGTGACTACAGAATCAATAAATCTCTAAAACAAGAAACAGCCAGAGGACTGGCAGCATGGTACAGCGGGCAAAGCTGCCTCCATGACACTTCTCAAAGCACAGGTTCAAACACCGGCTCCTCTCCTTCAACCCAGCTCCCTACTTCTGTGCTTAGAAAAGCAGAACAAGGAAGCCCGTGGATTTCTGTCCAGGTTTGATGCCTGCTTCTAGATCTTCACTCCAGCTTTACGCTAGCACAGACCCCAAGGGGCAGTGGTGATGGCCGAGTGAGTCCCTGCCTCCTGCCTTGGGATCCAAGCCTAACTTGGGTCTGGGTAGGCATTTGGAGAACAAATCAGATGGCACTGCTCTGCGTCTGTCCCCTTCTCCTTAAAAATTAGGGAAAAAAGAATGACTTTTTTAAAAAGTTAAAAAAGAGATTTATTCTATTTTTCTCAGAAAGTCAGAATACAGAGAGGAGGAAAGAGGAAGCTCTTGTGCCCGCTGACTGGTTGCTCCTAACAGCGCTGACGTTAGCAAGCAGAGTACTGTGGGGAAGTCCTTAGATGACCAACAGAGCTTATCCTCAGAAGTTCAAGAGAACAATGGAGCAAGTCTGACCCCTCAATCATTCTTTGATTTCCTATCTGATGGGACCTCTGGCTCATACACGTGTCCCTGCTATGGCAGTGCCATTCACTCTGAAGCCCTGGCCAGAACCAAGCCAATGCCAGGACTACGTGGCTGAACCCCTAGACTAAGCTAAGCTCTTTCACCCATTTTTAACGAGAGTCTTGTCTTAACACTATATTCTAAAGTGCTGTATCAGTTTCTCAGATATATAATCAGCAAGTAGTTTTTCCCAATCTTTGGTTTCTCTTTGCTGTGAGCATCTTTCCAAGAACAGGACACACTGAAGTACGACTGGCCCAAAAAAGGATGATTTCAGTATCAAAAACATGTCTGCTTAATCCAATCTTACATTTATGTCTAAGGTCAATTTTAAGATATTACATAGGGCCCAGCATGTTGGCTCAATGGCTAAATCCTCATCTTGCATGCACCTGGATCCCCTATGGAAGCCAGTTCATGTCCCAACTGCTCTACTTCCCACCCAGCTCTCTTTGGCCCGGGAAGGCAGCAGAGGACGGCCCAAAGCCTTGGGACTCTGTACCTGTACACAAAACCTGGAAGAAGCTCCTGGTTTCTAACTTCGGATCAGCTTCGTTCCAACCATTGCCGCTGTTTGGGAAGGGAACCAGCAGATGGAAGATTTTTCTGTCTCTCTTTCTCTGTAAAATCTACCTTTTCCAATAAATCAATCTTAAGAAAAAAGATGTTGCACAAACTGTCAATTCATTTTTAAAATATTTAGTGGTTTATCCAAAGTTGGTATCTTTAATACCATATTTACTCAAAAATTGGTTTTTTAAAGATGTATTTACTTATATAAAAAGAATTATAGAGGCGCGGATAGAGAAAGGGGAGGGGAGAGGGAGAGAAGGAGGAAGAGAAAGATGTTCTATCACTAGTTCACCCCACAGAGAGCTGCAAAAGCCAGGACTGGGCCAGGCTACAGCCAAGAGCCTGCCACGTGAGTAGCAAGGACCCAATGCTAGGACTGTTCTCTGCTGTCCATCCCAGGCCATTAGTAGAGAGCTCAATCTGAAGTGGAACAGCCAAGAAGACACCAGCCTTACTTACTATGTGACAACACCAGCTCTAACAAATGTTTACTGAGTTCGCAGTTTGGCCCAGGGATGTAAGGGCCAATAAAAGGCCCTGGGTAATACGTGAAAGGCGAAGTGGTGAACCAAAATCTAAGACCAGCAATGTAAAAAAGAAGTAAGGCCATGATAACAGGGCAAGGGAAAGCACTCCGCGGCTAACGGAGGGGCCCTGGTGAGCTGCGCAGTAGGTGGACACTGGCATTCCACAAAGAGGAAACACACAGTAACACCGAAACGCAAAGTGTAAGACATGGTAGGGAAGCAGTAAAAGCAGGAGGAACTGCTCATCCACTCCGCCTTTACGGCACACCTGCCCAAGCTTACACTTTATGGCAGCACTTCTAAGGACACGAAAAAGCTAAAAACTCTTAGGCAAATAAAGGAACAAAATTCTACACAATTATGGCTAATACAATGTTTACTTATAAAAAGGTGCTTAGGATAACAAGGCTCAGAGCATGCGCCATCCCCGATGACGGCAGAGGTGCAGAGCCTGCCTCAACAAGAGACCTACACTATGTCGCCAAGAGAACGACCAACAACGTGCACCACAGGGCCAAGGCCCCAGCACCTCACACCTCCCTGTCCAGCTCAGCTGGCCTAGGCCAGAGCCCTCACCTGCACTCACTCCTCCTTCAGTTCCACCAAAATGCCCAGTGTCACCAGCTGCCACAGCCACCGGCAGAAACCCTCCCTTCCACGTCTCCGGGAATTTAAGCTCTGCCTGCCTCGGCTCCTTCCTGGCGCCTGCCTCCCTCTTCCCTCGTTCTACAGACTGGATGGCCACCGCCCAGTGACGTTCCAGTCAGCGTTGACAAATGGGCTCAGGTGAACAGGTGTGACAGCTCCAGGTGCAACAGAGCCTCCATCTCAGCACACTCACCTATCTGCTGATGAAGCATTTCTCATACAGACCCTAAATGAAAGCATGAAACTTTGATCTTCCCTAACAATTTTGCTGATTTTTCACTCATGTAAAAAGCAGCAGTACCAGTATGTGAGCAGGCATTTGGTCTAGCATCCAAGACACCTCCCAACCCACTACAAAATCTGAGCTGACGGGTTCCAGTTCCTAACTCCAGCTCCCTGACAATGCGGAATATGGAAGGCGGCAAGCAATGACTCAGTCAGTCGGCTTTCCACCGCCCACATGGAAGATCTGGATTGAGCACCCAGCTCCTGCTTTGCGCCTGGCACAATGTCAGTGATTTAGAGAATTCAGAGCGAACTCGTGGATGAGCATTCCCTTTCCCCACGTCCCCACCCTATCTCTAATTTCAAGCCATAAAATAAAAGCTATAGGTGAATTAACTTCTTGAAAACTAAGAAATGATGATGACCCACGTAAAGATTAACTGCTATCTAGAAAAAAAATCTCACCTCTATCTTCAATATACTTTATTATTCTAGAATAACACTCTTTTCTATCACAGCTCCAACTCTGAAGCAAACCTTACCGAGCCTTATGTGTCCATGCATACATGCTCCTACAGTCCCACCCCAGGCAGTGGTGCAAAGACTGGCAGCCTGCTCAAGAATCACAGATTCTTATCAAGTCAAAGAAATTTTAGAGGTCATCTGATCAGGGGTATCACTTCTCCGTCTGTCACTGTTGGAAAGCTGCTTCCCTTATTCCCAGCCTTGGCTGGCAGCCCTTGATATAAAGTCTGACTTCTCTGTATTTCTGAGACCTCAAACGCAATGTCATGGATAGAACATTCAATAAAAGTTAATGATAAAGATTAATAAACAAATGGTTAATCCCAGGTTGTCAGTTATCCAACCTCTTGCTCCTTCCTTTGGCTCTCAGGCCTCCTTGCACAGTCTCAGCACCAGGCATCTCGACTCAACAATTCCAGTAACCCTGAAACCTCAAGAAGAGTGCCACGTAGTACACCAAGCACTGGATCTGGAATCCTAAGCCCGGGGTCAAGTACTGACTGAGCCCTCGCTAAGTTTTATAAACTTTGGGAAAGATACTGGATTTGTTGGATGGCAGTTTCCCGGCCTCGGAGTGTGAGTGCTAAAGGTGTCGATGAGGACATGTGCTGATTTTCTATCTGTACAAACTTCTTCGCCCCACCTGTATCGGGCTTTAGGAAGCAAGGCCTGACCTCCAGAGCAGGCCACAGTCTGGTAAGTGATTGACTTTACTGAATGAGACTAGGCTCCTTTGTTCTTCAGCCGTTCCTTTTGGGACAAGGTTAGAGCTGAAGAAAGCTCCCTCTGGGAGGGCACCTGCTCATCAAGGGCAGGGATGAGCATATGGGATGCCTTGATCCATGCTCGGTTGCCACGACAACAGGTTACAGGTCTTGACTCCTGCTTCCTTCTAATGCAGACCCTGCCAGAAGGACCTGCAGACTCTTGTAATGGGGCTCCTGACATCCGCATGGGAGACCTAATGAAACCAGCAGATAGGAAAGCATGCATTCTCTCTCTCCCTCCCCCACCTCTCTAATAAAACTTACTGTGACATTTTTGAGGTTCAGTGTTTTACATTCTTGAATTCATTCCACACAACTATAGGTAGCAACATCTTAAAGGATCTTCCTGAAACTACTCATGAGCTTCTCATTTATTTGCCCCAGCTTTGTGGCACAGCAAGGTAACCCCCATGGTACAACACTAGCATCTCAAGTGGCTCATATCCCAGCTGCAGCTGGGTCCAGCTCTAGGCCAATATGCCTAGGAAGGCAGCAGACGACCACCTTAGTGCTTGGACCCCAGCATCCAGGTGGGAGACGCAGAGGAAGTTCCAGGCTCCTGGCTTCAGCCTGGTCCACCTCTGGCCATTGCAGCCATTTGTGGAATGCATCAGCAGATGAAAGATCGTCTCTCCATCTTCTCCTTTCTCTGTAAATCCACCTTTCAAAAGCCCAAAAAATAAATCTTAAAGTGTTTTATTTGTTCTAAAGGTAGAGAGATAGGGAGGAACACGAGCAGATTTTCCATCTCTAGGGCATACAGTGTCACTCAGATTACAGGTCACCAACATGGCATCACACAATTAAGAATATGATGTGACAGGTAAACTGAACGTCCACCACACAAGCCTGTATTAGGTAAGCATTTCTTTCACTGAGCTTAGGAGATGTTGCACAAACAGAGAGCTTAATGGGATAGTCACCAATAAGCACTCGGGGTACAGCTCTGAAATGCTTCCCCATCAAAAAACCATGCTCGCACAAGAATCCCCTGGTGAAAACCAACTCCTGGAGCAATCCTGAGGGTGCGATCTATTTGCTCTGCAGCAATAGCTCAAAGAGCTAGTCCTCCACCTGCAGGCACCAGCATCGCATACAGGTGCAAGTGCATGTCCTGGCAGCTCCACTTCCCTCCAGCTCGTTTATGGCCTGGGAAGCAGTGGAGGATGGCCCAAAGCCTTGGGACCCTATACCCACATGGGAGACCTGGAGGAGGCTCCTAGCTCCTGTCTTCAGATCAGCACAGCACCAGCCGTTGCGCTCACTTGGAGAGTGAATCATCGGACGGAAGATCTTCCTCTGTCTCTCCTCCTCTCTGTATCTAACTTTAAAATAAATAAATCTTTAAAAAAACATTAAAGTATGACTTATGCCCACTTATGGTAGCATTATTACCTTGGGGGAGGGGAGGAACAAACTGAGAGTCAGACAACTGGGATCTGAATCTTGGCTCCTTGCTTTTTTCTGATTCCTTAAATTAAGTTTCATCTCCCATAAGCCTGTTGTCCTCATCTATAAAGTGCTGCTAAAGTAACAATTATGATTCAGGCAAGTGAGTAATTACACAGGGAAGCAAGCACACAGGAAGCTGGCACGGGCAGCCGGCTACAAGAGGCGTTGCAGGTTCCCACACTTAGAAGCAGACAAGAGGCAGTGGGGCCCGTTTCTTCATTTGGGTTTCTCACGGACAGTTGAATTACATACATAGCCTTTCAAGAAAATTAACAGAATCAGTAATGGAAGTTCTCTTTAGGGCTTAAAAACACTAAATTTGAAGTGGAAAACTTTGCTGTAGCTTAGGCCCAAGAAATATACATGTCAACATCACGTGTGAGGACAGCTGACCTGTCTGAACTCAGCGACACTAACATGGTCGATCAGATCCCACCGTGCAGCTCTGGCCTCGTAACAAGGAGTTAAGTGGGGCTCAGAAACCGGCTTCATCATTCCGAGAATGTGCTGGCTCTCAGAATCCATGAGTCAGAAACACACCAGAAGCTCTAACAACCCGGATCGCCTAGCCAGGTTATTCACCAGACTTGGCATCCAGCAGGTTTTGGCCTAGTCCAAAAATGGAATCCAACATCAAAGGGTAAAGATTTATGAACAGGGAACATACTCAAAACTTAAAGGCATCAGAAGACCTCGAGGTACAATGGCAGCATTGTTGCTGGTAGCACACTGTATCTGGAAGCCAGATTCATTTCAACTTGAGATCAGTACGCGTATTTATAAATAAGTCTCACTTGGACCACAAAAGCTGCAGAGCAGTGCCACCTTAAATCCTTTTTAGGACAATGCAGGATATGAATGTATTCATACCAAAGTAAACAGAGGCGCCTTGCCCGAAGACTTGGCCTGATTTGGTCTTAACTCTTCAGGCCCCATTAGGTAACACAGTAAGCCTCAGTAAATGGTTCAAATCGCATATCCAGTCCATCTTTTCATGTTAGCCTTGTGACTACAGGAATCCAAATGTAACGTGTGAGTCCGCACCACCCTGAATGCCTCGGGTCTACACACTGCCCACAGCTCCCCTCAGACCAAGGAGACCCCCCTGGCCTCAGTCAGAAGCAAATCAAAAAGTGTTACACTGGAAGATATGAACTACCCTACCACTCCAACCTAAATTCTAGAATCATTAAGGAATGTGACAACAAATACAAGTGACTATTGCTTCAAACACTACGGGCCAAATGCAAACTTTTCATGAATTTCTACACTCTGGGATTCTTAAAACGTTCAGAGGGCAGAGAATAGGATGCCTACACAACAAAAATCCTGCTACTTTCTCATTTCATCATAGCAGTACACTAAAGATCACAGGAGTAATTTATAACATATTCCACAGTGAAAGCACTGGAGGTGCACAGGTGGTATGTGTTCTGACATCACGTGTCGTGTTCTTCGTTTAGGTAACCTAGAGGAGAGTCGGTGCTGGACCACCCAACAGGGAGAAGCAGCAGCAGCCTGGGGGAGGAGAAACCTCCTCCTCCATCTCATTAGGGTCACTTTGGGCTCCCGGAACTCCATCTGTCAAAGGACTGACACGAGCACACAGGATGTGCCTACAAACACACAGCACAAAACAAGTGATAAGTAACTCCAAAGCGTGGCCAGCATTTGGGCTTCCATCCCAGCTGAACAAAGGGTAACAGTGCGTGAAGAGGACAAAGGAAGTGACCTGTTCCTATCTGAAGGAGGGGTAAACTGTCACGAGCTGATTAGAAAGTATATCGCAAACAGCACTGCTGAGCAAGCAGCACCCTCACCTGTGGAAATAATGTCATCTTTCGGACAGAAAGGGAGAGGGCAGAGAACTAGATGCCGTTAGCTGGAAATCGCCTTTACACCACAGTAGCACGTGCTGGAGCGGCATACGCTGATGCTACTCTACATGACCAGGAAATGAGAAAGAAGTCCCAAAAAGTTCAGAGGCTGCGCCTCCCTTTGACTCATCTTGATGTATAATGCACTTCTTGAAGCCTTGAGCAACCGCAAGAATGTGCCTTCTGCTACTCCCCTTTTTGATTCTGCAGGACAAGAGGCGCCCTGGGCTCTGCGAGGACCTCCTCAGAACCTGCAGTCACCCACCTCTGCACTCTTGCTGCCTTCAAGGACATTTATCCAAAACACACGAAGCAGTACTTTCCACATATTAATGTCGTAAGCATTGTGAGCAGTACGACTGCAAATAACAGCACTAGAATCAAATTGCTTAGGTAGAAATTTTTAAACTTGAGAGACCACACCACACAACCACCTTGTGGTCAACATGTTTAAACCAGACAAACAACATTCTTTTAAAATCCCAAGAAGAAAAGGAGTAGTTTTCTACCCTTGAAGTCCACGATGTACTGTCTGAACAAAGAAAATGAAACAGCCTGAAGAACACGTTACACAGCTGCCCTCGATGCCAAGTTGCCATCTTCAGCTGGAAAAACATTTATCCAAAGCACTCATTTATAAGTGCCCGTTTTTAATGTTGTATATACCTACGACTTAACTACTGAGTAATCTTTTCAAGCAAATAAGAAGTCTTGAGTTTCTCAATCAGAACTATCACAGAAACACTGATTTCAAACCAAGTTAACGCCAAGAAAGAAAAGACACTACTACTTAAAAAAAAAAATGTGTGAAGACAAACTTGGAATCTGATTATGGAAACAGAACCCACACTTACAGAGGTCAGGTGTCAAAGCCACAGCACCCGAGTTTGGAATACAACTTTCTTTATTTACATCCCTGCTTTGGTCAGCGACAGAATACTGAAGCAGGTAGAGCTAAACGTGGCCTGGAAACAAAGTGCCAACCACGAGAAGGGCTCCGCGGAGGGTTAGGAGAAAAGGGAAGTACCTGGGGGGAAGGTTTGACTGTGGTTCTTTCCCCCAATGGGGAAGACACAGGGAGAACGTTATCAATCCAAATAATTCGTTGTGCTATTTTAGTAGTGTTACTACTGCAACATTTCGAAGGACAAATGCCATTCCATCTGCTGCGGTAGCTACAAAGAAGCTTTTCTTCTAGCAAGAAAGCCTTATTGTTGATTTTGTTTTAAAGGAATTCCACCATTTGACACAAGGACAAACACAGAGCCAGCCACTTTCCGAAGCAGAAGAGGTGGTTTCTTCACTCACGGCAGGGGAGCAACACCTGCTGCACTGGTCACAGCCACGAGAGAAAGTCCGCGCTCTGCTTTGTGACTCTATCCGAATGTTTTCAACTATTTCATCTTCTCTTTACAATTTTTTTTCATAACAGACATGGGGAAATGTCCATCTGTTTTTTTTTTTCACTCCACAAATGCCCACGGCATCCAGTGGGGGAAAGCTGAACCCAAAGCCAGGAGGCAGAAACTCAACCCACAGCTCCCGTGGGGCGGCAGGAGCCCAAGCAGTGCAGCCGTCACAGCCAGCTCCCAGGGCCTGGTTAAGACAGCAACCTGACCCAGAAACCAAACCCAGGCACTCTATGGGAGACAGGCCTCCGAACCAGCACCCCAGCCCACGGCCAGATACCCGCCCTCTAACTCTTACTCAACATTTCATTTTTACAGAGTACCAAAAAAGAAAATACACCTCTACAAATGCATCAAAACAGTGTCTTGCAGAGAGATTTTAAAATGCCAGTAAGCACGCTGTGAGGAACAAGCCATATGAACGCATGTTCCAAATGACATGCATGGTAAGACTGAAGGGAGGTGAATTTTACTCCCCTTGCCCTTTCCTAAATCCCCAGTGTTCTCCTGTAAGGTATACAAATTTTCACCAGAAGTATGCTTTTAGAAACAGCCATCTAGCCTAGCAGTGAAGGCGACCGCAGCCCACACTGAAGCACCCGGGTCGTGCTCCCAGTTCTAGGCTTTGGCACTGGAGCCCCATACACTCAGTCAGCTGTCATCGGAGCCACGGACCTGCGCGTGGCGAAGTCCTGTCTTCTCTGCTGTGGCCTTCCCCCTCTCCCCTACCCCTTCTCTCACATTCTTAGGTTTAAAAGAACATATACGTAAGTATTTTTATAATCATCATAATTTAACAGTGAGTGGAATATTTCATGGTGGACAACAACATGGGCTCTGACAAAGCATCTGGACTCAAAATTATAGCTTCTAAAATTCAACTTGTTATCCTAAGCCTAAATTTTACCACTTAAAAAAAAAAGCAAGCTAAGATTATCTGTACCTCATGACGCGACTGTACATTACACAGGTAACACATGTGAGGATGAGTGTGGACAGTGACTGTCCAAGCGGAAGGACTTAATACTAGCTAAACCGAAGGCCCGTCACCCAAACATGTCCATTAGCAGCTTCCGGATAGCACCGCACTTGCTCCACCTGGAGGTCAGAACAGCTTATGACAGTTTATGCGAGAAACTAGCTTTGCACCAAGGGAATTTAAAGAACAAACTTTGTACTTCCTCTGCCACCAATCACTTGTGAGACACACTGCAACAGCTGCTAACACTCCTTTTGCTCTCCCTTCTTTCATTCCGCCTCTCAAACACTTGCTGGATAAGGCTCCCTGAGCACTCCAGAATGGCTTTTTGCATGGGTGCAACTGCATGTTTCCATGCGTCCAAACATTCCTAGAGGTGATATTTATAAAAATGGGAAGCTCTGATTATTGGAATTTCTATCTAGGGCAATCAGGGGGAGAGGGTCCTTCACGCAATGGTGGGCGTGTACTCTCACTTAACTGTATAGACATGAACGTAACCCCTCACTGATGACTTCCTGAACAACTACAGTCAGAATTCTGATTGTAGTACCACCTTCAATCGGTGGTTCCTAAAGCATCTGACACCTACACCATTAATGAGTCAGAGGGCAAAAAGGGGTCCTGTGGATTCTTCATTGCCCACCTGGCCATGAGACCTTCTGCCCTTTCCTCCACCCAGTCCACATGGAGACCACCATGAAGGGGCTGTCAGTTCAAACCTCCCAGGAGGTTTATGGTGCACACACAGCTGGATCAGAGGGATTTGTACCATTAACCCTGGTTTGCAGAAGCCATAAAACTTCATAGAAAGCAAAGAGATAGAAGGACTTTCTGTATAACGACGTATCCTACTTTGAGCCTTCCTCACTCCCGTGCTCTTACTGGAAACACACGGCCCTGCTTCTCTGGCCTTTCCTGTCCCTGACCTACACTGCTGCAGAGTCCACTTTCTAAGCAGAACACACTTCCTGTAATCACCCTTTTGAAAAGTGCATCCTGTTAACCCATTTTCTATGTTCACTAAAAAATAAATCTTGGACCTGGCACAGCAGGCCTAGCAGCTGAAGTCCTTGCCTTGCACAAGTCTGGATCTCATATGGGCACCGGTTGGAGTCTCAGTGGCCCCACTTCCCATCCAGCTTCCTGCCTGTGGCCTGGGAAAGCAGTCGAGGACGGCCCAAGGCCTTGGGTCCCTGTGCCTGCAAGAGACCTGGAAGAAGCTCCAGGCTCCTGGCTTCAGATCAGCTCAGCTCTGGCCATTGCAACCACTTGGGGAGTGAATCATGACAGAAAATCTTCCTCTGTTTTTCCTGCTCTCTGTACATCTGACTTTCCAAAAAAAAAAAAAAAAAAAAAAAAGAAAGAAAGAAAAGAAAGAAAGAAAGAAAGAAAAAACAACCTGAACCAGCCCTGGCCAAGGCAGGAATCTGAGAAGTGATTCAGATCAATCTCTTTCCTCTCCCTTTCTCGGTCCCTCACTCAGCCTTGAGTAAATCCAAGAATGAATCCTTGTTAGAATACTTTCGAGTCTGTGTCTATTCTTACACCGTCCTGGTAGCATTTGGTGCAAAAGTCACACTTCTCGGGACACACTGGAGAGCAAGGGTTTGGGTCCCAGCTCTGCTTCCGATTCTAGCTCCCAATGGCACGCAGCAAGAGGCACCCACCAGGTGACCATCCAAGTGCTCAGTTCCCTGGCACCCACGCAGCGGACCCACAATGAACTCTGGGAATCAGGTATAATTAGCATACATACCACTCAGGACTCCAACATCCAACACCCCTACCTACACCATTCTGAGTCCAGCTTCCTGCTAACACACAAGATGAGAGGAAACAGCCCAAAGGCCCCAGGCCCATGCAGGAGACCGGGCGAAAGCCTCTAAATCCCAACTTCAGCTTAGAGTCCCAATTGTTGCAGCCATTTTGGGGAGTAAGCTAGTGAATAGACTTTGTGTGTCTCTAACTCTGCCTTTCAAATAAACTTAGGGACCCTGCTCACTACCACCAACCCAGGGCCTGCTGCCGTGTCCAACGGGAACTGTCAGTCACGAGACTTCCATGCCCACAACTCTCACTTCAATGATTTCGCTCAAACACTGGATTTCTGTATATGATTTCAATTAAAGTACAAGGCCCACCATTTTTAAAGTTTTCAAATTATTTTGCATATTCCCTAAAGCGTAATACTCTGCACCGTACAGACCTGTGTTATCCTCCAGGCGAGGTCAGACACCCTCTCACGGATCGCAATGTGCGGCACCATGTTCACCGTGACTTGCCGGGATTGCCTGCCCTCTTTCAGATCATGAGTTTTGGCCGCTGAAAGTTTTCTGTCATTACTTTCTGGTTTGTATAAAAAGACTGGGAATTTTGTGAAACTAAGTATAAATATAAAAAATTCTCTCTCCTGTATTAGGCTCTCGGGTTAATTCCATTTCTTCCTCCCGCAGGATGGAGGAGAGCCTACCACAATAATGCAATAAAATAATCGCAATGTCCATGCTTCCCAGCAATTCTGTAAGTATGGTTGGTTCGCAAACCTGGCGGCACGGAGAGGATGCCCACTTCCCAAATTAGAGCGCCTAGTTCAAGTCCCCATGACTTGAACGCACGCCCCATGAGGTGACTCCAATACTGGGTCTCACACTTCCACGTGGGAGACCCTCACGCTCCCACGTGGGAGACCCAGATAGCGCCAAGGGTTCCCTGCCTTGGTCTGGCTGGAAAAGCATTTAGGGAATCAGTCAGCAGAAGGAAGACTTCTGTCAAATCATATGAAAACAAAGATTAAAAAAACAAAAACAGAAGAAAACAATCAAAACTGCTATCACAGGCTCGAGTTACGACACCCACAGCCCATCTCAGAGTTCCTGGGTTGAATACACACCTCTGGCTCTGGACTTCCGCTTCCTGCTAGTGTGGGCCCCGGAGGGCAGTGAGTGGTGACCAAAGTCAGTGTGCCACCCACATAGAACACGGACTGTTTCTGGCTCTTGGCTCCAGTCCTGGCCCAATCCTGCCACCACAAACACTTAAGGGGAGAACTAGAAAGGACGGAATTGCTCTTTCTCTACCTCTGAAAGAAGTGAATGAATAAAAATTTTCATAACGAATCAACATATCACTTGTCTTTCTCTCTGGGTCACTATTTACAATGACAACATGAAAGCAACGATAGGAAAACTGCTGGTAACTTAGCACAAATCCCAGCAGTGGACCTGAATGAGGCCAGCAGTCACTTGCAGTGTATTCACTGACGAGGTGTCAGAGTTCAAATAACACCACTTACACATGCAAGAGTTCCTGAAAATACCGTGTATGATTAATCCAATTAACCCACCACCCTGAACAAACCTCTTTTCACTGAAGTGTATGGAAAAATAGGAAGTGCCTCTGCTGCACACACAAGATGCACTTCCCAGGTCAAAAGCCACTGGCTGTTTTTATTTGCTTTTCTCCAGGGAATACCATTCCTTGGCTGGCTGACAGCTGAGTTTATAAATCAAACCTGGGAACACAACAGTTTCTCGAAAGCGAATGAACTAAGCCTGGTGCTTTGAAGGGAGCAGCTGATGCAAGGACGTGAAATGGGCTTGAATATTTTCTTTATATTTTCTTTCATTTTATCAAATCAGAATCTTCTTTGGCTTACCCAAATCAATGTGCTGTAACGACCAGAGGCGTAAGCCCAGGTGAGCATATTTCTAAAAGCTCCCGGAGAACAGGCACTTGGCACAGTGGTTCAGACGCCGCTTGGAGTGCGTGCATCCCAACTGGGAAAGGCAATGCTGGATTCCCAGCTAACTCACTCTAACGCAGCTTGCTACCCAGGGAGGCAGGGGGTGGTGGCTCAAACACTTAGGGGGAGGCAGGCAGTGGTTCTGCCACCCATCTAAAGTCATGAACTGGGTTCTGGGTTGCTGGCTTAACCACTGCCAGCCCTGTCTGCCAGGGGCATTTTAGGGGCGAATCAACAAATGGAAAATTTCTGTCAATTTGTCTATGTGTCTCTATCTCAATCTGCCTTTCAAATAAAATGAAAATAACATTTTTCTTAAAAATCACTCTTCTGGGCCCAGCACGGTATCTTAGCAGCTAAAGTCCTCACCTTGAACATGCCAGAATTCCATATGGGCACCGGTTCTAATCCCGGCTGCTGCACTTCCGACCCAGCTCCCTGCCTGTGGCCTGGGAAAGCAGTCGAGGACGGCCCAAGGCCTTGGGACCCTGCACCCACATGGGAGACCTGGAAGAGGCTCCTGGCTTCGGATCAGCTCAGCTCCAGCTGTTGCACTCACTTGAGGAGTGAATCACTGGACAGAAGATATTTCTGTCTCTACTCCTCTCTGTATATCTGACTTTGCAATGAAAGATAAAATAAATATTTTTTAAAGATTTTTATTATTTTTTTTTCATTGGAAAGGCGGATATACAGAGAGGAGAGACAGAGAGGAAGATCTTCCGTCCGATGATTCACTCCCCAAGTGAGCGCAACGGGCCGATACTATGCCGATCTGAAGCCAGGAGCCTCTTCCGGGTCTCCCACGCGGGTGCAGGTTCCCAAAGCTTTGGGCCATCCTCGACTGCTTTCCCCCAGGCCACAAGCAGGGAGCTGGAAGGGAAGCGGGGCTGCCGGGATTAGAACCAGCGCCCATATGGGATCCCGGGCGTGCAAGGCGAGGACCTTTAACCACTTGCGCCACTGCGCCGGGCCCAAAAATAAATATTTTTAAGAAGTCATTCTTCCAGGTGGGAATTTGGCACAGTTAAGACACTGCATGGAATGCCAGCACCCCATCAGAATGCCCAGACGGGGGTCGCAGCTCCCCTTTTCATTTCAGTGTCCTGCTAACGTGTGCTCTAGGTGGCAGCAGAGTGACATGAGGTGAGCCCGGGTATCCACTTGGCAGCCTGGGATGGAATAGCAGCTCCAGGCTCGGTCCTGGCCCAGCCCCAGCCCCAGCAGTGACACACCTGGCGAGTAAACCAGCAGGCTCATGCTCACGCTCTGCCTTCCAAATGAAAATTGTACTATTAGTGAATTCTGTAACTCAGGCCTTTTGTAGATATGAAAATCATCTCGTAATTTGAACCTTTTACGTACTACATCCTGGACAGTTAAGGACCTCACAAACCTTTTCATTCACCCTTCAACTGTCAATATATTAATATACTAGCTTAATTAACTTCATACTTAATGAACCTTTATCCCCCTGAGCCTTGCTTCTCTCCACTTCTTGTGAGCGCCAACAGTAAAGCAGGAACTCCGGAAACCAAAGCACGCGTGCGCACTGCAGCTGACAGACACGCCGCTCTGGGGCCCGAGGACACTGCCCCTCGGGCTGGGATGAAGCCCTGGGACCAGACAGCAGCGAAGAGCAATGCTCCACACGTCCACTGTCGAACTGCTACTGGATTCAAAGGAGTAAGAAAGTACAAACTCATTTATCAAACACAACCGACTTGCAAGAATAGGAACCAGAGGGTAAAACAAAGACCAAGTAAACTGAGGAATCGCATCTTAATTAAAATAAGCACAAATCCAAAATGTTGAAAATGTCACATATTTTTAAAATGCTTAATCTATGCAGTTTCAAAACTGATTCGGAAATCACTGCCATGAAGAGCATATGTTCACAGTATTATCCAGTACACATCTACTTTCCGTAAATTGCAACTAATATTTTTTAAATTGCATAAATGCCGAATCACAATTTTTCAGGACTATAAATGTTTTTTTCAAGATGAAGAGTTAAAGTCACAATTATCCGTTACACGTTAATTACTAATTACTAATTACTAAAGTACAGAGCCTCGCCACTATTTCATGAGATATGATACAGCTGAAATATGAAGAGATAAAACTCTACCTTCTTTTGTGTCCCCCCTTTGGCATTCTTGAAAATGTGGTAGTGATTAACAAAATTTTAAGAAGTTTATTGGTAATTAACAAATGGCTTTTATTTTTAATACATACTTCTAAATTCAATGTATGGGATGCAGTATAATATGCTTCCAAAAAAAATTTTCCAGCTATTTTTGCAAGTAAGTGCTCTTTCTAGTAACCCAGTTCATTAAACCTTCAAGTGCTTAAACTGTACTGAGCTAATTTTGCCATATATTTATGGCAAAAGATAAAATATCATGCTTTAAAAAAAGACATTCTCTCAAAATCACGTCACCATCCACATGTACCCCTGATGAGGTACCAGAATAAAGCCTGGAAGCTGACACTCGTAATTTGCACAGTTCCTCTCACCTTAATTCCTCTAACACAGAAATTCTGCAAAGAAGTTACATTGTACATATTTAAGGTGTATCAATGTAATTCTCATTTTAAAAGCATCAATAATCACTCTGAAAATGGAGTACAGCATAACTTAAACTATACATTTCAGAAATGGATACAAGACCATGTCCACAGTCCTGGAAATTTATGTGCAAGCTGAACAGATCTTGTAAGATCCGTCCTCCACTGCGTTCCCAGGCCACAAGCAGGGAACTGGATGGGGAGTGGAGCTGCCGGGATTAGAATCGGCGCTCATATGGGATCCCAGAGCGTTCAAGGCGAGGACCTTAACCATTACGCTATCGTACCAGGCCCTAAATCTATCATCCCTTATAAAATCCATCATGTTCACTGAACAAAGAATGTTGGGAATGTAGCCATTCATGATTAACACTCGTTACGAGGCAATTTCACCAACCTGGCGCGGTAGCCTAGCAGCTAAAGTCCTTGCCTTGTGCATGTCAGGATCCCATTCGGGCGCCAGTTCTAATCCTGGCAGCCCTGCTTCCCATCCACTTCCCTGCTCGTAGCCTGGGAAAGCATAGGGGCATCACTCAAGTGCTTGGGACAGAGAAGAAACTCCTGGCTCCTGGTTTCAGAACAGCTCAGCTCCGGCCACTTGGGGCCACTTGGGGAGTGAATCAGCAGACGGAAGATCTTCCTCTGTGTCTCTCCTACTCCCTGTATATCCGACTCAGCAATAAAAATAAAGATTTTTTTTAAAACCCTACCAGGAAAGCAAAAAATACAGAGTATTCTGTAACTTAAAAATATGAAATGTATCAAAATGTTAAACTTATGGCACTATAAACCTGAGAGGCAAAGAAATACCAAATAGAAAGCACAAAGGAGATTTCCTAAAACCTTGTCTTTCTAATTCAAGAGGCCGAGAAACAAAGCCAGAGGCAACAGGCAGAAAGAGCTCCCACCTGGCTCGCCCTACCAATGTCCCTGAACTGCCAGGACTGGGCACAGGGCCAGGGCCAGGAGTCAGGCAGTCGGTCCATACGCCCTCCATGGGTGGCAGGAACGCACATGACCTGCCGCCTCCCGAGATGCATGCTGGCAGGAAAGCTGCCGTCAACACGGTGGCTGAACTCAAAGCCGGGCAGTTCTGACAGCAGATACAGGCGGCACAACTGATGTGCTTGTTAACCATCGAGCCAAAAATACATACCAACAACCACAGAGCCTGGGTCCTACAAACACATCCTGGAGTTTGGAGGAGAGACGGAAAGGAAAATTACTACACTAAAAGTCATTACATTCATTACTGAGGATAACAAAAAAAAAAAAAAAGTAGCACAAACATGAGTTCCGACTCGCAGAACGTTAATGTCTGGGTGACGGCGCTGTGCGGTGAAGCTGCGTGGCAGGGCCAGTTTGAGCTCTGGCTGTCCCACTTCTGATGCAGGTTCCTGTTAAGGCACCTGGGGAAGCAGCAGAGATGGGCCAAGGGCTCAGGTGCCCACCACCCACACAGGAGATGCAGACGGCGTTCTAGACTCATGGTTCATTGCTTGAATGACCAGGGAAGCCAACAGATGGCAGCTTCTCTCACACATGATCTTAGCCCAAGGCTGAAAAGCCATCTCCCTCCTTTCTCTAACTTTGCATTTCAAATAAATCTTTAAAAGGGGGAGGGGGACCTTCAGTACAGCAAAGTTCACTCATTTAACAACCACTTATTAAATGCAAACAACACTCCAAGCACATACTAGGTCCTGGATTTTCAAAGGATCTGAATACACGAGATGGGCCCAAACCTCGCAGAACTCAAGTCAAGTAGGGAACTAAGCAAACAGAACAAAATACACATGGAAACCCATGTCAAGTTCTACAAAGGAAGAGACGGACTGCGCCAGGGGAGCACTGGGTGGAGGAGGACCTGCAGTTAGGACAATCACGGAAGGAGCAAGGCTTCAGGAAAGAAACCAGCCAGTGGAAGAATGGAGACTCCGGACAGGCAGGTGGTCCAGGCACGGAGTGTCAGCGGCAAGAGGAAGACCAGCCACCACTCCACAGGCGACAGCAGAGCACGTACGTTCAAGAGCCACCTGCACTTTTCCACCTAACCAAACAGGAAGCAGAAAGGTGATGAGGATGGGAGGGAAGGAGCGGGAGTGTACACACACACACTCGACAGAACTATAAACTGGATCCTTCGCAAAGACGACCTGGAGATGGGAACAGCAACTATGGCATTCCGGGTGCCGCGCTGGGTCCCACTTCCGGCCGTGCCCGACTCCAGCTTCCGGCTATGGCGCACGCGGAGAGGCGCTGCCACCGACACGAGGCACCGGCGCTCCCGGCCTCAGCCACAAGCCCGGCCACAACCCCAGACCGGAGGGAGAACGCGCTCTGCCTCGCCGATACAGTGCTTTTTTTCATTTCAGAATAACACAATCTGGAAATGGATAACAGAACCACAGTGTTACTCACTCCTTCGGATTCAAAGCAGATTTCTGTTTCTGAAAAAATTGCTCCCACTACCCCTCGAAACTACAGAAGCTACCTACACAAATTACAGCAAAATCCAACAACCCAAAAAGCTGAACACTTGTGATACATGGACATGCCCTGCTTCTCCCACTCCTCCTGTTCAAATACAGACACTCTTCAAAAATTAGTCACAGCTTTAAAGCAAACTAAGCATCATTAAAATATACAGCAATTTTTTTCAGATTAAGAACGATGTATATTAAGACCATACAAAATGTTCACTGGGGGGGAGGGTATGTTGCTTAAGTCTTGTACTATTTTTCTCGAAATACTAATTTTTTTGCAACTAAAATTAAATATTGATTTGTTGCCACCTACTGGTTGCATTCATATTCCCATGCTATCTCACACCTAATATTCATTACTATTTATCTAAAATAGAAATATCAATTTATTTCTGCTCTTTATAACATTCTACTGAACTATGATAAATTCTGTTTGGGTTATCTTTTTTAAAGATTTATTTCTATTGAAAAAGGCAGATTTACAGAGAGAAACATCTCCTGTTCAGTCCTCAAGTGGCCACAGCAGCCAGAGCTGAGCCAATTCAAAGCCAGGAGCCAGGAGCCTCCCCCATCCCCCACACAGGTGCAGGATCCCAAGGCTTTGGGCCATCCTCCCCTGCTTTCCCAGGCCACAAGCAGAGAGCCAGATGGGACGCATGGTCACTGGGATTAGAACCAGCGTCCATATGGGATCCTGGTGCTTGCAAGGTGAGGATTTAGCCACTAGGCTATCATACCAGGCCTCTGGTGACATTCTTAGAGCTGCACTGCATGGAGCTGCAATCTGCTGGCTCGCCAAAGAACCGAGGATGGGGTCAGGCCTTGCTGGGGAGCTAAGAGCACCCCAGCTGGGTTGGGGTTCCCACTAATGAGGATGAGAGCAGGACCGGGCACACATGGGTGTGCACTGGGACTGTGGAGCGTCAGACTGGGCTAGACCCAGCCCCCACTGGTACTTGTGAGAGCCAAGTTGGGCATAGAACAGACCAGGCTAGGTCGTGACTCCCGCTGAACCAGGTGAAAGCTGTGTCTGGGTGCGGACCAGGCAGTGCTGGGCTGCAACAACCAACAAGAACCAGGATGGGTATGGCCGGCTGAGCAAAGCCACTATTCTTGTCAGGGCAGGAGGTGGACAAAGTCAGCCTGGGCCAAGGATCCACTGGTGTGCGAGAACTGCCACTGGGAGGAGACTCGGAGGAGCTTGGGAAACCACGCCAGGTTACAGTACCCGCCAGCATACATGTGGGACAGATCTGGGGACAGACCAGTCTAGGCCAGTACATACCACCCACTGGCAGATCTGAGAACCAGGGCAGCGGGCAGGAGCCAGATCGGGCCGCAACACCAGCCAGTTCACATTAGGACCAGGACAGCAATCAGACTGGGCCGGGATAGGCTGCAGCACCTTCAGCAGGAGCTGGAACAGGGGGCAGACTAGACTAGGGCAGGCCAGGCTACACAGTAAGACTGTGGACGCTGAGGCGAGTCAAGTCATGCCAGCCTGGACCCAGTGGGAGCTGGGTTCATGAGTCTCAGGGACGGGGGATCTGACCGGGCTCGGGTAGCTTGGCTCAGATCCTGGGGTCCACCTGTGTGGTGGGGGCTGGGTTCCTGAGCCCCAGGGATGGGGAAACCGTGGGTCACCTGGCCGGAGTCCTAGGGCCTGCCTGGGGCCTGCCTGCAAGGTGGTTGCTGGGTTGGAGCCCCAGGGGTGGAGGATCCGGTGATGCCTGGAACACCTGGCCTGCCTCCTGTCCTCGCCTGCAAGAACATGTCCTACTTGATCAGTGAAATTGGCAGCATTTCAGAACTATCCAAAACACGCGGACAGAACCCTCAGAATACACACACACTGAGACTCTGGGTTGATGCAAGGTAGTGGTTCCTCACCCCTTGGGTACTGGGACGTGTGCAAAGTCATGAGTGGTTTCTGCCTTTGTCTCTCCCCTTCCCCCAGAAACAAGAAGAAATAGCAAATTTGGGGGCCCGGCGGCGTGCTCTAGCAGCTAAAGTCCTCGCCTTGAACACGCCGAGATCCCATATGGGCGCCGGTTCTAACGCCGGTAGCTCCACTTCCCTTCCAGCTCCCTGCTTGTGGCCTGGGAAAGCAGTCGAGGGCAGCCCAAGGCTTTGGAATCCTGCACCCGTGTGGGAGACCTGGAGAGGTTCCTGGCTCCTGGCTCCGAATCAGCATAGCACCAACCGTTACGCTCACTTGGGGAGTGAATCATCGGACAGAAGATATTCTCTATCTCTCCCTCCTCTCTGTATATCTGACTTTGTAATAAAAAATAAATCTTTAAAAAAAAAAACAAATTTGGAAGCAATGAGTATACCCAATTTTCCCTAAATCTCAGTCCTTCCCACCCTGATTTACTATGTAATCATTATAAAAACTATTTTTTAAATTCAGAAAAAAATATTACACTGTGAATTAATTACCTTGACCCTTAAAATTTTTATTTGAAGGGAATAACAATAAAGAAATCTTGCATCAAATGCTGACAACAGTCAACAGTAGGCCAGGTCAAAGTAAGCAGCATGCAACTCAACCCGAGTCCCTGACCTCGGCGACCCCTCCCCTGGGGTCTCCCCTGTCAAGAGGGGCAGGGGCTTGGACCTGGGCACTGTGGCACAGTCATCCCAAGCAGTGCCCCAACTGCTACAAACGCCCACCTGGAGTCAGGACTAGCCATAATACTCTCTCGTAAGTACGCTGGGACTATTTTCACATATAACAACCTGTGAGAAACAAATTCTCTGCTTGGTGATAGTATTGGCAGAGTATTATTTTTATAATAGCCCATGTTTATATGCACCAATCTCCCCAAATCCTGGACGCTGTATGGAACTTACTCTATTGCCAGCTTTTCACCATTGCTCACTCAAGAATGGAGATCCAAAACAAATGCTCACTCCTTACATCTGTTATGCTTTAAGTCATTGTTACAGTCCTTCCACTCGTCTTCCACACCGCTGGCTGCCTGGACGGCGACAGCCTTGTAGTCCCAGCACACCGCTGCCTATGCGATTGCCCAAGTATCTGAAAGAGCCACAGTGAGACAGAGAGCAAGAGTTCTCCCGCCTGTGGGTTCACTCTCCAGAAGGCTGGAGAGGCCGGGCAGAGCCCGTCAAAAGCCAGGAAATTCAGCCTCATCTCCGACATGGGTGGCAGAACTCAGGCACCTGGGCCATCTTCTGGCCTGGGAAAGGCAGCAAGTGGCAGAGGAGCTGGAAGCAGAACAGCCAGGACACCACCCAGCACCCCTATGTGACACCAGCATTGCAACTGGCACCTTTCCCAGCTATGCTCTATTTCCAGCCCCTCACACTGCTTTTAAAATCATCCTTTTTGTTGCCCAGATTTTAAAAAAAACAACAAACAATATATATATACCTACTTTTGAATCCATCGTCATTGAAGGACTTCATGAGGCAAATGTTAAACCCCTGGGAATGCCTGGAGTCAGGTCCAGGCTCTGCTCCCAATCCCAGCATCCTATTCACGCACAGCCTAGGAAGCAGCAGATGTCTTTAAGCACTGGGGTCAGCAGCAGTGCTCACACGGGATGCTGGCGTCACAGGCAGAGGCTTCACCCACTGTGTCACAACACAGGCTCCTGTCCAAAATGTTTTCTTGACTGATAAGCACTGAACTATGACCCACTCTGGGAATGTTTGAGACTAACCCAGAATGTGACCATATTTGGAAGCAAACAATCAGGGCTAGATAGACGAGTTTATGGGGATGAAGAGACCAGCATTTGGCTCTTATTTGCCTGACAGAAGGAAAAAGTCGTCAGCAGGCATCTGGACAGACTATCACCAGAATCTGACCACGCCGGCACCCTGATCTCGGTCTTCAAGCTTCCAAAGCTGCGGGGAACGGAGGCCCGCTGCTTAGATCGCCCATTCTACAGTATTATGTTGAGGCATCTGGGACAGCCTAAAACAAAGCTCAGCTTATCCCGCTTGCATTTCCTAAAATTGAATCAACTTTGTGCTTCTTAGGGCCCTTTAGCACATGTCAGGAGTTTTACTATTTCCATTTGTTTTGTTTTGTTTTTTTAAGATTTTTTTTTTTCAAAGATTTACAGAGAGGAAGAGAAACAAAGATCTTCCATCAACTGGTTCACTCCCCAAATGGCCACAACCACTGGAACTAAGCAGATCCTCAACCAGGAGCCAGGAGCTTCTTCCAGAGCTGACGTGGGTTCAGGGTCCCATCCTGCACTGCTTTACCAGGCCACAAAAAGGGAGTGAGACTGGAAGTGGAGCAGCTGGGACACAAACCAGAGCTCAGGAGGGATGCCGACGCTTGCAGGCACAGGACTAGCCAGTTGAAACATTACAATAGGAATTTGACAGTGCAAATAGTGAGGAGCTATTTTCATATTTCAACTTCCTTCAGTCCAAAAAGTCATCAATTGAAATGTCTCAGGCAAGCCCCAAGTGCGCAAGAACTGCTCAACAGCCTCAACTTTTCCCCTACGACATTCAGCCTGAAACAGCTTGCCCAGTGTCTCTGATGAACAACCTTACTAACAAGCAGGCAGTCCAAACAGCACATCAAGAACTTCCCCACCCTTCCCCACCCCAGCCTGCTTATACCCCCACCGCCTGCATGAGACACACCAGATTCCAAAGAGGTAGGGCCCAAGAATCTTTGGCCTAGGATTTGAAAACCTGTGCCCATGGTGATGGTTCAACTGGCCAATCCTCCCCCTTCAAGCGCTGGGATCCCACATAGGCACCAGTTCACATCCCGGCTGCTCCACTTCCTATCCAGCTCCCTGCTTATTGCCTTGGAAAGCAATATAGGATGGCCCAAAGCCTTGGACCCCAGCACCCACGAGGGAGACACAGAAGCTGTTCCTGGCTCCTGGCTTCGGTTCAGCTCAGCTCCATCTGTTGCGGCCACTTGGGGAGGAAACCTTCGGATGGATCTCCCTCCCTCTGTTCTCTGCAAATCTGACATTCCGATAAAAATAAATCTTTCTAAAAATTGTGCCAGGGGTTCTGAAAATGTGTTTCTAAGTCCAAACCAGCTTTCAAAGTAGTCTGCAAGTAGGAGAAGTTCAAAAGTCAGCTGTTCGGACAGGGTTAAGCAGTCCAAGGAGAGCCCGGCACTGTCAAAGGGCAATGTATGTGGCACTGCTAAGGTGAATACGGAATTTTAGCTGCAATGTAATCTGAAGAAAGAGACAGGGTAAAAATCAGGAATTTACAGCCAGGTGCACATTCAGCTAGTCTCCTGAGGAAAGACCTGACAACCTTGAATCCCTAGACAGCCCCTACGTGTGCACTTCGTCAGCACGTGGTGCTCCAACACTGTGCCCAACGTCGTCAACACCCTCCAACGCTGATTAGCCCCCGCCTTTCTCGAGCTAACGGCTCTTCGTTCACAAGGTCGTACTGTTCCATTTTTCAACATCATTCTCATCACAAGTTGCCCAACACTTGCTAGGCGTTGAAACGAATATGGGATCTGTAGCAACTGTTCAATTTCTGTCACGGTTAACAAACACATAGACCGCAGGTAGACAACATGAATGTGATGGTATTTCAAAACTTAATGCACACCGAAATCTCAATGCCAACTAATTCTGGTATTAAAGAAATTTTTCAATTAGTAGAAAATGTAAAACTGATCTTATCTCACAGAAGACAAGCTATTTTGGGCCAGCAAGCTACAGTCTGCACATTCCTACTGTATACCTTAATTTCAAAACTTAAACTGTTGTATTTTCTGTATTTCTCGTACAACGAAATTAACTTTATCTTGGAGACTCTGCCAAAGCACAGCCGTGTCATGGCCTCTGGGAAACGACCACTCCAGCATCTTTCTTTTCTTACTCTCATTCAGTTTCACCCACATTCCAAATTCAAGAGGAAAAAAAGGCTTATCTATTCTGATTGAAAATACTGAAGCGAAGAGGAATATAAGTAGCTGTGTAATGAAACAAAGAACAAAGACAACCACTGTACTGAGCCTGATGGCAGAGGGGTGTGTTATGACAAACCTAAATTCAGTCCAAGATCCTCTCCCCACACACAGAGCCAAAGACAAAGGGCAAAAACAGTTTTCATTATTTAAAAGATTGATTTAATTATTTCAAGGTCTGAGTCACAGACAGAGACCTTCCATCCACTGGTTCACTCCGCAGTACAGCACAACAGCCAGAACTGAGCCAGACCAAAGCCAGAATTCCGGCCTCTCCCACAGGCCTCTCCCACAGGGTGGTGGTGGCAGGGCCCAAGCACCTGGAAGTGAAGCAGCCAGGACACAAACCCAGCGTGCCCACATGGAATGTTGGCATCGTAAACAGTGGCTCTACTCACTATGCCACAATGCCAGTTTTTAAATTCGAAGAGGCTGTACTTACTTAACGGAAAGATGAAAGAGAAAGGTGCTATGGACAGTTGACGTCAGAACAGCCCCTGAATGAACACTACAGCAAAACGGATGCCAGTCAAACCTGGAAACAACTGGCAGCACACGCCAACGGCGACAGTCACAGAAAATCACATAATCTAAACCCAGAAGTGGGCGAGGGGGAAATCGAGAAAAGAATTCGAATAATTAACAAATGTTAGAAAAGAACAGCCTTATTAAAACAGATGCAGTCAGAATTGAATGAAGAACTAACTGTGACAAACTCTACAGTGCCTAAAAAAAATGCTGCCCAATTCAGATCAGGCTCCAGAGAGACTGTGCGGAACGGCTCGTTACAGAGGGCATGGCGGGCACCAACAAGCAGGGCTGGTGGACCATCCGGATGACTTCTCAGTCAACTCCTGCGGACTTCAGCAAGAACACGTGCCAATAATCCCCATGATTATGGAGACATCAACTACCAATTTAACACAAAAAACCTGCATAACCTATCAACAGCTAGTATCCTATTAAATGGGAAGATTGCCAGGTTTTTCCCCTATGATCAGGAGAAGACAAAAGACACCCAATTCACCACTTTCCTTCAACATGTTGCCAGAAATCCTAACCGGGCCAGTTAGACCAGAGAGAGAAACAAGGAGCATCCAATTTGGGAAACAGGAAGTCCTTGTTTGCAAATGGCATGGTCTTCTTCATGGCACACCCTTAAGAAGCCACCAAAAATTCTGAAAACTAATAATTTGGTTCAATAACACTGTAGGTCACAAACTCAAAATATCAGGAGGACGGCATAGTGGGTAACCCTGCCTGCGACACCAGAATCACGTATGGGTTCTGGTTTGACCTGCAGCTGTTCCACTTCTGACCCGGGTCCCTACTAACTTGCCTAGGAAAGCATCAGATGGCCCAAGACTTCGGGTCCATGCACTCACAGGAGAACCAGGAGAAGCTCCAGCTCCTGGCTTCAGTCTGGCACAGCTGATACCTCTATTGTGATGCGCCCGATGCCACGACACACCTGAGCGTTCCCAAAAAGGCAAGGCAATGGGTGATAACTCAAACTCTAACTCCACCACTCTGAATATTCAGTTAAACCCACCCTCGAGGGCCCCCATATTATCTAAAGGAATGCTTGCGAATCTGCTGGAGGACAGCTCCCTCTTGAGCGTGTACTTTTGCCCCCAAATAAATCTTAGGTCTCTGCTGACCATCCTCATCCTCAAACACTCTCCCACATCAGCGTAAGAACCTAAATCCAGCAATCTCATATCAAAAGCATCAACGCCATTCATGGAACCAGAAAACAATCCCAAAAATCGCATGGACCACAGAAGGCCTCAAACTGCCAAAGTCATCTCGAGCAGAAAAAGAACAAAGCTGGAGCACCAACCTAGGAAACATCAAAATACCCTGCAAAGCTACAGCAGTCACAACAGCAGGGTAACAGCTAGAAAGCAAACATACCGACCAAGACAGCACAGAAACAACCCCACTCATCTGCAGCCAGTGGGTTTTTGCCGAAAGAGCAAAGAACGTACAACCGGGAAAGGACAGTCCTGGGGCAACTGATAGTTACTGAACGCACTTAGAGTTCTTACGCACAGCTAATTCCGCAGCCAAGTTCTTTTACCGTGAGCCGAAAACACGGGAGGCAACGAGGTATTCCAGCAGGGCAGGACCGTGACCAGGGTGGTGGAAGAGCTGGCGAGAAAGCCATGAGCCACGGGCTCTTTATGTTCAGGTGAGCTCACAAGGTGTGGGGGCGGGGACTGGGAGGGATTGAGGGCAGGCCCCAAGGGATTGGTGCCTGCAGGTAATTGCCTAAGGAAGATTGGCAAGTGGGCGGAGTTGGGGGAGGAGCTGGGAGAGATTGGGAATGGGATCCTCAGGTGAAATGCCTAGGGTTACATCTGATTGGTGAATGGATGGACCTGGGGGAATTTCGTGAGCTTTGAGGAGGGAGAGGAGGAGACGGCGCCCGGTCCAGGGTGGCAGTCTTAGTCTCCATGAGGGCATTCAAATCTCTCCCCACAGAAACCGGATACACACACTTCAAAGAATGAAAACTAGCCTTCTCTTGCTCACCGTGTACAAAAATAAACCAAATAAAGACCAACATAAAAGACCAACATAAGTGAGGCCAGCACAGGGGCATAGCAGTCTAACCCACTGCCTACAGTGCTGGCATCCCACGTGCACGTGTCGGGCGCTCCACTTCTGGTCCAGCTCCCTACCTACGACCTGGGGAAGCGCCTATACCCACGTGAGAGACTTGGAAGTAGCTAACTCCTGGTTCCTGGCTTCCAAACAGCTCAGCTCTAGCTGTTGCTGCCAATTAGGGAGTGAACCAGCAGGTGGAAGAGCTCTTCTGCCTTTCTCTCTAAACCTGCCTCCCAACTATCAATAAATAAAACGTGAAAAAAAAAAGAAAATATTTGCAAACTCTGCACCAGACATACAAAAAGTCAAATATCCCAACTTTAAAATACACCAAAGATTTGCACACACATTTCTCCAAAGAAGATTCAGATGGACAAGATACAAACAAATGTTCACCAACACTCACCATTAGGAAAAGCGCAAAGCAGTACCACCTCAGCCCAGTCACACTGACAGTTGCCCAAAAGTCAAGACATTACAAGAAAGAGGAACCCTTAAGTCTTGTGAGTGGAAGTACAGCCATTAAGGAAAACAGCAGGAAGGCTCTTTAAAAACTAACCATAGAATAAGCATGCAATCCACTAACCTGGGTATACACCCAAAAAATACCAGCTGTTGTGGGTGTGATAAAAGTCAGCCATTTCCCATCCAGCTCCCTGCTTGCGGCCTGGGAAAGCAGTCAAGAACCGCCCAAAGCCTTGGGACCCTGCACCCACGTGGGAGACCCAGGCTTTGGATTGGAGCTCCAGGCGTTGCCGCCACCTGGGGAGTGAATCAAAGGAAGGAAGATCTTCCTATCTGTCTTTCCTCCTCTCTGTATATCTGCCTTTCAGATAAAAATACTATTCGTGTTATCTCGGCTGCCCCTATTGACCATATGTTAATCGAGGGTGTTAAGCCCCTCGGGGCAGTAGGAACCTACGGTTAGAGTTTCCTCCCCCCCTCCACTGATCATATGCTAATCAAGGGCGTTTAAATTGCTGGATGCAGTGGGAATCTATGCTTAGGGAACCCTTCTTTCCTTGATCTTTAGGTCCCTCCTTCTGTGATGCATTTCCTCCTTTAACTGATCCAAGACTAAGATGTAGAATGAGGATTGTAATAGGAATGTGTTACTGAGTGATATGTGCTGTCTATTGAGAACTTCCTGACCTCAGGATTAGGAAAGCCGATGTCCTGCCTCAAGGTGAAACAACTGGCAGAACTAGCCTTAGGAATGCCTGCTTGACCAGATGTGAAAAGCCAGTGCCAGAGTTTGTGCAGGCTTCTGTATAAATAAAGAGGGATGGGCCCAGTAGGGAAACAGTGGGCACCCCTCTGACAGGCTGCAGTTCCTATCGGTAAGCGTAAGAACCAGAGCTGAAGGTGGGCCTGGCTGGACAGGTGGCAGCACCCGTTAGCATAGTGTGGGCTGGAGAGTAAAGTCAGTTGGGCTGAGCTAGACTGCAGCACTGACTGAAGGGAACAAAAACTGAACAGGATATAGGACAGACTGGACCAGTCTGCTGCACACACCAGCATGTGCAAGAGCCATGGCTGGGGGCAGGCCTGGAAGGAGTTACTGGGGTCGCTCCAACCAGGCTAACGTTCCCTCTGCTATGCTTTAGGACCAAGTGTGTGGTGGGCAGGGTTGGGTTGGGCCACAGCATCCATTGGTTTGCATATGAGATGGGGCTAGGGGCAGAACTGACCCAACAACTGCGACCACTAGTGCGTGTGTAGGCTGACGTGGGTGACAGAGTGAGCCGGACCCCACTCTGACTGGCACACACAGGAGTCAGGTCTGGGGTCACCTCTAGTGAGGTTTCTTTGGGGAACTTCCCTGCAACTGGACCACTGGAGTCAAAATTCCAACCATGGGAAAATCATAGGCTCTGTGCTCTGACCACGGAATGCAATTGTCAGTACTGTGCCTCCTCAATAGCTGAGGCTGTGTAGTGGACAGCATGCCTAGATGTACATGGGGGATGTGACAGACCACTGAGTCCTGCAGAAGATGTCTAATACCACAGCAGAGGATGGCAGGCAGAACAAATTGGACAACTCTCCTGGCTAAGCTTTGTCAGCAAGTACCTGAGCAAATGGAGACCCTAAGGTGGACTACATCAGCCCACGGACCTTGGAAGGATTTCCTCAACCTTGGAGCAACGAGATGAAGAGCATCTCAGAACTACCTGTACTACTTAACCAGTACCCTCAGAGCATGCGCCACAACAGGGATCCTGGGATGACATCAAGTGGCCGTCCCCTATTCCCAGGCACTGATACAGTTAGGCTACTAGGAGCAGCCCTCCTTCCTCCATATACAGGAAGCAAAAAAATCGCAAACAATTGTCTCATCCACCTTGCCCCATTCCTCGACCCTTCCCATCCTAATCATGCATCCTTCTCAACTTTATAAGCATCATTAAAAATAAATATAAAAAATAAATTACAATCATAATCAAGGATCCTTCATAAACATCCAGGTTAAAATCCTTGGTTCAAATACTGGTTAGAGCCAGGAAAAACAACAGAATACACTAAATCAGCAAAAAAAAGAATATTCAAGTTATCACTTGTTAAGTAATAGGAGTGCAGGCATCATGCTACAAATATGACCTATATTGATACTGGGACTAAACACATGGCCTAATATGGTATTATTCAGCCCTATGCTTATCAAACATATGCCATTCCACTTATTTCTCACCACAAACTCACTGGGTAGACACTATAATTCACCCCATTTTACAAAATAAAGGAACTCAGGTAAGGAGAGATAAAGCAAAATTCCACAGCAGGCGGGGGTAGCCCCTGTCGGCATACTCCTCACAGCCCTCTTCTCTGTTTATCACATTCACAACCTGCTCCCCAAGTCTGTGTGGGAATGGTTCGTTTTCCCAGAGAAACCATGCTCACCAGGACTCCGTGTCTGCAAAGCCTCCTGGGAAGCATGCAGCCTGCGGACGTCTCACCCACCGCTTTTCCTCCTCGGCATGCTTGACCGGTATGATGGGTTCAGAAATAGGTTCACCGAGTCCTTAAAACTGCCTTTCTTCAAAGGGCAGAACCTAAACTTTCTGCCAAGTCGCTAACTTCCTCCTAACAAAATGTGGCAAGTGTAAAAAGGCCTTCTCCTTGCTCCCAGCCAACGTGATGCAGCCAGCCAACGTACTGTGGACACTCTTGTTCCACATTGCCAAGCAAGGCCTCCTGTCAGCAGGTTGGCAGACACTGTAGTGCCAGCCAGAGGACTCCCCAGGACTTCAAACGGGGCCCAGAACCAACCCACTAACCTGCTGCTGAAGTCCCAAGCAACAGAAACTACAAGACAATAAATGATTATTCTATTAAAACCTCGTATGTGGCAATTTGCTACACAACACGGTGAACAAAGAAACACACATCCCCAACTGTAATATCTTGACATACAAACTAGCAGCGAAGAACATGATGGGCTCTGCAGGCACTTTTAAAAAGTAAGATTTACAGTCAGAGAGAGAGAGACAGCAAAAAGAGAGGGGGGTTATCTTCCAACCACACTGGTTCACTTCCCAAATGGCCATATGGCCGGAGCTGGGCTGGTCCAAAGCTTCTTCCGGGTCTCCCACGTGGGTGCAGGGACCCAAGGACCTGGACCATCTCCTGCTGCTTTCTCAGGCCACCAGCAAATAACTAAACTGGATGTGGAGGCAGCAGTTCTACCCACTATGCTATGGACCCACCTCTTAACAGAAGCCGTGTGACCTGAAATGAATGGCAAGCGTTCACCCTTGGCACTGGCACCTGTGACATGACAGCTTCATCATCAAACATCTGCCCCATCACAACAACCTCTTCATCAACTCAGGTCTGAGTCACTACGAAAACTCAGTGGAAAACAGCCAGCCCGTGGCAGGGTGCCTAACATGCACTAAGGTTCCCAAAGTTCACCGTGGCTAACCTCCTTCCACCTTGCCCTCTCCAAGCAGCCTCCACGGACTTACAGCCACGCTTTGAAAATCACCACTTCTCTGCAAGAAACTCAGTCACTTCCCTCTGTTTTCCAATAGTCTTTTCTTACTGGTTTTCGTTTATTTCATTGCATACTACACTTTCCAGGAAAATAAACACAGCAGTTCTCTGATCTCTGCTGCTGCTGCTGTTGGTGCCTCTGCCTGTTAAATGTAGCTCAGCCCCATGGCCACCTCCTTGAACTTCCCATTTAATTCTACCTCAGTGGTAGCCTTTTTGCGACTGCCTTGCTGACGTGCAGATCTGCTGCACCACTTCCAGCGAGCACCCGAGGCAAGATCGCAAACTTCTGCTTCTACCTCTCCACGTGGACATCCACGAGCACCTCCAACTCAACAAAGTCGGAATTTATTGCCTTTCCCACTAATCCCTTACTTTGTTCCCCACACTCAACCCTGCTTCTTTCTTTAAAAAAAAAAAAAAATGTTGTTTATTTCAAAGGCAGAATTACAGAGAGACAAATGGCCACAATGTGCAGGGCTGGAACTCCACCCAGGGCTCCCACGCGGGTGCCAGGCACCGCAGCAAGGAGCTGCATCAGAAGTGCAGCTGCCAGAACATGAACCTGTACCCCTGAGGGACGCTGGGGACGCATTCAGCAGCTCACTTCCACAGACTCACAGCCACGTGCAACGGGCAACAACACCAGCAGCCCTTCCCCCTCCCGTGATAACCAAAGTCACTGGCAGTCATTTCACAATTCTCCTCTGCCTTTGTTTTCAAAATCTATTTTCACTTACCTTGAAAGGTAGAGCAAACAAGAGAGAGAGAGAGAGAGAAGAAGAAATGTTTAGGTACTGTCTGACTCACCGTTTTACTTGCCAAATGCCCCCAGCAGCAGGGCTGGCCAAGGCTGAAACCAGCAGGCCAATATCTGAGCTGTCATATGCTTCCTCCCAGGACGCACTATGAGAAAGCTGGATTAGAAGCAGGGCATCTGGGATTAAAATCAGCAACGACATGATATTGGGGGCATGCCAAGCATCACCTTAACCCACTGTGCCACATCTCCACCCACTGCCAGCCAGGCCCACCACAGGCATCAATGCTCTTCGATCATCCAGGCCACTGCAGGAGATGCGCGGATTTCTCCTCCCTCTTCAATCTCGGCCCTTCTTCCATCCAGTCTCCGCACGGCTGCAGTTCTCTCAGTGCTACGCCACCTGCAGCGCCACTGCTCGCTTGCAAAGCCAGGATTCCCAAACATCGCAATGACAGTGCGTCCTACGCGAAGGACTGTCTATATCCTTGAACTCGGCCTGCACTATGACACGTTCAGGACATGCTCCTCTCCCCAACAATCATGCCTCCACTTACCTGCTATTCCCTCAGAACAGCACATGCGCTACAAAAATCCCCTTACCACAATTAAGCTCCCTCAATCTTACACGGCCCACCACTCCAACACCGCATTTCATTCTAGATCATGCTTGGTTTATAACTTGCCCGACCCTATGAATAGGTTTGAAATCCCTCGCTGCAACTAATCAGCTGGGCTATTCTACAACACTGCCTTAACAGAGGCTCAATTTTCTCATCAGTAAGAGGAAAGGGCCAGATTAAGTAATTACTAAGGAATTCCCAGATCTAAAGTTCCCAAGCATGACTCTTACTCAGCTCTGCAAAGGGCCTGGAGTCGGAGGGGTTCTGACGCCCAAGTGCACAGCCTCAAAACAAACAAAACAAATCTTTTACACATTTCTGTGCTTCAGTTTCTCATTTCAAATTTGAGACTAACAGCAGGATCTGCTAGAATCCTTTCAGTGTGTGTGGGGTGGTGCTTTACTCAAAGCAGCTTTAATGAGATATAATCCATTTACACAGCGCACAATGCGCAGCAGGCAGCTGGCCCACTTGCCCCAGGAGCGAGCTGACGCTGCACGTCCAGCTCCACTCCTCGCTCCAGCCGCCTGCTGCTGCACCCGGATTCTGACATCCCCAGACATCAGCAGGAGTCTGAGGTCGATGCAAACGCACAGGGCGGTTTATTCAGGCCAGCCCGGACTCCCAGCCGGCACCCCAGCCCAGCGGCATGCTGAGCAGCAAGAGGAACAGAACCAGCAGCAGCAAAAAATAAAAAAAAAAAGGTTGGCCAACACAAGGTTTTTATACATTTTAGGTCAATTCCACAGTCATGATTGGTCAGTTTAACTATTAACTTTTAAAAAGAGCAAGTTGACAGGCTTCCATTGATGGGTTGGAAGCAAGCGACTTTAAAACAGTACAAACTGGTGAGCTACAGGGCAGTGAGCAGGTCTTATCTAATACCTCCTTCCTGAGGAGCGCTCTGCCCACGCGACCTGCCAGAGGTCACACAGACTCTCAGGCCTGGAGACCACACAGCTCCTAGCCAAACAAGTAGGGCAGGAATCACAGAAGCAGAAAATACTGGGGTTACTCACTACCCATGCAGACCCCGGGTGGCAACAACAGTTCAGGTGAATGGGTTCCTGCCGCGTGGGAGAGCTGGACTGAGCTCACGGCTTCAGCTTCCACTGGGGCCAAATGCAGGGTGAACCCGCAGGTGGGCACAGCCTGTATCTACCTAGAAACTTTTTTTTTAAGTTTATTTATCCGAAAGTCACAGACAGCGACATAGAAAAGGAGAGAGAGAAAAGCATGTTCCATTCACTGGTTGGCTCCCCCAGTGGTTGTAACAGTCAGGGCCGGGCCAGACCAAGGCCAGGAGCCAAGAAAGCCATCCAGTCTCCCGAGTACTCGGGCCACACTGCTGCTACAGAGGAAGCAGAGCAGTCCCTAACGGGATGCCTCCTTAACCCACCACACCTCAAATAATTTTTTTAAAAACCTGGAGTTTAGGGGACTGGATTAAGCCACCACCTGGGACTGCAGCACCCTGAGTGCCAGTTCAAGTCCTGGCTGCTCCGTTTCCAATCCAGTTTCCTAACACACTTGGGAAAGCAGCACGTAAGAACCCTGCCATCCACATCAGAGACCCAGACGGAGTTCCTCAAACACCTGCGATATCACTGCTCACCCAGAGAGCCAGAATTCCCTGCCATTGCTATAACGGTCCTTCCTCATTTCAGCCTGCTCGTTCCTGACGGCAACTGGCCCGGCCCCCGCCACTGCAGCCACTCAGGGAGTGACAGAGGACACAGGCCTGGTGTGATAACTCACGCGGCTAATCCTCCACCTCCAAGCACCAGGATCTCACACAGGCACTGGTTCTAACCCCGGCTGCTCCCTGCTTACAGCCTGGGAATGCAGAGGACGGCCCGAAGCCTTGGGACCCTGCACCTGCGTGGGAGACCCAGCAGCAGCTCCTAGCTCCTGGCTTCAGATCACCACAGCTCCAATCATTAAAGCCACTTGGGGAATAAACTGGTAGATGGAAGATCTTTCTCGCTCCTTCTCCTCTGTAAACCAATTTTTTGAGAAAACTGGGAAAGTTTAGGCAAGTTTAAATACATTTTAAATGTATCAAAATGTTTTGATGTTTTGAGATGTACTGTAAAATTGACCAGGGTTAAGATGTTACTGAGTGCTTCTTCAACTTTGCTAACATAACAGTATAAATGTATAATGGACACTGCTTTCAATTTTTTAAAAATCAAACATTTTTAAAATTATTTAACTACATTTTTAACGTGTGGAAATTTCTGAAACCTCACCTGGTATAAAAGTTGAATGTACAGTTTTGAAAAGTTCTGAAAATCCACCTCTCGCACTGGCACGATGGCTAATGGCTAATCCTCTCCTTGCAAGCACCAGGATCCCCCATGGGCACTGGTTGCCTCACTTCCCATCCAGCTCCCTACTTACAGCCTGAGGAGGCACTGGAAGATGGCCCAATGTCCTGGGACACCACACTCATGTGGGAGACCAGGAAGAAGCTCCTGGCTGCTGGCGTCTAACTGGCTCAGCTCCAGCCACTGCGACCAGTTGGGGAGTGCTTCACTTCTCCGTAAATATGCCTTTCCAACCAAATTAAATAAATGTTAATAAAAAAAAATCTTGGGCCCAGCACGGTAGCCTCACAGCTAAAGTTCACACCTTGTACACACTGGGATCCCGTATAGGAGCCGCTTCTAATCTCAGTAGCCCCGCTTCCCATCCAGCTCCCTGCGTGTGGCCTGGGAAAGCAGTCAAGGACGGCCCAAAGCCTTGGGACCCTGCACGTGAGAGACCCAGAAGAAAGAAGATCTGGGCCCCTGGCTTCAGATCAGCACAGCTCCAGCTGATGCGGCCACGTGGGCAGTGAATCCTTGGACAGAAGATCTTCCTCTCCGTTTCTCCTCCTCTCTGTATATTGACTTTTCAAAAAACAAACAAACAAACAAAACAAATCTTTTTTAAAAAAGTCTTTAAGGAGAACAGCTCCCCTTAGTTAATGAAAAACTGTATAAAGTTATATCCCAGGGCCCTCAATGGTTCAGGATGGACTAAACGGTATTAGTTAAATTACCTTGAACTTGACGGCACTTACACTGTGAAATATTTTATTGTTATCTTAGTTACATTTTTCCATTAAAGTTTCAAAGCTTCCTTACGTAACTGATAGGATTTTTAAAAAAAGAGTAAGAACACCGCACAAATAATCACATTCTCAAACTTGAGCCAAGGTCTTTCCCCAAAAAGTATCCTTCCAAGAGACAAAATGTTTAAGTCTTTCTAAAGCTTTCTTATAACGGACTGTTCTCTCCATTATCTCCTTTTTATTACGTTAAGGCACAAAAGACAAGAAGAGACGAACAGCAAAACAAGGCTGGATTTGGTTACAAGGAAGAAAACACTCAGCATGAAACAAGAGGAGCCGCTGCTGGGGAGAGACGTGGCGTTCTCACGGCCAGGCTGGAACCGCGTGGAACTGCGTGGAACCGTGTGGACCTAGAGACCGAGAAAGCCCTGAAATCGCGCTAAACCAGCACTCGTGTGCGAGGCTGGAGACATCCGCCCAGCAAGATCACATTAAGGAAAGCAAGCAATTGTAATGTTTTAATTTTTGAAATTACTACCCAAGTTTATGACTTCCCCAATACCACATACAAGTTTAGTTTAAATTGTTTCTCATTATGCATTTCACAAGTACAGTTTTGGGAGCCGGCACTACCATGTCCTGGGGGAAGAACACAGCCCGGGGGTGCTATGCCACCCTGACTACACACCTCTCCATTCTTTTAGAAACACTATCCACCTCTTAATAACAGGAAAAAAACTTTTTTTAAGATTTATTTATTTTTATTGCAAAGTCAGATATATAGAGAGGAGAAGAAACAAACAGAAAGATCTTCCACCTGCTGATTCACTCCCCAACAGGCCATAACAGCCGGAGCTGCACTGATCCGAAGCCAGGAGCCTCTTCTGGGTCTCCCCCATGTGGGCAGGTTCCCAAGGCTTTGGGCTGTCCTCCACTGCTTTCCCAAGTCACAAGCAGGGAGCTGGATGGGAAGTCGAGCAGCCGGGATTAGAACCAGTGCCCACATGGGATCCCAGCGCACCTAAGGCAAGGACTGCAGCTGCTAAGCTACTGCATTGGACCCCCCGCTCAGCATTTCACTCCTGAAATGGCCACAGGTACTTTAGCACAGAGCTGAATCAGAAGTGGACATGACCTGGCGCCCCAGCTGTTGCAGTATTACTGCCTGTAAGACTCCACCTACTCTCAGCAAATCTGCAATGCAGAAAAAAAAGATATTTACAAATATATAATAATGTAGAAAATGAGAAACAGATTTTTTTTCCTACCAATAGGAGCACGTTTAAGCTAGATAATTAAAACAAGGTCAACAGTGGGAGAAAGCAGAACGTTGTAGTCATTAACTAGTTATGAAAGATGGGTAAGGACATGAAAAAGATGTGTAAGAAGACACCACCCAAAATTCTGTGAGATGACAAAGGAACGAGAGGACGAGAGCAGACGGAAAGGGCACGAGCCACACGGTGACCATGGCTTCAGAGTGCGCGCCCTGCGTGCCATCAGGCATCAAAGAGCGGACGGAAAGGGCACGAGCCACGCGGTGACCATGGCTTCAGAGTGCGCACCCTGCGTGCCATCAGGCATCTAAGCCTGGGTTTTCCTTCTTCATATATTTCCATATATTGTCATTAATTCTAAATGTGCTACAAAATATTTGTTTAAAACCAGGAAAAAAATTACATTTTTAATGTGTTTGAGATTTAGATTCTTCAGGTTTCCTTAATCTACTGATTCAATATGATTCCGTTATAAAAAAAAAAGAAGAAGAAAAATAAGAGAGGGATTTGAAAATATAAGAGTATTGAGTATGCAAAAATAGCACCCAAAAAACCTGGAAACAGGCACTGAAGCGAGCAGGCAGGGCGTCCGTGTCCCACAGCGGCGTACCTGGGCTCCAGCTTGGCCGCTGGTTCCTGGGAGCCGAGTCCGGGAGGGCTCAGGGTGCTCCTTCGGATTCGTGGGTTCCCGACAGTCAGGCCGAGCTCGGACTGGGTTCCCACCTCCTGGCTCCCAACCTCGACTCTGGCCACTGTGCGCATTTATGGAGTGAAAGAGCTGGGGTTGGGGAACGGGGCAAGGGAGGGGACATGCTCTCTAATAAATGGTTTTTTTAAATAAAGGCATCTGAAAACAGTAATAATAAAGTATGTATGAGAGATGTGCGAATCCTTACCAAAAGTAAAATGTACTCAAAACTACCTAAGAGAACAGACCGGGGCTGGCACTGAGGTGCAGCAAGTTTAGAGCTGCAGCCCGCGTGCCACCTGCGTGCCAGCCTGAGTATCTGCTTGTGTCCTGGCTGCTCCATGGCTCAGGAAGCTCCCTGATAACGGCCTGGGAAAGCAGCGGAGGATGGCCCACGTTCTTGGGTTCCTGCCGCCCATGCTGGAGACCCAGCAGCTCCTGCTGCTGCGCCGGGCCTGGCTCAGCCTGGCGGCTGAGGGAGAGAACCGGCAAACATCTCCGTCTTTCTCTCCTCCAAATACATAAACTTTTAAAAACAGAAATGATATGCCAGTATTAAAAAGAGAAAGAACAAGAACGAGGGCAGGAACCAAGAAGTCAATACATTCAAGAACAGGTGCAAAGCAGGTAGAGCTGGGACATTCAAACGATCAAGAAAGAATAAAGCAGTAGTCGCCAAAAAAGCCTGCAAAATAAGCCAACTTTCCTGAACACCTGCCACAGGACACAGCCCCTGGGCCTGCTGTTTGCGCACTGAGGGGTTCTGGACTTCCAGACATAACTTTTACCTCCATCACATACGAGTACCAGCAACATCCCGGCAAGGTGCAGACGGGACACCAGCAGGTAAACACAGCCTCCAACCCTCCTCATGTCATCTCCTTCCGTCCAAAGCACCTGCACTCTCACCCACTGCTTCCTGCCCATCCGAATACCCATTCCAAAACCCATACTGCATTTTCAAACAGCATTTCTACAGGCTCCTTGCCATCCACGTGTTTTTTAAAGATTTATTATTTTTTATTTAAAAAGCACAGTGACTAAATGAAGAATGATGCCGTAACAGCCAGGGATATCCCTCGCGTAAGCCAGGAGCTCCTTCCCAGTTGCCACGTGCATGTGGGGCCCAAGGACCTGGGCCATCCTCCCCACTGCTTTCCCAGCAGGAAACCGGATGGCAAGTAAAGCAACCAAGACACACATGGCATGCCTGGCAATGCGAGCTGCGACTTCACTCATTGTGTACCACAGTGCCAGCCCCTGCCATCCATGCTCGCTTCACAAGAATCACTTCCCCTCTACTTTGTCCAACACACACACACACACACACACACACACACACACACACACACACAACCTTGTTCAACAAGCAATCTTTTCACAACAGCCCTGTCTTCTCCAGACAATGCAGACACCTCCGCAGGGCTGCTCTGGCAGAGACTGCCCCAGCTGTGGTCTCCAGACCCAGCGGCCAAGTCAGGGCTGGCCTCGCTGATTCCCCTCCCCCAGAGTCACAGCGTCAATCACATTCTTCTTGAAACACTTGATTCTCTTGGTTTGTGTGAAACAATTTTCTCCTTGTTCTCCCATCTCTCTGTGGCTTCTCCTTTAACCAAGCCTACCTACGGCCTTCTCTTCACAGTCAGCGCCTTCAGGCAGTTCCCACCGCCAGCTCCCTCACAACCCTCAGTACACACCCACCACGGCCCAGGGCAGAGCTCCAGCTGCACACACTGACTCAACAGCTCCAGGCTGAAGGTGCCCAGAGCCCTGGGGCAGCCGGGCCACAGCATCACCGGACCACCACCCATGGCCAAACCATCACCGGACCATCCCCCATGGCCAGACCGTCACCGGACCATCCCCCATGGCCAGACCATCACCGGACCATCCCCCATGGCCAGACCATCACCGGACCATCCCCCATGGCCAGGCCATCACCGGACCATCCCCCATGGCCAGGCCATCACCGGACCATCCCCCATGGCCAGAGCATCACAGACCATCACCCATGGCCAGGCCATCACCGGACCACCCCCCATGGCCAGACCATCACCGGACCACCACCCATGGCCAGACCATCACCGGACCATCCCCCATGGCCAGACCGTCACCGGACCATCCCCCATGGCCAGACCGTCACCGGACCATCCCCCATGGCCAGACCGTCACCGGACCATCCCCCATGGCCAGACCATCACCGGACCATCCCCCATGGCCAGACCGTTCGTTACCCCTGCACTCCCCAGCACGACAAACAGCATCACCACTCACAAATGTAGCCGGTCCAGAATCCTGGGATCCATCCCGGGCCCTCAGTCACATGGCCCCATTCCCGTCACGTGCACCCTTACGGCCATCAGGTCTCCCGCAGCTCTGCAGCATGATCTGCGGTCTGGATTGCAGCCACGAGGGACACCTGGAGGAAGCTTCTGGCTCCTGGCTTCACATCAGCCAAGCTCCAGCCATTCAGGGAGTCAAACAGCAGATGGAAGATTTCTGTTTCTCTCTCCTTCGCTCTATAACTCTGCCTTTCAAATAATAAAACTTTTCTTAAAAAATATTTATTTTTATTGGAGAGTCAGATATGCAGAGGAGAGACAGAGAGGAAGATCTTCCACGCGCTGATTCTCAAGTGGCTACAACAGACCCGAACTGTGCTGATCCGAAGCCAGGAACTAGGAGCTCTTCCGGGTCTCCCACACGGGTGCAGGGTCCCAAGGCTCTAGGCCGTTCTCGACTGCTTTCCCAGGCCACAGACAGGGAGCTGGATGGGAAAAGGGGCTGCCAGGGTTTGAATTGGTGCCCATATGGGATCCCAGTGCATGCAAGGCAGGGACTTTAGTCACCAGGCTACCACGCCAGGCCCCAATAAAATAAAACTTTTAAACAAAATTTTTTAAGTAATCTTACATGCACAGAATATATGCAATAACTCAATTCAACAAAAATAGACACAAGTTAAAAAGATAATATTCCAAAACAAGTGAGAAGCTCCCACCAATACTTTAAAAATGTATTAATTTATTTGAAAGGCAGAAAAACAGAGAAAGATCATCCATTTCTTGGTTCCCCCCCCCTCAAATGGCTGCAGCAGCTAACTGTGGCCCAGGCCAAAGCCAGGAGGTTCGCTCTGCACTCCCACACGGGCGGCAGGGGCCCAAGCCCCCGGGCCACCATCTGCTGCCTCCCCAGGCACATTAGCAAAAAGCTGGATCAGAAATAACCAACAGGCAGCCCAATCAATATTCCACTATGGGATGCTGGCACCGCCAGCACTGGCTTGACGCACTAAAGCTTGCCTCTATCAACTGTTCTATACCATAATTTGCAACTAACACCATAATATTTACTTCTATCGATTAAAAGGAAATCCTGTTTAAGTAACAATACTAATATTAAAATTAAAAATGCTCTCCTTCTGAAGCCTTCCGATCCACGCTCCAAGTCTCACAGCGCTGGATGAAGCAGCTGCCTGGAACTCCCGCGCTGCAGACTGGACGCCTGGGGTTGAGGCCTGACTCCACTTCTGAGGCAGCTGCCTGCTCTCACACGCCTCGGGAAGCCACGTCCATCACTCACACAGGAGACCAGGCCTGGCCCAGCCTTGGCTGTGGACGGCATCCGGGGAGTGGCCAAGTTGACCCATCTCTCTGTCATGCTACTCTGCCTTTCAAATAGTCTTTGGAAACTAAGCCAATCTTACAGTGCTCACTGCGCTGTCCTGCAAAGATCTGCTTACAAAAGCCTCCCCTTTTTTACTAGTCTTGAGTTTTATTTATCATACAGCATCCAACGTCAGCCCAGCACCAGGCTATCTGCGCCATACATACTTACGGTAAGGCCTCTGGCATGCTAAAAGTACTTGAACAAACAAGAAATCAAAAACAGGTAACCATCTCGTAGGAGTGGTACTCCAAAAACATGGGTGTGTGAGCCTGCGTATGTTCTCCAGCAAGGGCTGACACGGTTCCAACAACTACACAAACTTAGGCAACTGCATCTAACCGTGTCATCTGTGACTGACCGACCGAATGCCGTCCGCCCCAAGCCTGTCACTTCCTGCGAAAGTCGGGACCCAAACTGCAGGACAGGTATAAAAAGGCGCCCACCCTGTGGCACAGCACGAAGAGCCACTGCCTGCGACGCCGGCATCCTGAAGGAGCGCCAACCGTCTGGGATGCACCACTTGTACTCCACCTCTCCAAAGGCAGCTGAAATGGCCCCGCTGTTTGGGACTCACGCGCACAGGAGACCTGATGAAGCTCTTGGCTCCTGGGTTCAGTCTGGCCGTAGCACAGCAGCTGCAGCCACCCCCGGGGAGTGAACCAGCACGGAAGATCTCTATACCCACCCACCCCCAATTCATCCAAATAAATAATTTTTAATAAAAAAGAAAAAAAAGATGGGCAGTATTTTGTGGTGATGAAACAGTAGTGCAGCCTGCCTGTCAATGACTACACTAATCTATACAAGTGATCACATTTGATAGAACCAAATGAAGGTACTGGCAACGCTGTTCTTGGATTAATAACACCGTGTTGGGCCCGGCGCGATGGCATAGTGGCTAAGGTCCTCGCCTTGCACGCCCGGGATCCCATATGGGCGCCGGTTCTAATCCCGGCAGCCCCGCTTCCCTTCCAGCTCCCTGCCTGTGGCCCGGGAAAGCAGTCGAGGACGGCCCAAAGCTTTGGGAACCTGCACCCGCGTGGGAGACCCGGAAGAGTCTCTTGGCTTCGGATCGGCATAGTATCGGCCGTTGTGCTCACTTGGGGAGTGAATCATCGGACAGAAGATCTTCCTCTCTGTCTCTCCTCTCTGTATATCCGCCTTTCCAATAAAAATAAATCTTAAAAAATAACACTGTGTTAACTGTGTCCGTGCCAAGCGCCCTGGTCTGAGAATGTTCTACGGTTTCATAAGCTGCCACACTGCCAGAAGCTGAAGCAAAGGCGCACTAATGAACTGCTACATTTGCAACTTCTTGTAAGTAAAATTACCTTTGAATTCAAATTTCTAACAATCCACTTTAAAAATAATACATTTAGGGCCCAGCATAGTAGCCTAGCAGCTAAAGTTCCCACCTTGCACATGCCAGAATCCCATATGGGCGCCAGTTCTAATCCCAGCTGCCCCACTTCCCATCCAGCTCCCCGCTTGAGGCCTGGGAAAGCAGTCGAGGACGGCCCAAAGCCTTGGGACCCTGCACCCGCGTGGGAGACCTGGAAGAGCTCCTGGCTCCTGGCTTCGGATCGGCTCAGCTCCAGCCGTTGTAGCCGTTTGGGGAGTGAACTATGGGACGGAAGATCTTCCTCTCTGTTTCTCCTCTCTGTATCTGACTTTCCAATAAAAAATAAGTTAATAAAATAAATACAAAAAATACATTTAGTCAAACAGTGGAAACAATTCACACGTTCAGCAACAGAAAAATTAATAAACAAAACGTGGTCTGTCCACACAATGGAATATTACTTGGCAATGTATGAGATGAAATAGCAGCACAGGCTCCAATGTGGATGAACCTTCAAAACATCATGCCAAGTCAAGGAGACCAGATGCCGAGGCAAATACTCTCGGGTTCCACTGGCATGAGATGGTCAGAGCAGGAAGGTCCCTCGGAAGGAAGTATGCCAGCGGTTGCCAAGGCTGGGACTAAGCACTGGGCAGCGAGCACTACACAAACACGGGGGTTCTTTGTGAGGCAGAGACAATGTCATGAAATTAGGTAATTATGACAACTGCACAACCTCGTGAACATACCACAAACTTGTGATCTGTGCTCTTTAAAAGGTACGCTTTATGGTACGGGAATTATGTCTCAGTAAAAGTTACAAGAAAAAAACCAATAAACGAAACAGACCATAAAAAGGTTAGCTACGGGCACTCACAGGCCCTAAGGCAAAAACCCACCCCAATGTGACGGCACAATTCTTCAGGCTCACCATTCCCGACAGTAACTCCTTCTCTGCTGCCAGTTACACAGCGGCCAGACTCACCGGGAGCAAGCTGCGGTGGGCACCTGGCCTAGCCGGCAGGCACACAAACTGCTGGCATCCCACACCCGAGCCCCCTGGTCTGCATCTCAGCTGCCAGCAAGTGATGGCTACAGTGGCTGGGTCTACACTGCCCATATGGGAAACCCGACGGAAATTCCCAGGATGCCCTGCTGGCCTGGCCCAATCCCGGCCCCTATAGCTACACAGGGCAGAGCGTGGGGCAGCTTGGCACCGTCCATTTCTCTCTCTCACCTCAAAAAAAAAAACAATTAGCAAACTATCACAATTTAACAGGATTAATTTTTTAAAGATTTAAGTATCTGAAAGAATTAGTAAGACAGGAGGGACAGAGAGCCCAGCCATCCACTGGTCCACCCTCCAGATGGCCACGATGGCCAGAGCCAAAGCTGACCAAGCCACTCGGGCGGCATGGGGGCCTGGTACTCGGTTCACCTTCTGGGAGCAGAACAGTAAACAAGGGTGCCAGGTCTCAAATCAGGTCTCCAACAGGGCATGCTGGCAGCCCAAGAGGCAGAGCAGTTAAGATTAGTACAATACTGAAATACTGAGTCAAGTGGATACAGAAATCTTAAATCTTACTCCTGACAACTACATATTCTGCTGTAGCCCAGTAGTAGCCTCTAGGAACTGGCTCAACTGATGAAAAGTTCTCAGAACCGAACTGAACTTAAAAAAGAACGAACAGCCAGCCTCGCATTACCAAAGAATGACAAACGAAAATCACACTGCATCGAGTTAGGCCCAGAATCACATAATTCAAGCGCATCGTGTTAATACAGTTTAAAATGAGACCTACCACCTGCCGACCTGCCGAACCTCCTCAGCAGAACTAACCCAAAAGCACCAGGCGAACCCTATCAGAGCTGCCTGGGACACCAGGGACCCACGCCACCAACAGGTTCCAGAAATCCCTGCATTCTGCATGCCCAGGCCTCAGGGTCCAGGCCCTCCCACAGGCCTCTCTCCACCATCGCCTCGTGCTCACACGCTGTTCTCCACACAGCAGCCGCGCTCTCTGAAACACAAGACGGGCACGACTTCTAGGCCCTCCATCCTCCGACTCCCCCAGCTCCGAGCCCTCTGCGTCAATCCAGTCCCCAGGATTTGTAGGTTCCTCATTTCACCTCTTCCTCCTCTTCTGCTTCCCACTGGGGCTCCAATGTCACCTCCTCAGGCTACAAGCTGACACCTTCCTTTTCCTCACAGGTAAATTGATAATAACAGCCCTTACCTCACAGGGTTGCCCAGGGCTGAAACGCAGGCAAGCGGTGTTCAGTCATCTTGTTATCTTCACTGCTCAAGGTGTCCCATCCTATTCCCTTCCTCTCCCCTACCCTCCACCCAGGGTCTGCCTCCCCAGCAGCTGTTTGTCAAAGCTCCAAGGCCATCAGCTAAGCGTGATTAAATAAATCACAGCGGTTACTGTGCGCAGGCCCAGATTCACAGAACTGCATGAAAACCAGCAATGTCTAGATCCAACGGCTAACAACATTTCCTCTTCAATTCCTGTTCTTTCCCTTAAATCTTACCGCATATCCACAGTGGAAAGAAGGTGGATTCAACTCTGAGCGCTAAAGCTCTCTGTAGATATTTGCTGATTCTTTCTAAAGTCCCACAGGAACCAGAGTGCAGCACACCCTCAGTTAAGTCGCAGCCTGGAACTGGAAACACACACTGACTTAGTGCAAACTGCCTCTCTGCGTGTCTACACCAGACGTACTCCACAAACTGTACAAAATGGAACTAAAGAAACCCTTGCAAGTTTCCCACAATATGCCTTTCTCGTGAATGCTAAGCACATCTTGTAGGCATATATTTCAAAAATGTGTTGCATCAAACATTTAATTCCATTTCCAAGGAACTCTCTCAAAATAGCCTCTCTCTACATCCATAACCGTCCCCCGATCTAATAACATGCCTTTCCCAGCTTCTTTATGTTTCCAAACATAATGGGCTACACATCGTCATAAACCAATGTTTTGGCTGAAAACTGCGATGAAAACCCGCAACATTCCAGGTCTCCTGCCTGAGCAGCCCACTTCACCAGCTCACCAGAGGGAAGCCCACGTGTAAGGCCGATGCACTGGCAAGCTGGCACTACCGCATCGCCGAGAAGCAAAACGCCACTCCTTTCAGACTTTGCAAAAAATTCGATGTACCATTTCACCCAGCAGTTCTCCCAGTGCGCTAGCAGCCCTTTTCCCTCCCTCTTCCGGGTGAACTTTCAGGAAAGTGTCCCTGAGGTATGTGCAGCCTCCCCCCCCCAAGCATTTTCTCCGAGGACAAGAAACCCAGCTGCGGATCCACCACCACCACCTGCGCCGGGGCCAAGGCCAGGGCGAAGGCGACGGGCACACAGCAGCGCTTCGCGGCTGTGGTCAAGACAGACTGGCAGCCTTCCCCCAAAGGACCGCAACAGACACCGCAGGGAGAGCACCGCTCGCTCCCAGCGCAGCGCGAGGCCGCCCATCCGGAAGGGGTCATGACGCTGAAGCCTGGCACATCCGCAAGCCGAGCGGCACGAGGCGGAGGCGCCGCGCTCTCCAGGAAAAGGGTCCGGGACAGCGGCCCCCACTGCAGGCGGCGGCTGCCTCGTGGTCCAGGATGCACCAGCGCCCAGGGGCTGCGCGGCCGAGCTGCAGAGAACCGGGCCGCGCGCACGCACACACCCCCTTCCCGACCCCGCGCCCCCGGCGCCGCCACCGAGTACTCAAGTCACGCTCGAGCGGAGCAAGAAAAAAAAAAAAAGTTTGCAAGACGAACCCGAGCGCCGACACGCACGGGTCTCGGGAGCTCAACTCGGCGCCGAGAGCACAGCCGAGACCAAGCCCCTCTCCACGCCCCGGCTCGCGTCCTAAGTGAGCAGCAAGGCCGCGAGGCCGGGAGGAGGCGGAGGGGAGGACCGCGGCGGCGACGTTTGCACGCCGACCCACGCCAGGCTCCTCTTCCTCCCGGGCCCCGCCGCCCAGGTGGACACCGGGCAGCTCCCCCGCTGCAGCCCCGCGCGCCCGGAGCCCCTCCGGGGAACGCCGGGCCCGAGGCTCCCGGGGCCAGTGCGGCGCACACCCGGCGCCCTCCCAGACTCGGTCTTTGGGGATGGAAGAAAGGGGGGGACCCCCGCGCACCCGTCCCTCCCCCCAGGGTCGTCCACGGGGCGCGCTGGAGCAGGAGTCCCGGGAGACCAGCCCGCCCGCCCGATCGGGGTTGGGGAGGTGGGGGGACCCCGGCAACTTTGCCTTGTGCTGTCGCCCGGTTGCCCATCACCGCCCTACACACACACACACACACGCACACACACACACCCTCGGCGGGGCAGAGCTGGGGTGGGGGGGTGGGGGCCCCAAGACGAGCGCAGCGTGGACTCACTTTTTCGGATGTTTCTCTCTTTTCGGCCTCCGTTTTCGGGCCTGAATGGCCAGCACTAGAGGGGAAGAAAAAGAAAAAAAAAAAAAGAGACACACAGACACACACACACATTAACGGTCGGGCCCAGCGGCGTGCGTGCGGCCCGCGAGACGCGGACGGCAGGGCCCGCGGGGGGGGGACACTCACCTTTCCGGGAACTCATGGCAAGCGCCGGCGGGGCGGGGGGCTCGGCGGCGGCCGCACCGGCGGCGGGGGGCGGCAGCGACGCGGGAGCCCGAGCCGAGCCGAGCCGAGCCGGGCTGCAGCCTCGTCCACACGCTCCTCCGCCGGCCCGAGAGGACGCACCGCGCCTGCGCCGCCGCTCCCGCGGGGACCCAGCAAGACCCGCCCCCGGCCGGCCCCGCCCCCCGGCGACCCGGCGCCTTTCGGGGTGCTGGGGGGGGGTGCGGGGAGAGATGCCAACACCGGGAGAGCCCCCCGTCCCGTGCCCCTCGCCTATTCCCGCGCCCCCCACACGCGCACGCACACACACACACACGACCTGTGCCGACTGGTCTGGCGCACTCGGCCTCGCCCGCTCCTGCCCAGTCCGCAGGCCCAAGCCTCCGCCTCCTGCGCCCTTGGGGCCGGCCTAGGCCGCCCACCCTGCCCAGCCCCGCGCCCACCGACCCGCCCTTGGCTCGGCAGCCGCGGCCGGAGCCCCTGCGCACCGCTGGCGAGGGCCGCCTCTCCATGCGCCCGTGCCTGGCCGGCTCCTCGGCGGGGCTCGCAGCACCTCTCTTCCCGCGGCCTCTGGTCCCCACCCCGGGCTGCTCCATCCACACCCTTGCATCCCCGCGACCGCTGCCGTCTCCTCTCCGGCGGGCGTGGAAGAGGCCAAAGGCCCAAGAGCCTGCAGACCTGCCCCCTAGGTGCGCCGCGTGCGTGACCTTGGAGGAGTCGTTCTCTCTCTTCCCCACTCCCCTTATGCCTGCCCCCTCGGAATTGCCCAAGTTCAAAAACGGGGAAGAGGCACGAGGCACTGACGAAGGAACTGAAGCCCGGTCCATGTTAACACAAAACAACCGCAGTAAACAGTTCTTGTGTCCATCTGGCAAGGAGGCCACCGAGTCCTCTAGAAGGCCAACAGTTGAACCAGCTAGGACCTGCCAGTGGGGCGCGGGGGACCTCGGACCTCACCACCGCACCTGGCTGACAGTGGCACAAAAGCCATTGGGTGCGCCCAAGTTCACTGAAAGACAACCCGGCCCTTAGGCCTTGCCTTGGTTACACAACTGGCAGCCCTAACTAACCCCAACGCCTGGTCTTACGCTAAAGATATTAAACTCCAACTGAGCAAAAACAACAAAAACACTGCTTGGGTTTGGAAGAGCTTTGAGATTTTCCAGAATATCAACATTACAGAAAAGACGTCAAAAAATAAAATATAACGAACTGCCCTAGGAACCCAGAATCACCGATTTCCAAACATCCCATACTTGCACTGTGTAACCCTTTACGCCCAGATATTTCGATGTATTTCTGCTACAAAGATATTCTCCTACACAGTCAGAATTCCATTATCGCACCAAGAAAAACTGACCCCCAAGGCAGCACGAGTATTTGTAACAATCGGGCCATAGCTGGATTTTCAAAACGCCCCTAGCGTTTTTAACTGATTGTTTTAGCTGATTACTTAATGTGTGTGGGTATTGCATTTGGTTACAATGACTTTTTAAGCTCCTGTATTCTAGAATCCCCGGTTTTGTCTGGCTTTTTTCTTTCGCCAGACTGCCATTTTAAGAATCCAGTTCGACTATTTTGCAGGATATTCCTCAATTCGTATTTGCTTTTCCTCTGATTAGACTCGGGCGCAGTAATTTCGTCAGGCACATGTTCTGTCCCTCTCAGTGTAGCAGCTGCTGCCATCTTGTCCAATGACAGTGACAGCACACTGACTAATCCTTTCTCCATAGGAAAGGTCGTTTTCTGTTTTCTTTGTATTTAAAAGGTGGTTTACCTCACAATCTACTATGGCACAGGGCGTGTCGGGTTAAGCCTCTGCCTGTGGCACCAGCATCCCTCATAGGTGCCAGTTCAAGTCCAGCTGCTCCACTTCTGATCCAGCTCCCTGCTTACAACCCTGGATAGCAGTGGAGGAAAACTCAGATTCTTAGGTCCCTGCGCCCACGTGGGAGACCCCGAGGAGGCTTCGGCTTTCTGGCTTTAGAGGGGTTCAGTTCCAGCCACTGCAGCCATTTGGGGAGTGAACCTATAGATAGAGGATCTGTCTCTGTGTCTCAAACAGAAAAATAATTTCAAAAAAATAGATCGTAAATTTCCCCCCCCAAAAAAACATACAAATAGCCAAAATATACAACAAGATTTTCAACATCATAAGTGATTAGACAAATGCAAAGCAAAACTACAGTGAGGAGCCCACTGCTGTGACAGAGCAGTTTAATACAGGTATCCCATGTGGGAGTTGGTTCGAGTCCCAGCTGCTCCACTTCCAATCTAACCCCCCCCCCCCCCGCCCCGTAACGGCCTGGGAAAAACAGCAGAAGGTGGCTCCCACATGGGAGGCCCGGAAAAGGTTCCTGACTCCTTTCTTTGGCACGGCCCCAGCTGCTGCGGCCACTTAGGGAGTGAACCAGAGAACAGAAGATTTTTTTCTCTGTGTCGCTACTTCTTTCTCTGTGACTCTGCTTATCAAATAAAGTCACAATGAGGTTATACTTTACAGTGACTAGGACAACTATTTGGTGAGAGTTTAGTCCTTTAAATATTAGGAACATTGGAACGCTTTGTACATTACGGAGAGGGATGTGGAAGGATATAAAACGGTGCAGTGTCTATCGAAAACAGCTTATCAGTTATACAAAAAAAAAACTTATCATAGAATTACCAGCAATTCTACTCTTAGGTATATATGCACCAGAACTTAAAATAGGTTCTTAAGATTTATTTATTCATTTTTATTGGAAAGGCAGATCAGATTTATGAAGAGGAGAGACAGAAAGAGTTTCCATACACTGATCACAATAGCTAGAGCTAAGCCAATTTGAGGCCAGGAACTTCCTCCAGGTCTCCCATACGGGTGCAGGGTCCCAAGGCTTTGGACCATCCTCGACTGCTTTCCCAGGCCACGAGCAGGGAGCTGGATGGGAAGTGGAGCAGCCAGGACGCGAACCAGAGCCCATGATGAATCCTGGTGCTTGCAAGGTGAGGATTTTACCATTGAACCATCATGCTAGGCCCTAAAATCTTTTTTTTTTTTTTAAGATTTATTTATTTTTAATTACAAAGTCAAATATACAGAGGAGAGATAGAAAGGAATATCTTCCATCCAATGAATCACTCCCCAAGTAAGTGCAACGGCCAGTACTGTGCCGATCCGGAGCCAGGAGCCAGAAGCCTGGAACTTCCTCCAGGTCTCCCATACGGGTGCAGGGTCCCAAAGCATTGGTCCGTCCTCGACTGCTTTCCCAGGCCACGAGCAGGGAGCTGGATGGGAAGTGGAGCAGCCGGGACCTGAACCAGCACACATACAGGATCCTGGCACCTACAAGGTGATGACCCTGCCAGTGAGCCATCGTGTCAGGCCCAAATCCACTCTTTTTAAATACATTTATGTATTTATTGATTTGAAAGCCACAGAGAGGGAGGAAAAGAGAGAGAGATGGAGAGCGAATATCTTCCGTCCTCTGTTTCATTTCCTTAAGGCTGTGATTGCCAGGGCTAGGCCAGGATGAAGCCAGGAGTTTCATTCCGGTGTCCCCCAGCAGCCACCGTCAGTGGATTGCCCAGGTACATTAGCAGGGGACCGAATCATAGGCAGGGCCGCCAGGGAACAAACTGGTGCTCAAGTGATCAGGTGCCCAGCGCTGCAGGCGGTGGCTTCATCTACTATGCCACACTGCTGGCCCCTAGTCTACACTCACTGCCATTTGGTTAAACATGGCTTTTGTTCTTTCATGACAACGTATTTCTCCAGGCCACCCAGACACAACTAACAACAGTGCGATGTACAACAGAATCAGCACAGAGTTCAAGTGCCGGTTCAGCCCTTCGCGCCTTGGGTAGGCTGTTTTGCATGTCGCTGCCAAATGCTATTCATCATATGCCCACGCCCCACAAGACATCAACAGCGAGGATTTCAGGGTAGGCTCACAATGAAGCCGCGGAGAAGCAGCTATGCACGCTAAGCATTACGTTAGCCATTGTTGCTTGACAAAGCTCTCCCAAATGTAACAGCTTAAGACAGAAAAAAAAAAAAACAACATTTATTATCTCACGGTTTCTCCGGTCCAGGGGTTTTGGAGTCAGTGAGCTGGAGGGCCGAGATGTCACTTGGCTCTGCTAGCATCTCAAGACTTGACCGAGGCGGGAGGGTCTGTGGCCAAGATGTTCATTCACATGGCTGTTGGTGGGAGGCCTCGCATCGCTGCTGGCCGTAGCGGAGGCCTCACTTCCTCGCTGCCCCCATGGGTCTCCCCATAGGCCTGCTCCCTGCAGACTGCAGGCGCCGAGAGAGCGCAAGGAAGGGACGGCAGTGCCTTTGTGACCTAAGCCCTCTGAGGTCACAATGCATGCCTGATGTCACATTTTGTTCATCAGAAACAAGGATAGGTCTAGGTCAAAAACCTGGAGCCAGGAAATCCATCCAAGGAGACCCGTTCTCTCCATGGAGTCCTCCGCTATCAAGGACTTCTTTTTGGAGTTGACAAGTCACGAGGGAACACAGGTACAAGCTGTGCAGGCTCCAGAATCCGTGTAATGTCACTTCCAGAATATTCTCTTGGTTTGAACAGGGACAAGGACCAGATCTGCAGCAAGAGGCAACCACACGAAGGTGTGAATTCAGAGGCTTGAGTCACTGAGGCCTTTTAACGACACCCTGAGGTCAAACACTTGGTCTAGTAGGTCAGACGCTCATGTCTCATGCTGAAGTACTTGGGTTCAAATCCCAGCTCCAGCTCTCACGTTCCATTTTCTGCTCCTGCATGGGAGACTCAAAGTGAAACTCCAGTTCCCGTCTTTGGATTGGCTGAACTTCAGCCGTTATGGCTCTTGGGGAATGAACCTGCAGATGGAAGATCTTTCTTTCTGTCTCTCCTCCTCTCTGTAAATCTGACTTTCCAAAAAAAAAAGGTAAATAAATCTTTAAAAGAAAAAGAATCGCTTTCAAATCCACTTGTTTTACATTGTCTCAATACCACTCTGCCGAATGGGGAAGTGTGTCTATCCGCATTCCCCAGCAGTGGGGGAGCTAGGACCCACAAAGAACTCTTCAACTCAACATACACTTCTTTCCCCACAGAGCTTCTATCCCCTTGAAGTAATTTCACAAATCTCAAGATATTGTTCATGCCCTCTTGTATGTGTAGAAAGAGCTAGAAACCATTAAACTTACTGCCAGAAGAAAATAAACAACGTATGAGTTCCTAGCAAAGCCATACAACAGGCAGAGCCTTTGGCAGAAGCTGAAGTTTCTAGAAGGAACTCAAGTTTCTTGTCACCCAATCGCAGGTTCCCAGGAGAAAATAGAACTGACAGTCATATTTTCATATAAAAATGCATTTCCACCCACATTAGATGTGAAGGGTTTAAGTGGTCCAAAAACATGGAAACTGGAGACCAGCACAGCCGACTTCTTTGCTAATAAAACTTGCTTTACAATAATACTTTGCAGGAGATAAGATGTTGGGACGATCCAGAAAATGAGTTAGGTGGAGAAATCCTGAAACAAAATGAAACAAGAGCGGTCTCCCATGCGCATATTTCTGGAAGATAAAGCCGGGAAGCAGGTCGGCGTGTTCTAGAAGTTCAGATAGTGAGACCGGCCCAGCCAGCGGCAAGCACACGTCACACCGGCTTCACGGCCCTGTGGCGGCCCCCACGCGGGCAGCACGTGCAGAGGACGCAGTGGGTCTCAGCTGCTGTGGCTCTCACGGGGCCTCCTCCTTAGACCGGATGTGGTCTGGTAACCTGCTCTGTCACTTCCTCCTGTTGGAGTGAGGTTGTCTTGTAGTAATTTTTTTTTTTTTTGGCCAGGTTGCTTTGCTTGATTACATTTGGTTTGGTTTGAAGTGTAGGAATATACCATCCAGAGCCGGGAAAAACTATCTGACGAGTGCTGGTACGGGATGGGAGTTAGATCAGGCTGGTTCACAGTACCAGCTGGCAGAAGCAAGGTCCGGGGCTGGGAGCATGCCTGGCAGGGTGAGCATGAGAGCTAGGGCTGAGCGTGGGCTGGGCTGGTCAAGGCAGCAGCAGCCATTGGTACACACACGTGGGCCAGATCCGGAAGCCGATAAGCCATAGCACCAATGGGTGTGCATGAGTCAGATGGAATAGGGGAGGCCCAGGCTAGGCTGCAGCATGCAAAAACCAGAACTGGGGCAGGCCTGGAAGGGATTACCGGGCGTCGCCCTGCCCAGGTCCTTGCTCTCGGTCTTTGTGAAGAGTGGGCCTGTGGCACACCGGACTGGGCTAGGCCGCAACACCCATCAGTTCACATGAGCGACCGGTCTGTGGGATGGAACTAACGGCGGGCTGCATCTACCAGCATTTGTGTTGGCTACTGCAGGTAACCAAGTGTAATTCTGCACTGGCTGGCGCACACAGGAGTCCAGGCTGACCCCAACTGGACCACTGGGAAAATCACAGGATATGTTGTCTAACCTTGGAGTGCACGTACCAGGACTGGGCCTCCTCAGCTGCTGATCCCCAGGCAGGGGACAGCATGCCCAGAGGCACGTGGGGGACACGATGGCCAGCTCATTTAGGCCAGCCGAGAAGGTCAAGTGCCTCATCGGGATGGAAAGCAGAACGGGTTGAACCACTCTTCTAGCCAAGTTTTGCAATAGTTCCCGGGCCTTTGCGGGATGCACAAAGGGGGACCTGGCCAGCCAGTAGGCCTCAGGAAGCTGATGACATTTCTGAAACATCAAAACCACTCAAATAACACCCTCGGAGCGCGCATTAGGTCTCTAAGGTGTCGACACAGGACTGTCCTCCAGCCCAGGCGCTCATGTAGTCGGGCGGCAAAGAATGCTCTTGTCCTGTGAACGTGGGAAAATAAGCAATGGAAACATTTGTCCCACAGACCTTCCGCTGTACCTCGACCCTTGTCAGCCTCATCAGAGACCCACATGGGCATGTATCCTTCACAACTATGTAAAAAATATAAAAATTAAATTTAGGGCCCTGCATGGTAGCCTAGCGGCTAAAGTCCTCGCCTTGCATGCACCAGGATCCTATACGGGTGCTGGTTCTAATCCCGGCTGCTCCACTTCCCTTCCAGCTCCCTGCCTGTGGCCTGGGAAAGCAGTGGAGGACGGCCCAAAGCTTAGGGAACCTGCACCCGTGTGGGAGGTGCTGAAGTGGAGCAGCCAGAGCCCCCTTTCAGCCCCCCAAAAAAAGGACTGTTCCAACGTCAATACCCTCTAAGGAGCCCCCGATCGTCCCCTCCACCCCTGGCCGACACACGACCACAGCGCCCTGAGCCCCTCCACACAAGACTGCCCAGACACCCCATGCACACGCTCCTGTTGCTCTAGCGCCCCCTGCCAGCCGCATGTGGCACTCCCTGTGTCATATGGGGACAGCGCGCCCCCTGCTGGCCATCTCGGCGAGTCTCCGAAATTCAGTGCAGGGAATGCCAGGCGGGAATTTGGAAGCGCACAATGAAACAAGAGCCCATCACCCTGAACTTGGAGAGGAATGGAAAGCGGCCATGACCTGACCATGATGCTGTCCTCAATCCCCAGGTTTTATAGGAAGGTCTGTGGAGGGGGCAGTGTCAGGAGGTGTCCCAGACAGCTCAGGAATGGTCATCACTGGAGGCGCCCGTGGTGCACCTGCCTGGCCATGCCATGCTGTGCTAGTTCTGCTTCAGACACAGAGTCCCCAGGCCTCATCAACACTACATCAGTCAGAAGCCCTTTCTTTCTTCCTTAGATTTCTTCATTTTTATCGGAAAGTCAGATTTGCAGAGAAACAGAAACATATCCCATCTGCTCTTCTCACTCCCCAAGTGGCCACAATGGCTGGTGCTGAGCTGATCTGAAGCCAGGAGCTTCTCCCATGCAGGCTCAGGATCCCGAGGCTTTGGGCCGTCCTCCACTGCTTTCCCAGGCCACAGGCAGGGAGCTGGATGGGAGCGGATGAGAACCAGTGCCATATGGGATTCTAGCACCTGCAAGGTGAGGATTTAGCCACTAGGCTACCACGCCAGGCACCATGGCAAGGTTTTATGCCAGTTCAGATATGAAGGTCTTACTAATACATCCACTGAGACTTTATATAAATAAAAATATGAATAATAAATAAATAATGATACAAAATAAAATATGAATATGTGCAACTTATGTATAAAATTCAGAAGCTAAAAAAATTTTAAAACTAACTTTTTACTGTTTTAAATGTATTGAAAGTGATACGATAATAAAAGCAGTTACCACGCTCACAAAGCCAGGCAGAACTGAAAGTCAAGTCAGCGCGTAGAGGGTCTGAGCCCTTCGGGAAGCTGCCCGCTCTGTGTTATTTCTTCATCACAAGCCACGTGGTGACCTAGTGCCCACACAGGCTGGACATGGTTACCAGGAGCATGTTCAGACCCAGACACACGGGGCAATCAGATGCAGTGAGGGCAACGAGGTCTGGCTGGGCAGGAAAGTCAGACGTTCTTGAACCACGCCAATCGCCGATCCCGGAAAGAGGGGGAGTTATGGTGCCTTTGAACTGCCTCAAAGTCAGGTGCCCGGCAGGCTGTCTGATCTCCACAGAGATCAACCTGGGTTAATTTTACGTAATTGCAATGGACAAGTATCAGTAAGAAAGTTGTTTGAGGGCCTGGCGCCATGGCCTAGTGGCTAAAGTCCTCGCCTTGAACACCCGGGATCCCATATGGGTGCCGGTTCTAATCCTGGCAGCCCCACTTCCCTTCCAGCTCCCTGCCTGTGGCCTGGGAAAGCAGTGGAGGATGGCCCAAAGCTTTGAGACCCTGTATCCGTGTGGGAGACCCGGAGGAGGTTCCTGGCTCCTGGCTCCACTTTGAAGTAGCACCGGCCGTTGCACTCACTTGGGGAATCATCGGACGGAAGATCTTCCTCTCTGTCTCTCCTCCTCTCTGTATGTCTGACTTTGTAATAAAAAATAAATCTTTAAAAAATGAAAGTTGTTTGAGATAAACCGGCTAGATTCAATCCTGCAAAGTTTTCAGAGACTTCACATGAAGGCCACGAAGCTTCACAAAAATAAACTCTCCGTCCACCTGTCCTGTCTTCATTTGCTCCTGCAGACTGACTCCCTCTCGCGTGGTTACGCGATGCAACGCAGGTGCACAGCACAGCCAAAAGGCTTAAGAACTGGATACGGGCCGCCAGACCCACTGCGGCCTCACAACGCACACGGTGGCCATTCGCTCCTGACCCGTCGCTAGGCAGGCAGGACGACGACCTGGGCTCCCCTGTCCTGGCTCCTCACTTCCTGCTTTTTTTTTTTTTTGTGATACTTGCACACCCCGGAGTATGAACATTGTTGCTGAAGACATAAGACGGACGGTACAGTTGTTATGGGTGATGCTTTTGGAATCGTACAAAAACCTCAATAGGTTTATTGTAAACTACAGCAATCTCACTCTGAAACACACACAAAAGAATCAAAAGCAAGAGAAGTTTGGCAGATAAATGTTCCCGTCAGGGGCCCGTGTAATGCAGAGTAGGTTAGAGGTCAGCTTGCACGGGCATCCCATGGGCGCGACACGGACTGCCGCAAAGGTGACCGTGTGAGCCCTGGCTGCCCCACTTCTCATCTAGCTCCCTGCTACTGGGGCCGCCAGGAGGCCAAGGACAGCGCATTCCTCCCTCTGCCCACTGACTGTCCAGGTCCTCACTATCCCAAAGAGCATCAGTTTTTGCTTAGGATGGGCGCAGCAGGTTGCTGTGAGCCTGTGGGGAAGGAGCAGAGGGCGCAGTGGACAGAACGCTCTGGTGCACTCCCACGTTCAGCCACCAGAGGGCGCAAGGAGGGGCCTTTGTCCTCTGACCACTGACCACACACCAGTGCCCAGCATCAACCCAGGTTGCCCTCACAGGGAGATGATGTTCTTATTCCTATCTCTCTATGAGGGAAACTAGAGCCAAGTGCAGACTCAGTGAGTGGGCTCCTGGCTCCCGCCAGGCCTTCCTTGCCCTTGCTGGACAGTATCTGTGACCTGCTTCGGGGGGACACAGCCATTCCCTCACTCCCCAAGGCCCCTGTCACCTGCACCTGGAGATTCCGTCCAGCAGCAATGCCAGGAACACAACTTAAAAATGGCATGTTTCATTGTCTGGTTTCAAAGCTGTGCTATGTTTGAGATTCCTGGAGCCTGGACCGGGCGAGTAAACGCCCAGAACTGTTGGCTGTCCACACCAGAGCTTGCAACCTGAGGTCAAAGTCCCAACAAAGACAGGGTATTCAGAGAACTTCAGAGTTGGGCCCTAGTTCTCATCTCACTCAGGGGTTCAGATCTCCCCAAATCTGTCCATCTCAGGCTCCCCCAGTTCAAAGGGAAGGTTGGAGACAGTTGAATAGGAACGTTGGAGAGAGCTGGGGGTCCGGGAGAACTGGGTCGTTACTTCCCTCTTGGGTTTCCTAAAATTCCAGAAAGACAGGCATATCTGCCTACGGCCTCAGTCAAGAGAGCCAAGATGGGGGGCAGGGGGCAGAATCCAGCTTCCTCTGGGGTCACTCCCGCTGAGATGAAATGCTTTCCCTCGAGCGCTGGTGACAAAAGTACACTGGCATTTAAACCAGGGTTTTGTGTTTCCCTAGTGCGTTCATGCTGAAAGAAAACAGGAAGGCGGGCTGCATTAAACTCTCGCTCTGGGTCAGGATTTGCCACACAAATAGCCCTGAGTCCCCAGGAATGCCTCAGCAGGTGTTGGGGGGCCAGCCCCGGCCTCCCTAGAGGACGCTGGGGCCAGGGAAGCTTGCTCCTCACCTTCTCAGCAGGCGTCTCCCTCCCAAGCAGGCATCCTTGACTAAGGCCTCTCTCCAGGGTCAATCCTGCCGACAGCTCTCGCGTTCCTGGTCCAGGAAGGCACATTCCACAAGGCAGGGTGGGTCTTCCCATGCATGCTGCTCGCTTGTCCTGGCAGCGCAGTGCTGTCCATGTCCAGTGCTGGGGTGCCGCCTGGTGGCCACGGAGGGAAATACACGAGTTCTGCATTCTGGCTTGTAACCTTTGAAATTTTATGAAAAAGTACATCATGTTTTGTTTTATAATGCATTGTTAATTTCTATTTTTCTTTCTATTATTGATTTTGTATTATGATTTTTCATTTAAGGGGATGTACAGTAGCTGTAAAATGGAGACTAACATCCAGATGTGAGGATACAATGTAATATCCATTTATACTTCCAGACAAAGATAGACTTACAATGAAACATTTACATTTGTATTTTATTCAGTTTTAGTAATGACACAGAGGAACTAGGTTGGGGAGGAGGGAAGTTGGGAGGGGATAAGGGAAATGCCAGGAGCCTATGGAACTGTATCATAAAATGATAATAATACTAATAAAATGTAAAAAAAAAATAATAATAATTTCAAGTTACCCAAGCCAATGCCACATTAATCAGAAATAAGCAATATTTCCAGAAATCCAATTTCTAAGCAATAAACACTGTTGGATAACCCTAAAAAAATTACATATAAAGTATAAAAAAATTTTTTTAAAGCTCTTCTGCAGTGCCAATTTTACTAAGATGCTGCACAGTTTTCAATGATGTTTTCTTAAGTTTTCAAACTTTTCAAAAATGTTTTGGAACTTTTACAAACATGTTTATCCTATTAAAGTCTGAACACATTTTAAGGTTACATAACACTTTGAAATTTTCTAGAAAGTTAGATACAACTTTCTTGAAATTTTATAAAGTACACGAATTTTGAAAATTTTATTGCCATTCTACGTCATTAAGCTTCTTCCAGGTCTTCCTGCGGGTGCAGGGTCCCAGGGTCTTGGGCCACTCTACACTACTGTGCCAGGTCTCAGGCAGGGAGCCTGGCGGCACCTTTGAGGACACAAACATTATTACCCTCCTGCTCTTTGTATGTGTGTGTGTCATTTTAGTGTGTTTTATGTAAATGTAGGTTTTATTTACACGCTACAAAAGCTATGCACGTACAATGATTAAATGCATAGATGTGTGTATACATTTTGCTTACAAATTTTCATGCATAAATTAGCACTAACGAACTAAATGGTTCTAGAAGCATGAGTGCTCATTATTTGATGCTTAACTTGCAATGTTCTGTTCTTTCAAACAAGAACTGTTTAACTCTCCTTCAGAGTCTTTTTAAACTTTCTGTACATTAAGCAAGTACTGTAATATTCATTCAATGGCAGAAAAGTGATATATGTAGCAGTTTTCTATTATTATAATATCTGAGACAAGCTATTTACAAAAATATTTCTGATTTTAGTGGATCATTCCCCAAACTGGGCGGCCCCAGGGACTTGGCGTTTTGTTAGGCTGGCAGCCGAACGCAAAGACGATGGCTGAACCAACTCAGCTTTTGTAAAGCAGACTCTCCTGAGAATTCCCTTCCCAAGGCATCTCCAAGATATACAGAGAGGAGGAGAGACAGAGAGGAAGATCTTCCGTCTGATGACTCACTCTCCAAATGACTGCAACGGCCGGTGTAGCGCTGATCTGAAACCAGGAGCCAGGAGCCTCCTCCAGGTCTCCCATGTGGGTGCAGAGTCCCAAGGCTTTGGGCCATCCTCCACTGCTTTCCCAGGCCACAGGCAGGGAGCTGGATGGGAAGCGGGGCTGCTGGGTCATAAACTGGCGCCCACGTGGGATCCTGGCACATGCAAGGTGAGGGCTTTAGCTGCGCTGGGCACACTACATTGGACTTAGAAAACATTTTTAAAGCATTTTTTTTCTTAAAATGTAATAAAGTTTTTTTAAAAATGAAAATAATGCATTTGAGGATTAAAGGTGAAAAACAGTGGTGAAACTGCTGCAAAGATTTTTGCGGCAGACAAGTACTTCTATTGCAATTCACTGCTTTCAAACATGAGTTCAAACAGAGTAGCTTGAATTAAAATATATATATATATAAATGCACAAAGTACCCGGCAACTCAAAATATAAATTCAGGGCTGGAGCCCCCCTAAGAGAGTCTGGATACTAAGAATGGCTAATGGAAAATAAATCATTAACTAGGTAGTTAATCAACTGCACTTTATGTGAGTCATCAATTTCTTGAAAAGGTTGTACTCCATTATTTGGCTAATTTATATTTCTTAAATCAACACACAGCCAGGGGTTAGGCTAATGGTTCTATTTATTTTGGGCAGTCGTGCCCATTCCCAACCGATAGCTCTATCTTGAGTCAGGCGCCCTGCAGAGCCGTGTCTCCATCTTCTAGCCTGGCGTATAAATCTGGTTGACCGGTGACTCTCAGCTCCCTCTGACTTCACGGCCGCCTGCCGGGTCCTTTTCTCTGCCTTGAAACTGACCACTATTGCCAGAATGTTCTGTGGGGACTATGTAAGTACAATGGTTATTGCTATAAAGACGCCCAGTCTTTCTCAAGCTTTGATCCTTACGCGCAAAATTCCACTTGTGTTACTGAATCTTTTCAACAGGAAATATTGATGCTGTCATTAAATCTGTAATTACTAGGTGTTCGATGAAGCTATTAGGTGGTTATTAATAATAATAAGTCTCAAATTGAAGCATTTTGATTGTTTATACTCTTCTAAGTAGCCTAAAAATTTGGATTCAGATAAGATTCTTGCCTCTACATTAATATCTGTTCATAAGATTTTTTTTAAACTAGAAAACAGGATTTTTGATGACTTTACCAGAAGGAAATATTTAACATTTGAGAAGAAAGATAGGTTTATGCTAATTTGACTTTAAATAACAAGTGTAAAAATGGACAAGGACAAAAATGTCACAAAGATAGGGATAATTTCATGTGACTATTTATAGCATTTCAATAAAAAATTAACAAATTAAGGTTGTTTTCACCATTGTTCTTACTTTAAATTATTCAAATTATTTAATGCTATTAAATTTAATTAAGATTAATTATCTGTGTTAATTTTGACCTTAAGCAATAGTTAACTCAATTTACTCATTTCATATTTTTCTCTTGCCTGAATCATTTCAATTCAACTACTCTGATAAACAATTTTTCATGAATAACATTGATCTACATAAATACATATTATCTCAAAATGTATCCATGTCAAATGATTTTGGAAACTAAATATAAACTGGTTTTTGATTTTTCAGCTATATTAAAGAAACTAATTTCCAGAATATCTCATTATTTTTTAAATCACATTATTATTTAATTAACTGCTTTGGCCAAACAAAAGTATATGTGTGTGCATATATGCAAGTTATATAGCTTAGTCATTCACAAAGCGTTAATTCTTAGAAAGTGTAATTGTTTTGTTTCAAACTAAACTTCAAATGTAGCTGCACTCTATACTATTGATTGAGTGAATACCAATTTCATCCTGAAATTTCCTGGTCTCATTTTTAAAAGAAAAGCTGCCATTATTGTCTTATTAATTATCAGTTATAATTTACTAGAAAGAAATAAGAGGTAAGGCAATAAGGCCAGTGGAGTTTAATGTATAAAATCCTATCGTTTTTCTCCCTTTCTGTGTAATGAAGCAAAATCATTTAGAACCAATTGGCATTACATCCTGTGTACGGCAGAGCCTCGTGTTACTGTTTACATAAATGTATTAAGCACTCAGAGAATATTTAAGTTATATTTGGGGATTATTGCAAATGATGACAACAAACTTCAATGATTGTAGTGATTTGCTATGATTCCAGAGCACACACCAAAAGCAATGGGGAGAGTTCAGGGTGAGCATATGCAAAACTGCAAGCCTTCTGTGTTTATTCTGAGAAACTGGTAAAATGGTCTCATGACGCACTTTTAAAGCATTTTCTATATAAAATATATAGGCCAAGTGATAAAGATTTGCTATGAGAGAGATCCCTGTTCAAGGCCAATTTCATCGATTTAATCTCCATTTGGAATGTGGCGTTCTCAAGAGACCAGCCCTCTCTCGGGGAAATGTCTCATTGTGTAGATGAGGACTAAACTGGATGGCTGTGAAATATAGGAAAGTTAACTATAATCACACAGAAGGTGAGAACCAGGGAAAAGCTGCTGTGTTCTGTTAGAGATATGCGTGTATGATCTTGGAACCATCTCCTACAATGCTGCGGTGAGACGACCACCAATGAGAAGGGTGGTTGGAGTCTCTCACGCCGAGGTGGTAGATACAGGGGTCAGAACTGTGAAGCAGGGCTGCAAGCTGCCCCCTTCCCCATTGGCATCCCAGTTCAAGTTCTAGCTGCCAACCCAGCCCCTTGCCAATGTGCCTGGGAGAAACAGCAGGAGATGGCCCACGCGGTTGGTGTCCTGGAATCCCCACGGGAGACCCCGGTGGCTGGAGATCCAGGCCCCCCGATGCTGGCAGCCATTTCGGGGAGTGAACTGTACATGACTTCTCTCTCTTCTTCTCCCCTATCATTTTACACTTCAAATAAGCAAGATAAATCTTAAAAGAAGATACATTTGTTTCATTTGTTACTCTACAGAGTCTTACATAACATCATTTAAATAATAAACATCTGCCTTATATATGTACTGGCGTCTTACTGAAAAGCAAGATGATATTGATTCCTGCAAACGTGGATGTATTCTGTTCACTAATTAGTCAAATGCAAATCATAGTTCACAAAGATGCATTATTGCAATATTTCTCTTGGACTGGAGAAAATGCTGTAAAATAGTATTGTGTGGGAAAAGACTTGTCCAAGCCAAGATCCAACCCCGAGTATCCATACAGCCCTAGGACTCAGACTCTACCACCAAATACTGCTGTCTCATTAGAGTACATCAGCTGTCGCTTCTAAAGAAATTTTGGCTAATTTTGTCCTGTTTTCTATCAACAGATAACCTCTTTTTAGAATAGTAGCATTTTATTTACTATGTATGTGGTTATGCAACTATATCCTTATGATCTCTAAACTAAGTCTTACTTACTTTTCTGTTCCTTTGGTACCATTTCCTGAGTCTTCTTCATATTCTTATTTTTTTAAATCATGTTAAATTTCCTTTATGTTCGTGTAAAAGAATTTAAGACAAAGGCCCTACCCGGCCATTCATTTATTTTTTGAAAGGCAGGAATGATGAAGGTTGGGGGTGAGTGGGGAGAGAGAGAGAGAAACGAAGGCATGGAGAAATGAAGAAATAATTTCCACCTTCTGGTTCAGTTCCCCAAATGTTTGCAACAACCAGGGCTGAAGCAGGCCACAGCCGAGCCTTTTATGTGGGTGCCCGAGGCCCAAGTCATTGAACACTGTTCTTCCCAGATTCTGAAAGAGCAGGAAGCTGAATGGGAAATGGAACAGCCACACTTTGTGTCTGGCACTCCAGGACGGGGTGCTGATGCTCCAGTGGCTTAGCCTGTTGTGTCACAATGCCTGCCCCTTATTCACTAGCTAAATCAAGAATGTTCATCACAGCAGCGTTAAAAGCAACCTAACGCTTTTATCAGATTCCATGCGTTTGCCCCAACACGGCGCAAGAGCACCAAGTCAGGCAATGGCAAGTTAGACAGCACCTATCGCAGATAATAAGACATGCAGCATTTTAGCCCAATCAGGACGGCACACGTATCGACTTCCAACGATGGATTTCATGTAGTGATGGCAAAGCGTTCTATGCATCACACACAGGTAACTGGCATAGCGGCCGAGATCTCCGGGTCCCACACTGGCATACCTGAGTCTAGTACGAGGCTCTGGCTCCTTCATCCAGCTTCCTGCTAATGCAGACCTGGGGGGCAGCAACACTGGCTCAAAACACTGGATTCCTGCCACCCACATGGAAGACCTGGTTCTCAGCTTCAGCCCTGGCCCGGAGACCGGGCAGGTGTCTGCAAGTAAACGGTGGGCATCGCAGCCCACTTTTGCTCTCTCTCTCCTTCACTCTGCTTCTTTAAATAAAATCCATGATTTCTAGGAAAAAGAAATAAATTCAGGGCTCATGGGAATTATCCAAAAAATTAAAAAATATATTTATTTCGGTGCAAAAATAATTTGGAATCCATGCATATTTTTTTCTGTAGTACCCATTCCTCATGAACTTTTTCAAGACCACCTGTGTTCCCCAGGAGTGACTAGAGGCTAAGAAAATGGCCTGTGGCCACAGACTATTGAGAAACAGGATTTATTTTTAAAGCAGATTTTTCCCCCCTATGGAAAGGTATTTCTGAGAGGAAAAATTCCATCCAAGAAATCTAGCTTTGATTGTTTATCGGCAATCTGACTAACTGAACAAATATTACTAAAAGGTTATTCCTACTTCAGATTACATTCATATCACAAAACCACATTTTCTGAACTTTACACACTGATTCAACTTGCGTTCTGAATCATGCCATGCCTGGCCTCAACCTTGACTGAGGCTTTGTGACGGTTTGGGACTAGAAAATTAAAGGTGCTGAGCTGATCCGAAGCCAGGAGCTTCTTCCAGGTCTCCTACGTAGGTATAGGGTCCCAAGGCTTTGGGCCATCCTTGACTGCTTTCTCAGGCCACAAGCAAGGAGCTGGCTGGAAAGTGGGGTCACAGGGACACAGGCAGGCACCCATATAGGATCCGGGGCATGCAAGGTGAGGACTTTAGCTGCTAGGCTACCATGCCGGGCCTTCCAATGTTTTAATATGGTAGGCAGTGACTTTCACATGGCAGAATCCCATGCCCAGTTCTCACCTCTCATCTTTTCTTTTTTTTTTTTTTTTTTAAGATTTATTTCTTTTTGTCAGGCGGGTTTTACAGAGAGAGCTCTTCCATCTTCTAGCTTACTATGCAAATGGCCACATCGGCCGAAGCTGAGCTGATGTGCAACCAGGAGCCACGACCTTCTTCTCGCGCTCCTCATCTTGGTATCTAGATACAAAGGCACCACTTTCGCTAGCAGTATTCCAGAGCCACATTTTGGAGACTCTGCTCTGCCCTTCTCATCGATACTCTCAGGCTCACGGCATCCGATGTGACAGCTTTAATGACAACCTCTTATGAATTTGCATCTGAACCTGGTACTTGGAAATGAACCCCAGACTCCTTTAGCTACGTACCTTCGCAGTCCATGCAAACTTTGTTCTCTGGTTAATGTGGGAGGCAGGGAGGGGGGAAGGCCTGCGGACTGGAGGGAGTGAAGGTTTAAAGCTCAACCTGACTCTTTTTCTTGTATCTTTTGTAATTATCGCCTGCCAAAGTTTGTGCACGAGCCTCTTCCTGGTCCCACGGGTCCAGCCTTGCTCCCACTTCTAAGAACTGGGAATCTCTCTGGAAGACTGCCAAAAAAGTGCCCTCCTGTGACACTGCCCTGTGCAGAAAAATCATATCACGTTGAAACTGAATAAAGTAATGGAATAGAAAGTAAAATCCCCAAAGAGAACATTTTAACAATAGCCTTTGATCCAGACTCGCAACTTCTCTGAGTAACAGCAAGAACAATAAAAAAATTAATACAACTTAGTAGAATCATTGACATTTTCCCAAGTGCTTTTAGAACACAGACTAAGATCCTGTGGCAGATATTTCTCTAGACACATTAGTTCCTCTGTAATGTTAGAATTTTCTAGATGATTATAAAACTACCTGGAATTTTTTTTTAAGTTACATCTTTACCTTTGCAAGGAATATATCATGTTCTTTTAAGTAAATACTCACTTAAACCCAAATCTATCTTCAAAAGCAAACACCATGGAAGTTTTAAGCTCCTCAGTGGACACAGAAACCACAGCTAATAATATTTTTGTATTATTGATCTTAATTAGCCAACCCATTAATAACACTCAGTACAGGAAGAAAGTCATTAGATTATCGCAATTTACCAGGTTCAAAAGCTCATTTCAGAAAATCAATAGAAGTCATCAGAATTATGTTTGAATATTATGAATCATAATTTCTTTGGAATAAGTCATGCATTTCTGGAATTAGGCGGAGTTGAAAAATGCACAAAGAAACCATTTAGAGGGCATTACTTACTGATTTGTCATTCTGCTGTTGAAACTCCCAGGTCAGGCAGTCTCTTTACTATGCAGTTCTGTCAGTACAAATTCTCTGTAATCTGAAGTAGCTCCACCTGATCCATGCAAAAAGAAGGAATTGCTGGATTTTTCTCAAGTATTTTAGGATTTCACCTGCAATCTTAAAACTTTGCTCATAGCTTATACTATTTCTTATCACAGGACAAGTGAACAAATGCTTCTTAGAGCCCATTTTCTTGGTCATCATCACATATACAATACAGTTTTGAACCTATTCCTTCTCAGTTACGCTTTTATTAATGTCACCAGACGTTTGGGTCATTAAGCTAGATGAACCCAGAAAAAAAATTAATAGGCCATGACATATATCATGTGCAAAAATAAAAGTAATTTATAGAAAAGATAATAGGTTTTATGTGCTTCTAGTACGGGTAAAGGTGGATCAACTTTATTCACAACTACTCGGGATCAACTTTTCTTCTTTATTTTGTGGCAAGTTCATAATAAAGTTGCTGAAAGCTTCAGTATATTTTATCTTCCTAGCCCTTAGCTGAAAATGTGTGGTATCTTCAAATAAGCCAGAATCGAAAGCATTGTAGTAATATTTCTCAACTTACTAAAACAAAACAAAACAAACAAAAAACAAGCACATTAACCCTGGCAGATACCTAACTCTGCTATTAATGGCTTTAAAAAAACCTTTCAATCATAGCGTCATTTCCAGCTGCCTCACTGCTTTGTAGCTGACATCACACTTGTCACCGTCTGGAATTACCGTTCAAGTCTTCAGAGACTCTGAACACATGTGTATGTTTCTCTAGACATTCATCTAGCTACCAGACCAGAAATATCATTCCTACGAAGGGCAGGTAAGAATACAGACACGCAGGTGATGGATGATAAAGGCATCCGTAACGGGGGGCAGGCACGCCTTGCGTGTACCTTTCGGCACCTGCTCTTTAATCAAGCATGTGGCTTGGGCAGGGAAAAGTAAACATCCACGGGCAGAGTGACAATCCCTTCTCAGCAAAAAAGGGTTCGAGTCATGAACCCTTGGCGGTATCGTAGCTCCTGCTTCTGAAGTGGATGTGTTTTGAGCAGTCAAGGATACGACAGTTAGCAGGCAGGGGGACCTCCTCAGGATCTCACACGTCTGCATTTTTTTTTTTTTTGAAGATTTATTTATTTTTATTGGAAAGGCAGATATACAGAGAAGACAGAGAGAGGAAGATCTTCCATCTGATGGTTCACTCCCCAAGTGAGCGCAATGGCTGGAGCTGAGCCAATCCAAAGCCAGGAGCCTCCTCTGGGTCTCCCACGAGGGTGCAGGGTCCCAAGGCTTTGGGCCATCCTTGGCTGTCCTTCCAGGCCACAAGTAGGGAGCTGGATGGAAGTGGGGCTGCTGGGATTAGATCAGCAACCATATGGGATCCTGGTGCGTTCAAGGTGAAAGCTTTAGCTACTAGGCTATTGCGCTGGGACCCTTGTCACTGCCTACAATTAACATACAACCAGAATATTCATTTATTAGACTTGTGTGTATATACTTTATACGAATTAAAACAAGTAAGGGATGGGCATTTGGCACAACAGTTCAACTGCCACTGGGGACACCTATACCCCATTTTGGAATGTCTGGCTTGAGTCCTGGCTCCTCCATTTAGAATCCAGCTTCAACCTACAGTTCCATGGGAGGCAGCAGGCATTTGGTCAAGCGCCTCTGTTCCTGCCCCACCGATTCAGGTCCAGGTTCCCAGCTTCCGGTCCAAGTCCTGGCTACTGCAACCATCTGGGGAATAAAAAAAAAACCCAAAAAATTGTACATGGAAGAACTCCCTCTGCCTGACTCCTTGCCTCTCAAAAACAAGGGGAAATTTTTAATGTTTTACTAGAAATATAAATTTTAATTTCCATTTATCTGAAAAAAAAATGCTGAAACTTATTACGCATATCCTTACACTCTCCCACCAGGTGCAAGGGACCATCTTCCCGGCTCCTAATTTTAACCCAGTAATGGACGCCCAAATGCTGGGAGGCGCACTCCAAGGATTTGGTAAGTCTAATAATTTTACTAAAATCTATTTTTTTATGGTTTTACCTTGTATTTAGACTCCGCTGTGCTTGCAAAATAGCTAGTGTGCTAGGTAAAAAAAAAAAAGATTTTTTTTTTAGTGAGGCAAGGAAGTAGAAATAGAAGAAAATACTAGAAGCAGTCGGCAGTGACAGTCCTGATCTGAGCACGTGTGTCTGACACGTACAAGGCCTCGTTACTAGACACCAGCTGACAACCCCAACCAAAGAAATCCTCATCTCAGATGGAAATGCCCATCTCGGTCCTTGCCTTGCTTTGAATTCCGACACGTCTGTTTTTCACTTCAGCCAAATCAGATCTCTTCCTGTTTGCCAAGCAACACAGCTTGCTCCCAATCAGATGCACCGCCCCTGGAACAGAGGGGGTCGGGGAGAGGAGAGCTAGGGAGGGTGGGTTTCTCCTGATCTCATTTGCATCGTTTTGATCTCAAGATCACCGGTCCTTCCTAAACTACTGAGAGCTCCTCGACTAATCCCCAAATATTGCTTTTCCCAGACTGTGACAAAGACCTGCTGATTGACATCCTGACTCAACGCTGCAACGCCCAGAGGCTCATGATTGCCGAGGCCTACCAGAGCATGTATGGCCGGGTGAGGCCTCCGTTCCTTCCCCTGTGTGTGTGTGTGTGTGTGTGTGTGTGTGTGTGTGCGTGTGTGCAGTCTGTGTGTGTTGTGTCTTCAGCTCACAGTGACTGCAACTCTTTCTCAAACTCATCCCTGCATGCCCAATGGAATTCAGAGAACCTTGCACTGCTGGTCGGTCCAATTAGGCTAACACCGCGCTGGAAATGGCCCTGCCTGCAGCTTTCAGAAAGGACCAGCGCTGGTTTCAATCCTTCAGATTGAAGGACTGAAGTTTGAAACATTGCTTTAAACTTCAGTCAAGCTCCCTGCTAATGTGCCTGGGAAAGCAGCAGAGGACGGCCCAACGACTTGCGTCTCTGACACCTACTAGGGAGACAGCTGGAGTTCCTGGCTCCTGGTTTCAGCCTAGCCCAGTCTTAGTCATGTTGGCCATTGGAGGAGTGAACCTGCAAATGGGAGATTTCTTTCTCTGACTCTGTCACTCTGCCTTTCAAATAAACAAAGCTTTTTTTTTTTTTTTTAAATCAGACATCTTTAAATACTCACTGCTCGCAATCCATAAGTATTCTGGCGTGTATAATCGAGGTTGGACTGATTCTCACATAGAATGATCTGGAAGAGGTAGCCGTCCCTGAGGGTTCCTATAGCGACCCCACGTGCTTCTCTGCACGGGCGACTGACATTAGCAATCCTTATTTTTGCCTGCACAGGACCTGATTGGGGTGCTGAAAGAGCAGCTCTCGGACCACTTCAAGGACGTCATGGTCGGCCTCATGTACCCTCCACCGTCCTACGACGCTCATGAACTCTGGCATGCCATGAAGGTAGTGACTTGACCCCCAAAATACGTGGGGCAGGTGCAGACTGGTGTTTCTGCAGAGAGAGAGAGGCCATCCCATGATGCCCTGACATATCTGACACAACGGGGCAGGCAAGGAGGAGGAGATACGTCAGCACTGATGTAACAACGGGAATGCTGAGGTCAGAGGAAGGGACTACAGAGTCCATGGTTAGGGTCAGCCTGCTTTCTTCTTATAGGACCCCAGACTCACCAAGTCAGCTCCATGCTGAGCTACCAAAGGGCAGGCTGGAGACGAGTCCCAGAGCTATTCGGGCTCGCCTCTCCTAAGTAGGTGCTTATACACCGAAGGAGACGCATTAAGAATCATGTGAGCCTTTTAAAATTATTTGTAGAAATCTGTTCACTAAGCCAGAATCAGGGACAAAATATAGATGTGATCTTTCTCTAGTTTTCATGATCTTAAGTCGGTCCTTTATAAAAAAAACAATTACTCAAGCATATCAGCAGTTGACCTTGCAATGATTAGAATAATTCATGCCAAAAAAGTCATTTCCATAAATAAATTGACTACATGCTCGCTAACACGTTTTGAGGGACAAGGACTTGCACGTTTTTCCACGTGCTGACATTACACAAGCACAGAACTGTGAAAATATCCCAGGGACTGTATGCTACACAGGCAGGCTGCTCTCCCTGAGTCTTTATAGCTCTCCCCTTCTTTTTCTTTCTAGGGAGTAGGTACTGATGAGAATTGCCTCATTGATATATTAGCTTCGAGAACAAATGGAGAGATTTTCCAGATGCGCGAGGCCTACTCTTTGCGTAAGGAAACTATGACCTTCACAGCTTTGAAATAACGCATGCAGCATTCTAGCCTATGGATTGGAATCAATGCTCTAAGATAAACTCTTACATCTCAAGTGTGAGTCATTCAAGACTACTTAAGTCATACGAAAAAATAAAGCCATTCCTTGCGGAATCCAGTTGAGCTATCCCAGGAAAATCATTACAAGTTGCTCTGAGATGACTGTTTTCACTAATTCTGAAAAGTCTCATCAGTTCAGAGGGCATCCCATTTCCTCTGAGAGAGGCCTAAAAGTAGAAGCAGTAACGTCCTATGTTTAAAAAGACTTAATGCGTTAAGTTCCAATGCATTCCACAGGAAGTTACACCCAGAAAATGCTCCAGTCACCTCCACTGCATTTGAATGGCAAGGCTTCCTAAGGGTGATGATGTAACAATCTTTACCCCAAATATTAAAATGAGCCAGAGGAACTGGGAGAGGTAGTGGGGCAGGTGGCAATCCACAGAAACGGAATGCCTAATTCTGCTTTAGAGAATGCGAACTGACTCTTAGAGCTGTATGCTACTTTTGGAATACAGATCAACTTTGAAGACAAGGGGTCCATTTCTATGTAGTCACCAGGTGAGTGATTCCAGTGGCAGGCCGTTTACTGACAGAGAAGTGGAACAGGCTGATGTCTTTCTGGTACTTCCCACTCGCAACCTGGGCAGCAGCAGTAACTAGCTCAGAGCTCATCGGTACAAATGGTGCCGGAGATGAGTGAGTGTGCTTGTCATGTGGCTGTTTTCTTGCCTAGAATACAACAACAACCTCCAAGAGGACATTTATGCAGAGACCTCAGGACACTTCAGAGACACCCTCATGAACCTGATCCAGGTACGGCATTGCACGACCAACACCGCCCTGCCCTGTGACGGATCAGGAAGCTATGGCATATGCCATGGCACAGCCGCTCCTGGGCATCAGCTGTGTTCAAAGCACTCAGAAACGGGCGTGGCAGAAGACAAGCACAGATAAAGCACAATTTCTCTTAAAGATCTATGATGAAAAGGAATATATATAGAGAGACAGGTATAATGCTGCATTCCAAGGAAACCGAGACGCCTAGGAATAGCACGGTGAAGATTCATCATTCTGATTAGAGATCGATTTCACTTTGGAAACTGTTACGTGACTAGACTTGTTAGCCTTTCTGAGCCACGCACACAAAGCAACTGAGAAGCCTATTTCTTGTTTTGTAATGACAAAACATCACAATATGGATATTCCTATAAGCGCATTAGAAATTGAAAAACAGAGAATCAGAAAGTAGAAGGTTGTGGATCACAGAAGGTCTAAAGGCTTAACGGGGGCCTTGCCCTCCCTCCTCTCTCTCCACTTCTCTGCTCTTTCCTTCTCTCTCCCTTTCTCTTTCTTTTTGTACCTGTTTACATGTGTGTAGGTACATGTACATAGAACAACAAGACACGTATCTTTTTCTCCTGACTCCTACAATTTATTTGTATGTCCCTGGGGTTAGCACTTTCTTGAGGCTCGGGTTTCTGCCCTATAGGTAAAGGGCTGTGAACTCATATTCTGTCAATTTCCTCCCAATACAAATATTCTATTATTCCTGAGTTGTCATGTACGATCACACCCTTGACTTCCCACGTGCCTACTTCCAGGATCAAAGAAAAAACTATTGATAACTTTCATCTTCTTAAGATCGTTAAAATTCAGACACTACCCTTTTGATGAATCAGCGAAGATTGGGGAATTAGAGCATAGGAACCTTAAGATATTCATGAAACGGAAAGTGTAGAAAACCATGGTCATATTTTTCCAAGAGAGAAAATCTGTTCCTTAAAATACAGAGTATCTCTCTGACAGGGCTGTTTCTGGTAAGATACAAGCAAGCCGGAAGAGGCTCTTCGTGGACACTTCATGCCAATCATTAAACTGGCTCACGGTACTTCCCATATGCCTTCAGAGCACCGTACTTATGGAAGTTCTAATTACCTGTCAAACAATGAAAAATTAGTCACTTGGAAATTAATTAATCGACTTGTTAAAAAAAAAAAAGTTATGCTCCCGGAGAACACAGATTTCCAAGACAAAAATGGAAACCGTCCACTTGCACTTTGCTTCCCAGGGCTGTGTGTCACCAGGTTGAAGCTGGCGCCGTGAGGACGTCACTGCTATGAGCTTTATCTGCAGTTTATCTGCCCCGAATATTCTCAACCAAATGTCACCTCCCTTCATTTCTTCCCTTCACATTTTTATCTTACCCCTTATTCAAATCCTTTACTCTGTTATTCCACATCTCTGGCACCTAAAACATATACCATGTGGCTACACTGGAGTCTTCATATGAAAAAGTCACTCTTATCTGACTTTATAAAAAAACAGTAAAATCACAAACTTAATTCTTTACATTAAAAAAAAACCCATCACTCTATCTTAAGTGGTTTTGGCAATTAACTGCCAAATAAACAGATGGGCACCAATTAAAGATAAACGTTGTAAAATTGTATCTTTCTAAACAACATGTCAGAGTGGAAGGAAATTCTTGTTTTTCTCACAAACTCTGCCAGGGTAGGAGTATGTTTAGTGATCTAGAGACATTGGAGGTTACAGAGGAAAACTCATTGATCCAGAAAAGTCTCCCCACATCTGTTCCTTGATCTTTGAAGTCAGCTATCTGTGAGGGTCTTTCCAATGATGACTTCCTGAATTCCTGCACTGTGCCAAGTGTAATTTTAGATAATTGAGAAACAAAGACTCCAGCCCCCAAGTTGTTTCAAGTCCAGCAAGAGGGAATGGACAATGAACCGTAAATCTAAAAAAAGCAGCCATGTTACAAAGAATTTTAGAAGAGGATGAAAACACAGCAGTCAGGTGTTGTAAGCAGGTTGATAAGAAGAGGTCTTATGGAGAAAATGAAATTTGAGGAAAGATTTGGATAAAACAGTAGGTCGATAATGAATAGGTATAGTAGGCAATTGCAGAAAAAGGGTATAATTCTAGAAAAACTCTAAGGATTGGAGGAATAGCTAAGAGGCCTTTTGGTGCCATACACGAAAGCCAACGAAATGGACTACAGACAGGGAAAGTAAATGAAGTGAGAGAAGTGATGGTGAGATGGGATCTAATCCTGCAGCCAAGTTTAGGATTTCAACTCTTAGTCTGGAGGAAATGGGGGAGAGTACAGTCTTACTGCATTTTAAGTAAGAAATGAGGTGATCTTAAGATCGCAATAGCGGCTAGACTGAGAACATACTGGAAGGAAGGTAGAAACAGCAGCCTGCAGAGGGTCTGTATCTTCAACAGAACGATGATATGACATTGGCTTGGACCCAGATGAGAGTGCAGGTGGGTGTGAAAAGTGCCCAGACCCAGCATGTGTTTTGGAAGTAATGTTTATGTTGCTTCTTGAGAAAATGGACATGGGCTATCCAAATCAGTAGGAGGAGGGGACCAAATGTGAATTCCAGTTTTACAGTCTCAGCAGACACAGGGTGTGGTAAGAAACTAAGACATCGGCAGTGGGGGTGTAAGAAGCTTTCGAGATGGAGCGAGACCAGGAGCTGGATAAAGCAGAGCCAAGTGGAGAAGTTGAGTTGGCAAGCAGAAACACACCTAGTACAAGTTCAGTCGAGTAAAGAACTGGGTATTGGTACGCTACACACAGGGGAGAGCAGAGAGAAGCAATCCAGAGCCATGGGAATGGCTAAGATCGCCAAGAGAAAGGGGCACGAATGCAGAGAATATGATGGACTAAGAAAACACTTACTCCAGGGAAGGAAAGAATTTGCTCAGGACTGACCTGTTTGGCGGGCTCAGGAGTTTTTGTTTTTTGTTTTTTTGGTTTTTGGTTTTTTGTCCCAATCTTCATTAAGATATTTACAAGGGACATCTGCTCTTATTTATAGGGAACCAGAGAGGAGGGTTACGCGGACCCTGCCATGGCTGCCCAAGATGCAATGGTAACTGGAGCCCGCTCCGTCCCTGATTGAGCACAGCCCATGTGACGGTGGCTGAGCGGGTCTGGTGCATCTGTGGGCTGTGCGCTGTTTCAGGTGCTGTGGGAGGCGTGCCAGCAGAAGACCGGGGCACATAAAACCATGCTGCAAATGATCCTGTGCAACAAGAGCTACCAGCAGCTGTGGCTGGGTAAGGATTAGCAGGGGCCCTTTCCAGCTGCCAGACTGATAATGGGACAAAAACAATCAAACCAACCCCAAGCTTTAGTGTGGCTGGCACTGAGACACAGGGGTTAAGCCATCGTTTGTGACTCCTAAATTCCACATCGAGCGTCAGTTGGGGTCCAGGGTCCTCTGTGTTTCAGTTCCCTGTGAACGCACCCAAGAAGCAGCAGGGTGATGGCCCAATTATTCGAATCCCTGCCACTCCACCCTGTCGAAGTTCCTGACTCTGGCTTGGCATAGACCATGCCATTTTGGCCATTTGAGGAGCGAACCAGAGGATTAAAGATCAAGTTCTCTTTCACTTTCTTTCTTCTTTTAAAACAAATATTTTTATTAAAAAAAAAGTAACACCAAAGGAAAGTCCTTTTACTTCAAGGGCACTTGTTCTGAATTATTTGTACGGATCTACATCATCTAATGATATTAACAGGGGGTAAAGTTCCCCCTATGATTTTATTTTTTACATTTGCTGAATTGTATAAACTTCAAAATACTGAACCTTCAAAAGGGGATAACTATTTTTGATGAGGAAGGTACTAAAAAATTAGCTATTTCCTGTTAGTCATGCTGTATGCTTTCTCAAAAAAACATATGATGAACATAGTTTAGTGAGCTCATAATGAGTCAAGGTCATTATTACTGGCATGGTTTATGTGATGGGGACACAGTCCTATTTGTCTTAGAGAGTCATTCAAACCAGCATGCACTTTGACTTTCCCCTAATTTCACTGCATTTTGCCCTTTCTCGGAAACAAAAGTGAAAACACAGCTTCAGTTGGTCTCGTCGACGCTGAGGCAGCATGCTGTTACTGGGGGCAGGTGCCAGAGTATGGCAGGCGAACCCTCCACCTGCAGTTCTAGGCTTGGCTGTTTCGTTTGTATCTCCAGCTCCCTGTTAATGGACTTGGGAAAGCAGTGGAGGGTGGCCCAAGGGCTTAGGCCCCTGCCTCCACACTGGAAATTTAAGTCCACAGTGAGCCGGTGGATCCCGCCGGAAGTAGCAGCTGTTCCCCAGGAGAACAGAAGTCCAAGATTTATGCTAGACTTTCCCAACAGCACTTGTTTCTCTTCAAGCACAATCAACAGCAGTAGTAGTATCCATGACTTCACATAAAATATTCACCTTCACTATTATAGCAATGTAATCACAACTTGTTATGAAATATATATATATTTTAAATCTCCCTTGAATTCTATCCATTTGTTGAAGTTTTCCAGGAATTTCAAAACATCTCCGGGCAAGATATAGTGGATGCTATCAATGATTGCTACGATGGATACTTCCAGCAGCTGCTGGTTGCAATTGGTGAGTGATCAGTTACACCAGACTTAGCAGACCCGTAGGACCCACCACAAATCTTCGACTGGCCCAGACTGAACTGAAAGTGTGTGGAAGAGTTCTGGCTTGAGTATTTTCCCTTTAATACAATTATTTAGAAGGAACACAAATGCTACCAAGAGAAAGGCTTGCAGGGGCAGAATGCACCGCACGGCCAAGCTGATGATTTTAATGCAGTCATGGCCGACTCTCACTAAGCTGGCACTCCCAGATGCTCTCTCAGGAGTCAGTCCTCACAAGGTTAATGACATTTCCGGATTCCTGTTGCCGTGTTTATCAGCACACCGACGCTAGCCACGTGGCTGCCTTCCAGAGGAAAAAGGGGTTTTTGTTTCTTGTTTGGATTGTTGGGGGAGGAAGGGCGGGAGAGTTGGTCACGGTTCATTTAGGAAAGGAGTTTTAAGGTAAGTTTTCATGAAAATGGTTGGATAGACTTTACAGAACTCCTGAAGGAGTACATGACTGTATCTTTATATTTTTCTACCAGAAAGGTGAGTAAATTCCAGCAAATTCTCAGAAAAATCGAATAACCACGTGTCACATCAAAACCTCTCCTTTTTCAAACAAAGCCAAAGGAGGTCACCGCCCAACATATACCGACTGACAAGCGACAAAGTCACGACCCCAGGACCCATGTCGTCCAAACCTGACAGCCCTCTCCCTCCAATATGGACCACAAGGCAGAGAGAGAAAACAGCAGGCGTCAAAATCTGAGAAAATAGCCGCTTCGTTATCTGAGCATCACTGCTCTGACCTCTGCTGAAGACACTGCGGAAGGGGGAGAAGCAGCAAGAGAGACAGAGTTGTTGTCCTTCAAACGTATTGGAGCAGAGACTCAAGCGTGATCACTGCGTTCATGGTTAGAAAGGAGATGACAAGCTCACAATCAAAGGGCTTGTTTGAACGACAGAGGAATGCTGTTTGACGGTCTTCGGCCTGCTAGAAGCGATCATTTCACTCGTTACTCATTAATTGACTCTACTGGGTGTATGCCGTCACCAACTAAGTTTTTTCAAAAGAGATTTATTTATTTTCATTGGAAAGTCAGATACATTAGAGAGGAGGAAAGACAGGGAGGAAGATCCGCTGATTCATCCCCCCAGTGGCCGCAAAGGCCAGAGCCGAGCTGATCTGAAGCCAGGAGCCTGGAACCGCCTCCGGTCCCATGCAGGTGCAAGGTCCCGAGGCTTTGGGCCATCCTCAACTGCTTTCCCAGGCCACAAACAGGGAGCTGGATGGGAAGCGGGGCCACTGGAATTAGAACCGGTGCCCATTGGGGATCCCAGGCATGCAAGGTAAGGATTTCAATCACCAGGCTACTGCGCTGGGCCCACCAACTGAATTTTATTCAGTATGACAAAATTGACTAAGGCTCTTGGGTCTCCTAATGCTATGGCAGTTTTGATTGAGTGACTCCTAAAACTGGTGTAGGCTAGTTACAACACTTACGTGTTCTTCTTAAGCAATTTCCGAACACTCACAAATCCACGAGGAAGTAAAAGCAGGGTTCAGGAAGATGCATGAGCTGCGTGGCCGCTGTGTCACAAGGAACCCCGCATTAACGGGACATGCAGTCGTAATGCTGATGCTCTCGGTCTGTTCGAAGCTCCACTTATTTAGTTTGCAAAGAGCACAGGCTCCTCTACTAGGAACCAATGGCATTCCAAGAAAAAGACGAAGATGAAATGAGGTTCTGAATGAAGCATGCAACCCTGAATCAAACAGCGCAGGAATCTAACCAGTCAGAGAGAAAGAGTCTCCAAAGACTAACACTTGGCAAAAACTAGAGATTGTGGCATGAATGTGGGTGCTTTAAAGAGCCATGGGTGGACTCAAGAAAAAAGGGAAGAGAGGAAAAAAGGCATGATAAGACTTGGACACAAAACCCTTCACTCTCAGAGACCCAAGGCAAGAGCTGACGTCTGTTCGTTGGCGTTGGTGCCGCTGGCTGGGTGTTCCGCCTGCAGCGTCTTGTCTGAACAGCTTGTTCTAGAAATCCGTGGGCACCTGCAGGAGCGAGTAGTGCAGGGCAAGGGAGTGTGTGCAGAAAATAAGACATTTCTTTGGGTTCTTCAGAAAGTCCTTGGGGGAGTCCTTTTCCTAGACAGGCAGGCATGAGCCATTCCTGCAGTAACTCCCGGCCCTAATTCTGTGTGGCGCCGGGGAATGGGCTCGCGTGGGTATCATCGACTAGCCCAAGTGTGACCACTGCTCCAAGTGCTGCAATTCACCGTGAGGATTGTAATGAGGGGAAAAAAAACGTTTCTTTCAACCCTCTGCTTTCTCCTAGTCCTCTGTGTTCGAGACAAACCAGGCTATTTTGCTTATAGACTGCACAGCGCCATCCATGTAAGTAACACCCACATATTTTTTCAAAGTTTCTTCAGAAATTTAATATCTTCTCAAGTAGCTGTTTTTTTTTTTTACTTCTATTATTTAAATGTCGATTTCCATGCTTGAACTTGTAGGTAAACAGGTACAGCACAAATAATATATGCTCTAAGGAAAAAGCAAAAGCAAGTTGTGCAACGGAAGACCTATGACATAAACCTCCTGATGTGGTCTCTGGATCAGCCTGAGGCAGCTAAGAGGTGTGCTTCTAGAAGGTTCTCATCGCCCATGTCCTTTAGCGTTTCAGAGCATCCCCAGAAACTGGCAAATACAAAATGCTTTCTATTTGCAAAGACCCCCTATTATGCTTTTGGACGTACAAACCATGTGGCACTAGAAGAAAACTGTCAAAACATTGCATATTCTCGGCAAGGAATCGCTGCTTTCCTGGGGTTTAAAAACGCAAAATAATCTCAGCGGATATTTTTCAACAGGAAGAGTTGCTTTCCAAAAGTAGTTACAGAAAGAGCTTGAGAATGATAAAGACTAAGTCATTTTTGTAATGGAGTGGCATCTTTCATACTTTATAATGAAAATAACTGCATTTTTAGAACATTTTGTTCAAGGAAACAAACAGTACATCAGACAGTAGCAAAGACTTCAGAAGGTTCATTTATATGGATTTAAATGATACATTTTTGTTGGTGCCAAATTTTTTGAAATCCGTACATTCATGGAGTCTTTGAGAAGTTAGTGTAAAATGCACACTATGAAAATAACTATGCCTAGTTTTTATTACTTTTTTTGCACCAAAATGAACTTAACATTTTAATTTCATTTTTTTTCACAAACTTTTTAAAGTACTCACTACACACTTTATCCATGGTGTGCATGAAAAAATATTTAGAAAAAAAAATTTCATATATATATAATCATACGTATGAGGCATGGGAGAGAAAGAACCTTGAAAACTCAGAAACTATTAGAAGGTCCATAACACAGCAATTTTAGTGGCCAGTTCTATCCCCGAAGTAATTTTTACAGGTCAACAACTCCATAAATGCAGCCAGCACGCTGGAAAAACATACTCATATTCAGGGATATTGTTATGATTATCTTGTAAGTAAAATATTTACTCGTTCACAAGAAGAACTTAGGTCAGAAAGGAAAGCTGGTGTAGCCTCCTCGTGTCTGCCCCTCTCCGACTCTTAGAAAAAAGCCCGATGTGATTGCATTTGAAGTAAACTAGCGCACTGAGCCACGCTATGCGATGAGCTCCACAATCCCTTGCTCTACAAGATCGAGCACTCAACAACAGAAGAAAGCTTCACTTGACCGTGGGAGATGATCTCTATCTCCCTGATATCGCTCAAATTCAAGGCCACTTCTTCTAAGCACGAAAAAGTCAAATCCTTTATGTACATCTGTCATACGGGGAGAAGGAGGGGGTACCAACTCACAGACAGCCGGGAGGACAAACGAGAGAACAGTCAAGTGATTGCATGTGTCACACGGCAGGACCTCGGGTGTCAAATGTTGGTCTGAGGGATCGTAGCTCCGCTCAAACACCACAGCGTCTTCCTGCATTTTCTCCAAGGCCTAAATTAATGAGCTGCAATCTAGATTTGGAAACTTGCTTAGATCATTCATTTCTTCTTTATTCTTCCGCGATACATTCTTGTAGATATAGGGGTTCATCCTCACCTCACTGTTTAACCCTCCTGCCTTTTCACCCCCAAATTGTCACAATGGTATCGTCCCTTAGTACCAGTTACAAGTGTAACTTTCTGACGGTTTTATTTCAATCACCTCAAATTGTGACATCCATTATCTCCAACAACGATCAAAAAGTGCATTATGCTTACTGGCCACTAGAGGGCACCATTTCCTCATTTGGAAAATACTTGTACATATTTGTCAAGCATCATTATTTCTGCAAGTAGCCGCTGGCCCTTGATCTTGTATTTTTCATTATTTGAATTTAAATCACAAAGTATTTCAATCCCCAATTCTCACTTTTACAATGTCTCAACAATCGCAAGATTATAGAATAAACCTGTCATTGTTATGCCAATGTCAAACTGGTAAAGTCTAGATTTTCCAATTCCTTCACCTCCGAAGCATTTACTAGAAAGACGGCGTGGTGAAATCTGCCGTCTAAAGCGTTAAGTGTGACTGAGATGGTAGGAAGGGTGCCGAGAAACAACGGCAGAATCAGGGTGAAAGGTTGGGAGTCAGAACCAATCCAGACGGTGACCTATGATGGCACAGTGACATCGGGTGGGTGCGAAAGGGTGATTCACAGCAGGTGCACTCGAACTAGGTTGGAGAAGTTCCAGGGACAGCCTCCGTACCAGGCTGAGCACTGTGTCGTGGAGCCATGGCACAGCGTTCGAGGATCAGGACAAGAGCCAGTAACTCCCGCACAGAGCCAAGTCTATGCTGGACAGACTGACGTGAGGGAGACCCCGATTTCCTCAAGCGAGCCCCCTGTCCCTCTGCATCTTTTAGGACTTTGGTTTCCATAATAAAACCGTCATCAGAATCCTGATTGCTAGAAGTGAGATAGACTTGATGACCATCAGAAAACGATATAAAGAAAGATACGGGAAATCCCTCTTTCACGATATCAGGGTAAGTCTCCTGAGCGGGATTTTTTTATGACCTTCATTTCATCATTTCTGAAACTGCGATGCATTATTTTTCAGTCACGTTCACTGGGAACAATTCTTAGGAAAGCACAAATCTTTAGGTGAAAAAGAAAAAAAGGGAATAATTTGGGAAAGCTGACTTGGCAGTTCAGGGACAGTCTTTTATAGAGACTGATAATTTTATCTCAAATGCTTTGCATGTTTCAGCACTTTGCTTCGGGGCACTATGAGAAGGCGTTGCTGGCCATCTGTGCGGGGGACGTGGAGGACTGCTAACTCCGCAGCAAGGATGGGAGCACCAGCGACTCCGTGCACACACTTCAAAGTGGAGAGCTGATCTGTTCCCACGGTCACTCACGCTCCAACCACATAACACAACTGCATTTTCCAAGCCCTCTTCCCAAAATCCATGAATGAAAAATCTAGGATCGAGGATTTGTATTTGTTATTTAATCATCAATGAATGAATGAGTATATGGCACAATAATAAAAGCAATATTGCCACGGAATAAGAGGGTTTGTTGGTTTCAACTCAGACTGGGTTGCTATAAAATTAGGTGGATGCGATGGTTAGTTTTAGCTGGATCAATTTGTGTCTTATTTTTTGGTTAAATATCATTTCACTGTATGTGTGTGTGTTTGCGTACATGTGTTTCTGGGTGAGATTAACATTTGAACTGGGAGATTCTTCGGAACCTTCTAAACATGACTGGCCACCATCCAATCCCCTAAAGGCCTGAGTGAAACAGAAGGCCAAGGAAGGCAGAACTTGCCCTCTTTCTCTGCCTGATTGTCTGAAACATTAACCTACTCTTGAATTAGAACTTGAACCACTAATACTCAGACTTTGGGACTCAAATTAAAATTTATAGCATTGGCTTTCTTGGGCCTCTAGCTTGCAGATGGCAAACTGTGGAATTTTCTAGCCAGCATGAGAGTTTGAACCAATTCTTTACATAAACGACAGATGCATACGTAGATGACTGATTGATAGAGGCATTCTCTATTTCTCTGGAGAATGAAAATACAGGGCATAATTCTAATACAGAAATACCAAGACTGGCATTGAGAAAACATCTTAAATACACGAAAGGAGAGACAGAGATGGCAAGTGTGGCAAGATCAGCGCCCTGTCCATCTCATTCGTTCCTTCAACGTGTGCAACTAACAGTAACACTTACAAGCAACAACCTTATAAGATTCAACTTTAATTTCTATAAACTCAACATTTTACTAAAATTAGATCACTGTGCATTTAGACTTTGTATTCAGTTAGAGCCAGAAAAACAAACAGCCCTAATTGAAAGGTACTGTTTGTGCACTTTATTTCTGGTTATTATCAAAGCACTTTATCTTCACAGATCACTGCAAAACTACAGAGCGGGCCCTGTGCGGAGGCACAAAGAAGTTCTCAAAGAGCTTTTAGTCAAAACACTGGGGATAAAAGAAAAACATAAGCAAAAGCCATCACAAATTTATCAATAACAGGGTGGTTTTAATGGAGTGTAACATCAGGGCGTTCACGGCGGCAATAAACAAACGAGACATAACAGATGCGCGTGCAATTCATGACGATGATACGAGAACTAGATAAGACGCAGCTTTTGAATACAGTGTTTATCTGCAGCATCCCACCTCACCACGGGTCAGCCAGTGTTCATCTCTGCTCTGACGTGACATGGCACTAGGATGCAGAGACGGAGGGCAGGCTGCCAGCATTCCAGTCCTGGTCCTGTCACTTAGAACTGCATGAATCGTGAAAAGCCCCCTGGTCTGCTTCTGCCACATTTTAGTCTTTTTTTATTATTATTATTTATTTTCTTTATTTTGGGAAAGTCAGATGTACAGAGAGGAGGAGACACAGAGGAAGATCTTCTGTCCGCTGACTCACTCCCCGAGTGGCTGCAGCAGCAGTTGAAGCCGGTAACAGCCTCATTTAGCTGCCTTCATTGAAGAGCCACCATAATAGCAGCTATTTTATAGAGAATTCTCAAGAGTAAATGAGCCACAGTAAGAAACTATTTAGAATAAATGCTAACCACGGTAAAGATTAAAGTAATGGTGGCAGGTTTTTTTTTTATGTATAACAATACGTAAGTTACAAGGTGCTTAATTTATATCTATATCCAAGTTAATACTAGCATTCTTTTGTTTTATTATGATGCACAACATTTATTAAATCATATTAAAATAGCTTTTTTCTTCAGATCATGGTAATGAAGCAAAGTCCCCATAGATCAAGGATAGGGACGTCTCCAGCTCCTCAGATGTCCCAGTTCAAACACCTTCTTCCCTCTTTGGAAGTTCTAAGTCTGCTTTTCCAAAAAAGTAGGGCTACTTTGGCCATGCTTCCTCTTTTTGTGACCATACACATGTGAATGTACCAATAAATTTCTTTTGCCCATTTAAAAAAAGTTGTAGTGGGGCCAGTACTGTGGCTCTGAACAGGCTTATTAATTTTCTGCCTGCTAGCACTGGCATCCCATTCGGGCACCAGTTCATGTCCTGGCTGCCCCACTTCCCATCCAGCTCCCTGCTTGTGGCCTGAGAAAATAGCAGAGGATGGCTCAAGTCCTTGGGTCCCTGCACCCATATGGGAGACCTGGAAGAAGCTCCTGGCTCCTGGTTTCTGAGCAGCGCTACACCGGGCCGTTGCGGCTGCAATGGCTGGAGCTGAGCCAATCCGAAGCCAGGAGCCCAGAACCTCTTCCAGGTCTCCCACACGGGTGCAGGATCCCAAGGTTTTGGGCCGTCCTCATCTGCTTTCCCAGGCCACAAGCAGGGAGCTGGATGGGAAGTGGGGCTGCCAGGATTAGAACCGGCGCCCATACAGAATCCTGGTATGTTCAACATGGGGACTTTAGTCGCTAGGCTGTTGCGTCGGGCCCTACTTTGTCTTATAAGAAATTTAAAAGCAATAGCAGTTTTGATTGTGCAATTTTAAGTAAATATCCTATTTCAAATCTTGAGTTGTTGAAAATTGCTAATTTCTCTTCTCCATTTTCACCACCAAGCTTTGTTTGATTTTATCATTTGTGCGAGAGAAAGAGAATAGCTTTCCTAGAGCTGCTAGATGAATACTCATTGTAATAGAAATTTTTTCCAAAGCATGCTGCTTAAAGGAAGAAAAGTAATAAAACCAATATGCATAAAACTGTGTTGGTAAATACATACAAATTGGAAATATTTAAAATATTTACAGAAAGTTAATAGGACTAAGTCTTTTGAAGTGAGTAAAATTTCAGCTTTTTGACATTTTAAGTACTTTTCTGGATAGTTTGTGTTCTCCATGTGTTCAATTTTCAGAATATTTATTAAAATTGTCCAGAATTTGAAAAATGAGCCCAGCACCGTGGCCTAACAGCTAGTCTTCACCTTGAACACACCAGGACCCCATATGGTCGCTGATTCAAATCCTGGCTGCCCTGCTTTCCATTTAGCTCCCTGCTTGTGGCTTGGGAAAGCAGTCAAGGACAGCCCAAGGCCTTGGGATCCTGCACCTGCATGGGAGACCTGGAGGAGGCTCCTGGCCCCTGGCTTTGGATCGGTGCAGCTTCAGCCGTTGCAATCATTTTGGGAGTGAATCATCGGATGGAAGATCTTCCTCTGTCTCTCTTCCTCTCTGTATATATCTGATTTTGCAATAAAAATAAATAAATCTTTTAAAATATTTGGAAAATGGCATGCTATTAAGAGGTAACCTTTTGGAAAGTGAACCAAAGATTCTCTTTTTTTCCTCCCTCCCCACCCCACCCCTGCCGCCGCACCTCTGTTACTCAACCTTGCAAATAAATAAGTCTCTTTTTAAAAACACATGGTTGTTATTTATTTGTTTCATTACAACTACTAAGCATTATGGACGCCTCTCACAGAGTAAGCCAATGGTGAGGTAGGCCCTGCTTATCTGCCAAAACCACAAAAGAGAAAAGAAACACCTGCCCTTCAGCACTGTGTCTCTGGGCACAAGGTCAAGAACAAAGCTAAAGGGCATTGCATGACCATCAGTCTTGGAAACAATTCCCACATTAGGTCAAAAACATCTGGTTCTAGCAGCTCAGCCAGATTCTTAGGGATATTAGTGAATGGCCTCTGAAACCAGGATCTCACCAGTGTCCAGACAATTCTTACTCTGAAGCAATGTTGTACCCAACTCAAAACAAAGTTACCATAGCAACAGCCGATGTCCCAAGTGACTTTCAGCAACTCAGCCATCCACCTGCTTGGCAGTTACGTGCCTACCCATTTATCACGAGCTGAAGAAAATCAGAGGGTTGACCAGGTACAAGTGGTCAGCTCTTTGCCATTTCAGCAAAATATCTAAAAAACTAACTTCGAAAAGAAGAAAAGTTGACTTTGAGGTCCAGCCCAAGAAGGGGTTGAACCTGTGATGAGGGTGACAATGGCAGTACATGAAAAGCAGGTGGAGAGAGGTTGGCATGGTGATTGAGCCAGGGAGCAGACAGAGCAACCAGGCCCGACTCAGCTTTTACAACCAACTCCCCAACCACCTCCACACTGCACCCCCACAGCCCACCTCCTCAGCACCATGATTGCAGTAATGTCCACCCTGTCTTACCATCTTAAGACTTCTCAGTTTAAGGGCCCGGCGCGGTGGCGCAGTGGTTAAGGTCCTCGCCTTGCACGCCCTGGGATCCCATATGGGCGCCTGTTCTAATCCCGGCAGCCCCGCTTCCCTTCCAGCTCCCTGCCTGTGGCCCGGGAAAGCAGTTGAGGACGGCCCAAAGCTTTGGGACCCTGCACCCGCGTGGGAGACTCGGAAGAGGCTCCTGGCTTCGGATCGGCATAGCATCGGCCGTTGTGCTCACTTGGGGAGTGAATCATCGGACGGAAGATCTTCCTCTCTGTTTCTCCTCCTCACTATATATTTGACTTTCCAATAAAAATAAAATAAATATTGGGGAAAAAAAGAAGCATAAACTAAACCTTATCCAAACCATAACACCAGGTCCTGGGGACGTTCAAATAGGTAAAGAGAAAAACCAGAAGCCAAGGATATGGCCACCTGACCACTGATGGCACCAAATTCTTGCCCTGCACTCTCCCGGTGCCCATCCCAGCAGTACCGCTCTCTGGAGCCACTGGGCCATCACTGGCCGGTCAGTCCAGCATTTCCCAACTTTCCAAGCATGTCAGAATCCAAGCGCCTGCTCCCTGCCACTGCTCCATCCTCACAGGCTGGAGTTCTGCGTGGTCACAGCCTGGTACCCTGTGCCTCAGCTGTGCCCAACCGAGCAAGAAACCATAGCCTTTCCCCAGGCAGGGGTCAAAAGGATTTCTTTAAAACATGAACCTCAGGGGTGCTGAGTGGCCGCCTCCACCTACAGTGCCCGTTCCCGTGCTGGCGGTTCCACCTGCCATCCAGCTCCCAGCGAATGGCCTGGGAAGGCAGCAGAGGCCGGCCCGAGTCCTAGGGCTCCTGGCTCCTGGCTTCAGCTCAGCTCAGCTCAGCTTCTGCCTATACGGCAGTTTGGGGAGTGAACCAGTGAAATAGCTTTCTCTCCCTGTAACTCTACCTTGCAAATAAACATAAGTTCTCAAAAAAAAAGTGAACATGAGGGCGTGGCTCACCAGACCAGTTAACCAGCGTTCCCGTGTCATTCCGTTCTTCCAAACAATCTCTGCAGCTGCGGGATCCCGACTCGCCTCCCGTCACCTCCCGACTCGTCTCACCTCACCTCACCTCGTCTCACCTCACCCGGCACTTGAGCTCTCTGGAAGATTCCATCTCACTTCCGGCTACAGGGTCTCACTTCCGGCATCCTCCTCCAGCTCTGACGGAAGTCCCCAGACCTGCCGCCAGACACCTTGGCACTTCGTTTCAACCCTGTGTCGCTCCCTGGACGAGGAGAGCAGCAGAAGCGACTCTGCAGCGCTCAGGCGCAGAAAGAGGGGTGTGGAGGCCAGACCCTGAAGGGTCCTCCCTATAGCTCACCTATTCCCCAATTCCCACTGCCCAATTTTGTTCCAAAATCACTATTGTTGCAAAACGGATGCCCAGAACCTGTGCCAGCTGAAAATGCACAACTTGACTGCTGATCATAACCAAGTATAACATGATAAGAAACAGAAAAATATAATAACAGTACATTTTTACATAACGGCTCCATGGATTCAATAGTAGAGTGGAGGTTTCTTAGGGTAAAATTAGAGACCTTAAGGAAAAGTAAGTAAAATCTAGCCAGTCTGAATAATAGAAGGAATGCTGAAAGAGAAATGACAGAGCTATAAGGGCACAAAAGAGCTGGTATTCATACAACGAAGGCCTTTCTCTCCACCTCCCCTTCTCTCTCTCTAACTCTGCCTTTCAAGTAAATAAACTAAATCTGTAAAAAAAAAAAAAAAAAAAAAAAAGAAGAAGAAGACAGGAAGAAAAACGAAGAAACGAAAAATGGAAGGAGGCAGAGAGAAAGAGGAAGGCAGGCAGGCAGGCAGGCCAGAGTAATGTTTTATCAAGCTGATTCTCCACCTGTGGCTCCCCGTGTGGGCGGCAGTTTGAGCCCTAGCTATTCCACTTTCCATCCAGCTCCCTGTCTGTGAACTGGGAAAGCAATGGAGCGTGATTCAAGTCCTTGGACCTCTGTACCCATGTGGAAGACTTGGAAGAAGTTCCTGGTTCCTGGCATTGGATCAGCTCCGCTCTGCCGTGCCCACCTGGGAAGGGGACAGGTGAATGGAAGCGCTCTCTTTCTCTGCGTGCGTGTGTGTGTGTGTGTGTGTGTGTGTGTGTGTGTGTGTGTAAATCTGCCCCTCAGATAAAAATAAATACATCTTTTAAAGAAGGAAAAGGAATGAGAAGTAGTAAAATGAACACAAGATAGATACCTACTGATTGAAGCAGCTAAGGGAAATTCAAATCAGACCAAGAAATATCCTACTTAAACTTATGAAAACTAAAGGTTGATAATGTCAGAAACATAGAAAAGCAACATCCTTCCAGGTGTTCCAGAAGCCACCAAGGCCTGCAAAAGTGAGACACTGCTAAGAATCCAAAGTTTTTTTTTTTGTTTTTAAGTTTCAATCCTAAATATTATAGGCCGTGGAAATTTTCTCTATAAAGGAAACAGAAACATTGCTTTGTGAAGGAAAATGAAGAGAATTTGTCACAAGCAAATCTATCGGTAAGACATGATATAGGAAGTCTCTAAACAGAAAGGAAAGCATTAAGAGAGAAAGCTTGGAGTTTCAGAAAGGAGAGAAGACAATCAGAATGGGTTAAAAAAGAGTTAAATATAACACAGTATCCTCAAGCTTGTCACATCATAATTGATGGTTGAAGCAAGATGTTCAGCATCAGTGGATGTACCCAACGTCCTTCAAGGAAATACTTAACGCAGTTACATTTACAAAGTGAGGAGAGTTTTTAAAAAACAGACAGGAAAACAATGATATCAAAAGACTGTGATGTCACACGCAAGAGCGCGCTTCAAAAAGTGAGCGAACAAGTGTGTTTGATGCCAGAGACCCCAGGACTTCCTAAGCTTCCTGCACCAACACCATTCCACTTTCCAAGAAGTCTACGCCACATCCTTACACAGAGGACACCACCTGGAGCATTCATTAATGACAGTTATGCCGAGTGATCCACCCAGGAAATAAAGTGGGTAAGTTAAGGAGGAACCTTACACTACTTCCCTAAACACCACTGCATTCACACTCAGGGCTTCAACAAGGAATCCAGCCGAATGTCACAGCCGTCCAGTTCTGGTGACCAATGCCAGTGCGGGGGGGGGGCACTTGCTCCTGATCAATAGCTTCCTTTGAACCGCCTCTCTCGCCCACTTCCCCTCCAGCCTCCGGGCCACCAAGTGCCTACTGAAAATCAAGCAACTGTCCTCCTGCCCTCGTTTTCCAGGAGCCGGGAGCTACCAGGGAACCGGCTGTGGGGGGCGTGCACTGCCTCCACCGTGGCATTGCACTGAGTCTGGGCACACGGGAGGCTCCTGCATACCAGGGTCTGGAATGTGATGCAGTGTCCTCAGCCAACCCTCAGCCAGCTAGGCAGCAGCTCAGACGCTTGCTGGGAGCCCCGCCAAGCTCTCCTGGGCTGTGGCCCGGAACCTGGGCACGCCCCAAAGCTCCCGCTCTTGTCTGGGATGCTGCCTTGTTTGTGTTAGCTGCCTCTGTGAGACGAGGTGGGCACAACTGGCAGAAGCCACAGGTCTGGGAAGAAGATTCGTCCTAAGTTCATTGTTTTTTATTTGTTTTGTTTTTGTTCTTTTGTTTTGTTTTTGTTTTTGTTGTTCCCCCTAAATGACTAAGCTGCCGGAAAGTCTGCCTCTTTCCTCCAGGGGACACTCCTTAGGCCCACTGTTTTGTGATCACACATATGTTGTCATGATGATGAACAGTAAGATGAGAAAAAGCAAAGAAAATCGGTGGAAGACCAGAGGATCTTTGCCTTGATCCGATACGGGTACCAGTTCTAATCCCGGCAGCCCCACTTCCCATCCAGCTCCCTGCTTGTGGCCTGGGAAAGCAGTCGAGAATGGCCCAGCTTAGGGACCCTGCATGCATGCGGGAGACCCGGAGGAAGCTCCTGGCTCCTGGTTTCAGATTGACTCAGTTCCAGCCATTGCAGCCACTTGCATTCAGTGGGCAGAAGACATTTCTCTCTGGATCTCTTCCTCTCTGCATATTTATTTTCCAATAAAAAAAATCAATCTTTTTTTTAAATCTGCCTTTTTAACAAAATAAATAAATCTTTAAAAAATAATAGCAATTCAGTGCTACGACACCCTCCAGATCCTCCATCCTGTATCTCCCTGTTCAGTCCTTTGAGCCTCCACAAGGCCCCATCACTTCAAAAAGGCCATCCCCGGCCCACCTGTATGTTCTCACCTGCAGCAATGACGCATGGGAGCAAGCAGCATTTCTTACAGGAAAAGTGAAAGACTTGTGTTTCCAGGAGAAGCTGGCTGCTAAGTGCTTGGAACCTGCTGGGACTAACACTGCTTAGCAGCCTTGGTACAGCTCAGGTCTCAGCACTGCTGTGAACCTGACAAGTGGTCCCGCTCAGGACTGACCACAGCTTTTGGAACCTCTGCTTCTTGCTGCCTTGGGTGACATGCCTGCACCAGATTGTTCTCTGATGTTTCCTGGTAGCTTCCAAACCACTATGGTTTGACCACTTGGCCCTCTAAGTGTAAGCATGTCTTGCTGTGTCAGGCTGAGGCCTCCAGGGGGTGCTGCATCTTCAGAAGAAGCAGAAATTGTCTGCTTCTCCCCTGCTACCCACACTTACTAGAAGTGCTGTGCACAGTCCTTCTGCCTTTGCGGAGACAGCAGCACCACTCTCTTCCATGAGCTCTGGGGTCTGGGGACTCGCACTGCGAGCTGTTGGAGTAGACCTGAGATTGTACACGTGTTTCCCAAGGGCGGATGGGGAGAGAGGAGGAAAAGGAGCCATGCTAGCGTGATGTGCTTGTGGACTGGGCCTGGGGTCTTGTGCAAGCACTTGTGTCCTAGGCGAGCAGAGAGGTAAGGTCCCAGACATGCACGTGTGCCAAGGACCAGGTCTGGGAACCCATCCGTGAACTTGGGCCTCTGGTAGGCAGGCAGAGTTCCAGGCCAGCACACCAGAAGACTGGGCCGGGAAAGACTAGTCTGGGGAACCTATGTGCTTCCAGGCACAAAGACTAGGGATTGCCTAATGGGATATGGGACAGACCAGACCAATCTGCTGTACATACTGGCAAGCACGGGAACTAGGGCTGGGGGCAGGCCTAGTGGAGGTTATTGAGGGCTTACTTTGATTCGGCTGCAATTCTTGCCGGTGTATGTGGGGCTAGTGTGTGGTGGGCAGGGTTGGACTGGATCACAGCATCCATTGGTTTATGTAAGAGACAAGGCTGGAGATAGAACTGGCTCAGATATTGCAGTTACCAGTGTGTGTGCATAAGCTGATGTGGGTGACAGACAGAGCCAGATCCCTCCTGGCAAGCACACACAAGAGTCAGGTCTGAGGTCACTTCAGACCAGGTTTCTTTGGGGATCCCCCCAGGTGAGCCAGGAAACTCAGAACTTCAACCACGGGAGAATCGTAGGATCTGTGGTCTGATCACGGAGTGCATGTTATCAGCACTTGGCCTCCTCAGCGACTAACACAAAACAGTGGACAGCATGCTCAGATGTACATGGAGGATACGGCAACCCATCGGATCCTGCAGAGAACATCTGGTACCATAGCCAAGGATGGAGGGCAGAATGGACTGGACAACTACCCAGCCAAGAGTTGACAGCCAATACCTGGGACTCTGAGTCAGCCAGTGGACCTTGGAAGGATTTCCTCATTCTTGGATCAGTGAGATCAATAGCATTTCAGAACTATCAAAACCACTTGAGCAGAACCCTTGGAGCACGCTCCACATCTGGTGGCCCATCTCTCTCCCCAGGATGGGCGGCTGGGTGTAGCTTCTCCCTTTATCTCCTCCTTTCCCCAGATAGAAGAAGAAGAAAAATAAAACTTGGAAACAATGTTCTCACCCATTCCCCTAATGCTCAACTGCTGTCACCCTAATCAACCTTGCAAGCATCATCCAAAATAAAATGTAAAAAAAAATCGGTAACTTTAAGAAGTTCATGGAAATACAGAATAAAAGTTTAATTTGGTTTAATTTAAGTTTAATTTGGTGCAAACGCTAAAACAAAAGTGCTATGTGCAAAATTGACTGTGCTAGTATACACAATTAACTTCATGTCTGAGAAAGGATTTGTAAGTATAGCCTCTTTTAAAATACCAGAGGGGAATCTTCAATACCTTGGAGTTAACCTAAACAAAGATGTGGAAGACCCCCATGATGAAAATTGTAAAACATTTTATAAAGAAATAGAAAAAGCTATTAAAACATGGAGAACTCTACCATGTTCCTGGGTCAACAGGATCTCAACGTCCACATTACCCAGAGTAACATATAGATTCATTGGGATCCCAATCGAAGTTTCAAGAACATTCTCTCAGAAATAGAAAAAATGATACCAAAGTTCATCTGGAAACACAAGAGACCATGAATAGCTAAAGCCATCCTGAGGAATAAAAACGAAGCTAGAGGAATCACAATTCCAGACCTCAAGACATACCACAGGGCAGTGGTCATCACAAACAGGCTGGTACTGGTACAGAGAAGAAGATCAATGTTACAGAAGGGAAGCCCCAGAAGGGAGCCCACACACGTCCAACCAAAATTCTTCGATAAGAAAACTGAAAATAATCCAGAGAAAAAGCCTGGTCTCTTCAACAAATGCTGTTGGGACAATTGGATTGCAAGCCGCAGAGGTAAGAAGCAAGACCCTTCCACTTATCACCTTATACAAAAATCAGCTCCAAATGGATCAAGGACTTAAATGTGCACCCAGAAACCATCAAACTATTAAAGGAAAACATAGGAAGCACTCTCCAAGATATGGTGATTGGAAAGACTTCTTAGAAAATTCCACCAAAAGCACAGGTCGTCAAAGCCAAAATAAACCAATGGGATTACATCAAACGAAAAAGCTTCTGCACAGCGAAGGAAACGATCAACAAAACGAATAAGCAACCAGCACAACGGGAGAAAATCTTTGCACACTACACAACCAATAGGGGACGAATACCCAGGATTTACAAAGAGCATCTTCAAAACAGGAAAAAAAAAGCAGCAAACAGCGTGTGAAGGATTTCCAACATGTACAGCCCCAGGCTTCTCAGCAGCAACCCTGCAGACCAGGACGCCGTGGAAGGATGGTCCAAATGCTGATGGAACAAAATATTGTCGAGGAATCAAGATGGCGGAATAGGGGAAGGGAAAAAATGTTGTCACCCGAGAATACTGTGTCCAACAAACCTGTCCTTCAGAAACGCAAGGGATACCAAGACTTTGCCAGGGAAATAAAAATGGAGAGTTCAGCACCACCAGGCCTGCCTTGCAAGAAATACTAAATGGGATTCTTTGAACTCAAAGAAAAGGGCATGAACATAAAAACACCTGTAGATATAAAAATCACCAGTAGGGGCTCGGTGTGGTAGCCTAGCAGCTAAAGTCCTCAACTGTACCCACCAAAATCCCACATGGGTGCCCCTTCTAATCCCGGCTGCCTTGTTTCCCATCCAGCTCCCTGCTTGTGGCCTGGGAAAGCAGTCAAGGACGGTCCAAAGTTTTGGGACCCTGCACCTGTGCGGCAGACCCAGAAGAGGCTCTTGGCTTTGGATCGGCGCAGCTCCAACCTTTGTGGCTGCTTGGGGAGTGAATCAGAGGACAGAAGATCTTCCTCTCCGCCTCTGTTTTTCTCTGTATATTTGACTTCCCAATAAAAGAAAATAATTCTTTAGAAAAATCATCTGTGCTTAAGGAGGTAGCATTGTGGCTCTGCCATCTGCAACACCAACAATGCACTGGAGCACTGGATCAAGTCCTGGTTCCTCACTTCCCATCCAGCTCCATGCTAATGTGTCCAGGAAAGCTGTGGAAAATGGTCCAAGTGGTTGGGCCCTGTGGAAGAGTCATATGGAATTGAAGCTCCCGGCTTTAACCTGGCCCAGCCCTAGCAACTGTGACCATTTGGGTAATGAAGTAGTGGATGGAAGATATGTCTCCATCATATCAATATGATATTATCAAGATTTCAAAATGAGACAAAAAAAGGGGGGGACCCATTATACTGTAGTGAAATTTAAAAAAAAAAGATTTATTTTTATTTGAAAGGCAGCGTTATATCTGCTGGTTCACTCCCCTAAATGTCTGCCACGGCCAGAGCTGAGCTGATCCGAAGCCAGGGGCCAGGAGCCTCTTCCGGACTTGAGCCATCCTCCGCTGCTTTCCCAGGCCACAAGCAGGGAGCTGGACGGGAAGTGGAGGGGCCGGGACACAAACCAGCACCCAAATGGAGTGCCAGTCCCACGGGAGCAAGCCCCGGTCACTATGCCTATAGTGTGATGATTTTAATGCAATGAAAGTTAAGCTGTTATCTGCTTAAAATTACTCATTGCAACTATAAGACATTCTCGGTAGGCCTCATGGGAATCACAACGACAAAAGCCTATCATTGCCACACTAAAAATACAAAGAGCCGATGCAAACATAGTCTTAGAGAGGCGTATTTAACCCCAAGGGAAGGGAGAAAGAAAGGAAGGAAAGAAGAAAATACAAGCTCACCAGAAAACAACTTTTAAATGGAAGTAGTAAGTCCTTACCTAAGAATAATTACATTGAAATGAAAGGAGTCGTAAAGTGACCAGATTTTGTAAAAACTGACTTCATGCTACCTGTGAAGGGCTTACTTAACCTATACTGACACCTGAGCAATGCAAGTGAACAGATGAGGGACAGGTGTCCACGCAGTAGTTAAGCCATGGCGTAGAATACCCACATCGCATTATCAGAACGCCCGATGCGAGTCCTCCACTTAGGATCCAGCTTCCTGCCAGTGTGCATCCTGAGAGACAGAAGATGACGGCTCAAAGGCTTGGGTCCCTATTACCCATGTGGGAGACGCAGGGTGAGTTCCACGTTGTGGACATTTAGGGGGTGAACCAACAGATAGGTGGAAGGGGTCTTATGTGTTTTTCCCCCCATCTCTACATCTTTCAAATAAAATGGAAAACCAATCAATATGTAAGCATCATTAAAAACTTCACTGTGAGAATCCAGAAATCGCACGAAAGATATGTATGCAAAAGAAATGAAATCAGTTACCTGCCCGCTTTCAAAAGCTTCTCTCTCTTCATCTGTGGTTGGGGTTCATGCTGCACGGGTCGTGGCACCTGCTGCCTGTCCACAGAGGGCTCCACGGAGGACTGCCCCAACCCCCAGGGTGTGCCTCGAGGGGCCCCTCAGAGCCAGGAATGGACGAAAACCCTGTGCACCTTGCTTTCGGCGGGGTCCCACTCAGCCCAGGGCGTGCCGGGCTCCAGATCCCGCCGGACGCTTGCGGGACAAAGAACTCTGAGGTTACAGAATCCCAAACCCTAGGAGGCCAAAGGAGAAAGGAGGGATGCCCGGCTAGTCCATTGGCAGAGAGGGGACTGTTTATTCAGATATCTTCTTTTCTAGTCTAAGAGAAGGGGAGGTGGAGCTCATGCCAGTCGCCGCCAAGTCTTTCTGAATCCCCTCGGGCCATAACTTTTTTATTGAGCGTCTACTAGCTGCCGCCGAGAGATGGGGATTTCTGGGGTCCGGAGCTGCCTTGGGCACGCGCCCTCATGCTGGCGGTCAGGACAAAGAAGAGTTAAATTCCAGGAGCGCTCCGGCGGCGGGGAGTCTCCCCGAGGAAAAGCCTCCTCTCTCCGGAAAGCCGGGCGTGGAGAGCCTGGGAAGGGCTGCCCTGCTGGCGCGCCCCCGCACGGCCCCCGCGGGTCCCGGAGCAGCAGTTCTCGAATTACAACAAAAGGGCTGAAGGCCGGAGCTGTCTGCGTGAAAGGGGTGGGCCCTGGGAGGGGTTTGTCGTCCCCCCCATCCCCCCTTGCCCATCCTTCGCTTAAATGTGCGCGGGCGGCCCCTGAGCGCAAGCTTCCTCCGCTCGGGCTTCTACTTATCCGACTCTTCGAGAAAACTTTCTGCTTGGCCTCTCCGACCGAAGGGGCTCAACCCGCGACGGGCGTGGAGCGGGGGGGCTCCCGCGGAGAGCCAGCCATCCCGGATCCCTGCTGCCAAGTAAGGGCGCGCGCTTACCGCGCGGTTACCTCAGCGCTTCCCGGGAAAGCGCGGACCGGTGCGCTGGTTTCCAAGCTCCGGGGACGGCTTGTGAGCGCCTCTGGGGATCTGAGGAGCGCAGCTGCGGGCTCTGCAGGCACTTACCTAGGTTGGAAAAGGGCACAGGTGGCTCCCCACCCAGTCCCACCACGCCGGAACCGGCAGCTGAGTGCTCGGCTCCTCCTCGCTTCGGAGCCTCGGTGCGCGCCGAGAATCGAGAACGGTGCAGCCCCGGGCCCAGGGTACCCCCGAGGGCTGTGACCGTGGCCCAATTCCGGCTTGGTGAGGAAGGGAGGTGCGGGAGCGCGAGGGACACGAGTGGCCACGAAACGGTGGCTTTGGGGACGGAGTGCGCTCAGGGGTCAGGATGCGCGGGGTTGGGGATCCCTGGAAGGCTCGACTGAACTCCGGAGCTCTGCGCCCCTGCGGGAGGAGAGGCGCGATCTGCCCTGGCGTGGCCAAAGGCTAGCTACTTTGTCCCGCCGCCGAACCCTGAGCGGCACCGCAGTCGGAAAAGAACCCGCACCGGCCAACCTCTTGGTGTTTTGTGCGGGATCTCCCGGGCACGATTTGGTCTGGTCTTTTACGCCGGCTCTTGGGCCATCACTGCACCCTCTTTCCCCAGCCTAGGTGTGGGAGCTATTCCAGGTACCGCTGTCGCGAGGGCTGGAAGAGAAATGATTGGGCGAAACCAAAGTGGTCCCTTTCTCCTCAGCCGTCTCCACCGCTCGCCAGCAAAGCTCAGCCAGAGCACGCTGTAGGGGGAGGCAGCAGATAGCGGAGGGCGGAAGGAGCTGTGGAGCAGCTGAACCCTGGCTCCCCCAAGCTTCCTCCCTTACAGTCTCGGCGCTGCGGTGATCTTGCAATCAGCACACTCGCGATTTTGTGGACTGGAGGAAAAGTGCAGAAGTTCCAAGCCATGGGTTAGCCAGTACGGGACTCCTGAGGCCAGACCCTTTCTCAACTCCACAGCTGGCCTTTTAGTCCTGGACCCTGGAAACTCATTTACCATCCTTGTGGAAACTGTTGATATTTTATCTCATTCTCAGAGGAAAGAGTAACACGCTGGGTTCCTGGTCGCCCAGGACCTGCCCCTAGCGTGACACAGGGCACACACCGCTTGGACACATCTGGCAGCTTTCAAAGCCCCTCCCTCCCGAGGAGATTGTGTCTAGGGTGGCTGTCTATGGGCGCCTGCACGGGTTTCGCTGTGACCTGATGTTCAAAGAGTGACTTGACTCCGGTTTTGGGGGTGGGATCTGGATGCTTCCCTGGGGGGAGGGTTGGAGGTTGTGCAAAGTCGCCTGCCTCTCTCCTTCCCCTCCCCCATACACACTGACACCCCACCCCATCCCCTATTCCCTTGGTCTCTTGGATTCTACATTCTCTTGGACTCTTCCCAAGTTCCTGCCCTCTGACCTGTGGGTGACCAGAGTGGAACAACTTTGTGTAGGAATCAGATCTTCTGTACTCCGGACATGGCCCATCAGTAAACTTGTCTTATGTGCCAGAAAATTCTGCGTTGTTGGTTTAGAAAATATATTTCCTGAAAAAAATTTGGATGTGCACAAATGTAGGCAGAAGCCCATATACTTCAAAACATTTGTGGGAAATGGAATTACGAGATAGTTTGAAAAAAGAACTTCGGAAACCTGTGCAAACGGGGAGTCTCCAAAAAATGTATGAGATGCCTATTATGGAGAACTGCATGGATTAAAAATTTTCGCACCAAAACTCATCTTTTAATTCCCTGTTCATCAAATGTTTTGCAGTGTCCTCATTCATCTCACTGAGCTCCAGCATTTTGCCACACTTAGCATCTGTCCCTTTGCTCTGTCCACACAAGCTCAAGGCCAGGCCAGTTGTATCATTCCGTTGCTATGCATTTCACTGCCATCTCAGAAGGTATTAAGTAACTCTGATGTCATTATCACATCTAAGAGGATTCAACAAAAATTCTTCGATATGCTCTGACATCCACTGTGTATATATATTTCAATTTCCCAATTGTCCCCCAAATGTCTTTTTAGTAGTTCCTTTAGAAAAGTCTGTTGAGTTATAGAAATGGTTACATTCCTGGTGTGTGATGTTGCATGCTGTTGTGTGGTTATTATGTTGTATTGCAGTGTGTTGTGTCTGAGTACTTTGCTTCCCACTGCACAGCATCCCACTGCAGCGTGAGGTGGGTGTGAAGCCGGTGGGCTGTCTAGGCGGCCTGGCTAGCGGTTGGCGGAGCCCTGAGTTGAACTCGGCCACCCTGTTCCTGAACAGCAGTGGTTTCGGTTCTCTCTGTACTGCTTATGGAAGAGCAGTTGCTCTGAAGAATTCCTCTTGGCTCTGCCTTCCTCCCGAGTGTGTCACTCCCCGTACACCTGCTGTCAGGAAATCCCAAGTTGCTATTGAGTCATTGAACATTGGCTGCTTGGAAAAATGAGCTGCCATGTCCAGAAGCCTGGCTTTGTTTCCCGGCTTAGTGCTTACTGGCAAAGAGTGAGAAAGCAACTTACCCATCTTGTTTTTTGGGTAGGCCTGTTTGAAGTAGCATTATCCTTTCCCATGCTGGCTTCCACGTCTGAAAGTTGAACGGGACAGGCATTTGATCTTTAAGATAATGCCTGCTTCCCACACTGGAGTACCTGCAAGCCACCTCACTCCAGCTTCCTGCTAATATGGAAGCAGCAGTGATGGCTCAAGTGGTTGGGTGCCTGCCACCCAGGTGGGAGATCTGGATTGAGTTCCCACCTCATGGCTTTGGCCCTGACCTAATCCTGGGCTGTTGCCAGGCATTTGGTTATGGGGAATGAACCGGTGGATAAATAGATTCAATAGGTAATGCATATTCTTGAACCCCTTCGTTGCATCTACATCACTTATGCTCATTGCTTTGGAAATGAGGTGATAAGGAGAAACATTGACATCTTGGTCATGAGACTGCTGAGTCAAAAGTCTCCCTCCTTGGCAGGCAGCGTGGGAAAAGGAAGTCTCTTGTGCAGGGCTGCAGCATCTTCTGTCGAGCTGGAATAAAGAGGGAGTGACTAGACTCCCACCCAACGGCCAGGCAGAGGCAAGGAAACAGTAGATCAGTCCCATTCTTGGACTCGAGGAAAGCAGGACAAAGCTCTGGCCATTGTGACCATTTGGGGAGTGAACAGATGGAAGACCTCCCTCTCTGTGTAAATCTATCTTTCAGATTAATAGATAAATGTCTTTTAAAAAGTCACTGCCAATCCAACAGCATGAAGATTTGCCCCTGTGTTTTCTTCTGACAATTTTACAGTTTGAGTTTTCACGTTTAGGTGTTTGACTATTTTGAATTAATTTTTGTCGGTGGTTTGGGTCTGGAGTTCAGCCTCATTTTTTTGAGTGTGGCTGTTTGGTCATTCCAACCTTGAATTGTAAAAACACCATTCTTTCCCCCATTGGAATATCAGTTATTCCTGGATTCCCAATCCTGTCCCATCAACCTCTGTATATTCTTATGCCAGAGCCACATGGCCTTGATTTGCAGTACACTCTAAAACCAGAAAGTACACATCCTCTTAACTTGGCTCTCTTTTGCAGAATTTGTTTTGACTGTTCTGGATCCCTTGCAATTCCACATGAAATGTAGAATCAATCAGCTTGTCAGTTTCCACAAGGAAATAGGTGGGGTTCAAATAGGATTAAGCTTTACAATTCATATCTTTAGATCTGCTTTAGTTTCTTACGTTTTTAAGTTTTTTTTTTTTTTTTTTTTTGGAAAGGCAGATTTACAAAGAGAATGAGATACAGAGAGAAAGATCTTCCTGGTTCACTCCCCAAGTGGCCACAAGGGCCATCACTGAGCTGATCTGAAGCCAGGAGCCAGGAGCTTCTTCTGGGTCTCTCCCATGCAGGTGCAGGGTCCCAAAGCTTTGGGCCGTCCTCTACTGCTTTCCCAGAACACAAAGCAGGGAGCTGGATGGGAAGTGGAGCAGCTGGGATATGAACCAGTGCCCATGTGAGATCCTGGTACATGCAAGGTGAGGAGGACTTTAGCCACTGGGCTACTGCACCGGGCCAATCAGAGCTTAAATTTTTAACATTTGACTTTGTTGCTGTTTCCTAAGTGTTGTTTTCCTTTTTGCTGCTCCTGTACATTGGGTTGCCTCTTTAATTTTGTTTTTTGGATTGCGTGGTGAACGTGTACAGAAATGTCGTTCTTGTATCCTGTGACTGTGCAGAACTCATTGATCAGTTGTAGCAGTTTGTAATAGACTCCTTGGGATACTGGGTATACCTGTGTGAGTCAGTTCTTACACAAGGTGTGTCTACACCCTGCGTGTTATAGTACGAGAACAGGAAGCACAGGCTCCAGAGGCAGGAATGCGTAAAAGCAGGTGGGCTCTCATGCACATGGGGCAGGGGAGCAGGTGGGATCTGCATGTGCCATGCTGAAAAGTGCGAAGACATCCTCCCAGCCGGCCATGGGAGGAGACACAGTACAGATATCAGAACCACTGTTCACAGGAGGCCCAGAAGTGGCTTGAAACCAGTGCCAGTGAGAGCACTGGGGGAGCCTGGCTCTCTCCATCAGAGCAACAATTTGTAGGTCTCTGTGTGTACGTCATGACCATGTGGCTGTCATCATCTTGATGATGGATGGTCACTGGTGACTCGGGCCCAGCTGGCAGGGTTGCAGCTGAGCCTGGCCAGCCAGCATTGATGATGTGGCAAGTGGTGCTCGCTGCTTTTGTGCTCACAAGGCTTCTGGATGGGAGCCTGCACTATAACGGACAGCAGAATCCCAGGTCTCTCTCTCCCTCCCACAGCCAGACATCTCCAGACCAGCTGAGGATGTGACCGTGGCCTCTGCACCACCGGCTGCTTTCGCTGGACCCTATGGGTTTGGCTCTCACCTCGTGAGCCGAGGCCTGGAGAATTGATTATGGGCCCAGGGAGCATGGCTTGGCCAAGAGCCTGACTGGGCAGATTCTGGAGATACAGAGAGTGTCTCAAAGCCAAGGGTGGATCCTGTACGACAGATGAACCCCTGTCCAGGGCACAGAGCAGGCTTTGCTCTTTGGGCTCTGAGCTCCACCTCACTGGCCCCTTGGGGCTGGGGGACACTATGCCTTAGAGAAACTGCTTTGTGCATTGATTCAGGACCTCCACCAGCTCCCACGAAATGTCTGAGCCCCTGCCCACCTCAGGTTCTGTGCCAGAGCTAGCCTTGACATCCCTCCCCCAGGAATGGGTACACACGAGGCCTCTTCCTTGGGCACCGCAGTCTGGTCTGCAGAGTGAACTGCTTGCTTGTTCAGTTTGTTTTCCTCTGCTTCCTTGCTTCTGCGTCTCCCTGCCTTCTCTGCACGAGCTTGACCATCTCCCCCATCGTGGCTAAGAACCTCAGGTGCACGTGACTACCGTTTGCTAGCTCTGAGACCAGTGTGTCTGAGAACCTGGGGTTGAGGGGACGCTTATATCTTGTTAAGAATGGTCCTTGGGTTTGGGGATGGTGATAACACCTTTTATATTTTGTCCAGGTTTTTGTTGATTTTGTAAGTTACCACTCATTCAGCATTAACAACGAACCAGGCACAGTGCTAGGCGCTTTGTATCCACTAAGACCACTCTCCAATTTGCAGAAGCCAGATTGGATTTTTTTAAAAAACATTTATTTTTATTATTTTTTTTATTGGAAAGGCGGATATACAGAGAGGAGAGACAGAGAGGAAGATCTTCTGTCCGATGATTCACTCCCCAAGTGAGCGCAACAGCCAATGCTATGCCGATCTGAAGCCAGGAGCCTCTTCCGGGTCTCGCACGCGGGTGCAGGTTCCCAAAGCTTTGGGCCGTCCTCGACTGCTTTCCCAGGCCATAAGCAGGGAGCTGGATGGGAAGCGGGGCTTCCAGGATTAGAACCGGCGCCCATATGGGATCCCAGGCGTGTAAGGCGAGGAGTTTAACCACTTGCGCCACCGCACCGGGCCCCAGATTGGATTTTGAGACCACACTCTGGCCGCTGGCTCAGTGCCAGTTTGATGTGTCATCCTGCAGGCGGTCCGTTTAGGAGGCGCTGGTAGGTTGGAGCATTGGACCCCAATGTCTTAGTCGTTTATCATCTTTAAGCAGCTGATGCATTTGCCCTGTCCCTTTCTGTGCAGGCTACCAGCTATCAAAATGAGACCAGGAACATTTAGCCTTTGCTTATAGATCCCAGCCCAGAGAGTCCTGGGGGCACATTTCAGAGTGTCTGAAATCATACTTTCAGCCTGTCCAGGAAGCGACCTGGCCAGAATGAGATTCCATCTGAGCCAGAGGGGTCTGTGGGAACCCCGATGGGTCAGAACAAATTATGCCAACAAAGGCTTCTTTTCAGAGGTGGAAAAATATTCAGTTTTGTATGCCTACCTTCCCAGCACCTCCCTGTGCCCTCAGCATTCCCCAGGTGGCCAGAAATAGACGAGACTCGGGGTGGAATCCCTGACTGGGGGCCAAAGGGAGCAGCTGTGGTCCATGCAGGCATCAAAGTGCCCATTCTTGTCTGGGTGGAAAGTACTCTCAACCCACCACGTCCTTGTTCTCTGAGTATACTCCCTTCACCCTGCTCGGCCTCCTTCCACCAAGGAATGTCTTCCCTGTGGACCAGAAGCAGAGCTGAGCCAGGGCTGGGTTGGCTGCCCCAGGCTGTGCTTAATCCCAGGGAGGGAGGATGCCATGGAGTAGGCAGCCCCCAGCCCAGCTCTGCGGGACAACATCTGGCAGAGAGGTCAAAGGAGCATTCTTTCTAGGGAAAGGAATTCAGCTGAGCTGGGGGTCCCAGGCCTGGTTCCCAGCAAGCGCAAACTGTGCAGTGTAGGTGGCTGCTCCTGTTGAGAACAGAGCTAAGATTTGAAATAAGGTAATGCGATGAAGCTTTACAAAGGGTTTTCAAGCAGTCAGCCATGGCGAGTACAGGGTCACTCTTGGAATCACTCAAAGAAGGAATCGTGGAAAGTGCTGGCAAGTTCCTGGGGCAGAAGATGCTTCAGGATCAAAAACGTCATCCAATGAGTGGTACCTGCCAGATGACTCAAAGCACGCTGTTCTCAATCAACTCAGGAACATGGGGCGGGGACAGTCTGAACCTCTGTTTGTTCTGACCGCACCCGCACCCCCACTTTCCAGCAAGATCAGTGAGTGTTCGTGGATTTCAGCCTTGCTGGGTCCAGAAGGATCTACCAGAGCTTGCTTGCTTTCTTTCTTTCTTTTTTTTTTTTTTTTTTTTGATCTGTTTATTTTTGTTGGAAAGTCAGATTTACAGAAAGAGAGACAGAGAAAAATCTTCCATCCACAGAGTCATTCCCCAGGTGGCCCTTGGGCCATCCTCAACTGCTTTCCCACGTCACAAGCAGGGAGCTGGTTGGGACGTAGAGCATTCGGGGCACGGATCAGTGCCCAAATGAGATCACAGCGCATGCAAAGCAAGGACTTTCGCCACTAGGCTCCTGTGCCAGGTCCCATGCTAGAGATTTTGAGGCTTGGGAAAACTTTGACCCCGCCAGGTGAGACATATGTTAGCATGATCTTTCTGAAAGGCAGTTGAGATCATTTTGTAAAAGTGTTGGCTTCTTCTATACCCTTTGACCCAGCAATTGTACTTTTAGTAATTTGCTGCAAGACTGGAAGGTTTCAACTGCCAAGTTGTTCACAGCAACCATTTTTTAAAGCAGTGAAAATATTACAAATATGGTTAGGTTGTGGTTGTACGATTGAATACTATGTCATAAATACCATGTCTCCTGTAATGCTTTCAGTCTGTTGTTCGTGGTGAGAAGCAGTTTACAAATCAAGAAGTAGAAAATAACAGGACGCATGTACAGGCACAAGCATTTGGTGTAGCAGTTCAGATGCCAAATGGGGAAGTTTATATCCAGTATTGAAGCATTGGGATTTGAAGCCAGGCGCTTTCTTCCTGCTAATGTACTTCCTGGGAGACACCAGTGATGCCTCAAGTAGTTGGGTCCCGGCTACCTGTGTGAGGCCTGGATTGAATTCCCAGCCCTCTGGCATTCATTTGAGGAGTGAACCAGCAAATCAGAACTTCTCTTCCTCCCTCCTTTGCCTCTCTTACGCCCTCTCAGGTAAACAATAAAACTTTTAAAATGTATAAACATACACAGAAAAAAGATGGCAAGAGTTTACCCGGTCGTTTTAATCCTGGTTACCCTCAAGATCACTGTTGCAAGTCATTTTCCTCTGTTACTTATTTCCCTTTTTTCCAGATTTTGTCACCAGCTTGTAGTGCTTTCACAATAAAGACCAAAACAACCAGAGGAGTTATTTTTAAGAGAGGAGCATCTGGGACTAATATGTTACAGTCCTCCTGAGGAGGGAGTGGCAGAAGGGCCTGCAGAAGGATGATTCAGAAACCTTTTTCTGGGGCAAGATTGGGAGTTGCGAAGACAGAATAGTCCAACAGTGGTTGTGGAAATGCAGACGTTCAGATTTCTTTTCCCAAACTGGCAAGATCTTACAGGTTCTTTTCCATCTCTCCTGTGACAGGGTGAGAGGTGCTGAAAGTCTCAGACTCGCTCAGGTGTTGGTGAGGGTGATTAGAGGGGAAGGCAAGTGCCAGGCTGGGCCAGCAAAGCCTTGCCCTGGCCAGCCCGCTGCTGCATTCAGATAAGACAGGTGCTTCCTGCCACTGCAGCCTTAGGCAACTGGCAACCTCTCCCGTGCCCCAGCTTTCCCCTGGGGGTGACAGTGCTGCTCACCGGATCAAGTGAGTTAAGGGGTTCCTTTATCTGGGGGTGGGAGACAGGTTCCAGGAATCCCAGCAGATACTTCAAACTGCAGATAGTTCGCTCTTGACCCTATGGCTTTTGCTACACATCCCTGCCCGTGTTCAAGGTCATTTTCTAAATTAAGCATGCAAGGGCTTAACAATCAAAAACAAAACAAAACAAAAACAGAACAATTCTTTTTTAAAGGTTTACTTATTTACTCATTTATTCTTGAGTAACAGAAGAGAAAGAAGATTACGTACATCCCTTGGTTTCCTCCCCTGATGGCTGCAGTGGCCAAGGCTGGACCATGCTGAAGCCAGGAGTCAGGAACTCCATCTGGGTCTTCCATGTGGGCGGCAGGGACGCAAGTATGTGAGCCATCTTCCGCTGCCTGCTCAGATATATTATCAGGGAGCTGGAGCAAAAGTGCAGCAGCCAGGACCTGAACCAGTGCTCCTGTGAAATGCCAATGCTCCACGTGGTTGCTTAACTCACTGCACTACGACACTGGCCCCAAATAAAACGACTTTAATAGAAGTTATGTGAACGTGGTCTATGTGAGAGTGACGTCTTATTACAGACTGTCCTTTCTGCTGGCACAGGTTCTTGTCCCTCCCTCACAATCTCAGGGATGTGTGACATACATTCTTACTGCAGAGATCAGCACCCTTGGCATGTTCTCTTACTAACCTGAGAGCCTTCAGTTTCACTGACATGGAGCACTCGTGGCTTCTCTTTGGATATCAGAATCGCCAGCATCCGAGCTGCTGTACTCTGGCACCTTTTGTAGGTAAACCAGGAGTTATCTGAATACAAGTGCTGCGTATCAGCTGTGATAAGCTGTTGAGTGGCTGACTTGCCGGTAATTATGGTGAAATGAAGATACATGGCAGCCTACATCTCTACTCCCGAATAAAAGATGGACTCCCAATGAAACTGTTAAATATATCTAGACAATAGAATGCTGGATTTTGACTATTGCCTATACCTGTAGTGTCATGATACACATAAATAGAAAAATGATGGGCTTGTGGCTGTTGTTGAAGGACTATGCTACTGTTATAATATGGACAAAAAAAAAAAAAGGACAAAAACAGTGGGAAGAGGGGAGAAGAGAACAGAAGGGGAAAAATCCCTGAGCATATGGAATTGTATCATGAAAAAGAAAGAAAAATTTTAAAAAAAAATGATTCACTTCTCGTGCAAGACAGCATTTTTCATTTTGCTATTCAGAGAAGTACGCAAAACAAAACCTATGGATTATTTATTTCTGGTGTTTTTTGATGGAATGCTTTAATGACAGGTGACCCGGGTCCAGTAGTTCAATCAGGTACATTCATGAATACCCTGCAGGTTTACCCGGGTTAGGCTGCCTGCACCCCAGGAAGGCCCCCCTGGATTCACTTAGAGCAGGCATTTGCTGAGCAGAAAGTAACAGACAAGAAATTACATTTCCTTATCCGTCACTTCTAGAAGTTTTTTGTGCTCTTTGTGGTTCTGCCTTTATATTGACTTAGTGCTGAAAGTCTGTGTGGCCAGACACTCTCTTTGTGTTGGGATTTTCTTCCTTGACCCAACGTAGGACCCATTTAGGCACATTTCCCATGTGTCCCTTGCATGAGTCTCTCTCCTCTAAACCATGTGCACATCTGTATTTTACGCCTACAAGATGTTAGGATGGATCTGCCCAGTTGATTTCCAACGAGGCCTACCTACCTAGTCTTCTCCTATTCCGTGTCCTACAGCCCACCCTACGCCACCAAACTGACATCTGGGATCATTTTGCTTTTGGCTTGAGTAATTCTCTTCAGCATTTCCCATCTTGTGGATTTGGTAACAAATTGCCTGCATTTTTGTTTGTCTGAAACGGTCCTTCACCTTCGTTATCCTCCTTGGGTGAAGATTCCAGGCTGACTGCTGTTTTTGTCAACCCTTGGGTGATGTCAGTCTGTGCCCTCTTGTTCCCTTATTTGGTTCAAAAGCCACCTCCTGGCTGATCCTGGGGCCCCATGCCTCTTACCCTCAGGCTCGCCTTTAACCTTTTCTCTTTAGAAGTTGCTCTGGTTATATTTCAGTGGGCCCACCAGTGGTTTTCTTTGTAAACTCTAATGCTTGAGTTCAGTATACCTTTTGCCAGTTTTTGGTAAATATTTATTTTTTAATTTTATTTTTAATATTGTTTACATATTTGAGAGGGATGCTCTCCCATGTGGGCCTCCAATTAGGGTGGCCTTGGAGGGTTGAAGTAGGCAGGAAGGTGGGTAAGGCAAATGTTTCAGTTCTTTTCTTTATGCTGCTGGTCTGCTGGGTGGGGAGAAGGGACCACTCCTTGCTGTCAAACTACATCAGCATGCAAGAGCGAGGAGGCAGTCTTTCAGTGACACCTTAGGGGAAGAATGTTTTGAGGGTGTTACTTGAGTGGCTTGGATAGTTCTGTTGGTTTCCTTGCACCAGGGTTGAGAAACTTTAGGGTCTGTTGGCCGGCCAGGTCCACCTCAGCGTACATCTGTAGACCCAGACACTTGCTGCAACACTTAATCGGGTGTTCGAGTTTTTCCTTGGAGTATTTGCTCTCCCTTTTGGGATTTCAGCATTAGCGGATTTTAGACCTTTCTCTGCCATAGCCTCCGAGGCTTTGCCTCCCAGGGGACCCACGTCTAGAAGCCTGGGCCACTTCACAGCTTCTCTTTTCTCTTGCCAGATTCTGTCCTCCAGGTTGGCTCTGTGCAGCCGCGGAGGCTGCCTGGAAGTGCAGCATCACTCACGGGTCTGTTGACTCCTTCGAACTGGCAGGTGCATCAAGGGGGAAAACACAGATGCCGATTGCAAGCGCGCCTTGCCACACCTCTTGTCTCTCCGAGTTCTTGGCTTCTTGAGTCCATGCTTGCTGCTACAGCAGTCTTCCAATGGGCACTTTTTGTATTTCTATGACTTTCCTAGTTATTCCCAGCAGAAAGGTTTATGTAACGCCAACTGTCTGCCATAACCAGAATAGAAGCGTGGCTCTTACAGAAATGACAAAATATGATTTCTGGCCAGAGGTAGAGCCAGATGTGGCACAAGCCAGAGGCAACTTAGAATGCAATGTTATGGGAATCACAGAGCCATTCATTCTAATTTGGGGGGCCTGGGGTAGCCTCCTTGAGGATTGGAAAGAAGATGGAGGTACAGTGATCAAACTTCAGCCAGTTCAGACTGGTGTGATTTATGTCTGTGGGCAGCGGAGATGTGGAGATGGCGCTGAAGCCAGAGCAGAGCTACTTGCTTAAGTGTGAAGGTTTTTTTACATCCTGGGCAGAACAGACATTTTTGGTATGTGATGGTGAGATGTTGATGATTGTATCCTGCGAGTGAACAGTTTTGGTTTCTGCTGCACCAAGTTCGCTGCCTTGTGTCTTGCCTTCCTTCCTTAGAAATGATGAACCCCAGTACCCGCCTCTTCTCCCCAGGGCTCCACGAGAACCAGAGGAATCTGGGGGTGTGGGGGTGTTTGGTAGGAAGGGACTTGGATGGAGCATCACTAGTTGTCAGGCAATGATCTGAGGGGGCTGAGTCAGGAGCCTTTCCACTCTCCGGCTTTGTTTGTGACTTGGTCCTTTGATGAGTATTACAGTCTTTGGTAACACCAGAGGATTTTCTGAAGACACTTGCTTTGCCTGCCATTGGGGCAAGTGGGAGGCAGGGGAAGAGGCATGTTCGCATGTAGGATGGGAGCAGCTGCCGTGCATCTCAAGATGAGGGGGAAGTGGCCGAGCATGGTGTGGGTCTCCCTGGCCCCACATGCCTGTCCTAACGCACCTGCCCTCTCTTGCAGGAAGCGCCTGCTGCCTCAGAGCCAGCCTGCCCCTGCTAAGCCAGCACTCCTTCAGCAGGATCCTCTGGCCACCGCAAAAAACGATGGAGAGGCTAGGCCTTTGCTGCTGCCTGGCTCTGCTCGCCCTCCTGTCCTCCCCATGCCTGGCCCAGTATGAGAACTGGCCCGCCTCCTTCCAGTATCCCGAGTACTTCCAACAGCCAGCACCTGAGTACCACCAGCCCCAGGTGCCCTCGGACGTAGTCAAGATCCAACTGCGCCTGGCCGGCCAGAAGAGAAAGCACAGTGAGGGCCGGGTGGAGGTGTACTACGATGGCCAGTGGGGCACCGTGTGCGATGATGACTTCTCCATCCATGCCGCCCACGTTGTCTGCCGGGAGCTGGGATACGTGGAAGCCAAGTCCTGGACAGCCAGTTCTTCCTATGGCAAAGGCGAAGGTAAGAAGGCTCTGGGTTTGGGTTGTGTTTCCTTGGCAAGACCCAGGAGCAGCTTAGCTTGGGAAAGGAGGCACTCCTGGCAGTGGCCTGTCCGTGCCCATGTGTTTGTGGCGGTGTCGCACAGGAAGGTGGGAGCAGACGGTTGCCAGGAGAGGATCAGGGCGTGGCCAACCCTTGCTGGTCTGCCTGGGACTCCCTGGGTTGAGCCAGGAGAGTGTCCCAACCCTGGAAAGCTCTCAGCAAGCCAGCACCCTGGGCCCAATTGATCCCTTTGGGCTACCTGGCCTGCCCTGGAGGCTGCATCAGCTCCAGGGGTAGGAGACCCTCCCTTCAGCTTGCTCCCTTCCTCTTTGAGAGCCTCTGGGTGGAGGACTCCTCCCTGCTTTGGTTTCCTCTTTGATTGTTGGGAGAGCTTAGAAGGAGCACACGCCTCGGCACAAAGAGCTTTGAGGTTCACACCTGCTTCTTGACGCTCCACTGGAAGGCACAAATCTGCTCCAGCCTCAGATGCTCCCGCTGGAAGGTGGGCTTTTAAGAATAACGATCATCAGCCAGTCTGAGTTCCCAAATCAGAAGGTAGATGCAGAGAAAGGACGTTTTTTAAAGCTCTTTGCTCAGGATTTAGCAGGTTGACATTCTCCATCCCTGGCTTGGTAAAGCAAAGATAGTGCCTTATTTCAGCTGGACTGTTGTATAGGCCTCAACATGGGTCCAGCTGCTAGGCTACAGCAGAGGTGCTCACTCCCCTGAGCTAGACCGATGAGCTAGAATCACCAGAAGGAATGAAAAAGACAGAACATCCCAGCCCTCAGCCTCACCACATGGAGCCTGGGTTGTGGTGGCTGCTGGGAGCCTGTGCGGTGATGGGAGCCAGGCTTGGAGGTGTGGCTGGAGACGACAGCTGGGCTCCCTCCTAGCCCACCTGTCTGTGGTCCCAGAGGCTGTTCCGTCACATCCATGTCTGACCTCCATGCAGTTGACAATTTCCTGTTGGAGCTGCTGGCCTAAGAGACCACACTGAGAGCCAGATGTCCTCAAGAAACACTCTGGCTGCTCAGCGGTGTGAGAGGAAGCAGCCAAGATGAAGGAGTATCCATCCCATGTAGACCCTGGAAGGTAGCAGTGGCGGCTTGTCAGCGAGCTTCTGCCACCTACATGGGAGCCCTGAGGAAGTTCCGGGATGAGCACTCTCTTATTCATAAAAATAACCAGGGCCCAGCACCTATGCTGCTGGTGTGGCGTGTTAAGCCGCCACCTTTGGCACGGGTTGGAGTCCAGCAGCTCTACTTGTGATGACTGCTTCACTGATAACGACCTGGGAATACGGCAGAGGAAGATGGTCCAGGTGCCTGAGCTCCTGCACCCATGTGGGAGACCCAGAAGAAATTCCTATAACTCCTGGCTTTGGACCAGCCCAGTTTCGGCTGCCGCAGTCATTTGGGGAGTAAACTGGGGGTGGAAGATCTCTATGAAAAAGAGTTAGCAGTGTTCTTGGGACAGGGTGCCCTGGACTGCAGGCAAATGGAGGTTAGCCTGTGCCCAGGGCTCTGCGGGTGTCCTACTAACACAGCAGACCGCATCACCAAGGCTACCCCTGCGGCTCCTCTGAGGACTTGTGAGAAAGGGCTGTGTTCTCATCAGCTTCTGCACGGCGGGGCTGGGACCCAGCAGCATTGGACTATAAACATTGTTGTGCACTCAGGCCAAATGAGGACACCGTGTGTGGCGATCCTACCTGGGACCACATGCAGATTGACGTATGTGCTAGTGCTGGGCAGGTGTGGAGGATCTGTTGAAGGTGTGAGGAAGGGACTAAGATTGAAGCTCTGCTGGGGAACAGCCCCCTCTAAGGCTCCAGGGTGCTCATTTCAAATGCCTTCAAGAAAGGGATGAGTGTTTGGTGTTGAAATATTACCCGGGATACCTCCATTCCATATCCGAGTATCTGGGTTCAAGTTCCAGGTTCTCCACTTCTGATCCAGCTTCCTGTGATGATTTCCTTGGAGGCAGTTCATGATGGCTCAAGGATTTGGGTCCCTGCTTCCCACATGGAATGCCCACTTGGGCTTCCAGGCTCCTGGCTTGGGTGGGCCTGGCCCAAATGTAGACTATTGATGACATTTGGGCCAAAGAATAGAAATACGCTCGTGTTTGCTCTCTCTCTCTCTTCTCTCTTTCTCTCTCTTCCTATCTTTTTTCAAACACCATGAAATTTTTGTCTTATTTTTCTTTTCACATTCTACTAAAATACACTATACCCATGGCCTGTATTATGTGTTGTTGGCATCCCGTATGGGTACCAGTCCTGGGTGCTCTACTTCTGATCCAGTTTCCTGCTAATGGTCTAGGAAAGACGGTAGAAGATGGTTCAAGTGCCTGGGCCCTGCCATGCATGTGGGAGACCTGTTTGAAGCTCTTGGCTCCTGGCTTCAGGCTGGCTCAATCCTAGTTGGTATAACCATCTGGGGAGTAAACCGTTGGATAAAATATCTCTGTCTCTCACTGTTTCTCTCCTTCTCATCTTCTCATTCTCTTTCTTTGTCTCTCTGTACTTAGGTGCTTTGCCGGCATGTATTGTGTGTTAAGCCCCTAATATAGAGAACAATAAGTCTTTTGGTTACCTGGTTATCCATATAACCAACAACAAAATTAAGAATCAAGGAATTACTAGTGTTCCAAGAGTCCTGCCTTGAAATAGAATATTATTGGAATAGAACATTATTGGAATATAGTTATGTTATTCAAATAGAAAATATCCCACAAGAATATATGGCCAGTCACATGGTGTGGTTCAGTGAAGCAGTTCTTAAAGTTGTATGCTAAATGTTGTAACAGCCATCCAATCCTTGTCCTCTATGTATTCCTATTATTCCTATTATATTACTGTATATTACTTATTACAAATAAGAGAAAACATTATGTTTTTCTGTTTGGATCTGGATTATTTTACTGAACATAATGATCTCCAGTTGCATTCATTGTGTTGTGTGTGTCAGGATTTCATTCTTTTTTATGGCTGGGTATTATTCCATTGTGTATATATAGCATAGTCTATCTAGTCACCAGCCAACGGCTATTTGGGGTTGATTCTATATCTTAGCTGTGGTGAATCAAGCTACTATAAACATGAGGGTAGAGATAACTCACTCGTATGCTGGCTCCATTTCCTTTGGGTAAATTCCCAAGAATCGATTGGCTGTGTCAGTTCTCCGAGGAATCGCCACACTGCCCTCCATAATGGTTACACTGCTTTGCATTCCCACTGACCAACAGTGAACCAAGGTTTCTTTTTCTCCACATCCTCACCTGCCTTTGCTGGTTTTTTTTTTTTTTTCGCCTTTGGTTGATAGCTACTGCTAACTGGGGTGAGGTGGCGTTTATTTGTATTTCCCTGATGGCTAATAATTTTGAGCATCTTTTCATGTGTCTGTTGGCCGTTTGCATTTCACCCTTGGAAAAAGCATGGCGGGCTCCATAGTGACTGTGTCCTGTTCTGGTGCCCTGGCCAACATCCAGTCCCTCGGGGAGGGTGGGACAGTGGTACTGCTTGATTCCATTCCCCGAGGCCCTCCAGTAGCCTTGCCATGGAGCGCTTCTAGGAAGAAGCCCCACGCAGCACACAGAAGGTTTTTTCCGTTGCTAGTACACGTAAAACAAACATCGATTTGTTGTAGAAACAGCCGTGGATGATACAGCATATGTTTCAATGAAAAGAGCCGGACAGCTTAGAAGCCAAGCCAGGCTGGGGAGCTACTTGGAAAATCTCATCCCAGCTGTTGTCTATAAACTCTTTGTTCCCCACAATGCATCTGAGACGTACTCCGGTGCACCCTGACCAGCAGACGTGTTGCAGCCGGGCCTGGGAATCAAAAGACTGGCTCCATACGCTGCCTCACCTCAGAAAACCTCAATGCCTTTCCTGGAGTGTTCCATTGCTCTCCCGCTGGAGTGCTTCTCTGTTTTATCCTTGCACCATGGGAGCAGTAGGAGAGCTGTCATTTTTCTGAGTTCCTGGAAGAAAGAGAAGAGTGAATACACACTATCAGCCTATGTGTTTATCGGTGTGGTTACTGTGGAAATGGACCACAGGCCAAGACACGGGGCCCAAGCCATGGCAGGTGAAATGTGACCCCAGGTTGGGGTGTCCCTGTTCTCCTATAGATGCCTAAATGGAGCCAGGAGAAAAATGAGAGACTTGGTTTGGTTTGCTTTCCTTTTACAGTGACATTTCTAGATATTATTTGAAAACTCTGACATTTTTCAAGTGGGTGCTTTTCATTGCCGCCAAATACACAGACCATAAAACTTAAACATTTTGAGGTGCACAGTTCAGGAGTGCTAAGTGCTCTGATGTTGTCATACTAAAATCACTAGAAGTTTTTCATCTGGCAAAATTCAAACTCCAGGGGCAGAAGTTGGTTAAGATGGTTAAGATCCTATATGGGGTCTAATGTGATGGCTAAACAGCTAGATCCTTACCTTGCAAGCACCAGGATCCCATTTGGGTACCACTTTGTATCCTAGCTGCTCCACTTCTTATCCAGCTTCCTGCTTATGATCTGAGAAAGCAGCAGAGGATGGCCCAAGGTCTTGGGACCCTGCAGCCATGTGGGAGACCTGGAGGAAGCTCCTGGTTCCTGGCTCAGACCAGATTGGCTCTGACCGTTGCAGCTACTTGGGGAGTAGACCAATGGATAGAAGATATTTCTTTTTGCCTTCTCTTCTCTCTGTAAATCTGCTTTCCAATAAAAATAAACAAATCTTTAAAAAGAAAGTCCTATGTGGAATGAACACATCCCATATTGGAGGGCCTGAGCTCTCGTCCCAGTTCTGCTCCCAGTTCCAGCTTCCTGCTAGTGCACTGGCAGGGAGACAGCAGGTGATGGCTCAAATACCTGCTTACCTGCCACTGTGGAGCAAACCGAGATGGGGCTCCTGTCTGTTGGTTTCAGCCCTGACTCAGCTCTATCTGCTGCATTCTACCACAATCCCAAAGTCACATCCATTGCCTCTCTGGAGAGCCAGGCAGATCGCCCCTCTACATATGGACAGCTACAAACAGCTGCAAAGATGGGAGGAACAAAATCTCTTCCTAATGCAAAACCCATGTCTCCAGAGATGCTAACCTGCAGTGATGTGGCATTTGGTGTTTTTGCTTTCTTCAGGGCCCATCTGGTTGGACAACGTCTACTGCACTGGCAAGGAAGCCACCCTGGCCGCCTGTTCCTCCAATGGCTGGGGTGTCACAGACTGCAAGCACACGGAAGATGTTGGGGTGGTGTGCAGTGAGAAAAGGATCCCTGGGTTCAAATTCGACAACTCGGTATTCAACCAGATAGAGGCAAGTCACATACCCTTGATGGCCCCTTCCTGTGTTTTTCTTCTGTGTGTGTGTATGAGAGAGAGAGAGAGAGAGAGAGAGAAAGGGAGAGGACCCTGAGTGGGGGGTTTCCAACCCGATTGGATTAGGGAAAAGTTTCTGGACAAGGGGAGATGGCAGTAGGGACAAAGTGTCTCAAGCGCAGAGAACAGTCTGAACATAGACGTTAAGCAAGGGTTCATGCTGCTGAGTCAAATGTGGGTATACAAGAATGGGCGGCAAACACCTTCTGTGCCCTGTTTAGGAGCTTGTCCTCTCTGAATTGTTGGTTGTTGATTACATAACAAGTTGTACCTAGATTGTGCAGCTCAGAATAATTGGCAAGTGTTATCTTGCTGCTACAGCTTGGCATGATTTGGCTCCTAAACTCACAGTGAACTTCAAATGCTCCAGTCAAGGGGAGATGGTGGAAGCTTGATTCAGTTACAGTGTTTAGTTGGTGTGCCTAATGGCAGGTCCTTAGGACACTGGAGACATGCCCTCGGAAGGTAGTTTCAGCGAGAGCATTGTTATAAAAGCCCAGATCGGCTCCGCCACTCTTCTATGCCTCCTGCATCACCAGTCTTCCCTCTCATGCGCACTGCCTTCCATTATCACCACCCATGGCCAAACCAGTGGGAGTACATGATCTTAGACTTGAACCTGAAAGTCTTTGAGTTAAATAGGTACTTCATATAGTCAGGTGTTTCACCGTTGTAACCAAAGCGAACACATTTAACACAGATCTGAGCATCAGGACCAGATGCGACCTCGCCAGTCCAAACTGTGAGCTAGGGCCTGGGGATTCATCCCATGCTGTTGTTTCTTGCTGGCAGTTGACCAGAGCCATCTGTGTGGCCATAGACCACATATGAGTCTACAAGACGTGGTGCTTGTATATCTCCCGACAAGTGAGCCCAAGGTGAGAGGGAAGGAGCACCAGCTAGAAGATATCATTTCTACCATGTTTTTGTGGCTGCGCTGATACCAGCCCTAGCACCAGCTGGGCAGGTGTGTATGACACCAGGGTCTGAATACAGATGGTGGAGTTCCTGGGAGCCATCCTGGAGGCTGGCAACCACTGGGCAGTTGTCCCTAAATCCAGCTGGGGATCAGATGCCAGGACCTCAATCTTGACCCACTGAATCAGAACCACTCAGGTGCAGGGGAGCTACCAAGCTAACCATGTCAGAATTCGGAAGTGGCCCCAAAGACCTGTGCATTTCATGGTTGTGATTCAGATTGAGTGTTTAACACAGATTGCACTACTCTTAGGCATAGTCACGTGGGACTTGGCACAAGCGGAGCTAGCAGCAAGAAGTGCTCCCATTCTCCTGTAGCATGTTGGATGTCATCCCCAGGGCTGTGGAATCTGCAATACGTCCAGGCCTTTGCAGTGTTTTGGCCTCCAGCTGACCCCAGCACTAATGCTAAGAGAGGTGACTTTGCAATGACCATATTTGGGCCCCAGAGCAAGTGCCTCCCAGACTGGTCTGTCCGTTCTCCTCCCATGACTCACCAGCCCTGCTCTTTCCTCATATGTTCCTAGAGCACACTGAATACACTAGGCACTGGTCCAAGCCCACTTTGTAGCCTGGTATGAGATTTCCAGCCTCTTCTTAGCTGGAAGGATGAGACCACATGTAGCTGATCCTCTTCAATGGCTGCCATTCCGTTCATGATAACTAAAGATATTGGTGTGTCACATGCTTTAGTGTTCCCAGCATGCTTCATTAAGTGGTCTGTGATTTGGCGGAAGGACTGGTCTAATCCGGTTTCACCAAATGTTCACTTTTTATCACTCCTGTGGAATGATTTCCCCCCGCTTGGATAGCAGTGTGTCTCACCACTCTAGTGACATTAGATTGGCTCCTGGACAGTAAGATGACTTTAGTAGCCAGTAGGGACAGCTCTAGGTACCCAGTGGGAACAAGACTTCATTCCTATATCAAGGTCCATGAGTTTAAAATTTCATCCACAAGGATTTGGGATACAAGGAGAATTGACTGAAGAGCCTTGGGTATTTTTAGAAAGTGGTGGGAATATCTTTGAGGGGGCATCGATTGGCTAAATTGGATAATCCAAGTGTCAGACTGGTAGGAGAATTCTTCCATAAACCTGCTGAGTTTTGGACAGTAGCTGAGTGCAGGCAGGGTCCATTTGTGGACTCAGATCTGAAGCAGGTAATGCAGAGGACGGACCAGCAGACTGGACACACATGTGTGGCAACCGTGTCATGTGAGGAGCTAAAGTTACATTGTCCAGAAAAAAGCTGTGTGGAGACAGCTTGGGCTTCTTCAAGTATTAGAAATCCAGCCAGCCCTCCTGGAGAGGCTATTTAGGGATTAAAGATGGGGAAATGGACAGTTTTTTCCCCTCCTATTGTTGATCTGTGTTTGGCTGAACCTGAAAGTGCAGAACTTGTGGCTGCAGAGGATCGGCTGTACTACCTGGAGAAGAATGTTGATGGTTTTATTCCAACTCTCGGAGCTAAAACACGGAGGAAGGGAGGTAGACTTCAGTTGGCTGGAAGTGCCTCGGTGCATTGGTCTGCCCTTCTGGGGGTGCTTGCCTTGGCACTGGAAGAGATCAGGCAGGAATTAAGGGAACTCTCGCCAGGAATATCTCGGTGGTCATATTCCCTAGTAGGAGTAGGAACGGGATTAGGAGATTGCCAAGTCCTGAGACCCCTCGTTAATCAACACCTTGGAAAATGTGCCCATCCCATGTTGGGGCGTCCATTCTATTGGTCATGGATGCTTTGTATGCGTTGACACTGTATGTGTCACACCTGCCCACATACAAGGGGCAGAGAAGTTAACGAGTCATGAGCATTGTGTGTTTAAGCTGCCTCCCAACCTGTGCTCTGGTCCCTTGTGACCTTGGCTTTGATACCAGGTGCAAACGTCGCACCCTTATTCTTCACTGAAGCCCTCCCTCCACCTCCTCTCACTGGAGTCTGGAAATTTTAACATGGCCTGAGAATGAAAGGCTGTTAAAATTGTGACCTCAGCTGTAAAGCCCTGGGCCTGTGAAAGTGAAGACAGCATCCCTGTCTCTCCTCATCCCTGCTGTGCAGGGGTGTGGGTTGGGCCCTGCACACTCCTTGAGATCCCTCCACCAGAACACACTAGAACTCCCCTAGCAGGGACTGGAGGAAATTGCATCTTTCTAGACCAAGTTCATCCCACTCATGGATATGCCAGAGGTGTGAGTCACTCAGTCCTGGAAGCTGGCTGATGGAATTTCACTTGACGAACTAACTGCTTCCCTGGACTCCTGCATCTGTGTGAAGCATCCTTGGGGACCCCTAGAAGAGTCCCCCCTCCTCATGGAAATGACCCGATCCTGGCAGAGTTCACGGGTTTGGCTCCTAAGCTCCATGTGGACCTACAGCAAGAACATTGGGCGGGTGTTGACTTTCCCTGGGTTGAAGTGGGTTGGAGTCTATGTATCCCTTCAGCCAGGAGACCCAAGGTCTACACTAGCAGTGGTCTTTTTCATCAAAATGACACAGCATGTGTTCATCATCTATAATGCATTTTTAAATGTCCTGGAAGGGAAAAAAAATCAAATGATCTCTATAAAAAAAAGTGCTTTATAGACTGCAAAATGCTGTGTGCAATAGTTTAGCCTGCCGCTGATTCACAGCCCTGTGTTCATCCCATTGTGGGACGCCAGAGGCATGAGTCACTGAGCTCTGGGGCCTGACTGATGGAATTTCACTTGATGAGCTACTGTGCCTTCTCCATGCCTCAGGACGCCCTTGAGTGCTCCTAGATGCTTTGCCAGTTGCCCTCTACAGAGGAAAACACATCTCCTTTGGATGATCTGATGACCTTCTCTTCTAGAAAATAGATTCAGAACACCAGAACCTCCGTTCTCTTTTCCCAGGCAGACTGTGCCATGGCTAGCTTGCTGCCTTCGTGTCAGTTTTAGACTCCAGAGGAGAAATCCCAGGCTCCAGTTCCATGTAGACAGAGGGCAGAGCTTGCAGCTGCTCCGTGTTCAGTGGCTCATCCATCCCAGATCTCTGGGCACTGCGCTATCAAGCAACAGTTTGGCTGGGTACAAGGGAAGTGACTCGCAGATCCCAAAACGAGGAGGAGGCAGGAGCCCATGACAAAGTGTAAAATACTGCTAGTTCTGAGTGAACGGATCTTTTTGAGACCCAGAAAACAGAGTTCCCGGCCAAGCCTCCTGGGATGGCAGAGACCCTTAAACCTGGAGATGTTGTTTCCTGTCGGTGGTGGGTGGGTTGGTTGGAAAAAGCATTTTATCTAATGGAGAAATGGCAAATCCAGATGCCCTACTGAGACAGCCTGTTTCCTTTGGCTGGCTTGCACATGGCTGGGGCCAGGTGTTGCTGGATCAAGGAACATTCGAGTCTTTTTCTCCTTCCTTTGCCTCCTCACCCCCACCCCTCCTTCTAGCCCCCCCCCTTTTTTTTTTTCGTAATGGCTTTCTTGCAAAAAAAAAAAAACCAACTAGATTAACTGAACTGGGTGGAAATTGTCAGGCTGTGGAATTTGAGTGTTGCCTGACCCTTGAGGGCCTGCTCGCTGCACTTCTGCTTTGTAACTGGAGATGGTCCATGAGGTCTGGAGGAGGAGAAAGCCAGCAGAAAGCCACTCATTTTCGCCCGAGGAAAGACTTTGGTACCCCACCGTGCGTGCCCTCACGTTCATTCCTCCGACATTGGCTGAGACCTGAACAAGCCCTTTCTTCTCCCCTTAACCGCAGGGACTGGAGGCAGTCCCAAATGTTTAGAATTCCACAACTCCAGGTTTTTATTGGTCACCGTCAGCTGCCAAATGCTTCGACATTGCCCTCTCTGTCCACCTCTGGGTAGGGTGGTCCTGAGGGGAGGGAGGTGGAGGCCCCGAAGCGTGAAAGGAAGGAGTTTCTAGAAGGAATGTCCAGAAAGTCTGGTCTCTCCCCCAGCTGGGAGCTGTGTCTAAACCCCACCCCCAGAGGTGCTCAGCAGCTTGGGAAAGGTAGGGATCTGCTTTGACCTGGATCCATTTGCCGAGATCTTGCCGGGCCAAGGCTTGCCGGGCCACCGCAGCGAAGAAGCGCCAAGGTGACTTATTTTTCCCCAAATAAAAGTAGGTCACAGCGTCTGGGAAGCGAATGGGGGGCGGAGGGGTTTATGTGAAAGCCAGAACAAGGTTATCAGAAGCTGTGTACCTCCCAGCCAGCCTGGGAACCTGGTTCCCGGCCAGGAGGCTGTGCGTGCTGCCCTCCGGGAACAGCCACTGGTGGTTATTTTTTGAGAGGAAATGAACGAAGGAGCAGTGCCTGCTTTGGGGAAATGGTTCTATGGAGGGGTCAGGCTGGCTTTAGAGAGGAACTGAAGCAATGCGTGGTGTGCATTCAAGCTGGGGAGAGTGCGCTCTGGGGCGTCTTGCTGGGTGGCAGTTGCAGAGTTGAGCAAAGTTAGCAAGGAGGGAGCAGGGGAAAGGTGCCATTCATAGCAAGGAGGGGCCAGCAGAAGTCGTATCCTGACTGGGCAGACCCAATCTGTAGGGAGGTCTGGTGACACCCTGAGGTGGCAGAGGCTGGCCATGTTCCACCTGCCTCCACCATGAACCTGAGTAGCTCCTTTGAGTCTTTGGCCATGCTGAGTGGTCTCTGCCAGGAATCCCCAGGCCTCATGACAGTGAAGCCACTTGCTCAAGGCCTGTTCATTCATTCGCCTGATGCATTTTTTATAGCACTGAGCCCTCAGTTGGGCCTGCAGAGGAAGGGGGTGATGTCATGGTCAGGTTTGAACCTCGCCACTGGAGCGTCCCACCCAGCAGTGGAGAAATTTCGTGACTCATTGTTCCATTACTGTGGAGAGAACCACCAGACCCTCCACCAGGGCTGTGGGGCCCTGGTGACCACATGCTGGCCCAGGGTTTGCCTGGCATGTGGTCTCTGCATCCTCCACTCCAGCATGGCTGGAAGAACTGCAGGGTCAGAGGGGCCGGCTTCCAGCGCAGGTGTCCCCGCCTCCCCCCAGGAGCCCAGGGCTTCCTGCCAAGGACAGAGCTCTTGCCCTTTCTCCAAAGAAGCAGCCTCTGTTGCCTCCCCAAGCGCTTGTTCAAGGTTGGAAAAAGGAAACAGAGAAAGTACACTTTTCCTGCAGTGTTGCAAAGCTCTTGATTTACAGGAGGAGGGCACAGACAGACTGCGGCTTTTTCCCCTGGTCAGGTCGGTGTGATCTCAGCTTTCCATGGCACCCCTCCATTCCCCGCTCCCCCCTCTGTTTCTGTCTCTGTCACTCTCACACACTTGCCCAGTTTCAACTCCCCTCCCCACCCCCGCCAGGCTCCAATACCCACAGCTGGTGGACAAAAACCATTTGATCCAGCTATGAGTCTTAGCCTAGACCATATGATACTCCAATTCCTCGCGTTGATGGTCCAAAGGGACTAATCAAGCCATGTGGCCAGATTCTTCTTTATAGCAACGTGCCTCACGCTGTCCACAGAGAGTGACCTTGCTAAGCCTTCTGGATTAGCTCAGTTCGGGGACTGTTGGCATCAGATCTGAAGGGATGGAGGAGAAGGGATGGATGGCAACTCAGGTGACAAGAGAACATCAAGACAAAATGCACGTGTCCTTCCTCTCCACCGTGAGTCGCACAGGAGACAAGCGAGGATCGCTCGCAATGTGTTTTGCATTCAAAAAAGCATTAAGAGTCTTTATTGAAAAATGTGGGGCTTGGGAGCCTTGCCCCTCTAAGCTAGGCTGAACTTTTTTTAAAAAAAGATTTATTTATTTTTATTCAAAAGGCAGAGGTACAGAGAGGAGACACACACACACATCTTCCATTTGCTGGTTCACTCCCAAAATGGCTGCAATAGCTAGAGCTAGACCATTCCAAAGCCAGGAGCCAGGAACTTCTTCTGGGTCTCCTACAAGGGTGCTGGGGGACCAAGGACTAGAGTCCTCCTCTTCCATTGCTATCCCAGACCATAATCAGAGAGCTGGATCGGAAGTGGAGCAGCCAGCATATAGGATGCTGGTGTCATAGGCAGAGGTTTAAGCTGTTATGCCACGGCGCAGCTTCTCTCACTGGGTTTTAAAAAAAGGTGTATTACTGACTCTTTCCAAGGATGTTTGAGGACTCACAGTGCGTATGACGAAAGGCTGTGGGCAACACAAAAATGAATGAGGCACAGTTTTTCCCTGGAAGGAGATGGATGCACAGTACTACATGTGTGGAAAGAGAAAGACGATACTCAGTGTAAGCCAAGGATTAATGAGTAACTCTGAAAGCACATGCCAGAGGTGGCAGGAGAGAGAAGCTGTTCTAAGTGAGTAGGCTATTTGGGGGCCAGAAAGGGGCTTTATGGAGGAAGTAGTGCTATCTCCTCCTTTCTGAGTTAAAAAATGTTCAGGACAGCAAGGAACTGTCCATCTGGTTGACCTGTCTATCTGAGGTCTCAGGCAGCACCCTGGGACATGGAACACTGAGCAGATATTTCTCAGTGAATGAATGGCATCGTTCCTGAGAGCCAGCAGGATTCTAGTAGGCAGAGAGATGGGAAGAGAGAATTACAGAGAATGGCTGGAAGCCTGCAGCCTCCAGGGGGGTTACAGAGGTCTGAGCAAGCCCATCTGTGATTGAAATAGATGCAGGGGTCAGTGGACTGGAGTCCCCAGCACAGAGGCTGCTGAACAGCAGGAGACTCTGATGCCCAGCTTCTGCCTGCTGTGTGCTTGTTGTCCTCCTGACCGGGCCGTTCAATAGCTGGGGCTGTTCAACAGTGGGGCTATGGGAGACTGATGGGAGAGTAGAATGGCACTGCGGGGGGCCAAGTAGGTACCAGAAGTAGTGGGGCTAAGAGTGGGTAAGAATAGCACCATGGGAGACCCATGCTGGGCACAGCTGTACCATGTGTGCCTCCAGGACCTCAAGAAGGAAGGCTGGAGGACATCTCAGATGGAATCAGCTTGGAGCGCTCAGTGCTGGCTGTGGGTCTGCATCCGGAAGGCCCTTCGTTTCCTGTTTATAAATAACAGAAGACAGAAAGCTGGGGGCTTGGGCTGCGAGATTCTGGGATCTGTCAACAGTGGAGGGAGGTGGCCTGTTCCCTGAGCAGAGAGGGTGGATAAAACAAACCCACGTTACCTGCCTCTAGGCCTGCGGGAGATGTGGTGTCTCCTGACCTGGTTCCCCTCCACTTCTTCCCGACCACAATTCTGATGTCTCTAACAGAAAGAGGGAGAAAGATACGTGGGTGGGAGGAGCCTTGCACACAAACCTTCCCCAAAGCCCATTTGCCTCAAGCTGAGCAGTTTGGAGACCTAGTAGATTCATCTTGGCCTGCTGGCTCTCTGGCCTGGCCTTGCCTCTCACCCTGATGCAATCCGCAGCCAGACTTTCAAAATGGGTGATTTTTTTTTTTTTCCTCTCTGGCATTAGCCCCAGATTGTCACATTCTGGAATTGGCAAGCCACTGACCCTCCGCTGCAAATGTTAAATGTCACTCGGGCATAAGCTCTGGCGCTCCCTCCCTGGCCTTCTTCTCCAGCAAGCCACCTGGCCTGGCTGTGCCTTGATTTCCCTTCTGGAAGTGGGGCATGAGCACATTAGAGCCTTCGGGTACACGCGCTGAGTCCTGAAGAGGACAGATCGGGGAGGAATTCTTTCAGGTCCCTCTTGGAGGCCTGGCAGGAAGCACAACCTTCAGATTGCAGCTTAAAATTTCAAGTGTGTTTCCCCAGCTCCTGGGCTCCTCAGCTTAATTTGAAACCAGTAATTTTAGGAACTCATTTGTTTTTTTTTTTTTTAAGTGTGTATATTTTCCTGTTCCCAAATCTTTCCTTTTGGGGCTGAACTCCTGGGGATAAAAAAATAAATAAGTAAATAAGTCAAGTGACTCCTTGCGCTTGTGGTTATAGAAGGAATTCCACAACAGTGAGGTAAGGAGGAGGCTGTGCTTGCACGCATGCGTTTTCCGACTCATGGGGCCCCAGCAGAGCTCGTTAGCTGTGCATGCGGGCCATGCGACACCCAGGCTTTCCCAGCCACTTCCCCAGCTGGCCTGTGTCCAAGAACCGCTGGAGCCCAGCTGGCCCCTCACGTACTCAATCCAGTCTGACTCATGGCTGCTGGGGCAGGGTCCTGAACGAAGGGTGTGACCAGGCTGCCTAGAAGTCTGAGCCCCAAGTAGGTCACCCTGTATGACAGGCTGTGTGTGCGGGACATGGGGGTGAGGCTGGGTGCTGCCTGCAGCCTCGGCTGGAGCACTGGCCGGCAGTCAGACTGTGCTTTCCATTCGAAATCCCCTTTGCACTGGGCTGTGTGAGGTTGGGTAAGTGGCAGAACGTCACCAGTCGTTCTCAGGTCGAGTGAGGAATGGACTGTGGGGTTCTCAGCACAAAGATCATTGGTCAAGGACGAGATGCGCAGGCTGCATTTGGTGAATGAAGGATGGATGGACGGATGGATGAGACAGACCCATATCTTACAGAATGGGAAGGCTAGAGAGAGGAATCAGCTGTTTTATTTGTAAAGAAGGATGACAAAGTCTGTCATGACCACTTCCCTGGGTTTGGGGGGTAGGGGTGGGGAGCAAATACCCCACACCTTTTGCTCAGTCACACACAGAATGACACACACTGCCCACTCAGAGACCCCCAGGAAGGACACATGTACTGCTATAAGACCGCCATCTGTGCGCATACAGAGAGGTGCACGTACTGTGTGTGCACACGCAGACACACACACGCTCACTCCTGCATGCATGTGTCATGAGGCACACAGTGCAAGTAAGATGTACATGTGTACAGAGACCTGGGTGTACCACCACCTTGTAACACCTAAAGAAGGTGCACACACAAGCACATATCACCCTAGACACACAGACACACAGAGCACACACACACGCAGGCCTGCGTTTGTGCTTGTATTACAAGACACAAACACGCTCACATGCACACACACACACATACACAGACCTGCACGCACCACCATGCCTGTATGCACAGAGACCTGCGTTCATGCATGGCATGCCACCTTATACACACAGGGCTTTACCCACACATGCGCAGTGTGTTGGTGGAAGATCTGGTTCGAATCCTGTCTCTTCTCCAGGTCTCACTGGCCTCACCCTGCAGGTACCCCACTGACTCTCCCCACAAGTCATAGCTATTTTTCAATTTTCATTGATTTATTTGCACTTTATTTGAAAGAGCAATAGAGACAAAGCAGGCCTTCTAAATACTACATGCTCACCCCCTCCCCGCAAGCCCTGTTCCTGTGGAGGTCACACATTGTCAAAGCATGAGTGGGCTGGGATCCTTTTGCCAGCAGGGTCGGCTAAATTCTTGACATCAGGCCTTCCGCCCCTTCCTGTCCTTAGTCAGAGGCCGAGGGCCACGTCTCCCCACTAGCGAGCCTGCCTGCCTGCCTGTGTGCTGCCTGCCCACAGCAGGGGACGGATCTGTGGTTGGGATCAGGTCAGCCCAGCCTGCGGGCCCCATGAGGCCACAGGGCTGACGCTGCAATGGTAACTTTCCTTCTGGGCTTCTGAGAGTGACGCATCTCACTGGAATTCCAGCCCTGGTCCCGAGGTGGGCAGAGGCAGGGTTGGAGAGAGGCGGGGGGGGGGGGCACGGACTCTGGGCTTGTCCCTGTCCACGTGTCTTGGTGGCATGGATCCTGAGCCCTGAATGAAGGCTGTTGAAGAGCCAGACTCCAGGCTGGAGGCTGTCATCCTGCCCCTGGCAGCTTTCCCTGGGTTCTGCGTGGAAGGCGCCCAGGGCCAGATGCCCTCACTACAGGCCACATCCTTTCCACCACCTCTCAGAGCTTGTGAGGCATGGCCTGGCTCAAGACCCTGAAGCCAGTGGTGAGGAGACACGAATCCTTGGGCAACCAAATAATAGTTCTGTTCAACCCTGTGGTTCATTTGCATGCTGGCCGGACAGGCCTAGGGCCTTCCTTGGTCACTTGGGTTCCTGCCTTTCCGCCCTACCTCTCCCTCCCTCCCTCCTTAGCCTGGCTCAGAATTTGTCTCAGGTGGGCCATGGGGAGGAACTGAGGTCCACTGATACTGTTGTCTGGGACAGATGATCTTGTGCTGCCAAAGACAGAGGGAGAGGTGGTACACCAGGCACTTGGTGCCAGCTCCAACACTTGGAGCACCTGTTGAGTCCTCTCTGCTGCTGCTATACTACTGGGTGTTGCAATCCATCACATCTGAGGATCCCTGTGGACCTGGGGTTGTTTGGGGTGATGGTGGAGGGTGGCAGTGGTGAAGGGCCACAGGTCTCACGAATTCAGGAGTCAGCCAGGCAAGAGCCAAGATGAGGACTATAAGTGTGATTTTTTTTAAAGATATATTTTATTTTTACTTGAAAGACAGATTTATAGGGAGAAAAAGAGAAATCTTCCATATGTTGCTTCATTCCCCAAATGGTTGCATCAGCTGGACTAGTTCGAAGCTGGGAGACTGGAGCTTCTTTGGGGTCTCCTTTGTGGGTTCATGGGCCCAAAGACTTGGGCCATCTTCTATGGCTTTTCCAAGCCATTAGCAAGGAGCTGGATCAGAAGTGGAGCAGCCAGGACTGAAACTGTGCCACAGGCAGAATCTTGACTTACTACATCATGACCCCAAGCCTCGGGGTTGTGATTTAGAGGGAGCCATCTGGTGGCTGGAGGCAGGGGACTCAGAGAAGGACAGGAGTTGGGGGTGGCTCAGCCAGGGCAAGGGCAGGGGCAGAAAGAGAAGGTGCTACACTTGACGGATTCAGGAGAAGCTTCCCTGGTCTGAGGGGCTGGTGTGCTATGCCCTGTGAATGTGTTAAAAATGTCAGTGTGACTCTGGGGAATCTGCCATTGCTGTCATCCAGCTTAGCTCATCCAAGGCGCCCCTCCCTCTGCCGGATACTGGGGACTCAGACACACGTAGCTGTAAGCCAAGGGTAGGAGTGTTGCAACTCGGAGTCAGGAGGGGATGGGGAGAGACTTTGTTGTGCCCGCAGTCTTGCCTCCCCTGCAGCCTTCCTCTAGTTCCTCCATGAAGCATCCTGCCAACGAGTACTTTCCATCAACCCTGTTCCCAACCACATGTGTTCAATACTGGGAGCCTCTGGCTCCTGTCCCTCCAAGTGCTGTAACTTCTCTGGGCTGTTCGAAGGGAGGATTGTCCACCTCTGGGGGATATGGTATTGTGCAAGATGGCACTACCAGCTTCTGGGTAGATGAAACTACAGGGGATTTTTTTTTTTCAAGATTTGTTTTTAAACATAGTTACAGGGAGAGAGACATTTTCCTTCCACTCATTCATTCTCCAAATGGCTGCAATGACCAGAGCTGAGCTGGCCCAAAGCTGGGAGCCAGGAGTTTCTTGCAGGTCTCCCACATGGGTGCAGGTGCCCAGGGACTTGGGCCATCCTTCACTACCCTCCCAGGCCATAAGAAGGATGTTGGATGGGAAATGAAGCAGCCAGGACTCAGACTGGCAGCCATATGGGATGTCAGCATCTCAGAGGATTAGTTCAGTACGCCATGGCACCAGCCCCATCAAGTTCCAGTCTTACGGAGAGATGCATGGAGAAGGCTACCCACAAACAGGGTTTCAGGCATGCACACAACATGCTTTTGAGCTATAAGCAAAAATCAGGAAATTGTCATACGAGAACAGCCCAAAGCCATGGACCCCTGCACCTGCGTTGGAGACCAGGAGGAGGCTCTTGGCTCCTGGCTTCAGATTGGCTCAGCTGCAGCTGTTGTGGCCATTTGGAGAGTGAATCAGCAGGTGGAAGATCTTTCTCTTTCTCTCCTCTCTATGCATCTACCTTTTAAATAAAAAAATAATAAATAAATGTTTAAAAAAAAGAAAAGAAAAACTTCACAGGACACTCTTTTTGCTATTGAATCTTGAACCCTATGCAGGAGGGGGCTGCTGTCCTCAGCTCTCTGGGTTCATCATGAAGATGGGGGGAGAGCCCCCCTGGTTTCCCCCTGGTGTCCTCTGACTACACCAAGTCACTCCTGCACCCCCTCAGGTCCCTGCAGGCACACCACCTCCCAGGTGTGGGACTTGATCCTGTGGCTAGGGTCGCAGGCTCACTGGAAGCATCTGCATGCTCGGCAGGGCTTAAAAAGGCAGGGCGGCTGGCTTTTGTCACCCAGGGAAGACTTGCTTGGTGCTGCTCTGCAGCCTCACCAGGACCTTAACCCTCCTGCCTTCCCATGCCTCATTCTTCTCCAGAACCTGAATATCCAGGTGGAAGACATCCGGATCCGGCCCGTCCTCTCGGCATTCCAGCATCGGCACCCTGTGACAGAGGGCTTCGTGGAAGTGAAGGAGGGCAAGACTTGGAAGCAAATCTGTGACAAGCACTGGACAGCCAAGAACTCCCATGTCGTGTGTGGCATGTTTGGCTTTCCTGCGGAGAGATCCTACAATACGAAAGCCTACAAGTAAGGGGACAGCCACCTGTGGGGTGGGAGTGGGGATCCTTAGATACCTGCCCCGCCTGGCTCATCAAGAATGGATGCTGGGGCATAGTAGGCAAGGCTGCCACCTGCAGGGCTGGCATCCTGTACAGGCACCAGCTTAAGTCCCAGCTGCTCCACTTCCAAAACTCCCTGCTAATGCCCTTGGGAAAGCAGCAGGAGAAGATCCCAGGCCTTGGGCCCCTGCACCCACATGGGGGACCAGGCTCCTGGCTTCAGTCCAGCTTAGCCCTGGCTGTTGTGGCAAGGGCTAAGGAGAGTAAACCAATGGATGGAAGATCTCCCTGTCTCTCTTTCTGTAATCCTGCCTTTCAAAACGAATTTTTTTTTTAACTAAGAAGAAATGACATAGATAGGAAACCTACTGAATTCTTCCTCGATCTGTGATAGCAGATAAGTTTAGGTCAGGGGAACAAAAAACCTGAATCATGAGAAGCACAGGCCCTCAGTCCTTGCCTGCCTAGCCCTGCCGGTTGGCTGGTTTTTGGAGAGTAAGCCAACGGATGGAAAAACTCTTTCTCTTCTTCCCTCCCTCCCCTTGTCCCTCTCCTTGCCTTGAAAACAAAATGGAAATAAATAAGCAGATAATTTTTTTTTAAGATTTATTTTATTATTATTATTTTTTTAAATTTTTATTGGAAAGGCGGATATACAGAGAGGAGAGACAGAGAGGAAGATCTTCCGTCCGATGATTCACTCCCCAAGTGAGCGCAATGGCCGATGCTATGCCGATCCGAAGCCAGGAGCCTCTTCCGGGTCTCCCACGCGGGTGCAGGGTCCCAAAGCTTTGGGCCGTCCTCCACTGCTTTCCCAGGCCACAGGCAGGGAGCTGGAAGGGAAGTGGGGCTGCCGGGATTAGAACCGGCGCCCATATGGGATCCCTGGCATGCAAGGTGAGGACCTTAACCACTTGCGCCACCGTGCCGGGCCCCAGATAATGTTTTAAAGATGAATCTATGTGGTACAAAGAATCTTTGCAGCCCATTCATTCATTCATTGTAAAGGATTTTCAAAAATCTCCTGGAAAGAAAATGTGCATTACTGCTGAGTCATAGGCACTGAGAACATTCGTGTCTAGCCGCACCCAGGAGCTTGCGTGAATGTACGTGTGGTAGATTAGACATGACGGCTGTGATGAGGGGGATGAGGGTAGCATGGCAGAGAGGATGTGGACACTACCCTAGTGCCCAGCAGTGGATTAACCCTTCAGACACACACACACAGCAGTGTGCAGTGCCCCTTTAGGCTTGGGAAGGAATGCAGCTCAGCCACCTTCTGCAGTGAGAGCAAGCCATGCCAAATGTCTGTAACAGACAAGCCCACAGACCCCGTACTCAGATTGGGGGCAGTGGGGTCAAGGGGGTAGAGGTAGGAAATGACCCCTAATGGGTGTGAAGATTCCTTTAAGGGGCACTGGGATCACTCTAAATGCAGCTGAATGGTAGCCTTGTGGATGGACTCAATTAGAACAACAAAGCAGGAGGTGCTAAAATGCATATGCCTTGAATACCCTGTACAAAGATGTCAGATTTCTTTTGCACTCTGCTATTTCCCCCATGAGCTTTTTGGAAGTACCCTGTTCTGTTGCTGTTGCCCCCAGCCTCCCCTGAAGGGACCTTGCATCTGGGTTGTGTGTTGGGGGAGGCGTGGACTTGTCAGGCAGTTTAGGGAACTGGACTGGACAGCCAGCTCTGAGCTGACTCCTTCCGGGGGCCCCCTCGGACACACATATCTGCGTATCACCACCCCAAGTCAGAGAAAGCAGGAACTGGTGGGGTTGCTCTTAAAAGAGTGTCTGATTGCAGCAGGACTGCTTAGCAGCTGTCAGGATCCCACAAATTTTAGCTCAACTTCCTCAGGGAGGAGAGCTAGGCGAACTTTCTACTTTTATCTGCATCAATCTGTAATTGCTGCTTGCCCCCACCCCCGCCAGCTTTCCCATTAGAATTTCAGTCATCCCAGGTTCAACCCTCCCCCAACCAGGCCTCTCAAGGTCCATCAGGAATGACTCACTCCGGGTGGGGAGCAGGGGTCACTGGTGGGCAGTGCATTCCCGACAGCTGACATCATTGGAGAAAAAGCCAGCTGCCCAGGGAAGACAGGAGCTGGTCTGGGGTGTCTGGATCTTGAAGAAGAGCCCCCTAGAGTGCGTGTTCCTGGGCAGGGGACAATCACTGGCCGCCACAGATAGTTGGAAATCATAGGCATTTTGTGAACCAAGGTTCCCTTGGTTGCTGGTATGGTCTGATCAACTTTCATGCAGATAAAGTCTGACAGTCCATCACCCCAGTCAGCTTATGCAAATGCTGGTGGTTGCAATTGCTGGGTCAGCTCTGCCTCCAGCCTTATCTTCTATACAAACCAATGGGTCTTGCAACCCAGCCTGATCCTGCCCACCTCGCACTTGGCCTTCGTGTACGCCAGGGGGAGTGGCTGCCTAGTCGGAACAACATGCAATAACCCCCACCAGGCCCGCCCTCTGCCCTGTTCCCATGCTTGCCAGCATGTACCGCAGACTAGTTCAGTCTGTCCCACATCCCATTCAGCTCTTGTACATGTCAATGAGCATTGAAGCCTAGTTCAACCCACTCAACCCCACTATCCAGTCCACACACCTGCTGGCGAGTGCCACTCTTTGACTAAACATGCCTGGCCCAGTCCTGGTTTTCATGCTCTCTAGTTGGAGCGGCAGCCCAAGAGGGAGATGCTCATTGTACTGGAGCCACTCCCATTCCTGGATCTTGCACTCTAGGTGGTTCTACAGTTTACCTTGACAGAATTTGTCCCCTGTGCCAGCATCTGCCAGCTGATGCCGCGGCAAATCCCAACCAACCCACACCCACTTTGACTTATGCATGCACCAGTAGGAACAGTCAACCCAGGGTGGCATTTCCCTAATCCAGCTCACATGAGGCCAACAGGTGTTGTAACCCTGCCTGGCCTGGTCTGCCCCCATAGCTAATGTGTTCTTCAGCCTGACCCTAATGCAGGGGCAGAGGTAAACTACAGTTTCCATTGTCTGGGGTGAGGATTGGCTTGCAGGAAGTGGAGAGGGAGGAGCAGCCACAGGACTTAACTAGACTATCTTCATTTCCAAAATGCATTGTCATGGCACCCACAAGCGCACTAGGGGGCCTCGGTGTCCCATTTGGACAGAGAAGAGGGGACAGAGTCTACAGGGTGTCTCAGGGCAGCCACACCAACAAAGACAGTACCCACTTCTCAGTCCCTCTGGAACTCACCTTGTCCTGAGGTCCCCCACCCACACTGGACAGTGGGAGTGAGGCTGTCTGGTCTGGCCTGCCACGCAGGGACCAACACGCAGGCTCCAGACAGCAGAAGACAGGGGCATCCTCCGCCTTGCCTTTTTCTGTACGTCCCACCCACTGTCATTCAAGACCTGAGTCCTTCTCATGACTCCAACCAAGGAGATTGTGACAAAACATGTACTTGAAAAATATCTTTGTGTATGGCCATCCCCTGAAAATGTAAAATGTCTGACATGATGCTTCACCCTTATGTAAACCGTGTGAAACATCAGAGGCAATATCAGGACTTGTTTGTGAACTAGGACTAGCTGGTAAGGGGTGAAAAACAAAAGAATGTTTAGCCCTCCTCATTAACCTGTTAGGGGGAGACACAAAAAAAGCTGAAGAGACGAAGCCCCAGTGAGTATAAAAAGGGGGCTCTGCTGAGCAGACACGCGGCTCTCAACTAGCTCGTTGAGGAACTAGGCCCTGTCTCAGGTTCTCCGAGTCCAACACTGGGCGGGGTGGGCGTTATGCACTGACCCTGTCTGAGAAACAGGATTGACCCATGGGCGCAGGGACCCTGTCTGTCTCTGGGGAAAGAAACCCTGATGACCAAGCTCCACTTCTGCTCCCCTACAGAATGGTCGCATCCCGGAGGAAGCTGCGCTTCTGGCCGTTCTCTATGGACTGCCTGGGCACAGAGGCACACATCTCTAGCTGCAAGCTGGGCCCACGAGTGTCACTGGATTCCACAAAAAACATCACTTGTGAGAACGGGCAGCCAGCTGTGGTCAGTTGCGTGCCCAGCCAGGTCTTCAGCCCCGATGGACCCTCAAGATTCCGGAAGGCCTACAAACCGGAGGTGAGGAGCAGTGGGTCAGGGGGGGCAGCCACCTGAAATCTGGCAAGGATGTGTGTGTGTGTGTGTGTGTGTGTGTGTGTGTGTGTGTGTGTGTGTGTGTGCAAGTATGCAGGAGAGTGTGTGTGTCAGCACCCCTAATTCAGTGCATTCCCTGGGGTAAGTGTGTTATCCCTGTGTGATAGAGAAGATACAGAGAATGTACTAGGCCCTGTCATTGTCAGGGGGACAGTTTTTAGCTCTTCTGTTCTTCCTTATCTTTACAGCCCCAAAGGGTCTCTGTCTTGTATACACTGTGGAATCTTCTCATTCGGGGCAGGTGGCTGGGACCGGCACATGGGTGGAGGGTTGGGAAGGAGAGGTGATCCTTGTTCAGGGCTGGCTTCAGGTGCCATGGTACTTGAGAATCATCCCCTGTGGGGATTCCATGGAGGTTTCCAGGGGTAACAGAGAGCAGAAGAGGGGGGCTGAGGGCCATGGGGCTTCCACCGGCTGGCCCAGGCTGCAAGGTGAAGGCAGGAGCCTTGGGGGGCTAAGCAGACTTCCTCTCTCCACTCTCCCTGTCTCTCCTCCCTGTCAGCCCCTGTAGACCTGCTCTTGGGAAAAGCGTGGTAACCCCTGTCCAGTGGAAAAGCCACATCCGTGTTGGGGTCTCCTCCCATGCGTGCCGAGAACCCAGCCCCCATCAGAGGGTAGGGAAACCATTTCCATTGACTTCTGGCCCTGGATCATCCCAGTCTCCTTGGGGCAGACATGTGTGGGTGTGCAGCCGGGGGGCGGGGGTCTTGTTTGGCCCTGCTCCTTCCCATCCCCCAGCCAGCCTCACTTGCCTCCATCCCTTGCTCTAATCACCACATCCTGCCTCCAGCCCTGACTGTAACGCCTGAGCTCTCCTTCTGAATCATGTGGGAATTCCCAATCCTACTGTTTTGGAATTCCGCTGCTGTGTGGTCTGAAGCGGAGGAATCAAGTTCATTCCAAATCGATGAGGGAAGAGCAAGCGAGGCTGACATCACCGTTTCCTTGGGTTTCCATTTTCCCACCAGAGCCAGCTGACCCTCTGGCTGGCCCCTGCTGGAAGGAAGCGGGGGTCACAGACGGTCCACCTGGTAGGAAGGAGCACCCCACACCTCCCCAGCAGCGCACAACTCGACAGTTCGGAAGGGGAGGAGGGAGTGTGAAAGGCAAAGTTTTCCAGAAAACGGCACTAGAGCAAGCAGTTTTTATTACTGTCTGTCTGTCCTTTTTGTGAAACGAGTGGAAGTTGCTGAAGCACAGGGTACCAGTTGCCCAGCTACACAGCAACCCCCCCCCCACTCCCTTTCCTGTGCCTCTTTAGAGCTAGAGAGAGCAGACCTGGGGTGGGGGGAGGTCTACAAGTGTGGGAGCTGTCACACATCCCATCCTGCCATGGGCAGCCCTGGCCGGTGAGACAGAGAGATGTAGCCTCCAGTGGCTCGAGCCTGAAGGTGGCCATGAACGTGAATGCTTGAATTGCCACCTACGGCTAGGTCAGCTCTGTCCAGTGCCAGAGGCTGCGGGGACTGAGAAGGGCACGGGAGGACAATGCTGTGGTCTGACCCTGCCTTTGTGCTGAGTCCTGTGAGCATCAGCGATACGTCAGACTGCACACACATGCGTACACACGCACACTCACACATGCAAGCACTCATGCACGCACTCAAACACGTGGACACACATGTGCACACATACGGACATGCGCACATCATACATGCACTACCTGCAAATGAAACACGAGCCTGTGGAGTCAGGAGCAGAACCACTCAGGAGGGGAGGGCCTCAGGCCGTCATTGAACACCGTTGCCAGGTGTAGGCGTGAGCATGGAGGCTGCTTTCTGTCGCAAGGCTGGAGGCGCTGGATACTTGGGGGGTGATTCTGGCCTCTGATGTTCCCCCCACTGGGGATCCATGATGAAAGGCCCCCATGTGGGTGCTGCAAAGGGAGCTTGCTCCAAAGCCACCTCTGCCCAACCCCCTTGCCGTTCACTACCCCAGGTGGGCTGGGGGATGTGGGGTGGGACCTAGTAATATGGCAGAGAAGGTGGGAGAGGCCAGCAAGCACCTGCGGAGCACCCCCAGACGTCTGTCTGCTTCTGTTTCTCCAGCAGCCCCTGGTGCGGCTGAGGGGAGGTGCCCAGATCGGGGAGGGCCGCGTGGAGGTGCTCCGGAATGGAGAATGGGGGACCGTGTGCGACGACAAATGGGACCTGGTGTCAGCCAGCGTGGTCTGCAGAGAGCTTGGCTTCGGCAGTGCCAAAGAGGCCATCACGGGCTCCAGACTGGGACAAGGTAAGAAATTGGGGGGCTGTGGGTGGGGCCTTGGGTCAGGAGTGATCAAGCCCAGCCCGAGCTGGTGGTCCCTGTGGAGTTTCTGGATTTTTCTCTCTTGCTTTGCCTCCTCCCTTCAGCAACTGAATGACTGTTGAATGCCAGCAACTGAATGACTTCTCCCCCTGATGAGCTTAGAGGGATCCTGCACAGCCCATTTTATGGATTTGCAAGCTGAGGCCCAGAGAAGGGAATTAACAAGCAAGGGAAGGCCCCATAGCTGAGGTCGGTGAAGAGTCCAGTGTGGATCTCCCAGCCTCTAATCGCAGGCTGCCTGTAGCCACACGAGCCTTCCTGGGGTTCTACCCACAGGCCCAGGGGATCAGGGGTGGCAGGCCAGGCTGTGAAGCAGGCCAGAAGCCAGGAAAACAGATGACCCCTCACGTTCTGCTCAGGTTGCAGCCCCGCAAACATTCCCTCCCGAGAGCAGGACGCCTCTGCTCCAGCGCCGGAGACACTCATGAGAACGGGCATGGCTTTTATTAAGTGTCCTCAACACGTCTTTCATATGAACCAAGGGGAAAAAGCAGAGGAGGCTTCCATGTGGGATACTCTGCTGACAGCAGCATTAGAACCCCAAGATGACACACAGGCAGGGAACAACATGCAGGCAGGTCCCCTCCCTGGCTTCTGAACAGGGAGCCTTCACCCCAGATCCACTTTGCAGCCCAGCCAAGCACCCAGCCCTCCCATCCTGATCTATGGTTTGAGCAAGGAATGTTGTAATTGTTTCCTGCAGAGGGAGTCTGGGCTGCTGTGGCTGGCTAGGGACGCCCTTCTTCTGGCAGGAATGCCATGAGGTCGCTATTGGCGGCCTGGAGGGGGTGTCGGTCCCCACCACAAAAGAACACGGGGCTTTCATTCTTCTGGAAGTGGAGCGCATCTGGCTGGAGCCCAGGCTCCCAGCAGCACTGGCATCTGAACGAATGATTCCCTGGGGTTGGAAGGAGGCTTTGCAAGAGACAGGGACTGCACAGGCTGCTGGAATCCTGGGCAGCCCTGCGGCAAGGACCTCGGGCCTGACGTGCAGCAGGTGAGGCCCTGAAGGATGACAGAAAAGACCAAAGTTCCTAAATAACTTCTTCCTTTTCACCCCTCCCAGCCCCGTCCTGTCCATATCCTGGAACATCTCCACTCCCACTGTCCCACCTATGCCAGCCTGAAGTCTGAGGGTTTGGGGTAGACTCTGGTGTTACACATTGTGCCACCAGGAGCTGTTCAAACATTCCTATGTATGTTGTCATAGTTCGCCAGTTGTCCAACACATGGGTCTGTATGGGGCGGCGCCCTAGCACTGAGCAACCAGCAAGTGCTCAGTGACCTGGCTGTTCCATCACTCACAGACCTGTACTCAGTGACCCAGTTGTTCCCCTGCCCCCACATGCACCCACGATTTCCAAGGGCCTGTTGAACTCTGGGAAAAATAAGCCACTTGGCACTCGGTGATGCTGTGCCTGACAAGGAACCATTGGGTGATTTATGGTCCCCTGCCACCTGGGTGTGGCCAGCTCCAGCAGACAGTGGGGAAAGTGCCCCCTTTGAATGTCAAGGCACAGAGAGGACCGAGCTCTGGCTTGATGCATCAAGGAACCACACCCACAGCCAGGGGTGGTGAGAAGATGCCCGTTGAGAATTAGGTCATCTTCGTTCTTGGCCAACGACTTGCTCAGTGACCTTGAATAACCTTCTGGGCCTTGGCCCTCAGCGCTGTAGACCAGGCTGGCCTCCTGGAAGGGGACTCTAGGTTCACCAGAATGGGTGTAGGTCCCAGGCGGGCACTGCCCCTGGCCAAGCCCTCCACTCTCACGACCACTCCTGCCCAGAACGTACACTATGTGAGGGGTGGGCCTAGGTCTTCCATCTCCATGTTCTTTATGTGGAGCCCATGCCTGCACGCAGAACCTGGGATGAGTTCCTGCTGCGGAGAATGGAGGAATGGATGAGTACAGGAACACATTTCAGTTAACTAGCCAGGGGACTGCTGAGACGGTCCCAGTGCTCTCAACCCATGCTGTCCAGTGAAAGTATGTGAAAAAACACATGTATATTTTGCACTTTCTGATAGCCACATTAAAAGAATAAAACAGAGTTGATTTTTTAAACGATATATTTGAAGGCAGAGGGAGTGCAAAAGAAAGATCTTTCATCCTCTGGTTCATTCCCCCCAGTGACCAAAACACCCAGGACCAGAGCCAGATTCAAGTCAGAAACTCCATATGTGTGTAGTGAGGCCCAAATACTTGAGCCACCATCTGCTGCTTGCCGAGGCGCATTCGTGTGATACTGTAATGGGAGGGAGCAGCTGGAAGCTGAAGCAACACTCCGGTATGGTGTTGTGGCATTGCAAGCAGCAGCTCAATAAGCTGGCCTCAGAGTTCATCTTGATCATACACTATCTGGAGTGGGTCTTGGGGCTAGTGATTATCCAGCTGTTGGGGTACCTGAACTCCATAACGAATCCCTGCTGCTCACTTTGGCTTCCTGCCAGCGCAGGGCCTGGCTGACATTGGTGATGGCTCAAGTAATTGGTGCCTGCCATCCATGTGGGAGACCTGAATGAAGTTCCACACCCTGTCATTGGCTCAAGACTCTGTCTGTCATCAGTCAGCTCACTCCCAGATCCTGTCAATGGCTCGAGCCTCTGTGTTTCATCCATCAACCATAACCTGTTAGCTTAAGACTTTGAAGCTTCAGCATCTCCATGATTTAGGGAGTCACTTAATCTACAGATTCTTCCTCTAGCAGTTTGAGGATGGGACTGTCAGGTTTTCATTTTCTGGAATTTTCTGGCTGGTGCCTTGTCCTCCTCCTGAGGCTTGAATGGCCTGTGTGCATCTCCTTTGACCAGGAATAGGACCCATCCACCTCAACGAGATCGAGTGCACAGGGAGCGAGAAGTCCATCACCGACTGCAAGTTCAACACCAAGTCAGAGGGCTGCAGTCACGAGGAAGACGCAGGTGTGAGGTGCAACATCCCTGCCATGGGCTTCCAGAAGAAGGTGAGGGACCCTACCAGGCACCTGGCTACCTGGCCCTGTCCTCCCCTCCCTGCCTGCAATCTGATTCACTACCCCTACAGTCACCTCTGACATTAGGGCCTTGGTGTGTGACTTGGAGAGGAGCAAATCCGGATGTCCCTTGCCTTTTTCACACTCCTAACTTTCTACCCCATTATAGAAGGGAAAGTGGCTGGATACACCCGCATCAAAGCAGGGTGCGGTCTTGCCGTGCCCCGTTGGCTGGCATCAGCGTGCTCAGGAAATCATAGCTGCCCTAGCTTCACCCATGTTTAAATGCCCAGGACACTGCCATCAGGAACCAAAGGGACACACCAGGGCGGAGACTTTGGGAAGCCTCAAATGTCTCTGGTGTCTGACCGGGTGGTGCGGCAAACCAGACACAGGCCAGATGTTCCTGCCTGGCCTGGAGGCCTCTCGCAGTCCTGTCACCGCTGGTGAACTCAGACCTCCTTTGCAGTCTGGGAAGTTGCCAGGATGCTGGCACCATGGGTGGGGTCCTGGCGTTCTCCAACTGTGTCCTGCTCTGACTGGGCACCTCCTGGCCACCTGCTGTGAGGCATTCCAGTCTCCTCTGGGTTAAGGGTTGTGTTTTTAGAAGCCTCCCCCAAATGCCGGCCCTCCCTGCCTGAGCTCATGTAGGTTGGCCATGCTTTGAGCCCATCAAATACAATCATGTGCATTTGAACCTGCCATTGACAGAGTGCTGACAGGTATGGAACACACATACATGTACACACACACACACACACACACACAAGCCGTGCCCCTAGGAGCTTACATTCCAACAGGGGTCGCAGATGGGAAACATTGTGAAGGAGCTTGGCTGGAATCGCTTTGAGTGCTGGGAGTTACTGAACCAATCAGAGGGTAGTCACATGGGATTGCAGCCTCCAGATGGTAAGCGGGATCATCAAGGTGAGGGGGCATCTGTAGGTAGCGGGCTTCAGTGTCACACATGTCACTCACCATGTGACGTTGCCAAGGAAGCCAGGCAGCCCTGAGAGCTACAGCAAAGTCCTAAAGCCAGGAAGTCAGAGAATACGAATCTGGCTGCTCATGGGCTCCGAGTGGGAGGAAGGCAGGATCCCATTTCTTTCCAATAGAATTGTGGTTTCAAGTGGAGAAGAGATGGGTGGAAGAGACAGTTGAGGCAATTAAAAAGGGCAAGTGCAGGGAGAGATTGGGATTGGGAAGGTAGGCATGGAGCTGGAGGGATGAGAGGGCTTAGGCAGCAAACAAGCCCCACTGGGTGTGGACAAAGGAGCTCACTGCTCCATCTCCAGCTCCTGTGACAGAAGAGTTTCAAGGTCAGCTCGCCAAGGCCATGCAATGCCAAGAAAGCTTTATTGAAGCACACATCCAGTCATCTGTAGCTTGTCTGTGGTTGCTCTCAGGCTACCAGAGCAAAGCAGAGTGGGTACAACGGGGTCCCACAGAGCCTGAGGAGACCTGGTCTTGTGTGGGAAGTGTGCTGCTCACACCCCATTCTCTCTGGAATGGACTGCAGTACAAGAACAAGAGGTGAGGGGAGGAGACAAGAGAACAAGTTTGGAGCTGAAAGAAAAGAGGACATCCAATTTGGGATCTCCCAGATGCCAAGCAAAGCTATCCACTGGGCAGCTGGCTCCACAGGTCTCTAAGGGGCAGTCCAGGCTGCAGAGGAGGTAGGAATGGGGAGCTAGCTAGGCAAGAAGGGGACCCAGGAAGGGGTCCTGGGGAATCCCCTTGAGGCTGTTCTTGGAGCCAAAGATGGTTTGGACAAACAGCCCTGATCGCTCCTGGAGAGCAGCCAGGCTGAGGGGTCAGAGTTCACAGTGGTGCTCCCTGGGGTCTGTGGGCTACGCCAGCTTGGAACTTCCAGGGTATCTGGGCTTGGCCACCCACCGTCAGGCCAAGCTGGGCATGACTGCCACACAGGAGGCTACGCAAGGCTGTTTACTGATCTTGTGTCTGATCTGACTTGGGGAACTTGAGCACTGAGGGTTCCCCCTGCCTGTCTCACCTAGTGACCGTGCCTCTTCCTTGTCCCCAGCTCCGCCTGAGCGGGGGCCGCAACCCCTTCGAGGGCCGGGTGGAGGTGCTGACGAAGAGAAATGGGTCGCTCGTGTGGGGCACTGTGTGTGGTGAGAACTGGGGCATCGTGGAGGCCATGGTGGTGTGCCGGCAGCTGGGACTGGGCTTTGCCAGCAACGCCTTCCAGGTGAGCAGCCCCTGGCATGCACTCTGAGTGGTCTCCTTCATGTCCGCACCCTGCCCGCAGGCGCTCATCTTGGGAGGCCTCTCATGCACCCTTGGCAGCGGGAGGCAGTGCAGGCCTTTAGGGCCATGGTGACCCCTGATGCCTCCGCTCATTCCATCAGCAGCCACCTGGTCGTATACCCATCCAGAACCCTTTTCACTTTGACCATGGCCTTGTCCCTCCACCAGAAAAAGAGAATGACCCAAGGATTGCAAGCTCAGGATCTGCTCCTGGCTACCTCCCCACCGGCCAGTTGCACTCTTGCCCCTGCCTCAACTGTCCTTCCTGTGCCATGGCCTGGATAATCCTTAGGTCCTCAGTACCCTGGCTTAAACAGGAAGAGGTGTGAGTTGACTGGAACCCAGGTCACTCTCAGAGGAGGCGCTGGGACATATCCGGGTCCTCCCTCCAGAATCCGTAAGGACCTGGGCCTCCGACACAGCTGCCCACAGCCTCTGGGCACTCAGCTTCCCACCTGCCCCTGTGTACAAAATACCAGACAGACGCTCCTTCTCCCAGGAGAGAGCAGAAAAGCAGCTCCACCCGTCACTGGGGTCACTACCTGACCGGGTTAGTTCCCCGGAAGCTCATGCCTAAGATACCCTGGGGGCTCAGTTGGAGGGGTGTCCCAGGCCTGGGCTGGACATTCATCCCAAGTCGGCCCCTGTGATAAAGATGTGGAAAGAGGCAAGAGAATGGGAGCTGGCCAGTGTGAGAGCTGCAGGGTAGACCAGCAGGCTACCCTAGGAGGGGCTGATACTTGAGATTATATGAGACGGAATCTGGCAGGTGAATTCCTTCTTCCTGCGGGGAGGGGCACCAATATTTTGTTCTCTGAAGGCCTTTGGTGGATTAGTCAGGCCCTCCCATATTATAAAGGATGATTTACTTTGCTCAAAGTCTACTGACTAAAGCATTGAGCTCATTGAAGACTGCTTCGTGGAGATTCTGGGACAAGTACTGAGTGCCCCTGCTTGGTCCCTAACCACCCTGCCCTGCGCCTCTTAGAATTTAGCAGTATCTGGAAGTTCCTGAGATACAAGATTGCCCAATCAATCTCAGCAGAACACCCTCCTTACTCATTTTTTTCCCCAAAGTTCATCCAAAAGTTAGACTTCACGGCACAGCTAACTATGGGCATAAAGAAACAGATTTCTTATCACCTGCAAAGTCTGATTGGTTGATGGGATCTTCCCAGAGCAGGGTTCTGTGATTGATTAGCAGTGCCTGCCCTGACAAGGCAGTGGGATAGGAAGTGACCACGTGACGTGACATTCTGGCTGTTTTTCTCGTTGATTCATCCAGGAGACCTGGTACTGGCACGGAGATATCTACAGCAATAAGGTGGTCATGAGTGGAGTGAAGTGTTCGGGCACAGAGCTGTCCCTGGCCCATTGCCGCCATGACGAGGACGTGGCCTGTCCCCAAGGCGGGGTGCAGTACGGGGCCGGAGTTGCCTGCTCAGAAAGTGAGACTGGTTGGGTATTGTCACCCAGCCTGCCCACGTCCCCACCCCTAGGCTCCACCAGGGAGCCAGAGTCACCACCAGTCCCTTTGCTGGGCTCACGGGCCTCTGCCACAGGCCCAACCCAAGCAGATCGCAGAACGAATTCCTGCCGGGCGAGGGGTGGTATGGAAAGGCCAACACGATGGCAGGAGGCCTTGGGTTGATTTCCTCCCGTGACCTTGAGTGACGTAAACTCGGGAGGAAAGAACAGCTCAGAGGTCCCAAAGGTGAATGGAGCTGGGTAGGACGGGAGTGACGCTGGCCAGGAAACGGCCATGGAGCCCTTGGGGAAGGAGGCTGTGTGCATGTGCTGAGCCTGTGTGTGCCCCCCACCAGCCGCCCCCGACCTGGTCCTCAACGCCGAGATGGTGCAGCAGACCGCCTACCTGGAGGACCGGCCCATGATCCTGCTGCAGTGCGCCATGGAGGAGAACTGTCTGTCGGCGTCGGCCGCCCTGACCGACCGCAACACCGGCTACCGCCGGCTCCTGCGCTTCTCCTCCCAGATCCACAACAACGGCCAGTCCGACTTCCGCCCCAAGAATGGCCGCCATGCCTGGATCTGGCACGACTGCCACAGGTGGGCTCCTGTGGTCCACCCGGGCTCTAGGCCTCCCAGTGGAGGGGGCAGGGGCTTAGAGTCTCAGGGTGCCTTAAGGCCAGCAAGGGCTGCCCCCACCCCAGACAGGCATGGGTCCTGCTCTGGCGCCCTGGCCTCCTGCCTTCAGGAAAGCTCAGCTGTGCAGTCCATGAGCCCCTTTCATAGCTCTCGGTGCCACCCAGTAAGTCTGTGTGCCCGTCAAGGAAAATGGGGGTTGTTTGAGATCCCTCAGCATCCAGCCCTAGCTGGGGCCCTGGTTCTTTCTCTGACCTTGCATTCACCATGGGCACAGACCTGAGCTCAGCTGGCACTGGGAAAGGATCAGGCACATGTGCACACACACACACACACACACACACACACGTGCATACTTGGGGCAGGGAGGAGGGACGGAGAGCCCTTGGTACTGCACCCAGGAGGAATCCCCCCAAAGGACTGCCCTTCCCCCAGCTCAGGCGACTTGCCCTGCAAGCCTGGGAAATGCTTGCTCCCTCCCTGCCACCACCCAAGGCCGGGTGTACCAGCCTTGTGTCCCGGGCTCCTCTCCTGTCCCTTATGTTCTAGAGCCTGGGACTGTACCTGCTGCACCCGCTCATCGTCTCACAGCCCCCTTGCCATGTTCCTGCCAGGCAGCAGGCAGTCTGCCCACGTCTGGGAAGCCCCCAGGGAAGGAGCTGGAAGAGCAGGGCATGGGCTCCAGTACAAGTGGCAGCTGTTCAAGCCACAGATGGCACCGCTGCTGCCCAGGGCACTGTCACTGACTTGGTGCTGTCTCCCTCAGCCCTGCAGTCAGGACTGTGTCCCTGCCAGGGTAGCCTGGTCCCGGGCATGGAAGATAAAGTCAGCGGGGTCCCTGTTTTTGTCACAGCACCCTTGGGGGCTAGAGGACATGCCCAGCCACCTTGCCCCATCAATGCCTCTGAAATGAGGACAGGTGCCCAGGGCAGCCAGGACTGTTCATGCTGGGGACACTGGTGAGGGAGCCGTCGGCCGTAGGTATGTGTCCCACCTATGGTGACATTCTTGGACGCAGAGCTCTGCCGTGTCTGCCAGTGGCCTAAGAGGATGCTTCCTCACCAAGTGTCAGGGAGTTCCAGGGTTCTGAATGGATCCTTCCGTCCATGGCCCAGTGGCCAGTCCACTCGGTCTATGCTCAGATCCTGGGGGAAGGCTTTGCCAGACTGTGGCACCTTGTCCCTGGCACCCCGCTTGCCCCCAGGAAACAGACTTCTTCCCAGCTACCCCAACGTAAGCCTGGAAAGAGAGACTGGCCCTAGAGCCCGCCCTCATCCCATTCTGTATTCCTTAGCGTAGCGTGTGTAGGGCTGGGATGCTGGAACCCACAGGTGCCCAGGGGCACTTTGCAAAGCAGCCGCCAGCCAGTGCCTCCCATCCCAGGGTTTCTGCACAGGCAGGCAGCCGTGGGGAGGGAGAGGGGCGCGTTTGGATGCCCTCGTCGTCATTGTGGGGACCTAACCCAGCCCTCGGGACAGGTAAACACATGAACAGAATGAGCCCCTCTGAGCAGCAGACATTCTTGAGACGGTGACTCAGACCTCATGTCTCACCCTGTTCCTTCCAGAAGCCAAAAGAGAGACCTTTCCAAGGCCAGCCACTCCGGCGGCCACAAAATGCCTCCCTTGTAAACCTTCAAGGACTGGCCAGCTCCTGGCTCCGTCCCCCTCGCTGCTTCTCCCCAGCAGGAGCAGTGCTAAAGCAGGGGAGCCTGGTTTAGCAGTTTTAGCACCAACATGCGAGAAGAAAAAGAGCTTTTCCTGTCCTTCCTTGCCCTCCCCCACCCACCCACCCACCCAGGCCAACAGGTGAAGCTGGGCAGCTGGGAGCCACCACAGGGCTGGGTATGATGGCAGGAGCAGAGCGGCAGTGCCAGCGGGAGCAGGGACAGGTGCTAAAGAGGACATCTTGTGGCTGCCCGCCGTCCTCGTCCCCTCCGGCAGCCCTGACAGCGGGCAGCGTTAACTAACCCCGTGTGCTCTGAACACCAGCCAAACCAGGGGGTGCCCCCTCCTGCCCTGGTGCCCCAATTCTTTCAGTGTCCTTTGTTCACTAAAAGTGTCCACAGCCCACACGTGATGTGGGCTAAGGTTCATTCTTATTCTCTCTCTCTCTCAGGCACTACCACAGCATGGAAGTATTCACCCACTATGACCTGCTGAACCTCAATGGCACCAAAGTGGCCCAGGGCCACAAGGCCAGCTTCTGCCTGGAGGACACCGAGTGTGAAGGAGGTACCAGCTCCCCACCCTACCCTGCACCGTTCGGCTGGAGCCCAGGCCTGACACTAGGCTCTGCTACCCTGGCCACTGTCAACTCTATGTAGCCGCTCCCCATCGCTGAGCCGGCTATAGCTAAGGATGAGGGCTGTGGGCGACACCTGTTGTGAGGACACAGGGTTCCCCCAGGGTTGTGCTGATGGGCATCTCTTGGTGCAACTGCCTCCGTTGGTTTCTGGGCACAGCAGCCACAGCATACAGTCTTGGAGCACCTGCTATATGCAGGGGTTCATGAGAAAAGTTAGACGTGAGCCCGCACCCCAAGTGCTGATAACCCAGTGAAGATAATGCCACACTGCCCCCCGGACTCAGTGAAACTATGCATACTAGGGGTTTTCCAGGTGCTCAGGAAGGCTAGGGTGCACCAGAATGGTCAAGGAGGGCTTCCTGGAGGCAAGGGCCTGAAGGAGAAGGATGTGGGTAGGAAACTGAGTAGGAGGAGGTCAGGGTGCCGAGAGCCTGGGAGGGGAGGTTGGGAGCCCGGAGCTGCAGGGGTGAGGCACCTGGCTGATGGACCTCCTCTCCCACCCCTGCCTGCAGACATTCAGAAAAGTTACGAGTGTGCCAACTTTGGTGAGCAGGGCATCACCATGGGCTGCTGGGACATGTACCGCCACGACATCGACTGCCAGTGGGTCGACATCACTGACGTGCCGCCCGGAGACTACCTGTTCCAGGTGAGGTGGGCGTGGCGGGTCTCCAGGCCCTCGCTAGCGAGGAGAATAAGGAGGGAGGCCAAGGTGTCTCAAGGGAGTATAGACTGCCAGGTAAGTCCATAAGGGACAGTGTGTGAAGCCTGCAGCTTGCAACTGGAAGTGCACCTGCTGCGGGCCAGCTCCAGGGCCTTGGGACAGAATGGCTTCTGTGGGATCCAGGGCATCCCACCCCTCTGACCTCCTTCTGAGTCGCTCTTTACAACCTCCCGGGCTGTCCTTTGCCCTCAGCCTGTCACAGTGTGTGGTGTGTCCTAGAGAGCGAGGCGCTCACATGTGTTGGTGACTGCCTCACTCAGAAGCATCTGTGCTTCAAGAAGTAGCCATGGAGGGGGACACTTCCCATGCAAAGAAACACACCTGTCCTGGTGAAGTGTTGACCACCAGGTGGCCCAGCTGGCTGCCTGCTTGCTGGGGACTTGCACGTACTCTGCCCAACTAGAGAGCAGGCTGGTCCCGAGGCAGAACCAGGAACCCCTCCTCTTCTCCTTCCTGCAAACAACTGTACGCTCCAGGCAGGGCTCTGGGCACTGCAGGAGCCAGCTCAGGACGACAGTGCCCACACAGCCTTTGTTCCCTGCTCCTCGCCCCACCCATCTCACTGGGTGGCACGGCAAGTGACCAGAAATGTGTCACTCCACCTGGAAGCAATGGCTGGGGGCACCGAGCCAGCCCTGGCACTTCCTACTCACGGTGCTCTGAAGAACCAGCGCCCGCAGCAGTGACCAGGGCGGGCTGTGCGGCTGTTTGCTGGGCAGGGGCTGGCAGTCGGATGGCCCAGCACTTGTGCAGCCATGAGGCCAGACCGCAGACTGGGAGGCAAGGCCCCAGATTGGTGGGGCAGGGTTTAGGGAGGGTGGAGGAAGTGCACTTTATTTTTAGAACCAGGCCATGTGTGGCTCCGTGCACGTAAGTGGTACCTGGCAGGTGTATGGGCGAGTGTGTTCCCCACAAGCACTGCAGTCATACAGTCACCACGCAGATTTGTGCTGACCCTGGTGAGCATGCCAGCTGCCCTTTATTCTTCCCACTGAGGGAGATTGTCCGCCCCACAGCCAGGGCTCACAGCACCCTCCTCTGAGCTCCCGTGCCCAGTTAGCCAAGCGCACCTGTGCAGGGCCCGCCATGCCTGGGAAGTCACTGCACATGAGTGAGAGCCTGCCCATGTTGCAGATACCAGTGCCTGCTGCTGGGGACAGGAGGAAGTGACATCCCAGACAGCGATCCGATCCGTGTGTGTGCAAAGGTTCCCAGGAGCTCTGGCTTCATCCTTGACCTCCAAATTTCCCCAGGCTTACGGAGTGCCAGGAAAGTCCCTTCCCATGGTCTCTCCCAGGACGCAGTTGGCCTTGCTTTGTGTGTTTTGTTTCCCCTTTGTCAAGCCTGGGGACAAAAAAAAAAAAAAATGGGGACAACTGGAACTATTGGGTAGAAAAGAGATTGAAAGCAAAGGCAGGCCACCCCTAGGTAGGACCCTGAGCCTCTGCAGGGTCTCCTGCAGCCCCTGGCCCCCAGGCCAGGACACAATGCTGCAATGTGGGGCAGACCTCAGTTCCCACGGCATCTCAGTGGGCAGCCCCAGGGTTGTATCAAGGACTTCCTGGGACCCCCCAAACCTAGGAAATGCTGCTTCACAAGGTGCCTTTGCCCACCCACCTTCCCGAATTGGCCAGGCCCTCCAGGTGGGGTCATCCTGCGTGCCCACTGTCCCCCTAGTATTCTCTGCTTCCCTCCTCCACCTCTCCATGTCTAGGTCCCCTCTCACAGAACGAAGTCCTTACAGCTTTGGGCATGGTCTACTTATGGCTGGGCCAGTGCCAGTGCAGAGGAAGGGGGAGGGAAGAGTTGGAAGGGGCCCCAGCCTGGGTCCTGGAGCCAGTTTCAAGTCCTGGATCGACTGGCAGCCTGGGCAAATGTAACCCATCACCCTACAGAGTGAGTCATGGCCTGGGGAGAAGGGACATGGCCAGACCCGCCCCCCCAGGGCAGCCCCCTTGTCCCACCCCACAGCCTCCACCCCTCCTTCCTGCTCCACTGTGGCAACTTTTTCCTTTTGTGCCCTCCTGCAGCTGGCTCAGGGGCCTTCTGAGAGCACCCAGGGGACAGTGGCAGCTTCTGGAAGGCCTGCCCTTAGTAAAGACACAGGTGCACATCTCTGCATGCGTGTCACAGTGAGATGGACACAGGGACCTAGGCCACCTCTCTCAGCTGCCCAGTGCCTGCCACACCCTGTACCATCCCCTGGCTCTGGAAGTGGGGCTGGGCTGAGGTGGCCGACGTGGGCATGGGTGTCATCCGCTGACTTGATTTCCTGTCCCGGCTCTAGGTTGTCATTAACCCCAACTACGAAGTGTCCGAGTCTGATTATTCCAACAACATCATGAAGTGCAGGTGCCGCTACGACGGCCACCGCATCTGGATGTACAATTGCCACATCGGTAAGTTCTCTCCTATCCTTGCTGCCCCCACCGCTATGGGAGACAGGCAAGGAGCAGCTCCCCACTCCTGGGCCTGGGAGGGAGCCAGTGTCACAGCCCCAGGCTCAAGAAGGAAAGTCATGGGTGTAGAGACCCAGAGGGAACCCAGGCCGCACCAGGGAGAGAGGTCCTGTCTGCAGAACACAGCAGGCCCAGACCCCGGAGGCTGGGTAAGGGCTGCAGCTGAGGTCACCGCTGACTCAGGACACAGGTGGCCTCAGAACCCTGGGCCTCAGCTTCCCTCTAGTCGAGGGCTGCAAGCTACTTACTGAAGACCCGTGGGACCAGCAGTGCATCAGTCGGCTTGTTGTCATGGTAACAGAGGAGAGGTTCACGGCAGCCCCTGACCAGGACCGGCCTCCGGTGAGGTGTTCCTGCCCACAGAGCACACGGTACGGTGTGCGTGGGTCTCTGTGCTGCCTGGGCTCTGCTTAGAGCCAATCCCAACTTGCTCCAACGAATAGTCTCCCGCCTCTTGGCTCCACCATCATGAGACCCTGGAGGGGGCTTCCCGTGTGAATTGAGCCTCCTGACGTTCAAACCAAAGCCTGGCAAGGAACATAAAGAGCAGTGAGGGGCCTCCTCTTTGGTGAAGGAAGGGCACCCATTCACTCAGCTGCTCTGTGCCCGGCTCCTGCCCTCGCCCCCACCCCCAAGGAGGTCACGGGGCAGGGGCTGAGCTCCTCCTGTGCTCCGACCCCCTCCCTGCAGGCGGTTCCCTGAGCGACGAAACGGAACAGAAATTTGAACACTTCAGCGGACTCTTGAATAACCAGCTGACCACGCAGTGACGAGCCGCCCTGGTCACCTGTGTCTTCGGGGCCATGCCATACCTTCCCGCACACCCTTGCCCGCCGCCCTCCCCGCCAGCATAGCCAGCCCTCCAGGCACCTGCAGCATGTCCCAGGCTCAGGAGGAAGGCGACGCTGCTGTCACTCACCAGGTGCTGATAGCCGCCTGACCGCTGCAGAGGCCGCTGGGGACCAGGACCTGTCCACAGGGCCACACGGACTGCGCAGAGGCTCGCGGCTGCCCAGGGTGCAGACTGGGGTGGCCGGTCCCCGTCGGGGTGGCTGGTCCCCGTCCGTGTCACAGTCCACCCGAGGGCTGCCGCAGCCCAGCCCCCTGCAGAAGACGAGGGGCCATTTCCTTGTCAAGGTGCGCATGTGGGTAAACGTGACCCCACGAGTGGTCAGGCGGAATGCCGTCCTTCCTGGGCCATTTCCAGCAAACTTGAATATCTACACCTCCACTTTAACCAGCTGCCTCTTGTCTTCCGTATTCACGCAGGACAAGTAGGCTCGCCCCGTATCCATGAGAGAAACATTCCAAACTCCTAAGGATGCCGAACCCTGAGTACATCTGTGTCTTCGGATACAGATAAAGATATATGTATATATATATGTGTGTGTGTGTGTGTGTACTTCCCTAGGATGGCGTTTGTTTAGGCGCAGTAGGGGATTCTTAGCCCGTAGCCTTGAGCTAGAACCTTGTAACAGCAGTACTGTAATAAACATTATTTGAGAGTGGTCTCTTTCGAAACTGTGCGTGCTTTCATCTCTTCAGAGATGAAGCTGACGGCTTGTCTCCTGCGGAGGCATCACTGCTCGCCCCCTGGGGCCCCGATGAAGTAAAAGCGGGGTCACTTGGGACACAGGCGCTGTGACGCCCTGGCAGTGCCATGTCAGGGGCGACTGAAGCGGCCTCGGGGTGCCTCGTGGCAGGCGGCCGGGATGTCAGAGGGAACCCTGCACAGGAGGCTGGCTGACGGCAGGGCGGGGCAGAGCGCCACCACCGCAGCACGGCCACGCTACTCAGGAGGGCGTACCAATCAGGACTTGGGAATTGCTTCTTTCTGGAACTTTCCGAGTTGTGAGTAATGGAAACTGTGCAAAGCAAAGCCAGGGATGAGGGGAGGCCACTGTGTTTTCTGATTGGCTGAGCTCGGGGCTGAGGCTTCTCGCCTCGTGTTCTCTTCATTTTCCAAGATTCCACTTTTACGTTTCCACAGCCTTTAGTAGCATTTTTTTTTTTAAGATTTATTTTTTTTTAATTGCAAAGTCAGATACACAGACAGGAGGAGAGACAGAGAGGAAGATCTTCCATCCGTTGCTTCACTCTGCAAGTGACCACAACGGCTGCAGCTTAGCTGATCCGAAGCCAGGAGCCTGGAACTTCATCCAGGTCTCCCACATAGGTGCAGGGGCCCAAAGCAGTCCTCGACTGCTTTCCCAGGTCGCAAGCAGGGGGCTAGATGGGAGGTGGGGCTGCCAGGATTAGAACCAGTGCACATATGGGATCCCAGCGCATGCAAGGCAAGGACTTCAGCCACTAGGCTATTGCACCGGGCCCCTTCAGTAGCATTTAATATCAGCTGAGGACTGGCATTGTGGCACAGTGCATTAAATAGCTACTTGTCATGCCGCCATCCGATCTGAGTACCAATTCAATCCTGGCTGCTTTGTTTCTGATCCAGCTCCCTGCTAGGAACCTGAGAAGGCAGCAGCACATGGCCTAAGAGCTTGGGACCCACACGGGAGGCCTGGATGAAGCTCCTGGCTTCAGCCTGGTCCAGCCCCAATCACTGTGGCCATTTAGAGGGTAGACCAGCACATAGAAGATTCCTTCTCTAACTCTGCCTTTCAGATAAATGAAATAAATCTTCACTGGGCTTTGCAAAGTACCCCTTCCCTTCAAGAAAGGAGCCAGCCTACCCATGACTCACCTGCTGCCCCAGTTACAGGAGGTACTGACCGAGTCGTGCTATGGCCAGGGTGCTGGGCCACCAGGACTCCTATCAGACACGTGGTAGCACACCGCAAACTTAGCGCTGGTGATGTGTGCATGATGGCTGAGGCACTGCAGGGCCCCCCACCGCCAGAGGAGCTTGCTTCCGGGGGGCTCCGCCAGCCCCATGACCTGGCACAGCCTCTAGGGCCTCGTCCGTGCAGCCGTCAGAGAGCACAGACACAAACAGCACACGAGCCAGCCTCTCTTGAATTCCTCCTGGCATTTATAGTCATGCTGGGACCAGGCGGGACAGTCCCAACCAGGACTCCTCTCCATCCAGAGTGCTGGAGAGCTCCACACAGGACTGTCTCAGCACCCACCCCACCCAAGCCAAAAGGCACAAGGGTGCCAGGTCCTTCCACCCAGGGATACCCCAATATCTGCTCTCACAAGGGAAGCGGACCAGCTACACATTCAGACTCGCCTTTGTATCTGCAAACAGGCACCCTGCCTTCTGCCTCACCAGGTGGCAGGGAGATCAGCCAAGAGGCTTGGGACCCTCAGCATTGCCACGCTGTGTCACAGGGCAGGTACCACCAGCCCCAAACTGGGCAGACTGCACAGTGCCCTGGGGAGCCTCCTCCTTTAGCAGCCCCAGGTCCGTCTCGGGGCCAGCACCTGCTCGCATCCCACCGCCAGTCAGTGCATCTGCAAGCTGTCACAGCAGAATATCGTTTATTTTGGCTCAAGCGCTGGGGCTGGGCCACACGGAAGCCCACGTACCCAGAGGATCCAGTGATGGTGCAGGGCTTGCCCTGGTGTCTGGAAAAGGCTCATGGCTTTGGGCCCAGCTCAGTCCTGGGGCACAATCTTCGGGGTGGCAGCAGATTCTGGATGGCAGGCCGCAGGCCGCTCTTTCTTCCTGTGTCTGAGCCCTAGGGCGCGGGCCACCAGCCTCCGGGCCACAGCCGCATCCGTCTGTGGCCGCTCTCTCGCCAGCTGCAGGAGCTCTGGAAGGAAGGTCCCACGGTGAGGACTTGCACGCGAGGCTGCGGCCACTGCTCCAACAGGGGACACAGACACTCGAGCCAACCTCCAGCACCCCACAGGTGTCACAGCAAAGGGCCATTGAGGGTTTCAGACTTCCACAAGCCCAGCTTGCCCCCCCCGCCCCCCGTCACTCCTCAGCAGATCTGTTCCTCTATCTGGGGTTAATTTTGCCCATTGGTGGTGGTGGGGGGAGGAATTGAGCCAGGACAGGACACCCAGAACTCCTGGACCTAGAAACCAGGCATTTACTGTCCCAGGAGGTCTGGTGCAAGGGGATGGACAGCCTTGCGGGCTGCTGCTGGGCCTGTTCTGCCAGCTGCCACTGTGCAGTGGTGGAAACTGGCCTCTGAAAGCCCCACTGTGCCCTGGAGGAAGACAAGGGCAGGAGGTAACACTTCTCAGAACCTCCCATGCACCCTCCATGGCCTCGGCGGGGTCTGTCCTTCCCTTCCCTTCAATGTCCCTCCCCCCAGTCTAGCCCAGACCCTCACTCATTTTACAAAGAAACCAACTGAAGCTAGATGTCTTGCTCAGGGTCAACCTGAATAAGCAACAGAGCCACAATGTCCCCGAAGCACACCTCTGCACACCCCTTGGGATGTGTCCTCCCTGGCTCCCACGAACCCAAGCTGGCCCCTCAGCAGCGCTCAGGACAGGGACCCCAGGCAGCAGCTGGCAGACCCCATCCTGCACAGCCTCCCACCCTAGGTACCCCAGAACCTCTAGAGAGGGAACCGTAGTCCAGGACGCCTAACCAGCAGGAAATGAACAGGAAAGGCTGAGGGGACACAGCGAGGGAAGGCTCCTCCCTGCCCGCAGTAGACAAGCTGCACCTGTCATGTCCTTACTTGGCCTCTGCAGCGCTTTCAGCTTGGACTGCTTGCTGCCCTGCGTGAGAGGCCGGATCTTCAGCACTGAGAACTCCCTGCTCAGGGCTTCAGCAGCTGTGGGAGGGAAGCAGCTCTGGAGCCATCTGTCCCGGGGGAAGCCCCCACGCACCACCCAGAAAGGATGCAGCCGTGTCCAGCACTCCTCGAAGCTCAGGGCAGCGCCGAGACAGCCGAGCCTCGCCCTACCCAGAGCTCCGCAGCCTGCACAGAGGGCTGGGCACCAAAGGGCCAGGCTTACACACACCAGCCCTGTCCAGCCTTCATGTGCACGGAGGAGGCCAAGGCCAAGAAGCGAAGCTCAACCAAGGGCCGCAGCGGCCTTTATAAATGCATCCAACGTAAGCAGAGGTAGGCCAGGGGCAGCACAGCCCGGCAGCAGAGTGTGCTGGTCAAGAAGTTGCATGCACGGTCACCCCAGCTGGGGGGGGGGCCTTATTACAGGAATGGACTCTGGTGCCCTAGAGTCTCCCATCTATAAAATGGACGTAACACCCCCCCTGTCCTGAGGCCAAGTACATTCACACACATCAACTCAAAGACTGCTGGATGCCTCTGTCCCTTCATAAAAGCAACACTTGCTCACCTGTGACCTCCTTGCACACATGGTGTGTGCAGGGCTCGAACTTAGTGCCCACGATGGGTCACTGATGGCATCCTGGTACTGATGGCACCCGCACAAGGAGGAGGGCGAGGCTCAATGCCCAGCTGGCCTCCCTTTGGCTCACCAGGACCTGGGAGCCTGCGGGTCCCATGACTCAGGGTTGGCCCTCCGCTCCCGAACCTACCAAGGGTCCTCCCTTCTTTACAGCAGGAGCCGAGCCCCACCGTCCCCAGCCCCCGGAGCAGCCTTACCTGAGGCCACACAGGGAAAGATGCCAAGTGCATGAGTGTCATCCACCCACTGAATCTTGAACCCCTTCTCCCTGTGTGGGGGTGGGGGAAAGGAGAGGCAGCAGTGGGCACAACAGCCAACACCCTGTCCCCTGTCCCCCAAAGCAGGTCCCCACCCTGCTCCGACTCTGCAACCCTACAAGTGCCAGACAGGCCTGAGCGCACCACGAATGGTCACACGAAGACTGTGACGTCAGAGGGTGGCAGCCAGGTCCTAGGGGTCCAGAAATAAAATGGTATGACCCAACAGGCACATATGGCACTGGGCCAAGGGCGAAAGTGGCTCCTCGCCGGGAACTGCCAAGGCCAGACTTGAATGTCGGTGGCTGGCGGGAGACAAGGGGCTCACAGGCAGGGGGGACCCAGGCCTTTACTTTGCACCTCTTTTCAGATCCCTTGATGTCCATTACAGAGCTGTGTCCTGGCTCCTCCCTGGGGAGGCAGCACCCCACTTCCCCCATCTCCCGCGCCCAACCCTGACTCACTGGAACTCAGAAAACGTGGCCAGGAGGTCCTCTGTCTTGAGCACAGGTTCAAAGTCGTAGATCTCCACCACGTGGGCCAGGTCCTGCTCTGCAGGCAGCTCCTGGGCAAAGGGGGACGTGTCCACGTGGACGCTCTCCACCTGGATGTCTTTCTCCGTCAGCTGGGCCTTTATCTGGGAGAGACATCAGACCCTTCAACATGGGGAGGTCTGACACGCAGGGCTCCGACGAACTGGTTCCTAAGCCACCCTCCGTGGGCCCTGCACAGGGAGCCCGGCCTGACAGGAGTCTAGAGACGGACATGTGCCGGTCAACTGGCGGGAAATCGAGAGTTTCGGGGACAGGCACCTGCTGCTGGGGGACGTACTGGCCAGAGTACGTCACAGAATCCTGAACACCATATTCTACCAACTCCCTTTACCGACTGGACAACTCGAGGCCACAGAGCTGAGTGGGTGGCCCAAAGCCACCAAGCCAGCAAGACACCCAGTTGGACAAGCCCAGTGATACGAAGTAAAAGTTTCTGGTTCTCATTCATGTATGAAATGACAACAGAAAGATGCCCACGCTCCCCAATGACCCCACAGCGGGCAGCCAGGGCAGGGTATCTGCTTCCAAGGAAACCAGACGGGCTGGGCAAAGCCCCAGGTGGAAGAGTGGCAGGGTATCTGCTTCCGAGGAAACCAGACGGGCTGGGCAAAGCCCCGGGTGGAAGAGTCACAGGGTATTTGCTTCCAAGGAAACCAGACGGGCTGGGCAAAGCCCCGGGTGGAAGAGTCGCAGTGGCGACCACCATCCCCTACACAGGCCAAAGCACCTCCGCGCACCCTCGCCTCGGCGACCTCCCGAAGCTCGCACTATTTTTGTTCTTTTTTTCCCACGAGGCAAGGGACACTATGAAAAGCCCAATGACCTGCCCAGAGTCACAGGCTGCCGAATGGCTGGCCGAGACCAACCATGGCTCCTCCTGGACAACTCCTAAGAAACTTCATGCCCCGGCCTGAGCCGCCCGTGGCCTGAGCCGCCTGTGGCCTGAGCCGCCCATGGCCGTGGCCCCCCCGTGGCCGTGGCCCCCCGTGGCCTGAGTCGCCCGTGGCCGTGGCCCCCCGCAGGTGCACCCTCTCCTTCCCGGATCCAGAGCCTCCTCACCTCCTGCAGCAGCTCGCTGTAATCATCTTCATCATCAGAGCAGCTGGCAGGCTCCTCCTCTTCCTCTTCCTCCTCTTCTGCCACCGGGCCCGTCTCGGGAGGACTTCCCTTCCCCTCCTCCTCCAGGCCTGGCTGCGGGGTGGCCGTCTCCACCCTGTCTCCCTTCCCCGAGGGACTCGCAGGCCGAAGTGGCTCAGGACCAGCGGGATCCAGCAATGACCCATTCTCGCAGCTCTGGTCTGGGTCCCCTGGGCTCTCTGCCACCTGAGTCACCAACACGGGAAGTTCTTGATCAGAGCGGCTGGCACCAACATCCCCAGGTTCCTCCGCGACCCCAGGGGCTGGGGTCTCTGCCTTGAGCTGGGGCGGGGAGGTCTCCGCATGTTGTTCTTGTCTGCGTAGCACCCGAGGGACATACAAAGGCTGGTCTGGCTTGCGTCCACGATGCCATCGGCCCTGCCGGCCACCTCGGGGACCTGCACATGTTCCCTGGTTCGGGGACGGCCGAGGACCGCGGTGCTTGCCAGGCTGGGGCGCAGGAGGACGGCCAGGACCCGAGCTGCCATCCACACTAGGCACTCTGGAACAAGACGGGGCGAGGATGCTGAGAGTACATTCAGGGTTATTTTAGCAACCCCCATTCCCTCTACTTACTTACAGGACAGGCTGGCTGGGAAACAGCAGCAGCCTCGGCCTCCCACCCCTCCAACCTTCACCGACCGGGGGCTGTGGTCAGTGGCAGGCCTGTGAGTGCCGTGTGGTAAGGCTGCACAATGCTGGAACGCTTCTACATAGCACCTGACTCAGACCATCTCCCCACCACTAAGTGTTGCAGAGCGTCACATACCAAATATATTCCAAGCAACACCTGCTATGTGGAACATTAGGGTTGTTCAGCACCCACCCCTGTGAGGCACACGAGGGACATACTGCAGGCCCTCTCTGAAAGGGACATGGCACAAAGCCATTGCCTCCAAGCCAAGGAGCCCAACGGCCAGCAGCCCAGGGGGTCCCCCGACCCCGACTCCTGCTGTGGCCGACATTCCAGCCACCCGACCGGCAAGGACCTGCTGAAAGGCAAGTGGCCTAGGCACCTGATGTCCGAGTGACAGATGACGGTCCTTCTTCTCCAGCCCTCGCCGACAGAGAAGCTGCTCAAAACATCGAAATTCTCTGTCGTTCTGTGGATCAGGTACCGGAGGCGGCTGGAGAGCGCAGGGAAGAGCAGGACCCTGGGAAAAGGAACCAGAAAGACGTTGAACCCCCTGGGGCCCCGAACCCTCCCTTGAGGAAGGGTCCCAGTCCCACTCCATGCAGGAAGCGTGGAATACACAATCCTTCCTGCCCCACTGGGTCCCACCCCATCCTGGCCGACATCCCCTCGCCTTGCCCCGGGTCAAGGATAAAGGCTAAGAAGAGACCGCGGGCAGCAGACGTTAGGACTAACGGCCTCCGCCCGCTCGCCCCCTTGGAAACAAGAGGTGGCAGGTGGGACCCCCAGGAAGCTGCCCTCCCGCTCCCCAGCAAGCCGGGCGCATCCTCGTCCCTCCCTCCACCCCCCTTACTTCGACAGCTGCTTCTGCAGCACGAAGCGGGCCAGTTCTTCCTGGATCCCGCGGACGAAGTCATTTTCGGCCGAGGAGAGGAAGACGCCGTCCAAGCAGATCAGGGCCAGGGTGGCAGGTGGCGTAGCCTGCGGAGGCGCGGGGGGGGACAAGGAGGACAGGGCTCGGAGGGTCCCCAAAGGACTCGAGAGAAAGACCCCCGGTTCACAGCCTCACCCCTGCTCCCCGCCCTGGCCTCCGGTTCCCCCGACGGCTTCCGGACTCCAGGGCCCGCCCCGCCCCGCCGAGCCACCGAGTCCCCCGCAGGACACTCGCCCACCTGGCGCCGGCGCACTCAGCACCGCCCGTCCCGCGCGCCCCGCGCGCCCCGCGCCGGCGTGCAGGAGACTCCCCAGGAGCCTCCGCGCGCCCGACTGCCCGACAGAGGCTGAGCGACTCAGTCGGGCTGCAGCGCCACCGCGCGGCTTGGGGGAGGAACCGCAGGGGATGCCGAGGGGCGTGGGGTGCATGCTTGTGGGGTACGGGGCCACGGGTGGGGCGCATCTGCTGCTGAGGTAACCATTACTGCTTCTCCCGGGGCGATGCAACTAGCGACATGTATGTATCGGCAAAGCGACACCTAGAAAGGCAGGATAGTGTATCTGGCGTTGCTCGGATGTTAGAATCGTCCTCTGAGCCCAAGAGGGTCTTTTCCAATGACTGACAGATGCCATCTAGCATTAAGTTGGGCAAGACCACTTGGGCAGCGCATGAATACCAGTCAGCGGCTGCACTGGACAATCGCATTTTAGATTTCCAAGGAAAAGTTTCCAAGTGCTCTGGCCATTTCCCCCCAGCACCGCCTCCGGCTCTTCAGAGATGATCCTGATACGGACCCTGGGAGGGCTGGGTTCCCGTCGCCCACCTGGGAGACTTGGATTAAATTTCCTGCTCCCGCTTTCAGCCTAGTCCAGTCCTGGCTGTTGCACTCATTCAGGAAGAGACCCAAAGATGGGGGTGCCTTCTGAGTATTCCTCCTCCTTCCCCTCCCCATATCAAATGAGTAGTTTAAGACAAATTTATTTCTGCAAAAGAGTCACAGAGAAGGAGAGAGACAAAGAAAGATCTTCCGTCACTACCCAGGAGTTGCAATGGCCAGGGCTATTCCAGGCTGAAGCGCTGAGGCTGGGAGTCCCATCCAGGTCTCAGCAAGAGTGCAGAATCCCAAGGCTGTAGGCCATCTTCTGCTGCTTTCCCAGGCAAACAGAAAAAAAAAATAAATAAAAAGCCTTTGAGAGACAAGTTTTGGGACAGGGGAGGAGTCATGAAGGACAGGCAGGATGGGGGCCACAAGGGCTTATCCATGGAGAGGCCCACTGGGAGAAGAGACCTGGGGATGGAAAAGCCACTTTCAGATGGCAAAGTCTACGTGAAATTCAACGGAAAAGCCAAAGCAGCTCTTCAAGGCAGCACTTGGGACGCGGCCACCCCCTCCCGGAGTGCCTGGCTTCAAGTCTTCTCCACTCCCACTGCGAGCTTCCTGCTTAGGCGCACCCTAGGAGCCAGCGCTCGGCAACCCACCATGGAAATCCTGCAATGGTCTAGGCTTTCAATCTGGGATGGGAGAAGTGGGCGAAAGAAACCACCACACCACTCAGTCCATGACACAGGGACTCTGAAATAGAAAGGAAGCCTGCGCCCGCGGCAGCTGGCTTGGGAGCTGGACCCTCAACTTGGCAGTTCCCGCCTACTGCAGAGGAGCCACAGCCATGGCCAGGCACCCCGTTCGGGAGGTAAGCTTCCCCGGCAGTGGCTTAATGCGCTGCACCACAACCCCTGCCCCAGCAAGATGAGTTTCAAGGATTCCAAGTCATCAGAAATGTAAACGTAAGCTGAATGCGTGAGGCTGTCCCAGTGTAAGTTGTCTGAACTATTACACGAGGACTTGTAAAGGATGAGGGAGATGAATGCGCCCTATCTGAAGGTCAGATCGCCAGAGCAATTACCTGGAACTTAGGCCATCCAATGACTCTTCAAAGAGAAGTGCTGTTTAGAATCGTCATCTCACACTGAAAATCAGGCTGGGGCTGGGAGTTAAAATACCCACATCCCACTGGAGATCAACTCCTGACCCCTGGCTTCCTGCCACTGTATCCCCTAGGAGCCAGCAGCGATGGCTCAGGCACCCCACTTCTGTTATCTACTCGAGAGACCTGGATTGTATTCCCAGCTCTTGGCTTTGCTTGTGGCCCAGAACGAGCTGGGCACCTGGGGGTGCCAGCCAGCATATGGCAGGTTTTGATCTCTGTGCCTTGGTCTGTAACGTAAATAAATATTAGATTACAAAATAAAAGCAGACTGGGCTTAATTTCTGTTTCCATACCATGTGGACACAGCACCTGTGCACCTGCCCCTGGAAGCGGCTTCCGGCTGCCTGGCTCCCGACCTCAGGGCTCTGGAGTCCAGCACTCCAGGGCAGAGACGCGCAGTCGGAATGCACAGAACCTTCCGGCAGCTCTTGTCCTTCCGTTTCTATGGCAGCACAGGTTCTGGCTTGCTCTTCTCATCTCTCATCTCTGAGTATTCTGGGGTGGCTCTTCCTCCTGCTCTCGTTCGCTGAAGCTTGAAAGGCCTTGAGGCCCTGTCCTGGATCTGCCTCCCGTGGATTCTCTCCCTGGCTTCCCCCAGCTCAACGAACAGCACCGGCACTTCCTTATTCTAGCCCCAATGTAGCTGTTCTCGCTAGGTCCGTTTTTCCATCCTTCTTCTACTTAGGGTCCCTGTGGGCTCAACTGCGAGGCTGGACACTCGCTCCTTCTGACCCCACTTCCATCACCACTCTGGCCAAGGCTCTGCCAGGGCTTCCCGCACTAGACACCTGCTTCCCACACTGTACCACCCTGTACTACCCTGCATCACCATGTGTCAGCCTGTATTGCCCTGCATCGCCCTGTATCAAAACCCCAGTGTCTGAGAAACTGACTATATTTGGAGATCGGGTCATTGCTTTTGCAAATATTACGCATATTTCTCTCTCTCTCTCTCTTTCTCTTTTGGTCTTAATGTATTTGGGTTGGGTCTTATCAATGTATCTGCAAAGGTCTCACATGGGTGTTACTGTTTTTCTAGCCATATCAGGAGCTTCTCCTTGCAAGTGCTATTCTCACAGTGATCTGGTACCCACAAACCTTGCTGTGTAAACACACGACCTGTGACAGGCTTCTCCCACAGCTTTCTCCTACGTCTTATCTTACCACGCCAGACAAAACTTCTTACATGGCGTTGTTCAGAAATGGCCTAGGTGAACATCCTTCCGGCTTTAAAAGAATATTGTCAGGGACCAGTGCTGTGGTATGGTAGGTTAAGCCTCTGCCTACAGTGCTAGCATCCCATAAGGGCACTAGTTCAAGTCCTGGCTGTTCCACTTCACATCTAGCTCCCTGATAATGTGCCTGGGAAGGTGTCTAAGTTGTATGTGTGTGTGTGTTTGTTTTTATTTTTTGCTTTTTTGGTTCTAAACATTTACTTTTAATATTGTTTACATAGTTGAGAGGGATGTCTGCCTATGTGGGCCTCAGATTAGAGTGGGGAGCGTTGAGGTATGGAAGAAAGTGAGTGGGATAAAGGTTTCAATTTTTCTTTTACTTTTATATGTGTGGTGGGGAGGGGAGGTGGCAGGGAAGGAAGTGGGTCGCTCCTTGCTGTCAAAGTACATTAGCACCCAGGGGTGCGGGATGGTCATTTGCTGGTGCCTCGGAGACTCTTGCGTGCACCAGCTAGTGCAGGATCTCGTTTGGTCTGTCACCTGTCCCAGCCAATGGACATACTGGTGGATGCAGCTGCCTGGTCACTTTCACCCCCAGCCCCGTCTCAAGCGAACTAACAGGTGCTGGGGTCTAGTCAGGGAGCCTCCAATAACCCCCACCATGCCCATACCCCCAGCATGTGCCAGCATGTGCTGTGGCCTAGCCTGGTCTATCCCACATCCCAGCTGGCTCTAGTAAACACCCATGGGTGCTGTGTTTAGCTCAGCCCACCCTGCCCCCACAAGTATACCAAACAAGTGCTGCTGCCTTGTCTAGCCTGGTCTGCCCTCAGCTCTGGCTTTCATGCTTACCAATGCGAGCTGAAGCCTAGCAGGAGAGTGCCCACAGCTCCCCTGCCAGGCCTGCTTCTAGCCAGCATCTTGTGCTTGCCAGGGGGCACTGCGGTCCAGCCTGACATGACTTACACCCAGTCCCAGCTTTCATGTGGACTGGGACTGGGTGAGGCAATGGGGTGCGGCTGAGGGAAGTAGGGGCTATTTGGGGGTACAGGGTACTCCCCCCTAAACTTTGCCAAACAGGCAGTTCACCTGGGTCCTTTATCTTATCCTTTATAATAAACTGGTAAAACCTAATATTACCCTGAGTGCCATGGGTCACTAGTAAGCCACAGGACTCAAGGCTGTGCTAGCATCACAACGGTAAGCGGCAAGCTCAGCCGGCGGCTCCCTGGCGCCCTCCAGCGTCGGAAGAGGTGAAGTGCACGGAGCAATGAAGAGGCTGAGCAGGGTTGCGGGAACTGGTTAGGGGGACCCGACTCCCCAGGACAGGAATTGGTCCTGGAGAGGAGGACAGTGTCAGGGCGCCGGCGACTGGCAGCCCACTCCCACCGCCCGACACTCAGAGCCATTGAGAGTAAACAGCGTGGCCAAGCCCCTCACGCTCCGGCCCTGGGACCGCGGACCCCTCACCTCTCCTGAAGCTCCTGCCGGTGGGTCCAGGCAAAAGCGCCAACGGCGTTCGAGAACCTACGGTGGTCCTTTGCAGCCCCGCCGCCTCGGAGTCCCACCCCTTTGCTCCTCAAAGCCCCGCCCCCTTTCAGCCCCACCCCCTCAACTGTACCCCATTGCCTCACCCTTCCAGTCCCCTCAGCCTTACCTCCCAAAGCCTCACCCCTCCCCGCTACCTCAGCCTTACCCTCCAAAGCCTCACCCCTCCCCGCCATGCCCCCTCAAAGCCCCGCCGGTCCCCGGCGTTAGCTGCTGGGCAGCTCCCCTCCCACCTTTATCCCTCCCCAAAGGTCTGGGGCAGCTAAATTGTGACAGGGCAGCGGACTCTGAATCTAGCTTTGTCTTCTAGAAGATCGCCTGTTCCCTGGAGCTTCCCTGGTGGAGCGATCAGAGAGGGTGTCGTCTTCTGCACATCCCCGCCCCGCCGCCCCACACCCAAGCAAGCTCCTGACCCTGTGACCTCCAGCCTCTGCCGGGTTCTGGGGTGCTGCTTACCGCGCCCCTGGGAGCTGCCGTAGCAGGTGCAGCTCGAGCTGCTGTGGTAGCTTGGGTGCCGCTCCTCTCTCCAGGATCAGAACCATGGAAGCCCACAGACAGGCTGTGGTATATCAGCACAGACAACGATATATGCAATAAACAACAGGGCTCTTTCCAGTTCTCCCATTCTGACAAGTCTGTGACCTTCTGGAGTGTTTTTCCCTGCCAAGAGGAACGGAGCCATACTTTCCCCAGAGGAGCTGTAACTTGAATGAAACATGAGCAATATTAAGATAATCTGAATGCAAGAGAATCATTGAATTTATACTCCAACTTGAACCTAGACAGGAAGTCAGACTGTGCAACCACTGGGCTAACTGCAGATAGCCAGGCCAGGCCCAAATCAGGAAGGAGCCAGGAATTCCATCCAGTTCTCCCGTGTGCATTAGCAGGGAGCTGGATAGGAAGCGGAGAAGCCGGAATTCAAACCAGCACTGATAGACTGCAGGCATTACCCCAGTGGCAGCTTAGCATGCCGCATGCACGCCCACTCCTGCATCCTGACCTTTGTCGGCCAGCCAGGACTCACAGAGGGAATTCTAGAGAGTTCTTAGGATGGCAGGATTGCGGAAGTCAGCTCACGCGTCTACATGGATGAGAAGAAATGAGGCCTGTTTTCTCCAAAACTGTACGACTGGGTGACAGGAAGGCAAAACAGTTGCCAGCTAGGCCTGCAGAAGCTGCCCTCCCACCCCGGTTCCACAGTGACCTCGGGTCATCCTTGTGTGCTCTCCCTGCTTGTTCTGTCCACCCACAGGCACAGCATTTGGACGAGGGTCCTTCAGCCACACAGTGACAAAAGGACTGTGAGACTGTGTAAGGAGGGTCCCCACCTCGGGGCCACCGTCCTTCCCGCTCCTCCCCGTCGCCTTGCTGCAGCTGGCTGGTTCACCTGCCGCCTCCCTCAGCAGCACGTCTGAGGGCTGGGGCAGATCTCCCAGATTTCTTGGGGTCTGCAGCCTCCAAGGCCACAGCCCAGGGAGTCAGATGGCACTGTGGGCACCAGGTCTGCCACACACACAACCAGAGCAGGTGCTGGGGATTACTGATGCCAGGCTAACCTACTGCATGGTTGTGTAGAGATAAGGAATTAAGCCACTTACTGGACAGAAGAACAGACAATGGCCAGCCTAACTAGGGCGCAGCTACCCCACACTCCCATGCGGCCTTCCCTGAAAGAACCAAAGTGTGGCTCTGCTGGCTGCCTAGTAGGTTGGCGTGAGGACTCAGAAAAGGACAAGAACGTCTTTTTTTTTTTTTTTGCCTTTTAATTATTTATCAGATTAAAAAAAAAATAGTGATTGTTTCTTTTCACCCCCACATTTCTGTTCACCAAGGTCAAGTGTGAGAGAAATTCAAGGATCAGCGATTCATGCTCCTGGCCTGGAGCAAATTCGTCCCCTTCGGTCTCTGCCGCACGGAGCAGGAAGCATGGGCAGAGCGTTGCAGGCAGAAAGCCCTGCACCTGGGCAGCTCGGTGGCAGTGTGGCTGTCACCTGCCTTCTCCCTGTTGCCAGAGCATTCGGAACCCATGCACCCTGGCCTGACTCGTGCACAGAAACAGGAGGCAGGGGAAGGCAGGGCAGGGCCTGGAGGAAGCTCATGGCACAACCAGCAGAATGCCACCGCCTTCCGCATCTATTGCACATCCTGGCTCAGATCCCCTGCCCTGTGCAGAGAACAACCAAGGTAAAGGCTTTCCACACCCACACACCAGAGCCCGCTGTGACCAAACTCAGGGAGAGAGAACGGGGTCTGTGTGACGTGTCCTGGCAAGGATACACAACTTTTAAATGGAAGGTATTCCATGGCGGGCCCAAGGCAAAACTGTCATTTCTTTACAAAGGATTATGGTTCGGCCCAACTTGGGGTCCCTGCAGCCACCTGGACCTATCCCTGTTTAAGTTCAAAAGCCCAGGAATGACTCCACCCCTGCAGGCAGGTGTCCTGCACAAGACGGAAGAGGCAGCAGCAGGACCGACTGCAGAGGCCCTCCCAGCCGGCTGGATCCTGAGCCTCGCGGGGTGGCCTCTTCAAATACCCGGGGATCTGGACAAATGACCCTTAAGATGGTTTCTATACTGCATGTTCCTCCACTGAGCGGCAATTCTCAAGTCCCCTGGAATAAAACTTTCAAGTGTTCACCAAGGAAAACAGACCAGGACAAGCGGTAGGTGTCACATTACTGACAGATTCAATCCCTTCCACCGTTGGGGGAAAGAGGTGGAGGGAGGGAGGCAGTGGGGAAAGAGACCGACTTGGCCGAGCTGCGAGTCTCCTCCTTCCCTGGCTGCAAGGAAGCTGGTGGGGGAAGACAAACCTAATGGGGGCCAGCGGCACAAAGTGCAGGCTGCCGGGGACCGTGGGCACACGCACACCTGCGTGCGAATCGTGGCACGCTCTGGAGCTGAGAAGGTAGGTCCACGCCGCGGCACCGCCAGCTTCCTCGATTCGATCTGTCCGTCCTGGTGTGAGTGCAGGCACCCGGGTACAGAGCGGGTCTCCTTCCTCCTCTTCCCAAGCAACTCCCAAAGTTTCTCCTCCTTTAAATAATTATGTACACACACACACATACACACAGGCCTGTCTCTGACATGAAGGTCCTGTAATTGCTTCAGAGAGTCGGTGCCAATTGCCTTTTTGGAGATTTACTGCTTGGGACCAAACCTGCGAGGAGCAGAAAGGGCTCGTCGTTACGACAAGAAGACAGGAGCACCCAGCCCAGGGCCTCAGGGACCAAGTCCTCACGGCAACACAGCCCCCAGCGCCCCCAGAGGGCTCTGAGCTGGGCACAGGGAACACCTGGGACAGAGCCCACCAACTCAGTTCCTGTGCACCTATAGGGGCACAAGTCCAGCAGCAAGGACTGGCAGATGGCTCCTACCTCCCTCCGATAAAGACAGTTTCTCAAGCTCAGCCTCGAGCTCGGCATCCGAGATCCTGGGGTGAGGCACGCTGTTGGTCTGGAGCGTCTCGGGGGGGCTGTCGGGCAGCTCTGGGGGGTCTTTGGTGGTGTCCTGGAGGAGGATGTCCAGCTCCTTCTCCAGCTCCTCGCTGTCAAAGTCTGCAAAGGAGGGGCCACGTGAGGATGCGGGCCTCAGCGAGGGGACCCACAAGGGAAGCCAGGGACTGCGGGTGCTGAATGGCGTGTGCTGGCTCCCCGGAGGGCGGGGAAAAAAACAGGTGTATTAAAGACAAAGGGGGAGCTCAGGCAAGTCCCCAAGGAGGCCAGGGAAGGGACTCTGCTTCCCCTTGTCCTTGAAGGAGGACACACCGTCTCGCACACAGACACTTAGGTGGCAGGGGGCCTCAGTTCACCCCACCAAGGAGCAAACAGGGACCCCCGAAAACTGCTCTGCAGAGGAGCCCCGGGCAACGCTCCAGGCTGGCCTATACCAGGAAGAGCTAAGGCCACATGAACACCCAACACAGCACAAAGGACGTGCAGTTCTCACGGAAGCAGACTCGGCATCGGCCCACGAACTCACCTATGCCATTGGTTACACCGCCAGCCAGAGTCTGAGAAACTTCATCCTGCGTGTCACACAGCTGAAAGACACAAGCGCAAGGGCCTGACCCAGGGAATGGCGCCCCTCAGCACCGCCACACCATCAGGCAAAACCGTGGCCTGGGCTTCGCAGCAACGCCAGCCTCTCTGAGGACCAAAAGCAGCTGCTTGCAGCCACCAGGCAATGGTCAAGTCTGTGAAAGGAGGACCCCAACAGAGTCCCAGCTGCAGCGTCTCTGCCCCTCCCTGTACCTCCTGGATCTGATCCACAAGGCTTTCTGCCTTCTCCACCGTGACATCCTTCATGGAGAGCTTCAGCGCTCCTACCCCAGCCTGGTAGGCATGGAAAACCTGAAGAGGAAACGGTGTTTTCAGTTTCAGTGGCAAACCTCTGGGAAAACACAGACCATATGGCTTTATCTCTCCAAGAGAGCTCTGGGAGTATTTTGGCCGCCCAAGCTCCAGTTCATCTCATGAGCATGGGGGCCGAGTCTCCCGACAGAAGAGAAGGCAACTCCAGGCCTCTTCCCCACAGCACGGCCCACGGAGGGGAAGAGCAGGCGTGCCAGAGCCGCAGCCAGGACCGGGCAGGGAGAGGCTTACCATCTGATCCGTCTGGGAGGCGTAGATGCGGTCCAGGATGCCTTGAACGGTGTCCAGCTTGGCGTGCAAAGCCTCGATGCGCTTCTCCGTCCGCTGCCTGGCCTTGAGAGACCTCAGTGCCTAGCAGGGCATGGAGACTTGGGTCAGGGCTGAACCGGGCAGCCCCAGGAGCAGGAGGAAGGTGGGCCTTCCCTGACAAGGAGACCACCTACAAGCCAGCTGCAGTGCTCCCGGACAACTCCATGACCCGGGAGCACCGAGCAGATGGCTCTCTGAGCTGCTGGGCCCCTCGCCCTGCCAGCCTGGGCATTGCTGTGTCTCCGGGGGATGAGAACCCACCAGCTGTTTCTTCCCAGCTCGGCACGCTCGGCGGGCTTCTTCTTTACACCTGTCAAACAGAGGGGTGAAGGAGGCTGTGTTCCAGGAGGCGGCGAGGGTCCTGGGGGCCCCCGAGAGCAGTGCTCGGGCAAGGCATCTCAGATCCACTCCACCCTAAGGCAGACCCCTTGCACAGTCACCCAAGGGGCAGGGGCAGGAATCCCCCGGAAAGACCCCAGGGAAGGCAGAGACTGGTCACTAAGACAATGTGTGGCATCAGAAATACCAGCTGACCAGCTGCCAGCCTGATGTTGACACGACCTGGGGCAAGCTCGGGGCCTTTTTATCGCCCTCTGTGATTGCTGGGGTTTCCCGGGGAAGGTGAGGCGCTCGGGGGGCCTGGAGGGATGGGCTTAATTACCTCTCCGCTTCCTGGGATAAGGATTCCACTTTGCGTGAAAGCAGTTGCTCGCTCTGCATCAACTGGTACACCCCGACGTCCACATCGTTGACAGGGGAGACCTTGGCATGTGGCCCCCGGGCAAACTTGACGATCTAGAGAAAGGCACACATCACTGCAGCCCTTCGTGCAACAGGCTGGCTGGCAGGTGGCAGGACTGTGGGGACACAGCCCCTGCCTCCCGTACCTTCTCCCCATTGTTCCCACAGCTGACAGGTGGCAGGCCCGCGGGGACACACGCCCCACCTCCCGTACCTTCTCCCCATTCTGCTCCCATAGCTGGCAGGTGGCAGGCCCGCAGGGACACAGCCCCGCCTCCCGTACCTTCTCCCCATTCTGCTCCAGCACAGTGACTCTCTTCTCTTTCTGCAGTTGCAGCAGCACCAAGTAGAAGGTCCTCTCATCTGGGCAGGAGTTGGCACACAGGGTGCTCAGCTCTGCCAGCGCCACCACGGGGTGGGAGGAGAGCGGGGAGTTCTGATACAGGCGGTACACCTCCTCGGCCTTTTCCTGTAGGGCAGGAAGACAGGCCTCCAGTTAGTCCTGACACCAAGCTCAGAACCGTGGCCGTGCAGAGCAAGCACAGGGACCTCATCCTCCATCAAGCAGTGACTGCGTTTTAAAGGTGTATTTTCTTATTTGAGAGATACAGACAGGCAGAGAGAGAGAGATATCTTACATTCACTGGTCACTCCTTAAATGGGGGCAATGGCTGGGGCTGAGCCAAACAGAAGCCAGGAGCCTGGAACTCGTTCCTAGTCTCCTCCGTGGGTGGCAGAGACTAGCTGCTCCCCAGGGGAATCAGCAAGGAGCTAGACAAAGTAGAGCAGCTGGAACTGAACTGGCGTTCAACACGGGGCATCAGCATCAGGCAGCCTAACCCACCGGAGCCACAACACCAGCCACAAGCAGTAGCTTCTTCAGAAGGAAGCAGGCTTGTGCTTTTTGAAACCTGGGAGGAAAGTCAGGTGGCTGTGTGTACTAAGAGGCACAGCTCTGCTCTTGTGCTTTCCTTAAGGACTACCTGCCTCTTGGTAGTCCATGGTTCCCCAAGGAAAGAATGAGGCAGCCATGTGGTGGAACAGGCTAGGGAATGGGAGTGCAAGCCTGCCGCCCAGCCCAGCCCAGCCCGTGTGACCATGTAGTAGCCAGTCTCTTGGTGCCCCTTTCACAGTCAGAAAAGGTGGGATGCGCTGACATCTAACCTCCCTTCCAACTCCCATCTTGTCAGACACAAACAGTACAGTCTAAAAGGACAGAGTTCATGGACAAGTGGGTCAGGGCTGGTGAGAAGACTCAAGAGAAAAAAACTGCCAAGAAACGATGTATTTGCAGAAATAACGGTCACACACATGACGTATTTACTGAGCTACCTGTATAGGATGCTGTGGAAATATGGGCAGGGAATGCCTGGCAGCTCAGAGCAGCAAAGCTGTCGAGCCGAATCCTGAAGTTGGGGTGAGTGACCCGGGAAGGCAGGTGGGAGAGGACCTCAGAAAGGGGGACCCCGATTGTGCACCTTGTGCACAGAAATACAAAATCAGTACTGTGTGTCTGCCTGTGGAGGGGAGGGGTTGGGCCAGGAGGATTTCGGTTCCATGTACATCGTACCGCCTTCCATGCCACACTTTATTCTGCAGGTGGTGGCCGTCACCAGGGGGAATGGACGTGGCTGGATGAGTAGGGAGCCGATACCTGGGAAAGGATGCACTGCGGAGCCAGGAGTAGAGGACACCTTCTTCCCTGTGGAAGGCCCGGGGCTGCACAAGAGAACACGTGGCCATGGGAGCAGGAAGGAGCAGCCCCAAGGAAAACGCAGAAGGTAAGACGAGCATTCCTCAGGAACTGGGAATGGGGCTGAAGGAGGAAGGAGGATGGGGTTCCAGTGCGAGGGTCTGGGATCTGATGCCATTAACCAGGAAAGACAGAACACGCCGTTCTGAACATGCTGCCTTGGGATGCCTGAGCAGATGACTGAAATGTAAATAGGAAGCTCAGAGGAGACAGGCGCACGGAGACCAGGACTGGGAGTCCTCCACATACGGACGGAACTCAAGGGGACATGAGACAGCCCTGGCAAAGCAGGGCGCGGAGGGCAGAGTAAAGTGTCAGGAGAGAAGGGGGTCCGGGAGAGGCCCAAAGCAGCGCTTGGGGGAACCATGGCAGACGTGTGGGTGAATGCAGACAAAAGCAAGGTAGGATTTTAAGGAGCAAGGAACACACTGTGTCAAAGGCAGCCGAGGGGCCCGTTGACAGACCAAGGTTCGCGTGGGCTGTGTCGGCCCCGCAGAGAGTCATGCTTACTGCGAGGCCGGCAGTCAGAACAGCGGCACACAAGTAGGTTAACGGCATCCAGCATCAGCGACAGGGACTGACACAGCTGGGGACGTGTGTGAAAGAGAACCAGGCTTTCCCCCACCACAGGCACAAACCCAGACAGACTCCACTGCGGACTTCTAAAACAAAAACATCCAAATACCAAAGTAATTGTAAAACATAGACAAACACTCCATCAGGATTAGGCTTGAGACAAGGATGCTCTCCTAAACAAGATCCTACAGGAGAGCAGCCATGCAGGAGAAACAGACATGTGACTGCAGATATGAGAACCTCTGAGTGTGGGTGCAGGCTGAGAAAGGAGAATCTCCAAATGGAGGGAACTGGACAACACACCGAGCGAGAGGCCAACTGATGGGACGAGAGGCCAGGGGCCTGCTGTGCCGGACAGCGGGAGGACGCTTCTCACCCTGGGAGCCGGGCAAGACGGACTCAGTGGAGGTGAGGCTCAAGGCAGAAGGGCAGAGGGCTGAAGGCCTCAGCGAACTCACTTCCCAATCAAGCGCCTGCAGGGAGTACAGCAAGGAAGGGGGATGTCCAGCAAGGACTCTGGGGACTAGACGGAGCCTCAGTCTGGGGACGGGGGTGAGACAATGCAGAACTGACCCGGTGACTGCATGCCTACCGGGCATCTCTTGGTGTAGACCGCGACAGAGGAAAACGAGCTGGGGTAGTGACCAAGGGCATCATGCCAGCGTAAGAAAGTCAAGGCCCCAAGGGTCTGGCTGAGGCAGAGGAGCCAAGACTGGAGGAGGGGGGAGGCAAGCCACCAGGGAACTGGAATGGGAAGGGGACACAGGCAGACAGGAGGAAGGCTGGCTCGGCCTTGTGGATGGAGGGGCAGGTAAAGCTGTACCAAGACACCACCTAGATAGAGTGAGGCAAAGCATTTCCAGAACCGCGCTGTTAGCATTCGTCCCTCCAGATGCCAGAGGACAATTAAGTATCACTAGCCATTGCAGACCAAGGACCAACCATGCCGCAGGCATCAGTAAGCACCGCCTTTGGTGATCAACTGTGCTGCCACATCGAAGTCTCTTGCCGTGTGTGCATGGGGACTGGGGGGGGACCCCAGCTCCCACTCCAGATGACCCCTGGACTCCGCCCTCCGAGCACCCACCTTGAGCAGCTCCACAGCCACGAGGACCTCCTCGGCCGGAACCTTATTGTCCCCCAGCATGTTGGAGAGAGTCCACTTGAGGGGCTTCAGCAGGAACACGCCGACTCCCCACGAGATCCAGCTACTATCCACGCTGGCCATGAAGTCCGACTCCCGCTGCAACTCCCCTCGGCTGCAGGAAAACACAGGGAGGTGCGTGTGGGGCACCCGGTGTGATGGCCCATGCCAGCCCCCACCTCCAGCCCCTGGAGAGGCATTGCATCTGTTCACTACTTCGGATCAGGCCCCTTTTCTGTGCCGTGGACACTGCTTGTATTCCAGCTCCAAGTCTGGCCACAACTCTGCTACACACGTGGGTGTGTGCAGTATTTTAACTGATAATGGGAGGGAAAAAAAATTGAGGGCCTAGCATGATGGGCTCAAAGACTAAACCTTCACCTTGCAAGTGCGCTGGGATCCCATATGGGCGCCGGTTCATGTCCCAGCTGCCCCACTTCCCATCCAGCTCCCTGCCTGTGGCCTGGGAAAGCAGTCGAGGATGGCCGAAAGCCTTGGGACCCCATTCACCCACGTGGGAGACCCGGAAGAAGCTCCTGGCTCCTGGCTTTGGATTGGCTCAGCTCTGGCCGTTGTGGCCATTGGGGGAGTGAACCAGTAGATAGAAGATCTGTCTACCCTTCTCTCAAAATCTGCCTTTCCAACGAAAATAAATCTTAAAAAACAAAACAGAACAGTGACTGGGAAGGAGACAGGTCAAATTCAAATCAGGATTGGTCTGGCTCCAAAAATCTATGAGAGGCACAGGAGGCTCCTGGGCCAATGTATACGTGTTTCCTTATAAACTGGAGCTCTGATCACAGAACACGGCCAAGCACAAGACAACGCAGACACACAGAGAAAAACCTCTGCTCTCGCTCGGGTTGGGCGGACGTAACTCAGCGGAAATGACAACATCTTGATTTGTCAACACACCCAGGCAAGATGAGCATGACCAGGTCTCACTGACCAAGCGGAGGCTTCCCGCACAGCCCCTTCTTTCTCTGGGGGGCAGTGGAGAGAGGCGGGGGAGGACCCACCCCAGACTTGGCTCTCCCTACCCCTTACTGCAGGCCAAAACTCAAAAACTTCCTACCGCACGCCTTCTCCGACAGCCGACTTCGAGGCTGGCTTCTCATACTGTCAGCTGGGGACAAAGTATAGAGGGGAGACCCCCTTGCACAGAAAATTGCAGATGACTTTGAAAAGGGGTGGGTGGGTGGGGATCTGAGGCAGTTCTCGCTTTCAGGCACTGGAGGGAGGGACCATGCGCTACCTCCAAACCAGCCATGGGACCCTGAGAAGCGACCTCATTCCACCCTGTGACCCTCAATGCTGCAGATAATTCTGCCACCTGCAGCTGAGAGGGGCACGCCAAGCATCTATCCTTCTGTGACATCCCTGTGGCCTCTGAGGAACCTCCAAATCATTGCACTTGTGACAAAAACGCAGCTCTGCGCCCTAAACTTACCATCTGGAACCCTGTCCTCCCCAAGATCGCTGCACGACTCCCTCCAAACACCCACTGCCCCCGTTTCCATGCTCCCCTCCTGCACCTTCGCCTGCCCACCACGCTCAGGAAGGGCCAGACCCCCGAGGGGCCGGGCTGCAAGGCGCTGTCCCCACCCCGGCCCCAGGCCCGCCCCTCACCGTAGCAGGTCCTGCAGCACCGTGGCCAGCCCCAGCGGGACGCTGCCCTTGCGCTGGAAGGCCTCCTGCAAGTCCCGCAGACGCAGGCGCACCACCCCCTGGCGGCGGCTGTGGCTCAGCACCAACGGCGCCCAGAAGCCCATCTTGCTGTCCCAGTCGGTGCTGTTCACCTCGCGACTCCTCTTGAAGGCGGAAAACAGGAAGGACATGCGTTCCTCATCTTCCTCCCACTCGGGGGGCAGCAGGCCCGCGGAGTCTCCTCCGGCCGGCGCCTCGGCCTCCCGCTCCGGGGACCACATCGGAAGCCCAGCCCCACCGAGGTTCCGAACACAAGCCTCGGCCCTGGTACCCTCTTCCGCCCAAGTCCCCTCTCGGCTTCCGTTCCTGGAACACCTCCTTTCCCCCTCCGTCAGCGCGTCACCGCCGCCCCCCGCGTGAAATAAGTCCTCCGCACGCTCACGGCGCAGGCGTCTGGCGGCGCTCCCGGTGCCAGGCGGTGGCGGGGGAGTGTGCCGAGTGACGCAGAGCGCCTGCGCCGACGACCTGCGGCCGCGGTCTTTGTGCGGAGCGGAGCGGTTTGCTCGTGCGCGACGGGGAGCGGCGCGTGGCGCTGCTGACGGAACCACAGAGTGTGGAGAAGCGTTCTAGAGAGGCCCACGAGTGGTTTGGCGTTAGCCGCTTGTAGCCCCCGGATCGGTGATGTAAAAAAGCGTTGTTAAGTCCGTTGAAGTCTTCGCCGGATCGTTCTTCCCTCCCGCCCCGTCGTACCCGTCCGCTGCGGACGAGCGTGTGTTTAAAGGGGAAGGGGCGGGCAGGTGCAAGGACCCGAGGGTCCCGCCGCGAGGGCGGTTGCTGAACAAAATATCCCATAAGCTGGAACGCTGCCCCGCTCCAAACCGTGCCGTGTTAGAATGAGAGCTGCTCTGTAGGAGACGCTGACCAAGAATCTCATGAGTAGTCAGTCTGTGTTGAGGGAGAAAAAAAAAAAAAAAGCCTTTTCTTTAAATGGAACCTTTGGAAATGTGAAAGGAGCTGCTGGTTTGAAGGTTACCTGTTATTCCTTGAACCTAGTTGGCTGTGAGACCTCGGTTCCTGGGGGGAGTCCTAACAGGACCTAACCCTGTTTTTTGGAAAATTCATGTAAAAATCCTCATGTGGTTAGTTGGAAAAAAAGAAGTTATGGTCTACACTTGGTAGACTAGATGCTGTCACTGAGTTTCCTGGATACAGCAATTAGAATTCTGTATCAGAATCTTAATATGCACGTCAAAGGAATAGGATTGTACAAATGTGTGTAGCTGCTGGCATTTCCGGTGTGCGTTCAAGTTCGCCGGGCTGACCGGTCATTTCCCTAAGCGCCTCACGGTCAGTATTCCCATGTAATAATTACAACAATCCCGTGGAGTGTGTTCTGAGATGTTCTCCATCCTTCAGAAGAGAAAAATAAACAAATGGCCACAGTGGTAGGAGCTGACATGATTCAAAGCCAGGAGCCAGGAGCTTCTTTCGGGTCTCCCATGCAGATGCAGGGTCCCAAGGCTTTGAGTGTGGAGTGTGAGAGATCACACCAGACAATAGTGTAAGCTGTTACGTTCCAGGAGCCACTGCGACCAGTGGCAAACGTCAACAGTTATAAGCTTTCATCCTGCAATCAGATTGAGAGCCACACAGTACAAAGTTTCAGGCAGGAAGGGAGTTACCAGAGCCCGAAGTTTTCCCGTAGTTAACCCTGATCTGGCACACTAGCAGGCAGGAAGGGCCAGGCGCAAGGGGCCTCTGGAGTAATTCCCACGCTGTCAGTTGTTCTGAATGGTGGTGCAGGCAGGAGGCGCGGGTGCACTTTTCACACCTTCAGTTAACTTGACTGGGCGAGAGGAGGTAGGAAGGGCGAGTTTCCGTGCCCTGTCCACTGTCAGTTAACCTGACAGGCGAATGCGAGCCATCAATGGTGAACTGCCACTGCCGCCTCCCAGGGTCCACACGCAGGAAGCTGGAGTTGGGAGCCTCGTAGTAAAAGACCAATCATGCCAATATGGAACACAGGTGTCTTAATTTCTGGCTCAACCACTAGTCTAGGCACTCACCCCAAAGGTAGAAGTTTTAAATGTTCCTTACTAAATAAATGATAGAAAAAAAAAACCCCAAAAACCCCCACACAGTAAAGTCAAAGATTTAAAAAAAAAAATCAACTACCTTGATCTAATAAACATCTATAGGTAACTGTACCCAAAAGCTATAGAATGTCAATTATTTTTGAGCGCACATGGTATGTTTGTTAAGTTAGACCATAAATCCTGAGCCGTAAAAAAATCTTCATAAATTTAAAAGAGTTGAAACAATACGAAATACCTTCTCTAACCGTGATGAGAATGAATTAGAAAGCAAAAGCTACAGACTACATAGGAAAGGATCCTCTATTTTCTTCACAGCCCTGCCTGCTGGTCTACCCGGGATAATGGTGACAGCTAAAATCATTAATTTGGGCAGGGGACCAAGGTGAGGACTCGCTGAGAGTGAAAGAAATCTGTGACATTCTAGTAGCCCAGGAAAAGCTCTCCAGTCCACAGACCAGATTACAGCAGGAAAGACTTACCGAACGGAAAAGCTACGGTCTCAAGCAGAATTATTTGTTGTATTTTTTTTAGTTGTTAGTGGAAGCACCTAACAAAGCTGCTTTCAACCAAATCTGAAGCCTTTAGTTTGCAAAATTGGATCCATTTTGAGTTAGTGGGGTTAATATTTGCGTACAGTACCAGACAAGGTCGCAACCGCATTGTTCTGTCCGCTTGCACTTGGCTCAGTACCAATGTATTGAAAAGATGATTCTTTCCCATGGAGTGGTCTTGGCAACCTTGTCAGAGCATTTCCCGTGAATGTGTGGGCTTTTCAGACTCAGTTCTGCCCCGTTGGTCTGTGTATGCTTTACTCACAGTCTTGAACGCTGTTGATGTGTGGAGACTTGAAATGCAGGAAGTGTCGGGCTTGCTTTGTTTCCCTTCCCCATGATTGGTTTCGTTTTCCTGGTTCCCCTGCAACTCCGTATGAATTCTAGAATGGGCATGGCAGTCTCTGCCAGGAAGTCTTCTGAGTAAGAAAGTCAGAGCTCATGTCGACCCGGTAGCTCAGCTTGGAGAGTTTGTCAGTAGAACAGTGTTAAGTCAATCCGGGAGTTAATGTATTTCCATTTATTCTGACTGCATCTTTAATTTCTTTCAATCATGTTTCACGTTTATTTTGTTCATTTTATTCCCAAATATGTAATGCTGCTTTTCTGGTTACCATGAGTGGGATCTTTTCATTTTATTTTTGGATTTTATAGTTTATATCGCTTGTTTATTTTTAATGCTTTTTAGTGAGTTTCTTCGGATTTTTCTTGGTATAAGATGAGGATATTTCTTGTTTTAGGCAACTACACGGATCCATTGTGCTTAGCAAAGTAATTCAGTCCCAAAAAGACACATTTCATAGGTTTGCCCGACCTGTGGTAACTAATACACAGAGTGCAGAAAAAATGTAATCTTTATATGTGGGGTTGACGCGACAACCGAATCCTCGCCTTAGTCCGTGTTCTTCGGGAGCAACAGGTGTTTTGGTTTCTTCCTCACTATCTGTTGCTTGCTTTGGTTTGCTTTGCTTTTTCCATCATCTTATATTTTGTTTTTTTTTTTTTAACTTTTATTGGAAAGGCCGATTTAAAGAGAGAAAGATCTTCCATCTGTTGTTTTCACTCCCCAAAAGGCTGCCATGGTTGTGGCTAAACCAATCTGAAGCCAGGATCCAGGAACTTCTTCTGGGTCTCCCACTTGGGTGCAGAAGCCTAAGGCTTTGGGCCATCCTCTGCTGCTTTCCCAGGCCACAAGCAAGGAGCTAGATCAGAAGTGGAGCAGCTGGGATGAGAACCAGTGCCTGTATAGGATGCCAGCTCATAAAGGTAGAGGATTAGCCTGTTGAGCTGCTGCAGCTCTGCTCTTTCTAGCATCTTAAGGTAAAATATCAGGTGATCAACTTCAGATCCTACTTCTTCCTGAATCTAGGCGTTTACACTACAAATTTCTCTCTACGGGCCCAGTGCAGTAGCCTAGTGATAAATCCTCACCTTGCAACTGCTGAGATCCCATATGGGTGTTGTGTCCTAGCTGCTCTACTTCCCATCCAGCAGTAGAGGATGACCCAAAGCCTTGGAACCCTGCACCTGTGTGGGAGGCTGGAGGAAACTCCTGGCTCCTGGCTTCATATAGGCTCAGTTCTGGACGTTGCAGCTGCTTGGAGAGTGAACCAGCGGATGGAAGAACTTTCTCTGCTTCTCCCTCTCTCTGTAAAAATCCGCCTTCCGTCACTGTGACTGGGCACCTCTCCCTGTGGTACATGAGGGCCAAGTGTGCCTTGGGCAGGGGAGGGCTGGGCTGCAGCACCCCTGGGTTTGCTGAGGGTCAACAAATTGATCAATTACCCCAGAACAAATTGATCAATTACCCCAATGAAACTTGACAGCAAATTTCTGAGCCAAAGGAGATTGAGAGGTGGACCATGACAGTCACTTGACCTCAGAAAGATTTCCTCTTCCATGGAGCAGCATCTCAGAACTACCGGAAACACGTGATCAGAACCCTCAGAAAATGCTCCACAGGGGGACCTCGGCATCGGCTGGTGGTCCCCTGATCTCTGGGGAAATGCAGCGGCTGGGGGCTGGGCACACCCACGTGTAAGTGAGACAAGTCAGGATGCCTAGGGGGAAGGGGAGGGGAGGCTCCTGGGAAGCCAGACCTTCTCTGGTTTATCTTCTCTCCTTTTTTCCTGGGAAAAAAACACAGTTGGACACTAGCCCGTACAGAAACAGCCCAAGATTTCCCATGACTAGCACTTGAAATCATTCCACCATCCAGCCGTCATCCCAGGGATGAATGACCTAGAACTTTCCCTGCAGACATCAAGTAAATTCTACAGAATGTCTGCTCAGTAAACCGGATCCACGTGTGCGTACTTCCGGGGGCAGTAACGTACACGTGTCTGTTGACAGCATTCAAGGTGGGGGTTTCTTTTTTCTTTTCCCTAGTTCATGGCATGTTTTCATCTTAATAGAAATGACTCATTTTCCCTTGTATTTGTCATATTGTAGGGTGTGTGTGCATCTGCCTATGGCTGACAACTCTCAAGGTGCTTTTCTGATACTTTGCGTGGGCTTATGTAAGCACGCCAAGGTCACCGTCCGGATTAGGCAACTACAAAGTAAGCGGGAAGGAAAAATAAAATCTGCCCCTTGAACTCTGGTCTCCGTCTCACGTACTTTGGATAACTTGCAACTACAAAGAGATGTGTGTGTTTGTTTGGTTTTTGTTGTTGTTCTCTAAACAGCAGAGAGACAGAAAGATCTTCTCCTGCTGGTTTACGGTCCCCAAATGGCTACAACAGCCAGGGCTGGGCCAGGCTGAAGCCAGGAGCCTGGAACCCCAGTCAGGTCCTCTGAGAGGATGGCGGGGACCCAAGCACCTCCGCCGTCCTCTGCATTAGCAGGGAGTTGGAGAAGCACCACAGCCAGCAGCTTAACACGCTGTGCCACAGCACAGGCCTCACGGAGGCTGTTCTTTTAAGGGCGCTCAGTTTTTATTTATTTGTAGGTCAGTGTTTACAGGTGACGGAGAATCCTGCGCCTGAACCTTGTGTGCGGTTGGCCCATGCCCTGGGCAGTCCCACTTGGACCTCTGTCCCCTCCATGTGCCACTTCCAACCAGTGCCTGTTTGTGAACTCTGGGCTCAGCAGGGGACCAAGGACAGGGGTCTGTCCCAGGAAGGAAGTGTGGACACTGACTGCCTTTGAAGGCTGCTCAGATCTAGAGGGTTCCTCTCACTGCCCCCTGGGGTGAAGGTGGGCTCTGGCTGCGTGTGGGGGTGGCTTCTTCCCTGGAGGACCCTCTGGGTGTGTCTCATGGCCAACGCTGCACACGGGCACAGTCTTTGCTTTTTCAAGAACAGTGTGGAGTGGCTGATGTGTCCAAGATTTGAACCTGGGTTAAAAACAAAACCTCAGTGACCACTCCAGCTCTGCTCCTGGCACACTGTGGAAATTGTGGTGTTTAGGATTTTGCATCGTTTTTCAGGACACTGCACGTTCTGTGTTGCTTTGGCAAACGTGGCTCACCTGGAGCTAGAATCGCACGCCATTGCAGGCACGTAGGGAACACGGCGCTCACGGAGGTGAGCGGTCAGGAGGCCCCATCTTCAAGCTCTACACGTCTCCCTTTCCAGGTCCTAGGGGCCACTTTGTCTTCTTCCCAGAAGGCTCCTGCTCTCTGCCTTGGCTGTTACCGCTGCCCAGAACCTCAGCGGGGAGGCCCTGGCCCCCTCTTTGGGAAGATGTGCCCAGGACTCCACCTAAAGCACTGGCTCTGCCAACGTTCGCCATATTTGTTTATTGACAGTAAACTTCACAATGGTGTGAAATTGGTCCATTGGTTGTCTTTCCTCCATCCTCAGCCCAGATGGCAGGTAGCCTGGGGCAGGCCCCCCAGTAAGGCATTCATTCCGTTCAGGGTGGGGTGGTGTCCTTGCCCTATGTGCGGGGCAGGCATCCTGCCTGTGTGACATTTGTATTGATGAAACCAAGCAATAGAAGTAAGGCCGTTCGGTACAAAATACTCATGTATTTATGAATTCATGACCAAATTAAATATGAAACCTTATATAAAAACAGGTGTTTCCCCCCGCCCCATCCTTCCATCCTCTGAGCCAGCTGAGTGACGCGAGGGGAGGGGGTTCCTACAGTGTGACTTCCTGGTTCCCCTGTGTCTCTGGGCTGGCCCCGCCGCCTCCTCTTGTCTTCACTCTAAAGCACCTGTTTCCAGGGACTGATTCCACACCTCCTCTCCCTCCTGCCCTTAACTTTGGGACAGGGACACCAGCAGTCACCGGGGGTGGGAGACCTCTGGGTGGCTCTGATGAGCTTGTGGGGAAGGAGTGGTGGGTCCCTGAGGGTCGAGCTGGCCCTGGCTGCCCGGCAGTTCTGTCTTCCTCCATCCTCACCAGTGCCCCCCACTGCTTTCCCTGGCTCCTTAGGACTGTGCACTCCCTCTCACCTGTCATTCCCAAGGGGGCACAGAGGTGTCACCACCCTGTCCCCCTCTGAGAGCAGGGATGGGGCATTGCACTGGGCTGCCACCACCACTCCCCTCTAATCCTAGCATGAAGTCATACTTGTCCTGCAGAAGCTTGGTGGGCCAGCAGAGGGCAGCATACTATCAGCTTCTCAGGCTACCACCTTGCACTTGACCGCGACACAGCCACAGCCTCAGCCTCGGAGGGGTCTAAGGCCTGGACGGCAAGGATCCCCACAGGGAGACCTGCTCTTTCTCTTCGTGGTGTTTTTCCACACATCCAGGATCTGCTTTGCTTGTAGCTTTGTTGTATAACTAACCCAGATCTATCAGCATTTGGGTGGTGGGGGCCAGGCCAGGGCCCTGAAACTAAAGTTGGGGTTTCTTTTTTGAGTTCTGAGCCTAGAACTCTCCATGGATTCCTGGCCCACCCTTCACCATTGGGACATCACCTGTTACACCTCTAGAGGGGTGGAGGCTTGTTGGGCACAGGAAGCGGGACAAGGATCCGCTGAGACCTCGCTCCCGCCCCAGGGGGACTGTCCCCCACCTGTAACTCACACCAGCACTGGGCAGGGCCTGATGTCCTCCCCCTCCCCCACCTCATTCACAGAACTCTCTGCACCCTTGACTCTGCCTGACCTTTGACCCCCCCTTCCATCTCCGCCCCGGCACAGAGCACACACCCCGTGGGCTTCCACAGGGAGGTGGCAGGGAGGAACCTGGCCTGTATTCAAGAAGTCAAATGAGCTTAGAGACCAAAGTCCTTCTTACTACCCTGAAATCTTCAGCCACCAGCAAGGCAGGAGCCAGGAAGCCGTGGGGTTCTGAGAGCTGGCCCACCGGGCGCCCACCCTCAGCCCGGGCGCCCACCCTCAGCCCGGGCGCCCACCCTCAGCCCAAGGCCCTGGGCTTTTCACCATGGGGGCCTTCATTTGGCTTTATGAAAAGATGCACGCTCTGCAGGTTCTTCTGGTTTCCATTCTTGGCGGTGCGGGGGAGAAGAGAGCGTTGTTGTTGATGGTGATTTGGTTGTTGTTTGGTCTGTTTTTTTTTTTTTTTTTTTTTTGCTAATTTCACCCCACCCCATAAAAAGCAGTGCCACCCGGAGGCAGAGGAAGGGGCCCTGGGGAGCATGGGACTGCTGGGCAGACCCCAGCCCCTGCTGCTGCTTTTCCTACCCAGCTCCCAGTCCGAGGCTTCCTCCGGAAGCAAGGGAGAAGTTTCCAGTTACACTGGTGCTGCCGCTTGCAGCCTGAGAGTTGCGTGTTCTGCAGCCGGAAGGGAGGCGGGCAGGATCCGAACGCCCGGCCCCAGGAGACAGACGCTTCGAGCTGAGATCTCGGGAGACTCAGTTGCTGCCCTGACTTCTCCAGTGAGGACACGAGTTGGCTCCAGGTGGCAAGGCCCTTTGCAAAATACTCGGCAGCCCTCTAGTCCATTGGCGAAAAAGACCACCAGTAGAGCAGGCCCCTCACCGCTGCCTGGGACGGGCGCTGTCTGCGTGGCCAGAACACAGATCAAAGACACACCTGCAGGCTCTCGGACCCATTCGGCAAGTCGACAGAGCCTGGCAGCTCGGTCCCTGCTCCCCGCCTGCCAGCAGTTGTCCCCTGCCTTCCCTGGGAGCTGGGAAGCTCTGTGGGCAGTCCCCCTAGTGCAGCCCATCCATCCATCAGCCGTCCAGCTCCTCCGTGTCGGCTGCTGCTGACGGCTCTGCCCTCAGGCTCCCGGTTATCGGGGTCCCCTTGCTGCTGTCAGATGGAAGGAGTGATGCAGAAGAGCGGAGGGCAGATGGGGGCGGCAGCAGCAGAGGGGTCAGGAGAAGGCAGCGGCTTCTCAGACCACGGCCGAGGAGGAGGAGGGCGACGAGGAGGCGGCAGCGGAAGAGGGCGGTGAAGAGGGGCTGTTCCAGAAGAGCCAGCGCCGCTTGGGCTGCCGCCTCAGGTGCAGGTAGTCCTCCTTCTCCCGCTCCTTCCGGGCACGCTGGTAGTGGTCCTCCTCTTTGAGATACCACACAGGAGGCCACCGGTGCTTCTCGAAGTATTCCTGGTTTTCTGCAACAGATCGCAGCAGGGCTGGGTTAGAAGCTGCGCAGAGGGAGCAGGAGGCACGTGGCCATGGAGGGCACACCCCCGGCAGGCACCTGCTCCAGGGATGGAGCACTGCCGGCCACTCGTCCCTGTCTTTAGTCCCCTCCACAGCAGCTCGCTGTGTGTGTTACAGGCTGGGAACAGGGAGAGAGAAGAACCAGGAACAAAGCCATGTGCAGGGACAGGGCACGGGTCGGGGATGAGTGAAGTCTCTGGCCAGGCCTGGGATTCTGAGGGCAACCAGCTAGGTAGGGCTGTGGCAGGCCCCACGGTTGGATTACCTGGCCTTATCCTTGGGGGCCTGGACAGCTGTGGTGGGGTGGGAATCGGGGCTAGACTCTGTACCAAACGAAGGGAATTCTAGGACACGAGGACAGGGCTGGGTGACAACCCATCTGGGCAGGATGGCGCGGCAGAGCAAACAATCCAGGGAGCATGGGTAGCAGCCCCACGGTGGGCCAGGAATGCCTCCTGGGGAGCCCAAGCAGCTCCTGTGGGGGCATCTAGGGCCAGAGATGCCAGTTGAGGAGAGACAGAGCTGCAGGAGAGCTTGGAGTGTGTCCTGGTCAGGGAGGACTAAGTGGGGACTGTACCCACTCCTAGCTCGTGACGTCAACTTAGTGCGTCATAAGCAGCATTTAAAAAAAGTTCCAGGGGGCGGTGTTGAGTTCGATGGGTTAAGCCACAGCCTGGGACCCCAGTATCCCGGATGAGCGCCGATCCATTCCGGCTCGGGAAGACAACAGAAGATGGCTTAAGTGCCAAGGTCCTTGCCACCTACAGGGGCAATCCAGATGGACTCCCAGGTCCTGGCTTCAGCCTGGCCCAGCCCCAGGCCTTGCAGCCATTTGGGGAGTAAAGCAGTAGACAGAAGATCTCTCTCCCTCTTCCCCTTCCTCTCTCTAGTTGTCCCTTCCAAATAAATAAGTAAGACAGGGAGAGATCTTCCATCCAAACCCTTGGGCCTTTCCCCACTGCTTCTCCTAGGCAAACTGGCAGGGAGCTGGCTCGGAGGTAGAACAACCAGGACACAAATCGGCACGCAGAAGGGGTGCTGGTGCTGCAGGGAGCTGTTTTACCTGCTATGCCACAACACTGGCCCCATAAATACATCTTTTAAAAATTTCTTGCTGATAGTTCTTAAGATGTGTCCAGGGTCTGGTGTATTTCCTTCCCATCGTGTCCCGTCCAGAAGCATGTGGGAGGTATTAACTAGCCCAATGACTGCCCGCGTTTCTGAGGAAGCAGAAGCCCAGAGAGGCACTGCGAGTTCCCCTTGCTCCTCACGTCAGCGCTCTTCTGCTCGACTGGAGGTGCCCAGGGGAGGCTGTCCCTAGTCCCAAGGTCAAGTGAGACCAGGACCAACCCCCTTGGCAGCATCCGGGACTCACCTGGGGACATGGCCTTCATGTCGCGGGGGAACTTGCGGCACACGTTGTTGTAGTTGGTACAGATGTGGTGCAGGCACCAGTCGGCCAGCTGGTGGGCACAGTGGAACTGGGGGCAGAACGGAAGAGTGGGTGGTCGTGAGGCCCTGGGCTGGGGCATCTGGCCAGACACGGGGCCCCTGGGATTCTGATGATCACGTGGAGCACCCGCCTCAGTCCTTGCCCCATGTGCCCCTCCAGCTCCCGTCGGGCCAGAGCAGTCTGCCATAAGACACGACAGGCCAACACCCGTGCACATCCACAGGTCTTGAGTCAGTCTCACTGCAACTTCCTCACCTGCACCATGAAGGCCAGGATGGGAGGGATGGCCCACGTGCTTGGGGTTAAGGGGGTGGGTAGTTAATTTCAGTGTACCCCCTTGCACATGACGTAGGGCATGTTAGCACCCACATATGTGTGGGAGACTGGGGTTCCTCCCACACCCACCCCACCAACCCCTGCCCTGTGTTGGCCTGAGGCCTCCATGAACAGCTGTCTCCTAGGGGCAAGGAGTGCTGTAGCTGCTTCCTGGTACAGAGGATGAGATGTCCCCAGGGAACCCATCTGACAGGGCCCCTTCCAGCCTGCCCCACCACTGGTATCTGCAGGCACAGCCTCAAGTAGAGGATGCGGCCGACTCCTCCCCTGTCACGGTACCTGAGCCAACTCCAGGAACACCAGGACGTCGCCATCGATGTCCACCATCATCTGGGTGGCTTCCATCAGCCCGGTCACTGTGTACTGCTCTGTGACACACACAGCCAAGCCGTCAGCCTTGGACTGCAATGCTGCACCTGCAATGCCTCATGTGCCCAGCAGGGAGCACTGCAGGGCCAGGAGCAGGTTACAACCAGACTGCAGGCTGCTCCCACCAGCAGCTCAGAGCAAGATGTTCTGGGTGGGGCGTTAGCGGGGGTGGAGTGGGGTAGGAAGGTGGATGTCAGAATCCCCTGAGAGGATTTCTGAAGCTACAGACAAGGTTGCTCCAAACAGTTCGTGGAAGTGGCAGGAATAGGGAAGTGTAGTCTGCTGGAACCGAACGTTGAGATGCACACACACGGTGTCTGGTCAGGCAATCTAATATGCATAGACTCCCAACAGAAAGTCCCTGCTATGGACAGGAGAGGGCGTGAGGCTGGGATCTAACCCAGATGCTGCAATGCGTGCCTTTGGTTTTTCTTTTTCTCCCTAGTAACATTTTCCACATTTCCCAACCCTGTCCATGGAAATAAGTACCCTCCTCTCCCCGGAGTGCTGAAAGTTCCCACTGCACGGAAGCACAGCTTCCATGCCCAGCCGTAAGAAACCAGGACTCCTTGGGAGAATGAAGGGCTGATTCCAAGGACAGTGCTGGAAGGGGGTGGTGGAGACCACTGAAATTAGTGGGAACCCACAGAGCAGGCTCACTTCGAAGAGTCCTCACTAATAATTCTTAAAACAGACTAGTCATCCTCAAAGGCTAAGAGGAAACCAATTTACCTGGAAGACCACTGAGTCAAAACCCCCAAAGTCCCTCAAGCCCCCAAAGCCTGCCTTTGTGGTGTGAGCCATACTGCTCGGTGACCTGAACAGTAGCTCAAGGGGCATTCTTCCCGCTTTACAAGTTTTCCAGCAGGCTAAAGGAACAGGAAGGATTGGATTGGGAATCATAGAATTTTCAATATTTTAAGTCAGCGTGTCCTCAGCAGCTGCTAACAGCACAGCAAGAGAAAGGAACAAAAGCACACAGCCCGCACGTCTGGATGCAGATGGAAAACACCTCATGGCAGTAGTCTTCCCCCAGAGAAAATGTGCTCCTGACCTGGCCTTTATTATCCAAATGCCAGCGTGTAGGGAACTGGGCGGATAAGACGCCTGGGGTGAACTACCCCATAGAAACGCAGTCCACTAAGAGCTGCGTGCCGGGAAACCCAACGGGAGCCGAAGGTCAGGACTTTTTGTGTGTGTTTCCAGAAAATAGACTGCGTGGTGGGGGGAATGTTTAAGCGGACGAGGTACTCATCAAGAGACATAAGAGATAAACAGAAAACAGAATCATGCTGTGCTATCTGAGGATGCTCATGGGGATGATATGAAGGCAAGTGAGGAAGGAAGTGCACCCAGAGCAGCTCAGAGAGGAACACTGGCAACGGGGCTTCTCTCGGGGTGGGCAACGGGACAAGGTGGTGCAGACTCTAGGGTTGGAGGGGACAGGTGGAGGCTCTGTGTGGCTAGCCAGGGACTCATTTCTGACGGTTCGTGTATCGTTTTAGGTGCTCTGTGTAGTCATCAGCAGTGTTTAAGTTTGTACTGATGACTTGGTAGGAAGTAGTCTTCACTGGTCCTTAGCAGGTTGGACACACAGGCTTGTGGCTGAGCTTTCTGCTGTGTGTTGACCAGTGGGGAGCAGTGCTACTCCCTGCTGCTCTGTGCGCACCCATTGGCGGAATGAAGCAGTTCACCATTTTATGGCGAGCCACCCATGAAAATCACGTGGCGTGCTCAGCCGATGGTGTTGCCCATCATCTATCTGGCCAGGATGAAATGGGACTTAAAGAAACAACGTTATGCTTTCACTGCCCTTTGGGTCTTTTCTTGGAAAACTTCCGTTTTTGTATTTTTTTTTTTAAGGGAATCTGAGGCTGTGTGCCCTGGACAGGCCACATGGTGTTTGGTGGGCAGCACCACCTGGAAGGATCATTGATTTCTGCTCCTACCTCACCATCCATGTCTCATCACCAGGTTGCTGATTCCCCTCACACGTGGCCCAGTGTTGATCACCTGCCCAGGGCCCACCACACCCAACACGGGGTGCTTGCTCAGTATCTGAGGCTCTGCCCTCTGCCCCTGTATCTTCTGAACCATCGCCAGTACTGGCACCAACTCCCAAACCAACATTGACACAGATGCCAATGCCAGCGTCCACAGAAGCCAGCCAGTCCACTGGGCACACTGGTCTCAGACTGCCCGCTGCGTGGTGCCCTTGCTGCCCCAGCCTGGCTCTGCCCAGCCGGCCTGAAGGACTAGATCCATTCTACAACGTGAGCTCCGGTCCCTGTCGTCATTTCTGGGAATGAGGTGTAGGGTTGGCCAATGTTCTCTATATTTCTGGAGGAAGGAAGAGAAGCAGTGAAAGGGAGAGGAAGTAGAGAAGAAGAGAAGGAAGGGGAAGAGTGGAGAAGAGAAAAGGGAGAATTGCCACCACTACCAGCAGCAGCAGCACGGGGTACAGGTGCGGACTGGGTTACAGTCTTTGGGAACTTCAGCTTGCTCGAGTGAAACCAGGCTGAGAACATGATGCTCAGCATGTAAACACACCCAGGAGTGTGGCTCCAAGGGAGGGCCGGGGAGCCTGCCTTTTTCTCTTTTGCCAAGGTACATCTGGATAGTTATGGCATCACGCAGGGGGCCACACAACATTATCAACTGGAAAACCTGCCACCTACAGATGTAATGGATTTCAAGTCTCACTCGTGGTGGCCTTGGCGAGAGCCAAAGTTTATATAGCCTGGGGTCCAGCCATTCTCCTGCCCTGCTCTAAAGGTGACCCCTCAGATATCTCTGTCTCTCTCTCTCTCATACACACATGCCCTCGCATCTCACGCCCTCGCATCTGTATCCCATGGCAAAGCCCCGTTCCCATCGGTAGATGTCAGTTATGTAAGCTTCCTCCCCCGTGAGGAGACAGGTGAGAGATGAACACAGGATTGATCCCTCCCTGGGGCCTCCCCCACCTGGCACCCAGGACGGGGCCCCCGGGCAGCACGCTGGCCAGTTACCTGTGAGGGCAACCAAGTGTGGCAGGCAGAGGCGGTTGGCCAGGATGATGAGCTTCATGTCGTCCAGGTCGGGAGTGGATGTGAACATGCCAGTGTAGAGGTATTCCAGCACCGCCCGCATGCAGCTCTTGCTCGTGTAGGGGAATACCACCTGGACGGGCACGCAGGAGGCACAGCTCAGGGAGATGGGGACTCAGCCCAAGCAGCTGAGCACCCTTCCCTGCGCTGCGCATGTCCAAAGGCCTGGTCCCCTGGAACCACCAGCAGCTCTGAGCCCCACTTTGGCAGGCAGCACTATGAGGGACAGGACTCTTTAAGAGCTTTTCAAGGGACCTGAAGGAAGGAGATTGTTTAACACTGCCTATGATGCCAGCGTCCCATAGGAGCACTGGTTCAAGTCCCACCTTCTCTGCTTCTAATCCAGTTCCCTGCTGGTGTGCCTGGGAAAGCAACGAGGATGGCCCACGTGCTCCCTGCTCTGCACACATGAGACCCGGATGGAGTTTCAAGTTCCTGCCTTTGACCTGGCCCAGGCGCAGGCTTGGTGGCTATCTGGAGAGTGAACCAGCAGATGGAAAAACACTCTCTCCTCCTCTCTCTGTAACCTTGCCTTTCAAATAAGTAAATCAGTCTTACTCCCCAAAAAACTTGAATGTTACATTAAAATATGACTTCTTTAAAAAATACAAAGGGTCCGGGATTTTTGCCAGCATACTTCTGATGAAGTCCTTCTGCCTGGAGGGACACTTAGAGAAGCTCTTGTCACCCAGCCCTGTAGTGCTCCTGCCCCGACACATGGTGGTGGTGGCACAGCAGAAGTGGGCAGGGAGCGGGCAGAGTGTGTACCAGCTGGCTTCTCTGTGGCTGCTCTGCGCAGCTGCCCTGGGCCTCTGGGATCTCTCCAGAGCAGTGCTGCAACAAAAACTGCTTTCTCATCAGGGGCATGTCTCTCAGGGCCATGCCAGGAGCAGGCTGGAGCTTCAAAGCTGGCATGGGAGAGTACTGAGCAGTGCTGAGGGCCAGCAGGGGCCCCAGGGGCTCTCCAGTTCCCAGGCTTATGCTATGAAGACCCCAGTCCCACTGCTGCTTGGGAGAACTCAACTGGCCACCCTTGTGCGCAGCCTTCTGTTAGGACTTCTGCTCAGAAATCTTGGGATGCACACAGCTCTGAGTCACAGCAAGGCGTGGGGCTGTGGTAGGGCTCGCGTGGGGCCTCTGGTGAACACTTACTGGGGAGCAGGCTAAGTGGGATGCTTGGCAGTGCCTGCACTAAAAAGCAGCTACAGGTCAGTGTGTAAGACTGTGCAAGTACACATCTAGAGCCTCATGCTTGTGCTACCTGCAGGCTGTGTGACAACAGGCAGGTGGTCCAGCAGCTCAGAGAAGAGAAGGGACACAGGCCCAGGCCATGCTTATGGGCCTGGAGGATGGATGGGAGAGCCCCCAAGAGAGTGGCAGAGAGAACAGGGGAGCTGGAAGGGCACTGGGTAGATGGAGGGGCAATTCTATGAAGCATGTCTTTATGTCCTGTACCGAATCGGTTATTTTATTGAGCTCTGCCATGCAGAGAGAAAGATAGACACACACAGATCTGCCATCTACTTGTTTACTCCTCCAAATGCCTACACCTGCCAGGGCTGAGCCAAGGAAAAGCTGGGACCCAGGAACTCAACTCACATCTCCCACATGGGTGACAGGGGACCCCAGAACTTGGAGCCATGCACTGCTGCCTCCCAGGGCAGGCACCAGAAGCAGGAAGATGGAGTTGGGAACAGAGTCTCCCAGGCAGCATCTTTTCCACTGCACCAAATGCCTCTGTTTTCTCTATTTGGATGCTTTAACACCTTAAAGCCTTGCTGGCCAACTCACAGAGCTAGGAAAGGACACTCTGCATGGACATCTGTGGTGTGTATGCCCACGCCCTGCCCCCAACCTCCTCCATCAGACTCATACCCCAGGCCACCGTCCACCCATCATGGGGGCTCTGGTACCAGGGTCAGCCCCTGAACCCCAGAGCAGGTCAGAATCACCCAGATTAACCAGTCCTAAGCCTGAGTATCCTGTCTCACCCGTTCCTTCCCACGGAAGCCCTCTGCCTTCTGAGCAACTCTGGGGCTTTCTGGGGGTCCTTCTGCTCTTGGAGCCTATAGCCAGCTATCTTTCATGTGGCAGTCACCTCCTTATCTGTTGATCTCACTGTACAGGAGTAACAAAACTACTTTTAAAAACTGATGGCTTCAACAAAGGGGCTCCTGATGCCCCCCCCCCCCCGTCATTTCAATGTGTACCAAGGACGTAGAAAGATCCAATGTACAATGTCAACAGCCAAGAGATCAGAAGTCCCAAGTTCAAGAGTTTGGCTCTGCTTTCTACTTAGGCCAACACTTTATAGGTCACTTTACTTCCCTTTTCTGACAGGTAACTTAGGAGTGCCATGCTGGGCTTGAATGTCACGTGGGATTTCATTGGGATCATGAAAGTGAAAGTGCTGTCTACACTACCAGGCAGAGTTATTGCCATAACTCCCTCTCCTGGTTTAAGTGTAAAATCCCCTTGGCTACCAGAACCATTGCATAAGCTTCTGGGGCCATCACTCTGCAGTTGGCACAGTGCTGGGAAAAAAAAAAAAAAACCCAACAGAACTCCAGGAAATGGCAAGTGGTTTGGGCACAAGGGGTGTAGACTTCCATCTACCCTTTCCTCCCACGCCCTTCCTCAGCCTCACCTCTCTGGTGGAACTCTCCACGAACGGCCCCCCAAACATGGCAGCCATCCAGTCACAGCTGGAAATCAGCAGGGGCTTGTGTGCGCTGATGGTGCCATCGTCCAGGATGAAGGTCACGTCTGTCCGAGAGGAGAGGACAGAACGTAAGGAGGACACGGAGGGACAACATGGGCTCAGCAGCCCTCTAGAGTAAAGCTGCCGTGCCCAGATGAGCCACCTTCCTCCTAAAGCCACGAGACATGGAGGTCCCCGCCCACAGGAGCACAGCGGACAGCCACACCTCCAGAACATCAGGGGCCAAGGCCCAGCCGGAATGCTAATGGGACCCATCCAGAAGAACTGCTTCTGAGCACGGCGCCTACCTGAGAAGGTGCCTTTGGCCAAGCACTCCTTAACTCGATTGGTGCGGCGGACGTGGAAGGCCTTGGTGATCTCCTGGTTCATGAAGGCCTCATTGTTGAGGATGTTGGCCACCATCATGCGAAGGTCGAAGACCTCCAAGAGCTCAGCGATGTGGGCAATGTGCAAGAGGTCCCGTTCGTTCTCGCCCAGCTCCCCGGTATATAGGTACTTGAGCACAGCCCGGAAGGGCCCCGGCTGGATGGAGTTGTCCATCTTTACCACCACCATCAGCCGCGACTTGTAGGTCAGGGGATCCTCGGCCATCTCCTCCTGAATGCTTACAAAGGCTCGGCTCCAGGAAGACAGCACGCGACCCCTGCCCGGCAGGTACCCTGTACCGTTGCCCCTTAAGATTCCATCGCTGGTGGAGGCCCGCAGGCCGGCAGGGCCCGAGCCCCCAGCCTCATCCACACTCTCACACACATCAAAGCTGGCTGCACGGAGCAGGAAGTCCCGCCCATGGTGGTGGTGGTGATGGTGGTGTTGTTGGTGTTGGTGGTGGTGATGGTGGGGCTGTGGTTCAGGGTGGCCCCGGGGGTCATCTGGGCAGGGGCCACCTGGCCCTGAGGAGCCCCCCAGCTCCCCCTCGCTCAGGTCCATGAGGAACAGGTCGTAGAACTTGGAGGAGGAAGTGGAGAGGTAGATCTTGTGGGCAAAGATGCGCACGCGCTCCTGCAGCACCAGGATGACGTCCGCGCAGAGCGGGTCCTCGAGCAGGTGGGCGGGGCACTCGTCACTGCCAGTCGGGGGGTCGGGCACCACAATGATTGGGGGTGGCGGCTTGGGGGGCAGGAAGGGCGCCTGCAGCAGGGGCCGCTGCACATTGCGCAGGTGGGACTTCCAAAACTGCAGGTGGCGGCGTGAGATGAGAGCGGCCCGGATGGCGTTGTCAAAGACGTCCTTGATGCCAAATTGGGCCACCACACTGGTCTCGTAGTAGGGAATGCCCAACTCCTTGGCCACCTCCCGCCCCTTCTCTGGAGGGAGGATCTCATTGGGCTTGATGGGCCTGGAAAGTACAGTAAGAGAAACGGAATGTGCAGAACTTAACCTCTTCTCGAGGCCATGCCTCCTTGGCCTGCCTCCCGCCCTGCTCTTTGTCATCTGTTGAGCCTCCCAGACCCGCCACCAATCCCGTCTTCTTCTAGGAAGCCTTCCCTGTTTGAGGCCGGGCCCCAGGGACTTCCCTGTTCTCTGGCACTTAAAATGAGCAATGCTCCATGCTGAAGTGGCACATGCTTGTGTGTGGCGGTCCCTCGATACCCACAAGGGGAATGGGTCCAGGACTCACACAAATACCATAATCCAGGGCAGTGTCTTAAAGGAAATGATATTGCGTGTACACAAATGAGATTTGTGTACAACCTAGGTGCTGTACACCCTAATCATCTCTAGATTGTCTCAGATTCCTAATACAATATAAATGTTATGTAAGTAGCTCTTACATTGTGCTTTTTAGGGAAGAACCACAAAAAAAAAATTTGTACCTGTTTGGCACAGATGCAATTTTTTTCTCGCTTGAGTTGACAGATGTAGAGCCCACAGTAAGGAAGGCTGAATGTACTTAACTTATCTCCAAAAAAATTAAGACCCGGGACTGCCACCACCGTTTAGTAGGTTAAGCCTGTACCTGTGGTGCTGGCGTCCCACCTGGGCACTGGTTCAAGTCCTGGCTGCTCCACCTCTGATCCAGCTCCCTGGTAATGGGCCTGGGGAAGCATCAGAATTCTAGCCCAAGGACTGGGGCCCCTTCACCACAGCTGGAATAAGCTCCAGGCTCCTAGGTGCAGACCAGCTCTCTGGCTGTTGCAGTTCACACCAGCACATGAAGATCTCTCTGTCTATCCCTCTCTCTAACTCTGTCTTGCAAATAAATAAATTTTTTTTAAAAAGCAAAACAAAACAAAAAAAGACTCCCTCTTTAAAAAACAACTGTGAAAGCTCTTGGCGCAGTTGGCACCCACTCCTGTCTTTCCTCACAGTGCTTAACACAGTACTCCCCGCACGGGAGAAGTGTGACAGACATGTGAATGAGTGAAGGAAGGCATGAATGAACAAGCTGCTTGGCTCCCAGCATGAGCTTGTAGGCACAGATGGAAGACTCCAAGGATCTCCCTCAGGGCTGAGCAGGAGTCATGGTGATCCACTTCTCTCGCACACCCTCCTCTCCTGCCGCGCCCCCCGCCCCTGACCCCAGGCATCCGTGACCCTACCTGGCCAAAGGCCGCCGAGCTCTGTTGACAGCCTCCAGGTCGGCATAACGCAGGTCCAGCTGGCACCCGACCAGGACGACAGGTGCTCGAGGGCAAAAGTGCTTGATCTCTGGGTACCACATGGTCTTGACATGGTGCAGGGAATTAGGGTTGGCAATGGAGAAGCAGAGAACCACCACGTCGGATCTGGCAGGGGTGAGAGGGGAAAGAACTTGGTCATGGGCAGAAGGACCCTGCAGGAAGCCACCTGCCCTCAGAAGTGGGGAGTGAGGTGCAGGGGAGAGGGGTATCTCCCTACTCCAACCCCACAGCCCCACACCTGGCCAGTGGACTTGCCCTATCATCTACACAGCACAAAGTCAAGGCTCTGTGCTGTTACGTGGCATTTCCGAGATCCTGGCTATCTCATGAGCTACAAATGTCCATTGCTCACCATCTCAGGGCTCAGAGACAGCAGAGCTGGGAGTCTGACCCGGCCTGCCGACTCCACACGCCCTGCCCCTTTCCACCGCCCAGGTCAGCTGCTGGTCTCCCACAAGGGGCTGCAGTGCCATTCATTGTCCCCACTCTGCTTCCCAGATGACATTTCACGGGCTTGCTCAGTTCCTCAGTCCCACCTCTGACACACACACACACACACACACACACACACACACACACACACAGCTCCATGCCAGCCGCCAGAGCCTGCCATACCTCCCATAGGCGAAGCGGCGGTCTTTGTGGTGGTCCCCAAAGGTGTCCCAGAGACGCAGGGACACGCTGACATCGTCTACTACGTCTCGGGAGCGTTCCAGAACCTGAGGGAGGGATACAGGAGGTAGGAGCTGCCATTCTGGAGACACCCCCATTCCATACCCGTACCCTACATGTCAGCTCTTGGTGGATGCCAGCTTGCTCCTGAGGGTCCCAGGTAGGCAGAAATGGCAGGAAACTGCCGAGGCAGGGCTGGGGTCTTCTACTGTGGGCTTTGCACAATATTTTCATGCATGCGAAACCACAGCAGTCAGGAAGTGCCAAGGGCTGCTTCCATACTGACCGGAAACAGAAGAGGGCAGGCTGGGGCAGAAGGGACTTCTTCAGCGTATACCCTGCAAAGCTCTCCACTCTCTCTTAATGGTAGGTGTGTCTGACAGCTTCGGCCCTTTGCTGTTTCCTGCCAGCTTATTCCCTCCTCTCAGTACCCAACCCCAGGTTCCTCACTTCCTGTGGGGGCGAGGACTGCACAAGATGCACAATTCCAGACAAAGCTGGGGTCCCTGGTGTTGGCTTAGGCCACTGAACAGGCAGGCGGTCAAAGATGCCTGCCCCAGGAGTGGGCTCCCTCCTCTTCAGCTGCCCCCGCCCCAGCCCAGCCCTGGGAGGCCTCTGTGAGCTCTGGGAGCCATCGGAAAGGGGCCTGCAGCCTTACCTCCTGGCACACGCGATACTGGTCGATGGCCCAAACGGTGGGCACGTGGGTGGCAAGCAGCTGGTACTGGGTGAGGGTGGCATTGCAGGCCCGGGCACAGATGAGCCTGGTCTTGCCCACAGCGTTGTCCCCCACCACCACGCACTTGATGGTCTCTACGTTTGGCCTTTCATAATCCATGTCAGAATCCATTAATTGGGACCTGGCGAGGAGGAGAGAAGCAGTTGGGATGGCTTGGCAGGCAAGCCCCTTGGAGGGTCCAGGGTAGAGACAGAGCCTGTGGCTCTTAGGTGGGCAGCTCCAGCACAGTGCCAGGCACTGGAGCTCCAGGAGGGGGAGTAGGCAACTTCTGGGGCAGCAGCTCTGCAGGAGGCAGGGCCCATTCAGACAGGAGACGAGGGAGCGTATGTGTCTGTCCGCCCTATGGCCGGCAGCCTCCAGCTGGGTTCCTGGGTAGAAGATGCTTACTGAGGGTTCCACCCGCAGCCCCCAGAGGCAGGAAACTGCCTGGGAAACCACTCAATAGCTGCTCTCTCCTTGCCTGGCAAGGCTGGGGCAGCAGAACAAAACAGCTGAGAGAGGCAGAGCTAGGGCCAGGTCCCACCCTTTCCCGGCATGCCTGAGGATGGGCCCCTTAAAAATTTAATGGGCTTGTCAGGGATGAAGACGGCCGCTCTCCTGGCCTGCACAACCTCCCTGGTGGTGGGCTTCCCTTCAACCCAACCGCAGCCTCTTTTTATTTAGGTGTATGCCAGAGTTTTTCTTGCCAGCCTTCAGGGGCAGAGGAGACTTCAGGGCATACACGACTAGCTAATGGGCGTTGGACCCTCTCCACTGGGTCTCCCACTGCTTGCCTGTCCTGCTCAGCTTTGAGGCCATGCAGCGGCTAACTTGTGACCGCACACCCCCTGGCCTGTGGCCCTTCCTGTTATCTAGTCCCAGGAGGCTGTGCTCCCAGCAAAAGAAAAGGAGGTGCAGCTAGTCCTGCGCCTCCCATCTCAGCTGGAAAACCCCAGGGGCTGGCTAACTGGGCTACCAGGGGAATGCAGTTGCTGTAGAGAGCAGAGGATGGGGCACTTGGGTGAAGTGTTTGCCTCAGTTTCCTGAGGCTCAGAGGAAGAAGTGTGCCCACCCACAGAGAGTACTGGCTCGTGGGAGTAACCAGAAGGCCTTGCTCTAGTCAAATGTCATGACCATGTTTCCAAAGCTGCTGCCAGGAGGCCCCGGGCCTGAGGGGGATTTCACTGGCAGCCTCCCAGTTGGCAGCCACCCTCCTGGAGGGGTGAGAGGAGAGGCACTGGAGGCAAGCTCGGTTCTCCCCAAGGCCTTGCACCTTGCCCTGCTCCCCTTTGAGTACGCAGACACTTCTGGCGGCCAGACAACCTGGAGTCGACCTTTCCAGGCCCAGGAAGGCTGGAGGCCCAGAGGAGTCCTGGAGCACGCCCAGGCCCCCAGCAGCCAGAGAGCCAGTGGCTCCCTCCTGCCAGGCTGGAGCTGGATGCCAGCATGCAGGAATGCAGAGCCGGCCTGAGGATCCAAGTCATGCTGGCACCTGGGATCTGCGCGGCTGGACGCACATCTCCAGGCTGAGCGTGCGGGAAGGTCTCTCCAATGAGACGGCCTCCTCTAGCTGGTGCCTGCAGTCAGCTGGGATCTGGGCTCTTCTACAACAAGGCGTCTCCATTCTGCCCAACCCAGGGCCTTGACACTTTCTGAACACAAGTCAAGTAGCTGAGGGCTGTGTCAGTGCCAGGATCTGTCACCTAGGCTGCACCTTCCACTGTGCATGGAGTCCCAAAACTGGTCCCCAACTCCACAACCAGTACAAGCTGCAGGAGAAAGGTTCCGGCCCACAGAACTTATTTCTCAGGTTTCCACTCTGGCAGGGTGCAAAGAGGCCCTGGAGGAGGGCATGAGTTCCAGGGAGCCTCTGGAGAGTGGGGATAGTGCGAGGGCAGCAGCAAGGCAGTGCTGGTTCAAGTCTGGCTACTCCATGCCAGAAACACTTCATGCATGCCTTATGTCGGGTCACCTCTAGGGTGAAGCAGGGGACGGACAGCTAACAAGCAGTAGAGCAGCCAACAGCAGACCTGCTAGATCACCGCCCCGCTCCCCATCAGCTCCCCTCAAACCCCTACCATTTCTCCTTTGCCTGTGTTTAATAATCCTCGCCCACCATCTCTGGTCCCAATTGCCTGACTGGCAAACCTCACTGTCCCATCTGGGAAAGGGCAAAACACTTCACTTTTTTGGGTATCAGTCTCCCTCTCTGGAAAATGGGTATGATGCCTGCCAAATAAAAAGAAAAAAAATCTTCCCAGGTCTTGGGCGGATCTGTGCCAAGAGGGCCTGGGCTGAAAGGAAGGAATTTGTCTTCTTATGTAATGTCGCATTATATAATGCTAGGTTGCATATCTATATGTATAATGATATCTCTTTGAGATAACAGACCAGCCCAATGAAGCCAAGCAGAAGCCTTAGTTGAATTATGCCCGTCTGTAACAGGGATCTTGCCCAAAGGAAGGCGTGCCCACAGTAACACAATCATGAACTTAGAGTGCCACCTGCCCCAGATCATTGCTGGTGCACAATGATACAGCCCCTCTGTGGGCAACCCCATTGCACGGGCCCACCCCATGCCCTTCCCTCTGGCACACTCTCCTTCCATGACTCTAGACTTTTCCTCACGGCTGCCTTCTCCCCATCCCCTCCGAGCCTGCACAGCCCCATGGCTTCCGGCTGCCCCTCCCTGGGCATCACAACCCCCCAACTGGACTTCTCTTCTGCAACAATGGCAAAGCCGTCACATGTGTGCAGTCCTCTGTCCCACCACACCCAGCCCAGCCATACTCCCTGTCTCTGGCCAGTCCGGTCCAAAGCCCAGGGTTGTACTCAGATCAGGGACAACCCTCACAGGTTCCCACCCACACCCACACCCCTCCACACTTTCTTGGAAAGCCCACTCAGAAAAGGCCCCCTTTTCCCTCCCACAGACAGTGGGAGGCTGCTTCATCTGAGGCCGCCCTAGTCTGGTTGTCAAGGAAACCACAGAATCTCCCTGGGAGCCTGGCTGGTCTCCTAGCAACCGATATCCCACATCCTGCATCTCACCAAAACGTGAACAGAGAGGAAAATCCTATACATGAGGGGGAAAAAATCATGGAAGATGGATGGGAAGAGAACTGCAATGACACTGGAATTCAGGGAGACCCCCTTTCCGCCATGCACACACATCCCGGGTTATGGTCGCTGGCTTCATAGCAGCGGGGAGGGTGGGTGGGTGGGTTTAGGCGGAAAGAGGAATCCCTGTGAGGATCCAAAGGACAAACAAGGCCCTAATGAGATCCTGAACGGTCTCTACCACCAAAAATGTAAGCCTCAACACCCGAAGGAGCCTTCTCCAACCCAGGGCACTGGAGGAGCAGGGCGTGGCGGGGGGGTTAGGGGAAGGAGGTGGCAGCCCACAACCTAAGGACGCCCCTTATCCACCCCCAGCACCCAACACAGCTGCCTCCCCACACTGCAGTGGAGTTGAGCTCCAAGAAACATCTCCCGAGCTGCCAGCCCCAAACCCCCAATTCCATGGCTTTAAAACAAACACATAAAAACCCTGAAGCACTTCACCCGTTGGAACCTTCCCATGCCATACCCCACCCGGGACACGAGGCGAACTGCACACACACACACAAGGAAAAAAGATACAAGACGGCGAGGGGGAGGGGCGCGCCTCGTCCAGGCCACCGAGTCACCCCCTTCCTCCCCAACCCCGAGTCCGGCCCCGGGCCGGAGCACAGGGCAGCCGAGAGGGCGTCTGCAGGGCGACCGAGGCGTCCACTCACAGCTCTCCACGGGACGGGACGACTGCTAGCGTGAGGAACACATCTCTGTCCGCGGAGCACGCTCATGGTAGTGGGATGATGCCCGGGAACGGGGCGAGGGGTGCCAAAGCAGGGAGATGACACCGGCCCGGCGCTGCGGGGAGCGGGTGCTGGGGGCAGACAGCTGGCCGCCGCCGCTCGATCAGGAACTCCGGAGGCCGTGCGGCCCGGGCCGGACAGCGGGCGGCGAGCGGCCGCGCGGGCGGCACCGCAGCCACGGCCTCTTCCGGATCAGCATCTCGGCGCGCCCAGGGCGTCCAATGTCATGGAGGCGGCCGGGGAGCCGGGGCTGCTCGGCGCGGCCGCTCGCAGGAAGCCCCGGGACCCAAGGCCACCGCCCACCGAGACGCCTTAGCGCCGCAACTCCCGGGGACCGCTCGCGACCTCCTTTTTTCATTCACAAGAAAAAAAGCAAAGGGGATTAAAAAAAAAAAAGCACCCGGGAACGGCGTCCGTGACGGAGACCCGCCCACTGCGGCACTCGGTTGGTGGACGGGAGACAGGGGGCGGGGAAAGAGGCGGGGGGAGCCGGGGATTGGTCCAGCCGAGGCCCCGCCCCGCGTCGACGCTGCTGCCACTCCCGCGTCTTCTCTCGGCTGCCGGAGCTGACAGGACTCGGAGCTGAGGCGTCGGGTTGCGCGTAGCCGGAGCACGAGGCGTGGCCGCTCACTGGGCTCCCTCGGAGGGCTGAGGGGGCAACCCAATGCTCCCCAAAAGGGATGCGAGCTAGATAGGAACGAGCAAGGCCTTCCCACCATGTCCTTCTGGAACCCAGGCCTCCACCGTTGCCGTCGGGCCCCTGCTAACAGGTAGAGAACAGTGGTGTATTCTGAGGGGTTCCGGTCCACTTCCAAGGGTCTTGTTGGCACCAGACGACCCGGCGGCCACAGCCGGAGCCTCTGACTGTCGGACACCACCTCACCTGGCTCCCTGCTCCCCTCCAAACCTAGTGTCTTCTGGGGTTCACCCCGGTTTTGTCCTCTGAAGGAAAGGCCAAGGGGATCTTAGCCTCGGAGTCAATATTTAAGTCCCTGTCTCAGTTGACCCATTTGCTAAAAAGGGGAGGCTCTGTGGCGAGGCAGCAGTCCGTCGAGCTTGATGGGCGGGCAGCTCAGCCCCTCTTGGCAGTCACAGCCAAAGCCTCCCACCCGAGCTCTTTCCACGCGTCCTCCAGGTCGTGCTCAGAACACAAATACAGTTTACTGTTCATTTGTGTGAAAGCATGTAGGACCGAGGGAATTCACGGCCCTCGGAAAAGCCAAGTGGGGAGACATATCCGGCCTCTCATTAATCAATGTGACAGCAAGTTGCCCATCCAGGTGTTGGGGTGCAGGCGTATTTGTTGAGGGTCTGATGGTTGAACAGTGCTCCCCATGTAACTCCTGAATCCACCCAGAGCTTGCAGGGACTGGGAACAGTGGCAGAGGGTGCTAGGAATGCCATAGTTTGGTTAGGAACTCACCTTCCCATAAATCAGAAAGTACTTAGCATAGATGTATAGGAAAGAAGTGAAACCATGGCAAGATGTGTCCACCCCGCAATGTGTTAGCAGTAAAGAGCCTTCCCCCCTCCTCTGTGCAGTCACTGTCCCAAAGGAAAGCACAAAATGACATCCCTGCGTGGCTCCCATGGCGGGCCAGAGCGCCTTTGCCACTTCAGTGTCACCTGAGAGCTGCAGCACGAGTAGGACAACAATTGTCATCCTCCAACTAAAGCCACTGGGAGGGGGCAGGCACTACCATAATTGCATAGCTGATACCTGTTCCCGCTTTGGGGAAATGTCACCTCTGCCTGGGATCACCGTCCAGGCAGACCACAGAAGTGTCAAGGTGTAGTGCTGAGGCTGAGGTTGGAGCCGGTACAGTGGTCCAAGCAAGTTGGCACAGTTGCTGGCACTCAGGAAAGTGTTTCAGATGGAGCCAGATGCCTTGTCGGCAAGATGACCCTTGGTTCCCAGCCGTGCCTTCTGTACACAGATCACTTGTCCAACTTCAAACCCGAGTCATGACCAGCCACCCCACCTCTTGGACAGTTCCAATCAGAATCCCACTCAGAAGGGGCCAGAGTTGGGATACAGAGAGTCAAGCACTGCCTGGGACATTGACATCCCATACGAGTACCAGTCCAGGCACGGCTGCTCTACTTCCTGTCCAACTCCTGGGGAAGGCAGCAGACGATGGCCCAGATGATGGCATCCTTGCCACTCAGGTTGGGGAGACAGGTGGGGTGCAGGGCTCCTGGCTTCAGCCTCGCTCAGCTCTGGCCACGGAAGGTCTCTGTTTCTCTCCCTCTCTGTCTCTGGAGCTCTGCCTTTCAAATAAATAAATAACACTTTTTTTTTTTTAATAAAGAACTTCATTGGGTCCCTCCTTCCATTGTACCAACCATCTTCAAAAACTTCATAGATAATGCACATTATTAAAGCCATGCATGAGTTTCAATTTTCCTGAGCTTTTTAAATGTCCTGGGAATTCAGCCAATGGGAGTTTATCCCATCTCCCCAGAGACCAGTCCTTCCCATCTTCCCCAGAACATTTCTTTCTCACTGCCAAGCCATCCATCCATCATCCATCACAATCTCTGTGGGGGACAGCCTGACAGGACCCCCTGAGTTCCTCACGTCGGCTCAGAAAGGGATCGCCAGTCCCCTCTGGCTTCCAGCTTTTTCCCCACATCAGAGCTCTCGAAGATTCTCTGCACACGAGCAGCAGCCCTCAGCAGCCCTGCATGACAGTGTGCCCGATGCCAGGCCTGCTGCCAGCCAGCCCCAGCCAGGACCATCCTGGGGTCTCCATTTCTTCACCCCTGCTAGTGAAGACAGTCCCAAGCCCCTGACCTCCTGATCGCTGGGGAGCTGCAGTTATGATTAGCTTCCTCTCTGCGCAGCTCTCCACCCTATGCAGCCCTGGAAAACAGGGTCATCGCCATGGCTGGGGCCTCCCACGGGCAAGCAAGCACCGTGGGCCCCGCCGCCTACCTGCTTGCTCTCTGCTCTCAGAATGACTGCAAGCATTTGGCCTCCTGGCTTCAGGCAGGACGTTTTTCCAGAAAATTCTGGCCTCTTTGTTTCTTCTGTCTCCCAATCTCTCTCTCTCTCTCTCTTTCTCTCTCTCTCTCTCTTTCTCTCTCTCACACACGCACACACACACCCCTGCCCAATTACACTGCAGAACAGAATGTGATAGTCAATCTAACCACTGTGTTGCTGAGCAGGGATTTTCATGCTGCTTTTCAACAGAAGGTCTGGGCAGTGCCAGCTGCTGCCCCCTGAGAGGTCCCATCGGGTTCCAGAGTCCCCTGCCCCACCCCCACTCCAGTGACATAACTTGCTTAAACCTATTAACGTAGCCCCTCCGCCCCTCAACCACCCTGTTGTATGTAATCACACAGCTGCTATTTTCCTGAAGCTGGCCAGACTCCTGTCGGAGAGCAGGATACCCAGTCAGAGACCCTGGACCTGCTTCTTGGTACAGGCTGCAGCCAGTTCCACTTGCTATTCTTTTCCTGCCACCCACCCCTCCCTGGGCCGGTTTAGACTCTGAACTCTTCCCCTAGCTAGCACCCTCCCGGTCTTCTCCAATCCTCCAACTCTGTGGGCTCTCCTGGGACTCCGCCCCCGAGCTCCGCCTCCTCTTCCAGCAGCCTGTAGCCTGGGGCAGCTGGCATCCTCGCCCTGCACTGAGGGCCAAGTTTAGAACCAGCCCTGAGCCAAAGCCGAGGCATCTCAAATGTAGATTGCTGGTAGGTTGGGGAGCCAAACGTGAAAAGTCTAGCATATTTCAAACCCCCTGTCCTGGGAGCTGGTGGTACCAAGCCCCCACAAGGAGCTTGGACCTCTTGGGGGCCTTTTCACAAGCTATTCCCACATCCTAAACACTCCCCCCTCATCCCATCCCCTTCACCAGGCTAAGGCTTAGTCATCCTGCAAGTCTCAACTAATATCACTCCCTCCAGGCAGTCTTCCACGAATGCTGTATCAAGCACAGGTTCCCTGGCCTTGTTCAGCAACCTATAATTAGTATATACTCTGTATCCCTCTTCATGCAGAGAAGCTTCTAGAGAAGAGACCGGCCTTATTTAAGGGGGCAATTTTCATGCTCATCTGGTACTCACAGTCTGTTGCTTCAACAAGCACTCAGCAGGTGCTCAATGGATGCCTGATGGATGTACAGATGTTTGGGATGGGGAGTTATAGGACATAGTACTACTCACATGCTCTCCATAGAGGCCTTCCATGGGCTGTACCAGCCTTTCCTGCGGATGTCCATGGCTCTGTGTTTCCCAGGCTCCTGTTGGAGATGGACAGAAGTGAATGGGACTGGGCAAGGCAGTGGGGTCAGCGGAAAGGAAGGCAGTGAGCACATTGGGAGGTAGCTCAAGGCTGGTCAGTTCAAATGCAGACTGTCCAATGAACAGAGATCAAATTGCATGCCACCCCAGAACTCGAGCTGGACAAGGGGTGTGGATGAGTTGCTTGTGCCATACCTGGGCACTGGTATAGGCACTTTCTGACTGTGCTTGGTAATTGGGGAAAGGGCGGTTGGTCATCCATTGGAGGCCTGGCTTGTCTGGTGTTGGGCAATTCCTTCTCTCTTCTGGGACTTGCTTTTGCATGCACCAAAGTCTTAAGCTCATTCTAGCACTGACCCCCTAAAGTGGATGCCCAGCACAGACGACCTGCGTATTACTGGTTGTTCTTTTTTATTGGAGCAGCTCCTGACCCAGATTGCAACTTAGCAATATATCAGCTGATGACTGCCTTGGCAGAGAGTAGTAATGTTTAGGGGATCAGACACAGGGTAGGAAATAGACAGGAAATCTAATTCTACAGTCATGCCCCTGTCAGTTTCCTTATGCAATCAGACACAATCTTTGGACCAATTCTGGCCCAAGAATTCAAGAATCTCAGGAGAGATTGAGGCTGGTGAAGGGAGCCCTTGGCAAGTCCAGCAGGTGGTACTGAGTCAGTAAGTGGGAATGTTTGTCTCTGTGACACTCCTCCAGGGAAAGGCTAACAACACAGAAAAGTCCCCAAGAGTGTAAAGAAACCAGAGGAGCAGCCATCGCTCTCAGTGCCATCCTGGACCTGGCTGTGTGACTGTGCAAGGAATTCCATGTCTTTGATCTCTCGTTGGGATAAGGTGATTGGATGCTTAACGGCAGTCATGACAACCTGCCTTTCTCAATGTCCCTTCCAGTACTGACACCCTCTGTACTGACATTCCTCCACCTGTCCCCGCTGCCCATTGTAGGCCTGTTCTCTGTGTTCTTGGGTACCAAGCATTCCAGTTCCATTCATTCCTCTGCCACCTAGCCAGGCCATGTGCAGCAGGAACAGTTGGTGGCACTAACAGCTTCTGACCTCTAACCAGAAGGGTCAGAAACCACCCCCTCCCATGCCCACCTGTGGCTCTCCTGAGAAAATTAAGAAGTTACGAGAGAAGGGACTGGGAGCCAGGGAGGGAGGAGCATTCTTATCGGGGTGCTCCTGGTCAGACTGCCCCTTGTAGACACCTGCCACAGCCAGGCTGTGTGACTGGCAGAGCTGTTCTGAGCAGGACCTGAAGGCCAGTCTGGTCTGGCCTCCCACATGGAAGGCCTGCAAGGAGCCTGTGAGATGTCAGAGAACAACTTGGCCCGTCACGCTTGCCTAAGGAAGCGTAACAGCAAAAGAGCACATTTTCAGGATTCTGATCCAACCAGCTTGTTGGCAAGCAGGGTCTTCATGCCGCCTCCCACCAGGGTACCTGAGTAGTGCCAGCAGCTGCCCTCTGAGGGATCCCAGTGAGTCCCCCTGGCCAAGGTCATCCCGAGAATACTCAACACATGCAAGTTTTCCATTAGCTAATCTGATAAAAACTGCGTTGCTCTTGTTCTAAGAAACTTCTTTGATGCTTTAAGGATCTGTGTAATCATTAACGCTTGCTTCCTTGTGCTTATGCTGTGACTTCTACCATAAAAGCTGTGGTGTTCTGGGGGAGGTCAGAGTCTTCACAACTAAAATCTCTCTCGAGCCACCCTTCGAAAAATTCTTCTTGCCTACAACCTGTTTCTTTATGACTTCAAGTCCATCTATTTTGCCTGAACTGCCTGTGGCAACGCAAACTCTTTGCCCGTGGACTCCAGGAAGGCCAGGCTGGCTGAGACAGTCATGGAACATTCTCAAAAGTGGTTTGGCTCATCTAAGAACTGGGACTATTATTTTCTTGCATCTGTGAGAACTACAAAGCCCAGTACCAGGACCTTGACGTTACAGCATGTCAAGGTCACGTATAATACACAGTGATGGGTGCTGAGCAACTCCAAGCCTCTTGGAAGGAAGATTTCTCAGACACCACCCCTCAGCCATCATTGGGCTGGCCTGCAGTGGAAAGAAGCTGCATGGTGTTGCTTCTTTGCTGTAGACGGAGGAGGTATAAGAAGGAGCAGAGTGTGGCAAAAATAAAATAAAATGCAGCCAGCAGCCAGGGCTGCGGAGATCAGAAATGCTTTGTCTCTAGGCAGGCAGCAGATCTCTTGAGAAAGAGAAAGAGGGAGATAGATAGATAGAGAGAGGACCCTAGCCCTTGAGCCCTACAGAGCTGGAGTGAGAGCTCTGAGGAGGCCGATCACCCCAAAATAGACTCGTTATTTTTTCACAACTTTTTCACGAGGCATTGGCATCTTTTGCAGCATGGGAAAAAAATAGCCTGAACTGTTAACAAATAAAAGAGGATTAAAAAAAAAGTCTCAACTGTTCCCTGAGAATTTCCATGTGGCTCTATGCGGGGAGGGGATGGGACAGGTGCATGTGTGTGTCCCCAACCTTTGGCTATTCTTTCTGACCCATCTGCTAGTCCTGCAGAGGCTCACAACAATGGCCAATGATGTCAGACCTAGGACAGGTTTTGAGTGACGTTCAGTAAGAGCAGATTCTTACTTAGTGCTTCTCCCAGATGAAGGCATGTGTACCCCAGATCAGACACCCCACTGCAACAAGGCTAGTTTCAACTGGGCTGCTCTACAGGGAGGATAGTGCATGCGCTTGTCAAGTTCGGCTCCAACTAAACTTAGAATTCCCTCTGGGAGTCTTGGGTCTCCATGACCAGACATGGGTGTGGAACTGCTGCTAACAGAGGCTCAGGATTGGCAGGGGCTGCCCAGGGAGGGGCCGAGTCTCCTCCTGTGTCCTGTCCTGCACTAGCCTTGTGGAGCTTAAGTTGGGTCCTGCAGACTGTCTCCTGCGCCCTTCTCCCCAGACCTCTTACGATGGAGGAAAATGGGATTGTTCAGGGATGGGGCTCTGGGTCTGGGGAATATCTGCGTCTGGGGACGGTTGGGCTAGCTAGCATCTGAGGAGTCTCTTAGTTTTGATGGAGTGATGAGTTGAGAACTTCTCCAGCTTGGTACACTCCCCATGAAGCCCAGGCCCACGATGCCCTACTTTTCCCATACTCCTCTCTCTTCTCCTTTTCTCCTAACTTCTCTGTCCTGTCCGTTCCTCTCTCCCTACAAGAGAAAGATCCTTGCCTTTCCCCACTTCTAGACAGACTTTTTTTTTTTTTTTATAAAATAAATGCATGTGGTTCTGGCTTGGATAGCTTCCCAGGTAGGCAAGCTGATGGACAACTTGGACAACAGGGCTGTACTCGGCATTAATCAGCCCTAAAGAGTACTCAGGCAATAGGGTACAGGACAAGGCATGCTGGCTGGAAGTTTTTAGGGAGAGGATATTCATAGGGGTCTAAGAAACCACAAAGGGCTGATTTAGGAACCCCGAGGTCGGGGAGAAGCTGGTGTTTGCTGTTATGGCACAGGTGGGACATGGCTGGCAGACAGGCTGCTTGCTGGAACCCAAGCCAAGAGGCAGGGTTACTGGTTCCTGCTTTGCTCCGCATGGAGAATTGAAGTTCAGGGGTCCACAGTGTCCCTCAAGGCTGCTGCATTCCTGCCTCACCTTGGCCTGGGGCTTACCACATGCTCTGGCAGAGTCCACCACTGGGACTCCTGACCGTTCTCTTGGCCTCTCTTCCTCCTCTTTCTGGTGATACCAGCAGAAAGCTCGCTGGAAAGGTTGGGGTGGAAGTCCAAGTGAGCCTGCAACCTTGGGGTCCTGTCTTTATACACTCCAGTGGAGAAGCCTCATCTACCCAAGGCTTGGATCTGTGGCCCCCCCCTCCACCTTTTTTTGTTTTTAATGCAGACCTGAGGGTGGGAGATAACAGGATCAGAGTTGATCCTTGTGTTGCTCTGAGTGCAACTGCTCCCACCCCACCCTCCCCCGCCAGCAGCAGCCCTGAAAGATGCTGACAGGGAGAGGCAGCACGGGCACTTGGCAGCCCTGCCAGGTCAAGGGCACATGTCCTGCCTTTGCAGCTTGATTAACCAGGCTCTCACTTCCCTCTGTTTGCTTTATCAAGTACACGGAAAGCCCCTGTTAGTGACAAAAAAGATGATAAAACGATGATGATGTCATCAATCACCAAGGAACTTCTATTGGATATCATAATTCCTTGATCGATTATAACTTGATTGATTATGACTTGCCTGCACCATCAGCTTGGGGCTGCGGCCCTGATGTGGGCTTCCATTTTCCACAGGAAGCAAGAAGATTCCCAATGATCTTCCCCAGGGTTTGAAATTCTGACCATGGGACATTTTTTGCTTGCGCCTCAGTGTTCTGTCATCACCATGAGCTTGATGGCCAGAGGGTGCAGACAGCAGAGGGAGTAGGAATGGTCAGGCTGCCTCAGTGCACACCCACCCACTGGGGGGCGGTGGTGGGGAGGCAGTGGGGGAAGCCTGGCCCCACCGGGAGTCAAGAAGGTGGAAATGTTTTCCTGCGCCAAGGTATTTGGTGAAGGAATATGTGTGTGGAATTACACGTGTGGCCAGAAAGGTATTCTCAGCTGGTGCCTATGCAGAATTAGGTTTTGGAGGCGGGACCAGAGAGACAAGACATAAAATCCATTAACAGAGAGTCTGGGGCAAAGGTATAATATACACCTGGTCAGTGAGAGCTCTTCCTGGTCACCTTGGAGAACCTGAGTCCAGCTGACTGTATCACACAGCCAGTACCCTGCTCTACCTTGGCCCCCTATGCCCAGGGCTGTCCCACTGTCTATCCTGCGATGGTCTGGGTTATCTGGTCCTTGCAGGGATAGCTTCAGGTCTTGCCAAGCCCCCATTCTCAGCTCTGCCCTTGCCTAAGGCAGGAGGATCCTGTCCCTCAGCTCCCACTGCACAGGGCGGTGACACAGCCTGGGGGTGGAGGGTTGGCCCTAAGTGTTGGCATCTGCTGTCTCCATAGGGCCTCCCAGAGGAAGCCTGGGAGCTCCTGGCCAGGTGGCACTATAAAGAAGAATAGCGTTTGGGGGGGCTGATGGAGAGAATCAGGGTTCGGATTGCTGCTCTACTTGTTTTAGGAAAAATAAATCTTATTATCTGAAGAACCAGGAAACTTCCTAAAGGGGGAGAACTATTGGGGATGCCCAGCCCAGAGTGCAGGAGCTGTAGAGGTACCAGCAGAAGCAGGGCAGGGACCCATGGGTGCAGACCTCAGGGGCTGGAGATGGAGTGGCCTGTAGGAGAAGGCCAAGGTGGCCCCCATACCGCACACTCCTCTTGTATGTATCTGGGCCTGTGGTCCCTTCGACGGACAGGACTTCCATGACACCTGCTTGGTCCTCTGGGTCTTCCTGGCTTCCCCAGGAGAGAGGGAGGGGGCTCTGAGCTTGCCACTGGCACAGGACAGGCTGTGGACACTGCCCCACGTCCTTCCTCCTGCCCGCGGTCTGGGCCCCACTCAAGCGTTGTGGACCTTGATGGGGAAGAAACCCAGTGTTTTAGCTGTTCCTGTGTGCCCTCGCTTCTCCCTCCTTCCACACAGGATGCTGCAAGGGACCAGGCACAGCAGCAGCAGCAGCCACAGCCAGAACTGCGAGAGCTTCTCTTCCCCAGGCACAGAGTAAGGGACCCCAGGAGTATAGACTTACCTATTGTGTCACCTCTGGGACCCGGACGACCTGTTGCTATGCGCTGACTAGAAGTGGCATGCCAGGCAGGCCAGTGAAAAGGAAAAGTACACAGGGATTTTAAAGGCTGGTATCCAAAGCCCAGCCCAAAGGGGAGCCAGGTGAGAGCCCTAACGACTGTATCCAGGGGTGTGACCAGGAGGCCGGGCTCCTGGGCAGTTCCTGCCCCCATCCAGAGCCCTGAGAGAAGCCACCTGCTCCGTCTGGCGACAGGTGCACATTTTTGGTGCCCAACCCCACCCCTTTAGGGTCCTGGAGCCCTGTTTGGGTTGCCCTCAGGTTCTTTGATTTTACACCCTCCCCACTCTTGGTCCCTTGGGTCTGTCCCTCTCAGCCCTTGGTGATTCACGTGACTTCAGTGTTCTGCTTACTGACATTTTTATGACGCAAGTCCTGGGAGATTGGCCCAGAGCCAGGCTACAGCACTGGTACCTCGACCCACCCAGGGGCTGAATTTTGGCTGCCGGAGCTGTAGGCTGTGGAGGTTGGGAGGAAGGCAGCAGGGGGTAGAGAAAGCAAGGTGGATTGGCTTGGATCTTGCTTCCGTTCATTTGCACACTGGAAGAAAGCCAAGGGCAGAGCAGGAAGTTATTGTCCTGGAGGCCCCCCAACTCCCCGGACACACTGACTGGCCAAGGAGGAAACGGGAGAGGGGCAGCTTGACTGAAAACCACAGACTGGTCACTGCTTCTTGGAGCGGATCTCTGGGCTCCAGAGTATCCTTTACTGAATATCAGATTTTTTTTTTTTTAAAAACTTTGTTTTTTGAAAGGAAGAATTGCAGAGAGAGAGAGAGAGAGATCTTCCATCTGTTGGTTCACTCCTCAGAGCCAGAGTTGGGCTGGTTCAAATCCAGCAGCCTGGGGAGCATCATCAGGGTTACCCACGAGGGTGGCACTGACTCAGGCACTTCAGTCATCCTCTGCTTCTTTCCTAGGCCATATAAAGGAAACTGGATCAGAAATGGAACAGCTGGGACTCAAACTGACTCTCATAAGGGATACTGGTACTATAGCTGGAGGCTTCGCCCACTGTACCGCAGTGCCAGCTCCTAAACTCCCCATGTTGAAATGTTACTGAGGGATGGATTTGCAGTGGATCATGCAAAAGGACAGGAAGACAGAAAATTGTGACGATGGCGCAGCAGCCTGGCAACCTGAGGTCTTGGCTCAGTTCTAGTTTGCCATTACCTTGCCCCACTCCCACCCCAAAGAATCCAGGGACAGGAATTTTGAGGGAACCCCAGGCTGTGAGTGTCTGCTGTATACTTCTTTTGCTAGCAGACCCATTATTCTTCTCATCCATCTCCCCATCCCCCATCCTAGTCTCTCTCTCTCTCTCACTCACTCTTTCCTGGACAATAACAGCATATCCTGGTGATATGAGTGTGACTACTCAGGACCTGAGCCTGTCTAGGTTCAATGGAAGGCCATCCACTGATGGGTTTAGATATATTCCATGCTGTGCTCTGCAGTCATTAACACAGTTAAACAATGGTACATAAAGTCCTTGCACACACCTAAGTTATGAAACATACCAAGGCTGGGATCGGCGCAATGACTCAACTGGCTAATCATCCACCTCCAAGTGCTGCATTGCCTGAGTGCCAGTTCATATCCTGGCTGCTCTACTTCTGTTCCAGCTCCCTGCTTAAGGCCTGGAAAAGTAGTGGAGGATGGTCCAAGTCTTCAGGGAGTCTTCAGCTCCCTGAATCCATGTGGGAGACCCGGAAGAAGCTCCTGGCTCCTGGTTTCTGATTGGCGCAGCTCTGGCCATTGCGGTCGCCTGAGGAGTCAATCATTGGACGGAAGATCTTCCTCTCTGTCTCTCCTCTCTGTATATATATGACTTAGCAGTAAAAATAACTAAATCTTTTTTTAAAAAAAAGTATAACAGGGCCAGTGTACTGCGGTGTTAAAGCCCCTCCCATTCTGACCAACAGCTTCTCCAACAGAGGGGACTCCTGTTTTGTATTCTGTGCGTTTTGATGTCCATGATGATTTATAATATTTTCTATCAGATTGAGCACTATTAATGAACACTAAGTAATGCACTATTTGTGTTTGTTGGCTTTTAGGTTCTGAGAAATGTTCCCTTCTTTCTCGCTGCAGTATACTCGTCCATAGCCCCAGGATGGCATTCTTACGCTGTTAGGAAAATTCCTTCTTGAATGATCTTGTGCTTATCTTTAAGCAAGTACTTTGAAGCGTTCCAACCAGGTAGGAACTACTTGGTAGGTCACAGGATATATGTGCTTAGATGTACAAGACAATGCTGAAGTCTTGTTCTGTAGTAAACACAAAATCAGTCGTGTCTAAATTCCAGGTGCTCCGTATTCTTATCTCCACTCTTGTGTTCTTTTAAAAAAGATGTACTTTTTTTTTTTTTATTGGAAAGGCAGATTTACAGAGAGAAGGAGAGACAGAAAGATTTTCTGTCTGCTGGTTCACTCCTCAAGCGGCCCCCAACGGCCAGAGCTAAGCCTATCTGAGGCCACGAGAGCTTCTTCCTGGGTGCAGGATCCCAAGGCTTTGGGCCGTCCTTGACTGCTTTCCCAGGCTGCAAGCAGGGAGCTGGATGGGAACTAGAGCAGCTGGGTCATGTACTGGTGCCCACCTGGGATCCTGGTCTATGCAAAGTGAGGATTTAACCATTGAGTCATCACACCAGGACCTGCTTCTTGGTTTATATCACTTAGAGCTCAATGTAAACTAAAGTTGTAACTTCTAATTTGGAATTTCCAATATTTGATTTTATGAAACTCATTTTGCACTTTAAAATATTTTTGCTGCAAGATAATAGTTTTTGTATTTTTTTCTCAAGCGTCTCAAGTCTAGTTTTTTTCCTTGAAGATCTTTACTTGTAACTATTTTCATCAATTAGCTTTTCTTTTTTCCCCCAAAAAAGGCAGGTTTTACAGAGAGAGAGTTCTTCCACATGCTGGTTCACTCCTCAAATGGCTGTGGAGGGTCTGAGTAGCTGGGTCTTGAACCCAGGCACTCTGGTGTTCCAAGCGGTGGCTTTAACTTCCTGTACTGTGATTGTGTTTGCTTGTAAGAAAAAAAAAAATGGTTTTGGGTAATTACTTTTCCGGCTCTCTCTTTAACAAATGCTCATATGGAAAACTTGAAAACAAATGAAACATCAGTAAAAATTCTAACACCAGTAGTAGAGACAGAAACTTAAAATGCACAGCCGGGACTGTGTTTGTGGCAAACTCTTGTGTGTTTCACACTTCTGTTTACTCAGGTTCATAGGGCAAGTTTCCCAAGTAGAGATCAGAGAAGCTAGCTGATGTGTTCTCTGCTGTTCCCATACGATGTCGTGTCCCAGCTGCTCCACTTCTCATCCAGCTCCCTGCTTGTGGCCTGGGAAAGCAGTAGAGGATGACCCAAAGCTTTGGGACCTTGCACCTGTTGGGGAGACCCAGGGGAGATGCCTGGCTCCTAGCCATTTGGGCAGTGAAGCAGCAGATGGAAGGTATCTTTCTCACTACATCATATTGACTTTCAAATAAATAGTTTAAAAAAGAATAAGGAAGGAGAAACCTTAGCACTTTGGGGAGGTGTTTAGGGCCTGGCATGGGGCCTGCAAGGATGGGATTAGTGCTGGTACACAGGAGGCCCTTGGGAGTGTTCACACCTTGCAGTTCTCTGAGGATACAACAAAAGGTGTCATCCATGAGTAACAGGCCCACTCCAGGCACTGGAATCTGCTGGGACCTGGATCTTGACATGTGAGTAATAAATAGTTACGCGAGTAAATGACCCAGTCTGTTATGTTATGTGTTACCAGCCCAAATGGACTGCAGCAGAATGTAAGAAAGACTTGAGACTGAGGAATGCTGAGAAGGGCCGTGGGTGACAGGGTGACAAAGCCAGAGCCTGGGAGGCTGGGGATGGCAAGGGAGTTGAATTTCCAAAATGCATTGTCGTCTGACCTGGCCATGTGAGGGTAGACAAATTAGAGGAAGGACAGAGCTGGACTGTGAGGAGTGCAGCAGGAATCCGTGGGAAGGTTTTGCTCAACCAACATTCCCACCCTTTAAACTCTGATGTCCCTGCAGGTGGGACTGAGGAGGGAGGAGGGGGCCAGCTGCACTTGACATCTAGCGGTGCAGCACCATGACCAGCCTGCTGGTGCTGCAGAAGCCTCTGCAGCTGGCGCTCAGCTGACTGGGCTTGGGGCCAAGCCAAGGCCCTGACTCTGCTGAGAACCTGGCCCGATCCCAGAGGAACCAGTCAGCCAGGGATAGGGGTGGGACTGTAGCTCCTGCTGCAACCCCTGCCAAGTGGCCTGAGCTGCTTCCAGGGCAGGGAAGGGGAGAAAGGCCCAATGACTGAGTGTTCCCACTTTCTGTCCCATCTTGGCCTCAGCTGCCCCTCTGCGCACCACCCCATATGGAAGGAGCTGAACCAGCACACCTGCCTGGAGCTTCCTGGCAAAAGACTTGGTGCCTTCTTCCAGTGACTCTCAGGGGCAGCCACCTCTGAACAGCTTCAGGAGCCTGCCAACCTCAGAGAGTCTTATGGCTACCCGGAAGCCCAGAAGAGCAGGTGCGCAGACAGGAGCGAAGGGCAGTACACAGGGCAGCTCAGGAGGGCTCCTTGCTGGGAACCAGCAGAGGGCAGCTTTCCCAGGCTTGCCTGAACATCCCCTCTCACTCCCTACCCTCCACCCCTGCCTGGAGTCAGCCTTAACATTCAGCTCAAATTTGGAAATAGTTGTGACCACAAGCAACAGTCACACTTCCCTTTCAGGCACAGTTGAGACTACTGGTCAACAAGCGTTTGTAGAACCAGCTGTGGCCTGTGCTGTCAGCTGGCTTTATGCAATTGCAGTGAAGCAAATAGGTAATGCCACAAGTTGTCGCAGAGTCTCAAGTAGGATTCTGGGACATGCATCTGCAAATCTCAGCAAGAAGAAGTGAGTGAGTGGGAAAAGTTGGGGGCAGATTCTATTGCTTTTCTCCCTCCAAGCAGGTGACAAGGAACTGTGTTGGGTTTCTTTTCGACTGGCTACGGCTAGAAAAGAGAGTAAAATATAGGTAATTTGAACAAATTAAATGTTTTTGGGTCACAGCGGCGGGGTGAGGTACACTTGATGTCTTGGAGACACAAAGTTATAATTTGGGATTTTTAAAGAATTTGGGACATGGCGCAAAGCTGTTAGAAGATTCGATTCCCTGGAATTTGGAGCTCAGATTTTAAATATCCAGAGTTTGTTTTTTAAAACAACTTAGTGCTGGACAAGAGTCCAGCATTTCCCTTTGAAGAGAGCTAGGATAACAGTCAACATTGTCCTCATTAGAGGAACTGGCCTGTCAGTTTATCTAAATGATCAAGGAATTTGGTGATTAAATGAATTCTTTCTGCTCTTCACACTGGTAAGATAAATACACCAAGTTTCTCATAGTTGATCCTCATATATATTGCAGTGCAACAATTGAGCATTTAAAATCTGAATGGTTTCAATGTATTAGTAAATTACTTTTAGCAAATTAAAGTGGCGATTGAACACACAGGTGGGAGGTGTGTCATGCAAGGTTGTGTGGGGGTACCCAAAATGTTGGTGGGGGGTACCCAAACCGGCATTATAATTATGAGTTTTGGCTGAGCTTCCAATTCTAGCTCCCTGCTAACAGGCACCCTTGGGAAACAGCAAGTAGATGGCTTGTAGATGGTTCAAGCAGATGGGCCCCTGCTACCCATCTGGGATACCTGGATGGAACTCCTGGCTTCTGGCTTCCGCCTGGCCCACCACTGGTTGTTTCAGTCATTGGGGAGGGTGAACCAGTAGACTCAAGATCTCACCCTTGTCTTTCTCTGTTTCTCTTTCACATAAATAAAAACAAGTAGACCAAGTTTTTGTACAGAACATGCAGATATAATTCGTTGAAAAGGAAACAAACATTTGAAAATGATTTTACTTCCATAAAAAAAAAAATGAAAATGAGATTCATTTTTAACTTAGCAAATCAAGAGTTTTTAAACACGATAATATTCATCTCCTTCTGCTTCATGGAAGTACAAATCAGCAAAAAATATCTGTAAAATAGAGGGAACCGCTTAGAACCCCGGGGATGGTCTAAAGACCGTTTGAGCCATTAACTTCAACCTTGCCATGAGCCAACTCCAAACAAATCAGTTTCTCTTTCACCCTACTGTTGATATATCTTTTGTCAATTTACTTTGAAGGCCTTAGAAATCAAACCTCACAGACTAGGAAAAAAATATTTTTTCTTCCTCTGTTACATACAGAGCTAGAGGCCTAAAAGAACTCATATACTCTGATTGCAGAAAATTCAAATAACAAAATCTGGGAACATAATGGAAGTCAGGAAAGGATTTATGCATAGGATTTCTTAACATCAGTGATAGCAGAAGGCAAATAAAAATAAAAGACAATGGCAGAGGTTTAACTAAAGGATAGTCTTGCCCATAAATTGGGATATGTATGAGTCACTTAGACACACCCAGTGAACACCATCCTTACCCTCATGATCTCAAATACAAGGGAAAAAAAATCAGACATGAAAAACAGCATACGCAAAATGCACGTAGTGGGAGCTGCTATTATAATACAGCGAGCCAAGCCTACAACACCAGCGTCCCACGTCACGATGCTAGTTCAGGTCTCAGCTGCTTCACTTCCTATCCAAATTCTCATCATTGCACTTGCAAAGCCAGCAGAAGATGGCTCAAGTGTTTGGGCTCCTGCCATGCATGTAGGGGACCAGGATAGAATTCTTGGCTCCTGGCTTCAGCCTGGGCCAAACTATGCTGTTTGGGGAGTGAACCACCAGATAAAAGATCTCTCCCTTCCCCTTTCTTCCTCTTGATCACTCTTCCCTTCAAATAAATAAATATATTTTTAAAATAAATATAAACTATGACTACCTCTAGATAGTGAAATAATGTAATCTTCAATTTCTCTTTTTTCTGTATTAATTTTTAAAATTTTTAAAAAAATATTGTTTACATAATTGAGAGGATGCACACCCATGTGGGCCTCTGATTAGGGTGGGGAGGTTCGGGTATGAAGGAAGGTGGTGGGTGGGACAAAATTTCAGCTTTTTTATTCTTCTGTGTCCTCAGGGGAGGAGCAAGAGGGGCAGCTCCTTGCTGTCCAACTACACTAGCACCTGGGAATGGGGGTGGTCTTTTGATGACGCCTTAGAGACCATGATGTAGGGAAGTGTTCTCAGGATAGTACTTGGGTGGTTTTACTAGTTCTGAGAAGTTGTCAATTTTATTTCTTCAGGGTTGAGAAAATCTTTCCAATGTCTTTTGATTGACAGAATCCACCTTAGTGCATTCACAGACTCAGGAACATGCTGCAAAGCTTGGCCAGGGGAGTGGTCCAACCTGTTCTCTCCATCCTCTGACAAGGCAGTGGATATTACACACTGGCCTAGATGAGCTGGCTGTCATGTTCCCTGTGTGCATCTGAGCATGCTGTCCACTGCACAGGCTTTAGCAACTGAGCAGGCCCAGTTCTGACATGTGCACTATAATATTAGAAAACATATCCTGTGATTTTCCCCTGTGGCTGTGGTATGAGTGCAGTGGACTAGTTGGGGAGCCCCCTAAGAAACCTAATGTGGGGTGACCTCAGGCTATAATCTTGTGTGCACCAGCCAGTTCAGGGTCAGGTTTGGCCTGTCACCTGCACCAGCTAATACATATACAGGTGGATACGAGCTGCCTGCTCAGTTCCACTACAGCCCCACCCCTCACAGACCCAGTCCTCATGCATAGCAGTGGGTGCTAAACCCTAGTCGGGGTGACCCACCTCCAGCCCCAGTTTTAGCACATACCAGTCTCTGCTTTGACCTAACCCAGTCCTGCCTACATCCCATCCAGCTCTCGTGCACACTCACTGGTACTGCAGCTTAGCTCAGTCCAACCTGTCCCCAGACCCAGCCCTCACTTATGCGACAGCTGCCACCACCCCAGATCCCACGTGTGCTAGTGGGTGCAATGACCATACTTGGCATGGTCTACCCTCAGTCCTTGCGACTGCATGTGTAGGTAGGTGATGAAGCCTAGCCTAGCCCTGCCTCCTCCCAGCCCCAGATCCTATGAGCGTCAGGTGGGTTCTGTCAGCTGAGTTCCATAGCCCAGCCTGGCTTGGCCCGTCACAGCTCACAGCACCCCACAGTGAACTGTCAGGTGCTATAGTCCCACAGAGGTAAGCCCAAAAGTCCCCTACAGAATCTGTTCCCAAATCTGGGTCTCTCACATTCTGGTGGGTGCTGTGGCCCAGCCTGACATCGACCACTCCCTGCTCTGACACTCATGGGCAGCTGCTGTGGCCTGGACCAGCTATGCTTATGCCCCAGTCCCAGTTTTTGTGTGTGCCAGCAGGTGGCAGGTGATGCCATTTAGCCCAGTGCAGGTCTCCCACTGGGACGGGTACCTTGGCCTGACCCAGACATTCCCTCAGATTTTCCCCACTCCATCTTAGCTCCCTGTCCTACCTGCTAGTGCAGTGGCCTGGTCCCTGAAAGAGCCCAGAAGACATTCCTGCCCTGTCAAAATGCCCTCAGCTATTCCCACTCCAACATGTCTCAGACTCCCTCCCCCAGGCAAGCTGCAACACACACCCCCACCTGGTTGTAAGTGTGGGGGATCCCAATCCTGCCTTCCACGCATACCTTTGTTCAAAATTAAAAAAGAATAAGCAACTAGGCATATTCTTGCTGGTATACTGGTATAGTTAACACAGAGTTGGCATTAACTGGGTCCAGATTGCCTGCAAGCTACTGGCTGTTTTTCTACTAGCAATATGTCACTAGTCTAGGTACAAGACAATCTAGGCAGTTGCATACAGCTGGGGGTTCTTTGCTTATTAAAAATTTTTTTTTCCCAATTTTTACAGTTAGTGTGTGATACTTTTGAGGGGAGGGAAGGAAAACAGAATAAAGTTATTTGTTTTTTATAATACTAAACAGATTATTTTATAAGAAGGACAGGAAGGAAAAGAAAAAAAATCATATTTTGCCAGTCAAGTTGTTTGACGTAAAATAGGAGAAAGTTTGGTGGATTTTTTCCTGGGGGGGGAGTAGTTTTTCCCCTGTTTTATTGTATCCCGTAGGTCGGTGATACAAAACAACATAATGTGACCCAGTTGAAAGGGCCAGTTGCCACCCAGAAGGTTAGATAACCTGGCTCATAAAATATCCCAATAAAGATATACACATAGGTATGCATGGTGGTGACACCCAGGAAAAACAGAGTTAAGGCAGAGAACTTCTGATTGTAAATAACTTTTTAACATGCTTTTCAAAGATAAGAAAGCATAACAGGAAGTTAACTGAAAAATAATGCCTTCCATGATTTCAAACGACAAACGTCAATTTATTTCATTGCTTTTCTTATCCCAGTAGAAGGGGTTACTGCCAGGGATTGCATCGGGGGGAGCCCCTGGATAGCCTATGTTTTTCCTAATCATGCGTACCTAGGATAAAGTTGAGCTTGTAAGGATATTGGGACTAACGGGCCTTAGGTGCCATCGTGACTGTACTGCATTGAGGTGTGCACTTTGGGGCCATGATTAAGTAAAATAAGGGTTTTTCCAAAACCATCTGACAAGTCTGATAACCAAGGTGGGACTGAGTAGCAACCAGGCAGGGAAAGGACCCCAAGCTGGGAGGCACAGGACCAAGGGATGACCCCAATCCTACACTGGAGGGAGCATCACCCTGCTCAGAGCAGCACTATAGGACAACCTGCAAATTGTTTGCCTCCAGAATTTTCCATTGAAGACTTTCAGACTGTGGTTGGCTATGACTGACTGGGTTTCTGAAGTCATGGAAAGTGACACTACTGCTGAGGGGGACCTGCCGTGGTGTCCCAGCGTCTCACGTGCCCTCCCCCACTCTGCCTCCCTGCAATGGTTTTGCTTCATTCTGTCTCAGGATTGTGTGCATGCTGGGAAGGTTCCACCCGTCCTTGACTGCAGACTCAGTTTTGTCATTGTCAAGGTCTCTCACTCCTGCATTTCGCTCAGACCCCAGCACTACCCCTCCTTTCCCCCTTAGCCCACAGCACTGTGTCCCAGGCAAGCCATCCCACACTTCCTCTCTTGCTACCAGGCAGCCCTGGCAGGTGTCATGTGACTCATTGGCTATGCATGCCAACCTGAGGGAGCCCAGGTGAGCCTTCCACCTGCTGTTCTTTTCTGGAAGTTCTAATAGAATGAAACTTGAGCTCTCTACAGCTAGCCAGAGCTTTGTAAATCAGGTGAGGCCAGCTGCAGCATCCTGGAGGAGAGCCCCCTCTGGGCTTGAGTCTCAGCGGGAGGAGAAAGAAGGTGCCAGCATGTAGGTTTTGGGGTCAGCAGTGTAGATGCAGACACGTCGATGCCGGAAAGCAGTGTCTACCTCCAGGGAGATAACAGACTCAAGGAGGGGTGGCACTGTGGTGTAGAGGGTTAAGCCAAATTCTGCAATATCATCATCCCACATGGATGCCGGTTCAAATCCTAGCTGTTCTGCTTCCAATCCAACCCCCAGCTAACGTGCTTGGAAGAGCAGTGCTTGGGCCTCTGCCCCCATGTGGGAAGCCCAGATTCAGTTCCTGACTCCTGGGCTTTGGCCTGGTCCAGGCTTACCTATTGCAGCCACTTAGGGAGTGAACCAAAAGATGGAAGATTTCCAGTCTGCAACTCTGCATTTCAAATAAATAAAAAATAAATGTTTCTTGAAAACGAGGGAGAGCCTCATGTGACAAAATGGTGACCCTGGAGCCAGCCCAGCTGAAGAAGGACACACAGGGTCCTTTAGTGGGTTAGTCTGTCCCCTGGCCCTTTTATTCCCCAGGCCTTAACAAACCGGGAGTGCGGGGGAAGTTACTTAGTGCAAGCTGTCTGTGTTCGCTGACTCCCTGAAACCCTTCCTTTCTCCCTGCTGGGCATGTGGTTCAATGAATGACTTGGGAAGGAAAATTCCCAGTGGAGGGGGCTTGCCTCATGTCCAGTTCAGAGTCTACAAAAGCATGGCACAGGGCTGAGGCCAGGACCTCCCTCTGCCAGGGTCTTCAGGGAGTTCAGATCTATCTCTAACCCAGAGGCAAGGCCACGGGGGTGGGGCGGGGTGAGGGTGGGGAGGGGAGGGGGACAAAGGCGTGGGCCTGCAGGGTTTGGTACCCTGGTGGGAACTGAGGGCCCTAGGCTGTCTCAGTTGTTCTCACCCGTGACTCTCTGGAAAAGGCACGTGGAGCCTGTAGGCCACCCCGCACCCCGCACCTTGCCTGTGCCTTGTGACTGCGCTTAATATAGGTCAACTGCAAATAGCTCCGAAAATAGCGCCGCTTGCTCAGAGAGGCAGCTGCGGTTGTGAGATGCTCTGCAGGGAGGGAAGATTGTGGGTGTCGGGGCGGGGGGTGCGGGGGGAGAGCCTCGTTCTCCTCTGGTGTTACATAACACCGGCTTGCTGATCCCGGCCAGGCGGCTGGCCAGGAGAAGCCAGGCTGCCCAGGTGCCGGCCCCGGCCTTTTCTGCTCTGTCCCTGCCTCAGACCCAGAAATCAGTCCCCTTTCCCCTACACCCCCCCCACCCCCTTCCACCAGAAGGAGGGAACTGGCTTCATTCTGCACAGCAAGGTCAGGCCTCAAAGCATCACTCCGGGGAGCTCATTCCATAAGGTTAAGTGGTCATGTGACTTCCACCAGTGCCGCTCCCTGGGAGTACCTAAGGGTCAGGTGACTCCCAGAAAGGTCCCCGGGTGGGTTTCAGCTGACCTAGAGCTACAAGCCTGGGACAGGTGGAGGGAGGGGCAGACAGAGGAGGAGGCTGCTGCCCCTTCCTCAGGGCCTAAGGAAGCATGCAGGTGGGGAAGGATGGTGAGGGAGGGAAGTTGGTGCTGCCCCGCTTCCTGCCATCACTGTTTTGCTTTCCATCCCCCAGAATGGTGAGCCCTAGCTCGGCCAGAAGAGCCTCCACCTAGACACCTGGGGTCTTGTCTTCTGTGACAAACAAGAGGATTTATTTATTTATTTAAAAGTCAGCGTTACATGTAGAGAGGGAGACACACACACATACAAACACGAGATATTACCCATCTGTTAGTTTTATCGCCAGGTAGTCACAGTATCCCGAGGATGGGCCAAGCTAAAGTCAGGAGCCAGAAACTTCTTCTAGGTCTCCCACGTGGGTGTGGGGGCCCAGGGACCTGGACCATTCTCCACTCATGTTCCCAGGGGCATCAGCAGGGAGCTGGAGGAGAAGTGGAAAAGCCAGGAAACCATGAACCAGTAGCCAATAGGGGATGCCAGTGCTGTGGACCGTGGTGTTTGGCCTTGGACAGGACTTACTGAATGGCAGAAAGATCTAAGTGTGGGTGGGCTGCCACACACGGAGCAGTGTCTGCCGTGAGTGGACTAGAGGGATGGGGGGGGGTATGGAGAGGGGACAAGAGCCCTTGAGCAGCACCTGCAGCTGTGGTCTGTGAAGGGAGGAGAGAGAAAGAGGCATGGAACTGGGTGCACAGTTGAGTTATGAGGCACGGCTTGGGTTTCCAGCCACCATCAGTGGCAAAGAGTACAAAGGGACCCAGAGGCACAAAGGGACCATGGACAATTGCAGTTCCTCTTTGGTCTTTAGTGGAGTCACCTGCAGGTGTGTGTGGGTGCACCTGACCCCAGGGGGTGATGGGAGCTCATTCCTGCACAAGAGAGGAGGGAGGCAGGCGCTCTGTCCCAGGCTGGGATGGAGTCTCTTGCTCCTGTTCTGAACTATGGGCAGGAAGAGGACTCTGTCTTCCTGAGCAAGGAAGCCCCAGAATCAGAAGGGAGGCAGAACGGGCCTCTGAAGGACAAGGAGCTGCACAGGATCAGAGCCTACAGTGATGTGGGTGCATGTCTCATTCCAGTTCTGCCTGCTCCCAGCTAAGGCATGGGCTGCCCCCACACCTGCCCTGAGCCAGGATTCTATGCTGTGGATTCAAATTGTGCTAGATGGGACAGACATCTGATCTGGGCATGAAGGTGAGCAGGTTGCAGTCCCCTGGAACTTTGGGGAACCTGTGTGAGGAGGGGGCTCACCTAGGAGCCACAGGAAGTGACCTCGCCACCTGGAAATGACCTCACAGAACTGGGTGCCTAGGCAACCACATTCCAGAACCAGCTCTGAGCTAGTGCACTAGGATTTGACATTAAAGAACATGTTCCTGAGCTGCTTTCCAAGACGTAGAGGTTCAGGCCCCAGGAAATGTCCCTGTGGGCCTTGGCCAAAGCGGTGGCCATGCTGGACCCTCTCTGACCCTCGACGCATCTGTGGCCTGAAATGCAAAAAGGTCAGGGAGACACTGGTTGAGGGGACAGTTTTCTGTGGGCCCCATCAGGGGAGCCTATAGATGGCTGGGGATGTGGGGAAGGAGAGGACCCTTCACTCTGTGTAGGGGAGAAGATTGGGGTTAGGAGTACAGGAGAACCTGAGGAAGACCCAGGGCTGGGTAGCTGTGCAGGGATCCCCAGGATAGCTTCTTTGCTTCACTGTACCAAGGTCCCTGTCTCTCCAAATTCAGGATAAGTCCACCCTATGCCTGGAGCAGCACTGCGGGGTGGTGACTATCCATATCATGAACCCGCATCGCCCACCATCACCAGATGATCTGAGCGAGATGGAGCAGTGGACCTACACGTCCATTGCCCAGAGTCTTCTGTCACTACAATCCACCAGGGCCTACGAACCACCTGAACAGAGAGCTGGCCAACACACAATGCCAGATGTTGCTAATGCGGGCCCCATCCCTGACCTGCCAGATACAGCCTCCTGCCAGGACGAATTGTCCTCCTTCAAGGAGAGCTTCACACTGTCTGAGCAGAGAGTTGGCCAACACATAATGTTGGTGACAGCACAGATAGAGCCCACATACCCCGCTCAGGAGGGCCCCATCCCTGACCTGCCAGATATAGTCTCTTGTCAGCAGGAATTGTCCTCCCCTGAGGAGAGCTTCAGTGTGGATGACTTTGACACAGCCATGACCCCAGGTGTCGAGCAGAGCCAAGAGGTGGTCCTGTGGGAAAATGAGGTGAAGATGCTGGCCCTAGAGCCACAAGACTATGAAGTAGCTGTTCCAGGAACAAGCGTGCTCCCAGTTAACACCAATGACTTTCAAGGGGACAGAATCACCACTCCAGCCCCAGGGCTGGCCCCAGACACTGATGTGTTCCCAGCTTCTCTCCCAATGCCACACCTGCCCATTCTTGCCTCCGGGAAAGGGTACTGGTATTTTCTGATCTTTACACTGCTGTTTTTCTCAGCCTTATGCTCCCTGTATTTCAATAAAATCTAGCTCATCGTTGCCCAGTGTGGAGAGTCTCTTTAAGTACTCTGTGGGTTCCCCAGGCTGGGACTAGCCTGCCCCACTCTCCATGTACAAAGTGGGCTGCCACTTGGGCTGGGATCCTTCGCATAGGACAAGGACCCCTCCCCCCCACTCCCAGGGCCACAGCCACACCTGGCCGTCTTTCCAAAGGGAGCATTCACAGATGACAAGGCCAAGGAAGACAAGCTCCAGGAGACGCTGTGTGGGGCTGCATCTAAGCCATCTCATGCTCAGGGACACAGGATCTCAGCTCCGACAGCACAGCTGACCTCCTGCGTGTGTTCCCAGGGCAGCCTCAGTGGCCTCATCTGGGTCAGAGGATGGCAACCCTGCCTGCAAGGGAGGACGGGGTGGCGAGTACATGTACTACACCCCCCTGCACACACTGACAGCCCCCAGCTCCTGGCATGAGGCACACATTGACCTCAGGTGGTGTGGGTCATGTACATAAGGGTTGTCCCTGTCCATATCAGGTGCATATCCTATCAAAGACCCCACTATGGCCTGTTGGGAACTGCCTGAGATGGAGTGTTTTTGGCTATAAAGCATGAAACACACATGAGGATCCCGACACAGTGGCCATACCCTTCGATCCCTGCGATCATGGGTTCCTTTGGTAGGCATGGGGTACTACGCCTCACTCTTGAGGAAGCCATTGCTGCCCTGCGTGGTTCGAAGAGGAAGTGCACTGCTTAGAAGCCCCGGCCGGGCACAGCAGTGGTCATGCTGTGTTGCTGCCTCTCTTCCCCACACACAGTCCTGGCTGTGCGGAGGCCACCTTGGTCCTGTGGGCACATGCAGAGCCCAGTGAGCAAAGCAGCATGAAGAGGAAGCCTCAGGAGGTTGTCCCTTTCTACAGAGGTGACAACCATGGAGATTCATTGAATGGGCATCTCAGCTGCTCTGCACCAGCCTAGCTGTGGGCTGGATCAGTGGCTTGGACAGCTGGGGGGTCTGCAGTACGAGTCCAGCAAATGTTGTGGGTGCAACCTAGTCACATCACGCTCCCATGAGGTTCCTCTGGGAAATGCTTCAGATCACCTCCAGCTCCCATGGAAGACAGTCATGGCACTGGTGGTCCCAAGGCTCTGAAGCATCATCCTGCGGAGCCAAGGACCTAACCCAGTTCCCAAGATTCCCTCATGGCATACTTACACTGAGGGGGGAAATCTCTCAGGCCTGGGAAAGCCCAGGACTGGCTCACCGTGTGGGCATCGGTGCCCATGGCCAGAGTCCCAAGCACTGAGTTCAAGCTGGCTCAGGTACCCCAGCAGCCGCCATGCTGCTGGAGGCTCCCTTCACCCAAGCTCTGCGGCCGACTAATCCTATTTTTTTTCCTCATCTGTGAGTTGCTTGGTCATGGTTTTGGCCCACTTTTCTGGTAGAATGCTACATTTTTCTTTTCTGTTCGTAATGGCCTGCTTTATATATTATTAATCACTTGTCATCTGTTGTCAATGTTATTTTCCAGTTTGTGCTTGACTTTTATACTGTTTCTTGGCATTCAATAATTTCAGATTTTTATCTCTCAAAATATAACTTTTTTTTTTTTTTTGGTTTGGGTGTCTGCTTTCATTCTTAAGGCCTTTCCTTCTCTAATATCATGTAATTATTTTAAATCATTCTTTTTCTTTAGTAATTTTAATCTCATGCTTAATTCCTTGAGCTTTTTTGTTTTTTTCTGAATAGCCAATTGGGTCAGCATTTTTACTTCTCCCAGTTTAATTCTATTTTTTGTCATATTTACTCGTTCTTATTTTTTGTCCTGGACTTGAATTCTGTGTCACTGAGCTTTTTATTCTTATGACTGACTATAATGTCTTGTAGGTTTATAGGGAAACTTAAGTATCAACAGGCATGTTCTTTCCATGCCCCAGTTGATTTTCTTATTCAAAAGTTTTCCTGACTATTTGGCTGCATTACTTTTTTTTTCTTTAAGATTTATTTATTTTTATTGGAAAGTTAGACTTATAAAGAAGAGAAACAGAAAGATCTTCCGTCCACTGGTTCATTCTTCAAGTGAATGCAACAGCTGGAGCTGAGCCAGTCTGAAGCCAGGAGCTGGGAACTTCTGTACCCACAGGGGTACAGGGTCCCAAGGCTTTGGGCTATCCTTGTTTGCTTTCTCAAGCCACAAGCAGGGAGCTGGATGGGAAGTGGAGCATCTGGGACACTAACTGATGGTTCCAAGGGAAGGACTTTAGCTGCTAGGCTACCGTGCAGGGCCCAGCATCAACTTGTTTTTAAGTTATTCTATTATTATTTGAAAGACAGATTTTGAGAAGGAGAGAGGAGACAGATTTTGAGAAGGAGAGAGGAGAGCCTTCATTGGCCTCCCTACTTGTGGCCTGAATGCTCATTTGAATTATTTAAATGTGTATACTTTAGCCCTTGGAGAGTCATTCATCGGGGGTGTGGCTTGGTATGGGTAGTTCCAGAATATTCTCAGGATGTCTAATGTGCAGCCAGGACTGAGAGCCACTGGTTTAATGCAGGGATTTCCTTTGATTCCTTGATGTTTCCTGGGAGGAATTTTCTAGAAGGAAAGTGAGGGTTACTTAAAAGCACAGCAGTAAACTCAGGGACTTACTTTGGGCAGGTTCTCTGTTACACGAACACTTGTCGTTCAGGGAGAAGTACCCAGTAAGTCTAGACTAGCCTGGCCAACGTTGGCTTGAATCCGGTGTTCTCCATTCTTGGGCAGCCTCCCAGCCACACTTTTTGGGAGATGGGAAGAGGAAAGTTCCAGTCTTCCCCAGACTGGGAACACTGAAAGTTGCCCATCAGGCCCTCCTTGTTGGAAGTGGCTGTGTGCCTTTTTGCTCCAAGGGTCTACTGCTGGTGCCTGTCCGCACTCCTTTGCAGCTGTCCCTGTGGATTGCTCTGTGTTTCTCCAGCGCCCCCTCCACCTGCCTCACAGCATGCCTGGAAAGGCAGCAGGGCTGGTCCGAGAATCAAGTTGGCAGTTTCCACTCCTTTCCTTGGAATCCTTGGAAGGAGGAATGCCGGAAAACCTGCCCATCCTTCTCTTCCTATTCTCCCCTGCCCTACGTGCAGCTCCTCCCTGGAACTTCTCTGGAACTTTCTCCAACTGCCTCCAACGACCAACTGCTGCCTCCTCTCCAGCCGCTCCAGGAGCCTTCCCTGAAGCTCCCACCCTCTCAACACCTGCAGATCCTGATTGCCTTAAGGGCCCAAGCTGTGGGGCATCCTGGAGGGAAATTTCTCCCCATCTTCTCCAGCCCAGATTTCTCAGCGCTTCGCAGCCACCACCTAAGAGCGCCCACGCTGCTCTGGGTAAGTGAAGGGGCTTATGGTCTCTGCTGGTGACGGGGAGAGAGAGTATCTGAAAGACAGAAAACTGACCTAGGGTGAGAAATTAGCCTCAAGAGCCTCGTGTGAGCTGAGGCTGCTGTTGAGGAGTTCTCCGTAACATTATCAAGTCTCTGTTTCTGGGGATCCCTGTTTCTTGAACTCTGTCCAGCACCAGGATTGGTGCTAAACTCCACGGGCTGGAGTTCAGGCCTTCGTTCCACTGGAACAACAGGGCATCCGCTCTCCAAGGGTGGAGTGTCACCATTTCATGGAGCCGCTGGGTGCAAAGTGACCAATTCGTATATACACTGTGTGACTGAAGAAACAGGTTTGTTAAAACATCATTAGATGTTGCTGGGCCCACATGAAAGATGATTTACAGTAAAGGGATCCAGGCACCCAGCTCCTGGCAGAACGTGGCTAGCAGGCAGGCATGGGTGTGCCAGCACTGGGTTTATGTCTTAGGTTTCCCCAAGGAAGGTTCCTTTCTCTCCGTAGTTGTCTCCATGTTTTTTTGCTGTGTAAATGTGTTGAGTTTTGGCAAGAGCTTTTCTCTGCATTGTGTGTGGCTTCCTTCCTGATGTGACTGGTTCTCCTGTGTCAACGCATCCTTGCATTCCAGGGATGAAGGTTGTGAACCAATCCTTCCAGTGTGCTGTCGAGGTCTGTGCTCGGATTTGGCTGAGCTTTATGTTTGTGAAGGATACCGACTTGTGGTTCTCTTTGGAGTATCTTTGGTTTTCGTACCTCTAAGAGGGAATTGGGATGTATGCCGTCCTCTTTAACGTTAGGCAAGGGTTTAGGGGGATAGGTAACAGTTCTTTTTAGCTGTTGGATGGAATTCACCAGTGAAATTTGTCTCCCTAGGAAGTTTTGAAGGCAGATTCCACTTCCTGACTCCTTACAGGTCTATTCAGTTTTCCTGTTTCTTTAGGATTAAGTCTTGTAGGTTTCAGGTTTCTAGAAATTTGTCCATTTCATCTGTGTTATCCCGTGTGCTAAATAGACAGCAACTTTATACAATTGTTTATATTAATCTTTATAGCACTTTTGTTTCTATGAGACTTTATTTTGTATTTGTGTTCATCTCATAGTAATGCCCTCACCTTCATTTCTGATTTTAGTAATTTGAGTTTTCTTCATTTTAATTACTCCATCTAGCTGAAAGTTTATCAATTTTGTTGATGTTTTCCAAAGAACCAATCTTTGGTTTTGTTGATATGCTCTATCTTTATTTCTGGCATGATTTAAAAAATATGTATTGAACATCATCTTTGTGTTTATTCTTTTTCTTTTTTTTTAATTTTTGAAAGTGTAGATCTAGCTTATTAGCTGAGCTCTTCCATCTTTTTAAATGTAAACATTTTCAGCATCCACAGTTGTATGACTGTAAAGTTTTCACAGCATCTCATGTGTCTTGATATACTGCATGTTTATTTTCATGTCTCCCAAGTTATTCCCTAATTTCTTCTTCGACCTGTTTCAGGATGTATTATTCAATTTCCACATGTTTGTGATTTTCCCTGTTGTCTCCTGATAGAGATTTCTAGTTTCGTCCCATTTTGCTCCCCCACAATGTGACCTAAACCTTTAACATTTATCAACACTTGTCTTGTGCCCTAACATATCATCTGTCATTAGAATAGTCCATGTGCACTTGAAGCTATGTCAGCATCGTGATGTAGTGGGTTAAGCTACTGCCTGCGATGCTGACATTCATATAGGTGCTGGTTCATGTCCCAGTTGCTCCATTTCCAATCCAGCTCCCTGCTGGCATACCTGGGAAAGCAGCAGAAGGTGACTCGAGTGCCTGGGCCTGTGTTGATGAGGCTCCTGACCCAGCCCTGACTGTTGCAATTATTTGAGGAGTGAATCAGCAGGTAGAATATTTCTCTCTCTCTCCCTCCCTCTCTTTCTCTCTCTCTCTCCCCCTCTCTGTAACTCAAACAACCAACCAAATAAATAGCTAAATAAATAAATATTTAAGAAAGGAAAAATATAGATTTTCCTATCGCTGACTGAAATGTCAGTTTTTAAAAAGATTTAGTTATTTTTATTTGAAAGGCAGATTTACAGAAAGATGCACACACACAAACAGAGAGAGAGAGAGAGAGAGAGCGAGATCTTGCATCTGCTGATTCACTTTCCAGATGGCCACAATGGCTGGAACTGGGCCTGCCCAAAACTAGGAGCCAGGAGTTTATTCGGGGCCTCCCAAGTAGATGCAGCTTGGACCATCCTCTGCTGTTTCTCTAGGAACATTGGCAGGGAGTTGGATTGAAAATGGTGGATTGGTTTGTTTCAAGGTAATTTTTGGAAATTTCAAGGTAGCAAAACAGGGCTAATGTTGTAGCATAGCTGGTTAAGTCTCTTCCTGCATCACCAGGATGTATCCCATGTGGGCATCAGTTCCTGTCCCAGCTGTTCCACTCTGATCCAGTTCCTTGCTTCTGTAGTCTGGGAAAGGACGCAGAAGATGGCCCAAGTGCTTGGGACCCTATCCCCCGTGGGAGACCCGGATGCAGCTCTCAGTACTGGCCATTGCAGTTATCTGGGGAGTGAATCAGCAGATGGAGATCTCTCTGTCTCTGTCTCTCTATCTCTACCTTTTAAAAAAGGCAGCAAAGCATTCAGGGTGCAACATGGTGTTATTACCGGCTGCTAGTTTTACAGTGGGAGTAAAAAATCAGGGCAGAACAGTTTGGAAGATTCTCAGCCTGGCCAGACAAGGAATGGACAGAGACAGGCATGTTCAAGATTAGAAAGCTCTACTTGCTGACATAATTAGTGCAAGATAAAGGGAGACACACGCCAATATACAAAGGAGTGGAAGAAGAAGCCTGAAGGTGTTTCAGACATCTTTGAGGCTGATGCCTGCAGGGTCCAGGCCCATTTTCTGTTGATGGCTGGCCTTGGCCTTGTCCATATGGCGCTGGCATTGCAGGGATGTAGGCTGCAAGTGTTGTGTATTGGGGCGGGGGGCATCATAGAAGCTTCCACCAAGATTTCAAAGGAAAATTGGGAAACCAGAGTCGCGCTGTGGGGTTGGAACTGTGCGTGGAGCAATGCGTTGTAAAGTACAAGAATAGTGTTGTTTAGGGGACTCCACAAAAAGTGCAGGCGCCAGCCACATGAGCCACGCCAGCAGGGAACGCTGCAGTGTGCTGGGCCGGCTGGGGGAGTGGGGGAACCACAGACATTAGCATGCAGCTTTGGGAAGTAGCCTCCTGGACAAAGACGAGCAGAGCCATGGAGGCCTCCAGCTAGAGTTCAAAGGATGCTCTGGGCAAATTGAGAGCCCAAACAGAGATCAACCACAGGAATGGAGTCACCGTGAGGAGCCTATGCTATTGTTGCCAAGCGGAAATGAGGGGTTCGAGCTGCTGCAGAAGCCCCCACCAGGGCAAGGCCTAGTGGAGCTGCAGAGAAGAGACTCCTATCTATGAAAAACTGAAGCACGTTTGGGGGCAGTGAAACAGTAGGGGTGAGGCTGCCTCAGCTGTTGGGCGAAGGGACAAGATCAGATTTGAAAGACTGGTCAAGAAGCCCTGCACCCCATCAGGTCTTTCTGTACAGAAACAAGATGGAGAAGGTTCCAGAAATCAGTGCAAGGAGACCCAGGTTAAGTAGCAAGGTTTCTACTAGTTTGCAGAGGGTTGAGAGCCATTCGGTGAAAACAAGGAGGATCAGGAATAGAAGCAAAGGCAGCTCACCACGCACACAGGCGGGAATTTCAGTCAGCAGCTACAGGTGCTGCTACAGATGGGATGCGAGGAATGCTGGACCCACCGTGGTGCTGGCCCCTCCCAGCTTCTCAGGATGCACCTGCGTGCATGTGCATGCCGATGGAGAGCATCGCAAAGCAAATAGCAACAGCGATTTCTTTACAAACTTGAGCGAGGAAGAAGAAAAAGAGTAGGAAGGCACCAGAAGGGGCTTGAGGGGCTAGTTGGAGTTCATGCCCGAGCGGTCAGAGAGCAAGGACGTGGCTTAAAGAGGGAGAGAGAGCCTGATCGTGCAGGGCACTGTGGGCCACCTGGAAGGTCCCAAGCCTCATCCCAAGAGCAAGGGGAACAGGGAGAATGAGCCAGAACAGTGGTGGGGGCAGTGGAGCGGTGGCTTGGGTGCATGCTCTCTGCAGCCACAGCCTGTCGCTTGTTGGCACAAGTTAGCACACTGCTCCGTGCATCACTCTCTTGCTCTGTAAAATGGGTGAGTGCAGGACCTATTCAAAGGGTGGGCATGGGACTCTGACTGGAGTTAGGGGCTTCACAGCTGCTGTCCCTGGTGCCAAGTCAAAAGAACGGAGATGTGGTCTGATGGGCAAGCTGGGGAATTACAATCTCGCTAGGCGGAGATGGCCTCTGATTTTTAAGGAGGTGCTGAAGGAGGCCAGGCTGCTGAGCCCCAAGTGCAAAGTCGTTTAAAGAGTCTGGTAGCCGGCTGTCTTGGATGTCAGCACAGTTCCCTGGGAAGCATGCCTGGTGGCTTGACTTTGTCACAGGAGGACATGGCAGCTCTCTTAAGTAGCGACAAAGTTTTGTTTGGCTGAGGTCTCAGGTCAGCCTGGTACCAAGCTTGCCACAAGATTATGACACCATCTGAAAAAAAAAATTATGACCCCATCTTTGAGAGGGCTGCAGTTATAGAGTTGAAATTGGGGTTGCTGTGCTCTGCCTGCCTGTACAAGTCCAGATAGAATTACAAACTCCGCCTGACTTAGCTTCACGCTGTGGGGATTTGCTGCCTGGCATTTGACCATGGCAAGAACCAGCTCCTGTAATTTTATTTCACCCTGTGCCCTGTAGGTATGACCCTGCAGCGTGGGTGCTGAGCCCCTACCTCACCCCCGGCCTCTTCTAGGCAGTCACAGGGGTCTCTGCTAAGAGCCCTTGGCTTCTTTACAAGCTGCTGCTTAGAAGCCATGAGACTCCCAACCTCGGATGAACATCCTGGCAATGTCTGGCTCAGGTTCTGGCTGTCCTATTGGCTGCATGAGGGACTGGGACCCTGCTGCACGCATGCCCTTGGGATCCTGCATGAGGCTAGGCACGGGGCAAGGTGCTCAGGGCCTGTGGTGAACCTGTGGCAGTTACTTGGAGCCTTGCTGAGTGCCTCATGACGTCCGTTTCATATTATCCCCCTGGTGCTGTTGCTGGCGAGCTACTTATAGATACTTTCCAAAAAGATGGCAGACGTAGGAAGGAAGTTCTCTATGGCACAAGCTGGGCACAGGGCAGGGAACCTGCTGACAGGGACGTGTGTTAACCTGTAACCTTGTAGGAGGCTGGGTAGGATGGAGGTTGGGAGAGGCAGGGATGGAGCCAGAGAACAGGGTGCCCGGAAGATTGTCGCTCTGATGCTGTGGCTGCCTGAGCTTTGCTGCTGTGCTCTCGGCCTCCCGAGTGAGGCCCCAGGAAGGCCACATGTCTCCATGAGCCCCCATTCCCCTGATGGCCCTGCAGAGCTGGGAGCAGGAAGCTCTGAGCGGTCTGAGGTGGAGCACCAGCCCCTCCCGACCTCTGGGATGGCTTCAGAGGACATCTTTGATCTTGGCTATGTCCTGCTGCAGGGCTGTTCCCAGAGGAGACCACAGGCACCTGCCGGCCCCTCCAGGGAGCCCCGCTTTCTTCCGGCATGGTGTGGGACGACCCCCCAGCTCTATAAGCCTCCTCCTTCTCCATAAACTCTTATTTGGGAGAATGATGAGTTCAGCACAGCTGCCACGTGCAGACGTCTGTCCTCAGCCGGCCCCTCCCAGCTGGCCTCGACTTGCCCCCCTCTTATACAGGGTGGCCTTGTCTAGCCACGTCCGCTCCTGGGCAACCTAAAGGCTATTGAGACCTGGGGTGGAAAAACAGGACCGAGAGCCTGTCTGAAGACCTGCTCAGCTGTAAGCCTGGGGTCACCAGTTTCTTGCTAGGGTGACTTTAAAGCCCCAGGAGCAAACTGTTCTCTACTCCCCCCACCCCCACACACCCGGTCCACTGGCCACCCACACCGAGAGCAAACACACGGACAGGCTTCCAACACAGCTTCTGGCTTGCAGCCTGCTCTCTGCTGTGGTAGCCAGGGCAAAGAGGGACAGCAAAGCCATGCCCTGCCAGGGGAGGAGCCTGCAAATTGAGTCCAGCTGGGAGGAGACCCAGGGTTTCCCAATGTCCAGCTCCAGGTAGCAAATTAGCTGCGCGGTCCAGGCATCACCTGTCCTCCTTCCTCGCTCTGAGTTGCAAGGTGGGTCTTGGAGGTGGGGGACAGGCGAGGGGCAGAGGGGTGAGAGAGCCCCTTCTTGAGGTCCCAGCTGCTCTGAAGACTCTGTTTCTGCTCCAGGTGTCCATGGAGTGGGCGATGAGGCTGGCCACAGCAGCCCTTTTGCTGGGTGTCGTAATGGTGACTACGGGAGATGAGGAAGAAAATGACCCGTGTGTCTACGAGGCCCTGCCGGATGAAGACGCTGTGCTCTGCAAGTAAGGCAGGCTAGGCCAGAGTGGGTGGGGCCAGGCATGGAGCCCAGGAGGGCCACCTTCTCCCATAAGCCAGCTCCTGTGGGTTGGGCAGGATATGGGTGAGCACTGGAAGGTCCTGGAAGGGAGTCTGAGTAAAGGACTTTGAAGCAGAATTTTGCAGCAGGCTCCCCCAAGGGCCCTGCAAACCTGTGGATCTCAGGGAGCTAGTCTCACCTTCTTTACTGGGACCCAAAGAGAGACAGAGAGGGAAAGAGACAGAATCACCCCATACTGTGCAGAGTGCCCCCTTCCCAGGGCCCCCCACTCACCATAGTGGTTACACAGAAAGCAGCAATCAGAAAAAGGTGTGGGAGGGGTCCTTGCTGTGCCAGCGTGGGCCTGACCCAGCTCTGCTTCCAGCTTTTTGCTTGTTTCCCCCTGGCGACAGGAAATATCTTCTAATTTTGAGATTCTTTCTTCTGCCTCCTTCATTCTATTTTGGAGACTCTCCACTGCACTTTTAATTTGCTCCACTGTAGTTTTCATTTCTGATATATCAGCTTTCAATTGATTCATTTCCATTGTGACATTCCTTGAATTCCTTGAATGCTTGCTTTAAGCTTTATAACAAGCGTTTTGAATTCTGTATCCCCCCATTTTCTTGATGTTTTCCTCAGTGAACTCTGGGTCGACAAAGGTTTTGCTCCCTTCTGTAATATTCATTGTGCCTTTGTCTCTTCTTTTGCTCTTGGTCATTGTACTTCTGGTTATCAGATTCTTCTCCTTGGGGTAGGTTTCTAAGCTGTGCCACCCACAGGCCTACATTTCAGTTTTACTTATTGCAATTGGTACGCGGCTCTTTGTAGCCAATTGTGCCACTCCCTCCAGCGAGTTCCAGGTCTGGGTTCTTATGCTAGATTTCCACCATGGTCTTCTTAGCCCCAGCTCCTGCCTCACCCGTCTCTACCTCCTGTGATACTGTGCTGAAGCTGCACCGTTGTCTGTACAACCTTTCTCCCACTCTCAGTTGGAGCAGGTCCCAGGATTAGGGAGACAGCAGGTGTCTTATATAGCTGGGTTGTTGTTGGTGCTGATCTTGCCGGAACCTGTTGGCCCTTAGGTCTGAGAGCCACACGGACGTATTTCGTCCGGTACAGTGCCGTAGTCGGGATTATTTTCCTTGTGGTGGAGTTCCGGTTGCCGGTGGAGTTCAGATCCCCGTTAGCTGAATGCCGCCGCCGGTGTCAGTCACTGCCACACCGCACCGTTGTGTCCGCTGCTTGCCTGTGTCTGTCAGTCTGCAGGTACCCCTGTGCTGTTGTTCTGTCCTCTCCTACTTCCTGGAATGTGCCCTCTCTGCTTCAGACTGGCTAATATCTGCGTCTGTTTAAAGGTGTCGTTACCCTCGTCTGCCATCTTGATTCTCCTTTCCTTCTTCTTTCTTTCTCTTTTCTTTCCTCCTTTCTTTTCTTACTATTTATTTTGTGTCTAAGATTTAAAATTTTTAAACTGTTGTTATTATTTTCCACGATACAGTTTTGTACATATAGGGATTCTCCCTTCTGCTTCCTCCTCCTCCGTTTTCCCCCATATTATCACAACAGTGTAGTCCCTCAGCAACAGTTACAGGGTTAACATTCCGCATCTCATTCTTTTTAACAGCTGCGTAATATACCATGTTGTAGATGCGCTGTGTTCCTCTTCTGACGGCCTCTTGGTTGTATCCATGCCTTTGCTATTGCGGCTTGTGCTGTTATAAATGCAGGCATGCAGGTGACTTTCTCGTACGCAGATTTCACTTCATTTGCAGGCAGATTCTGTTCGTGCCCTGTTGTAGTTAGGACTTGACCTGGCTGAGGATCTGGGCTTACATTGAGAGTGAAGTATTTGATAACCAGGATTCCTGGAGCAGCTCAGCGGCTTTAGATGAAGTGGTTCTCAGACTGACTTTGGCCTGGAGTCCGTTGTGAAAATCACCCTTATCTGTGTTGCAAGCATGCAGAATGTTTCTGGAGAATTCTGACAGGCACAAAGTTCAGGAAAAAAAATTTTTGCCTTTTTAAAATTTTAAAAATTATTATTTGAAAGGCAGAGTCTCTCTCTCTCTCTCTCTCTCTCTCTCTCACACACACACACACACAGAATGAAGCTTTTATCTAATGGTTCACTCCCCAAGTGGCTATAATGATCAGGGTTGGTCCAGACCAAACTCAGGAGCCAGGAGCTTCTTCCAGGTCCCCCATGTGGATGACAGGGACCTGTTGCTTTCCCAGGCTCATCAGCAGGCAGCTGGGTCGGAGAGCAGCCAGAACACAAACTGGTACCCATCTGGCATGGCAGCATCGCAGGTGGAGACTTAACTTGCTATGCCACAACACTGGCTCCTTTAAGTTTGCGTCGTTAAGTCACCAAACAGGGTTAGAATCTAACAGAAGACATGTAATTTCAGATTTGGAAAATTCTTGAAGTCAAACAGTCAATCCAACGCAGGCTTTGATGATTTAAAAACTACTGTGTCCAATCTCTTGTTTATTTCAGGGCTTACTAAGAAGTGACAACCCCACTTACTACAGTCCCAGCAGCTCCTGAAGCCAGGCATTCTGTGTGTGACTCTTAGATAGTCCAGTAATCCCAATTATTTCCTTTCCCGACAAGAACAGATCCTTACTGTCATGAAATGCAACAAATAAACAAACAAAACCCAAAACTTCAGAAAATGTTTTTGGGTATCAGAGAAGTTAATTAGGGAGCAATGGCAGACACTTCCGTAACCCATAGAAACCACGAACAATTTCCTGGGTCTTGAGGATGCAGCATTTACACATGCAAGCAATGATATTTTAAATGAAAGATATAGACATCCACAGATTTCCATGAACTCAAGTCTCATGGAACCGATTCCTGGCTTATTCTCCGTTTGTCATTTTATAGATTTTCTGGCATTGTTGTTGTTTCTCCCAGTTCCGGACAATTTTTTTTTTATCTCTTCCATTGATCTTAAGGCATTCACAAACTTTATTACTTGAGAACATCTGTTGGAGTCTTCTCCAGGAATCTGATTGTAATGTCTTCAGAGAAAAAAATTGGAACTGTGGATGACCAAAGGCTTCTAGTAGCCATGGCTAAAGTTAGGAAAGCCAGCAATGGGTAGGAAAGACAGTTGCATTTTTAAAAGCTCCTGAAGGCTTCTGGGATGGGAAGGGAAGCCCCCAAGAGCTTTGAACGTCCTCTCAGTCTTTTAGTTGTCAGTATGGCCCAGCAGTTAGGAGCTTGCCAGCATTTTATAACCTGACAATGTTTTCCATACAAATCTGAATTTCCTAATTAGCTATTGCCTCTGCAAGATGAGAGATTCATCCTTTGATATTTCTGGGGACCCAGCTGGATACCCCAAAGTCCAAAAAAACATTTAGAACTATGATTCTGATAAAGAGACCCAGAAGGGTTTAATGCATCTGGTCACAATAGGATCCCTTGTCATTGTGAAATAACATCTCGTCATAGTCGTAAAGGGATCAGTCGAGTATTTGAAGTAGATACCCAAACACAATCCATTAGAACTTTACAAAGACAGCAGACAAGAATCCGCCAAAGGTAGGCTTCCTTGGCCAGTTCCCAGAAGACAAAGCCACTAGGAAGGCATCAAGCTGTATGTCCACCTGAGCTTTTGAGGTCAACATTTACCGTGTCCAGTCTTTGGGCAGTCAGAGTCGGGGAGGGAAAGAGCTTGCAGGAATTGACTGCAGAGTCTACAAATAGAATCAGCACTGTAAAAATGGGAAACTATAGACCAGAAATGGTCAAAGGAATCCAAGAAAAAAAAAAGACAGATTAAAAGGTCAGAACTTCCTGCAAATTCTCCTACCGAGAGGAAACCTTGCTGCTTTAACCACGGACCGGTTTCTCATTTAGTCGCTGCATCTTTGATATTGATGCTCGATTTTTAGAAAACCTGGTGGTGATATTTTAAAACGTAAGGCCAGTCCTGTCACATGCAACATCTTTTAAAATTTGTCCCTTTTGAACCTTCCATGACCGGCTCACATCTACTGTAGCTTGCTTCAACTTTTTTGTTGTGTTTCCTTTTCTCCAGACTGGAGCCTTTCAGATCTTCTACCTTAGGACACAATTTTAAAAATTATTTTATAAACGTTGGCCTTTATTTTTTCCTCCCAGATACTGCTCTTCTGAACCCTCCTCACAAGAATGCATTTTCACCAATTGCTTCTGTCTTGTTCCTGATCTGTTACAGACTTGATTTTGTTTCTTTTTTTTACCCAGTTTACTCATTTTTAGCAATGACAGATTGCTTATGAAGGCTAAGGTATAGAGCAAGCATTGTCATGATCAAAAGTGAAATTCTTTTGTTCAATCCATGAACATCTCGACTCAATCCCAAGTCAAATTTATACCTTGATGACCATAAACACCCAACCGAACCGGGTGCAATCCTGCCTGGTCAGCGAACCCAGGCACAAACATATTTCATCTTACCTGGTCATGTTACCAGCTTTTTTATTTAGCCATGCAGACACAACATATAGCAGCATACACATCTGACACGCATTTTGCATATCTCATGGGAGAGAAAAGCAGCACAGTTTCTGTAGCTGCTTGTTGTATCATTCCTGTGAGTCCTGTTCCCTGCTGTCATTTGCACTTGGAAATTTTTTTTTTTTTTTTAAGATTTATTTTTATTATTTTTTCATTGGAAAGGCGGATATACAGAGAGGAGAGACAGAGGAAGATCTTCCGTCCGATGATTCACTCCCCAAGTGAGCGCAACGGCCGATCGGAAGCCAGGAGCCTCTTCGAGGTCTCCCACGCGGGTGCAGGGTCCCAAAGCTTTGGGCCGTCCTCGACTGCTTTCCCAGGCCACAGGCAGGGAGCTGGAAGGGAAGCGGGGCTGCCGGGATTAGAATCGGCGCCCATATGGGATCCTGGGCATGCAAGGCAAGGACCTTAACCACTTGCACCACCGCGCCGGGCCCTGCACCTGGAAATTTATGGGGAGTAACAGCTTCTTTTAAGAGGTCAAGGAGAGGGCCTGACGCAATGGCTCAATGGCGAATCCTCACCTCACAAGCTCCGGGATCCCACATGGGAACTGGGTCGTGCCCAAGCTGCTCCACTTCCCATCCAGGTCCCTGTTTGTGGCCTGGGAAAGCAGTGGAGGGTTGCCCAAAGCCTTGGGGTCCTTGCATCTGCGTGGGAGACCCGGAAGAAGCTCCTGGCTCCTGGCATCAGATTGGCACAGCACCAGTCATTGTAGCCATTTGGGGAGTGAACCAGCAGATGGAAGATTTTCCTTCTTTCCATCAATCTGATCTGCATTTCCAGTAAAGATAAATAAATCTTTTATTTATTTTCTTAAAAAGCATCAAGGGGAGGTCTCTGGTTGAACTTGCCCCTCCATTCATTCATCATCTAGCATACACCTGGGCCACGCAGTGCTACCGAATGTTTCTTCGTCAAAGGCCTGTAACTGCACGTTGTGTGGTCAGGCCAGATTCTCCCTGGAGGACTCTCAGGTGCTATAGGGACAGCGCTTCCTTTTGGTAAAGATAGAATGAAACCAAAATGAAAACAGCAGAAGAACCTAACAGACACAGCACGTGAGACAGTCCTGGGCAGGTGTTACGGCAAGTTAAACCACCTCCTTGCAGCACTGGCATCCCACGTGGGTACCAGTGCCTCCACTAATGCACTTAGATAAGTACTTGGAGGATGGCCCAAATGTTTGGGCCCTTGTGCCCACGTGGGAGACCCAGGTAGAGTTCCTGGCTCCTGACTTCAACCTGGCTCGATGCTTGTGGCCATTTGGAGAGGGAACCAGGAGGCAGAAGATTCATTCTCTCTCTCTCTCTGTCTTTCAAATTAGACAACCCTTACTGGAGCAGAGTTGTCCAACTTGTCCAGGTGGGAGCCCAACAACCAGAAAAAATAAACCAAGAGGAACCGAGTGGCTAGATGCCATGAAACAGAGACAGAATGGCAGCACAGAGGGAGTGAAATCCTGACTCCCGAGGCCTCTCAACTGTAACTGCCATACTAACAGCACCACAGAGGCCCTACAGCAGGCTGGCATGTTCATAACCTTCTCCAGACAGTGTGGAATTGGGAGCCATGGCATGCACCCCAGGGGACGCTTGCACCATAACCATTTCAGATGGCCGGGCCAGGCTGAGCTTGCATCTTGTTTCCTGTTCCTCCTTCCAAAGCATGCAGCCCAGAAGGCGTTGCTGTGTAGGGGCACCGAGCTGCAGGGGCACTCAGCCAGCTGGCATTGGCTCCTGTGACTGTGCCCTTCACCCCCGTGGGACTGCAGTGCCCGCATGCCAGCATTCCGATGCGCCTGGACTGCCTTCGCTGAGGGCTGGTGGCTCAGTGGCCTTTGCCCCGCAGCTGGACTTCAGCTGTGACTGGATGGCGAGCAGGGAAAGTGGGACTCCACTAGCAAGCTGCCTTTGCTCTTGCCTGGACCACAGTGGCAGGGCCCCCCTCCATCCAGAGTGCACCCCCTAATTGAACTCCCAGCAGACCCTCTGGGCATCTAGTAGGGCACGGTGAGCAGCTGCAGGTTGATGGATTTTATGTAAAACAAACAAAAATAAAGTAGAAAGGCTCATGGAAAGGTGAAATTGAGAGATGCTTATTTCAGTGCAAACGATTGTTGACATGCCTGCATTTTTTCATGGACCTCTTAAAGACCCGTGCTATGCATGGATTTAAGGTGTTTGCTGCTTGTGCTAAAAGAGGCCTTTTTATCCCCGTTTTCCATGGACCCTTGAAGTGCCTCGATGTCTTCCTGGAAGGTGAACGCTGCTGAGAGCTAACCCCCTGGCCACTGAGACCCCGCCGATCATGACCCCACTCCTCTCATGGATTCTGAGGGGCAGGCTGATGGGTGCCCCCACTTCTGACAGGAGAGGAGGCCGAGGCCCTGACATGCAGTGACCGCCCTCCTCTCTCCCCAGGGGCCTTGGCGTTTTCTACCCTGAGCTGGGGAATATTGGCTGCATGTTTATTCCTGACTGCGACAACTTCCGACAGAAGATCACCACCTGGACAGAGCCCATAGTCAAGTTCCCCGGGGCCCTGGACGTGAGTGAGCGGGCTGCGCCGAGAGAGGGTGGCTGGGTCTCGGTGTCCTCTGAGCCTGCCCATCTGGTGACTGCAGGACCACGTGGGATGGGTCTGATGGTGTCAGACGGCTGTGGCTTCCTTGACCTGGCCCCGTGGGATTCAGGAGGAACTGGGGAAGTGGGAGGGTTGTAGATGGGGACACTTTGGGGGCCAGGACCCTTCCTGCAGCCCTAGACCTAGCTGTGCAGTGGAAGGCAGCCGGTGTGTGTTCTTTGAAGGCAGAGGGGCTCCCTCTCAATAAGCAGGATAGTTCTGAGGTCACAGGCTCCGTCCGAGGCTTCGTCTTGATGACATCAGCGCACCTGCTCTCTCCTCTTCCCAAAGCCATCTAACATGATACCAACGGCAAGGAACCACTCTTTTCATGAAAAGTGATTTAGTGTCTTTCTGTTGGGGGAAGCTAGCTTTAGTCTGGGGGTTCAGACAGCTTGAGCCCCTCAAGGCATTGGTGATGGAGGTGGACCTGCTGCCTACTGTGCTTGGGCAAGGGGCTGTCATCTGCCTGGGCACAAGGACTGTGATGGGGCTGGAGGGTGGGGATAGAAGGACCATGGCAGTCAGGAAGATCTCTTGCGTTTGCTGTGGTGGGAAGAGGGTTCGTCCTCTGGGTACACCTGGGGAGGGCCCTGCTGGTCCCCGATCGGGTCTGGCCACCAGTAGCAGAGGCCCAGCCAGGCCCTAGGCTCTGGAGGAGGCAGGCACATGTTGGCCACAAGTGGAGGGTAATCTTTTCTTTCTCGTTACTAGGATTCTGTCAATTTTTCTAATAAGGTCTGGCCCTTTGTGAGGCCCATGCTAACAAGCTTTGGTGGTTTTCCTGTTGGCAACTGCGTGAGCACTCCTTCCTCTTGAGATCTCTCCTGCTACACATGTGTGTGTACACACACACACACACACACACACACACACACATCCATCACTGCACACACACGCAGTGCACCTAGGCACACCTGCGTGTGCAATGCATTGTGCACAGGCTCCGATGTGCGTGCACGTATACACACACAGCAGCCCTCTTCCTGAAGGCCCCTGACCTGTTGGATCACCCCTGAGGACAGCCAAGAGGAGCAGAGACTCTCAGGACGGGACGTGGAAAACCATGGAAGCAGGCAGGAACCCTGTCCCTTGGGGACATGAATGTGCTACCCTCCTCTTAAGGACAAGACCCTTGGCTTTAGCAGGAACTGACTTGTCCTTGGGTTCGGTGCTGGCTGAGTGAAGCGGTGGGGCTAGAGTTTTTCACAGTTGGGGGCTGACCCGGTGGTCCCGGGAGCCCGATCCATTCAGCATGCTGTAGTGCTGCAGCCAGCCACTAGATGGCAGTGGAGACTTTCCCAGGGGGTACAGATTGGCTGCCAGTTCTGAACTGATTGCCCTGAGGTGTGGGCAGGTAACACTGAGCTAGTGCTCCTCTAAGTCCTGCACTCAGCCTGTTGGCAAGGCCAGCTGTCTCAGCGCAAGAGGGTGGGGGCGCAGGAAGAGGGCTGGACTGGAACACAGCAATGGTTTAGGGACCCAGAGCTGTGGTCACGGACCACCTGGGAGGAATCAGGTTTTACCAAGGGAAGTTTGTCTGAAGCAACAGCAAAAGTTTGTCTGAACAACAAAAAATTATTCTAGTGTTCTATAAACTATGGTGCTGTCGTGTAGGGAAACTTAACAGACGTATGAGAAAGCAGGCAAAGCCACAGAAGCTGCCATTCCTGGAGTGCGACTGTGTGCTGGACTCCAGGCTTGTGTTGGTTTACTGAGTTCATTTAGTCACACATTGCAGATGGAGGATTTCTATGGCTAGGTCCTCTCGCGGCAAACGAGGAAGCCTGCTCGAACCTGCTTGAGTCAGAAAAGCAGGGGCGAGCTTATGGGTTGACACAATTGAAAGCTGGGGCCAGGCACTCCAAAGCGTGTCTGTCTCCCTCACCCTACTCCCATCCCCGCCTGAGTTGTTCTGTTTGTAAATAGACTCTTCCCTTGGGGGGTGGGGACAGAGATGACCCCACTGGCCTCAGATTTGTGCACAACCCACTTATCCGTGTCAGTGAGAACAGACTGACCCTTAACCACCCCTGAAGAAGTCACAGGCATTGAGCGCTGCTTGGTTGCAAACAGCGGCGCTGGGCAATCCTGTTGAATCCACAGGGACCAAGAACAGAAGAGGGTGACAGAGAAGCATCAAGGTGCCAGTTCTCAGCAAGAGGGGGCAGGATGTGTGGTGGCAAAGCCAAGGGCAGTGACCGTGGAGGGAACCAGTCGGGCCAGATGCAGAGTGAGGAAACCACAGCCCCAGGTCGCCCCAGCTCTGACACCCTTGGCCTTTGCCGGCACGTTCCCAGCAAAGAGCTTTCAGGCAGGACTCCAGTAGGGCAGGCACTGTCCATGGGATGTCAGATGGCTGTTGCTAGGGATGGAGTGGCTGGGGCCTCCTTGGAGAGAGAGAGAGGGAGAGAGAGAGAGAGATGGATGAAGGTGGGAGGGACAGGCTGGCTGTGTGGTGACCAGGAGAAGGGAGGCGTAGGGTCTGATGGGGGAAAGAGAAGCGTTGGAGTCCTGGCTGGGGTCAGCACCTGGCTGCTGCGATAGCAACAGCAGTGTCACCCAAGTCACTATTGCCACGTATGCCTAGAAAGACCTCCCAACCCAGACCCCAGCAAGTCCCAAGGCCCTGGCAGGAGGGGTGCTGTGGGCATGGGATGGCACCTGCATGATCACCAAGGATGGTCCCTCCTCCACACCTTGACCTCTGCCCCCGCCCACACCCTTCCTGCGCGTGGACTTCTGGGCTGCCCCCGACACCAGCCCCAGGTCATCCCTGGCTCACCTTCTCTTTCCTTTTTCTGAGCATGTTAAATGTCCCCTGGCCTCTAAACAGAGGGGCGTCGTTTGTTTTGCTTCTGTCTTGGGTGGAAGTGGATCATGTTTCTTATAGCTGCAGCCCCTTCTGAATAACCCTGAGTCTGCTGGCGTTAAAGAACTTCCAGCAAGTGAGTGAATGAGTGGCACATGCTCTAGGGACCCCAGGCGGAGTGAGGAGAAACCATTTTTCCCGCTATGCCGGGAAGGTAGAACCACTTCTGAAGGCCTGGAACCCCAAGTCCACCTGCCACGCATAACTGCAGGCAGGAGGGCAATTTGGAAACCACCATTTCCCAGCTCCCCAGGCTGCAATGAGAACAGCTGACACCAGGGGGAGACACGTGACCATCAGCCTGCCCCCTCCACACCTCCCGGAGAGCCAGCCCTGTGGTCTTGACCCTGAGTGCAGGAAGGCTTTGTAAAGGTGGCGGAGACCTGTGGGTGATGGCAGAATCAGAAGGTCCCCGATTTGGGCCAGACGGAGGCCTTCTCTCTCTCTCTCTCTCTCTCTCTCTCTCTCCTTGCTGCTTGTGGAAATGCACGCAGCCTGGAGCGCGAGGCTATAGGGCAGGCACCACCAACTCCCTGTGCCCGCTAATGAGTTGGCAGCCAAGGAGGCACCGGCGGCTTGAGGCTGGCACGGGGAATGCCTTCCAGAGCCCACCCTGGGGTGCTGACAGTGCCCTCCTGGAGCGGCCTTGCTCGACTTGCCCGCCAGAGGGGGCATGTCTGCCAAGCGGCCACCTGGAGTTGAAATCCAAGCGCTGCTGCCTGGAGCTGCCTGGAGCTGCCTGGGCAGGGTCCCGACCTCGGTTCCTTCCGTGCTTCCCTCCTTTTCAAGCAGGTGGAGTGCCCGGCTACTTGGCAAGAGCCAGGGGTCCCCTCTTCAGGCCTAGGTGTGCAGGGCACTTGCGGCTCTCAGACGCAAATTTCTTTCGTCTTGGCTTCCAGGAGCCACCCCCTCCCCACCCCCCAAGTTCTAACTTCTTGTTCCTAACTTCTTAGGCTCCTTTGCTCATCCATCGTCTCTCTCTCTCTCTCTCTCTCTCTCTCTCTCTCTCTCTCTCTCTCTCTCTCTCTCGTGTGTGTGTGCGTGTGTGTCTGTGTGTGTTGGAGGGGGGTGCGTTTCATACCAGTCGTAACTTTCAGTATCTGCGCAGCACCCGCATACCTGCTCCCGTGTCCTGTAGCTCCCCTGACTCCCATCTCCTGAGGAAGAGCAGACCCAGCTTCCAGCCGCACAGAGGGACACCCGGGCGCCATCCAGGAAGTCACACACTAGGGACACACATCCAGAAGCTGCTGCCACACAGGGCCAGGGCCACCACCTGCGACCCGGATTAGCACGACAGCCTACTACCTGGCCTCTCCCCCCCGCCCCCAGACACCCGGCAGTCAGGGTAGCTTGCAATCTGCAGGTGCGATCCTTTCACACTCCTGCCCCCAGTCCTTTCGCTGGGGTCCAGGTTTGGGTCTAATACCTTTCGTGCCTAGGTTCTTGCCTCTTACTTAACAAGAATTTTAAGCTCAGGCCCTGACACAGCTTAAGAAAGCGGTAAAGTTCATTCAGGAAGTGGTAAGGTTCACAGACCATGTTCAGGCAGAGTGGGCCAGGAAGGGAAAGGGTAAGACAATTGGCTTCCTTCAGTTCTCCAAGTCCCTTTGTAGAGAACCAGCGAGGTTGTCAGAGACCAAGACAACCAACCCCTCCTCGGCCTGGGCTTCTAAGGGCTTTGAAAGGGAAGTGGTTACACAATACCACCACCAACACCCTCAGATCCCAGGTAACGGTGGGTGAGTGTCTTTTGACTCCCTGATGGGCAGCAGGGTTTACACAGTCAGGGGAAGTGTAACTTCCAATACCGTGACCCTGAACTAGATGCCTACCTAACTCCACGTCATTTCCACCTGTCCTAATCGCCCAGGGGCTGACTGCTCGTCACCTCTCTGGTCTTACTCCCTGCCTTGCCCACTGGGTTCCAGACTTCCTCGTGTCTGCTCTTCAGGTCCACTTCCAGCTCACCTGCTCCAGGAGGCCCGCAGAAGCACAGCTCTGACTGTGTGTGTACCGTCTGTCCCCTCAGGAGCTCCAGCAGGGGCAGGAGCCTCCCTTGGGTTTGGACTTTGGTGCATTCCAAACTGGAGGCAGGGGGCAGGGAGGGCATCTCAGCCACGTGGCAGGCACATAACAAATGTTTGTCAAATGAACATGGTGAGATGAAAAGTCACTGGAGTTCTTGGCCCCAGAAGCATTCAGTAGTAGGTGGTGACGGCGATGGATGACCTAAGCCCACCCGGATGACCACGGGAGCCTAGACACGGGACAGTGGAGGCAAGGCAATTGTTCATGCTCGCAGGATCCAAAAGCTTGATGAGTGTTTTTAGGAGTCAGGGAAGAAGGGGAGGGTGAAATGGCTGAAGATGCCCGGTCTACAAGGTGGGCAGCAGACCATGCAGGCAGTGGGCACTTGGCAGGCAAGCAGATGCATGAATGCAGCCTTGGCCTCTTGGTAGGTGCCAGGCCGGCCTGGGAGAGCTGGCCTAGCAGCCAAATGAGAAGTCTCAGAGCTGGATTGAAACCGTGACCGGGAAGACAGCGAAGGCACACAGGGCCAGACACAGCATCCTCTTCCTGGGTGGTGGCCAAGACAACCGATGTTCTGCCTGGTATTTTCTGGTAGGACGGACCCGTGGTGTAGAGTTAGAGTGATGATCAGGCCCACGTACCTGGGCAACAGAAGCCCCCTCACCCCCAGTTCCTCTCCATCCCATCATCTCTGAAAACTTGGAGTGTGGTGACCAGCAATGCCAGCTAAAACACCTGTAGCTCTTCTTGCAGACAGACAGACACACACACACACACACACACACACACACACACACACACACATGGTTTAGGTTCTTCTCAGTTTTGGAGCCCTTGATTTCTTAAAAAAATAGATTTATTTTTATTGGAAAGTAAGATATACTGAGAGGAAGAGAGACAGAAGGGAAGATCTTCCATCCACTGGTTCCGGTCACTCCCCCCAAGTGGCCGTAGTAGTTAGAGCTGAGACAATCCGATCTGATGCCAGGAGCCAGGAGCTTCTTCTGGGTCTCCTGCACGGGTACAAGGTTCCAAGGCTTTGGGCCATCCTTGACTGCTTTCTCAGGCCACAAGCAGGGAGCTGGATGGGAAGCAGGGCCTCTGGGACATGAACTGGTGCCCATATGGGAACCTAGTGCATGCAAGGCAAGGGCTTTAGCCACTAGGTTACCACACTGGGCCCAGAGCCCTTGATTTCTAATGAGCTATGACTGCAGCTGCTTGCCAGCTCTCCATCCATTTAGCGCTTCCTGCGTGCCTCTTCCAGTGTCGAATCCTTCCTCTCTTCCCCCACCAGGGGGCAGGTGAGGTCTCTATGCCTCCTTCACAGTCAGTTCCTACCGGCCAGGCGGGCTCCTGCCGCAGGAAACCCAAGTGGCCGAGAGCACTCCATGGCAAATCAAACCCGCAGAGCCGCAACATGCCCACAGTGATCTGAGGCGTGGAAACCAGACAACAGAATCAGAAAGCGTAAGAGCAGGTGTGTGCTAGAACCCTATTTCAAACCTGTGTCCTTGGGGGAAAAAGGGTGCCAGAAACAGAAGTCGAATCTGATGACAAACCAAGCCATGCATGCAACAGAGACCTGTGAGTTGCTAACCTACCAAGGGCCCCTCTGAGCTGGAGAGAAAGGGTGTGTGCCCCGTAGGAAGCACCCATATGGGCTGGTGGCACCACAGGGAGCAGCTCAGCCACCACACCACCATGCCTGTGCAAGGCATGTAATTTTAAAAAAATGGTACAGTCTTTATATAAGGCCCACCAAATGGCATTTTGTATTCCCATTTTTAACTTTGAGATTAATGTGTTTGAAATGCAGAGTGAGAGAGATAGGAAAACACACACACACACACACACACACACACACACAGGAGAGAGAGAGAGAAAAAAAGAGAGAGAGGAGACATCTTCCATGCCCTGGTTCACTCTCTAGATGGCTACAACAGCCACGGGCAGGTCAGGCAGACGCCTGGAGCCTGGCACTCCATCTCAGTCTCCCACAAGCAGTTGGGCCACCCTCCTCCGCCTTCGCAGGCACATTAGCAGGGAGCTGGGCTGAAAGCCGAGCAGCCGCCGGTGCTGGAGCTGGGATCCTGGCCCTGGGAGGCAGGTGGCTGTGCGATCCGGAGCGTTCTCGCTGCACAGGAGAATGCACCTTGCAGCTGCACAGGCATAGAGCGAGCCGGGCTGATACGGAGCCACGTGTCCACCGTGTCCCAACTGTCGTCTCACTCCTGGGCATTTATCTTAACTTGACGACTTCATCAGAGGCATACACAAACATTTGTACGAAAGAATGCTTATTGTCCCTTTATTAAAAGTAGCAGAGTGGCGGGGAGGGAAAGAGAAAATCATCTAAATACTCCACGCACCCCATCCATATGAAGAAGTGCCACACACGGCTATTAAAAAAAATCGCATTGTCAACGACTGCTTAAAGCAAGCAGAAAGTCTCACAGTGTATTTGTGAATGAAGGAAACCAAATGATAAAACTGTAGTTCTCGTTTTTGGAAATGATATCTTTTTATGCATGCAAAAATGGAAAGCTAGCCAAGCGGAGAATCTATCGAAACGTTAGCATCGGATCACCTTGAGGGGTGGGAAGGCAGGACGGTTTTTATTTTCTCCTTTGTCCTTGCCTTTCATTTCTATACGTTTGCCAATGAATGCGTATTGCTTTAATAATAAGGGGGAAAATGCTATTGAAGGGGGGGGGTGGGAGGAGTGAGCGCTGAGAGGAAAAGGCTGTAACTACCCAAATGGTCTGAGTGCTTGTTGCTGTGGAAACCGTAACTTTGAATTGCCCAACTTTTTGTGAATTACTTTGCTGCTATGTGGAGCGAATGCTCGTACTGGATTCAGCCTGGCCCAGGCGTGGTCAAGGAATCCGACCCAGGACGCCCTCCCCACGCGCTCTGCCTTTGATCATGCTTCAGATCCCTGGACACGAGCTGCACCCCTGTTTCTGTCTCTGAATGGGGCTCCCCCCCGCCCCCTCCACTGTGTGTCAAGGTCTCAGCCTGCATCTAATGACAGTATCAGCAGCAGTGCTGGGAGGTGGGGCAGGTGGCTTTGTCCGTGAGAGAGAGAGAGTGTGTGTGTGTGTGTGTGTGTGTGTGTGCACAAACACAGGGACAGGTCACTGTAGGCATCAGAACGGATGTCTGACTGACTGGTACCCCAAGTCCTCCCCGTGGGCCCCAGGACAGCTGCACCTGCCCAAAAGGCATGTCCCAGGGGACACCCTCTTGGAATCTGAGGCCACTGGAGGCCAGGCTCCAGGTGAGGGCAGCCCAGGCACCTTTTGCGTTCCCATGTTCCCACGCCTGTTCTCAACACACGAGCCCAGCGAGCACCTCTCGCTGCCATTTGCAAATCCTGCTCTGAGCTCCAGGGTGTGGAGAACGGGTTGATTTATAGATCGAGGCAGCCACAAGTTGGAATTTTAAAAAGCAATGTGTCCTTTGAGCAGGAGCCCGGGCGGGGGGCTTTGCAGGCTGTCTGCTTTTTGTCCCCGGGGGACCAGATGGAACTTGTTTTTCTGTGTACTTAGGGGTGGGGGGGGTGTGTTTAACCCTTCGTGCGCCTCCTCCCCTGCAGCCCCATTCAGGAATCGGCAGCTGCCTCCCGCACGAGGAGTTAGGGATGAGGGGCCAGGCGGCTGAGCTTCAGCCACGTTTCTTGGAAACGCCTCGGCTTCCCTCTCGTGCGCTGCCTTTGCCCGAGGATCTTGTTTTATTTAGCACACACACTGGCATGTGCCAGACACTGCTCTCGGCACCGGAGGAGGATTAGCCCATGTGCTGTCACTGTCATCGCTCTCCGCTCCCCTGTTGAGGACTCAACTTGTCCACGCTCTCACAAGCCAATGGGTGGTGAAGCCAGGGCTGGAAAGGCTGGCCGTCTGGCTCCTAAATTTGTGTGCTTTCGGTTAAATGATTGAGTTATTTATGTGAGAGGCGCAGAGATACAGAGTGTGCACGTGTCTGTAGAGAGAGGGAGAGAGATCTCCTGTCCTCTGGTTTACTCCTCAAATTCTTGCAACAGAGGCGGGCGCCCTGGTGTATCAGGCTGAGCCTCCGCCTGTGGCGCTAGCATCCATCTGCACGTCAGTACGGGTCCCGGCTATCCCACTTCCAATCCTGCTCTCTGCTAATGAACCTCGGAAAGCATCAGAACAGGCTCAAGCCATTGGGCCCTACAGCCATGCGGGAGATCCAGAAGAAGCTGCTGGCTTCAGACTGGCCCAGTTTTGGCTGTGGCAGCCATTTGGGGAGGGAATTCGTGGATGGAAGATCTCTTTCAGTTTCTCCTTTCTCTGTGACTCCACTTTTCAAATTAAAAAAAAAAAAATTCTTGCAAGCCCAGCACAATAGCCTAGTGGCTAAATCCTTACCTTGAATCCGCTGGGATCCCATATGGGCACCGGTTCATATCCCAGCTGTTCCACTTCCCATCCAGCTCCCTGCTTATGGCCTGGGAAAGTAGTCGAGGACAGTCTGAAGCCTTGGAACCCTTCACCAGTGTGGGGACCTGGAAGAAGCTCCTGGCTCCTGGCTTCAGATTGGCTCAGCTCCAGCTATTGCAGCCGCTTGGGGAGTGAACCAGCAGACAGAGATTTTTCTCTTTGTATTTCCTTTTCTCTGCATGTCTGCCTTTCCAATAAAATAAAATGAAAAAGTAAAAATAAATAAATTACTACAATGGCGGTACTAGGCTGAAGCCAGGAGCTGGGAGCTCCATCCTGTCTCCCACTTGAGTGACAGGGACACGAGCACTTGAGCCATTGCCTGCCACCTCTCAGGATGGCAGGAATCTTAACAAGAATCTAGACTCAGCAGCAGAGCTGAGGTTCAAATCCAGGCATCCCGACTTGGGACTCAGGCATCCCAAGCAATGTTTTTAACTGCTACCTACAACACCTACCCTGGATCTGGTGTGTTTAAGCATAGCCTCATGGCTGACTCTCAACTAGCAAACCCTGCTCTCGAGTTTCAAGCTCCTAGAGGCATTCTGCCCCCTTGGGAGTAGCAGGGGCCATCAGAATGAGAGGGAGTGCACAGTGCAAGGTTATTGAAGGCAGGGTGCAGGGCTCAGCTGCCTCACCCCTGAGCTGAGATCAGAGCCCAACACTCACTGGAGGCCCAAAGCTGGAGATCGAACTGCAGTTAGAGCCCATGTCATCCAGGTTGAGCAGGGGAGGGCTCTACCCTGAACTAACAAGGATTGGATACACAGGTTGGTGACAGCCTCGCCAAGCTCCTGTGTGCTCACGGGGACACTGTCCTCCACAGTCAGGCTGCAGGGCATGCAGGAAACGTGGTGTGCTCCATCAGAGAGAGGCTACAGGGTCCGGAGTTAAGAGCTAACACTTTTCTTTAAAGGGCAGTACCATGATGCCATGCCTGGAGTGAGCAGTCCTTCCTGAGCCCGTCTTCAGATCACAGAACTTTGCTCATCTCTAGACACAAACCTTTCATTTTCATCTCTTCCTGTGGCAGTCTTTCTAAAATGGACAAGCTGTGTGTGATCTTGCCTCTTAAGCAGAACCTAAAAAACAGGCTTGAACACGTGGTCAAGTGACTCCATGTCCACGGCACTGGATAGCAGGGGTCGTCAGTTGGGCTCTTCCTGGACTCAGAGGAAGCACTCCCACTAGGTTCAGTCTGGGCTCCCGTGGTCAGGTGCCCCTGTAGGGAGGTTGCCCACAGCTGCCAACCAGCCAGGACAGGGCATTAAAACTTCGAGGGCTATGATGGTTGTACTGGACAAGCAAGATAGCAGATGGATCATATTCACAATGACCTCAGTCCCACAGTGCTGGCATCCCACATGGGCACCAGATGGAGTTCAGAAGCTGAAAACAGGGGCAAGCGTTATGGCGTGGCAGACAAAGTTGACACCTGTGGCACTGGCATCCTGTATAGGCACCAGTTCATGGTCCAGCTGCTCTGCGTCCAGTCCAGCTACCTGCTAATGCACATGGAAAAGCAGTAGAGGATGGCCCAAGAACTTGGACTCCTGCACCCATGTGGAGACCTGAAAGAAGCTCCTTGTTGGTTCCTGGCTTCGGCCTGGCCCAGCCCTATCAGTTACAACTATGTGGACGATGAACCAGCAGATGGAAAAGCTCTCTGTCTCTCCCAGTCTCTCTGACTTTCAAAATAAATAAATAGATTTTTTTTAGAGGAGAAGGAAGAGGAAGGAACAGATGGAGAAAAGACATTCTACCTGCAGGAGTAGGTAGAGTAGGGTGGCAGAGAGTTAGGGTTAGGGCATGTCTCCACCGAACACCCTGGGCCAGGCTCGGGGCTGGCACGCAGCTTGGTCACTACGTCCGTGAGAAATGTACAGTGATGCTTACATCCCGTCACGTGGCTCCCGGTGCTTCTCTCTCCCAGCTTTCCTTCTGCTGCCTTCAGGTCTTGAGGCAGCAGGTGCCGCATCCATTCCTCCTTGTGATGCTGAGGATGAAATCCAAGAGCCACATCTGAGACTTGTCCTCACTCTAAAGGGAGGGCAGGGACCAAGGCCCAGGGCAGGTCACCCCGAGAGACCACAACGGCTGGAGCTGAGTTCATCCTCACACTCTGCCCTACCCTGGGTGAGAGTTGGTTCTCTTGGAGTCAGGCCTGTGTGGGGAAATGCACATTTTATTTTATGTTCTTAAGGGAGGCAGACATCTTCTTAGAGCCTTTGCAACCATATCTTAAGGGATTGAGGAAATTCACAGGGCTCTTTACTTCCTACCCAAAATCACACAAGAATGTTAAAATTATGTTTCAACAATCATTTTTCCTCCAGTCATCTGTCACATCTTACTGCTGTCAAAGATGATATCATGTTGGGTCAGGCATTTGGCACAGCGGTTAAGACATACTCAAGATGCCCGTGACCTCTACGGGAGTGCCTTGGTTCAAGTCCCTGTTACACTCCTGGTTTCACCTTCCTACCAACTTGCATCTTAGGAAGCAGCTGGTGATAATTCGAGTGGTTGGGTTCCCACCCCCCATGTGGGAGACTGGGACGGAGTTCCTGGTATCCGGCTCCAGCCTGGCCAAGTTCCAGCCACTGTAGGCATTCGGGGGAGTGAGCCTGTCCGTGGGAGATCTCTGTCAGCTTCTTTAACATACCTAGGGTCCCTCTGACCTGTGGTGGGATCGGAACCTGATAGCCTAGCATCTCAGAATCATGTCTAACCTAAGAGCTAATGGCTTGAAAAGCAGGATGAGTCTAATGTCTTGAGTTTTAGCATCTGGGCCTGTGGCACCTGTAAGATGCATTTTTGCGTAGGTTTTAAGAGGAGGGGAATAGGCATGTGGCACAGAATATAGTCAGAAGAGCTTGTGAGGCTTAGGCAAGACAGGGCTGAGTTCTTTTTTCCTTAAGATTTTCTATTTTTATTTTTGCTCAAGTTGATATAGTTGATCAGAGTGGGAAGGATAGAGGGTTAGGGAAAAGTGGGTGTGACCATTGTTTCCAAATTTTCTATCTCTTCTTCCTATATCTCCGGGAAGGAGGGAGGTAAGGGGAGAAGCCACACCCAGCCTCCCAACTGCCACAGCACCCGGGGATGGGGTACAGCCTCCTCAAGGTCCTCAATGTGTGCCTGCTCCGAGGGTTCTGCCCAGGTGGTTTCAATAGTTCTGAAATGTTGCCGATCTCTCCGATCCAAGGATGAGGAAACCTTTCCAATGTCTATTGGGTGACCTTAGAGTCTCCATTTGCCTATATATTTGCTGTTATTGTTTGACTGGGGTAGTTGTCCAATTTGTCCTGTCCTCCTTCCTCTGCTATGGTGCCAGACATCCTCCACAGGTCCCAGTGGGCTGCCACATCCTCCATGTGCATCTGGGTCAGCCATCCACTGCTCCATCTTTTCCAATGAAGTGGTCCATTTCTGACATATATACTCCACAGTCAGACCACCAATCCTGGACACAACACATGCACCTATCTGTGCTCCCCTGACCCCTGCAAGCCCACACACAAATCCCCACAAGCGTGCCACTGGGCAGCCAGTGCGCTTCCCCTGGTGCCACTGGCACCCCAGGACGCCCAACCCAGGCCCTGCCAGACTGCCCGCATCCAGGACTCACAGACCCAGCACTCACCACTCAGGAAGATCCAAGGATCCAGCCCTGGTGACCCAAGCCACACCAGGCCCCCTGTTACCGGGGCTCATGGCCTTGGCACCCACTATGCAGATGGGCCCAAGGACTCTAATGCAGTCCATCAGAGAGGTGCCCACAATTTCTCTACTGGGCCTGCTCCTAATTCCAGATCTTGCGCTCTCCAGGTGGTTCCACAGTCTAGTTTGAAAGAATTTGCCCAACCAGTCTGGGCCCTCCCCCTAACCTAGTTCATTAGCAGGCCAACTGGTGTTGTAGCCTTGACTGGTCTGTCCCAGGCCCAGTTCTCACGCTCACCAATGGGGGCAGTGGCCCAGCAGGGGAGCCTGCACTGCCCACTTGCCAGGCACACACCCCTCTCCTAGGGTCTCACATGTATTGGTGGATGCTGTGGTCCAGTCTGGCCTGGTCTGCCTCACCTCGGTATTTGCAAGTCGGTGCTGTAATTTGGCCCGGTCTAGTCTGTGCCCGAGTTCAGCTGGTGGGTGTTGCAGCCTAGCCCAGATGAGCCAACCCAGTCCAGCCCAGCTAGCCCCCAGTCTCAGCCCTAAGGTGAACTGGCTGGTGTTGCAGCCTGATCCAGCCTCTCCTGCACCCCGTGTTGGTTCTCAGATTAGCCAGTGGATGTTATGAACTGATCCAGGCTGGCCTACTCCCAGACCTCACCCACATGCATGCCTACAGATACTAACCTGGTCTGATCATGGCTGCTCCTTGCTTTGGTTCTTGCACTCACCAGCAAGGACTGCATCCTGACAGAGGAGTTCCCCAAGTCCTCTACAGGTCTCCTCCCAGTGGCAGATCTTGTGCACACTGGTGAGTCCTTCGCCTAGGCTGACTTTGTCTACCTCTTGTCCTGGCAGGAAGAGTGTCCTTGCCCAACCAGCTCACACCCATTCTGGTTCTTACTGTTTGGTGTTACAACCCAGCCACACCTGGTTCCATACCCAGACATATAGCTCTCATGTGGTTCAGTGGGAGCTGAGGCCCAGCCCAGCCTGTTCTACACCCACCCTGGCTCTCAACGAGTAGCAGTGTGTGCTAGAATCTAGCCCAGTCTGGTGCTCCCCAGACCTAGTCCACATCCATGCCAAGGGAGACTGCAGTTATGGTCAGCCCGGACTGCTGCCCCTATTCTGACCAGCGGGAACCCAACCCACCTGGGGTGTCCCCATAGCTCCCCAACCAGGCCTGTTTCCAGCCACAGATCTGCCACGTACCAGTGGAGACGGCAGTTCCACAGGAGTGAGCCCATGCCTAACATGTCAGGTCCAGGCTAACATTACCTGTCCCCTGATCTAGCCCTGCCAGGTAAACTCCAGCACTAGCTTTAGTGTGTACCAGTGAGTAGTGTTTGGTGGTGGTTGATGCTAAGTACCCCAGCTCAGGCGAACAGAACCCTGAAACAATGAAGGGAATCCCAGCTTATTACCAGTGTCCTAGGAGATTGGGACGACGTTATCTTCAGTTTATCGGGAACCTGAGACTCAAGGAGGTGAGCGGCCTGTGCCAGGTCCCAGCCATAATGAAAATCACCCAGCAGAAAGCCTTCCTGAATGGAGAAAAAAAAAAAAAAAAGCATTTACAAAATGTATCACTTAACGCAGGAGCCACGTGCATGTTTTACTCTTGCCAGTGTCCGTGCCACTCTTTGGCACAGTGTCCCCACGTGTTGGCATTTTAGAGCGATATTTTGTTTGCTACAGTCACGGTGATAGTAAGGGATAGCATGGGATAAAAATTGTATTAAACCATAACCTTCTGACCTTGAGCTCAGACTTCATACACAAGTTAACTCAAAGACCAAAATATAAGTGGATCGAAGACCAAAGAAAAGAGCTGAAACTGCAAAAATTCTTTGAAGAAAACATTGGATAAATACTTCATGACATTGGGTTTGGCAGTGGTTTCCTGGCTATGATACCAAAAGCATAGATGATGAAAGGCAGAGGGGGGAGAGGTACAAAATGAAAAAAAAAAAATTCAGTGCTTCAAAGAATAAACCAGCAGAGTGAAAAGGCAGCATCTGGGGAGGGGGGGATATTAGAAATCAACTCTCTGAGAAGGAATTAATAGGCGGCACATGTAAGGATCTGTTTCATCACAGCAGATAACAAACAGTGCTACTTTTTTCGGATGGGCAGAGGACTAGAATTAATAGCTCTCTGAAGAGAATATCCACGTGGCCAGGGGCACGGGAAAAGACGTTCAATATTAGTCACTAATCATCAGAGGAATGCAAATCAGAGCTACAAAAGGATACCGTCTACATTACAGAAAAAGAACAATTGACTAAATACGAAAGTTTACACATGTTGGCAAGGATGTAGATGAACTGGGACGTGCGCATGCGTGGAAGCGTGAATGGGTGCCGCTCTGTAGGCAGCAGCCTGGGAACTCCTCAAAGCGTGCAAAGCAGAACTGCCACACCAGCCAGGAAGTCTACCTCCAGATATAGACCCCAAAGGAACTGAAGGCAGACTCTCAGAGGGACCCTTACACCTACGTTCATCACAGCATCATCCACAACAGCCGCAGAGTTGTGTGTCAACACAAAGCAACTCCAAGTGTCCATCTACAGATGAGGAGCTAAGGAGAGTGGGATTTCTCTACAGAATACAATACGCAGTCTTTAAAAGAAGGAATTCTGAGGGCCGGCACCACGGCATAGGAGGCTAAGCCTCAGCCTATAGTACCAGCACCCCATGTAGGCCCCAGTTCAAGTCCTGGATGCTCTGCTTCTGATCCAGCTCCCTGCTAATGGCTTGGGAAAGTAGCAGAAGCTGGCTGAAGTCCTTGGGCCCTGCACCCATATGGGAGTCCCTGAAGAAGCTCCTAACTCCTGGCTTTGGATTGGCTCAGCTCTGGCCTTTGCAACCATTTGGGGAGTGAGCCAGCAGATGGAAGATCTATCTGTGTGCTTTTTGGAATCCACTGGAGAGCGGTGAGGGTGTGAGAGACGCCATGGAGCAGGAGCAGGCTGCATCCTCCCCCACTCCCCTTCCACCCTGGCTTCTTCCTGCTGTGTGGTCGAGTGTGGGCCACCTTCTAGGCACTCATTCACCAATTCATTCATTTGTCAAGTACAGGCTGAGTAATATGAAGGGAACTGATACAAACATCGACAGAGAGTTCTCACCTGCTGATTAATTCTCCACAAGCCCACTGTGGCCGGGCCAGACCACAGTCATGATCTGGGAATGCAGTCCAAGTCTCCCTCCCCAGTGTCAGGAACACAGCCAGTTGAGCTGTCACCGGTGCCTCCCAGACCCCTTAGAAGCAGAAAGCTGCCGTCAGGAGCTGAAGCCCAGGGTGCCGCCCAAGCCCTCCGATACGGGGCATGGGTCTCCTGGTTATGTTTCAGTCATGAGGCTAAATGCCTGCCCCAGCCAAACTCTTTACTCAAGAGGAATTCAAAGAGTTCATGGAAAATAGTTGAAAGATAAGTTTTTTGGGGTGCAAAGAAATCTTGAAATCCATGCACTATAATAAGTCTTTAAAACATGATGAAAATGTCCACTGTGAAAAAAGCTATACATAGATTTCAATATCTTCTTGCACCAAAATACACTGATATTTTAATTTCATTTTTCCATAACCTTAGGAAGGCCCCTTGTCTATTTTTGCTGTGTTTGTTTCTGTTTAAACGTTTATTTATTTAAAAGGTAGAGCTTCACAGAGATCTTGCACCTGCAGGCTCACTCCCTGGATGGCCACAACTCCCCCCAAAGGGTCATTTGTTTTCCAAACAGCCAAAGCCAGAAATCTGGAACTTCCTCTAGGTGTTCCATGTGGACAGCAGGAGCCCAAGCACTTGGACCATCTTCCGTTGCTTTCCCAGCTACATTAGCAGGAAGCTGTGTTGGAAGTGGAGCTGCCAGGGCTTAAACTGGTACCGACTGATATGGGATGCCAGCATCTCAGGTTATGGCTTAACCTGCTGTGCCACAATTCCAGATTTTATCCTTTTTCGTAAATCAGGGAGATTTTGAGGGAAAAAAAAAACCTGTTATTACCAGGTTACTAGTGAGGAAGCTGAGAATCAGGGAGGCAGAGTAATCTGCATGGCACAAAACGTGCTTGCCATGGCGCGGTAGTCAGGATTTAAATCCACGATAGCCAATTAGGCCCACCACCCTGTGTGGAATACCATACCAGGCAGTTACTGTCCAGTGACTTGGGACCAGAAGTGGTTGGAATTTTGAATTTTCTTTTGGATTTGGAGATACTTGCATATGCGTAGTGAGCAATGTTGGGGGTGAAGACAAAGCACACTTAATGCTTCCTCACCTTTCACACACGGCCTTAGGTCAGTTTATCCACTCGTCTTACTGCACCTGGGCTGTGACTGCATCTCACCACAGGGGGGTCAGGCGTGGGGTCTTCCACAGGTGGTACGGCCTCGGTGCTCTGAAAGTTCAGGACTTCAGAGCATTTGGGATTCCCGATTGGCCGATGAGGAGTGTTCATCCTGCAGTAAGACCCTGTCTCTCTGGGGATAGCGGCTGCTGCACTGGATCAGGACACTCCCAGGCAAACATGTTATCATTTCAGTGAGAGCTGTGGACCGGCAGCTTTGTCCACCCCCTGGCCACTCATTATACATGTTTCATGCCAGGCCTCCTCCAGCCCCTGTAAGTCGGAGTCTGCCAAGTATCCTCTCGCCCTGCAACAGTCAGCCAAGGATGCCCAGGGGCACCCGTGCTGCTGGCTTCCGGTGCCCAGGTGCTGCCAGGACCCTGTTGGGGAGGCGAGTGCACTGTGTATCTTCCTGCTGCTCTCAAGGAGTGTGAGATCTTCCAGGTAACATCTGGAAGTACTCAGAAGCTCACTCATAGCCCTCAATATTGCTTGGCTCAACCAAAAATAAATTGGAAAAGAAAATTGAACATTGCATCAATTTGGAGCAAGTTTATAAATTCTGCAGCTAAGCAATACTGATAGAAAATGATAGATCGCCACGGAACAGGGTGGCCCCGCAGTGATGTATAGTAACATTAGCTGAAATACCGTATTACATGATTCTGCTTTATTACCAATGTTGGTGGCAGACAGAAAAACAGATTACACTTGAGTTCAAATCGATAGGAACTTTATTTACTGGCCTTTTAAAAACATATTTCTACACTTTATAAAAACATACGGTAGATGCTATTGATAGAGCTTGTCTGCTTGTTAAAAAGCAATTTGCCCAAAACGAGGCTTTTAAGCTGTAATTTTACGGCATCGCTTTTTTACCTCCCCTTTTCCAGGGTTCTGTTCACCTGGCTATGTTTTGACGACTTCCTTAGGCTTCTCTTGCCTCTAATTTTCTCTCCCACTTTCCATCTCCCTAAACTCCAAGCTCCCCAGGGCCTCAAGCAGAAAGGCAGCAGCAGGAACATATCCCATACTCATGGTGGAGGATGGGGTGTCACCCCAGAGCCCATCTTTCCACTTCAGCCCCCTCTGCTATTCCTGGGTGTGTGCCAGGGCAGGGAAGGGGATGTCGATTGGCCCAACATCTGCCTCTTGTTGCTTCTCTCCCATAGGGACCCTCTTTTACCCCCACCTTCCTCCTCCAAGAAGACATGATTTTGATAGCCTGTGTCACAGGAAGTCTGACCCCTGCCTTACAGCTCTGCAAACTCAAGTCCAAATAAGTCAGGTTCAAGGTTGAGAGATGTGTCTGACAGTGAGCCGGGATGTGGGTAGGGGCAGGGCTGTGGGATTCCAGGAGGCTCATGCATGGCCTGGGCTTGGGATGGAACAGAAGAGCCACAGGGCGGGGAGAGGGTGCACACCGGTGAGCTCTGAGCCTCTAAGCCTTCATGACACAGGTGCATGGAGCTTGAGGGCGCTAACTTGGCTGGCCTGCCTGGAGGAGTGAGGACTTGAGGGGTGCTGGGGTTTCTATGTAAGTCTTACCAACCAGGTTCAGGGGTGGGGATCTTAATCCCCAAATCCAGATGCTTGTAGATCTGGAGATGGCGCTTTAGGGAAGCAGTCAGAACTAAAAGAGGCTCCTGTGATGGTGTGGGAGTGAGCCTCCAGAGATGCTGAGTAGGTGCTTACTCCATGCCCTTAGTTGTCCAGTTTCTGGAACTGTGAGTCACATTATCCTGCCTTCCATGAAGTCTACCTGGTCTCAGGTATTTTTGTTACAGAAGTGAGATGAAAGGAAAGATCCCAGCCCTGTGGGGATCAACCCCCTGCTGTCTCTGCCATCCCATCTCTCAGTGCTTGATTCCTTGGTGTAAAAACAGCACTGTTCTCCTTCCTTCTCTGCAGTCAGGTCTAAGCCCCTGTGGTTTTGTAAGACAACTTCAACTAGCGGCTCTAACTGATCTTGCGGATTTAGAACAGTGTCAGCTACATGGCCTAATCCATCATGCATGGTCTGTGCTGATGTTTGTATCTCGTTTGTACTGTATGAGATAAATGCTACTCTTGTGCCTATCCCTGTAGCCACCCCAGGATGGTTAGCAGGGATGAGTGTAACATCCCACTTCACCTGGGCCTGATGGTAAACTGAGAATGGGAGAGCTTGATTTTGGGGAATAAGGAGATGTCCCAGAAGGGGAGAACCATAATACAGGTTTCTATCCAGTTTCTTCGTAGGCATCAATATAGGGCATCTCCACATTGGAAGAATTATCCAGTATCTGTACAAAGGATAGGGGCAGAGGGCAACCTGGTGGTGTTGTCAGAGTATGTTAGCAGGACAGGGGTTGAGCGTAAGGGGAATGGCTGTTTGTCCATGTGATCTGACATATAGCAGCCGGATAGAACCGCCACCTTGGCAAGCATAGGGGCGTATGTCCTGTGGTTCTCCAGTCCTGCAGACTCTTGAGCCCTGTGGTCATGGTGCGTATCCTCCATCCCTTCCTGGAGGCCCTTGCCCCTTCCTCATCGATACCTGCATGAACACCGGAGCTAAGAATGGGCAAAATCAGCTGAAAGTGGAGCTTCTCCCTCTCTTTTTATAGCTTTCCCCCATCAATAATATACAGTAATCAAAGTTTAAGGCACCCGAGATGAAATAATTGCTTAACAATCATATAAGACAAAAATGATTCTACAACTGACAATGCGGCCCCGTGATAACACTTACGGAGCAGATGCACGCAGTGTACCATATTATAATGTGCTAATGCAAGACTGACAGCACAATAATAGGAGCGAGCAGCAATTCAGCCTGCAATTCCAACCCAAATGTGAGGCTGTCCACAGAACTCAAATCTTAGCAGGCTGCAAAATTAGAGGTAACACCACGCAGGGTTCAGGAAGACTCGTTAGCAGGTTGGCACAGAGTTTCAGCCTGTCGAAGGAACTCCAGTTTGTGTCATCTTCAGCCCAACTTCCCCCCCCCCCCCATCTCCCCTGCCAAGTGTACAGATGCAATGGTCCCTGGAGAGCAATGCCTGGGCAGCGGTTTAACACCTGCCCCTTGGGGGATAACGAGGCCCCTGGCATCAGCCTTTGGGAGGTGAGGATTGTGGGCGCATCATCCTCACCTGGGTGTGTTAAGGGGTGTGATTATTTGGGCCAGTGTCAAAGGGAGGGAGTGATGCCACTCCCTGCTGGCTGCTCAGAGCTGTTCCCACATCACAAAGGAGTGGGCTCAAGGATGTAATTAAGGGCAATTGGGATAAGGATGGCAGGACTTCTCAGCTGTGGCAGGGACAGGCCTCCCAGGCTTGCTTTGTGCCGATAACCATACCATCTTCAGGGTACTGGGGATCGGGGATCATTGTGATCAGGAGAGGCGGCGCAGGCAGACCTGGGAAGGAGGATGTGTCTGCTGGCCGGCAGATCCCTGGAAACAAGAGGCAGAACACTCATCTCAGGCCGCACACGGAGAAATTCCTAATTATGTCAGGAGGCAGAGGGAAGGAGCAGACTGGGCAAGGGCACAGACTTGGGGTTTGCTGGTCCGAATCATTTCAGCAGGTGCAGGGGCTGGGTCCCCGGCCCTGGAGTGGTGAGCACAGGTGGCCTGGAACATGAGCTCCACCACCCGCACTTCCCGCAGAGATGGAGGAGGAGTGCATGCTTGGACTTGTTGGTGTGCACCTGGAAGACCTGGCTCATCCCTGGGAAGAACAACCCCTGCAGGACGAGCACAGCTCCAGTGTGTCGGAGCACCCAACACGCAGCATGAACAGACCCGAGGACGACCTCCTCACTGTCCCACCCCTGTGGCTACCTGCACTGCTGAAGCTGCAGTCCCGCTCCTGCAGGCAGCAGGCCTCCCTCTGTCCTTTGCCCCAGAAACCCTGGTGAGAACGCAGCACCCAAAGCAGGGTGCAGTCACCCCTGGGCATCCACAGGCCCTTTCCACAATACAACCGGCACCACTCAGTAAAACCAATGCATGCTCAAGTTCCTTCTGTAAGAGGGTGTGGTGTTTGCATGCAATTCCCACTCTTCCTCCTGTATACATTAAGTCTTCTCCAGGTAGCTTAGAATACTTAATGCAATGCAAATGCCTGGCACGGTATTGTTTAGGGGATAATGACAAGAAGAGACAGTCAGTACATATTCAGCTCAGACACAATGTGTCTTTTTTTTTTTCAATGATTTCCAATCTGTGGTTGGTTGAATCCCAGCCATCATGGGGGAAAAAAAGTCACCCCAAGTATAAAGCAGAAATTGGCTGCCTTAGGAACGATGCTGAACAATTTTTTTTCTGTTTCTTTTTAAATATTATTTGAAAGGTAGTATCACCGAGAGAGAGGAAGATCTTCTATCCACTGGTTCATTCCCCTAAGTGGTTGCAACGAACAGAGCTGAGCCAGTCCAAAGTCAGGATCCAGGAGCTCCATCCAGGTCTCCAGTGTGACCTTCCAGCTCTTTTCCCAGGTCTGTCAGCAGGGAGCTGGACTGGATGTGAAGCAGCCAGGACATGCATGAGCATCTTATATGGGATGCTGGAATTGCCTCATACCGTTTGCCACAGTGCCACCCCCCCACAAGCAATAAAAAAAAAAAGCCTGAATTCATGCTCTCTGCGATCCCCACAGTGAGGTGTTATTCACCTAACACTGACACAGCCATTCCAGCCTCACAGTCCATATACCTGCCATTTGCCCCACCCAAAAGCTCCATGCAGTAGATGACAGTCAATGAAGTGACAGAGGTCACTCCAGCACCCACCAACACACCGGGGTGACCTGGGGCTTCTTTCTCCTCGGCAGAATGTCCCTGAAGGTCCCCAAGGCGCCTACTCCCAGCTCTATCACCTCTTCTCCACTATCTGCTGTTCTCTGGGTCTAGATCCAGGCCAGGGTTATAGGGGGAGGAGCCAGCCCTGTTGGCCACAGCCATATCCTCCTCCCCAAAAGACTCAAAAGGAGTGATAGCCACAGCTGCACTGTACTCACTGCCACCACTCGTGTCTGGTAGAGCCCTGGGTACACATGCAACACACCCTGAGTATCACGCAGTTTTATCATATATCAGCTGTGAGGGAAGGAAAAAAGGGGGCTTTAAGCCACAGAAACCGCTGGAAGGGTCAGAAACCTCATGCCAGAATTCTAAGACTCCCACCAGCTGGAAAGCATGGAGGTCAGAGGTCCTGTGACTACTCGGCTGTGGAATGACCAGGTTAGCATTCTCATTAGCAAGGGGCAGGTTGGAGAGGAAAGCTCACAGCTCTGTGTGCACCTGATACAGAATCAAGTCCCTGGAACCCCAGGCATCATGAGAACGGCTCATGTTCCTAGGGTGTCTCTCTGTGCCCGGCATCTTGTTATGCAATCCACACAGTTAGAGCCAGGTATGAGTTTCATGAAGGAGGGACTATTATTATCCCCATTTCTTCTTTCTGAAGTTTATTTATCTGCTTGAAACTCAGAGCTACAGAGAGAAGGAGGGGGCCTTCCATCTGCTAATTTACCCCCAGACGACCACGGGGCCAAAGCTAAGGGCCGGAAGCATCACCTGGGTCTCCCACATGGGCAGCAGGTGTCCAAACATTCGGACCATCTTCCACTGCTTTTCTAGGTGCGTGAGCAGGGAGCTGGATTGGAGGTGGGGAAGCCAGGACTCTGACACCCCTGTAAGATGCCCGTGTCACAGGCAGCTTTATCTGCTCTGCTACAACATATAACCCCTCCTATTTTAAAGATAAGAAGATGGAGGCACAGGGCCACAAATGGCTAAAGAGGAATTTCCTCTCATAACCTTTCCTTTTAACCTGAAACATCAACAGAAGGATGCTGGGCCAGTCCGAAGCCAGGAGCCAGGGTCTCTCCTCCTCTCTGTATATCTGACTTTCTCATAAGAATAAATAAATCTTTAAAGAGAAGAAATGGAGCAGCCAGGACTTGAACTGATGCCCTTTTGGGATGCTGGTGGCTTTACCCTCTGTGCCACAGCACTAGCCCATACATTTATGTCTGATTTTATACCTCAAGCTCTATTGCTTTGACCCAGCGTTGCATGGTCATCAAGGAAACACATTGCAACTGCCCCTGGACTGTGAATGAGGGGGGACACTGGAGGAGTCACCACTGCAGAGACCACCATCCCTGCAGAGTGACCATTTTCTTTGGTGCTGACCCTTTAAGTGCCCCCAGTATTCACCTGCATGGGATAGGGCCAGGAGGAAAATCCAGAGAAACAGAAGAACCAGTTGGGTGTATCTGTTCTAAGCAGCCTGTTCATGCAGTCTTTGAACAAGCACAAGACACTGTTCATTTCACTGCAATCGCCAGACTCCAGATCAAAAAATCCCAAGGCCTGGACCCATAGAGGCCGTAGACAAGGCTGCAGTAATCCAGAGAGAAGCAGGTACAGAAGCGGGGGACATTTGAGCTGACCAGGCCTAGAAAGAGCGCTGTGTGTTCGAGGCGCAGGCACACTTGGGAAGCCGGGGTGTTTCTGGAAGCATAACAGATGGGATGTGCCAGGAAGTGCTGGGGATCAGCAGCAAAGGGAAGCTGGATTGGCCCTGCAAAGGCTTCGGGGCTGCAACACTGCAGCCTGGTCCCAGTCATTCCAGGCTTCAGCCCTCCCAGGTGACAGAGGAGCAAGCCAAGGTCGACCACCAGCAGTGACCCAAGTGTTTTGTCACACACAGGAGGACACCAGTGTTTGCAATTTTCTCTGTAGAAAAACTTTTTGGCTTGGGGAAGGAGGAGAGGACTTGGCCTTGCATATGCCTACATGCCCCATCAGAGCACCTGGATGGGATTCCCAGCTCCAGCTTCCTGCAAGGACAAACCTGGGAAGCAGCAATGGCTCCAAGAACTCGGTCCCTGCCATCCTCCTGGGAGACCAAGATGGCATTCCTTGCTCCAAGCTCTGCTTGGATCCAGCCCGTCTCGCCCATTGTAGGCATCTGCAGAATGAATCAGCAGATGGGTGCAGTCGCTGTGTCCCTACCTACCTGCTTCTCACACTGATTAATTACAATGAAAAGAACAATTGGCACACTCTGAGTTTACCCCCCATAGGACAGCCCTATTTGTGGCTAGCAAGAGAGAGAGAGGGGTGGAGCTAGTTTTGTGGGCAGGATCCCTGGCTCACCACCAGCGTACCAACTGCAATCGCTGGATTGCTTGGTGGAGACAACAAGGAGCAAATTCCTTATTACACTCACCAGGTCGACTCCCAAAGTGGCAAGGAGAAGGATCTAGAGGGCGTGGGGTATGATCTGATGGGGCAGGCAGGCAGGGGCCACAGGCCCTGCCGCTGGGAAAGCAACATGGAGAGGTTGAACCATCGGAAGTCTACCCCCCCCTGCCCCCCACCGCCCCGCAATGAGCAGCAGGAGAAATTACTTGCTCCTGAAAAAAAATATATAATAGTAATAAATTCCACATTATCATTTCAATGGCTCCTCACATAAAGACCAAAGAATCAGAAAAGCCGGTGCCTAATGTTGCTCCCAGAATCTAAGAAATGGTATCTGCGAGTTATCAGATTTTATTTCTTTGCCACGATACATGTTATACATATTTATTCATGCAGAACAGAAGTGCAGAGTTATTGAGGCTGCCATGGGAGCGGAAGGGAATGCTCTTATCCGTGAGAACGCACCGCATTTGCAACAATTGAACTATGTGCAAGTGTTCTTTTAATAATAATAATAATATTTTAAAAACCCTCTGGTTTGCATTTAATTTGCTGAATTTTCTTTTCTCTCTGACTCCCTGAATTTTCGTGTGTCATAGAATTGTGAAAGAGGAGAGAAGGTGCGGTGACCCTATGCAGATACCTAGGGGTGGGGGTTGGGAGGAGGTCGTCTGAGTGGGGCAGTGCTGGAAAGCCCCAACAAGTTTGTAACTTTTTTTTTAACAGATACATTGAACTGAGCTGCAAAAGCATTCAACTAGTGATTTAGTAGCTTGTTCTCCCTGCCTAGGGACAGTGGTAATATGGTGCTGGATACTGCCTCTCAGGCTCTTGAGTGTCAGTAATGAATCCCTAGCTTCTAATAAAAGACATTTTCATAGTAATTGAAATAATAATTTTTTTTTTTTTTGCCTCTTCATTTTCCCAGGTGCTTAACAAAGGCACTTTTGACTTCTTTTCCCTTTCCCCTGTCCTGACTTTACTTTCTTTGCACGGAAGTTCCTCCCACTCCCCGCGCTCGGCCCAGCCTGCACGCTCCCTCCAGGTCATAGCCACAGCTGCAGGTGAGGCTCCAAACACACAGAGCTGTGGGCAGGAGGCCGGGGACCTCCAAGACCTGGAGCCCTCTGCTGGGTTTGGCTTCTTGCCTGGTTTGCTTAGTTGCTGAGCTCTGCCTTGGGGGAGACCCATGGGGTACCCAAGAACTGGGAGGGAAGTCAGAGAGAAGCAGGAAGGGGCCCCCAAGCCTATGAGTCTTGAAGGTTACCCACTAGACTAATCCCTAACATCCCAAAGGTCTGGGACGGCATGCATCAGCAGGGATCTGGGTCAGAGATGGAGTGGTGAGCAGTAGAACCAGCATTCCAGGTGGTGGCTTAACCCACTGCACCGCAATGCTGGCCCCAGCCTGGCACATTTGTAGTCAGTGGTCCTACACTGACACGTCGATGGCACCCAACGCCCGTGAGTCCCACGGGGATCCCTGTTAGTGCTGTACAATCTAGGCACCCAGTGTTCCACGTCAGATTGAGAGCTGTTTTGATCCCCTAAAAGCCTCTGTGCCGCGCCCCTCCCTGCCTGCCCTCACCGTCATGTTTCACCATTCCTGCAGCTTAGCCTTTCTCAGAATGTCACTTGGCAGGAGTCACACAGCATGCAGCCTTTGAGGCTGGCTTTTTCCACTCACGTCTTCTCTCCGTGTCTTTTCACAACTCTCTAGCTCCTTTGGTGTTAGTGCTGAGTAATATCCCACTGCATGCCCCTACCACCGTGGGCTGAGGCAAACCGATCTATTGAAGGGCATCCTGGTGGGCTCTGAACCTCGGCCGTTGTGAATCGGTCTCCATGCGTGAGTTTCTGGGTGGACATGAGCGTGTGGCTGCTGAGTGGTGGGCTGTGAGTGGTGTTAGCCTCATGAGAAATTGCCCAGCTGTTCTGCATCATGGCTGTACGGCAATGTTCCTTTGCTCCTCATGTTTGGGGGTTTGGGCATCCTGATAACAGTACAGGGGCATCCCATTGTTATTCTTTTAAAAATTTTTATTTTTATTTGAAAAGAAGATTTACAGAGACAGAAGGAGCAAGAGAGAGAGAGAAAGAGAGATCCTTCACTTGCTGATTCACTCCTCAGGTGGCTGCAATGGCCAGAGGTGGGCCAGTCCAAAGTCAGAAGCCAGGACTCTCCTCCAAGTGTCCAATGTGGTTGCAGGGGCCCAAGGACCCTGCTCATCTATTCACTGCCTCCCCAGACATGTTAGCAGGGAACTGAATCATAAGTGGAGCAGCCAGGATTCAAACTTGTGCCAAGATGGGATGCCAGTACCATAGGCAGAAGCCCAGTCCAGGATGCCATGGTGCCTGACAGTCTCTACCCCACCTTTTTTCTAAATAATTTATTTATTTTACTTGCAGAGAGAGAGAATCATTGTCTCAATCCGGAATTCCCTAATGACATGTGAGATTGAACACCTTTTCACATGCTTATTTGCTATTTGTTTATTTCAAAGGCAAAGAAGGAGAAAGAGAGCAAGATCTGCCATCTGCTGGTTCACTTCCCCAAATGGCTGCCTTGGCCAGACCTGGACCAAGCTGACACCAGGCGCCAGTCCAGTCACCCCCTCCTGTGTGGGTAGCACTTGAGCCATCCTCCGCTGCTTTCCCAGATATGCTAGTAGGAAGCTGGATCAGAAGCGGGCCTACCGGAACATAGACTAGTACCTTTCTGGGATGCTAGTGACACAGGCCTCAGTTTTATCTCTATGCTGCAGCTCTGGCTCCTCTCAGCGGTTCTCTGGGTATTGGCTTTGCTGTGGTCTTCGTAGGTTCTGGACAGCAATCTTTAATCAGACGTGTTTTGTGCATATTTTCTCCCACTCCGTGGCCTGTCTGCTCATTCAGTATTCTTCCCATTTCTATGTGTTCAGCAGAATTATATAGCTACTTCCTTTGTCCTCCCCACCCCCAAATTTTGCAAAGAAACCAGAAGGGCTATGAAGAGGTCTGGCTTCCTGGGAGAAGCCACTATCCATTTGACCACTCTCCATTTGAAATCTACAGTCCTTAAACACTTAGGCTGTGCTGGGTGGGCATTGGCACACATCCATGAACAGAGACCTCAGTCTCATGGAGCCCTCCTTCTGACAGGGGAGACATGTACAGTGTTATATGCCTAAAAGCACACAGACATATACTATAGAGTGTTCTGGAAGTGGACCCAGGTTAGGAGCAGAACAAGGGATTTAGAAGGCTCTGGCACCGGGGCAAGGGCTGCTTAAGGAGGGCGACAGGGAAGGGCTTCATTGAGGAAGAACACTCAAAGCAAAGGGGATGAAGGATGAGCCAAGAGGACATAGAGACCAGCCCAACCTGGCCCATGACCCTGGAATGAGCTGTAAGGAGGCCACCGAGGCCAGGGTCCAGCACAAGTGAAGGGAGAAGTGAGATGATCTTGGGAAGGTGGACACAGATCCTGTGGAGGCTTCAAAAAAAAAAAAATCTATCTGAAAGTCAGAGTTAGAGAGCGGGAGGAAGATCTTCCATCTACTGGTTCACTACCCGAAATAGCTGTAACAGCTGGGGTTGTGTTAGCCTGAAAACCTGGAAGCCTCTGCTACACTCAGTATAGGAACTCAAGCCCTTGGACCATTTTCTGCTGTTGTCTCAGGTGTATTAGCGGGGAGGCAGACCAGAAGTGGAGCAGCTGGGCCTACACTGGTACTCATACAGGATGCCCACTTTCAAATGGCAGTTTAGCGTGCTGCACAACAAAGCCAGGACCACATGAGATCTTTCGTTTCTTTGATTGTAGTTGATAAGTTGAAGTTGTATATATTTATGATGCATGTTCTGATGTTTTGAAATATGTACACATGGTGGAATGCCAAAGTTAGGACAATTAAAACATGCAAGAAGCCTGGCGCAATAGCTTAGTGGCTAAGTCCTCACTTTGAATCTGCTAGGAACTCTTATGGATGCCTCTTGGTATCCAGGCTGCTCCACTTCCCCTCCTGCTTGTGGCCTGGGAAAACAGTTGAGGATGGCCAAAAGCCTTGGGAACTTGCACCCACGTGGGAGACCCGGAAGAAGCTCCTGGCTCCTGGCTTTGGATTAGCTCAGCTCTGGCCATTGCAGTCACTTAGAAGTGAACCAGTGGATGGAAAATCTTTCTCTGTGTCTCTCATTCTCTCTGTAAATCTGACTTTCCAACAAAAATATAGGTAAAATAATAAAAAAAGATTTCTCTATTTTAAAAAACATGCATTGCTGCACATATCTATTATTTATTCATTATAAAAGCATATAAGTCACTTCTCTTAGCCACGTTCTATACAGTCCACATGGTGCAACTGATCCCTTGAGCTAACGATAGTCATCTAAGAGTCCACAGAGGATCTGAGCACTTGTGATTTCTGCCAAGACAAAGAAGGGAGCCTCTGGGGAGATGGGAGCAGAGGAGTGGCCTGGCCTCCCGCAGGTGTCCACACGATCTCTCAGGCTGCCCGGTTGGAAGCACACGGAAACTCTCACAAGACCTGGGAAGGAGGGGCCAAAACACAGCCGCCTGACCAGAAGAGGTTTTCCCACTCTGCTAGATGCTGGGGAAAGACGATTCCCAGGCAACACTAAGGTTTTGTTTTTAAAAGATTGATGTATTTTATTATTGGAAAGGTAGGGTTACAGAGGCAGAGAGAGAACAGATCTTCCACCTATTAGATCACTCCCCAAATGACTACAAAAGCCAGGTCTGGGTCAGGCCGAAGCCAGGATTCCAGATCCAGGAACTTCTAGGTTTCACACGTGGCTGCAGGGAGCCAAGAATTTGGGCCATCTTCTGCTGCTTTCCCAGGCCACAAGCAGAGAGCTGGATTGGAAGGAGGGGAGCTGGGATGCCAGCATTGCAGGTGCAGCTTCACCCCCTCTATCACGGTGCTGGCCCACACCACGATTTTGACTCACAGGGAGGAACGGTCCTTAGCTGAGACAGGTAGTGGCAGTGAGGGCAGACATGAAGAACTCCACTTTGTGTGTGCTCCTGTGCCCTATCAGCCATCCCACTGGAGGCTGTGGTCCGTCAAGTGGATACTGTGCAGATGATGGTGGAGTTGAGAATTGGGTGTGTGTAATGAGGAGCAGGAAGAAAGACTCGGACTCTGTCCCTACCTCGGCCCAGGAAGTCCCGGGAAGCTAGAGGGGAGTGGGGAAGGGGACAGTATACCCAGGGAAGGCAACTCCTTCCAGGTTTTCTGGAAGCTTAATGACCACTCGTTGCCTCCAGCAGCAGGAAAAAGGCTAGATGAAATGTTCAAAGATTACGGTGAGCCTTCCTCTTTACCTACACGACAGGCAGAGGAAGAGAAGGCCAGCTGAGAGAGGGCCCGTCCAGAGGTCCCAGCTGGCCAGCGCACCACCTCCGTCCTGCACGCTGCCCCTCTCAGGCAGCCAGGCTGGACTGGTCCTGCCACCTAGTGATTGGCACATGTGCACAGGTCACTGGTTAAACAGAGAGGATCTGCGGCTGAGGGTTCATCCCTTGTTAGGCCAGCAGTAGGGCAAATTGCTCACCGGACTCATCCGGGTCGCTGGTCAGCGTGCCAGCTGTGGCCTGCATGCCCAGAATACCAGCGACTTCTCCAGGGTAGGAGTGGCGTTTTCACATTAAACATCCCCGAGTCTGTCTCCGTTTGGAGCAGCAGATGGTGAATTTCATGCGATGACGTGAGCAAAGGCCCCTCTATTTCCAGCTCAGAACTCAAAATCTGCAGAGAAGCTGCTGGTCCGCATTTTGCAAGTCGAGATCTCGCTGCACCCTTTGGAGTGGGTGTGGGAGGGGCCGGGTGTTTGTGAGAGGGCTAGAATGGAAGTAGGGGTGTGGCGGGGTGGGGCTGGGAGAGCAGAGCAACAGAGCTAGCTGGTCTCTCTGTCCTGGGTTCTCCCGCAGGGAGTCAGGAGCCAGGGCCCTTTGGGATGGCTAGGCTGGAAGTAGAGGAGAAGGCCTGCTATTCATGACCTAAACTAGGGATTTAAGAAGCCGGGGCTGTTGTCACGTGGGCGAAATGGAGCAGAATGGAACAAGGGCAGGCTACTGACAGATCTTGGCTCCAAGTGGGCTCAGGTCTAAGCGAGAATAAAACTGAGTTATGAAACGGGGCCAAGTGAATGAAAAGAGGCCTGAGGAGGGCCCATCCCTGGTTGCCGGCACGTGGCACCTGCTCACATAGCTGTGCTGATGAAGCCTGGGGGGCTGACACTCAGCTTGAATCTCAGATACAGACTGACAGCACGAGGGAAACCTTCAGGGAGAGGGGATGTGCCATGGGGTGCATGTCAGGAAACCTCACTGGCCTCACTCTTCACCCCATTTATGCCCACTCCACTTTCCACCGTCCTTTGGTGCCAAGTTCTTGCCTTCTCCTGACCCCACCGTGTCCTCCACTTCCAATGGGGCAAACACAAACCCCCGTGCACACGTTAGGTTTCATAACACTTACTGCTTTGTTCCTCACGTGATTCTTGTTGGGTGCAGTCAATATGAAACTTGTGTTCTCCTTACCCCCCCCCCCCAAAAAAAAGAGGAAGAAAGCAAGTCACTCATCCTTTTGAAATGAATTCTGACCCTGCCCCCTCCCCTTCCTCATGTATTTCTCGCTCGTTTTGCTCGTCAAGGCTACACAGCTAAGCGCAAAGCTGACATCTCGGCCCCGCTGGTTACACGTGGGCTCGAACTCTCTGGGTTCAAATCCCCGGGGACAGTGCCACAGCTCAAGGACCTGGGCAAGTTCCTCAGTCGGCCAAGGTTAAGCGGAAACAGCCGGATGAATGCAGGATGCGCGGCAGGCTCTGGTGGGGCCTGCTCTGCAAGCCCCCACAGCGCTGCGCGGGTGGAGTTTAAGTTCATTGGCTGCCCACCGTCCGGCTCTTGGTGTGGCTTTAGTGTGGAATACAGAACCAGGCTTGGTGGCTCCGAACCTCGACCGACCGCAAATCATTGACACCGGCGTGCCGGGCGCCAGAACATGGCGCAGGGGTCCGCTCCACGAGTTAGTGGCGACCCCTCTGCCCTTGTTCGGGCGGCCCGGCCTTCCGCCCACCAGATCCGGGAGGAGACTCCTTCTTCTCTCCTGTTCCGTGGGATCGGGGCGGTGGGGTAGCTGGAACCTCGTCTTCCCTGGCCGCCTCCTTCCCGGGCGGGCGCAATCCCAGACTTTCCAGCCGGAGGGGCGGGGGCGCGCGCGGGGCGGAGGGGATTCCTTCGCTGCCGACAGCGAAGCCTGCGCCAGCCCGCACTCGGCTGCTCCCCGAGGCTCCTTCTCCAGGGGCGCTGCAGCCTGCGCCTCGCCGGGCACCCGCGGAGCGGGAAGTGTAGAGGGCGGCGGGGTGCGGCGACCAGGAGGGTGCCTATTACAGGTACCGGGGTGATTCCCGTCTGCCCGCGCTGCTGCCCGGAGCTGGGAGTTGTTTTGTCATTTTGCACACACAAACGAACACCTCTCTTCTCCCCGCCCCCCAGGCTCTTTCAGAAATGGCACTGAGTCAGACCTGAGTCACAGGAGGACGTGGGCCCGCGCCCCCGTCCCTGCGGTTCCTCCGCGCGCAGCCCCACGCTCCACCCCCGCCCCGCGGCCTCCAGGGCGTCTGGCTCCCCTAGGCTCGCCCTGTCACCTGCCTGCGCAGCCCCCTGCGGCAGCTGCAGCAGCACGGGCTCGGGCCTGCCTCCCGAGATCAGCCGGACGCCGCACCCGGCCCTCTGGTGTGGCGGCAGCCCCTGTGGATCTTGGGCACCGGGCGGTCTCGTCCTCTGTCGCCCACCCCTGGATTCGACGAGCTACCTGCCCCTGGCCTTCCCAAAACAAACTGATGACTCCAGCCAGGAGCGTGGCGGGTTGTCTCCGGTAATGGTGCCCGGTGGTGCGCCCTGCCCTGGGAGGACTTCGGTCGACCTCAGCCACCTCGGGCTACCCGTACCCGCACCCTTGCGCCCTTCCCCAAGCTCCCGGCGAAGAAGGTGCTACACAGCTCTATTTTTAGTCTCAACAAGCTGCCGGCGCCAAGCGGATTCCATCTGCAGCGCGCAGAGCCCTTTACAAATGCTAATGAATGGGAGCTGCCGTTTACCCCCCCCCCCCCACCCTCAGCCACAGATCCCCAGACTAACCTACACCCCCAACTCCCCTCCCTGCTCACCCCTTCCTCCAGGCTTTCCCAGCTGAAAAACATCAGCCGGGGGTCAGTGGAGAGGTGACACACTCACACAGAGACACACGCACGCACGCGCGGTGCCCCAGGCTCCCAGCCGCCTGTTGGTCGTTCTGCCTTCTCCTGGGCATTGCGTTTTCTAACACTGGCATCAGCGCCAGGTCCCGGGTAAAGCTCAGAGGAGAGCTGAGTCCAGCCGGGGAGGGGGCTTCAAGGAAGAAAACGGTTGCAGTGTGTACGAAGTAGGGACCCCCTCTCCCTCTCCGTCCCCAGCTGTTTCTGCAGAGAATGTTCTCAGGGGGAGGGCAGAGAGTGTAAGAGGGGTGGGAGGGTTCGGTCTTAGTAGTACAACCAGGGAGAACTTCCTGGAGGAGGTAATGATACTGCACTGAGGCAGTCATTGAGAAATGGAGTTGAGGGTGGAGAAAGAAAGGGTTGGGAAGCTGCTGGACTGAGGTGACAATGTTCTTGGTGCCCGCCTGGGAGGTGAGGCTGGAGCGGGTGGGTATAGGGGAGGAGCTGGTCAGAGTGCCACCTGGGAAATGATTGGTCAAGGAAGCAGCTGCTGTGGTTGAGGTGAGAGATGATGGTGAAGATCTGAATCAGATGCCAGGAAGGGCAAGGTGAACTAAGGAAGGTTTCAGGGCAACTCCCCTGGAGACCTAGACAGCTCATCTTACATGTAGCTTCCTATGGACAGGTGAGGCACCTGCCACTCTGGGGCTACAGCCTGGCAGTGTCACACAGGGGGCACCCTTCCCTTTTGGGGAGCACATTGGAGGGCCACGACCTTTGCCTTGTGTCTGCGGCAGCCACAAGCAAATAGAGCATATAGCGTGTGTCTTAGTGCCAGCTACCCAGTGAATTGACCAGCTACAATATGAAAAAGGAGTAGAAAGACTCCCCTAGCTGATGGCAGAAGGATGTAAGGCCCTCACCACTCACCCTTCCTCTTCCAGTTCTTAAGGATCCAGGACCTGCCCTTTGTAACGACTGCAACATCACAAGCCATGGGGAGATTTCTCGTCATTGTCAGAGCCCCGCTTCCCAAGCAAACAACCTTCATACCCCTTGAAGACCTGTGTGTGTCCCCATTAGAGGAGGTGTTGGGCGGGTGTGGGTGATGCTCTTAGGATGCACAGAAAGGGGGCTGGCATGAGAGACCACCCAGCCTTGCTGTCTGTCTGGGAGGTGCGCATGCAATATGCTTTGTGCTGTCCATGGTGCTGGAGGTTCCCATGGCCTCCTTCTCTGTCGTTTCTTCTGCTCATCCCTTGGGTGAACATGTGGGCCTGAGGGGCTAGGAAAGAGGTCAGTCTACTGTGAAGAGGGTCAAGGCTTAATTTCCTGTGTGTGGCCCCAGAGAACCTGTGACTAACTTGGGAGCCTTTTGAAAGCTTGGTTTCCTCATCTGTAACCTGGATTGAAAGGTCCCTAAGGAAGCCTCAAGGAGGCAATGCCTGTGGCTGGTATATGTGGTAAGCGTTAGTTACCAGGGCCATTGTTAGTCGCCAGAGTCATTGCTTCTGTGTTGGGCTGGCTGGGCTCACAATCTCAGTGGATTGTCTACACTTCTGTTCCTGGTGGCCCTCAATAGCTTGACCTGGCCTTAGGTGTTTCTAGCAGGGTGCAGGTGATAAGGAGGATTTCTCTGGAAATTAGGAATTCTCTCTGAATCATTTTCTCTTTTTAGCATTAGACAAAAATGTGTGTGTGTGTGTGTGTGTGTACTCCATTTTTAAAAGTAGCCCTAATGTTGACTACAGAGGTTTTCACAATCAAGATATTTCTTTTAAAGATGTATTTTTCTTTGAAAGACAGAGTTATAGAGAGAAGGAAAGACAAAGAGACAGAAAAAGAACTCTTCCATCAGCTGGTTCACTTCCTAGATTGCTGTAACCTGCTAGAGCTGGGCTTATCTGAAGCCAGGAGATTCTTCTGGGTCTCCTACAAGGGTGCAGGGGCCCAAGGACTTGAGTCATCCTCTGCTGCTTTTCAGAGCCTCTACTCACTCACTAGAAGATATCTTAGTGACGCCTCACACTTTCATGTCTACAAATGTGTCTTGCTTTATATCCAGGTCTCCCATATGTGTCTTATTTTATATTGATTTACAGTGCCTGCTTCATGTCATGAAACACTCACTCACCAGTTGTTAGGGATTTATTTTGTTTATTTGAGAAATAAACAAAATCTACAGGTTCATGTCCCAAATGGCTACAACGGGCCCAAACCAGAACTGGATCCAGAGCTCCACGTGATGGCAGGGCCCAAGTACTCACAACTTCCTCTGCTGCTTCCCCGGGTGCATTAGCAGGTAGTTAGATCAGAAGCTGAACTCCAGCAGGTGCCCATGTGGGATGCTGGTACTGCAGGTGGCAGCTGAATGCATCACATCCAAATGCAAGGCTCAACACTTGTCATTCTTTGTAGCTTACTAGTATTTTACAGGATATCTGACTCTACCACACCTTTATTTAATCAAATCATTCTCTTTGACGTTGGGTTGTTTCTGGAGAAGTTTTTCTCCCTCTTCACTGTTTCAAGCAATTCAGTGTCACAGGAAGGAAATTTTTGATTCTGTTTTTAATTCCATAGGATAAGCTCCTAGAGGAGAAATTGACAGGTCACTGGGCATGCATCTTTGCCATGTTTTTGTTATTCTTCCCCAAGTTAGTTCTAAGAAAGCTCAATAAATTCCTACTCCCATACTCTCAACCTCTCAGCAATGTCATGTCAAAATAATTATCAATTTCATAGGTGAAAAATAGAATTTCCCTCATCACTTATGAATTAGGTTGATTTTTTTTAATGGGCTTTGCAGTCATTGGAGTTTATCTTGTGATTTTCTTATCTGACGTTGTCTGCTTTTTTGTTGTTAATTAGAGGGCTTTTAAAAGATTTATTTATTTTTATTGCAAAGTCAGATATACAGAGAGGAGAAGAGACAGAAATATCTTCCACCCGATGATTCACTCCCCAATTGACTGCAACGGCCGGTGTAGTGCCGATCAAAAGCCAGGAACCCAGAGCTCTTCCAGGTCTCCCACGTGGGTGCAAGGTCCCAAGGCTTTGGGCCATCCTGGATTGCTTTCCCAGGCCACAAAAAGGGAGCTGGATGGGAAGCAGGGCTACGGGATTAGAACTGGCGCCCATATGGGATCCCAGAGTGTTCAAGGCAAGGACTTTAGCCACTAGGCCATGGCGGTGGGCCCAAGTAGAGGTGTTTTAATTCATTAAGAGTATTGTCCCCTTGTCAGGTCCCCTTGGCAGGTTTCCTTGGCATTTTATTTGCATTTGAGCATCCTTGGCTTAGTCTAATCCATCAGCCTCTTTCCCTTCAGGAGAGCATTCTTTCTCATTTAACTCTGAATTTTAGGCACAAAGTGCTCCAAGCCATTTTACCTCTGGGTGTCCTGGACTACAGCTTCCAAAAAGGTCAGAGAAGGGAATATACAAATGCAGATCTCCACTCAGACCCTGCATGGGTTAGACTTGGGCTGGGAGTAGAGAGGGCGAATCTTCTGTCCTGGCCTGGTCTTGGGTGGCATTTTAACCAGGGCTGCTCTGTTGAACATCCCTACCAACTTTCTAAATATTTATTTTATAGGATCAGGGTGGTGTCATAACAGGATAATCCTCAGACTATGATGTTGGCATCCTATATAGGCCCTGGTTCGTGTCCTAGTTGTCCCACTTCTGATCCAGCTCCCTGCTGATGGCCTGGGAAAGCAGTGGATGATGGCCCAAGGCTTTGGACCCCATGCCCATGTGGGAGAGCCAAAAGAAGCTTCTGGATCCTGGCTTCAGATGGGCCCAGCTCTGGTCATTATGGCCATTGGGGAATGAACCAGCAGATGGATGTTCTTTCTCCTGTCTTTCCTTCTGTCTCTGTAAACTCTGCCTTTCCAATGAAAACAAATCTTAGAAAAATATATGTATTTTATATATTCAAAAAGCAGAGTTATGACATGGGGAGGTGGCAGGGGAAGAAATCTTGCACCTGCTGTCTTACTCCCCAGATAACTGGAACTGAGTGAGACCAAAGTCAGGACCCGAGTTTTATCTGGGTCTCATATGGCTGCAGGGATCCAAGCACTTGAACCATCCTCCACTGCTTTTCCCAAGTATATTACCAGAGAGCTGGATGGAAAGTGGAGGAGCCGAGGCTGGAACTAGTATGCTGGTATCAGATTGGTGCATTACAGGCTGTGGCTTAACCCACTGTACCACAACACCCACAAGGACCCAAGGGAATTGGCTCGTTTAAATCTTTCCAGGAACTCCTTGGGTTCAGAGCCATGTCAGAGGCTCCCCAGACTTCTCTCTCCTGGGAGCTCTCAGTGTCACCAGACCCTGCAGTCTGAACACCAACACACCCGCCCCAGCAGAGCACAGGTCACCACAGTCAATTATAGGTGACAGAAGTGCAGAGAGAGGAGGGCAGGGGTTGGTCTTGGGTCACAGCATACTGGTCACCCTGAGTGCAAGACTGGCGTAGTCATTCCGGGGCTGGAAAACACCTCCCTCTCCTGGTGTGTGTGTGTGTGTGTGTACACAGACATGCTTCCTCGCACAAGCTGAACACATTTTCTATACCCCACGCTTCAGGTGAATGCTAAGTGAGTGGATGGGGAGAGAGATGGTCTGTGTGATCTGAAGAGGGAGGAAGGGGAGGGGAAGAGGTAGCCTTCAGTAAAAAGTTGGCAAGACATGTGCACCGAGCATGCGCAGAGTAATTTTGTCTCCTGCATGCTTTATTAAAGAATTACATGACATAATTACACGTTGTAATGTCTTTACACATATTGATGGCAATTACGTCGATGTGCGTTTGATGTTCTATAATTACAGTAAACACACCAACAAATCACTGGATCAAGAATTCAGATCCCCGGAGTGCAGACCAGGGGGAAAGGCATGAGCTCTCAGCATCCCGTTCTTCCAGCCTCCTTCACTGTCCCTGGCAGGCTGGGGAGAGGTCCCTGGCCATGACCAAGGGGAATTCATTCCTTCGGGCTGTTCTCAAGACCAGGTTCCTACAGCCAGGGTAATTACTTGCATTCCTTTTCCGGTAATGCTAGAGTGTTTGCTGATGGTGGAGGAGGAGCGGGTGCTAGGCCCTGAGCCTGCCCCAGGAGCACACAGGTTTTGGAGATGAGCGTTAGTGAGTCCCTGTGATAAGAACCATCCTGGCCGCACACAGCTAAAGCTACACAGCACAGCAAATTGTTACACGGCACAGCAAATTAAGCTGCTGCCAGCAGCAGTGGCATCCTATATGGGTTCTGGTTCATGTCCCAGCTACTCTCTTCCCATGCAGCTCCCTGATAAAGCATCTGAGAAAAGCAGCAAAGGATGGCCCATGTGCTTGGGCCCCTGCACGTCCAAAGGCCCAGATGAAGATCCTGGCTTTGGCTTGATCTAGCCCTGTCCATTGTGGCTGTTTGGGGAAGGAATCAGTGGATGGAAGATTCTCTCTCTCTCTCTCTTTCTCTCTCTCTCTGTGTTTGTATGTGTGTGTGTAAATCTCTGCCTTCCAAACAAATAAATAAATATTTTAGGAAGGAAGGGAAGGGAAGAAGGAAAGTAGGTAGGTTGCCATTCAAATTCTACCACCTATGGAAATTAGAGCCTCCTGGGAGGAAACAGCAGAGAAAATACAGCACACAGAAGCAGGTCCCTCAGCGCAGTGATCTCCAAACCACCACGTAGCTTGGTCAGTTCCCAACATGTAGGACAGCGACAACTCTCTCTCTCTCTCTGTGCCGCATAGTTATATTGAATGGCTCATTTTCTTCTCAATGTCTCCTGGTGTCCAGCTTCCAGTTGTTGGAGTCTTTGTTGTTCTCGTTAAAAAACGTTCTAGGACCAATTGATCCAACATCATCAGCCATGGGCAGTTGTTTCCATAGCAAGCTGCATCTGCCGGGGTCTGCTTGTGTGCCAGATGCAAGGCCTAGAGGGTTCCTGCTCGGGACCAGCCGCAGACTCAGGCTGGCAGCCATTTAGCCCAAAGAACGTTGGTGCTTCTGGGAGTCAATCGTGGAAATGGAATGAATCCACGGTGGGGGACCCTGATGTCCCAAAGGGGCACAGCAGTGGCTTGCCATAGCCAGGTGCTGCTGAACAAGTTGTAGAATGGAATCAGGAGTACAGGGTCCCGGGTAGTGAGCCCTGGCTCCCCCTTCTGCTGTCTGGGGGTCCTGGGGGCCTGTAACACACAGAAGGTTTGAGAGGTTCGCGGCTTTCGGTGAACCTAGGACTTGGCCATAAGTCCTCTCTGGGCTCCTTAGGATGGCAGGGGGAGATATCCAACATTTACTTCCACCAATTTTTTCCCACCCCCGGAGGGCCTCATTCTCCCGGAAACAGGTGATCACCAGAACTTCACGAGGTACCCCAACCCTGACCCCGCCGAACCAGGGTGGTGGGGAAGGCATGTATGACACGGGGTGCGCGTTGGTACTGGGAAGGATGGCCGGGAGGGCTGCCTAATGAGTCGTGCAAGTGGCACGCCGATTACCTCCTATCGTTCTTAGTCATGAAGTGCCTGTGTTCCATGCCCGCTGAAATCAAAGCAATTACGAATTTCAATGGAGCTGGCAGACTTAGCGTAGAAAATGCTTGTTTCAGTCCAAGATGGGGGGGGGGGCTCTTACTCACCACCCCCAGGAACGAAGGCACCCGCAGCCTGCAGGCCTTGGCAGAGAGTGGTAATGGCCTTGGCTGAGACAGGGATCTGACTGAGCTAATGGTGCCCTGTCCCCTTGCCAAGGGCTCACCCCACAGAGGGCCAGGGTAGCCAAGGAAGGCAGCACGTGAAGACACACACCTGAGCAATGAGCAGTTTTTGGACGTGCCCATGACCCTGCAGTGGGCTTCTGTCTGCTACTCTCTCAGGGCAGACAGAAGTCCCATTGACAACCCAGGGAGCTAGGGACCGGGGAGCACATGTAACCGTCTCTTTTCTGTCTTTTCTCTCTTCTTTTGATGGTGAGGGCTTTGCACGGCCAGGAAACATCATTCCTATTTTCTTCACACTCCAAAAAGGCTCTCCTGGAACCGAGCTTGTGTGTGGGGAAACAGATTTTCCTGGGCTCTTTCTGATCGGGTGTCGCCGTGCGGTGTCTGTAACTGCTGCTTGTTTTTACCGACAGCCAGCCAAAGTGGATTCGGAGGGGCGAGTGGATCCAGGCCTGCTCTTCCTCATAGAACAGAATCCTCACACACATTCCCACGACAGGCAGGAGAGGGGGAACACACTCCTGGAACCAGAGCGAAGCTGTTTTGCCAAAGTCATTTCTTTGCCTCAGTACAATAAGGAAGGGGGTCGGGGATACTCGGCTCTTCCAGGTTCCAAGGGTTGATGCCGTGGAGGTGGAGGGCAGGAGTCTGAAATTAACTATTCAGGAGAGCCCTTGGCAGGAGACAGAATCTCCAACAAGAAACTGTCCATTACATCTCAGTGATGGGATTGCTAATAACAAACACCACAACCCGTCGTCTCTCCCCCTCACCCTTTCCCAGCCGGCAGCAGCTGCTGGGAGAGAGACCGTGGCTCCATTCTCCATGGGTCTAGGTAATCTTCCATTGCTAGGCCACGAACCTCAGCCCCTGGGGATTGAAAATTAATTTCTTTCCTTGCCTGGTGGGGCTGATCTCAGCTGTCCCCGGGGGCTCGGCTGGACGCTGGAGGTCAGATGTACGAGCCCACCAGGTGCTCAGAGTAAATGATCAGGGCCTTGGGCCAGAAAAGTGCCCAACAGCACGAAAATGGCATTTTCCACTCAACTCAATTGTGGTGCATCCAGGCTGTCTCTCTCCACACCGACATTCAATTATCGGGGCCAGCACGTGGCACCCCAATCCGTGCTTGTGCTTGCTGTGGAGTTGTCCACCGTCCTCTTTCTCTGGTAGCTTGGGGCAGGGTGGTAGAATTGTAATAAAGTGGAGGGGGGAGTTTCTGCTCGTTGTCAGCCTCGTTGTCAGTTGGCGAGGACTTGACCAACTCTGATGTGCAGCGGGCAGCACCATGGGAGAGTACAACAGGGTGAGCCAAGGACACTGCTTCTAGCTGTGTATTTGTGGACATGTCACTCAGCCGCCCCCTGCCTCAGTTTCCCCCTCTGATTCCTGGGCCTCATCACCTAATCCTAACCTTCCCCAGGAGACTCCCTTAGCATGCCTCGCCCAGGGCCCCGAAGCACTTCCTTGAGACCGGGAAGGTGTTCACTCCTAGGAGTCAGCTCCAAAGACACTGAGCACAGACCAGCTGTTGGGGTTTCTGCCTTTGGGGAGCCATCTCTGGGCGTGGAATTCTACACCGAGGGCCAACGCTGTGACATATCAGCATACGCCTCCACCTGTGGCACTGGCATCCCATGTGGGTACCAATTTGGGTCCTGGCTGCTCCACTTCCAGTTCAGCTCCCTAATGGGAAAGCAGCAGAAGATGGCCCAAGTGCTTGGGCCTCTGCATCCATGTGGAACTCCAGGAAGTAGCTCCTGGCTCCTGGCTTTGGAACAGCCCATCTCTGACTACTGCAACCATTTGGGGAGTGAACCAACTGGTTGAAGAGCTCTCTCTCTCTGTCTGTCTGTCTAATTCTCTGTGTATCTGTAATTCTGCTTTTCAAATAATTAATAAATAAATCTTCGGGGGAAAAAAAAAGAAAAGAATTCACCATCAGCACCTTGCAGACCAGCCACGGCAGGGAGGGAGGAGCGACGGAGGAAGCCAGCAGGGGTCTTCACCTGAGGTTCACTTGGCCACTGCCTCTACGAGCTGGACACAGTCCCTCGGGGGTGGGGGGTGCTGTGGGACCCCACTAGTTGTGTTGGATTTGTGAGGCTGTTGGTGGAAACGGGCTCCAAGTGTTGCTGATTCAGTGATGTTTGCCCAAATGCTGTTTTCTAAGAGCTGTTGGGTACCCAAGATGCTTCCCGAGTCTGTCTGCTCCTTCCAACAAGCCCGCTTCTTTTCCTGGAAGTGGCATGTGGCACGGAGCCAGCAGAGTCTGAACCCAAGCCTCTTCCAACTCCTTTCTCAAGTTTTTGTCACAGCAACAAGAGGCCCTCCCTCCTTCTCCTCCCAGGAGCTCTGGGGGCCGTGGCTTGGTAAGCACTGCCTGCCTGCGGCAGTCTCCTGACTCCTGAGCTTTAACTGAGCTCAGCACACCTGATGAAAAAACCAAGGGAAGAAGTCAGAAATGGCAGGCTTCATGTGCAGGGCTTGGCTCTCCCTAGCACTGCACACATGCCTTGTATATCAAGATGTGCTTGTTTGTGAACCTGCAGGAATTCCTCCTGGGCGATGTGGACTGGCCCCATCACAGCTCCCACCTTGCCGTCTCCATCCTTTGGGGAGATGTCCTGTCAACCTCAATCCTAAGCCAGGGGCAGCCCGGGTATGAGAAGAACCATAGTTCCAGCTCTGTCACTCCCAAGGCCAAACCTGTGAGCAGCAGCTCGCCCCCCAAACTGATCACCACCTCATTCCTTCATTTTAAAAAATAATTAAGATTTATGTGTTTTGTTTTTAAAAGCTGAGGACTGAGTTACAGAATGAGAGTTATCTTGCATCCGCTGGCTCGTTCCTCAAAAGGCTTTAGTGGCCAGAGCCTGACTAGTCCAAAGCTGGGAGCCAGGAGCTTCCTCTGGGTCTCCCATGTGTGTGGAAGGGCCCCAAGCACTTAGGCCATCCCTTGCTGCTTTCCCAGGTGCATTAGCAGGGAGCTGGATTGGAAGTGGAGCAGCTGGGACAAGACCTAGCGCTCCTATGGGATGCTGGCATGGCAGGTGGAGGTTTGACCTGATATGCCATAGTGCTGACCCCTCACTTTGCTCCTTTCTAAGCCACACATTGGTGGCGGCAGGAGGGTTGTCTTCAAAGGATGCAAAGATTATGCCATCTTGTCTCTCAGCATCCCTGGTGCTCCAAGGGACTGATATGTGTAGACATAGGCAGTGAACTGCAAACTCAGGTTCCTCTGTGCCCCCACCCTCATATGCCCTCTGTTGCTTCCTTACCACCATCGTATCATCTTCATGGCATGCGTGCAGGTCCCCTGTCCCAGACCTTGCTCACCACAAGCCTCCTGCTACCCACAGCAGCTGGTGATAGATCCTTGTGCATCCGCAGGGTTGGCTCCGTGGGAAAGAAATCAGAAGCATCAGATTTTGACATCTTCTAATTTTTTTTTTTGCATAAAAAGTAGATGCAAAGAGAGAAAAGTTGTAGTAGCACCGCAGGCCAAGTAGCATGTTCAAGACAGCATGGCAGGTGACATGCAGAATGTCAGAGAAAATGTGACAGCAGCACTAGGGATGTGTAGCATAATGGCACACATCAGCGTCGCCGGCAGAGCCAGGGTGGGTTGGCAGCAGGTGCAGAAGCACTGTCTGGGTCAGAGGATGCCAGGGAGAGCTGGCACATTATCATCAACACAGGCATCTTGTAGCTTCAGCCCAGGCTGCCAGTGCTGTGCCTCCCACCCTCTCTTTCTGCCCCGTGGCCTCTGTCAGTAGCTTTTCTTTGCTCTGACCTGTTGTAGTGGAGTTCCCCATCTCTCTATCCACATCATAAAGGACGCAGGAGGTCGTAAGGTGCCAATAGCCATCACCTACTCTCTTCCTGGTGTCGCGGTTTCCCCGTTTGATAAAATGGGAGGACAGCTCTGATGCCTTCACAAGGCTGCAAAGGAAACCCTGCAACACACCTGTGACTGTAGAGACCATCTCTTCCAGAACTGCCAGAGTTCCTCTGCCCGTCGGCTGGTGGCTCACCCACCCACTCCTGCTCCAGTCCTTGTGACCCTGAGCGCAGAGCTGGCAATGAAGGAATCTGACGACACTAGACTGCACCAGGCACAGGGGCTGTCAGTGGCTAGAGTTTCTATATAGAGATAAGGGACCCCGCAAGGCATATTTGTCACCTTTAAAGGAAAGCTCCCTTGGGGCCCCCTAATTCCTTCCCCCAAACTTTTTTTTTCCACTTCTCCCTAAAAAGTCAGAGCTGGCAATGGAATATTCCTCCTGCCTTTCTCCTTGCTGTGGCTACCCCCAAAGACCCAGCGTGCTCACCCTGGATGCTCAGGCCCTTCTTCCTACCTCCCTTTTTCCTCTGGCCACTGTGCAGCCAGAAGTCATCTGCTGTTTCCTGTGGCTCCAAGTGCAATCAGCGTGCATGGAAATAGCCCTCCCAGGAAAGCTGAACCCCTCGGTCAAGCAGTGAGTGAGCGAGCAGGGCTCCCATCAAGTGTGCCTGGATAAGAACCACACGCAGCCAGGCCTCTGCACACCCCTGTCTTAACCCATGGTGCCTCCTCCCATGTTCTTTGTGGCTGTTGCCACTGCTCATCCAGCCCTGGTCCCGTCCTGCTCGGTCCCCTCAGCCCCCATCATCACCCCAGGGACACATTGCCCTTCCTTGCCTTCTCTGCCCCCAAACTGAATGCAGGATGGGCACAGGCAGAGCTGTGCTCAGTGGGATAATGACTTGAGAACTTACAGCCTCATGTGTGTGTCTCTCTCTCTCTTTCTCTCTTGCTGGCTGGTGACTGACACAAATGGAATTCATCTTTAATCATCTGTTAACTCGTTGTCTATTATAGCTCTTTAATAGCACCATAGATATTCTTAATGAAGCATGATTTAAGGTATTTACAGCACACGGACCGACAGACATCAGTCACAGTGTGCAGGTAATGAGGCATACAACGGCTCTTGAATTGCCCCTAAAGAGGAAAACGACACAGAGAGAGTCAGAAAACGCGACGTAACACTGGGGCCAAAGGAGGGGGGGGAACAAAAAGAAGTGGATTAAAAGCCTTGTGTTGTCAGGCTTGTTTTAGAGTGTTTAGGCATTTAAAGTCATGTTAGCTCTTGCAAGGTGTCTGGCACACAGAATGTAGCGATTGCCCCTGCTGAGAGCCACAGGCCTCCCTGCCCAGGAGTTTCTCTTAGCAGGTGTCAGGGGCACAAGAAATTCCAGCATCCTTCTCCCTTCCTCCCTCATCTCACCCAGTCTTCCTTGAGAGTGTGCTTGGGATGTCACTGGGGCAGAAGGAGCAGTGGGTGCAGGGTTACTGTTCGCCCCTATGGCCATGCTGCCCGAGGCCCCTGCCCTCACCTCATGGAGCTGGGGCAACTTTCTCCTTCCACCATCAGTAAGCTCTTCCCTCCACCAATGTGGAGACCCAAAGCCAGCCACTAAGTTAGTCACCAAACCACAACCTGAACCAGGAACTGGAATGGCCCAACTTGGGGGGCCTGCATCCCGTGTCGGAGTGCCTGTGTTCACTCTCGGTTCCTGAAAGACAACAGGCAATAGCTGGAGTAACTGTCCCTTCCTCCCACGTGGGAAGCCTGGATGGATGGAGCTTGTGCCTGGTAGCTTTGTGTGGTCCAACGCTACCTGTTCTGGCCATTTGAAGCATGAATCAGAGAATGTGAGATTCTCTCTCCCTGTCTGTCTCCCACCACCCTTTAAACGAAATAAAATTTGATTAATTAGCTAAAGCTGAAACATCATAGGGTCCCCTCTCCCTGGAAGATCCTCTCCTCCCATCTCAGCAGGGCTCTTACTTCTTGAGGGACAGACAGATGTCATAAAACCTCTCAGAAGTGGAGGACTTAGCAGGTCCAGAAAGAGAGAGGGGTGGGAGGGAATTCTCTTCCAAGGATATGCTTTAAATGGAGACTGCCAAAGCGTCAGGGGGCAGCCACTGGGGTTGAGTGCCAGAAAGCTTGGGGTCTGCGTTAGGGGAAGGGAACAGAGAAAGAGAAGAGAAGGACCTGGCTCAGCATGCTCTTTCCATGCCTGTGAGAAGGGAACCTGCCACTGTGTATGTGTGGGTGGGTGTGTGTGTGCACGCAGGGAAGGCATTCTCATGATACCCACACTGGGCAGGGTCCCCTTCTGGGCAGTGTCCAGGCCCTAAGGGCATGGGGAGCCCGCTACTGTCTGCTCTGCAACCTGTTACAGAGAGTGAGAGGCCAACCCTGGAGTGAGGGAGGCAACAGGTACCTTAGGAAGGCAGAAGGAAGGTGATGCACCCACTGTTCTGGGATGGATTTCTTGACCTTGAACAAGGCCAGTTGATCCCCAAGCACGTCAGCCAGCCAGCCAGCCAGCCTGGCCTTTCAGGCTCAAAGAATGGCAGGACTCTGGGAGACCCCACACTTCCCCTACAGCCCATCACTCAGCCGTGCCACTCATCTCCATGTCACTTGCCTCCCATGACACCTCGGCATCCACTCACCTTCTCACCTCTGCCCAGGAGTCTGCAACCATTCTGAGGTATAGAAAGGATGATGCAGAGTGCAAGCCAGCAGGCTGTGCAGTGGGGATGGGGTAGGGTCCCAGGGGTGGAATCCTCTCTGCCGTGACCCTCAACCTCCATCACTGAGTCTCACCTACTCTGGCCTTGGGCTTGCGATGACACTGACCTCTCTTTGGCTCTCCGTGGATGGGCTTTGGTTCAGTGTGCTTGGCTCTGCTCAGCTTTTCTTATACCAGGCCCCTCACTGGCTGGATGCCCACTCTGCTGCCCCTGGTGAAGTCCTCCGTGATCCAAGCAGCAGAGGATTAGAGGTCAGGGGCAAGGAAAGAGCCAAGGCCAGGTCTCAGACATGCTCAGCCTCTTGCTGAGGGCGGGGCACAGCGCTGTGAGTGGTGGGCTCTGGGCACCTCGGAAAGCTCTGGGCTGGGAGGGAACCCACGCTCTCCGTTTAGGAAATACTGGGACCAAGGAATCCCCAGCAGATCCCATGTTCTGGAAAGAAAGCAAAAAGCAGAGCATAGAGATGTAAAAGGGGGAGAAGGCACCTGGGAAACTTCATTGCAAAATGTAAGTTTTGTAACCAGGCTAAGCTTGGATTTGAGGTTTCCTTTTGGCTCAGTCTCAGCGTCATCTACCCCAACTGCCTTGTCTCAGAGCTGAAGATGCCACTTCACAGCCACTTAGGTAACTGTGGAGAACTGCCAGGCCTTCATCGTGGTTTATCTTACGCAACTGCCTGACTGATTGATTGAAGAAATACAAAGAGAGCTCCCAGCCACTGACTCACTCCTCTGTTGTCCACAACAGCTGGTCCCAGCTGGACAAAAACCAGGAGTTAGACTCTCCATCCAGGACCCCTAGTGGGGGGTGGTGGGGAGGACCCCAATCACTTGAGCCATTGCTACTGCTTCCTAGGATCGGCGTCAGCAGGAAGCTGGAGTTGGGAACGAGAGCCAGGAATGCAGTCCCAGCACTCGGCTGCAGGACAGTGGGCAGCTTCACCACTAGGCTAAAGGCCCACTCCTCTTTTGCAGCCATCTCTGGGTTATTTTGGTAGTGTACTTTCCTTTCCCAACCATATCACCCAGGACGTGGCCGGTATCTGGCACCTCTGTGAATCGTAAGGAGGATTTTGGGCAACTTGCCCTGAAGATGAGAAAGCAAGAATTCCCCACTCTCCCCAGGAATGAAATGATTGTAAATGTTGCTTTCCAGTAAAGATGGCAGAGACGAGAGGCACAGCCCAGTCTTATGTGGTGTCATCCTTACCCTTAACTGAGAGTTCAAACTCTTAGCTTTCCCAAGGATGTAGGAGGGACCTTGATGGGGTTGAGGCTGCCATTCAGCCATGAAACATCCACCTAAGACCAGGCCCAATGAAGCCTGGTTACTTACTTACTTATTTTAGTTCTCCTTGCTGGATAATTTTGGAATTTTCTAGCTGGTTCCATCCATGGGTTGGTTGTACACTGGTCCATTGAGCATCAGCAAGTGTGCCTCAGGCTCCCCCAGGGCCTGGTTGTTCTGATTTTCTCCCCTGCCATTAGGAAGTGCTTCAGCAAAGCCTGTGTCACACTTAGATGGAGTAGCCAGTTACCAAGGAAACTGCCAATTCTGTGTTGCACTACCTGGCGTCATTGAGCTCCAGTCGCCACAATCGGCCTTCCTCTTCCTTGGCCTTCCTCAACAGGTTGGACCAAAAGGCAGCACCCCTAGTGGAGAAAAGCATCAAGAATGTCAAGATGCCTTAAAAATCAAGCACCTGCTTGCCCTTATAAAGGATGGGGACGGCCCAGAACAGCGGCTGCACAGGTTGCATGCCCACTGGAAGCCCTACACACACTTGCCATGGCCCAGCAGCTCCGCAGGGATCCCAGTCCGGTGACAGAGCATACTCTTTTTGTCACAAGAGGTTTCCTAAGCCCTGAGTGTTCAGCCCTCAGATTCTAAGGCTCCTCCTGATGGCATGTGAAGGCAGGACTCATTTGTAGAGGGCAACCCATGGTCACAGAACTCAGCATAGATGCTTGATATTCCCCACCTCTAACCCCTACCCCGTACAACCGGAATGTCTGATCAGCACTGTGGGTAAAGCTGTGACCATCGCCTCCACTCTCCTCCCCACCCTGGCCCACCCCCAGCCCCCTAGCCACCCTCCCCCGGCACCTGGAAAAGGTATAACAGTCACTGCTCTCCTCCTGAAAGTCATCCTCCAGCAAGGACTCCACTGTGAATCTGTCACCCCACCCTACCCCGGGGTTCTCCGAGCCTCTTAAAGAACAATTTATATGTTCAGCCCACAACATCACCTCTCCGGGATAATGAATGAGATGAATTTGCTACCCACAGCGTACGTTCCCTGCTTCTTGTATCTGTACTAACTACTCCCTGGTCAGGTGACTAAGGCCTCCTTCGGTTCCACTTTGCAGGGCTGGATGATCAAGGCCGTGTTGGAACCGTAGCACTCCTGGCTCATGTGCAACATTGCGATGTGCCTCAGCCCCCACTGCTATTCTCCCGTGCCTGGCCCCTGTCCATTCATTACTGTGGGAGTAGCCCCTTTCAACAGCACCAGAATCAGCGCCCTCAGGTGACCCCCGGTGGTACTACAAGGGGATGGTATCTGGAGGACCCATCTGTGATGACTAGCATCCTCATCTGAGTTGTCCCCTGTCTGCCTGCAGCCCAGGAAGCACATGCCGAATTCCTGATGCTGCGTCCTGGACAGGCCTAGTCTGGGCTGACCCAACTTCTCTGCTCTCACACAGCCTCTCGAGGTCAGCCTGGACCCGTGCCCAGTGAGCCAAACACTCCCTGATTGTCTGATGACTCAGGGTAGCGGGGGAGGGGTCTCCCTGCTCACTTCCCTTTCCACACGACTTCTGTTAACAGCACAAAATAAAAGGCCCTTCCATGGAGCCCAGACAAACGCGATCTAGAAGTGAATAGAGAAAAAAGAGATTTTGTTTGTGGCTTGCTAGTGACTGTCTCGGAGTTGTTCCCTGTCAATGACAAAATATTTGGCATCAAAGATACTTAATTTTGAAAGCAACCCCGTCAAACGCTTTTCAAAGGCTACACGCGATTTGCCTTCCCACTGCGTTCCCTCCCCCCGCAGAGGCAGAGCAGGTCTGGGAGACTCAAGTTACTCTACGCCAAAGGGAGGCCCAAGGGTGGGGGTAAGAGAGCTTGCGTGGCAGCAGAGCTGGGTTGGCCTTTTGCCTTTGTCACCTACTGATGATGACCCCTTTGGGCAAGTGACTCTTTCACTTCATAGGCCTCAGTTTTCTCCTCTTTAAAATGGCCTGATTATGCCAAGCTGGTATCTCGGCTGTGAAAGTAGATGAGGCACGGACAAGAATGCACTCAGTAGTGGTAACAAAGGGTTGGATAGGAGGCTGGCATTGTGACATAGCAGGTGAGGCTGCCCCCTGTGACACAGGCATGCCTTCTGGGCACCAGTTCAAGTCCCGGCTGCTCTACTTCCAATCCGGCTCCCTGCTACTGGCGTGGAAAAGCAGTGGAGAATGGCCCAAGTGCATGCCTCGTCCACCCACGCGGGAGGCCCAGAGGAAGGTCAAGGCTTCTGGTTTGGGCCTGGCCGCATCCCAGCTGTTGAAGTCACCTGGGGAATAGACCAACAGATGAAAGAAAAGTGGCCCTATTGGTTGGGGACCGCCTGACCCTGACCCCAACCCAGAGAACCTGTTTCTCTAATTAAGAAACTATAAAGAGAGAGAGAGAAGAAAAAGGGTTTGATTAAGGGTAGCTGTTGTGCTGTTGTTTGATAAACTTTTTTTTTCAAGATTGATTTTTTTTTAAATTGGAAAGTTAGATTTACGTAGAGAAAGAGACAAAGATTCTCCATCCACTGGCTTACCCCCCAAGTGGCTACGATGGTCTCAGCTGAGCTGATCCAAAGCCAGAAGCTGGGAGCTTCTTTCCAGGTCTCTCACGCAGGTGCAGAGTCCCAAGGCTTTGGGCCATCCTCAACTCCTTTCCCAGGCCACAAGCGGGGAGTAGAAAGGGAAGTGGAGCAGCTGGGATACCAACCGGCACCCATGTGGAATCCCAGCTCATGCAAGGTGAAGATTTAGCCACTAGGCTACCACACCAGGCCCCATTTGATAATCTTTGATCACTCCTTACATCAGCGTTCACAGCCAGGTTTCCCTTCTTAGGGAAGCAGTATTTCCTTGTCTGTAAACGCCTTGGCTCCTAGCATCGTTTGTTGTATATTTTGTGTGTGTTCTGCCAGCGTTCAGCACACTCAAGTACAGCCATGTCCCTCACCAACGGGGAACGAATGGGTTGTCAGCTGGTCTCATCACGGACGGAGCTCCGGGAGTGACCTGCACACGCTCAATGGTGCGACTCAGTCACAGCCACTCAATGCAGACTCTCAACAGACTCAGTAGCAGGGTCAACATGACACGGATGAGGCTGCTGCGGGCAGAACACAGCGAATTTTTTTTTTCTAGGCATTTGGGTTTTTTGTTTGTTTTAATAAGTAGAAGGTCTATACTACAAAAGAACAACCAGATAACATATAGTAAATACATCACCCGACACTATAGGCCTCGTCATTATTACCAAGTATTCTGCACTCTGTAGGGTTGACACAGCTGATTGCACAGCAGGTGTGTCTGCACCAGCCTCACACATCACAACAGCTCCCACGTCACTAGCTGACGGCTGTTTTTTCAGTTTGGTTGGGATCTCATGGGAACCCCATTGCCTGTACCTCGCACCACCATACTCAGTAGAGGAAGCTTACTAGATGGCACAGGGAGCCATCCCACTAAAAGCCAGTGTTGGCGACAGAAAACCAGTCTTCAATGCAAGTCAGGTCTCCGGCTAACCACCAACACACACACACACACACACACACACACACACACACACACCCCTGAATTTTGCTCACAGGTAATGTGTTCCAACCCCTTCTCTCCCAGTTCGTAATCAGAGAAGCAGCTTCTTGGGAAAGAAGGAGTGTATCCGCAGCCAACAGGGCTACATTTTCATGCACACCTCCTGAGGGTTGTAGACCTCCTGCAAGGTCTGCCAGTCACGGTGATTCATGGAACCTAGTTTCAAAGCAGATCTGAAGCATCCTGAGCAGTCCCAAGGGCGGGTGCAGGTGAAAGAAACGCAGGCAGGATGTCACATCTTAAAGCCATTTGGTTCTGCGATCAGCAAAAGATTCAAGCCCCCCCGTCCAGGCCTTTTTGGAACTTGTAATGGGTTTGGAGAATGAGGCAGTAGAGCGTCCCACCAGAAAGAAATGTTGCTGCCAGCCAGTGTGTTGTTATCGGCCACATTCCCTAAGTTCCTTTCCAGGAAAAACGTTGCCTTTGAAGTCAGAAGGAGACATAGAAATCTCAGGCTTGGGGCTTTCACTGTGGCGTGGCAGGTGGCAGTCCCGACTACTTGGCTTCCCATCCAGCTTCCTACTAACGCACCTGGGGAAGCAGCAGAGAAGGGTCCAAGTGCTGGGCCCCGGCACTCACGAAGGAGACTAGGATGGACTTCCAGCTTCTGACTTTAGCCTGGCTCAGTCCCTGGCAGTTGCAACCATCTGGGGAGTGAATCCACAGGTGGAAGGTCTCTCTTCTCCCCTGCTTACTCCATAACTCTGCTTTTCCATTAGATAAATAACTCTTCAAAAGGAGAAATCAAATCACACAGCTGGGCTTCTTCACTGGCTTCCTCCTTTCTCTAACAGGTGCACTCCTAAAAGCCCGAACCGTGCCATGGTGAGGATGGGGTTTGGGCGAAGGCTGTAGCTTTGTTGGAGAAGTGACACTTAGTGTTGGGCCTCTCCCAGGGACAGGATGGGCAGTGCAAGAGAAGGCAGTGGAGCAAAATCAGAAGGGCCCAGCAGTGTGTGGGGCTCACGGACCACCTGCAGAAAGATAGGAACCCCCCACGCTGCACTCGCAAATCCCTAGTTTAGATCCATCCACAAGTAGGTAGACTATGCGTCCAGGGGTGACTGCAGCTCACATGCCAAGTCCCATTATCTATTTGTTTGAAAGGCAAAGTGAAGAGAGAGAGAGAGAGAGAGAGAGAGAGAGAGAGAGAGAGATCTTTCATCCTTTTGTTCACTCCCTTAAATGACCATGCGAGTTGCAGCTGACCAAGCTGAAGCCTAGAGCCCAGAACTCTACTGGGGTGTCCCACGTAGGAGGCAGGATCCCAGGCACTTTGGAATCTTCTGCCACTTTCCCAGATACATTATCTGGGAGCTGGATCACAAGTAGAATAGCTGGGACTCAAACCAGCTCTGAATCCTTCCGGCATTGCAAGTGGAGGCTTTACCCACTGCACCAGCCCCCACTTGTCAAACCTAAATGCTTAACCTTCTGCAGTAATTCGATCATCTACCAAAAACCCTTTGAGAAAGTGGGGGTGTTGAGATTGACCTCTCTTCCATTCTGTATATGAAGAAAGATGTGGCCCAGACCAAACCGTCTCAGCTCTTTCTCCCCAGCCCTCAGGTCTCTCTGGGGCAGTACACCACCAAGGTGTCCATTAAGCCCCTGCCCCTCTCCCAGAAGCTCACCAGGCAGCCTGAACGAGGGGTCTGCCAACCTCAGCAGGGGGCCCTATCCTCTGGTGTCCACTGCCACCTGCAGCAAGCTGGGGCCCCGTCACCCCACATGCATGAAATGAAAAACGCCACCTTTGCAGGCCGGAATCTGAAAGAAAACTGGAAAGCTGCTGCTAGCTCCAGGCCCACTCTCTCCTCGTGTTTGCTGTTATTTTTTAACACTTTCCCCGCCCCCCCCCCCATCAAAGCACCACCCTCTTCCCCAGAGCTTGCCTGTAGCGAAGGCATGGTCTGTACAACTGTAATGATTTCAGAGAACAGATGGAGCGAGGAGCAGAAAGTCTGTTAATAGTAATAGAAATGCTACATGTTAACCTGGACAGCACATGATGACAGTCGCATGACTACCCGTTCTGTTCCCACCAGCTGGGCCACCAAAGTAGGAACGAAAGATATTCACAAACACAGCCATCAGCCACGTAGCCACCTAAAGTTAGAACTCAAATTCCTTCACACCAGGGGCCCCCGGCCACCACGCCAGGCTGAGGCCAGCTGCAGACAAGGCCAGGGCCACAGCTCCACGCCAGGCTAAGCACATTGCTCCCCCACCTCGCCCCCTGGACTAGCATGAGAGCTGACACTGCCTGAGCCCAGGGAGGCCCCAGGCTGGACCCAACTGGAAGCCAGCAGCACCAGGGAGGATCTGCCTTGGCTGTTCTCTCCTTCAGAAGGAGGCCTTATGTTAGCTGAGCCGATCTTGGCTTCCCAGGGACAGCATGTGAAGGGACAGGCCAGAGGCCCAGGAGCCAGTGGCTCAGTGTCAGGACACAGCAGTGCCAACGGCCTGTCCACCTCTGGGGTTGGAAATCTCTTCCCCATTTCTAGAAAGTTAACAACAAAAGTCAGAATTTTATTGTAACAGGAGAATGGGCAGATTTGTTTCAACAAATGTCTCCCTTTTTGCTGTTGTTGATTGATTTGAGAGGCAGAGTGACACAGAGAAAAAGTGGCCACAATGGCCAGGGCTGGGTCAAGTTAAAGTCAAGAGCCAGGAGCCAGGAACCAAGAATTCCATCCTGGTCTCCCACATGGGTGCAGTGGGCCAAATATTGCTTTCCCGGGTGCATTAACAGGGAACTGGGTCAGAAGTGGGGCAGCTGGGGACTGGAACCAGTGCTATTATGGGATGTCAGCTCCTCAGGCATGGGTTAACCCAGCACTGATCCATCAGCAAATATCTCTTAAGCATCTATTGTGTGAGAGAAAGTAGGCCAGGCACTTAGCAACAGAGAAGCAACTGCCCTGTCCCCAGGATAATCTGGGACAAGGAACCAGAGAAGTCCACCCATAAGGAAACACAGAGTGGATGGCGGCAAGGGCCCCCAGCGGTGTACAAACTCCTGGCGTTCACTGAGGGGTAAGGGCATGTTCTCTGGGTGGAGCAGTTTAATAGTGTGTTTCACGAGCGTGACCGAGTGAAGAGTGAGAATGGGGTCTTCTGAGGAGCAGACACCATTGTAGACCAATGCAGAATGGTGGGGACACAAGAACCTGGTCTGGTGGGAGGCTAGACTGGTGTGTGCAGCCACCTGTCACACGGGATCAGTTGCATGGCTGAGAGCGAGCCACTCTAGGCCTTAATGCCTAATGGTGAGGTTGACACTTCGTCCCAAGATTCTACAGGATGCTTGCCAAGGCAGCAAGGTGCTCACAAGAGCCTGCTCTGTACCTGGTGGCCCTCATGCTGGTGCCAACTTGTAGTATGGGAAATGGTGAGCCCCACAATTCGGGATCTGTGTGTGTATGGCTGTTCTGTTTTGTTTTGGAGAATGGGTTTGCCAAGGCACTAGTAGGTTACTATGGTGGCAAAACAAGTGCAAAGTGATCAGGGAAGCTGGTGCAGTGGCAAGAATGCCTGTTGGGTTGTTGTTGCTATGGCAGATGGACCATTGTGTGGTAGGTAAAACCACCAGCTATAACACCAGCATCCCAGAGGGTGTCTACTTCCCATCCAGCTCCCTGCTAATGTACCTGGGAAAAGCAGCTGAAGATGGTCCAAGGGCATGGGCCCCTACCACTCACAGGGGAGTCCTGGATGAAGCTCCTTGGTTCCTGGGCCAGATCAGGCCATTGCAGCCATCTAGGAAATAAACCAGCAAATAGAAGATCTCTCTCTCTCCCACTTCCTTTTTCTCTCTCTCTGTCTCTCTGTCCCCCTTTAATTTTGACTATCAAAGAGATAGATAATTTTTTTTTATAAAAAAAGGTAGAGGCAGGAGTTTGCGCAGACCTTACCCAAGGGTGTCAGAGACAGAATGAGTAAATAAATAAAAACACATTCCAGAGAGACCCCAAGCATAGCATTAAGAAGCAGCAGCAGGACCTGCAGTGGGAAGAGTTGGAAGCAAGTCTATAGTTTGCACTTGGTGGTTGATGAAATGGCAATACCATTCAGAAATCCAAGTAAGTCACAGGAGAGGATGAACAGGTTAGGGTAATAGACCAGAAGGTAGGTAGCCCTGGAGACAGAGAGTTCACCTGCTGCCTGGGTCCCTTTAACCAAAGGCCCCAAAGGACACTTTGATACCCAGTAGTCCTTCCCCCTGCTCCTTTGTCACCTCCGTTCTGTCCTTCCCAAGCAGCATAGATGATATGTGAATTCATTGAACAACATGCCAGGGAAGTTTGAAATTTAAATTGCTGAAGACGGCAGAATGGTAGTGGACCAGAGAGGGAGCGAGGAGCTCTCCAGGATCCAAACTCATCACTCTGCCTAAGGGCACTGGTGCTCAGCCAGGGCCAAGAGAACTGGGCGAGGAGGGACCGTGGGCCCCACCGCACTGGGCAGTGCAGTGGCAGAAGGCACATGGTTCAGAGATGATGGGCCAGGCGGCCAGCAAGCACGTTGTCTTGGTAGCAAGTGTGTTTTCAATGACCCGAGAGTCCCGAGACCTGAGTGTGTCAGGATTTTCATCAGACAAATCCCGTACTGTAACTGGAGAACAGCCCCTCTGCTCCCTGACCTATGCCTATGTTTCTGTACAAGGAAGAAGAAAGGGTGACATTTGGGAACAAAAAGGTGTGGCTTTCAATTCCAGAGAAGCACCTGTCTATTCACAGTGATGCTGTGTACTGCTGATCACTCGCACCGGATGGGTACTACACTGAGCCTTTATTTCATTATCATCATCATTATTGAATGTATTTAATTGAAAGGCAGTGAGGGAGGAGAGAGAGAGCGAGAGCAAGACCTTCTGTCCGCTGGCTCACTCCCCAAATGCCTGCAATAGCTGAGACTGGGCTAGGCCGAAGCCAGGAACCAGGAAATTAGGCCTGGCACTCCCCGGGGGTGGGACAGAGGCTGAAGTACTTGAACCATTGCTGCTGTCTCCCAGGCTGTGCATTAGCAGGGAGCTGGCTTACAAGCAAAAGACCTGGAATTCGGTCCCAGGGGTTCTGATAGGGAAAACACAGGTTTCCCAAACACTTGGCTCTCCATGAGAAAAACACCAGGATGGTTATGATCTCCCTTTTTTGAGAGAAAGAGGTCCAGAAAGACCACATGAGACTGAGTAGGATTCACATCAATGAAACCATACAGCCTGCCGTGGCAGGTGGACCTCCCTCGCCATCACCCAGCAGCTCCATGCCTCCCTCTGTAGACTCCGCATTGATCAGCTGTATTCTGAAGATTTCCCCTCAAGCGGCCCCTGTGCTCCCCCTAATGTGACACAGGCCACACCAGACTATGCCCTTCACTGCCACGGACCTGAGTCACCTGCGGACGGGACATCGGCAAAGCCGTCCTGTCCTTCCTCCTCAGACTCCACCTTCTCCACTCACTTACCTCTCCATTCTTGTGCTCACCTGTTTTCCCTGTCATGCTGCCTTGTCCCTGCCTCCCAGGGTGTCACAGAGCCCCTTCCACGGCTGTCACCCCTGGTACCTCAGGAACTGCTCAGGGCAGGGTGTAGGAATGGCCCAGTGGCTGATCCGATGGAGGAAGATGGGACCTTCATAGCCCAGAGACGCAAGCACTGCCAGGGGAAGGTCCTGTGATGATGGAACAACTGAAGGGTATTGAGTCTTACAGAAGCTGCCCTTCCTGAAGACCTGACCTGGCTCCCAACAAGTGGCCCCCAGGGGAGTGAGAGCTGCCCCCTCGCTGGGTGGGAGGCCCTAGAAAATTCTGGCTGGCTTCCTCCCGATATTGCAAGATTCTGTAGTCAGTCCCAATTCGCGCCTCCCCCAAGATGAGCTCATTCCCCTAAGAGCATGGACCCAGGGCTGGAGAGAAGTAAGAACTGCACATGGCGTGGGGTGTGGGGGGGGATGGCAGGTGTACTTGTGCCACTGAGCCACCTTCTCCTGGGCCCACCAGGAATGCCTGAGCCACTCTGGCCCTGGCTCCAGGCAGCTGGAGACAGTTGGAGAACGTGTCTAATTGTCACGGTCACTGTGGGGTCACTGCAGTAGGGGACATCTGAATGGATGCTGATGCTGTTCATAGCACCCCCTTGCCACTTAGCCTGGGCACGGAACCGCTTGGGACTGGGATCTAGGTCCTTCCTCCTTGGGTCACCTTCTCACCATGCCAGGATGACTTCAGAGCATCAGAGCCTCTGCCACCCCCTGGCCAAAGCCAACATAGATGACCGACACCAAGGACTTGGACCATCTTCCACTGCTTTCCCAGGCCATTATCATTATGGAAGTGGAGCACCCAGGATTCAAACCAACACTCCTATGGGATGCTAGTTTTGTAGGCAGAGGCTTAACCTACTGTGCCAGAGTGCTGGCCCCAGCTTCTTGCTTTGTCATCCCCAGCTCATAGGCCTCTTGGTCACAGGGTGGCTGCTGTGCGTCTGGCACCACGTCTTCATTCAAGACAGACAAGGGCAATGAGCACAAAACCCAAAGACCGCCAGGAGGTGGCTTTTTGTTTTTTTCTTCCTGAGTGGGACTTTGCCTTTTGTTCGCAAACAGATGCTCTTCCCAAACTTCCCCCTTGGTACGGTGTTGCCTTCTAATGACCTGGTTTTTGGAGTAGAGGCAGGCAAGGCAGATACAGAGTTGGTCAACAGCAAGTACCCACCTCTCTCCCAAGTGGGTCAGTTTGAGAGCAGCTACAGGGCCTCGAGGCACAGGGCTGTCTCTCTCTGTGGACACCAGGCTGAAGGATGGGCCATTCCTCGGATGAAGGGCCTGGGGCTCCAGGGGCCGCACCTGCCTCCTGGCAGGCCCAGCAGCCCTGGCTGAGAACAGCTGTTCCTCTCCACCTCCCCCAGGAAGGAGGCTCTTAACTAGATTTCCCATCCAGAACTCTGCGGGGGAGGCTGCCGCGCCTCCGCCCACCCAGGGCTAAATCTGTATTCCTGCCCCGGGGGGCGGGGAGCAGTGGCTGCTCCTGGGACACCTCGTGCTGGAGACTTGAGCTTCTCGCCTAGGCACGGTAGCCCCTGCCCTGGAGATGAGGGTCTGCCAAGGCCAGGGAAAGCCTTTTCTCCCTTCCTATGGAGGGCATGCGCATAAGCATATACATGCGCGTGCGCACACACGGAGTCAGGTGCACGAGGCAGGGGAAGGAAGCCCTGATGCCGGGAGCCAGTGTGGGAAACTTGACCTGAGACCTTGGAGACGGTAGTTTCTGTCCCAGACTCTACATCAGCATCACCTGGGAAATTCCCGAAGCTACACAGAAAGCACCCGGGCTTCACTGCACACCTCTGCCCAGTGGGACCTGGTTTGGGCGACTTTACACTCCGCCCTAGGGATTCTGGTGTGAAGGCAGGGGTAAGAGAAAGAGTGGCTCTCTCTTCAACCTGTTTGTGAGCACTCACCTGGTCAAGGGAGTGCTGTAGGCAGCAGCCACGGCGTATGAAAGTGACGATGACAAGGGTATTTACAGTCTCTTAGACTCCAAAGGCCCAGCTCATAGGGCCACCTGACAAAGCATGAGGGCTGGTCAGGAGGCAGAGGACAAGGAGTGGGGATTGTCCAGCGCATGGAGAGGAGAAGGCCTGCTGAATCATTTGGTCTGGCCCGGTCTGGGCAAGTGCAGGCAGGATTCAGAAGTTATCTGATCTACAGCAGGTTAACTTTTTAAAAAGTTATATATGTTTACTTGAAAGTTAAAATTACAGAGAGACAAAGGGAGACATAAGAGAGAACTCTTTCATCCACGGGTTCATCCTCATGTTGCAACAACCAGAGCTGGTCTGGTCCAAAGCTAGGAGTCTGGAGCTTCCTCCCAGTCTCTCACCTGAGTACAGGGGCCTAAGCACTTGGGCCATCCTTCTCTGTTCTCCCAGGCTCCTTAGCAGAGAGCTGGATTGGAAGTGGAGTAGCTGGGACTGTAACCATCACCCAGATGGGAATGCCCGTGCTGGAGGTGAAAGTTCAAACGCTGTATGCCTCTTGCCAACACTGGTGACTTTTACGGCCCACATTTTCACATGACCCGTGGCAGCAGAGAGCTCCCCCACCCCTGCAGCTAACTGGACTCACAGGTGTGAGATGGGAGCGAGGAAGCATGGCAGACCGGGAGAAGGCACAGGGTGAGTCCCAGAAACAGCAAGTCCACCGAGAAAGGATTGCAAGGAGCATGTGTGCAAGCCCACAGAGTGAGGGCAGACAACGGGGTCAGACAGGGTCAGACAGGGTCAGAGGGACCTGGAGTGCATGGTCAGGATCACTGGGAAGCTGGGGAGGCAGCTAGAGTGGTGGGAGGACACAGTGTTTGTCATCCTGGAAACAGCATTCTGCGTCCACCGTGCTGATTATTAAGGGGTCAAAGAATATGTGAAGGGAGCATTAGGAGGCAGCTCCAACAGGTGAGAGAGAGGTGATGGTGGCTTGGGCTGTGGCTGGGTCGGCACTGATTGGGATGAGAGAAGCGAGAGATCCTGGGAGTATTGGGGAGGCAGAACGGACAAGACTGGGAGAAGGACTGGAAGAGGAATGCCTGAGAGAGGTTCTCACAGCAAAGATGGCAGTTGGGCTTCTGGTTTGCACCAGAGGCTGCCTCCATTCCCGACATGGGAAAGCTATGGAGGTCAGGCAGTGTCCTTGGATTCAGCGAATGTGAGGGTCTCTGAGACAGCCAAGGGAAGATGTGAGGTGGGTCCTGGGACATAGGGTCTGGAGAGTCAGAAAGAGAAATAAATGCGGTCATGGGTTGCATCACCAAGGAGAAGGTTAGAACAATCCAAAATGACCAGCCTGGGGCCCTAGGGAAGGCGGGTCTCAAGGAGGGAGGGTGGCTTGGGGTCTCAGAAGTCAGGGGAAGAAGGGGTGAGCCCCAGTGTCAAGTGTTACAGAGTTTTGCAGAGTGGTGAGGAAAGAAAACATTCGTGGGATTCGGTGACCTGGAGGCAGTGACGTCCCAAGGGCTGCAGCAGAGTGGAGCAAGGATGAGGATGTGGGAGAAGGAAGGAGCAGAGGCAGAGTATCCACAGCTCTTTCGGGGTGTTTGCCTGTGAAAGTGGGAAACAGGGAGAGAAGGGGAGCGTGAGACAGAACATCAGGTCAAGGGAGACATTCTGAAAGGTGAAAGAGACTTAACCACGTTTTAATGAGGAGGACAGAGAGAACGGAAGACTCAGGAGGGAGGAGATGTTAATGATATTGTAAAAAGGGCCAGTCAAGTCCCTTAACGTTACCGGAGATGCCCGCAGCAGGTGCCACTTGGGGTGTAAGCTTTGAACAGATCTCCAAGAAGGAAGTCAGGAACAAAAGACCCTGTGTTAGATTGTTCCTAAATGGACAGGACATGTCCAGAAGAGGATAAAGGAGATTACACAGACACCAAGTGGCTTACTGGTGGCCTGGAAGTGGGGAGGGGACAAGAAATGACTGCCCAGGGACCCAAGATTTCTTTTGGGGTGATGGAAATGTTGTAATTTTAGGTTATGGTGATGGTTGTACAACTCTCTTTATTTACCTAGGTAAGTAGGTAGGTAGATAGATAGATAGATAGATAGATAGATAGATAGATAGGGATAAATTGAAAGATATGCTTAAAAGGGATTAAGTTTCTGGTATGTAAATTATACCTTATCGTAGCTTCTCACACCTGCCCATGCCCTCTCTACAGCAGGTGTCCTAACCCCCTGTGGGATGCCCTCCAAAACTAAGGGCTCCTGGAGTGCCCCTTGGCACGAAGGGATAAAGTCATCCCACTTTACTTCTCAGCACCTGAGAGAGATGAGAGGTTGACATCTTCAAGGTCATATGTCATACAGCTACCAAATCTTTCACTCCACTGCAGAAATCGGGCTGGCTGAGTTTTAGCAGGTCATATGTTCATGAAGCTCAATGCTCAGAAGTTTCTTCTGACCTCTGGGCACTCACCACCCAGATTTTGGGGAGCTGGGGAATTTTTTTTTTTTGCCCTAAATACCCTAACGGAATCAAGCAATCAAGAAGAAATGATCTTTTCACTTTCTTTACTTTAAAAGGGAAGTAACATAAGAACGCTATTCTGCCCCTTGCTTTTCTCACTCAATACCCTAGAGAGCTTGTCACAGCAGATCTTAGAGACTGTCATTGTTTTCCACTGTGAGTCAGTCGAACCCATCCCCAACTGATGAACGCTTATTTACAACTTCTGCAACTACAGAGCTGAAGTAGAGAAAACCATTTCTCTACTTCATAAAAACCATTTCATAAGTGTGCAATCACCTATCTTTTTTTGATGTTCCAACATATGTTTCACTTGTTTGAAAGGCATCCGCCATCCACTGGTTCAATTCCTTAAATGCCTGGAACTGGTGGGGCTGGTCCAGGCTGAAACCAGGAGCTATGAACTCAACCCATGTCTCTTACTTGGGTGGCAGCCATCATCTGTTTCACACACGCACACGGTATGCATTTATAAGAAAGCTAGAATTAGAGTGAAGCTGGGATTCAAAGCCAGGCACTCCAACATGGGATGTGGGTATCCCAGGGGGCATCTTAAATGCTGTGCCCAACACCCATCATAGGTATCATTTTACTATAGGGTAAGTGTTTTGCCTAATGGTTAAAGACAACTGCATTCCATATTGGGAGCACCAGCATTTGACTCCCAGTTTCAATCCTGAACTCCAGCTCTGTGCTGGTAGTAGCTCCAGTAACTGGGTTCCTTCCGCCTTGAATTTAGTTCCTGGATCCTGGCTCCTGCCCCAGTTTAGCCCCGGTTGTTAAACACATTTGGGGAGTGAACCAGCAAATGGGACTTCTCTTTCTCCTCTGTATCTCTGTCAGATGAATAAATTTATGACCAAAAAAGCAGTCAGCATCCCAGAAATGGGATTGCTGAGTCAAGATGCAACTTCTCCCTCTTAAAGATTTTTTTTTTTTAAGATTTGTCTATTTTCATTGGAAAGGCAGATTTACAGAGAGAAGGAGAGCTAGGAAGAAAGATCTTTCATCCACTAGTTCACTCTTCAAATAGCCACAACTGCTGGAGTTGAGCCAATCCAAAGCCAGGAGGCAGGAGATTCCTCTGGGTCTCCCACATGGGTGCAGGGTCTCAAGACTTTGGGTCATCCTCCTCTGCTCTCCCAGGCCATTAATAGGGAGTTGGATTGAAAGTGGAGCAGCTGGGACACAACCCTGTGCCCATATGGGATGCCAGTGCTTACAAGTTGAAGATTAACAAGTCAAGCCATTGCACCAGCCCCCCAAACTGTCCCTGTTATCATCCCTGCAGCAATGTACAATGCTGTGTGGCTCCAAGATTTGTGTTGCATGTGGAAATGACTTTGTGTTCCCTCTGTGTCTTGAATTCAGGTTAGTTTCTTTCTCTTTCTTGTTCCTATTGTCGGAGCACGCAGCATGAGATGTGCCCTCAACAGATGTGGAAGCATACAGTCCAATATTGTCAACCCTGGTACCATGCTTCATGGCAGATCTTTGAACATATGTACCTGTATTACCTAAATTCCTGCTTCTCTCTTCTACTCCGCCTGGAGAAGCCACTGCTGTTCCCTCTGCTTCTTGGGTTGGATGATTTTTAGATTCGGCATCTTCAGTGGAACCGCACAGCACCTGGCCTTCTGTGGCTGTCTTATTTCCCCACACCATGACATGTTCAGGTTCACCTGTGCAGTCCCAGAATGCAGCATTCCCTTGCTTCCGAAGGCTGGGTTGTTTACCTCTGTGTGCATGCACCACATTCAAGCCATCCGTTGATGGGTGCCTGGATGGTTTCTACCATTTGTTTCTTATTTTTAATTTTAAAATTTGTTAATATGAGAATCTGTGTTACAGAAAGAGAAGGAGAGACAGATATCTTGCATCTTCTAGTTCACTCCCCAAATGGCCACGATGGTTGGAAAGAAAATCATTCTCCAAGAATGGCTGCTGCATGGCCAGTCCAAGCTCTGCTTGGAGCTTGGGCTGCTGTGGTCAGGAATGCATGTCATGGACTGGAAGGTCACGTGATACCCCCTCTCCATCCCACTCTGGCCTGCCTGCAGAGTGGCCAGGGGCTGCACTAAACTTGAAGTATGGCCTCTAGCAGAGGCCATACTCTTGGAAATCTATTCTCCTCTGCTGATCTGGTGACCATCTCTGCACTGTGCACTGCTTGGGTGCAAGTTTGGGTCAGCAAGCAGGGTCAGCAAGAGGGCTCAGGGCCCAGCCTTCAGGTGGTATTAAGAGAGAAGCTCCATAGCCCATTAGCTCATGGGTCCCATGCTTCCTGCAGATTCTCTGGAGATGTCTGTTGTGAGGTTGCTTAGCAGAGAGAGGATCCGGGCTAAAGCTCAGGATGTGGCCACCTCGGAGAGGGCCGCCCACAAGCACTTCCCTCCCAGTGCCCTCAGTAGGCACTCGGTAGACAGCAGGTGCAGGAGAGATGTCAGCAGGGACTGTGGGTGGAGGATAGTCCGCTGTCCAGAGAGGCCTGGCCACTGTCTGAGTAGTGCAAGAGAAGCTCTGTGGACTTTTCACCGTGACGTTCTTTTAAGTGCAAAACATTTTTTTTTTTTTTTTTTTTTTTTTTACTTTTCACTTTGAGCATCAAAGCAGTGTGTTTGGGGACAGACACTTTGGGAAATGCAGAAAAGCACCAAGATCACAATGAAGCCAATCCTTTGAGAATTCATCTGTCAACATCATACTTCTAGTCTTCTTTCCCCGAGGTTGGGCCATTCCCCCTTTCTGTCTTTATTTACTGTAAGAAAACACCCAAAGCAAGCTAACATTCTAAAGGAAGAGGTTTATGGGGAGAGCGTTGTGTGCAGTGGTTAGGATGCTGTTGGGGATGCCCGCATCCAGTATAAAGGGCATGGTGGAAGTCCTAGCCCCTCTGTTCCGGTCCAGCACCTTGGGAGGTAGCAGGTGATGACTTAAGGACTTGGTCCCTGCCACTCACATGCAAGACCCAGGTTGAGTTCTGGGCTCTGGGTTTCAGCTTAGCCCAGTCCTGGCTCTTGCAGGCATCCAGAAAGTAAACCAGTATATGCAAAGTCTCTTCTTTTCTCAGCCTCCCGTGAGAATTCCTTTAATTCCTTCTAAGCGTAGCACCCATAATGCCTTGCCTCTTCAAGTTCCTACTCCCATTGTGAGGATGGGATCTGTGACACGTACATGCCTGGGGACTGAAAGATAAGTTCATTGGGACTGCAATGGTGACACAGAGGGTTAAGCCACCACTCAGGACACCTGCATCCCATATTAAAGAAGTGGTTTAAGTCCTGGCTGCTCCACTTCCTACCTTGCTTTTTCCTAACATAACCGAGAAAACAATGGAAGGCGGCACAAGTTCTTGGGACCCTTCCACTCATGTGAGAGACCTGGATGGAGTTATCGGTTCCTGGCTTCAGTCTGGCCTGGCCCAGGCCATTGTGGCCAGCAAAGGCAGTGAGCCAGCAGATAGCAGATCTCTCTGTGTCAGTTTCTCTCTTTTTAAAAAAGAAAGATGAGTTTATTTTGGTGCAATTTTTTTTTGAAATCCATGCATATGAGGAGTCTTCGAAAAGTTCATGAAAATGTATAAAATGAAAAATAAAACTATGTATCTCATTATTTTCGGCACCAAAATAAATATCTTGTTTTTAAAGATTTGCGTATTTATTTGAAAGGCAGAGTTACAGAAAGAGAGACAAAGAGAAAGAAGAGAGAGACCATGCATCCCCTATTTCTCTCCTCAGATGGCCAGCCATGACAGCCAGGCCTGAGTCAGAGAGTAAGAGCTGCTTCAGGTCTCGCACATGGGTGGCAGGAGTTCAGCCACTTGGGCCGTCCTCTGCTGCTTTCCCAGCCGTTAGCAAGGAGCTGGGTCGGAAGTGAGGCAGCCAGACATCAAACCTGTGCCCACGTGGGCTGCCGGCCTCACAGACAGCACACCAATGTGCTATACCGCGACATCAGTCCCACAAACGGATATTTTAATTCTATTTTCCACAAAGCTCTTGAAGTGCTTTTGTATGTGTGTGATATCCATTTTTAATCTTGTTTCCTTCTTTTAAAAAAAACAATGAGATTTAGGATATACAGGATTTTTGCCAATTACCTTTACATACCTCATATACTCTGGGGATAAATGTTAAAATGTGTATTTGTCAATTTTATATGCAAAGATATGATATTTGATTTTTACATGTTTCATTACTAGTGAAAAGAAATACTTATTCACTACTATTTGCATTTCTTATTTTACTATTTATTAATATTTATTTTCCAATAAATTATTAGGTTTCTTATTGATTTTAAAAGCACTTTACATATTAAGGACGTGACCCCTATTTTATTATTTATTTTTATTGGAAAGTCCAATATACAGAAGGAAGGAGAGACAGAGAAGATCTTCCATCTGTAGATTCACTCCCCGAGTGGCCACAATACCTGGAGCTTACCTGATCCAAAGCCAGGAAGCCGGAGCCTCTTCCTGGCCTCCCACATGCATACAGGGTCCCAAGGCTTTGGGCCATCCCCCACTGCTCTCCTGGGCCACAAGCAGGGAGCTGGATGGGAAGCGGGGCCACCAGAATTAGGGTCAGCACCCGTATAGGATCCTGGAATGTGCAAGGTGAGGACTTTAGCCACTAGGCTACCATGCCCAGGCCCAATAAACCCTTTTTGATAGACATTGCAAATATTTACCTTCAAATTTTAATTTGAATTTTAATTATCTTCAAATTTTAATTTGGGTTTTTTTTTTCTTTGCTACATAAAAGATTCAAAGTTATGTCTAGTTAAATATATCAATCTTTTCCTTCATGCCATTTACTGTTAACAGTTTGATGTGTATTTTTCCAGGCATTTTCTATGCATATGCAAATATAGCTATAAATATATGTGGTTAGATGTGAAGCTTTCCTTCATATTTGAGCTGATGCATGCACTCCACTACAACTTCCTTATTACGTGAACTAGTATTATTTCTTTCTACATTAGTATGCAAAGCCCTAACCCTTGCGGAGTATTTTATTGCATAAATTTAATATCACACTATTCAATACATTTTTAAAGACTATTTTTTATCTTCACATTTAAATATGGACGTTTTACAGTGTCTACAAGAAATAGACCTAAGCATATTGATTCCATGAAGCGAGCCAGTCGCTCTCTCCTTTGCTCTTTGACTTGAAATAACTTTGCCATTTATCAGGAGTCATACTGTAAATGATAACTACCACCTATTCCATCCACACATGTTGAAAGCTTGAATTTCTCCCTGGATTTTCTATTCTGTTTCCTTCGCTTATTTGTTCCTTTACTGGCAAGACATTGTTCCAGTTATTGTAACTTCATAACCATTTGTGTTATCTGCAAGATCAATACAATATTATCCCCCATTTCATCTTTTTCTCTGTTGCCGAGGCTAATTCTTGCTTTTGTTTACTTACATTTTGCATTTATTATGAGCTTCAGAATCATTCTGTGAAGTTCCAAAGATACCTATTCAGGATTTTGATTGGAATTGTGTTAGATTCACAAATTAGCAAAAATCTAATAATACTGAAAGCTTGCTGGCACTTTTGTATAATTATTTCCATTCAGAAGCATCACGTGTCTGTGCCCATCCATCCAAGTTTTCCTCTTGGGCATATCAGCCTGTGCTTGCTTGTTTGTTTGTTTGTTTCTTTTTTGTGTGTCTCACATTTTCTTCATCAAGTTCATCCCCAGGTACTGTACATTTGGGAAATATTGAGGTTTATTTTATGGCAACTATCAACGAGCACATTCATTTGGGGTGCATTTGTAACGGCTTACTTTACTGAACATTATTAGTCTACTTGCCTCCCGTTCATCCTTTTTTTTTTTTAATGTGGACAACCATGTTCCTTTTTCTACAAAAAGGAGAGAGGATAGTTTTACTTTTTCTTGTTGTTTTCTCGCTGAGTTAGAGCCAGTTTGCAGATATGTGACATGTAGTTCCCTCCTGCTGGGATGCTACCGAGATCACACCTTAGCACACCCCAGTACACACACGCACACACATGCACACCTTAGCACATGTTCCTTTCAGCATCCCTGTCAGCTTTGCCCCCTAAAACTCTGACCTGTCTCCCCGTGTGTGTGTGTGTGTGTGTGTGTGTGTGTGTGTGTGTGTGTCCCAGCCATCCTCACGCACCCCCAGGCCTTTGCGCAAGCTGCTCCCTCAGCCCACAAAGGCCCTTCCCAGTTTTCACCTGCTTATCCTTCAAGGTCAAGCTCAAAAGACAAGTCTGAGAGGCCTTGCTGAGCTCCTGCATCAGTGGATGTGGGCGCCCTCCTCTGTGGTCCCTCTCTCAGGATGTGGAAAGTCCTCCAGGTGCAGTTGAACCCGCAGGAGTGTGTTCATCCCTCCCTGTTGACTGCATTCACTTCCCGTTCTCTTTCCCTCCGTTCCATCCTCCCCTCCAGCCAAGGTCCGCCTTCCCCCCACTGGAGACACGGACAAGTTTGCATCAGGCATGCATCCTTGCACTTCCTTAGTTGCCCGCCTCACACCTTCTCTGTCCCTGGATGTCCTGCAATCCCTCCAATGTCCACCACTCTCATTCGCTGGAAAAAGAAGATGAAGGAAGAAGAGGAGAAGGATCCCTCATTCATTTTCTACCACTGCACCTGCCAGTTCTCCTGCAGTTGAACGTTTGTCTTGAGTTCCCACAGAAGCCCGCCCTCTCCTGTTCCCTTTCTGCTCCCTGCCCTGTGTTATCTTCCTTTCTGGTGAAGTACTTGAGCATTTCCATTGGCTCACAAACTTGCCTGTCACTCATCTAAAAAAAAAAAAAAAAAAACCTCTTGACTCCGTTCCTCTGCAGAGACAGCACTGCTGTTTGTCACTCCCAAACTTCCTTCTCAGTGATGTCTTTATCAGCTCTCTCCAAGTCTATCTCCCGTCCCAGCGCAACTTCCTCCTGTCAGATGCCAGACTCTGGGATCAGCCTAGTTAGGATAACGGTGATCTCCGAGCTGTGACAGCAGATTGTCACATCTGTATGCTCACCGTACTCTACCTCTGAGCAGTGCCCGGCTCCATTGCTGCTCTCTCTGCATCTTCCCCTCCCTGTCTCTTGAAACACATTCTGTCTTGGTTTTGAACCGCCTGCTCTTCCTCTCCCCGACCCCCTCGGCTCCTCAGGCTGTCCCCACTCCTCCATGCCACTTTGGTCATGAGCCTTCATTACACCCTTTAGTCATCTCCTCACTCTGTGGGTTTAAGGCCCATCACCAAGTCAACAGCTGCTACTCTCCGTCTCTCCCTGGGACTCCGCATCCTGGTGTTTGTACTTGGTGGTGCTCACTGTGTCTAAAACAGAACCCCCTACTCTGTCAAACTCTCTCTAAACCTCCTCTATGTCCAAAAATGGCACCAGCAAAACACCCAGGCTTCATTCATCCTCAGTTCCTCGATTCCTCCTTCCCCATCTGCTCGTTGCTATCCTACCATCAAGCCCAGCTGTGAACTTGTCCAAGTCTCCCCACAAAAACTTCCTCAACCCATCTCCTGGTTTCTATCTCTGCCACTGCTGTCCTAACAAGAGGAGTCATCGTACTTTCACCACCTCATTATTAAGCATCTCCTAGATACCTCCTGGACCCCTCTCTGGTCCCCTGCCACCCAACACTCAGCAGCTATACAGTCTTCTAAACCCAGAAAGCAGGACGTAACACTGCCATAGCTAACACCTTCCTAAATGTCTGTGTTTGCACTCAGAACAAAAACCTACTCCTCCCTTCTGTGGCCTGACCCTTGCCCACCTGCTCAACTCCACCAGTGGCCACTCTCCCAGCTTTTCTTGCCTTAGCTACAGTGGCCTTCAGAGCCTAACTTTTCCCCTCCGGAAGCCTATGCAACAGCTACTGTCTCCTAGAATTCCTACTTCCTCTGTTGTGACCCGTTTTAGCTGGCCATTGCACTAAACACCCCTCCATGTCCCTTTGCCTGTTGATTTATCTGTTTGCTTTATCCAGGTCTCTTACCTAGCATGGAAGCTTCCTGAAAGCATGGCTTTTTACCATCTCATGCTCCATCCACCACCTAGAGCTTCAGGCACACAGTAGGGGAGTCAGTAAATGCCAAAAGAAGGGGTGACTGGCTCCTGGTGTTCCTGGCAATTGGTACAATTGGTACAATTTGCAGCCCAGCTGTCCTGTGTTTGCTGAATTAGTAAACACGTTACTCCCTATTCTGGAAGCTTCCTGAAGAGCAAGGCCCTGGTATGGGGATGAGCCTGGTGCTAGGGGCACACTACCTGTGCCTTGGCAGGGGCCAGGGGACTCTCTCTTCATAAGAGGAGAGCCAGGGGCTCTTTTTGCTCTGAGGATAACTGTGGGATGCGTGAGAATGTTGTGAGAACAAGGAGGCTGAGTAGGAAGGAGCAGGGCTGGCTGCCTGGCGGTTCCCAGCTGTGGTGGAGGAGGAAGCGGTGTCCACGCCCTGGGGTATTTTCCTATCAGAACTCTAGCCCTGATGCTGTGCTCTCTTCTCTCTGGGTGCTTGCGTTACAGGGCGCAAGCTACATCCTGGTGATGGTGGATCCAGACGCCCCCAGCAGGTCGGAACCCCGCTCGAGATTCTGGAGACACTGGCTGGTGGTGGACATCAAGGTAAGCAAGTGGCGGCTGTGACGGCAGGTGCAGCATCCACTCTATGCAGTTTTCAGCTCTCACTCGGGATAAGCACGGATGGCTGTGTCAGGTTGCCCCAAGTGCTCAGCTGTCCCAGCCCCTCCCCGGCAGTCTGACAGCTGCAAAAACTGTCTCGGTAATGAAGAGGCCCCTCCTGGGCAGGGCAGGAGGGAGCAGCCCTGTCTCTGTGCCTCGTCTCTGTCCGTGGTCTTCTCGATGGTTGTGCATAGGAGCCAGGGGTGGTCTTGGGGACGACCAATGTGGCATACTTCTGGTGGGTGTGGATGATCTCACCAAATGGGCACTCGTTGGATGAATGGTATTTGAAAGGCCCTATTGAGCTTCTCTTGATCTGCGCCAGCCTCTGACCTGTGGTGACTCTGCACCCCACCTCAGCATATGGAACCAACCATGGGATGGGAATATGTGAGAGGGGAGGGCAGACTCGCATCTGTTCCTAGTACGTGCAAACTACTTCTCCATGTCACTCTTTAAACAATAGGACATAACAGGCATTCACACAGTGTCGCCGCTGCGTTAGGCGTCCTAGCAGCCTAGGAATGAATCTTACAGCAGAGGGGAGGGTGTGCACAGGTATTAGGCGATTTGAGCCTCCATGGATTGGGGTAAGCATCGCAGATCCCGGGGGACCCACCAGCTATATAATATGCGCGTATTTTCCAGGATCATTCGCTTATTGAACCTTCTGCACATGCGCGACCAGCACTCCCATCCAAGCCTCCCCAGACTCTGCGTGCACACAGTTGAAAAGCCGCCCATCCCTTAGGTCTTTGCATCTGCTTCGGATCACACTGGTTACCACCTCACTCGGTCCCCGTGCAGCCTCTTGGACCTGCCCCAAATGTTTCATCTTTACCTGCTCTTCCTGGGTGCTGCCTTGGTGACACGGGTGTTTGCTAGGATGTTCAGATGGGAATACTTGGGGAAACACAGCAAACACCACGGAAAGAAGAGGGGAGGCATGTGTATTTTCTTTTTTCTTTGTTTATTTAAAAGCCAGAGATTACAGAGAGCAAAGGAGAGGTAGAGAAAGAATGTCTTCCATCTGCTGATTTACTTCCTGAATGGCCACAACAGCAGAACTGATCTGAATCCAGGAGCCAGGAACCTCTTCCGGGCTTCCCACATGGATGCAGGGGTTCAAGGGCTTGGGCCATCTTCTGCCGCTTTCCCAGGATGCAAGCAGGGAGTTGGATTAGGCATGCAGCAGCTGGGACATGAACCAGCACCCATATGGGATGCTGGCACCACAGGGTGGAGGATTAGCCCATTGAGCTATGGCGCCAGCTCCAGGGAGGGTACATTTTCTTCTCAGGTTGAACATAACATGGGGTAGGAGTCTGTACTAACTTGCCAGGGACTCTGCTAGCCACAGAGTGGGAGGTGTTAAAGGGGTGGTCATCCGGGGAAGCTGGTGCGTGACTCAGGGACCTTGGCTCCTTCCCCGGCAGCTCATGTGAGTGCCCCTCTCAGATGCCGTCACAGCAAGGACCACGGAAGGGGCACCGTCTGGGATGCTCTAGCCCCAGCTACCCTTGGGCAGTGCCCGAGCTGGCCTTCTTCCTCATCCCAACACACTTGCCTGGCCGAATGCTGCTCTGCCTGGCAGAGGGTTTACAAACACCATCAGCATGCAAGGGGATAGAGCTGGGGGGATTCATAGATCCAGTGTGAAGAGAGCAGAAGAGGGCATAGAAGGGAAACAGCCCACTCTCTCTCCTCAAGTGAGACATTGTCTCTTTCTGAATTTGGAGCCTCCTCACAGGTCACAAAGGGCATCTTGGGGTCCCCCAAGAAAGGAAGACAGTTCGGGAGATCTCAGTCACAACCCACCCTGAGCATGAGGCCTTCCAGTCACCAGGTTCTAACTCAGCAACTCAGAGTGCAAAAACCACGCAGGGTGCCATGTTTTCAGGATAGAGGGAGCATCCAGGCCATGAGGCTGCCTCTCTCATAGCGCCACCCCCACAACACACACACCACCACCACCAGTAGTGCCCACTGGAACTGAGCCATCACACACACTCAAAGAGGCAGGTGGCAGTTGGCAGCTGTCAGGGCAAGCTGCTAAGCCTCCCAGCTTCCCAGGACCCCACCTGCCAGGGGACGCTTCGGCCTTCCCACGCAGGCCGGAGGAGGCTTGGGTTTCAGTCGCATTGTCACCCACTTTCTCCAGCTAAGCATGGAGCAGGAAGCAGCAGCTCTGCCCGGCTGTGTCCACTGGGCTTGGGTCCACCTGCCCCCGAACAATTTCACCAGCCGCAAAGACTCTGTAAACCCAATCCGTGTAAGACTCTGGTCCCTGGGGCCCCGACCAGAGGAAGAGAGGGCTCTCATCAATTCCAGGAGTACTTCCTTTGTGGTGGCGGTCACTGCCGCCGGCTGCTGGGTGGGTTGCCGACAATAGAATGTGTTCGCCTTGATCAGTGAGCCGGGAACAGCACAGGTTGGTGGACGCCAGTCCTGCCTTCAGAAGGGCACTTCAGCAGGCTCTGGGAAAGGTGTGGCCTCTGTGTCTGATATGCACTGGGGCGGGGCAGACAGCTTGGAGGAGCTCGAGGTGGGGGGCTGCCTGGTCCTTGGTTAACCTTACTTGATTGTGGAACATTCTGGGTCCCTTTGCAAACTTGGCATTCTCCCCATTTTAGAGATGCAGAAAGTCAAGGCCAGGAAGATGGAAAGAGGCAGTGTCTCCTCTAGGCATTCTGCCACCCAACACCCTGACTCCAAGCTATCGCTGCCGTTCCAGACGGTGTCCCCACCATGCTCCCTCCTCCCATCTCTCCTATCAGCTTCTTTGTAGCAGGGAGCCACCACACCCTTTTTGGAAGATAGAAAGCCCCATCTCCATGTCTCCCCCTCAAGCCCATTCTCCAGCGCACCCCCAGGGCTCTAGGAAAGGTTTTAAAAAAATTGGTTGCAGGAAGACAAGACAAGAATAAGCTCACCTTGATGCAAATAAGTGTTTGAAATCCATGCGTGGGTTTTTTTTTTTTTCACTCTATATGTTTTTCATGAACAGCATAAAGGCCTTCATGGTACAGATAGCCAAAATCTATGCCCAGATAAACTCATCTTGTAACTCTGTGGTCCTGGAACCATTGGCAGTGCCCTTGCATTGCTGGCTAACCCTATGAGTAAGTAGAAACTTTGTGCAGGGGATTCAATAAAGGTAAAGAAAACACTGGCCAATATTGTGAACCCCTAAGGCACCCCAGCAGGAAGGCACACCACACAGTCACGACAGGTGCTTCATGGCCATGGTCCTGCCGCTCACCATGGCCACAGAGGCAAAGCTGGTAGAGCCTTGACCAGCCTTGACGTTAAGTGACCACGCCACAGCCGTGGAAGCTCCTGCTGGCCCGTCGCCAGTGCTTGAGAACACAGGACATACCTAAAGCCCACCTCCTCTCTGAAAAAGAATCTGACAGGATCCAGTCCAGAGTGGATTAATGCTCTGGACCCGTGGGCAGCTCATGCCATAGCCGAGGGCGAGGGAGATGGCCAGCATTTGCGGTGCCCTTTTATTCAGCAGAGAGCAACGGAGCACTCCTCAGAAGAGCACAGCACACCCCACCCTGAGCATGGGGACCTTCTGGCCACAAGGTTCTAACTCAATGACTCAGCGTGCAAAAACCGAAGACTGGCTAGGACTTGAGGCCCCAGTCCACTCTGTCCTGAGCACTGTGTTCCCAAGACACTGGCAGTCTCCAACCCGGCTTTATGGAGCTCGCCTAAATTGTCTGAATTAAAGAATGTGAGGAGGGGCCAGCCTGGTGGTATAGCAGGCTAAGCCTCTTTGGCAGCACCGGCATCTTATGTGGATGTTGGTTTGAGTTCCAGTTCTTTTTCTTCTGATCCAGTCCCCTGCAAATGACCTGGGAAAACAGCAGAGATTGTCCCAAACCCTTGGGGCCCTGGACCTATGTGGGAGACCCAGAAGAAGCTCAAATATATAAAAATTAAAATAATAATAATAATAAAGGACATACAAACCACCCCAGAAAGCATTGAGGGGCTTGTAGGGTTGCTTGCTGCTGTTCTGTTTTCATTGGTCCAAATTAGGGACATCCTCCCAACTCTCAGGTCCTCTACACACCCCCACCTATCCACATCTCCCACCTCCTCCCCCACAGCCCTGGAATGACAAACGCCCACATAGCAGAGTAAGACTCCGCCCTGTAGGCACTTCTGCTGTGACGGAGACCTGAGCAATGAGGCTACAGCCTTTAGGGGAGGGCCCAGTGGCTCAGTTATGGAAGAACTGGTAGATCTGTGGGTTTCCATTAGGCCAGAAACTGGGCAAAACTTGAGTCCCCAAACCTGGCCAGACCAGAGTAGGTGGGGCCTGGGATCCAGAAAGGGTGCTTGTCACTGCTCCATCCCCTCACCCAGGGCTCCGATGGAGGGAGGATGCTTCTCCCCACTCCCACCCCCACCCCGAGTGCTGCAGCCACAGCTTTTCCTTCAGACTGCTCCTCTGCTCTGCTCGGAATGTCTCATTCCCTCCAACTAATCATCTTCGAGCTGAAGCCTAATTAACATGTCAATTAGCGTGTACCATTCGTTTCAGAAGCAACGCATATGGGTGTGTCTCGCACGCATCTCCGAAATCAGAGCTCGGGGCTTTTCAGGCAGATAATTCCATTAGGCTTTTTTTTTTTTTTTAATTGTTGATGGGGATATTGAACGCAGGGAGATGGGATATGAATATTTTCCACAAAGAAAATCATGATCGGTGACAAAGAACACAGAGAACAATTGAGGAGACAAGAATTACCTTTCTTCTTCCAAAAAAGTCTTCCTAGAAGCCGTCAGTGGTTCTGAAACTTGCCCTGAATACCTTTGTGTTGTGTTGTGTTAAGGAAGAAAAGTCACCGCCAAGTTCAAATTTCCGTTTTCCTCCATCGTGGACAGCTATAAAGGTGGACGCTTCTGAAGTGAAGTACTTCAAAGGGGTCATCCTCTCTACCGCCTTTCCCATAGGGTCAGGTTACCCCCAATGAGGCGTTTTGTTTGTTTGTTCATTTTTAATGATTTCTAAATGCATTGGGCAAGTTATATACAAACAGGACAGCCAGTAAGTGGGGCTGGCTTACGGCTCCCCAAGAGGGACAGCCAAGGACACATGGTGTACGAGCTGTCAGGCCTGCACCAAGAGGTGCAGGGTGCAGGGCGCTCTCTGAGGCCCCTGAGAAGCCAACACGAATCCTTATCCTTCAAGACAGAAACAGAGAGAAGAGAAATGAGCCTGGCAAAGAGGAGAGGACTTCCCATGCCACCATGAGGGACACCGCAGAAGGCAGCCTGGCTCTCCCTGCTGCCCATCCCTGACGCCTCAGAGCCTGTGGACACCTCAGCCCGCATGGAAGTTCTCGAAGCGCTCCTAACACCCAGGACCCAGCACGCAATAAGCAGCAGAATGAACCATCTTTTTGTGCTCCACCAGTTTAGCTGAAGAGGACACACATAGGAAATGAGATTCACAATTCTTTTTTCTTTTTTTTTTTTCAGAAAGATTTATTTTGTTGTTGTTGTTGGAAAGCCAGATTTACAGAAAGAAGGAAAGACAGAAAGATCTTTCATTGGCTGGTTCGCACCCCAAATGGCCGCAATGGCCAGAGCTGGAGCTGAGCTCAAGCCAGGAGTCAGGAGCTTCATCCTGGCCTCCCACATGGGTGCAGCAGCCCAAGGACGTGTGTGCTGTCTTCCACCTTTCCCAGGCACATTAGCAGGGAGCTGGATCACAAGTGGAGCAGTCAGAACTGGAGCCAGCACCCAGATAAGATGCCAGCGTGGCAGATAGCAGCTTATCCTGTTGTACCATCACACCCCTCCCGTGCGCCACACCCCAGCCCCTCCCCCACCCAGGTCCAGCCTGGAAGGCCTGGCATAACCTACCCTTGCATTTGTGGTGGCGGGGATCATGGCCTGCCACAGGGGTGGTTGGTCCTGTGACCTCACAGTGAGGCTGTCCTCCCCAGAGCCATCCCAAACCACAACCAAGGTGAGGGGCTGGGCTGCAGGTGTTCCCCATGGGCGTGCGTGACTGCCGCCCCTTCCCCCTCTTCTGACACGTGCTGCTTTTATTTTTAACCCAACCCAGCATCCCTTGTCATTTCCTTAACACTCACAGTCCCCAGAGCTCGCTCACTCTGGCTGTCATTGTCCCACCCCAGAAAATGCCTTCACTCTCATTCAGAATAGTTTAAATAAAATGTTGCTCCAAAGCGCAATATTATCTTTTGATGAATATTTTTTAAAAGCCAGGGTTTTAGGTTTTCATGGTAATTTGCGGTGTAAAATTATTTGGAGATAAGAGGCAAATTAGCTCTCGTATGCCGAGGTCGTCCTGTCCTGTTATCCATGTGAGCAGTGTTTAAATATAATCAGCCCTTAGACTAATGCAGCATAATTGTTCATTTGAAATCACTTTTTTTTTCCCACTCCATTCAGTGAGTCATTAAAATATTCAAGGGATAATGCAGTGAATTAGAAATGAATTTATCATATTATCCCATACATACTGTAGTGCTTCAGGTAACTAAGGAGAAAGGGGCGGGGGAGAGAGCGAGGAAGAGAACACGCGTGCAAGGTGTGCAGGCCGCCGGGGAGTGGGGCTAACACGGGCACGCGGCAAACAAAGCCTGCAGTCAGTTTACGGCACGCAGAGAGGCTGGCTGGGAGGGGTGAAACAGAAAGCAAGCGCCCGTCTTGGAGGAGGGCTCTCACTCTCTCTCTTTCTCTCTCTCTCTCTCTCTCTCTTTGCACTCTGAGAATCTGTGCTCCACCACAGCTCCACTGTTAACTTATTTTTATCAAATATGTTTATATCACAAAGTCGTTATGGAAACCAATTCTGCCATCCAGGAGAATTCCTGGATCAGGCAGAAAACACACACTCTTCTCTCTCTCTCTCTCTCTCTCTCTCTCTCTCTCTCTCTCTCCCCCCCCACTCATGTTCCCCACCCCATTTCATCTCCCTGTTGTCTCTCTCTCCACCTGTTTCCCCAATCTCTCTCTCTCTCCCCTCTCTGTCCCTTTCTGCCTGACCCCTCCCCTCATTTCCTCCTTGTTTCTCTCTCTGTCTCTCCCCCCCCTCTCTCTGCCTCTCTCTCTCTCTCTCTCTCTCTCTCTCTCTCACACACACACACACACACACACACACACCATACACAGGATGCCCATCTCAGGGGCTACAGGACAGACTTGCTCACTAATCTTGAACTTAGCTCGGGTGGGGACAGAAGATGTCTCCCTGGGTGGGCAAAGCTGAGAAATGGACAAGATCAAGGCCAGTAGTCAGACCTGCCTCTGCCTTAACACAGAGAGCCAGGGTCCTGTGCCCGGGGCCCGTCATTATATTAGCAGAAGCTCATGAGAAGAGCCGCTGACCTGAGGCAGCACAGCCCGCTGTGCCTGAAACCAGGTCTCCAGCCCTGGCATTTTCAGAGGAGCCTCAGTGAGCAGCCTGCGGAGTGTGGACAGAAAGCTGAGATTACTTGGAAAGCACGTGAAGTTAGCAATAACCCAGAGAAGCAAGGAGGTCGGACCATGGGGTGAAGTTTCCCAGGGAAGCCAAATACGGCCCCATATTAGGAAGAATTTTCCAGAAAGTCAAACTGAGAAACGAGCCTTTTTTTTTTTCACAGAGTAGTGAGCTCCTTATGACTGGAAGTAATGATTCAGGGGTGGCCCAGGGTGGGTCTCCACCCACCCTCACCCCTGCCAGGTAAGAGGCTGGAGCAGGTGCCCTGTAAGTATGTCCTTGGCTCTTCCCGACCACGGCTCCGCCTGTGATAGTTCCTGCTTTTCTTATAGCTCGTGCGCAGATAGCTTACCAACAACAGAAACAGAATAAAAGGAACAAGAATGAAAATGAGGAGAGAAGGGAGAAAGGCCAGAGGAAGGAAGAAAATCAGAAAGACATGATGCATCTCATTTAATCCTTGCAGAAGCCCTGGAAGAGAATTGACAGGGAGCCTCGTGGCTCCTCCACCCTGAGCCGTAGGTTCTTGTCTGGGTAACAGGAGACTGCTGTGTAGGTGAGGCTTCTGTGAGAGGCAACTTGCAAACCACCCAGCGCACAGCACCTGGCCCACAGCACTGGCTACCTGTGTGCTGGCACTGGACTCCCTCCACCTCCTATAACCCCAAGTCCTTCCCAGAAAGTTGCCCCTTTGGCAATAAGGAAAATATACTACCCACCCCCACAAAAAAAGGTGGGATGGGTTATGTCCAGGAGAAAGGGCATAGGAGCTCTCAAAAGTAGAAAAGCCATTAGCAGACACCAGACCTAATGGAAAGGTGTTATGAATGAGAGTTTAACCTGTGCTGTGCTTGGCAGCTCCAACTCTTAAAAAACGATTAAAAGAAGGATTTGGGGGATGCATGGCCTGAATGTCAAATGTGGTTTTCTTGCTGCTGAGCTGGAAAGACCATGCCAGCACACAGGAAGCCATGACGGTGCTAATTGGTGGGGGTAGCGTCAAAGCCAACTGGGCCCTGTAAACAGGAGGGTTGTGAGAGCCGAGAACACCATCCTCTTCTCCACGCGGCCACCTCTTCCCGCTTTAAGACTCAGTCTGACACCCCGGTCCTGCCCACGCTCCTACCACACCAGTCAACATTGTTTAGCGCCCTCATCATTTGAGTAGGCTGTTGCTGATGAGTCTCTACAAGGCCCAGGATCCTAGACCCAGTGCCATGGCTCACCTTGCAAGCACTGGGATCCCATATGGGTGCTGGTCCATGTCTCAGTTTTTCCGCTTCCCATCTGTATTGAATCCCTACTTGTGGCCTGGGAAAGCAGTGGATATGGCCCAAAACTTTGGGACCCTGCACCCCCCGTGGGAGACCCGAAAGAGGCTTCTGTCTCCACGCTTTGGATTGGCTCAGCTCCAACCGTTGAGGCCACCTGGGGAGTGAGCCAGCAGATGGCAGATCTTTGTGTCTCCTTCTCTCTGTAAATCTGATTTTCTTTTCCAATAGGAATAAATAAATAATAATCATAGTAATAATAACAGAAGAGCAGAATCCTTTTCCAGCTCCTACTCCTGACTCTAGCTTCCTGCCAATGCCGAGGCTGGGAGACAGCAACGATGGCTCAAGTCATTGAGTCACCTCATTAAAAAACATAGTCCCTGACTCGTCGCTCCAGCCCATGTCCACTGCAGGCATTTGTGGCATGAATTAGTGCTTGGAGCCTCTTTCTGTGTCTGTTTCTTGAACAAGATTCTTAAAAAATTTTTTTGAATAAAATTAATAAATTGATTCTGATGGGATGAATCTCAAGTTCTATATTTAAGTTCCACATCAACTACACACAAAGAATGGGGAAGATCTGGCATGCCAAAGGTTCATGAGGGAAAAAGAGGAAGGGGAGTTTTAATTCGCTTTGAAGCTAATTTTACCCTAAATGTTCAGCTAATAATAGAATGTCAAACCATAATGCAGAAGTTAAGACAGCTCATGTAATCGTGGGTCACATCAATTCAAGTACAGGCTTTCCATCACTCAAGAGTAAGAACTCTCCTCTCTCCATATTAGACCACCTGTACTCATTCATTCATTCATTTCATTCATTCATTCAGCACATCTTAGATCAAACCCCCTCCAGTCAGCAGCTTCCTGGTCTGGCCAGGGGAGCAGAGAAGAAAACAAGGGACCTAGTACATAGCAGGGAGTGCTGGGGTAGGGGAAAAGTCCCCAGAGTTAGGGGCAGGAGAAGCTGGGGGCAGGAGGAAGGCACCAGGCAGCCAGGCAAGGAGAGGGTATACAGGATGAGCAAGCAGCATGAAGGAGCTGGGTGTATTGTGGGAACAGAGGAAAACCATCATGGCAGGAGCAGGGCACTCAATGGGGAAGTGTCCAGGAATGAGAGGGGGGTCCTGCGGCATAGGGGAGTCCACCCTGACTCCCTCCCTAGAATCTGCAGTCCCCAGGCCAGTTAAATCCAAAACTCTGGACTGTACATCCGGGTAGGGAGACAGGGAGATGGGGCATTGCCATTCAACAGCTCTAACGTGTCTATTCTGTAAACTCCTGAGTACTGGGCATCTGCTATACACCATTGCACTAGCAGCAGACAACAGGGTAATGTTTACCCAAAGACTCCTGGGAAGGGTGTAGGTCCTGGGGTCTGTGTTCTGGTTACAATTATATATATATATATATATATATATATATATACACATAGAGGAGGAAAGACAGAGAGGAAGATCTTCCATCTGATTATTCACTCCCCAAGTGACCGCAACAACCGGTGCTGCGCCGGTCCGAAGCCAGGAACTGGGAACTCTTCTGGGTCTCCCACGCGGGTGCAGTGTCCCAAAGCTTTGGGCCGTCCTCCACTGCTTTCCCAGGCCACAAGCAGGGAGCTGGATGGGAAGTGGAGCTGCCGGGATTAGAACCGGCGCCCATATGGGATCCCAGTGCGTTCAAGGTGAGGACTTTAGCTGCTAGGCCATACCACCGGGTCCCTGATTACAATTTTTTTAAAGAAAAGAAAAAGTGTGCATCTGGAATTGATAATCCAGGCCATAGGGCCTTAATCCAGGCAAGAATTGGGCACATGGGTCATGTGAAGACGTTAAAAACCAGGGAAAGCAGCCTTTCATTCTTTTTTAAGAGAAGTTTGTTTATTTTTATTGGAAAGGTAGATTTACAGAGAGGAGAGACAGAAAAATCTTGCATCCACTGGTTCACTCTCCAAGTGGCCAGAACAGCCAGAGCTGATCCAAAGACAGGAGCCCAGAGCTTCTTCTGGGTCTCCCACATGGGTTCAGGGTCAGTCATATCAACTGCTTTCCAGGCCACAAACAGGGAACTGGATGGGAGATAGAAGAGCCAGGATACAAACCAGCACCTGTATGGAATCCTGGCACTTGCAAGGAGAGGATTCACCCAATCAAGCCATTGTGCCAGGCCCGGCCTTGCATTCTTTCTGACCACAGCCTAGGCAGCAGTCAGCCCCAGTAGGGCCACTTGGATCCGCTGGCCACTTGGCCCGCCATGGTGAGAACATTCATTGTATGCATGGAAGCCAGCACAGAAACCTACTGAGAGGCAAGCCTCCATCAGGACCCAGCAATGTTGAAGAGGGGACGGGTCTTAGGGTAGTACTGAGATATTCGGAATTTACTGGAGGATGAGCAGGTCAGGGATTGGGGGAAGAACTGGAACTGTGTCTTTGAGGTGTTAACGCTGAGACCGCCGTCTAAATCTCCAAGTGGAGACTTCAAACAGAGGAGCTTGAAATGAGCCTAGGATTGTAGAGGAGGCCCCAGCAGGAAACCTGGTTGTTGGGAGGCTGCTGCCTCCTGGGTAGGGGTGAGCTTATATCTCCAGAGATGTCCTCGGAGAAGCACCTGCCAGGGACAGGGCTGGAGAGAATGTGGGGTGAGGTGGGCCCTTGGTGCTGGGCTTTAAAAGGGAGTCTGACATCGGCCAACACAGCAGAGTCTTTTCCTGGGAGGGGCCCCGGGGGCACTCTGGAAAGAGTTTAGCGCAAGTTCTCACCAGACTTGTTAGGCTGGGCCACTGGCTAGCAGGTGTCACCTCTGTGACCTGAGACACGTAGGAAGCACATCGCAGTCCCCAGGGTCTGGGAACACATCAGACAAGCTCCGCTCTCCAGACAGTCACCCTGGCACTGGCAGCTCCCCCCCCCGCCCCCCACCAGCAAGGTGTTTTGGAACACTGGCTAGCAGGGCACCATGAGGCAGAGACCGTGGAAGGTGGCCTCGTTTGCTTCAGGAGGTAAATGGCTCACTGGAGTTTTGCCTCGCCCCCAGCACCTGCCTAGGAACCTACTTTTCCAAGAGATTTGCGACCCCCAGTTGGGAGGAGTGTCAGGTGGAAAGTCGCAAACCTCAGCTACTGTCATCCCTAGAGGACAAGAGTGGGCTGTGGCGCTGGGCCAAGGTCCTGCACAGCTCTCACTCCAGGAGGGAGTCAGCCAGCAGCAGCCGTGTGCATACAGCAGAGGAGGTACAAGCCTGGGGCAGGGAGTATGCTGGGAGGCAGTTGCATAGCAAGGGGACAGGGAGCCATGCCAAGACCTAGAGGCTTTCTGGGGCTCTCCTGCCAGTCCTGAGCTGGGTGGGTTCAATGGAAAGATCAGAAGCTGGAGGACAAGTGGAGTTGGCACACGAGAGCACACCCTCCTCCCACAGTGGGCATGTGGCTCTCTAAGAGAGGAGAGGAGGAGGTTGTGCAGATCAGACCACTTTAAGCAGAACCCAGAGCCTATGGCCAGGCAGTGTGAAGGGGTCACAGGGGGAAGGACCTGAAGGCAGGTGCATGGATGGATGCCCAAAAATGCATGGGCCGCTGGCCCCATCTAGCCCTTAAGCTGAGAACCCATTTTTTTTTTTCCTTTCAAAGAGAGTGGAAGTCACTGTTTTCTTGTCTCAGTTGATGAACAGATTCTGGGTGGCAGGAGTCACCATAGAAACAGGTGCTATCTTAAGCAAATGAGCCTTATTAACCTTAAGAGTGGTGGAGTTTTCACAAGATTGCACATATAGGGTAGGAGGGAGAGTGGGGCTGGGGAGGGGAGAGGGCTGTGGTAAAGCAGGGAGCCTTGTTGCCGAGGCTCTGGGCATGGACATGGAGGGGGGTGTGCAGGCATGTGTGTGCGCTGTACGCGTTTGTGTGTATACCTGAGTGCATGAGCTTTTCCCAAACCTCGTCCCAGGCTCTGCTTCTCACCACCAAAAGGTACCTGCCTCCCCTAGGTCCTGGCTTCCAGGGAGCAGGAGCCTGGAGCCCAGCTGCCAACCCAGATGCTTCCCACTCATTCTCCAGCCCCAACCTGTGGCCCTGTCTGCTGTACATCAGAAGGACCATGCTGCCAAGGAAGCAAGGTCCTCTGCACCCGACAGCGGCCTTCCTGACCCTTGGCCCTGTGACCGGCCTGCTTCCCAGCAGAGCAAGGCAGGACTGGCCCCACACACAGGTACATCATTGCCTAGCACGGCTGTGTCTTAGGCGACGCCTGCTTGGCATCTGCCATGTGTTCCATGCTCCCAGAGGTTCCACCAGAGGCCAAGAGGCACGTTAATATGAAGAATCTGCCTTCAGGGGGATGTGGTCCAGGTGGGCTGGGCAGGATGCTGGCAGGTGGAGGGAAGAGTGTTCCAAGGGAAGGCGTACATATGCATCTGTTGCAGCAGGAGCAGCCAAACTCCAGGCTGTCCCTAGCTTGTGAAAGGTAAAAGAGGAAGCAAGGCCAGCCTGGCTCCGGGCCCAGGGACGGAGCCCAGGGCTGGAAGGACCAGCCACAGGATGCCCTAGTGCATACACCCTGTAACCTGGGTGCTCCTGGCACGCCGGGAAGACCAGGGACTCCCATGGCACACAGGGAGCTTTTTATTTCCCTTGCCACAGGGAGTACAAGGACCCAACACACACCTGATACTGTCAGTCAGGTTGAAGGACCCTTCTTGCTTGAATCATTGATTTCTAGAATTCTGAACCAGAGGGAAGGACCCTTGGATGCACCTGCTCCTGCCCTTCCATTTTACAGATGAAACAACTGAGGCCCGAGGTCACTCCAGCATGCACAGACCAGAATGGACTAACCTCAGTGCAGCAGGATTTTGCCCTGGCTACTCGGGGTGGGGGGAGGCCATGGAGCAGAAGGCTACCAGACAAGGACAGGAAATGAGAGAGAGAGATGACAGCTGGGACAGGATGGAGGTGACAACTGGAAACAGGGAGCCCAAGGCCAGGTGTTCTCGACCCTGCCATGTCTGCCCCAAAGCCCACACTCTTCCTCAGTGACAGTGGCCTCATAAGACCGTGGTCGCTCCCCTTCCTGGCATTGTAATTGTCTCCCGGCTTTAACCAATGGGCACAACTGAGCAATCACACAGACAGATCAATGCCCACGAAAGGAACTGTATTCTTTGCAGCTCCCAGGAAAGGGAAGTATGCTGTGCCAAGGCATTAGGGCCACTCAGGACGCAGAAGAAATTAGAGGACCTTCCAAGGTGGAGGCTTCGTAGCAGCCCTGTGCAGGAAGGCAAAGAGCAAGCACGACCAGGTAGGAACTGTGGACAGCTCTGCTTGGCTGCATGTCGCTGGTGGCCTCAGGGCTGAGGACCTAGCTAGTTTTTTGTTCCCTGGGGCAGCAGAAGGAACACGCATTGGACAGGTGTGTGAGAGCAGCGGACGACCGGCAGAGCTGGTTGTGCATGCCGGCACTGGGCTTTGGTGTAAGGAGTATGCATTGGCAGGCGATCTCATAACACCGTCAGTCCAGAACACACAGGCACCTGGAGCTCCCTTCCCCTGAAATGTTGCTGGTTGCTTGGTTGATTTTCTCTTGGAGAGTTGTGCCCAAATCATCCTAGCTCAGGCTGACTTCCTCACGGCTCCAGGACCCCTCCCCTTCCCCGGCCTCCCACTCGGTGCTCAGTCTGTGCCGCGCAATTGAGCACCTGCCTCCTTGCGGTCTTGCTTGCTAGTCGTCCCAGGGCCCTCGCCCCAGTTTCTCAGTCCCTAGGGAACATTCTACTCACCAACCCCCTCAGCAGGAGCGAGACTCAGCCCAGCGCCGCTCTTCTGGGCAAACAGCACTTTCCAGCCACCGTCCCAGCCAGAGGGACCTCACTCTGACCACCTCGCTGTGCTGTGTATCCTAGCCAGGCTGTGCCCCCCATGGCCAACAGCAAAAGCGGCTTCCCACAGTCCTTCGGACACATGCCCCATAGCAGCAGTCAGTGGTGATGGTTCTACCAGTTGACCGTCTGCCACTGCTTACCAGGCACAACCCTCCTCTCTCGCCACCTCCACCCCAAATAGCCTCTCCTGAGAGCCCCCACATCTTCTTCAGAATGACAGTGAACTCTTCTGGACTTAGAGTCAAATGGCACATGTCACCCAGCCCTGGTGTCCTCCATGAAGAGGGAAGAGTTGGCTGTAGCATGGCTGGGGGACCCTTTCAGCTGTCACTGTGTGGGGTGCTGACATGCCCCTTGGTTTGTGCCATGTATTTCTTTTGGGGCAGCTCATAGGCAGGGAATAGGACCTTTGTGCCTGGTAATGTCTTTCTCTCTTTTTTTTTTTTTTAAGTTTATTCATCCAAAAATCAGAATTACTGAGAGGTCTTCTATCTACTGGCCACAATGGCCAGGGCCAACCCAAATCAAAACCAGGAGCCAGGAACTTCCTTCAGATCTTGTATACACTTGGCAAGAGCCCAAACATTTGAGCCATCTTCTGATGCCTTTCCCAGGCTATTGACAGGGAGGGAGACGGATCAGAAGTGAAGTAGTAAGGACTTGAACTCGTGCCTGTTATGGGCTGCTGGCATCTCAGATGGTGGCTTTGCTTGCTATGCCACAGCACTGGTCTCAACAGTATCTCTTCTCCCTTACTTCGGCTTTGCCAATCCTAAATTTTAAGTGCCTGACAATACAGCCATCTGAAGTTGTCCATTCCTAGTGGCTACCACGTTGCAGGGCCCAGTCCTGAAGCAGACTGGGACCAGGGTCTTTTAGGAATTGTCCAGCACCATTCCAATTCCAAACACCCCCACCTTGTGTGTCTCTTAGCCAAGGGAATGTTCAGAAACTCCCACATTTCCTCATATATACTGACCTCCTAAAATATCCTTATTACCATATATGTTAATTGTTGGCTCAGAAAATATGGTAAATCCATTTATATTCTGTACTAATAAATGGTACCAAGTGTTGACAAAAATATTACCCAAATACAGGTAATGAACATCAGTTTTTAAAACTTTCATGGAGAATATGAAAGAGTTGACTACATACGTTGTGAATTTATAAATAGATATCCCCTAAATTAGTTCACTTTGCCAATTTACAAACGGGGATTTTTATGGGAACTTGACACGATTATGTTGATTGAAGCTTAAGATAATTCCAAAGTGCAACCTGAGTGGGGAGATAGAATCAACAAAGATGGCTCCAGAAAAAAAAAAAAAATCTTTTTTAAAGAGGATTAATAAGGGTGGGTAGTAGGAGAAAGTATTTATACACTCCTAAATATTCTGAAAAACAACAATGATTCTTTTTGAAAATTTTTATTTTTATTCGAAAGGCAACATTAAAGAGAAAGAGGTCCCAAATTGCCCCGACAGCTGGAACTGGTCTGATCCAAAGCCAGGAGCTTCTTCTGGGTGCAGAGGCCCAAGCACTTGAACCATCCTTTGTTGCCTTCCCAGGCAATGGAGCTGCCAGGACTCCAACCAGCACCCATATGGGATGCTGGCCCCACAGGCGGGGGACTTAGCTTACTACCCCACGGCACCAACCCCGAAACTACAATGATTTTGAAGTATGGTTCTGAATAGACACTCCACAGATATGTCATTGAAACAAAACAGGAAGAGCTGAAACACATTAAAACATTCAGCATATGATAAAGGAGCCATTTCAAGACAGAAGGGGAAGAGCGATTATGCCGTAAGTGATTAGAGGATGATTGGCTATCCATTTGGGGGAAAACATGTTGAAGTTCTTTCTCATACCAGAATCAAAATTCTAGATGGATTGAGTATTTTCATGTTTAAAAATCAAGCCATAAAAGAACCAAAGGAAGTATACAGTGTTGTTTCTCTGACCTCACTGTAGGAGATCTTTCAATGCAGATACTGTTCAGCTATAAACAGGCAAGGGCAGAAGAGAGACAGCTGGGCAATTGACCTTCTGCAAACAAAAACCTCCAAAGATCAAAGGCGGTCAGTGTATTCTAGGAAATGCCCTGTGTGTGTGTACGGCCACAGGTTTCCATCCATTACATATAAGCCACTTTCCAATGAATCGGGTAACTATACCTGAAGAAGTTGATAAGCGTGATAAGGGAATAAAGCAGCGGTGTGTAAAACGCCTTGCACCATGCCTGTCACGTGGTGGGCCCCTGCTAAATATTATTTGCTGGTTCATTTATTAATCAATAGAACGCTATTAAATAGAAAAGTGGGCAAAGGAATGGGAGAACGGATAGGAAGTTCTTTCAAATGAGACACAACAAAAGCTGAAAGGGCACAGTGGTAGTTAGTCAAAAGCAAGAAGCTAGCACCCACACCGGCATGCTGGTGGCATCACAGATGGCAGCTTCCCCTTCTATGCCACAATGCCAGTCTCCACTCTGATTTTTTTTTTTAAATAAGCTAGTAACAACCTGTGTCCTCTCCTGGTGCTGAGAGGGAGTACAAAGTATCAACCTCCCTCTTGCAGAGGGTCTTCGATGCGTGTGCATTCAAGCATCAAACACTGGACATGGGTGTGGTCTTTGTCCCAGCAATGTCCTCCTTCTAGGAATCTGGACTCAAACTAGGCCTCCTCAAAAATGATCTCTATCAAAACAAAGCGTGGCCTACTACATATGCCGGATCATCACTGAGAAAGTGAAGCCGGAAACAAGCAGCCATTGATCCACAGTGCCACGACAATACAGAAAATCTAGAAACAACCTCTTTCTCCAGCAGGAGGGCCTTAACAAGTCAGTGGTGGCCTGGGAGATATTTTGCCACCATCAAAATGGTTCCACATGCGTCTATATAGACCTGTGTGTGTAAGATACATGTGCCACATCATTGTATTAAAAGGAAAAAGAGGGTTGAGAATCATTGGAGCACAACCCATTAAACCCAGGAAAATACTCATGTGTATGGGACAAAACCTGGAACGCACGTGCACCTGCAATGTGCCGTACAGACGGCCCTGGACAGTAGAACCGCAAGCGGTTTTGCTGCTCTTGTTTGGCTTAGCTGGGGTTTTTTTTCCCACCATATTGTCTGTCATACGCATTGCTTTATAATTCGATTTTTAAATAAAATTTTAAAAATTTAAAATGCCAGGTAAGAGAATATGACCATCATAGATCAGCAGGATGTAAGAGGATTTAGAACTAAGAGGCACGTGGGGGCATTTGACCTGGCAGCTTTGAAGGTCCCACATCTTGTATCAGAGTGTCTGAGTTGGATGGCCAGCTCCAGCTCCTGTGGGTGTGCACCTGCAAGGCATCCAGGGGATGGCTCAAGTGGTGGGGTCCCCACCATCCATGTGTGAAGGACCTGGGTTGTGCTAGCTACCTTTGACCCAATCTAGTCCCAGCTGTCGCAGGCATTTGGGGAGTGAACTAGCACATAGGCCCACTCAATCTCTCACTCTCTCTCTTATTCTCAAATAAAATAAGAAAAAATAATGTAGGAAAAAAAAACACTTTAATTTGATACAAAAATTTGTGAAAGCCACACATCCTTTTGCTTAGATGTGCTTTTAGTGAACTTGTTGATTAACAAAAATTGGGTGACGTCCCCTGCCGCAAAAAATCTGAAGTGCTTTTTAATTTTGTTTTGTTGTTTTGTTTTTGTATTTGGTAGGGAGAGAGATCCAGCATCTCTACCTTACGTCGGAAGGCAGCTCGTCCCCACACCCCCAGGCACACCTGCAGCACAGGCCTGGCATTTCACTTGCAATTACAGGCTGGCTTGTGCATCCTGCTTCCGGGCTGCAAGCCCCTGACAGGCAGAGCCAGAGTCCATCTCCGCTCACCTCCCCCTAACCCCAAAGATGCATCTGAGAAAAGCAGCACACACTTAGAACCAAGAACTCCAATGCTCAGAACCCAGACAGATGAGGCGCTGGGTGATAACACAGAAGTGAGCTCAGGATAGGGAGACTGCGGTTGGGACTGGGGTAAGCAGGGAAGGCTTCATGGAGGAGGAAGCTGTCAGAAATTCCCCAGCAGGCAGCAAAGACATACATGCTCTAGAATGTGGCCTGTCGTGCCCGGAGGGTGACCTGGAAATACAACAGTCTCAAAAGGAGAGTCCCTCTGCCCCAACCCTACTCTTCACGCTCTACCTTGGAGCACCTGGAAGCTTGCTGCTGAGCAACCCAAAGCCTGGGATGGCTGCCATGTGCTTGGCTCCCCTGATCTGCTGCCATGTGCAGCCAGCTCAGGCCGTGGTGGGCACCCCCTGCACACACAGCTGCTGGAAACCTGGCTTCCCAAGGCATGGTAATGTGTGTTTGTGTATGTGTGTGCGTGTGTGTGTGTGTGTGTGTGTGCGCGCGCGTGTGTGTATTTGGTCTGGTTTGTTTGTCACTTTATAGCCAGTGTCTAGGAGAGTGTTTAATGAATAGTAAGTGCTTATTAAATGTTTGTTGAAGACATTGAAAATGGTGATTTAAACATTGGCTTCCAGGAGGAGCAGGTGACATATACATGATATAATATATATATATATATATATAGATATATATATTATATATATATAATATACATTACTGGGGCTGCCTTGTGAATATACATCATGTGTTTGCACATAAGAAATGGAGAGCGCCCTAAAACAAATGTGCATGCATGCGCGTGTACACCCCCTACACACACACACACACACACACACACACACACACACACACACACATACTCACACGCAGCGTTTGGGAAAATATCAAAGGGAGAAGCCCACAGCTTTTCTCCAGAGTCAACTGCTTCCTTTGAGAATAGGATTCCAATAAAATAGAATTTGGATGGTGTCACAAATAAATTTGCCTTTCTAAAAGCTCCCAAATTAAAATCTGAGAGAGGCTCGCGCATGAGGACAGGATGGCAATGAATAGATATGAATGTGCTTTATTTGTGCAGCTCGGCACTCCCTTCCGAGCCATTTGGGGGTGGGGAGTAGGGGGAGCAGGGAAGCAGAGCCCAGCTGGCAGGTGCTCAGGCTCACCTGGACCTGGCGGCCTCCCGCCCTCCCCCCTTTCTGCCCCACAGCCTAGGGTGCTGCAGGAGCCCCCCTCAGTGTGACCCCTTCCCTCCCACTTCCACCAGCACGTGGACTCCAACACTTTGTCTCTCCTTTCCTCTATGTGCATAGGGTGGGAGGAGGACTGGTCTGTGAAGGCAGCACTTCAAGGTTAATGGCGCCTGCGAAACAACCCAGCCTAGTTTATTCTAGACTTGTAGTCAACCAAAGGGCCCTGGCACCATCCCCTTGGCAAGTCCCCAACCTGCACCAGGATAAAGGTCCCTACTGCCACCTTGCTCCAGCATGGAAGCCTTGAGGGTCCACACACATCCAAGCCACCCGCAGATCCCCGTACCTCATGCCGAAGACTGTATTTAAGGGCGAGATAAACAGTTTGATCTTTAAAGTACCCTGGATGCATAATATCTATACATAGTTCTTTGCAATTTTATTCTAAAAACAATTAGCCAAAAAGCCCTTTTTATATGATATTTGCAACTATACTGACAGTAACAGCAATTAAACCCCGTCTGTTTGCTGAGACAGGAGCCAAGTCTCCGTCTCTACAGAAGCCTGTAAAATGTGCAAATTGGGAAGTGGAACGTGAAGCCCACAGAGGTAGCCACAAGACCCCTTGGAGTCCAGGGCCCAACCTACCTGGGATCTCCCCCACCCCTAATCCCTCATGATCCCTCCCAGCCACTCACCCAACCAACCCAGGCCACCCCAAAATCTCCCCAGCATTTCCCTACAAGGTATGCCCCTTCTCCCTCATCTTGCAACCCCTACTTCAAATTCCCCTGCTTGAGGGGAGGGGCTTCCTGCCCCACCTCAGCTATCCAGGAGCCCTCCGCCACCCCCTACCCAACAACGTGTGCCTGTGAGCACCTCTCAGATGCTCTTGCAGGGCCTGGGGACAGTGGGTGCCACAGGATCACAAGGGCCACCTTGGGAGGGAGCACCAGACCCACACAGGTGGTGCCTGAGTGAAGGCACTGAGCCAGTGGCTACGCCCAGCTGGGCCCCAAAACAGCTCAAGTTTCATAGAGTCAGGCCCCGCAGGGTGGTGGGAGGGGCTGGGGAGCCAAGGGGAAGGTAGATTACATAACAAAGATGGCAGGCAGTGTTACACAAAGGTGTGGGGCTGGGGTTTGGAACCGGACTTGGAGACTCAAACCTCAGTTGCTATCCCTCAACACTGGGTGCTACCTCCTGGAGCCGTGGGATTCTCCTTGGTGCGCCTGCTTGGCTGAGATGTTTCCATGCCCTTCACAGTCATCTTGGATTTTTTTCATATTCATTCAACAAAGGTTCCTTAGCAGCTCCTTGAGATACCAGGGTTGCATCTCTGAAGTAAAGCAAAGGCGGTGGGTGGCAGACAAGCCTGGCCAGCAGAGCATGTGTGAATAGTAGGCCACAGCTAGGCATGCAGAGAGGGGCATCTGGCCCTAAGGTTGGTTTTAGGACACCACTTGAAATGCATGCAGCCTACTTCACAATGCCTGGTTTCGAGCACCAGCTCCACTTCCTGAATCCACGCATGGGAATACCCTAAGAGGAAGCAGGATGTGGCTCGAACAGCTGGTTCTATGGGAGACCTGGGTGGCATACCTGGCTCCCAACATCAGCCTGGTTCAGCCACAGCCATTGCAGACACTTGCACAGCAATCAGCAGATTGGAGATCTCTGTGTGTCTCTGTCTGTTTCTCTCTGCAGTCAAATAAAAGATTTTTAGGAAGAAAAAAAAAAAAGGCTGGGGACACAGCACAGTGGCTCAATTGGTTAATCCTCCTCTTGCAAATACCAGAATTCAATATGAGCACCGGTTCATGTCCCAGCTGCCCCACTTTCCATCCAGCTTCCTGCTTGTGGCCTGGGAAAGCAGCAGAGCATGGCACAAAGCCATGGGACTCTGCACCCGTATGGAGACATGGAGGAAGCTCCTGGCTTCAGATTGGCTCAACTCTGGCCATTGCAGCTACTTGGGGAGTAAACCAACAGATGGAAGATCTTTCTCTCTGTCTCGCCTTCTCTCTGTAAATCTGCCTTTCCAATAAAGATGAATTTTAAAAAGAAGAAGAAGGCAGCAAGGTATTCAGTTGAGCACTCAAGAGCTGCAGGGGATGGCAAGGGAACAGAGCAGGACAAGAGGGAACACTATGGGGAGAAAGCAGGAAGCACAGAGAGCAGGGACCACAGTGAGCATGTGGCCAGAGAAGGGTTCATTGCAAAAACACTCAAGATGGTAGAAGACCTGGAGCAAGTGAGGGAGTCAGTCGTGCAGCAAGCCAGGAAAAGGGGGCTCGGGGAGAGGAAGTATCCAGTGCAAAGAGCCTGAGGCGGGGACGTGGGTGGGTGGGTGGGTGAGTGGGTGTGCCAGGAGGAGCTGGGAGACAGTGTGGCTTCAGGACTTTGAGTGAAAAAAAATAGAACAAGGAAAAGACCTGGGAAACATGAGTAGAGGAGGGGCTTGTTTTAGTACCCTCTGTTTCAGTATGGTCCCTCTGGCTGCTTGGGGTAAGAGAGGCAAAAGCAGGGTGATCTGTTAGTCTATTGCAATGAACAGGCAAGAGGTAGTGGCATGGCCAGGGTGCTCAGCAGGTTGTGGGAGTCAGGGAAGAGCCAGCATCTGAGAAGGCCTGGCCAGGCACCCCTCCTCTAGAAAAAGAGGCTACCATAGCGTGTATTATGAGGCATCGTCAGTTGCACCTGGTTCCCTGCCACGATTTGGATATTATTTGATTGTCCCTCCACCCACTGCAATGTCCACAGCTTAGTGGTGGTGCTACTGGGAGGCAGCAGAGGCTTTAGGAAGCAAAGGGAGGTGCAACATGTCTCTGGTCTGCCTCATCCTGGGATCCTCCTCCCAGCATGCCCCATCTCCTACCAGGAGCGTTCGCCAAACCCGTAACCACACCATTGGGATTTTCCACCTCCAAAACCATGAGCCAAATATGCCTCTCCTTCCTCTACCCATAGCTTATCTCCCCAGCGCTAAGCTTGGCACAAATGAAGGGCCATCTTTGTGCTGAGGAGATAGCAGAATGGGCAGGAGAGAAAAACCCTGGAGGGATGGGGTTGTGTTCTTGAGAAAGACAGTAAAGCCCAGCTCTGGGTGCCCATAGCCCTGCCCAGGACCAATTCCCCTTTGGAGCCCTGGATCAGTGGCAGAGGAAATCATCCATCCTTGAAGCCCAAGGGGAGGTTCTCCCAGAGTTCTGGGGCTGCCCTGCAGCCTTGAGGAAGACCTGAGCAGCACAGGCTCCAGAATGGAGAGGAGGTGTGGAGGGGCCCACAGTCCCAGCTCAGGCTGCCTAGCTCTACTCTACACTACTCCATCAGCACCGGTGAGCGTCTCAGGAGGGCAGGAATGGGGACTGGGAGAGCCTCATTTTAAGCCCACACTGCACACACTCCCCAGCCACACGAACACTCACACACTCATGTTCTCAACTAGTCACCGCCCTGGACTTCACCCTAGGCTTGGACTGACTTCGTCTGCAAATTGAGACACCGGAGCCCAGCAATGCTCAGCGTGACTCTCCCATCTGAAATGCTCTCATTTCAGGACCTCCCAACTCCCCACGGCACCTGTGCCATGTCCCACCCAGTGACTTCAAAACCCATGTGAGGGGGCCTGGCGTTTGGCCCTGCAGTTAAGACACCCCTTGGGACAGCCACATCCCTAGATCAGAACACACTTGAGTTCTGGAAGCTTCGAGCTTCCTCTGAATGCATGCCCTGGGAGGCAGCAGGGAGTTGGATCTCTGCCATTCACGTCGGAGCCTGGGATTGTGTTTCTGGGCTCCTGGCTTCGCGCTGGTAGTTAGAGACTTTCAGGGAATGAGTTGGTGGATGGGAGATTTTTCTCTCACTTCCTTTCTCAATTAAATAAAATAAATAAATAAACTCATTCTTTGAAAAAAAAATCCTCACAAACACGCTTAGTGTATAACTCTGTCTCCCTGTTTCATTTTTTTTAGCTACATTATTCCAGATAATACTCTCTTCTTGCTTGCCAAGAGAAGGGGGAAAAATGACATTAATTAAAGATTTGGTCTGTGTCCTAATCAAAGATTTTAAAAAATGAATGTATCATACTGTACGTTCTGTAATGTAGTCTGCTTTTTTACTTAGCAATATATCATTAACATTTTCCCATGTCAACACAGAATCTTCCAAAACCAGGCTTTTTGGTGCAGAAGTAGTTTAGCATATGGATGTACTATAATTGACTCAGCCAACCCTTTGCTATTGGACATTAGGTTGTGTCTTTTTTTGTTGTTGTTGTTTTTTGTACATTGTCTCCAGGGCTACAATGAACAAAGTTGTGAACACACAATGCTTCATTCACCTCCGTGGGGACTTTCCCAGAGTAGAATCTCACGGGTTCAAAGTTTTCCATGTTTTGTTGCTTTTTGTAGGGTTTTTTTTTGGGGGGGGGGGGAGTGGCGGGGCACGAGGTACTGAAATATCATCCAGAATTTAGAATCCCTATCAGCCTAAAGTTCCATCCACAGAACATCAACAGCCATCAGGACAATTTGGGGATTAGAAGAGGGCCCGGCAAGGCTATTCCAGTCCACTCAGTTTACAAGCGGGGAAGTTGGACATCAGTGCCACGCTCCCTAGGCAGTAGACCATGTGTGTGTCCCCTGGGGCCCGCCCACTCCACCCCCTCTGGCATGACTCAGGCATGCCTGGACCTTGCCTCCCACCCCAGCGCCCTCACCTCCCACCAGCAGCCTGTCCCTAGCCAAGTGGCTTCTAAAGGCAAACTGTCTGCCACCACCTTTCCTCCACATCCCATTCGTCCTCCCTCCTCCTTGGACTCTCCTGTAGACGACCCCTGCGATGTCCCGGGGGCGGGGGGCATCTCTGTGATCAGTGAACGGTGACTCCAGTTTTCTCCACCTACCCTCGTGGTGAAGTCTCCTTAGTCAACCCCTCCCTTACAGCTACCTGCTTTTACTCAACTTGGCCTGTCTACTGCACCCACTTCTCCCCATACCATCTTCGCTGGACAAGCTCATCCACTCCCCGTGGCACCCATGACTCTCTTTTTACCTCTGCCTGAACTCCAGATCTGTGCACCTGCTAGGGCTTGAACAGAATTGGTTTCTAAGCTCATGGCAAAAATGACAAACCCCAAGGGCCAAGCATGGTAGCCTAATGGCTGGAGTCCTCACATTGCACGTCCCAGAATCCCATATAAGCACTGGTTCTAATCCATCCCGGCATCCCTGCTTCTCATACAGTTCTGTGCTTATGGCCTGGCAAAGCAGTTGAGGATGGTCCAAACCTTCGGGATCCTGCACCCATGTGGGAGACCAGGAAGAGGTTCCTGGCATCAGATCGGCTCAGCTCTGGCCATTGTGGCTACTTGGGGAGTGAATCAGTGGATGGAAGATTTTTTCTCTCTGTCTTTCCTCTTCTCTGTATATCTGACTTTCCAATAAAAATAAGTAAACCTTTTTTTTTTTTTAATGACAAACCCCAAAGTTCTACGGTGACAGTACAGTACTAGGAAGGCAGGAAGTTGAGCAACAGACATGTTTGGGAATTGGGTCTCAGAGGGAAGAACCTTGGATTCTGACAAGAACCTTGGATACCCTTGGGAAGGCAGTCATCCTAAGGGTGTGGGAAGGACTGAGCCAGGCTCCCTGTGCTTCCCACTCCCCATGACTGTTCCTCCTTCCGCTCCACCATCACAATTCTCTACTCTCCTTAGACACCAAATCCATGGGGTCACCCAGTTTGAGACTTGAAGCTTCAGAAAACCCAAAAGCCAGATTCACCTCTCTTTGCTTCATAAGTAGCTTGTCTCGGGTGTTGTGTAGTAGTCTCAAGGGCTGATGAGCACAGTCCCTCCCAGCAAGCCCTCTGCCAAGGCATTAAGAAGGGAACAGGTTAAGAGGGCATCTTTAAGGGTGGAACTCAAGCAGGTTCCCTCTCTGCAAGCCGCCTTTCTTTTTGGCATTGCTGAGTCCCCTCTGGCCTGAGAACCCTCCATGGTGTTCACACATTGCCATCACAGAACTGAGCACGGGAGTGGTAAGAGTTTGTGTGTCTCACTCCCAAACTAGACTCTAGTACTTGGGAGTAAAAGCCACATTGAACCAGTCTTACCCTGGCATGTGCTGGCTAACTGAATAACAATGGTGGAAAAACAGACAATATAATTAACCATGAATTCCATGCTCCTCTCTGCCTTCACTGGCCAATTGGAAATGTTTACCAAGAGCCATTAAGAAGACATTGCAAGTGCCGTGAGAGCAGAACATACCTGCCTGGTAACCCTACTCCCCTCCCTCACCTGCCATATTAGGTCCCTCAGGGCTAGGTCTGTTAGAGATGTTTAAGACACTTGAGCAATTGTTGCTTTCTGCACTCCCACCTGACTGAACCAAACAAAGCCTTCTTGCTGTGTTCCACCCTTCCCTAACCCATCCTGTGAGATAGGCAGGTGGGAGTGTAACCCACCACTGGAGAGCTCGTTGGCTCCTCCTCCCACACATCAGGATCCCAGCGAAGGGGAACACACCTCTCTCCTCTGGGTGATCACATTCCTTTTTTTTTTAAGATTTATTTTTATTATTTTTTTTTTGTTGGAAAGGCAGATATACAGAGAGGAGAGACAGAGAGGAAGATCTTCCGTCTGATGATTCACTCCCCAAGTGAGCACAACGGCCGATGCTATGCCGATCTGAAGCCAGGAGCCTCTTCCGGGTCTCCCACGCGGGTGCAGGGTCCTTTGGGCTTTGGCCTTATGAGCTCCCTCTCCAGCTGTAGACCAGACCGGGAGGGATCCTGTGCCCAGAAGAACTTTTGAGAGGTTAATCAAAGAAATGACCAACAAAAGGAATGAAGAGAAAGAAATGGATCCCTTGCCACTCCCTCAAGCTGTCCCAGCAACATTTTTTAAAGCCACGGGTAGAAGGATTTTTCAAGTCCAAAGGTGCAACCAGGTTCTCTGTCCCCATCCCCCACCCTCAGTGTTCACACCCTGGGATGCTGGGACATGCTATACTGCTATACTGCTCTCCACCTGCTGCCACCAATCCGGATTCTCTAGAAGAGAAGCTTAAGGGCTTCTGTTGGCTGGGAGACTCCCACGTGGATGGAGTGGGTAGGAGGGAGGGAGGGAGTGCCAGGATACATTCTGTTCTCTGCTCTCTGCTGGACACTCTCTAGGACCCTCACTGTGTGTCTTGCCACAGCACTAGTCATTGAGACAAGCACCAACCCCACCTGACGTGTGGTGGAAACATGGTCAGAGAAGTTCATTGGATCATGCACGGCCAGCTCCACAAGTCTCCAGCATCCATGGGACTTTCTTGTCTCCAGGGTGGACTTTGGGCAGCAGGGAAGCCCAGTGCCTTAGCCAGCTAACTGCTAGCTACAACAAAACACCATGGGCAGCTAATTTCATAAGGAAAGGCTTTGTTGCACTTATGGTCTTCTAGGTTCATAGTTTAAGATCGGCCTCTTAGCTCAGCCTCTGGCAATGGTGTTCTTGCTGGCATGGGAAACACAGATGACACAGGGGATCATCACATGGCAAGAAGAAACATGTATGTGTGTGTGTACGCATGTGCGGTCTCTGAAGTTCCGATTCTGGCTGTTCCACTTCCAATGCAGCTCCCTGCTAAGGCACCTGGGAAAGTAACAAAAGATGGCCCACATGCTTGGGGCCCCTTCCTTCTTGATGCGAGACCTGGATGGAGTTCCAGGCTCCTGCTTTGCCTTAACCAGTCCTGGCTGTTGTGGCCATATGAGTAGTGAACCAATGAATGAAAGATATCTTTCACTCTCACTCTTGTTCTCACTCTGTCTGCCTCCCCTGCCCCACTCAGTCATGGAGGCTGCGCCCAAACAATCTAATCCAATCATCTCCCAAAGCCCTCCCCTCCAAACATCGTAACTGGATTAAGTTGGCCTTTAATTTATGAATGGGGATCAAACAGGCTCTTGGGAGACATTCAGCAGCCAAAGGAAGAGCCCAACTCTAGCCTCTCTCGGAAACTCAACTCTTCCTCCGCTATTAGCACTCAGACCACAGGCTTCTGGCAGGATCCTGGAGGGCAGCCCAGCCTCTCTTAGCAATGAGAGCACCTGCAGGCTTCCCAGGTCGCAGCATTGGTAGGCAGGGGAGCTTCGTCACATGATTCTCACAGCCCTGACTGTGCCTGCTTACCTGGCTGTGCTTCTGTCTCAATCCTTGCCACCACCACTACCACCACCCCTCCTAAGACTACCAGGAGGGAGCAGGCTCTGTGGACAGGCATCCTGCCCATCCCTCTCGCTGTCCCAGAGAGCCAGTCACACAGGAGGTACTCAGCGGCTTGCTAGGGACATGCTTTCTGTCGCTGGCACTTAAAAAAACCATGGCCAGACTCCCAGGTGCCCCAGAAGGACAGAATATGTCACACCAGGAATGTTGCAACTCTAAACTTCATTTCCTGAGGCCGACTGCCTTTGGGATCTGGGGATGGTAGAAGGCCCGTGGCTTGCGTTTCCACCACCTTCCCACCCCACCAACAAGGTAGCCCTGGCTGTGGCCCTGGCTCACGGTCTTCTGACAGGTGCAGCAAAAGCAGCAAAGTTCACAAGGGCGGAGGGAGGAGCGTCCTGGAGGCGCTGCGAGTGCTGGGGAAGCAAGCCCCACCCGAGCGGCCACACACAAACACACAAACACACAAACACTCAGCCCAGGCTGAGACCCCAACACCCTCTGGAAGGTCGCAAAGCTGTGGATAGAATGTGGCACAAGCGGCATCTCGCTCCATCTTGCCCTCCAGCTCGCTGCCTTTCTCCCAGCGACAGAGGGTTATGTAACCTGCAAGGAGGGGAGACCTGGAGTTCTCCCCAAAGCAGCCAGTGAATCAGTTTTTGCTGCCGTCATTTTCTCAGCAGGAGTCTGCTTTATGCAGATTGGATTTAGGGGTTTTTCCTGGCTGCTTCTGTTTCATTTAACATGCAAGGGCTAATAACTTGTCACAATTCAATAAGGCGGTGGTTACAAACACCCGGGGCGGGTGGCTGCTTCTTTAAATGCAGGTTTGTTAATTAGCTTCTCCTAACAAGGCATGTGCTAAATCAGGCTCCCTGGCTGGCAGCACCCAAGCCTGGCACAACTCCCCCCTGGGCAGGAGGTTGGCAGGTTGGCTGCAGGGTTATGTCCGGTCTCCCGACAGCAGGGCCTGAATTCCAAGCTAGGAGGCCTCACACTGCCTCGGCGTGATCTCTCGAAACCCCACTAAGGTGACTGCATTGCTCCTTCTTGCCTGTGCTGTCTCTTGCTTTACCTTCGGCTCCCGCACACATACTCCTCTCGAAGCATGTTGCTTGTGTCTGCATTCACTGCTGTTCCACTTGGTCCCATTCCTCCCACCCAGCCTTGCGGCATTCCGGCAGCCTCTGGAATGTGCATGGCTTCCGTGTTCTTGGTTTGTGCTGGTAACATCTTAGAGCCGTGTGTTGTCAAGCCAAAGCCCAGTGGGGGGGGGGGGTCACATAACCTTCCCAAGGCTACCTGGCCCAATGAGAGTCACTCTGAGTGAACTCCCCAGCCTGTGCTCTGTCCACCCAAGTTGGGCGGAGTGTTTTTGAAGACACACCTGTGTTCCCACAGGCATTGGTTCATGGCTGTCATAGGGCAGAGAATGACAGCTCCAAAGGAACCCTGCTTGAATCCCCATGTCTGATTGCATCCAGAACCTGTAGGTTTCTCACAGTAAGAACCACATGAGAGAGGCTGGGGAACCTTCACCCCACTGTGAATCCCTTTAGGGGAGCCCTGAGCACTGACCAGCATCTAGGGAGCAGGCCAAGACCCAGGCCCAAGGCCAGAGGCCACTGACCACATCAAAATGCTGAGGAGGTGCCCTCCTAAAGATCCCTGCCATCCTGGCTGGCCGACCACACCCTTTCCTAGGAGGAAAGGCACAAAGAAAATTGCTAGGCATTCCTCACTGAATCTCAAGACGAGACTGAGAAAGGATCTAAATATAGAAGGGAAAGAAAAGTGAGGTTGGAAGTGGGGAGACAGAGCTGTGAGAAGTGCAAGGTTGCCCCAACCCTTCTCCCAGAGGAACCAGAGCCTGGCTCAGGAGCCCCCTGTCAGAGGGAAAAGCCAGGTGAACTTTTATTTTTAGAGACTGATTTATGTATTTCAAAGGCAGAGTTATAGAGAGAAGAGGAAATACAGAAAGAGGGGGAGATACAGAGAGAGGGGTCCTCTGTCCACTAGTTCACTTCCCAAATGGCTACAACTACAGGACAGGTCAGGGCCAGGCCAAAGCCAAGTGCTTCTTCCAAGTCTCTCATGTGGGTCCAGGGGCCCAAGCACTTGGGCCATCTTCCACTGCTTTCCCAGGCTCATATGCAGGAAGCTGGATTGGCTGGAGCCACCGGGACATGAACTGTCACCCATATGGGATGCCAGCATTGTAGGCAGTGGCGTTACCCGCTACACCACTGCACTGGTCCCACCAAGTGAGCTTCTGCCGGAAGCAGGTGCCTGCCCAGGATCCTCTGCCTGAACCTGACCTGGGGTTGTTGGCATCTGACAAGCGAACAGCAGGAGTCCCCAGAAGTGAGTCCCTAGATTGCCACCATAGACAGTAAACTCTGGGGCAGCGGGGAGCAGGCTGCATATGCAGGTTGTCCTTGGGAAAATACTTCCAGAACCAGGCCCACCTCTGTCCTGTAGATCAGAGGCCCCACTGGATTAGCTTGTCTCTGCTCACGTCTACAAAGGCAAGTCACTTCACGGCAAGTGTCCATCTACAGACTGCTCCCCCAAACCCAGGGTAGTGCCCTGAGCTCCTTGCCCAGGTGGATTAATCCTACCTGCAGCCCACAGATCCTGTCCGGAAACTGTGGTCTCTCAGACTTCCCAGCGCATGGCCTGGGCCTTTTCACACACCCGGAGGGCAGGCAATCTGGGGCTGAGGGTTTTCTAGGCACACAGTAGGTGCGTAGCCCATAGTAGGTGCCCCACAGATGCATGTTGAATAGTTGAGTAAGTGGCTCCTAGGTGCTCCGAAATTTCTGTACCACTCACTCCACTTCAGAACACCCCGGCTGCCTTCTTTAACTCCTAGCATGAAGCCCATCCGTACACATGCACAATTTCTCACAGTGAGTGAGGAGGGCACAGCAGGTCTGCCCTCCCAGCACTTCTGTCCAACAAGCCTAGCATCTGCAGTGGGAGACCCTATCACCCCCCACCCCAAGCCTTTCTCCCAGCCAAGCGTCCCCAGGGCCTCCAGCAGCAGCAGCAGCAGTAACAGCAGCAAGGGAAACCAGGCAGGGCCTGGAGGAGAAGCAGACCTGGTAGGGAAGTCCACACTGCAGAAATAAATGAGGAGACAGAACAGACAGCATGCAGGGGATTGCACAGACAGGTGCAGCTGCAGGGCCAAGGGGTCACATGCCCAGTCGGAGCCTCACAGGAGGGCTGGATGGCTCAGGCGCAACAGCCCGTCTGCACAGGGGAGAAGGCAATGGGGTAAATGGGTTGCAGGCAATTCTAAAGGGACAGTAGGGATTTCAGGAGATGGTGAGAACATGGCTAGGAGCCCTGGCAGTGGCTTGGGAAAACATGTGTTGGGGCAAACTGTTGTAAATTGGTTTTCTGAAGACTGCTGAAGAACTCTAAATTAGGGGACAGTGGTGAGTGGCAGACATCTGTCCAGCTGTGCTGACCTACTTTTCAGGCTCTCTACCTGCTGAGTGAGTCTGGGTACATGACAACTCCAAGCATGGAAGGGGATTGAGGTGGCTGTTCCTTCCTTGGGCAGCCCAGACTCCAAGATGACCCAGGCCCCCAAAAGTTGCTTTCCTGTAAAAGAATCCACTTCCAGAGTTAAGGATGACAATGTCTGGCCTTCCATCAGCCTCATCTCAAATCCTCCCTCCCTTAACCCTGAAGAGTTAGGCGGGCAGCCAAGGCCAGCAGGCACTGTCCCCAGACTGTGGAAGTGGCATCGTGGGCAGCTCCAGTTCCCAAGGGGTCCTTGGCCCCGAGGAAACAGGCCCAGCTCTGTTATCTGCTCCAGAAAACACCCAACCTTGTCTTCATCCCCCTTCCGAGGAAGGAGAACTTGGCCTTGTCTGAAGTCCAACCCTGGGGTACCTCCAGGCCCGATCTGGGGGACTCAGAGCCCAAGGTGAAGGCAGCAAATGTGAGGGTGTAAGATGGAGGGGGGAGGTGAGGGAGGCTGGGCGTGTGGCCTTCCCAGCTGTCTGCGGGCAGCTGGGCCACCTGACATCACCACCGACTGAGGCAGGCGGGAGTGGCTGTGTGGGAGGCCCGGGTACAGGGGGAGGGAACTCCTACCCCCGCCCAGGCCTTGGAGCATTTGAAAGGCAAATGTGCTGGGTTGCCTAGGGAACGGGAGAGCAGGGACTTCCCTTGCACCGGTGACTAGTAAAGGATGGAGCCGGAGCCGTGATGCTGAGAAAATTGTTTCCAAAAAAAAAAAAAAAAAAAAGTAAAAAAGCGGTGACTAAGCAGCCCTGGTTATGTAAAGCGATCCCTGAGGAAGCGTGGGGGAAAAGCCTGGACCCCACCCCCGTGTCCTCCCCACCCCCAGCCCCGGGCGCGCCTGCTGCTGCCTAGGGGAGTTTCCACCGCCCCTGCCCCCTCTTCTGCCGGAACTCCTCGCTCCTCCCCAGGACTAGGACTAGGAGAGCTAGCATGAGCGGATGCTCACTGTTCCCCATCCCCCGCTTCCAGGGGGACCTCTGTGATGGTCTGGGCCCTACGCTGTAACCTGGACGCCCAGAGCCAGCCCAACAGCATCCTTTGCCGTCCTAAAGCTGGGGGCCATGCTTCTGAAGGCAGAGCTGTCCCCTGCTCCCCTGTGAAGAGACCCACGCTGCGTGGGGACCCCGCGACTCCTCTCCCACTCTCTCTTTCTCTCTGAGCTTGTGTCCTTAGCTGGAGACGGCAGTGTTGGGCCCACGAGGCTTCCAGGGAACTCACTGAGTCTACGGCTTGTGGGCATTTCCGTGGGGAACATCCAGGGCATGTCCCATACCTTCCCCTCCTTCACCCCCGAGCCAGAAGGCACCCCAGAAAACCACCCCCTCAGTCTTGCTAAAGAATAGCAGAAGCAGCAGGTGAAGATGTCAGGGACCTTCTGTGTCCACCTCCCCTCCCCCCAACCTTCCAGGGCCACCCCCTCCAATCCCAACACCCTGTCTGCCTGGTAGGTACCTCGTAGATGAGCCTGGATCTTTCCCATCCAGGACAATCTTGGGGTCTCACAGGCCTGATGAGGTGAGGTCACTCCCAAGCCCTTACCCAGACGGGTTCACCTCCAAGCCTTCTATCCCATCAGCTGTATATCCATGTCACTGTTGCTTAGCGGATAGGATCCAACAGGAAAACGGTATGACACTTAGAACCTGAGGGGACCCCCGGAGGCTATGAGACTGACCAGGGCCTTGACTGAGAGGGGAACTACCCCAGCCCCACCTGCCCAGACAGCTGGGCTCCATCCTCCTAACGGCCCCGGAGTCTGTACGTCCCATCCTGACGGCCTGACGTCCTGCTTGTCCCACTTGTCCTTCTTAGGAAATACAAATAGTAATCTCCTTCGGTATGTGCTTACTTCACAAGACCAAGCCAACATGAAAAAAAACAAAATCTCTCAGGGTTAAGGTGTAAAACCTAATATAAAGGCAAGGCATTGGGAAAATGTTTTATTTCTTCTTCTTTAAGTTTATTGTTTACTTATTTTTATTTATTTGAAAGGCAGAGGCAGGGATGTAAACCACCCATTCATTGGTTCATTCCCCATATGCCTATAGCAGCCAAGACAGGGCCAAGTCAAAGCCAAACTTCTCCGAACCTCCTGTGTCAGGATCAGGGGCCCAGGTACGTGGGCCATCTTCTCTGCTGCCTTCCCAGGGTGCTCATTAGCAGAAGGTTGGATCCACAGCAGAGCTAGAACTCAAACCAGGCGCTCTGGTAGGGGGTTGCAGGGGCTCTAAGCAGCAACTTAACCTGCTCTACCACAGGGCTCACCCCTGCATTCCTCCTGACCATTGTTCTGATTTATTAACTGCAGGTTTGTTTTTTTTTTTTATTAGTTGAGGGGCAGAAAGAGGCCATCAGAGAGCAAGCTACCATGGGTAGTGGCTCATTCCCCAAAGGTATGAAGGCAGCTGAGAACTCCACCCAGGTCTTCCATGGGCATGGGAGGAACCCAGTGGCTTGAGCCATCACCAGTACCTGCCAGTGTCTGCAGCAGCAGCATGCTGGAGTCGGGAGCCAAAGCCAGGATTCAAACCCAGGCCAGTCTGTTATGGGGTCTGGATGTCTTTACCACTAGGCTTAACAACTGCAGAGTTTTACTTAAAACACACGCACCTTTAAGTGAAAAGCAGAGTTTGAGAGAGATGGAGCGAAGGTGGTTCACTCCCCAAATGGCCACAGCAGCCAGGGTTAGGTCAGACCGAAGCCAGGAGCCAGAGCTTTATCCAGTTTTCTCACATAGGCGCAGGGACTCAAGCACATAAGCCATCTTGTGCTGCCTTCCCAGGCGCATTAGTGGGGAGCTGGCCCGTAAGTGGAGCAGCTGGGACTTGAACTGGTGCTCACACATGGGATGCTGGTGTCGCAGGTGGGGTTTAACCACAACGCTAGCCCCAGCAGGTTCATTCTCCAAAGGGTCCCCTAGGGACCTGTCCTGACCCTGGAGCAGACATCGTGACCCTTGGCTGCTCACTCCTCACCCTACCAGCTCCATCTTGGGAATTCATCTCCTTCCACGTGCCCAAACTAGAGTTTAGACTCAGTTTTTGGGCCTCTGGCCTCTGCTGGTGAGCTCTGAGTCTCAGTCCAGACCCACTCCTCATGCCTGCCCCAGTGCCACACACAGCGCCATGGACACAGCATACCACCATTTCTCCCAACAACAGACCACACACAGGATGGTGGCCCCATCAGACCGTGTCTGATGTCCCAGACATCTCAACGTGTGTGAGTCACTCCCTGACTCTCCTAACCACTGCCACAAATCCCCTGATGACGTGCGTCTCAGAAGGTAGCCTCGTCATTAAGCCGCACCTTGCTGTGATTGACAAGGTATAGACAGAGAATCGTCAAATAAATGGATAAATGAATGGATGAGCGGGGAAGTCTCTGCCCAGCTTTAGGAAAAGCCCTTCCCCGTGAGGGGGTGGCTGAGTGGGGGCTCAAGGGGGCCAGCCTCTAGGTGTTGCAGCCTCTCCTAGTGATGGGAGCGTGGGATGTGCAGGGACACCTGCAGCTGTGACCTAACCAAGGTGTCCACCTGACAGTCATTCCTTGGCCTCCACGGTGCCACCAAAGCCACTAGCCTCGGGGACAGAGCCAGGGATCCATCCATTCAGCCCTGATATCCCCAATAGTGCCTCGGACGAGCCTGGGTTTCTCTACATGGAGGTCACTCTTGGGATGTGGAGCCCCCATGCTCTGCCGCAGCCCCCAGGGCCCATACAGGGCTGCAAGGCAGCTGACTGGGTGAGGAAGCACCATCACAGTCCCCCGCCTTCCCTCCCACCTTGCCACCACCCACTCAGCAGAGGTCCTTAATTGCTGCTGCGAGAATTAGTCACCGCACCAGCAAACTGGCGCGAGGCTGCCACCCCCACGGCCCGGCCCCCACACAGGCACGCAGGCGGGCTGAGCTTAATTGGGGTACCTCACAAGGCCACAGAGGAGCCAACTCTTCTCCAACATCCTGTTGCGGCATCAGGCCCTGGATGCATGTATGGGGCAGAGGAGGTGGAGGTGAGCCAAGACTGACCCTTGGGGAAACACCTTTCCTCTAGGAGGTGGGGTCAGGGCGCCCAGCTCCTCCTCCTGCCAGGCCTGTAGGGAACATTTATGTAAGCTAGAAGGGATGACCCAGTCCAGCCCCCTCAGCAGAAGCCACGCCCCAGGCAGAGAACAGGGACCAGGACACACAGCTCAGCACACTGAGCTGGAGCTGGCCAGCGCCAGGCCAACTCTTGCTCCCCTGTCCTCCAGCACTGCCTCTGAAGATGCACGTGGGGCTTGCAGGCCCCAGGGATGTGACCGCTGGGCCCCCAGGGATGTGGCTGCCAAGCACAAGGTTGAATTTCTCAGAGACCTGAGGGGGAAGCCGGAAGTGCCAAGAAACTGAAAAGAAACAGCTCCCGTACACTCCCAGCCTCACAACCCACAGCCTGGTCGGATTCCCTCTGCCTCCCACAAAGCGGATTCTCCATGCCAGGAAACCAGCTCAGGATCCAAATCTCTCCTCGCTCACTCAGGAGCAGGTTGGCGTGCTGGGAGCAGCTCTAGCCCTTGCCCCAGCCACCACCTCCACTCTGATGATGCCAAGAGAGCATGCAGGCCAAAAAGAGGCTCCCCAGCTGCCTCTGGCCACCTCAAGAGACACTATTGGGTCTGTTTCCAGGTTTGACCTTCCCGGTGTCTCCTCTCTGCCTCTCAAAACTCACCCTGGGCTGTGGCTCCCAGTCTAACAGGGTCTCACTCTTTGCGCCGCCTAAATCTAACCCAAGCTGCACTGTTGCCAAGGCTAACTCCTCAGCTTGCCAAGACAGCCCCACAGAGTCCCCTACTGCCCTGTCCCCTCTAGGACAGAGAGAGCTATTGTCATAGGGACATAGGGACTACCTCTCACCTCTCTCTCTCCTCTCTCTCATCCCCACTCAGGCAGCAGGCGGAGACCAGGGGTTCCTGTTCTCCCTGTTCACCCTTTCCTCTGGCCCTCAAGTTGCCAGCTGGGGGGGGGGGCAGTACTGCTGCCCCTCTGCGGGATCCAGGCAGCCCCACTGTCGCACAGACATCCATTGAGGACAACCTCAGTCAAGACTTGGGACAAGGCAGTGGCCCTCAGCAACTGTTTCTCCTACTCTCTCAGACCCAGCAGGGAGCAGGCCCTCATGGCTTCTCAAAACCTTGTCCGATCCTGTGGAAAGCTTACTCCCTTAGGAACACCCTTCCCTCTGCTGGGTGATAGCGTTTAACTTTAAAATTCATTTTATTCGTTATTAATAATCAATATTTTATTTATTAGTAATTTATTGGTGAATTATTAAGAAATGATAGAATTAGTTTTTAAATTTTATTAAGCTTTTATTATAAAGTTTTTAATTTGAAAAGTAGAGTTACAGAGAGGAGGAAAGAGACAGAGAAAGAGAGAAAGAGACTTTCGATTAACTGGTTCACTCCACAAATGGCTGTAACAGCCAGGCGTGAGCCAGACCAAAACCAGCAGCCAGGAGCTTCTTCCGGGTCTGTCACATGGGCGCACAGTCCCAAGCACTTGGGCCATCTTCTGCTTCTTTCTCAGGTGCATTAGCAGGGAGCCCGATCAGAAGTGGGGCAGCTGGGACTCGAACTCAGTGCACAAATGAGACGCTGGCACTGCAGGCAGAGGCTTAGCTAGCTATGTCATGGTGCCAGATGCTATCATTTTAAGGCTCCAAGCACAGGCACCCTTACCACTCCCCACATCCTCTCCTCCTTCTGTCCCCTCTAACCATCCCTGCCCACCCAGCCTGCACCTGCAGCCCCCTGCTCCAGGCCTCCCATCTCCATTCTTGATAGGAATGGGGGGATGCAGAGGAGGCAGTGAACAGGTCACTTATTCACCACCCTGCTGGATGCCCAGGCCCTGTGTCATTGGGGTTGAACCCAGGATTCTGAATGCACATCCTGAAGAGAGGGCAGCAGCTGACCACTCCATTCGCTCAGCTCCTGTCTGTCCCAGGGAGCACTCCTGGGCAGCCACACCGGCCTTCCTGGCTCCAATGGGACAGACAGGAAGTGGGTAAGGGGAGATGTGGAAGGGCCCAAAGGAAGAGAAAGCCGCTTCCTCCCCTTGCTCCATCATCTTCCTCCTCCCTCCACCTTCTTCCCCTCCATCCTCCTCTCCTCCTCCCCTGCCTTCCACCTCCTCTTCCCTGGTTAGATGGTGCACCGCCATGCCTCCATGACTGGCTCTAAGCCCACTCTGAGTGTGAGCACAGTCACCTTGTTGAGGCGCCTCCTACCGCCTCAGTCCAGCGGGTGCCCTGCCCAGCCCCATGCCTGGCCAGCCTCTCAGGCAGGTTCCACTACAAACTGCCCGGAGGAGGAGCAGGATCAGGCGCGTGTGGAGTTCTTTGGCCCACATCTTGGAGGCCCTAATAAGAAAACTGGCCTCCCAGCAGTCTTCCTTGCCATCTCCAGCTATGCAGCTCTATAAGTCAGCGAGTGATGGCATTAGGATGGGGTAGAGTGGCAGGTGGGGCTTGCAATCAGGGCGAGAGAAGTGATAGCTCCAGAGGGTCCTAGAGACTGGAGCAGCTGCCAGAGGCAAAGACCAGTGACCTCAAGAGAGCAGTGAGGCAGACGGAGGGCAGACGGAAGTGCCTCGTGCCTCGCTGCCACGCCCTGCCTGCCAAGCTGCATCATGTGACTGACAGAAGGCCCTGCCTCCCAGTCTCAACACACATTGGCCTTTGCACCCTGAAAAATGCCGTGTGTCCTCCCCAGTCCCATATATGAATGAGTAAAATGAAACAGGAGGGGGAGGCAGAGGGTCAGCCATGGCCTCTGGTGTACCACAGACCCCCCCAACCACCTGTGCCTGACCTATGTGCCCAACACGGGAGCCCCAGCCCCAGAGCCTCAGGACTCTATCCTTCTAGAAACAGCAGCCTGCTCTGGGACTTTCCAGGTGTCAGCAGAGGGATGGGGGACCTAAGCAATCCCTAGAACTCCACAGAGACCACAGGTGTCTGCCCAGGGCAGCCCTGGCTACAGACTCTCCTACCTTCTGGAATTAAGGATGCCCCTCTGTGTGTACCTGTGGCCCCCATCACACTATAACTGGGGGGTGAATCCAGGCCATCCTGGTCATGGCTGGTAGGTACAGGTAACCCCCGGAGCGCTCGCTGCCAGCGCCTCCGGATAGGGAAAGCCCCCCCAGGAGCCCAGGAGTCAGGCAATCCTTCCTGCCCACTCAGAGATTCCGGAAGCTCTCCCAGTCTGGGGAACCCGCCTCCCCAACCTCTCTCTCTCCCTGCTCTCTCACTTCCTCTGTCTGTCTCCTCCTCGCGACTCCTGTGAGGGCTGAGGGAGGCCCCATGCGCCTGTGATGCACGGAGCTAATTTCTGGTTCGCTGGTACGCCCGCTGCGAAGACACTCCCGCCCCCCCCCTCCCTGCCGGCAAACCCTTCCCACACACAGACAAATAGGCTGCATATTTAATTGGAATTCCTCACACCTACAGGGTAAAGCCTTGTCAGTGGAAATAGAGCCCACAGCCAGCTGGTTTCCCCTGTTCCACCCACCCTGTCTCTTAAAAAGAAATCCCCCCCATACGTGAACACCACCCACAGGCCTTTGCACATCCCTCCCAGCGTGGTTGTAAAGGAGAGATTGGTTGGCACCATCACTCCTTGACGCTGGGGCTGCCACAGCCGGGGGGCAGGGGGGGTGCGCTCTGCAAAGACCACCCAGAGGCTCCTCCCTGGCAGGCAGCCCATGACGACAACAACCTTCACAAAGGGGTCTGCCTGGAGAATGGTCATTGCCAAAGCTGCCGGGACTTCCCGGGTCCCTGAAGGAACTCCTTGCTGGGAGGCCCAAGGGCCCAGGCAGCGTGGGGGAGACAAGACGCCCCAAAGTGTCAGAGGGAGAGCCTGGAGTCCGCTTGTGCCAGCAGGTACAGGTGGGAGACCAGGCCAGGAGAGGAGGAGGAGGCCTGCTGGGGATGCCCTGCTTCAGAGCGGGCCCAGTGGTACCTCTCTGCTCCTCCCAGGGAGGGAAGGCCGGTGGCCCCCAGAGAAGGCTGGCACAGGCCTAAACACACCCAGGGGGCTCCCTGGGCAAGGCCAATTGACTTGCTTCCTGTATGGCAGCATAGAAGAAAGGAACTGGGGACACAAAAGGGAAAGGCGATGACAGACCTAGAGAAGGCTGGGCATTCCTGGGCATAGCCACGGGAATGCCTGGCCCAAGAAACATTGTCAACTTCCCCTTGTAGGACCCAGAGAACACCCTGCCAGCACCTCTGGTAACGGGACCCCTGGCGTCAGCAGCCCCAACTGGGTTGCAAGGTAGGGGAATTCTCTCCCTTGCCACCTTCTCCCCATGGGGACCTCCTTCCTCCCCCACCTTAAGCCTGGCATAGCTGGGCACCAGACCTGTATTTCAGTGAGCAGACAGCTACCAGGAGTAGGGGAGGTGGGCGGGTCTGAGTGGCGCTGTGACATCCTCGCGCGCTCCTCCACACAAAATATCACTTCGGTTTGCCTGAAAGTTCACCATTAGTGACTCATTTCTTTGGGTTAAACATAGCCCTCCCTCCCTTCACAGACCGACACAGCTGCTCGAGGAAAGGGTAGCTCATTGAGTTTGTAACGTCCTGGCGTGAATGGGGAGCTATTTGAGATCCTGGGGGAAGTGAAGGTGAGAGAAGACAGAAGAAGAAAGAGAGAAGAGACCACAAACAGGAGCAGCAGGGGACCACTCCTCAGGGCTCTGGGAAGCTGGGAAAGGAAAGGTGGTTGTTCCCATTCTAAGAGTGAAGAGCCTGAGGCTCTGGGAAGTTGGAGACCTTGCCCTCTGGCTCAGAAACAGGAGGGTCAAGACCCTACTTCCCCAACCTTTGCAGGACCCCCTCCCCTTTGTTGAAGCCCCTTCCTGGGCTCACATCCATCCGCCTACCTTGCCCCCAGCCCTGCTACCACTTTCTACTGGTCATGGCTTCTGGACAGGAAATGGGTTCTTGCCAGGGGAGCAAGGAGAACTGATGCTGGGAAAGATGGAGGAGGCCAGAGGAGGACTTGGCAGTGGAAGCAACAGGTACACCCCTCAGCCAAGAACCCATCCTGGGATCGCACCGGAGAAGTAGGCTGGCCACAATGGGGGTGGAGATGTGAAAGGAAGTGGAGCCCCCACCGGTGTGACACCAACATCAGAGCCGTCCCTTTGGGTCCTCCTGTCTGTGGCCTCCCTCCCTAGGCATCCCTTCAAAGTTCATGGTGTGAGCAGGAGGCAGGTTCTGGAGGATGTTGGGGTCCATGGGGAGACCCCAGGAAGCCCCACTGGGAGCCTCCACAAATCTCCACATCCGGCCATCCCCTTCTCCAAGCTCCCTACCATATTGGAACTGCCTGCCTCTTCACACACACCCCACACTCACCCCTATCCCCCCAACTCCCTCTTAACTAGCCAGGTTAAATACGCTGTAATCAGAGTAATCACCCACCTGGGCCAGTTCTCGAGAGAACTGCCTTTTGTACTGCGATAGGACATTAATAGCAATTATTCTGCTTTGTAATTGGAGCTTTAAATACTAATTCAAACAGCCAGAGGAAAACCAATTAGTGCTAATTTATCTCTATGTGTTTTCCAGAGCTGGTGTCTGTCACACTGTGAAGAAATAGGTTGGTAATTAGTACAGTTGGGTGGTAGATAGAAGTAATTATCAGATTCTTGCATTTTCTTTTTTGGGGGGCGGGGTAAGGGGAGGATGTGGCCAGTGATGAAGAGGGGGTGGGGTAGGCCAAGATGGGCTCCACACGTCTTTGTTTCCTGGAAGTTTAAAGGAAGAAAGAGCCCTTGGCTGATCCCAGATCCCACATCCACTTTGTATCCTGAACCTCCATTGGAGAGCTCTGATGGAGGCTTCCTGATTGGCCTTCAGAAGATTCCAGAAGCAGAAGCACCACCAGCAGGGCTCCCAGAAGCGTGAGCCTTTGCCAGGCACCCAAGGGTTTGTGAAACCCACTGGGTCAGAACTAGACCAGCCTCATCCCCTATCTGTGTGGCAGAGTTGTGGTTAACATCTGCCTCATGGGTTGGGGAGAGCCAAGGGTCTGATAGAATTGGGGAGATGATGGCCTAGGACAAGGCACCAACCATCCAGTGCCTACTGCCCACCCACCACTCCTTGGGATGCACAGAACATGTTTTGTCACCGACACAGGATCTAAAGGCATGGAAAGTTATCGGAGCTAGCCGTGGCGAGGCACTCCATTGAACAGTATCACCCAGCTCTGAGTTGCTTGCCTTTGGTTTTGCTGGGAAGTTGGCAGAGGTGGTTAGGTGGATGTGGTGTTCTCGGTATGTTGTACCAAGCAACCCACAATTCCTTTGCCAAGGCTTGGCCCATGTTAGGGAAGCAGACCTGGCTCTCCCGGAACCCAGGAAAGTGAGGCTCACTTGTGGCATGCCACCAGCCCCACAGTTCAGAAAACACTTCTACACATGCAACCACAAGGCTTTCTCTCGTGTGAAGGGGTTGTTGGGGCCCCTGCATGAAAGGACAGTCGATTAAGTCAACTAGTACAGCATCAGCATCCCATTGCAGAGCACAGGTTCAAGTCCCAATCATCCTTCAAGAACATCACCTCCAAGAACTGTGCAGGAGTTGGGGGGTGTAGCACAGGGTTCCCTCTGTCTTGGGCAAGTGGGGTAGGAGTTTCTTTCTGATTCCCACGGAGCCACCCACCATTTGCTTGCCAGATTGTGTGCTTCTCGTGGCTACCCCAGCTTTGACATGCAGGGCGCAAAAAACCCTTGGTGGGTTTTGTTTGAGGAGGTGAGAGCAGAGAAAGCAATGAGAGCAGATGGGAAGACAGCCCAGTGAAAGGAGAGTGGCCAGAAGAGGGGGAGAGAGGGGAGTGAGCAGGGATGCAAGCTCTGGCAGGAGGCAGACTGGGCATGGGTCCCAACGAGGGGAGGACTTCACGGTGGTGGTGGCATTGCAGGCAATGTTCAGCTCCTCTCTTTTTGGGGACCAGTATTTTTCCTAAGTTTTCCACACTGAGCATATTTCCTTTTTATATGAAGAAGAAGGGAAAAAAAAAACAATGAAACTGATTTTTCAGAAGGGAAAGGGACATATGCTAGAGACATTTTGAAGGAAGAGCTGACAGAACTTGATAAGTGACTAGATAAGAGTGATACAGGAGGAAGGCGAAGCAGAAATAGCTCCACGGTTGGGAAGACTGGGTGGCAGGGGAAAGAACCGGGGCTCACACTAGGACGGGGGTGGCATCACAGAGTCAGGAGCGGTCCGCTCAGTTTCAGACAGCCAAGTTGGAGCTGCTGACAAGACCTTGGAAGTACTCAGTCTACAGGAGGAGTGAAAATGGGGAGTCTTTACCCAACAGTCCCACACTATCCCCAACTCCCCAACCCCCCCAAGTCATAGAGCAGCCTGGAGCCAGGAAGAGCATCCCCAATATCCCCAATAAAAGGATCAAAGAACCAGACTTAATAACACGGCTACACCTCTCTGTCTAGACCTAAGACAAAGCCCAGGGGATGGGACCTGCTCCCCAGCCCTGTCCCCTTCCCTGGCCTGGGAACGCAGGCTGCTCAGTGCACACCAAGAGTGGAAGCCCAAGGGAGGCAAGGACAGCTCAACCGCGGGGTGCCAGGAGCTCCCATGAGGCTGGGGTAGACCAGAGGCCAGACAGAGTGAGGCATAGGAGAATCAATGCACAGATTGGGGAGTCCCAAGGCTCCCAGGGGTCCTGGAGATGTTAGAACAGAAATCCAAGAAGCTTGTCCCCAGAGGATTCAGGAGGCACCTCCCAAATCATCACCAAGGACCCACCTGATTGATTTTTCAAACCCAGCCAATACCCCAGCCCCGTCATTCGTGAATGCAATTGGTGCCCATGAACCCAGAATCCTCGGGGTGATTGCGGCCTGTGCAGTTTTGGAAGATGGTAGTCCCAGACCACATAGACCTGTTTCCGTCCAGGCTCTAGAACTGTTTACCTTGTACCTGCTAGTGACATGGCAAGGGTGGCCCACCCATGGCCATGAGCGGACTGCTGCACCCATCAGGCCAGGAGCAAACCCACCTCCTTCCCCTCTTCCATCATGCCCTGACCCCCTCCCTACCCTCCACCCCAGCCCCAGACACCGGGCTTCCTTCCCTAAACTCAAGCCTCAAAAGACTGTTTATTTCCTTAGACTGGAGCACAGGCCCCACCCAAGGCTGCATCACTGTTTCCTTGGCAACTGAAAGGGTGGGTGAAAAGTCAAACACAAATGGAACAGAATGAGCTCCACATGGATGGCCTGGAAGCAGAAATCCTAGCCTGGTGGGCTTCTGATAAGGAGGGGCAGTGTCCTTCCCTTTCATAGAGTCTGTGGAGACCCTCCCATGGCACCCCCTCTCCCATGCTCAAGCAAGGTATGGTACTGTGCATGGTATCACTGAGCCCTGGAGCCTGATGGCCAGGAGCAGTGAGACATCTGCCGAGGGTTCCATCTCTGCTGGCATGGGTGAATACAAGGCTGGGAGATTGGCCCTGAAAAGGCCCCAGCCAAGCTGCTGCTCTGAGCAACATCAGAAGCCACTCAGCAGAACACGGTGGGGAGGCACTGGGACAGCTCACTGCAGTCACTTCAGGAGGACCCAGGCCTACTAGGGACCCTCCTACTCTCAGGGTTGCTGCGTTAACACCATCACCGTCACTGTGCTTGCTTGAGCCCCTCAAGTATTTAGGGGTGCCTTAGAAAGACACTTTATGTAGGATGCTTTAAGTTCACAAAGGGGTGGCCCTTAGACACAGCAGACAAGACAAGGCTTAGAAAGACCACACCCTGTATCAAAGGACCTGAGTTCAACTCCAGATTCTGATTCTGATTGTAGCTTCCTGCTAATGTGCACCAACTAGGCAATGGCTCAAGTAGTTGTTCATGCCACCCATGTAGGAGATCTGGATGGAGTCCCCAGCTCTTGATTCTTGTGGGAATTTGAGAGACATGAACCAGCCAGTGGAAGATCTCTCTTTGTCTAGTTCTCTATCTCTCTGTCTTTCAAATAAACAAGTAAATAAATGTGAAAAAAAATCATGGAATGAATAGGCATTCTGCCTAGCAATGGAGGTATCCACACCTCACTGCAGAGGAGCTGGGTTCAAGTTCTGGCTGCAGCTCCCCATTCCAGCCTCCTGCCAATGCAACCCCTAGGATGCATGAGTAATCAGGTCCCAGCCTCCCCGACCAAGTTCCTGGGAAGGACAAAAGGTGGTGTCCCAAGTAGTTGGAGTTGGCACAGATGGAATTCCTGGCTCCTGGCTTCAGCTTGGTCCAGGTCTGGCTCTTGCAGCATTTGGGGGAGTGAAACAATGGATGGAAGAGAGAGAAAGATTCTGCCTAAGAAAGAGCGAGAACATGAGAGAAGGAGAGTGGAAGGAAGGAAAGAAGGATGCTAGTTGTCACTTAGTTACTTAGTTGTAAGTACATGTGTCAAGAGTAAAACTTCATGGGGTTTTATAATGCATGAAACCATCAACGAGACAGAAACCATCTCCCACACCACTTCTTCCCAGTTCCTATCTCCTGGAAATCTAACCTGCTGAGGACCATTGCCACTGTCAGTGGGCTGTGTCCTGCGTGCGTGAAATCAGAACCAGGAGGACTGCCTGCACTCACCTGCTGTGTTCTATCACACAAGCTGCAGAAAGATGTGGTTCATTCCTCGTGGTCTCGCTCACTCAGCCCCGACAGACGCCTACTCTTCCCCCAGTCCTGGCTGGCCGCTATGACTCCACCCTCCCCCAACACACACACCCCAGCCCTCCATATCTACCAGGACCATCTGCACCCATGCTGGCCTCAACTCCAGGAGCCCCTCCACTCTTGTCCCGCTGGAGACATCTCACAGCAATGAGAGTACAGATGATGAAATCACGAGGGGGGGAGGGGTGGCCTCAAATTCCCTCTAAGTTGAAAAAAAAAAAAAGATGGGGGTGATTATTTGAAATCAACAGTGCTGTATTATTAGTCACACATTTGTTTGTGACACATCTCACCATAGCGAGTCCCTCACCAGCGTGTCACAGCTTGGAGGCTGAGAACTGCTTGACTCCCAGGTGTGAATCTGGAAACAGAAGGGTCACTTCCTGCTCCCCCAACTCCACTTAAAAAAAATCTCTTCCTCCCACCCCGCCACACATCTCCCTAGAGATATTGCCACAGTTTATGTCATGGCATGCAATAGCCCCAGTGCTCCCATGAGGACAGACTCCTCTGTCAAGTTCACAGCACCTGTCGGGCACAGAACTTGGGACCCCAGCCTTGCTCCTAGAACTAGGACAGGAAGGTGACTTTGTGATTCCCATTTGACATGTGAGCAAACTGACTGAGGCACACAGAAGTGACACAGCATGCCAAGGCCACACAGAGATGCTCCTTCCTAATCAACTCTGTCTCCTCCACTCTCTACCCCCACTGCCACACTGCCAACCCACCTGGCAGGCAGGAGAGGCTGAGCATCCTGGAGTGAGGAGGAAGAAGCCACTTTGGGGAGAGAGGTGACACGTGGGCCACAAAGCCAGTATGTGAGGGACATGAGAGAGCATGCTCCTGTTGGGTTCCACACGCACATGCCCCGCCCCCAACCTGGCACCTGGCACTGTTGTCCCAGAGACCCAGGTGTGTCCATCATCAGTGATACCCCAAAAGCCAGGTTCAAGTGACATGCACAGGTGTTCCTGTTGCTCAAGGACCTGTTTCTTCAGGCCCCTCTTGGGGTCAGAGGCATACCTGTCAAGAAACTTTGTGGAGGTCTTAGTGCATGCCAAGAGGCTGGTGTGTATGATGCCCATTGCTGCAACAACCTTGGCACATGGGCATGCCAAGAAAACTGGTACTTGGCAAGTTCAATAACACAGGGCTGCAGGCTACAGGAGGCAGAGAGGAACCGCACCTGCAGGGACCCTTACCCACCACTCAGCACGTCCTGGGTACTCCTCATCTGTCTGTCAGTGAGTGGACTTCCACTGTGTACAGTTCCACAGATAAGCATGGCTAGTTCTTCCCAAACCTGAAGGCTCTTCCTTATCACTGGGATGGCCCCACCACAACAGGACTGGCCAGGGATTCCGTGTGCACCTGTAAGGAGGGAGGCCCTGACTGGGTAGGAAAGATGGCCATCAGGCTAATCCCCCAAGCCACCTGACACGGGCTGGCTACTCCTGCAAGAGGACTTCAAAACAGTTCATAGAACATGGGGTTCAGTTTATTTTGATCCAAAAAAAAGCACCTGGAAATCATACATACTTTTTTCATGGCATGCATTTCTATGAACATGTTAAAATCCTGTATGTGCATGGAGGTAAAATCCTGTATGTGAAGGCAGAGAAGAGTGATTCTTCAGAGTGCACAGATGCAAAAGGCAGCCTGTCCACTGGCTCCCCCCGGGGGGGGGGGCGATGGGTATATGCAAATGCGTATATGTGCGTTTGCATAAGCACATATATGTGTGTGCATGTGCATGCATATGATTTCATTAGATATCTAGTGTGGAAAGATTTTTAAATTTTTATTTGGAAGACAGTTACACAAAGAGAAGACTCAGAAAAAGGAAGATCTTCCATCCACTGGTTCACTCCCCAAATGGCTGCAACAGCTGGAGCTGAGCCAGTCTGAAGCCAAGAGCAGGAGCTTCTCCCACACAAGTGCAGGTGACCAAGAACTTGGGTCGACCTCTGCTTTCCCAGACCATAAGTAGGCAGCTGGATCAAAAGTGGGGCAGTTGGGACACAAGCTGGCAGCCGCTCATACACCACAGCCCTGCCCTAGAGATTTCATTTTTCGGAATTATTTGAGTTATTTGAAAAAGAGAGAGAGTTTGTGTGTGTGTGTTCTGGTCCACTCCAAAATGACCGCAGTGGCTAGGGCTGAATGTAGCCATAGTCAGGAGCGTCTCATGGGATGCATGGGCCCAAACATGTGGGTCATCTTCCACTGCTTTCCCAGGTATATTAGCAGGGAGCTGAATCGAAAGTCGAGCAGCCAAGATTCAAACCAAAGTCTGATATAGGATACTGGTATCATAGGCAACAGCAGTTTAATCCCCTGTGCCACAACCCTGCAGTGTGGGGAGCTGGCATTGGAACCCCAGTCTCTTGTGTCATGAGCACTATACTGCAGGTGTGGACAACGAAGTCCACACGTGCCTCCATTTTGTGCTACGTCCATGGCACAAACCCAGGGTCGATTTCCCATAGGAACACAAGCGAGGGTGGGGATTGACACTCAAAGTGAGGGACTCCCCGCAAAGGAATCTATGAGTGTTTGACATCCCTCCCCCCCAGGGAGGCCAATTACAAGTTTTCCTGGAGCGTGGACTTCTTGAGGGAAGAATTCCAGCGAACCTGGCAGGCAGGAAGTCAGCTGGTGAGAGGCACGTGATGGCAGAAGTTACAGCACAGAAAGGCGGACTCCAGGTGGTAGGTCTGTACTGGGGACAGGGTTCAGCTGACAGCGAGAGCTTCCTAATGATAATGATGACCAGCTTTTGTCCTCCTAGTGAGCCTGACTTCATCCCCCTCATCTCATTGTCACCAAACCCTGACAGAGGCAGACGCTCACATGATCCTCATTCCACAGAGGAGGAGGAGGAGGAGGTGGACAAACGCTAGCCAGGGCCACTTAGCTGGCAAACCTTCTTACCTTAAGACCGCTGCCTTGATGGCCTGACAACACCCAGAGTCAAGAACAAGCTAGTCTTGGCTGGGGGCCGGGGGGACATAACAGAGGGGATTCAAGCAGTAACTGGGGGCAAGAGGAAGGCGAGGCTGGCATGGGATTCAGGATCCAGGGGTCGAAGCCTCACTATGGGCAGCTCCACCACACCAGGTGACAAGCACAGCCCTCTCTACAACACGGTTCCCTAGCCAGCAGAAAGGCAAGGAATCTCCCATCCCTTCAACGCCAGGATGCTACCGGTCTTTGCTTGGGTATAGGGGAGAAGAAGAGACGCCAGGATAGGAAGACAGGGCCCACACACACACTTTGTACTTGCAGAGAAGTGATCCACCTGTCCGAGACCCATGGCCTTTGTTAGTGCAGTGGTCATGGGAGACCCTCCTAGGATAATATAGTTGGAGGTGTTGCGGGGGGGTGGGGGGTAGTCAGCACCAATCCTTCCCATCTCCATGGGACCAGCAGCACTGAGAACAGGGAGGTGAAGTTACCTCCAGACTGACTCTCAACTTGACCTCAGCCATAGGCAAGGGTTAATGTCAGACCCAGAGAAAATGATGGGGCAGAATTCTGACTGCTCCACAGACAGGCGTCTGAAGGCATGCTCCCGGCCGCGTGGCTTTCCACCCCTGGGTTGCTCTGGTGGGTATATATTTATCCACATATAAATATCTCACTCCCTGAGGGACGAGGAGCCTCAGCCAAGGAGTAGGGGGCGGTTCAGTGTGATCCAGGGGAATTTGCTCTGAAGGAATTTCACTGCGGAGAAAGAGGAGGAGAGATTGAATATTGAGGACATCACCTGGTTAATAAAAAAAAGAAAAAGGCACATCTTCCCAAAATGCACAGAATTCCTTTTTTTCCTTTTTTTTTTCTTTACATTAACAAAGGGTGTGTTATTCTCTTACCCCTCTTCTTTCTTTTTTTTTTTTCTTGGCAATTGAAATTGTGATTTCTTTTGAGACGATAAACGAACGGCAGGGATTAAAAAATTTGCTGAAGGATGGGGAGCGTAGAGAGAAATCGGGGTGTAGAGAAAGGGGGGTGTGGGAGCTAAAATCTGCCAGCAGCAGCCATAAATGTGGAGTTATGCCTTAGGCATAATATATCAAAGGAAATCTAATGCATCCAGCTTAAAACTAATGATTGCCATATAATTAGATGAGAAGCATTGTGCTATAAATGTGTATTCTTTAGCGTGCTGTGATTTTACTGTAAAAAAAAAAAAAAAGAGGGGGGGTAGAAAAAAGGAAGGAGACAGAAAAACAGAGCCCAGCAACATACTATAAAAAGAACCCTCTGGTGACTTCTCTGCTGTTTAGTATTCCTTGGCCGTTCTCCCTTGGGAGTGTGTAATTAGTACTTTATGAAGAGTACATTTAAAGCAGTTTAATATTCACCTCATTCAATCTGAAACAATGTGATCCCTGCTTAGACAAATCAGTGCTCCTTGCTGACATAATCTGTCAGAACATTACCTCTGAGAAGACCTTTCAAGAGGTTTGGATGTTAATTAGTTGTCTATCATGTATAAACAGAGCGGTGAGCAGAAGGGCCTCGACAGGCCAGAGGGATACACAGGCAAATGCATTTCACACGAATGCGGCTTGAAGGGGGGTCTCCTCGCTCTTCCCCCCCTGCCTCACAGCCTCCTCCTCCTCCTCCCCGCCCAAGCTCACCTCCCTCTCTTCCGGGCAAGCAAAGCACTTTCCGGGGTTGGCTTCCAGGAGATGTACCACCCACCGCTCTTCCCAAAGGGACTGTATGTGATGTGCGCAAAGCAGCTGGCCTCTGGCCTCCCCTCTTCTCGTTCATGTACCGTTTCGGGCACCCCATGGGACCAGCTCACCTGACAGGTGTGATGGCTGCCAGCTCCCAAGTCTTGAGGCCGTGACCTCACAGGCACTCCAGGGCAGACCCTTCTGGTAGCAGAGTGCCAGAGAAGACTGATACCTGTGAGAATTTATACCCACAACGTCCTGGACTCGGAACACACCTGCCAGGCCCAGACTCCACGCCAGGGTGGCATATTCCCGGCCCTGCCTGCCTTTCAAGGGGAGGGAGATGGTCAGTTCCCAAGAGGACTGGAGCCTTGGCTCTTCCCAGGTGAGCTATCTAAGAAGCAGAGCAAGCTCCCCTGGGTTCTGGACTTGAACGACCTTGATGACTGGAGAAGCCCAGTCTAAAGAATAGTTCCACTCACGATGCTGTTTTCAGATCCCAGCTGACAGTGCAGGGGCTCCACAAGACCCTCCTGCACCCTTCCCCACCCATTCCACTGCCTGCCTGGCTTGCTCAGGCACTCCACCTTCTACCAGCTGCCCCGGGGGACCCTCACAGCCTCTCTGGTCAACCTTTACCTTGCAAACAGCCAGTAAGGACCTACTGTGTGCACCGTACTCTGCACCGCCAAGATACATAAAAGCCGTGGTCTCCGTTGGAGGCATTTACAGACCCATAAACTTCTAATTGCAGGCGGGAGCAATTATAAGCCGTGTAAGGGAGGCAATATAATTGAGTGATTAGAAGGGAGGGCCCTGGAGTCCAACTGCTTGCAGTCAGAGCCCAGTCCCCTTTCTTGACAGCCAGATGGCCTCAGGCGGGTGGCTTATGTCGCTGCTCTAAGTCTTAGCGTCCTGGTCTGTAAGATTGTCGTAAGAATGTGTGTTTGTGTGAGCAACTAGCACAGGGCTTTGGGTGCAGTAAGCATTCAAAGAAGGCTTGTCCTGCCCCGTCTGACTGTGTAATGATGAAGACACCCTAAGGTGGGAGAGGCGGGTACTATTTGACCTGTGCTTTGTTTGTTTGCTTGTTTGTTTGAAGAGTTATTTTTTTTTTCCTGGAAAATCAGATTTACAGAGAGAGAAGAAAACACAGGGAAAGAGTTCTTCCATCCACTGATTCACTCCCCAAGTGGCTGCAATGGCTAGAGCTGGATGGGGCTGGAACCAGGAGCCAGGAGCTTCTTCCAGGACTCCCATGTGGATGCAGGGTCCCAAGGACTCGGGCCATCCTCTGCTGCTTCCTCAGGAACGTTAGCAGGGAGTTAGATCAGAAGTGGAACAGCTGGAACTTGAATTGGCACCCGTATGGGAATGCTGGCACTACAGGCAGAGCCTTAATCCACTATGCAGCGCCAGCCCCTGAGCTGTGACTTTAAAGGACTAAACAGGAATTGACCAGGGTAAGAAGAAATTGAGGGCTTGCTACATGGGAAGAACTGTACACACACACACACACACACACACACACACACACACACACACACACACACACACGGCACAACGAGAGTAGGGTTTGGAGGAGCCATCGAGAGCCAACCCCTGGCTCCCTACCCCGTGTCGTGTCACACCACCGGGTCCTTCAGGATGGCCCTGGCGTCCCTGGCCACTACCACTCTCTGCCTCACCCCCACTCCAGGGAAACTGCCACGTGTCCCTCTCAGAGTTGATGTCTCAGAATCCTGCTGCCCGGGGGTACCTTCTGAGGCCTGAGGAGTCTGTGGACAGAACTGGGCTCAGGGGAGACCCCCAGGACGTAAGAAAGAGCAAACCACCAGCTAGGCAGTCTGTACCCTGGCCCGGGCTCCCTCAGCCTGGAGACAGGACGAATGTCCGGCCACCCTTGGCATAGCATGGGGCAGGGCAGGGAGCATCACAGCACAGATGGAGCTTCTACATGTGGTGGCTTTTGTTAAAGCCAGCTGACCTATAACACGGCCCAGGGACCATCCAGTGCCAAATGTTGGGCCCCACTGTTGCCACATGGAAAAGGCACAGTAGGGAAAATATTTACATAGGGCTAACACCCCCTGAGACCTGGGCGACCTGCTCACTCACACTTGCTTTCTAAAAGGCTGTCTGGCAGAGCTGAATCAGAGCTGGGGGCTCCCACATGTCCCCTCAGCCATCCCAAGTTCTCATCAAGGTACATTTCACAGAGTTGATGTCTCTGTTTTTTTTTTTTTTTCAAACCAAAGATGCATAAGCTAAGGGGGTGAGGGGGTCACCATGCAGATGTCCTGTCCCAGGCACCACCACCTCAAGGTCAAGGTTCAACCCCTCACAACACAGCGGTTAGGCAAAGGAAGCAGGCAGCCACACAGGTAGCCCCCACACCCTTCACATGGACTGCATTTACAACACAAGTTCATCAAGGGCAGCTTCAGCCGTTGAGTCACTCACTCTACCACAGGAGGAGCACCCCTACTTGTTGCATCTCAGTGGAGGGTTGCAGTTCTGGCTCCCACCCGTTCAGAGGGGAGGGAAGTCCATCCTGCAAGCGTACTATGTGATCTCTGGCAGGCTATCAGCCCTCTCTGTGCCTCTCTCCCCTCCCTGGCCAGTGGAGTTACCACTCTGCATCCCATACAGGGCTCGGAGTGAGGTCACATCTGTGACCGCTCACAGTAGGAAGCCAGCCACAGGGGGAGGGTGAAGAGCTGTCATCCCCTGGGTGGGGTTGAATAATTACCAAGAGCCCCCTCAGGGATGTCAGGAAGCAGTTTACGGGTACAGGGGGTGGGAAGGTGGCATCAGAACCAGCTGGGCTTTCACAGTCACCCAGGTATAAGCTGAGATCCCAGCGCAGATGGATATCCATTGGCTTTATCCAACAACTCAGTTGCTTTCAGCTACATGCTCCCCGATGGTTCCAGGGGAATAACTCCAGCCACAGAGGAATGTTTGGTTAAGGATTAGAGAAAGCCACCCCAAGCACTCAGGGAGCTTGTTTATGAACCATGCCATCCTTCTGTGGACCAGCTCCAAATGAACGCTGGTACCCTCCATCCATGTCTGCATCTCCCAGGGCATCCACAGCAGGCATGGGCTTTAGCGCTCACCACACAAAACTGAGTCAGCAGGATGTCACCCAGGGAACCTGCCTCTTACAGGGCTTGGAGTTGCAAAGGCCAGAGAACTAGACAAGGCCAGGTGAGATATCCAGGTGCCCTTGGTTCCTGGGCAGTGGCCGAGATGGGCCTCCTTCATCCTGAGCCACACGGCCCCTGACTCCCTGGCCAAACACTGCTCCCTGCTCAGGGCAGGCAGCAGAGGATGGCTGGACCCAGGGACGAGTATTTAGAAAGGGATACAGGTGGAAAAGACTGGCTTCCCCAGCTCTTCCTGACCTGACAGGTGGAGGGACAGGGGCTGAGTTGTTGGATGGAGCCCAGCCCAGCAAGAAAGCTTCAGCCCCTCCAGCAGAGGATGCGAGAAGCTGCCCCAAGCGGCTGCAACCTCCACACAGTTCAAGCTAAGCTGCTCACACTGAGACTGGCTGTATCAACCACCTGTGCCGACAAGCAGTTGAGCCGGTTATATAACTGCTGCCTTGCTCTCGTTGGCTTTTCTGGTCAGGGGCTCTCCCCCAGTGGACAGAGGGGTGGCAGAAAGAGGGGAGGGATGCAGGATCTCAGGCCAGGGAAGGTGCCCCCTCCCCCCCGGGAGCCCCAGGGGCTAAGGTTTCCCCATGCCAGGCCTGCTGCAGCCGCACGGGGCCAGAAGGAGGCGCCAGCTGTTCACCTGCTGCCTGCATCTTGCCACCTTCTTCCAGCAGGATCCTGTGCCAGCCTTGCAACCCAGAAGCTCTAGGTGGACAGGGAACTCATTGTTTCTCAGCTGAAGGAGGCGACCCCCTGGCTCTAGGCAGCAGACCCTGCTTCTTGCCAGGGGTCACAGTGACCCCCAACAGCATGGGAGCCACAAGCCTCCACTAGAGCCATGCCCAACAAGGCCAGTCACCCACCCACACGTGACTAAATACAGAGCAATCAATGATAATCCATGATGACTACAGTGATGTTGGTGATGATGACAGTAGTGAAAGAAATAATCCTATGGAAGGTATTTATTGTGTACATGTCTTTATTCATTCATTCATTTGAAAGGCAAAATTACAGAGAGAGAGAGGGAGAGACAGAAAGAGAAAGAGAGATATTCCATCTGCTGGTTCATCCCTCCAATGGCTGATCCAGGCCAGAACCAGGCACCTGGAACTCTATCATGGCTCCCCACAGGGCAGCCAGGGTCATCCTCTGTTGCCTTCCCAGGTCCATTAGCAGGAAGCAGGATTGGAAGTGGAACAACTGGGACTCATTGCCTCTCTGGCCTCAAGTGTGCATGCCTCCCCTCTTATCCTCCTGCAAGATTCCTGGCAGTTAAGAGCCAGCAGGGTGTCCCGGGGATAACCCTGGTCCAGCCTATCCATTACATAGAGAAAAACACTGGGGAGGGGGGGGCAGGCCCCCTGGGGTCACACAGAGGAGCTGGGTCAAAGAGCCACCTTCCTCCAAGGCACTGTGGCAAGCAGGGAAAGGAATGGTGGAGGCGGCCTTCAATGAGATCCTTGAGCCCCACACTTGCCGCGTGTCTGGCTCTGTGCCAAGCACAGGCGGAGGAACCCGGGCTCCCGGGGAAACCACACCAACAGCCATGAGGCCAAGTCAGCGTGCAGAGTTTAGAGAACAGTTTCTCCTCCCCGCCTCTGATTCCCTGGAAGAGAGTAGAAAAAGCCAACTTGCCTAGAGCTGGCAGGTGAATTCCAATGACGAGAACCTCAGACCTCAGATCTGTCACCCTGAGCTCTCTCTCAGGGTCCACTCAGGGATGAGCTCTCCCAGCAAGACCCAAATGGCAACCCAGCATTGGCTGATGCCACCAAACCCTTCCCTTGGGTAGTGTGAGAATTCCCCAGCCATGGAGACCAGGATCCTAGTCTTAGTAGCATTCCCTCCCCTGTCCAGGGGACAAGATGGAAAAGCAAGCCATTCCCTCTGGGGACTGTGACAGCAGCTACACTGTAAGACGCTAGGGACACAGGTGGAAGAGAGGTATATGTGGACAGGGTGGAGACAGAGCAGCAATGATCCAGAGGCTGCTTCCCAGGAAGCTGGCAGGTGTCAGTCCCTGGGGCTGCGTCAACCAAGCAGGTTGATTTGTCTCTATTCCACTCTGCCTGGGCTTCCAAAACATCCCTTTGTTTCATCAGAACCTATTGCCTGGGCAACTTCTTGCTCCAGACTCCCCTCTCCCATTTTTCCCCCTCATTTGGGACCCTAGCTCCAGCCCACACCCAGTCTGGAAACAATGGTAGCTTCGGCCTCAAGGTGGCAGGGAGGGGCCCCAGTGGACTCCCAGCTGGACAGATGTGCTCTGTTCCGGCACAGCTGTCCCAAGGGCAGCCCATCTGTGCTTACTTCCTGCCTCCCAGCTCCAGCCACTCATGCCTCCCACACAGGGGTGGGGAAGACTGGTCCAGAAAGATTTTCAGTCCCGGTCCAAGAACCCCTGGTATTGTCACCAGCTCCTGTCCGGCCCACTTCCCCCGGGTCTACAGTGATGGCCTGGTGTGATGGACTCAGCAAAGCGGAGTCCTTGCCTGGGCCATTCTTCATAGGGCAGTCCCATTCTCCCTCCTGCAGCTTTACTTCCCCCACTCCCCTTCCCCCATGCCATGCACCAGCAATTTCGCTGTTCTACTTTCATTGTCTCATTGAGACTAACAGGTCTCCCTCAGTAGGGCCAAGTGTCTGCCCTGGAAGAGAAAATCATTGCAAGAGGAGGTTGATGCCAGCTGCTGGGGCAGCCCGGGCAGGAAAGCACTCTGGGATATTTGTGTGTGCCCTGACTCCAGGACTAGAAGCTTTTGGCTATTTGTTCTCCAAGACTCCAAGGGATGGTGCAAGCAGCTCTGTGGTTCCCCGGGACTGACCTTTCCTTGAGGGCGGGAACTATGGAACTTCATGGTAACTGTACATCCTGGAGCACCCAGCCATGGCTCTGTCCCCAGCAGGCACTCAGCTTAGGGTGTGGTTACCAAACACTGCATCACCCGGACAGGTGCACAATGTGATACAGCTTGTCCATCTATGCTTAGGGAGTTCAACTCAACCCTTGGGCTTGAGGGGGTGGGGGAGATGCATCTTCCCATGATGGAGATGGGCGCTGGAGGTGGTAGCAGAAGGGGAGGGGCAGAAGCCTCAGGTGGAAAATAAACAGGTACCCAACCACCCCAACCCTTACTTCTTTACTCTCATGCCCTCATGAGTTGGGCATGAAGTGGAAAGATGCTAAACTGATCCCTTTGCCGAGAAGCATCTTCAAAATCAGGGGTCCCTGCTTTCCCAAAGAGTAGCACTACCTGTGGGCACCCGGCTTCTGCAGGCAGCATTGCAGTGCACCCCAAGAACAAGGGTTGGTCCAGGAATGGAGCATGGACTTGGCTCAGACTTTGCCAGATGCAAGAGAGAACCCACGGCTATTTCCAAGGAAAAAATTTCCAACTCTCCCCCCAACCATGTCCATGCATACCCATAGTCTCAGCATAGCCTTTAGGTGAGGGTCCTATTTAGGCTGGAAACCCACCTGCCCCAAGTGACACCATGTTTTTTTCCTCCATGGTTCCCTTCTGTTGAACCATCTTGAAGTGGCAAGGCAACCCTCGACATAGGTGATTACATTTTTCAGAGTGTTTCTCTTATAAAGGATCTTTCACAGCAGCACCCATGGAACCTTTTTTTTCCCATCCTCCAAAGCGAGTCACTGCCCACACTGTCATGGTAGTGGTCATCCTGTGATGGAGCCCCCCGCAATCCAGATCCTGGCTTGAAAACGCTGATATCCTGATAAGGCTAGCACAGTGCAACCGCGAGAGGGCGGGTGGGTGGGTAAGTGGGCCTGACGTAATGACGGGCAGGAAAGGCAAGCTGGTGAGCACACCGTGGGCAGAGGATCAGAGCCCAGTCCCAACTCCAGGCCCTTGAAGCAAGGGCTGCCGGGGCCAAAGGAGGCTGGCCTTTCCTTTAGGTATGGCAATGTAAGGTCCTGTGGTTCCACAAGAGCAACCTAAAGTATTCGTTCAACACAAATATATGCACACCACACCACACACACTCACACACACACACACACACACACACACACACAGCCCTCCTCTCCCAGGGCAAGGCCTGCTGTTCAACACCCACAGCCAGTGACTTCGGCTTCTCATACTGCACACTGGCATGCCCCTCCAGCTTCCTCTACTTGTCCTTCATGCCCAGGAAGCCTGAGAGTGATGTTCTTGGGGACCAGACCGGAAGTTCCCTCAAGGCAGCTGGGGCTTGGAGGGGGGGGCCAGAGTGCCGCTCTCACTGCCTGCACCCCCACCAGGAGCTTACAGCTTGCCTTTGTGGGGGGGTGAGAGGGGGCCTTACAACTCCCCATATCTCTCCTGGGCACGAGAGCCTCTCAGGCCTTCGCAGTAGGGGTGTTCTCATAGCTCAAGATGCCCACTCCTGCCATCCCAACCCTCCCTGGAGACCGGGCACTTGACCTTTGAGCCCCCCAATGGTCCCCCACTACCACCGACTCCCCAGGACAAATTTCACAACCTGGCACTGAGTTTTACTACAAGTTTCAGACAAAGAAGGTGTGTCGAAGCTGAGAGCATGCTTCTGCCCGCTGTGTGGGCGTCAAGTTCAATGCCATCCTGTCAACACTTGAATGTGTTGAACATCACTCACAAGGGCATTCTTTAAGAAACCTATTAAGTTAATTATCCAGGCTTTTTTTTTTCCTTCTCTCTCTCTCCCCCATCCATGCATCTCTCATATATATATATATATATATATATTTTTTTTTTTTTAATGTTTTTGGCTCTCTTCCTTTCTGAGATACTTTTGGTGTCACTCCTCTCCCTCCATCCCCTGCCATCACACAATAACACCTTGTTTATTTCAGTTTGTCAGGGTGGCTGCACTGCATAGACCCGGTGATCTTTGCTCAGCTCTTGGTACCAAGGGAAGCTGAGGAGGGAGGCAGCACCGTCTGACCCTAGTGATGGGGAGTGGGTCCAATGGCATCCTACACCCCACAGCCAGGACAGGGACAGTGAGGGACAAACCCAGCCCCCACTCAGGCAATGCCCTTCCTCTCCACAGAAGGAGAGGCAGGTCCATCGTTAAACATCACCTCAGTTTTGGAAAATGACAAAAGCACTACCCCAGTTGACTTTATCCCAATCCTAGCCTGGTACACCAGAAGCCCCTAGGCAAACGAAAGCATAGGTTGATCATAAGGGATGTCAGGGCAGGGATTGGGAGAGCTGGGTTCTAAACCCTGTAACTGGTGGTCCTGCAGGGGCCGAAGCCCTGGGTTTGCTTATGTATGAAAGGCAGGAGTGGACCCACTGGAAGGATTACCAAACGGCTCTCCTCATCTGAGCCTCACCCACTGTCCGCAGCCACCTGCAGCTGCCAGCAGAGGAGAAGCAGCCATGATCAGGCAGAGAGGAGAGCCATAGGCCAAGCTGACAGCCATGCCCTGTGTGCACCCACCACGGTCCAGGAAGGGAGGGCTTTGAGCAGGGAGGGCTTCCAGCTCCAGCAGGGGACGTGGAGGCTCTAAACCTGGGAAGGTGGCCCGAGAGGGCCTAGGAGAAGGAGGGGGTGGTATCAACCACCTTATGTGTGGATACGTGTGCACGCGCATGCGTGTGCGGCCCGATTGCTCAAGTTGACTGAGTCTAGAAGCCTTGCGTAAGCCCGGGCCGTCATCCAGGTCAAAATGGGCCTTACCCATCCCTACCTCTCCCCCTTCCCAAGCTGGGGCCGCCAGGTTCCCCTGCTAGGTGGGAGAGCGCGCACGCCTCAGGCGCCTGCTCCATGGCGCAGGCGCACAGGCTCCCACAGTCACACATTCCCTGAGAACGCCCTGAGGCCCCTGCTGCGAAGCCTTTCCGGGAGACTTTTATGGCCAAAGAGGAAGTCTGGGCACCGTTGGAGCAGGCAAGCGCCTGCCAGGAGTGGAATTGGCCTATGAGGAACAGGCTGCTTAGTTAGGCCAGATCCAGCTGATAAGAACAGGACCTCATCATCTCAAATGATTTGTCCTCTACTTGGGGCTCACAGGTCCTGGGTCAAGAGGCTAAGTATGGAACACCCTCTGACCACAGAAGCACCTGGGTGGGGGGGTGAGGGCAAGGTTGGAGGGGCACTTGGGGACTTGTGGGGAGCCCAGCCCAGTGCCCTGATGTTCAGCGTCATAGCCACTGACCATGCATGGCTCCTTCGTCATACAATCATTTTTACAATCCCACTCCTCAGCAGTACCAACTACTTTTGAAGTGCCCTGTGGCACCCCCTGGCCAGTGCAGGACAGGGCAGGGGATGGCCATGCTCGTGGTGGTCCAGCGCTGAGTGGGGGGGGGGGAGGCTAGAGAGATCCACTCCTGGTGGAGGGCGGAGGTCTCCCCCAGCAGTAGGAGAGGAGAAGGAAGGGGAGGGCAAGAGTGGAGAGGGCAGAGGGCAGGGCAGAAGGGCAAGATTCAGGCTTCTTGGAAGGGGCAGAGAGAGAGAAAGAAAATGGAGCTCGCGATGAGAGAGCGCCTCTCTGCCCACACAAAGGGTGCCATAGGGTACATTTTTCAAACAAGGTGATGGTGGGGGACATTGATTCAGTTCCACTCACACCCCAGCTCCCAGCTTCTGGGCAAACCTTGGAGAAATGGCCAGCACTGAATTGGGGCAAAGAGCATCCACCTATGAAATCCAAAACACCTGGCTTTCGTTGCAGCCCTGCCACCTAATGAGTGGAGCAAGGCGCCCTCCCAAGGGGCTCATGTGATTCTGTAGGGCGTGGTGGGGAGGGGAGGTACATCACTGGGCAAAGGAGAGAACCTGGTGCCCATGAGCTCCTCCCTTGGTGTCCTAAATACTTGCTGCATGTGACACAGAGCCAAGTGGGGCTGGAAAAGGGGGTGCTGGTAGCAGGGAGGGAGAGAGGGAGCGGGGGAGACACAAGAGGAAGGCTGTGTAGTGAGGAAGTCATGTAAACAAGATTTGCCAAGATACACAGACTAGAATTATCTGTGAGCCAAGCTCAAGACAGATTCCTCCACTCTGACTGGTCAACTCAGACAGGGGGAAACCTCTAGCCACTAGGACATTCCCTCCCCCCCCCCACGTCTCCCTCCCACACCACATGACGCCTCTGTGACACCCCAGGCTGAAGCACCCACACCACCACAAGTCCAAAGTCAGCCCCAAGTGGCTTGTCCCCTTTCTCTACCCTACTCTGGGGTTGTGTGAGCCTCAGCCAGGGGAGATCTAGGGAGAGAATCAGCCTGGGTCTTCCCAACCCAGTGAGCACACGCAGGGTCGCCATCAAAATTCCAGTAGAGGGAAGGAGCCAGAACACAGCGTCCTTTGTTCTGAGGTGCTGGCCGATGCGTCAGAAGGACTGACTGAGCTCATGGGCCAGGATACCCAGCCTGTGTTGCCTATGTGTGCCTGCTGGGGTTTGGGCATGAGGGTAAGCCACTCCAGCTCTCCAGGGCTGCACCTGAGGATGGGATGGGGGGTGTCAGGTCCCACCCTTTCCCTCCTTCTGAAGCAGGATTCCCCCAGAGTTTAATGTCCAGAGGCATGAAGCCAACCCAGGCCCTGTGGTCCCTGGAGACTGTAACATTTACTGGAGTTTGGAGGGGGGAGTGGGGGAGTTGGAAAGGAAGGGCAATTCTCTCTCCCCACCAAGAATGGACAGGAACCAGGAGGGGGCGGGTTGTCAGGGCCCAGAGAAGCTGCCCTCTGCTGACCCCAATTATCCACACGGCGCCCAGAGGCAAGGCCGGGCCAGTGCCTGCTTGGGAACAACCAGGGCTGTGGGCTGAATCATCAAGGAGTCTTTCAGACCCCCCTCCCCCGCTCCTAGTGGCTAGTGGTGGCTCCCAGCCAGGTTCTGACACTTCCCCAGATCCTTGGGGAGAGCATCTGTACTTGCCTGGACCTCCCATCCTCTGGGGGACCTTGAGGGCTCGGATCCTGCTCCTCCTTCAGGGGCTGCCACTCACTCAAGACCCCTTTGGCCACACACCCCCTCAACTAACCCCCTATAAAGGGCTTGTCTGTGACAAATAGTTTGGATTGTCCTCCAAGTGATGCATCTTCGCCTGACCTATCAGAGGGCCGGCCAGGACAGAAGTCCCAGAAGGACTTGAGTCTCTCATTGAGTTCCTGGGAACACAGGAGGCAAGTATCTCTTAAAAAAAAAAAAAAAAATACTCCCTACATAGCAGGTCACACTGGCCTGCAGCCACAACACCCGGGGCTGTGAGCTCACCCGGCACCAGGAAGGCAAACAGGGTCAGGCTTGGCTGGTCCCAGCGCTCTCTCCACGAGCTGCTCGCGCGGGAGACCTCCCAAGCAAAACACAGGTGTTGCTGGTGATTCAGCAGGAGGCCCCGCCCCACGCCCGCCCCGCAGGAGCGGGAGTCTAGCTTCTCAGGTGCGAGGCTGAGGCTGAGATGACTCGGGGCGCGCCTATCAGGACCGGAGCAGGGGAAGGGGCGTGGCGCCGCGCAGCCCACGGGTACCTACAGCAGTCTATCTCCCAGCCTCCCGCCATCCCAAAAGGTAGACTTACCAATCAGGGTGTCTGCGCTTCCTGCCGCCCCATTCCCCCTGCCCAGTCCTAAGGTTGCCCACTTGTCAGCTGTACATTTCTGACCAGATTAGGGATGGAGAAAAGCTGCAGCCTCCCCCAGGCACCTCGGGCCGAGGACTCCTAGGGGTCCCCACAACACAGCTGTGGTCTGTGACTGCCAAGAGCCTCTGCCCCAATCCCACATGGAGCGGGAGGGTTCAGCCCCCAGGATGGCCCCTTCTGGTTTGGGAACAGGTGAGGATGAAAGGGGTGGCAGAAATCAGAGCTGTCATTAGGCTGCTTTATGAGCTCTGGGATGTTCATTACCCCCAACCCCATCATTAGAGGCTGCGGTGAGAGCTTGGGGCCCCTTCTTTATTGCAATAGAAACCGAGGGGGTTCTTTCTCCTCCAACTCCTTCTCCCCCCCCCAACAGGGCAGGAGGTGTTCAGCGACTTCTACAACCAGGTGTGACTCATTGCCCTTCCGCAAAGGAGGATCTGTTAGCTCCCAGAGGACAAGATAAGGGCCTGGGACTTCTTGAGAAAGGGGAGGTCCCATTCCCTAACCCTAACCCTGGCCTGGTAGCTGGAGGCTGGCATAAGATGGCATTGCCACCCCCAGCTTGCAGCTTGCCCCATTCCTCCCCCCAAGTAACACCTATGTGGCTTCCTCCAGGAAGTCATCCTTGTATATACTAGATGTGACTCTTCACTCCCATATGCCCACCTCACCCCCACCCTCCACACACACACAGACAGGCACAGCTTCAATACCTAGCAGGAGCTCCATACCCCAGGGCGGAACTGGCATCAGCCAGGGCAGGGTGAGAGAACTAGGCTACAAAGTGGGGAGTCCTCCCTCCTCACCCCAATTCTTTGCTTTATCTCTTGGCCCAGCTGCTTTCTCCAGGCCACAGGCAGGGAAAGGTTGACAAATAGTACACCTGTCAGTTGCCCCAGGGTGTCGTACCCTACCCACCTCCTAACCGGATCCTTGCACTTCAGTCCCAAGATTCCAGGTAGCCCCAGGCCCACCTGTTCTCCAAAAGAGGTGGCAGTGAGGACCAGAGGGGAACACAGTGACAACTCAAGCAGGGACAAACCTGATCTTTGGGAAAAGCCAGAGAGAACCCTCCATGCATGACAGGCCCAAGGCCTGGCGGGGGACGGAGGCGCCAGTGGTAGTAGGCTATAGCCCACCCCGCTGGTGCAGGCTGGCCAGGTTGAATGGAGTGTGGCCAGACCCCAGGAGAAGAGCAGGGGCTCCGAGCTGGCAGATTAACCAGCCATCATCTGCATTCATTACAGGCCCCTTGCCTGAGCAAGGCTGTAACCTCAACCACCAGGGTAATTAACTACTCCGAACAAAAAAAGTTATCGGAGAAGTTCCTCTCTCTCCCCTAGGGTTCAAGGCTGCTCCACTGGGAAGCTATTGGAGCCCAGTCCCGGTTTTGAGTGAGAGGTGGGCAATCGTCCCTTGACCTCTTTTGGGGTTCATTCCCTGTTGATACCAGTTGCCCTCTCCTCCCGTCTCCCTTGTGCCCTCAAGGCACCATTACCTGAAAAGACTGGGCCCTCCTTCACGTTGTGCAAAGACTGGTTTCAACACCCTTAGAGACCAGCTGTGTCCCGCCACAGGGCAAGCAGGAGGCCAAGGGCCCGATGCCCCGGCCCAGGTCTCTGCCATCCGCCTGCAGGGAGGAGGGTGATGCTGGTGTCGGCAACTCCAGAGACTGCCAGCTGGGCGACCTCCCTCCACCACCAGGCCTCCCTGTGGGCCCCCAGGCTTAGCGGGGCGCTCAGGGTCAGCAGCAGAGCCAGTCTTGCCAGGCAAGGCTATAGGTCTCCCTTGCCCCAGCTGGGGTCGTCGGTCCCTGAAGCCATTCGGAGACAAGACAGGGCAGGTGTGGGTTCAGGCTGGTGCTTCCTGAACTTGGCCTTGCTGGTTTTCCACAGTATGGACTGCCAAGCTCCTCAAACAGGCAGCAATGAGAGTGAGTCCCACGAGTGTCAGTGACCGTAGCAGTATCTTCTCCACTCCCCCCCCCCGCCCCGACCTCCCACTCCTGGGTGGGCCAATTTCATTGTTCCCTAGACACAGACATGCAAACCTGGATTGACACAAGCAGGCAAGGACACAAAGGCCCCAGCAGAGGGGACCCTTGCCTGGCCTGGACAAGAAGCACCAGGACAGGACCACACAGGGTGGCACTCGACTTGAGAACAGAATCCAAGGAAGTCACTTAGCTGCTGACCTCTCACTGACAGATATCAGAGCCCTACAGTAAGCCCTGGGATTCAGAAGAGCAAGCAGGAATTCTCTCACCTCCTCACTCCAGTCTCACCCCTGGGTCCCTGAGCACCTGGGGAACAGGAGCTGGCAGGGAGGGCCAGCGAGCAGTCTAGGGTTTTGTCCCGGGACAAGAAAAGAAGCCAAATCTGCTTTGGCTGCCACCTGAGCTGCAGTAGAGAGCAGATGGTACCTCATGCGTGGTCAGGGGCACCATCAGGGTGGGAGGTCTCAGGTGGAACCCAGGATTTCTGCTTGTGCACACACTCTGAGCTGCAAGGGGCTGGAGCAGGCTGGGGCCACAGTCACCCCACTGGAGCCTCTGAAAAGACCTCAGGCTGTGTGTGCTCCTGGGTTCACAGAGCCTCCAAATCTTGCCAACATCTTCTCTTGCTCAAGCTCCCCCATCTGTCCCTGACAGAGTCCCTCTCTCCCTCCCTCTCTACTCTCACTCCCCCCACCCCACTCACACACACACCCCTCCTCCGGTTCACAAGGCAAACCCAGCACATATATACCCATGGGGCAGGGCCCCGGTGGTCTAGAGGAGGCGAAGGGGCTGGAAAGTGTGGGCTGTGCTCTCTCCTCCCACTAGAGCTGATGAAGGAAAAACCCGAAACAGGCTAAAGCCAAGAACAGAACCCCAGACGCTGACTCCACCCACTTCTCCCAAAGAGGTCAAGGTGGAGGCTTGACATAGAAATTTGAGGTTCCCTTTTTATATCCACCCCTCCAGCCCAGTCTGTGTGGACCACCCTTACCCCACAGATGGCACAGGATCAGGGCACAACAGCCAGAGACAGCCAAGATTAGCGTGGCTGGGCGCAGTGGAGGGCATAGGTGCCAAGAGAGTCCCTTTCTGAGATGGCAGCCAGGCGAAGAGCCCAGGAGAATGAGCGTAGCAGACACCAGTATACCCCCTTCCCCACTGCTCATTGTGGGGATGGGGGCTTGAACCCTACGACTCCATCTTTCCTGGTCGGTCTGCTCTTTCCCAGGCCCTGCTTGTTGCAGAGGTTCCCTGGTTTCCTGATTGCCCTGCTCCCTGCAGGGAAAGCACACTGACCGTGTATCCCACCCCTACCTTCCAGCCCTGGGACGCAGGCAGGGCCTGGAGCCCACCCCTCCACCACCACCTACATCCTCTGCCACTGGCCACTCAGGCCCTCAGACCCTAGTCCTCAGCAGTCATCCATCCTGGTCCCCTGCCGAGGGTCTGGAAAAGTCCCACGTGTGCTTTGGCTCACCACAGGGCTCCCAGTTGCAGCCAAACCCCTGTGTTCAATGTATCATGCTCAGCTCTGACACATACCCATTGCTGTGCAAGACCACCTGGAGAGGCATGTGTGTGAAAGCGTGTACATGCCTGTAGTTGGGTGTGTGTGGAAGGACCTGACATTTGACAGCTCCGTAGGACTCCAGAAGATTCCATCTCCTACACATATATGTGGATATAAGGATTTGTGAAGAAGAGCATGGAAGTGTATGTGTGAGTCTGGGCGAACCTGTGCACATGTGTGGGTGTGGTGCCAGTACAGCAGTGTGGGGTGACTCATTGACCTCCCCTGGCCAGCTCGCTGCTGGCACCAGAGGCCCCCTCAGACACAGCCCTCCCTGGGTCCTGCTACTTCAGGCAGCTCTGGTCTCTCCCTCCTGCCACTCCCTCCCCACTGGCTGTTGGAAAAGTTGCACCACTGTTTTGGTTCCCTCGCTCCCATCGCCAAGTGATTTCTGGCCAAGTTTCTGCTGAACAGCAGAGCCAGCCACATGTCACCTGCTTCTCCACCCAGGGTCCCTTCTCTGGTCCCTGAAGTTGTCCCTGTCCCTTCCTTGCCATCCCAGATGACAGCTCTGGTTCTGGAGTTCTCTCTCTCTTTCCCTTCCACAGGGTAGGAGGATAGAGAGGAGAGAGGGGAGGGAGAAGGAAGGAGGCTGGGCTCAGATGGTGCCATTAAGATATATTAATGCCCCTCATCAAAGCATATTAATAAACATTATGTGCCACTCGCTCCACATACCCTGGGTGAGGACTAGCCCAGCGGGACAGGCCCCACATTCACAGCTGAGTAACCTCGGAACCCGCGGCACAGCCATTAGCCTCACGAGGCCGACCTTACCAGGAGACTGTCTGGCTCAGTCACAGCCCAAGAGAACTGGCAGGACTCAGAGGAGCCTGGGGTCTCTGCGGGCAGGTGGAGGCAGCATCCGCCTCCTCAGCCCCCGAGCCCCGCCTACTCCAGAGGCCAGGACAGCCGAGCCTTTCATCCTGAGTCCAGTGAGGAGCTCGAATTCAGTAACTCAGTGCTCTTTTCCTAGCATGGTACTATGGACCTTCAGAATATTCTATCTCCTAATCACCTGCTCATAGCAATTGCGGGATCTTGTTGCCACTTTACAGGAATGCAAACTTGGGCACTACGTGGTGCAGCAGCTTGCAGGTGAGCCACTGGGCCGCAGCCCAGACTTGCTGTGCAGAGGGAAGTCTGTGTTAAATGCAACCAGCAGAAAGACCTTGGCGGCAAAGCACCTGCCATTCTTAGTCGCTCTGCAAGGGGCAAGGGGATCCCTCTTTCTTTCCCCAGTGCCTTCAAGGTGGATGCCCATACACTGGCTGCTAGGAAGTTGAGCAGGTGGCAGGGTGAAGTGGCAGCAGGGGTGGGGAGAGGGGAGGAAAAATGTCACTGTTCCTTGCTATTTGGCATCTCAGTCCAGAGCTGTTGATGGGCTGCCACACAGACCATGGTGATGTTTAACTTTACAAAACGCATTCCAAGTGTTTTCAGAAGCTGGTACAAGATAATTAAGATCAAAACACAGGATTCTGGATTTCAGGGAAATGTACTCAGGAGGAACACCCCGTTCCCCACCTGATTCCAGATAAATGAGGTGTACCAGCCCCACACGCAGGTGCTGAAAGCTTTGGCTTTGGTCCCAGGTACCTAGAAATGGTTGTCCTTTGCCCAGCTCAATGCTGCTGCCTGATCACCATGTTTTGCTGGCATATCGCACAGTGTTTGTGCCCAGGTTGTCTTCGTCTAAACAAAATGGGGTATCCTCAGACTCAGTCCTGAACGAGTCCTTTGTCAGCCAGGAGGGGCAGCCCAAGCAGCCCCTCCTGGCTGACCCTCCCAGGACACAGCTGTTGAGCACTCGGATAGCTGTACAGGCCTCACTTGGGGTCCATGGCCCCCAGGTTGAAGCTGGCTGCTGGTGGCATTGTCCCAGTGTTCAAGGCTAACCCCAGCCCGCGGTCTGACTTTGTCCAAACACGTATGCTCGTTCTGGTTTCAGTGAGCAGCCAAGTCCGTTGCTCACGTGCGCTGCTTCCTCCACTTATGCTGCCTTCCCCTTCTCTGTCTGTCCAATGGAAAACCAGAAAACTTCACAAGCCACTGGCAACCTTGACCTTGAGAAATCTTGCTTCAAACGCAGTATCCTGGAGGGTGGTGAAGTTTTGAGTACAACTCCGCCCACCCTGGGTGACTCCTTACTTCCAAGAATCAGATCAGCGCCCCCTTTCCCAGCAACTCTGGAGACCCAGGCAGCAATCGACTCCAGGCTAGGAACTGGGACCTGAGAGTCCCACTGCCCTCTCTGTGCCCGGATTCCAAGCCCTGCTGCCCCTCTGTTGGCACATCCTAAAGACAACACTCACCATGCTGTCCCTACTCCCTTTGGAGGTACCGGAACAAGGCCTATCAGGATGAGACTGTATCTCTTAGGGGGGCAAGCTGGTGTACAAGATACCCACATGCCAGAGCCTAGAGCACTTGGCTCCCAGCTGGAGGGTGGATAGAAAATGCTGGATTTCATTGCATCTACTCCCCCAGGGTAGAGCAGCAGCCAAAGGGGTTAACTACCCTGAAGCCTTTCTCTTGAAGCAGGCCAGAGAGCAGGGTCTTCTCCAGACAGGGCTGCAGGGGCTCTCCCCCTTGTGCCTGGCTGCAGAATGGAGATGGCTGGGCAGCACCTGCCAATGCCCTCTACCTCTTCCTAGTCCCTTACCACTGGGTGGGGGAGGAGGGGAGGGAACAGGCAGCCTTGCAAAACAGCAAGGAACCTTCCGGTTGGATGCCAAGGCCAGCATCCACTTCTCATCTCCTTCTAGTGTCCCCTGTAAAGTGCACTGCCCTGCTCCCCCTATTTGCAACACCCTCCTTGGCCTCACCTTTCACTGTAGGGGTTCTGCTGACGCCCACTCCCCTCACCTCCCTGAGATCCACAAGTGCTTCCCCTCCTCCCCGCCCTCTCCACTCTGGTTTGAAGCCAAGTGGGGGAGTGATTGGATCGGCCCAGCCAAATGGGAAGAGGTGGGTGAGGGAGATGAAATCATCCCCAGTGCATTCGAGGAAACAGCCCCCCCCCCCCCGCCGGCCGACCTTCTGCGCTGGGGGAGGGAGGGTGGTCAGCAAGTCCCAGTAAGGACCCAGGGGCCTTGGCTGAGGCCGCAGGTGGGCGGGCAGATGCCTGCAGATAATTGAAAGGAGAATGAGAAACTTATCCCTGCATCCCTTAGGGGACCAGACACAGCCGGGCCCTCTCCCCACCCAGCAGACCTCACAGACAGAGTTCCAGCTGCAGAGTCTTCACCCAAGGGGGTTCCCCAGGGCAGGGCCATGGAAGGGCTGCCTCTGGAGGTCCCAGTTCTAGAAAAAAAAAAATCGAGCTCTCAGGGTGTCCCCCACAGAGACAGGAAATCAAGAGCAACAGGGTGAAAGTACAGCTGGATGGGGGAAGGGTTGGGGAGGGGCCAGGACACCCCACCCATCATGTGCAAGGGGCAGGCAAGACATTTACCCCCTCCCTTGAACCGCCAAAGGGTCCCTGGGTTCTTTCCCGTCCAGTGCACGCCCCCCCCCCCCCATGCATGAACTGTTTTGAGGTCGGCTGGTTGCAGAGGGCCTTGCCTTGAAAAATCAGAGTGCTCATCACAATATAAAATAATGGTGGAGGCAGGAGATGGTCAGGCAGGAGGCCAGACCCCTGGCTTCCTGTACTACCCGCTTTGATGGGATCTAGAATGGGGTGCTGTGACACTTGGTGAGCCCTTACTTTTCATATGTCTCCTATGCCAGTTCCAAAGTAGCTGCAGAAAGACATCACGGATGCTGAAGTTGAGCAGGGGCTCAGAAAGAGACCTCATGTGGCCGAAGCCCAGAAAGCCCTCTGAGTGGTCCAAAGTCTAGCTCCTCTAATTGCATCCTACAAGGAGAGTACTTTGTGTCTATTCCTAGGTCAGACAGTCATGCTGGTACCCAATACCTTGCATATATGTGCCCACACACGTATGTAGAGGTGAACACATGTGAGAAGTACATCCAGAACCGACTTTGTTTATTTGAAAGGCAGTGTTACAGAAAGAGACAGAGAGAGATCTTTCATCTACTGGTTCACGCCACAAATGGCCACAGCATCCGGGACCAAGCTAGGCTGAGGCCAGAAGCCTAGAACTTCTCATTTGGGTCTCCTACTTGGGTACAGGAGCCCAAGCACTTTGGACCATCTTCTGCTGCTCTCCCAAATGTATTAGCAGGGAGCTGGATCAGAAGTAGAGCAGCCAGGACTCGAACTGGCACCCATGTGGGATGCTAGCATCAGAGGTGGCAGCATAACCCTATACCACTATGCCAGTCCCCCAGTCGTGTAAACTATCAGTACTGCCTCTCAGAGGGGGTTCACTAGCAGGAAGTGAGAGCCAGGAAGGGGAACCCAGGCACTTTGGTATGGGGTGTGGACTTGCACTCAGTGTGATGTTCTGATCTGTGGAGAAGCTGGGAGAGTTGATATGGGATGGGACTGTCATGCCCCTGCAGTCCCAGACCTCTAGATCATACCTGTGTGTCGCTTCTTAAAAGTTACTTGAAAGGCAGAGTTACACAGAGAGAGTAAGAGACCGTCCACTGGTTCATTCCCCAAATGTCTGTAACAGCCAGGGCTGGACCAGGCTGAAGCCAGGAGCCAGAAGCCTCATCTGCGTCTCCCAAGTGGATGCAGGAGCCCAAGCATTTAGACCATCCTCCGCTGCTTTCCCAGGCACACTAGCAGGGCACTGGATTGGAACTGGAGCAGCCAGGTTTCACATCAGCACTTGTATGGGTGTGTTTTAATGATGGTTTTTCCGAAGCAGAACCTCCCGGAGGAGCCACAGAAAAGCACGAGCTACCAAGCCTTGGGTCTCAGCATCCTAGGCTCCCCCGCTTTCTCCACTTGCTGCTAGTGTCACTTCCTCTGCTGCTTCTATCCTTACCTTTCCAACTTTGGTTTCCTAGGCCATACCAGTTATCTGTCCTAGGACTGATGGCGAGGGATGGTTTATGGCTACAGGGAATTTGGCCAGAGCTCAGCCTCAGCCAGAGCAACAGCAAGGTTGCCCACCCACCACACGGGGACAGGTCCATCTCTGCTCTACCCTTCCTAGCAAGGGCAGGCAGCATGCTGTAGGTCCTGCCCCCAGGGGGATCCTGGCTAGTCCTAACGCCCTCTGCAACCCAGGGCTTTTGCTGTGTGCCCTGCTGATGAAAAGCTGTGCCTGGTGTGGGGAAGGTCAGGCTTCTGGGGGGGGCGGGCTCCCTGCCCTGTGCTGGCTGGGAAGAGAAAAGCCTTGCTCATCACAAGGGTGGGACCCTCTCCTGACAGTGAGGGACTGAAAAGAAACAGCCTGCTTAGGTTACCATTGTTTTGGTTTAAACAAACCCCTGGTCGTCTAGGACTGACTTGGAAAGGAACCAGGGTTGAGGGAGGCTGGGCTGGTTTTCCCCAGGGGGCCAGGCCAAGTGGGTGGGTGGGGGCACTCAGGCTCTGTCTCTCACCCCCACAAGGCCTCTGCGGGGGTCCTCAGCTCTTCTCCCTGGAAGACATGGCTATCAAGCAGAAGGGTCACCACCTCCAACCCCTGATCCTCATCCTAGGGCCTAGGACCTGCCCTGGGAGAGGAACAGGGCAGAGCTGGTACAGAGGGAAGTTGGGAGTAGGAGGTGGGGGTGAACATCAAGGCTTTCTGCTCTGTTCCAGAGCAGGAGAGGACAAGCCTGGGGGTAGAGGGGACCCCTGGGCAAATGACCCCAAGGAAGAACAAGAGCAAGTGAACAGCAGCCCTAAATGAGAGGAGGCCGGATAGATTTTGCAATGGGCAAATGGGAAGGGGGCAGTTAGGGCTCACTCCCCAATTCAAAAGGGGCCTCCCACATTCACTCCTTCCTGCAACCAACTCTCACCCCAACACCCCACCGCTGTCACTTGAGCACCACTGCCAGGCAGGCAGCAGGGGTAGAGCTGCACCAGAAAGGGCCTGGAGGACAGGGGCCAGGGCACAGTTAGGTGTTGGCAGAATCAATTAAAAGCCACGCTAATCACCATCATTAAGGCTATAAAACCCCACACCTAGGGGCCGCGGGGGCTCCCTGGCATGGCCCCGGGGCCCTGAGCTGTGGCACGGACCCAGGGGCCCAGCTCTAGTCCCTTTCATCTGAGCCTCTCCTCCTCCTGCACAAACAGTAATTAGCACCCGCCCCCGGGGTTGGGGCAATGGAGGGGGAGAGCCTCATTATCCCACAGACACTGAGCAGAGGAGAGGAAAAACGAAGACAAGGAGGAGAAACTGAGGCTACTGCAGTAGCCAAAGAAACCACCCTGGGGGGCTTGTATGAAGAGGGATTCAGAGAGGGGTCTGGGACTGGGGGGAGAGAACCTACTGCAGAATTGGTGGCCTGCTAACCTCACCCCACCTCCCACTCCATCGTACTCAACCAGCCTCTGCCTGCTGTTCTCCGGGGGAGGGGGGAACAGTGAACTGAGGAGGCAACCCTGAGGCATCCAGCCCCTCTTCTGGAGGGAGTAGGCCCTTGCAGGCTGATGGTGACTCCCTGTGCCCAGGCTCAGGTGCAGGTGCGCAGTGGCAGGGGAGGTGTGTGGAGGGATCCCATCAGGATCCCACTACCTGCCACAACACTGAGGTCAGGAAGTCCTTCCTGCACCTCCAGGCCAGCCTCAGCCAACTACATCTGTCTGTTCCTGTCTTCTGCCCAGTCTCACAAGCCCACTCCAGACCCCACAAGGGGTCCCCTACTCCCCCACAACCCAGGAGTAACACCCAGCCTTGCCTGTCTCTCCTTCCAGGGCGCGGACTTGAAGAAAGGGAAGATTCAAGGCCAGGAGTTAACCGGTAAGCACCATGGTCTGCCCCACCTGTAGGGGGCACGAGAGAGGGTGGGTGCAGCAGTGAGGGTGCTGCTGGAGGTCTGGGGTCCAACCGTCCAAGTGCAGCACCCCAGAGCTCTCCATGACAGGGTCCACCTGCGCGCTCTGATTCCATCTCTGACCTACCGCAGAAGGCCAGCAGCGGCGTCCGTGTTCACTTACCAATAATCGCTACCTTGGCTAAACCTCATTGGCTGCAATTCTGCCACTGCACAAAGCTAGCAGTGTCCGTTTGAAAGAGAATAAAACTGAGGCCAGAACGTCAGCTCCAGATGCACCGTTGACCAGGCCCAGGGCCAGCAAGGGGCCATCTGGACTGGAGAGCTTCAGCACCTAACTGGACTCTCCTCTGCTTCCCCCCACTTTCCCCCCACCACACCCCAGGTTCCTTCCTTCTCAGATTCCCACCCTGCAAACAGCACCACACTCAGCCTCATGGTACCCGGAAGCAGCCATGCTCGGATACCCTGTGGGCCAGCCTTCACATCCCGGCTGTATCACTGACTGTGGGCCCGGCGGAACCCCCACTCCCCAGCTCCCTCACTGAGGTGCAGAGAAGGCCTGTGGCTCGGGGCCTGACCCAAAGAAGCCGAGGGACAGTCTTGTCTTCCCACCCCAAGAATAAATCGCCATCCTAGACAACCAGTCAGTTCTGACCCCGGGCTTGTCTCCTAGGGGCTTGTACCCATGGTCGTAGCCATGCACACATGGCGCGGCTCCCCAGCCATGCTCAGGCATCCTTCTCCACAGCAGCAGTGTCTGCCTTTGCACACATGCCACAGGCCTCTAAGGCACTTCATGCTGTTGGCACCCCAGCCATCGCACACACCTGCGGAGGCTACACGCCCAAACCATACCAATTCACACAGCTGTTTCCCAGCACACCCTGCTCTGTTCCCACTCTGAACTCTTTAACACACATACACACACACACACACACACACATCTGACGAAGTGCAGTCTAAAATCTCGGGGAAAGATGAATAGTCAGGAATTCCCCTGACTGTTGGCACGCTGAAGGCCCCAGCAGCCGGAAGTCCACAGCGAGAAACCCTCCCCACAGTCACTGCTTCATCTGATGGGTGGGAAAGGAAGGGAGAGGGAGAAGCCAGCAAGTGTCTCTGCATCCCACCCCATGCCCACCACCCACCAGCAAGCCCTGGCCAGCACGCCTTCCCACCCACCCCGGGGAAGATCCCTGGCTCCAGCCTGTCTCCCATACCCCTCTCAGGAAGGGCAATGGAGAGACAGGGAAGGACAACCTCAGGAGGAGGTAGAGGCCTGGCTTTTAAAAACTCAGTCCGGGCCAGTAAATCCCCAGATCTGAGGGACGAAGGAATGAGGGCTGTTCTCGACTTTGTGCCAAAAGGCCAGCCTCTGCCCCACCCCCACCCCAAGGAGAGGGAAGAGGAGGAGGGGGAAGGCAGGCCTTCTCTGTCGGTGCCCCGGACGTCCAGCTCCTCCAGCTCCCATGATCAAACCTTTGAACCCAGTCCCACCCACCCCCGTAACCACTTCCAGATCCTCCAGGCCCAGCCAAGAAATTGGCTTCTTGGGGGAATTGAGTTCATAAGGAAATGCTGAAAAAATAAATAGAAATCCACTGCCAAATGCATTCGCGGAGGAAGATGGGTTTGTCTGGGGTCAGGAGGTGGCGTGGGTGAGGGGTGGGGGAGCACAGGAAGTCCAACAGGACAGACTAAAGCACAGACAGGACCAACACAACACCCAGTGACCCAGAAAGGCCTGGGAGCCGCACACGGGGCATGTAGGACCTTCTGGTCGGCCTAGAGTGGCTCCTCTTGGACCACCTCGTCCTCTGTCCCTTTGAGCCCCCCAGCGCCCCCAAAGTGTTCTTCCTTCCAGAGCCTGCCAAATGTACATTGGGGTGGCTGGTGATGGGGGAGTCCCCACCCGGTGCTGCTGGGAGGAGGAGCATGGTTTATAGAGTAATCAGGAGCAATGCAGTGCCACGCCATGCAGGCCCAGGGTGGTACGGGAGGGGGCACTCAGCTCACTCTGCTATTTCTGCCCGCAGCCTACCAGCCTCCCTCCCCGCCAGCACACAGTGGCTTCCATCGCTACCAGTTCTTCGTCTACCTCCAGGAAGGAAGGGTCATCTCTCTCCTTCCCAAAGAAAACAAAACTCGAGGTAGGCCTCCCCCATTTTCCAAGTGGCAGTGCAGGCAGGAGACCGGGGACATGTGAACATGTAGGAGTGAGCTGAAGGAGGTGTGGGCTTCAGTGGTCTCCCACCTCAACCCCAACCCCAGGAGCAAATCCCACAGTTGAAGTTGGCAACGTTAGCTGGGCTGAGATGATCTGTGAGGCCAGGTCTCAGAGAAGAGTACCTGGAGCCAGGGAGACCAGCACCCCCAAAACCTTGCACGGCATGTGTGGACAGCTCCCCCACAACACCTCAGCCTGGTAATTGCCCTTGTAATTGAGGCCAATCTGAGCAAGAGGGCCTTGGAATGCCACCATGCCGGTCTGTCTTCATTGGTCCCTAATTGCGCTGGGGCTATCTTAGTGCTGGGGCAAAGGCATCCCCGGCCACACCCTGCCACCAGCAACTCCGAACAGCAGCGTTCCTGGGGATCCACTCCCCGGAGCCTTCCCATGGCTCACACAGCCTGCGATACCTCAATCATCCTGCCACCAGAGCCATGTGGCTGGCCACTGTGACACCCCACACGTGAAGGCTTGGGGTTTCAGAGAAGAGGACCAACAATCTTGCAGAGAGACCACACGTGGCCCAGGCTGCTGGGGAGATGAGTGGGAGGGTGAGTGTCATGAGCCAGCTCCTCTCACCCAGTGACCCTGACCAACCTGCCATCCCTGGGAAGCTGGGCTAACCACCGCAGTGCCCTGAGGGCCCCAGGGGAGAGGAGTGCAGAGCCCAGAAGGGCACTGGCTGAGCAGGGAGTCCTTCAGATGTGTGCCGAGCAGAAACCGCCAATCGCAGAGGGCTCCGGGCCACCCCAGAGAAGCCGAGTCAATGCGACCTTTCCACCCGTGAACCTTGCCCAGGCGCCTCCAGCCCCTCATCAATCCGTAAATCATCCCCTTAAACAGCTCTGCCAAGGACATACTTTGGAGACTACCAGGGAAAGAAACACACATGCTAGGAAACCGCCCATGTTGTACCCAGGCCAAAACAAACTCCTCCAGCGCCTGGTACCCCATTTCACCCAAGATGGTAGGCCCTGGGACTCGCTGGGGTCGCCAATGCACAAGGCAGCCTGCACTGTCCTCTCTGCCAACTGGGAGACTCTCGTGGGATAGGGCAGTGCCTCAAGGTCCCCTGCTGGACTTCATGGTGGGACAATGAACAGATAGAGGCTGGTGCTTTCTGAGGCAGTGTCATCAATCAGTAGAGGCCTGGAGAAGCAGTGAGGGGGAGGGTAAGGCCCTCAAGACGTGCCCCCTCTCTCTGCTGTGCTGCTGAGGAGTCTGCCTGTGAAACATGGCACTGGGGCCCACGTGTCGGCCCAGGACACATATGGCAAGACACACAAGCTGGACACCTCTGGGGTCTGGATTGGATCACTGATCGTTCTGCGTCTTTACCAAAGCTGGGATTCCTTGGGCACCACCCTCCCCCACCCCCACTTCAGCCCGCCCCCTTCTTGTGGCCATAGCAAGCTCAGAAATTGGACTTGTGTCTGAGCAGAGTAGCCCTGGCAACTTCTCTGTCCTGTTGGTGGGCCAGGAAGTCATCCTCCCAAAGGTGAGCTCCCAGCCAAGGGGACTGTTTGCATCTACCATGTGCCCAGCCCTATGCCAGGGTGCCCCAGAAAGAACCAGCTCTCAGGGCCTAGGGAATTTTGCCTGCCCTGGGGGTGGGGGGGCACTTAACGTGGACTTGGGAGACTATGGAACCACTGTGCAAGAATAACTTATAATTAAGCATGTTGTTGAGGATTCTGCACAGTAGGAGGCCTGGAGTTGACTCTGGGGACCCAGGGCAAATGGGTCTCCTCCCTCCAGGGCAGCATGCCCTCAGCAGCCAAGAGAATGTGAAGGAGAGCTAGGGATCTGGCTTTGGGGCAGATTGGTGGAGCGTGCTCTCTCTCTCTCTCTCTCTCTCTCTCTCTCTCTCTCTCTCTCACACACACACACACACACACACACATAATCTGGGCCACCAATGGAAAACAAGCAAAGTCTCTGTGTGATGGGCCAGTCTCTGTGGGCTCTACAAAGGTTGGGCAGGGACTGGACCCTGGATAAAAAGGGAATTTCTTTTAAAGATTTAGTTTACTTTTATTTTATTTTTGAAAGGCCGAGTTATATAGAGAGAATACAGAGCTCTTCCATCCGCTGGTTTACTCCCCAAATGGCTGCATTGGCCAGAACTGAACAGATTAAAAGCCAAGAGCCGGGAGCTTCTTCCAGGTCTCCACCAGCCCCAGCCTGCAACCAGCAGGACAGTCACCTTCGTCCCCATGGAGCCTGGGAAGACTTCAAAGCACAGAACAGCAAGATGACCCATTCCCCTAGGGGCCAGAGCAAAAGCTAGCCAATTCTGACTTCTGGACAAGGGTCCTTGGCAGCTGTCCCCAGCTCACCTGTACTCCAGGAAGCCCAGCCCTGCTGACTTCTGGGCCCTTGGGTGACACGGGTAAGGCCCAGACATTTTGCACCCTGCTTGCCCTGAGCCTCTGTCGCTAGCAATGGCAGTGCCCTTTACACCTGTCCCTCACTGGTCTAAGCTGTGGCTGAAACCAAACTCCTAGGGAACGGTGATGTGCAGCACACCACGCCCTAGTCACCCGGAACACCAGCCAGGCTCACATCCCTTCTTTGCAAGGATGCACCAATGTGATGGCAGACAGGACAGGTGAGACAGAAAAGAGGCCTTGGAGTTCTAGGCCAGGCAGCCATGCACCACTCCACAAGCACCTGACTTGAGCAGCTCTGGGGTGGGCCCCCCAACAGATGCACACACAACACATGCGTCCACAGGGACCAGAGAAGAAGGATAGATAGGGCGCTGCCATGCGGGGTGGGGTGGGGGGTGTCACATCTTGCCTTTGGCCTTGAATTTAGTGGATTTAGTGAGACAAGCCACCAAGAGTGAGAAGGCAGCAGAGACCCCCAGGCGGCAGCCCTGGTGGTAAGAGAGACCAACACACAGGACCCCTGGCCGGGAGGGCCTAGATCGGTTTCCCCAGGCTAGAGCATTGCACAGGAAGGTATGGGGGAAGGGGAGCCAAGAGAGAAAGGACCCTTCTCACCCATGCACACACAGACAGACACAAACACATAGCCTCGTGCAAACAATCTGACCCCCCCTCCCACCTCCACCACCCTGTGACCTCCCACGGTGGTTCACCTGGCCCAGCCTCAGAATCCCCCAGGGCCCCGCCAGTACGGGCTTGTGGCAGACTACTCTCAGCTGCCCCTGAAGAGCCCCACCCACCTGGCAGAGCTGGGAGGACTGGGAGTCTGAAGGCCCCGTCTCAGCAGGTGCCAAGGCTAGAAACTGCCTGGAACAAGGCAGAGCACCCACCATCCGGGGCACAGCCGGACGAATGGCAGAGAAAGTACAGAGGAGCCCCACTTTGCACCCCAGCAACAGCCAAGCATGGTCATGACCAAAGACTGGGGCAGGGCAGCAGGAGCTAAAGTAGCAGCTTTTGGAAGTCACCCCCCCACCTGCACCCTTCCCTGCCTCCAGCCCCTCTTCCTTCTCTCAGCCCCCCAACCCCAGCTGCAGTTGAAGGGAGTCTTGTCGGTGATCTGCCAGCCCAGCAATTAAGAATCAGACCCACTCATAGGCTCTCTGTAGGACACAGGGGTACCCCTGGCACCCCTGTTGTGCTCCCTCCCACCAGCATCAGGGAGGCTGCTCCTCCAGCCCCCTGAGTTTCTGGAGCCGGCAAGATCAGCCAGTCAGCAAGTATTCCCCAGGAGTAATTGGATGCGACGGAAAGAGGACCGTTCAGCTCCCGGAGTACAAGTCTCTGGATATCATTTAAGGCACAAAAAATGAAAGGCCCGGGCCTCCCGCCTACCACCACCAGGACATCATTAATCTCGGCAGAAGGCATCGGCGCTTCTATCACAGCAGCCAGCCCCAGACGCACCAGACAAATTACAGTGCCGAGCTGGGCACTCCGTGGGGCAGTTATTAGATTGGAGTAGAGGAATTTTTGTTTTTGTTTCTTGGTTTTTTTTTTTTTCATCCAGGGCCACTGTCCCCTAACAAGCAGCAGTGGTCTCCTGCCTTGGCAGAGAAGAGAACAAGACCAGGCAAGAGAATGTCCCTGGGTTGAACACAAGTCCCCTGCCCAGGGATGGGGATGGGGGTGAAGGGTGAGGCAGCTCAGAGCCAGACGCTCAGATTTCCCACAAAGACTGCCCCTAGCAGTCAGTGCTGTGGCACATTTTACCAGGGAAAGCCTCTACCTAGGATGCCAGCATTCCACAGAGGTGCCAGTTAAAATCCCGGCTGCTTCACTTCCAACCCAGCTCCCTGTTCATGAATAGGAAAAGTAGCAAAGAATAGTCTAAGAACTTGGGCCCCTGCCACTGGTGCATAAGACCCAGATGAAGCTCCGGGCTCCTGGCATTGGCTCGGCTCAGCCCTGTCAGGTGTGGCCGCTTGGGGAGTAAATCAGCAGGTGGAAAAAAAAAAAATCTGTGTGTCACTCCCTCCTTCTTTAATACTGATTTTCAAATTAATATTTAAATTTTTAAAAAGACTGCCCCCAGGACAGGAAGCACCAACCTCTATCCTCCCCAAGCCTCACATGGGCAGCAGGCTCCACCCTGTCAGCCCAAGACTGGAATAGGGAAGCCACCTCCCCAGCTTCCTGAATCCCACTCTTTGGGTTGAGAGGGAAACGTGTTGGAAGCCCAATGAGGACTCAGAGACAAGCAAGGTGGGGTAGGGTCACCCAGGAAACTGAGCTGTGCTGATGGGACACTCAAAGAAAGGTTCTGTATGGTGGGTGAAGTTACCACATCCCATATCAGAATGCTAGCTTAAGTCCCCACTGCTCCACTTCCCATCCAGCTCTCTGCTAAGGCACCCAGGAAGTCAGCAAAAAAAAAAAAAGCTGAACTACTTGGGTTCCTACCAGCAATATGAGAGACCTGGATGAAGTTTCTGGCTCCTGGCTTTGTCCCGGCCCAGCCCTGGCTATTGCGGCCACTGGAAGAGTGAATTAGCAGTTTTATACCTTTCCCATAAAACATAGCTTAAAAGAAAAGCAAGCCTGGGAAGGGAAGCCTGGGGGTATCCGTCAAGGGTCCCAGCACCGTCCATCCAGAGGAGGAAGTGACCAGTCATCCCCTCAACCCCTGCACAGGGTGGGAGCAGCACCCCTAGGGTTGTGCAGGGACCAGCCCACTCTTCCTGCCTTGAGCAGCCCCCCGGATAGCACTACAGCTGCCACTGGGCGGCGTTAAGAGCTGGGCAGTAGACCGCTTCCACCTCCTGGGAGGGCCCCTGCCCCTGTTGCAGCCTACGTGGGTCCCGGGTACCAGCGCGGTGGCCCTAGGCACCCGCAGCAGCACCACCCTCTTCCTGCATGGCTGGACGGAGCAGTGCCGTCCAGGAAGGGGCTTTCCTCCCAGCGGTGACCACAGAAGCCACAGCTCCCATCTCACCCTACACACCCCCGGAGGGCCTGACTCACCCCCTCTTCCTTCTAGAGCTTGCTCAGGGTCAGTTCCTCTCGCCTCTGTGGCAGGAAGCTAGCAGGGTGGGTAGAGGTGGGGGGGGCGGGGAGAAAGGGGACAAGAGAGAGTATGTAAGGAGCTAGGGAGGAGGTGGGAGGCCTAGGTCTGAGAGTGAGAACTGCAGGGACCTTGGTGGCAGGACTGGCTGGGGGTCCAGGGTCCCCCAGGGCTCATTCTGTACTGGGGGCATCTGCCCGCAGTGCTACCTGAAGACAGCCACAGGCTACTGGGTCAAGCTCTGCACGGGGATTTCTCCCCGGCAGCCTGCTCTGGTCTCGTGGTGGGTTTCAATTCCCTCCTAGCTGCCCAGGCTCCTTCCTGCCCACCACTCAGTGAGGAAGACCCCGTGCCTGCCACACGCCAATTCCCCATGAGCCTACTCCCTGCAACCACACACAAGCATGCGCCCCATCCTGAGGTTGAGGTGGGGGTGTCCTGAGACCACACTTCCTTCCCAGCCAGCCAGGTCCCCCTGGCCAGGGCTGCAGAGTCTCTGAATGGACACACAGAAGACCCCAGCCCCCAAACACTGAGAGAGCACCTTGGCTGCCCCAACCACAGAAGAGCTGTGTGTCTAAGGGGTGGGGAAGGGACTTCTGTCCAGCCCTCCCAAGTCCAACCCGAGCATGCAGTCACTGCTAAGTCAAGTGGGATCTGAGGGAAGCTGACCAGGCCCCCTTCTTGGACCACCATCACCCTGCTCATGCACTGGAGTGCTCTGTCATTACGGAGTAAGTGTGGGGCTCCGGGAAGAGCGCAGAGTACACAGGAAGCACTAAGTTGGTGTGTTGCTGTTGCTGCTGCTGCTTCAGTTATTCCTGTGGTTTGCACCATTGCTCTTACCGGTTGGGTTTGAGGATGGACAGCAACCCTATCTTTGAAATGCCCACAGCCCTGCAGGGAAGGGAGAAGGTGGAGCTGATGGGAGGATGACAGGTGTAGAGAGAGCGGTCTGCAAGTCGCAGACAGGAGAAGCCCTGAGAAGAACCTGAAGCTGCTGCTGGCACCCCTAAGCCCCCCCTCTGTAAGCAGGAGATAGGGCTGCACCCCCACACCCCCCACAGCCTACTGCCCCTTGACCAGCTGTACTGCAGACCAGGCCCTCCCCACACACTCTCTGCACCCACAGGTGATGCAAAATCAGAAAAAATAAAAAAGCAAAAACCCAAACAACCAACCAAAATACCAAGTGGAGGGTACGTTTAAATTCCCATTTCAACTCCAGATAAAAGACAGAAACGTGCTTTCTCAGGTGTATTCTGTGCGATGTGTGGGACACAGGCCACACCCACAAACCACTGGCACATTCTGGCAGCCTTCTGCCCTGGGGTGCTTGTCGCCCAGGGTTTGAGAAACAAGAGCCAGGCATCTGAACACTTACCTACCTGGACCCCTCGTCTCTCCCCAAGGGCTCTGCTGTCCCTGCCCTATCACTGGGCCTAGTCACACCTGTCCCCAACATTGTATTCCTCCAGGAACCCTACAGGAGGAACAGCAAGAAGAGGTGGTTTGGTTTGTGGCAAGGCAAATCTTGGTGGGCAGCTGGGGTGGCCAGGTGGGAAGAAATCATCACAGCCTTGGCCATGAAGTCTTAAAAAGTCTGCAGGAAGGGTGGGCTGCATAGAGGAAGTGGGCAGCCCAGAAGATTGGGCATATCCTGTCTGAGGGGGTAGAGCTACACCAAATAAAGGCCACTAAAGGAGACCCTGGTCCTTGTCCCCTCATCCCCTGTGAGATTTCCCAAGAGTGCTGCTAACCTCCAGAGGGCTACCTCTACATCCAGGAGCCAAGGGTGCTCCCAGACACCATGGTCAAGGTCATCACTGGCTGTCTCCAATTACCCTGGAGCTGCAAGCTCACCCCTGTCTCAGGCCTGCCCATTTGCTCTCATAGCCCTGTTTCTCTCTCTCTCTCTCTCTCTCTCTCTCTCTCTCTCTCTCTCTCTCTCTTTCTCACTGCCACCCCCTCGGTTTATCCTCCCAGCCTCTTGGAAAATGGACAGTTTCCTGAACCGTTATCGCCTGAATGAACCAGAAGCAAGCACCCAGTTCATGACCCAAAACTACCAAGACTCGCCCAGGCTCCAGGCGTCCGGCAACGGCAATGGCAACGACAAGGCCAAGAGCCAACACAATTAGAGATGACTGCTTGCCGTGCCTGACCGCAGGGGTCACCCTCCTGGCATGGGTCCACTTGCCACTACCACCAGCCTGCTGTGGAAGCCCTCTGGGTATGGACCCCTTCTCTCCCCAATTAAAAAAAATCATCCAGACTTGGCATTTTGTTTTCTTTCTTTCTTTCTTTCTTTCTTTCTTTCTTTCTTTCTTTCTTTCTTTCTTTCTTTCTTTCTTTCTTTCTTTCTCTCTCTCTCTCTCTCTCTCTCTCTTTCCTTCCTTCCTTCCCTCCCTCCTTCCTTCCTTCCTTCCTTCCTTCCTTCCTTCCTTCCTTCCTTCCTTTAGGACTGGCGCAAATCCTTGCTGTTTATACTCCAGGATCCCTTATGGGTGACCGATTCATGTCCTGGCTGCTCCACTTCCCATCCAGCTCCCTGCTTGTGGCCTGGGAAAGCAGTCGAGCACGGCCCTAAAGCCTTGGGATCCTGCACCCATATGGGAGATTCAGAAGAAACTCCTGGCTTCAGATTGTGTCATCTCTAGCCTTTGCGGCCACTTGGGGAGCAAACCAGTGGACAGAAGGTCTTTATGTCTCTCCTTCTCTCTGTAGATCTGCCTTTCCAATCGACAATTTTTTTTTAATTAACTTAGTAGAAAGATTTACAAAGAGGAGGAACAGAAGCAGAGAAAGAATAAAATTGACCTTCTCTATGGTGATTCACTCCCCAGATGGCTGGGTTAGTCCAAAGCCAAAACCCAGGAGCTTCTTCCAGGTCTCTCTCATGGGTGCAGAGGGACTTACTGCTTACCCAGGCTATCAACAGGGAGACGCGTGAGAACTGCACCAGCCGGGACACAAACTGGTGCCATACTGGGGGGGCCGGCACCCAAGGCAGAGGCTTAGCTACTACACCATGTCTGTGCCTCCCCACTTTTTTTAGGATCATTTATTTGAAAGTCAGAATTACAGAAGGAGAAAAAAATCTTCCTTCCCCTGATTGACTCCCCCAATGGCTACAACATCCAGGGCTGGGTCAGGTTGAAGCCAGGAGCCAAGAGCTTCTTCTGGGTCTCTCACGTGAGTGTAGGGACCCACGGACTTGGGCCATCCTCCACTGTTTTCTGAGGTGTGTTAGCACGGACCTGAATGGGAGGTGGAGTAGCTGAGTCTTGAAGCAGCACCCGTATGGGAAGCCAACATCACAGGTGGCAGCTTTACTCGCTATACCATCGTGTCAGCGTCCGTTTCAGAGGAAGTCAACCAGTGTTCCGCACTGGGGTTTAGGGTGAAGCTGTGAGTGGGGTTGGGTAACCGGACAGGCATGGTGATCCTGGGGCCAGCGTTGCAGCAGGGCTGCTGTGGGATCCTCATAGGGACCCCAGGCGAAGAACAGTTGGCTAATCCCTCCCCGCCTTGGACTCAGGGGCGAGCAGAGCAGCCAGCACCTGGGGCTTTCAGTCTAGTCAAGCCGAAAACATTGACCAACTGAGTGCAAACCCACAATGATGTGTTGGGGAACGAGAGGTGAAGGTTCAGGGAGAAGTGACGTTCAGTACAGGATTGGAAACTGCCCCACTGGGTTGTGGGGCAGGGGTGAGGCTGGTGAGAGTGGTAGTGGTATGAGAGTGGCAACAGGAGCAGATAAGATTCCAGAGACATGGGTGGCAATCTCGCCTCTCCCCGCAATCGCCTCTCCCCTGCCCACCACCCCCTCCACAACCAAGGAAGCAAAAAGGCCAAGAAGGAATGCAGCTAAAGAGAAACAAACAAACAAACCAACAGGGAAATGGGAATGCTGGGCGAGGAGGCAGAGGCCGGACAACGGGTGATCTGCACCCAGAAAACCACAGGAAATCGCCAACTCGACAGCTGGACAGGGACAGGCAGTGCCAGCAGAGGCGTGCTCTTAGCAAGCTATGAATGCATGTCTTCATTTGTGCCAGGAAGGGGCCCGTGGCATCCAGACTCATACAAGGCCTGTGCAGGCCCTCAGCTTCCACACCTGAAAACCCCTGGAAAGGCGTCACTCACACCTGAACCAAGGCTCCCCAACCCCACCCACCCACAGCTTCCCCACCCCAACTCCAATTTGTTGAAGACCACTCCCCCACACCTCTTCAGCTCATTTTCCTGCCCGAAATTAACAGCCCTGTCTCCTCTGCCACTCAGGGAGACTCGTGTATAGAAGGTGCTTTAAGGTGTCCAGATGGAAGCAGCCAGCAGCACACAGTTGGGGGAACCCAGGGATGCTTGCTGAAGGCAGGCGGGACCCCGCCAGCCCTACCCTCCACCTGGCTGAACAGCCACTTGGACAGTCGGGATGGAAGAAAAAGCAAGGACATGGGGAGGTGGAATTTGTGAATGGAGAGAGAATGGGACAATGCCCCCTACATCGTTCCCTCCAGGGATAGGTTCCATGCCCTGTCCAGTTACAATGGGCAGCAAACTCCTGGATTCTAGAAAGGCATGTGGGCGCCAGCATTGTCTTGCAGTGGATTAAGCTGCCACCCGTGTCCCATAGCAGAACACCAGGTGGAGTCCCCAAGCCACAGCAGATACACTTCCAACTTGGATCCCTGCGTATGTCCCTGGGAAGACAGTGGGCTTGCACTCCTGCTGAGCCTCTTAGAGACTCAAATGGAACTCTGGACTCCTGGCTTCATCCAGGATCAGCCCTAGCTGCTGGGCCATTTGGGGGTGAACCTTCTCTCTCTCTCTCTCTCTCTCTCTAACACTGATTTTTGAATAAATCTTTCCTTTACAAAGGAGGTTAAAAATGGCATTTGGTGCCAGCTGGGACAAAAGGAGCTACTGAGCCTCCCATGCCCTCCTACCTCACCAGGCAAGCTTGTAAGCAGAGCTAAATACGCAGCAAAAGCCAAGTGTCCAGTCGCAGAGTGGGCATTGCCTCAGAGGGGACTTTCTCGGAGCCCAGGCTCCCTTGGGACCTTCTCCCCAAGGCCCCCCGCACCACCAGGCCCAGAGGCTAATTGGCTGCTCCAGTTGATGTCCAGGCAGGGCCAGGATAAACAAAAGGTCAGCTTCCTAGAGCCGCCCCCAAAATCTAGACTCATCCTTTTCTGCCCCCTTCTGCCTTTAATTCTTTGTGGCTAGCGTGTTTATTTTGGGTAAGGGAAAAAAAAATCGGATGTTTATCCTTCGAGGAAATTATCGGCTTGCTTGCTCTCCTCGCTCTCCTTTTACCACCCCCCACCTTCTTTTGTCCTGGTGTTTTGAGCTTCAAGTTCAACTGCCAGAGAGAGACGCTCCCTCCCTATTGGCCCCAAAATGTGAAAGAAGGACACAGCTGGCCAGCTCTCAGCTAAAGCCAGCCTGCCCTGGCAGTCCTTGGGAACCACAACGGAGGCAGCAGAACACGGGGAAGCCCGGAGGACATGTGGGACCTTAGGGAACCCATCTCTGCTTGCACAGGCCCCTGGGTCTTTTCTCCCCACCTCTCTTGCCCTCCGTCTCCTGTCCTTTCTCCCTCTCTCTCCTTCTCTCCCTCTCACCTCTTTGCTGCTCCCTCCCCCTTGCAGGAAGAAACAAGATAGAAAGATTGCTTTGAGAGCTCTTAGGAAATAGCCAAAAAAGTGAAAAAAAAAAAAAACCCTAATTGTGATCTGACATGATTATCCTCATCACCACTGTTATACACTATTCAGGGAGCGTTCTGTGTAGCAGCATCTATGCCAGCTGTGTAGAGTGTGGCACCTCATTTAAGGATCCCCACACAGCTTCCCTACAGGTTGCTGGAGGTTTGGAGGGGCAGGGCGTTGGGGGGAGGGGGGGAAGGGACTCCAGATCTGTCTCTCTTTGGATTGTCACAATAACCTAGTGGTATATGTGGTACATCCTTGCCACATAGACGAGGGAACAGATTCCTTAGAGTGGCCACACCTTACAAGCCATGGTGGCATCTGTTGTTGCCATCAGCCTCCTCCCAGGTGACAGGGGTAAGCATCACTCCAATGTACCCTCTCTGGGCAACAGAAAGGGAGGGTCAGCTCTCCGATTCATTCAAGAGCTGGGCCTGTCCCACGAGGGAAACTGAAAACTTAAGAAAGAAGTCAAGGCCTTGACCATCTCAGACCAAGTGGGATTTGTGGAAAGGCCAAGGGATCTTGGCTGCTGAGGGCAACAGCCTGGCTCAGCCCAGGGCCGCAGTCTCATCAGTTGCTGTCCTGGATCCAGACTCAGCCCTGTCCCCTCTCCTCCACACCTGTGTGATAACCACTCTTCTATAAAGAAGAGAGGGAATGTCCCTTAAAGTGTAGTGATGATGATGATGACAATGGTGATAGATGTGATGATGGTGTTGGTGATAGTGGTTTAATGATGATGATGATGATGGACCCGTGTGTTGGAACTAAGCAGCCTTGGGCCAAAAAGGAACCTTCATCTGTACACTGAGGGTGCTGTTTTCCTACCTAGAAAGCTTAGATTCAGATAGAATTGTTGTCAAGTCGTGGGCAACACGCCCCACTGTTCTGAACTTAGTCTGCATGAATGAGATGTCAGGGAAGGTGCCAACACGAGCCCTGGTGTGCAGTTTGCTCGGTTACGTAGAAGGGCTTCCTGTCAGAGGGCAATGGTGAAGCTTTCTCTCCTCCTCCTCCTCCCCTCTCTCCCAGTTAAGGCTCCTCCCTAAGAGATCCATCAGCCCCTCGGTGATCCCAGGGAGCAAACCAAACACCTCAAGCCCGGGCCTGGGACTCCCCACACACATCCAAGCTAAGGAAACACCAGCAAGCTCGGATGGGAGGACAACTCAGTTCCTTAGCAACTAGCAAGCATCTCCCTGGAGAGACAAAGACCCTTCACTCACAAGGCTCCCTGCCCTGCCCCCGCCAGGCTGCTGCAGGTGTCTGGCACGCTCTTCCCATCGCAACCCCCAGCACCTGCTGCCATGTGCCTGTTCTCCCGTGCCACTAACACCTGCAATGACCTAGCGCTGCTTTCATCCTGATCTTGATGAACTTCCCCGTCTACTCCTGCCCCAGAAGCTGCCCTCAGGGAAGGGCACACAGGGATGTATGTCCATTCTTAGCCCCTGGGAACAGCCCTTGCATCACCATCAGACCCCATTGCTGGCCTGCTGCTGTCTGCCCAGCTCTGGTTCTTTCGTTTCCTAACATCCTCTCTGAGTTCAGCCGGATGGCCTATACCCAGGGCTCCTGACTTACCCCTTTCATTTCTCCGCATATGGTGGAGCTGCCGGCAATCCCAAGCCACGGTCTGGGTCCAAGTGGGAATGAACCCGTCCCACTGTGTCTGCAAGGTGCATGTGGCTACAGAGAACGAAAGGCAAGGAGGGGGAATGACAGTGATGGGGCAGGGTATTTTGCTTCCCAGGGTGCTGTATGTACCCCCATTGCTGCCTAGGACAGTAGGGAGAAAAAAAAAAAAACTAAAAGCACCCTCTGCCCTCTAGGACCTCTCCCTGTGCAGTGGGAGTGAAGTCGGATAGACATAAAGACAGCCTGTAGTTATGTGGCTATGTGGCCCTGGGAAGGCAGTAGTAAGAAGCCAGGCAAAGAAATACAGGTGGAGGTTGGGGGAGGCCAAGGTGGGAAGGGTGTAACTGTGTGGGGAAGAGGGGGGATGTCAGAGAAAGGCCAGCTACAAAAGCTCTCACCAATACCCAACAGCAGCCTGCCCGGTCCACCTACAGCCCTGCATTTGTTTGCAAGAATTTGGTCACTACTGTCCCGAGTAATGCCAAAGGAGAAACTGCCCACTTTCCTCTACTCCTGGAGAGCCAGGCCCTGCCCCTTGGCACCCAGGTGTGCACACACTGATGACATACCTCTGTTGTATGCAACCTGCACACACACAATGTAAACACTGTAGCCCACACAAAATCACTCGGCAGGCGTGTGCACCCGCTAGACACACCAGGGTTGTCAACTCCTTCTAGGCATCTGTGCAAGCTGCATTCGCATGTGCTGTTCAGCCCCAACAAATCAGACCAGGGGGGCTGCAGAAGGTGTCATCTTGGTCCCTACACGCCCACACCCTCCCTGGCCAGCCACCACTGACTGCACTGGGGCTAGGCTCAGGACCAGGTGACTGTGAGGTCTCCTGATGGGGTCTCGGCGAAAGCAGGTTTCATGGGTGTGGTTTGATGGAGGACAGGCACGAGGAGGAGGATGCTCTGACCCAAAAGTGAGAGCCGGGTTTTTGCCTCTGAAATCCACAAGGTAGGCACCGAGAAATATGGCCATCCTGCCAGTAGCCCCCACCTCTGGCCCCTGCCTGCCCATCCATTGCCAGACCAGGGAAAGGAGAAGCTAAAACTGGCCAGTTGCTAAACCCGACCTCTTGGCAGAGAGGGGAAACTTGTCAGTTCCCTGGGGAAGTGGCTGGGGCCTGAAGCAGCCACAGGCCCCTGGGCTCCTACTCCGATGGAACAAAAGTTGCTCAAATAGATCTGACGCTTTGTTTTCGAACCCAAAATATCCTGTGGCAGCCCGGCCGCCGGAAGTGTGACCGCGGGGAGGGAAGTGAGGCAAAGAGGGGAGGATTCATTCTGAGTTTCCATTGCGAAGACTTTTTCTTTCGTTTGGGGTCCGGAGTTAGTCTTCAGCTGTCCTGAGAGGGGGCGTGTCCGAGAGGGGCCAGGAGCTGAGTGAGGGGTGGGGGCGGCAGTGCTGATATCCACAGGGTTTCCTCTGAGTTCCCTGCCATCCCCTGCCCCTTGCTGCCCCAGGCGGCCTCTGAAAACCCAGGTCTCCTGGCAAGGTCAGAATTTCATCTCTGGCCACCTGGTGGCAGGGAGGGGAAAGCAAATCAGGGATGAAAGGCCAAGTGGCAGTGGCTTCACATCAGAGACAACCCTTTAAAAAAAAAAAAAGGATTGATATCGCAGGCAGAGTTACAGAGAAGACACAGGGGAGATGTTCCATCCACTGGTTCACTCCCCAAGTGACCACAGCACCCAGAGCTAGACTGATCTGAACCTGTGAGCCAGGAGCTTCTTCTGGGTCTCCCATGTGGATATAGGGTCTCAAGGACCCTGTGGATACATGGTCTCCCAAGTGGATACATGGTCCTTAAGCCATCCTCCACTGCTTTCCCAGGCCATTAGCAGGGAGCTGGATGGGAAGTGGAGCAACCAGGACTCAAACCTGCACCCACATGGGATGCCGCCATCCCAGATGGCAGCCTTATCTGCTATGCCACAGCACTGGCCCCTCACCCTTAGTCTGGAGGACTCCACTCTACTTTGTCGCAAGTGCCCTGTTCACAGGGAATTTAGCAAAAGACACCCAGTACACTTTTAAGTCATGGCTGGACTCAAATGCAAGCCCATGCCTTCAGATGCAGCACGTGACCCTGTCTGTGGGACCAATACCAAGACCCAGCAGACACACACACAACACACACAACACACACAACACACACACACACACGCACCTTCATCCCACACCTTTCCCAGCCCCACTTTGTACGTATATGCTTAGCATCAGTGCACATGGTAGACCTTGTACTTTATCAGACCACACCGAAAGTCAGTCACAGCTGTCCAGTACTGGAGAAACACAGGGGGAGGAGAAACCACTAGATGGACGTCCAGGGCTGACGCCTACCCTGGGGTGCCAGATACGGAAGAAAGACCTAGGGGAGAGCTTGGGTGGAACAGCACACACAGGCAATCCCTCCTGCCCTTGTGGAGAAAAGGGTGGGAGGCAGGTGCTTCCAAATAGTAAGGTGAGGATAAAACATGGCTGCTTGCCATCACCAGTGCCATCTGCTCCCTGATGGTATCAGCCGAGGGTAAGAAGACCTCTCTGAGGACAGGTGGCTGCTCTGAAGGATGTTGGGTGTTTATGAGCTGTAGGATCCTGGGGCGGGGGGCTGTCGTGGCGTGGCCTCAGACCCTGGGCGCTCTATACCGGCTTTTAAGGACGGCGGGATAACTACCCTAATGAAGAACTCCCTAGGGGCTCCGGGCAGCCAGACTGCGCGGAGGAAACCGGGAGGCATTTCGGAGCCGCCGGTGAGTCACTCTGAGTGTGCAGCCAGCCAGCCAGCCAGCCAGTAGCCTCCTCCCAGCGAACGTGCAAACGCTGGTGGGTCCCTAAGCGCCCAGACGCTATGCCACCCCAACACTGGCCTTTAAGGGAGAGGAATGCCCATACCCATCCTCCTTGTCCTTCACCCCAAGGGAAGCCGGCCTCATCTTGCCCTTCCCTGGGCCACCCCGCAACCCGCTCTTGTGGCCAAGCCATTCACAAGCCCCCAAGACCCCTCCCCAAATTCCCCCAAGACCCCCTCCCCCACTCGTGACCTTGGCCCTCCAGGCTACTAGACCGTCCGGTGTGCTCAGAAAAACACTGGGGGGCTCTACTGGACTGGGTGTCCATTCTCTTTAACTGTCCACTCTCCTAACGACTCTTTCTCAGCCACTGCCTCAATATCCCCACTGTTAGCTCAAGATTCTCCACTCCCTTCTCCCCCACCCTGTACCCTGCCCTCGGGTGGTGGGAGTATTAATTACAGTTTGCTCTTGACTTTGAAGATAAAATGCCAACCATCATTACCACTCCAATTAACGGGGCTGTTACCATTTGAGTTGACAGCCGATTAATCTAACCCCCAACCCCCCTTGCCCCTCCAACCCAGGACCTGGGATGCCCCCTGACGCCCCTTCCTGGCCTGCCCAAGGCTCCTTCTTCCTTCTGGATCCTAGCCCACCAAAGAGCCCTTCCCCGTTCTTGCTAAAAATGGTGGAAGGAACAGAGCCAGAGAGGGGGTTCCTCACGCCCCACGTCCAACAAGCATTCCAGGAGCTTCCAGGTGAGTCAGCCGGCCGACTGCCTGCTGCGAGGGTCTCTTGACCTCCATTCGTGTAGGTGCCCCAGTGCCAGGGCCCCCTGCTGTCCCCCTTTTAGCTCTCATCTGCCCCTACCTCTAGGTCTCCCCGTTTGTCCTGGTTATACACCATGACGGCACTGGAAGGGCAGTGCTCCTGGGCTGATTGTGGAGATGAAAGCAGTGATGAGGACGGGGACACCCAGCTCTCCTGCTCCTCACTTAAGGGAGGGACTCAGTCTCTCCTGGCAGCACGAAACCTTCCCTGGGTCCTGAACCTCCCAACCTTTCCACTGAACTGTTTGTAGCTCCCTCCGGCAGGACACTTAGCCGGCCTGACTTCACGTCATTTCTAGACGGGCCTTGTTCCACACTTCAGCTTACAAGGCCTGCTGCCTGACAGCAGGAGCCGGAGCTCAAGCTGGTTTCCTTCTACAAAGAGTGCCCAGAAAGTACCCTGTAAGTATGGGTGCCGCCTCCCAGATCCAGGGGCGTGCTGGTTTGAGTCCTAGCTGCACCACTTCCCATCTAGCTCCCTGCTAATGCACCTGGGAAAGCAGCAGAGGATGGTCCTAGGGCTGGGGTCCCCGCCACCCACAGAGGAGACCCAGATGGAGTTCCTGGCTCCTGCAACCCTGGCTACTGTGAGCAGTTGGGAAGTGAACCGGGAGATACAAGATCTGTGTCTTTCTCCCTCTCTCCATGAGACTCTCCCTTTCAAAATAGAAACTATTTTTTTTTTTTAAGAAAAATACAAACCGTGATGAACAAGCAGCCCTCTCCCTCACCCCTCCCGTCCTCCCGGGGTGCAGTAAGGGTCAGGTGGAGGCATGGAGGCAGGAATAGAAAGGCCACTTGCGAATCATGGACTCTGTCTTCTGGGCCCCCTAAGGTCACTCACCGCTCTTCCCTGGACCCAGGGTTTTGGGCTGCAAGGGAATGGCCAGGAAGAAACCAGAATCCTGCCTCCAACTCCACAACTGGAGGGCAGAAGCCCAGGATCCCACTGTTTCTCCCTTGGAGGCTGGAAGCCGAGAGAACCACAGAGCAAACTGCAGTAGCATCTGTCCCATGGGTGAAGCCTGCTCCCAGCAAACAGCTACAGAGCAAGCCATGGGGCAGGAGACGTACTCTCCTCACTCTTCCTCCCCATCCCTCTCCTTCGCTATGGCACTTTCTTTGCTCTCCATCTCTCCCAGGCGCTTCCCCCCCGCCCCTCTTGGTCTCCACACCCTCAAACATCTTCTCTGGTTCATTTCAAATCACAAGGTTCCTCTTTCCACAAAGCCCCATCCCCGGGGAGTCCTGGCACAGAGACACCCAACTCTATCAGCTGAGAAGGGACGGTCCCCAACAGTGGCCCCCAGAGGCAGTGACAGGTCTCTAAAGCACATGACAACTCCACTGGCCCTCTATGATTCCCTGAACTCAGATGGGCTGCAATCCCAAGCCAAGGCCTCGCCCCTGACCCATTCGGCTAAGCCACTCAAGACCCCAACCCAAATCTCACAGAACCCTTTCCCTGGGCTGGCAATGCTAGCACCTGCAGTGGGAGCAGAACTCTGTTAGTTCTGAGCTAACAGAAGTGGAAGGAACACAGAGGTAGGCTGTACGGGTGAACCCCTTCCTGAAGCCCAAGGTCATGGCCCCAAGTTACAGCAAAACGTAGGACTCCTGCCCCTGCCACTGCCCCTACCACTGCCCACACTCCCTCGAGTCCCATCACCTTCTATCCATGCTCCAGTCAGCCTCGGACTTCTATTTTCGTAGGGGTCTCCCTGGCAACCTGCATAGGCCCATCTTCCCCTGACCCCAGCAAATTCTTGCCTCAAGAATAAGAATTCCTTTAAATTAGGCACAAATAGGTGTTTAAAATGAAAATGTCAGGCCCGGTGCAGTAGCCCAGTGGCTAAAATCCTCACCTTGCATGCGCCAGGATCCCATATGGTCACCATTTCTAATCCCAGCAGCCCCACTTCCCATCCAGCTCCCTGTTCATGCCCAAAGCCTTGGGACCCTGAATCCATGTGGGAGACCCAGAAGAACCTTCTGATTCCTGGCTTCAGATCAGATCAGCTCTGACCGTTGTGGCCATTTGGGAGTGAGTCAGCAGATGGAAGATCTTCCTCTTTGTATCTGACTTTCCAATGAAAATAAATCTTTTTTTTAAATTAAAAAATAATAAATGAAATGGAAATGTCAAGGGCTAGTGTTGGGGAAGAGTGGGCTAAGCCACTCCACATGGCCAGTTTGAGTCCCGGCTGTTCCACTTCCTACCCAGCTCCCTGCTGATGCACCTGGGAAAACAGCCCAAGATGGCCCCCGTGCTCAGGTCCCTGCCATGCGTGTGAGTGACCCCAATGAAGCTCTTGACTTCGGCTTGGTCCAACTCTGGCCATGACAGCCGTCAAGGGAATAAACCAGCAGATAGAACCTCACTCACTCACTCTCTCTTTCAGATAAATAAATCTAAAAAAAAAACCAGTGTAGGAGAGGATGTTTATCCTAGTGGTTAAGACCGCATCCCATGATGGAGCACCTGGATTCAGGTCCAGCAGCTCTGGCTCAGTTAACCCAGATCTACAGGCAATGGGAAGCAGATTCTTGCCACCCCTGTGGGAGACCTGGATCACCTTCCTAGCTCCTGGCTTTGGCTGGCCCCAGCTCTGGAACCCATTTGTGGTGGGAATTCGGGGGAGTGAGCTAACACATGGAAGCCTACTCCCCTACCCTGCTCCAAATAAATACCTACTTTTTAGGTGAAAGTGTGCTATTGGCTTAGAGAGGATCCTGTTGCCTTGGGACCACCTGGGAATTGGGCTGGCACTCAGCATGCCCTGGTGGCCATCACACCTGCTGAGAGGCTCTAGCAGAGGAACCCTTGCCCTGAGTTCCATGGGAACGGCAAGCTTTGCACTCCATCTCTTTTGGGGCCCAGGGTTCCCGCCATCCCTGCTGGGGTGCTGGTGCCCAACATTCAAGCCGGCCTCTCTTGTACTCCTTGCTTCTTCCATGGAAGGAAGGAAGGAAGGAAGGAAGGAAGGAAGGAAGGAAGGAAAGAAGCAAGCAAGCTTGGTTGGTTTTTTCTATTTATTTGAAAGAGTTACAGTGAGAGATGCAGAGGTCTTCCATCCATTGATTCATTCTCCCAAGTAGCTACAATAGCTGGGGCTGGACCAGAAACTAGGAGCCTGGGGTTCCATCTGGGTCTCCCATGTGGATGCAGGAGCCTAACAACTCGGTCCATCTTCTGCTGCTTTCCAACGTGCATCAGTAGGGATCTAGATCAGAAGAGGAACAGCTGGGACTTGAACTGGTGTCCCCTATGAGATGCCAGCATTGGAGGTGGCAGTGTAACGTACTGTGGCCCAATACCACCCTCTCTCATCCACATCTCATTTCTTTCCCCAACACAAGCATGAAGGGGTAAAGGATGGGGTTAAGGACCTTCACTTTGGAGTCCCAGAGGGGGTGAAGTTCAACTATTTGTAATCAGATGCCTCCACAAAACAACTGAAGCTCTCCTCATCAACACAAATCATCTCCTAATTTCTATTGATTTATTTCCATTTACTTGAACGGCCAAGAGACGGAAAGGGAGAGACACTGAACATGGCCTTCACAGATAGCCATAACAGCCAGGGGCTAGGCCAAGCTGAAGCAGATAGCCACAACAGCCAAGGGCTAAGCCAAGCTGAAGCAAAAGCCAGGAACTCAAGGTCTCCCCATGAGCATGTTAGGGACCAACTATTGGAGACTGCTCTATCCCAGAGTGCATATTACTTAGTAGGAATCTGGAATCAGAACAGTGGGGAGCCAGTGTGGTTGCTCAACTGGCCAATCTTCCACCTGCAGTGCCAACATCCCACATAGGCAAAAGTTGGAATCCCGGCTGGCCAGCAGATAGAAGATCTCTCTGTATCTCTCCTTCTCTCTGTAAATCTTTCAGATTTTCTTCAAGAAGGTTCTTGATTTTCTTTTTCATTTCTTCAGCGACACATTAGTCATTCAGTAGCATGTTATTTAACTTCATGGTATTTTTAATTTCTTCTTGTCTTCCTATTGTTGATTTTGTTTTGTTTTGTGGATTTTCATTTAAGGGGATATACAGTCATTGTGTAATGGAGACTTATCATATCCAGTAGCAGGTTATTTAACTTGATGGCATTGTAAATTTCTGGTTTTCCTCCTGTTGTTGATTTTGTATTGTGGCTTTTCATTGAAGGGGATGTATAATGGGGACTAGCATATCCAGATGTGAGGATGCAATGCAGTATGCATCTCTACTTCCAGATCAAAGATGGACTCCCAAGGAAACTGTTAACTATATCTTGACAATAGGATGCTGGACTCTGCCGTTATCCATGCCCGCAGTGATGGACATATGACTGTTTATGAAAAATTATACTATAGTAATAATGCAGGGAAACTTGGGAGGTGGAGGGAACTTGGGGAGGGAGGCAAGGGAAATCGAGCCAGTTGGGAGAGTGGAGTGAAGCAGTGGACGGAGGATCTCGCTCTCTCCCTTCCTTCCCCTATGCCCCCACCCTGGCCCCCCAAAATGGCCTTCCAGGAACACTCCACCAGGGTGGGTCCCAGAAACTGGTGCTTGGTGTGACTGGAGGAAGCCAGAATGTCTCTGGTTCTCGGGTCCATAGCCCAGACAGGCTACTTCCCAGGGGAACCTTCCCTAGTGTATAAACTTGAGGCTCTACGTGGCCAGTGCCACAGGCTCCGCCAAGTAGGGGCTTCTTGTAAGGCAGCAGAGGAAGACTAGGTGAGAGGCGAAGTTCAGATGGCAGAGGTGACTATGTGACCTTGTCTGTCCCTGCAGTGGGTTTCAGGAGCCACATTCCCCCTTCCTTGTCCTTCGCTGAAACACACACCCCAGCACTGGCTCCCCCGATCCCCTGCCCTACTCAGACAGAAGCTGTCCCCCAAGCTGCAGTGAATGAAGCCAGCTGGATACCAAGGGAAGTTACAGGCAGGGCCCGGGCGGTTTTGGCTCTAGGGCACAGGGCCTAGCTTGCCTCTCACCAGCTCCAAGGGCGGGACGCCCTGAACCAGTGCCTACTCGCTTCCCAACAAGTCCTGGACTTCAAGTTCAGGTAATTAGGCCTCTGGCAGTCTCACCTGAGCCCGCCAATGAAGCCAATGAACCCGAGATAAACATACTGGGCCCCTCTGCTAGGGAGGGAGGGAGGGAAGGAAGGAAGGAGAAAAATTTAGAGGTGGAAATGAAGAAAAGGCAAGCAGAAGGCAGAGTGCTTTGAGTTTCTCCTGGACCCTGGTACCCAGCTGCCACCCTCACCCAGGGGGACAATAGATGCCTGCTCTGGCTGCAGCCTAAATAGGAAGCAGACTATGAGGGCTTAAGCTCGCAGGGTGGGGACCAGCATCTCCTATGGGTGCAGGTTGGAGTTCCAGCTCCCCATTAGTGCACCTCGGAAAACAGCAGAGGAAAGCCCAGGTGTTGGGACCCCTGCCACCACGGTGTGAGACCCTGCAAGAGGACATCGGGATTATTGAAGAAATGGGCCAGTGTATCTAAAGTTTAAAAACAGAAGCCTTGATGAATACTAAACTGAATACACCCATCCTAGGGAAAGAAATAGCAGGAAGGAAAGGGTAAGGCATTTTAGCTCTGAAAGGCTCCTGTCCAATCTGGCTGACACCACCGCATGGCCCACCCCTCCACCCCACGAGTGCAGTTCCTGGGTGCAGCGAGCCCAGCCAGCCAAAAGGATTTTGGGGGTGGGAGGTCAATTCTGCAGTGATCTGAGTCTTGTGGTCTTTTGGGTGCTGAAAACTGGAGGACGCTCCAATTGCCCCTGCCTTTCCCAGCGCTGACCCCCCTATGCCACAGGAAGAGGTGCACCTGAGGACAGGTGCAAATGGGTGCACGGTGGGGTCCTCCGGAGTTGGGCTGGCAGCCTAAGGCCTCTCTCACTTCCTTCCCACCCCCTCGAGCCCAACTCTGCCTCACGCGGCGAGACGCGAGCATTGCAGTCAGGCTGGGTGTGGGGCAAGGCAGGGAGACCCTACGGCTAGCCCAATACCATGGACCTCGGTCCCGACTCGACCCCCCAGACAGGAACCCACCGGCACACGCACACACACCCCAAGACCGTGCAAATGCACGTGCAGCAGGAAGCGCGCCCGGAGGACAGAGACCCGCCGCTGAGCATGCACGGGTCTCCGTCACTCCCCGCCCCTGCACTACCGCTGGGTTCCAAGGCCCCAGGCCGGAGCCGCTGGCTGAAGTTTCACGCTCCCCCCGCCCCCCCCGCCACACACATACACACACAGAGACACACACATACACCCAGACCGCCTCCCTGGGTGACGCTACAGTCTGTGCGGCTCCTTTAAAGGCTGCGGGTTCCGTTCTTCTTTCCTTTTCCACTGGATGCCAAAATATGCAAATCCGGAGACCGGAATCTGCAGCCAAATCAAGCCGAAGAAGGGGCGCGGCCGGCGCGTCACCGGATCCGCTCCTTGTATGGCTCTTCCCGGCTTGGCCCGCAGCCCCGGCGACCCTCCCTTGCAGCCGCCGGGGCCCCTCCCGCACCCAGCCCGGCTCACACCGCCGCCCACGCCCCCCGACCTGGCGCTCGCCCTCCCCCCTCCGCCCCCAGGGACGCAGCCGGGGGCGGGAAGGCGCTGCATGCCCTGATTCCGGCCGGAGCCCGGGACCGCTGCAGCGCGCTCCCTCCCCGCGCCGCGCGGGCGGAGAAGAGCCTGAGGGCGCGTTGCGCCTCCCCGGGATAGGAGTGGGGGAGCCTGGCGCGAGAGAGGACCGGGGCTCGCGGGCGGCGGGAATCCCTTCTTTCCTGAGAACTGGAGAAGATCCGGGGGAGGCCGGTCCTCCCATCCCCGGCTCTCTAAGCGAGTGGCAAAGGAGGGGAGGGAGCGGGGGTTGTCATCCACCCCAGCACGATGTGCGGCTCGGGAGTTCCTCCCACGCGTCCCCCGGCCTGCGTGGCCCTCCCACGGCGCTAGGCCCGGGGATCCGCTCTGCCTCCTTGTCAACACTCCCACTCTCCCCTCTCCCCAAGGATGCACGTTCCCCCAACCCCGCAATTTCAACTCGCCGGCGGGGGGTGGAGAGGGGAGGAACGCGGGACTCACCGCGCCCACGCGGCCACGATGAGGGAATCCTCCCCCGCCAGGCCAGTGTGATTCGGGTGGCAGCCCCAAGCTCCCGAGCTTTCCTCCCCCTCTGTAGCGGCCCAGCCGCGCCCGCGCGCTTAGAGAGCAGGCCTCGCGGAACGCAGCCACCCCCGGAACCCGTTGCGGCGCGCGGGGAGGTGACTGCGCCCCGGGTCGGTATACAAGCCGCGCTTAACTGCGGGGCTCCGGGGCAGATGGCAGTAAGGACTGCCCTGTGGCGGGCGAGTGCTATAGGTCGGGACCAGGGCAGGCTGTCGCGATGGCGTGCATGCAAACTGTGGGTTCTGAGTCCTCCCGCTTGCAACTCCGGGACGGACCCTTCGCAGGCAATGGCACACAGCGACTGTGTCCAGGCGCGCTGGGTCCTCCTGCCATCCTGTGGCCAGAGGGGTTGCCTGGGAGCTGTTAGGAGATGATGTGCCCGACACGTGTTCTCCATGCCCCCAACTTCACTCAGTCTGCACGCCAAAATGGCACATTCTCAAGCCGGGACGTACGAGGCTACAGCCTGCATCGGCCCGGGGACTCAGCTGGGAGTGAGCGCAGGATCCAAGGCCCAGGAGAGGGGAGATGGTCGTGGGCGATGTAGAGGAATGAAGTCCCTACCAAAGTTCTTCAGACACTGAACCGAGAAGCACCCACACTCTGGAAGCCCCTCGTCTCTGGGGACCAGTTCCTTTTTTCCCCAGTCTGGAGTAGGAAGGGTCCCGAATGCGGAGGGGCTGGGGGAGCTCCTGGGAACAGGGTCCGAGCGCGCCTTTTCCGGTTCCCCAAGCAGCCAGCAGGCTATCTGCGAACGGGATCAGACTAGGATAGTGGGGAGTAGAGAGGTGTTAGAGGTCACTTGCAAACAGCCCTCGCCTTTCCCTCCGTACCCCGCTCCCCAATGAGCGCAGAATCTCCAGGCCAAAGCACCCACTTGAAGGCCGGGTTTGGACTCCGCGCCGCGCGCTACGCGCAATACTCGCGGCGCTCAGCCGCGGCGCGCTCTCCACTCTGCTCGCACATCTTGCTCCCTTCTCTTCTCGGCTCCTTCTCCGTCTCCCTGTTTTTGTTTTTAGGGTTTTTTGGTTTTTTATTTGTTCTTCTACTTCTTCCTTTCCGAGCAGCGGCGAGCGGTACGGGCGCTGCACGCCGGCTGCGGCCCGCTTCCTGCTTTCTAATGTTCCATTGTGAGGAGCTTCCATTGTGACGTCGCGCCCCTCCGCCGGGCTCTGGCTGTCCATATATGGGCAGCTACGTCACGGAGCTTTCCCGGGGCTCGGATAAATAGGCTGCTGGAGTTCCCTGGCTGGGAGCTTTTGGGCAGCAGTGAGCTTGCTAGGAAGCGGCGGGGCTGGTGGTGGTGGTGGTGGTGGTGCTGGTGGCGGTGGCTGTGGCGGTGGTGGCAGCGGCGGCAGAGGCAGCGGCGGCAGCGGCGGCGGATCGTGGGGCGGGGGGGCGCCGAGGGCGCGCGTCTGTTTGTGAGACCGTACTGAGGCGGCGTGCGACCCCCTGAAGCCAAGATCGCCTCCCCCCAGGCCTAGCCCCTACCCCACCCCTCGCACACGCCCCACCCCCGGGGACCCACCAGCCTCTGCCTGCACCAACTGAGGCTCTCCCGCCCCCCCACAAAGAATTTACTGCCCCCCCAAAAAAGCCAAGATCCCCTCCCTGGGCCCATCCCTTCCCCTAGTCCCTACCCCCTCCCCCCAGAACTTTCCCTCCCGCATGCTTTTGCCCTGCACCACGATCGCCTCTCCGATGCCACGGGCCTGGAAGCTGCGCTAGGAGCGGGCGGCGGCGGCTGCGGCGGCTCTGGAGTGCTATGACCGGCAAACTCGCCGAGAAGCTGCCCGTGACCATGAGCAGTTTGCTGAACCAACTGCCCGACAATCTGTACCCCGAGGAGATCCCCAGCGCGCTCAACCTCTTCTCCGGCAGCAGCGACTCGGTGGCCCATTACAATCAGATGGCTACAGGTAAGGGCGGCGGGGAGGCGGCGGGGTAGGCAGGGAGGAAGAGGAGGAGGAGGAGGAGCAGGAGGGAGCGCGCGAGCAAGCGAGCGAGGAGCGAGCTGACGACGGAGGGCTGCAGGGCTGGCTGGAGAGACGGACACACGGATGGATGGATGGATGGATGCAGAGGTGGGGGAGCGCGCTGGGAATTTTCGGGGGAGGGGGCGAACGGCTTTTCCCACCCACTCCTCCCACCCTCTCCGATCGGGAAGACTCGGTTGGCGACGCCACCGCCACCGGGAGCTGCTTCGGTCCTCCCGGGTGGGGGCAGCTGCCGACCGGAGGGAGGCAGAGGAGAGAAGGAAGGCAGGGAGGGAGGGAGGTTCGAGTGGCTCCGGGTTCTCCCTCCCCGCGCGGGGGGCACGATCGCTGGGGCTGCGTGCAAGGCGTGGTGCCGTCGCCCCTTTTTCCGGGAGGAGCCGGGCGTCTTTTTTCACCCGCGCTCTCCCCCCTCCCCCTTACTCCCTCAGCCTCCCACCCGGGATGGAGCCATGTGCGGCGTGGAGTCCCCGCGGTGGGAGAGGTACTGCGACGCTGCCTTTCCGGGGCGTTCAGCACAGCCGTGGGGGTGTGGGGCCTGCGGCGGGGGAGAGAAGGAGGGGGAGGCCCACCTGCGGGTCGTCCCCGGGGGTGGAGTTGGGGGGTGATCCTGAGGCCCGGAGAGCTTGCGCGGGCCGGTTTTTCGCCGCTCTGCCCTCTCTCTTTAGCTGGGGCCGGGGCTTTCCCCACCCCCCCAACACACACACGCACACACACACACACACACCACCCCTCCAGCAGGAGCTGAAATCTCCTTCAGGCTCAGAGGAGGCTGAGGCTGGGGCTTTGCGGGGTAGGTGGGGGTGCGGGGTGGATATGGGAAAGCTCCCTTGGCGGGCGGTACCCTTTTACTCTCGGAGGACAAAGCGTCGGAGCGCTCGGGGTTGGCGACCCCAGCGCAGCACGCATAGTGGGGGGCGGAGGGGACGGCCTCTCCGGGGCGGGGAAGAAGGCGCGCGGACTGGGGCCGTGGAGAGAGGCCGAGTTGTGCGCACTGGAGAGCCAGAGCCCGGCGCGCTTCGGGTCTGAAACTACCTGTGGCTGCAGCTACCTGCCCGCCCCACCTCGGGAAGAACAACAATGCTTGCGGAGCGCGCGCGCGCGCGCGTGTGTTTCTCTGTGTGTGTGGTACGTGAGTGTGTGCGCAGCGTGTGCCGTGTGTGTGCCGCAGCCGTTCCACACCCCGATCCGTAGTATTTTGTGCCGTATCCAGGTTGCGCTTGGGAGTGCGGCGCCGCCCGCATTGCGCCGGGGCACAGCGCGCTCTTCTCTGACCCCATGCGCTGCGCACTCCGCCCGGCCGCGCCCTCGGCACCTGGGCCAGGACCTGGGCGCTGCGGCCGGCAGCCGGCTCGGCCTCACTCACGCCCGCCTTCTCTTCCCTGCTCTCCGCAGAGAATGTGATGGACATCGGTCTGGCCAACGAGAAGCCCAACCCCGAACTCTCTTACTCCAGCTCCTTCCAGCCAGCCCCCGGCAACAAGACCGTGACCTACTTGGGAAAGTTCGCCTTTGACTCCCCTTCCAACTGGTGCCAGGACAATATCATCAGCCTCATGAGCGCCGGCATCTTGGGGGTGCCCCCAGCCTCGGGGGCGCTCAGCACGCAGACGTCTACAACCAGCCTGGTGCAGCCGCCGCAGGGAGACGTGGAGGCTATGTACCCGGCGTTGCCCCCCTATTCCAACTGTGGCGACCTCTACTCGGAACCAGTATCTTTCCACGACCCCCAGGGTAACCCAGGGCTCGCCTACTCCCCACAGGATTACCAGTCGGCCAAGCCCGCTTTGGACAGCAATCTCTTTCCTATGATTCCTGACTACAACCTGTACCACCACCCCAACGACATGGGCTCCATTCCGGAGCACAAGCCCTTCCAGGCCATGGACCCCATCCGCGTCAACCCGCCCCCCATCACTCCCTTGGAGACCATCAAGGCATTCAAAGACAAGCAGATCCACCCGGGCTTCGGCAGCCTGCCGCAGCCACCACTCACGCTCAAGCCCATCCGGCCCCGCAAGTACCCCAACCGGCCGAGCAAGACCCCGCTCCACGAGCGGCCGCACGCCTGCCCGGCCGAGGGCTGCGACCGCCGTTTCAGCCGCTCAGACGAGCTGACTCGGCACCTGCGCATCCACACTGGCCACAAGCCCTTCCAATGCCGGATCTGCATGAGGAGCTTCAGTCGCAGCGACCACCTCACCACGCACATCCGCACGCACACGGGCGAGAAGCCCTTTGCCTGCGAGTTCTGCGGGCGCAAGTTTGCGCGCAGCGACGAGCGCAAGCGCCACGCCAAGATCCACCTCAAGCAAAAAGAGAAGAAGGCGGAGAAAGGCGGGGCGCCCTCGGCCTCTGCGGCGCCCCCCGTATCCCTGGCCCCTGTGGTCACCACCTGCGCCTGAGGTTCGGGCCCCCGGATCCCCACTTGAACCCTTCCAGTGCCTCCCGGCTGTTCGCTTGAAAAGCAGCGGGGAAAGCCAACCACGCAGGCGCAGGGGCCGCGCCCTGGCCCGCTCCATGGACGTGCGGCCCCTGGTTCCCCTTCGACACCCCCTTCCTCCACACACACGTGTACGCGCGTGCGCGCACGCCAGTCCCCAACCTTTGACACCGACCTGCGAGGTCGGAGGCCGGGGCTAGAGCCGTCTTTTCCTGGCCATCAGTACCGCGCCACTCCTCGCCTCCCCTCGCGGCTCCTTAGCCAAGGCACGGGGGCGGAAAGGTGGCGTCTAGCCCGCTTTGTTCCGTTCGGATCGTCTCGATCCAGGGGCCAAGGGGCCATGCCAAGGACTGAAGGTGGGAACCCCTCTCGACCCTCGCACCTCACTGTTTGCCCCGCGTCTCCTTCCGTTTCCCCTTCCCCGCCCCGCCCTTCGACGACCCGCCAGGGTGGGGTGAGGGAGTACGGAGCGCACCAAAGCGCGGAGCAGGTTACCCGGCGCACGCGCGCGCGCGGCCGCGTGCGGGGTGTGTGCGTGCTCGCATGTGTGTGTGTGTGTGTGTGTGTGCTGCGAAAGGGGGTGGGTGCGGGACGTGTGTGTTGCGCGTGCGTACGTGTGCGTGAGACTCTGGAGCTGAACTTGAGCTGTGTCTACCCTAAACTCTTCCTTCGCTCTGCAACCTCAAGTGTCCCAGGCGTTGGGGCCTGCACGTGGCTGGAGGAGATGGGTTTGCCATCAGGTCTTGAAGGCCGCGGCCGCCGCTTCGGAGACTCTGGTTTTCCGTGCGCTTTCCCTCGCAGGCCGCACCTAAGCATGCAGGTCCATTTATCCTTCCCGCCAATCATGAGGAAGGAGAAGCTCTCTTGGTACTTCCTGGGTCATCGCCGACACCACAGGTAGAAGTTAAGTCTGTGGGGCGTGCGTGCGTGCGTGTGCACACGCGCATGGATATGTGTGTTTGTGTGTGTGTGTGTGTGTGTGTGGATAGCACACGGTCTGGATAATTCCCAGCAAAAATGAAATCTCTAAGGTACTTGGGCGTCCGGTGCAGTGCACTGTAGGCGTCTACAGCTTTAAAGGGTTTCTTTCTTAGGAGACTTGGAACTGCTGAGCTGAGAGCTACACGTGTTTGGGGGAATATTATAAACGCACCTCGATCTCCAAGTGTCCCTCCTAGGGACAGGGAGTATTTTTTTTTTTTTAATTTGTATTATTTGTTTGCAATCACCCAGGTTGAGGAATGAGGTGTATCTGTCCCAGGCTGGTGTTAGGCCTTCTCCCTGCCCTACCTCCTTGTGCCTTCTCGGGTACCCTCCCCTTCCCGGCTGCCTGCCCAGGGTGGCTGTTTGGAAGGGGAGTGGCAGGGAAGGTGCCCCCCTACCCCCTGCCGTGGCCTCCTAGCAGATTTCCCACTGAATGTATTACTGACTCTCCTATGATCACTAAACCACCCAGAGAGGAGCAAAAATCTGCGTTTACAGAATGTCTGTCTTTAAAGTCACTTTATGCGTGTCCCACTTTTTTTTTTTTTAAGCAAGGAAAATCACTTTTTTGGGAGGGGTGGACAAATAATACCAAAAGGATGCTAGCGCCTAGAGGGGAGCAGATCAAAGAGTAGGGAGGGGTTGTGTGTTTCCAGGTACTGGGACTTTTTCACAGAAGGGTGAAGGAGATGAAGTTTGCCAGGAGGGCCCGTGGTTTTGGTTTTTTTTTTTTTCTGTTTATTTTTCCTTTTTTTTTTTCCAGCAGAAAGGTGAAGTCTTTCATTGCAGAGACAGTATTTTGCTGACTACTTTTTCTAATGTGATGACTATTACCAAACATCAATTTTTGGTGACTTCAAAGCTGGAAGGAGGAATCAAATTTCCTTTTAATATTTTTTTCCTGGCTCCTTCCGGGATATGCATGTCACTGCATGACGACTGAGTTTTCCTTTGTTTTAATAAAACTGTTCTCAGACATTTAAGCTAAACTATGAGAAAAATAACTTTGTTGCCAAAAGGTTGTGCTATTCAGATTTTTTTATATGTCTGCATGTTTTAAAAAAAAAAAGAAAAAAACCCATGAGAGAAAATGCACTCTAACTTATGTGAACTGAAAGAAAAAAAAAATCAGGTTTTAAACAGGAAAACCTATGAGGAATGATATTTTTTGAAAGACTTTTGTATAAAGTTGAGTACTTAGAAAAAGACAAACCAGATGTAATATATTTTGTGGATGTTTTTATTTCTTGGATTTATAGTACCTTATACTAAGGTTAAAAAAAAAAACTATGCTTGATATTGTGAAAAGGTGAAATTCTTCACCAACATTTCATTTGCTCTTTTGTCACATTGTTATGCCGATATAGTTCCTGGAAACAGCATTTTTAAAAATGAAATCTTGAAATGGTGTAATGTCGTGCCATTTGCACTGTGAGCAAATGCCGAAACAGTAAATATATTCTGTTTGCTGACAATCAGCCGGACTATCAACTCTCCTTCTTTGATCCTTCCTCGTTTTCATGGCATAAAGTCTGGCCTGGTTTTTTTTGCTTCCTTTTGTTATCGGTGCTCTGTTGGATAGGTTGTTCTGCTTTGCTTTAGCCGTTCTTGCTCTGTAAAATGAGTGGAAGCATGGAAGCTGGTGATGCTGGGATCCCGGTCACCATTGTGTGTGGGTTGTATGGCATGGCAGATCTGTCTTGCAGTATTTCTTTGTCTAGTCCAAAGACAGGCAGAGTCACCTTCACCCCTTGTGGGGCTTGAAACCGCCAGAAGGATGAAGGGAACGGGTTAGGTAAACTCGTGGGTGTCGGGGCAGGCAACTGGTGTCTTGGGAAACCTAGTTTCCCAGTGGGTATTTGGACAAGGGTGGGGAGAGTGAAGAAGGGAGGGGCTGTCCGGTTGGTGACCTGGGCTCCTCTGACCGTCTTCAGGAACCCCAAAAACAGGCTCCTGGAGAACCTTGCACAGTAGTTTTCTTAACTAAAGCTTTTGAAGCCTGGAAAAAAAAAAAAAGCAGGTGCAGACTTGACAGGGGTTCTTTAAGATTGGCAAGATAACCAACAAGATTGGCAGCTCTTTTGTGGTCAGATAATTGGGGGTGGAGGGGAGAAAAAGAGTCGGGTTTTCAAGTTCTATGGCCCTAATCCCACTTGGATAGGAGTCTTCCCAGCCTCGCTCATTAACTGCCTGGCCCGAAGTGGGGGAAAGATGGATCTTTGGAACAACCCAAGGCGCTCTGGTGTCTGAAGGGAAGAAAAAGACATAAGACGCTAGGGGAAGCACGTGGAGAAGGGTCACATTGGGTGATTTCTATTTTCCATGTGGACACACTCCTTGCCCTAACCCCAGAACACTCCACCATCCTATACCACCTCAACTGACTAGCCCTCACGTTTTCTCCATTTCTCTTGAGTACCTGTATTGCTGGCAGTAACAACTGCATCCCACATCCCTGGCCTCATTCTCTGGAGTCTTTAGAATTCCTCATCCCTGTAAGGAATGATTGAGAAACCCCATCTTGACATCTTGGTTATGTGTTTTGCCTGTGAACTGCCTCCCCGAGCAACAGGACGTGGGTCAGAGAGAGCCCCAAGTTGGGGCAATAGGGCACCAAGTGGGGGGCTGGCAGGTGACATTCCTCAGTCCCCATGGGTGTTTTGACCAGGCCGGTCACAAAGTTATAACAACTTTGGGTCATGTTCAGAAATTATCCTTGCTACCCCAGGGCTTGCCCACCATGAACACCATGGAGAGAGGGTGGGGAGGTGGGGGTAGTCATATGGATTGTGGTTACTGAGAAGCCCAGGCCAGAGTCAGATGGGAAGGTGGGCAATGGCCTTGGAAAAGAACACTTTTGAAGGGGGAGAAGTGAGGAGAATGTGTGTGTGTTGTGTGTGTGTGTGTGTGTGTGTGTGTGTGTGTGTGCTCCCACACAATAGGAGAGTGCTGGCTGCCATCTTGACTGCCTTCGGCTCACCACATGGAACTACAAATGCCCAAATGACAGCTTTTAATGGAGCCACAGCAAAGCAGCCTTCTTTGTTTAAACAGGGAGTCCAAGATGGTGGGAGAACCCCAGTGGCTGGCGGGTCATCCGTCTCCTTGCCAACCTGCCTGGATGTTTCCTTCCAGGTGTCTTCTGTGTTTTCAAGTGGAATATTATCAGGGAAGATAGCATCACTGGGTGTCTTCATGGTTAGTACCCAGCCCCACCTGTGCCTTCTCCAATCAGACCAGGCCTCCAGAAGTAGACTCGTCAACAGCCTACTACAGCTGCGTGATTAACAAACTCACTCTCCATTGGTGGCTGTTACTCAACCCAACCTGGTCCAACCACTGGGTTACTTGGCAATATGGCAGTCCGCCTGGCTGGCACCAGCCCCGGGTGGTGTAATCACTGATTCATATTTTGTAGCTAGATAAGGTTGGCCCAGATAGCATCACCCCAGCTACCCAACCTGCCCAGGGTTTTGTAAGCATGGGGAGAGGAGACTCAACCCTGAAACTTAGGGATGAAGCAGGGAGCCTGTGGAGGAGGGGGCGTGAGAAGGAATACATGGTGGCTTTGCCAACAAAAAGTCCCGCATTAAGTAAGGCAGAAAAGTCGGGGGGAGGGGAACAGTTCTTTCCAAGTCATCCCCTAGGTACTTGGCAGGTGAGCCAAAGGACACCGCACTCACACTTCAGTGTACCCTACACCTTAGTAGTAGTGTACTGAAATTAGGACTTTTCAAATTTGTACCTATTGCCCTGGGCTTGGGAATGAATGGGATACTTGGAGAGAAACAGAGGCCAGGAGTGTTTTTTTATGATGGTGGCAATGGGTGTGTATCAGTGTGTCTGAGTTCACTGGATGTGAAAAAAGGAATCGCAAGATGGCTTTGGAGGAAGGAGGCAATGGTTTGTGGTGCAGAATTTGCCCCCCGTAGACCCAGGGGCAGAGGTGGGTGGGTGGTAAGCTGGCTCTGGCAGATTCCCCTAGCCTACCTTCTGCTGACGAAAGCCTTGTGGTAAGCTGGAGGACTCTGAGTGTCCCCAAGGCTACAGATCACACTGGCTTTGCCATGCATCCTAGCCCTTGAGACTTTGTCACTCTTTGTACTTGGTGTCTTCTGTCAACTCCATCTGTAACATTTTCAATCACTGGCCATTTTCACAGGCCCATGCAAGAAGGTGGCATGGGCCGATACAATGTGCTGAAGCTTTCTCTCTGCCTTGCTCATGCCCTAAACAGGACAGGACCTGTCCTGCCTCTTTCCTGCCTTGAGCACTGCCACTTGCCCCCTGGCCTGGAATTGGGGCTGTTCTCTGCCACCACCACCTCTTCTGAACACCAGGAGATGCCAACGCAGAAGCCCTTATTCTTCCCCCTCTGGCAAGCAGGACAGTGAGTGTGGCAAACATTTTCTTAGCCATCTTCCTCAAGGGCTAAGGCAGCTACCACAAGGCCACAGAGTTGCACATGGGTGTCAACAAGACTGCCCTTCATCCTAGGCTCAGTGGGCAACACACCAGCACAGAGTCTCCTTAACACAGCCTCGCTGCTTCCTGGTCTGGCCTCCTGGACATGGGGCTTCCTGGGTTCCGCAGTGCCAAAGGCCCAGGGTAAAGAAGTCTCCCTCTGGGCCTTAGGGTGACCTCAATCTCAAGCATCCCTGCTTCTACAAGTTTTCTGCTTCCCTTTGGTTGTTCAGGGGTGGGAGCAGAGGAGCAGGGCTCAGTAGCTGCCCCCAAACCTCTGATTGATCCTGCCAATTTTGTAGGAAACTGGTCTTTCAAGCTGGCTGCCTCCATCACCCATCTCCAGCCAACTTCAGTCCCCTGGGGTCACCACTGAGTTTCTGGCAATGAATTGTCCCTCTACTCACTCGCTAGAGGAAACCAGGGGTCAGCCAGCCCTGAGGCTGGGGACATACCCCCATCAGGGGATCACCATGATTTGAAACTGGTGTGTGCTTTAGGAGGGCCCAAGCACCCAGAGTGTTCTGTCCCTATCAAAACGACAGGTTAATGGACCAGGACAGAAGTGGGCCTCCAGGCTGCTAGCATCTGGCACCTTCTGTAAGCCTCCTGTTGCTGACTTGGGCCTCAAGGCCTGAGGAGCAGACAGCTTGATAACCCCAACAAGCCACTCCTCTGGCTTCCCCGTGGGGCCCTCTGCCTGCTGGGGACCCATGCCTCCCTCCTGGATCTGATTCTGCTGGGCCACGATCCTGCAGCCTGGGTGCTTGGGTTCTGTGTTTCTCCCAGCTCTGTTGCTGCCTCTGCCTGGTTCACATGAGGCCGCGCAGATGGTGCCTGCCTGGCTTGCCGGCGCCTGCTCTGTCAGCCTCTTACCTTCCTTGCCTGTGCCCTGTTCCCCTCCTCTCCCCAATTTTTCCGACACACCTGGAAAACAGAGTCTCCATCTTTCCCTAAGGACTGGAGCAGCCACGCAGACCCAGATGGTACAACCCTTGTCTCTGCTCATCAGAGATCTGCCTGCCGGGCATGGCTCCCCCCAACCCAACCCTCCAAAGGGCACAAGAACCTGACCCTAGCTGAGGTTCATTGTTGCCTACCACCTGGGCCCTACCCAGGTCTTGCTGATTCTCGCTCGCTCACTAAGATGGGTGGAGGTAACACCTTCCTGACCCTGTATCAGCTGCAGGATTACTGACTGTGTCATTGGGCTGTGGCCTTGCTTCCTGATCCTTATCAGGGATTTCAATAAAATGCAGCAGCCTCAGTTGCACCCCATCCAGTGCTCTGCCTTCCTCCCAGGCTTAGTCATCCGCCCTTCACCTCAAGCCTTTAGGCCAAGTCTCAGCTCCCAGCCATGGAGAGCCGGTTGGAAAGGTTGACAGCATAAGTGGCAATGGGAGAGCCATGGAGCTCAGGGCCCTCCCTTCATCCCATCCCCCTTGGGGGAGAACCCCCACATCTCCACCCCCTACCCCCCACTAGAGATGTAGAGTCACCTGGTTCAGATTATGTCTGTGAGTCGTTCACGCCGGCAGAGCCAGTTAGGGCAGAACCGCCACGTCAGATCCAGAGTCTGGGTGCTGGGGCCCCCAGACCATAGGTGATTGCTTCATTTGTTTAGCAAATATGTTGTGAGGGTTTGGCACATGCAACACATGCTTCCAGGCACAGGGGGAGTGGGGAGAGCAGTGAGCCTTTTTACCCATCAACAAACAAACTGGAGTATGTTGTGTCCCACTCTCATTGTGTTATAAAGAAGAGAGGGGAGGTTGCTGTGATGCCTGGGTGGTCCAGGAGACCTCCCATGAAGGGGCCTTTGGAGCACAGATCCATAGAGTGATGGGACAGGCCAGGGGCAGATTCAGGCAGAAGGGACAGCGTGTGCCAAGGTCCTAAGCAGGCAGCGTTGTTGGACTGTGCAAAGGGTGGTGGGACCAGAGTGGCCGCTGGAGAGAATCGAGGAAAGCATCAACAGCAGTGGAAGGCAGCATGAGACCGACTCTTGGCATCCCTCTTTAGACAGTAAAAGCGTCCAGAAGAGGCAGACAGGGGCCGGCATTGAGACACAGCGGGTTAAGCCTCAGCCCATGACTCCAGTATCCCATATGAGTACCGGCTCAGATCCTGACTGCTCTGCTTCCAATCCAGTTCCCTGCTAATGCACCTGGGAAAGCCATGGAGAATGGCTCAAGTGCTTGGGTCCCTGCTACTCCATGTGGATGGAGTTTCCAGGCTCCTAGCATCAGTTCTGCCAGTCTTGTGTATTTGGGGAATGAACTAGTACATGAAGACCTATCTCTCTCTCTCTCTCTATCCCTTTATCATGTCTCTCTCTCTGTGCAACTCTGCCTTTAAAATTAACAAATCTTTTAAATAATAATAATAATAAAAAGCAGCAGCAGACAAACCTCTGAAGGCTAATGTTCAGGAGAAAGTCCCCCATGGCATGACAGGCCCAGGGCAGAACCCCAACCCGCACCCTGCACCCAGGCTGCCAGGCTATAGGCTAGTCACCTTTCCCTGGCCCCCAGCTGTCTGTCTTTTCAGCCCCAAAAGCAACACCCCCATTCCTCTGTGTGGCTTCGTGACCCCCATGAACATCACCTTCTTACACTTGTAGTGTCTCCGTCCATGGTTAAGTAGTTTCATTACTGAAGAAAAAAAAAATTCTTGCTTCCCTTCCCCCGGAATTTGTTTTTATTTACTTTTCTGGTTTTCCAGTTTGTGTTTCCCTCCCCCCCCAAAGCTTCCTTCAGTCTGTCCCTGATACTTTGTCACCCCGAATGTCTTTGCATGTCATTGGTTCAAGCCTGCTGGGCACTGGGCAGAGGCTGGGAGGAGGGGGAAGGGCCAGGCAGTGCTGAGACCAATCAGGAAGTTTGCCTTCCATCCAGGGAGGCAGGTACCGCAGCTGGCTGCATGTCAGGACTAGTGTCATGGGAATGGTGGCTCCCAGGGGAAGGCACCTAAGCCATGGTCTAGAGGGAGCAGGATGGAGCGGGGTGGGCAGGCAGAGGAGGTAAAGGAGCTGGGCAATCTCCTAGGGGATCCCAGAAAGGCCTCTCCCAGGCCCCCCAATAATATCGATCCCCACCCTCACCACCCCGCCTTCAACCCAGGTACCATGAGTGCCAAGAGCTGTGCTCCTGACTCTGGGGCTGGCCTAGGATGTCCCCTTGGTGGCTCAGGGCTGACTGGGGAAGATATGGGGTGGCACTCAGTCACCTGTCTTCCTCCTGGAGGGGAGAAAAAAAAATCCCAGTGACCCAGAGGCCCCCAGAACAGAGCAGCTTGGAGTCTTTGGAGTGTGCCCAGCTGGCTGGGTGGAGGTTGCCCAGCACAGATGACACATCCTATATCATGTTCTGGTGGCTTCTCCTGGCTCCAAGGCTGGGAAGGGGCAGGGGGTAGGTTGGGGGCCTTGGGAAATGCAGCCTCAGATTGACATTGGTCCCCACAGAGCATCTCAACAGCTGGCCTCCACCTGCCCTGCCTCAGCGCATGCCCTGAGGGTGAACTGGGATGAAAGCACCCCATGTCCTTTTCTTATGGGTGCCTCCTCCCTCATACCTCCACCTTGCCCTCTCCCAGCCCACCCACCTGCTCTTCTTGGGCAGCTCCGGTTTCTAAAGCCAAAAAGAGCACAACAGTGGCTTCAGTCCCAGCACCCTCATGCCCTCCTGGACTTGACATTGCCATCAGAGGAGTCAGCGGCCTTAGAGAGAGTCCCCCAGGCAACTTCAGACCCCCAATACCTGGGAGTCCTGGGGCCATCACACTGTAAGGGAGGCTCACTCCTCCATTCGCAGCTGGGGGCTGGACCAGGACCCCCCAAACTCAAATTCCAGCCCCGCCCTCTCCTGACCATGGAGAGCAGGTCAGATGGCTATGTGGGACTCTGTACTGTTGTCCAGCCCTGGGCCTGGAGTAATGATAATCTATAGCCATATGTATTTCCTGGAATGTGTGAAGCTCTTTACTTGGTTTTGTTTGTTTAAGATTCTATTTGTAAGAGTTCCAGAAAGAAGAAGGGAGGGAAAGAGGGAAGAGGAGAGGGAAAGAGGGAGAGAGAGAGAGAGAGAGAGAGAGAGAGAGTCTTCCTTCCACTGCTTCACTCCCCAGATGGCCACATGGCAAGGTCTGGGTGAGGTTGAAGTCAAAAAAACCAGAAGCTTCATCCAGAGCAGAGCTCAGGTGCCTGAGCCATTCTCCACCGCTCCCCCAGGCACATTTAGTAGGGAGCCAGATGGGAAGTGAAGCAGCTGGGACTCAAACTGGCATCCTTGTGGGATGGCAACTTCTTAAGTGGTGGCTTAACCCACTATGCACTGGCCTCTAGAGTGTGTGTTTAGATCTTTTTTTCCCCCTTATATTTGCCTGAAATAGGTGTGGAAGGGGATATGTACTGAGGTCCCCCGGGTTCGGGTGTCATCTTGACCCCCATGCCAGAACTATGGAGCCATGGCCCACAAGGCACAGACCAACTCTGTGTCCGAGGCCTGGGAGGCCTGGGGTCGGCCAGCTGGAGCCAGTATCCTGCTGATGGGGCCCCGGGGGTCGGGAAGACTCTTGTGGCATCTCTGTGCTTGGGTCAGAACTGAGGCTTTTCATTCCTTGGCTTGAAAATCCACCCTGAGAGCCTCTCAGAAGATCCTGGAAGAACTTAATTTCTTCTTTCCATCCCCAAAGCGGCCTCTCCTTCCTTCCATTCCTCCCGCAGCTGCCTGGAACAGCCACCCCTCCCTGTCGGCACACCCTCTGGCCTCTGGCTCTTATCTGGGGCATCAGCCGTGTATTCCATCCCTCACCCCGCTACAGAACAGCATATGCTGGTTTCTCAACCACCTCTGGGTCAAGCCTGTGTCCTGTGAGTTGAGTCACAGACTCCATCCCCTCCCCAGGCCTCCCAGGTCCTAGGGCAGGGCTGGTTGAGCTAGCTGGTAGGGATGGTTCCAGCCCTTCCCCATAGGTCACCTCCAAGGTCCATGGGCAGCCCTCAGCTGGAACCTTCCCAGCCTTCAGCCTGGTTTGCTCTCCCTTGAAGATGTGTTAGGTTACCAGCCAAACCACCTAACAGCCCATCTGCCTTTGCTCCCCACGGCCACCCCCTCTCTCACTGATCACAGAAACTGGACCCGGTCAAGGGACTTGGGTGACACATCTGTCAAATGGGCAGGATAGCGCGTACCGTGCCTCAAGGTCCCACAAATTTCCTAAGATCCTCTTCCAATTCTCTTAAGCCTGCTAATTCTTGGCTCTCTCTCTCACTTTCTCTCTCTCTCTCTCTCTCTTACTTTTATAATTCCTCATCTACCAGCATTTAAACTTCTCAGCTTGCTTGGAGGAGTCTCAGCCAGTGTGACCCCCCCCCAACCAAGTCTACAAGTCCAGGCTGCCCTTCTCCCCACTTCTCTGCTAGGGGGAGAAACCCAGGAGTTACAGCTCAAAGTTGGGTTCCTTGAGGGGCTAGGAAGGCATGCTCTGCCTGGCATCTACCTAGCGAGAATTGCCAAGGAAAGGGGGAACAGGGGGTGGTGACTCCTCTGCGCGCCTGGCATCTCCCATCCGAGCACACCTCCTGCACTCCCATGCACACAGAAGCCCTCCTCCCTTCTCCCACGAGCACAGCACCCCCAGCACCCGCTGCTGCCTTCCCTCCTCCTCACAGCTCCTCTCCCCACACTGTGCTCTCCCTGGAACACACCCTCCCGGCCCACCAATCCTGCTCAGGCTCGCAGCACCAGCTCCAGAGTCTCCCAGCTCCCCGCTCACTCCCCCACCCTGTCCCTAGCTCCTCCGCTCCTAAAAGGGTGGGCTCCTGTCTGCCCCAAAAGGAACATGCCTTGGCTTCCCCAGGCCGGCCTTGGTGGCAAGGGTCTCTGCTGCCTTCCCCCACTCCAACCTCCCCTCTCCCTCAAGAAAACACCTGCTTCCCAAGACTCCTCGTTACCCCTTCCCTGCTTGAAAAGCAGCCCAAAGCCCCCACAGCCTGGGCAGCCCCTCCCCAGCATCTGGCGAGAGGACGCAAAGAAGGAAGAACTGTGGGTTCTTTTCCCTGAGACTCCTAGATTTTGTACCAAAATGCAGGGTGTGCTCCTGTTTGCATTTTTTTTTGTTTCCTTTCTGAAAATAACCATGAAACTATCATTTCCTCCCACTGCCTCTTCCCTATCTTATTTGGATTAGCAGAGTTGCTGGGAGAAGGTGGTTGGGAGCCACCGGCAGCCTTCCTCTCTGACCTGGTCCAAGGAGCTGGCATATAGCTTTGGAGAAGGTGCTTCCAGATGGGTGCTGGGTCCAGGGGGTCGAGAGCAGGAGCACAGACCTCAGCCACCTGGGTTGCTGTGATTGTCCTTCGTCACAGGCCTCCAGGAAGTCAGGTTTCTGCCCCCCCCCACCGTGTCCTGTGGAAGCAACCTCTGCGCTGTTGGTGCAGCCAGTGGGAGAGGAAGCTACTGTGGATACAGACTCTTGGAGTGTGTGCAGTGGTAGACCCGCTGACACAAGGAGGAAACTGGGGTCCTGGTGAGAGGACCTCATTCCCCTCTCTGTCTTGCCCCAGTAACTCTCAGCTATTTTGCTCCCAGCTACATGGCTGGGTGATGCCAAGTCAGGGGTATAAGAAGAGCCGGCCCACTGAGCCCTGCCACATGCTTGAGATGCTGGACTGTCCCCATCATCACCCTTGATTTTAGCCAGGAAAGGTGACAGCCCTGCCCATCTCAAGCCCTTCCTGATGTCAGGGAACCAAGGCCCAGGACAAAACAGAGTCTGGTAGCAGGGAAGTAAGTGGTTACAAAGGGAAGATCTCACTGCCCTAAGAATAGCCTTTTCATGTTCACGTGTTCATTTACTTGGAAATCAGATCTATAGATAGAGAGCTTCCATCTGCTGGTTCATGCCCCAGATTGATAGCAGTCTGAAATTGGAAGCCAGGAGCTTCTTCTGGGTCTCCCACATGGGTGTAGGGGCCCAAGCACTTGGGTCACCCTCTGCTGCATTAGCAGGAAGCTGGATTGGAAGTGGAGTAGCTATGACTTCAACTGTTACAGGAGGAAGCTTATCCCACTAGGCCAAAAGCATCAAGATTTGCTTATTTTCTATTGGAAAGGCTGACTTTATAGAAAGGTCTTCCATCCACTGTTTTACTCCCCGAGTGTTTGCAAACACCAGAGCTAAGCCAATCGGTGATCAGGAGCCTGAAGTATCTTCTGAGTTTCCCATGTAAATGCAGGATCTCAAGGCTTTGGGCCATCCTCAACTGCTTTCCCGGGCCACCAGCAGGGAGCTCGATGGGAAGTGGGGCAGCTTGGGCAAGAACCAGCACCCCTATGGGATGCTGGTGGTTGCAAGGCAAGGATTTAGCCGCTAGGTTACGGCGCCAGGCCCAAGGACAGTCTTCTTAACAGGACCCCATTTAAAAGGCTGTGGCCCCAGCAGTTTGCTTGGCTTACATCTGGTGGAAGAGGACGCTGCGCGGGGAGGGAAACCAGTGCACGATCAGAGATGGCTGAGGCTGGGAGAAGGGCTGGTCACCCCCTGGCGCCACCCCTGTCCCTTTCCCCGCATCATGCACTGTCTGTGGGGGTTCCCTCCTGAGCTGTCCAGAGGTAGTGGCCTCAGTGGCTCTCCTTTCCCTCCTGCCCAGCAGTGAGGTCTCCTGCCTCATGCATGCTGAATACCAACTTCTTCCCAAGAGTCTGAGATGGCAGCTGCTGTGGAAGCTGGCCCCTATCTTACTGCCCAGGAAGCAGAGCCTTTAGCCTTGAACCCTCCAGCCCTGCAGTCTTTTCCTGGCTCATCCACCAACTACCACCCCCTCTCCACCTGCCCCTCAACCAGGCCTGCCCCTTCCTTCCCAGCTGGTCCCTTTTCCCCCATCCCACCCCCAATGTCCCATGCCAGCCAGGCCACGCTACCGGGCTATTTGGGGCCCTGCCGGCCCTGCAGTATAATCAGTGTCCAAGGATAATTGCCACCTGCCCTGCCGGTGTCTGGGGGCTGTCTCGGCCACAGCAGCAGGGGGCAGACACCCAGCAGCCCAGCCTCAAGTGAGGTCAGGCTGGGGCAGTCCTGCCCCCACTCCCTGGTGTTGTGGCTCCAGACCTGCCAGGATTCCCCAGAGAAAGCGACCAGTTCCCAGGAGCTATGCTCATCTGGGACATCCTGTGGCTTCAGCTGGCACTAGGGTCAGGGGGTGGGGTGGTGCACGTTGTCTCAGCTGGAGGACACTGGCCTTCGAGGGAACAGCAAGGAGCTTTTGAGGCCAGAGCACACACATGGCCTGTGGATGCTGTGATTTCAAGAGAGGCAGCAGTAGCTGCACTCAAAGGGCAAAGTTCTCTGATCTTTGGAGACATGGACAGTTTTTTAAAACATCAGGTTCCTATCTTTTTCTTTCCTGTAGTCATACAAATGTCCCGGTGCTTGCAATTCTTTCCACGCATATATGCAGCTTTGCCACTTGGAGGGGGCTGCTCAGAGAAGGCCGTTTCAGAGTCAGGATGAGGCCAGAAGACCAGGACTCCTAGCAAGGCCCATTGTTTCTCCCCACAGCTCAGGTGCACTAACCTCTTCCCCAGCAAGACCCAGAGCTCCTACAGCACCTTAGCCACACACACACACACCCCACTGGCAGCAAAAGAGGTGCCTTTGGCCAAGGACTCCAGGCCAAAATCCCCCTTGAGAATGGAGGGGATGGGAGAATGATCAAGTGCAGGGAGCTGGGCACCCCTTCCCCACCTGCCAGCAACTGCCTACCCCTAGATCAGAGCCTGGGCACAGCGTGCCATCACAGCCAGCCCAGAGTCAGCATGCTGAGCTTCCCCCATCATTCACCTCCTACATGTAACCCCGGCCCCACCTGGAGAAACAGATCACCCAAAGCTGACGTAGGAGCCATAGGCTCAGTGGGCCCCCTGCTAGCATGCTCTCTCTCTGAGGTGGATGCCTCCTACCACTGTATGCCTGGGACCACCTCAAGGCCTACCCATCAGGGGCTCCCCAGCCTCCAGCTGGCACACTCTCCCAGCCCGCCTCCAGGCAGCCCTTGGCCAGATGCCTGGGGAATACGACGTGGTCCAGGGGGGATTGCTTTGCCTCCTGGGTACACTGTAGTCTCCTCTCTGGGCCCGGGAGCTAATCAGAGAGCAGGAGGGGGAGGAGGGGGCTGCTGCCTGCCCTCCCTGGTATCTGCAGCCATCCACGGTGACTAATGCTCCCAGTTGGTAAAAAGGCAGTGTAATCAAAACACATTTTTTTTTAGTCCTTAAAGTTAGTCATTCTTCCAGAGTGGAGGAAAAAAAAAAAAGCTCACAGCCGGCACCATGAAATGCAAGCTCAGAGGCTCCTGGCACTGCCACTGGGTGGGATACAGCAGTCATGCGGTATGGTGTGTGCGGTGCGGTGCGGTATGGTGTGGTCTGGTGTGGTGTGGTGATTCCCCGTGCGGGCCTTAGGCTGGGGCCTCCTGCTCTGGATCCCATGGCTGTCCTCCCTGCATAACTTCGTCTGTTGCTGCTTTCCTGGCCATCTGGGCCATCTGATCCCTGGAGGACTTCCAGGCCAAGGCCAGGTGCTGCCACCTGCCGGGCCTGACAGCCCCAGGCTGGAGGAAACAGACCATCACTGAGGTCTGGGGGTGCCCGATCCTGGGGCTCCTCCTGTCTCCACCCCCCTGTTGGTTTCTGAGCCTCTTATACCCTGACACAGGGGCAGAGGTGGTGGCAGAAACCTCAGGAGCTGTGGAAGAGAGGTGCTATGCCCTAATGGTGAAAACTCTGAACTGGCAGTAATGATGATAGTACTATCTTACAGGGTTATTACAGGGACTAAACATGAACTGGTTAGGATAGTGCTTGGTGTGTCGTGGGTGCTGTATAAATAATTCATCACAAAAACTCTGATAACAAAACAATAAGGTGAAACATACACAATCAGATAACTGGGTCATGGCAGACATTTCTAGTTAATCGCAGAACTCCAACAGTAATCCAGACTGTCCAACATGATGCTCCTGGCAGCCAGTGACAAGTAGTCCAAGGTGGCACAGCTGGCGCAAGGTGGCACATTCATGTGCCCTCCCGGATATATCCAGGACGCTTGCCATTGCAATCAAAGAAGATGAGATCTGCAGTAGGAAGGACACTCCTAGATCGAGACAAGTATTCCCAGTCCTGACTGCTTCCTGCTACTGGGTTTCGATGTGTCACCTCACCCTGACTTTTGGGCAATCAGTGTGAGACTCTTGATTTCCTGTCTTCTACCCCTGCTGCTGCTTCCCCTGATCCTCTGGTCTACCCCATGTCCTTGGCCTTGGCTGCCTAGGGGACACCTACTGAGCAGGTGCAGAGCAAGAGGCATCAGGACCATGAAACTGCACAGAAAACGCAGGGCCAAAGGACTGGTTTTGTGACACAACAGGTTAAGCTACCACCTCATCCCATGAGCACCAGTTCAAGCCCCTGTCGCTCTGCTTCCCACCCAGCTCCCTGCTAATGCACCTGGGAAAGCAGCCTGAGATGGCCCAATCACTTGAGAATCCCAACCCAAGTCATCTTTGTGCGATGGGATGAGCCTCACACAGGGACAGTGGGGAAGCACCTGCTGACTCATCACTGTAAACAGCACCTGGGAGAGGCCAGGGGACTGAGGACAAGGCTGGGTTTTCTGTAGCTTTCCTTCTGGAAAACAACCCTATGCCCCACGTTAGACCTCTGTTTTCCTGAACACGCATCACTCCAGGCTCAGCCTGTTGGAGAGCGGCAATATTTGCCAGGCTCAAAAGCGCCCACCATCCCCAGATCCCACTGCTCTGTTCCCTTCCTGCAGGGAAGGGTCAGCCTGTATTACACTTTCCTGCCTGTGGACTGATTTCCGGCATGCCACAGGGAGGTGTGTCCTGGCCCAGGGGTTCAGTTCTCCAGGATCCTCTATCTTAGGAACTTGTACTAAGTCAGCAAGAACCATTGACTCAGACCCCAGACATGCTGAAGACTTTAGGGTCGTTCTCCATCACTCATCTTACAGAGGACAGGACCAAGTTTCAGAGGTCCGTGACTTATAGGACAGGAATGAAACTAGGGGCCTCACCCATTCTCATCCTATAGCCCTGAAAAACACTTCCCCTAGATGACAGCGGGGGCCCAGGCTAATGCTTTTGGAGATATTAATGCTCACTGTGGGGCAATCAAGGAATAGGTGGGAGAGCTACACAGAAGTGCCAGGATGCCAGGAGACATACACACACACACACACAGCTCCTCTTCCACCCATCACACCCTCCACAAAGCAGCAAGGGCTGTCTCGTCCCTTCCTGCCTCTGTCCTCTGCCCAGGCGACATCTCTGCTTTCCTGTTCAAAGCTGCTCTTGTGTGGACTTGAGGAATAACGCAGTGACTTGCGTAATGCACTTAGGGAGTCAGACCCCACCCTGCGACCACCACTGACCCTGCTGAATCAAGCCAGCTATAGAGCCTCGAGCAAGGAAACACAGGACAGGAGAGGGACAACTTTCTGTGTCCACTAGAGCTGTCCTCCTAGCCATGCCAGATCAGAAGAAATCAATGATGGAGGATCATTGGTTGAGCTAACCCCCCATCTGCCCTCAGGCACCTGAGGTCCCCTGAAGAAGGACTTGAGCCATTCTCTGCTGTTTCCCCAGGCCATAAGCAGCGAGTTGGGTTGGAAGTGGAGCAGCCGGACCCGAATCTGTGCCTATATGGGATGCCCACACCAGAGGCAGGGGCTTCACCCACTATACCACCACGTCGGCCTCACCTATTACTATTACCATTCCTATTGACTGGTTTTTAACGTCTCCTTTGCAGAACAGCAGCTCTGTGAGGGTTCAAGGGCTGGAGACTCACGCTTCTTGCATGCTTCTCCAGTGCATCAAGAGCCTTGTAGGAACACCCCTAAACATCAGGGACATGCAGGAACGGAAAGAATGGGCAGAGGGAGATAGGGGGCGGGGGAGCTACCAGATTCAGCTACTTCACCTGAACTACCCAGAGCCCTGAGCACTTTGGACGGGAGAGGGCAAGGATTCCATTGATTGCTACAAGTAGTGCCTGCGCGGGTGCAGTGTGCACACACACACACACACACACACACACACACACACACACACACACACTGGGGCGATGAGACGGTTAAGGTCTCCGCGAGGCCAGCTCCACCACTGCGAGCCAGCAGATGAGGGTGGCCAGCAAGAGCAAGACACAAGCGCAGGTGAGACGGTAGCGAACGCGTTAAAAGCGCCGGGTCCCGCCTCTTCCGGGCGGAGGGGGCGGGCGCGCGTCACTTCCTGGAGACTGGCTGAATCCGGAAGTGATCCCAGAGGACCGGGTTGTGGCGGAGGACCCCTGCGGCCGGCCCAGGTTCGGAAACCATGAGCTGGTGAGTGAGGGAGGCCCCTTCACTGTGGACCTTCTGAGCGTACGCCCGACCCCTTCCGAGGCCCGTTCCCCCGGGCCCCTTGTCTTCCCGCGCCGGCCCTCCGTCTTGGGTAGGAGTAGAGGGGGCACGGAGGGAGGGTGGTCGAAAGTTCTTTCCACCGGCGTCTCTCTCCGCGGGGTTTCTGGGAGGTGATGGGTCAGAGGGTTCCCTCGCGTCGGACTTGTGTTTCCTAACTTTTCCAATGACCTGAACCCCGTTTCTTCTCAGCCCCTCTAGGGAGGGGACTCGACGTTGTTGTTTTACGCTGTCGTCGGGGTGGAGGGGTTGGGGGTCTTACTTCCCTCCGCCGCGCTGGGACAACCCCTACCCGCTCAGGGCTCTGTGCTGGCCTTTCCGTGCCAGGGTCACCGGGGAGAGAACCCCCTCGCTTTCTCGTAACTGCTGTGTGGCCTCTTTGGCTAGGGGACCAGAAAATTCCATGCCGCACCTGCCCACCCGGTGTGGCCTGGGACTCATTTGCCCTCGGATGAAATAGGGATTAGTGAAGCCCGAGATGTCCGTGGAAACTTTCCCAAGGATGGGAGCAGAGTTAGAACTGCAGCACCGCGCGCTGCCTGACTCATAGCAAACGCTTGACAATGCGTCTCAGTGTTTGTGTTTGTGTGTAGAAGGCGTGTATCCAGCCCCTGTGGGGGTGCTGTGAGATTTGCAAGAGAAAAGGGGTGTGGGGGAGGCTTGTCCGCCTTCCTAGGGCTTCCTCGGCAGCCATTCATGTCAGGGTTCCAGCAAGCGTGTGTGCACGACCCCAGACTTGAGAGATGCGACTGTGTTGCACTTGCCTACGTCTGTTGAGCCTCAGAAGTGTAGGTGGGGGAACCCTGGCCCCTTTTAGGGTGTGGGGACCTGTTGGCCACTGCATCCCCAGAGTGCAGACTGGTAATGCCAAGTTATCCCACAGTAAGCCATCAGGCAAACAGGGCGCAAAATAGTCCTCAGGTCCACCTGTTGCCCCTGGAGCCTCATCAGAGATGCAGCTGGCTCACCTTGAGCACCTGACGACAATTAGCATCAGAGGACACACTTTCAAATGTAAACCCAACGGAAACCCAGCACCTTTCCCCTCCCCTCCCTGCTTCCAGAACTCGACTGGACTGACACATGTCCCACCATTGTGACCGGCTCGCGGAGGATAGCCCCAGAGCAGGGACCTTCATAAGGCCCGGCGGGAGCTGCTCCTTCTGGCTCTGCTTCTTTGCTCCAGGAGGCCAGTAGGAGCTGGAGCCTTTGAAAAAGTGAACTTTCCTATCTCATTACAACCCAATGCCCAACAGGCAGTTGCACTTCTTCAGTTCCCTGTCTTAAAGAAATGACTCCCTTGAAAACCTGGAGCTGGAGTTTTCAAAGTAACAAAACAAGTTCACACAGCACCACACCCCACCCCCACACACCACCACACACAAGAGAAAACAGGTGGTGTTGCTGGCTTGGTGTTGCTAGTTTGCAAAGCTGAATCCCATCTTTCAGGACTCACGAGGGGAGGAGAGTGGAGAACACCAAGGCCAACGACTACCACCTGTCTTGGAGGAAGTTTCTGGAGAAAACAAGCTAGTAGCCCATTTCCTAAAGCCTGTGGGGTGGGAGAGGGCTGAAGGCTGCAGCAGCCGACGATGTGTGCGCTGAGTAGGGTGAATTGGCCAGCCTGTGCACGTCCTGGTACCTCTTGGGCAGGGGGTCACACCCCAAAGGGCAGCATTGTCTCTCAAGGCAGAGATCCTGGTTCTTGTTGGTGGCCTCCCCGCGCGTCATCTCTTGCGTGGACCCTGACCTGTCGTCCCGAGAGGGGAACAGCACCGGCGCCGGATGCACAATTGCACTCAGTTCTCAGCTCAATCGCTGGCAAGGGCACCAGTGCCAGGGCCTATCTGATTCACTCCCGGCATGGTTTTCTCGCTCCCAGTATGAATCCTGCCATTCATCCCGGACTGGACTTGGGTGTGGGGAAAGAGATCAGAGTGACGTAGAACCGCCATGGGAGGCTGAAGCCCAAGGTCAAGTTCACCAAGTGCATGGGCTGTGCCACTCCTCACTCAATAGGGCCTAGGGGCACGCGGCCCCTGGTCTCCAGAGGGTAACCATTGTTCTGTGCCAGGCTGGGCTTTCAAAATGCCACAGTGAGGAATGCCCAGTGTTGATGCCCTTTGGACAGTCTTTGCATCAAGACTGAGAGGCCTTGACTCCCTGCTTTTTCTGCACAGGAAGCCCACCACCCCCTATTTATTTAGTGGGTACCTTCCGCCTTCCTGAACCGTCCACCCACCCACCTTGGAGCCGGGCCACTCAGTGCTGTGACCAACTAGGAAGACAGCACTTGACATTGAGGTCGCTGATTCAGTCTTTGGCCTCACACCCAGTACCTCTCTCTCCCTCCTTTCCTTGTCTTTTCTGTCTTTATTATAATAGAGGATCGGGTGGAATTAAGCAGAGTGGCTTTATCTCCCACAGCTGTCTCTAGGTATTGAAGCGTTCTGTTGATGATCTTAGAGAAAAAGTATAGTGGAAGGGGCCCAGCGATGTGGCCTAGCGGCTAAAGTCCTCACACCAGGACCCATGTGGGCACTGGTTCGAATCCCGGTGGCCCCAGTTCCCATGCAGCTCCCTGCTTGAAGCCTGGGAAAGCAGTTGAGGATCAGCGCAACTCTGGCCATTACAGTCACTTGGGGAGTGAATCATCAGATGGAGAATCTTCCTCTCTTCTCCTCTCTGTATATCTGACTTTCTAATAAAAGTAAAAAAAAAAAAAAAAAAAAAAAAAAAAAAATGGGTTGGAGGGAAACTTGCCATCCCCAGTGCACATGAACAATGCAGATAAACTGGACTGGGAGGTGGGGTCTGCATTTGGGTTCTGGTCACTCACAGGCCGGCCTACTCAGACACCTGGCCTCTCCTTGATTTGTCTTCCCCATCTCATGTGCACTGAGAGCCCAGCTTGACCCTTGGCCACCCAGGCCAGCTGTGAAGCAAATAGGGTCTGTCTGCACACAGACCTTGCTGAACTTCCTTGCCTGCCTCTTGAGGATGGCTGCCTGCAGGTTGGCCCCTGAGCTCTGCCTTCCCACCTACCCCACATCCTCACCCTGTGGCTTCTACGCCCTCCTGGAACTGGCTGGCCTCTTCATTCCCACTCCTGTGATGCTGCGGCCCCTTATTTGGGGCCAGCCTTTACTCGTCCTTCAGGCCATCCTTCACTTCCAAAAACCTGCCACCCCACTCTGCCAAGCTGAACTGAGGAGCCCCTCCCTCTGTCCTTCATCCTTTGCTTGTCTGGAACTCGTTGGGAATGAGGACTGTCACCTTCTCAGCCTGTGGCCTAGCGGCCTTAGGGTTGCTATTCACCAGACTAGGAATGAAGACTCTTTCCCTTCATTGATGACTTGCCTCAGCTCAGGGAAGCTTGTAAGGTAAAACATGGGGAATCTGCAAGCTGCTTCCTGGGATGAAGTGCCCATGGAAGTAGGCTTCTGAGCCAGGTTCCTTGTTGTCCCTTGTCCGCTGCTGTGCTGGATTATTCTTGCAGCCTTAGAGCTTCCCCCACAGCACTCGCATGTTCTCGGGTGGCAGAAGCGCTTCTCTCACGGGCTGCATGAGAGCGAGAAATACAACTTCCTGTTAATGTGCACATACCGTCATCCAGGTTAACACATGACTGACAGGTGACTGTTGAATGCAATGAGTGAAACAGAGGATGAGCTTCTGGGTCAGACAGAACCATTAAAATCACGTTTCGTTTCAAACCTTAAGCCGTGCTTTGTTGCAAACTTGTTCTAGGCGGGTTCCCTCTGTCCCCTCTCTCCCACCCACCTTGGTTACCGTTTGCTGTCCCACATCTGCAGTGTGCTTTGTCTGTTGTGTTTTCTGTCTGACTCACAGAATTCCCACCTGCTGGTTCACTCTCGTGTCCTCCACCGCTTCCTGGGGTCTGCACTGGTGGGGGGCTAGAGCCATCCCCTTGGGAGATGTGGGCATTTCAATTCAAGGCCAGACATCCACTCCCAGAGATAACTTTCCGAAGTGAATTTGTCCACCCAGTGTCTGATTTCATCCTTGCACTTGCCCTTTGCTGGAATTTTCTCACCAGATGCTTGGCAGAACTACAATCAAAATCCCCGCATCCCTGAGGGTCCCCTTGAGTATTTGGAAAATGGAGGACTATTCCCAAAGTGATTGGATCCCAAAGGAAGGTCTCTCCTTTGCCAGGATGCGTGGATATTACCACATAGCCTTAGTCCCAGGAGGTTGTCGGCTTTCACGGGTGAAGTTGTCGCAGAAGCCTGCAGGCTTCGGGGTGTTGGTAGCCGTCTCAGTTGCTCACCACAGTGGGGCCTGATGCCCAGGGCAGCCTCACCAGCCTCGTGCTCCGTGACTGTGGATGGACCTAGCTCTAGAGAGAGTGGGGATCCCGGACCGCAGCCCCCCTCTGCTGCCTCGGTGTGAGAAACTGGCCGCCTCTCATTTCAAGTGCTGCTTATGAGAGGGGAGGGGTCTGATTCTCATGGCTGCCTAGACAAAAGGTGTTCCTCCACTTGCTGTAGTCTTGAAACAGATCTGCTGAGCTAGTCTTTAAATTTGCCAGTGAAGCCATTAGAGTTGTTTTGCCCAAGCCTATTATTTTCATGACTAATTCATCCAACAGAACTCTTGACAAACTTGTGGTGTGATGCATATGGATCATGTGCAACAAATACATTTCCATTAAATGCTCATTGAACATCTGTAATGCACAAAATCGATGCTGTCAGGGACATTGAAAAGGCCAGGGGAGTTGTTCCCCACCTTGAGCCAGTGTCCAGCAAAGTGCTGAGGACCAAAAAGAGAAAAATCAAACATGGATAATATCAGCGGTGGCATCATCGGGAGAGAGTGTGAGTAGGCGATATGCCTCTTCCTGTTTTAATTAAACCTGGACTTGGCAAGAATGTGCTGTTTCTGTAGGGGAATAAGAAAGGGCTGCAGGGCAGAAGAGTGGCATGGGGCAGGTATGCAGGGAAGAGCACAGCGCGGGCGTCGGTGTAGATACGCGGCAGGCCGGTGTAGTTGGGTGTCGGTGTCATGGGCAGTGGTTCGGTGGTGAGAACTGGCATGCTGGCCCAGGGCCACGCTGTGTGCTGCTCCCAGGGGTGCGCTAAGGGGTGAAGCTAAGCCTAGGCTTTTGAAAAGTGGAGGCTTGAGCAAGGAAGTAACCAAACAATGGCTTAGTCAGATTGTTGTGGCAGTATCCTGCAGGACAGCTGGGGGAGAGAGAGGAGTGACCCGCAGGCTCACTTGGAGGGTAGTTTCCCAGATTTCCCGACTGTAGCAGAGTTAGAAAAACCTTTGCATCCTAAGTCATGTGCATGCACCCACACACATTTATGCTTAAAATAAAATTTTTGCATAGTAAATACCCATGTAATACACTCTGATATTTTCCATGAAACTTTTTTTTCAGTTTTTGAAAAATGACCCGCATCAATCAATATCATGACTAATTGTTGATAAATGTAGACAGTAGATTAGCAGGTAGCAGTATAAATGATGAGCAAGCCATAATCATTGGAAATGGACCGTGTTGGGGGGGGGGGGAACCACGCTTCACGAGCAGCTCAGGTGGTGACTGTCACCCAGGACCCCAGCCAGGTTAAGAAAGGGTTGGTTGGTGGGTGGCTCTCGCCGGGTTTTAAGAAACACAGCAGGGAACTTCACTCATAGTTTTGAAAAGCGTGTCACCCTGTAGAACAGAAACCCCAAGTGGACTGGAAGCCTGGACAGATATGTCTGATGGCTTTCGTAACCAGGGAAAAGCAGAGGAGGAGACAGCAGTAAGGCAGCATTGCACAGCCGTCAGACCAGCGAGCATCTACCAGTGGGAGCAGTGGGAAGCACCTGCCCCACAGCCAGAAGTGCACGTTGGAGATTGTGCCTTCGGAGCAGCAGCACCCCTTACCCCCCCGGAGCAGCTCCTGCAGTTGTGCAGCCAGGGCCCTGGGTCATCACGATTTGCTTGCTAATGCCCAGCGTGGGGGAGTGGAGAGCTAGGTTGTGACATCTTCACATGGAGAAGGACATGTCACAGTTAAAAGTGGGCCAGACCAACTGGGTGGATCTCACAGGTGTGCTGTCTGAGAAGCCAGCCTCAGAGCAGTGCATCGGTTGTCATAAGATGTAGGGGAGGTTTGCACCTGTGAAACTACCATCTTTTGCTTACGGGTTTAAACTTTGTAATGAAAGCATGCAAACTGTAAATACTAGACTCGGAGCTGTGGTCACTCTAGGCCCCACTTCATCATTTGGTCTGGCCCTGCCTAGGACAACTCCAAATTCAATAAATCCATAGTGGACCCATTTTTAGGTTGGTAATTTTGTGTGACTCCTGGCAGGAGAAAGGTTCCCCAGCCCTGCTCTCAGTAAGGCAAAAGGGGAGGAGGTCGGGGTGCCAGGGTGGCCCTCAGGACACATCAGGTTTTACACTGTTGACATTGCTAGAGTAAAAGCTGCAGTAAGTGTGGCTGAAGTCAAGAGTTTGACAATGCTCGGTGGTAGATACTTGAGTATTTATTATGTGTTCTGCATAGTTTTTTGAGTGTTTATAATATTTCATAATGCTTCTTCAAATTTTTAATTTATTTGAGAAGATAGAGAGCTACCATCTGCTGGTTTGCTCCCCCAGCTGCCCGTGACAGCCGGCGCTGGGCTGAAGCCAGACCCAGGATCCAAAAACTCCATCCGGGTCTCCCATGTAGGTGGCAAAACCCCAGCTACTTGAGCCATCACTACTTCCTCCCAGGGTGTGTTTTAGCAAAAAGCTGGGATCAGAAGCCAGGGCCAGGAACTGAACCCAGGCACTCCAGTGTAGGCCACCAGTGACTTAACCGCTAAGGCAAACACCTGCACCCATAATTCTTTTTTACTTTTTCATCACTGCTGTTACTAGGAAAGTGGTTGCTCTCCATGGCCAAGGGGTGTGGCTGACCTAGGGAGCCGGCCTAGAACTCTGCTTCCTTGCTTGTGTGTTTCTTCCCCTGCTTTCCAGGGGCAGATGTTCAGAGAAGAGGGAAAGGGGGTGTGACGGCATCTTCTGGTCCCTCAGGTCAGGAGCGGAAGGAAGCGCAGACGCTGCAAGCCAGGAGCCCTGCTCTGCTCTCAGACCGCTCCAAGTCTGCACCTGAGCCGCCACCGGCTGTCAGAGTGGAAACAGGCCTCTGGAGGTTTCTTTTTGGCTTGTTGAGTGAGCAGGGCGAGTCGCTTCACAATGCCTCTTCTCCCTCTTAGAAAATGGAAAATTCCATGTTCTTCCCCATCCCGTCTTATAGAAGAAGATAATAGGTGATGAATTGTCAGTCAGCCCCCAACACGTACACACATACACGCGCGCCTCCTTGGATTGTCTGTCTTTTTCTCTTTTCTTGACCTTTTATGTTGTTCCATCAGCCTCACAAATCCTTCTTACTATTTAAGACAGTTACCGAATGTAACTTGGGCCGGTCTGTGGTGCAATGTGGTGTGGGGCTGCTGCTGCCCCCAAAACAGGAAAAAAAATTAACTGCAGGCTTCCCGATCATTCTCGAGGGTGTGCTCATCTCTATATTGCTTTGTCCGTCACCCCTTCTGGGCCTCGGTCCTATTATCATTGCTGTCCAAACGCCGCCGACATCTCCTTCACACCAAATATAGGCTGTGTACTAGCCATCAGGGGCTGTTTGAGGTGTGCAACTCATTTCATCTGCACAGCTCTCCTGTGAGAGAAGTAGGCTGTTGTCTTGATGACAAGGAACCCTGAGACCTGGAAGGATTAGACCAGGTCTTCGAGCTGGTCATCGGCTGAGCCAGGCTCTGTAGCTCCGTGGCCCAGCCCCTCCTCCAGAGCCGTGTCTGCTGTGAGGTGTGGGAGTGGGCCGCGTTATGAGGCCGTAGTTGGCGTGCACCTGCCGTAGACCCTGGCACTGATAGCTGCTCAGTGAGTGGTCGCCTCGATCGCATGAGCGTCCAGCTGTCGTGTGACTGAGCATGGTGGGATTCATACCGTCTCCTGTGCAGAGGTCATCCCGGGGCAATGGTGCGGAAGGACAGCTCACAGCTGAGCCAGAGGATTGTTGTGGTCCGAGGAGCAAGGCAGCCAAAGCACAGAGTCATATCTTTTATTTTTAAACCCACTCCTCGGGCTGGCAGCATGCTCCATGTGCCCTGGCTTTGGGTTTGGATTCAATTTAAGGAGAGGCCTGGGGTGGGGCCGGACACTTGTGGGAATAGGCATTGAAATGGATGTCATCCAGCTTGGCTCACACCCCTCCTCCGCTCCGCACTTCACCCTGGCTCCCGGGGGTCTCATGCCCCTGCTGAACTTGCCGTGGCCCTTGGTGTTGTGGCCAGCTGGCCCTTCAGATAGAGGATGGCATGCAGCAAGCAGCTGTCCAACCCGAGCCAGATGACTCTGGATAAGCCCTGCCCTGGCCCTGGCCTTTCTCTCTGTGATTGCTAAGGTGGCAGTAACCTTGGGGGCCCCTGGACCAGTGCAGGCAGCAACCCAAGGCTGGAGTAGCAGAAGGGTCAGGCGGGGAGGGCCTGTCCTTCCAGCCTGCAGAAGCTGCTGCCTCTCGCCCACCTTCCTGCTCTGCCGAGACAGTGACTCAGGCCCAGACCACTCCCCGGGGAGCCAGGATTTCAGCCACTATCCACTGCCGCCCACTCTTCCCTGAGCCCTCCCTCCCTTCTCACCTCCCTCCTCTCCCCTCCTCCCCCTCCCAGCACCTCCTTGGCCAGCCAGAGCTACAAGGGCGAGTCAGGGTAGGGTAGACAGAGTCGGTTCAGGATTCTTTTCCACCCCCATGCCCCCTCCCCAGCCAGGCCCAGGCGCATTCGGGTTAGGTAGTAACGCCCTGCAGAGGCCAAGGACTCCAGGGCAGCGTGCTTCTGCTTCCACTTGGTTCCACTGTCCTGTGTAAGGGTAAGTGGAGGCCTGGCTGAGAGCGCTGCTGGGGTGGCCAGGGGATCCCCACCCTTCTGCCATCTGGGCCTGCCTCTTGTCTCTGCCCCTGCCGTGGAGGGGGTGAGGAAACAAAAGATTGAGAAACCTAGCGAATGCAACATGCAAAAGGGCTGTTTTTGTAAATAGACATTACACAAGAGCAGGAGTGTTTTGGGAAGGGTTTTATACTGAGACAGAATTAGCTAACTGGCATCATGCTGCTAATGGAGATATTTACTGTTTGAAAAAGTATATTTGTAACTTTGGAGAACATCCTGTTGACTTTTCTTTATTGTGAAAAAAAAAAATAGAATCTACCCCCCCACCCCTCCATCCTTTCCCTCTGTACACACAGAACTTTTTTCTTCTGGAAGGTGGGGCACGGTAGGAGTTGGCGAAGGGTTAGGTTCAGAGAAATGTTTTCTCCGTTTTGTTGCTAAGACCAAAATAGCCGTCCAGCTGGCCCCGGGGCTTGTGTTTGTCAAGTGGTGAGCACAGTGGCGGCTCAGCCCTCTTGACTTCTGCCAGAGCCTAGAGCTTCTCTGGGGAGCAAGCCTCAGACCTCCCTCCCACCCCTCCCCTGCCTGCTAGGGCGGAGTGCTTAGGGGAGCCAGGAGCAGGAGTCCCAGGTTCCCACAGCCCTGCCTGCTGAGCCCTGGGCATGCTGCGGGCCGACAGCCTTTTCCGGGGTCTCCTGCAATGGCTCCTGTGTCAGCTGGGACCAGGAGCCTGCAGGGAGCAGGAGGCAGGAGCTAGGGCTGAGTTGCCGTTGTGTTGCTCTTTCCACTCACTTTCTCTCCAAATGCTGTTTCAGTGGCAGGGAAGGTCTGGTTCTTCCATCAGAACACCTGCTGCAGTATTCTGGTTGTTTCTCTGGCAGAATGGGGCAGTCACAGAACAGAGCCAGGAGGCACCACTTCCTCCCCATATTCTCTCATGCTTTTTAAAATACTTCCCATTGAGCCAGTACAATGGCTCTACTGGCCAGTCCTCCACCTCCTAACACAGCCATCCTGTATGGGCTCTGGTTCGTATCCCAGCTGCTCCACTTTTCCATCTAACTCCTTGTTTGTGGCCTGGGAAAGCAGTCAAGGACAGCCAAAAGCCTTGGGACCCTGCACCCGCGTGGGAGACCCAAAGAAGCTCCTGGCTTCAGATCAGCTCAGTTCTAGCCATGGTGGTCCTTTAGGAAATTTACTAGCAGATGAAAGATCTTTGTCTCTCCTTCTCTCTGTAAATCTGCCTTTCTGATACAATAAATAAATACATTTTTTAAAAAGATTTATTTTATTTTTATTGGAAAGGCAGATATACAGAGAGGAGAGACAGAGAGGAAGATCTTCCGTCCGATGATTCACTCCCCAAGTGAGCGCAACGGCCGATGCTATGCCGATTCGAAGCCAGGAGCCTCTTCCGGGTCTCCCACGCGGGTGCAGGGTCCCAAAGCTTTGGGCCGTCCTCGGCTGCTTTCCCGGGCCACAGACAGGGAGCTGGATGGGAAGCGGGGCCACCGGGATTAGAACTGGCGCCCATATGGGATCCCGGGCGTGCAAGGCGAGGACTTTAACCACTGCGCCATCGTGCCAGGCCCAATAAATAAATACATTTTTTAAATGTTTTGCTTAACTTCCCTGGGCTTGACTCTTGAGACCAAAAGGCCAGCGCCATCCAGTATGCGGTCCCTGCCAAGATCTTCCCATAGGTTTTGTTTTCAGATAAGGACTGGAATTCTGAAGGCCCCTCCGTCACTTTTCTCTGCTCTTTGTTTAAGAATAGCCTTTTCAGGAACCTTGTAAGAGAGTATAGTGTTTTACAGGCCCCTGGGGACAGCATGCTTACTTTACTCATGCGTTTAATCATCCTTTGGCTGTTCTGTGCCTCATGCCAGGCTGGGAGCCCTGTGAGATCACAGGAGTCTGTCTGGTCCATCCTGTACCTCTAGAACCTTGCCTTCTGCCTGGCACCAAAAGGAACCTCCCTGAGTGCTGATGGGCTGTCCTTGGAGGGAAGGAGGACAGTGCTGTGCCTGGTGTGGTACTTGCAGAGAGTCCCTGGGGGTGCCGTGTGTCACAGAGAGCCCAGCGTACACCTGTCAGAATAAACTGGCCTGTACCCTTTAGCAAGTAGAGTTGCCTCAGTAACAAAGGCACGGCTCCATATTAGGAAGTGTATTTGTTATAAGTTATCACTGTAATAGGTGGTAGGAGAACAGCTGGTCATCTGAATGGAGCTGAAAAGTCAGTCATGTGCAAAATGCAGTCTTTGCTTCCAACGTTGTGGAGCATCAGATTAAGTCACCATCTGATGTTCAATTCCTAGCTGTTCCACTTTGGCTCTAACTTCCTTCTGTAACATACTGAAGAAAACGGCGGCATGTGACCTGCCATTATGGGGGACTCAGATGTGGGGAGTTCCAGGTTCCTGGCATCCAGCTGGGCCCTGCCTGAATCAGTGCAGCCACATGGGGAGGGAACCCACAGATTCAAAACCTCGTTGTCTTTCCCTCTGTTTCTATGATTGCCTTTCAAAAAGCGGTTGGGGGGATGTTATTTATTTACTTACAGCACAAAGGAGAGAGAGCTTCTGTCTGCTGGTTCTCTCCCCAAATGACTGCAGTAGCCAGGGCTGGGCCAGACCAAAGCCTTACCTGCGTTGTTTCCTAGACGAGTGCAAGGGCCCAAGGTGTTGGGCCACGTTCTTGTTTGCCAAGAACATTGGCAGGAAGCTGGATTGAAAGAGCGGTACCCATAAGGGATGCCAGCTTTGCAGGCGGCGACTTAACCTGTTACCGCACCATTTCAGTGCCGTAAGTCTTGTTTTTGTTTATCCATTCTTTACATGTTTGTAATCTTGGAATAAAAATTCCTTACTATTAGGGACTCCCTTCATATTTAAAAGCGAAAGATCAGACTGTAAGTCATCTTACTAAAGTCATACACTTTTTTTTTCCTACATTTTCTAGCTAATGCAGTAACACAAGACAAAAAGATTAGATAGGAATGTTGGGAAGGCAAAGGGAAACTTTATTTTCAAATGATAAAGCTATCTGAGAAATCTACTGAATTAGCTTTTGTTTTTTCCCCATTGGACACCTTAGGCTGTTTAGGCTGGTGTAGATAGATGTGGTGCCTGGTGTCAAGACTGGTATAGAAAGATAAGCTGGAAAAGAGAGCCCCTTTCAGAGTAAAACCCAGAAGCACAGAGTCTCATGGAACTGCACTAAGGCATGGGGAGGGCTCCAAATTTCATGTATAAGTGTTACTTTTGGACCTTACTGTTTGATAGATGAATGTAGAGAACCTAAATGAAAAACACAGCAAGACTTAAGATACAGGAACATAATGGAAAGCCTTGAGTGAATGGAAAGAAATATTATGACCCTGGGGACCAAATCTAAGATTTATAATGCTGGAAGGTCTTTGGAGTGGGTGTTTGGCTTAGCAGTTAAAATACTTGCGTGTTATGTCTCAGAACCTGGGTTCCAGCCTGCTCCCACTGCTTGCTGAGTGTGAGTCCTGGGGGGTTGCAGTGACGGCCCCAGGAGCTGGGTCCACCCAGGTGGGAGACATGGGTTGTAAGCCTGATCCAGCCTGGTGTTTGGAGAGCCTGGGGAGTAAGCTAGCAGGTGAGAGCTGTGGGGGTGCCTCTCTAATAATAATAATAATTTCCTGAGTCCCTTGATAAATCTAGAAATGTCACACAGTGCTGGGATATTTGGGCTGAAGCATATAGCAGGTGATTTTGAAATCAAATGAAAATGGCCAAGAAACTACCTGAAGAAGAAATATAATCAGGAGAGGTTTGACTTGCTAGGTATCAAGAGCTTTTATAAAACTAATTAAATGTGTTGTTAATGGCAGAAGAATAGATTGGTCTTTGACATGGAACAGAAGTAGTTAACACTAATAAAATAATTTTTCGAAGATAGTGTCTTCGAAGTCATGTTAAAATCAACCAACTGGCCATACATTCAAAGTCTAAAAGTAATAAAGATTAAAAACGAACCTCTCAAGTCCCTGTGAAAATGCTAGGTACACGTAACAGCCAGTTCTGGCAAAGAACGCAGTTGGAGAGCTCACGCTTCTTAATTTTAAAGTTTACTGCAAAGCTAGTTAAGATAAGCACATAAATTAATGGAATAAAATTGCAACTGGAAGTAAACCCCTGCTCTGAATGGCTGATTGGTTTTTAACAGGGAGACCAGGACAGTTCAACAGGAAAAGAATAGTCAAACTGGAAAGGAATAGTCAAATTGACAAGGAATGAAGTTAAGAGACCTGCTTCATGTCAGATACAAAAATGAATTCAAAATTGTCAGCTAAATTTCTAAGTAAAACAGTTTGAAAATTAAAAATGATTCAAGACCTAAATGTTAGAGCTAAAATTGTTAGGTCTGTTAGAAGAAAACAGAGCTAAATCTCCCTGACCTTGGATTTGGCAAAGGATTTTTAGATATGACATCAAAAGTATGAGCAATTAAAAAACAGATCAGTTGGACTTCAACATTTGAGACCTTTTGTTTCATGGGACACCATTTACAAAGTGAGGAGGGCAAAAAAAAAAAAGTAGAAAAATCTGCTAAATCACCTAAGTAGGGACTTGTCCCAAGAAAATGAAAAGAATTCTTAGAACTGCCTAATAGAAAAGACATGCTGTTTCTAAATGGGCCAAGGTTGTTTCTCGAAAGAAATACAGAAAACCAGTCAACACTTGAAAAAAATGCTTGTCAGTTTTTAGGCACTAAAGAACTACAAATGATGCCACAGTGTGACATAGCTCTTACCTGCACAGGTGAGATACAAAGACGGTAAGCAGTGATGGCTGCACAGCACACTGGTCCCTGGCCGGGATGTGGCGGTGCAGCCACTTGGGAAGACAAGCCCAGCATGATGCCCAGCAGGGCTGAACGCGGCGGGGTACCATGTTGATGCCCAGCAGGGCTGAAGGCGGCGGGGTACCATGTTGATGCTCAGCAGGGCTGAAGGCGGCGGTACCGTGTGACTCCGCAGATCTGCTCCCGGATGTGCACCTGGGAGAAATGCAGACATGTCCATACAAACGTTCATGGCAACATTCTTCATCAATAGCCCCAAAGCGGAAACAAGCTGGGGATCCATCTGTCCGCTCTTGAGGGGAATAGACAAAATGTGCTGTGACCATACGGGGAAATATCAGCATAAAAGCAGTGAAGTGCTGATGACCACACAGATGACCTTTGACCTATCACAGCATCTTGCTAAAGGAAAGACTGAAGTAGAAGAGCCAGATGGGATTCCGTTTATGTGAACTGTCCAGCGTCGGGCACTCCTGAGAGGCGGAAGTAGAGCCACGGCTGCCAGGGGCTGTGGAGGGAGAAAGTTGCTTGCTCTTCGGTGTGGAGTTTCTTGGTGGAGAGAAGTGTCCTGACATTAGACTCATTGATGACGGCTGCCCACGTTTGGGAATATCCTGAAACCACCATGCTGTGCCCTTTAGAAAGAGCGTGTTGTGCTCATTGTCTCTGAGTAAAGGGGTTATCTTCAAATAGGTTCTGAGTAAAGATGGTACACCTAGTTCCTCTCCCTCACGGATCCCCTAAAAAGCACTAGAGTGTGCCTTGGAACACACCTGCCACACCTGCCCGCAGGTTCAGGGAGAATAGGCACACTGAGACCTGGAGTGGGCTGCAGGAGCTGGCTGACCTAGCACCTTCCAAACTGGCGCTGGGAAGCCAAGAACCAGCCAGGGCGCCTCACCAGAGCCGGGGCTTGGCTACACTTGGTGCCTCTCAGAGCAGTGGGAGGCGCGGTGCTGACGTCAGCCACGGCTGGTTCAGAGCTGTTTGAATAGGTCAGAGCCGTAGCACCCCCTCTCTGGGAGCTCCTTGCTCTGTCCTGGGGGACACTCGGCCCTGCCAGGGCCCCTGGCCGTGTGTTAACTGCTCGGGCCACACGGCCTCTGCTCGCTGCGTTTGCTTCTTCGCTCATGCGTCATGTCCGGCAGCCTTGGAGCAGCCTGGACCCTTAAGGGGGAGCACAGGGCTTGAGTTAGGGGTGTACTGTTTGAACAGCAGTTTGTAGGGACACTTTGAGGGAGATTTTAGTAAAACAAGTCAAATTACAGACTAAAGAGTTGGAAGCATACCAAATGTGCCTATTTTGATCATCCTTATTTTAAAACTATAAGGAAGATTGGATAAAAAAGAAATCCTGGGGCAGCAGAGGGATAAAGGTGAGTTAGCTCAGGAGAAACCAGGCCGGTATAGCTGGGCATGTTCAGGTTGTTCCCCAAGGCAGTAAGAGAATGGGGTGGAATTTCAGTGACAGGTGACTTATGGTCTCATTGATGACGGAGCAAGCTGTAAGGCCACCTTGATAAGCCATTTGCATTTCTGGTAGATTTAACCAAAAAGACTATGTGAAGCCAGCAGAACTCGGGGAGCATTTAGGGTTAGTCACTGCACCAAAACTCTGGCGACAACCCTGAAGTCTTACCATCTACCCATGAAAGAAGCGTAAGACCGACCCTAAACCTCACAACAGCTGTTTAAAAAAAAAAATTATATATATATATATATATATAGGTAGGGGGCGGGAGTAGGGAGTATGCAAGGGGGAATGAGTCTAAGGGACTATATCATGAAAAATAAAGAATTAAAATGTTTTGTTTTGTTTTATTGGGAAGCCAGATCAGATTTATGGAGAGAAGGAAAGACAGATCTTTGGTCCAGCCACAGGTTCACTCCCCAAACAGCCAGAGACGGGCAGATCCGAAGCCAGAGGCCAGGAGCTTCTTCCGGGTCTCCTGTGTGGATACAGGGACACAAGGCTTCAGGCCGCCGTCTGCTGCTTTCCTAGGCCATAAGCAGGGAGCTGGATGGGAAGTGGAGCAGCTAGGACAGGAACCGGCGCCCGTATGGGATCCTGGCATTTGCAAACCAGTTGATCCACCTGTACCCTCCCTCTCCTGAACAGTCCTGAGGGGTGTGTGTGTGTGTGTGTGTCCAAGAAGCTGGGGAGAAGAGCATTTCGAGCCATCAGGGGTAGCAGCTTGGTGCTCAGCCTTGCTTAGGAATGAGAGACCTTTTTTAATTTTGTCATTCGTTCTTTCTCCCTATGAATAGTGTTCACTTTGGTTGTTGGGGGTGTGTTGGGGAGGCATATGAAGCTTTACCAACTCAAGGCCCACAAACCCCAGACCTGTGTGTGCGAGGGCAGCTAGCACCGTGGGGGAGGACAGCTGTAGCGAAGTCAAAACACACACACACACACACACACACACACACACACACACACACACACACACACACACACACACACACACACACACACACACACACACACACACACACACACACACACACACACACACACACACACACACACACACACACACACACACACACACACACACACACACACACACACACACACACACACACACACACACACACACACACACACACACCCTCTCCCTCCCCCCCTTCCACTCGCCGTGTCCCTCTAGCACCGAGCTGGGCCTTCACTCCCAAAGCGGGTTTGGGATAGATGTTCCCCAAGGAGTTTTATCTGTTGACAAGAAAAGACTAAACAAATACTAACATTGGGGAGTTAAAAAACTTCAGCCCGATCCCACAGTACACTAGACATGTACTCAGAGCTCCTCACCAGCTCTTTCGAACCCCCAGTTGTATATTTGAGTAGGAACACAGGAATTGCCACACCTCCAAGGAAAGCATTTCATAGTAAAAAATACTAATAACGACTAAACAGAAGAAAAACTTAGAGGAGACAGACTGTACAGGGAGAAGAAGTTCTTTACAGCCATCACTGAGATCCGCAGATAAGAAGGCATCAACACAAAATAAGATCTCGTTTAAAAAAAAAAAAGACATCCTGAAAATTTAGAAAAACTCTTGGATATTAAACAACTTGGTAGCAGAAATGAAAGCTTCTTTGGAAGTACTGGAAGATTAAAAGTATTTGCAAAACATATCAGAGAACCGCCAGCCAACCAGAGAATTGACATCAAAGTTATGTAACAGTTTCAGAAGTAAACAAACAGATGACAAAGTTGTTTTAATCCTAGATCTAAAGATTGTAAATTATCAAAAATCAAAGTGGTCTTGTGAGGACCCAGCAAAAAATGGGTAGAAGTAAACCTGTGAAGTACATTGTTGTGAAAAGTTCACAACTCTGAGCTTGCCTAAAGAAAATTAAACAAAACAGGTCAGATACAAAAGGTGGGAAGCAGGGTGCCTACCGCCACGGCAGCACTGGAAGGCTGGAGGCCAGGAGGGACACGCCATTAAAATTTTGAATGACAGGGCTCGGCGCGGTAGTGTGGTAGCTAAAGTCCTCGCCTTGTGCTCTGGGATCCCATATGGGCGCCGGTTCTAATCTTGGCAGCTCCACTTCCCATCCAGCTCCCTGCTTGTGGCCTGGGAAAGCAGTCGAGGACGGCCCAAAGCCTTGGGACCCTGCACCCGTGTGGGAGACCTGGAGGAGGCTTCGGACTCCTGGCTTCATATTGGCTTAGCTCTGGCCATTGCGGCAGCTTGGGGACTGAATCAGCAGACGAAGATCTTCCTCTCTGTCTCTCCTCCTCTGTATATCTGACTTTCCAGTAAAAATTAAAAAATAAAATGAAATCTTTTTAAAATTGTATGCATTTATCCTCAATGCAGAGTTAGAGATTGTTCCTACGCTGGTTCACTTCCCAGCTGGCTGTAAGTCTAAAGCCAAAGCCAGGCACGTAGAGCTCCGACTAGGTCTGCCACACGGTGACAAGGGCTTAAGCATTCGGGGTTGTCTTCCACTGCTTCTCCAGGCTCGTTAGCAGGGAGTTGGATTGCCAGCAGAGCAGCCGAGGCAGGAGCCAACATTCCCACGGACTGCTGATTTCCTGGCCGTGGTCCGACCTCCTGTCCCCGGGCGCCCCTCTTCTCAGCAGACAACATCTGGAGCGCCTGGGCTCTGGCGGTCCACTGCAGAGACCAGTTGGAGTCCTCCACTCCTGCCCTCAGCTTACACCAGCCCAGGCCGTTGTGGGCATCTGGGGAGTGAATCAGCAGATAGAAGATCTCTCTCTCTCTCACTGATATTCGGCTTTTCAAATAAACGTTGAAAAAATTCAGAATGGTTATTAGAAGTATAAATTGGCAAATAAAATTATGATACATGTTTGCTTTTTAAAGTTATGTAAAGGGGGTCTGATGTGGTAGCCTAGTGGCTAAAGTCCTCACTTTGTATGCACTGGGATCCTATATGGATGTTAGTTCGTGTCCTGTCTGCTCCACTTCCCATCCAGCTCCCTGCCTGTGGCCTGGGGAAAGCAGTCAAGGACGGCCCAAAGCCTTGGGACCCTGCACCCATTTTGGAGACCTAGAAGAGCTCCTGGCTTCGGATCAGCTCAGCTCCAGCTGTTGCAGCCATTGGGGAGTGAGCCAGCAGACAGAAGATCTTCTTTCCGTCTCTCCTTCTCTCTGTATATCTGCCTTTCCAATAAATAAACCTTTAAATAAAGAAAGAAAATTGCATCAGTGTTCACAGGTGTACGTGTGCGTGCCTGTACGCACATGCGGCGGTACCCTGAGGTCGGGATATTTGTCTCTGTTGAGTGCCGGGTTTTTAGCGCTTCTCTCCCCCTCGCCTCCCTCTTTCCCCTGTCTCCCCCTTTCTCTCTCGTCTCTTTTTTTCTTTTCGATATTTCAAGTTTTCATGGATTAAATATGTTTTTTCTTTTAAGGGAGTTACTGTAAAAGGCAAAATACTTTTAAATGCCTAATAAGCTTTAGACATTTTTCTTATTTTTTTTATTTCTTTAAAGATGTTATTTAATTGAAAGGCAGAAATAAAGAGAGGAAGACACGGAAAGACCTTCCGCCGGAGGGTTTATTTCCCGAGCACCTGCAACTGCTGAGGTTGGGCGAGGCTGAAGCCAGGAGCCTGGAACTCCCTCAGATCTCCTAGAGGGGTGACAGGGCTCAGGTGCTTGGGCCATCCTCTGCCGCTTTTCCCAGGCACATTAGTGTGGAGCAGCTGGGGTTCAAACTGGTGTTCATGTAGGAAGCCAGCACTGCAATTGACAGCTAACCCACTGTGCCACGAAGGTAAGGTTTAGACTTGAGGGCAAAGTTTCATCAAGCTAGGAGGGAGGGAGACCTTCCATTTGAGCAATGTGGCCATGTGTCTGTATGGTCCTTCTCACGGTCCGAGCTGTCCTGGTGAAATGAACTTTAAAATCTTTCTATTTGAATCGGGAAAGTCTGAAGAGTCCGAATGTGCAGAGTGAGCAAGTGGCCGCCTGGCTGCCTCGGTGCAGTGCTGGCTGGAGGAAGGTTGGCACCCCTTCGAGGGGCTGCCTCGGTGCAGTGCTGGCTGGGGAAGACTGGCACCCCTTCGAGGGGCTGCCTGGCAGTCTGAGTGACCTGGAGGGAGTCCTGCAGTTTAAAAGGGACGTCAGGGAAAACTGAGGAAATCCAGGTAAGATTCAGACATTGGAGTGTGTTGTGTTGGTCCTTTAACTGAGGTGATAGGAAGCGGGGAGACAGGGGAAGGGACATGTGGGTTGTCTGTGTTTTCACAGGCGCCCTGAAATCTTGTAAAAGTTGTGAATATGCACTTTTAGGATACAAAGTGCTCGTAAGGTACTCTCCCGGGAGGGAGGTAACGACTCTTGACTCAAGCTGGGAGTCATCAGAAGTTACGTGAGTGCCAGTAGAGTGGTGGGAATGCAGAGGGCTCTGGTTAGAACTGTGTGGCACACCCCACGGTCTGCATGGACACCCTCCCCTCACTGCTGGCCTCCCGACGGCCAACAGCTCCCCTGGTGCCACGGCTTGCTCGGATCAAACAGGGCGGCCCAGTTCATGCGAAGAGAACGTCGCGGTGTGAGTGGGAGAAGGCAGGAGCCCAGGTTGTTCCTGGTTCTCACATGGACAGATGCCGTGACCCAGGACTGGCCACACCTCTCGATCTGGTCCCTCATTTCCAAAAAACGAGATGATTGCACTGGGCCGAGAGGAAGTTTTCTGTGGCAGTTTACTGTTCTAAAAATACTGTGATTCTTTTCTTTTTTTAAGATTTATTTTTGAGAAGCAGACTTACCAGAAAGACTGAGAGAGAGATCTTCCATCCTCTGGTCTACTCCCCAAGTGGCCGCTGTGGCCAGAGCTGAGCCAGTCCAAAGCCAGAAGCCAGGAACCTGGGGCCCAAGGACTTACCAATCTTCCATGTTCTCCCAGGCCATAAGCAGAGAGCCAGATCAGACCTGGAGAGCAGCTAGGACTAGAACCAGTGCCCATATGGGATGCCAGTGCTTGCAGGGAAAGGATTAGCCAGTTGAGACATTGCGCCAGCCCAAACACTGTGATTCTTAAGATACACAAACAATAGAATCCATATTCCTGATTTCTAGCCCCTGATTGTGCTGAATTTGAAGGTGGAGTCATTCTAAAGACTTCCGGAAACATCTTTGTAGGTCCTGCCTTCCTCCGCAGGCTCTTGGCCTGGAGATTCTTTTTTAGATTGACTGGAGGGACCCTCCATTTTATGGGCCCCTGGGCAGGCTGTATTCTGAGCTGGGTCCAGACCCAGGCCGGACAGTGGGCAGTACCACCTGCTCCACTGCCTCTCCGTACCCAGCAGCTGCAGTGTCTGTTTTGGGCAAGGCCCCTGGGGTTCCAGGAACAAAGGGACTTCTCTCTCCTGCAAACTTTCTCCTTTAGGTCTGAGAAAGGGAAGAGCCCCCTCCCTCCCCGCAGTAATTGTATAGCCAGAGATGATTTGTTTACAAGAAGCCACGTGAATCAGCCAGCCCTGCAAGGGTTAACGCTCCTAAATTACGGGGCTGGGTTAACAATAAACAGGATGTCCTCCAGAAATTAAATTTAAACCTCCGTGACTCAGGCAGGCCCGTCCCCTCAACGGATCCTTGCGATCCGTCTGGGGTTATTATCGGTGGTTAATTATACCGTTGGGTTTAGCACCAGAGCTGGTCACTTCTGGGCCAGATGAGAGCAGACTGGAGCTCTTGCCCCGCTTCCTGCGAGCTGTCAGGATAGCCCTGTGGTGGCTTCCCTGCCCTGGCTGTAGTGGCTTCCTTGAGGAAGCTTCGAAATGATCTAATTTAACCCTTTCATCCTACAGAGTAGGAAATTAAGCCCCAGTGCAGCAGTTAGCAGTCCGCGGGCAGCCTGCTTCTCAGCGGCAGAGGCTGGGCTGAGGGCTCGGCCCGAGACGCCTAGGCCGCGACCTGGCTTCTGTTTGGCCAAGCCGCCCTCCGTGACTGAGTGGGGAGTCTGCACACAGAGCGGCACTGTCGGTTCAAGGCAGAAGTCTTCTCGTGGGCCTTTTAGGTTGTGTCTGTCTTCCCAGGGATGTATCCTGGCCCCGGCCGGCATCGATGGCTCTCTGAGGGTTGTGATTTCTCCCCGGCCTGCCCCTCCGTGGGCAGGCAGAAAAAGCACCCCACACAGGCAACCACGATTTCCTAGTGAGATTCTGCTTAAAGGTGTGTTTTTCAAGGCTGACGGCTCTTACAGCGGGTCTGTGGTTCCCGATGCCGCGGCCCTGCCAGACGCAAGGTTCAGGGTGCAGCCTTTGGGGGGTCTACCCTTTGCTGTCAGCCTCACCTTCTCAGGGCGTGTAAAGTGCAGACTGTGGGCAGAAACGGGCTCGGGTCAGAAGCCTGCCATCCAGTCCTGCCTCTGTCACAGCCCAGAGGATGGCCCTCCTGGCACTGCAGCTGCGTGCCCACAGCCTGTCAGCTGCCAGGGCACAGGGAGAAGCTGCAATGTGTCCTTCGTTTTCCATCCCCCACCCACGCCCCCGTTCTCACAATGTCCCTCTTTGTCTCTTTCGTAGGATTCCTTTCAAGATCGGGCAGCCCAAGAAGCAGATTGTCCCCAAAACAGTAAGTAACCCTGCTCTTGCCCTCAGAGATGGGGCACTGTTTCATGGTTCGTACAGAACCAGGGCTTTACCGCAGCACGTCTTGGGGCTGGGAGGAAAGTAGGCTGGGGGCATCGTTCGGCATCGTGCAGGCCTGGAGCCTGTTGGCAGAGGCCTCCCAGCTGGGACCCTCCCTTGGGCCAGCCTGGCCTCTTCCCCAAGCTCACGGCGGGGTGCAGGGTGAGAGGAGGACTTACCAAGGTGTGGAGGGCAGCACTTCTGCTGAGCATCCATTGCCCAGAAAGTTCCAGAAACACTAGAGCCCACCAGACAAGCCCAGGGCTTTACTCTGAGCATCTTTGCTGCCTAGAAGACCAGGTGGCTTCCCCTCTCTCTGCGCTGCCAGCCTGTGCTACCAGCTGGGCTCCCGAGGCCCTCGGTGGGAGGGCCTGTCTGACTGCCACTCCATGCAGCCTCCTAGCCCTTATCCTTATTTTACCCAGAAAGCAGCAGAGGGGAAGAGTCACAGGTTCTTAGAGAGAGCTGGACTCCCACGGGGACCGTCCAGCCAGCCCTGTTGACGCTCTCGGACTGCGATGAGCCTGTTCTGGTGTGAGTGGAAGTGCACGGGTTGGGCTTTGGGCCAGTATTCTTGCCATAGTGCTTTATGGGTGCTGTCTGCAGGGTTGGAGGGTCGTAGCCCAGTGTAGCCTCTTCAGCACCCTAACCTGCAGAGCTGAGCGTGTCTCTTGCTTCTGACGTGGAAGTCTCTCGCAGTAGGGCCTGTCTCACGTGGCAGCCCAGAAACCCAGCGCTTGCACTTTGCACGGGCGCTGGTCCCAGCCCTCCCTGGCGGTTTTCCCAGTTTTAGGCCGACTTCTCCCCTCCTTGGCTCAGTTCTCAATCGTAGGGAAGATACTGTTTCAGTTTGGCTGGAAGTGGGGCACACACCTGACCAGAGCTTTTCATCTTTGGGAAATCCAAAGGAAGTGGGTCTGATTTGAAAGAGTTCGCTCCCGTGGCAGAGGCCAAGCATCTTCAGCGGCCCAGGGACTCGGTGCTGGCATTACTGTCCAAGCGGGCAGGTGTGGCTGGGGGCCTCCAGGGCTTAATCCACTGCAGATCTGAAAGCAAAACGGTTTTGAAAAGGCTCGTTCATCCCGCTCCCAACACCCCAGCCTCTGGAAGTAGCCTTGGTTCTCCACAGAGAAGGAAACGCGAGGGTGCAGCCTCCAGCTCCTTCGCCTCATTGGCTTGTGGAAGCCCCTCTCCCCTGAGGATAGGACTGAGAGGAAAGGCAGGTTCACGCAAGGCTTCCCTGTTATCCCCCCGACTCACCCGTCGGCCTGGAGATGAACCTCTGTCCAGAGGTTCCAGAGGCCAGGTTTGGGAGGCACACGTGACCCTGGGGAATTCCTTGTCTCTAGGAGCTTTGGTCTCTTCTTGATGAGATGACCACAGGTACACGTGGTCTCCCGTGGGGAAAACGTCAGCTGCCGTCCAGGAGGCAAGTGGGTTCAGCTCTGTGTAAGCCATCAGGGATCGGCCTGTCCTGGGCAGCTCCATCCTCGGAGCTGTGATGTGGGGAGGCTGTGCCTTTGATCTCGCACGCGGAGCTGGAGCCGAGGGGCAGCCTGGAATAGAGTTAGACGCATCCCCAGCTGCGGCTCCTCACCTCCCCCGTGAAGTGTAATAAGTACAGCAAGACCCTGCTGCCTTGGAGCCTCGGGCTCCACCCCAAGCCCACTTTCCTGGTCCCCAAGTCAGGCCTGGGCTGTGCGGCTGTCTCCCTATGTTCTGCCCACCCCCCCACTCCCCGGCCCCAGCACAATGGTGACGCACTCTTCTTGTTCTTGCCCAAGAACTCTCAGGCAGGGGAACAGATGTGGCCGCCTGGATTATTGGAAGTCACAGCACCCCTGTCATGGGAAGAATGCTCGTGTTATCTTCAGGGAGTTTCAGGAGGGTTCTGGCTCGAGGCACCACCTGGACACAAAGGGAGCATTGTGTGTTTGCCCTCACCACTCTTCCTGTGCCCAGGTTTACTCGGGCACACCACTCCTGCTGCTATGGTTTGAGCTGGAATGGCCTGTGCTCCCACTGGAGCACCGAGGGAAGACCCAGAGGCTCCTCGACCTCCTGTTCCTGATCCCATGGGCCCAGAAAGTGGGCAGTACAGCAAGAAGCCACTCCTCCCTGCATCTGTCGGGGAGGGTGGAGGAGCTCTCTCCCCAGCCCTGCTCACCCTGCCACGGGGTCTGCAAGGCCAGGGCCAGCCTGGGTCTGATGCATAAAGGAAAGCAGGCACCAGGGTCCCTGGCTACGTAGTACCCTCTGACTCCTCACAGAAAGGATTCCTTGAGCCTCCTATTTTGAGAAGGATCCCATGTGGGCATCCGCAAAGGGGAGACAGCCATCCGCAGGGGCACCCCTGAAGAGCAGTTCTCCGAACCCTCCCTGTGCCTTAGCTCTGCTCCTGGTCTACCACCTGTCGCCCTTCTCGCTTTGCAATGAGCAGAAGCTGGAGTGAGAACTCAGCCTGCGTTCATTTCACCTGCACTGAGCTCCTGCTGTGTGCCAGGCCCTGACCTAGACAGTGGGCAGCACACCCTTTGCCTCCCATCCGAGTTCGGAGAAGGCAGAGGGCAAGCTGAGGGTAGTCTGGCTGTGCTCCCCTGGCCAGCCTGGCCTGCGCCCCTGACCATCCTTGCACATGTGTTTACACTTGCCTTGTTGATTGGGCTCCAGCTGCCTTTTTTGGCAGGGACATCAAGCAAAGATGTTCAGATCTCTCCTTGGCTCTTTCCCTTGGAGTCCATATAGCTTGGAATGCGGCTCCAGTGTGTCCCTTTGTTCCCTTGGCCATTAACTGAGGGTTTGGAATTCTGGAGGAGGTGGCCACTGGGACCAGTGAGCTGTGGCGCGAGCTGCACCTGGCTGCCGGAAGCAGGGCAGGCGAAAGGTTGGGAACATGTGCCTGAGGCCGTTGGATGGCTTCGAGCGCATGGAGCGCCTGCTGCCCACCATCAGCATGAGACCCTGAGAGCTTCTGCTCTCAGAGCGTGATCCAACCTAGCTGGAAAGCCAAGGTCCCTCTCTCTGCAAGTCCGAGCAGTCCCCAGCCAGGAGCCCAGGTGTTCTCTGCCCGCCCACGCATTGCAGCACACTAAGGGATTGCAAAAGCAGAGACAGAGCGCCAGAGGCTGCCCCTGGGCTTGGGCACTGGCTCCTGCCTCCCCTCCCAGACAGTTCCCGCTCGGAGTCTCTGCCGAAGCTTGACCAAGGAATACTTAGCTACTTTTTGGAAATAGGTACTTTCATGTAGAAAGGCCCTGCCATTCGGATCTCTCTGTCTCTCTTCTCTCTCTCTCTCTCTCTCTGTCAGAGGCGAGAAAGAGACTTGGCCAGCAGGAGGGAGCAGTGACGGTGTGACCTGACCAGGGTCTTCCGTGCTTCCAGCTTCCACTCCACTCCACCAGCAGGCCACCAGCCGCATGCGTGCCCCTGGACAGCAGGTTGCATCTGCTGCAGGGAGCAGGAAGGGAATAAGGAGCTGAGTCCATGCTCGGGTCGGGGGAGACTGGCATCATGCCTTTAGTCTTCAAGCCACCGGGGCCACCAGAGTCACTCCACTGTGTGAGTCACCTGGAGCCTGCCTGGGCATCCCGTAGGACAGGAGAATCGAGTGAGGCTTTGTGCTATCAGGCGAGGGAGCTGCTGGCCTAGCCCTTGGTGCCTTTATCCCACATTGGGATGTCCTGATTCTTTTCCTGCTCTTGCCAGAGTCAGTTCCAGCGTCTTGCCAGAGCAGGAGACTCAAGAAGGCCACTGTAATGATTGGGGTCCTGCCGCCCCCGTGGGAGGCTGGATTGACACTGCACCTTGAGTTCTAGCCCAGCTCCAGCCGTCACAGGCATTTGGGAACTGAATGAACCATCAGATGGGGGGGGGGGGAGAGTTGCTCACTCTTTGCTAATTTAAAATAAAACAAAAAGTCCAGGCTTGATCTGCCTCTGCTCGTTGCACTGCGGAGAAGAGGCTAGACTGACACCCAGGTGCAGCCCGGGCGGAGGCCCAGGCAGGGCCCCTTCTCTCCAAAACAGGACCTCCCACCTGCAGCAGGGGGCATCGTCAGCCCACACCAAACCCAGCAGCAGGCAGGTGTGCGGCTGTGAGGACACCCTAAGCCGACAGGCGGGCCCACCTGCCCGGGTCTCCCAGCCCCGTGCCACAGACCTCTGTGCCCTTCCGCCTCCCTGGGTGGGTCTCAGTCCATGCAGAGCCCCTTGGCTGCCCCCAGGGGAAAAGCGGGGGTGCCAAGAAGCAGGCACCCGGCTTGGCGCCTCGTTCCCCGCGGCAGCAAAGAAGCAGAGCCACAATGCGCCGCTACTTGCCTGGCCAGCCCGTCTGGGAGGAGAGTCCCGCTTCCTCAATCAGACACTTCATTAACTTGGGAACACAGGGGCGCTGTGTCGTTAGTGATGTGCTGGTGCTTGTAGGGACGGAGGGGGGGACGGGGGGGGCAGGGTGTGGAGGGAGTTTCAGGTGGCTGGGAGATTTTTTCCATTGTGCTGTCATTTCTCTGATGATTGAGTTAAGCTTTTTTTTTTTTTTTTTTTTGCAGGTGGAGAGAGACTTTGAAAGAGAGTATGGAAAACTGCAACAGTGAGTGTCAAACCCCAGAAACGTAGGGCGGGAGCCTGGGCAGAGCGCCGGCCTCCTGCCAGGTCTCACTTCCCCTCTCCCCCACCCTACCCTACCCTGACCCACCGCATCTCCCTATGGCGCAAGCAGTGGGTTCCCCTTAGCCTCAGTGGTACCCCAGAGAGCCAAGGGCAGCTCGGACCATAACTCTGAACCCTGGTGTGCAGCCACCCACATGAGAGTGGTAGCATTTCGCTGCTTGGCCCCATGCAGAACTGGTCTGGCACTGTGGCCAGAGGGGAGAGTCCCCAGGGAGATAAAGGGTACCTCTCCTTCCTGGTGGACACCCCAGAGCATCTGCTTACCTTGGGGAGAGGTTTTGAAATAAGGAGAGAGGTTATTCAGTGAGGCCCGGGGTGCCCAGGCTTGTCCCCTGCCTTGCAGGCTGGAGGAGCAGACCAAGAAGCTGCAGAAGGACATGAAGAAGAGCACGGATGCCGACCTGGGTAAGTACCACCTGCCCAGCATCCAGCACAAGGCGGGGAAGGGGTGAGGGTGGGGGACCTTCCTCCTGTAGTCCTCTCAGAGCTGGCTGAAGTCCCTCCCACTGATGGGGAGACCCTCCAGTCCCCATGGAGTTCTGAACAGATGCCAGGCCTTCTAGGGTCCCGCTGAGGGTGGCACCCACAGTCTGTGGCAGCTCGAGCTTTTTCGTCTTTGTTAATACCCAGGCCATCCATCAGCTCAGGCTGCCCCAAGGAAAAAGGCAGCTCATTCTGACCTGGTACAAATGGTAATCCCTGGGCCGGGGGTGTAGCACAGTGGTAAGTTGCTGCTTAATGTGCCTGCATGGGTATCAGAGGACCTGGGTTCTAGTTCCGGCATCTGTTTCCAGTTTCAGCTCCTTGCTAGTGCAGACGCTGGGAAGCAGCGGTGATAACCAGCCATGTAGGAGACTCAGGTTGAGTTGCTGGTTCCCAGTGTCTGCCTAGCCCAGCCCCAGAGGAACCAGCAGCTGGGAGATGTCTCTCTCTGCCTTTCCCTGTCCCAGGCCTGGCGGGACCTGGTGGCAGTAACTGAAGCGGCTGTGTGTGTAAGCAAGAGCTGAGTTAGAGCATAGGGCAGTGTCTTGGGTGCTGGAGGGTCTGTGTGCAAGTGCCAGCGGTGCCTAGGAATAGCCAGAAGCCCAGGACAGCCGTGTGGGCTAAGAAAGCTTATTTGGGATGAGGGGGGAGCAGGCCCAGGAGCCCCGTGACAAAGGCAGCTCTGACATCAGGAGCACTGAGAGCCTTAACTCCTGTGTGCTGTAGGGAGAGGCAGTGAGCGTCTGGGACAGGAAGGGCCCTAGCCCCCTTTTTCCCCAGCCCAGAACACTAGACACTAAAACCGGAAGTCAGCCGCTGGCTCCAGCACTGCTGAGCTCTCGGTGCCTTCCTCCAAGAGACATGGGCAGCCCTCCCTAGTGCCCACCCTGCTGGCCAGCTGGAGGGTGAAGCGAGGTTGGTTCACACAGAGCACTTGAACTGTCAGTGTCTAGGCACAGGACACCCTCAGGGCCACCTCCTCTTGTTGCCAGCCATCGCTGTCGGTTGGCAGCAGCAGCCAGGATCCTTAGGTCTTGACCTTGACCTTGGCCCACGTGACCCATCTGCCGTCACTCAGCACCAGCTGACCGAGACGTGACTGCCTTGCTGAGGGCATGTGCTGTGTGCAGGAACTGTGCAGATTCCGTCAGAGAAGGGGTGCCTCGCCCACAGGCTGGCAGGGTCCATGCACACTAACCCTGAGTGCTCGGGATGGGCAGTGGCAGGATGGCATGCTGTGTTATGGTTCTGAAGCAAAGGCCAGAGGGCCGCCCCCTCCATCACCTCGGCTAAACTTGAGGTTTGCGGGGCACATGAGATGTCTGCCAGCTAAAAGACACACAAGCCCCTCTTCTCCGAGGGTGACCCCTATCTCAGAGAAACCTGTCCCTGGTGTTCCCAGTAACCAGGGAGCAGCAAACAGGAGTCCTCCCTGGGGGCCCTGGCCCAATCTCAGTGTTGCTGTGGCTGCCTCAGGAGCAAGTCCAAGTGCTGAGCACAAGTGCAGCCTCCAGGTGTCACCCCTTAGCAGAAGTGGGAGGCCCCCCTGGCCCCCTCTGGCGCCACACAGTGGAGGAGGAGCGCTGTGCACAGAGGCAGTGGTCGGGCTCTCCCCCAGGCAGTCAGGGTGCAGAGAAGGCCTTGGGAGCCAGCAACAACACACATGCCCTCCTGGGGGCAGCAGTGCGCTGTAGCCACCTGGGGTGCCTGCCAACCGACCTGGGCACAGCACCGCCATTGTCTCCCAGGTTGGCCTTGGTGGTATCAGGTGTGAGGTACCTGGACTGCATCTTCCTTGCTCATCCCCACAGCCTTTCTGGTCAGGCTTTGGCTGTGGCCGTGACTGACCCTCCCTCTCTTCCTGCCTGTGTTTGCACACCACAGTGGCATTGTTAAAGAACACGAGAGGTCAAGGTTGGCTGTTTCCGAAAGGTGTCGCTTCGGAGCCAGGGGGCATGTTAGGAGTGGGTGTGGGGGCTCATGTGGCTCTGATCACTTAGCTTTTCATCAGAGGACTCCAGGCTGCACAGGTGACTCCTGGGCAGTGAGTGTGTGAGCCAGTAGTTTCTCTGCTGCTGCCGCACGCCTGAGACCCTAAATCGGGGCGGGCAGGGCTCAGTACCTGTAGAACTTTGGGTTCCCCTAACCCCAACTCAGCTCTCAGCTCGGCAGGGTGGTGGTGGTGGGCGCAGGGGCTTCCCCTGCAGAGGAGCTGGAAGGAGGCCTTTTCCTGGGCTCCCTGACAGGGCCTGGAATCCCCAGCTGTTGTTCCAGGAGGGACCCTGCTTTCGGAATTGTCTCGTAGTTGGGCCTTTGCTCCCCTGCTGGCTTCTCTGCTAGCAGACGGCAAGCTGGGCAAGCTGGGCAAGCTGGGCAAGCTGGGCCAGCCGTCCCTCAATGGCGGTGGCACTGGGCTCAGCTCTGCACACTCGGGGGAGGATGCCCAGGGCCCCAGGGTCGGGCTGTTGCTTTCACTCCGTTCCGGCACACACAGGAGCCCCGGGAAGGGAAAGTGGGGTGTAAGCCTTTCCCCCCAGCCTCCTGCTGTGCAGACTTGGCCTCTCCCCGTCTTGGATGAGGGAGAGGAATCACCTGAAGGCGTTATTCAGGAACATTTCTGGCTTGGCTTTTCCCTGAGTTACGCTGTGATCATTTCACAGTCACGTCAGGTTCCACCCAACAGGGGCAAGTGTTCGGCACCCCAGCTAAAGTGCTGCTCGGGACACCCCATCTCACAGCATAGTGCCTGATTCTGGTTCCCGCTCGTGCCCTGGGAGGCGGTGGTGAGGACGGGAGTGGTTGAGTTCCTGTCTCCCTCCCCCCCCCCCCCCGTGAGAGACTTGGACCAGCGTTAGCCTAGCCCAGCCCTATCTGAGCAGACATTTGGGGAGAGAGCCAAAGGGTGGGTGTTTTCTCTAGCTGTCTCTCTCTCTCCCCTCACCTTTCAAATTAAAAAAAAATTAAAACACATGCAATATTGGTTCCTAAACCTGCCAAGTTTAGGACTTTTTTTTTTTAAAGATTTATTTATTTTTATTACGAAGTCTGATATGCAGAGAGGAGGAGAGAGAGAGAGGAAGCTCTTCCGTTTGTTGATTCACTCCCCAAGTGGCCCCAATGGCCGGTGCTGTGCCGATCTGAAGCCAGGAACCAGGAACTTCCTCCAGGTCTCCCACGTGAGTGCAGGGTCCCCAGGCTTTGGGCCGTCCTCGACTGCTTTCTCAGGCCACAAGCTGGCAGCTGGATGGGAAATGGGGCTGCTGGGATTAGAACCAATGCCCACATGGGATCCCAGCGGGTTCAAGGCAAGGACTTTAACCGCTAGGCTACCATGCTGGGCCCAGAACTTTTTTTTTTCGGTGGTCTCTCCTAAATGTGTCCAAGTTTCTGGGAAGTGCTTTTCCAGACTTGTGCATTTTGCCCTTTGAGTGGGCTAACTGGCCTCCCCCCAGGGCTTTGCTGACTTGTGCTAGAGCCTAGGGCTGGGGGACAGGGGACCTCCTTTGGCCCCTGACTCCGAGGGATCCTCAGGGCTGCGTAGAAGCCAAGGCCAGGTGGGCTGTAAGACCCTTATCTTCCCGACAGCCTGGAACTGGGAGTGCTGCAGTTCTCAGTAGCACGTCCTGGCTGTATCAGCAGTGCTGTTTCCTCGGTGCTGCCCACGGCGTGGGCCTTAGCTGTTAAAGCATGGCACATTCGGTTGACGTGCAAGTAGTAAGAAACTCTTTTAATGCCTTGCCCCTCTCCCCACAAGCCGCACCTGGACACGCCCTGAGCCCAGACAGTAGAGTTGAGCCACGCATGCCCTTGCTCCTGCAGGGCAGTGTCTGCACATCCCGGAAGCTTGAACGCCTTGGGCAAGGCCAAGAACTCTGAAGCCATCAGCACTGCCCATCGTGCCTGAGCTGCTGCTGGCTCCCCAGCCAGAAAGGACACAGGGTGGTACCAGGCGGAACCCCTGAGGAGCTGGCATCGTGGCCCAGCGGGTTAAGCCACTGCTTGCAACACCAGCATCCGGTATCCCATGTGAGAGACCTAGGGAGGGTTCCTAGCTGCAGCTTGGACCAGCCTTGCCTGTTGCCGTCCTCTGGGAAGTGAGACAGCAGATAGAGGACCCCTAGCTCTCTCTTCTCTCTCACTGCCTTTCAAATCTGTCTTGAAAGGAAAAAGAAAAATAAGAAAAAGTAGATTTCAGTTGAGCCTCGTGGGACCTGTCTGCCCGTTTCCCTCAGGCCAGGCCACATTCCAACGGGACAGGGAAGCGAGATGCCCAGGTTCAAGTCCCGGCTCAGGCCTTGGAGCTGTGTCACCTTTGGAGACATGTATTAGAGCGTCAAGTGTCACCCGTATAAATACGGAACCCAGTGCTCTTTGGTCGCTTGAACTCTGGCTGAAATAACGGATAAAAGGCAAGGGCTGACAGGCAAGAGGGGGACTGCCAGCTAGTGGCAGCTTCCCAGTCCTTGTCTTGCCCAGCTGTTGAGGCCTACATTGTTACAGATGAAGTTCTGGAGTTGAGGAAGGAGGCAGGCAGGATTCTGTGTTTGGTGTGTACAGGTGCATCTTAGGAGAAAGTGCGTTTCCCATGTTCTTCTACCACCAGCTGTCATTGAATGATGGGCAGATGGGCAAGCCATGGCTGCCAGTCCTTTTTTTTTTTTGCCAATAAAGCTTTATGGAGATACAGCCACAGCCATTCCTTCTGTGGGCACTGGCTGTTTGCACAGCGCCAGGCAGAGCTAAGACAGCCCCGCCAGGGTTCATCAGAGCAGCCTGGACTGCCGTGTCAGCTGGACTGCTGTGCCCTTGGTGGGGGGAGTTCCTGTCACCCCCAGTGCCTTGAGGTCTCTTTATGGGTGGAGTCGAACATTGGTGCCTGAAATAGGAATCTCCCAGCTTCCCACCCCATGATCCTAATAGAACCCCAGAGTCTGGTAAGTTAAATCACAGCAACACAGAAGCGTTCCCAGAGCAGTGGGAGATGGCCCCGAGAGCAGACACTAAGCTTGCCCGTCACGAAGAGGCTGTGTGTTCCCAGCCTCACCAAGCTCTGACTTCTCCCAGCCATGTCCAAGTCAGCCGTGAAGATCTCCCTGGACCTCCTCTCCAACCCCCTCTGCGAGCAAGACCAGGACTTTCTGAACATGGTGACAGCCCTGGACACGGCGATGAAGCGGATGGATGCTTTCAACCAGGAAAAGGTGACTGGTCCCTGAGTACCCGCTCAGCCCTCCCTGTCCAGTCCTGGCCTCAGAGGGGCCGTAGGAACACAGGCGCGCTTTGGGCTTCCTCAGCCCTTCAAGTGCTGTGTGTCCCAGCCTCGTGCCCCGCTCTTCCCAAACTGATCAGCTTTGGCCCTTGTGGCTTCCTGTGGCTCCCATGAGGCCACGAGGGACAGTCATGGCATCTGGGCTCTCTGGAGTCTGTCCCACCTCCATCAGCCCTGCCCACTGAGCAAGGCCCTGGTAGGCCTTTGGTGCCCAGCAGCCAGCAGAACCAGGCTTGCCCTGGGACAAGGACTTCCTGCCTCACGGCCTCACTTCCTGCCCGGGGCTCTCCAGGGAACCCTAACAGGGCTCCTTTCTCCCCAGGAACTTGGCACAACGCTCTTTCAGGAAGAATCTGGCTGCCCCTGGGTGGGCTTTTTGTTTGTTTTCCCCTCAATATTTGTTTATTTTATTGGAAAGACAGAGCTTCTCTCTACCGGTTTATTCCCCTAAATGTCCTCAACAGGCAGAGCTAGGCCAGGCCAAAGCCAGAAGCCTTCAACTCCCTCCAGATCTCCCACGTGGGTTCAGGGTTCCAAGTACTTGAGCCATCTGCTTCCTCCCTGGGTGCATTGGCGAGATCAGATTGGAGTAGCCAGGACTCAGACCAGCACTCTGATGTCAGATGCAGGTGTCCAAGGCAGAGGCTGAGCCACACCGCCTGCTCCTTTCCCCCCGTTTTGATGTCATCTGTTCTTGATTTTGACAGGTGAACCAGATCCAGAAGACTGTGATTGAACCCTTAAAAAAGTGAGTAATCCACGGGGACCACACATTTTCAGCAGCCTGGCCCCAGCACCCGTTGGGGTCTGACAGGGACACTTCACAGGGAGGCCAGCTGGTCACCTGCAGTAGAAACCCCAGGGCTGATGAGTCCAGCAGGACCCAGGTCCCCTTGGCCACCCGGGACGTGATGCATGGTGGCACAGGGACTGGCAGTGCCCTCTACCAGCACTGGACTGTGCTACTGCTAGTCGCTTGGACGCTGTGCCCTCTAGCTTCTGGCTAGCTCGAGCTCACTGAGGTCTTGGCTGGCCCTCAGCGGACATGAGCAAAGGCCTTTCATCTCACAGCCGGCTCGGGAGTACAGCTGCCTGCTGCGCTTGGCTCTGGACGCGCGGGGGTGGCCGCACATGGAGAAGGGTGCGGCAAGGCCCAAGGCCCTGCCAGGATAAGGTCCGCCAACTGCCGACCGGTCGGGGTCAGGAATTCTTCTGTGAGACTCACCTGGTGTCGGACAGGCCCCTGGTCGGCAATCAGACAGGCCCTGTTGCCTGGGTTCCTGAGGGGATGAAGGGTGTGGGGGACAGGTCGGAGCCGGCCTTGAAGCTCCAACCTACTTCATCTCCTTCCCTGGCCTCTCCCAGGCGTTCTGACCTAGAAAGGCGCCCGCCCAGCCCAGCAGCTGTACTTTATTACCCCCTCCGCGGTGGTCCCTGGCAGCTCCTCACTGGTCCGGGATGCAGGCTCCGCTTAATTATCATTAGGCCTGGCCCGGGGCCCGGAGGGGAATGAGAGCGGGTTTTTGATCCTCCAGTCTGGTCCCTAGGGTTTGGAGTTGTCGAGAGCCATCCGCTCCCTTTTTAGGACCTGGGGCGGGAGGCGGGGGCTGCAGCAAATGGCCCAGCTAGCCTCGGGGAGCCCCTGATCTCCCAGGCCCGTGGGCTGAGCCCTGACCAGAGGCCGCCAACCATGGGGAGGATTTCTCTGCTGTGCCCAGATTTCCCACCACTCCTGCCTTGCTCACTGGGGACCTGGGTGCTTGCAATCGGCCCTCCTGGCCTCCTGGGCAGATGGCTCAGAGCTGAGTGGGAAGGACACAGAACAGAACCAGCCTGCCCACTGGGAGCTCTTCTGTGCCAGGATCAGCTTGGGAGGTGAGGCACAGGTCCCAGGTTGTACAGAAGCTGCCCTTGCACCCAGGGTGGGGGACACTGGCTCTGAACTAGGGAGTGGACTCCCTGTCTAGATTTCACAACCAGTGAGGCGGTTTTGAAATTGATCCCTGGCTCCACTAGCCAAGAGGAGAGAAACCTCAGCGGCAATGGCAGCCCACTGCCACCTGCCAGGAAGGGGTGGGCGTGGCTGGGGCCAATGCGGCACCAGCTCCCCGCAGATCCGCTGACCTCCGCCTGAGCCCCGGCCTGCCTAGCTGCCCCGGCTGGCTTCTCCCCCGAACCCGACCACATGAAGCCACACGGCCTGTCGCCTCCTCCCCATTTGCTTCCTCGTGCCAAGAGTGAAGCTTCCAGGGACCCCAGCACCGGAAACAGGAAACTGCAGCTTTCCTGTGCTCTGAAGCAGATCACGGCCACATGGCCACGCTGCCGCCCCCAGCCTCCCCCAGGGTTCAGCCTCCTAATCCCCCAACCCCTAGCTCCCGTCCACACGGGATGCTTTCAATTTCCCTTTCCTGGTGGGTGGAAGATACCGGCCGCGGGGGTGCAGGGCGAGGAATGGCAGGCATCCCCGCTGGCCCGGCTGCTCTGGCCCACCTCCCATCCCGGCCAGCCTCTTCCCTCCCTCCCAACCATTCCCCTCCTCCCCAGGGAAGTTAGCTTGGTGTGTCAATTCTGAGGTCAAGCAAGAAATGGATGAGCCCCCTGAGGGTGCCCTGCCGGGCCCCAGCCTTCCTCCCTCCCTCTGAGATAGACCCCACACCAGTGTGTCCAGTGCCGGGGCACAGGGTGGCATCCCGGGGCCTCTGAGTCAGTCATCTCAGCTGTGAAGAGCCATGCCGAATGCCCTCAACGTGCCTGGCTGCATGGGGGCAGGTGCCAGTGGGCTCAGATGGCAGGGGAGGTAGGGGCTGTGCAGGGAGGCCAGCAGCATCCTGGACCCTCAGCCAGGACAGCTGACCCCATGGCCTTAATTGAGGTCGGCAGGCCAGCAGAAGCGTAGACCCCCCCTGGGGGGCTGGGGGAGCGCTGACACAGGAGCAGCCTATACATAACTTCCTGCTGCCAGGAGAGCCCCCCCCAGGCTTCATGGGGCAGTGAGGGGGAGCCAGGGCACGGGTGATTATGGGAGACTTTACCTAGAGTGGCCAGAGCTGGCAAGGCCTCCAGGGCTTCTGAGAGTAGTTGTGGGAGACAGACAACTCCGTGGCCTCTCTCTCAGGGAGATGTGCCCATTCCCACCCAGGACGGGCAGTCTTGGTTCCCAGAGGCTGACAGGGAGGTGTACTGGTTAAGTGGCAACCTGTAGACACACCCACCCCCAGCCACAAACCCTCAGTCCTTGGCCATACCCAGCCTGCCGTCTGCCCTGGAGTGAATCCCTGGGCACAGCTTGGGGGGTTCGAGGGGCAAAGGCTCTTCTGGGATCAGCAGCTGTCAGAGGCCGGGTCGCCAGCCTGGCATGAACCCATGCTGCATGTGCCAACACCCCTCATGCACACACCGCTGCTGCTTGAGGTCCCTCTCCTGGGGAAAGGCCACACGACAGCTTCTCAGGCCCAGGTACACCTGCTTGCTTGACTCTCAGGCCTTGCAGCTGCCCAGGAAGGGGGAGGGCCCCCCAGCAGCTGCAGCTCCATCGGAGCAGCTGCCACGGGACCAGCCCCTGCCAGGGGCTTTGCCTCTTCAGACCCACCCTGGGGGTGGCTGTGTGTCCTGCTGGCATCCCGTCCCCATCCGGTTCTCACGGTGTTGTGTAGGCCGCATTGGTTCCATGCATATCTGTCCTTTTCCATTACAGAGACGGAGGAGAGGCCCTGGAAGGGTCTTCCTGAGCATTGGCTTCACAGTTGGGCCATTTCCACAGTGGGGGCCTTCCCTGTGGTGCAGCGAAACCCTGGGAGTAGGCGCCCTTGGCCAGGAGCAGGTTCGGGGTTGGGTCTTGCCACCTGCCAGTGCCCTGGGAGGGAAGGTACCTGGCAGAGAGCATGAACCCTTTGCTCTTGACTGTCTTCCTGTGCCCTTGGGCAGCTGCATGTTCTCCCTCTGGCCTCAACTCTCTTGTTTTTAATGAGGCTGTTAGGACAGGGGGCCTCCCAGCTCTGTGGTCCCACAGTGTAGGTGTCCAGCCATGCCAAGGCCCACCTGAGAACGGTGGGCAAGAGCTGGGCAGGCCAAGTGGCCTCCTTTTGTGATCCACTACACTAGCAAAGTGTCCAGTTGCACCCCTCCTCCTAGCCATTACCCCAGGAGGGCCCGGGGTTTGGCAGGTGCTCAAACCATGCTGTTACCTGGACAGTTTGGGCCAGACCCTGCCCCACAATGAGCTGTGTGGCCACAGGTTCAGCAGTGTCTTCCCAAGCCTCAACATGGCCGTGAAACGGCGGGAGCAGGCCCTGCAGGACTACCGGAGGCTGCAGGCCAAGGTGGAGAAATACGAGGAGAAGGAGAAGACGGGGCCCGTGCTGGCCAAGCTCCACCAGGTACTGAGGGCAGGGGAGCGGGGCAGGACCATGGCCCCAGGCAGTCCCTGGGGGTGAGGGCCAGCACCCGAGATGCTCGTGCCAGTCTGCACCCAGAGCTGATGCCTCGGGCCTCGTTGCCAGGCCCGGGAAGAGCTCCGGCCCGTCCGTGAGGACTTCGAAGCCAAGAACAAGCAGCTGTTGGATGAGATGCCACGTTTCCACAGCAGCCGCCTCGACTACTTCCAGCCCAGCTTTGAGGCCCTTATCCGGGCACAGGTAAGGTGCCAGCCCTCACTGTACAGACCATTCCAGCACCGGAGGGAACGTCCAGGGGGCTGTGCAGCCTGGGCAGTCCCCTCCACAGTGAGCAGGCCCAGCACTCCCTGAGCCATGAGGCCTTGCTGGGTGCTCTGTTGGGTCTCAGTGGCTCTTGGCCGAGTCCCTGCCCAGGGAGTAAGGAGCTCCTTCACATCTGTCTTCTACCCTTCCACACATTAGCCTTGAGCCCCCAGGCAGTTTCTCCCTGAACGTGGCAGAGATGAGGGGGTCCCCAGGTACCATGGCACACCTCCCGGTGCAGGAGTCTAGGCCAGTCTAGGATTCCGGCCCTCTATCTCCTAGTGGAGTGGAGTTGTGCAGCTCCCACCCCCACCCTACTCCTAGCCTTTAGCAAGTGAGGACAGCTGGGGGCCACTACTAGGAATCTGTCTGTGCTCAGGACCCCTGCTATGCTTGTCACTTCCCCGGCCCCAGGTTGGCAAACTGAAGGTTCTCTTGGTCCCATCACCTGGCTGCCCTGTTCATTCTCAGCTGGGTGTCTGGCGCCCTCCAGTGGGCATCATCCTTCCTTGCCAGTTGGTACCCTGGAAGAGCCTACCTCCCACCCACTCTCCTGGGCTGGCCTGGGAGTCACAAACCCTGAGTGGGATTGGTGCTGGAGCTGGCATTTGTGACAGCTGCTACTGCCTTGGAATCTCCCTGCCTCGTCTCTGGGGGTGCAGCTTCCTTCCAGCAGCTACACCCTGGATCTGCCCCTGCTTAGGCACCGAGGTGGAGGTTCAGGCCCGGCCCTGCTGCCCCGGGAGCAGCACACAGCAGGGCCTCAGGCTCGCCTACTGCTCTTGCACACCAGCCTCCTCCTCCTCCCCCAGCTGCCACTGCTGTAGTCACCGCCAAGGAAGCATTCCTGATGATTCGTCACACAGTGGCCTGCACACTTGTGGGTCCCGGGCCCACAGCCCTCCAGGGGCACCTTAGAGCACCTTGGCACTCTCACCTGGTCTGCCCAGCACGGGGCTCTTGTGTGTCTGCCTGGAGGGGGCGTCCCTCTCCCATGCTTAGAGCCCTTAGAAGCTTTCCACCCAGCCCTCGGCCCCCTAGGGAGTTGCTGCTGAGTCTGTTCCCACCCCACTGCTCTGGGTGCCTGATGGCGTCCTGGAGGAAAGCCTGGCCCGGGGGCTCCCTTCCCCTGTAAAGTGCTCTGGGTCCACGGGCGAGTCAGATCCCTTCTGAGCCTCCCACTCCCACACTGCACAAACCCTCCTCACCGCCCACTCCTCACCTCCCACACAGGTGGTGTACTACTCGGAAATGCATAAGATCTTCGGAGACCTGACCCGACAGCTGGACCAGCCTGGCCACTCAGATGAGCAGCGGGAGCGGGAGAATGAAGCCAGACTGAGCGAGCTGCGAGCCCTCTCCATCGTGGCCGATGACTGAGTCCCTGCCCTCGGGAGACTCCAGGGACACGTCCGCACCTTCTGCTCTCGGCCCTTTCTGGGCACAGGCTCATGCCCTCCCTGCCAGACAGCTGTGAGAAGTGCCATACCTGGCAGCGCCTCTTCTACCTCGCCAGCCCTGTGAGCCAAGAGGCATCCGTTGCCTCGAGCCGCAGGCAGCGGCTGTCTCCCCATCCCCAGTCAGGGTGCAGGTAAGCTGCGGAGGGAAACGCTGGGGTCATTAGCAGAACCGTCCAGGGCCCAAGCCTAGGGGCCAGTCCCAGCCCTTGGGAGGATGCAGGTGACATCTCAGCCCTGCGCATGCTGGCCAGGACACCTACCTCCACAAGACACATGGCATGGCACATCCTGGGAGAGCTCTCAGCCCAAGGGGCTGCTTCAGGGCAAGGCTGCATGCCAAATCTTTGCTGTCTCCTTAGTCCCCAGGCCTCAAAGGGGCAAGGAACAGTAGTAGGTTTGTGTCACACCTGCAATATTTGGAATTCTATTTTTTTCAAGTAAAGTTTCAAGTAAAGAAATCATAGTACTGTGATTAAAAATTTCAGCGAGGAAGGGGAGCAGCCAGGGCACTTCCCGGCGGCCTGCTGCCCTCTGCCGAGGCAGTGGCGGGCCCAGGGCAAACTTAGAGGAGGGGACAGCTACGGCAGACATACTTAGCTTGTTTTTGACTTTGGTTTATTTAAAAAAAAAAAAAAGGCAGGGAAAAAAAAAAACAACTTTATGTACAAAGTCAAACCGAAACCACGGATTATGGAAAGAGGTGAGAGGACAGGGACAGGGATAGATAGGGCCAGAGCCAATACCACATTCTGAACACAGGAGCCGGGGAAGAGGTGCTGGTTTCTTCTGCGGGGAGGGGCACGGGGCCGCAGCACCGCACTCGCAGCCCCGCGCCCGGAGCACACACAGGCTCCCTCCCTGACCTCCACGGGAGCCCCTTCCCAGGAGCCTGCACCTGGAACCGCCACGGCAGGGGCTCCTCAGCCGGCCCGGGCCGGCTCCACATCTGGCGTTCCAGCTTACCGGCAGCTCCAGACCTTGTCACAGACTCCAAGGCCTGTTCCTCCTCCCCTGAGTCTGGACCGGAAGAGGACAGGAGAAAGTCAGCACAACTACAAGGGCCCCAGGAGGATTCCAAGGTTGAGGGCAAAATGACATTGTAGGGGTACAAGATGTTGAGTTGTCATGGGAACTGGGGTTCCTCACACATCTGTTCCGTGTCGCCCAGGCCCCACACTGATGGCTTGCCTTCCCTCACAGAGGCTGAGCGCAGGGTCAGCCACTCCTAAGGCTCCCAGGTCCTGCTGCGCCGCTTTCCGGTACCAAAGGCTCTAACACCAGCCGGCTCCACCGCTGACCGCCCAGGCCCGCAGGCTCAGTTGCTGGGCGCCGGCTCCTCCCTCTCGGCCCAGCCGTCCGCCTGTGAGACACAGGCACAGCAGGGTGAGGCCTGGCCGGGGACTGCCGTCACCTGGTGGGGAGCAAAGGGGGCTCAGACAGGCCATCGCCCCTTACCTTCTCCACCATTCGCTGCACCTCCAGCTGCAGGGGCGTCAGGCGCCTGCGGAACTCCTGGAGCAGCCGCTGGAGCTGGCCCTTATGCCGCTCGGCTGTCTGAGCCGTCTCCTCGGTCTCGGCCAGCCGGGCTCTCAGCTCCTGGATCTCGGCTGCCAGGGTCTTGTTTGTTCCCTCCGTGGCCAAGAAACGATTGTGGCTCTCCTCTGTGGGGGAGGAAGCACAGCTCAGTTGGGCCACAGCCCACGGAGTCCCCGTCCCATGCCAGGCGCCGTGGCTGGGGGCCACTCACCCAGCTTTAGTTCTAGCGTGTGGATCTTGTTTTCCAGGTAGAGCCGGCCGCTGTCCTGCTGCTCCGCACGCTGCAGCAGGCTGCCCACGTTGATGAGGCTGCCGTTGTGGGGCACCAGGCCTTTGTGTTCCACGGGGGCTGTGCCGGGCTTTGTGCTGTTCGCAGGAGCAGGCAGCAGGTCCAGGTTTCCTGGGTAGGGACGCGCACAAGCGTGAGGCCCTCAGGAGGAAGCCACAGCCTCCCCGCCCGCTGAAGGATGCGGGCCGCAACGTACCCAGGAGCACCTCCTCAGGAAGCCCGCTGTCCACGCCCTCCTGGCGGCTGTACTGAAGGCTCCGGTACTGGCAGATGTTCTGGGTCACCACCCTGCTGACCAGCCGCTTGGCCTGCAGCAAACACAGCCACACACCTGCTGGTCAGAAGGTGGGGACCCCGAACCCCGGGGATCAAGTCCCACTTCCACCCCAGCTTCCTGCTGTTGCAAATGATGGTCCAAGTGCTTGGGCCGGAGGCCACACGGGAGACCCAGAGGGAGTTGAGCGCTCGCACTGGCCTAGCCCCGCCCCGCCCGTGTGGGCAGTGAAGCAGCAGATGAAACACGTGCCGCGTGAGCGTGAGGGCAAGCCATCCCAGCCCTGAGAAAAGCTACCTGCTCTGCACTCAGTCGGATGCCCAGGGTGAGCAGGATCCTCTCCAAGTCTCGCCGGTGCAAATAGCCACAGCAGTTGGCATCGAAGAACACAAAGGCAAGCAGGCAGTCCAGGGGGAGCACAGCAGAGGGGTCCAGCTCCTTGGGCTGCGAAGGAAGCGGATGGGCGGAATCAGCTCTCACCTCTCAGTGGCCCAATCACTCGGACGCAGCCCTTTCCCTGCCACGTGGGCCTGCACGTTTGAGAAGGTACCCGATGGCTCACCTGTCACACCAAGGCAACAGAACAACCGAAAAGCACATCACAAACAGGTACGAGCAAAGGCTTGGCTAACGCCGCAGCCAGCAGGCCAGAGACGGCTGTCCCAGGCCACGGCACAGAGCAGCCAGCTGCGAGCAGCCCAGAGCCCTCCCTCCACTTATCCTGATGCTTAGGTACCCTCCCTGTGAGCCCTGAACCACCTCTGGGCTGGTCGCTGACAGAGGTCCTGGAGGCCCTCCCTCCCCGAGCTCTGGGCCAGAGGCCTCACCATGTCCTGAAGCGAAGAGAACTCCATCTCTGACTGGTTGGAGGCAACCGAGCGCACTTCTGAATCTTCCAACTTTGCTCCTGCTACGAAAGCCTGAGCTGAGCAGGGGCGGCCTGGACCCAGACCTGCTTCCGTTCAGAACCCTCCCAGCCGTGGCCTTACCGAACTCCTCCTCGCCGTCATCCCTTAGCAGCAGCAGGTCGGGGTCCAGGGCCATCTCGCACAGCTCCTCGGTCGCCTCAGCCCGCGGCTTCTCCTCCTCCTCTCCGCCTGTAGAGGGCGCTTTGGGCAGCAGCCCGTCTTCCTTCTATGGAAGCAGAGGGAAGGGGCAGAGGAATGGACCCCCAGGGGCTAAAAGGAAAATGGCCACAGCGGAGCACCAGCCGTGCCAGACATCTCTCCCTGTACACATGGGACTTACACATCTCAGGGCACTTTCCAGGTCCTGGTGTGTGCCCCAGCACTGAGGCAACCCAACTTTTGTTTTAGTAAAAATTAAAAAAAAAAGCTTAGGTTTCTTGTTAACCCTCAAGTAATCCGCATACATCTAGTCTTGCAGGCACCTTAGCTGCAGAGAAATCTGTGCTTTTGCTCTTCCAACTGCGTGGTCAGAGGCACGAGCAGGGGGCCACCACCACGGTGTCCCAGGAGCAGGGAATGCAACAGGACATGCCAGGGCTGCCAACAAGGCCTGGCACAGGCAAGCACCGTGACCCGGGGTGCCTGGCGCCCAGCAGGTACTCACCAGCGATGCATCTGCCGCGGCAGCTGCGCCCTCGCTCTGTGCCTCCTCCTCCTTCGGCTCTTTCACCACGGCCTCTTTCACAGCTTCCTCCTCTTTGACCACTTCTTCCTTGGCTGCCTCTTCCTTCTCGGGTTCTGGCGGGGACACAGCCTTTTCAGGAAGGCTCAGCAGCATCTTGTAAATCCTGTAGCCGAAATCCCTCTGCAGCATCTCTAGAAACAGCTCAGCCAGCACCAGCACCTGTGGGGAGGTGGGCAGTGAATGTGCCAAGGCTCCCAGCCCCCACACGCCGCTCCACAGACTCAACATCCAGACACCTGCCTCAAAAGACAGCCTTTCCTTGGGCCTCCGATCCTCCACCATCCCATGGAGGGACAGGTTGACACAGCCAGGACGTGCAATGACAGCGGGTTCTAGAGGCGGCGGAGGGGCTTCTGGGAGGTCCGTGTCCGCTTCCTGCTGGGTGGTAGCCTCAGGAGGGTCTGCATTCTGTTTCGAAGACTCTGTTGTCTGCTCCGACGCATCACAGGCCTGTTCTGCAGGCTCTGCTTCCTAGAACATCAGCCAAGGCTGACTCTCGGGGGCAAAGACTCAGGGTACCCACTTCCCCTGCGTCTTCCCGAGGCACAGTCTTACCTGTGGCACCTCCTGGGGTGGGGAAGCTGCCTCTGTGGCTTTCTGCTGGCACTGGGCCTCCCATTCTTCCAAAGTAGGCATGACAGTCCAGACATCTGGCAGGTACACTACCACCGTGTGCAGCCGCCGAGGCGGGCCCGGCTGCAGGTACTGGAACTCGGCAAAACGCCACCTGCTCACAGCAACCAGGAAGGGCCGTACTGAGTCCTTACAGGCTCTAGTATACGCAGATGCCACCCTCCCAGGCAAGCACTGCGGCTTCTAACGAGCAAACTGACAAGCTCAGAAAGCGCACCCAGGAAAGCCACCAACCAAGTCCTCAAGAGGCAGTGGGGGGGAACAGGGTTAGCAGGCAGCTACTGGAGGAGAGGCCGTGAGAAGCGCACCAGCTGGGGCCCCAGTCACACTCAGAACCGGGCATGCACCTACAGCAGCTGCAGGGAGCAAGGGAGACAGGAGTGCCAAGGGGCAGAGTGCAGCGCAGGCTCGGCTTTCTGGACACGATCTGCCCTCCCAGCAAGCTAATCCTGACCAGGCCCAGGGTGGGCCACTCACCACTTTGTGCAGGTGCTCAAGTCGATGCCAGTCTGGGCTTGGGCACAGCGGATGGCTGTGCGCACCAGCACCTGAGGGTCGGCCTGGGGGTCGAGACCATCCAGGGAAGGAGACCACTCGCCCCCAATGAGCACTGCCTCTTCTTCCTTCCTGCCCAGCAAGAACTGCAAAAACAGAGGAGGGATAAGAAACACCCAATTCCCTGGGTCTCCCCGTGAGACAGACTACCCCCAGCCAGGAATGAAGGCAACAGGAGGGCCATGCCAGGGCCTCTACACCAACACGAATGGCGATCCCCTCACTGTCAAGGACAGACCACCCTGAGTGGAAATGTCCTGAGTAAGACAAGGGTCCTTGCAGCTCTGCTTCTGCAGGCTCATGACCCTGAGCTGAGCTGGAGTGAACTTCGCAAGTGCCAGACCTAATCTGACTCGAGCTCTTACCTTAATCTGCTTCAGAGGATGTTCTGGTGTCTCTCTCGGCTCAGCCATGTCATCCACGAACTGCACACAGCAACGATACAATTCCTCAATTCCCGGGCACGAGAGCAGCAGTACCTGGGTGGAGGCAGGGAGGAGACGCTCAGAGCCACCTTCAGCTTCCAGTTCCGGAGCAGAGGGCAGGAGCCCGGTCTGTGTACCTTGGAGCTGTAAGCAGGGGTGCCTTCAGCAGGGCTGGGCTCGGCACCGACGGCTGAGGCTGCCTCCTTCTCCGAAGAGACCTGGATGCGGCTCGGGTGGTGGAGGGAGAAGGGCTGGCTCAGGGGGAAGGCCGCCAGCCAGCTCAGATGCACGCACAGGAAGTCTGATGGGACCAAGAGGCTGCGGTAGCGGCGCTGGAGTTCTAGAAAGTCACAGATGGGGCTGCAGAGGACAGAAAGGAATTCCAGATTGAGTGAGATGAAATCATGGAGGAAAAAAAGGAATCTGCCTAAGAAACAGGCAAATCATTTTTCAGTCTCAGAACTTTCTACGGCACCTCGAGAGATGAGCCAGTCCTGACCACTTGATTTGCAACCTCCGGAAGGGGAAAGTCAAACTGAAAAAGGGGCGGGCAATGTCTGCACAGAACGAGTCACTGTCCCCGTTTAAGACGACTCACAAGTTGGCAACAGAAAGAAAGACTGAGCAGAAACCAGGAGGGCCGACATCACCAAACAGCAGGAGGAACAGCAACGGAAGCCTTCCACGCCCATGGAAAGGCACTCCACCGGGTCTGCACCAGTTAGACAAAGGTGAGCAAGGCGGAGGGCAGAGTGCTGGCAGCTGCTGGCCACAGGGCCGCGTGCCCGGTGCCGAGTCCACTGACACAGCCCCTCGGGAAGCGCGGCAAAGGCCCCCGCAGTGATGTGACAGGCCTGCATCCAGCCAGCCCGTTTCCAGGAACAGACCCATACACAGGCAGGAGCAGCAACACTGAGCACATGCTGGTGACAAAATGAACTTGAGCTAATAAATGTTAAAGGGCACAAACGAACATACAGTGACTAAAATACCAAATTCTGTGCCTGTGTGTGTATAAATACAAATACCCAACAGGCTTCCGCTGGCCTTGACCTGTCCCCCCCATTTGAAAGGCTTTAGCACTCGGTGCACAGGGGCATGGACTGACACAGGAAGTTAGTGCAGGCCGGTCGCAGCCCTCCCCGGCGTGCACTCACCTGTCCACAGTGTAGGGAGTGACATGGACGCGGTAGGGAGGCAGGTCATGCCGCGGTTTCTTAGCACCCCAGGGCTCTCCACCAGCCCGCTGCTTGCGTTTCTTGGAGTCATAGTCATCGCTGTACGTGGATCCGGTGGCAGAAGGGAAAAAGAAAGAACACATGGTTATTTGTGGGCTTGATCCAGACCCCTTACCCTGAACGCGCCAGCGGGCCCAGGACAGGACGGGTCACAGGTATCTTAACTCTTACGGTAACACAAAAACACTCGGGCCCAGAATAAAAGCACAGGGCCAATGTCACAGCGGGCTAATCCACCCTGTAAAGCCCCTCCTATGGGCGCTGCTTCATGTCCTGGCTGCCCCACTTCCCACCCAGCTCTGCTTGTGACCTGGGAAGGAAACAGAATGGCTCAGGTCCTTGGGCCCCTGTCACCCACATGAGCTTCAGATAAGCTCAACTCTGGCCATGTGGCCATCTGAGCAGTGGGCCAGAAGAGAAAAGATTTTCCTCTGTCTGTCCTCCTCTCTGTAAAATATGCCTTTCAAGGGCCCAGCACAGTAGCCAAGTAGCTAAAGTCCTGGCCTTGCATGTGCTGGGATCCCATATCCTGTCTGCTCCACGTCCCATCCAGCTCCTGCGTGTGGCACAACAAAGCTACAGAGGAATGCCCTAAAGCCCTGGGACCCTGAACCCACAAGCGAGACACGGCGCCCCTGGCTCCAGATCAGCTCAGCTCCAGCCGTCGCAGCCACTCGGGGAGTGAGCCAATGAACGGAAGCTCTTTGTCTCTCCTTCTCTGTAACAGATGACTTCCCAATTAAAAAAAAAAAAAAATCTTAAGCAAACACAGTGTACAACACCACAGACAGCAGGCCTCCGCTGTGCAAATTAAACACTTAAAAACAAAATAATTGTGGATCCATCAGACTAATATGCTTATGAGTAAGTTTTAATTTTTCTGAACTTTGCTAATCATGTATAACTAACAAAATCTTGCAAATGAGGAAAAAAGGTATCTTTTGTTTTTTTAACAAAAGGCACACTTATGGTAACATGCTAGGGGGTCCAAGTTTCATTAGAAGTAGTTGTTCCTGGGCCTGATGGCCAAAGCCCTTGCATTGTACATTTCAGGATCCCATATGGGCGCTGGTTCTAATCCTGGCAGCCCCGCTTCCCATCCAGCTCCCTGCCTGTGGCCCGGGAAAGCAGTCGAGGACGGCCCAAAGCTTTGGGACCCTGCATCCGCGTGGGAGACCCAGAAGTTCCTGGCTTTCAGTCAGCTCAGTTCCTGCCATTGCAACCAGTAGATGAAAGATCTGTCCCTCCTTCTCCCTATAAATCTGCCTTTCCAATAAAAATATTAAAAAAAAAAAAAGATACACATATCCAGCAACACCCATTTTTTTAGTAAAATCATGTAGCCATTAAAACAATCATGAGTATGCAAAGAACATGGAAAGGGTGCTTAAAAACAGACCAAGACGACGGAGCGCCAACACTGCAGAGATGGCCGCAGTTACACTAGAAACAGACAAGGCAGTGACTTCCCTTCCTGGACTTATTCCCGAGCTGCTTCACTATCCACTAGCTGATCCCACTCCAATTTTATAGACCAGTATCTGCTACCTTACATATTTAGTAAATCACCTAATAGTCTGATTACATGAAATACCAAAAAGACCTTTAGCTCATTCACGCCGCCAGCTGAGTAAGTGAGAACATCTCAGAGCTCAGTCACATTAGAAAACCAACACCTGGTTTTCGTGCCTAGGCGGCTGAGCTCACCGATCCCTGCCAGATTCTGCTGCGCACCTTTCCCGTGGCCTAGCTGGGCCACTCGGCCGTCCCTTATACCTGAGTGAGTGGGCAGGCCCCAGGGAACACTCCCCACGCAGGAGCGCCGCCAGCCCGGCCTGCTGATCTCACCTGCGGACACCAGGGCCTCCCTCGTCCTAACACGGGAGCTGCCTGTCCCGCAGCCATCCTGGCACCTGCCAGCACAGTGGGCTGCTGTGCAAAGTGGATGTTCCGCCCAACACTGTGGCTTCACCAGCCAGTCTTTCCCTTAGCGGGAATGGTACGAAGCCCACCAAAGGCAGCCCCGGTCCCTACACTTCAGGAGCCCCAGCAGCAGACACCAAGCACCCTGGAAAGCTCAGCAGGTGCACTCCAACGCAGGCCCACCTCCCTGGGAGCCAGAGCCTAGGATTCAAACCCAAGGTAAGCTTGCCGATATGGCCAAATCTTCCTTTCATAATGTCATGCTTCCCCCCAGCAGGACCCAGCTGCCACTCCCCTCCTCTTGCTCTGCTGACCGACAGTACCGTGTCCCCATGCTAACACTTCCTTCTTCCAGGAGCTGCGACACACAAGCCCTACGGGGGCTTGGCAGGGCAGCTGAGCTATGAAGATCTGAACTGGAACCTGTCACAGCGTCCACAGTGGGCATCAATTTCCATGCCACCCAATTTCCATGCCCTGAGGGCACTTAGCAAAGCTGGAGGGTGAAGCATGCCACTGAGAAGGCTCAGGCCGAGAGGCAGGGCTGTGAAGACACACTGCTGAGTCCCTGCCAGAGCTTCCCCTGGAAGGGAGAGGCACTGGCCCAGCAGAGGTGAGCTCGACACCGGGCTACACTGCCCGTCAGCCCCTGCTCTGACCACACCGAGGGGTGCGCACCGTTAGCCTCACCCCCAACAGCCCACAGGGGCCTGCAGGATACGAACTTCCTTCTCAGAGCCTTCCACACCTCGGAAGAGCACTACAACACGAGGGAACTTTCCAGAAGCTCTAAATCTCAACAGGGGTGAGGGCCACACAGGATTTTCCATTTGTCAAAATCATCCAGCTATAATCGGTATTTCAATCCTCAGAAAGCTCACTTTAAAAACATTTACCTTAAAAAAGTCAAGGGCCTGGCACAATGGCTTAACTGGCTAAATCTTCATCTTGCAAGCGCCGGGATCCCATATGGGCACCAGTTCATGTCCCAGCTGCTCCACTTCCCACCCAGCTCCCTGCTTGTGGCCCAAAGCCTTGGGACCCTGCACCCGCGTGGGAGACCCAGGCAGAGGTGACACACGCCACGGCTCCACACCAAGAGCACGCCGTACACCAGCCACTGCACACGTGGCAGCGTTTCCTAGATGGTTTTGATTCTTGGCATCTTAATCTTAAGGAACTAAAAACAAGAGAACACGTATTTAAGAAAGAACCTCGACGACACAGCATTCTAAAACATGAAGTGTCTCAGATGCCTGCCGGTTGAACCAGCACACGAAACCCCAGCCTTTGAGTCCGTGTGTCTCCCTAGGACCCAGAGGCAGCACCAACACAGAGAACCGAGGCACCTGCCTCCCCCTCCTCTTACCTTCGGCCGGGATCCAGCCGTCCATGAGGGCCCCTGGCAGGGAACCTGTTCAGGTGGCTCAGGTGGAGGGTGTGCGATGTCTGGAACAGACTCAGAGCTGTGGGAGGCAAAAGGCTGCTGACTAGAAGCGCCCAGAACCTGCCCAGCTTCCCCTGCCCTTCCCCGGAGCGCACCGAGGCAGCGAGCAGAGCTCTGAGCCCACCAACCCCCCACCTCCCGACCGCCGGGACTCACGCTTCTGAGGGAAGAGGGGGGGAATCCGGTGAGGCTGGAAGATCAGCTGGGGCTGAGCTCCCAGGATCCCTTGCTTCTGGCCCAGAGCTGCCACGTGCAGAAGAGGAGGCGCTGGGGACTTGAGGAGGGGCTGCAGGACAGGAGCCAGGAAGCTCAGAGGAGCCCATGGACGGCTTTCCCAGGCCCTGGGCAGGTGGCTGTCAGGGCCCAGGGGCCTACCCCCGCCTTGCCAAGGCACCCACCTACCTGGTTGGAGAGTGTCTGCACTTTGACGGCGTTCCAGGGCACGGCCTGGCCCGGGCTGTACGCGGCCTTCACCAGCACCTTCTCCCCCAGCTGGGGCAGGCGGCCCTTTACCACACTGCCAACACACAAGCCCCAGTGGTGAGCCCAGCCTCCCCCGTGAAGCCCATCCCACGGTGCACACAAAGCCCCCCAGCGGCACGACCCAAGGGAAGCCACTAAGTAGACAGGGCGGCAGCTTCAGGCCTACCTGAGCTGGAAGAAGACCTCTTCATCCACCACTCCGAAGTAGTCGTGCAAGCTGGTGACAATGCCAGTGAAGACCCGCTGCTTCTCCCCGCCCTGTAAGAGAAGGCGAGGGACAGGGAGCGACCCCAACACGCCCACCGCAGGCCCAGCGCCGCTCAGCACATCCGCGTCAGGATCCCAGGGCACGAAACCCACTCTGCAGGAGATCAGAGCAAGCTGACTGTGGGTGCCCCAGCTTCTCTCCTCCGACTGCCTCTTCCTCCTCCTTCCGCTAAAGGCACCCTACAGACTCCCCCGGCTGACAGGTGAGCGACCCACAGCATGCCCACCCGCAGGGCAGGTCGGTCAGCAAGACCACCAGACGCCTCTGTGTGGCGGAGGCAGTTGGTGAGGGCTCACAAGGAGAGATGCCCCACCTACCTGCAGGTGCCTGGCATTCTGGGACAAGTCTGTGGCCACAGGAGGGGTGAGCAGGCCAGGAGGAGGGCCCAGAAGGGAGGTGGAGGCTGCACCTATTCGGGGACAGGGATGACAAAGGAACTGAACTCACCCCGCAAAGCCCAGGGGTGCAGGCAGGGGGCACACCACCACCTCCTCCTCGGGGCTTCGCAGGCCACCGCCGTGGTCCCCTCCCCCAGCGGGGCACAGCCCAGCAGCCACACTTCCCAGGGAACTTATCCCTAAGAGCACAGAGGGCCGGGTGCCAGGGGTCAATCACCTGAGAAGCTGCGGCCCCCTGGGAGCGGGTTGATCCGCTGGCGCTTAAACTGGGACATGGGGAAGGCTGCCGTTCTCTGATCTCAGAGGTGTTTGCTTTTGGAGGGGAGGAGGGATGGCGGAAAAGAGAGATCCTTGAATCAGAGAAGAGAAGAAACGGATTAAAACGCTACGACGGAGAACAAGACACCTTCAGGTCAGGAGAGGTGGCGGGGTGGAGAATGAATGGAGGAAACGCCGGACGGCCAGGGACCAGGCAGCAGCAGGAAATGAAGTCAGAAATGACACGTCCCGGCTGCCCTCACGGCCGCGGGGCGTCGGGCGGCGGGCGGCCGCGGCCGAGATGTGCCCGGCCCGGGGCTTCACCCGCCACCCACCGCACGCAGGCACCTGCCCTCCGCGGCCGGCGAGCCACCCCACCCGCTCGGGGAGGCATCCATTCATTCACGAACATCCAGAACGCTGCACGCGGGGGCCCGGGCAGGGCAGCAAATATTAAAAAAACAAGAGACAGAAAGAGAAGCGGAGGCGGCCCGGCCCGGGGCCCGCGAGGCCCGGCTGCGGGAGCCCCTGTCTTCCCGGTCCGTCGTTGTCCCCCCCCCGGCCTCCCCGGCTGCTCCGGTCTGTCCTCCCCGCCACGCCGGGGACCCCGGGCCGCCGAGGAGCCTCGCCCCCAGCCCTCCCGCTCCTCTTCCTCCGCCGCCGCCGCCCCCGGGGCCGAGCCCGTTGCCAAGGAGACGGGATGTGCAGCCCGCCCGGGGCTCGGCCTCCCGCACCCCGGCTCCCCCACGCCCCCGTGCAGCTGCGCCTCCCGCACCCCGGCCCAGGAGCGGGCCTCGCGTCCCAGGGGGCGGCCGCCGCCACCCACCTGCGGGCCAGGGCCGCCACACCGGGGGGACAAAGACACCCGGAACCACCACGGCAGCCGCTGCTTGCCGCCGCCACCGGAAACGCCTCTCCGGAAGCGCGACCACTGGTCGGAAGCTGCCAGCCTTCCGGATATGGTCCCTCCCCCCCGCCGCCCCACGCCATCCCGCGGCAACGGCGGGACGGAAGTGCGCTTTCTGGGATCCGCCTGCGCGTCGGGAAGCGGCGTCTCGGTGGTGTCCTGGCTTAAGCGTTCCCCCTTGGAAAAGCAAAGCGCTGGAGCATCGGTTCCTGGTCCGAAGACAGCAGGAGCCCAACACTGGCAGCTCGGTGCACCGCCTCGCCCTGGCCGCAATCGGGCAGCCTCCGGAGGACCCGCCGCTGCCCGGCGAACGCAGGCCTGATGAGCACACACTTCTACCAGTCCCTGCCGGTCCGATTCAAGCCCCTGACGCGCCCCCACCCCAATCCCTGCCGTCCCCCAGCTACCACCACATGGGACAAGCGCCTCATTCTCAAATGGGAACCTAAGCGGCCTGGTGAGGACAACTGACCCAGAATCTGGCCCGGGGACTGGCCATTTTAGTTCCAATCGCGCCACTCTATCCCCCGTCCTCCAAGCTCCCCGTTATCCATCTCCCCCCACACCCTCCCTTTCCTCTTGATTAAACATCCACAAGGCCGACTGAGACTGTTTAATCTCACTTGATCCTCATGACAAGACTGAGGTAGGTAGGGCTGGCGTCACCGCAAGAGGGAGGCTGGAAGCAGGCGTGGGCGTCTCCAATGTGTCAAAGTCAGCACGGCCCAGAGCGACTGAGAAATCAACTCTGATACCCCTGGGAGGTCCCCGAGTCTCCCCAGTTCCAGGTGTCCTGCTCCATAACGCAGCCAGAAAGAGGGGGAACAGGGCCCCCAGTACAGTGCCAGGACCACTGCAGGGACAGCTTCCCACAGCTCAGAAGGCCCAGCACATGAGATGCATACAGATTCCAGGAGAAATGACTGGCTCCAGCTGCCACACCAGGGCCCAGACACCTGGCACATAAGTTGGCTTACAGCGGCATCCCCAGGAGCTGCTGGCCCAGGCCCGAGGGGGGAAGTCCTGGAGCTGGCCACTGCACCAGTCTCCGAGCGTGGCTGCAGCTTCTGTTGGCGTTGCAGACAACGCGGCAGCCAGGGGCCCAGGGCCTCCCCCGTTCCTCCCCGCCACCCAGGATCACCAGTGTACCAGGTGGGCTCAGCATACAGAAACATTTTTGGCTCGTTGCTTCTTAACGGTTACCGATGGCATAAAGGTTCTCCGATGGTTGTGACACCGAGGCCTTTCTGGGGAGGCCCTGGGCTCCATCCTGTTGGAGGGGAACAGAAATGTTAGGCTAGAAGGGAGAACAAAAGGGGAGCGTGGGGATATTAAATGAGTGCTAATCAGTGTTAGATCCCCCATAACCCAACACACACCCCAGCAATGCTGGTAACAACACACACACACACACACACCAGACACCAGTAGTGCTGGCAACACATACACACACAAACATCGCACTGCTGGTAACACACACACACACACACACACACACACACACCCACACCCCAGCACTGCAGGTACCTCCCCCTGTCCCGCCCATAAGAGCTAGCTGGGAGGGACAGAGGCAGTTCCCATATCCAACACTCACCAGTCAACTGTCCCAAATGTCCTGCAGCCCCCAGCCGGCCCAGCTGCCTGCCCCTGGGGCACCTGACTCACTTCCTGCTTCTTCCAGGACCCCACTCCCACCCAGCGACACCACTCCACTCCCACCCAGCCACTCCCACTCCACTCCCACCCAGCCACTGCCACTTTACAACCACTCCCACTCAGATTTCACAGGGACCAAGACTCACACGTGGCTCAGCCTCCTGGAGCCCTCACCTGGAGCTTGAACCTCCAGGTGGGGCAGGCCGCTCGGTGTGCCGAGGAGTCCTCCAGCGGATCCGGTTGAGCAAGACCTTGACCTTGTCCCAGTGGGAGACATCTCGCTAAGCAGAGGGCAGAGAATCACCGTGGAGCCAGCCCACACGCACAAACCCCCAGCCAAGCTACCAGGACAAGTCAGTGCTGCAAAGCGGAATGCTGTCATTCTCGCGAGCTTTCTGCGCCATCCCCCCCCCCAAGCCGAGTCCCCATCCTTCCCCCACCCCCACCACCCTGACCCAAGGAGCCACCAACTACCTTGCATTCTTGGGAGGCTGAGAAGTCAGGAGTTGGCTCCAGGGGGGGCTCTGACAACCTGGGAGGGTGGGCTCCTGGCTCCCCCAGCTTGGGAGACAAAGTAACCTCTGCCCCTTCTGAAAGAGAATCGGGTTACCAGGGCCAAGAACACCAAGTGCCACCTCCCCTCACCGAATCAAGCTGTGGCTGGCTGGGGGAAGCCTCCTGTGAGAGGTGGCAAGGACACAGGGAGAGATCCAAATGGCCCTCACCTGCCTCCTGTGCGTGGCTTAGCAGCTCCCATCGCCCCCGCACCCCGCTGCCCAGGTCTGGTGAGGCTGAGGGTGAAGGCAGAGCCCCCAGAGCCGACTCCTCCTCCAGCGAATCCTGTGTGTAAAAGGGGCGGGGCCATCAGGGATGGGGCTGCTCAGTGGCTGGGATGGAGGGGTCTGTTCCACCACCTGTGCCAGCCTCCTTGGTCTCCTGGCCACCAGGGATCCACTCACCCCAGGCAGCCGTTGGGTCCACAGCTGCAGGTAAAGCTGCTGCAGCCTTGCCATCTGCTCCAGCACCAGGCACAGGTGTTCCAGGTAGCGGAGACCCTGCCCTGGGAGGCAGGCCCAGGTTCCAGGCCCCAAGTCCCCCGCCTGTGGGACACAGCCAGGCAGACTCTATCAGCCGCCCATCCAAGGCAGGCAAGCCGGGGCTGTGTGCTCAGGGCAGAGTGGCAGGCCAAATAGGGACACACACCCGTCAGCTGGGCAGGGTGCCCTGCAGGAAGGTGCCAGACCAGCCCACCTCCTCTGCGGGAACGTTACACACAAGCTAGGAGTGACATGAGGCAAGCAGCTATGACCCAAGCCATCAATTAGGGCTGAGGGCCACCACGCCCCAGACAACTCTGGGGAGAATGAGGGGGGTGGCAGTCCCCACACAAAATTAAGGCACTCACCACCCTTGCTTCTTCCGCTCCCGCCTCTAGGTGGGTTTCTGCCTCCAGGCACCCTTCTGCTGGACAGAGGCCCACTTCACTCTCAGGCCTGCCGGCTGGCTGCAACACACCAGGCTGACTTTCCCACGAGCTGGCAGGCGCAGGCGACGGTGGCGGGAAGTGATGGGAGCGCTCCAGCACCTGCTCCAGCTTGTGGCTGGCCAGGAACCGGCTGAGCCGGCCAGGGGGCTCGGGGCTCCCCATGGGCTCCCAGCGCAGCGAGTCCTGAGACAGACCGGCTAAGGTGGCCAGCGAGCCATCCCCTACGGCCATCTCCACTCCGGAGTCCCGCGAGGCCACCTTGAGAACAGGCACCTGCCTCCTGTACGCTCTCATATCACCGTGTCCCTTCTGGGAGTCCGAGAAGGGGGCAAGAGTAGCCTCGGGGATTCGCCTGTAGGTGCTGGTGATGCCAGGTACCACACAACCACGTGCCAGGGCCTCGTTGGCTCGATCTGCAAGCACAGTCAGTGTTGGGCTGGGCCAGGGCTGCAGGCAGCACTCCCCGTGGGGCAGAGCCTCCTGGGCAGCCAGCCCCCTGGTTGCTCGGGGAGAGGATTCCCCCCCCAAACCTTGACAGCAATGGGGATCCCACTTGAGGCTGCGAGGTAACCATCAAGGTCCTAGGGTTGGCGCTGCCGTGCACCCTCCACCACCCATTAGTGTCCCCAAATTAGGAACAGAAGTGGGGAACAAGGAAAGGCTGGGATCCAACGTGTCCTCCAGCAGTCCCAGAGGGCTTAGATGCAAGAAGGAGGTGGAGGGCACCCTCCAGGAAGAGGATGCTGACCATAACAATAGCTGTCACCAGGTGGGCTTCCCTTAAAGAACTAGCCAAGACTTGGGTCAACGGCCAGTCACTGCCGCGCCAGTGCCTCCAGGGATACCTGCGCCCTGGTGGGACAGCGCACAAATCCTTATGGATCACGCAGGGGCTAGGCGCCAATACGCATACCGCGCGGGGCTCAGAGAAACTGCGGGCTGGGACGGGGCAGGGGATGCAGACGAGCCAGCTCCAGCCAACCAGGAAGGCTCTAAGTCCGGCAGCGGTCCCCGAAGGACTCGGGCTGCCAGGGGCGGCTGGTTCCACGCCCTCAAATCCGGAGCAACTCCTCCGTGCAAGGAGCCCCCAGCCCCAGTCCACTCAGCCCCTCTGAACGGGGAGGTGAGTGGGGGAGGATGAAGAGGCGCCTTGCCCGTGGTGGGTGGGCCACTCACCCCGGCCGTCCAGCGGTTCCACGGCGAAGACGCGCCGCCGCCGGGCCCGCATGGCTTCGGCTCCCGGCCTCCGGGCGCTCAGTCGCCCGCCGAACCCAGCCACGTCCCTCGCAGAGCGCCCGCAGCGGGCGCGGCCCCCGGACACTCCCAGCGGGGGAAGGGAGGGCGGGCCGAGGGAGGGGCGCGCAGGTGCTCGCGCAAGGGCGGGGTGGTCCCGACAGCCAGGCGGAGGAGGCGAGCTGGGCAGCCTCTCCCCTCGCCAAATATCGACAACTAGTACCCGTCCGGGCCCGGTCACCCCGCCCAGCCGCCCCCTCCCCCGGGCTCTTCCTGCAGCAAACTCTCAGGGGCCACGGAGGAAATGGAGCCCCACGTGCCGGCGGTGGGAAGAGAGTGCCGAACCCGGCTCCCTGCGGTGCTGCTGGGGAAAGGAAGGGGATGGGTCACTGCCTCCGGGAAGCTTGTAACGACTAGTGCAGGGCGCACTCCTTGTTCCGGGCTCAATCGGAACCCTTTGGCCTGCTCCTAGCCGGGGGTACCCCAGGGAGGAGCGTGCGGGGAGGGGCCTTCGAGAAGCCCCTGGGATGTCACTGGCACCACCTCCTGGTTTCCCAAGCAGGTAAAGCAACCTGATGGCTGTAAGATGGGCTGGGGGCCTCCAGCTGGCTCCTCCTGGGATACGGACCCAGATGCCCTGCAGCCAGAGGGAAGCTGCGGACGTGCAGACTTGCACCCGGGCCTCGGGTGGGGGAAGGGGCTAGGGCTTTGGGGAGGGGGAGCAGGAGGGGCGGGGAGAGACTGTTCCTAAGGGAAAGCTGACGCTCCACCTCCCCCACCCTGCAGCCTCAGGGAACCCCCAGAGCGAACACACCCCTCCCCGGCGTCCAAAGCCATTTTAAAACTTACAACTTTCTAAGGACCGGAAGGGGAAACTGTAAGCCCCTTTCCCCTTGGGGGGGCAGGCTGAGCGCCAAGGGCCTGAGCTGCAACTTGTTTCCCACCCTACTGCCCAGCTAGGACCTCTCCCCTCCCCCCACCCGAAGCCAGGCAGGAAATGCCTTGCACCAGTCCAAGGTTGGGGGGTGGGGTGGGGAGTGAGCGTCTCACCCCCTAGGCACAGCCGTGCTAGTACCACCCCAGGTCTGCCCTCTCTTGCCAGCCAGAGGGAGGGTGTGGAGGTCAAGGGCCCGTGCCCATCTGGAGAATGTGGAGCGGGATTCCAAGCGATCTCTGCGGTGACTCTGGAACAGGAATGAATCCAGAAACAGGAAGCCAGGGCCGGGAGGAATGCAGTGTCTCAGCATAAGCTGTGTGTGTGTGTGTCCCAGAGAGGACTCCCACACACACCCCAGCTTCTCCCCTCCTGACTCTGGCAGCCGTGGCCAATCCTTGACCCAGCAGAGGGCTCTGTGGCCCAGCATGACCTGCCACCGGCACCACCTCTGAGTGATACGGGAGGAATGGGAGGGGCTGTGCACCTGACCTAGAGGGCAGCTGCCACAGGCTGCAGACACAGACGGCGCAGAGGCCTCCATGTCCCTGCTGCTGGGGCCAGCCAGGCCCAGCAGCCCCACCACGGGGAAGTCCCAGCTGCAGGAAGCAGGTTTCCTGCGAGCTCAGCATGGAGCTTGACCCTGGGGGAGGAGGGGCACAGCTAGGAGGAAGTGCGCCAGGGGCCGGCAGGAGTTGGGCCTTAGCCGCAGACTGCCGCAGAGTGAGGAGGGTGAGCCACAGACCCCAGAGGAGGCAGGCCCTGGCCCGTCACCCCACTGCTCATCCTCACCTTCAGCCTAGCACACAGAGCACGAGCCGAGAGCATGAAGTGAGCACCTAAAAACGCCCCAGCAGGGGCTGCTACAGTAGCACAACAGGCTAATCCTCCACCTGTGGCATCAGCATCCCATATGGGGCACCAGTTCTAGTCCCAGCTGCTCCACTTTGGATCCAGCTCTCTGCTAATGGCCTGGGAAAGAACATGGCTCAAGGCTTTGGGCCCCTGCACCCACACGGGAGACCTGGAAGAAGCTGCTGGCTCCTGGCTTCGGATCAGCTCAGCTCTGGCCATTGTAGCCACTTGGGGAATGAACCAGCAGATGGCAGATCTCTTTATCTCTCCTTCTCTCTGTAAATCTAATGTTCCAATAAAAATAAATCTTTTTTAAAAAGAAACGGTAAGGATCAGAGATGGCTTTTCTCTGACCTCCTCTTCCCAAAACCCCCCATCATGCTGGTTTCACGGGGAGACCACCTTTCTCCCTGACGACAACACTGCCCCCACAATCAGGTGGGGATCCCAGCCATCAGCATCCTCCCGCCCCTTCCAACCTGTCCTCTCTGTTTAAACAGCTAAACGGATCCCCAGGCTTCGAGGGGAAGCTCTCCGGCACCGTGGGAGATGCAGCTGAGCATGAGCCACTTTCCCTTCCTGTCCAAGACCTGGCCACCTTGCCACATGCCTCTCCACTGTTTTCGCATTCCTTGGAACCCCCTTAGCCAGTGCCCTGAGAGCTCCACACATCTGTCAGTCAACACCAGGAAAGCAAGCCAAGTACAATGTTCCATATTGCTGTATTAACCACCAGGTCCCTCCTGAGAAACGCAACCTTATCATCACGTGGACTTCACAGGGTGTACTGAAGACAGCTAAGTGTCTCAGGGGATAGAACCTGGATTCCCCCCATCGGGAGTACAATCTGTTACCAACACACGCTCATCAGATGCACCCGTGAATTAGATACACTGTGTTGGGCCCAGTGCGACGGCTCAGTGGTTAAATTCTCACCTTGCAAGCACCAGGATCCTATATGGGCACCAGTTTGTGTTCCGGCTGCTCCACTTCCTATCTAGCTTCTTGCTTATGGTCTGGGAAAGCAATGGAGGATGGCTCAAAGTCTTGGGAACCCACACCCCACTGGGAGGCCTGGAAGAAGCTCCTGGCTTCAGATCAGTTCAACTCCAGCCATTGCAGCCACTTGGGGAGTGAATCGGCAGATGGAAGATTTCTCTATCTCTCCTTCTCTCCATAAATCTGATCTTCATTTCCAATAAAAATAAATCTTTTTTTTTAAATTCTTTTTAATTATATACACTATCCATCAGAATCCCCCCCACCACAGGCAGCGCCCGACGCTAGATGGCACCAAAGAGGCAACCCCGGCTCCCCAGCCGGCTTGGACGGATTTCAACTCTATAAACATCAAGGCTGGTCCTCAGGCAGCCGTCCAGGCAAAAGGTGAGACAATGACATCAGGGTGGCAATGCTATCGCCAGGTGCCCGAGCAGACAACACAGTCAGCCCGGCCCAGATCCCCTGCAAAGACGGCCAGATTGCACAGAGCTGCCCCAGCAGAGCTGGGCTTTGATCTTCGTTGAAAACAGAGCTGAGCTGCCTCCACAGCCCATCACCCAGCCTGCTGGGGCAGGATGGGCAGGGTGCACTCAGCAGGGACCTCCGCATGCTGGGCTGCTCATGCCAAGATGCCAAGGCACTGCCCCCAGGGACAGCCAGTCTGGCTCTTGTTTCCACCCCGGGCAAGGCCAACTCCCAGGCCTATGTGCTGGCTGACGCGGAGCTGTCCCGGGGGGAGGTAGGTCACCTCCTGCCGCCCCCCACCTCCTGCTTTACTAAACCCCAAAGTAGGGGCAAGCGAGCCTCTTCCATGGGGAGTGGGAAAGGGGGCAAGGGAGCAGAAGGAAGTACAGCGCCTCTTTGGTTCCATGTATGCAAATTTATGGCCTACATATGGCAGAAACTCGACACAGCAAAGGCCCTCCACCCTGGCACCTTGGAGATGCACCTCTCTTCATGTTCTACCCCACGTGGTCCCCGCATGCGCCAGGACATCAGAGGCGGTCGCCGCCTCAGCCTGCCCCCCGCAGGGGACCCTGGTGAGGATGCACCCTCAGTTCCACCATCTCAGGATGCCAGCTGCCACCATCACGCCCCTTCCATGGGGCTCAGCGGCAGCAGCCGACTCAGGCCTGGGAGCCGAGGCTCGGGGCCGGGGAGGACATGGAGTAACGCTGGCGCGCATGCTTCTCACAAAACAGCTCGTCACCCACCCAGAAATGCCCACGCATCTTCAGGTTCAAGCCGCAGTCTGCGCAGCTGTAGCAGCCGGGGTGGCGGTACCGCCCCTCCTGGATTCGCACCGCCTGGTTCCTGAGGAAGAGGGACAGTTCCGGCATGAGGTCATCATGGCCAGGAAGCCCGGGCCCCAGCCCTGACGGTCAGGACCTGGGATGACCACGCAACAGAGGGACTGGCACCAGGGCAAAGTAGGTTAAACCCCCACCTGCAGTGACAGAATTTCATAAAGCCCAGCTCTGGCTATTTGGGCCATTTGCCAGAGAGAACCAGCAGAAGCAAGATCTCTATATATAGTTTTGCCTTTCCAATGAATCAACACATCTTTAAAATCTTTTTAAATGAGCAAAGCAAAGCTGAAGCCCAGAGCACCAGGAGATCTGAGACCTGCAATACTGCATATTTGGAAATGTCTGGGCTGGAAGGAGGGAGAGTCAGAGAATGTGCTTGCAGGATGATGCCACCCACCGAGAAACAGGAAATGGAACCGCCTCTAGACAAGCCAGCCCGTTCCCGGCGGGTGAGCGAGGGGAGGCGCCTGGTCCCGCACACAGCCCCACAGGACGGCAACATTTCTGAGCCCTCCAGGGAGAGGGAAGGACGAGGACGACAAATAACCTGCAGCAAAGCCAGGAGCAGCACTGCCCTCTCTGCGCCCCGACTGCCCACCTGCAGCTAGACCCACCCCTGCTGTGGGTGCCCCGACCCCAACTTACGCGATAGTGATGCCACACTTCTCGCACGTGTGGAGCTTGGGTGGAGTGGTCAGGGCCCGGGCTGTGGGCAGGGAGGACTGAGGACTCAGCGAGCTGGGCAGGGAGACAGGTGTGCCACCTGGGAGGGGACAGACACACACAGACACAGGAGAGCTGACCCGCCTGCCACAGTGACAGGGCATTGGCTCACGCCAGCGGCAGAATGGGGAAGGAGAAGGGCGGACGACCGTGGCCTCGGCTGAGGCTGGCTGGGGCCACGGAGCCCAGTCCAAGGCCAAGTTCGGGCTTCTCAGAGAGCACATGTGCCTGGCCCAGGGTGTGGCAGGCAAAGCACCACCAGGCCCCAATAGCACCACAGCCCTCTGCATGGCTTGCAAGGAGTCCTTGCGCGTGCCACGGTTTCTGGGCTGGGGAGTGACCCGGAAGCACAGATGACCAGCAGTATGACCCCTGCCCACAACCCAGGACGCAGACGTGCCCACCGCCAAGTCACCACCTTCCTGCACTCCCCTGGGAGTGCTTGGTCAAGATTTACCCAATCCTATTCCCCATAAAGGCCCCGGAAGCTGAATAGAGCCAGGCAAAGTGGAGATTGGTCATTTTGCCACGCCAGACTATCTCCTACTTGTCCCAAGGTCTCCCTTCTCCTGCTGCCCTAAACAGAGTGGGCTACGAGCCCCTGTGGGTGGCATCCACTTCCTGGGGAGCTGGCATAGGGAGGCCTTTGTGTCACAGCCTCGGGGCGGCTACAGGCTGGAGCCCACATTGGAGCCCCTCGCACACTTCCAACCCATCTAACAGATGATGGGTGCTTATCAAACAGCCTAGTGAGCGCCCACGTGGTCTGGGCCACTCAACTTGGCACTCAGTCCCGCCTGGCTGTCTCCAGGATTGCCCGCGTGGGGCCATGTCCCCACGGCCACACCCAGGAGCCCTCTGGCTGCTCGCCTCCACATTCCAAAAGCTCTCCCAAACACCATGTTCCCGCCACCCCCACCCACAAGCCCTCCCTGGAAACCCAGCCCTGCTCTCCCCGCCTCCCTCTCCCTGTACCCCCTTGGTTCAACTTCCTTGTCCCAGTAGGACCTGCTCCCTACTTGGGGGTGCACACCTGGCCAGCCCTACCACATGAAAAGCACCCATGGGTGCAAGGGTCTGGAGCACCCGCAGGGACACCCCCCCACACCCCAACCTTGTCTTAAACGTTAAGCAGCTGGCTGTGGGGTGGGGGGGTGCATCTCACCTCTCTCCTCAGCCTCCAGCGCTTCCTGCAGGAGCCGAAAGGAGCTGGATTGCCGGGGTGCCGAGCGCGACTCCCGGTTCTCCTGAAGCATCTTGAAAACTTCGGAGTCTTCTTCCAGGAGGTGGCTTGCCCCTCCGGAGTCTGAGCTGTGGGATGGGAGGGTGGGAGGACAGGAGGACGGAGGGAGTTTAAGACAGGCGTGCGGGCAGGGCAGCTGAATACCCCTGGGCTCCCTGTCCCGTCCCCAGCGCCCTCCAGGGCCGGCCAGTACCTGAACCTGGGGCTGGAGGAACGGAGCCCCGGGGAAGGAGGCAGCACCAGCACCGCGGAGTCGCCAGCGCGGCCCTGGCCAGCCTGCAGGGAGGAGAGCAAGCGGGGAGGAGTCAGCGGCTGGCCGCAACCTTGGACCCAGGCCCGCCTGCGGGGCCCCCAAGCTCGGCTGTTCCCAGGCCCGACAGCAGGGGGCTCTCGGTCCTTGTGTGCAGCAAGGAGGGATGCCCGGCAGCCTCATTGGGGTTCTGCTGGGGAACTGGGCAAGGGGTGAAAGCAGGCACAGGGCGCGGAGTCAGTTGCTAATGATCCTGCTGTCCGCCTGTCTGGACGCCTGGTTGTGTGTTTCGGAAGACAATGGATAGGTCTCCTTGCATGGGTTCCCAGGAAGTCACATGGTCTCAATTTTGAAATGCAATGGATGGTTTTTGGGGGTAGTGTGAAAGAAAATGTGTATGAGGGCCCGGCGCTGCGACCTAGTGGCTATAGGCCTTGCCTTGAATGCTCTGGGATCCCATATGGGCGCCAGTTCTAATCCCGGTAGCCCCACTTCCTATCCAGCTCCCTGCTTGTGGCCTGGGAAAGCAGTCGAGGACGGCACAAAGCCTTGGGACCCTGCACCTGCATGGGAGACCTGGAGGAGGTTCCTGACACCTGGCTTTGGATCAGCGCAGCACCAGCAGTTGTGATTGCTTGGGGACTGAATCATCAGATGGAAGATCTTCCTCTCTGTCTCTCCTCTTCTCTGTAAATATCTGACTTTGCAATAAAAATAAATCTTTCAAAAAAAAAAAAACTCGTCATCCATGTCTGACAAGGGGACAGAAAATGATACTGGTGGCAGTGGTTTTAAAAAAAAGAACAAAATGTGCATGGATTTCAAGCTAAAAGGGAAAACCCAAGAGGTTTAAGCTGCAGTCCTGGCGAGGTGCAGGGAGGAGCCGGGCCAGGCACAACGGCCAGAGCTCATCTGTGGCTAAACCGGAGGAGTGTTTTTCCCTCTGGCGGTCTCTGGTTCCTTCCCCACAAGCCTTGCTTGCAGACCAGAAGTGGAAGCTTCCTGGAGTTAGGAATTTCTGCTTTTCTGCTCCCGCAGCCCCCAGGGGCTAGAAGGGCGCCCGACGTGAAGCAGCTGCTGGGCGATAAGCGCTTGTGGAAGGAACGTCCAGTGCCTTGGGACCAGAGAAGAGAACTTGGCACATCTAGTCCACCCGTGAGGCCCGAGGGAGAGATGTGTGTCCAAGGTGGGCAGCTCCAGGTCCCCCGTCGACGGGGTCAGTTAAATGCAGCCAGTCGTGTACTGGGGCCAGCCACAAACACACCACTCACTGTGTTTTTTAAACACAGTGGGACCAGTGCTGTGGCGTAGTAGTCCAAGTCACTGCTTGTGGCACCAGCATCCCACATGGGCACCAGTTCAAGTCCTGGCTGCTCCACTTCTAATACAGCTCCCTGGTTAAGGCGCCCAGCAAAGCAGTGGAGGGTGGCCAAGTGCTTGAGCCCCAGGACCCCTGCGGGAGACAGAAAGAGGCTCCCTGGCCCCCAGATCAGCTCAGCTCTGGCCTTCGCAGCCATGCGGGGAGTGACCCAGCAGATGGAAGATCTCCCCTCCCTCGGCCTCTCCTTCTCTCTGTAACTCTTTCTAATAAAAATCAATCTCTGGGGGAAGAAAAAAAAAATGACGCAGGTTGCGCCTCCATACCCGTGTCTCAATTCCAGACACCCAACCCTGAGGAGCGACGGTTCTAGAATGCTGTTGCTGCCGACATCAGACCTGAATCCACACCCTGCCCCCGACATCCATCCAAACTCCTGATTAAGCGTTCTCAACAGCCCCCCCATATCCGCCGCGCCCTAGCCCACAAAGCCTCCTGCTTCGTGAATTGTTCCAAAATGTTTCACACATCTGTCTTATCTTGCATTCTTTTGCAGACAGGGCACCCATGGGGTCCCTCTCTCCCTCCCTCTCTCTGCCCAGGGCACCCAACTGGCCACTGGGCAGGCCCCCAGCACAGAGCCCCTCCAGACCCTGCCCAGCTTCTAGTACCTTCCCTCCCCTCAACACCCCGCCACCCCCACAGGCCCTGCCTTCTGGAATGTACAGTACATCCGAGTGGGAGTCCAGCAGCTGGGTCCTCTCCTGCTCACCCTGTCCCTTCGGAAGCCCGACCTACCCCCCTCCACCCCCACTCCCCTCAGCCATGCTGCCCCCCCAGCAGCTGTGGGCCTCCTGGCTCTCTCTCCACCCCACCCCTGCCTGCCCTCCAAGCAAGAGAAGGGGGCAGGGAGGGTAGACAGAGAACAAGCTAATTGGGGCTGAAGCCGAACCACAGTCCCACTGGGGGTTCCCTGGGCCGAGTCAGGGAAAGGAAGAGGGGGCGGGGAGGGGGGAGGCTGGGAGTCCAGGCAGATACCAGGCCGGGAGCGGGGAGGAATGCGATGGGAAGCCTGCAGCCCAAGAGGGAACCTTCCCAACAACAGCAGCGAAAATATTTCAGTCGCAGCCCAAGAGAAACAAGAGGGAGGGGAGGAGGAGGGTGTGCTGGCCGGGCACAGGCCAAGCAGGGGTGAGGGTAGGGGGCGCTGTCTGTGCACCCCCTTTCCCAGAGGTGCCAGCAGCCCTGGCTCGGGCAGGAGCCCCCAGTGGGAAGGAAAGGTGCTTCTCCACCCCTCCAGGGAGCTTACCTGGCGGCCCCCGTAGGACAGGCGGCCCCCGAAGGATGGGCGCTCCATGGCCAAACTCTGGAAGCTGAAAGGTGGAGAAGGGACGGTGTGTGTGTGCCCGTGTGCAGGGAGGGAGGGACTTCACCAGCCTACCCAGAGGAGGGAGGAAGGAAGGAAGGAAGGAAGGAGGAAGGGGAGCCGTGGGGTCCCCCAAACATAGCCTGAGAGAGAGGGGTTTTAAGGAGCCACACGCATGCACGCACCTGCGGCTGCTCACGGCCTCCGCTGCCAGGGTGTGCGGGCTGGTGGGGGACGGCGAGGAGAAAGGGCTGCCTGCCCGGGGGCTGAGGGAGGCAGGGCTGGAGCAGGTGGACTTCAAGGAGGACTGGCTGCCGGTCTGTGTCCTCAGGGAGCCCTGCAGAGAGAGGGGCCTCAGGGGAACAGGTTCCTTCTCCTGTCCGTGGTCCCTGCCCCTGGTGCTGGGCTCTCCCCTGGCTGCAAGGCATGGACTTACCTGGAAGCGAGATGCCGACACTTCCAAGGAGCCATCCCCATTGGCCTGCCTGCTGGAGGCAATCTGAGACCTACACGGGGAGAGGAAGGGGGTGGGGTGTCACAAGGGTCCAGCCCCTCTCCCCGCAGCCGCACCTTTAAACGCAAGCCTGGATTCACCTGCTTGCCATCTCCCCCCTCCCCCCCCGCCAGCTGCATTTATTTTTTATTTGAAAGGCACAGTTACAGAAAAAAGGAGAGCTCCTCCATCTGCTGGTTCACGCCCCAGATGGCTGCAACAGACGGGCTGGCCTGAAGTCGAAGATCTGGAACCTCTCCCGGGTCTTCCACGTGGGTGCAGGATCCCAAGGCCTTGAGCCATCCTGCGCTGCTTGCCCAGGCTAGACCCAGGTGGTCAACTTTTAAATGCCAGATGCCAAACCAACCAACCTCCATGTACAACAGTCCCCATAGTGTCATATTTAAAAGAACAAGCAAGGGTCTGGCATCGTGACTTGGCATATTAAGCCTCTGTCTGCGGTGCCAGCATCCCAAATGGGCACTGGTTTGTGTCCTGGCTGCTCTACTTCCCATCCAGCTCCCTGCGTCTGCGAAAGCAATGAAAGATGGCTCAAGTCTTTGGGACTCTGTACCCACATGGGAGACCTGAAAGAAGCTCCTGGCTTCAGCTTTGGGCCTACGGGACCTGCCCAGCTCTAGCTGTTGCAGTCATTTGGGGAGTGAATCAGCAGATGGAAGACCTCTTTGTCTTTCCTCCTCTCTCTGTACCCCTGCCTTTCAAATAAATCTTTGAATGGGGGACTTGGCTCCAGGCAGGAGGGAAAGCAGACATTTCACAAGCAGCTCCATAGCTCCCGTGCCTTCAGAAACTCTTTCCCTCCACTTCATCTGGACCTGGCCCCTGGGCCAGCGTCACCCCATACATCAGCTATGGGGAAGACAGCTGGCTGGGGAGGAACAGCCTTCTGGGTTCCAGCCCATGGGAGACTGGCACCCCGCCAGGGGAGCCAGCGGTCCCAAGTCCTAAGGCCCCCAGTGGTGGCCTCTCTGGAGATAACTGACCCCTACACCCCGCCCACTCCCTGCCCCCAACCTGTCCAGAGTTGGCTTCCGGCTTCTGAGTGGGGACAAGAGAGAGGTGAGAAGGGGGAACCCTGCCTATGGAAAAAAAAAAAGACAGGAGGGGAGCTTTGGCCAGGGGAGGGGCAGGTGTCCAGGCTGCCTCCCTGAAGCTCCCTGAAGATTCTGGTCCCATTCCCAGATGCCAGGAGGTACCCCCTGTCCCTTCTAAAGACTCAGGGGCCACGGTGGCCTAGTGAGAGCAGAAGGCAGAACAGCCGAGTGGCACACGGGGCAGGAGACGCAGGGCCCAGCGTGGTGGGCAGCCTGGTGGAGGAGGCAAGGGCAGAAGCCCTGACTCAGGCTCTAGGACCGGCCCAGAGGGCTCTCCTGACATGGGGATCTCCCTGCATTGCTGCTCTGTGACTCACTGCGGGGCCTCACCCCCTCCACCTGCTGCACCCCAAGATCCCGCAAGCCTGGGAGTCAGCCGGTATCAGCAGCCAGGTCAGGAGCTGGGGGGGAGGGAGCCCCTATGCCACCTTACCCCCAGGGATACAAAGCCACCCACCTTGGAGGCCAAGGGTCCCAGAAGCCCAGCCTCAGGCCCACCTCTCCTGAAGTCTCCCCTCTTCAGCCCACTCCATGCCCACGCCCTGTACCCTGTACACTCTGGGGAACCAGTCAGACCCGGGCTGCCAGGTGGCTGTGCCAGCTCTCCCTGCCCAGCACACAGTGGCTGCCTGCCCAGCCCCAGCGCCCACCACTTCACCCACTGCCTAGCCAAGGACAAGAATCTGGTAGCTGGACCGGCCTCCCTCTCCCCTGCAGTGGAGGGTCCTGGGGGCTTGTTTGCTCTGACACCGTGGAGTCAGAGGACCCAGGAAGGCAGGCCATGGGGGTGGAGCTCTGGAGCCGAAGGCGCAGGGCCTGCGGGAGGACCTACCGGTCCAGCTGCAGCCGCAGGGGTGAGGGACTCTGGCGGATTTTGCTCTGGGCCTCCGCGTGAAGCATGCTGTCTGCCTTCTCCCCATTGATGGCCACGATGACGTCACCAGGCCGGAGGTCAGCAGCCTGGGCCTTGCTGTGTTCAGTCACCTGCCAGGGATGCATTTGAAGCATCTCTGCTCAGAAAGTGGTACCCTCAGCTGGTCCCAGCAGAGGCAGAGGGAGGAAGGGAAAGCTGCTACAGGAGGGCTTCCTGTCTCTGCTCCCCGCCCCTACTTCCCAAACAAGACACTCCCCTCACACACCCCATGGACGCTCCTATCCTGGCCACCTCCAACAAGGTGGAATTTTAGGAAATACATGCAATCCGCACCCGCCTCCCTGCGCGAAAGTTCCTGCAAACACTCCCAGCTCTGAGGTCCAGGTGTGGGGAGTGGAGGGGGCCGAGGCCAGAACTCTCGGGGGCTCTCGTTGCTGCCAGTAGGTGCAAGCCCACACCCTTTCCGTCCCACAGGGCCCAGCCAGCAGCAGCAGCTCCCAGCCCAAAAGGGCTTCTTGCAGGGCTCACAGGGCATGTCCTGACTCTTGGGGAGGCCCCTTTGCCACCTCTTTCTCCTGCAACCGAGCCTTACCCTGGTCACCACGATGGGCATGTGGAAATCCCGGCCTCCGGAAATGCGGAAGCCCCAGGGTGCTGGTCCCACCACATCCACAGTTAGCGCCATACCTGAGACCTGAGGGAAAGGAGAGCAGGCAGGTGAGGCCCAGCACCCCCGGGCCCACCTGAAAAAAAAAACTCTGCCAGGAGGAAGGAGGCAGGTCCCCAGAGTCACTCATCTGACACGTCACGGAGGAAATGACGCTGTCCCCTCCCTCACCCAGTTCCACTTCCCCATCACCCCACAAACACACACACACACACACACTCACACACTCACACACAAAGTTCCCCTTCCCCGCAGTCTCCAGCCAGAGGCTCCCTGGCCGCGGTGGCTGTGCAGCCTGCAGGTGAGGGGGGATGTGCGGGGAGTGGGATGTGCAGCAGCTGACAGGTGGCTGGCTTGCTGGAGAGGCCGGCGCCACCTCCTTCTGCCCTTCCTCCACCTCCACCACCTCCTCCACCACCAGGCCCAAGAAGTCCCCACAAGTATTTGCTTCCGGTCCTCAAAACCCACAGCACAAGGTACTTCCTCCCGCTCTGGGGGGTGAAGGGGGAGGGCAGATGTGGGCCCTGGGGACAGCAGGCACAGCAGGCATAGCACAAAAGGGGGTGGGGGGCCACTGCAGACTATGCCAGGAACGGACAGGATCCTCACAAGGTCCTCCTGGCTGCCTACCAATGACCCCCCAGCCCACCTCCACCTCCACCGTGCAGCTCAGAATGGGCAGGATCAGGCCCTTCCGCCTCCCCCAGGGCCAGCTGGACCCTGTGGAGTCCCAGCTGGAAGTCCAAGGCTCTTGGGGCCAAACCGGGCACACCCAGCCCCTGGGGCTGGCCAATAGGATAAATGGGCCCCAAGGCAGCTGAGGGATGGGGTGGGTTGGGGGGAGTGGTGCAGCAGCCCCCACCCCCCCCAACCACCCTCTCTGCAGGCCAAGGGAGTATCCTTCCAGAACAACCTTGTAGGATTTCCTGAGCCTGCAGCTCTGGAGCCAGGAGCCAACCCTGGCAGGAAGCTGCCCTGGCAGGCTGGGCACCACCCAGCCCAGCACCCATCCCTGGGCTGTCCTATGGGGAGGTCCAAGCCAGGTTTAGATCTGCCAAGTCTTTCAGAGAACATCAGGGTCCGGATGCAGATGGGGAGAAGCGGCTCCCAGTAGCAGGTCCGTCTCCCCACCCCCTGCAGCTGGCTTCCACTCTTAACCTACCCTGACCCCAGTCAGCCCCCAGGGCCCCCGCAGGCTCTCCCTGGCCTCCCCGCCAGGAGCCCCTGGCAGCTGAATTTCCCGGACCTTTGAGCCGGCCCCGTGGACTCCGCGCCGCAGTGACCGGGGGAGGTGTCCAGCCCGTCGGCCCGGCTCTCCCAGTTTGGGAAGCCTTCCCGGCTCCAAGACCAGAGAAGCACCTCGGATGGAGGGAGACCCTCACCTACCACCCCTACCCCAGTCCGCGGGATAGAGGGTGCCATAGCCCGAGCCTGGCTGGAGGGAAAGAAGCGAAGCGAGATCCTCCTCCGGGACCCCGGGTGCCGGGAAGGGCGCGCAGGTGGGCGTGCGCTCACCTGGTTGCGGCTCACCTGTGGGGCTGGGCGGCCCGGGAGGCAAGAGCAGGAGGGAGGGAGGAAGGGGTCAGGAGACACAGCGCCGCTGCCGCCGTCTGCGCGGCTCTGGGGAGCGCCCGCCCGGGGCTGCGGGACCTGCCTCCGCCCATGTGATCCCGGGGCCGCCCTTGCCGCCGCCCCTGGCCCGGGAAGCCGCCGCCTCCGCGCGGCCGAGCTGCGGCGCAGCCACCTGGTTCAACGCCACCCCCGCCCCCGAGGCTCCGGAGGGTCCTTAAAGCCCCCGAGGTGCCCGCATCCTTCCCGACCTCTCCCGGAGCGCTCAGCCTGGACACCCGCAAACCCGGCCGAGAAGTGTCTGCGGGAGCGCCGCCTCGCTGGCGGGCAGCAGGGCGCGTGGTGGTGGACGGGGGAAGCGCTGCGTGTCTTTCCCGGCCTGGGACGCTCGCCCTCTGCTCCTGGCTGGCGCGCCCCATCTGATGCCTTCACCCTAGCTTCTCCACCCCTTGCCGGCTCCAACAGCCCCGGGCTCCAGGGATCAGGAGGGCCAGCCAAGGAAGGGGCCTCAGGTGGTAGATCAGGAAGGAGGTGGTGGACTGGCCCATACCTGGCAACCTTCACCCCGGGGAGGCCCGTGTGGCCTCCTGGGTCTCCCGCTCAGCTCCCGGTGTCAGGCGGATCTGATTTCAGGGGAGCACAGGTGTGGGCACAGCTGTAACTCAGCTGCTTCACGTGTGACTCATCGGCTCCAAACCTTCTCCTGACCTGTGCCTCGCTCTCCCTGCCCTCCCAGCCCGGCCCGCCTCCCGCACAGCCTCTGTCCTGGGTGTGTAAACCACTCTCCCTGGAACTCCTAGTCCCCCGTCTCCTCCGTGGCCGCTTTGCCTGATGCACCTGTTCAACTTCCCTAACTAGATGGGAAAGCCCTTCGTGGGGAGCAGCAAGGTGCAGGGGGAGGTGGCTTACCTGCCATGCCGGTGCGAGTCGGAGGCAGCTTGCTCTACTTTCTGGTGCCTCAGTTTCCCCATGTGTCAGAGGGGCCCTTACATGCCTGCACCTCCTGGTTGTGCACTAGGAGCCCCGACTGCACTCCCGCAGAGAAGGGGGAGAGGGAGGGGACGTCTGTCTTGTCATCCCCCGTTGTATTTCATAGACGTTTCACGCAGAACCCAGGCAGTGTGCCAGGCTCTGGGAGTGGAGCAGGAAGCCCAACTTCTTCCTTCCTCCGTTGCCTTGATTTCTGGAAAAATCTGGGGGGTCAGGCTGCAGAGCTCTGTGCTCTTGTGGGTGGTGTACGGGTGGGGGGTCACTGACCTAGGGTCACCAGGTCAGCCAAGCTGGGGCATGACTCTGCAGCGCGCAGGGCATGCTGCCAGGTTGGAGGCCACCGTGTCCCGGCTGAGTCACTCAGCTCACCTCGCATGGGGTGAGCCGTGCCCTGGGTTCTCCTCTGCCCTCCCAGCCTTCCTGACAGGCGTGGTCATCTTCTAGACAGGAGAGCACCCAGTGGGTGTACATTCAGTTTCTGTTCCAGAGTGGGGAAGCCTCAATCCTGCTACATTTTATATGAGGACACTGGGGAATGTGAAAGGAGTGAGAGGGGACACCTCATCCAGAGGCCCAGTGTGGGTCCAGCACGGTAGCCTACCAGCTAAAGTCCTCACCTTGCAGACACTGGGATCCCATGTGGGCGCTGGTTCTAATCCCAGCAGCCTGGCTTCCCATCCAGCTCCCTGCTTGTGGCCGGGAAAAACAGTCAAGGATGGTCCAAAGCCTTGGGATCCTGCACCTGCATGGGAGACCCGGAAGAAGCTCCTGGCTTCAGATCGCACAGCTCCAGCCGTTGTGGCCACTAGGGGAGTGAATCATCGGATGGAAGAGCTTTCTGTCTCTCCTCCTCTCTGTATATCAGACTTTTCAATAAGACTAAAATAAATCTTAAAAAAAAAAAAAAGGTTCAGCATGGAGCGGCCCGGAGAGGACGCCAAGGACAGGAGGAGGTGCACGAAGGAGGCTAGGTGGCTGTGTTGTTTTCATTCTGCAAGTTGCTTAATCCAGTGCGACTCCCTGGCCACTCCCAGGCTCCAGGAACCTGCCAGGGCTCTGCCCCTCCCCTGCGATGGACAGGGCAAGGTCCCTCAGCAGCTACGGGCTAGTCCCACCTACTGGGGTCAGAGTGCCTGAAGTGACAGATTGCCAGGAAGCCAGGCAAGCAGCCCAGCCCTGGGCAGTGCAGGGAAGTTCCTGACCCAGTGTGTGATTGCCCTTCTCCAAGGACCTCCACGCGACAGGAACCTGCCTACCTGCTGGGTTTCCTGCAGGGAGGTGGACACGATGGATGACAGGTCACAGCCAGCCAGCCACCTGGATGTTCTCTTTACAGAGCCACAGCTCTCCTCCTAATGGGGGGTGTCAGCCAGCCAGGCCCAGGCCACCCCATGCCTGCAAAACCCACAGGGCAGCACTCCCGGCTCCAAGTGAGGAAGCCGACAGATGCAGGAGAACCTCAGAGTGGCGCTCTGAAGTGACCCCAGAAGTGCCAGCCTTGGCCAGCAGCCTACAGCAGCAGCCTAGGAAGGGTAACAGCCCAAGGCCACGGCCAGATCCCCTCCCCACCCACGCCCACCCCTCCCCACAGCCAGCCCCCACCCCACCTCTGGCTCCTCCCCCATAGCCCGGACCCCTGGCCTCCCCATCCACACACCCCCCTCCGGCTCCTCCCACAGCCAGGCCTTGCCCAGGTGCGTGCTGTGTCTGCTCCTGGTCCCTGGGGGCTGAGATCTTCACAAGCGATAGCACCCCTTCTGATACACACATCTGCACACACAAATACACCTACAAATAGCTATATGCACACACATACACACACAAAACCGCCCATTCCACCTGCTTGTCCACGCAGAGAATTCCCAGGCCTTTCCAAGCCCGAGCCCTCTCCTACTTTTTCCCAAGGAACAAGACCTGGAGGCAAGGTCCCTGGAATCCTGATTTATTGTCCATTCTCTTCCAGAGGGCACCTGGACACGGGGCGGGACAGCGGAGAGGCAGGAAGGCAGCCAAAGCCGGTGTCTCCCTGTGGGACCCCTGGGCTGCCCCTCCTCCCCCACCGGGCGTCACAGCAGAGGGTGTGTGAGGGGCTCAGGCAGGGGCGTGGGACAGCCTCTGCCTTCCACCTGCCATTCCCCTGGCTCCGCTGGAGGCTGGAGAGGACGGGATCCCGCCCAAGGCAGAGGTGGCTTTTGGTCTCCACTAGGCTGGGAAGCTGGCTCTGGTTAGCGGGACCCCCACGGGGCAGAGCTGGGTGCCCCGCCCTGCTGGAAGCAGCACTACGGGGGGTCTGGGACACACGGGGTCTGGTCTCAATAAGGCCTGGAAACAGTCTCCACTTCAAAGCAGACCTCTGTATTTGAGCGTCGGGTGGGCGAGGGGGCTCTGAGGGAAGGGCTGGGGGGCATTGTACGCAGAGGCCGGGAGGGAGCTCGGGTCCTGGGGGGAGATGAGGGCTCCTCACTCCCACCTGTAAGTGCTACTCTGCCCACCCCGTCCCCCCCCATCCTGGCTGGCTCCAGGCTGCCATGGGGACTGCTCACACCGGAGCTACGTAATTTCCAGGAAACGTCCCAAACTTCTGAGTCCTGCGGGAGACACCTGTGAGAGAGGAGAGACACAGGACGCTGGCAGCGTGGTGCAGCACGCTAAGCCTCCACCTGCAGTGCTAGCACCCCAGGAGGTCACTGGTTCGAGTCTTGGTTGCTCCGCTTCTGATCCAGCTGCTTGTGAATGTGTCTGGGAAAACAGCTCAGGTTGACCCAAGTGTTTGGGCCCCTGCACCCACATGGGGGAGACCTGGAGGAAGCTCCTGGCTCCCTCTTGGGCTGACTGTCATAGCCATTTGAGGATGGAAATATCTCTAAGTTCCTCCTCTCTAACTTTGACATTTAAGTAATACATTAAAAAATAAACTTGTTAAAGTTTGGCGTTTGGGAAGCCAGGTGTGGATTCTCTCCTTATCTCTCCCGCCTTCCCCCAGGCACAGGAATTAGAAAAAAGAAAATGTGGAAATAATGGTCTCACCCAGTTTCCCCTCACTCTCAACCCTTCCCGCCCTCATCAACTATGTAAACATCATCAAAAATAAAATTTAAAGCAAGGAAAAAAAGACACAAAAGGGCATTGCCTACACTTGTTTTGGTGTTTAAGCAGGAATGCGGGTGGGGGAAGACTCCGCCCCCTCCTGGCAGGAGCCAGGACTGCAGGTGGAGTCAGTTTCCAAATGAAGGGCAGGGGGCAGGATTTGAACTCACTTGCCTCCTGCCTGCCCCCTAGCGATAGCATCTCAAAAGTCCTGGCCCTCTGGGCTGCTGCGCCCAAAGAGGATCCTGGGTCCTTGCCACGGAGGAACACAGGACAACAAAACGAAGTGACTCAGTAAACTGGGGCCCTCTTTCCAGGCTGGCACTCCAATTCCCCAGGGGCAGGCGCTGCTTGGTTTCCGTGACCCGTCCCTCCCAGGTCCAGCTCCCCTGACCTGCACAATGTCTGAAGTAACAATCTCGCCATGCACGGGCCAGGGAACTGAGGTTTCCACTCATGTGTGGCTTGTGCGGTCCGATCACCCCAGATGGAGATGTGGGGACAGTCTACACTGCTATTCCGCCACAAACCGTGCTTACATCCGGCTCCAAGGCTTCATCTGCTGCTCCCCACCCCAAGCCCAGCCCGCCAAGGTACAAGCCCGGAGCCAAGATGGCGCTCCGGGAACTGGGTGTGTCCCGGGCCTGACTCGGCAGCCACATCCTGGGACTCCCATCAGAAGGGGTCAAGGGATGCTCCCTCTGTCCACTCGGGCCCTCCAAAGCCTTTAAAGTTGGGATCTGAGCTAGGGCCCGTCCAACTCCCTTGCATTCCTTAAGCCAGCTCTGAGGGGCCAGTTACGGCAGGGCGGCGGGGATCAGCAGGTGCCAGGCCTCCTCTGCCCCCACCCCGCCACAGTATAGCACAGGGCAGGACATCCTGTCCTGGGCCCAGAGGGACCCCCATCAGTAATCCTGGAACGGCTGCCTGAATGTCCTGGGCCCCAGCCCTCTTCAGAGCTGGCCTTGGAGGTGGGGAGGAGGGGAGGGGACAAGGATACCCAGGGCCACCAGCCTAGCCGCTGCAGCCCCTTCTCTCCCACCCCGGCCCCGCCCACGCACCCACAAACCAGCCGTCGTCACACTGCTGCATGACGTCCACGCGGTCTCCCTCCCGGAGTTCCAGCTCGTCATCGTTCTGGGGCCTGTACTGGTACATGGCCCGGTACCTGTGTTGGGGTGGAGGGCAGGCCGGGGAGTCATCACTCCCATCAGGGAGCCTGGCCTGCAGCACAGGCTGGGTCTCTACCCACACCACCCAGGGTGGCAGGCAGATCCCAGTGTTACCACTCACTGGGAAGCCCACCCCAACGCCCACCAGCCTAAACCCCCTGGGACGGTACTCACGGGGTCCAGTGTATCTGAGTGGTGTGCGGGGAGGGGGTCCCTAAGTCCAGCGGGCGGCTGGAGCCCCGAAGATGGGACACAGCTGGCCCAGGGGTGCCGAGGCTCTAGGGGTGTGCAGGAAAGGAGGCAGTTCAAGGGCAGGAACGGGGCCCTTCCCCGCACCAGTGCAGCCCCTGCTTGCACACACCCAACTCAGCCAGCAGCTGGATTGTCAGTTTTCCTCCACAGCTGGCTGGGCTGCAGAAGCACCTGACTGGAAGCAGGGGATGTGCTGCGAGGCCCCTGGAGAGGTCCCAGGTGCCCCGAGAAACCCACTCCGGGGGAGCACAGATCCCGGGGCACGTTGCGCTGTTCCTCCCCCAGGCAGCCAGGAGTCTGGGGCCTGAGCTGCGATTCCAAGCGTAGGGGCCCACACTCAGCTCCCAAGCCCAGGCCGTTTGGGGGTGGGGAAAGAACGCTGCCCGGTAACCGGCCTCACCTGCGCCTGCGCTCTGGGCTCCTGGGAAGTAAAGGCGAGGCTGGTGCGGCGTGGGGAGGTGCGGCCTCCCCAGTCGGTGGGGTCGTTGGGGCTGCGCGGTCCGGAGGGCGAGGAGCCCGGCTGCCGGGCCAACCGGGCGGCCGTGGCGGCAGCGGCGCTGGGCAGGTGGGGAGAAGCGGTGGGCAGCTGGGAGCCTTCATCGCACACCCGGAGCCGCGGCTCGCGGCTCACCTGCACGTAGCTGGCCGGAAAGATGCCCTGGCGGCCCGTGCCGGTGATGCGGCCCTCGTACCAGCTGTCATTCACTTTGCGGATCAGGCAGATGCGCTCCCCCTGTGGGCGGGAAGAGGTCAGGAGCTGGCAGGTGCACAGGGGTCTGACCTGGGCTATCCCAGACACCAGCACAGCCAGGAAAGCAGAGGGCTCGGGATGCCAGCTCTCCTCACAGTGTGGAGCACTGGGGGCCTCGCTGGGGAGCCCACCCAGGTTCCCAGCTTTCTCCCCTCAGAACTGCAGTGGGAGGGACGCCTGGTGAGGAGTGTAGACCCAGCGAACGTGTGCCAAGTAACGCCGGGCATCCCTGGGTAGATGGTGGTTTGGGGGTGGGTGTGCTGTGTCTTGAGGGCACTAAGGCCCAAGGGGTGGGCCATGGGGCGTGTCCTCAAGCCCACCTGGGAATGGCAAAGCCTTGTAGGGCAGTCACTGCGTGCCACCTGGGCAGCTCCCTGTGGGGCAGGAGGTTCCTCAGCACCCTCCCTCGTCCTGACCCCTCTTTTTCTGGGTCGTGGTCACTCGGGGCTGTCATGGCCACTGCCCCGGGGCGGGGGGAGATCAATTCCTTGTGTTCTGCAAACTGTCTCAAGACACTATAATTAAAACAGAAAAGTTGCAACAACAGCCCGGTGCATGCACGCACATGTGACTGCCTGCCGTCTGATAAACACCCCGTGACACATCCCAGCCCTTTTCCATCATCCTGTTCTCTTAAAGGTGCCGCGCACCTGTAGCAACATCCAGTCAGCTTCTAGAACGGACCGGATGAAGGAGAAGAGGAGATAGCCAGAAGAGGGCACGACCCAACTCTCCGGCAAAGTCTGTAGTGGCACTTTCGCACACCTTCACCTGCCCCCACCACCCCAGCCCACCTTGCGGAAGGAGAGCTCCACCTCCAGCTCCCCCTTGAAGGTGTACTGGGCCACGGCCTCTCCGTATTCTACCACCTGGTAGGTCGGTGGCTTGATGGGCTTGGGGATCTCATCGGCGGGCAGTACCTGAGGGGAGAAGAATCTTTGTGACCGAGACGCAGCCAGGGGGCAGGAGGCTGGGATGCCAAGGGGGCCTTCCCCTGGCCAGAGAAAACACAGAGTTCAGGTCCGGAGAGCAAGGCACAAGCCCTGGGAGTGCAGGGGACTCGGGGGCGGGGGGAGGTAGAGTCCGCGGAGGCCGGCGTGGTGGTGGGCATCAGGTGCAGTGCAGCCGAGGTGTGTGGGGCACGTGCTGCTGCAGCGCAGAAGGGCGTGTGCGAATAGCAGGAGCCATTCCAATGAGGAGTTGAACTTGGGTCAAATGAAACGTTCTCTGGAGCAGGCAGCGCCTGCCAGCATGTCCGGAGAGCCGAGGACGTGGCACTGGACCACGGCTGGGGACCAGGCGTCCCTGCCTCAGATGTCTCGGTTCCTCCTCTCTCTCTCCCTCCCACCCAGGTGCCCAGACTCCTCCCCTCTCCCCACCACGCCTCTCTCTGAGCTTCACCTTGTTCCTGACCATCCAGAAGCCAGTCCACTATGTCCCGCTAATTTGTCTATGGGAAGGATTTTGACAGAATCCACAGGAGAGGAATGGAAAGACCACACCCAGGCTTTCCAAAGTCGGAACCGGTCTTAGATGGGGGTGCTGCCCAAGGGGATGCGAGGACAAACTTAGGCTAAAGCTCGAGTGGGAGAAGCATACACTATTGCAGCTCACTTGCCAAGAGGCCCTGAGGGACCCTCACGGGCACAGGATGCTAATCCATCCATCACCCACAAGAGAGAAGGCATGAGCTGCCCTAAGACACAGCCTACGGGGGGCAGACCATTTACAGCAATCACAAGGTTAAAAATCAGTCCCTTGGACCTGGCACAATGGTTAAATCCACACTTTGCAAGCACCAGGGTCCCAAATGGGTACAAGTTGGTGTCCTGGCTCCTCCACTTCCCAGCTTATGGCTTTGGAAGGCACTAGAGGATGGTCCAAAACCTTGGGATCCCATACTCTCAAGTGGGAGACCTAGAAGAATCTTTTGGCTCCTGGCTTTGGACCAGAATCAACGCCACAGACATCTCAGCAGGTTCAGCGGACTAGGCCTGATCGTGACTCACAAAAGGGAGCCAACTTCCTGTTTGCTGGGTGCTAGAACTGCTGTGCTCAGAGACACCTGTCCTAAGCGGGATGAGGCTCCCAGCATGGACCAGTGCAGGAGATGTAACACGGCATGGCCAGCGTGGTCCTGAAGACAAAGAGGACCCAGGCCACGGCCATGGCCACCCACCGGAGGAAGGGGTCCACTCACAGTTACACAGAGGGCGTGGCAGTGGCAGATTTTTGAGGGGAAGGGGCTGTTGAGGTGGGAGGAGGAAGCACAGGCATTGCGCTTGCTGTTGTTCTGGAGGCCAAGGGACGATGGTACCTGCTTTCTGGGAGTGTACTATGAGAGTCAATGTGTTCACAGATAACACCCACGAGTGTTTTCTCTCACCCACTTAGAGTCTGCTCACTGCTCTTATCAGACCGGGCAAGGTCATGACAACTTGTAGGCACCGACCTTGAGGTTCCCTTTAAAAAAGATTTTATTTGAAAGTTAGAGCTATTAGCACGTGGTGGGAGGAAGAGAAGGGAGAAGGAGAGGTGTGGGGGGGGGGAAATAAAATGGAAATAAAAAAAAGAGCCAGCTGTAGAGAGGGAGAGGGAGAAAGAGAATATTCCAGTTGCTGGTTCACTCTATACATGGCCACAATAGACAGGGGGCTGGGCCAGGCTGAGGCCAGGAGCCTGGAGCTTCTTCCAGATCTCCCACACGGATACAAGAGCTGAAGCACTTGGGCCGTCCTCCGCAGCTCTCCCAGGTGCAAGAGCAGGGAGCTGGATGGGAAGCTGAGCAGCTGGGTCATGAGCTGGCGCCCACATGGGAGGCTGGCATCTTTACTCATTAGCCACATGCCATCCCCCACCTTAAAGTCAATTTGGCTCCTTGTGATTGGTTTTTTTTTTTTGGGGGGGGGGGATGATCACAACAAAGCTTTATTTTAAATGAGAGGCAAGGCAACTGACTGACCTGTCGGGGTGACCGGAGTGTAGCGTAACTTCCTTCCTACAAATAACTTTGATAGTATTGAAAAGAATGCATTGCCGTGGTTAAAACTCCAAGACCCTCAGATAAGCTGGCACCTACCTCAGTTTAACTTGAACTCAATGGGGCCTATGTTGTGAAATAACATTTACATAATTAAAAAAAAGAGATTATTTTATTTGAAAGACAGAATAACAACCAAGGCATAAGACAGGGCTACATCCCCGAGTTTACTCCCCAAATGTCTGCAGTGGTGGGGACTGGTTCAGAACGAAGCCAGGAGCCTGCAATTTCCTCAGTTTCTCCCACATGGGGCCCAAGTGCTGCTTCTCTGGGTGCAGGAGCAGGGAGCCAGATAGGAAGTGGAGCAGCCGGGACTCCACGCAGCTCTGGTGGCATGGCTGGCAGGGGCTTAACCCAAAGTGCCATAACAACCAGCTCTTTGTTTCATTTTTCAATTCAGGCTTTTTGCTAACATTTTGAGGGTCCCTTGTACTTTGTGAAAACTGCTGGCTCACAGAGGTCATGATGTGGGCGGGGAAGGCCCAACTTAACGATGCCTATTAGATTAAGATCCTAAATGACCAAAAAAAAAAACCATGGCCACAGACAGAGCCCAGCGCAGGAGTCCTTGAAGTTGAGTGAGAAATAAAAATTTTTTTGTCTGGCATAGTGGCAGAAGACACTGCTACGATGCCCACATCCTATATTAGAGTATATCAGGTATATTACAGTATTATATCTATATATATTACATATACATTAGATATATGTTAGGTTTGGGAGCCAGCTCCAGCCGGCCCTGATTCTAGCTTTGCTGTTCCATGTGCATCCTGCATGCTAGCAGGTAGCAGGTGATAGCTGGGTCCTTGAGACCCTGCCCTGGATGTGGGAGACCAGACCAAACTCCTTGCCCTGACTTCAGCCTGTTCCAGGCTGTTCTCGCTGTTGACAGGCGTTTGCGGAGTGAGTCAACGAACAGGTGATTTCTGCCAACCTGCCTTTCAGATACGTTTAAAAAAAAAATTCTATTTAAAAGTCAAACTTACAGGCTGCCTTAAAGGCAGTGTCCATTGGGAAATTGACAGCATTAGAGTGATATATTAAGAGGAAAGAGCGTCAAAAAGAGGATGCAAGACTTCAACTCTAAAAATTTAAGAAAACGATGGCTCAGCGGATTAAACCACCCACTGTGCCACCAGCATCCTGGCTGCTGCTCCTCCCATCCAGCTCCCTGCTACCGCACCCCGGAAAGCAGCAGCAGCTGGCCCACGTGCTTGGGCCGCTGGTACCCTCATGGGAGACCCGGATGGAGTTCCAAACCCCTGGCTTTTGCATGGTCCAGTCCCAAATGTTACAGCCATTTGGAGGGCAATCCATGGGAGATCTCTGTGGGTCTCACTGCCTTTCAAACAAAGGTCCTCCCCACATTTCCACCCCGGGGGCTGGGCTCCACCCTCAAACATTTCCTGGCTACTTTGCGGTGCACTGGGCCTATCCCTGGGGTGGGGAAGGACGGGCAAGGACCTCCACGGGCATGGACCCTCACATCTTCACAAGCTCAGGAAGCCCTAAGTGGTGTCTTTTCCAACCCACCTGAGGACCCTCCGGTCCTCTCAGCCAGTCTCCCACCAGGATGTCCCACCCCTCCGGCTCACCTCCACGTAATTGGCAGGGAAGATGCCCAATCGGCCGTGGTGCTCCCCTTCCAGCCAGTTCTTGTCCACCTCCTTGTGGATGTAAACGATGTCACCCTTCTGAAGAGTGAGCTCCCTGCAGGCCACAGCGAGGACAGCAAGCTGAGCCCTCCCCAGCCTGCCTGCCCCCAGACCCACCCACCCCTGCCAGGTGCAGCTCAGTCCCACCACCCTTGGGGATTAGGGAAAGTGGGGGAGGGCAAGGAGGAGAGAAGGGGAAGCCAGAGGAAGGAGCTTACTTGGGGGACTGTGCCTGGAAGTCAAACTTGAGCCGGGCGGCTTTCCTCTGGGCAGGGGAGGGGACAGAGTGGAGCATGTCCATCAGGCAGGTGGCAGACCCAGCTAAACCACCACTGGGGGCCACCCCCAGGTCCGACCTGCTCCAACTGCCCCCTTACCTTCTCTTCTTTCCTGGCTGGGCTGCCTCCCCTGTCGGTGGCAAGGGGGTCTATGGAGAAGTGTCAGATCAGCCTGGGGGACAGACTGCCCCCCCCCCCCAACCCTTACCCAAACGACAGGCACCCAGCGCTCTGGGAGACCTTCCTGGCACCCTCCCCACCCCCACTCGGCTCTATCACAGTTTACTGGGGGATAGGAGGGGTGGGGGAGGCACCTGCGAGCAGTTAAAAATGAGCAAGAAGATGTGGTGTCACCTCGGGCTGAGGAAGGGTAGACATAATCCCTCCGCCCCAGGAAAGGGCTTCCTGCGTCGGCCATTCTGTGGGGGCTCAGGGGTCGCGAGGATGACAGGTAAGAGGCATGTAGGGGGCCGGAGCTCCAGGCTGAGGCCGGGCTGTAAGGGGTGGGGGACACGGAGTGAGCGCAGCTCTGAGGCCCCAGCAGTTAGTGACCCGCGCCAGCCCCACCCCCAGCTCTGGTCCCTCTCCCCCGCGCTGCCTAAGGCGTCTCCCAGGTCCCGGGCTCTGGCAACAGGATGTCCCGCTTCCTGAGCAGGCGAGCAGCCGGGAAAAGGGTGAGGCCTCTGGGCCGAGGAGTTGCGGCGTAGGCGGTGAGGCCGGCCCGGCCCGGCCCGGGGCGCACGGGGCGCACGGGGCTCTCCCGGCCGCCCAGCACCGCACGACCCAAAGTCCCCCGGCTCCGGCCAAGTGTCCCCCTCCCCGGCCCCGTCCCGTGGAATGGCAGTGGCCCACGGGCCCTCCCGCGCCACGTCCCCTTCTGCCCCCGGTCCTGCACGCAGAGCCCCACTTCCTCCCGCCACTCACCCGGCTGGGGGCCGCGGCTCCGGGGCCCGTCGGGGCGTCTGCGAGCTCTGTATAGGACCAGGAGAGACAGCAGGCGTGGTGGAGACGCGGGGATCGGCGGGGGCCCAGCTGTAGCCGAGGCCGCAGCCGCCGCCTCCTCCGGAAAAAGTTCGCGGCGGGCGCGGGAGGGAAGGAGGGCTGGGCAGGGGCGGGGACGCGGGGTCCTAGAGTGCGCCGTGCGCGCAGGCCGGAGCCCGGGCGGCCGCAGGGAACGAGGTCGGCTGGGACTCGGGGGGCGCGCAGGGCAGGGGGTCCCTGAGGCTCCAGGAACGGGGTGAGGCCGGTGAGGAGCCCCGGGCGTGCAGGGCCCCGACTGGCTGACGTGGAGTTAGTTGGCCAAGAGTGGTTCTTAGGGGTCGCTGGGGAAAGCCAACGCCCTGGATTATGGGATGCAACTCCGGGGCTGAAGTCAGCCTCCCCGCCCTGCATTCCCGGCCCGGCTGCGGCCTCCGGGTTCCAGCCCTCTCTGCTACCTTGGGGGACGGCAGCCGAGTCTCGATTGCCCGAAGGTCCTTGTCCAGCTCTGCGCTCAGCTTGGCCAGCTCCCTCTCCAGCAGGACCTGGAGGTGGGGGAGTGGGACAGATGTGGGCAGTGGGCAGAGGTCAGTGCACAGTTAGTGAGGGGAGGGAGCGAGGATGGGGGTGGGGAGATCGGCCAAAGGTCTTGGTGTGAGAAGCAGAACAGAACCCTAGCCGGAGTGTGCCTCCAAGTGAGTAAAAAGCGGCTTCCTGTCAGGATGCGGACAGCTCCCAGCTGATGAGGCTGCAGGGAGCGGCCTGCGGGGGGCCTGCCACGTTGCTGCTCTAGCCAGGGCTCCCACACTTTGAGCTCCATCATGGGTCTCCCAGACACCTTGCACAATGCCTGCCTGACCCTGTGGCTGCAGGTGCCCGCGCTGCTCCCAGCCCTTCCATCTGCTCTGTCCACCCCCAGGGTCGGCCTGGCCCAGCCTTGCTTAGAATCCAGATCCACACTTGCAACAAGGTTTCCAGAGCTCAACCTATCATCCGCTCCCTTGCTTAGGTTAATACAAACTTCCTCAGAAGGATGCGCTCACTGGGCGCCATACACCTGCCGTGCCAGATGCCAGGTGCTAAGCGCATAGAGGCTAAGCCTGTGCAGTAGACTGGATTGAGTCGGGGCCCCTGGTCTGCCGAATCATGCCAGGTTCAAGGCGGCCATTGCTACAGCACTCACCTCGATGGGCTGAGAGGGCTTTTCCACAGGATCGTCCACCAGGGGCTTCTTGGGCTAAGGAGGAGTGACGGGGTTGGGGGGAGGGGAGAAAGGAGGATTTGTGTGTGCTACGGATGCACCTGCCACAGGCCGAGGCCTGCACCCTGCCCCAGGAGGCCCACATGCACCTTTTGTCCCGTCTCTAGTTCATGCAGAAACTGGTTCCAGGAGTCTTCTGCCCAGACGCTGTCTGCTTTCTCTCGGCGCCTCGGGACCGGGACCTGCACACGGAGGTCCCTGGGCAGCACTGGGGACGCTGCCAGGGGCCCACACACAAGCAGGCTTCCCAGCCCTTGCCCTTCCTCTGCCCACCGCCGAGGGTGTCGGGCTGCTGGGGCATTTGTTTGCTGTGTTCCAGGCACAGGGGCAGGCCGCGGGGTACGCAGCAGTTGGATAGGGCTACCTGGTTGGGGGGCTGGGGGATAGAGGATGACGCTCCAGGGTTGCAGGTGAAGGTGCTCCTGGGTGACTCTTCAGAATGCTCCCAGATCTTCCTGAAGGCAGGGATGGGCAGCTCTTCAGTCCCCCTTGAGGGGAAACTGAGGCAGAAGTCTTTTTTTTTTTTTTTTTAAATTTGAAAGGCAGAGTTTCAGAGAGAGAAGGAGAGACACAGAGAGGAGATCTTCCGTTCGCTGGTTCACTCCCCAAATGGCCACCACTAGTGCAGCGGAGCCCATCCAAAGCCTGGAGCTTCCCATGTGGGTCCAGGCGCTCAAGGACCTGGGCCGTCCTCCGCTGCTCTCCCAGACCACAAGCAGGGAGCTGAGTGGGAAGTGGAGCAGCTGGGATTTGAATCTGTGCCCACATGGGATGCTGGTGTCCTGAGCAGCCCGCTGTGACATGGTTACCGTTCCCGCCCCCCAGTCTGTTTTTTAAACAGTAGAATGTGCAAGAGCTTCTGGCTGAAGTCCCAGCTTCACCACTGAGTAGCTAGGTGACCTTTTGGCAAATCATTAAGCCTCACTGTGCCTTGGGCTCTATGCCTCTGCAATGGGAATGATTGGATGAGGGGATGAAGGCTGGCATACTCCTCTGCCCCACTCCCCAACCCCCATGAGTGGCTGTGCCACCCTCTGCTGCTGCCAAGCACCTGTGTGTGTGGCCTGGCTCCATGCCCACTCCTGTGCCACTGTGACAAAGCTAATTTTCTCCATGTTTCAGTAAACAGGGCTGTATCCCCAGGTCCAAGGAGACCTCCCCTGGGTTGGGGGAGAGGCAGCTGCGCCCAGAAGCCCTAGGCCAGCTGCTTCTCCATGGAGCTCAGGTCTCGTCCTGCCCCCCAGGAAGCCCCTCCTCTCTGGCTGCCTCCAACGCCCCCAGCGTCCACTGGGTGGAGCCACCGTACCCAGCTTACCCCCTGGTGGAATGTCTGACCCAGGAGTTCAGCATTCATTGGCTGTTCCTCTGGTTCTGACTTCAGGAACAAGAAGGGCGATCACAAAGAGAATTTGGCATTCCTGACCTGAGCCGACTCTGGTCTCCACTACAACCTATGTCTGACTGGTGTATGCATGGCCCAGGCAAGACACACAATATTCCTCTGGGTCTCCCAGTCACCTAATGACCTCAGCTCCAAAGATGGGCGCGGTGAGGCCCAGGTGGGGGCGAGTCAGGATTCCTGGGAGCCAGGAGTTGTGCACTGGGCTTGAACACACAACTCTGGACCCTAAGTTTGACCTCTTGGGGCTGGTGCCATGGGGTAGCAGTCTAAGCCTCCCACATGGATGCAAGTTCAAGCCCCAGATGCTCCGCTTCCCATCCATCTCCATGCCAATGTGTCTGGGAGAGCAGCAGTAGGTGGCCCAGATCTTTGGGCCCCTGTACCTGTGTGGGAGACGCGGAAGAAGCTCCTGGCTCCTGGCTTCATATCGGCTCAGCTCCCAGTATTGTGGCTACTTGGGGTGTGAACCAGCAGATGGGAGATTTTTCTCTCTGTCCCTCCTTCTATATAACTCTCCCTTTCAAATAAAAAAATCTTAAAAAGAAAAAAAAAAAAGCTTGACCTCTTCAACTCTGCCTTATTGAGGGGGCCAAGAGCCACAGTCCTAGCCAGCAGGTAGGGCTATGCTAATGAGCTGCAGAGAAACAAGAACGTAGATTTGATTGAGGAGCAAAGTCAAGGTTGGTTGGGTTGGGTGTGGGTGGCGTGCACCAGACAGAAGGCTCTTTCTTCGCCTCCCTCTGCAGCCTCGGATGGAAGCCACAGGCTTCGGAGCTGATGGCCGCAGTGGTGATTCCGGCCACCCCACCCCACACCCACGTGACCTCCTGGCCACCTCTCCACCGCCCAGCCAGCCTTGCACCAGGGGCTGTGCAGGCCACTGTGGCCACAAGGGGGCACCAGTCTCCGCCCACCTGCACCTGCCCAGTGCTTGCTCACCGGTTGGAAGTCCCCACCGGGCTGGGCCTGCAGCCGGGTCTTTGGTGGGGCGCTGGATGTCTGGGGTCTGCAAGGTGAGACACAGGAAGAAGCTGCTGAAGGCTGGAGAAGCCAAGCAAGCAGGAGCCACGCAGGGTGGTCGCGTGAGGGTCCCGTGTCTGCATCCACACCACCTCCTGGGTGGCTGGCTCGTGGCAATGGTGCTCCCAGCTGTTCCTCCACTCCCAACAGCTATCCAGCCTGTACTAAACCAGCAGTGTAGTTCTGGGCTGGGTAGTGTACCCATTTTGGAGATGAACATAGAGAGGTCTAAAGAAGCCACACTCAGAGGGTTTGGTGGAGGAGCCCTGCTGGGATTTGCTTAACTCCCACCTCCCTGGGTGGGGGGAGGGAGCGGAATGAGGAGCCCCTGGGAAAGCAGCTACAGGAGACCCGGCCGGCTGCTCTAAGCCACCTTGGAGCCCCGGATGCCCACACCCCCTCACCTTTGAGCGGTTCCTCAAAGGTCCAGTCCGGCTGCAGGTCTGCGGAAGAAAAGCAGACAGGCACCCTGGGAAGCCGGCCTCAGCAGCCGCCCCTGCCCCCAGCCTCCCTCCCACCCATGGCACGGTGGGGGTGCCGAGGGCTGAGTCAGGGCCTCAGGAATGCCCCGAGGGAGGGAAGGAATTCGGAGGGCAGCTCTCAGGAGGGCTTGAGATGCCTCTGGCACACTCGGAGACTGAGCAGCCAACCGGGCAGCAGAACCTGGCCCAGACCTTCCCTCTTGCTCCCTCCCCTCCTCCTGCCCTCTGCTGACCCCTGCCAGGCCTGTCCGCATTGGCAAGGCTTCCTGGGGGCTATCCTTTGTCTTTCTTGTCCCCTGCTCCTGAGCCATGTGCTACGCACCCCTTTGCCCCAAGCCTCAGAGGTCACTGGCTGGGCAGTACAGCCATTTGCCCCCTGGCACAGGCCTGCTGGCACCCTTCTGGTCACAATCAGCCACCTCCTTCTTCCCAAAGTCTGTTCTCTCTCTTGGCTCTAGGGAGCCCCAACTGAGTCTTCCTCCTGACCCCTCAACCCTGGCTATACCTACTCAGGTCTGGAGGAGAGTACTCCTTATCTCTCCATCACCCCTGGGTCTTACTGTCTGATCTTACAGATTTAAGAGGCAGTTACACACACACACACACACACACACACACACCCACCCATCATCTACTGATTCTTAAGCCGGCCTTAGATTGAAAAATACTCAAAAAGGCGGCAGGGGCCAGCATCATACCATAGTAGTAGCTCCCCCTGCAATGCCAGTATCCTATATGGGTGCCAGTTCATGTCCTGGCTGCTTTACGCCTGATCCAGCTCCCTGCTGGTGGCCAGGAGCACCCATGCTCAAGTCCATAGGACCGTGCACTCATGTGGGAGGCCTGGAAGAAGCTTCTGGCTTCTGATTTTGGCCTACCCAGCTCCAGCCATGGCGACCATTTGCAGAGTGAACCAGCAGGAGTGGAAGACCTCTTTTTGTGTCCTTCTCTTGGCATAACTCTGCCTTTCAAATACAAGTAATTCAATCTTAAAAAAAAAAAAAAGGTTTGCTGAGAGCCAGCACAATAGCTCAACTGACTCACCCTCCACCTCCAAGTGCCTGGGTCCCCTATGGGCACTGGTTCGTATCCCAGCTGCTCCAATTCCCTTCCAGCTCCCTGCCTGCAGTCTGGGAAAGCAGCAGAGGATGGCCCACGGCCTTGGGCAAATGCTCCCATGCAAGAGACCCAGAAGTTGTTCCTGGCTTCCAATCAGCTCGACTCTAGCTGTTGCAGCCACTTGGGGAGTAAACCAGCGGAAGCAAAATCTTTCTGTCTCTCCTTCTCTCTGTAAATCTGACTTTCCAATAAGAACAAATAAACCTTCAAAAAAAGTGGCTGAGTCTGCGCTGAGCGGCTGTAGAGTTGCACTTCTTGCTGCTGTTCCCTGGACGGCGCAGCACCAGCCATTCACAAAGTCCGCTAACGTCAGGCGGACGCAAGGATGCACGCACTACGGCAGTTTATACAAGCGGCTTTGGCACCTGTGGATCCGGGTGTCCTTGGGTGTCTTTAACAGGTCCCCTGTAGGTAGCCATGGTGCCATCTGAGCCGTAATCTTGGCCTCCATGAGATCTGCTGCAGAAACTGACTCACCAAGGCCTTTCTGAGGCGGAGTTGGTGCTGTGGTTCAGTGAGTGAGACTGCTGCCTGGGACAATGGCATCCCCAAAGAAGAGTGCTGGTTTGAGTCCTGGCTGCTCTGTTTCTGATCTAGCATCCTGCTGATGTGCCTGGGGGCAGTGGAGGACAGCCTCAGCGCATGGGCCCCTGCCTGCCACGTCGGACTGCTTCAGCTGTTAGGGCCACGTGGGGACTGAACCAACAAAGGGAACATATTGTGTGTGTGTGTGTGTGTGTGTGTGTGTGTGTGTATGTGTGTACATGTGTGTCTTTTTCTGTCTCTTCTGTGCTTCTGTCTGTTGCTCTCTCTTTTTTTAGATTTTTAAAAATTTATTGACAAGGTAGAATTACAGAAAGAGAGATCTTCCATTCGCTGGTTTATTCCTGAAATGGCTACAGTGGCCCGAGCTGGGCCAGTTTGAAGACAAGAGCTAGGAATTTTTTTTTTTCTTCTGGATCTCCCATTCTCCCATATGGAATCAGAGTCCCAAGCACTTGGACCATTCTTCATTACTTTCCCAAGTCATACGCAGAGAGCTGGATCAGAAGGAGAACAGCCAGGACTCGAACTGGCTCCCAAATGGGAACCTGGTGCTGCAGGTGGAGACTTAAATTGCTATACCACAGTGCCGACCCTCTTCTTTATGAAATTAGGTAAATCCTTTAAAAACACCCTTTCTTGGCTGAATCCAAGAGGCCTGGGTGAAGGCAGCTGGCATGAACCTTTTTCGCTGTCACTGTCACGGCACGCTGACCATGACCTGACCCTTGCCACTGTGACCTGACTGACTCTCCCACTGCATGTCCCCGCCCAGGTACTCCCTGCTGCCCCACACCTGCCCCACACCTGCCCCACGCCTGCCCCACACCTGCCAGGCAGGTTTCTCCCGCTGGGTCTTTGGAGCGCCCCCTGCTGGACACTCCTCCCCTAGCTCTGCACAGACTCTGCCCACCCCAGGCTCTGTGCCCCAAAGCCACTTTGCATCCTGGAAGAAGTTCTCAGCTCCCAGCACTGTCCAGCACCCTCCCGCCCCATCCCTGCTCCCAACAGTCTTGTTTTACTCTTCTCCCTGGCCCCTCCCAGCCATATCCAAGCTCTCTCCTCTGTCCACCTCATACCCCTTGCCTCTTCTCTCCCAGCACTCACAATAGTGCTCAGATTAATGGGCTGCTGGCCAGTTGCCACCCCCTCCCCGCTGGCTGCATTTTGGGTAGTGACAGCAAGCAGTACGTGATGGAGAGATGCCACTCCTGTGGTCAGGGCACGGGGGGGAGAAGGGGCACTGCAGCCTGGCAAGGAGACCCGAGGCTTTTCAGGAAAAGGCTGTTGGCAGTGCCTGCAGAGGACACTGGGGAAGAGGCTGGCTGTGGATGCTCCCAGGGGCTGTGTCTGTCCTCATGGACAGACAGGGCTCCTTCCGCTCGCTCTCATTGTCATCGTCTCTCAGAAATAGTTACACCATTCAAGCAAAATGAAACCCACTGGCCAGGCTGGTTTAGGGCAAGGATGCCTGTCCATTGCCCAAGGACCCCTGACCCCCGTTCCTCAGTGGCGCCAAGAGAGCTGGCTGCTCAGTGGAGGAGCAGGAAGGTTTCGGGCGGGACAGCACATGCATATTGCGGAGGATGGCGCGGGGGGTGGCGTCAGGAGGCCAGCTGTTGCGCCCTGTTTAGGAACCATTCCCCACAGAGCCCAAGGGCATGGCGGGGAGTGCCCCCTTGTCTGGCTGGGAGAAGATCCTGGGAGGGTGTCTTACCTGGCACCTTCCGGTGGATCTGCTGGAACATTCTGCGGTACCAGTCTCTGGGGCTGTCGACACTCTGGGTTTAGGAAACAGAGCATCAGAACCTGCCTGCTTGCCCCCACGGCCAGTGTTGAGCCTGCACAGCTCTGCCCTGGTGAGCTGCCAAGCCCCTCCTCCTGGACACCCACTGGGGCCCAGTGAGCAAGCTCTGAACATTCGCTGTGGGCCCTTGCTCGGGGCAGCAGCGTCATGCCGTGTGTGAGAGAAGGGTCCCCACCAGAGGAGACACATTGAGGACCTCCAAGATGTAGGATTTGTGGTGATGTGGGTATTAAAAACGAAACTATTTGAAAGGCAGAAAGAAAGACTCTTTTATCCTTTGGTTCATTCCCCAAATGCCCCAAACAGCTGAAGCCAGGACCCTGGCACTCATGCAGACCTTCCACGTGGGTGGCAGGGCCAGTGTTTGCACCATCATTTTCCCAGGAGCCTCAGCAGGACTGGAAGTGACACTTAGTGTGCAATACCACCACACCCCCCCTTCAATTTCCCATATCCACATTTCTAGTGTTTCTAAAAATGATGTGTATTTCTGTGTTGCAAAAAAAAAAAAATAGTAGTAATTGGGGCTGGCGCCATGGCATAGTATATCAAGTCTAACTACAGTGCCTACATCCCATATGGGCACCGGTTCTAATCCCGGCTGCTCCACTTCCCACCCAGCTCCCTGCTTGTGGCCTGGGAAAACAGCGGAGGATGGCCCAAGGCCTTGGGACCCATGTGGGAGATCCGGGAAAAGCTTCTGGCCCCTAGCTTGCTTCAGCCTGGCATAGTCCCCGCCACTGTGGCCATCTGGGGAGTGAAGCAGCGGATGGAAGGTGTCTCTTTGTGTATAAATTTGCCTTTTAAATAATAACAAGTCTTTAGAAACAAATAGAAGTAACAATGAAAGGGCGCTACTTCCCCCACGAGTCTCACTTGGGCTGCTGCAGCCTTGGCTGGGGTGGGAAAGAGGGGGTTACCTCCTCCAGTGTCTTAGGGAGGGAAGGAGGAAGGGCAGGGCTCGCCTGTCCCAACTGGGTTCCAGGATCCCTCTGTGGCTGCCGCCCGACGGACAGACAGACCGACGGGCCTCATGGAGCAGAGGGTTAAGCCTACAACGGCAGCATCCTCTGTGGGCACTGGTTCAAGTCCCGGCTGTTCCACTTCTCACCCAGCTCCCCACCACCATGCTCCTGGGAAAAGCTGTGCAAGCATGGCTTAAGTCCATGGGTCTCTGCCATCCATGTTGGGAGAGCCAACATGGCATTCCAGGCTCCTGGTTCCTAGCCATTCAGGGCGAGAACCAGCAGATGAAAGAGCTCTCTCTACTGCTCCCTACATCTGTCTGTCAAGTAGATCTTAGAAGAGGAAAGAAATGAAATGACAGTCTGGTGGGATTGTAGGTAAGAACCTCAGCCCCGCCCCTGTACACGTGCGCACTGCTTGTGCAACTTAGCAGCCCAGGATGTCCGCAGCCCCCCCCCCCGCCTGCTTCCACCTGTGCAGCCTTGGTGCCACCCCTCCCCCACCCTCCCCTGTAATTCGCGGTGGTGGGGTTCAGTGTAGGTCCCTGGTCCCCTACTCTGTCCACGATCCACCCTCACCCAGCCCTGAACTCACGGAGCGGGGGGCGATGGGCATGCCGCTCTCATCCACTGGCCCGATTCCCTCATACTTGACCCAGCGTTTGTCCCGCCGCTTGCTGTCCTTGGTCCACGTGGCTGACCAGTTCTGGGGATGCTGGGAGGCAGGGGTCTTCGGGCTGGTAGAGGGCCTGTTCCCGGGGCCTGGCCAGGTCTGATACCAGGCGGGGTCTGTGGGGCAGGTGCAGTGGCGCATTAGAGCGAGGCAGGGGGATCCCCACCCGAACCTGCCTGTGTCCCTTTGGCAACGGGACTATCGATCCCCGTGTGGGTACAAGGTCCCAACATCTGGTTTGTTGGAGCAGCTGGAGCGGCCTCCGCAGGCCTGTCTGCACCACAGGCCTCTGTTTGTTTACTTCTTAGTTATGGGGAATTAAAGCGGATTTGGTTTGGAGACTTGCTTGGCCGTCCCCACCCCCTCCTGCTGTGTCTTGAGTTTCCCCAGAGGAGGAGGAGGAGGACTGGGAGTCATTACGCTGCAGCAGCCAGGGTGTGGCTGCAAACGACACTACGCTTGGAGGAGACAGACCTGGAGTCAGACTTCCTCCACCTGCAAAACCAAGCAAAGCTCCCTAGCAGCCGCGTGACCTAGGGGGTCAGTCAACCCGCTCAAGATCTCAGCGCCCCTTGCGCAAACCCAAGGGGACCACAGCAATGAGTCTCCCGGGGAAGGCCAAGGCAGGGCCTCTGTCAGCCCCCTACTCAGCAGGTGCAGTAGCCTAGGGGCCAGGCAGACAAGGGCTGGGGTGCCAGCTCCTTGTCTGAGACACTTGGGGACTGTCCCATCGTCGCTCACATCGCCAGGGTATGCAGTGACTCGATGAGCAGAATCTTGGGAATTATCTGTGGTGTCTAGTGCACACTCCGAGCGTTGGGCAGTTATTCGTTAGGCAAATAAAGTCCTTTATACAGGGCCTGCCTCAAGGGAACAGTGGGTGAGGAATGTCCCCCTTCTCTGAAGGTGGGGTCCTGGGTATGGAGTGTCCAGGCTCATCAGGAGCCTTGAGCCAAGGCTGCTAGGCTGGGTATGGAGAACCCCATGGGAGCCACAGATGCTCATATCCCTCTACCCTTCCATCCCTGATTCAAGGAATGCCTGGCCTGCTGGAGGAGGTTTCTCCAGCTGCCCAGCTGTGGTTCCTGCAACTTCCTTCCTCTGTCATTGCTGGGACTGACGGGACAGGGTGAGGCAAGGGAAGGGATGCGTCAGCCTCCTCTCCCTCGGATGTCTCCTGCAGGGTTCACAAACACAGGGAGGGGTCCTTCCGCAGCACTCAGAAGCCCCTGGGGAGCCTCCTCTGGCTTGAGACCTCCCCCACCCTTCTCCCATTGCCCTTGCCACACACACACACACACTCGAGGCTTGTGCCTGGGGCTCAAGGGCCACGTGTTCTCACACACCTACCTGGGTGCTGGGCAGCATCCCTCCTGGGTGGGTAGTAGCCATTGCACACGGTTCTGGGCGCAGGATCATGGAACTGGAAATTAAGTGTGTTGGAGCCACCGCTCCGGATCACAGGCACCTGTGGGAAGGGGCCGGGAGCAGCAGCTCAGGGCCCAGAAGGTGGGAGGGATGGCGACATTGGGCACAGCCCCACTCCCCACCTCTGCTAGGACCAGGGCTCCAGGGTCGGCCCTGCCCCCAGCCTCAACCTGCTGCTGGTGGCCTCACAGTGCCGCCTCACTCACCCGTGTCCCCCGGGATGATGGTCCCACAGGGGCCCGCAGGTGGCTAGGGATGAAGTCATCCAGGCTGAGCCCGACGGGGAGGCTGCAGGGTGCGCCCTGCATGCTGGTGTCAAGGTCTGAGGGCTCGGGGTGCGCCCTCTGCTCCTCTGTGCGTCCCCTGGGAGGGAAGGAGGAAGGAAGGGAAAAGCCCTGCTGGGCTCCAGAGCCGCCTAGGCCCTTTTGGCTCAGACCTGGAGGCAGGGAGGAGGGGCTGGTTATGGCAAGGGCTGGGCCCAGCTGGGTGGGAGCTCAAGGACCCAGGAAACAGGGCCACTCCAGGCACCCGCCTCGCAGGCTGCCCGTGCCGGCTCCCAGAGGCACAATGGGCTGCTTGTTAGGGCCCAGAGCAGGAGCTCCGGGTGGAGGGTGGGGAGGGGAGGAGGAGGAAGAGGATAGGGAAGGCCAGCCAGCACCCGGTGGCCTACAGGCCAGCCCCCAGAGCAGCCAGGGAGAAGGCACTAGGAACTGGGGCGGCGGCAGCTAGCAGAGGGCACTTTGTTTCAGTTCCTTTGCCTCCTCCAGACTCTGCAGGAACATCTGCTGGCTCAGGGGCACTGGGCAATCTCTCCAGCTGGTGGGGGTAGGAGGTGCTGGCCAAGGGCAAGGCCAGTGCCCACTTGCCTGCCTCTGGGGAGCAGCCAACAATACCCCTCCCCCCCATCCTAACAGGGCCAGGCAGGAGGTACAGGGGGGCAGCATTTCCAGGCAGCACAGACCTTTCTCCCTGTGATCTTAAAAAACTTATCAGCTCCCTTCTCTGGCCTCCTTCCAACAGAATGACAACTCCTGGTGCCAGGGAGGGGTGGGGTGACAGCAATGCTGGGCCTGCTCAGGCTCACGCAGGGGTGGAGCTCAGTGCCCTTGGTGGTTCTCCATGGGTGTGCGCACACGCACGCACACACATGCACAACACACCCTCTCCACACTTTTTCCTGCACCTCCATGCCTGTGTGCCCCATGTGAAGGCTGAGGTCAGGCCAGCGGGGAGGGCGAGGCCATTTCAGGAGCTCAGGAGATGGAAGTGCAAGAGGACCAAGAAGGGGTTTTTGGGACAGAGGGTGGGGGTGAGTGTCCAAGGGCTGTGATAGTGGCTAGCCCCTCCAGATCTGTGTGGGTGTGTGGCATCTGAGGGGGCTCCCTGGGTGCTGCTGCTGGATGCATGCGTGGTGGACCAGACGATGCAGTAGTGATGTGACCAAGATTCCATGGACAAAGGCGGGGGGGGGGTGGGAGGCAGGCCACCAGGAGACCATGTGAGCCATGTGGGTGGGCACAGGACTGTCAGCTGAAGGCAGCTCGGATGTGTGGTGGGCAGTCACATGGGCAGTGCCAGAAGGCACTGGGAGATACAATGGGAAGCTGTGATGCCTCCTTAGCTGGAGCTTGGAAGCATGGTGACACTGGCCAGGCTGAGGGTAACTCCTAGTGTCTGGGTGGAGGAGGGGGAAAGCCCCTGCGGCATCTGTTTGGGTACCGAGAGAGAGAGAGAGAGAGAGAGAGAGAGAGAGAGAGAGAATGAGGCTGGGGGAGGGGCAGCTCAGCAGCTGGATCCAATTAGGATCCAAAAAGCAAAACAGGCCGACACACCCCATTCCTGTAGCTCTCCTGGGGGTGGGGAAACTGAGACAGTGCCGAGCAGAAGGGTAGGAGGGGAGCCGGCCAGCCCCTGAACCCCTTTCACTGCGAGCATGCCCACGGGGCAGTACACATAGGGTGCCAAGCTGCCGGCTCAGCACCCATGGTCCCCACCGTCAGCTGACACAGTGCGCAATTCTCCCCAGTCCTCCATGCAGCTACCAGCTCAGGGAGGACCACCCCGCAAGGGGTCCTGTTTACAAAGTTGCAACCTGCACCCTCAGCCTTTTGCTGCACGTGACGCCCCCTCTGGCGCCTGAGGCGGGTGGCCAGGAGAGGGGGGGTGGCCAGGAGAGGCCGGGTGGAGTGCTCATCAGTTGTCCCGTGGCAGCTCTCCCACGGGGACAGCAGGGCCAGTTCTCTTGCAGGATGCAAGGGTGTGGAATGGGGTGAACATCTCTGGGGATCTGAAGATTCAGGCATTTTCCCCTCTTTGCCCAGAGAGCTATCCTGACCCGGGTTGCTGGAGCTAAGTATCCTTTAAGCTCATGTGCACGGGGCTTTGGAGGAGGGGCACATTTTCTGGATGCGGTGCAGGGGACTTCATATACTTCGTACAACTTGGGAGTTTGGGACCAGACACCCCTTGGGTAGAGGGTTGGGGGGACGGGCTCTGTGCCTCCCATATCCACCCGCCCTCGACCGTGGGTCCCGCCCCCGTCGCCGCCACCACGCAGTGCTGCGCCTTCACAACTCTTCCCCCTCTTCCTTCCCCGCACCTACCTTGCCGCCCGGCGAGCAGGTGGCAGGACCCGAGGCTGCCCTGGAGTGCAGGAGCATCCCTGGCTGGCTCCTGCCTGGCGTGGCAGCCGTGAACCCTGGCCTCGGCGCTCGTGACCGGGTCAAGAGAGGGGCTCGGCCGCGCGAGGAGGAAGAGGAAGGCGGGAGCGTGTGAGTGGCGCGGTGCGGGCGGAGTTTGCGTGTGGCTGGCCGGCGGGCGGAGCGGAGGGGCCTCGGCTCCCCTTGCTCCCTGCGGGGCGTGCGAGCTTTGGCGGTCCAGAGCGCCTCGAGGACGCTGGTGGCCCCCTGCCCGAGGGGGGCCGGGCTGGACCGGCCGGCCGGTTGGGAGGCGGCGCCGAGAGGGATCCCCGGGGAGCCCGCTCTGGTTTCCACAGCTGCCCTACCCGGTCCCCCCACCGCTGGGCTGGCGTCGGGAAGGGGGCGGGCGGGACGCCGAGGGCCACTCAGAGTTTCCAGCGACATTTCCAGAGTGTGGGAACCGAGGTTGCGGTGCAAGGGAGCCGGGGACGGACTGGATGAGTGTGATGGACGGGAGCGCGCCAGGAGGTGAGGGAGTCCCAGGGAGCCCACTGGACTGAGAGGTGGCCGCCTGCCAGGAAGGGGGGGCTTGTGGACCGAAGGAAGGCGCCCCCAGCCACCTCCGCCGCCCTCCACGATCGGGAGGAGTCGGTGCGTGCAGCGGCTGGCTGGCCCGGAAGGGACAAACACACGCGCGCGTGCGCGCGCAGCATTTGCACCGAGTGACCCACGGGGCACTCACACGAGTACAAATCCCGAGGAGGAAATGGAGGCCCTGGGCGTGCCGCACCCCTGCAGAGGACCAGGGCAGGGTTAGGAGGGACTCGGGTGTTCCCATACACTGCACTTGTTTGGATCTTGCTGCTTTCCTGCTGTCACAAGTCCCGGGGGCCCCGCCCACCACTGGCTTCCCCCTCCCCCACCCCTCCCATTCCCTGATGGGGCCCTCAGTGTGCACTGCCGGTAAGTTTCCAGAGAGCGAGAGTTCTCAGGAATGGTCAGGTATAGTGGACACCGACCCTGGGGGGACTTCCAGCCTTTGCCTGGTCTCTGGGACCCTCAAGTGCTCAGAGCCGCCAACGACCAAGGGGCACATAGGAGCTGGGCACTGTCAACCCCACGTTGGGAGTGATCCATCCTTGGATTGTGAAGGATGACAACATTTATGGCGCCGCTCCTGGGGGCTTTGATTTGGCAAGAACTGTGCTCAGTGCACAAGGAGGGGGTGCAGCCCTGCTCCCCTCCCCTCCGCTGCTGCTAGCGCTTTTGGCTCCCCCGCCCCTAAGGCTGAAGGAATAGAAGTTTGGGCTCAGCAGCAGCTTGGAAGCCAGGCGCTCACCAGCTCAGTTCCCCCCTGGGGGGCATGCCAGTTTGCCAATGTGGCTGCACTGGCAGACTGCAGGGACCTTGGGATGCACACACAGGCAGCAGAGTTCCAGGCCTGCCATTTGTCTCTTTGGCCAAGCTGGTAGTGCACTGTAAAGTGTGTGTTACGTGGGGTGGGGGGTGGGGGTTGAGGTCGTTCTAGGAAAATCTGGCTTGCTAGGGAAGCATAAGGGCCAGGGATGGGGTGGGCAAGCGTCATTGGTCTGCAGAAGACAACCGTGGGAGAGGGGGGAGTTTGGGGACACATCCTTGGCGCCACCCTCTTCCTCCCTCCCTCCCTCCCTCCCTCCGAGACAAGTTTGGTTGCTCATCTCCCTAACCACGAGCTTGTCCCACCTGTTGGGGTCCTTAGGACTAAGACAGGCCATATCGCTTTCATTTTCTTCCTTGTTCTCCAAAGACGTTGAGGCTGAAGATCTTCCGGTGCCCGGAATCCTGGCCATGCCCTCTGCCCAGCCACGAACTCCTTACTCTCCAGGGCTCTGACCTGGACTCCAAGATAAATATTTAATGTAGAGGGTGCCACGGAGCTGACAAAAGACCCAACTTCCTGTTTCTCACAAAGGGAGGGGGCGGCCCCGGGGAGCCAGGGGACTGGCCAGCAGGTTCCTCTCCATGGGAGGGGAGGGTGAGGCGCAGGGGACCACCTTGCTGGAGACCTGAGCCCTGTCCTTCAGCCGTTCTGACTCTGCCTGCCCACCTGGGGCCTGGCCTCTGCAGCCCCTGCCTGTCCCTCTCAGGGGTCAGATCCCATCTTGTTCCATGCTATCCACCTGGCCTCCTGGGGGGTTGGGCCAGAGACTGCCAGGGCCATAAGGCCAGCAAAAACCCAAGAGAACAGGACCAGCTCCCTCCTTTTTCTGCCCATATTTAGTGAGACTAATCCTTCCTCTTTGAAAAACAGATTAACAGGGAAGAAAAAAAAAATAGCAAGGTTCAGGATTGGACCAAGAGCCAGGTGTCTGGTTTCCCAGCTCCTCCCCTTTGGCCACAGCGCTCTGGCCACTTGGCTGGCGTCCACTGCAGGCACGGTGTGAGGGCGAGGCCAAGGCTAGGGAGGGGCGTCCTAGATAACCAAGTCCTTTCATCCTGCTATCTCCTCCCCACACTTTTCCTGTCTCCCTCTGCTAGAGTCTGTGGCGGCGCCCCCAGCCCCCGCCCCGCCCACCACAGACTCCTCTTGTGTCAGGAACCAGGAGCGTCCTCTGCCTTCTCACGGCCACCCTGGGCACAGTTACATAATGGCACTATCTCCGTAGTGTCATCCAGTGCTACCCCGAGGCTGCCACTTTTGGCCCTGCGGATGAACCCCGCCCTCCGCCCCGCCTGCGGACACTCCTGTGTCCTTGTCGCTAATGGATGGTGAACCGAGTGACTCCTAACAGGCTACACTGAAAGCCACCGTCTGTCACATGATCGGGGGAAGTCCTCTTATAACAAGGAGACAGGGTGGGGACGGCGGGTGGGAAGGGGAGGCCAGGGATCCCAGAGGGGATGAGCTGTCCTCTGAACAGGGGGTGTTTACCCAGCACTGGGAGTCGGCTGTCCAGCCAGCCAGTGGCACGTACACTCTCCCACCGCCTTCCCCACAACAGCTCTCAGGGTCCCGATTTTAGATAACACACAAGGCGCCTGCTACTCCCTTTCCCTTCCCAGGGATGAATCCTGCTGTGTTTCCCATTGGTGCTCGCAGGGGTGTGGCCTTCCTGAGCCAGCGGGACAGAACAGATCAGCAAGGGACACGCTGTCCCGTTCCAACAGTGTGGACTTCCCAGGAGGGGGAAGACCACAGTGTCACAACAGGGAGGAACTGAAACTAAAGTCACGTCGGCCATGCCAGCCCCAGTCTGGCTCGGGTCTCCTGGACTCCAGCTTGTTCTCCTGGGTCCATCCTGACTCCACTGCCTGCCAAGTTCTACCGATGGCCACCCCTGGGAACAAGAGCAGGCAGGTAACTGACTGTGCAGCTGGTAATGACATGACCTGGCCCCCTTCTGGCACCTAGGCTTTTGGGTGTGGTCACTGTCAAGTGAAGGATGAGTGAGAATGGGAGAGGATTGGCCAATGCTGGGGCCTGGCAGTGTGGAGAGACGCTGTGTGGGTGGATGCACCTTACAGACTGTGGCAGGGATGCACATGGGGGTCTCAGGGCCAGGCCCACCCAAGCCCCGAGGGCTGTGAGAGGAAAGAGCCTTTGCCCTATCTGCCCACGTGGGCATCACTTCGATGCCTTCCCTCCTTCCACCTCTTGTGATGGAGGAGCAGACAAGCGCAGGTGCAGGTGGGGCGCCCCTGAGGACCCCTTGGTTCTCACGAGAGATGACAGGCAAGTGCCATCAGCTCTTCACAGTTTTGCAAGGGAAGAGGAAACGAGAGATGAGCTCAGAGGGAAAGCCAAGCCAAGTCAACTCAACCACAGAGAAGGGCACGGGATCAGGAGTGGGAAAATGTCTCCCTAGACCTCCTTTCTCAGCCCAGAGAAACAGAGAGATGCGATAAGAGGGTGGGCTGCTGGCCAGCAGGCAGACACCATGAGGTAGTGCTCTGGCCCCCAAACAAAGAATAACCTTGTCTCCGCAGCTCCTAGGAACCCGTAAACACGTTTTCTCCCTAGCTGTAGCCACGTTAAAGAGACTATTCAATTTCCTGTTAAAGCTGTTAATCCCGCTTTACTGGACTGGAAGCAAAGACTCTAAAACCTGAAAATTATGATTAAAAAATCCCGAACCGTGCCGATGCGGAGAGCAGGCTGTCCGTGGTGGGGACCAGAGCTAGACCTAGCAAGAGATCTGTTCCCATTTCATTCTGAGCCCCTAGTGTCCAGGCTTTCCACAAGCCGTACAAGAGGCCAAGGCCTTTACTGCACCAAAGCTTCAACCCAGGTATGAGGACATTGCTAAGCCCAGAATGCGACTGGAATAGTCGAGAACCCAAAATGTACACTCACCTCATCCGAGTGAGCTCATCTGGGCTCAGCCACTGGCTTGTTCACTAACATGGCTTCATTTTTGGAATGGCCAAATCTCTGCCATCCAACCCAATGAGCCTTTTGACCTCTGCTGCCATCACCTGTAACCCCCGACAATTTTCTAAGACCAAGAATATTCCCTATCCTCCCAAAGCCCCATTGTGCCCATCCAAAGCCCCTCAAGCTATTTGTATTTTGCTGAGGAACCAGGGGCTGGTCTGGCACTTTCTGTTCTCAGTAGTCCAATGCCACGTTCGAATTCTGACTTCCGCCACGCTGGAATGCTTCCCTGTCTGTGATTAGAGTCACATGCGGAGTTATTCATCAGCTATCCGAAGAAACTCTTTCTGCCCTTTGCTGGGCTCTGTCCTCACTTCAAGTCGTGGCCTCTACTGGAGAAGCCACACGAGGGGCTGGAACCGAGCATCGGTTCTTGGTGGGCAGGTGCCAGCAAAGGGGGCCAGGAGTGAGGGAACTGGTTCTGAGTGAGAGAAAAATAGAAAGCAAAGTGGCTTTCAAACAGGCAGGCTGGAGAAATGACGGGCAGAGGCTACGGGGGGGCCATGACCAAGCACTCGGAGAGCCTGCTCCAGTACCAAACCAGGCTTCCCCTCGGCTTCTGGAACTGTGAAATGAGCAGGAGCCAGTCGTTGTCTCCACCAGCAAATAAAAGTAATGACACAGAAAGCCAATAAAAGTCACCCTTTAATTTTAAAGGTTTTTTTTCCCCCCTATCTCTAAGGTGACTTCCAATATATAATACGAAAGTTCTAACAAAGCAATTTCTTGTTCACACAAACGGAACTGACTAAATGACTTCAAGTGACATTTCCACTATTTTCTTTAACATAATTGTAACCGAGAAACACAAGAGAATCTCCAAGCACAAACACATAAGCCATCACTCACAAGAACCTTAGAGCAAGGGACACCCCCACCCGTCTCCTCTGACCACCTTACCAGCTGGGGGGCAAGAACTAGAAGCCGCCTCTTTTGGAGCCTGATGCGAACATGCCTGCTGGCAAGAACAGCTGCTGGGCACAGTGTACGGAGAGGGGAAAGGGGAAGTGCTCGTGATGGCATCTTTAGAAAGGTTCCGTGGCACCTTCATTGTCCCCAAAGTCTACCATAGGCCCCCATCATTACATGCAGTTCAACATGCAAAAAAAAGAACAAAACAAAAAAAACCACACCACAAGAAAAAGGGCGGGTCTGTGTGTGAGGAAGGGTATTGGGAGAACTCGTGCCCAGGGAGAGAGGGGGACAGGACAGGGCGAGGACTTACAGGAAGGCAGCGTGCATGGCCCTATTTGAGAGCCGCCCCGAGCGCTGGTGTCCTCTCTCCTTGATCTTAAGCCACATAGACTTGTCATGAGGGTGTAGAAGAGAAGGTACATAACCCTGTCTCAAACAAAGGTGTTATTTAGCAAGTCTTGCCAAGGGTGCCGGGCCTGAGGCCAAGGCCTCCCGGGAGGGAAGGTGCTCTCCGGGGTCACCTTCACCTTTGTGACTGCATAGGTGAAGGTGACCAACGCTGACCCCGTTCACTTGGGCTGGCTGGATAGAGGCAGGCAGACCCAGAGGGCCCGGGGTCGTAGAGGCTCCCTCTTGTACACGCCGTCAAGGGCACAACGTCCTGATTGTTAACACAGTTCTCTGCTCACGCTCGGGATCAGGGGCCAACCCTGTCCTTCGACTACAACCGTCTTCCTCTATGTACTTCCGTCCGCCCTGCCTGACCAGTGTCTGATTGCCTCAAGGCTGAAGAGGGACTGTGGCACCACAGTGCTTTGGAACGACTCCCTGTGAAACCCAAACCCACCTCAACCAGTCAGTGCTGGCTTTCTTCTGCTGACCTGTCCAATGGACTTCAGGTCAAGTGCCAGGCAAGATGGGACCCACCATTACAACCATAGATAATTTAGAAAATTGGAACTTCATACCACAAGGGCTCTGGGGTCTCCCTCCCTCTGATAACTTTGTGTAAGGAAAGCTGGAAAAAAGAAATACTCTGAAAGCAACTTGGGTTCTATCGTTACTGTAACAACTGGAATAATACTGAAGATTCTAGAATGGTATTTTAACACATCTAGAGGAGTTAGGAGATAATTTTTGGGAAGGAAATGGCAGAAAAACTCCTGACAATGAGTAAACCACCATCTGCTTGTTCACTCCCCAACTGGCTGCCAACAGCCAGAGCTGAGCTAATCCAAAGCCAGAAGTTTCTTTCGGATCTCCCCATGCAGGTGCAGGGTCCCAAGGCTTTGGGCTGTCCTCCACTGCTTTCCCAAGCCACAAGCAGGGAGCTGGATGGGAGGTGGAGCAGCTGGGACATGAACTGGTGCCCATATGGGATCCTGGCACTTGCAAGGTGAGGATTTAGCCATTAAGCCATCACACACTGCCTGTAAATTTACCTTTCAAATAAAAATAAATCTTTTAACAAACAAGACACATATCCCTCTTGGATCAGCTTCCTCGAGTGGCATTTTCACCCAGTCAGGAGCGGATGTAAGCGACAAGGCCAACTTCAAAAAATTACTCTTTGCTTCCAAGGTCATTAAACACTCCTGCTGACAAAACACACAAGGGCTTTTCATTGCCTGTGGTGAACACTGTCAGGAAACGATGCTTAAGCTGTCCTTCAGGTTCAGAAAGCAAATCTTTGCTATTGAGAGCAATGTGCTTCTCTGAATGGCAACAGCTCATGGAAAACAGGGGGGAAAAAATGAACTCAATAAAAGGGCATGAAAAATATTGGCACTTCTGGACAGCCCATACCAAGCCCCTCAGAGTGTGTGAAACTGCCGCTTCGTGAGTCCACATCTAGTGTGATGAGATGTGCAACAGCAATGTCTGTTCCCAACTGTCGCCTGGAAGAGTTAGGGGAACTTGAGGCTGTCCGGTGTGTAGCACCCTATGCAAGCACACACAACTTGTCTGCCAGTCTAGACATTCGGGACACAAGAACCCAAATGGGGTGTTCTGAATTTGTGTTATTAGCTGCTTAACTTTTTGTGAAAGAACTGCCTGATTAAAGCTCCTTAGGATGTGTTCGTAGCCAAACTGGGAAACCTGGTCCATGGGAGACGTCAGGTCCAAAATGGTCCTGCTGGGAAGTTTTCTGAGGGTTCCTCTGACACACAGAGGACAACAATGGTAACAGGTGGAGATGCTTTGTTTTTATTTTGTTTTGTTTTGTTTTTCTTTTTTTTTTTTTCTAAATGGGGCAATCTGCAGAAAAAGGAGGTCCCTGAGAGCTTTAATGTGAAAGGGAACAAAATTACTCTGGTGTCTTCAGAACACACTAGGGAAAAGATTACACAGGACACAAGAAACTCCGAGAAATCTTCATGCCGGAGCCTCTCGATGGCAGTTAAGGCATCCGTCTGGAATGAGACGGGAAGGGTAGTCCTCCTGGCCCACCGAGGGCAGGCTGCCAGTCATTTAAACAGTGCTTTAGATGAACACATTACAAAATATGTTCAACTCTTCCAGTACTGTGTCTAGAGTGAAGAAAGGTTTCTGCTATTACATTCCCAAGTCTCACGCTTTTGCCAGTTTTGAGTCACAAGTGCCTAGGTAGGGATGATGTTGATTGAAAGCCTCGCTTTTAAAAGGCTAGCACGCTGTGATATGCATCCTTGCTTTGTATAGCAGTGCTTTTCCCTTAGAACTCAACGGAATGTTCAGGGGCCAGTGCTGTGGCCGGTGCCGCGGTCAGTGGCTAACGTCGCCACCTGTGACACCAGCATCCTATAGGCACGCTGGTGTGAGTCCTGGCTGCTCCACTTCTGACCTGGCTCTCTGCTAATGGCCTTGGGAAAGTAATGGAAGATGGCCCTAGTGCTTGGGCCCCTGACACCCACACAGGAGACCCAAAAGCAGCCTCTAGATCCTGCGACCCAGTGCAGGCCGCTGCAAGCCATCCGGCGGGGTGGTAACAGTGGATGGAGGTTTACTGTCCTGTGTGCAAATGTGTCTCTCTCCCTTATAACTAATTTTCAAATAAATAATTGAACAAAAAAAAAAAGGCTCCATAGAATTTTTACAACGTGGCTTCCATCAGGAGCTGTTGCTCCATTACCTTAGATTCTCTCAGATGTCTTTGACTTGTGACTTGCCACTTCAGTGCTGCAGCTGACCCCTCTGGTGCCACAGGGCTGGGAGAATACACCGGACCGCACGGCGTCCTCCCCGGGACGTGGCTTCGCATCCCACGCCTGAGAGGATACTGGAGACGCTTAGGAGTTGTCCTTGTAAACTTCAAAACATACGACTGTTTGCTGCTAAGGGCTGGCAGCAGCGACGTCACTGCCGCCTGCTGATGGCGGCTCCCAGGGAGTGGCTTCCGCCTGTGCAACGTGTGTGTCTAACAACAGCTGCCATGGAAAGAACAACAGCGCAGGGGACTCTCATCTCTACAAGACACAAGATGACACAAGGTCATCTGCACTGGCCACAAGGGCCGAGATTTCCAGACACCTTTTCCAATCCGGGAGCTGGGGCAGGGAGGAGTCGGAGGAGACCCAGCCATCACACAGTTCCCTCTTGGTTTGTTATTTATTTTTTTTTAAGATTCATTTACTTATTGGAAAGTCAGATATACAGAGAGGAGGAGAGACAGAGGGGAAGATCCTCTGTTCACTGATTCACTCTCCAAGTGGCCACAATGGCTGGAGCTGAGTCAATCTGAAGCCAGGAGCCAGGAGCTTTTTCTGGGTCTCCTACGTGGGTGCAAGGTCCCAAGACTTTGGGCTACCCTTGACTGCCTTCCCGGGCCACAAGCAGAGAGCTGGATGGGAAGTGGGGCTGCTGGGATTAGAACTGGTGCCCACATGGGATCCTGGCGCATGCAAGGTGAAGATTTTAGCCACTAGGCTACTGTGCCGGGCCCACACAGTTCCCTCTCTAAATACTTCGCAAGGAAGATTGGCAAAGAGGACCATTCCTTTCAGTGTTTTACTCACAACCCAGTGAAACATCCTTTATCCCCTTTCATAATCTCCTTCCTACCTTCTCACGAACAGAGCAATCCATGCAGGCGTGCTCCAGTCCCCCAAAATGCTTTGATCTCTTCCATAAGCATCTTGGGTACAGTGAGCAAAAAGGCTGTAAGGACATGGAGAAAGATGGGCTAGGTCTTCATTGGGCTACTGAAAACTTGGAATAAAAGGAATGAGGTGTTTCTTGGTCACTGTGTCCTTGAGGCTCCCAACAGGCAGCGCTCCTGTCTGCTCCGTGGGTTGGATTCTCGCGTTCCAAAGGAGCAGTCATGAGCTCCAGGGGCGTGCGTTTCCCACGCCTTGCTGCGTCCACTCAGCACGGACACTCACTGTGGGGCGGACAAGGAAAACCGGGACGTGGGACCCGTGGTGAGCATAAACCCCAAACAGCCCCCAAATTCCCTTTTCTGGTTGCTTGCCACTTGAAAGACAAGGGCAGGTCATCCACCGTATGTGGACACTTATTTCTGTATTCCAGAATTATCCCCTCTGCTCTGCCTCCTGCGGCAGGACTGCCTGTTCCCCGCGATTTTAGCTTCCAGGGCCCTGGACGTGAGGATGCCCAACAGGAAAACCTGCAGGATGACTGGGCACACAGAGGCAAGAGTTGAGGTGACAGGACAGGGTGCACCCACGCTTCCTGCTGCTGCAGGCTCTGCAGAGGGCAGTCCACGCGGCTTAGAAACGGGCGAGGCCCTGCGGAGGGCTCGGTCACCCGGGGTTCACACACAGAAGCCCAGGACTCCGGCCACAGAGTGTCTGGAAGGAAAGTATACAAAGCAATTGTGTTCGTCGTTAGCTAGACAAATTTTCAGTAACCCTACGAGAATCCCTTTACATTTTTCTTTACTGTAATATATTCAAAGGAACTGTGAGTCTATTAAAAAAAAAAAAAAAAGGTTATAAAAAGCAGTCCCCGTGGCCCCTAACATCATCGGGGTTATTCACGTATTAATTCAAAGATAACCACATCTGAGACGGACTTGGAACAGCAGTTTCTTCAGTGGCAAAACACAGCAGGGAGAGAAGAAAAAAAAATTACAAGGAAAAAAACCTTCTTGTATTTAAAAAGTTATTAGTCTCAAAAGAAGCACGTTAACTTTTTAAAAAACAATGGGAGTTAAAAACCATGATCAGTTCAAGTCAGAAACCCAGGAATGAGGTTTCCAAGGCCCTTTTATTAGGGGTAGGTCCCCCCCCCAATAGCACAGGACTTCATATACACATTGCCAACAACGTGAGTCTCTAAAAATTACGGCAAAACAAAATAGATGCACTTTACATATATATATAATATATATATTGAACATAAATTAAAAGAAATTACAAAACGGTCACCTTCCTTACAGAATAAATGCCGACTGAATCTGAATGAACCTCCAGGTTTGTCTTGAGTTGTCATTGTCTCGTTTTTTTCCAGTAATAAATAACTGAAGCTTGTTCTTAGGTTTTGAATCCAGCTGTGCCACCGCAGGACCGGGCCACTACTGGGCTTTCTTCCCGTGGTCGCTGCTCCTGTGCGCCGTGTTCGCGTGTGCGGGGCTTGTCGATTTCCCTGGCCCCGCCGAGCGGACACCATCTTTCCGGGGCGGCATCCGCTCATTGATTCGGTCCAGACCTCGGGCTTCTTCAAAACTCCGGATCTTGTTCGAGAGCCCTCGGATGGCTATGGAGAAACGGGAAACGGGCGCAAGTACCCAGTTAGGCAGCAAGGCAAGAGGCTTGGCCAAGTTTCTTGTGAGCACACGGAGGCCTTCTAGAGGGAATGCAGAGAGGCTGGCTAGGGAGCACCTATCCCGGGAGGGCAGGGAGGAGCTGGCTCACCAAGCTGCTGCCTCCTCAGGCTCTAGGAAAGGTCAGTACCAACAGCCATGGCACAAGCACACTGGCACTTAGTGCCAACACATCTGAGGAGGAGGCTCTTGGGGGCCAGAAACACGTTCAATGGGAAAGACAAGGCAGCGTGAGAATAAGAGAACACGTGGAAACACAGACTCGTGGCTGGACACACAGACATGACGCTGATCACAAAACTAAACAGAAGCCAGCAGAGTTAGTCTTTTGGCTTGGGTCAGCTTTTTATCATGTGTAACCAGGAGCTGAATGTTAAATTACAAACCATCAGGATAACTTGTAGATATTTTCCTTCTGTCTCAATCAAGGAAAGCTCCTCTAGTTTGAGCCACTTTACCAAATCAACTTATAACATATATGTATTCGCTCCAATGGTGTTCACCCACTGATTCATAGATAACGTTCCTGCAATGTTTCTATAGAAACAGACAATTGACCTTGACTACGCCAGGGTAGCCTTGGAAATGAACCAAACTCAACTCCTGGGTATTGTTGCCTCTGTTCTTGAGCCCACTTAGAGTCACCCAGGGGGCATCCAACGGATTTATCTAGTACACAGTGGGGACTCAGGACTGAACCACCTGACCCCCTTGGGACCAGCTGCTTCAGCTTCCAACGGATGCATTCGTTGCATTCCGACGGAGTCTGGAGACACTTCGGCAGTGGTGAAGGTCACTGAAGTGAATACAAATACAGGACACACAGGAACACACTTGCTTTGTGAACATTTGCTCACAGATACAGTTCTGGTGACGCAGTAACAAAAGGATGGAAACGTTGAGGAGACTTTCCAGAACCAGCGGACAGACACATGACCACAACTATCAGAGTAATACGGCCATACCTTCCTGGGCCTCTACCGCTTCTACTGTGGCTGTGAGAGGGCAGGAGCAGCGGCATGCAAAAACGAAGACAGAAAAAGAGTGAGTAACCCACTGCACGGCCGTAATCCCCACCTCCGAACCTACCCACATGCGTTATCAAAGTCCGGCGGCTAGAGACAAGGCCAGGATCACTGCAAGAAACTAAATCAGGAGTGGGAACAGGAGGTGGAGAAAGTTTCTAATATTGTTAACATCTCGGACGGCATGGGGAAATTTTCGCTTCGTTTTACTTATTTTTCAGGATTTTAGTTAGCTCGCTTTAAAGACAGAATTACAGAGGGAGAGAGACAGAGAGAGAGATCTTCCATCTGCTGGTTCACTCTCCGAGTGACTGCCAAGGACAGAGCTAAGCTGATCTGAAGCCGAGAGGCAGGAGCTTCCTCCAGGCTTCCCATGTGGGTGCAGGGGCCCAAGGACCTGGGGAACCTTCCACTGCTTTCCCAGGCCATGAGCAGGGAGCTGGATGGGAAGTGGAGCAGCTGGGACATGAACCAGTGCCCGTACAGGATGCTGCTGCTGCAGGTGGAGGATTAGCTTGCTATGCCATGTGGTTATTTATGCCTTGAGAGCCACTTATCACAACAGTTTGTCCTAACAAATAATCCAACATCCAATTTTTTTGGTTTGTAATAGTTCAGACAGAATTAAATGAGGTGCTGGGTGCTAGTGAAAAATCTTATTCACAATCACAATTACGGCTCTCAAGAGACTTAGGCGAGGGCCAAGTGACCTGTGAAATTAATTTTTTTCAGTGCGCTTCGGAAAGAGAAAGAAATAGGTTTGAAGCGAGGGATTGATTCTTGCTTGGGAGTGGAGCACGAGCTGGCCGAGCTGGCACTTCCGGCCCACGGGGGGGTGTGTGGGGGTGTGTGTGGGGGTGTGTGTGTGTGGGGGTGTGTGTGGGGGTGTGTGGGTGTGGGGGGGTGTGTGTGTGGGGGTGTGTGGGGGGGTGTGGGGGGGTGTGGGTGTGGGTGTGGGTGGGTGTGTGGGTGCGGGGGTGTGTGTGTGGGGGTGTGTGTGGGGGGGTGTGTGTGGGGGTGTGTGTGTGGGGGTGTGTGGGTGTGTGTGTGTGGGGGTGTGTGTGGGTGTGTGTGGGGGTGTGTGTGTGTGTGGGGGGGGGTGTGGGTGTGTGTGGGTGTGTGTGGGTGTGTGTGGGTGTGTGTGTGTGGGGTGTGTGTGTGTGTGTGTGTGTGTGTGTGTGTGTGTGTGTGTGTGTGTGTAGGCTTGCTGTGACTAAGAAAGCCCTCTTCTCCCCCAGTCAAGGGGAAAGGAGCAAATTGGCACCACGATATAAACCCTGCGCCTGCCTTTTCAGACAGCCAACACTCGAACGTAGGAAAAGGGGATAGGATGCAGCAAGATGGATCCAGTTAGTTCATCCAGTGGTGAGCTCTTTTCAAAGGCAGCAGGGACAAACGGGCAGCCAGCTGCCTTGCTTCTGAGGCTTTTGCATGTTAACACGAGAGGAGAAACGAAAAAGCTCCAGGATGAAAACAGTGTGCTGGGTCTCAACGTCTCAAGTGTTGGCTTTGGTCCACCAGCTGCAGGCATTGTTAAAGCAAAGCCACATCCCTTCTCATCCCCTGGAATGGAACAAATGGCAGCAGTGCCTTCTCACAGGACCTCATTGAGCCTTCCGTCGGGAGTGGGAGGACCCGTGTGCTAACAGAAATGTTGGTCCAGTGAAGAGTTCAGGAAATAGCACGTTGCTTTGGGCGCTCCTAGAACTACTGCCTTTTGCAGCGAGTATTCTCTTCACTTCAACAGAATCCACGTGCTACTCATTCCACTTGGGTAAGATGGTAGAGCGGGACAGCCATCACCACGGTTGAAGTTTAGAATGTTTTCATCACCCCAAAAAGAAATCCCCTAGCTCAACACAACCACTGTCCATTTTCCTTCCTCACCGCATCCTCGTAATTTATCCGTTCTTCTTTCTTTAGAGCCGCGCCTGTTCTGGACCCTTCATGTAACTGCAGTCATGCTAGAACCTGGGCCTTGGTGCCACGTGCCTTTCCCATTTCACGTTCTCACGTTTCCTTTGTGTTGAAGCACGGCTGGCTGGGATTCCACTGGCCATGCCGCAGTTTGTTAAGTAGCTGATGGACATTTGGGTCATCCGTGAATATCTGTGTGCCAAATATTTGTGTGGATGTGTTTTCATTTCTCTGAGGGATCCCCACCCCACCCCCAGACTGGAATTCCATTTCTGGCCATTTGGGAACTCATTTGAGAAACCGCTGGACTGCTTCCCAAAGCTGACTCTGCCATCAGCAGTCTATTTCCAGTAATTTCTATTAACCGTCTTTAATGTTATTGTTGCCATCTTGATGGGTAGAAAGTGATATCTTATTTTGGTTTGATTTGTACTTCCTGGAAGTTTAATGATCCTTTCCTGTGCTGTTTGTACGGCTGGTTTAGAAATGATTCAAATAATCAAACTCCTCACCCACTTTCTGGTGGGGGGGGGGTCTCTTTTTTATTCAGTGGTAAGTCTTTTTTAATGTATTTCATAGACACCAGTCCCTTATGAGATATGCAATTTCACATCTTTTGCACCACTCTATAGGGTCGTCCCTGTACTTTCTTGAAGGGCCCACGGACAGCGCCAAAGTTTCTCATCTTGATGCGCTCTTTTCATAACTACAGATCTGATCTTTTTTTTTTAATCTTATAACTTTGCAAATTTCTTTTTCTACTCAGTTTCCCTCTTTATTTTGGCTGCTAGGAAGTTTGGAGCTCAATGTGGGGCTGACTGTTGGTTTTAATTTTGGTTTTCGTTGTTCTCCAATTTCCAAGTGGGTTTATCTTATTTTACTGTGTGCTAAGGTCTCTTTCAGTCAGTGCTCTGCTGTGTCAATGCAAACAACAAAACAAGCTTGGGTCCTGCCAGTCAGAGCGCACAGCAAGCTCTGAAAAGTTGGTTCCAACTTTCGCTTTATTTTCTCTAGTCCTGAAATCTTCCATCGGTTTTGTAAATATAAACAATCTCCTATTCTTGCAAACATTCATATTCCAGTCAGTCCAAAAATGACCAAGAATTACAAACAAACAAGATCCCAAATAACACAGCCATAAAACTCTTGATTACTTGATCCCGATCTATAATTGTGATCTTTCAAGGTCTATAAAAAATAATTTAAACAAAAACGTGTGGACCAGTAAATTTTGAAAAATTTTTCAAATAAGTTTGCTCTAGGAGAGTCCCTTTTTTTCTTCACCCATGTTAACTTCCATTTTCTCTAAAATGTCTTGGTCAGAGCTGTTCTCACAATGGCTCGATAATTACCAAGCAAAGCAGTAAGAACAGTCATTTCCCTTGGGAATATTCCAGAGGCGAGCTTGCTGGGGGACAGGATGGATGAAATTTAGTGCAACAGCTTGACAGAGTGGATGAACCAATTCACCAACCCGCCAGCAATGGATTTAGCTCTAGTTCTTCAATAACACACTCATATTTGGTTTAGTCGGACTACTACTTCTGTTTTTAAAGCCATTCCAGTATGTACGTAGTGGTACTTCACCATGGTTTTACTATTCATTTCCCCCCCAAAATAACCACCTTAGTGTCTTTTCACATGCTCCTTGGCCCTCTCAACGTGCTTTTCGAGCAGCGTCATTTGGTCGTTTTGAATTGCTTTGGTATTATTGATCTGTAGTGCTTTATATATTCTGAATATAAATTCTTTATCAGACATGCACTGCAGGAGTCTTCTCCCAGGGTGTGGCTTGCTTCTCTTTCTCTTAATTATGTATGTTCATGATGAAAAAATTTTATGAGGATTCAATTTATTATTATTATTATTATTAAAGCTAACACTTCCGTGTGTTGTATTGAAGGGCCCTAACGCTTACTCGCATGCTTCCTGTTAGGAGTTTGCTTTCCTTACTACGCCTAAGTCAGGGTCCAGACTTACTCCTCCCCGACCCCAGGTGGGCCATCCCATTATTTTCGTGGAGTTCATGGAAGGAAGCCAAGGTTTGTAATGTTACATGGGCGGCTGGGCATGGAAGCGCTTCTTCCACAAAAGGAGCATCTGAGTACTCACCCGTCTGAAGGGTTTGCTTTCCTCCAGAGAGGACGCCCAGGGGGAGGGTACCCGTAGGGGTCAGGCCCTTGAGGGTCAGCACACTCTCACTTTCCTCCCTGGAAAGCAAGACCAAAGCCCTGGGTTAGTGCCAGGGAGACCACCGCTCAGCAGCGCAAAGATACTCAAGAAAGCGATTCAGGACAGAAAACAAAAACAAAAAAAGCCACGAAGGGCCGTTCTCCTGCCTCCAACCTGTTCCCCAACTTAAGGAAGGGATGCTAAGAGATGCCAGTGGCTCAAGGAGAAAGCCATGCTCTCTGTAAACATTTCCATTTTAAACAAGCAGACAGCTCTTGTTTCTCAGTTAGGGGCCCTCAGCAAAGGAAGTTTTTTCCTAATGTTCCCATATTTCATTGCAGGTCATCTACCTGGCGCTCTTACGAGGTAGGTCCTGTTAGGTCAGTGTCCAGACAAACAAGCTAACGCCCAGAGATGAGCTCGCACAGCTGAGAAGTCCAGCCGGAATCTGAACATGCAAACGCTAAGGAGCTACGCTCACGCCGCTCCAGCAGCCCACGGGCAGGTCGGCCAGTGGGCTTTCAGGCACTTGAGGATGTACATGTCACACACCCCACACGCAGCCTGAACATCTGGAGTGCCACACTACAATCAGAAAGAAAAACTGTCCTGAAAGCATCTTCTAGGCGAAGGCCGAAACTCCTTCCTGCTGTACTAGTTACGGATTATCCTTACCGAAGGACCGAGAAGACCCGCGCCATCTTTCCAATGGCTCTGATTTTATTCTTGATGATCTCTTTCCGAACTGCAGTGCCTCCTTAGAGAATACAGAGAGCATCATGAGTTAAAGGAATGTGGCAACAGGCCGGTTTACAAAAAAAAAAAAAAAGGGGGGGGGCGTAGGATGAAGTGTTTTCTGATTTAGGTGAAAGAAACTAAGAAAAAAAAAAAGAGAGAAATCAAAGCCTAAGTCTGTTTAAACCAAGAAAAATTCCAGGAAGTTTTAAGGCTCAAGAGAAAAAATACACACACACACACACACAAACAACAACCAGGAGAAAGAAAAAAGATAAAGTGAAAAATGGAGGGATCACAGAGGAGGCAGACTGTGGATTTACGCGGTTTGGAGGTAACTGGACACAGCGAAGCAGGAAATACACGGACATTAAACAAACCTCACACAGACAGAGGCTACGGCAAAGATGTCTTTTGAGAGTGCTGTGGGCCCCTCAGGATGAGGGTTTGGCCCGCCAAGCGGCAGGGGGTCACTGGAGCAGTTGTCTTCGGCGTGACAACACCACGCGTCCTGCTAGCCCTCCTCAACTTAGTGAGGGCGGCTTGCAGTCTACGCATCTTAACACGGGTGAGCTATCTCCTCAGAGCGCTACTGACGACTGTGCAGTACAAGCTAGAAGGATGGGTGAGGCATTTTAAGAAGCATCCCTGAAAAAGTGAATGCAAAATTTTATGGCTTCTTGTGGTTTTGTTTTCTAAGAATCAGGAAATGGCCCGCGCACGAGGAGCCAAGGTCCAGGCATGCACCAAGTGACGGCATTCCAAAGTCAGGAGAAACGTGGCCGCTCCTTCCTTCCTCACCTCCAGCGCCCATCATCCTGCTGCCCCAAGCAGCAGGTGCATGCGGAGTCGGAGTCAGACACCAGCACCGAGAGGGAGGCTGGAGAGCCATGCGAAACGACTCAGGTACCGACTGGGACACAGCTCAGGGTGAGGCGGCGGCAGGACAGGCAGGGACAAAGCTCTTAGCAAGTTTCGTTTTTGTTGCTATTGTTGTTGGGTACCTTTCTGAAAGCTTGAAGTGTAGTGATCTTCAGGGAGAAGAGACACCAAGCAACAGGGAGATGAAGATAGAAATGGGAAAGGAGAACTAAGTTTACATGAAAGAGGGAAAAAAATCAAAGTGAAATGCAATGAGAACAGTATGCTGGCAGTCTCCCTGGCACCTGACAGACAACCTTGGTACCAGCACGCAGGGCTAAGTCTACACCCGGGCCAGGAGCTCCTTCCACGGCTTCAAAGTGTAGGTTTGTAGTTTCATGTTAGTTCACATCCTTTATGACCCAGCCTTGCCTGCGCCGGTGCAAACCACAGAAACAGCGCCAGAGAAGAGGGTGTTTGTAGCAAAGCAAGGAGCAGAAAGTTTACAGATGTAATAAGCATATTATGTTTTCGCATTATGGATTCTCTATCTTATTTCTCAGGGTAGAATTCTTTTTTTTAAGCTGGTATGTCGCACAGAAGTTCCAGTTTCGTCAGGAAACTGTGTTTGCAGCCACTTAATTCACCTGCTTGCGGGTTTGCTTTCAAAGCGGCCAGCAAGCGCTCAGCCCACGGCTTCCACCCAGTCCGCGTGGGAGGCTGGCTGTTCTCACTTCTCTTCTCCACGCCTTCCAGCCTGTCCCGATTCTAGCAACGGGTGCTGCGGAGCCTCTGCGTTGCAAGGCCTCCCTGTTGGGACATGGCTTTCTGCATTGCTAAGCTGGGCCTTGGCTCTCCTCAATCAGCTAATAGCATTGTATTCGTAGCTTCCAAAAATTCCTACAAAAATCTCATCAGTTTTTGGTAGGGATACAGCTTTTTTAAAAAACTTATTATGAATAAAAACGTATCGAAAAAAGCACACACAAATGCGTAAGTCACTGATTTATTAAAAGGCAAATGTCCATCTGACCAGCATTGAGGGCAATCAACGAAACACTGTCGGCAGGGCCCCTCCTAACAGCTGTTCTCTTTTCCAAACAGAATCATTCTTACGCTTTCAGTGACATAGGTTTTCTTGATGTGCTTTAATCGTAAGCACTACAGTTTTCCCTGTTTGGGAATTTCATGGAGTCGGGCTAAACAAGTCGTACTTGTTGAATCTCACTTCCTTGACCTGACGTGACGTACTCCTGTTGCTGAAGTGCGTTTTCAACGTCACGCCTCCTCCCAGTGTCGGGTTCTGTGACCCACTCACCCTCTGCGGTCACCTGGGCTGAAGCTGCTCTCAATGTCCCAGCACAGGTCTCTCTCTCTCTCTCTCTCTCTCTCTCTCTCTCTCTCTCTCACACGCACGCACACACACACACACACGTCTGCTAGGCACACGCTTGGGATGAAAACGCTCCCAATGGGATGTTCGACCCTGCGTCACCCTTGGAATGAACCACGCGCAGGTGTCCCAGTTTGTTTCTGCGTGTGAGTGTCCCTCTGCTGCCCGTGTGGCCAGCATTGCTGCGATCTGCCTTTTAAGTTTAGCCAAGCCGGCGGGGGAGTGCCGGCAGGCCGCTGTGGTTCCCGTTTGCATTCCTTGTGGCCACCATTGACGTTGAACATATTTACACATTTTTGCTAGTGACTTGGCCATCCTCTGTGGGTGAGGTGTCAGCCCCAACCTTGCGGGCCTACATTCTCTGGATCGCTGGAGAATGGGCTTTCTGTGAAAGCATCTTCTCCCACTCCAGTTTGTTCACACTCTCAGTCTAGAGAGTGCTGCTAGGCTACCGCGCTAGGCTCAATCCGATGACTGTCACATATGAACGTTGTACCCAGAGCTTTTTTTTTTTTTTTACATGCATGTGCTGTTCTAATAATTTATGGCCTCTTATATTTCTCTGGTATGATCATACCACTTCATGCCTTGTTGGCTTTGGCTATGACTTCTAATGACAGAGATATTCAAGAGACAGCACTAAGAAACGCTTCAAACAGTTCCCCACAAGGCGGGCTATACTAGCACTCATGAGTTGAGCCAGACTTCCGGGCAGCTCGCTGCAGCTTCCGGTTCAGCACCAGCTGATCCACCTTGCACTTCTTTCCTTAACCCTTAGGAACCAACTTCTGCTAGCTTCTTGTTTTTTATTTTGCAGTTTCCTCATAGAACTGAAGACCTAGGGCTTTGCTCAGAACTTGGGTTTGGCTTCAGGCAATATCCTGGCTGATCTGACCTTCAATCCAGGGCAACAGAACTTTCTCTGCATCATTTGCTTAGCTTTCTCATCACTGATGTGTTCGCTGGAGCTGCACTTGACTTTCTTCCAGACCTTTTCCTGGGGCCAGCGTCACGACGCAGCAGCTTAGGCTGTAAGGCCTGCATCCCAGTCTGGAGTAACAATCAAAGAACTGGCTGCGGCTTCTGATCCACCTCCCTGCTAACAGGGCTCCTGCGAAGGCAGAAAGTGACTCCAGCTCGTGGGTCCCACCCACATAACAGACCCATTCAAAGCCCCAGGCTCCTGGCCTTAGCCTGGACCAGAACAGGCCACTGTGGCCACTTGGGGCGTGAACCGGCAAGTGGAAGAGCTCTTTCCCGCTCTGCCACTTTGCTTTTCAAATAAATAAATATTTTTTTTCTTTGCTTTTACAACGTGGCTGTTTGGCACGAGCGTTTTTTCAAAGCCTATCTTGGTTTTTGTCTTTCCATTTTCTTTAAGCTCAACCACATCTAGCTTTCTACTGGAATCAAGCCAACCGTGATTTATTAGTTGGCCGAGTTTCAATATTGTTGTACCTCGTGACATACAGAGGCGGAGACGGTGATGCTGGCGGATCTCTCAGAACACATGCCGGACTCAGCAGCTGAGCCCACCGTCTCACACGGTCATGGCTCATGGCGCCCCAACACATTTACAAGAGCAACACCAAAGGTCTTCACTAATCACAGGGCGCTACAGCCACGTAAAACTTGAAACATTTTGAGAATTACCAAAAAGACAAAAAATAAACGCAAGGTTTTAGGAAAATGGTACCAACAGATTTGTTCCACCCAGGGTTGCCACAGGCTTTCAATGCGTGACACCTGCTGCATTTGCCAAAGCACCGAAGCTCCACCCGGCCAGGCATACCTGCGTCACGCCCACCCCCTGGCAGGCGACCCTGGGGACAGCACAGGTTTCTCAGGCGGCAAAGCAGAATGGAAACGGACTCCTCCCCTCCCTGCTCGGGTAAGGCTCAACCGTCACGCGCTAACAAGCTCCAGTTAGCCCACAAGTACTACACACCTTAGGTTTTTTAGAACCCCAAATCATTATCATTACTGCTTGATAAAGCCTACAGTCTTTCGATTGGCATACAGATTTCCTATTCTTAGAAATCTTCATTTCTTCCCAAACCTTCAAGCTTCTCCCAGGTATCTCTCTCTTTTTCAATAAAAATTTTATTATTTGAAAGGCAAAGTGACAGAGACAAATGGTGAGACAGACAGAGACAGACAATGATTATCTACTGGCTCACTTCCCAAGAGGCTCAGTACCTCGAGCTGGGACTGGCTGAAGCTGAGACTGCCATTTGGATCTCGCGCACAGGCACAGGGGGCCAAGCACGGGAGCCATCCTCTGCTGCCTTTCCGGGTGCCTTAGCAGAGAGCAGTCAGAAGTGGGACAGCCAGGACTAGAACAGGGAGTCATTGTTCCGGGTGGCGGTTTAACCCGCTGTGAACACAACGCCAGTTCACTCTCTACTCTCCTGGTAATTTCCTTAGCGAAAGTTTTTTTCTTTTTTAAGATTTATTTATTTCTATCGGAAAGACAAATTCATGGAGAAAAGGAGAGATGGAGAGAGAGAAAAGATTTTCCATCCACTGGTTCACTTCACAAATGGCTGCAATGGCCAGAGCTGAGTTGATCTGAAGCCAGCAGCCAAGAGCTTCTTCCCAGTCTCCCACGTAAGTGCAGGGTTCCAAGGCCTTGGGCCATTTTCAACTGTTCCAAGGCCACGAGCAGGCAAGCTGAATGGGAAACGGAACAGCCAGGACACAAACAGCACCCATATAGGATGCAGGCACTCAAAAGCAATTAGCCAACTGAACCATTGTGCTGGCCCCAATGACGGTTCTTTTAAAAGATTACTTTTATAATTTTTATTGGAAAGTCAGGTTCAAGTTGTGGCTGCCCCACCAGCTCCTGGCTAGCGCATCTGGAAAGGCACTGACTGATGGTCTAAGATTTGGCCCTTGACACCCACACTGGAAGACCAAGACGGAGTTCCTGGCTTCAAGCTTTAGCCTAGCCCAGACCAGGTTGTTGCAGCTATTTGGGGAGCAAACCAGCAGATGGATTATCTCTCCTTCTACGTCACCATGTTTTACAGATGAATAAAGGAAATGAATATTAAAAGAAAAAAAAATTTCCAATATCCAACAGTATGGTAAATGGTATTGGTAATCAACATGGACAACTATGTAACCATTAGAAACCAGTATATGGAAATAAAAAACCAGTTAAATGTTCGTGATACCATTACATGAACCTCATTTTTGTTGAAAAAAGATGAAAAATTTATGCAAAAAAAAGAAAGTTAACACAACATATATCAAGATGTTGAGTAGACAGACATTTATGAGATGGCAGGAGCATGGATGACTAATGCTTTTCTTATCATCTCATGCGTTTTTCAAATTTTACATATTTTTAGCCATGAACATAATACATTTTATAGTAAGACAGAGAAATGATTTGTAATGAACTAAAATCCGAACCAACACTTCTCTAGTTCCAACAAAGAAATGCTTACCTTCTGTTTCCTCATCAGAAATGAGTTCATCATCAGAGCAAATGTTCAGAATGTTAACCAGCATCTCTGTGACTACGTGACAGACAAAAACAGCCAAGAGTTCACACAATTAGTGGGATGCTTTCTCTAAAACATTGTGGATATATAAGCAAACACGTATGTTAAATGAAGATGCAAACATTATTCTACAAGAGAACAACTATAAAGAGTAACACTTAGGGTTCGTGTCTGGGCCAACAGTTGTGACACCACTTGGTACGGCCACATCTTCCATGGGAGTGCCGGGTTCGAACCTGACTCCCCTCACGGTTCCTGCTGCCTGCTAATGTGTGCCCTGGCGAGCAGCAGGTGATGGCTCAAATACCCGGATCCCTGCCACCCACGTGGGACGTCCTGACGGAGTTCCCAGCTCCTTCCTTTAGCCTGGCCCAGCTCTGGTCATTGTGGGCATTTAGCAGTAGAAGGGAGCTCATCTCTTTCTGCCTTTCGAATAAGTAATAATAATGATATTAACAATAATAAAAGAGTAGCATCAAATGGAAGCCTCATGTCTGGTAGGAATTTAGGCAGGTCATTTGCTCCAATAAAAGTGGCATAATTACTTGATTTCATAAGATGGGTGTTCAGAACTTTTTCCTCACTGACATATAAAATTTCCTTCCTAACATATAAATGAATAAAGGACTTCTCATTCTATAAACAAGTCATATAAACTATGTTTAACACGTTTATTTTGCATTTGCAAAAACTTACTGGATTGCATGTAAAACTCTTACTAAATAAATCCTGTTTAAATAGGATTAGGGCTGAGGAAATTATGGAGGCAATGAGGCCGACTGCTACTTGTGATTTTAACATTTTGACCATAGTAGGACAGCTACTGTAAATCGACACGCAGGATAAGAAAGCCATCACAGAACTGAAACCCAAGAATCCATCAGGCGCCATTTAAAAGTCTCTGCAGAAGCTAAACAAAACGTCAAGGTGGCCCGTGCACACCCCCACTTGCAGCACAGGTGGCTCCAGCCACAGAGAAGACGAGGAACGGCCCAGGGCGGGTATTGCTTCTCTCACCTTTCTCCCCAACAAAAGGCAAAGACCACGTGAAGACATCCATGAAGTTTGGAAGCCAGTAGGGGTGCGGAGAACAGTTGAACTGTCTGATATTCATGACATTGTTTTCGTATTTCAACACAGCAGCTAGAAAGGAGAAAACAAGAACGCCTGACCCAGGGGACACGGCAGGGCTGCCGAAGCGCTCTGAATCGCGGTCTCCATCCCGCTCAGAACTCGGGCACCGCCCTCCCGGCGATACATTCAGGACAAAGTCAACAGATTTTGATGCCAAACTGATTTTCTTTAAAAAATCTGAAAATTTAAACCCAATTGTCTAGCGCAGCAGCTTAAACTTTGAGAACTCCAGGCTGTTCTGTAACAGAGAAACCGGAAGACCAGAAGACATCCACCGGTCATTTCTAGAAAACTCTTGCACCAGTTCTTGTGGGCACGGTGAGAGACCAGTGCTGGCCCCAGTGCTGGTGAGGAACTGATGCTATCTTGACATGAACCTAATCTTTTGCTCTGTGATCTTCCAACATAAAAATCTATATATATATTATTGCCTAAAAAAATCCCTAGGAGATGAAGACCAAAAATTAATATAAATTCTAAATTTCTTGCCCTTTGTTTCAATTAAGACCACTCTTTTTTCTTACTTAAAATTTCTCTTTCGGGGCTGGCGTTGCGGCGCAGTCGGTTAGGCTGTCGCCTCTGACGCCAACGTTCCGTCAGCACAATGGACTGAGTGTTAGCTGCCCTGCTTCTGGCTCGGCTGACGATCCCAGTGGCAGAAGCGGCAGAGGCTGGCCCAGGTGCCAGGACCCCTGTCGTCCACATGGCAGATCCACAGGACATTTTAGGCTCCTGGCTTTGCCTGGCCCAGCCCTGGCCACTGTGGCATTTCAGAAATGAATCCAAGAATGGAAGATCTCTTTGGGTGTGTCTCTCCCCTCTCTGTGCAACAGCCTTTCAAACAAATATATACATTTTTTCCCCAAAAAATGTTTTTTTTTTTTTAAATCATATCCACAAATACATAGATGTAGTTAAACCAGAGCTCACAATTATTGACAAACTCAAACTCCAGTGTTGTGGGAGTTGTTTACCTTTATTGTTGTAGACGTCTAGGTAATTAGGGGCCGAGAAGATGGTAATAAGAGACGGAAAGCCTGTTGCCTGGCTCTTCCTGTACATGCGATACCTGGAAGAGAGAAGACGGCCCGTCCGTGTTGACACAACAGGTGAGGACGGCGGTGACACTCAGCGCAGTCCCCGATAACTCACCCGGCATCTTGGGCTTCATGGGCTCTGATTATTGATAATAAATTGTTGTTCTGCAAAAATTCACAAACTGCAGGGTAACTGAAAAGGAGAATAAAAAAAAACACCATAAATCCAGAATAAAAATAGTCTTTAAAGAGGAGATAGAAACATTACAGCCAACTAGACTCTAGTGAGAAGTAGGGCCTTTTGCATACACTCCTAAAACATTCTCTCAGTATTACTACGTTTCTGAGTGACCACCACCTCATACAAAGAACTGCAGAATACAGAATTAACCCGGGATGATAAAGTGTGAATTACTTAGTGGACTGTTGAAATCTTTGTCTTGAGCATCTCTCTGACGCTCATTAGCAAATCATTTTCTTGTAAGGTTTCTTTCTCCCCCAAGAAACCATACCTAGAGTAACCTCAGGCTAGCTCAGGGTCTGGTTGGCTCATCACATGCACCATCCGATGCACATACTGGCAGATGCAGCTGCCCGGTCAGGTCCGTCCCCAGCTCCATGTTGAGTGCTGTGGCCAAGCCCAGCCTGCCACAAGTCAGGCCCTCTTGCACACCAGTGGGTGCTAATGGCCTAGTCAGGGCGACCACCAATATTCCCCACCAGGCCCGCCGCTGGTTTTTGGGTGTGCCAGCCCACCCTGCATCTCATCTGGTTTTGGTGCACACCCATGGATGCTGTGGCATAAGCTCAGCTTACCCCACTCCCAGATCCAGCCCACACACATGCCAATAGGTACTGTTGCTCATCCAGCCTGGCCCACCCCTCTGCCACAGCTCTTGTGCTCATCAGCAGAGTTTCCAAGGTTCTACCAGGCCCATTCCTAGGCATCCTGCTTCTGCTGCAGCAAGGCTTGGGAAGCCTCAAGAAGCCTGGGGACTCAGGCTGGGGGCCAGTGGAGTGGGCCTGGAAACTCTCATGCCGGGCCAGGTTATAGCACCTGCTGGCAAATGCCAAAGTGGGGTGGGCCATGTCAGGCTGGGCCGCAGCACCATCAGCACATGTTGGACACAGGAGGGTGGGGGGGCGAGCCCAGGAGGGGGGCGATGAGCCCAGCAAGGGAGGCAGCAAGGACTCTGCTGCTGGGTCACTGCTCCTGCTGGTGAGCAGTGGGATTGGGGCAGACTAGGCTGGGCAGGGCTACAATCCCAGTTGGCCTGCCCATGAGCTGGGTTAAGGTGGAGAGCCAGGCCGGGCTAAGCAACCATGGTGCATGCATTACAGGGTGGTCAGCCTCTGACCCAACATCAGCTGCCAAGTACTGGAATTGGGGGCAAGTCCTGTCAAGCTAGACTGCAGAACCACCCGGAAAGTGCAAGATCTGGGGCTGGGAGTGCGCCTAGTAGGGAAACTGTGGGCGCCTCTATGATGGGCTGCAGCTCCCACTGGTGAACATGAGAACAAGGGCTGAGCGTGGACCCGACTGGACAGGCGGTAGCACCCACCAACACAAGTGTAGGCTGGATAGGGGGGTCAGCTGGCTGTAGCACCTACTGGTGTACACCAGAGCTGAATGGACGGCAGGACAAACTGGGCCAATCTGCTGCACATACCAGCACGCGTAAGAACGAGGGCTGGCGCTGGGCCCGATGGGGGTTGTTGGGGTTGCTCTGACTGGGCTGCAGCTCCCGCTGGCATGTATAAAGGCAAGTGTATGGTGGGCAGTTTGCATATGAGATGTGGCTGGAGACAGAACTGACCCAACAACTGCAACCGTGTGTGTGTGTGTGTGTGTGTGTGTGAGAGAGAGAGAGAGAGAGAGAGAGAGAGAGAGAGAGAGAGAGAGAGAGAGAGAGAGAGAGAGAGCGAGCGAGCCGGACCCCACATTGACTGGCACACACAGGAGTCAGGTCTGGGGTCACTTTCTGGCAAGGTTTCTCGGGGGACTCCCCCACCTCGCAAACTGGATGACTGGACTCAGAACTCCAACCATGGTGAAAAATCACAGGATCTGTGGTCTGACCGAGGATGCATGTGTCAGGACTGGGTCTCCGCAGTTGCTGAAGCCTGTGCCGTGGACAGCAGGCCTAGATGCTCACGGGGGACGTGACAGCCAGTTCATTGAGGCCTGCAGAGAACAGCTAGTACCATGGAGGGCAGAACAAACTGAACAGCTCTCCCAGACAAGTATCTGGGACTCCAAGGTGGGGCTGCATCAGCCAATCCTAACTGCTTTCCCAGACCACAAGCAGGGAACTAGAAGGGAAGTGGAACAGCCGGGATAAGAACTGGCACCCATATGGGACCCCAACACATGCAAGGAGAGGACTTTAGCCACAAGGCTATTGCGCTGGGGCCAGAATGCCAGTTCTAATCCCAGCTGTTCTGCTTCCCATCTAGCTCCCTCCTAGTGAGCCTGGGAAGACAAAGGAGCTAGCCGAGGTATGGGGCCCTGCCGCCCGAGCAGCGGACTAGGCTGTGCTCCTAGCTCACGCCCTCAGCCTGGTCAGACCTGACTGTTGTAGCTACCTGGGGAGTGACACAGCAGTTGAAGGAACTCTCTCTTCCTGTCTCTCTCTTCCTCTTGCTGAGGCTGCTGCACTTTTCCAAGTAAATAACTTTTTTTTAAAAGAAAGATGTTAAAAAACATGACAAAATTGAGGCTTCTTTTCCTTGTGTGTATGCACATGTATTTCATCTAAAGAATGTATTATTATCTTAGCAAATTAACAAGACATTTTTAGAGGACTAAATACATGTACTACTTATCACAATAAGATATGGGATTAAAAATAATTTAGATTTCAAACTTTCTTATACCCACTTATTTTGCAGTGGCAAACAACGAGGTTTAAGACAAGAGTCAACTTCCAGGAAATGTCCTGGGCTTGGGTGACAATGTCCTGTTCTTTTTATATCTGTCTATGTCAGAGGTTTCAACAAAGCCGGAAGGCTCTTCAAAATATCCCAGGATTCCCCTAGGTCAGACCTACTGATTCACACTCCCTAGGAGGGAAAGCCAAGAAGCCTTTATGGCATGGGTGATGTTTAAAACAAACAATCCTGACCCTGTAAGAGCCGGACAGGAATATTGAAGCATTATAGGGTGTCCTGCCGTGAAACAATTAAACAGTGGTGGCTACGCGACACCTGCTGAAGAAGCAAAACGCTTCAACGCCTTGATGCGACCAGGCTGTCGTCTCCTCCCAGCTTCTCCTACCTGAAGAAGTAGGAGCACCCGCGTACGGTGTTGTGGCTGTAATGCTCCAGGGTCTTCTCGTTGCCGTAGTCCTCGGCAGGGTCAGACCAAAGCAGGTCACACACCGGCCCAAAGGCGGGAGGCTCCGTGAACCTGTCTAACTAGAAGACACGCAAAAGGCAAGAGAAATAGGAAATCAGGAAAGCATACGGACTCTCAGAAGCCGGGTTGAGTTGAAAAACTTCTTTCACCCACCAAAATGTATTATAATAGGCAGTTAGTGCCGGCGCAGTAGCCTAGTGGCTAAAGTCCTCACCTTGCATGCGCTGGGGAACCCATATGGACACTGGTTTCTATCCTGGCAGCAGGGCTGGATGGGAAGCGGGGCCGCCGGGATTAGAACCAGCGTCCATATGGGATCCCAGCACGTGCAAGGTGAGGACTTTAACCACTACGCTATCATGCTGGGCCCAAGGGGGAATTTCTTTTTTTTTTTTTTTTTTAAGATTTATTTTTATTGGAAAGGCGGATATACAGAGAGGAGAGACAGAGAGGAAGATCTTCCGTCCGATGATTCACTCCCCAAGTGAGCGCAACGGCCGATGCTATGCCGGTCCGAAGCCAGGAGCCTCTCCCGGGTCTCCCACGCGGGTGCAGGGTCCCAAAGCTTTGGGCTGTCCTCGACTGCTTTCCCAGGCCACAGGCAGGGAGCTGGAAGGGAAGTGGGGCTGCCGGGATTAGAACCAGCACCCATATGGGATCCCGGGCATGCAAGGCGAGGACCTTAACCACTGCGCCACCGCGCCGGGCCCCCAAGGGGGATTTCTTAACCATACAGAATGCCATCTTCATTTTCTGAAGGATTTTTTTAAATCTTATTCTTTCTAGGTAGTGAAGATATTAGGGCCTTTTAGTCACTGCTGCCTTGGTTATAAGCACAGAAACCAAAGGACAACAATTCACTGGGACAGCCAGGTGCCCAAAAGAGGACTTCTACTAAAGGAAAAGTGACACATCTCCATTCACAGAGCTAGCCAGATAATCAAACTCCAGGCTTCGCATGTAAAAGAGACGATTATTTAAAAGACAACACAGCAGCTGAAACCCCAGGGCTCGGGGGACACCTGCTCCAGCCAGGAGGCGACTGTCGTGTGAAGGCTCTGCTTTCACCACTGATACAGGGAAGAGGACACACAGGCAGAGAGGAGGGTCAGGTGGAATAACAGGAGTGGAAAAAAAGAAACTCGGCTGTGAGAGCTTCTTCAATTATGAAGGTACAGGATCCTGGAAATGACAATTACTAAGACAGAAGACAGACAGGCGTAAGAAACGCTACTACAGCATCTGAACGTCCGACGCCTCATTTCAGGGCCCTCGGGCTGCGTGTCCCCGAGACTTACAAAGGAACTGATTTGCTATGCACCTGTCAACGGCGGACCCGGGACCAGACCCTTCCTGTTCTACACTGTGGCACAGTGTAGAAGCCGCACGCTAGGAATGCTACGTTCCCAAGGACGTCAAAGCACACGTCTCGTTGGAAGAGACAGAAAACTGGTGGCAGATATGCATCCAGGCCTTGCCGTTCGGGAATCCCACAGGCCACTTCCATGTTGCTTTTCGTCATTTACATGGAGAACAATATCTCTCAGAACACACAGTGGATCACTATAGACAATGAAAAAAAAAAAATGAACACGAAAAAAAAATTTTTTTAAACATATGGAGCAAGATTACTTACTTTTCTAATGTCATCTAAACTAGTGATTTCAGGAGACATTCCTCCATGGACGCAGAGAAACTGCTGGTTTAAGAGAGCCGCAAGAGGAAGACAGTCAAATGTATCCATGCACGCATCATACACCTGCTCAGAATATTTGATTCGACCTACAAAAAATAAAGGGGGGGGGGGAGGAAATCAAAGAAAAAAAAAAAGCTATCATGGATGAAAAGCTATACGGGCCAGAAGTATGTTAACAAAAAAAAAAAAAAAACTTGTTCAAAAGCCATTTATTTGAGATAAATGTGAAAATGCAATCTTCCTTCGTAAAGATATTTTTTGCAAAGTTGTGGATCTTCTCTGAGGATGCGTGTGACCCTGGATTAAGTTTGTAGCTGGGTTGCTCTAGAAACCAGATGAGGTGTCCGTCAGCTGAATTATTAGGCAACATTACTTAAGGTCCAAATTGCCCAATGACATGGCAGGAGGCTCTTGCTTTAGGCTCCTCGGAGAGGTGATGACTCAGGACTGGGTATGTCCCTTGTGGGTCGGTGGAAACCACGCCAAGAAAGCTTTTATACGGGAGACGGGCACTCGTGGAGCAGACGACCTCTAAGGCAGGGTAGCTCTGTCGTCTGCCCCACGAGGGTTTATTTCCTGGCACCTGAGCTGTGACCTGAGTGGGGGATGCAGGGAGGGAAGGGGTGCCTCTAGGCTGTCCGCTCTGCGAGCACTGCACACGGGAAATGAATGCCTCCTGCTGCTGGCCTCGTTCTTCTCAGGACGTGGATGCCAAGCATGGACCACGGCTGCTCGGTGAATACCTTATCAGCATTTTAAAAGGTGTGGGCTTTTTCCCCTTTAGATTAATTTATGTGAAAGGCACAGTGGGAGAGACAGAATCATCTTCTGTTGGTTCACTCTGTAAAGAGCTGCGACAGCCAGAGACGCCCAGGCAGGGTGCCAGCAGCTGGGAACTCTACTTGGGTTTCCCAAATGGGTGTGACGCACTGCAGAGCTTGCACCTCCACTGGCTGCTCCTGAGGTGCATCGGCAGACAGGTGGGTGGGAAGCAGAGTGGCGGAGGGGGCTTGAACTACTGTCAGGGGATGTCGGTGTCTCAGGCAGGGTGGGGTTTAACCAGCCGCGGCACGACACCGATGCTGGTTTTTAAAGGATCCCTTAGGTGTGCTGAAGACATGTCCGCTGGACACAGGAGTTTTGAGAGACATCAACAAAATGCCAGGCATCGTTTTGTTCACAATTACCAATGCTTATAAGCTAAACTATGCTCAGATTCTGATTTAAAAATAACTTAGTGAGTTATATCCCAATGCATCTGCCAAGCTGGAGCTACAGAACAAGGAAATACTGCAACAATGGCCTCTAGGAAAGAAAATTAAATGATAGCCACGAAACTGGATGATGGGATTTCATTTAATTATTTATCTGAGAGGCAGAGAAACAAAGAGCTGCTATTCCCTGGTTCCATCCTCAACTGTAACTTAAACCTATTTATGCTCTTAACTAGCTTTTAATAGTTCTCCTAACCATGACATAAGATACTGAAGAAAAGCATCTAAATGGCCAAAAATATGCAGATGGCCCCCTGCTTCCACCAATTGCGCATCTGTGAGTTCAAGCAACAACGGACCAGGCCAAACCAAACCAAACACAACCACCACCACCCTTGAAAAATAAAATCGTGCCTTGAAGTGGGTGTTTAGCCTAGCACTCAAGATGCCCAGGATCTACAACAGAAGGCCTGGGTTCAATTCCTGCCTCTGGCTCCCGATTCCAGTTTTCTGCTAATGCAGGCCCTGAGAGGCTGCAGCGATGGCATAGGTGGAAGACCCGGGTTGAATTTCCAGATCCGACTCCAGGCCTAAAGTCCCAGCTGTTCCTGGCATTTGGGGAGTGACCCAGCAGTTGAGAGCTGTCTTTCTGTTTCTGCCTCTTAAAGACAGAATAATAAACTCAAAAAGCTGGGTCTTCCCTGAATATGAACTCATTTCTTGTCATTTATTCCCTAAAGGGTAAAGCATGACAACCATCACACGGCGTTAGCATCAGCTCCGGTAGCCTAAGTACCCTCGAGAGAGGATCTGGATTCTACCAGTGGGGGCTCATGCTGTGGCTCAAGAGGCTAATCCTCTGTCTTCAAGTGCCGGCATCCTATACGGGTACGTGTTTGTGTCCAGGCTGCTCCATTTCCAATCTAGCTCCCTGCTTATGGCCTGGGAGAGCAGAGCGGATTGGCCCCAATTCCTTGGGACCCTGCTCCCATGGGGGCAGATCTGAAAGCAGCTCCTGGCTCCTGGCTTTGGATCATTATGGCCATTTACAGCGTGAACCAGTGGATTGGAAAAATCCGCTTTTCCAATAAAAATAAGTCTTTAAAAAATCTGAGTGGATGCATGCAGGTTATTTGCAAATTCTATGCCATTTTATACAAGACTTGAGCATATGTGGAGGCGGGGGAGTTCTGGAATCACTCCCATGGATACCAAGGGATGAGTAATTTCCAATGGTTCAACTAGCCGATTCACGGCCAACAATTATTTCCACGGCGGAGGAAAAAAATGCGTCACAGCCATAGTCACCCTGTAAGAGTTCTACAGTATCAATAGCAAAAACTAACAGACCAAAGTTCCCTCAAAAGTTACACACAAGTTTGAGAGTCAGCATTGCTTACAAGAAACCTTTACATGGTTCAAAATCAACAACCTAGAAAAGGGTACACAAGGCCTCCTACCCTGTCTGCAGGAAAGGGGACAGGAGAGCTTGTGCAACCTTTTCTAACTTCTTCATTTCGAACCACGAATGTGTTTTACAAAGAGCGCCTACACAGATGCACAAGGCTGTGCATCTTACCCTCTCCTCACAGCGTCTGTTCTCTACGGAAGGGGTCGTATGTGGGTGCTGGTCCGCACTTGATTTTGCACTTAGAGACTGGGCCACATCTTCAAAGAGTCAAGGAGGTAAGAATAGGCCATTCTACAACAAACTGCTCCAACACACTGACTATTCTAAGTGACACCACTTGCAAAACAGCAGGTTCAAGGAATCCTTCGGACCTTCACGCTGCTGCTTAACATTCGGCAATGAAACTCTCTCGTGAATGCTGCCCCCTTCTTACACTAGCAGGAAAGTTAGCACTTGTTTATCGAGGATGTGGTGAAGCTGAAGGCAAAAGAATTCTGTACGGACCTCGTTAAAATAATGGCTACCACCCACCGGAATGCAAGAGAGCTGGATCTGGGGGCAGATTCTGTAAGGGAATTGTGGGCTCATTTCTGTGGGACCGAGGCACCTGCCGATGTGCACAGAGAGCTGGGGGTGGTGAAGGGCTGAGCCAGTTCGGACCACCGAATTCACTTGACAGGAACTCACCTAACATTTGCAGGATCCTGGGGCTGGGAGGAGGCCGTGCTGGGCCAGACTGCAGCACCTGCCGTTACACGCAAAGAAGGCCAGGACCATGGACTAAGCAGGGCTGTAGTGCCTGCTGGGAAACGTGAGACCACTGGGCTAGTAGGGAAACGTGGGGAATGCCCTTGGTAAGCTGTACCTCCTGCTGGGGAACAAAACAGCTGGGGTTGTGAGCATGCAAAAACGAGCTAGGAGCAGGCCTGGAGGGGATTACTGGGAAACACCCTCATTAGGTCATGGCACCCACTGATGGATGTGAAGGTCGGGCCTGTGGTGGGATGGGCTGGGTTGGGCCATAGCACTTATCAGTTCACGTAAGAAATGGGGCTGGTGAGGTAGCTGCATCCACTTGTATGTGTCGGCTGGTGAAGGTGACAGACCAAACCTGACCCTGCACTGGCTGGTATACACAAGAGTCAAGTCTGAGGTCACCCTACACGAGATTTCTCGGGGGACTCAACTCACTTGGGTCAGCTCATCTAGGCCAGCAGAGGAGGTCAAGTGCCTTGTCAGAAGATGGGAAAGCAGAACAGGTTGGACCACTCTCCTGGACAAGCTTTGTAACGTGTTTCCTGGGTCTGTGGATGCACTAATGTGGACTTGGTTAGCCAATAAACCTTGGAAACATTTTCTCAGTCCTGGTGTAATGAAGCTGATGTCTCCAGAACTATTTGATCGCTTAAGTACACCCTTGGAATCACATTTCCCACGTCAGGGTCTCTTCAGGCATCAGACAACTCTGCCCCAAGCCTGAGTGCTGATGTAGTCTGACAGCAAGAAAAGGCCACCTCCCCTTCCATTCCTGTAGACACAGGAGAAAAAAAAAATTGAAGCATTCGTCCCACCCACCTTCCTCTGTGCCTTGACCCTCCCCACCCTAATTGGAGACCCAAATGGGCAAACACCCCTCTCTACCATGTAAACAGTTAAAAACAAAATTTAAAAATTGAATAATGCTATCTTCTAATTCACCGCTTAAATTTAGCTAAGCTTTCGCAACTTACTACTCCTTCCAGTTTAGAACAGGCAGAAGCGTTCAACTCTGTTTGGGTATTTATTTCCTGAAAAGGACTCTTGCGTCACATGAAATATTGCATCAAGTAAATGTGTATGTTCTCCTATGGATTCATCTTTTATTCATTTATTTCTTAGGCCCAGCCAAGAATTCCCAAGAGGATAAAGGTGAAGCTTTGCCTTCCTAACACCAGATTTGTGATTCTTTTTAAAATCATTCTAAATAGGGCTGTAATGAATAATGGCAAACAGGCTTTTTTTAAAATTTTCATAACTATACTGTTTTCATTAGCAGAATTATAGGAGTTTCTGGAACTTACCACTACATATTGAAAAACGGCTCATGAAAACGAGAAATTAGCTTACTTTAGAAACTGGTACCCATAGCTATGAGATGGAATCATAAAAACTCAAGTCCCTCGGCTTGCGGCTAAATAAAGTATTTTTTTGGAAAGACAATTATGGCCTTTTAAAAATTAACCATTAGAATAGTTGTCCTAGCTACTCAAATTATCTTTGGCTTTAAACAAAGAAGGCAGGGGAATAAATACAAAACAAACAAAACCTCTGTATGATAAAACAATGTTAAGAACTGTCAAGGGAGAAGACTCCACCCATCACCATAAACACATGTGCGAGAAGGCAGCTGCGCGGATCTGCAACCAAACCCCGCTAGGCTGTAATTACAAGGCAACGATGCTGAGAGCCAGAACGGCCCATGGGGAGGCTGGCTGATCAGTGACAATTAAAGCCTGTCCTTGCTCTTTCCTTAGACAGGAACGCAAGCCTACAGTTGCACTTGACTTTGCGTGCTTGTTTCAAGGTTTCTTATTTACACTTCTGGAATGGAATACAAGGAGTTTCCCGGCAGAGAAAGAGGAAAAACAGAGTTAAAATACAGTGGAGCAAGTGAAAATAAAATCAAAATCTGAGATCAGAAACTTGGGGCAAAATGAGACATTTAAAATGCTCCCCTATTCTATGGGTTCCACTTTGCAAAAATAGTCCGTTACCAATTACACTTCCCGAAATAAGAACTCAGATAAACAAATTAAATGTCAGCTAACAACATTTGAACTTCCGTTCATATGCAGGGAGCTGGCGCTGTGGCTTAGTAGGCAAAGCCAGTGCCTCCAGTGTTAACATCCCATGGTGGCTGTTCCGTATTCTGATCCAGCTCACTGCTTATGCACTGGAAGAAGCAGCAAAAGATGGTCCAGACATTTAGCCACCTGCCACCTCTAAGGGAGAACTGGATGAAGCTCCTTACTTCTTGTTTTGGTCCGGACTAGTCCTGGCCTCTGTGGCCTTCTGGGAATGAACATCAAGGCCACTGTCACTTTCCCTCCCTTGTAGCTCTTTCAAATAAACAAATCTCTGTGTGAAATTCCTATGTGCACATAGGAAATTCATACATGTTGGCCCCTTAAGTGGCTTCCTTCATTACTGACCTACTCCTGGACACTAACACCTGCCAATTCTCACCAAGCATTGCGTTACAGGGCCTGTGCTAACTGGCTTACGGATGGGATTCATTTCGAAAGGAAACAAACTGAGGTGTTCAGCATAGCCCAATATTTAGTTTAGAAAAAAAAAAAACCCAGCACAAAATGGTTCACATTTTTGAAGTATTTGGTGACGTGGATGGCTGGCAAATGACAAACAAGAGCCTTTCCGAAGACTGAAAGAACTGGTTTTGACAGCTGTCGCAAGCTTAGGAACACCAGGGGTGCTCTTGTTCGCTTGTACCTTCCCCAGGTCAACTACCAAGCTAGAAACAACAACAACAACAACAACAACACAGTAGTGCATGAAGAGCACTACAGAAGTTCTCCTGACCCAGCTCCCCGGTGGCAACCACCACTAACTTCATACGTGTAACTCACAAATGGGACCACCGCACGCATGCCTTGCCAGCAGCTCCCCCCTCTCAGCTAACAGCGTCTGAGCATCGAGCATCACTCCACACCAGCACGCTGCCATCACACACCGAGGCTTCCAGGGCTGCTTAGCATCCCATTTCTGAAAAAAATGTTACTTACCTACTCGGGGCCCTGGTAACATCTGGCTTCTCTTACTGTGGTTGCTACAACACTGCAATGGACATCCTTAAGCATCCATAGCTCTCTGTCTTTTTTTTTTTTTGGGTCAGGGTATCTGTGATGGACAGGTTGTAAAATGACCTTTACTGACCTGCACTGGCTTGCTCCCTGTCAGGCAGGTGGAGCCCATGAGCTGATGAGACTGGCATGACTAAGCTCCATACATGGCACTTTGGAGAGTGTGCTGGGTGGTCCAGATGGGCTCAGGTAAGCCTTTCCAAAGCAGAGGGTATCTCTAGCTGGCTGATCAGACAAGTCTGAGAAGTACGTCTGAGCTGTCCTGGAAAACAGCAAGCACTCCTACCCGGCACTGCCCCATGGGAACCAAGCATCAAGAAAATGCAGGCAGTCCCTCCAATTGAGGGACAGTCACCAGTCAATGGCTGCCAGGAAGCAGGGACCTTGAGCCTACACCTTCAAGGGCTGCCAGAAACTGCTGAACAAGATCCCAAGCCACAGCTGAGAGCCATGAGCCACGGTGAGACCCTGCCATTGTCTGTCCCCTAAAAATACATGTCGGAGCTTTGTCCCTGGGCTGTGATGTGTGGTGGGACCTCTGGCGGATGAGCGGGGTTAGATGAGGCCATCAAGGGGGAAGCCCACGGGACTGAATCCTGGTGGTCTTGATCAGGAAATGGAGAGAGACCAGCACTCAGGCGCGCACACAGCCCTGTCCCCAGCCCTCATCATGTCACATTCCGTGCTGTCTTGACACTCTGCCAGCAAGAAGACCAGCAAAGCAGGTGCGGCATGGCCCTAAAATGTAGGGCGTGAGGGTAAAATGATGAGATTTCCGTTTGGAAAAAGCAACCAGTGAACAAAAAGTCTCTGAAGAAGAGACATGAAGTAATGCATACATCTTATAAGCAATCAAGTGATCAAGTGTCTAATATGGGAAAGAAAAAAAAAAAAACAAATGCAAAGAAATAACAAATGCAAACAGGGGCCCTGGGGCGGGACGGCCTCGGAGTCCCCAGCACGGGTCAGCGTCGTGCTGGAAGCTGCCCAACAGCCAACTCTGAGTTCCGAGCTTCTGATCAAAGAAATCTACAATCTGGCTACATTTTAAATTATCTATTAACATTCTAATTTTTTAAAAAATATTCCACCTTCATATTCATTTTCTTGTACTAATAGAGTAGCGTATACTCACAGAAACTACTTAAATGTATCAGTTACTGTATAAATTGGCTACATGCACGAGAATGTATTCACAAGACAGGAAAAAAAACCACAAAAATAACATTTGTTTAGTAATATGGCAAAATGCTATTATGTTAAAAGAGCAATTTATTGGAACATATATATGAGTACGATTATACACAGACTTGCACCATTATACAGTGAATTTGTACATTACAGAAAAATATGGAAAACCACATCCTCAATGGTGAGACAGTGATTTTTCTCTAAGTAGTGTGATGATGGGCAATTTTTACCTTCTTTGGGCTTGTCTGTATTTTCCAAATATCTCAAATTTCTGAAATTCAAATTTCTCGAAGAAAAAAAAAATAAATAAACGTACTAAGAAGTAGAATCTCAGTTTTTGCCAGCGAGCATCCGTGGCCCATGAGGGTGTTGTCTGTGTCTATCCTTTGGGTTGACTCACTCTGGCACAGTCTGCGGGGGAAGGGGGCTCTGGGGGCGGTTATACTTACACTCCTGTTTGAAGGTGAAATATTCTGTGAGATGCCTGCATTCGTGATTTCCTCGAAGCAGAAACAATGTTTTGGGATGATTAATCTTTAAACTCCATAAATACAGCACACACTACAAGACAAATTCAAGGGTAAAATTTTCTATGTGATCACAACGCATCAAGACAGTCTACAGAAATTCAAGCGACTTGCTGCCTGGGCATAGTTCAATCGCCCTTCCCAAGTTGAAAAACGAAACCTGCCAGCTCCTCAGTGTCATGTGCCTGCTGCCCTAGAAGCTGACCGGGGACAAAGAGTGGCCTTTGTGGGACTCCCGCCTCAGTTTCTCTTTCCTTGTTCAGCTAAGCATCTAGAACTTTCTGCCAAAGCATGCTCTGGCTCGTTCTTTCTCTCTCCACATCTTACTCCTAAAACCTGCGTTTTCCCACCTGGGAAGGGAACTGGCAGGTGGAATCTCTCCCCCTCTGTGACTTTCAAGTGATCTCTACTTGCAGATAATAGGATAGTATACCTGAAAAAAAAAACCCTCAGAAAGTGGAATGGTAAATCTAACTCAAGAAGGACAAGAATTCAATAAAATTTCAAGATGCAAAATTAATACATAAAATAGCATTTTCCTATGCAAGCAACAGACACCACCACGATAAAGAAACCCGTGTCGTCAGCATGGCATCAAGGAAGCTTAAACATATAGGAATGCATTTTCCTTTAACGTAAAAAATCCACAGGAGGAAAGATTTTAAAACACCCCTGAGAAACACCAAGGCCGATACAAACTGGGGCTCCACAGATGAAGCTTATCTCAGAGTGGCAGCCTGAGCTCCGGCTGCTGCACTTCCAACCCAGCTTCCTGCCAATGCGCCAGGGAAGGCGGCAGATGAGGTCCAAGGGCTTTGTCCACCGCTACCCGTGCTGGAGACCGAGACGGAGCCCCTGGCTCCTGGCTTCACCCTCGCCTGCGTCTGCCTGCTGTGGTCATCTGCAGCGTGAGCCGGCACCTGCAAGTTTTTCTCTGCGTGTCCCTCTCTCTAATTCTACTCGAGATAAATAATTTTTTTTTAAATAAAAAGTAAACACAAACTAGTACAAAGGGCTCTCCTGTTCAACCAGTTAACTCTGCATGAGAAGACTACAGTTCTCTCTCATTTATCAAACCATAGAATTCCAATAAAAGTACCAACAACTCATTTTATGGAGTTAGACATGTTGACACTAACATTTTTATGTAAGCATAACCACAGAAATACTGTAAAAAAAAGAAACTATAATGGGGGAATTAGCTTTGCCAGATGCTAACAATAACATGGTGATTTGGAGATTACATATATACATATTAGGGTATAGACCCTAACAGTGCTGAAAGAGACCAAGGCACACCTCAAGTCTGCTATCGAATCTGAACTCACTGGGGCAATAACGAGTTTTTAAGAGAATGATTGAGACAGTTGGTTACCATTTCGAAAAAAGATAACTTAGATCCACATCTCACACAATACTTATAAATGACAAAAGGATGAGGGGACTAAATGTAAAAGAAATTAGTTAAATTCTAGAAGAAAGAGGAGTCCTCTTTTAACAACTGCAAAATCAATAGCTATCAATCCAGAGACAGAAACGTAGAGGGCCCAGTGCGGTAGCCTAGTGGCTGAAGTCTTTGCCTTGCATCCGCCAGGATCCCATATGGACACCAGTTCCTGTCCTGGCTGCTCCACTTCCCAGCCAGCTCCCTGCTTGTGGCCTGGGAAAGCAGTCAAGGACGGCCTAAAGCCTTGGGACCCTGCAGCCGCGTGGGAGACCCGGAATTGGCTCCTGGCTTCAGATCAGCTCAGCTCCGGTCGGCCACTGCAGACACTTGGGGAGTGAATCAGGGGATGGAAGACCTTTTTCTCTGTCTTTCCTTTCTGCAAATCTGGCTTTCCAATTAAAAAAAAATTTTTTTTTGAAAAAAAAAATACACATAGGATTATTTTTGCTTACTTCTTGAATTAGCTTTGCTCTTTTAAAATTTTTATTTATTTATTCATTTTCATTTATTTGAAAGGCAAAGAGATGGAGCGTAGTGAGACCTTCTCTACACCAGCTTACTTCTTAAACGCTTGAACCAGCCAGGACTACGGCAGGCTGAAGTCAGGAGCCAGGAGCTCCCGTCTGGGTGTGGACGGTCGCGTCCTCACCTGCCACCCTGTCCCCCGGGGCGTGCACAAAGATGGGTGGGAAGCGGAGAAGCCAGAACACAAAAACAGGCACGCAGACACAGACACGAGAGGCGGCCGCGCCAGTAGGGACCGAACCACTGCCAGGGACGCCCACTCCGTGTTTCTCTTTTGAAGGAATTTTCAATCTCATCTACATGGTCAGGTTCATTGGGTCAGAACTATTCAAAAAGAGAACATGTTTCAAGTTTTTCAAATATACTTTTTTAAGAGCATAATGATACTTCCCACTCCCCCCTCCGCTCTTCTCTGTACACACTCTGACGCGATCAGGTAATCATAAACTAAAAGAAATCCAAAGCAACACTTCTAACAATCCATCCGGGACACTCTGCTTGCTGGTAAAGGCATCACGGACCGATAAGCCAAGGTCAACTCCACAAAGCCAAGGTCAACTCCACAAAGCCAAGGTCAACTCCACAAAGTCAAGGTCAACTCCACACAGCCCCACACAGCCATGTCCTATGAAGTTATTATACAGGCTCAATCAGTAAACCCTGGACCATTGCTCCGGATCCACGGGCTAGGTGCCGGCCAGCCTCTGGGCGCATTCGTGTTCATTGTCCACGGATCAGTACACGTAACGGCTTCACGTGTTTTTCTATTTCAGTCCCTTCCCCACCCAACACACCCCCACACTCCCACACGCCAGCAGCTGGCATTGGAACGACTGGAATTGCACTGTAAGTCATCGTGCTTGCACGCTGCTCGGCTAACACACACACACACACACAAACACAAATCCCTTCCCTGTGCAGCACAGGATTCCTGAACCTGGGACACCAGCCAGCACTTCTGGGCGACGGAGGGCCGGCAGCAAATAGAGCAACGCAAGAGACGTGGCGCTCCACGCATCCGCCTACTCCAGGGCAGCTAACCGAAGAGGGCAGGGTGTCTCCTTGGCCAGGCACGCGTCCTTCACCGCTCCGCGCGTCTGCCAAGGACCACAAACGCACGTCGCGATTTGGGAGTCACAAACGGGATTAAATCCTAGCGTGGAGACCTATTCACCAAATGCGGAGTGCACCTGCAGTCTAAGCTCTCAGAGCCGGAACAACTGGGTTAGCACACGGGCTGACTGTATTTGAGGCGGGCAGTATGAAATAAGCATTCTAAAACTTAAAAAAAAAAAGGACACATGCAAATACATTTGCATGATTTGTTTCCTGCGTTTCATTACCAGTGTTCAAAGGAAAATTGATGGTGAGTCCACAAATGCTTTATCAATTTCCTTATTGAAAGGAAAATTGAGAGTAAGTCCATACACAAATATTTTAAATCATTTCTTTTGGAGGGAGAGAGGCAGGACAGAGAGAGACAGCACCCAGCCTCCGGCTCACTCCTCAAGCGCCCCGAGAGCCAGGAAGCTGGGAGCCAAGGCGCACATGAACACGGGGAACAGAGCCGGCAGGGACAACCCAGGGTTTGCGATGCGGGTTGCCAGTGTGCCACGGAGACCTTTTAAGTGAAGGCCACATTCAAGTTCAGAGAGCCTTGGTTCTCTGTACCTCCCTTTCCTAGCCATGCATCCGCTGCACCTTTTGATTTTTTTGGGGGGGGGGGGGTCCTTGCTCCTGCACACATCAGCGCGCCTCTCTGAGCAGTGGGGTCTGCAGCTGCAGCACAGGGCAGTGTGGTGGGCAGACTTCCCAGCCTGCTTCGACTTTACTTCCGCTTTTCACGCATCAGATGCAGGTGTCCAATGACAGAGTCTGATATCAAGGTTATGATTACCAAGATCTGTTTAGACCCCTTCCCTCCCAACAATCTCCTGACTGCTCTGTGAACAGAATCTTCACTCTGCCTCCGAAGTGATTTCCGGGTTCCTCAGCTGCTCACCAGTAACACTGCAATACCTGGCAGTCATTTGGCTGGTCTCTTTGGCGGCTCCTGTGCCATTAACACAACACATCCCATCCCATGCTGAAAATGCTCCCTGATTGCTTTATTTTCTCACGAGATTAAAGGAAACTAAAATTTAGCATCCCCTACCACAGAAGAAGCACTTTATAATCTGTGCAAATGAACAGGAAACATCAAGTGGTTTTTGCCAGGAGAAGTAAAAGTGGAATTCTACCATGCCGTTTTAGCAGCGAGGGATGCACCAGACACAGGTGTATGAATGAAAACTCACGCTGCCTCCCGAACGATCAATGAAAAAAAAAAAAAAACCATCTTGTCTGGACTCTCAGGTTCCAGGTAAGAAAATGATAATCCATATAAAAAGAGAAATTAAATGAGATCAAGAAAACAACTGGCAACCTACGTCAAAAGTTTTAAAGTGCTGTACTCTCTAATCCAGCTACTTCCCGTCGAAGAATCTAATCTAAGGGGGATATGAGAACTGCCATCAAAGGTGTATCCAGACAGTCGCCCCGACAACAGGTGCAACAGAAAGAACCGGACCGTAACCTTGTGTCATTCGCAAAAATACCAAACCCAATTAAACGCCGCATAAGCCACAAAGACATTTAAAAATCTCATAAAAAAAAAAAAAAAGAAGCCAGAAGACAAGTCCACGTTTGGTTACCAGCTCAAGGTCATCACCAAGAAACCAGGTTCTCAACTCTCGGTCTCTGAGTCATCCTTGGTCACAAACATCTCCTCACGGGCACAAGACGGCTGCCACAGGACATGCACAACCTGCGTGGGCAGCGACATGGTGGGACATGCGACAGCTTTCATCCTGCAAGATGGTCTCATCCACCAAGGAAACCGTTTCCCCAAAATTAATCATAAAAAAAAATGACACAGCAGAGTTCCTCTTAAGCGAGCGACAGACAGAGCGGGCCCTGTTCAGCTCTGGAACAACTGTCAGGCAGGGGAAGCGGATGAGCCTCCACTGGAGCAGACAACCGGGACACGTTCCCTGGGGGGTTTGACTTCCAAGGTTCTGTCCCGAGAGAGGAGCTTCTCCCCGCAGCCCCATCCCCGGCGGCTGCAAAGAGCTGCCTTGACAGGGTACAGCTGCTACCCCAAACCTGCAGAGTGCTTAACTGGATCGTGGCATTTATATCATTAACTGTACTTCTGGAAAAGTTTTAATGATGGATGAAAATGCTGTGTACCAAAAAAAAAATAAATTCAGAATTCACGAGATGACCCCATTAATTTATATATATATACAATGTCAAAGAAAACAGACCAGCCAGAAGCATATAAAATGCTAAGTGATTATCTGAGTTATAGCAAGTTTCTTCTTAGAGTCTACATCTCTCAATTTTCTAGAAAAACCAAGTCGTTATAATAAAGACCAAGTCTCACAGGGATTCTACGAGCTTGTTCTCATCTGCTTGACGAAAACTTCCCACCTTTGGTTATGAAGAACCACGGTACAAAGGTATGTTCCAAGTGGACCCAGTGGGGTCTGTCTGTCCGGAACTCGTGGAGTAGTTTCCACACTCATGACTTCAGGGCTGGTGAGCTAGGGCTGGCACGTGGGCTGCTGCTCTGCCCAGCAGCCAGGGAGCGGGCAGTCTTTAAGACATCCGGGCTTGCTCAGAGGGTGGCTCTCGTGGGAGCGCTCCATATTTTGAGCTCATGTTCAGCACGGGCTCTCTGTTTTCTGGGTCACCAAATGGTTTTCTCCATGCCTGCCACGACCAGCTTCCAGCACACACACACACACACACACACACTCGCAGGACGGGAGCGGGCACTCCTGAGCGCTCATCCCCAGACTGCAAGCACGATAATCCTCCTTCCCAGAGCCCCTCAAGCGCTCTGGCTACTGTAAGGAAACACGGACGCCTGCGGCACGTCCTAGGATCACCTGGACTGCGCTGCAGTCCACACGGCCTCACCATCGTGGCCGTTTATGCATGAACAACTTCCAGCCGGCGCTAGAGAGGTTCAATGTTAAAACCGATACCAAATGGTAATTTTCATCTTCAAGTTTTGATTCGCTTCTTTCACTGCAGATAAAAGTAGAATACTTTTTCAACAGGAAGTTTCTTTTGCGGGGGGGGGGGGGTTACTTTGGTTTGGTTCGGTTTTTGGCGTTTGATGGTTAGCTTAGCAAACACCGAGTAATGGGAAAAGCCAAGGACACACTACAGCTCATCGAACACGGTCTGGCAAAGTTCACGTGTGCCGCCCTCACGGGCCTGCGCGTGAGCACACGGCTGCTGATCAACCTGCCGCCTCCTACCACGGAGTCCTGAGTGCGGGAGTTTGACTAAGTGCGCTGTTCACCTGCACAGACGGCACGAAGTTACCCATTTATTCTCACACACTGCTACAAGGCTGGCACCCAGGGAATGCTGTTGATGAGGGAGCGGGCAAAAACAAAAAAACAAAATGTGTAATGTGAAGCAGCGTGGATGTAGGTACAAACGCATTCTGGGTTTTCGTGTGTTTTACTGAATGTGGTCATGTGTTACAACTATTCCGGCACCAATTTTAAGTTAGGAGTTATCAATCAGAAAATAAGCCAGCATAATATTTATATCTTAAAAGTTTCATTAAATAAAATGCCCAATTAAAAAAAAATCAGTTAAGTTCTATATTCCCTTTCGAAGCCTCCAATTCTCTCATGTCAGCAAACACAGCACATTCAGTGTCTTAAACATCCACGCCCGTCCATCAGTGTGTACTGAGCGTGGGAACAGCCACAAGGAGGGTCTTCAATGACACACCCCGCACACCTAATCTCCATCCCCCCGAGAGAGCGTGGGCATTTACCGAGCAGCAGGGTGAGCCACGGGGGCGAACATGGCTTATTCTCTCAGCTTAGACCACTGGCTTTTGTCCTCACATTTAACATGAGACGAATGTTGGGCACTGGCTGAGGGCGCTGCATGTTTCTATGCATGAATTTAGAATGCCTAACTACAGAGCAAAGCTTGTTTCCCTGTGTGTTTCTCCTGCAGCGTTAGAAACAAACAATGCTTCTTTGGCTGAGCAACAAGCGGAGGCAGCCAGCGTATACCTGGAGTGAATTGTTGCAGCAATACACCTCTAGCCACCAGAAACACACTTAGCATACAGGGATGGCCTCACACGTGAGGGGCAGGCAGGCCCTTCGCTCATTCCATGCTTGTTCTCGAGGACATCCTCCAACAGTTCTTACTTGCCACACATGCAGACTTACAGCAACACAGGTTAGATACGGGTGTTTTGTGGGCCCGCTGTACTTCAGTCCTTGCATTGGACACCAAATCAGAATCTCAGGTTCTACTGTTGCATTAGGTCCCAAAGCCATTTTACACAGGAAAGCCTGTCACTGTTGGAATGCTGAACGTTCCCAGAACTTTCTAAAATACACAAAGGCAAACTGGGTTTTCATGAACTTAACTGTAATTCATTTTGCCTCTCCGTGATATTTCTAAAGTGCAACAGGGTCAGCAATAATTCCCGCAAGAAACCAAAGGCCTGCTTATTTATTATGGCAGTTAATTTAAGAGTTAATTGTAGCTCAGCGGCTTATGCTCTTGTAATTACGGTCAGCTAACCCACACTCTTTTTTAGGGTGACAAGCAAGCTACGTTATTTCCACGCAGCCTGTACTTCAAAGAGGAAAGGTTAGGAAACACTTATTGGCAAAGCCAGCGGATATAGTTTTATACTTTCACATGTCATTTTTTTCTTCTACAGGAGCTTTTTAATATCAGTTAAACTTGCACTGCATAAGTAATAAAGTCTACATAAATGCTGCCAGTGTTCATATTTTAACTTCTCCTATTGAAGAGCGGAAAGTAGGCTGTCTGGAAGGTGACAGAACAGATCCGGCGCACCCCGTTTTTTTACCTCTATGCTGAAATAGCCTCTGTCCACGTAGTCTCCCAGAAAGAGGTAGCGTGTGTTACTAGGCAACCCTCCAACTTCAAACAGCCTCATCAGATCAAAGAACTGTCCGTGAATGTCGCCACACACTGGGGAAGAAAAATAGGCTATAGTGGGAAGCGGGAAGCTGGGGGACAGCCACACACAGCCTATGATGCCAGCATCCCACACGGCGGCGGCTCTGTGTCCCAGTTCGCTCCACCTGCCATCTAGAGCTCTGCTAATGGCCTGGGAAAAGCAACAGCACAGCTGGCTCGAGCTCCTGGGCCCTGTCACCCGGAGCTCCTGGCCCCTGCCTCAACCTGGCCCAGCACCACCTGCTGAGGCCATCTGGGAAGTGAACCAGCAGACGGGAGATCTCTCCGTCTCTCCCTCTCTGTGTGTCACTCTTTCAAATCCACAGACACATCTTCAATAAAACAGTATCTTAGAAGCAAAAAGGCGTTAGTAACATATACTCCAGTATAACTTCATTTAAAGCTACATGGTAGCCTTTTTTTTTTTTAGACAATACTTATTTATTTGAAAGGCAGAACTACACAGAACAAAAGGGAGGAGAGAAAAAGAGGAATCTTTCATCTGCTGATTCACTTTCCAGATAGCCTCAATGACTGGGGTTGGAGCATCAGGAGATACAAACCGGTCCCCGTGGTCCCTAAGCACTGCCAGCCTTTGACCGCTGTGTAACTGGAGTGCTCCCGCTGATGCTGAAAAGTCTGCTGGAAATACCCAGATACTGAAAATTGTCTTTCTTCAATATGCAACAAACATCCTAACCCAACTTAAGAACAGGAGCCTCACAATCCCCAGAAAACAAATCACCCCCATTGCATCTCAGTTGGCAACTTGCGGTCATTTCCCAACCCTGACTAACTGAGCATCACCGCGCACACAGCCTGCGCACCTGTCACGGGGGCCTCCACTTCGATCATGGTCTCCTCCCGCCTCAGGATGGCGGCCCCGTCTTTGATTATCTTCAGGGCTACTTCCTCTTCCAGTCGGCCTTCCTTCACCAGATGATTTTTCAAAACATCAACTCTGGGTTTTCCATTCTCGAATACTTCCTTCAAGGTAAGCCGTTGGGTTGGAGGAAAGGGGACAGCTGGATGGGGGGGGGGGGGAAATCATAATTTAAAACACTGAAATGCACAGAGAATAACCATAATGTAATCATTTTATGTCCCAAAATAAGCTTAATAAATCTCCATGAACCAACACTAGAATCATGTGGAAAAAATTCCAAGACACCATAGATCAGAAACTAAATATATATACATATGTGTGTATACATGTATATAATATGGAGAGAGAGAGATTTATTTTACTTCAAAGGTCAGAACTATAGGGAGAGGGGGAGAAACAGACCTTCCATCCATTGGTTAACGCCCAGATGGCCACCATGGCCAGAGCTGAGCTGATCCAAAGCCAGGAGCCTCTCCCGGGTCTCCCACGTGACTGCTGGGGCCCAAGCACTTGGACCATCCTCGGCTGCTTTCCCAGGCCAAAAGCTGGGAGCTGGCTAGACGTGGGGCAGCTGGGACTTGAACTCCTGCCCACATGGGATGTTGACACCACAGGGGAAGACCAGCTGTTACGTCACTGTGCTGTCCTTATAGATTTTATTTTTTAGGGCCCGGCATGATTGCATAATGGTTAAGGTCCTTGCCTTGAACGCCTGGGATTCCATATGGGCATGGTTCTAATCGCAGCAGCTCCACTTCCCATCCAGCTGCCTGCTGGTGGCCTGGGAAAGCAGTCAAGGATGGCCCAAAGCCTTGGGACCCTGCACCCACGTGGGAAACCCCAGGAAAGAAGTTCCTGGCTCTTGGCTTCAGATTGGCACAGCTCCAGCCATTGCGGCCACTTTGGGAGTGAATCATCAGATGGAAGATCTTCCTCTCTGTCTCTCCTCCTCTCTGTACATCTGCCTTTCCAATAAAATAAAATCTTTAAAATTTTAAAAAAATTTTTTAAAGGCTCATGGCCAAAGACATTTAAAATGTGTATGTTTGTGTAAATTATAATGTTGTATATATTAACATGAAAGACAAGAACCTGATTAAGGGATAAGTTAAAATTGCGAAGCTGTGAAATTAGCTTTAAAAAAGAAAAGTAGCAATAATACTAAAATGGCATTTCTTCCACAGATCAATCTCCTGCAGCCACAGCTGTTGGGGGTCTGACCTCAGTCCCCGCTCCCAGAGGTTTCCTGCGTCCTGGATGGGCAGGTGTTCGCTGTATTTTATTAGGGAGAGCAAGAACGCTAAGCAGGCTGGAACCACCCGAGGTTTTGCTGGGTGACACAGCATCAGCCTGAGCCAAACAGGGAAGTCTAGCTATGTTTGCTAATCTGGGAATCCCTCTACCTTCAGCTCACACTGGGGACTCAGTTTATACACACACACACACACACACACACGCACGCACGCACATCATGTTCAAGTTCTCACTGAGTTTAAACAGAGCACACACACAAAAAGGTAATTTATTTGCAAGATGGATAAGACAGCAGAAGCCGGGTCAAGTACGTCAGTTAGTCCGGTCTTCACGGGACACACGGAGAGTTCTGGCTCCTGGCTTCGGCCCGGCGCAGCCCCGGCGGGCAGAATCATCTAAAAAGGGACCACACAATGGGAGATACTCTCGCTCTCTCTTGTTTCAAATAAAGCTTTCTAAATGAGCTATTGTCTCTTCTGCCTAGTGTATAATGCAGCCTTTTTTTTTGTTTATTTGTTTTTGGTACATTATTCTCTAATTTCAAAACAGAATCAGCTATCAAAGACATTGCAGCTTTTTTTAAAAAAAAAAGTCCATGCTTAAGTGTTTAAGCAAGTGGCTTTAGGGCACAGGAATCCTCCACGGGAGGTTGTGGCATCTCATGCGGTCACTGGTTTGAGTCCTGGCTGCCTCATTCGCCACGCAGCTTCCTGCTAGTGGCCTGGGAAGGTGGTCCAAGGCCACACGGAGCCCGGCGGCTCCTGGTTCCCAGGTTAGGAGCAGCCCAGCTCTGGCCACTAGGGTTGATCTTATCTGGGAGAGAACGAGCAAATGGAGGTCTCTCTCTCTCTCTCTCTCTCTCTCTCTCTCCACTTCCTTCAATCTGCCTTTCAAATAAAAACACACAAATCCTCACAATAATAAAAAAATTAAACATCTTTAAAAAGAATCTTCCACATGCTGATTTCACTTCCTTCTAACAAATCCCCAGCGGTGAGATAGCCGGCTCATCAGGCGGATGTATTTTTAGGTTTTTCAGGAATCTCCATGATTTTCATGTCATGCCTGTGCTAATTTGCATTCCCCCAGAAGACATTTTTATGAAACAAAACAGACCAAAAATAGCCTCTGTGAGGGAAGATCAGGAGGCACTTAGTAGAGTGAAGGAAGGATGGCTAGAAAAACGAAAACCCACATTAAGAGCCAGGATCCCACTGGAGAGAATAAAGAAGCAGAGATCAAATGCGAAAAATAAAGTTTGTAAACAGAACGCAAAGGAAAGCTCAAACTCATAAGTGGTGAGACCGTAACACGCAGAGAAGACGGGGCGGGGCGCGGGGGGAGGTCACGACGTTAACGAGCTCTTGTCTGGGAAGAGGACACCCCAGATCTCAGAGCCGAAAGCCTTGCCCAGTGCCATCAAGTTCTGTGTAAACGGGACTGCCCGCTTCAGGACAAGCTTATCGAAAGGCACATTCATGCCAAGGTTTTGAATGCCGAGGCTAAAGAATAGACTTGTATCACAATCTATCATTTCTGTTTTCCTATTTGCCATTAGATTTCTCTCACACAGCAGAATAATGAGCGCACAGCTCTGAGCCTGAGAAAGGCTGTGACTGACACATCTCTCTCTCTCTCTCTCTCTCTCTCTCTCTCTCTCTCTCACACACACACACACACACACACACACACACACACACAGCGCCAAACAGTTTGCATTAAGCGTGAAGACCACAGACCAACCCTCAGGCTCCAGGGACACTGGCATCCCGCCTGGCCATGGCAGCTTGAGGAAGACAACACTTTGAAGGGAGGACTTAAAAGGATCAGAGACCAACACACAGCCCCGAGTGCCACCCGCCTCCTCCTCCGCTCCTTAGGATGGCTGCTTCATGTCCACAGACTCGGAGGGACACGGAGGGACACATCGCCTCCTCGGATGTCAACGACCTCAACCCTCCCTTATCCCACGACATCCTGCTTTCTGACTTGGATGCCCCTTTGGTCAAGGTTCAAACGGTCCAACCATGTGTGCGCTTGTTACTGTACATCAATAATTAAAAGTTTCAGTCTAGCTAAGTGCAGACTTGAATTAAGAAGAAAAAAAAAAGGGGGGGGCGGGTAGAGGAAGCCAGATTCCAGCTTTATCCTCGGCTCACTGAGCACTCCACTCGGAGGTACGGGTGGACTGCGAGGTTAGGGGGTTACATGAGCTGCAGACTCAGCGTCCACTCTCACGTAGCTCTTCCTTTTTTTTAATTTTTGATTCCACTGTCCGACATGACTGCTGACCGCATCCAATTCTCATTTCGGACACACCGCTGAATAGAATATTCTGAGTAGAACAACATTTGCCTTTCTCTCCTCACGCTCCTCAGAGGCAGAAGTATGCCAAGCAATAAAATGAGCCATTTTTGTTACCCAATGGGTTAAATGATGCTCTTCCGTATTTCAAAAGCCGCACACAGCAGCAGAGATCTGCCAGGAGGGTTTAATCCCCGCCTGCAGCTGCGGCTGGTACTCTGGCACTGTAGCCGTTAGGAGAGACAGGAGAGGAGACGGGCAGCGGACTGGGTTCTGTTTCAGTCTCTAATCTTTTTGAAGATCTCCTTTCAAAGCGTTCTCTTCTAAGCGGCCATGGCCAGGGAAGATGCCAGTGTGTCCCTGGAACCAGAGGGAAGAACCAACTGAAGCACAGATGCTCTCAGCCCTTCGAGAGCATCAATAAAAACGTACCTGTTTGGGACTCGTAGGGAATAAGCTAACTTTTATTAAGTAACTATTACAAAGCAATACATGGAAATACACATACGCAGGGGCTTCAAGAAGTTCATGGAAAAACTGAATTAAGGATCGGTGACGTGGAGCTCCAAGTGAAGCTGCCACTTGCAACACCAGCATCCCGCATTGGAGCACTGCCCGATATTGGTTCAAGTCCCAGTTGCTCCACGTCTGGTCCAGCTCCCTGCTAATGCACCGGGGAAGGTACCAGCGGATGGTCCAAGTGGGTCCCTGACACCCACATGGGAGATCTGGATGTAGTTCTGGGCTCAGTCTTGGCTGTTGCAGACAGCTGGGGAGTGAATCAGCATAGGGAAGATCCCCTCCACCCCCACTGCCATCCTGGGTGATGGGAGGGTGGGTAGCAAGAGGGTACACTGAACTGCCTGCCATGCTAGGAACCCACATGGTCGCTGGTTCATGTCCCTGGTGCTTCCCTCTCCAATGCAGCTCCCTGTTAATACGTCTTAGACCCAAGTGCTTGGGGCCCTCGCCACCTACGGGGAAAACAGAGTTCCAGGCTGCCGGCTTCTGTCTCACTGAACCCTGGCCACTGCAGCCGTAACAGGAGTGAACATGTGGACAAACACACACACTTTCTCCCTCTCTAGCATTTTATCTTTTAAGTAAATAAACAAATCTTTTTTCAAAAAGAACGCTTTATAAAAGAAGGGACAAAAATGTATTAGCGCTCAGTAACAAGGTTCTAATCAGTAGGATCTCTTTTTCAACTTCTCTCCAATGACTCTACTATTTTTATAATCAGATAAATGCAGGTATACTTCAAAGGTCAGAATACATAATTACATATGCAATATGATAATGATATGCTAAGCGAATAAGTACGAGAAGACGATGATGAAGGCATAGGAGTTTGGACCATGGATGGTTCTATCTTTTCTATCTGCCTCGTCTTACCTTCCTATATATCCAAGTCTTTAAGAACTTTAACTGAAAGAAAAAGTAACAGATGCCAAAGGTGAGAAACGGCAATCCCACTGGAACACTTTCCCTATGTCAATCAGCTTCACACATAAATAGGACATTTCTCAGGTCGGCAAAGTTGTCCCTCCAAATTGCTCCAACCAAAAATACTCAAAAAAAAGTCAACCTCAAATTTGAACTCCGGCTATAAACAACCCAGTTACTAACGCAGAAGAAACCGTGCAGCTTATACTTTTTTAAATGTGTTTTTCAGATAATGTTTACATAATTCGGCTTACACTTCTAAACACCAAAAAGATGCAGCGGTGGGCAGGAGGTAGGTGGGCCCACCTTCCTAGCCACCGAGGAGCCCACACTTTCTCCCAGGCACTCCGTCAAACACTAAGCTAGGGCGGGGCCTGCAGAGGAAGGCTGCTGAGCAAATTCAGGTGCTGCATCAGATCCCTTCTGGCACAGCTCCCCCACCCTAAGGCCTTCAGACCTAGGCCTAAAAGTCGGGGATCAGGTGTTCAAAGACCTGAGGAATGCGCAATTCCATGTGTAAGGTTTCCACTGCTGGCTTGAAGACCGTAGCCTCCCAGATAAAAATGGCCCTCGGTCACACACACACACACACACACACACACACACACACACACACACAAACAAACAAACAATCCGGACTTCCTCTCACCACGAAGAACTCAATTCTGCTGATAACCTGAACAAACTTTGAAGCAGGTTCTTCTTAACTTCTTGAACAACTTTAGTTAGTAGCTAGCAGATTAGATACAACTCTAAGAAGACAATTTGACATTCCCCTGCTTTCTCCCTAGCCCCTCCGGGCTTGGTTTCAGCTCTTGAGGCCCTGAGCAGAGAGAGACCGTGACACTGGCTGGGCTTCTAACCTACACAAACCGCAGTGCTGGCTCAGGCTGCTAAACCTGTGGTCATCTGTTACAGAGCGATAGAAAACAGACCCTCAGGTCATTCTTGAAGTCAAAAAATTTGTTGGGTTTTTTTTTTTTTCCCCTTAAGACCTTTTAACAATCATGCTTTCAGTACACACAAGCACCGCTGGCTGCCTCTTAGAACTGAGAGAGAAGCCACAAGTACTATGACTCATTAACAGATAAACAGGACCAAACCAAACCAAAACACAACCACGATGTGCCTCATGGACTATGCCAACTCGGACTAGATTCTTTAGATGCGGATGTTTCAAGAGCAGCTCACGGGGGAACGGACCCAACACTAGATGGACAGACGCTAGCTCTTGGCTAACACCAGCATCTGATGAGAACGAGCAACTCGTCTAACCTGCAATTTCCACCTAGAAACTTGACAACTGTCGTTAATTTAACAAAACCGGGTGAGCGGCCTTCCCTTCACGGCTGTGAGACCACTGGCTGCTTTAGTTCTCTACTTACTGTAGCAATTTAAAAATAAGCCTAACCTTAAAAAAAAAAAAATCACAAATAAATCCTTTGTGGCTTCTGGTAGGTGGGCTCGAACAAATGGAGCTTCCACTAAGACTCAACCAAGCCCCTTGTTTCTAGTAAGTTCCATGAATATGAAGTGTTGTGTGCCCCCTGCATCAGTTTGGTTTCCACCTGCTCAACGGCACCCTGCTGGGATGGGTGGCTTGGCAGAGCAGTCCAACAGCAGCTGAGGATGTCAGCATGCCTCATTGGAAGTGCCTGTATTCGGCCCATCTTCTCCAGCTCCAGCTGACCCTCTGGCTAATACGCACCCTGGGGTCAGCCAGTCATGGCTCAAGCACTTGGGTTCCTGCACCCACGTGAAAGACCTGATTGGAGCTCTGGGCGCTTGGTCTTGACCTGGCCCAGCCCTGGCTGAGCTCTGGTTATTGTGGGCACTTGGGACGTGACCAGTGGGTAGAAGATCTGGGTCTGTCTGTCTGCATTTCGGATAAAATGAAAAACAAAAATTGTTGAAAACTGCAGTGTCTGAGACCTGTCACTGATCAGATTGTGCTGCTCCTGAGATAAATTTGGTTTCTACCTAGCTCGTGGCATGCCTGTTGAGTCATGCATAAGCAAGAAGCTGGAGTCCAAAGCCAGAGATGGGAAACAAACCCAGGGACTCTATCATGGGACAAGGACATCCCAACCACTAAGCCACACCTGCTCCCAACTCTGCTTTTTGACATGTGAGTCACTTCTACATATTCAAAACTTACATATTGCCACATGAAAACGCCTTCATGTTTGTCTTTTCCAATTTCAGGATCATTAAAACATCTTTCATAAACTCCAACAGTTTTGAGTTTATACTAAAAGGCCTTTAAATAGAACCAACCTTTGACCCTTTACCTTATTTTTAAAAGATTTAAAGATTACAGAAATGATTACCTTTGGCATTCTCTCATGTTTAATTAACTCAAAACTTTTCCAAGAACTCTTTGCCTTACTAAAACTGGGCTAAGAAACAAAACAAAAAAAATCTGACAAATGAAAAGAGAAGTTAAGTCTTTTTAAGTCACATGTAAGCAAAACATATTAAAATATGCTTCAGGGCCTGACGTGGTAGCCTAACGGCTAAAGTCCTTGCTTTGATGCGCCAGGATCCCATATGGGCGCTGGTTCTAATCCCGGTGACCCCACTTCCCATCCAGCTCCCTGCTCGTGGCTGGGAAAGCAATCAAAGATAGCCCAAAGCTTTGGGACCCTGTACCCACTACATGGGAGACGGGGAAGAGACTCCGGACTCCTGGTTCCTGATCAGCTCAGCTCCAACTGTTACAGTTGTTTGGGGAATGAATCAACAGATGGAAGATCTTCCTCTCCTGTCTCTCCTCCTCTCTGTAGATCTGACTTTCCAATAAAAACAAACTAAATCTTTAAAAAAATATGCTTCAACATTCGGGTATCTTTCATGTTACAGAAAACAGATACGCACAAAAAGATTTTACCTTCAAGCTTAAATAAAATAGACAAAATTCATAATATCTCACAGGCTAAATAAAAGGAAGTCTTGGAGGAGGGCTGCCGATGCCCTCCCTCCCCGCTGGCAACACAGGCTCATTTCCAAGACAAGTGACGAAGCCATTATGAAACCTATCCTGTGTTTTACTGTAACACAAAGTTCTGCGCCTTCGCCATCCGGAAATGCTGCTTACCCAGCAAGGTTAACAAGGCCTGCAGACTCCACAGCCGCACGGTGCGGGTGCTTCTTCCTTATGGTTCACCTGCAGTTGCCAGCCACGCACCAAAGGTCAGGAACTGAGCCTTGGGCAAAGCCGTACCAGAGGGACTTCTGTGAACGTGTGCGCGCTGTGTGCTTGCAGTCAGGTGCATCGCTGCCATCTCGGATGCGGACAAACGCTGTGGCCGCACAACGACGCTCAATTGCGAAGAAGACGACAACACGAACAGACCGCTTAACGGCAAAACCACCCACAGACGCTGGCAGCCACTGACCGCCACGTACTCGACGCGATTCTCTGCTGCTTCAAGACTCCGGGCTGTGAAAGACACTCCTCTGGGTACTGCCAGTATTATCAACACCTTTTTTCTTGACAGCCACCAAATACAGGCACTCAGAAAGGTGAGCTAACACATGGGCAAACTAAAAGACAAACAGCATATGGCAATCACAGAACTACACGCATAAACGATGTGGATACAGGGCACTACCTCTATCTGTAATTACGATTCCTGCCTCAGTTTGCTGTGCATGCAATGGGGGCGTTGCAGGGTCCTCAACGCGGCTGTGCAGCCAGAGCCAGCTCACATGATCCCACGAGTGACCTCCCACGGACAGGCGCAGCGCGGCCTCCTGCTTGCGGCGGTCGCAGCGTCGACCACCCAACGCTGTCAAACGACAATGCAGATACTGACGTCTCCTAAATCGCAAATCCTCCAGTTTAGCTGGAAAGAGACTGACGAACCACAAATGGCTCATAAATGCCCAGAAAAAAACACCGAGACTTACAAAACAGACTCAGCAAAAACCAAACCGCAATGTACACAGCAGGCCAAATAAGCTCAAATCTTTCTTTTTTTTTTTTTTACTGTCTACTTGCCCAGCCCCTATGTTCCGATACCACAAACCCATATGACGTTAACTCCTCGGGGGTGTACGTGTGCTGCAGGCGAAACCACAGCTCACCCCAACTGCAAATTCTAGTAAGTGCCTGCCCAGAGGACTTTTTTTTTTAAATGCACACACATACACAGAGGCATCAATTTTATTTTTATATTATTTACATAGTTGAGAGGGATGTGTGCCCACGTGGGCCTCTGATTAGGATGGGAAGGGTCAGGAACTGAGTAAGGTGGGGGGACAAATGTTTTAGTTTTAGTTTTGTCTTCTCTGTGTCCTTAGGGGAGGAGCAGGAGACAGCTGCTCCTCGTTGCCAAAGACTACATCAACACCTGGGGACAGGGCACAGTCATTTGATGACTTAAAGACTCCAAACAGATGTTTACGTAATATATTTCAAATCCTTTACAGGAAAAAAAAAATGGTGTATTGATTTGCGATTTGGATTTTTATACTCGGCTTCAGCCATTGCAGCTACTTGAGGAGTAAGCCAAGGGATGGAAGATCTTTCTCTCTGTAAATCTGGCTTTCCAATAAAAAGAAATAAACCTTAAAAACTAAAGTTCCCACAACAGCCAGGTCTAAACTGGGCAAGTGGGTGAAATCCCTGGGCATTTACTAGGATGAAGTGGAGACAGAAAGAGGGACTTGTGACATAGCATGCAGGCAGCTAAGCTGCAGCGTAACTTCTACACCAAACACCTGCCTTTCTTCGTGGGGATTTGGAAGGAACTCTGCTGGCGACTTTGGTTGCTAACTAGAGCGAAGAATCGTCATTCCAAGAACATTCACCCAAGAAGACTGTGAGCGCTGCCAGGTCTAGACTGTCACCCTGTGCCCGCTGACATTTCCATAAAAATCACAATGCTTCTAACTCACAAAGCAAAACTCCCATCAAACACGGTACAGGAATCAAAACAGGATTTTGTGGTGGAGGGAAGAAAAGCAACATAGTCCCAGCGCTCGTAGTTGCCCAGGCTACGTGTGCAGGCCCCATGTGTGCACTGCACAAGCTGCAACCCCACAGGGCAGCTGGTAACACCCAGACAAGCCCTCTTTTGCCTTGGCTTTGGTTACGTGCCAGACTGTGGACATGAGTTTGGTGTCCACCATATCCTAAAGACTTGGTCCCCAAAGTCTTCTGTCAATGGTTAGTAGACTAATAATGGCTATGGATTCAGGGTCAAGATTTGACCCAACTACTGAGTCTAGGAGGAGGGCCCAGTAGCAGACACTTAGCTCAACGGGGACATGCCTTCGGAAGGTAGTTCCAGAGAAGGTGCAGGTTATAAAAGCCAGATTGGACTTACTCTCTCTCCCTCTTCCTAGCTTATCATCTCATCCTTTTCCATACACATTCTGCCATCCACGTCCCTCATCAAACACACTGGAGCACCCAATAATGGACGGGGAACCTCCAGACTCCTCAGCCAAATTAAGTGGCCTGTATCATATATTTGCTATAGTAGGGGGAAAAAAAACCCAAATACCTAAGAAAGTCTGGTACTGCCGTGATGCGGGCCATTAACAATGTGGTAAACATGTGGTAAAGGAGGGTTTGTGGGAAGATAAATGGGACTCGATTGCTCATTTCTTTGCAAGATTCCATGAATCTGTAACTTTCAGAACAAATATCAGAGGTAGGTTTTGGTGCTACGGAAAGTTAAGCCACCACTTAAGCCCACTTTGCCGTACTAGAGCGCCTGGTTCAAGTCCCAGCTGCCACATCCTTCGACTCAAGTATCCTCCTGCTGAGCCGAGGGAGCGGCAGATGGTGGCCCAGATAAATGGGTTCCTACTCCACATCCACACATCCAGGACACCCAGCCACGGTCCCAAGCAATCGACCCAGCTGTGGCGGGCATCATCTGGACAGTCCACCAGCGGATGGAAGAGCTCTTCCTCTCCCTGCTTTCTCTGTCGCCGCTTTAGATATAAAAATTTTTAAAGGCAATAAATGTTCAAAATTGAGTTCTTAAACTTCTCTGAGGACATTCTGCAGGCTCTTCGTGGTTAAATATGTATTGTAGCAATATGCTGAATTGTATCTACCGTGTAAATATACAATGTTAGATAAGCATAAATAAAATGCGATGCATATTGCCTGCACGAGCAAAAGGCTGCATTGGGGATGAACAGCCTTATCTAGCGGTTAGCAGGAAAGATAAATCTTCAGAGTCGCTGGCCCATAAACTATTATTTTTCGATTACTGTAGAGTCTTACCCTCGTGGGCACGAGGATTTACCTAAATAGCAGTCTCTGTTCACTACAAATAACCCTGCTTTCATTCCTATTTTAAGCCAGCAAGCCTGCCCTACTTTCGCAGAGACACTTCCTAATCCCTTCATCAGCCTTTCCAATCACAAGGCAGTTGTATCCTCTCAATGGGTTATAACATCACTGAATGTCAGATGCACCTTTCAGATCCTTCATAGCATACTCAATGAGTGATTTTATTTTAATCATTTCACTCAATTGTCCTTCAATTTTTTTTTTTGAAGACAGAGTTACAGAGAGATCTTTCAGCCACTGGTTCACTCCCCAGATGATCACAACAGCTGGGAGGGAACCAAGGCTGAAGCCAGGAGCCTGGAACTCTGTTCGGATCTCTCACACGAGTGGCAGGGATCCAAGCCCATGGGCCTTCAGTTGGGCACATGAGCTGAGCGGTGAGTCCCTCCAAGACGCCTTCACGCAGGTGCCAGCTTGACCTGCAGGCTACTTGACGGAGTTCTTCGATACTGTGCTACTTTCACAGTCACTAAACCTACTGTTCAAGAATCACCAAAGTCTGCCCAGACCACAGTGAGGTGGCAGCCCCCCTCCATGGCGGTCAACACAAAGGCAGTAGCTTCCTTTCAGTAGAGACATGTACTCTATGTGTGCAATGCTTTAAAAAAAAAAAAATTGTTTCTACTTGAAAGTTAGAAAGTCTTCCCTTGTTGGTTCAATTCCCCCAAAATGGCTGCAACAGTCAAAGCTGGAGTGGTCCAGGCCAAAGCCAGGAGCCAGGAACTCCGTTTGGGTCGCCCACGTGGGTGGCAGGAACCCAATTACTCGGGCAATCCTCCGTCATCTTCCAGGTTCATTAGCAAGAAGCTATATCAGACGTGCAGAGTAGACCCAAACTAGACACTCAGAAATGAAACCCAGGCATCCCACACAACGGCTTAAGCCACCAAGCTACCATACCTGCTCTTGGGAGATACACAAAGGCAAACAAAGAGACAGAGCTCTCATCCACTGGTTCACCCTCGAAAATGCCTACCAACAAGCGTGGGCCAGGCCCGTCAGGAGCTGGGAACACAATCCACATCTCTCATGTGGGGGACAAGAATCCGGTTTGAGGCATTACTGCTAGTTCTCGGGGTCTGCAGTGTTGAAACCGGAGTCAGGAGCCCAAGTTGGAACTCCAAACCAGGCCTTCCAATACATGGCGCGGGCATCCAAACCACTTCCTAACCACTTCCTAACCACGTTCTAACATGCTTCACACTTCTGATTCACAAGTCATATTTGCATACATTTATGGAATAAAATGTAATGCCTGATACAGGCAGAATGATTACAACAGGCCAATAACACACCTGTTGCTCCCTTACCTGTCATTCCGTACGTTAAAATACTTGACATGCACTCCACTGTTTTGAAACACACATTGCTGACAAGTCACCCTACTGCAGCACAGCCCTCAAACCCCATTCTTCTTGGGACCAACCGAAACTCTGACCCCCTTGATCCACAATCACAATCCCCCCCCATTCTCCCGCTCTGCCTCAGGCAGCCTGAGTCCACATCTAACGGGTCACATGCAGTATTTGTCTTTCCGCACCTGGCTTATTTCCCTGCACACGATGTCCTCCAGATAATCCACACTGTCATGAACTACAGGATTTCCCTTTTAGATCTCAGTAGTATTCCTGTGTGTGTACACACTGCTCACTCACCCATTCATCTACTGCTAGACACTGAATCTCCAAATCCTAGCTATTACAGGCAATGCTGCAACGAGCGTGCAACTGCAGATACTCTCGCAACACTGATTAAAAAAAATTTTTTTTGTTAATTTGAAAGGCACTTTTAAAGTTTTTATCATTGCTTGCTTTTATTTATTTTACAGAAAGAGAAATCTTCCATCTACTGGTTCACTCTTCAAATGCCTGTTAATGGCCGGACCCGGGCTGGTCCAAAGTCTTCCAGGCCTCTCGAGTCAGTGCACGGACCCCAAGTGTTCGCTCTTTTCGCGGTAGCTAAGCTCTTTTTGGATACACTCTTTTCAGTTTGCTTCCACAAGCCCAAACACCAGATGCACTGAGGGACACAGCAAGTTTGTCAGTCCAGCAGGGGTGGGGGCTGAGGGGACGGGAACAGAGGCAGGGAGAGGCAGAGAGGGAGAGAGACGTTCCCTGCCATTGAGGCAGTAGGCGCTCCAAGGGAAGGGGAGCAAGTCGGAGGGGGGCGGGGAAGGGCAGCATGGGAAGGGATGGCACACACGCGGGGATGTGCCTCTTTGTGGCTGGGTGGGGGTCCCGGGGCTAAGAGGGATCAGTGGACAGGACTGTCGGGGCCACAGAGGGCAGGCAGGTGCAGTGGTGGGCAAGGGCTAGGGGGAAGGGCCACAGGGGTTGGTGGAGAGGGCTGTCAGGTATGGTGCCATGGGGTTACAGTGGACTGGTGGGCACAGGGTTACGAAATCACAGCAGACTGGCAGACAACAAAATCTGAACCCAAAGGGTGGACGAATCTTAAGCCGAGACCTAGGGGTGACAACTAGCTAAGGTAACACTGAGTCCAAAATGGTGGGTTCGAGTCACTCCTCACACCAAGTACTTGGGTCATTTATTTTCCATCTCTCCCTCCCTCCCTCCCTCCTTCCTTTCCATTCCTTTCTAAAAGATTTATTCATTTTTACTGGAAAGGTAGATTTACAGGGACAAGGAGAGACAGAAACATCTTCCATCTGATACTCCACTCCCCAAATGGCCACAGCAGCTGGAGCTGAGCCAATCCAAAGCCAGGAACCAAAAGCTTCTTCCAGGTCTCCTGCATGAGTGCAGGGTCTCAAGGTTTTGCGCCATCCTGTTTTCCCAGGCCACAAGCAGGGAGCTGGATGGGGGGAAGTGGAGCAGTCAGGACATGAACCAGCATGCAAATGGGATGCTGGCACTTGAAGGAGGAAGAGTTAGTTGATTGAGCGACTGCGTCCAGCCCACTAGTTCTTGATCCTGTTTCGTTGGGATCTATACCCAGAGGTCGGAGTACTTGACTATAAGGTGGCTTTACGTTTTAGTTTTTTCACCACCCTTTATATGACAGAAACAATAACTTCTATAGTGAAGTTTTCCATTAAACAGTGCACAATGATCGAAAATAATCAACTTCATTCCATCAATCATCTATCAATAACCACTAATACTCCAGGCATTAACTACCCTGTTGTATTTAAGTTTCCACAAAGTCTCAAGTCACACACACACACACAGAAAACCAAACTCAGCACTATAGGCCACTGTAGAGCTAAAGTTTTAAAAGCTCAAACTTTACAAAGATGATCAACATACGGGAAGACGTAGCCGACGCTCCAAGTCAGTGTGGTGTGTTTAGTCATCTGCTCTTTTCCAATCGGACTCACATTAGTCATGAGCTGTAATTGTCTGACATTCTGTGGCGGGTATTAATACTCCCCTGTGTGAGTCAGCGTGTTCAAGGGGCCGAGTACCTTCAGGAACACGCCTCGCTTAGTAAGAGCTCATCACATTCTTATCAACAATTCCCCCCCCCCAAAAAAAAAAATTCTATCCAGAGTACCAGAAAAAAAAAAAAGAAAAATTTCACAATTTTTCTTCTAAAGCAGTTTAGATTTAAATCCTTTCAAAAAACGAAGGAGATCTAAGCTCGGAAGGCACAGACTATTTTATTCTCCACTCTTCATTTCACACAGGCTACTTAAAGTGAAACAGTTCCAATGGCAAATTTTGCCCAGAGTTAAGATTGGTTTACTTAATGAATATCAATGTTTATTAACTGCTGGCTCCTGAATTTGGATCAGTTCCACTCTGGCTGTTGCAGCCACTTGGGGAGTGAATAGTAGGTGGAAGTAAATCTGACTTTCCAATAAAAATAAATATTTAAAAATAACAACGATAAAGAAAAGATTTATGATTAAGCACCTAACCATTGTCTGGGGACTGCATTTAGCATTGGGCACATGGAGTCCTAGCCATTTGGTGTGAGGTTTTATTCCTCTCTTTTACAAACAGGGAAAGTCAGATCAAACAAGTTGGTGACTCATCTGAGGTCAGGCAGCTAGTAAAAGCCTTAACTGGCTGAAGAGTTAAGACGTTATGAATTTGCCTGAAGCCCACCCTGGAGCACCTGAGGTCAGGCCCTGCCCCAGGAGGTGACGACCAGGGGGACCGAGTTCCCACATCCCGGCTTTGGCATCTGTGGGGAGGGCCAGCGTAAGTGGGAGGCTTCTATTTCTCTCTGCCCCTCTGCCCTTCCCATAGAAATTTTAAAAAGATTTAGAAGAATTTGAATCCACGTATGTCTGACCTCGAAGCTCATATTCTAAAACACTCATATCTACCGCTTCCCAGCAAAAGACAAACAGTTTTTCACAAGTCTTGGTGGCGACACTGTTAACCACCTGTCTACCTATGAGCGATACAGAGAGACCAGCATTCCTACCTGCCGGCTGTCTAAATGCCTGCGACAGTCCGAGCAGAGTCAGATCAAAGAAGGAGCCAGGAATTGAAGCCAGGGCTCCCATGTGGGCGACCAGAAGCCCAAGTCCTCAAGCCATCATTGCTGCCTCCCGAGCTCTGCATCATCAGAAGCTAGAATTAGGAGCCAGACCAGGGACTCGAACCCAGGACTTCCACCCTGAGCTTTTGGCTAGCAAACCAAACATCTGGATCTTACTTACATCTTGAAAAATAAATAAGGGCTAGTTAGGGCGTGGAGAGATGGGAGCTGGTAAGGCGGGAAAGCAGACAGACTTGCTGCTGTCACACCAGCATCCCACATGGGTACCAGTTAGTGTCCTGGCTGCCCACTTGCGATCCAGTATCTGTTAAGGTGGCCAAGGTACCTGGGCCTCTGTCAACCCCATGGGAGACAGAGATGAGGCTCCTGGCTTCAGCCTGCCTGAGCCCTGGCCTTTGTGACCATCTGGGGAGTGAACCAGTAGTTGAAACCTCTCTCTCTGGCTCTCCCTCTCCTTCTATAACGCTTAGTTTCAACAACAACAAAAATGGCGATGGTAAGGGTGTTTAGCCACTGATAAAATGCTGATCCCATCACCTGAGCACAGGTTTGAATCCCGACTGTTACACTTCCGATCCAGCTCCCTGCTAATGCTCCTAGGGAAGCAGCAGCAGATGGTCCACGTCCTTGGATCACACATTAGTCTCCAGAATATCAAATAAATTCAAACAGTTCAACAGCAACAGAGTTCCAGGCCCCTGGCTTCGGCCTGGCCCCCCATGGCCCCGGTGGTCCTCTGGGGAGCAAACTAGGAAATGGAAGGTAGCTCTAACTGGCTTCCAACAAATAAATCTTTTTTTAAAATGTGCAGAGGCAACAGTGTGTACAGAAGTAAAAAAAAAGCAAGGAGCTCATTTAAGGATACAAAACTTGGGGACTGAAGTAGGTTGGGGATTAAGACGTAAAAGAAAAAGGAAGTGGAAGAAAAGGTTAGAAAGGGTTAGGGCACAGGGCACTGGTTCCTCGGCCAAAGGCAAGCTTAATCCCACAGGCAGCAAGTGCCACAAATGAGTTTCATTTTGCACAAAAATGGAAACAACCAACACAGTGAAGAAACAACCTGGAAACTGTGAGGAAATGGTCACAAACTATGTACTCAAAGGGGCATTAATATCCAGAACCTAAAGGAAATTCAAACGGTTTAATAAGCAAAAGTGAATCAATAAAATGGGGAAAAGATGTGACATCTCTACAAAAATTACACATGGCACAAGCACTTGGTGCAGCCCCCGAGGCACCCGCAGCACAAACCCTCTCCCCCGCCCCACCCCAGCGTCTGGATCCAAGCCTTGGCTCTGCTTCCAATTCCAGCTTCCTGCTGACGCGCACCCGGGGAGGCAGTATTCACAGGTCAAGTGCTTGGGTCCCCGGACACCACATTCCTGCTTCTGGCCCAGTCCTGGTCCTGGCTCCAGCGACACTCGGAGACCGAGCCAGCAGCAGCAGGGGAGCTCTGTGTCAGTCAGTCTCTCCCTCCCTGTCTTTCAAATAAAAATAAATGCTTAAAAAGTTGGAAAAACACAAAGTGATATAACCTCATTCCAGTTCCTGTCCCAGCCGCCCTGATTCCCATCCAGCTCCCTGCTTGTGGCCTGGGAAAGCAGTCAACGACGGCCCAAAACCATGGGACCTTGTGCCCGGGTGGGAGACCCAGAAGAGACCCCAGACTCCTGGCTTCAGCCTCGTCTCAGCTCCAGCCGTTGTGGCCACTTGGGGCGTGGATCACTGGATGGAGGATCTTCCTCTCTGTCTCTCCTCCTTTCTCTATATCTGACTTTCCAATAAAAATAAATCTTACAAAATATTGTGTTAATATCATACTTTTCTCCAGAAATATGTACAGTTATCTGCCAATTAAAATGAAATAAAACTTAAATAAATAAATCGGCAGAAATTCAAGCACAAGAATGCTTCGTCACCCTCCTTACAGAGTATGCTGAGTAGAGGAGCCAGCCCCAGCAACAAGCAGGAGGGGAGCGATGGGCCCGGAATAGGAGCTCACGTAGCCAGTGAACTCCAGAGTCTGGCCTGACTCCCAGGCTTGTCATCCGAGCCGTGACTAAATGGGTAAGTGGTGCGATTAATAGGGATAGGAAATACACTCGGAAAATCCTTTCTCTGCCCTCCGCTGTCTGTGCTTTCAGCATTTATTGTTTTATGTGTACCATCCTGTTTCTTCATTTCCGTCTCTCCAGTAACATTAAAAAAAAAAAAAAAAAAGCCTGGCCACCTCAGTTTCTACATCATTTATATTATGTCTGTGTTCCCCAAGCCTGATCATTTGGAGTTCTTTTTGATATGCTATCATTAAGATCATCCAGATGAGGGTTGGTACTGCGGCGGGCCGGTAACGCGGCCACCTGAGACACCAGCATCCCATATGACCACCGCTTGGTACTGCAACTGCTCCGCTTGCCCTCCTGCGCCCTGCTAACGTGCTTGGGAGAGCAGCGGAGGACAAGTGTCTGAGCTCCTGCACCCACGTGGGAGACCCCATGAAGCTCCAGAGCTCCCGACCATTGCAGCCAACTGAGGAGTCATCAGCAGAGGGAAGACCATTCTCCGTGCGTCCGCCTCCAACCTCCCGTACTTCTTTCAAATAAACAAATCCAAAAACAAACCAACCCTGCCGTTGCCTAAGTGGAATTGCTGTCACTGTCCCTGTTTGAACCATCTCTGCCTTCTTTATTTCACCTGTTTAATTCCCTGCCCCTTCTAGTCATCCACCTTCTACTCCTTAACTGACACATCGTTTCCCGCCACTTCCGGAAACGACTTTCTCTGCCTAACAAGTTGTTCTCCCGTCCACTGGAACATACTTAAAGCCTGCTCTTCTCAGCTCCCCCTTATGAAACAATTAATGAGTCTGCAAATACAATGGTATGCTTTCCCATGCCTAGCTGTATTAAAGTATGCATTTTTTTGGTCTGACTTGGCATTTTGAACAACTAAAAGCAAACAATAGAACACACACACACGCCCTGTTCCTGGAATCACACGGTGAGCATTTTCCTATTTTGGCTTTCTTTCTACAAATATATAATGTTTGTCTTTGCACCACCTGAAAGCAAACTGCACACGTCGTAACATTTCTACAGCAATATTTTATCATGTGTGATGTAAGATTATCTTCTTGCTATCCTCTGCTGTTTTCCCGGGCACACCAGCAGGGAGCTGTTAAAGATGGTATGAAATATTTGCGCTAATAAAAGCTTTAACGTATGGGAGTCGCTTTTCTTTGAATTCAAAACATATAGTAGGTGGACAAACACACGAAAGCATGAAGAGGCCGGCGTTGCACCTTGCCACCTGCTGCCCTGGCATCCTTGGTGGTGCCGTTTTCAGTCCTGGCTAATTCACTTCCAATGCAACTCACGGACACCGTGCCCGGGAAAGCAGCAAATATGCAAAGTGCCTGGGCACCTGAGTGAACCAGCGTATGGAAGCTGTCAATTTCTTTCTCCCTTCACCTTTCAAAAAAAATAAAAACACATTTTTAAGAAACGAACAAAAAAATTTGCTTCCAGAGGGAGGAAATACAAAGTCTTTTTTTTTTTCTACCTTTCAAGTTTTATAACAGAGTTAAGAAACATTTCAGAGAAAAAAAAATTTTTTTAAGCTCCCAGTAAATCTTTTCTCGTAACACAAGAGGGGGAGGTGCTGCAGAAACAAAGCAACTATAGGACGCAGAGATTACAACGAGGCTCAGGACGCATCTGTGGAAGGAGCAACTTGTGTCCACACTACAGGCAGATCTTCCATATACATTGGTTCACTCCCCACATTCCTGTAGCAGCCAGACTAAGCCAGATCCAACTCCAACCAGGTCGGTGGCCATCATCGACCACCTCCCAGGCACGTTAGCAGGAAGCTGAATCCGAAGGGGAGTGCGCAGGATTTGAACCACATCTCCAACGCGCACCAGGCAGACTTCCCAAGATAAAGTTTAAGCCCACTGCACCCCAGCGCCCATCCCTCAGTACCAGGATTTTTTATGAGTCAGTAGTAGTCTCCCAGCTGCGCTCCGAACGGCTCAGTAGTCTATGAATATACATTTCTTTAAAAAGATTTATTTATTCATTCCCCAAGGAGCCAACAGCAGGGTCAGGCTAAAGACAGAAGACTCGAGTTTCACACTTGGGTGGCAAGTCCCCAGGCACGCAGGCCGTCTAAAGCTGAAGCTCCCAGGCACATTAGCAGGGCACTGCAGAGGAAGTGCAGCAGCCAGGACTCGAACCAGCGTTGGCTGCATTCCAACACTGACCCCTAAAATATACACTAATTCCAAGAAAATGGGAGAATCCTACCAGCATCTTAGTGGAAAGGTGGCTTTTCTGTCCAACACCAGCTTAGCCACCAATCAAAACCTTTGTCATGTAATTCCTACTAAAACTGTCTTGTCTCTGAGAGGATTCAGTCCTGGAGACAGACTGACTTCACAAACATCAGTGCCTAAAGTCCTCGCCTTGCATGCACCGGGAAACCATATGGTCGCTGGTTCTAATCCCAACAGCCCCGCTTCCCTTCCAGCTCCCTGCTTGTGGCCTGGGAAAGCAGTCGAGGACGGCCCAAAGCCTTGGGACACTGCACCTGTGTGGGAGATCCAGAAAAAGTTCCTGGCTCCTGGCTTCAGATTGGCCCAGCTCCAGCCATTGCAATAGCCACTTGGGGAATGAACCAACAGACAGAAGATCTTCCGCTCTGTCTCTCCTGCTCTGTATATATCTGCCTTCCCAATAAAAACAAATAAATTATTTTTAAAAGGAGAAAAAAACTTTTCAAACAGGAAAAGAAAGGAGCGAAGTGGAATGTGGTGAGCAAGGGGGACAGCTATGGCAGGGATGCCCCAGGACTGGGCACTGGGCACTGGGACTACTCTGGAGCCTGGGGGGAGGAGGCGAAGGCAGGTTAGGGTACCTTGCAGCCGGCACTCCACATTCTTTGACAAATGAAAGAAATCGCAAGAATGTGTAGAGAGAACAGCTTAGGGAAGCACCGGCTCCAGCTCTCTCCCCAGGTGAGCGCCCACCTGCTTCTCTATATGATGTTGAGCTCACTACCGACCACTTGGCGTACTTAGCAAACGACCACGCTCCACGGCCCTGGTGTCTCTTTAGCACCTCCCCTGCACCATTTCACGCGTTTCAAACTCTAGAACAGGGAGTGGGAGGCAGCTCTGAGGGTCAGGGAAGCCAACACACTTTAAAGTCCCCAGTCGCTCTGTTTCCTTGATCTAGGAGAAGTCTTGTGCGTTCCCCACGTGCGCTAGCTGATTTTGCTAACGAGCAAACGTGCACCACACACGCTGAAGGCGGGCGTTGTCTCACGCTGAGCGTGCCTGACAATAAACCCTGCGCCTGCAGCTCTGCTGCCTCACTTGACCTCGCGCCCACGTTTAGGGGTCTGAAAGGAGTTACAGTGTAATCGACAAGGCAGAGCTCCAGAGGTCCGACGGTGGCAAGGCTGGCAACTAAGCCTCCTCTCGGATCCTCTTCATCCTGACTGGCTTCCCTGCCTACCTGAACTTGGAAGTGGAGCGAGAGAGCGAGAGAGCGAGAGAGCGAGAGAGCGAGAGAGCGAGAGAGCGAGAGAGCGAGAGAGCGAGAGAGCGAGAGAGCGAGAGAGCGAGAGAGCGAGAGCGCATATTCCGACAGAGAACAGCACTGGACAGATCCGTGGGATCCCAACCCAAAGAGGCTACAGCTGTGAAAAGTCACTTTCGCACAGGATCAAGCTGGCAGCACCCCACCACAGCACGGAAATGAAGGGACACAGTCAAGCCCTTGACTCATCAAGCCGTTAACATTAGCACATCCGGCCCCCCGAGAGGCTGCTGTACCCCTCGCGGCGAACACGCAATGAAGACCTTTTAAAGTGGTCAAAACAATTGTCACGTCAATGACACGAAAAATTCGCTGAAGCTCCTGCACGATACCACATCAAAGCTTTAAAATACTATCATAGTCATTATTATGAAGATAATAACCTTGTATAGGATGCTGGGGGTTTTTTTTCCTCCCCAGGGAGGACAACTAAATTACACACTACACAAGTCCTGCCCTTCCCAGAACTTTCAATAAAATTTTTCCCCTTTAAAAAATAATGCATTATTATTTCCATTTTTCCCGTTACTGCCAAAATGAGCATCTGCAGGATTTTCTCCGTTATAATGCTAACCTCTCCAAGAAGCCACACCCAGCTGGTCTCAGGACAGCCCTGGCCCAAGACGCAAGTACTTTCCGCCTGTCTATTCTCAGGGAGATTAGGGTCTGCTTAAGTCTTAGGGTTGAACTAAATAAAGCAGCACTCCGGCAGGCAAGCGGGGGCTATGCTTCCCCGGTCTTGTCAGTTCATTTAAGGGCAGGATTGAGAAAAAAGGAACTCAGCTGGGGGTGGGGGGGGAGGTGAGGAAGAGAACGGACCGCAAGGTGGACGCGGGAATTTGATATCCAAAGGAGGGGAGGAGACCCGCAAGGCCCTTTCAAGCATCAGAAGACGGGTGGGTGGGTATCCGAGTCACCGCCTTAACTTTCTCCTTCAGATAGTATTAGCAGGGACTCGCCGTGACCCAAGCGGGAGACAAGGGGCAAGGTGTGTGTCCCTACAGAGGGCTGGGGGTTAACGCCCTGCCCACCGCACCCCACTCAAGAGCCTCTAAATGGGGAGAGGGGATAGTTTTCTTTAAAAATGGGAGTCCTGGTCCTTTCCAGGGGCGCCGGATGTTCCCACGATGGGCACAGCTCGCCGTGTCCAACCGGCTCCCGGAGTGGGTGCCTCGGAGTCGGAGGGACCGCCGGCCCGCCCCCCACCGCTCCCCGCACCCCTCTCCCACCCGGGGCCGTTTCCGTGGGGTGTCCCGGACGGGAAGGCCCGGCCCTGTCGGCACCTTTGATGACGCGCTCGGTAGTGGAGAGTTGGAAGCGCCTCCCGGACATGGTCCCCTCGGCCTCGTCTCCCGGCGGTGGGAGAGAGGCGGCGGGCCGTGCGCCGAGTCCTCCGCCTCCGGCCGCCGCCTTCTTTCTCCAGCGGCCTCAGCTGCCTGCCGGGGAGCCGTCGGTCCAGCCCCGAGCCCGGCCTCGGCTCCTCAGGGCGGGCCCACACCTCCCCCACGCCAGCCCCGCACCCCGCCGGAGCACCCGGCTTTCCAACTGCACACTGACAGCGGCGGCGGGGAGCAGCACCGGGGCGCGAGCCACGCCGACCGCGGCCGAACGGAGAGCGCGCCTCGGCCCCGCGCGCGCCTGTGTGCGCCTGTGCGCCCGTGCGCGCGTGTGTGCGCCCGTGTGCGCGTGTGTGCGCCCGTGCGCGCGTGTGTGCGCCCGTGTGCGCCTGTGCGCCCGTGCGCGGGTGTGTGCGCGTGTGTGCGCGTGTGTGCGCCCGTGTGCGCCCGTGCGCGCCCGCCGTCACCGGCCTCCGCCCCTGCCGAGTCGCGCGCGCCGCTTCGCTTTCTGCTTGTCCTTCCTCTCAGCCTCGACAGCCACCAAGGCTGGCTCCTTCCCTCCTGGTAGCCGCTCGGCCCTGCACTGGAGGCCCGGCGCACAGCGGCCATCTTGTGGCCCAGTCGGGCCCACTCTTGGCCGCCTCGCAGCCCCCCACGCGCCCGTGGCACTCACCCGTTCCGCCGCAGCATCCCCCAGCTCGTACCAGCTAAGCCCTGCCCCTCCCCGCCCCCTTTTCACCTCTCCTGTGGAGTACCCTGATTAGAATGAGAAGAACGTGGGCGGCCATTCCATCCCCACCTGAGGTGTCTCCTTCGGGCCGGACCTTCTCCCCCCCCCCTCCCCCCCGAGTCCTGAGTGTAGCCCTGCCGGGTCCGAGCTGCCCCTTGGTCCGGAGTTGGTGACATGGCACCTGGTCCCCTACTTGCTGAAAGTCCCCGCGGGAGGACCCAGCTGTTATCTCGGGTTGAAAACTGACCCATGCCTCCTTAAACTCTCTGAATGTGTCTTGTACTTGGAAACTACTTCAGCTGTGCCAATGGAACATTAAAACCCATGACCAAGGGTCGGTGCAGTGGCTCGACAGGCTAGCCCTCTGCCTGAGAGCGCTAGCATCCCATATGGGCGCCGGTTCGTATCCCGGCTGCTCTACTTCGGATCCAGCTCCCTGCTGTGGCCTGTGCAAGCACCTAGAGCGTTCAGCTTTGGGATCTGCGGCCATTTGGGGAACGAACTGGAGGATGGAAAACCTCTCCCGTTCTCTCTGTAACAATCTGCCTTTCCAATAAAAGTAAACTCTTTTTTAAAGAAATAGCCAGGGAAGAGTGTGTATGGATTTTTTTTTTTTTTAAGCCAAAGTCTTTCCATTTTCCCACACACTTTTCAAAGTAGCAGCACGCGGGGCAGGTTCTAGAATGGCAACACATGTGCCTGTGTGCTTACGTGATTCTGACCCCTTCTGAGCTAACCACATTGGGAGTGCTGGCCTGTTGCACACTGCAGGATTGTATGTTTCCATTTTTGCCACAGGACAGCTCCTAGCTAAAATACGACAGGGATTTAGTCCAAAGCTCAGTTGAAACAGGTTTATGCATTGCAAGGAAGTTATCCGCTGGAACCAGACCCTGCAGGATCCTCTTGGATTTGTTTAACCATAAACACCTTGGCTAGCAACGCTAGGGGACAGGTGTGCGTCCTTTAGGTGCAAATTTGCCTTTGCTTTCTGGAGTTAGGGCTTCAGGCCCTCACCCAAGGGGATTGTTCAGATATCCTGAGGCCGTCCTTGGAGGAGTAATCAGAGCTCAGGCTTACATCCGGTCTCTACCGTCAGATGCTGGAATTCCTCGGGAGGGACATTAAGAGGGAAAGAGTAAACAAATTCAAGAAAACATTGTGAACCAGGGGCAGGGAGAGTTTAATCGTGAGCTCTTGGGATTGAAGTTGGGCCCTCAACCTGAAGTGGGCCTGGTGTTATGTCTTCCTGTGGCTCAGCCAGATCCCCTGTGAGCCCAGGAGCTGGAGACTGGGCGCGAGGCCAGCTCTGCTCGGACATGGATGAGCTGGGAGTCGGCCACTGCCCCAGGATCCTACCCAGCCAGAGGAGAGCTTCCCAATGTGGTCAGAGTGTCCAGTGCCCACACTTGGTGAAGGGGTCCTGAATGGAGCACCCCACCCAGCACAGGGACTTTCGTCCTCATTTTGGCCCGCAGCTGGAAACTGAAGCTTCGAGATCTATCTGTTGCAAGTCAGAGGTTTTTGCTTAAAGCCCACACACCCATTTCCAGAAGCGTTTCGTGGATATATTCACATTTCTGCTTATCCTTACAGTCATGAATATGGACCAAACTCTTTCCAGCTGCACATCTCGGGGCACAGCTTGTAATGACCAGGTTAGCAGATTGCAAAATTGATTTGATCAGAGTAGGTCCGATCATGTTTCTTTGGCTGTCATGAAAAAGAAGGAAATGAGACAGATCAAAGGACATCTCACACACAAAGAACTTTTCCAGGAAATTCTTTTTTAATTTAAAAAATGTTTGTCTGTTTGAGTCATTTGGGGGTCATTCCCACATCCCTAGCTCGGTGCCTGATAGCCAGCCCCCTAAGCCCAAAGGGCTGCAATGGCCAGAGCCAGGCCGGGCGGCAGCCGAAGGCCTGAACTGCATCTGCATCCCCTGTGCAAGTGATCCGAGCTGCTGTCCCTGGGGAATGCTAGCAGGCAGCTGGATCGGCAGCGCAGCAGCCAGGACACAAGCTTGCATTTAAATGGGATGCCACGATGCTGGCCCCTAAAAGACAAGTTTAATTGGGTACTAAAAAAAATATGTTAAATTCATGCATACTTTTTCTTCTGGAACACACATGTTCCATGCCCCTGGGACATGATCTTCTGGTGGTGTTAAGCATCCACGTGGGAGACTTTCTGGATAAGTTCTTGGGTTAAAACCAAACCTTTGGTGACACTCAGTGAAAACAGAAAAAAACGTAAGAAGAAAGCTCAGCTGGCTTCACAGCTTTTTCTATAATGAGGCAACTTCCCGGGATGTGGTGTTGGAAGTTACCTCACGAACAGTTCTTTCTTAGTAATAACTAGAGAGCGCTTTCATCTCCCACCCCCCCAACTCTTTTTTTTTTGAAGATCTATTCATTTTTATTGGAAAGACAGATTTACAGAGAGGAGAAGCAGAGAGAAAAATCTTTCAGCCGCTTGGTCCACTGCCCAGTCGGCCACAACAACCAGAGTTGAGCCAGGGCTGAGCCAGAACTAAGTCAGAACTGAACCAATCCGAAGCCAGAAGCCAGGAACTTCTTCTAGGTCTCCCATGCAGGTGCAGGGTCCCAAGGCTTTGGGCTGTCCTCGACTGCTTTCCCAGGCCCCAAGCAGGGAGCTGGATGGGAAGTGGAGCAGCTGGGATACAAACTGGCGGCCATATGAGATGCTGATACACGCAAGGTGAGGATTTAGCCACTAGGCCATCTGCCAGACCCTTTCGTCCTCCTTTTAACAAGAAATTTCACGTATTCAATTTGAGAGGCAGATTGACAGATGGAAGGAGGGTTGGAGAAAGAGTGATTAAGAGTGAGAACACACTCCCATTGCTGATCCGCTCCCCAAGTGCCCACAGGGTTAGCCCCAAGTTTTCCATGTGAGTGACAGAGAACGGGAGCCATTCCTGCTGTTTCCCAGGGGCCAGCGCGAGGACTCGAACCCAGGGACTCCACAGAGGGACGCAGGCGTCGTCATCTGTCTTACCTGTTCGAGCCAGCGTCCCCTCAGCTTGATGGATTTCACTTTTATGTTGTGCCATCGGTCAGAAGTGACATAGCCTTGAAATGACTAAGATTGATGTCTAGCTGGAATACACACTGATTGCGTGCAAGCGAGGCTTCCACCTTCCAGGGCTTCTGAGACTTGGTGCGGTGCCTTGCAAAGCCCCTAAGCGCGACGGCAATCTTAATTAGTGCCCAGCTCTTCCACGAAGTAATTAGGAAGGCATTTAATTTACCAGAAGCACGGGGGATCCTTCCCTCCACCGTTACAGAAAAGTGACCTCTCTCCAGTTTCTATTTATGTCAAGTCATTAATGATTAAACTTCCACACTCCGTACAGACAAGAGAAGGGCAGAATGTTAAAAGAGAGACAGAGAGAGAGTGGGAGAGGGTCTTCCATTTGCCCAATCACTCTCGAGATTACTCTCACACTGAGCAAAGCTGGGCCAATCTGAAACCAGGAACCTGAAGCTTCTCCCGGGTCTCCCAAGTGGCTGCAGCGTCAAGAACCGGGGCTTCCTCTGCTGCTCTCTTAGGTCATGATCAGGGAGGTGGAGCACAAGCCAGGATTTGAACCAGGGCCCATAGGGGATGCCAGCACTGCAGGGTGAAGATGAGCCTGACACACCACCTTGCATGCCCCTGTAGACTTTTTATCGGGGGATGGGGAACATAGCCCAAAGCAGCACCCCACAAATAATAGTCTAAGTTAGTAATATCTTTTTGTGTTTAAAAGGAAAAAATATGGGCCATGGTTTTGTTACCTGGGAAATATATATTCATAGGAGAAGTCCGTACTCTGAGAACTGTGCTAAGCCCTGGGAGCCCCCACCGCCGGTTCCCAATGTCTGCATCATTACAAAGCAGGAAAAGCGGTGGCAGGCATGACGTAATCTGCAAGAATAGAATTGAACAGCCCCCTCTTACCTGGGCTCCCACATCCCACAGGTAGGGAGGGTCTCCCAGGTGAGAGGCACCTGCGTGCATCCGGTGCTTGGACCGACAATGCAATCATCCTTTTGGAAAAGCTTTCCCTAAACTCTGTATCCTGCTAGCTTGCTCCCCCTGCAGGCCATTCCCCTGCATTGCAGGCCTTGCTCTGCACTGTCTGTACCTGGAAGGGACACAGGTGAAGTCCTTGGGCCCCTGCACCACTAGGAGACCTAGAAGGGGCTCCTGGCTCGCAGCTTTGCATCCCCTCAGCCCTGATGATGATGTTGAGGACTGTCTATTATTGTTGAGGCAACTGCAAGAATCCAAACATCTACAATCAAAGCATACACATGGGGGAAAAAACAACAAGATCCTTCTGGAACTTGCTAGATAAATCGAAGCACTTTCTGCCTTCAGATTGCTGGGACTCAAGCACTTCCAGATTATTTCTTCACCATCATGGTGCAAGCATTCGGGAATCCGACCCAAAGCCAGGGTCCGAGGCTGCTGGCCCGCAGGAAGGCCAGCCTCTATAAATCCCTTCCTTCACTTCCGGGACGCCCTGACCAGGCATGAGGCCGCAAAGGGAAGTGGGTTGTTGGTTGCGGTTTTTGGCAAGCACTTCCCAGCCCGCGGAGTGGATGGCAGGCAGGAAGCTCTGGCTCCTTACCCAAGCCCTTTCTTATCTCCTGAGAAGAGAGCTACTCCGTCTCTTGCAGAGGACACAAGGGGTTTGCTGTCCACAAGGGGAAGTGCATTTGGCTTTTTTCTCACATGCGAACTGCTTCCCACCCCAGAGGGGGCGGCCTCTGCCACGGCCACTGGGCTCGCCTACGATCAGAACCTCCCTGTCCTCTCTGACTAACTGAAATGGAGTTTGCTCAGCTCCCGTCCGAGGGGGGAGAGGGTTGGGCAGAAGCTGCGAGGGAAGGGCACCGCTCTGCACCTCATGGCGCCTCTCAACCGTCTGGGTTGCCCATATGGGATCCACGCTGGAGCCACATACATCTATCGTGATATGCATGCGCGCACACACATGGTTCTTTTATCAAGCACATCACTGAACTCACCGGTTCCATTCAAGAAAAAAAATAAAGCTTTTCTCAATTGAGTATATTACCACTGCTAAGTCCTTTCGAGAAACCCGTCATTAGACTGCACAAAAACGGGTTTGCACATCAACGAGACGCCATCGCCACCGTGTGGTGAATAGCCTTCATTACACCCACATTGCTACAGTGAGAAAGACCACAGGCTGGATTGTCAATAATTAGAGAATATAGCTTTATTTATAGAACCTTACAAATAAACATTTACAGTCCACATAAGTTATTTTCTTTGCTAGTCTCTTCTCGCAACACCTGAGTTAATTTAAAAATAAAAACACTGTGATGGAATTGCAGAGCTGTGAAGGGAATACGAACAATAAAAAACTACCCTCTTTGTAGAAACAGGACTCGGTCTAAAGCAGGTTCCGGCATGTCATCACCTCCTTGGGACAAGGACATAGGAACGCGGGTCTCGGGCTACTCACGCACAGAGCTCTTCTCTTTCAAACTGAATGAAAACCACCAATGAGAAATTGTCCCCCCACCCCCAAGTCGACGGAAAGCATCAAGACCGGGGGAAGGGGGCGGGACAGAAACAACCTGTGGGGGGGGTTGGGGGTAGGTAGCACAACCCTGCCTCGGCCTCTGGCACATGAGTTGCCCTTGCTCCGCCCGGGGAAAAGGAAGGGTGATGGCAGGGGTGCGCCAAGTCCCCGGGACGCCTCACTGCGCCCTGGACTGCTGCATAGGGATGCTTCAAACGGCAAGTTCAACGCAAAAGTCAAATGGCCACGTTTCTGACTCGCGAGGCAGATCCACCGCCCTTGGCAGCCTCTCGCTTTGAGCTTCTCTCCCCACATCCTAAGCTTGAGCTGGCCTCTGTGCCGGCAATGGGACCATAAAGAGCCTTCCCCCGTCCCCCCCAGGCTGCACGGGAGGCCGGGTCTCGAACTCACGCAGGTGTCCGCAGGACCGGCGAGCAGTCTCCTAGTTCCTCTTGTGTTGCTCCGTTTGCTAAAGCGTCTATCTTTCAGCCCCTACACTACGAACCATCACCTCTAACTTAGTACTCTACTCCAGGACAAAGGGTGCAGGTGTGTGTGGAATGAATGACGGCGCCTACAGGGAATTGCTAAAATCATGAACTTGACACATCAAGGTGAATTAAAGAAAGCGGAATCTTGGAGAATCTTTCTGCATCTTGAGTAATTACTTTCTGCCAGCTCCGGGGCGCACTTGGAGGAAAAAAAAAAAAAAAAGAAAAGAGAGAAAGAGAAAATAATAGTAACAATTCTAACACACACCACGCCAAAAAAGGCTAAAGATTCCGACATGCGAGCGATTGGTTCTTTGGTACGACCGGACCAAAATCCTAGGAGTTAGATTTGGAATCTAGAATTTTGGTCGCCAAAGGTTTTCTCCTTCGTCAGCGTATTCTCAGATCTAGCCACGCGAAGGAAGACCAGCCACTTTTCATCACAGTCGGTCCATGAAAAGAAAACCAAACCAAACCTATGAGCTGGCCCCGGGCAGTCTTCCCCGCTCACACCCCAGAGTACTTCGGCTTAGACGGATGTTATCCCGGAAGAGACAGGCCATCGACACAGCCGCCTGGCACGACCGAGGGCGCACAGCTCAGCTCTTCTGTGTTAGGACAGAAAGCCTCGGGCCTTGGCCGTGAATGGGCACTCCGGCCCAGTGGCGCATCCGAGCCGGTCTTGGAACTACAGCCTCTGGGCTACAATGGTGGGCACCACAGAGAAAGGCTTCAGGAGAGAGCCGAGCTCCCCAAAGTGGCAGAAGAATCGCACATTATCAATATGATAACAATAAGTCAATTCACCTAGTGAACCTGGAGATGGACCCCCCCGCCCCACCCCTACATCCCCCAACCCGGAAGACTGAGACGCGAGGAGAGGATGCATGGCGCCCGAGGCTGCGCCCTGCGGCTGCGCAGAAAAGCCTGTCTGTCCCATTTTCTGGAGAGAATCAGAGAGTCAAGGGCATGACTTGGCTTTGCAGAGTTCGTGGGTGAGGGAGAAAGCGCCACCCCTCCCGCCCCACCCCACAATCCACCAGCAGCCATCATCTCTGCAGGGTTGCGGGGAGGGCGGGCCAAGGTCTTGACTTTGCACTTTATAAAGTCTGCCACTACAGGTACTTTTACGGACGGGATTAGCCAATCCCCCGAGTCCACTCCGAATCAGCAGGCAGAGCGCACACCGCGCATGCCTCATTTGGGTGACACTCTGCCCAGTGCTGAGCTGGCACGCAGTCCGCCCTGGGACGCAGATGTGGGCCGATGTGCTCTGAATGAAATGTGCTTCTAGGAAGGCAGCGAGAGGCATCCCTGGGCAGGGTGGCAGACAAGAGGCTGGGGGGCGGGAGAGGGAACCACAGCTCATGCCTTCTGTCAGTGTGATCTCAAAGGGCGGAGGCTGTGCACCTGCAACTTCAGGTTATGTACCTGGAAGCCGCGTGCCACCAGTAGGGATGACGGCTTCTACCTCCCACATGACCCGGCTGCTCCCCAACCGCCCTCCTCCCGAAGGTGTCGGTTCGGACACCTGCCTTCGCATCAAGAGAGGAGAGGTTAAGGCAAGGGCCCTTCTCGAACCCTCCTACGGAGGCCCCATGAATCCACACAGCTGAATCCATGGGTTCCACCTGGTGGTTCTGGTCAGGTGACAGTGGCCACTGCTGGCTCCACTTTGCACTGCAGGGTGGGCGGGGGGAAGATGATAATCTCTCCAGTGATGGTTCCGAGGGAAAGAAGCCAGGGCACCCATTTTAAAAAGGGGGGTGGGGAGGACGTTCTTGCTGGAAGCTGCACTCAGAGGCTCGAATCTCTGTGAGCAAGGAAGGGCAGAGACAAGGGTGCCAGGTGCTCCCTAGAAACCAGGTCTCAGGTGGGCACACGCCCGAGGAGAGAGCGGTTTTGGAGAACAGTTGACATCCAAACCCCAGCCCAGAGCCTGAGTCGCAGATTTCAAAGGGACGGCTTCCTCGGTGGTGCCTCGCGGGAGCCGGGGCTGGGGCCGGGGCCGGGGCTGCTGAGTCGGGGGCCGCTAGCCGATCTGGATCTGTCCCGAGTACATGGTGAGCAGCAGCATGATGGTGAAGCCCGTGAGGAGACCCAGGTTCTGGATCACGAACGGGATCAGGGCGCTGCCCTTCCTCTCGTCCTCCTGGGCCACCTCGTTCATCTCGGGGAACTGGGGACAGAGAGAGAAACCACAGCTCTCATCCCTCTCTCAGCACATGGGGCGCTGGGCCTGGACGCCCCTCTCCCGGTAGATGCTGATCTGCAAGGATCCCCCAACCCCCACGGGAACGAGTCCGTGTTTGCATAGGACTCGCACACATCCTCCTGGATGCGTTATTTTAGAGAGTTATCGATTTGGAAGGCAGAAGGACAGAAGGAGGGAGACACAGAGCGATCTAGCGGTTCATTCCCCAAATGGCAGCAACAGCCAGGGAAAGCTATTCCAGCAATTCCATCCAGGTCTCCCAAGTGGGTCACAGGGGATCTCCCCTCCCCCAGCATGACCGGAAGCTGTGCTGTGAGACGTGGCACCCGTGGGCATCCCACGCAGCAGTTCAACCCGTCGAGCCATTCCTCACGGCTCCCGTGTACCCAGAACAGCTGCTTGGGGCTGTGAGTGTGGAATGCACAGCTGCTTGGGGCTGGCTGAGGATAAACTGGAGCGGCAGCGAGCGCTCCAAGGCTGCACAGGGACCACTGTGACTCTACCGTGATCCAGGCAAGCACGGAACCGAACAGCATGTGGGCTGGGGCCGGCACTGTGGCAAGCCTCCACCTGCAGCTCCCGTATCCCATGTGGACACAGGTCTGGGTTCCGGCTGCTCCACCTCCCCTCCAGCTCCCTGCCAATGCACCCGGGAGAGCAGCGGAGGACGGCCCATGTGCTTGGGGCCTCTGCAGCCACGGGGGCCACTGAAGCAGTCGAGAGGGAGGCACTGGTTGGAAAGTCTCTCTCTCTCTGTGGGCTAAAGAACACTTGAAAAGACATTTGGCTAACATGCGACTGTCCTCTCTTCGGGAAACGGAGCCACTGCCAGAGGCAGGAGTGGGGCCCGTCCGCCTCGTGGGCCTCACTAGCACCAGATCCTCTGGTCCGATGCTGCTAAGGCAACTGCGGGCAGGACTTCAAACTCAATTCCGCCAGAGCAGGCTAATTTTTAAGCTCATCATTTTGTACGGCCCCACAAACGATGCTATAAATATCCACGTGGCCTTTGCAGGAGGGGAAAAAACACAGAGAAAAAGACTGTCCTTGCCTGTAAGGGGACAGAGGCTGGAAATACAACATGAGCAGCGTTCAAAACCCCACGTTGCTAGGGGCCTATTAAAGCCCCCTTTAAATATGTATATATATAGCTGCCACCATAAGCCAGTAAGTAACGCCACCTCCCCCCAGACTCGCACATGACGTCAGAACCATGAGGCAGACTCCCCCAGAGGAAGCAGAATCCAGAACACGACCAGAGGCTCGGCCTGGTGGCTGGCTCTCTCCTGATCTCAAACAGGATACAGAAAAATCACTCATGCCAACAGCCCAAAGGTTCCTCTGCTGCGGGCATGGCGCCACCGTGTGGTGACACTGAGGTAGTGCACCCTGGTTTTAACGCCTTGGGGCCAGTTATGACAAAGGTTAAGCCACTGCTTGTAATGTCAGCACTTCATATCCAGAGGTCACTTCCCTTCAGATCGGGCTCCCTGTTCATGTGTCCGGAAGGCAGCAGCTTTGGGCCCCTGCACCCGTGCGGGAGACTGGAACGGAGCTCCACGCTCCCAGCTTCAGACCCCAGCTGTGGGAGCCATTTGGGGAGTGAACCAGTGGATAGACCCTCTCTCTCTCTTTCTCTCTCTCTGCAATTCTGCCTTCCAAATGAATACACAGATCCTCAGCGTCAGCTCAGGTTTCCTCCCATCTAACAAGTTTAACGATCCAGCCTGCCCACCTGGCACGGGCCCAGGACTCACCATGTCAGCCAGAGCAATGTACAAGAACATGCCGCCCGCCAGCGCGAAGATCCAGTTGGCAGAGAAATGGCTGCCAGCCAGGATGCCGAAGGCCAGCCCCACGTAGCAGCAGCAGGCCGACAGGAAGTTAAAGAAGAGAGCCTGCTGGAGGCTCATGCCCGCGTTGAGCAGGATGACGAAGTCGCCTGCGGCCAGGAGAACGAAGCAGGAAAAGGGGCATGAGCGAGCAACTTGCAGGGCAAGGCAGAGAGGTTTCGGCTCGGGACAAGCCCGGGGAGGGACAGAGAGAGTCCCAGACTCGGGGGACAAAAGTAAGGGGACCTTCGTCTTCCAGCTCCGGTGCCACCTATGCTTGACCAGCTGTTCAAGCCCTTACCCCACGCCCACCCCCAAGCCTCTAGTCTAGACAATGAATTACTGAAGCCATGATTGATCCCTTCTCCCTGCTCGTCTCTTCTGCTGCATGGGGGACAGGAGGTGGCTCCCTTCCGTGCCACCACCATGACTTAAGGTAATGGCAGCCAGGACAGAGAACTTGTCACCCACATGCAAGGCTGCTGCCTGGCAGAGCCCATCTCGGACCTTGAGTCTTCTTGGGAGCCTCCTCCAGGTCCTGGATTTGATCAGAGGGTGACCGATCTACTGTCACCTGCCAGATTTTTCCCATCTATCACCGGGCAGGGTTAGGATGACCTGGGGCTGGCAGAGAACAGGTGCCTCAATGCCATACGGGAGGCAGCATGAAGCCCAGGGGACCGAACTTGAGTCACAGCTCAGTCCTGGTAAAGAGCGCTGCTGTCCCGTCACGATCACTCCTCCGTTAGCAAGCAGTGGTCAGGTGGCACAGGGTTTAGGCAGTGAGCAGGGCACAGCTGTGGCTGCCGCAGGAGGTGCCCCCGGCACAGACGCTCACCCAGCTCGTGTGGAAACTCCTCACAGAGGATGGCCACGGAAGTGCTGATGCCTTGGAAGACAGACACGGTGAAGGAGGCGCCGATGGCCAGCCCGTCGATGAAATTGTGCAGGCCATCGCTGAGCGTGATCATCCAGGCCAGCGTGCCGATGTCGGAGTAGCGCACGCCTTTCAGCCAGTAGCAGGCGCTCTGCGATGCCTGCAGGTCCTAGGAGCGAATTGGCATGCTGCTGCAGCCCGTGAGAACTGAAGGCAGGCCACGAGCTGCCCGGGCCAGCACCCTGCGAAGGCTCCCCTCGCCCACCCGGCAGGCGCCCACCCAGGGCCACCAACCTGCACGGACAGCGAGCCCACGATGACTTTCTCGTCCACGGCAGAGGCCTTGCCATCCAGCTCGCCGTCTCCGTGCTGGGGGATCATGTGGTCCAAGTCCCCATTCTGCAGCTTCTCCGTGACGCCCTCCTCCTGGTCCTTCCTGGAGGGCAGCGTGTCCGACGTGTAGTGGCTATGCCCGTGGTGGTGCTGGGGGCGCAGCAAGGCTGCTGTTAGAGGGGATGCTCACCAAAGCTGCCCACCTGAGGGTGAGCCTGGGCCAAGTCCAAACACGGGGCGGGGGACAACAGCTGCCCACTATGCAAGCACCGAGAGAAGTGGGGAAAGCAGTTGTGCCCCAAGGGAAAGGAGGCAGACACCAGCTATTTAATAAGACATTGAAGCACCAGCAAGGTGGGCGCTTGCCTGAGTGGTTAGGGTGCCAGTCGAAAGGTGCCCAGTATCCCACATCAGAGGCTGGCTTCAAGCCCCGGCTCCATTCCTGACCCCTGCCCCTTCCTGGTCATGCAGAGCTGGAGGTGGGTGGGAGGAGGAGCTGCAGGAGCTGGGCCGAGTATCTGGACCTTAGCCACCTACATGGAGGTCTGGATGGAGTTTTGCAGGCCTAGCTTCTGCCTATTACAGAAGCAAGCTCTCTCTCTCTCAAACAAATATGTAAATAAAACGGGTGCTGGCATCGTGGTGTATCAAGTTCGGCCTCCACCTGCGATGCCAGCATCCAACATGGGCACAGGTTCGAATCCTGGCTACTCCATTTCCGATCAAGTTCCCTGCTCTTGCGCCAGGGAGAGCAGCGGGGGATGGCACATGTGCCGGGTCCCTGTCACTCCCACGGGAGAGATCAGAGTGCGCTTCTCAGCTCGGGCACAGCCCTTGGCCGTTGCAGCCTCTTGGAGGCGGTGAACAAGCAGATGGAAGATTTCAACTCTGCCTTTCAGAGACAATAAATCTGCAAAAGTATTTGCCACAATCGCTCATTCCAGTGAGGAGCCACTGCTTCCTTTCAGCCCAGTGCGCATGCCTGGTCGGTTTCCTGGAAACTGTCCCACACCAAGCGGTGCAATTCTTTGTGGTCTCCCCTACAGCTGTGATGGCTCCGCCTGACCGAGCCTTCCCCCACGTTAGGGGAACCACTGGGCTAAATCAAATCACTGCGATTTGTATTAAACAAACAACAACAACAACAACAAAAAATGAAGGGAGGAAAAAAAAAAAGCTTGCTTGTCCAGGTCTGGCCCCCTGGCCGGTTCCTGGGGGGTAAATTTATGCTCTGGTCATCTCCCCGCTAAATAAAATGCAATCAACTGCTCTTGAACTTCACAGAGAAGAGTTCATTCATCTGCTGAACTACTCCTCAAATGGCTGCAACGGCCAGAGCTGAGCTGCTACAAAGTCAGGAGCCAGGAGCTTCTTCCAGGTCTCCCACGCAGATGTGCAGGAGCCCAAGAACTTGGTCCACCCTTCGCTGCTTTCTCAGGCAATAAGCAGGGAGCTGGATGGAAAGTGGAGCAGCCGGGACTTGAACCAGCGCCTGTATGGGATGCCGGTGCTGCAGGCAGAGGATCAGAATGCTACGCCACCTCACCGTCCCTCAAATGGAGGGGGTTCCTGACCCACAGGAGGATGTGGCATCGACTCACTGTGTGGGTGGGTCCGTCCCCCCACCACCCGCGTAGCTTTCTAAGGCAGTCCCCTCCTGGGGAGGACTTCCTGCCCGCGCTGGGCCTTACCTCATTCCTCTGTTTCAGCAGCATCTTCAAGATCTTCTCTGTGAAAAAGAAAAGGTAAAAGCCCCCAAACACCACTGCCGACTTAGAGACATAATAATCTTCCAGGGGGTTGAACCCAAAAGCCTGTGGATCCAGGAAAACACAGTGAGCTTTGAGGAAGACAGCAACTCCACCCTAGCTGCCCCGTCCTCGCTCTGTCTCAACTGCCTCCTGGGGTCTAGGAAACGAGAGACACAGGCCCCGGGGTAGCTGCCACCCACCGACCCTTCCCTGTGCACACGGGGACAGAGGGCTAGAGGCTCGCTCTGGCTTCTTCTTGGAGGGCATCCCAGCGGCCTTGGCTGTGGGTGTCTCGGCCCACGGAGGATCAGATCAAGGCTCACTGCTGCTCGGCGCTTTGCGTGTGTGTGTGTGCGTGTGTGTGTGTGTGTGTCTGACACCTGGTGTCCCGGGCTGCTCTGCCCCATAAACACAGAGGCCCCATGCAATTATACTTTCTAAAACGGGAAAGCCGCTCCCCAGCTAAATAGCAGGAATTGCAACATCTTTGTGACCACAGACCTCTGCCTGACCACAAGGCCAAGGCAGCAGACAACGGGACTGCAGGCATCAATTCTGGGTGGGAGTGGGAGGGGGGCTTCTTTGGGCTCTTTGTGAAAGCCTTACTTATCAAGGGGTGGGGAGGGTGCCACAAAACTAACCTGGGGCAGAACCAAAATGAATGCACTGGGAGCGGGACCGAGTGGGAAAACAGCAGAATGCTAGCTGAAGCCCCGTTTTCTCTCCCATCCTCTCGCAAACACATCACGGCTCAAGGCCACGACCATGAGGCCCCAGAGCTGCTCAGAGCGTTTGAGTGCCTGCCCAGCTTCCATTTTAAAGGAGGCCTAATGCGTTCACTGCCTTCTGGGGATGGCTTCTCCAGGGGTGGGGGGATCAAGCTCTAGAGTGGAACCCCACATTCAGGCAGGATCTGGGGAGCGCCTTAGGGGGAAAATGTGGTGCGACAGGCTGCTTGCCCGGCAAAGCCTTGAAGGAGGACGTAGAGGGGACGAGGTCCCAGGGGCACGCCTGTGCAGGTGCACCCCCAAGGGGGCGGGGGGCAATGCTGGCGTGATAAGCCACCAGGGGCTGAACTAAGAGAGCACACAGGGGCATTATGGAGGACAAGTGCTTCTTGTAGGGAAACCTAAGGCAATTATAGCTTTATCCAGGGCTGCTGGCCTGCTAGCTTGCAGTGAGCAGGGGTCCCGGGGAGATGTCCCCGCCCACTTGACACACACCCAGCTGCCTCTGCTCACTGGAAAGGCTCTGCCTTACGAACAGAGTCCTGTGTGTGCCGTATGGGGAAGAGCTTGCCCCTAAACTCCCCCCTGGCCCCTAGGCTCCTGCCTGCGTGTTTTGTATCTCTTTGGGACCCTGCTACAGCTACCCTCGCTCATTCCCCTTTTCAGCCACCAGGTGTTCCCTGCTCCCCAACACTCAGAAGGTTGAGACGGGCCTTATCTTTCTGCTCCTTCATGCTCAAAGGCAGTGGAGCCCTACGGCAGGGAGGGGGTGATCAGGGGCTGGGCTAAGATTTCAGAAGCTGCGGGTGGGGCAAGGTCTGAACCCAGCTCTCCAACCGGAGGTCACGGCCGCCTCTGCTGGCTTCACTTTCCAAAAAGGAAAGCGCCCTGAGGTCCCCCGCTCCGCCTTGCGCGTCGACGGAGGGCCCGCCCCACTGCTGAGACGGCTCCGGCCGGCCATACCTCGGGGATGAGCTGGAAGAGGGCGTTGGAGTAGAGGGTTCCAATCGCCAGAGCTATGAAGTAGAGCAGCAGCCTCTTGTAAAATGTCTTCTTCATGAAGGGCACCACGCTCGCGCCCATGAGCGAGCACAGCGAGATTACGGTCACACACAGGAGACCGTAGCCCCACACTGCAGCAGCCGGGGGTCAGCCCCAGCCCCGCCCGGGACGGGAGAGGGGGACAGAGGGAGGGGCCGCCGCCGCCACCACCACCGTGTTGGGGGAGGAGGATGGGGTGGCGCCAAGGAGAATCAGAAAGAGAGAAAGAAGGAGGGAGGGAGAGAGAAACAGAACAATTGTTAGTGATTCAACTCCAATGCAATTTTTTTCCCCCTCCGATCAGTTCAGAAGAAACCAGAAGGAATTCCAGGTGACCCTGGCGCCCTGTGACTACAGCCCCCTGTCAGGGCCAGCAGCAGGTGGAGGGGAGGCGGTGCCTGCCCACGCAGCACAGAATCAGAAGGAATTCCAGGTGACCCTGGCGCCCTGTGACTACAGCCCCCTGTCAGGGCCAGCAGCAGGTGGAGGGGAGGCGGTGCCTGCCCACGCAGCACAGAATCAGACAAGGCCACAACGAAAGACCTCCCTCAGCACACAGGTGACTGCCTGGGCACCCCCAGGTCCGCCAGCTGTGAGGCCCCTCCCTGGGGGCGGGGCCTCATCCCTGCTAGGCATACCAGTGGCAGGATGGAGGACCTCTCTCAGACCCCCATGTCCCTAAGACTCCATTTCTAAGCCTTCTCAGTGGTCTGAGCTTGGGTTGGCTCCAGGAAGGTGTAGGAACAGGGCTCCAGGGCACAAGGCGAATTTCCTCCCGCACTTCCCGGTAAGTCCCACTCTGGGCGTGAGTCCGGGTCCAGCAGCAAAGGCAGGACCAACTGATCCAGCTGTGGAAGGAGCCGCTCCCTGCCAGCCACAGGGCGAGCAGCACGTGGACCACAGCGGCGGGCTCACCCTTGAGCCCCATGACTAGGCATTGCATGGCAAGTGTCGAGACAGAATGAATACATTTGATTTCAGGAGCTGAAAAAAAATACCCCCCAAGCGAGCACCCCTCCTTCCTCCTACCAGCCCGACCCCCTGCTGTACAGCGCTTGCAAGCTCCCTGTGGCATTCTGAGAAGGCCTTCAGTTGGCTAGCCTGAAGCCATTTCTTCTCTCCTTAGGAAAGCAGAGCCAGCAAGGCCTGGAGCCCCAGTTGCGTTAGCCACTGACTGGCAAGGGCCTGGAGAGCTGTGTCAGGGGCTCCTCGTGGAAGGTGGTTCCCACCTTGGCAGAGCAGGGGCGACCAGGTGCCCGTGCACCAGCGCTCCGCCCCACCTTCCCATGCAGCATTCTAGCTGAGCTCGAGGACAGCTAGGTGGATGTTAACTTGGGTGGTATTTTTCTCGCTCCTCAGAGATAACAATTAAAAATCCCAAATTAAGCCACACTTCCAAACAAAGCCGAGGAAGGGTACACCGGGGAGCCAGTCCTAGCGGGGAACCGTCCAGATGCAAGGCCGAAGGACCCGAGGTCCGAACACACCCCACCCGCTGGCCCGCGGTGCATGCGCACATTGGCTCGTGGACAGCTTGGCAAAGTTTTTTTGAGTTTGGCTCCAGGTGCCACAAAGCCCAGTGGGAATGACTCACTTTATTTTTAGATGTGGCCATGCATAACCTCATTTCCTTCCCTTCATTCCAGATGGATAATGTCCTAGGGCCGCGGCCCAGAGCATTCAGAATGCAGAGCACGCATGCGCCCAAGGCTCTCTTAGGAGCCCCTTAGTAAAACGTGGCTATGGAATGGAGACCGGGAGATGTCCAGCATGCCTTGCACCTGACGTCATTGCCCGAGGAGGCCAGAGGCATCCCCGGTGCCCGGAGCAATGAGAAGAGGTCCCGGAAGTCCAAGGGTAGAGAAGAGGCAGTCCTTGGTGGGTCCCTGACAAAGGCGGCACGGGGTGGGAGGGCAGAAACTGGGCTTGGTCAGGTGGCAATCAGGCGGCGGCGGCGGCGGCGGCGTGGGGGTTGTGTGGAGGGAGCCCCGCCCGGCCGTGGGGGCCGTGGTTCTACCGCACCTCTGGGATGAGCTGGAAGAGCGCGTTAGAGAGCAGAGTTCCGATGGAGAGCGCGATGAAGTAAGTGAGCACGCGACTGAAAAACGCTCGCTCCGTGCACGGCACCACGAGGGCTCCCAGGAGAGAGGCCAGGTTAATCACCGAGACACTGAGGAACCCGAAGCCCCACACTGCGGAGGAACAAGAAGACACGGGCAGGCGGGAGGGCCTCCGTTACCCAGGGAGCTTTCCTAGGCCGTCAGCAGGGAACTGGAGAGGAAGTGGAGCAGCCAGGACTAGAACTGGTGCTCAGATTGGAAGCTGACACCACAGGCAGGGGCTTAATCCACTGCGCTATGGTTCCAGCTCCATGGTAGTTTACCTGTGTGGCTTAATAAAACAGGAAAAGAGAAACAGACCAAAACAACAAACAACCAAAAAGGCATCCAGATGCACCTGGCATGGTGCGGGATCAGACCTGTGAATACAAAAGGACCACCAGCACCACCAAGCCCTCGTCTGCGCCACTGTGGGTGAATGGCAATAACACCAGCCTGGAGGTGCAGGGTGAGAGAGACGGACAGGTCAGGCTCCCACTTGGCTCACCTTCCAGGGCGCTCGGGCCGCCTTCTGCCGTCTGCTCGTTCTCCTTGTTCTCCTGGTTTTCTGAGCTGCAGGCGCGGGAATCGAGCTGCTGCAGTATGGTGGGGCAGAACTCCTGGAACTCGCGCCGCCCGATGTGCGACTGCTCGCTGAAGTTGTGGGCAGCAAAGAGGTCCCCGGAACTGAAACACTGCAGTGAGATGAGGGGTGCGGGGCAGAAGGCCTCTTAGAACCCAGAACGGGCACCTGCCTGCCTGCCTGCCTGCCAAACGGGGTCCCTAGCGCACACGGCCTCTCTTTCTGGAGAGGCAGGAAGGGGAACAGCTGTGAGGTAAGACGCAGGAAACCAAGCATGCCCATCTGTAACTGCTGCCCGAGAAGTGTCCAGCCTGAAATCCCGGCCCCCACGACCCAGGTGGGCTTCGGTAAGACTCTGTTATCTGGGGGCTGGTGCCTTAGTGTAGCTAAGCCTCCGCCTGTTGACACTGGCATCCCACCCAGGCGCTGGTTTGAGTCCTGGATGCTCCACTTCCCATCAGCTCCCTGTTAATGTCCTGGGAAATCAGTACAGGATGGCTCAAGTCCTTGGGACCCCGCACCTGTGTGGGAGACCCAGCCCTCTCTCCAACCCACAGCTTTGCGGCCACTTAGGGAGTGAACCAGTGGATAGAAGGTCTCTTCACTGTCTCTCCTTACTGAAAAAAAGAAAGCAGCTCTACCTGCATCCCTTAGAAATCTCCTTCCCTGCAACCTTAAGCTAGCTGCACACCAGCCCAGAGTGCCTTTCCATGACAATACAGATTCCAGATGTTTCTCCCCTGGCACGCATGGGGTGGGGCTCCTCAAAAACTCGGCTGCTACCCCATCGCGCTAACACACAACGCAGTGGGGACCATCTGCCTCCCTGACCGTCCAGGACTATCCTTGGCCTGAAGGATACACTGGCAGGGACGAGGGCTGGATAACCCACACAGCCGTGGAGTGGGCCCTGGCACGCGCAGAGGCCAGCCTTCGCGGGCTCAATGCACTTGTCACCATGGGAGGCAGCTGGGGTGGCAGGGGTCCTGGCTCTCACATGCCGTTATGCCGACTGGAATTGATCTACACACACAGTGCGCCTCTCTCCATTTGGTTGCACCCTGTGTCAGCCTCTTATTTTAAGAGTCAGCCCTCTAGATGTGCCCACATTCAGTCTGCGTGCCCACAACACTGACGGCTGCCCTTTTGCACCCCACTCTGCCTCCAGATGTCAGGGCAGATCCTGAACCCCACTGGCCGCAGCTTCCAGGACCGGGCTGCATCTTCCCCACCACCATTCCCCTGTCTTCTTCAGACATACCCCGAGCCCGGGTCCTGTCCTGGGCATCCGCCATATTCTCACAGTTGTACATCCATGCCACGGGGTCACCTGACCCACACTGGCTGCCCTTCAAGGCACCTCATCCTCGAACCAGCCCTGCAGATCGCACCATGTCCTCACCCCCTCCACAGGTTCTGCCACCTGCTGACCTGGCTCTCTTTGGACAAGTATCCTTAGGACTCACACTGCAGGATCCACGGCTTTCTCTCCTGGAAGACGAAAGCTCAAACCTCCCCAGGGTTTGAGGGGCGCTCGACTCCCCAGACTCCTGAAGTCCCTGTCCTGTTTTCCAAAGTCTGAGGTCAAAGATTTACCACGCGAGGCTCCATCTAAAGGGACGGGGCCTATGGGAGGTGAGGGGATTGGAGGACAATGCTGGGTGGCGCCCCACGAGCACATGGGGCGGTGGTGCCCTTCTACAGGGAGACTGTGGGGAGGGCAGCTACAGCCTACCCGATCCTCCCTCTGCACAAGGGTCGTCAGCTGCGGCCGTGCCACACCTTCCTTGGTAGGGAGCTCCTCTTAAGAACTGGCTGATCTACACCTGCCCCTGCCTGAGGCTCACGGTGACTTGGGATGGATGTGTTATGAGAGCTACTCTATCATCTAACAGCTTCTCCATGTCATCCTAGCACAGCCGAGAACCCCACCAGACACTGGATGCCCCACTTCATCAACCCCCCACCCCAGACCCAAGAGGCCACAACTGCCCCCAGAAAGAGCTCTACCGTGGAGAGGTTCCTGGGGCCTGACACAGGCTGGCTGACGTTCTCCCGGTCCATGACCACATCCAGGTGGTTCAGCAGGGTTTTCAGCTGCCGCAGGGTGAGGCTGTCACCTTCGCCATAGCGACGCATGAGGTCCCCCAGGAAGGAGGCAGCGCTGAGGCTTGGCGTGGCCGTGGACGCAGCGTAAGCCTCAGGAGCGGCCCTCCACAAGCCCAGCAGGATCAACAGGAAGCAACCGGGGAGGGCTGAGTGCAGCAGCTTCATGGTGGCCACAGGCACCTGCAAGGACACATGGTGGAGATGAGGCCACTGCCAGGCGGATCTGCCCCGGAGCCTCTGCTCCGAGCACCAAGGCTCTCTCTCTTGGCATGAATTCATTCCCTCCTCCTTCTGCCTCAACAACATGAAGATGAAAGATTCGGCATTGTGGTATCCCATACAGGTGCCAGTTTGAGCCCTGGCTGCTTTGTTTACAATCCAGCCCCCTGCTAGTGCCTGGAAAAGCAACAGAAGATGGTCCGATGACTGTGCCCCTGCCCTACTCTAGCTGCAGTCAACCACCTGTGATGCACTAGACTTGGGCAAGTATTACACTACTGGGAGGAAAACAGCTAAGAGCTGGCAGGCATCCTGGGCCTCGTTGATAGGCTGGCAGCCCTCAGACAGGGTCTGGGGACCCGCGCATGAGTGTATGTGGGCCCTGGGTAGGCAAGTAGGGCCCCAGTTGGCATGGCATACCACTGAAGGACCAGACTTGGGAATCTGCATGCTCGCGGGCGTGGGGGGCTGTGTATTGCTCAGGGAAGGGGGTCTGAGGCTGGATGTGTGGGATGGGACTGCTGGGGGAGAACGTGACAGTTGAGGAGGGACTTCCAGCAACCAGGCTACTGCACTTGCAGGTAAACAAAGGGGCTGAGACTGGGCGGGTTAGAGGAGAGCAACGAGAGGGCCTTTAAGAACCAAACCAGTACACCTGCCCACGTGGGAGACCTGAGCTGGGATTGTTGGTATCAATCACTGTCTACTAGGGCAAACAAAAGCCATGGATGGGGGCCTGCAGTGAGTTGGGGCAGGGTGTGGACCATACTGGGCTGGGCCATGACATTAACCAGTTTATGAGCAAACCGATCTAGAAGCAGACTGTGGGACTGCCAGATTAGTTGATTTGCATGAGGGCTGGCGTGGTGACAGGCTAAGCTAGGCAGGACCATGGAGCTCACCAACATTCTTGGGTACTGGAGTTAGAAATAGGCTGGGCTGGTCCAGGCTGTAGCACCCACAGGTGTGCTCAACATTTGGGTGTGAGGTAGACCAGGCCACAACTGAGGGGCAGACTGTGCTGGGTAAGGGCCTAGAACCTGCTGGCACGTGCAAGATCTGCTTCTGAGAGTGGACCTGGTGGGGTAACAGGGCATCCCACCCAGCACAGGCACACTGGCATGCACGGGAGCCAGGATGGGGCAGGCCATGCCAGGCTAGGCTAGGTTTTACTATCACACCTGATTTGCACGGAAGCTAGGGATGGGACATGCTGGGCAGGGCTAGGCTGCAGCACCCATCAACAAGAATTGGGACTGGGGGCAGGCCAGGCTAGACCAAGCTGGGTGATGGGTTATGCCAGGCTGGGTCATAACAACCACTGGCACACACAAGATCTGTAGCTGGGAGCAAGCCTTGTTGGGGAACTAAAGGGATGCCACAGCTGGGCTGCTGTTCCCACAAGTGAGTGTGAGGGCTGGAATGGGGGTAACGAACTGGGCTGAAAATGACTGCAGTATCCCCTGGCATGGGTGTGGACTAGGTCTGAGGTGTGCCAAACTGGGCTAGGCTCCAGCACCTTCTGGTGCTTGCAAGAGCCACAGAGGGTGTGGGACAGGCTGGGCTAGGTCTCTGTACCCAATGAACCATACAAGATCTGGGGCTAAGGGTAGACCAGGCAAGGCTGGGTTGTAGCACCCAACAGTAAGAGCCAGAATGGGTGTGGGCTGGTCGGACAAGGCCTCAGTATCTGCCAGGACAGGAGGTGGGCCATGTCAGGTTAGGCTAACAACCACTGGTGTGTGCGGATTGCCACTGGGAGGTGACCTGATGCAAGAGCTTGGGGAACTCTTTTGTCAGGATGCAGTCCCTACAGGTGAGTTCAAGAACCAAGCTCGGGAGCGGTCCAGACCAAGACAGGTTTCAGCACCCGCCAACGTACACGTGGGTCAAATCCAGGGGCGGGCCAGGCTGGCCCAGTCATAGCACCTACTAGCAGATGTGAGACAGGACAGACAGGGACCCTGCCACACAAGAGGGAGACCCGGAAGGAGCTCCAGGTTCCTGGTTCCTGGCTTGGATCTGGCCTGTGTCAGGCCATGTTGGCCATTTGGGGAGTGAACCAGCAGAGGAAAGATCTCAGTATCTCTCCCTCTCTTACTGGTTCAACTGTCAGGTTGAAATGGTGACTGTTGTTAACCCCAGGTCTGAGGCACGCAGGCCACGTGGCTTTGGGACCTGCATGGACACTGCAGAAGTCAAAGTCCATGGCCTGTGATGGGACAGGCCGAGTCACACACACAGTGCCCTCCTCCCCAGCAAACGGCGGAGTGAAAGTTGGCTGACCAGGCTGGCTCGATCAGACTGCATCGTGGGCAATGCCGCCTGAAAGCTGCTGCACATACAGAGCAGGGAGACACCTGACCCGGTCACGAGTGTCACAGACAGATGATGAGCTGTCCAAACAAGGGAGAGGAGTTCCGGCCTGCATGGATCTGGAAAAGTTGAGGCCACAAGGGCACACACTCACAGCTTGATTCCATTAGGCCAAGGAGAGAAACTTCATCAACCTTTCTCTGTAATTCTGCTTTACAATAAATTAAAAAAAAAAATGGGGGGGCTAAAGATTTATTTTCATTGAAAAGGCAGATTTACAGAGAGAAGGAGAAACAGAAAGATCTTCCATCTGCTGATTCACTCCCCAAATGGCTGCAATGGCCAGAGCTGAGCTGATCCGAAGCCAGGAGCCAGGAGCTTCTTCTGGGTCTCGCATGCGAATGCAGAGTCCCAAGGCTTTGGGCTGTCATCTACTGCTTATCCCAGGCCACTAGCAGGGAGCTGGATCACAAGCGGAGCGGCTGGGACATGAATCAGTGTCCGTATGGGATACTGGCACGTGGACATGGAGGTTTATCCAGCTGAGCCATCACACCTGCCCCTAAATATATTTTTTTAAATACTCAAAATGAATAAATGAAATGACATAGGCAGGGCATGAGACAGAATTATGCATTGTTGAAGCAACTCTCTCTGCTTACAGCTCCTGGGTTCCTTGATGTAGCTGCTGTGACAGCACGGAGCATGAGGAAGAGAAGCCTTCCCAGGGGACCTCCAGGCCCTGCTCTAGCCCCTGGCACAGCTGTCCGCTGTCCTCTAGGGATGCAAGCCCCTGGCTGCAGGGAGACCCAAACACAGGTTCTGGGTTTCAGGGTGCAGGTCAGGCCAGCCCGTGGGGAGCGCAGTCTCTCCCAGCCTGGTCCCTTGAGAGGTGACCGCAACCCGCCAAGGGCCCAGGCAGAGTGTGCAAATGGCCACAAGGACGCCTCAGAAGTCCCAGTCCAGTGAGCGGTCACAGAGCTGCTGGCCACAACGGCAGCCCAAGAGTAACTGCTTTTGGGCAGATAAGAAAGCCAAGTTCTCTTCTGCGATGGAGCGCGTCGTGTGTGTGTGTGTGTGTGTGTGTGTGTGTGTGTGTGTGTGTGTCTCTCTCTCTCTCTCTCTCTCCCCATCCAGCCCCCAGGGGAGCGGGAGCTAGCAGTCTCCTGCAGATCCAGAAAAGACCCTGCCCAGGACTAGCCAAGCAGCAGGTGAAGAGGCAGGGCTGGGAGAGATGGCAAGAGCTCCATGTGCCAGGCTCTTCCTGCTCCAACCCCCGCTGCCCCCACCTCTGATCACCTGCTCCCTTGCTCAGCAACCATGAGGTACAACCATTTCAGTGGCTGGGGTCCAACTCAAAGGCACCAGGGCCAGTCCTCCAGGGAGGGAAAAGAGACACAGCGAGAAGTCAGCAAAAATCCCGTATGTCTCCACGCAAGCTTAAGAGTGCCCTTGTCACCCCAAAGGCTCCACACAGGAATGCTACCTTCTGTCCCCCCTCCAATAAACACAGAAACCCGACCACGAGAGCGGATCATGTAGCAGCTGAGAGGTCTGCAGAGTACTTGGGTTCGACTCCTGCCTTGGGCTCAATTCCAGCTCCCTGCTCATGCAAATCCCCGAGAGGCAGGGGTGATGGCCAGCCATGGGGGAGCCCTGGATGGCAGCCCTTGCTTGGGCGCTGGCCACCACTACGGGCATTAGGGAAGCGAACCAGGAGATGGGAGGGCTCAGTCTCCAGCTCTCAAAATCATAATACAATCGTAAGGATTCATTTTCTTTTTATTTGAAAGACAGATTTACAGAGAGAAGGCAAGGCACAGAGAGAAGATCTTCCATCTGCTGGTTCACTCCCTAAATGGATATAAAGGCCAGAGCTGGGCCCGCCCAAAGCCAGGAGTTTCTTCCTGGTTTCCCACATGGGTGCAGGGGCCCAGGGACTCGAATCATCTTCCACCGCTCTCCCTAGCACATTAGCAGGGAGCTGGATAAGAAGCAGAACAGCCGAGACTCAAACCTACACCCATATGAGATGCCAGTGTGGCAGGTAGCAGTTTAACTAGGCTGCTGTACCCCAACGCTGGCTCTGGTTGGTTTTTGCAGTTTGAAAAGAGGAAGTGGGACCGGCACCGTGCCCACAGTGGGTAAAGCTACCGTCTGCAGTGTCAGCACCCCATAGAGGTGCCAGTTCCATTCCTGGCTGCTCCACTTCTGATCCAGCCCTCTAATGCACCTGAGGACGATGGCCTAAGTACTCGGGCCCATGCCACCTGCATGGGAGACCCAGATGGAGTTTCAGGTTCCAGACTTAGGCCTGGTCCACACCAGCCACGACAGCAATTTGTGGAGCGAATCAGCCGATGAAAGCCTTCTCACTGGTAAAGTTACCTTTCAAATAAAAACATTTTTAAAATTATTTTTATTGGAAAGGAGGAGACACAGAGAGGAAGATCTTCCACCTGCTGATTCACTCCCCAAGAGGCCACAAAGGCTAGAGCTGAGCTGATCTGAAGCCAGGAGCCCAGAGCTTTTTCCGGGTCTCTCACATGGCTGCAGGGTCCCAAGGCTCTGGGCGGTCCTCAACTGCTTTCCCCAGCCACAAGCATGAAGCTAAATGGGAAGTGGGGCCATTGGGATTAGAACCGGTGCCCATATGAGATAATAATGCATTCAAGGTGAGGATCTTAGCCACTAGGCTACCGTGCCAGACTCCCAAATAAATACATTTTTTAAAAAATAATAAATACATTTTTTTTAAAATAAAAAAAGGAGGAAGAGCAACCCATGAGGTTATTATCTTTTAAGGAGTATTATAAAAGACAAAGTTCAATGAACACAGTACAGAAAAACATTTCTGAGCCAACGCAGGAAATGGAAATGACAGCACCATTTCCCACGTCTCCTGATAGTTAATAGAGTTTTCTGAGAAAGATCATCTAGACGGAGCGGGAGGAAGCAATCCCCAAACACACCAACATCAGCCAGGAAGAAACAGACCGCATAAGAGACCGACTGGCTGACTTCAAAACCAGACGCCAGCAAGAAACCCAAGGAGGTGCTACAGCACGGACTCAGCTCCCGCCCCGTCCCTGCCTCTCACGAGACCTGCAGTGACTGCAGTGGACAGAGCAGGGCATGGAGGACCGTCACTGCTGCGAACAAAGCTGCAAGAGGGCGCTGGTGCAGTGGCATAGCGAGCTAAGCCTCCACCTGCATCCCCAACAGGCACCACATCCAGTCTTGACTACTCCACCACTTGTGAACCGGCTCCCTGCTGATGGCCTGAGAAGCAGCAGCAGAGGATGGCACGGGCCCCCGGCACCCTGTACCCACATGGGAGACCCAGGCTGGCTCAGCTCCGGCCAGCCATTGTGGGAGAAAGCAGCAGATGGAAGAGCTCTCTCTTACTCTCTGTAACGCTGACTTTCCAAGCAAAATAAAATAAATCCTATATATATAAAATCAATACCATCAATATAAAGCTGCCAGGACACAAGGCTGGCAGGGCTCCAGGGTCACCGTGAATCAGGCGACCTGAGGCACTTGCCCGCTCCTTCAGTAGAGATGGACACACCTCCCAAAGCAGGCAGTTGGTCGAGAAGTTCCCCAGACACAGGGCAGATCCAACCTACCCACCCACGTCCCCCGTTACGCATTCCCATTCGGGGCACTCACTCCCACGGGTGGGTGGCAGCCCAGTCTAGATGCTTCCACGCTGTGGTGCTGGTGCCAGCCACAGCAAAGGCTCCAGCAGGCTACCCAAGCAGGCGTCACGAGTCCAGGCGTCACCATAGCAGAGGAGTGACTTTATCAGACTTTAAATGGGCCAAACGGCAAAACCAAGAGATGGCAGGCGTCCCAGAGGCCAGAGGAACGACACGGTACCGTCACCACAGAACTCACCGAGACGTTCACGGGGCTCGAACCTTAGACTCTGCTACTAACTCAGGCTGGAAAGCCAGGCAGAGGGAAAACATGGAAGGCAGCCAGGGCCAGCACTCATTAACTCAAAGATCAGGGAGGGAGCAGCAGCAGCAGCAGGGGACGTGGGGCTCCTGAGTCCATAGTTCAGTTCCCTCAAGTTCAATCCTAAGCTGGGTCTTAGCATTTAGCTAATGCACTTCCCAGAAAAGACTTTCTGGGCTGATGTAAAGGTTTGAGCCACTCGTGTAATATCAGCACTCCGGATCTGAGCACCAGTTCACGTCCCAGCTGCTCCACTTCCGAGCCAGCTCCCTGTGCATGCGCCTAGGAAGGCAGCAGAGGACGGCCCGAGTGCTTGGGTCCCTGCCCCACAAGTGGGAGACCTGGATAAAGCTTCAGGCTCCCTGGGATGTGAATCATATGATGGAGACCCCTCTTTCTCGCACGCAAGTCTTTGCTCTCGGTTACACTTCTGCTCTGCCGGTCAAACACATCTTGTAAAGACAGGATTTTAGGCAATCAGAACACATTCCTTTTGTCCCTTTTGAAACCTCAGAGTTGTAAGTGGGACACCCTTCAGACTGCCCTCCTGCAGCCATAACAACACACGGCAGGGGAGGACAAGACAAGGAACGTCTGTCCAGCCCAGAGAGGACAAAACCAGGAACCAAGAATGTGACCCTGGCCCAAGACAGCAGACAACAATGTCTAGAAATAAATGTCTGAGGATGGAAAGCACCCCATATGGGGACATGTCACAATAAGACGACAAATAGAAGGCAGGAAGAGAAGGAGGTAGGCAGAGAGACAGAGAGTTCCTCCATCCACTGATTCACTCTCCAAATGGCTGGATGCGGCCAAAGCCAGGAGCCAAGAACTTCATCCGGGTCTCTCGCCTGTGTTTCAGGGGGTCTGAGGACTTTGGCCAGGACTCCCTGCTTTCCCAAGGTACATATCAGCAAGATCAGACGCAAAACAGCCAAGACCTGAACCAGGCCTTCTGATCCCAGATGTGGGCGTACCAAGCTGCTTTTCTCACACTGCCAGCCCCAAAATATTTTCCATAAGAACAGATCATTCAGATATATATGGTTAAGGACACAATCCTATTACCTAAAACAAAACAAAACAAAAAACCAAAAAACCAGCAACTCAATAATACACTTACAGGGCTTGGGGTGGGGGAAGATTTAAGAAAATGAGAATTATAAAAGATTTATATACTTAAGACAGTTACAGGGGGCAGGATGGAAGTGGCTACAAGTGGCTACAACAACTGGGGATTTGCCAAGTTCAAGTCAGAATCAGGAGTGTCATCCAGGTCTCCCATGTGGGGCTGTCCTCTGCTATGTTCCCAGGCCAATCAATGGGGAGCTGGATTGGAAGTGGAGCCACCAGAACATGAACTGGTGCCCATAAGATGCTGATGAGGAACTAGAGGCTTCACCCACCATACCACAACACAGATCTGCCCCCCCCAGCCCCAATATAAGAATTTTCCTATTTTCTCATTTTTCGTGAGTCAACAGATACTGCCTCAAGTACAAATAAATTAATTGTAGACATGATTCAGAATCTATTTACTGGAGTTCTAAGGAATTATTATCTTTTGGGGCTCCCTGTTATGGCTTGAAAAAGCAGTAGAAGACAGTCCAGTGCCCAATGCCTTGGGATCCTGCACCCATGTGGGAGACCTAGAAGCAGCTCCTGGCTCTTGGCTCCGGATCAGCTCAGGTCCGGCCATTGCAGGAATTTGGGGAGTGAACCAGCAGATGGAAGATCTTTCCATCTCTCCTTCCCTCTGCAAATCAGCCTTTCCAATAAAAATAAATATGTATATTTTAAATTACCTTTTGTGGAGACCGCATTTCTTTAAAACTCAGTAATTACTTTTACTAGTTGTCATTTTTTATTTAAATGGCACAATTACAGAGAGATGGAGAGACAGAGATCTTCCATCTGTTGGTTCACTTCCTGAAAGGTAGCAACAGCCAGAGCTGGGCTGCTCTGAGAGGCAGACAAGACGACGCTAGCGGGGCCAGCACCATGACCTAGGAGGCCAGCACCATGACCTAGCGGGGCCAGCACCGTGACCTAGAGGCTAAGCTTCCACCCACAGCACCAGCAGCCCACACGGGTGCTGGCTGAAGTCCCAGCCACTCTACTTCCAACTCAGCTCCCTGCTTACGACCCGGGAAAGCAGCAGAGAATGGTTCAAGTGCTTGGGATCCTGCACCTGTGTGGGAGACCTGGAGAAAGCTCCTGGCTTTGGATCAGCTCCGTTCTGCCCACTGTAGCCATTGAGTGAACCAGCAGATGGAAGATGTTTCCATTCTTTCTGTAAATCTGTCTTTCAACTAAAACTAAAATATTAAAGGAAAAAAAAAGATGAGTGACTGCAATCAAGGCGATAGGAGTGACTATAAAAGTGGCGCAGAATCAGCCCTCCCAGGACAGCCTGCCAAGCCTCTAACGCACACTTGCTACACTCTCATACAAACAAGGGTGCCTGACGTCTGTGTTGGGGAGCCCAGCGAGTGTCATGAGAAAACCAGGAGCCTCAGAAGCCAGTCCTCGGGGGACCTGCCGGGGAGGCTGTGCTGGGGGGCAGAACCAGGAGCCAAGGCAAACGTCCCAGCACTCACTGGGCCTTTCCACCCTTGCCTCCTCCTGCCCTCTGCCTACCCGCCCAACTGCTGCTCTCCTGCCTGCCCTAAAAGGCTATGTTCTCCCCTTCCAGCTCCCACCCCGAGAACTCAGCCTCAGGGCTTTGGCACCGCCAGGGGCCACCCAGGGTGAAAAATTTCCACGGAGGTGCTGGCAGGAGAGAGGGGGAGACCTGGAGGTGGCTGCTGTGGCGCCAAGGGCAGGCTGCTGATCACGCCAGCAGCTCCCCGAGCCTCTGAGATGCAGAGAGGCCTCCAGTTGCCGCTGTGCCCCAGGAAAGGCAAGCACAGGATGGCGGGGGAAATGAAATACAAACAAGGCAAGCTGAGCTGCCCCACAGCAGGGAACAAATCAGAAGCAGTGCCTGCAGCTCCTGGGTCAGCATTTACTCAGCTCCCACTGCTTGTGGCACCTACAGTCCCAGGAGGAGGAGCTGAGGCCAGCAGAGGGAGGGAAAGGACCACCCCAGCAGCACTTCCAGGCACATTATTCACACACACCCTTCCCAGGTGCCTGTCAAAGTCCCCCTTGTTTGCCAGGCACCTGAGGGCTCTGAGAGCATGGCGAATCACCCCCACTGTGGCCAGCCGTTGCCACCCTGAAACTGTGTTACCCAGGATCAGATAAATCCCTGGAGCCCTGGGTTCAAGATTTGGTGTGCCACAAAGAACTTACCCTTAGGGTCGTCTTCGCAAAACCACCGAGCTCACTGGGGTGCTCGGATCAGCAAGTCAGTGGGTTCCAGGGCACCAAGCCCTTTACCACAGCTTCCACCTGGCTCCCCTGGACCTGGCCCTCACCCTGACCTGAGACCTGCTCTGATCTCCACTTCCAGGAAGTCTTCATGGACAACTCTCCCAGCACTTGAATTCCTGGTCACCTCATCTCCTTAGGAGCTTCCCCAACTCAAGCTCCCTAGCCCTGCGCCCCTCAACGCGGGGCTGGCACAGTGTCGGGCACACAAGGAGCGAGAAGCAGAAAACTTGTTCTGCAGGACGCGGCGCCAGCCTCCCTCCTGACAGGTGCCTGTCTCTTTCGTTCCAACAGCCTAGAGAAAAGCTCAGTGCCTCCTTCCAGGTCACAGACTGAAGCCAGCTGCTCTTTTCTTCTCTGAACGCTTCCCTTATCTCGGATTCCGTTTACAAGTAACCGAAATAAAAGCTGGCTTACACCTACCCCCTACTCTGCCAGCACAGTGACCACATGGCTGATGGGAAAACCCGGGGAGCACGCCTGCCACGTTAGCAGAAGGAGAGGAAACTACACGGGACAGGAAGTGACTGCAGGACTCATCAGAGAAGCTGACGGGAGTTCCTTGGCTGGGCTCCCACAAGCTGCTCCCAAAACTCATGCTGTACAATTTCGGGGGGCAGAGGGGCAAACAAGGAGCCGTTGCCCATTCTGCCTGTGCCACCTTGGAGCTCTGGCATGAACAGCTGCTTCCAAATCAGCCCGGTCCCTGCCAGCCCAGTGGCTGTCCCACTTGAGCCCCCTATTGGCATGCTTAGGTTCAAGTCCCTGTGTGGCTTCAGATTCCAGCTCCCTGCTATAGCATGCCCTGGAAGGCAGCTGGGGATGGCTCCCAAAGGGGAGACCTGGATGGAGTTGGTGACGCTACACAGGCATCTGGGATTGAATCAGCAGCCACAGAGTCCTCTATCTGTGTTTGCCTTTCAAATAAGTGCATTTTAGGGGCTAGCATGACAGCTCAACTGGCTAATCCTTCACCTGCAAGTGGCAACATCCACTGGTGTCCCAGCTGTTCCACTTTCCATCCAGCTCCGTGTCTATGGCCTAGGAAAGCAGTGGAGGATGGCCCAAAGCCTTGGGCAATGCACCTGCATAGGAGACACCAAGGAGGCTCCTGGCTTCACATCTGAAGCTCTGGCCATTGCAGCCATTTGAGGAGTGAGCCAGAAAATGGAAGAGCTGTCTCTCCTTCTCTGTAAATCTGCCCTATGAACAAAACTAAATAAATCTGTTAAAGAAATACATGCATTCTAAACTAATGAAATCACTGCCACTCCTCCCCACCCCCCATCATCTTCACAACTGGGTGGTGACTGGTTAGCCTAACTCTTGGTGGGCCTCCAAGAACCCCCGACTTCTTGAAATGACTAAGAGGCTCCCTTTGGGAGGGGAGGTGGGCCCTCCGCCCTGCTTGAGGGTTCCTCATGCCCCCCAGCTTCGCCAGGAGCCTGGCCCACTTACAGCCCTTACACTTTCCCTTGGGACTTCCTGCCCCACCACTTCCCCTGCCACACCCATCTCCACGGGGAAGCCCAGGCCCTGGTTCTGGGAAGACAGTTCCCCCATCCCCACCCAGGGAACCGCTAGACCATCATCATCATCATCATGGGCAGGGGTGGGGGGTGGCTGGCCACAATGACCAGGCAATTCACAGCCCTCTCGTCACCCCCGGTGCCCAGCCACCATACCAGAACCTCTTGGGTAGGGCTGTAACGACGCGGGATATACAGACAGGAAGTGAGTTTACGCTGGCTCAGCCGGCAGTTACAAGCCCCCCGTGTAATTCATTCCATCCTCCTGCTTGTCAATCCAAACGCCCCCTTCCCTGCGATGCACCGTGCACGACCCAAGTGGTGGTGGTAGGGGAAGACACCATGAAAAGCTGGGACTTGAGGGGTCTGTGTAGAAGTGCCCCAGGGTGCCCAGCAGGCTCCAAGCCTGGGAGGGACGCCTGTGGGCGGCAGGCTGCAGCTGGAGCGGCTGCCAGGTGCTGCCTCCCCTCCCCCAGCCCCTTACGTTAGGCAAATCATCTACCCCACAGCCCACGGATGACGGGTATTTCTCCATAGGGTAACCCCAGGCACGCTCATGCGTGTATGAGTACGCATGCGTGGTCACGCTCTCACCCTGGACATACGTTAGCGCTTTGAGCACGTGTTGATGTCAGCACGTCTGCTGTGGCTCCGACAAGGCCTGGAGTAAAAGGCCCACAGCAGCTCCTGCTCAGTGCCAGGGTCCCAGCTGCTTGCGCTTTTGATTCTTCTATCTCCTGGCCAAGATTTATTTATTGGGGGTGGCATAATGACACAGGATGATACATGGCACAAGTTTGTGCTCCCGTCGCTCCACTTCCCTTCCAGCTCCCTGCTTGTGGTCTGGGAAAGTGGTAGAGGACGGCCCAAAGCCTTGGGACCCTGCACCCACGCGGGAGACCCTGAGGTGGCTCCTGGCTTTGGATCGGCTCAGCTCGGGCCGTCGTGACCACTTGGGGAGCGAACCAGCAGACGGAACATCTTCCTCTCATCTCCGTTTCTCTTCAACTTTCAAGCAAAAATTAATCAATCAATTAAATAAATAAACTAAACCTTTTATTTATGAATCAGAGTTACAAACAGAGAAACAGACAGAAACTGAGAGAGAGGAAGCGCGAGCTTCCACTCACGATTCACTCTCTAAACGGCCATCATGGCCAGGGCTGAGCCAGGCCAAAGCCAGGAGCCAGGACTTTCATCCAGGTCTTCCACGTGGATGCTGGGCCAAGCACTTGGGCCATCTTCCGCTGTCCCGGGTCATAAGCAGGGAGCTGGATGGGAAGTGGAGCAGGTGGGACAGCAGCAGCTTAGGCCACCGACTGCCCTGGCCCCTTGATTTCTCAATAATGATATTGAATAATGAATACATGCCAACAGCCTCATACACTATAGACCTATCCTCATAAGAAAAAGGTGGGGGGGTGGTGTTGAAAAGTAAGAGGAAAAAAAAAAAACCCAGATTGCCACACCGGGGAAAAAAGATGCGAGCAGGGCAGACTGTGCAATCGCACGCATGAATCACATTCCCCGGGGACTCCCTCCCTGTGTCCACACTTCCCATCCACATGTCCTGTGGGCCGAGGTCACAGGTCACGGAGCCAAAGGCACATCGCCACACGTCCCACTTCCTGTGCCCGAGCAGCCTGCTTCCTGCCACCCCAGGCCCTGGGCACACGGAGACACAGCCGCCCTCCACCTCTGCCCCTCTCCCAGGAACACCCCTCTGAGACTGGCAGTTAAGCCATCTGCCCAGGCTCCTGCCTCCAGAATGGAATGTTGGAACATTCTGGAAGGAGCTCGACCTTTCCTGCTGGAGCTGGGGCCACGCGTCTGTCCTCCCAAGGTGGGAAGGGCCTAGACAGACGGAACTTGCCATGCCCCTTCATTCCCTGACCCCGGGCAAATCCTGTTGCCTTCTGCCTTTCCTTGAATGTCTCCTGTCACCTCAGAATGCCAGGACTTCTCTGAGGGCGCTTCGGAAGGTTTGTCGGAAAAAAAAATTTTTTTTTAATTAAAAGGTAAGTTTTCTTCTGGTACACAACTTTTTTTTTTAACATTTATTTATCTATTTATTTTTATTTGAAAGTCAGATACACAGAGAGGAGAAACAGAGAGGAAGATCTTCTGTCTATTGATTCACTTCCCAAGTGGCTGCAACAGCTGGAGCTACGCCAATCCGAAGCCAGGAGCCAGGAGCTTCTTCTGGGTCTCCCATGCAGGTGCAGGGCTCCAAGGCTTTGGGCCGTCCACCACTGCTCTCACAGTCCACACGCAGGGAGCTGGATGAGAAGTGGGGTCGCTAGGACACAAACTGGCACCCATATAGGATCCCAGGGCATGCAAGGGGAGGACTTTAGCAACTAGGCTACCACACCAGGCCAGGTGCACAACTTTTTGAACTTCATATAACTTTCTTATAGAAAGTCTTTGGGGCTGGCACAATGGCTGCTCCACTTCCCATCCAGCTACCTACTAATGCACCTGGGAAAGCAGCAGAAGATGGCACAAGTGCCTGGGCCTCTGCATTCATGTGGGAGACCTGGAAGAAACTTCTGGCTTTGGCCTGGCTCACTGCCGGCCATTACTGCCATCTGGGGAGTGAGCCAGTGTGTGTTAGATCTCTCTCCCCACCCTCTCTCTCTCGGCAACTCTGCCTTACAAATTAAAAAAAGTCTTCCAAAAATTCGTGGATATGTCTATGATGGAAAAACTATGCATGTATATCAAAAAGCTTTTTGCACCAGAAGAAATTCCTTTTCCGCACGAGTTTTTCCTGCTGCTGTAAGCTCATGTGTTTGGCTTCGTCCTCACGGTCCTGTGAGGTGGGTAAGGGCTTAGTCGGACCTCACCTCACCCTCCTGGGACTTACAGATTGGCCGGGGAGAGGCAGTGGACAGGGGCTGAGGCAGAAGGGGTGGGTGCTCACGGAGGGCCCCAGGGCAGCCCCCTGTCCTTCTCCACCTGTGTCAGCGCTCTCAAGAGCACCTATAGAGAAGCACCCCAAAGTCAGGGAAACCTGGACCCCCGGCTGTGGGTCCCCTAGGCCACACGGGACAGCAGCCCCACTCCCCAGCCTATTAGAGATCAACATTCTAAACCGACTTAAAGGCTTACTCCCCCAGGCCGGGCCATAACACAGACAGCCGAGGAGGGCGGGGTGGGCGGCTGGCTGGCTGAGAGGCTCCCTTACACAGGCCTGCCTGGAACAGCATGGTCCACACTCACCAACCTCTGCCAAGGTGGGACAGCCCTAGCTTGCCACAGCCACTCATCCTCGAAAACCTCCTCTCCACGGAGATCTGGAGAACCACGCACGGTGTTTCCTGTTTCCGGTCCTGGGAATGTAAGTGGAGGAGGTGCAGCCACACTGCCCTCCCTCCCCAGACCCTCCCCCTCCACACACGCATGACTCCAGATCTCAGGTCTGCGAATTTGCTCATGCAGCACATTGCTGCTCTGTTTGAACCATTCAGTGGCTTCCTGGCACCCACAGAATGCACTGAGTGCCTGGCCCCTGCTCTGCAGGTCACTGCACACACAAGCCACCACCGCCGATCTGGCTCGTTCCGACCACAGGGCCTTTGCACTTGCTGTCCCCTCCACTAGAGGGCTCCTCCCCTGGATCATGTGCACCAATTCCGAGGTCAGCAGCCCCCTCAGATAGACGGTCACCTAGAGCCCCCAAACTGTCTGTTCCTGCTGGTTCGGAACACTAAAACACCCTGTTTGGTTCTCCTCTTAGCATGTACTATGGTCCCAAATAATCCCTTCCCATCACTGAGTGTCTAAGGAAATCCCAGTCTTCCGCAGGGTCCTTGCAATACGCCTGACTTCAGAGAGCCACACATCTTGCCACATAGCTGGACTCCTGGGCAGCATGTAGAAATGCAAATAAAACATGAGGCGAGGGTGGTGCGTGTGCGCACGTGTGTGTGTGTGTGTGTGTGTGTGTGTGTGTGAGGGCGGCTGTCCAAGAAGAAGGTGGAGGGGAAGGCAGGCTGTCAGGTGGCCTCTCTCCTTTCCCACTGTCCTGAGAATACAGCCCCCCTAATAATCTTGCCCGAGGAACATTTTCACTTTTTGTGGAGGCAGACGGAGAAGGTAGCCAAGGCCCGGATGCAGGCTGTTTCTAGAATTCTCCTCCACTCATGGAAACTCTGAGTCTCTTGGTGCGGGTACACCAGCCAACTACACGGATCCTGCAGTGCAGGGGGAAGGGGCTGGGCGAGCGGCCAAGGAGAGGGAGGGACGGGGGGAGGGGGACAGACAACCAAGGTCATGGCCAGATGGAGCAGCTGCAGCGCACAGCACACTCCAGGCTAGGCTGGCTGGCTCACGGTCAAGGACTCAGCCTGGGGAGGAGGCTCCTCCAGGGGTGCAGCATCTGTGGGTGTTGGAGGGGCGGCTGAGGTGGGGAGTAGACAATGGGGCTCAGAATCCGTTTCCAGAGCTGGCTGGCTGGAAGCACTGGCACCCCACCCCCATCCAGGGGGCCAAGTCTGGTGAGCTGCCCAGCCTGGGCGAGTGAGTGACTTTGAACTGTTTGCACCTTTCTGGGAAAGGCAGTGGGGATGGCCGTGGCTTGCTGCCCTCTGGACCCGACCCAGGGACTCAGCCTGTCCCATGGAGTATGTCCAGTACGGGGGAGGAGGGGGAGAAGGAATGGTCAACATTGAACAGACAGCCACACGGGTGTCACACGGGCTTGGCATGGCAGAGCACAGGGGACACAGCACCAGCGAGCAGGGAAGGAACGAACAACCCTGATGTCCCCAGCCTGTGAAAGAGCAACAGGCCAGCAGTGGGCTCCCTGGTCAAGCCTCCATAGTCAAACTTTGAAAAACCAGGAGTCCCCAGAGCTGGCCCGCAGAGCCCTCTGGCTTCCAGGAAAGGATGGAGGGAATGCTCGCCAGTACAGCCAGCTCACTGCTTCCAAAAACCTCGGAATTTCCAGTAAAAGAAACTGCAATAGAAACCATTGCAGCTACTTGGATCTGCCGCCTTTCAGCTCCTGCAACCCCCGGGGTGGGACAGGGGGAATCTCGGCTTCCTCCAAGGAAGACCTTGGTTGCGACCTCTAATGGAGGTTGGGGCAAGTAAGTAAAGCCTCCGCCTGCAATGCCAGCATCCCATATGGGCGCTGGTTCGAGGCTCAGCTGCTCCACTTCCCATCCAGCTCTCTGCCAGTGGCCTGGGAAAGCAGCAGAGGATGGTTCAAGTGTCTGGGCTCCTGTATCCGTGCAGCAGTCCTGGCAGAAGCTCCCAGTTCTCAGCTTCGAACAGGCCTATCATTGAACATTTGCAGCCATGTGGGGAGTAAACCAGCTGACTGAAGAGCACTCCCTCTGTAACGCTTTCATATAAATAAACAAATACATCCTTAAAAAAAAAAAAGAAAGAAAGAGCACCCAAGGGGGTGAAAGGAGCAGTGACGATAGATCCAAGGCACACGGTACATGCTAAGAATTCACTGCACCACCTGCTAAGCCTCTCTCCCAAAGTCACGGTTTATGCTCGGCTGTCCATGCGCCTGGGTCCTGGGATCCGCCCCACCCTTACACCTGTGCCACCTGGATGGGAGAAAACACACACTCTTTCAATCCCTTTACTTGGCCCTTCTTTGGTGACTGGCACGTCCAAACCTGCTCTGAGGTTCACTGGCATTTCTGTCTCTTCTCGGAGATCCCACCTGGCAGTCTTTTGTGCCTAACTTGGCTGAGACACCGCCCTTCTCCTTAATGGCTCACGTAAGAGTTCACCAAGTGACCTTCCTCCTCGTGTCCAAACACCGCTAATCAGTCATTTGCCTTTTCACTTCATCGATCGCAATTACTGACAGTTTTAAGATCTTATTTATTTCAGAGAGAGAGAGTCAGCTAGAAAAAGATCAGCCACCTGTTGGTTCACTCGTCACTAATCCAGGCTTCTGCTAAGGCGTACCCCGGGAGTGGCAGCAGATGATGGCCAAAGAGCTGGGCCCCATCACCCCCAGGGCAGACTCTGATGGAGTTCTTGGCGTCCCAGCTTCAGCTTAGCCCAGCCCTGCTCGTGGCAGGCATTTAAGGAGCAGAACACTATATTGAAGATCTCTGTCTTTCAAATAAAATTAAGATCAAATTTTAAGGCTGTTCAGAGACGAGCGCGGCGGCATAGCATCCTAAACCTCCACCTGCAAGCACCACCATCTCGCATGGGTGCTGGTGTGAGTCCAGGCTGTTCTACTTTTGATCTAGTGCCCTGCTTATGCCCTGGGTAAAGCAGCGGAGGCTGGTCCAAGCAAGGGCCTGGACTCCTGCACCTACATGGAGACCCAGATGCTGTACTAGGCTCCAGACTCGGGACGGGTTGATTTCTGGCCTTTGGCAGAGTGAAACAGCAAATGGGGGAGATGGTTATCTCCCTTAGGGCTCTGTCTTTCAAACACATAATCAGAGAGGAGAGAGAGAGAGAGAGAAGGGGAAAGATTGTCCAGCCCCTCCTGAGCCCTAAGGAACTTCAACAACAGCATCCTATGGTAGGAAGGAAAACTCTGCCCAATGGGGGCACAGATGCACCTGCTGCCTACCTCAGACAGCAGCAGCAAACAGCACCTTGCAAGGGCGGATGCAGCTATCACCCTTGCTTTACAGGGAAGACACTGAGTCTTAGAAGAACTGAGTCATAAACACGAGACAATGATTAGAAAGCAGTATCATCATTGCCTGCTGAATGCTTGTACATATAGAGGCCTGTGTTTTGGACATTTCTACTCCATTCCACCGATCTGCCTTCCACCACTGTTACATTCTATAAAATTTCCAAGTCCAACTTCCCCACGTCTCCATTTTTTAAAGTGCTCTTGGCTATTTGTGGGCATTTGTTCTTTTAAACATTTTACATCATTTTTCTCATTTTGGAAAATTCACTACCTATGGAAACGATAGTGAACGGCAGCAAATATTTAGCTCTAGGGAACCTTAAAAATGTTATTTATTGGAAAGGTAGAGTAAAAGTGAGAGGAAAGGGGCCAGAGAGGAGGAGACTCAAGAGAGGGACAGAGCTCTTTCTGCTGATGTTTTCCTCCCCGACGGCTCCCACTGCTGGGGCTGCATCAGAACACAGCCAGGAGCCTGGAACACCATCCGGATCTCCCATGCAGGAGGCAGAAATCCAAGTACTTGGGCCATCCTCTGCTGCTCGCCCACTGGCAGGAAGCTGGCTTGGAAGTGGTGCAGCCAAGATGGTGGCGTCCAAGCAATCAAGGGTTTAACCTCCTGCATCATTACGTCAGCCCCCTGGGAGTTTCCACAAGTGTACGTTCAGGGTCTGATGCAATGGCTGGAGTAGTCAATCTTCCCACTTTAAGCTCTTGGCGCAGGTTCAGATCCCAGAGGCTCCACTTCCCATCCAGCTCCCTGCTTGTGGCCTGGGATAGCAGCTGAGCATGGGACCCTGCACCCAAAGGAGCTCCTGGCTCCTGGCTTCAACTCAGCTCAGCTACAGCTGTTGTGGCCGCTTGGAGAGTGAACCGGCCGATGCAAGATCTTTCCCTCTGTCTCTCCTTCTCTGTAATTCTCCCTTTTCAGTAACAGATAAAATAAATCTTTTAAAAAAAAAGTTTCTGGAAAAGTGTACATTCAATACTAAGCAAGAGGTACCCCCGCTCAGGGCACAGGGAATGCAGCCAAGGAGAAAAAATAAAACATTTCTTCCCACCTGGGGGTAGTCTCATAGCGCCTGTAACAAAATTGCAAGCGAAGCAAGTGTGTAACACAAAGGATTACATTGTTCCCAAAATAAAGGCAGGCAGTCCAATTAACACCGCCAATATTGAGGTTAAGAGTGCTGAGCCTAGAGACTGGATCACTGAGCACCCCTGATCACCCCTCCAGGCACTGGGTCATGTCTGCAGCCAAGATTTCTTTCCCTTTTGGGGAAACAAGGGAAGTCCCTAACTGGTTCACCCTCAGAGTAGGTGATAAGATCCAGTAAGATACTGAATTTTAACACAATACTTATTCTCCAGCAATTGTTGGGTACATGTTAGTCAGCTGGGGCAAGAACCATGGGGAGGGCCCACCCAGTACGATGATGGCTCAGCGGCTAAATTTTCACCTTACACCTGCCGGGATCCCATATGGATGCCAGTTCATGTCCTGGCTGCTCCACTTCCCATACAGTTCCCTGCTTGTGGCTTGGGAAGGCAATGAAGGATGGTCCAAAGCCCTGGGACCCTGCACCCATGTGGGAGACCCAGAGGAAGCACCTGGTTCCTGCTTTGGATCGGCTCAGCTCCAGCCGTTGCAGCCACTAAAATGCATGTTTAAAGAAAAGAGCTAAAAATACCGAGGCCAATATTCTGGTACAGTGGGCCAAGCCGCCCTCTGTAACACCAGCATTCCACAGGATTGTGGGTTAGAGTCCCACCTGCTCAGCTTCCTGTTAAGGCACCTAGGGAAGCAGTAAGGGATCGCTCCAAAGCTTGAAGCCTTGCCACCTATGCAGGAAACTGGATGAAGCTCCTGGCTCCTGGGTTTGAACTGGCCCAGCGCCCCAAAATTACAGCCTTCTGGAGAGTGAACTAGCAGATGGATACTCACAAGTAGCAAAATATAGTGTGTCCAACAGCAGTTTCTATTGCCTTTTTTCCATTCATCCAGTATTTCTAATGAAGAACGTGGATTTCCTGAAGGTAGGAGATGGGCAAGGGAGCCAGAGAAACCAGGCAGGTAGCCATGTCCTCTCTTCTGGCAGATCGTCACTCTGCAGGTAAATTCTGCCACCTGCCCTGGTCACTGCGCCAGGTTCTCCTGGATCAGAGCGGTTCTCCGGAGACACAGACATCTGGTACACCCAAGACTGAGGCTGATACACCTGATTCCCGGACCAGACCCTGAAAAGCCCCTTGGTGTGACATTTTGTCATTACGTGAAACCTCTCCGAGCTCAGTTCCCCCTCTGCAGCACACAGGCCTCCCCCGACTGCTGACCTGCCCGCCCTTGAGGGACACAGTTACACCTGGAAGCACAATATCCCACAAAGGCCACCCGAGCCTGTGTGCTGAGGCCCGGCTCAAGATCCACTTAGTTTCAGAGCTGAGTCAGCACAGCAGGGAGCAGGCAGCCTCAGGCCAGCGACCCGTGCCAAGTCTGAACTGTCATCCCCTTGTTCTCTTGCAGGGTCCTGACTCCGGGGGGCTCCCCCAACACCTCAGTCCCCTGAAATCTCTGAAGGACGTGTGACTTGGAAAAAGGCGTTTGGGCAGTTACAATAAGTTAAGGATCTTGAGATGAAAGTCACGCGCAAGTTAAGACAGGTCCTAAATCTACCGGCTCCTGTGCGTGGAAGCAGAGGAGGGCAGAGATGGGACCCCCGCCCCCACAGCCACAGGGAGCAGGGGCACCCCTCCAGGGGAAGCTGCCACAAGGTACCCGGCCCTGCCAAGGCTTGCCTCAGAGAATTCCCGCCTCCAGGGCTGCGAGGGAACCAATAGCCGTTGCTTGTTCCAAGCCAAGGGGAAGCTAACCCATAGGGGAGGACACAGGGGGGCCGGCGTCACAGCTTTTGGCCGTGATCAGCACAATTCCCAGAGACCCTCGACCCTGGCCTGGGTGTGGGAGGGGTGTGCAAATAAGACATGGTTCCTGTGCTCTCCTCTGGCAAAAGGGGTGGTGCGGGCGTCGGGTGACCCAACTAGTCGACCTCACATTGGGAAATCATCCCACATGAGCCAGAACTCATGAGTGCGGTGAGCTCACCCTGGCAGAGAGAGAGAAGCCCGAGGGAAGGTCTCCGCAGAGCTGGACTTCAGATGGAGGAGGGGAGGAAGCTGTGGAAGGCTTCCAGGGCTGCTGCCCCCTCCTCCCTGCCTTCCCGCGGTTGGCCAAGAAAATGCCAAGGGGATGGGAAACTTCTGTCCTCCTGGCCCCAAGGAACCAGGTTCTAGCACAGCTGGGGGAATCCGGCAGAGGGCTCTCCCCTGCCCCTACCCGCCCCCCAGACTCCAGATAGGAAGTCCGGACCCACGGAAACCGGGAAACGACTGCTCAGCTACCCCAACCAGCAGACAGATGGAGGAATGAACAAATGGATGGATCGCTAGTCCTCCAGGCCCTGCAGCAGCGGAACACTGAGTTCCAGCCACAAGTGGAGGGGCCTGGGCGAGGCGTGCCTTCTCATGAACCCATTTTACAGACAGGCTGAACCAGGAGCAGTTAATTCTTACAGAAACATGAGGCAGCTGGCTCTGACCCTGGATTGAGCCATCTTCGCAGCTTCTGATGTGAGAATACACCGTGCTCCCACCCTCTCCAATCTCCGTTGAACCGAAGAACTCTGAAGCCGGGAGTGTAAGGGCGCTCAGCTCAGCAGGAAGGGAACAAACCTTGGAGGGCAGCACAGGGGAATGCCCACCTGCCAGGAGGTACCTGGATGGAATACTGCCGGGGCAGATGCTGAGGTGTAGTGGCTAAGGCTACTGCCTGCAGTGCCTGTATCCTGTGTGGGTGCCAGTTCCAGTCTCGGCTACTCCAGTTCCCACTCAGCTCCCTGCTGGGATGCCTGGGAAGGCAGCAGAAGATGGTCCAAATGCTTGGCTCCCTTCCACCCACATGGGAGACCCGAAGGAAGCTCCTGGCTCCTGATCAGCCCCATTCTGGCAGTTGAGGCCATCTGGGGAGTGAACCAGCTAATGAAAGATCTCTGTCTCTCCTCTCTGTAAAACTGTCTTTCAAATAAGTATATTTAAGGAAAAAAAAAAAAGTAGAAAAGCCAAGACTCAAACTAGTAGTCCTATGGGATGCTGGTGTTACCAGCGGTGCCTTTACCCGCTACACCAGAATGCTGGCCCCTCTGGTGCATTTAAAAAAGAAAAAAAAAGAAGAAGATAATGCTGATGATGTATTGGAAAGCCAGTTTTACAGAGAGAAGATATACAGAGAGAATTATCTTCTCTGTTGCCTGTTCACTCCCCAAGTGGTCACAACAACTGGAGCTGAGTCAAGCTGAAGCCAGGAGTCAGGTGCTTCTTCTGGGTCTCCCTAACAGGGGTAGAGTCTCAAGGCTTTGGGCCATCGTCTACTGCTTACCCAGGCCCACAAGCAGAGAGCAGGATGGGAAGTGGAGTAGCCAGGACACAAACTGGAACCCATATGGGATCCTGACAGGTGCAAGGTGAGGATTTAACCACTGAGCCATCACATCAGCCCTGGTGAAATTTTTAAAATTCTGAGAAAAGCTTCTCTTCTGGTGCCAGCTTTGTGGCACAGTGGAGTTAAGCCACTGCATACAACAATGTCATCCCATCTGAGTGCCAACTCAAGTCCCAGCTGCTCCATTTCTGGTCCAGCGCCCAGTCAATACGCCTGGGCAAAGGGCAGAGACGACCCGAGTGCCTGGACCCCTGCACCCACGTGGCAGGACGGGAAGTATTTTTTTTTTTAGCCTGTCATCTGGGGAGTGAACCTGCAGATGGAAGCTTGCTCTGTGTTTCTGTAACTCTGCCTCTTAAAAACAAACAAAATTCTGTAAAGTCCATTTTTCTCAAGTGCCCACGTGCTGAGACAGCCTTTCCAGGGCCGTGGCTGCGTGTTTCTGAGCGCTCAGGGTGGAGACGGGGATGGGACCCTTCCTTGTCTCTGCTCTGTCACTCACTCACTCACCAGAGAGCAGCGTGTATCACGGGAGAGTGGCTCATCTTCCCCAGGCGCACAGCTCTCCTCCATGCACCTGGGGGATGGAGACAGCATGCCACCTGACTTCCTGGAGGCGAAGTGCTCTGAGCCAAACTCTGTCAGACCTGGCAAGTCCCTGCAGGAAGAGGGCAGCGGCTCTCTCCCCTATGGCTGCTCCCAGCTCCAGGCTAGGAACTCAGGGTAAGGTCCCTAACCAAGACTCAGCATGCCTTAGTTCCAAACCTCCTAAGGCCACTGCTGTTCAGTGTTTTCAAAACAAATACAGGGGCTGGTCACTGCATAGCAGATTAAGCCTCCGCTTGGGGCAACTACATAGTATAGAAGCACCAGTTCAGTCCCAGCTGCTCCACTTCTAAACCATCTCCCTCCTAATGTGCCTGGGAAAGCAGCAGAGGATGGCTGAAGTGTTTGGGTCCCCGAAGCCACACTGGAGATCTGGGCCCTGTTAATGGCCTGGGAAAGCAGCAGTGGATAACCCACGTCCTTGGACCCCTGCACTCACATGGGAGACCAGGAAGAAGGTCCTGGAAGAGGTTAAGCTGGCTCCTAGCTTCAGACCAGCTCAGCTTTGGCCACTGCAGGCAACTGCAGAGTGAACCAGTAGATGGAAGATTCTCTCTCTGCCTCTCTCCATCCTTGTTCTGTAACTCTGCCTTTCAAATAAAAAATAAATAAATCTTACAAAAAAAAAATGGGGGTGGGGATTCTGAACATGACTTGGTTTGCAAGGGTCTCCTAAGCTGTCGCCTTAGTGCATCTCCAATGAAAGCAACAGGAGACCCACTTAGCGAAATGTGCTCATTCTACGGTCTTACATCAGCAGGAATCACCTTTGTACACAATCACCCATCAGGGCATCGTCTATAACGGCAAAAGGCTGAGCACAATCACGCCGAGACAAGGCACACTGCTGCAAAGTAAGACAGAACCCCTCCCTTGCGGACTGCCCCACAGCCACCCCACGGACACACCAAGGGGATCTATGCGCTGACAGAAAAGGCTCCGACCCAGGTGCTAGTGGAGTGACCAAGCAAGGACTAAGGTGCTGGCTCACACTTACATGCAAGTACTGACTCGAGTCTCAGTACCCAGCTCCCTTCTAGTGCATCGGGCAAGGCAGCAGAGGATGGGCCACATGCTTGGGCCCCCGCACCCATCTGGGAGACCTGGATGGAGTCCCAAGCTCTGGGCTTCACCCTGGCCCAGCTCCAGCTACTCTTACCATTTGGGGAGTGAACTGGCAGATGGAAGATCTGTCTCTCCCAGTGCCCAGTCTGTCACCTGACTTTTGAATAAATAAATCTTTCACTTAAAAAAAAAAAAAAAGAGAAACAGTTTTTAAAAAGATTTACTTTATATTCACTGGAAAGGCAAATTTTACAGGGAAGGAGAGACAGAAAGATCTTTCATCTGCTGATTTACTCTCTACATGGGTGCAACAGTCAAAGCTGAGCTGAGCTGAAGCCAGGAAACAGGAGCTTCCTCTGGGTCTCCCATGGGGGTGCAGGGTCGCAAAGCTTTGGGCCATCCTCCGCTGCTTTCCCTGGCCACAAGCAGGGAGCTGGATGGGAAGTGGAGCTGCCGGGATTAGAACCAGCGCCCATATGGGATCCCAGGACTTGTGAGAGGAAGACTAGCCAATTGAGCCATTGTTCTAGGCCCAGAAAACAGGCGATACTTCACTGATTTGGGAGTTGAACTATATAAGCCTCTTGGAAAAAAACTGAATAAAATCAAGGAAATGAGAACTCTCAGATGACACACTGTGGTGTGATTTTTAACACACAATTTGCAAGTCTAAATAAAAGATCGAAAGACTCAAAGAAAAGGCCTTGGCCCTAAACCAAAGTCTTGGTGACTAAAAATAGAGGTTGGCTTTTGGCACTGTGATTAAGATCCTGCCTAAGGTTGGTGTCATGGTGTATCAGGCTAACCCACTGCCTGCAGCACCGGCATCCACTACAGACGCTGGTTCAAGTCCCGGCTGCTCCGCTTCCCATCCAGCTCCCTGCTTGTGGCCCGGGGAAAGCAGAGGAGAATGGCCCAAATCCTTGAACCTCTGAACCCACGTGGGAGACTTGAAAGAAGCTCCTGGCTTCAGATCAGCCCAGCTCCGGCCATTGTGGCCTTTTAGGGAAGTGAACCAGTGGATGAAAGATCTTTGTCTCTCTCTTTCTGTATCCCTGCCTTCCAAATAAATAAAATAAATCTTGGCGGGGGCTGGGGAGTAGGAGAGAAGTTCTTGCATAAAATGCTAGCATCTCATATCCCACATACATCGGGGTTCCTGGGTTTGGATCTGGACTTTTTTTCCGATTCCAGTTTCTCGCTAATGAGTTCCCCGGGAGGCCACTGGTGATGACGGGTCTCCTGTCACCCGCGCGGGAAACACAGACTGAGTTCTGGGATTCTAGCTTTGACCTGGCCCAGCCCCAGCTGCGTGAACATTTGGTAAGTGAAGCTCTGGGTGGAAGACCTTGCCTGCCTTTCAAATAAATAAAACTTTTATTTGATTAAAGATATAAACGTGCTTTAAGAGTAAATCATTTAAAAACATGCTTTAGCTCTCAACCTTTGAAGAGAAGCGGAGGGGGGGAGACAGAGACGAGAATCTCTACCCACTGATTTCCTCCCCAAATGCACAGCTTCATCCAGGTCTCCCACGTGGGTGGCAGGGCTCCAAGCCCTCGAGCCATCCCCTGCCACCTCCCAAGGTATGCCTTAGCAGGGAGCTGGACAGCAAATGGAGCCAAAGCTTGAATCCAGGCACTCCAGTTGAGGCTGTGCCTGCCTCAAGTGGTTCCTAACCCCAGTGCCAAACAGCAGCCTCTAATGCCCCCTTCTGATGGAGCCTGCTTATGAGCTACAGACAGGAAGTCCCTCTTCCCCTGCCATCAGGTTCCTGATCTCTGCTGCCGGAGAAGGGGTCAGGCAGTCTAGACAGATGCCCAGCCCAGCAGAGGCAGTCCAGCTCAGAGAGGGCACTGCACTGGGAACAGCTGGGGCAGGCTACAGGGAGAGGAGGGATGCGGGGAGCCCCAGCCTGGCTCCATCCCAGTGAGAGAGAGTGGAGACATGAGGGACTCTTGCAGAAGGAACCACCACCACAGAAGCCATGCCCAGCCTTGGCCTCCAGTAATCACAGCAGCTGCTGGCCCTTCCTCTCCCCATGGGCGCCAGAGAAAGATGGCCTACTAGCAGCAGTCACCAGCCTCCCCTGCAGCTGACAACCCTTCATCCCGTGCCACGGCCAAGCAGGTCCTCAATTCAGGACTTCTGCGTAGAGGGGAGTGAACTGAGGATCCTTATGGACCAGGCAGGGGTGAAGGCAGCAAAGGGGGGCGGGGGGAAACAGAACGCAGGAGCTGCTGTCGTGGCACAGTTCATTAAGCTGCCACCTGCAAGGCCAGCAACTCATACGGGTGCCAGTTCAAGTCTCAGCTGCTCCACTTCCCATCCAGCTTCCTGTTAATGGCCTGGGGGGGAAAAAAAAAATCAAAGGATGACGCAAGGTCTCAGGTCTTTGCCACCTATGTGGGAGACCAGAAAGAAGCTTCTGGCTTCATACCCACTCAGCTGTGGCTGTTGCGTACATTTGGGGAGTGAACCAGCAGATGGAAAATTTTATATCTCTGTTTCCCCCTCTCTGTAACTGTGTCTTTCAACTACAGACAGTTCATTAGGAAGCGAGGGAGGAGAGGAGAGGAGAAAGAAGGAAGCAGGCCTGAGACAGACATGACACACAGACGCCTTGTTAGTCCTGACTATTATTAGCCTAGAGAAGGAGTATTTTTCCTCTAAAGAAAACCAGAGTTGCTCCCAGAACTAAAATAAATGTGTCTCTGTCTCCGTGTGTATGCGGGGAAGGGCGGGGGGGTTACTTTTCCTTAAAACCAATCAGTGAACCAGCGAGTAGGACAGAGGGGATAGGCCAGGAAAAACGGAGTCCCCCTTGTAGGACAGGGAAACTGCTTTGGAGTCACCCCTGGATCTGGGCTCCTCCCACTCCCACAGCCCACTCCACCCACGGGCTTCTGGGATCCCTAAATAACCCACTTGGGCATGCCACAAGCCCTGTGCCGTGCGTCCCAGCACAACCACGGTGGCACCGGTGCCCCACGGCAGGCAGTGGGCAAGGGCAGGCTTGTGCGGCTGGCCGGCCCTCAATCCCACCTCCTCCAGACCCCAGCTCAGGCAGAGCAGGCTGCAGCCTGACCCTGCAGCTGCACCATAGGACCCTTGGTCCCCGGGCAACCCCTGGGCTTGGCTCTGTCCACAATTTATGAAGTCTTCCCAACTAGGCTGGGACCGGCAGCTTCCTCCCCAACTCCTCAGACCACTTGGTAACTGGGGGTCTGACCAACCCCCGGGGCTCATCTCCTATCAGCCCCGCCCGGCCCTGTCCAGCTCTCCCGCCTCCTTCCCTCACCAAAAGCAGAGTCCAGGGGGAGGAGGGAAATTATTTTTCTGGAAGCAGAAACAAGCCCCTCACTTGGTGGCAAGGAAGGAGATGCCAGGGTCCAGCAAGGAGTCCAGAGTGGTGGGGTTGGGGGATGGGGCTGCACAGTCCTGTCCCAGGCTGTAGGGCTTGTGTTTTAAGGGGTAACAGAGTGGGATCCCTTCCAGGAGCAGGCGAGTCAGTTCTCTGGCTTGTGGAGGACACAGTCCAACAAATACAGAGCTTGCAGTGCAGATACAGGGAACTGTTCTAACCCCTCACCTCCCCTTCAGACCCCTGGAGCAGACGGGAAGAGAAAGAGAGGTGGGAGAGAGAGGGAGGGATGGAGAGAAAGAGAGCGAGAGAGAGAAAGTCAGTCAGTCCTCACCCGGATTCGGACGTCCGGGCCCACTCTCTCCCAGCCCAGACCCAGGAAGGTCACCAGCAGCCCCTCGGAGCAGAACCTACTTACAAAGCAAGAGCGCATGCACACAGCCTGGATTCACATCGGACCTCGTGGTCGCAGCTGAGCCACCTGGACGGCCCCGGGGGCCCCAGGGGGCCACCCTCTGAGAGAGGGAAGCTTGAGCCAGCCCACCTCACTTGGTCGGCACCGGCTCAGAAACAGCCCAAAGCCATCACCCTCCCGCTCGGAAGTGGAGTAGCGGAGTGCCTGGGGAACTAACCGAGCGAGCGCCCGTTAGTTAGATCTGGGGCTTTTCCCTGCGTCTGGAAAGTGGGTCCGGCAAGGATGCAGGGGATATGGGGCGGGGAGAGGCGGGGACACAGTTCCTGGAAGGCAAAGTCCGGGAGGCACCAATAACCACCACCCCCCCCACGGCTGCGCCCCACGAGGCTGCCCTGCACGCCGTGGGCCCCAGTGCTCCGCCTGGAAGCGCCGGTACCCAAGTCCTGTGCGTCCTTCTCTGCCTCCCGCATCCCCGCGGGCTTCTCGCAAACTGCAACGAGCGCCGCGAGCGCCGCTGTGACCTCGCCGCCCTCGCCACCGTGGCACCCCAGGGCCAGGTGCGCCCGCTTCTTCCCGGGCTGCCGCGCGTCCTGGGCAGAAGCGGAGCCACCTCCATCCCCACCCCCAACCCCATTCTCCCAGCCGGCGCCTCCCCCATCATCCCATGCCCGCACACATCAGGCCGGGGCCTGATGCCCTCCCCTGGGGCCCAGCCCCGCACACACTCCTGCTCACCTATGTGTGGTTCTGACAGCCGGCAGGAGACCCTGTGCACTAGCCCGCCAGGCCCCGGCGGCCGGCGGCGCTAACAGAAGCAGCAGCCGAAGCAGCAGCGGCGGTGGCGACAGCGACTCGAGGTGTGCGTCTGCCAAGACAGCCCGCGCCCGGCCCCCTCCCTGCGTGCGGCCGCCGGCGCCGCGCATGCCCGGCTATATACCCGGGCGCGTCACGGCGGGGCCCGCCCCCCGGCCGCCCGCGCGGGCCCCACCCCGTTCCCCTCCCGGGCCTGCCACGTGGGGCGGCCCGGCTGCGCCAGCACGGCTGGTGCCCGCCCGCGGATACTGGCTCGGGCATCGGCCTCGGGCCCGAGACTCCTCCTCCTCGCTAGAAGCCGCCCCCGTAGACCTTGGCCGAGTGCGCCCCGGCCACCTGCGCTCCGGGCAGGCACGACCGGCGGGAGCGCGCCGCTCACCCGGCTCCGACCTGCTTTTGCACACGTATCCTCCTCTACACGCTCCTCTCTCGTCCTTCTCGTCCCGGTAAAGCTCTGGAGAAGGCGGCACGCCGGAAAAAAGAGGAAAATTTCTCCCAAGCCAGGAGAAGTCCCGTCCGAGCTCCAAGTCTCCTCTTTGTCCTCACTGTCCCAATCAGAGGTCACACCACTGTGGTCCGCGCCCTCCTGGCCCTTTAGAAAGCAAGCACAGTTCTCCCCGTAGCCGAGGAGGCCGGACTTTTCGTTTTGTTTTGCTTTTTGGTGAGGAGTATCCTGGGGGTCGCTCCCCGGGGACCGGAGGACGGCGCGCAATGTGCCTATTGAGATGGATATTAGGCCCTGGGAAGTGCTTCCCCCGCACCCCCACCCGAAAAGCAGCCGCCCGGGAAACTGCTTCTTGGCTTGCTCATGATTTCCTCCTGCCGCTCTGCCAGCTGCGGCCCCATGGGGCTGCGGCGGGGGTGGGGGAAGACCGGCGGGAGGGGCTGCCTAGCCGGACTGTGGCACGTGCTCTTGGGGTCCCCGTGAGCCCCCTCGTGTCGGGATAGATCTCTCCCCCCGACAGTCCTCCAAGGCAGTGCTGTGGAGCAGGCCGGGACAGGGGACCAGAACCCCGACGGCCCCTGCTGTCCCCTGGTCGACAATCTAGTGGCCCCAAGGAACCCAGGGCTGGGGGAGCGGGGACCAGTCCTGAAGGCAGGTGACAGCAGGCCTGCTTCTCCCTGTGTGCCCAGAGGTGTGGGCAGTGATGGAGCCAACCGCGCTGCGTTTATTAACCAGCTCATTCCAGAGGAATGTGAATTTCTCCCAAGCCCGCTCTCTGCCTCGTCTTCCCAGAAACCCTGCCTGCCTTGGTTGCAAGTGCAGTGTTGTTCTTCAGGTGCCAGCCGGCTGGCACTGTGGTTCCCCCAGAATCAGGGCCCCATGTTCACTGCCCTTCTTTCAAGGATTGGGGACGGGCAAGGCAATGGGGTGATGCGCACCTGCGTGGATCCCAGAAGCAGTGCGTGGCGCTACCCGAAAAGCACTACCTGCAAAGACACGCCACCCAGTCCCCTCCCGGCCAGGTGTCCAGGTGTCGTCTGTCCTCCCCTCTCACGACCTATCACAACATCCACAGTTGTTCACCATCAAAGACTGGAGGTGCAGCTGCTAAAGTCCACAGGGGCCCAGCGATAAGCTATCAGTCACCCCTGAGGGGAACAGAATTAATTATTAACAGAGGAGCTGTTCCAAATGGAAAGGGCTTCCACTCTGAGCATCTGAGCATCGACCCCTCACAATACTCTACCTGGCGGCCCACTCCGGCCAGCCTGGAGGCGTCCTCGCCCCTTTGGCCTCCCGCTATCCCTTGGCCCTAGCCCTGCACACACTTCCAAAATCCACCAGGCTTCTTGAATCACCTCAAGTATATCTGATCCACTTTTTCTTGTTACAGTAACCCACATTAAAAAACACTTAACACTGTAACTCGAGTATTCAAGTAAGACAGTGCACCGGCAATTCACGAGGTCCTTAATACACGTGTGTAGTGCCGACAGCTCCCACTGCGGTTTAACACGTGGATTTCATAATACATTCACTGCTGTTTCTTAAAATCTCCCTCTAGCCGCATCAGACCTTAACCTGCTTATGTCCCATCACACTAGGTACAAGACACCGATGTAAAGTTAAGTTGAACAATAAATATACCATTTATGACAACCTTATTATTAAAAAAATTTTTTAGAAGAGCTCTTTATTCCTTTGGAAGGAAGAGTTACAGAAAGAGATGGAGAGATCTTCCTTCCACTGGTTTACCCCCCAAAAGGCTGAAACAGCCACAGCTGGGTCAGGCCAAAGCCGGGAGCCAGGACCACCACCCCACCGGGTCTCCCTGTGGTCTCCCAAGCTCTCGGTCCCTCATCTGCTGCTTTCCTGGGCACATCAGCAGGGAGCTGGATGGAAAGTGGAGCAACTAGGACTTGAACTGGTACCCGTAGGGGATGGCGGCACCACAGATGGCAGCTTGACCCGCGGCAGCAGAACTCCTGCCACCATCCTGCCCCCCCTCCCGCTTAGGGTAACTTTAACGTAGAGTTCTTTAGAGAAAACAGGTGAATAATTGAAGCATTTTTTCGTTGAGAAAATGGCATAAACTGTTGTGGAAAAAAAGACCAGCATTAACTTTACTGAAAAAGTTACTTCCACTAAATATTCAGCGGAACAAAGAGAGAGGCACAGAACTGATATGAGAGGCATGCAAGGAAGTTCTCCTGTACAGGAGCCTTCGCATAGTAAGCTCATCCTGTTTGTAGTGCCAACATTCCCGCATTCCGCATGGGCACTGCTTTGTGTCCCGGCCGCTGCACTTGTCCGGCTCCCTGCTTGTGGCCTGAGAAAGCAGTTGAGGACGGCCCAGTCTTGGGACCCTGCACCCATACAGGAAACCCTAGAGAAATTCCTAGCTCCTGGGTTCAACTCAGCTCAGCTCTGGCCATTGTGGCCACTTAGGGAGTGAACCAGTGATCTGAGTGAACCAGAGATCTCTGTCTCTCCCTCTCTTTATTCAACTCAAGGAAAATAGAGAATTTTCCAGAAGTTGGTTATTTGTCATCTATATTTCAAATGGTAAGACAACCGTGTACCGCACGGTGAGAGGTGGTGACCTGGGTTTTCATGGGATACACCTCAACAGTTCTGTCTCATCGCTTGAAATGAGTAGCAGCATCAGTCTCTGGTCACTTGTTGATCTGTGTAGCCTCACTCACTGTATGGATCAGCCCCAAAGCTGTGAGCGAAGGCAAGAGAAATGTCCTAACTTCAGTGTGTTTCAGAGAGAACTCTCTGTTGGGCACACCTAACACGGTGCACGGAGCCTCGGAGGAAAACCAGGTCACCCTCGCAGACCTACTGCTGGCCCCGAGAGGCCATTTTCCCCGAGCAAGAGCAGTGACATTGTCAACACAGGCTGGGGCATGTTGTCAAAAACGTCCCGTAAGCCTTTGAAACGCTTTGCGCCCTTCCACCAAAAGCGAGTGTGGCACATGTCAGGGAGGCCACTTTGTAACTTGCGAAATGAAGGAAGGGATTGATTCAGCCAGCGCCCTCTCTGCAAGGCAGTCTGCATCGGTGTTCTTCGTGAGGCTTAGCGGGTGTTACTATAAACTCTAGAGGTTTTCCAACCTCTTGGTCTTGTGTCAATCTCATTGATGTGTTCGGAAAAATGAAAACTTGAGACTTAAACTGGTTCATCTGTCTTCATTATAAGAGATTCCTGTATTTATCTGTACCCCCTAACGCAACACCTTGCACATTACAGGTTCCTGATAAATATTTGTCGGATGAAGGGACAGGCCAGCTCATGGGAAGTTTCATATTGGGCAATATTTAAGGGAAATGAGAACAGAAATTGGGACACTTTGGGCTGTTACCGGTTCTCTTCCAAAAAGATCCCACAGCTACCAGCCAAGAAACACAGGAGGACTTCCCGGAGACAGGGAAGCTTTGAGAAACAAAACCAGGGAAAGCAGACCCGGGCCCTGATTGGCACTGGGTGAGGTTGGGGCCCTCCTGGCTGGGTTTGCACTGACAAGCTAATCAGTGGGGTCGGGACAAGAGCTTTCCCCATCCAGGCTCTCCCACCAACGGAAGGTTTAACTGGATTTGGCTGGAGAGGGGTTCCAGCTTTTTCTTTTCTTCTTTCTTTTCCTTTCTTCCTTCCTCTTATTTTTTAACAAGAAAAAAAAAAAAAGTAAGGTAACCTTTTGTAAATATCTACCTGCCTTGGGAGGCTGTGCACTCCACACAGTAAACAAACAGAAGCGGCTGGATTTGTTACACAGCCTTTATGGGAGGCCATTGTTTGCATGACCCAGGACGGTTATTTAAACTCAGTGCTGTGGAATACAGCAACTTTTAAAAATGGACCAGTCTTCCTACAAGCAGGGAGATGGCACAGCAGCCAATCAGAATGAGCCACGTTTACCTGCTTCGGCATGAAGAAGTGCCTTGCTACATTCATCTTGTAGGATTAACGTGGAAATAGGAAAAGCCATGACATCCAGGGAGCTGAATATTTTCTGATGGTAGCTGATTTCCCGCAACTAGTAACCATGGAGGGAAATACAAGGGCGAGAGTGTAGTACATCCAGCCAGCCCGGGGAGGAGGGGTGTCCGCCCGGAGGGCTACAGGACAAGGCAGGAGAAGGCAGGAGAAGGCAAGAGAAGGCAGCGCTGGGCCCAGCAGCCTCCTCATGGCACGGGAGGCGGAGCCATACCTGGACACACAAATGGGATGGACGTGTACCTGAGGATTTCTGAGTTTCTCCGTGCCTCCACCTGCAGCTTATTCATCTTTTCAGTCATTTAATTATGGATTTGAAAGGCAGAGTTACAGAGAGGCAGAAACAATCAGAGATCTTCCAGCAACCCAGAATTCCACCTGGGTCCCCCCCATGAGGGTGGCAGGGACCCAGACACTTGGCCATCCTCCACGGCCTTTCCAACTGCATCAGAAGGGAGCTGGATGGGAAGTGGAGCGGGTGGGACTTGAACAGGCAAAGGCCTGACTTGTGGCACGGGTCAGCTCACAGGTGCTGTGCATCACGCAATCTCCTCCTTCCGTTTCCGAGGCTGCATCCTGGGGAAGAGGGCGTGCGGGACTGCCACGTGAGGGGGCGGATGTAAAGTGCGGGGCTGTGAAGCATCATCTAGGGCAACGTCTTCATCTCATCCCCATATTAACGCCACGCAAGGTACGGGGTGTTCATATGGCTAGTTTGGAATACAAACTGGAACCCACCTTCCTACTTTTCTCATCCACATCTTTCTTAAGATTTGTTTTTATTGGAAAGGTAGATTACAGAGAGCATCTTCCATCTGCTGGCTTACTCCGCAGCTGGTCACAATGGCCAGAGCGGAGCCGATCTGAAGCCAGGAGCCAGGAGCTTCTGGGTCTCCCGAGCAGATGCAAGCACCCAAGGTCCCGGGTGCTGCTTTCCTCTGCTGCTTTCCTCTGCTGCTTTCCCAGCCTCCAAACAAGGAGCTGGATGGGAAATGCAGCACCCAGGGCAGGAACCAGCAACGGTATGGGATCTTGGCACTTGAAGAGGAGGATTAGCCCGGACCTAACCCACATACTTCTGTGTATACTAGTTAGCCAACTCTGGTTACAGTGATCATCCAGCTGGATGATCCACTTGGCCTTTTCAGCTCCAAGTTAATCCCACGAGATTAACACCAAGGGGACTGTGTTCAAGCTGACGCACACTGGTGTGAACCCTTCATCAAGAACAGCAGCTCCTTAAAGGGCGATCCATGCCTTGCCTTTTTTTCAGGCACATTAAGCAATTAGCTTGTATCCCCAAACAATCTCCACATGAAGGGAGGCTCTTTGGGGTGACCTATTCTTTGAAGACTTACTTGTTTGAAAGGTAGAGTCACAGAGAAAGGGAGAAGTGGAGACCCTTCCTCCCGTGGTTCACCCCGCAGGGCCGGGCCGGAGCCAGGCAGCTTCCTCGGGCTCAAGCACCTGGACCAGCCTCCACTGCCTTTTCAGGCACGTTAGCAGGGAGCTGGCTGGGAACTAGAGCATCCAGGTCTCAAAACGCTGTCCCTATGGGAGCCTGTGCCACAGGCACTGGTTCCGCCCACTATGCCCTCAGCGCCAGCCCATAAACCTGATCTTCCTTTCCCATAAAATTAAGTAAATCTTTACAAAATAAATTAGCTTAAAAATAAAACATACATAAAACAGTAAAAAAAAAAAAAAAAGATGAGGAAGGTGGACCTTTCAAAGGTGACTCTCTGCGTTGTGGGAGAAAGGTGCTCTGAGGAGGCGCACACACCAAGCAGCACAGTGATCCGCTGCAGACTGTCCCCAGCAAGTCTCGCAGTGACATGACCTGGCTCCTCACCGTGGGGCCCGGCCTGCCACGCCCGGTCAGCACGGAGGGATGCAGGGAGTGCGGCCGCTGTGGCAGGAGCAGCAGCTCACCGGGCAACACAGACACGACGCGACTTCAGACACAAGTGCGCACCCCCACAGACCGGCTTTATTTCCACCTCATGGTCCAATCACTTGGCATGAAAACTGAAAAGCAAGGCAAGCAAACTGGGACTAAAAAGTGAAGGCATCTTAGGATTCTAGTCAAGCTGTCTGCCTGTTCTTGCTAAGAGAAGGGGGGGAAATCCAACTTGTAATGTGAAATTCAAACTGCTGCCAAAGAAAATCAAGAAACTCGGCTGCTCAGTCGGAGACCAGGGGCTCATTTAGCTCGAGGTCACAGGGTTTAAATTCCAGGTCGCAGCCTCACCCCATGTTACAGACTCCACACGAACCCAGAGAACCTGCCACACTCATTGCTCCCGGCACCGTGCCGGGTCCTGCAGCCAACTGAGAAATTTCTGGGCTTTCCTCTTTTAAGGACTTTGAGGCTGAAGTGTCTCCTCTCACACAGCATCATATGAAAAGGGTATTTCCACTGTGTCTCCTTTCCTGCCACTCTCAGCCCCAAAATAAATACAAATCTGAGACGTTGCATAAAACTGGCCTTTAAAACCCCACCAAGGCGAGCCATGTTGGAAAGCTGCCTGAAGGGTCTGAGAGATTTGAAAATAAGAGTGGGGGAGGGGTGAGAAACCAACACAGAAGAACGGGGTCTCCCCCAAACACTGACTCCTGCAGGCCCCGGGGGACAAGCAGCGCTTGTCAAGTGTCCCGTCTGGACTTTGGTAGGAATGTCATGTTTTTCCAAAGCCGACTTCTGCAAATCTCAGCCTGCGTTCCAAAAAGTTCCCGGCAAAATGAACCAACCACCAATTAGAGGTTATTGCACAAGAGAAGCGAGCAATCCCCCCTCTCAACAGCAACCAAGGCCACCCACACCTCACCCCAAACTCTGCCGGCGGGCTGAGATTGTAACTTAACCAACAGAGATTTAACTGAATGCCAGCCATGAAGAGGTAACGCTCGTGTGCGTACACTGGCAGGGAACGAGACCTCAATACGATCTCCCTCAATGCGTCTGAAAGGTATACTTAAAAAAACAAACTAAACACAACTTCACTTGGATTCTTGCAGGAGGCCAAAGCACAGCTGAAAGCCACCTCCACATCCAACTCAAGGCACAGGCGTTGTAAACTCCCCACAAAGAACTGACTCTCCCATGAGCCGATTTTATTCCATGCCCTTCACAGCAGCCATCAGCTGCAGCAGGAGGCCTTTCCATCGCCTCTCCAGGTGGCCTGTGTGGACTAACTGTGCTTTAAGAAACTTGCAAAGGTTTCATCTGCCTGCTCCATGTTGCTGCCAGAGGTGGGAACTGCTCAGCGAGGACAGCGCTGAGGTCTAACTGGGATTCTGCAGCACGTGCTGGCCGAGGAGGAGCCTTCTGGCTCCAGCCCGCAGCGTGCTGCTCCCCTCCGCTCTGCAAGGGACACAGGGCACTTCCTAGCTGACACCTGGCTCTTGGCGACACCAGCTTTAGGAGAACAAAAGACATCTTATTCTACAGGGTTGGAGAAAGAGAACACACTGCTGTCAAGCTGAGCTCCGAAGTCAGCCCAGCCGAGACCTGGGCTGGGCAGTCACAGGAAGAACAGGTTCTCACACAGTTGGATGGCCGGCTCATGATGCAAGATCTGGCCTGACAGGAAGGCTAGCTTGTGGGCATATTTGCAAGGAGCTGGGACTCGGATGGTGCCGGGCCAATTCCAGTACATGTGGCACAGTTTGAAAGTCAACCTGCAGGCCAAAAAGAAAACACGATCCTTATCACCTGCCACCTCCGGCTGGGGAGGCACTTACCACCGTCAGGGATGCCACGACTCAGCCGCTCACCAGCGAACTGGGGAGCCCGGAAACACACGTGCGGAACTGTTTCTAATGTCACGTGTAAGTCAGAGCACACGGGCAAACTCCCTTGAGGCATTTCCCTGTTTTTATGTCAAAACAAGGAAAAGAAGACAAAGTTGGTTTTGTCGACCATGGAAGCTGCACAAGGCCAGGCCCACAGGGCACTTCACTCCTCTGACCTCAAGGGCATCCCAGCTCCAATCAGGGCCTGCTGTCGTCATCACCTGTGTCCCAGAGTACAGGTACACCAGCTGATTGGGGCTTAAGGCCAGCATCAACAGTGTTGTGGTGGAAAGTTCCTCAAGTAATTCTGCTGTAAACCCAGAATTATCATTCCTCAACAAGATAGCACTGTTGTCAGGGAGAGGAAGACCCTCTGGGCAAGCACACCGGCTGGGGGCAGGCAGGGCCCAACCAGCTAGCTGGCCAGAGCTATCGCCATGGAGGAGAAGGGAGTGACCGACAGGCTCACCTCTGCATGTGATCAGGGCTCAGGTTGGCCGTGTTGAGCACGCACACGTAATGCGTAGGGATGCCACAGCCCTGCCTCACGTGATGTGCAAGGAGGTAGAAATCCACCCTAGCAAGATAAAAGCATAGATTAGGGATCCGGTCATGTGTCCAGACAGGGTTGAAAAGATGGGCTGCCGATCTTCAAAATTATTTGAAAGACAGACTTACAGAGAGAGAGGGAAGTGGTGGCAGACTGGGAAGAGAAAGAGAATCTTCCATCTGCTGATTAGCTCCCCAAATGCCTTCCACAGCTGGGCTGGGCCAGGCCAAAGTCAAGGGTCCAGAGTTTCACCTGGGCCTCACACATAGGTGCAGAGGGGCCTAAACACGTGGGCCTTCCTCCACTGCTTTTTCAGGGGCATTGGCAGGAAGCTGGACCACAAGTGGAAGCAGCCAAGTTTCAAACCAGCACCTGTAAGGGATGCTGGAGTTACAGTCAGCAGCTTACCAACCAAAACACCAGCCCCAAGGCAAGGCTAAAAACCTGTTAAAATTCCTCAAGAGACTATTTAAGGATGGTGGCAGGGAATTGGCATTATGGCGTAGTGGTAGAGCCATCGCCTGCAATGGCATCCCATATAGGCACTAGTTCATGTCCCAGCTGCTCCACATCTAATCCAGCTGTTAGTAGCCTGGGAAGAGGAACTCAACATGGCTCAAGCATCTGGGCCCATTACCATGCGGGAGACCCAGAAGAAGATTTTGACTTCAGCCTGGTCACTGTGGCCCTCCTGGGAGTGAAGAAGCAGATGGAAGATCTCTGTCTCCCCCTCTTTAGCTCTTTCAAAATATATGAACCACATTTAAGAAGTAACAACAGAGTGGTGGCTGGGTGGGCCCGGTCCAGCCCTGGCCGTCTGGGGCCATTTGGGGAATGAGCCAGAGGATGAAGATCCATCTCTCTCAGATTTTCACACACATTTTAAAAACATTTTTAACATTTTTACAGAAGATTGATGACAGAAAATACTTCATCCCCATGGAGAAGGTGCAGCTTGTATTATCTCAGGAAAACACTGTGTTCAGGATTTTGTAGGTCAAGAGGCAAAAGGTGTGTCATCCTTGTTGGTCTCAGATAGCTTTTTAAAGATTACTTTGTCACCAAAGGATCCCAGGATTCCACCCCACGTCTCTCCAGGCAACCTCCCTGCTCCAGGAGCCAGGAGCCAAAGGCTCTGCTGTGGCCTTGCTAACCCACGGTACTCTGCGGCCCCACTTACCACTCGCAGCTCGTGATCGTGTGATCCACCACAGTCCCAGGGGAGGGTGTCACAAAGTGCTCGGTGGCAGCCAGGTACAGATTGGTGCTGATCTTCTTCTGAACTACGAAGACCACCATCTTGGGCTGATAATTCTCAAAAGCTTCAAAACATTTCTGCAGCTGGGGGATCTCGTAGTTGGCGACCGTCTTCAGTTGGCCGTCGGACACTCCGTCCCGGTAGACCACGATCTTCTCTGGCAGACAGTGGTTCACCTGAAACGACACTTCCGGTCAGGAGCCTCGTGGGGCTCACTCGGGTCACACGCTTGGGCTCTTAGCAGCTTGCCCCATGAACAACGGTGTCTCCAGGGCAGGGAGATGGGTGGCAATAGGTGAGCAGGGGGGATGACACTTCGAATCACTTTCAGACTGCCACGGGGTTATAAAACAAGCCCGGAGCAGCAAAGGTATCGTAAAACACAAAAGCAAAATAGACCAGTCATGAGTCACATCCACACCGCTTAGGCTCAGACACAGTGTGGACAAAGTTAAAGAGGAGTGGCAGTCCGATCACAGGCTCAACAGTCTCCCTGCTACACACATTTTTTACCACGGACAACTGCTTAGGCAAGATCAGGGTGGGTGTCAGGGACGTGCTAACACACAGGCTCCACTGTGTCTGACAGGTTCCCCTCCAAGTGCCTTGGTTTATTTGGTCCTGGCAGTGGGTAGCTGGCACAGGGGTTAAGAAGTCATTCCGGGGGATGGGCACTGTTGCACAGCAGGGGAAACCATGGCTTAGCATGCCCACATTCCAGACCAGAGAAACTGGTTTGAGTCCTGGCTATTCTGCTTCTGATCCATCTTGCTGCTCATGTGCCACAGCTCATGGCTTAAGTCAGCTGGGTCCCTGCCACCCACACAGACGCTGAGTTCCTGGCTCCTGGCTTTCCCTGGCTTGTTTCAGGCTACTGGGCAGTGAACTAGCAGAAAAAAGACCTCTCCCCACCTCTCTCTCGCCTTGAATGCCCCGGGATCCCATATGGGCGCCGGTTCTAATCCCTGCAGCTCCACTTCCCATCCAGCTCCCTGCTTGTGTCCTGGGAAAGCAGTCGAGGACGGCCCAAGGCTTTGGGACCCTGCACCCATGTGGGATACCCAGAAGAAGTTCCTGGATCCTGGACCAGCATAGCATCGGCCGTTGGGCTCACTTGGGGAGTGAATCATCGGACGAAAGATCTTCCTCTCTGTCTTTCCTCCTCTCTGTATATCTGACTTTCCAATAAATAAATCTTAAAAAAAAAAAAAAACCGGGCCCGGTGCGGTGGCGCAAGTGGTTAAGGTCCTCGCCTTGCATGCCCGGGATCCCATATGGGCGCCGGTTCTAATCCCGGCAGCCCCGCTTCCCTTCCAGCTCCCTGCCTGTGGCCCGGGAAAGCAGTCGAGGACGGCCCAAAGCTTTGGGAACCTGCACCCGCGTGGGAGACCCGGAAGAGGCTCCTGGCTTCGGACCGGCATAGTATCGGCCGTAGCGGCTCACTTAGGGAGTGAATCATCGGACGGAAGATCTTTCTCTCTGTCTCTCCTCTCTGTATATCCGCCTTTCCAATAACAAAATAATAAAAATAAATCTAAAAAAAAATAAATAAAATAAAAAAAAACAATAAGTAAAAATTAAAAGGAAAAATTAAAAGGAAAAAAGTATGTTTTGATCACTTGAGTGTGGTCCATTCTAGGTTTCTATTCAATTCCTCTCAAAAAGTTACATGATGAATTAAGTGTAAATTTAATATGCATTGTTGTACCCTTCACAAGTTTTATAGAAGACACTTAAAGACATTTTTTAAAGAAATAAATCCTGGGGGGGGGCGGATAGTGGAGAAAAAAATACCTGGAATCTTCTTGAAATTTAAATTCACATTTTCAAATATTGTACAAATGCCCCTTTCCTAAGAATCTTCAAGCGCTACATTTACAAACAGGAAGTTGCTGTCACAGACGGGAGACTGTAATGACTGCCGACGTTACACGCTTCTTGTTTTTGTTTTTACTTTTCCCATTCAACATCCACTCCCTTCTCCTGGGCAGCAGCACTTCCATTCCCTCGGCCTCCCGACAGAAGACAGGCTGGCGTGACTACCAGTCTGGTCATCTTGCCCTCAGCACCAAGGCACTGGGCAGGTGATTCCTCACTGGCAGCTGTCCTGGGCTACACCACACCCTCGTACTGCAGCATCCCTGGTCTCCGTACACTGGGTGCCAATGGCATTCCCAGTTAAGCCCCCAAATGACTCTGACATGTCCCGCTGGAAGGACACAGCTGCCCTCAGGCACGAAGGGAACAACTTGTAGAAGACCCAGGTGCCATGGGCAACATCCTCCTCCCCTCCCGTGATGCTGAGAGCCTAAGGAATGAGAGGACCACAGGGAGCTTCGGTCTTTCCTTAGATCCCTGTTTCTGGAACCTTGGTTGGAAGCCAACCCCACTCGGGTCCTTCTCCCAGGTGTAGTCTCCACACCAGCGCACCACGCTCTTGGGGGTCCATCCAGTGCCCCCCAGTCACACCCACTTTCCAAGGTCCTCCAAATGACAAACTGCTGAATGGGTGGGCACGGGAGCTTGGATCCGAAAGACACACTCATTCCACAGAGAAGGACACGAGAGAGAACGGTGGCCTTGGTCAGGAGCCTTCAGACCAAGTCGGATTCCACTGTTCCTTAGCAATGACCTTGAATACTTGGCTTCCCCAGTTGAAAATAGAGAAAAATTATCACTTTCTTACAAAAGCAAAGAGGGATAAAATAACATACCTTATCCACATATTTTTATAGAAATAAAAAACTACATACTGAAGCTATCAGGGAAAGAAACATTCTGAAGCAGAGGAGGGCTATAGTGAAATCAGTGGAGTGAAAAATAGAAATTTAATCTGTCTACAATGTTCTTTGCCATCACCTCCTTTAAGATTTTACTTTTATTTGAAAAGCAGGTTTACAGAGAGATAAGGAAAGAGAGACACACGGAGATCCTTCCGTTGCTGGCTCTCTCCCCAAATGGCCACAGCTGAACCAGTCTGAAACCAGGAGCCAGGAAACTCCCCTGGGGCTCCCACGTGGGTGCAGGGGTCCAAGGACTTGAGCCATCCTCTGCTCATTTCCCAGGCCACAAGTATGGAACTGGAAGGGAAATGGAGAAACCAAGACAAGAACCAGTGGCCAGTGAGCAATGGGGCTGCAGGTAGAGACTTAGTGTGCTATGCCACAGCACTGGCTCCCATCACCTCCTCCTCTTACATGTGTTAACCAGACACTGAGTGTGAGGTGCTACATTAGGCCTTGTGAACAAAAAAAGATATGGCTCCAATTATTAAGCAATGGGAAAATTCTTCTAAAAAAATGAAGTGTTCAGCTTTGTGGGTCATTTCATCTTTCCCCTTCACATCATAAAAAGGTTTAGGCCTGGGCCTGGCATGGTGGCCTAGCAGCTAAAGTCCTCACTTTGAATGCACTGGGATCCCATCTGGGCACCAGTTCTAATGCGAAGGCACCACTTCCCATCCAGCTCCCTGACTGTGGCCTGGGAAAGCAGTCAAGGACAGCCCAAAGCCTGAGGACCTTGTACCCTTGTGGGAGACCTGGAAGAGCTCCTGGCTCCTTGCTTTGAATCAGTGGAGCACCGGCCATTGCAGTTACTTGGGGAATGAATCATCGGATGGAAGATCTTCCCGTCTCTCCTCCTCTGTATAGCTAACTTTGCAATAAAAATAAATAAATCTTTTAAAAAAAAAAAGGGGTTTAGGCATGACACAGGACATAAGGCAAATCACAAGACTGCAGCAACTGTGGAGTGTCTGTTATAAAACCACTGCAGTGCCCAGGTGACAGGCGGTGAGCTCCTGGAGGGCAGAACGGCTGTCACCCCAATCCTGAGTAAAGCATCAAGGGTCAAGCAGGCAATAAATATTTGGCAAAGATTGAGATGTCTTCACGTGTGCCAACACTCACTCAGAGAACACAGACTAGACGTTAACCAGACAGGAGAGGAGCAAAGGCCTAGCTTTTGGCTGCACAGAGGTAAGGAAATGAATGGCGATCAACCTGTACATTAAACCTACCTCAAAAAGATGACTCACGTAACTACAGAGCAAACGGAAGAGAGAGAATGGAGCAGACTGCATCTCCTCCAGTTTCAGATGTCCAGACAGAATGTCTTCATTTCCACGGTGATATCAGGAAAATAAAGTCAAAAATGACAGGTATCTGTGGGACTCTTCCAGATCAGCTGACGCAAGAGCAGCTCGATACGCTAATTTCTCGAGAGCGGAGATCTGACAGGTGAGCATGAATGGGCAAACGTCGCAGGTGAGTGTGGGTGGGAGAAGTGGCCTGGGCACTGTGTACAGCTCAGAGAGAGGCAGGCCAGACAAGCCCCTGGTCAACGGTGGGGACAGCAAGGGCAGAATGGCCTCTGGAGTACCCCCCAAAACAATAATCACTCGCCTACGATAACTCACCCCCAGCCTCCTTCCAATTCTGCAAAAAAAAAAAAAAAAAAAAAAGGAAGTGAAGTTGAAACTGAAGGAGAATCAACATACAGGCTGCCATGCTCCGTGGGTGTCTGCAAATGCAACGCCAGAGCAACACGTGGGCACAGTGACTTCCTGACAGCCGCCCATCAAGCACAGCCTACCTCCTAGGAAGCTCCAGCTCTACCTGGAGCCACGGCACAGGGGACGGCACCACGCAGGACGCGGGTCAGCATTCCCGAGGCCCACGCGTCTACTCCACATTATGACACACTTCACACAGATTTCCTCCAGCCCGTGATGTGTCCTCCCACACTCTGACCAGTTCTTTCCCAGATAATTTAAAAATTTCAGTGAGATTCACCTATTATTTTTTTCTTTTACAGACACTGTTTTCAGTATATCTGAAAAACAAATCACCAAGTCCTAGGGTCACCAAAATGCCATCCTGTTATCTTCTGGAAATTTTAGCTTTGTGTTTTTAATACATATCTGACGAGTTTTGTTTTGTTTTGTTTTTATTAGAAAAGCAGATCAGATTTACAGAGAGAAAGCTCTTCTGATGATTTACTCCCCAAATGGCCACAGCAGCCAGAGCTGCGCTGATCCAAAGCCAGGAGCCAGGAGCTTCTTCTAGGTCTCCCATGCAGAGCCCAAGTCCTCACGATGCAGGCTGTTGTGGCCACTTGGGAGCAACCTAGCAGATGGAAGACCAAAGTCTGTCCATGCACACTGATTTCATATCATCAGTCACTGAGTTAGCAGGCATCTTTTATTTCCTGGAATTTTTTGTTTTACATAATCAAGCTACCTACAGTTTTCTTTGTAAACTCCCAATCTGTGTATCTTTAATTTCTTTTTAATTGCATCAGCTGGGACTTCCAGTGTGAAGATAGACGGGAGTGCTGAGAGGGAATAGCTTTGTCTAGTTCGTGACCTTCTGCGGGAGGAGGGGATGCATCTGGTCTATCATGATTAAGTACATGTGAGGTTAGCTGTAGCATTTTTGTAATTTTCAGAAACTACTCATTTTATTTGAAAGGCAGAGTGAGCGAGCGACAGGGAGACACACACAGTTACCTTTTCATCTAACGATTCCCTCCCTGAATGGCCCCAGTGTCAGGACTAGTCCAGACCAAAGCCAGGAGCTGAGATTTCCATCTGGGCCTCCCACAGGGTGGCAGGGGCCCAAGTACTTGAGCCGTCAAGTGCACCCAATAGATCCCATGGAGTCTGACCTGGAAGCCAGATTTGGATTTGAATGCAAGCGCTCCACCATGGAATGCAGGCAGCCCAGAACACGTCTTAACCATGACCACAAACTCCTACCCCTCCATGAACTTTCTCAGGCACTTCCCCCTCCCTAGCACAGGCAATCTAAAATCCAACAGAATCTGAACAGACATTTCTCCACAGAGCTTATGGAAGCAGAAAACAGATGTGAAAAGCGGCACAGTTCTCACTGGTCCTCAAGGAAACAGAAATCGGTGTCACAAAGAAGTTCTTCACGCTAAAAGCATTACAAGAAAACTACAGATCGGCATTTCTCAGGAACAAAGATGCAGAGTGCATCGCTTAAGTGACTTCCACAGTACCAACAGAATTACACACCATGTCTGCGCCCAAGTTAATGATGCCCTTCCAAATGCATGCCCTGCGACCCAAGAACACAAGAACTCTATGAGGAAGCAGCGTCTTGCAGGCATAACCAAGTGAAAGTGGAGGGAGACTGACTGGGGCGGGTCCTGGTCCAGCGACTGGCCAGACAAGAGCAAGTCTGGACACAGAGGTCCGCGTAGACACACAAACCCAGACGTCAGAGCTGAGACAGAGACGGAGCTGTCGACAGACACACCAACGGCTTCCAGCAACCATAAGAAGCAAAACCTGAAGAAATACCCTTCCCTGCCGCTTCCAGAAGAAGCAAGGCCCTAACGATAACTATCACAAAGCCTCAAATCTTTGGAGCTGCAGGAGAACACATTTCCGTGTTTTGAACTATTCACTTTGCGGTGCTTTTTAGTAAGTAGTTACAGGAAACTAATAAAACAAGCAAGTGGTTTTATTACAGCAATGTAAGGCTGGTTAAACATTCAAAAATAAAAAATAATTCACCACATAGATTAAAGAAAAATCATATAATCACTTCACTAGACAGAAAAAGCATTCAACACCCACTTGTGGTTAAAACAAACAGCTGGAGCATAGCACACCAACCCTCTGCCTACAGTGCCGGCATCTCACAGGGGCACTCATTCAAGTCCCAGCTGCTACATTTTGATCCAGTGCCCTGCTTATGACCTGGGAAATCAGAGGACTCCAAAGCTGCTCCCGGCTCCTACCACTGGATCAGATCAGCTCATCTCTGGCCGTTGGGGAGTGAACCAGCAGTTGAAAAATTCCTCTTTCTGTAAATGCCCTTCAAATCAAAATAAACAAACCTTTAACAATTACCGACTTCCAATGAGCTAGGAATAGTATGGAACTTCACCAACATGGTAAGAGTGGGCACTGTGACACAGGTTAAGCCTCCACTTGCGATGCCAGCAACCCACACCAGAGTGCCAGTTCAAATTCTGGTTGTTCCACTTGCTGTCTGGTTTCCTGTTAGCGTGCCTGGGAGAGCAGCAGATGGATGGCCCAAGCCCTGGGGCCCCTGCCACCCATATGAGATAGAGACGGATTCTGGGCTTCAGCTCGGCCTAGGCTGGGCTCTTATGCGGATCTTGGGGGTGAATCAGAGATGGTAGATCTTTGTCTTTCAGACTTTTTAAAACTGCAAGGTGGAGGAATCCACTATGGGGGGAGGGCTGTAGGAGGGGTGGGGGGAATCCCCAGTGCCTATAAAACTGTATCACATAATACAATGTTAATAACAATTAAAAAAAAATTCAAGAATTCTTTGATGCCCCCTTTCATGGCAAATGCTCTATATTTTAGGGAGAGTTTTTAAAGGGGTGACATTAATTCTCCTTTAAATGTCAGCTATAAATCAAAAGATTAGGTAGTTCCTATCTGTCCAGAAAGCCCGCATTTGAGCATACAATAGCCCCCAATATTTTCTCATTCTTCTCAAGAAACTCATTTGAAAGGCTCAGCGAGACACAGACCTCCCACCCACCCAGGTACTGCCTAAAGAGCTGCAGCAACCAGGGCTGGCCAAGGCGGAAGCCAGAACACCGAGTGGCATCTGGTCTCCCTCAGGTATGGACCCGATGCCTGAGCCACCACCTGCTGTCTTCCACAGTGTGCGTGGGCTGCACGCTGCATCAGAAGTGGAGCCAGGACCCGCACCCTGGCACTCCTCTACACGACGCAAGCTTCCTAACCGGTGTCCTGAATGCAGTGCCAAACACCCTCACTCCCTTTAACGTCAGGCCGATGGTTGCTCTTCATTTCCTGATTTTGATAAGGTTCCTTCATTTTATAATGCATGGTCTAAAGATTTTCAGTTTTCTCTGCAAAAACAAAACAATACAACCATGGATTTTACTGATACTTTTAGATTCTCTATAAAATATTTTTCATATTTTGAGCTTACTTTGCTACCCTGGCATATCTTGTGCTACCTTTAAAAATATAAATACCTTTTCTAGACCGCATGCCTAAACAATTTTATTGTAATCCATTCTTTCAATCTTTCAACTGTAGCATTTGGGTGTGTTAACATGTAATGTCATTATAAGATTTACACCTCCCATCTTGCTGGATTTTTCTACTGTCTATTTTTATTCTTCTATTTGTCCATGTTCTGGGTTAAACAGATGGTTTTACTTACTATTACGGTTGTCTTGCTTACTGTGTATTTTAGTTTTCGCAGTTGCCTTCCCTGGAGTTGTTTTCCCAGGTAAAAAGCTGAGAGCTAGATTGGAAGTGCAGCAGCTGGAACACAAACTAGCACCCATCTGGGACTACAGTGCTTGCAGGCAGAGGGTTGGCTGAGCCACCAAGCTGGCCACCCGAATTCTTACAAAAGGCACCGTGTAACACATAGTTGTCTCTTAGCATGTTTTCATTGTGTAAATACTGCCACTTCCCCCATCCGGTCACCTACATTTTTTTTTCAAAATTCTTTATTTTGAAAATGTATTTGAAAAGCAGAACAATACACAGAGATATAGAAACAGAGAGCTAGAGAGAGGGAAAAGGTATTTTCCATCTGGGAGTCCCCAAATGCCAGTGTCAACCAGGTAAGACTCCCGCATGGGTGGCAAGAATGCACCACTTGGACCACTTCGGCCATCACGTGCTGTCCCAGGCCGGCCATCGCAGGAAGCTCGGTCCGAAGCGCAGCAGCTGAGGCTGCGCCCTGGGACTCTAACCTGCGATGTGGGCGTCCCAAACTGGTTAACCCACCGTGCTTCACACCTGCCCTGGCTTTGTTCTCTTTCTTCCATTTAAAGACATTTAAACATGTTTTGCTGTCCCATCTTGATACATTTTTATTCTACAACAGTTACCCAAACGAATATAACATATATCTTCATTGCATTAAAAGAACAATTTAAATTTATGTTTCTACCTCTTCCTCAACAATGCAAAGGCCCAAGTACATGGGAATTATCCTTCACATGGCATTAAATATACTGTTATGGATCTTATTCATGTTCATGCACACATATATCTATGACCTTATTATTTTAAGTGGTATGTATTTAAATTTGCTCTCATCATTTTCCTTTTTATTGTTAACTCTTTTGTTCTTTCTAAATTTCTATCTGGGATAATTTGCCACTTATCCAAACAATTTTTTTTTGTACTTTTCTTCTGTGAAAACCTCTAGTGGACAATCTTTCAACTTCTCATTTGTCATGGACAGTCTGTTAGTCCTCATTATTCAGTTATCTTCAGTATATTTCATGTCATGCTGTCAGTTTCCTTCCAGAACTGCAAAACCAGTAGTTTGAGCTACTGTTTCTTTTGAAATCTACACATGTAACAGGTTTCTAAACAGTTCATGGGCTTTTTTTTTTTTTTTTAAGAAAAACCTATGCACGGATTCCAAATTTTTACACCAAAATAAACTTCCTACTTTCACTTTCACATTTTGAAGTAGCCTCATTACTTATCAGTTTCCAATTCACTATTAAAACTCAATGAATTTTCTCTATTCAAAAATAATCTAATGGAATTTTTAAGAGGGTAATTTATTTGAAATGCAGAGTGACAAAACAAGAGACCCAGAAAGGAGATTCCACTCGTTGGCCTGTTCTCTAAGGGTCTGCAACAGCTGTGAGTAGGCTGGAGCAAAACCAGGATCCAGGAGCCTCCTCCAGGTCTCCCACATGGGGCAGGAAGCCAAGAACTGGACCAGCATCCAGGCCTCCCAGCTTATTAACAAGAAGCTGGAGTGAAAGCACGGTGGCATCAGGGCGTGAACCAGTCACTCCAATACAGAATATGAGCATCCCAACTAGTGCCTTAACCCGCCGTCCCTGCACCCACATGGGGTACCCAAAAAGCTCCTGGCTCTCGGCTTTGAACCAGCTCAGCTATGGCCATTGCAGCCATTGGGGCAGTGAAGCCAGTAGATGAAAGATCTCTCTCTGCCTTCCAAGTAAATAAATAAAACTTAAAAAAAAAAAAAACCCTCAATGAATTCTCAAAGCACTCCTCAGGAAGGACTTGAAAGGCAGAACAAGCAACAAGGACATGGACAACCACCGTGAAAACCAACGCTTTTGAATGGTGGAATGCGAACCTCTGCAGACAGCACTTTGTCTAGCAACTGGAGGGATCCCACAGGGAGCCCTCAAGGGCTTTCCCTTGCCTTGCCGCCTTCCCTTCCTCCAGCCCGTGCGGGGCACGGCAGCAGTCAGCAGCAGGGAGAAGGGCAAAGTCCTCAGAAAAGAGCTCTGGCCAGTATCAGTAGAGCATGAAGGTGACCTTCCCCCGAGTCCACGCATGGTTTAGATCAGAGCGATTACACAGCAGCAGCACCTGGAGGTGGACATCTGATTTGCAGTGTTCTTACAGATTGGCCACTGTGGCCTGCATGGCAAAGTGCCTGGCATCAAGCAAAGCACCTCCACTTTAATCAGGCTTCCTGCTGAAGTGCAGCCTGGCAGGCAACAGATGACGCCTCACCTACCTGGATCCCTGAGATGATCCAGTTTTCAATGAAGAATTGCGAGGCATGACAAAAAGTAGAAAAGCAAGAGACACACTTAAAACACACATGGTAGAAAATGTCTTAGAAGCCAGAATCAGAAACTGGTGTTGTGGTGTACCAAAAAGTGTCACCCAACTGCTCCACTTTTGATCCAGCTCTCTCCCCTAGTGTGCCTGAAAATGCAACAGAAGATGGCCAAGAACTCGGAGCTCTCACCCACATGGGAGACCCAGAGGAAACCTGCCATCCGCCTGGCAGAGTTCCTGGACACTGTGGCAATCTGGAGAGTGAGCCATTGGATGAAAACAGATGCTCTCGCTCTCTCTCCCTGCCTCCCTCATCCTTTCTCCCTAGGGAACTCTTACAAATAAATTTAAATATCTTTAAAAAAAATCATCAGGGGTTCACCATGTAGGATGCCCACATCTTACACCGGAGTGCCAGCGTAAGTCCCAGCTTCTCGGCTTCCTGCTAACGTATCCTGCGAGGTTTCCAATGATCACTCAAGACTTGGCTCCATCACCTATTTGGGAGACCCAGACAAAGTTTGAGACCCCTGGCTTCGGCCAGGCCCAACCCAGCTGTTACTGGAATTTGGGGAAAAACACAGTAGATGGAGGATTCTCTCCTGTACATTCTCACACTTTGAAGTAGGTAAGACAATAACAAATGAATACGAAAAATGTTGCTTTTGGAAACCGCCAGAAAGCAGCAAGTACTAACAACATGAAGAAGTGAAGAAGCTAGAATCCTTGTACCCTATTGGTAGGCCTGGAAGATGGTCCAGCCACTGCGGAAAATGGCTTGGTAGTTCTTTAGAGGTGAAACAAGGAATTACCACGTGACCAGCCTTTTCCCCACAGAACTAAACACAGGTACTCAGATACACGTAGAGGCATGTTCATAGAGACATCAGCTACAACAGTAAAAGGTGACAATGGGGGCAGACATTTGGTGTAACAAATCCAGACGCCACTTCTCTCTCTGTCTGTCTCTCTCACACACACACACACACACACACACACACACACACACACCCCTACAATCCCACATCAGGATGCCCCAGTCTCGGCTCCACTCTCATCTTCCCACTAATGTGCACCCGGGTGGTGGCAGGTGAGGGTTCAGCTGGGTCCCTGCCACTTGCATGGGAGAGTTTCTGGCTCCTGACCCAGCCCAGCTGCTGCGGGCAGTTGGGGAGGGCAACAGTGATGGAAAGATCTCTGCTGTAATCCTCTGCTCCAACGTCCAGCAGATGCGCAGACTGTTAGGAATGTCTCATGGGATATTACTCAGCCGTAAGAGAGCAAAGAATTGGTAAATACTACAGTGTGGATGGAACTAAAAAAAATTCACGCTTTATCAATACTGCAGTAAGATATACTTAAATAGGCAAATCCACACGAAGAAGATACCACAGGAGTTGGGAGAAAGGTGAATTAGGAACGATTACTTCATGGGTACATGGCATTTTTTTTATGGGGTACTAAGAAAGCTTGGAAATCAGAGACATGGGCCAGTACCATGGCGTAACAAGTTAACCCTGGGCTTGCAGTGCTGGCATCCCATAAGGATGCCAGTTTGAGTCCTGGTTACCCCACTTTTGACCCAACCCCCTGTTAAGTCGGCGGAAGCAGTGGAGGATGGTCCAAGCCCTCAGGTCCCTGCACTCATGTGGGAGAACCTGGCAAAGTTCCAGGTTCCCAACTTCAGACCACACAGGTGGCAGGAGCCTACGCACCTGGGCTGTTGGCTGCTGCCTGGAGGGACGCACCAGTCAAAACCTGGGTCCTCAGAGGAGTAGCCAGGGCCTAAACGGACATTCAGATATGGAACGTGGGCATCCAAGGTAGCAGCTTAACTCACTATGCCACAACGCCTGCCTTTCTCCACTTCAGAAATAAGGCCATATTCTCAGGTACCACAAAAGGACTCCATCATCTTGGGGATACAACCAGTCCTTCCCCCGCAACAATCCCTAAGCAAGAAACTGCAACTACACCCTGAAACTTGACGTCTGACTGAAGAGCAGCCAGGATACGCTGCTTCTACTCCGTCTGGCCGAGTGAGCTTCACCGGGAATTCAGCTGTGCTGCTCAGGACGCCTGCTGGTCTACACTGCTACAACCCTGCCGCACATCAACGGGACCCGAGGACACTAGGCTAGCAGCAAGTACTGCCAGCAACCCCGAGCAGTACGATGGCCAAAGCTAATCCCCTAAAAAGGTGCAAAGGTTTGGAAATAAATGCAGAGAAAGAAGGAAGGGAGCATGGTATAAAAACATGAATAAATGGTTACGCAATGAGGGAAATACAGTATTGTGTTGGTGGCTCAAGAGAGGATTTAAACAAGAGATGGCCCATCTGTTGGACCAAGTGAAACAGCTGTTGCTGAAATGTCCACTACCCTGCGACTTGCCAACGCCGAACAGTGGCCTGCAAACCCAGTGGCACAACTCTGGGGGACGTTTCGGTCATACCACGGGAGGAGCAGCTGAACTAATCATCCACGTAACAGTAATCTCACCAGTAAGATTCTACCAGCTCAGGTGAACAGTCTGCGGTAACACTGGTAATGGGCTGTACTAGGAAGCGGAGTGAAAGCCTCTTCAGGATGTCACAATAATGGAAGTACACGTCGCCTGAGGAAGACTGGGTTTAGCTAACCATTAGCTAACTGTTACCGCCGACATGCCGGCAAGCCAGGGCGAAAGAGTAAACAAATTAGTAGAGACTTGAAGATTTTTACCGGAAGGGCAACTTTACGGAAAGAGGCAGAGACTTCTGTTGGTTCACTCCCCAAGTGGCTGCAACGACTGGAGCTGAGCCAATCTGAAGCCAGGAGCCAGGAGCTTCTTCTGTGTCTCCCACACAGGTGCAGAGTCCCAAGACTTTGGGCTGTCTTCGACTGCTTTTCCAGGGCACAAGCAGGAAGCTATTTGGGAAATGGAACAGCTGGGACCACAACTGGCACTCATAGCAAACTGAGCAATCGCACTAGGCCCGAACTTCAAGCAATGGGGACAAGCATTTGGTGTCCCAGGCAAGCTGCCCTTTGGGATGTATCTCCCACAGCAGAACGCCTGGGTTCCCGTGCAGCCCTGTTTTCGGCTTCCTCCCAGTGGACACCTTGGGAGGCACCAGCACTGGACCTAGTTTCTGGCTTCCAGCTCTGGCCTGGACTAGCACCAGCCACTGCTAACATCTGGGGAGTGAACGGGCAGATGGGAGCCACCTCTGTTTCTTGCCCCCTCCCCTCAATACAATTTTAAGAGTATATTCATGAAATAAAAATTTCGCAAAACTGAAAATGTGCACATTGGTTTCTTAGTGAAAATTTGTTGTTTTTTTTTCCTCTTAATCCATCCCTCCCTCATTCTGGCTCTTTCATAGTCAGGCATACTTACAATGACACACCTGCTGTGACTATCATATAAATGTAAATTGCCACATAAGTGTGGTTGTGCTGTAAAAGAACTCTAGTCCAAGTCCAGAGGGCAGCTGTACAGGAGGACTTCACTTTCCATACTGAGAACAGCTGGGAGCCATCATGGACATTTTAAGGATGAGCTAGCAGACAGAATGCCCCTTCGGTCTCTATAAATACCCATTTTTCAAAAAAAAAAAAAAAATCCTGAGCATGGAAGCTAGTATTGTGGCAAAGTAGGCAAAGCTGCTGCCTAAAGCCCGGCATGCCATATGAGCACCAGTTCATAATCTGGCTGCTCCACTTCCAACCCATCTTCCTGTAAATGACCTGGGCAAAGCAGCGGCAGATAGCCCAAGCGTGTGGGCCCCAGCACCCACACGGGAGACCTGATGAAGCTCCTGGCTTCTGACTCTCACCTGGCCCAGTACGAGCTGTTGTGGTCACCTGGAGAGCGAACCAGAAGATGAAGACGTCTCTGGCTCTCCCTCCCTCCCTCCTTCTCTCTGGCTTTAAAAAAATAAATGAACCCATATGTTGGTTACTCGGCAGCACATTTTTTTTCATGGTGCTGTAATTTGTTGTTGATGTTGTTGTTGTTGTTGTGGCTATTCTAACTCATACCAGTTGTTGACCTTGTTTCATGGCTTCCCACTTACGGAAATGCATAGTGATGGAGTACTGGGGTCTATCATATGCAGACGTGGGGGTATAATGGAACATGCATCCCTGCTTCCAGACGGAAGATGGAATCCCAATGGAATTGTCGGACATGTGTAGACAATGGGATGCTGGACTGACATTGTCTGCACCAACAATGTTGGGGTACACTTAACTAAGAGATTGACAGAATTATGATTCCTTATGAAGGACTACACTATTGTAACAAAATGGGAATAATCTGATGGGAATGGGAGTTTGGGGGAGAATCCCAGCCTATACGAAATTATACCACATCATTCAAAATTAAAATCTATTAAAACTGAAAAAAATGAATGAAACCCTTGCCACACACACACAAACCTGAGCGTATTGTGGGAATTTCCATGCCCTGACTTGGAGCTGGTATCAGAAGTAAGAACAACCCCACATGCAGAAGGTCACCTGTGCCACCTACATCCCATATTGCTTCTAGCCCAGCGCCCTGCTCGTGCACAGCGGGTACCAGGCATTCAGATTTAGAGAGTTTCCCAGGAACTGAAAATGTGGAAGTTTTTGGAGAGGGCAGTGAAGCCCGCAACTTGCCCTGAGCATTTCTTCAGCTATCTCCTTTGTAGTATCCTTCACAATGAACCAGCAGATGTGTTTCCTTTAGCCCTGCGGAATGCTCAAGAGAATCAAGCAATCCCAAAGAGGGGGCTGTAGAAACCTCCCTTGACTTTCAGCAGGTTTGTCAGAAGCACAGAGAAAACCTGGCAGCTGAAAGAAGGGGAGGACAAACTTTGGAACCCGAGTCCTCCAGCTGGGAGGTCCGAAGCTATCTCTGGTAGACAGCGTCAGAACTGAATTGGAGGTCACACAGCTGGTGACTGCGGCACGCTTGCGGTGTGGTGAGAAGCCACACATCCGGTGTCACAAGTGATCCATTGTGATCTGTAGGATTGGGTTTGCTTTTTCCCCTCTGTACCATCATACACACACACACACAAACTTCTGATGGAAGAAAGGTATTTTTCAAAGACCAAAAAATGTATTGCCACATGCTCTTAACTTCTTGTAACTCATTCCCATCAGGATCCCATTCCTAGTACCTCACTCCCCCCATGTCGACACATCCATCAGCTGTATTTCTGCTACGACCTTATCCACACCAACCAGAAGTATCCGTGGGAACCATCACCCGCTCCCTTTCACAATGCGTTCAGCAGCTTTCTGTGACATCTCCTTGGTTTTCTTTCTCCTCACTGACCTCTTACCTATATGATGCCGAAATCAGTATTTGAACCCCGGGTCTTGCGCGTTATTCCTGGTCTGTCTCTCTGGGTAAGGGCTGTATCATCTAATTGCAGATGGCTCCCAATTCCTACCTCTTCCCAGACTCCCACACCATCCCACCTCACAGCTCCAGGGATGCTAAACAAGCATATCAAACATAACAGAAGCAAAACAAACTCAACTTCCCCTTTTCTAAGAAAGTGGCTTTAACAACTGAGTTTGTTAAATGATTGTTCTTGCCTCTTGCATTCTTCTTGCGCTCACATCACCCAAACGGCTGACCTTGAGGTAGTGTCTGTGTCACCTCTAACCTAGGCTACTTTCTTTTGCCTCAACTCAAAAACAGTACAAACCTAATTTAGAGAGGAAAACAATCTGAACGCTTCTTGCCGTTCCAGTCTCTGGAACTTGTTCCGTCCATAAACACACCACAGCACCGAGCTTACTCTTACACTTAAGCCATCAACACCCAGCCATTCCATTTGCCTAGTGGCCTACCAGGACATAGGTGCTCCTCCTTGTCACTCAAATCTCAGGCCAAATATCATAAAACATATAGCTCAAACCTGGAGCAACACCCAGTCATTTTACATCACTGTATTACTTTAAAAAATATTTTTATTGGAAAGGCAAATCAGATTTATGGAGAGAAGGAGAGACAGATCTTTCATCTGCTGATTCACTCTCCAAAAGGCTCACTCCACAATGGCCAGAGCTGAGCCGATCCCATGCCAGGAGCCAGGAGCTTCTTCTGGGTCCCCCACGTGGGTGCAGGTGCCAAGGCTTTGGGTCATTCTTTGCTGCTTTCCAAGGGCCACAAGCAGGGAGCTGGATGGGAAGAGGCGCAACTGGGACGTGAACTGGCGCTCATATGGAATCCCATAGAGTGCAGAGTGAGGCTTTAATCCCGGAGCCATTGCCCGAGGCCTCTGTATCACTTTTTAAGCATTCCAAGCAACATTTCACAAGCTACGCTCAGGCAGGCATTTGGCACAGCAATGAAGTCACTGCTTGGGACACCTAGATCCCACACTGAAGTACAGGATTTGAGAACCAGCTAATCTGCTTCCGATCCACTTTTCTGCTAAAACATAGCCTAGAAGGCATCAGACGATGGCTCAAGTACTTGGGTCCCTGCCACCCATGTGGGAGACTGAGAGAGCGGTCTAGACTCCTAGCTTCAGTCCAGCCAAGCCCTGCTTCTGTTGAGTGCTTGGGGGAGTGAACCAGCAGACAGATCTGCCTCTCCTACTCCTTCTTTATCATTCCTTCAAATAAAATATGTAAACATTTAAAAATAAATCTACACTCATTTTTAAGTCTATATAACAGACTCCATTATGTATTATACAGACAAAGCAATCACTGTTAGAATGTGAGCCCCTGAAGCTTGGCCTCATGTGTTCACATCTTCGCTGTTTCTCCAGTGCCTAGAACAGTGTCCAGCACCTAATAATTACCTAGGAGCTATTTAATGAATAAATATGAACTATGTACTCTAAAAACACTACCAGGAAAGCAACATTTGTATATTCAACTGGGCACAAGATGATCTAGGAGTCTGGCTCTTAGATTTGAGAACAATCACAACTTGAGGTATGCTTTGCTTTGTTCTTAATTTTAGAGGCAAACAGAGTGCACCGAGGAGCAAGAATGGGCTCCCGCCTGCTGGTTTATTCCCCAAGTACCCACGTGACTGGGGCTGGACGAGGCTGAAGCCAGTCGCCAAGAACCCAATCTGGATTCCATGTGGGTAGTCAGCACTTTTGCAATGTCCAAGAGCCCACAGGTCCTTGGAGCCTGGAGCCAGAGAAGGATGCGAGCTGAAATTTACCCCCAACCCCCTTGATAAGCCCAGGTTCTCTACTCCAAGGCATACATGTATTTTGACAGAGCTTGCACTGCTGGTTCACAATCCAATACCCACCACAATGGCTGGCGCTGACCAAGGCCAAGCTCAAAGCCAGGAACTCAATTCAGTTCTCCACATGGATGGCAGAAACCCAACTACTCCAGTCATTATCAACACCTCCCAAGAACTGCATTTGCAGGAAGCTGGAAGTTTTGGTTGGTATGGGTAAGATCAGAACAGAAAAATAATTGTTGAATGTGTCAACATGGATTGAGATACAAGGAATGGGCTTGTGAAAGAACTGAAGCTGGGGTTCAAACTCAGGCACTCTTGATATGGGCCATAGGCACTTAAACTGCTAGGGTAAATGCCCACCCATGCGATGCTTTGAAAAAAAAATGTGTTTGGGCCCAGTGCAGTAGCCAAGCACCTAAAGCCTTCACTTTGAATGCACCAGGATCCCATATGGGTGCTGGTTCTAATCCTGGCAGCCCCACTTTCTACTCAGCTCCCTGCTTGTGCCTTGGAAAGCAGTCAAGGACGGCCCAAAGCCTTGGTATCCTGCACCTGCATGGGAGACCCAGAAGAAGCTCCTGGCTCCTGGCTTTGGACTGTCTCAGCTCTAGCCTGGCCACTTGGGGAGTGAATCAACGGACAAAAGATCTTCCTCTCTGTCTCTTTCACTATATCTGCCTTTGCAATATAAACAAATCAATCTTTTGGTCTGCCAAAGAAAATCTCCATACGGAAAAGAGAAAACAGGAAAGTCATCTACTTAAGGAAATGACAAACATACTTAGGTGCCTTTCAGTATTTAACATGAATTATTTAACATGAATTGAGGGGGCGAAGCACAGACACAGAATGAAGAAGATGCACCCAGACTAGCAAGCAATGATCTAAATGGAAATGAAAACCCAGAAGAAGAGAACTTTTGGAGGCAGCAGACCTTCCAGTGTCATCCCTCAGCCCCTGGAGGAGTCAGAACCTTCAACAAGGGTACACAATGTGCTGCGGGACCACGTGGGATAGGACAGGCTCCAGGAGAGACGTGATGGAACAGTGTAAAGCTCTGTCTTGCCAAGTGCAACAGTGCAGAGCAGCTGGCCAAGTGGCCAAAGGCAGCATGGAAGGAAGACCCTAGATAGGATGTGACTGAAACAGAGCCTGCTGATCCACAGGATATCGAGGTGACTAGCTTTTCGCCAGATTTAGAATAAATCTAAGTATATTTTCTCTTTGCTGTTATTCATTAAACTCCCCTGAGCCAGGTCAAAGTTTATAGCGATCGTTTAAAACAAAAAAATAAAAACAGAACTGGTATTTAGCTCACAAGTCTGTGGCACTAGAAATTCTATGTAACACACCACAAGGAGTGTCACCAGGAAGCAGCTGTGTGCAAGGCACTGTAACGGACAGAAAACCAAGAAAGCTCCAAAGCTTGTGACAGAATATGCCTTCTGGAAATCGCCACAGCAGTAGCTCCAGTAGCTCATGTTCTTCTAGAACCTTCTTCAACCTAGCCGGGACTTCACATATTTGTCAACAAACAGAACACGGAAGAGATTCTGCATTGCCTTTATGGCTATGGCAGAGAAAGCAACAAGCCTTCCCTCTGACTCTCGGTCTCGTGGAGTGTGCACACTTGGATCCCTGCTGCCATACAGCTGAGGGAGCCCAGACTGGCATGCAGGGAGACCACAGGTTGAGGCCCCCTTGCAGAACTGGAGCCCACTGTGTGCTGTCCAAATTCCTGGCCACAAACATCATCCCTGCTACCGCAGGCCACAAACTTTCAGGCTGATGTGTTATACAGTCATCATAGCCCGCAATTCAGTGGGAGAAACGAAGATACGAGTAACTGCCACAGGCAGGCGGCGGGAAGCGCCACACGGAACACCAAGGCCGGAGGAGGGCACAGAGCAACAATTCCGGCCAAGGGATGGAGGGGGAAGGACAATGGGAAAGGTTTCTCTGAAGTCGTCTTCATGCCGGATCACACAGAATTTCAAAGGGAAAGAGAGATGATCTGCAGGAACTTGGTGACAAAGCAGCATAGCCCACGTCCCCAAAGAAAAATCTCCAATGTTTTTGTTTTATGAAGCCTCTAACACCAACAGAATCAAACTATGAGGACACTTTAGGAAGCATAAAAAGACAAGGTGGTAGTGTTCTAGGGACTAAGTTTAATTACATGAAATTACATGTTTCGTACTGTTTAACCTCAGCACAGAGGGCTAACCTTGACCCTGAGGAATGAAACCCACTTATCAGAGCTTCCTTTGATATACTGGCCAAGACAAAAATTAATGCCTTGCATGCTCGCTGTTCCAAACCTACTATCAGACTAATGACAGTAATTCTCCAAGGCTCACATTCTTAGGAGTTCCACGGGGTGACCAACAGGGAGGCATTTGTCACAGACTAAAATGAAAAGAGCCAGCGCCTAATCACAGTCATAAAAAGCTGAGTAAATTCATAAGCTTCTTTAATTGCTGAAATTTACCCCTAACTCCCTTGATAAGGGTATAAAGATTGTGTCTGCAGTCATCCAACTGACTACCAAGTCAGAGCATTTAGCTCTTGGAGCAGATCTGGCTGAGCGGAAGCCCAATGGTGGCAGCTCTGAGCTGCTGGCCACAGGCACGCTGCAGACGCTCACTCACCTGGGATTCAGGATCCGAAGTATTGACCCAGGTAGGCTTGCAGAACCCAGAAACAGAACCTCGATCCTCCTCACCTCATAGAACTTTTTCAAAGAGCCCACCAGGCACAGCTTCAGGCTATCCACGATCTCCTGATGTGGCATCTGGAACACCACTCGCGAGTACCACTTAGTGAGAGTGCTGGGGCAGGCCCAGGGCAGGGGGTGAGAGAAGGAGAGGGAGGGAGAGAGGGGGAGAGAAAGAGAGAGACACAAAGATGAACGAGCAGTCACAGGGACGTCTCTATCAGTCAATCTACCAACAAATATACAACAGGAGTTTATGCTGCATGAAAAACACACAGTGACGTGGGTAAGAAATCCCTACCCCGTGTTCTAGAATGCAAAAACATACATATCATTGCAGGCATTTATAATAAAACCAGATCTGATAAAAAAAACCTAGCATTGCAGCCACCAACAGAGGACGAGTCAGGGGACATAGCACACGACAAAGTCTGTGCGGCAGCCGAGAAGGGACTGATGGAGATTTACTCGCACTGACACAAGAAGGTGTCCACATAAAGCAAGCTGGGGGACAACACATATAGAAGTCCCATTTGCATACAAAACACATACAAATAAATGCATTAATGCATCTATAGAGAAGGGAATCTTAAATATACGTACATTAACATCTTGGTGCTAGTTGGCAAAAAATGGATAATACAAAACTTTATAAATCTCCACAGGTAACTGGAATGAGAATGTCTTATTTTTATAATTCCAGAAAAACAACCAAAACCCCTCACTTTTAGGGGCAGGAGGGAACCAACTGTGTGGGACAGCCCCATCCTTGAAAGAGCGCCACGCTGGGAGCTTCCCAGACAACCTGGTCAACCAGCTGCTTCAATAAGGACCATAAGAAGAACACATCATACTTGAAAATCTTTTCAGGGCTTACAGTAAGATTAGCACGAGAACATGAAAGTCAGCGCAATGCAACTAGGACTAGCACGTACAGGTTGATGCTTGCCACGAAGCCGACCACGGAGCGCATGCCTCTGCTGGGGTCATGGTAGACATCCATGCCAATCACCATCAGCTGTTTCTGGGGGAGAAGACAAAGCAAATGCCAAACCCACACACTCCACTGCTCTGTGTTAACCGCTACCTGGAGCGTTACCTGTTTACAAATAAACATTAATTCTGGAAACAAAGAGAAAGACTGCCATCAACTTGACAGGTTATTTTTCTCTAAGACTTTTTTTTTTTGAAAGGCAGAGTTACAGAGAAAAGCGACAGAGCAGTTGTAAGTTGAACTGGTGCCTATATGGGATGCCAAGAGTCACAGGTGGCAGCTTAACCTACTGTCCATGATGTCAGCCTGATTTGACAACTATTAAACATGCTGGGGGGCCTGGCACAATAGCTTAGTGGCTAAACCCTTCACCTTACTAGTGCTGGGATCACATATGGGCGCTGGTTCACATCCCAGCTGCTCAACTTCCCTTTCAGTTCCCTGCTGTGGTCTGGGAAGGCAGCAGAGAACAGCCCAAAGCCTCGGAACCCTGCACCCACACAGGAGACCTGGAAGAAGCTCCTGGTTGCCAGCTTTGTATTGGCTCAGCTCTGGTCACTGCGGAGGGAGCCAACGGATAGAAGATTTTTTTTCTCTGTCTCTCCTCCTCTCTGTAAACGTGACTTTCCAATGAAAATAAATATTTAAAAAAACATGGTGAAACAGTTCTACATTAGAGGTCAGCTCACGCTTTTTGTTAAAAGGATCACACAGGGACCTCATCGGCTCTGGAGCCCCAGGAGCCCCAGGAGCTCTTCAATCTGGCCTTTTCTTATGATGATGATTCTTTTTCATGGAACTGGATGTTTTACACTTTTATTTTTAATTTATATAAACTGAGTAGGTTCCACATTTTTCAGGATAAAGATTGAAAAGCTCAGGGGTTCCACATTCCCCTCTCAAAAGCAAGCACAGTACAAGAACAAGGATGCCCATAAACCCAATAAACTGTGTTTAAGGACACTGGGATACACTAAAAGCTTAGTTTCACATAATTGGCATGTGTCATGAACAACTGGTCTTATTTCTATTGTTTTCAGCATTTAGAAACGTAACGACTATTTTTAGTCGCTGGGCTTGGACCACTAACAGGCAGGGAAGCACTAGTGAGTAAATACTGGGAAAGGCACTCGGGGCGCCAGAGCAGAAGACCAGGGAGCAGGCAGGCGGCTCTCGCCGGAGAACCAAGCTGAACGAGGACACGGGCAGCACCACTCACCAGAGGAATATCCACTCCCCAGAGCTCACCGCCCAGCTTGCAGTTTATCTGCAGTAAGATTTTCTGGGCCACACTCCGAAGCCTGGCGGGCTGCCCAATGGTCCGGACATTGATGACCTGTAAGTGAAGGGATCACAAAGCGTGGACAAACGCAAGGCATGAGTCACTCCTCAGAAAAGGATGCTAAGTCTCAAGCAAACACCGCACTTCGGGCCCTGCAGTGTGGCCTAGCGACTAAAGTCCTCGCTCTGAATGTGCCGGGATCCCATATGGGTGCAGGTTCTAATCCCGGCAGCTCCACTTCCCATCCAGCTCCCTGTGAACACCATACTTCAGAAATGCAGGCCAGCAGAGGAGGGCTAATCACTCCAATTCTAGCGTTGCCAGTCACGCCTGTGCATATGCCAAAGCAAACAAGACAGCCAACCAACAAAAGCTTTCCCCAGGGTCTCCTGCAGCATGCAATTCTAAGCCCCATAGGAAAATCAGCCTTCCCCATTCGGAGCAAAGGAGTGTGCTCTCAGAACCCAATCACAGGGAACCACCCCATGACTGAACTCCCAGCAAGCAGGTCAGTCCAGGGGAGTGCCTAGGCAGCACTTAGGAAGGGCTGGCTATCCGCCATTCCCCAGGTTACTCTCAGCACATCCACTCTTCCCCAGAAGGCCCGCTGTACCCTGGCTTCTCACAGCTACTTCAGGCTGTGGCACACTCACCTGGGAGGGCACCGGGGACTGCACGCAGCACAGCTTCTTGATGGCCCCGTAGAGGTCATCCCGGGTCCCCATGATAATGCAGACAACCATCTGGATCTTCCCCTGGGTAAGAGCGAGAGGAAGCAAGCCAGGCTTTGGAACTCAGACTGGCATGGCCACCCAGTCGGGGCAGTCGGAGCCTGCAATGCCATGGGCCTTTTACGGAGACAAGGAACTCAGAGATGGTGACCACTGAACCAGAAAAGCCTTCACTCAAGTAGCATGTGTTTGGCTCGGGGTTGCTCTGCATGAACAGGCAATGTAACAGCATACTGAAAATGTCTCCACCAGGACACTACATGCCTGGAGAAGGAAGAGGTTTCAAAACACACAGGGCTACATTCTCACTTTCAGCTCCCTCCAAAGTGGTGAGAGTAGGCAGCTTCTAGCACTCGTTCCACAGAACCTTGAGAAAAAATGGGATGCAGCAGCAGTAGCAGGGACTCAGAGCCCCATGCAGCACAGGGTGAGGCAAGCTCCTGCAGAGTCCTTCAACAACGGTCCCTACCTCTCTAACTAGAGAGTGACAGTATAGCCAGCAGCTTCCGCCACGTGGCAGCCTTTATGTCCCCAGTGTTCAGGACATCTGAGACACAGGACCTCCCAAAGTCTGAATAAAAAAAGGGAGAACTCAAGTTGAGTAAGACTGCCAACCTTCTGTGCTGGAAAATGCCATAAATCAGAAGTCAGCAGTCTACGGCTTCAACTCAAGACTGGTTTGTCAGGTAAGGCTTCTCAGAGGCCACATGTCGCAGCAATGCTATCAGTCACGTGGCCATGATGTACACTGGGAATTGATGGGCTGAACTCAGCAAACACATCTTTTTTTATTCCCTATGAAGATTACTAATTTGTCTGTTTAAATAAATATTTAAGCATACAGTGATGTACACATAGGAAAATCCAGATTTTTTGATTCCTTTCCAAAACAAAAATCAATGTGGCAATACTGCTTCTCTCTCTGGACCACAGGATTGTTAATTCACTACAGTAACCCCTCTAGGCCCACTTCATCCAGTTACGTTACTTCTCTACCTGATGAGACATCTGTGTGTGATCACTCATAAACAGAACAATAACCACACAGAACGTCCTGAAGATGGCAGAGAAATACCACCCCCGCACGAGGCTCGTTCAATTATGCCTGAGAACTGCTGGCTGTGTGCTCTCATGATAAAGGAGACATGAGAAGCTGTGAATGGAGCGAGCGGGTGTAGCCAAGAATATCAACAAACAGGCCTGAGGGGAGCCATGAGGCAGGGCAGCTGGGCGATCAGGAGGAACCTAGAAAATGCACACAAAAATGTTGCTACAAATGACAGACCCAGAGGGATGGATCAAAGCGAGGGCACACACGCTGACCGTCCCAGAACAATTCTCTGCACCAAAGTCTGCAATTCAAGGGTGAGCTATGCCTCCCAAACCTTCCACCTGTCTTTGCTCTATCCCTAATCTTACTCTTATTTACTACCAGATAAGAACAGTGAGAACTGAGCTACTGAGCTGTGGGTGCTGTGACCTGCTCAGACCCAGTGCCCCAATCAGTTAACAGGGCCCAACTGATGGGCCACCTGCCAAGGGCATCACCAAGCAGCTGGTCTCTTGAGTCAAAGCACGGCAGCTCAGGGCTGAGTCGTGCAAGCTGGCACCTGGTCCAAGTAGCTGCTTTTCTGAGTACCACATGTTCGACAGATAATGAACCTTTTCTCATAGCCAAGTACGTGACAAAAACAGTCCGAGAGAGAGAACCAACCAACAGAGAGTCAGGGAAACCAAGGAACATGAGAATACTTTCTCAGTTCAGCATTTCACGTGTACATGGGTAAGACAGAGGTTCCTATATGTCAACAGATTGATGATCAAGTAATTTAAACTCAGTCATTCAAGCATTTTACAACAGACATTTACCCGGATCAGTTAGTTACCTCCACTCCCAGCATGGACTGAATGGTTCTGATGTAGGTCTCTATGCGGTCATCCTTCAGCTCAACCCAGGCTGGGGCGCTCATGCGCATGCCAATGGGGCCGGCTATCTTCTCTAACATGTTAACCAGTTCTCGCGCCTGATCCGTTGCTCTCTTTGGGTAAAAAAGCGCCCAGAAATGCATGGGGATCTAGGAACAACCACAGGCTGGTTTTCAGTACTTCTCGCAACTAATGACATTCTAAATTTACACTCAGAAGATTTTTTTTCTAAGGAATAAATTGCTCTTCACACCCTCAGCTTACCTGACTCCTGTTATTAACAGGGACAAAGATGAGAAGCATACTGCAACACATGAAATACAATATAGAAATTGAGAAAGGAAGTTCTACAGTAACGGCCAACAGTAGGGACAACACTCACCAATACAAGGTTGCAGAGAGGGAAGCCAGGCCAAGGTACACTGTGTGACTCCATGTATATAGAACAAACAACAACCACTGCAAACATCTCTGCCATCAGAAGTCAGAGTAGAGGTCAGAGAGAGAGAGAGAGAGAGAGAGAGAGAGAGAGAGTGTGTGTGTGTGTGTGTGTGTGTGTGTGTGCACGCGCGTGCACGTGCACTGAGGGACAAGAAGTAACTCATTCCCGATGCAGGCATGAAAGGAAAAGCTCGTGGGGCTGGTGAGGTCGTTTCTCAAACCTTGTTACTGATTACACAAATCTGTGAAAACTCATCAAGTTTATCACTTTTAAGTGCACCTTGCCTTTATTGTATTTCAATATAGACTCCGAGAAAGTTAGGCTGCACATGGCCACAAACACTAGGCTAGCCAAAAACATTTAGAAGTAACTATCTACCTTTTATTCTTCAATGCAAATAGCTAATACAGTAGTTGCCTTTGTGGGGCACCGTTTTAATCAAATTTGACTTCTTTCATGGATAAAATCGCTCTCCAGAAACTCTTTGGGGAACAGGAGGAAAAAAGTATTAACAGGCTGGCACTTCAGGGATTTCCACAGCAACTTGCTGGCTCATCCTAAGTTTGGAGACAGGCAAACTAATCAACTGCTCTGCTTAGCAGGTAATTCACATCAATAACGCCATCATTTCAGCTCCCTAATTTTCACATTTTTTAGAACACTGATCCTCTGTACCACTTGAAGTACTTACAGTCAAGATGGAAAGGTCTCTGGTTACTTCCTTAACCCAGTTTAGATCCTGAGATGTGATAAATGAAGTGTTTCTTAGGTTAATTCTTTCCATTGGTAGAACACGTCCTTCAATCTAAATAGAACATAAAATAGCTATCACATGAGTCACCCCAAATTACTATTTAGTAAAACAATGTTTCTGTTCTCTGTGAGGTCTGGTAAGCTCTAACACAAATCCTACCTGTTAAAGCTTTTCAGAATAGCAGGAAGATGAGACTCCTAGTAGTAGAGTCCAAGTCAATAAAAATCTGGACTCACACAGGTAAGATCTACCAGGTACTAATCTTTCATGCAAGCTTCCAACATGGCATCACAAGAAACAACTCCAAAACAGTCTCCTTAGCACCAGGGAATGAAGAAAAATAATCTTTGGCCAGGTCTTAAATACATATTTATTTTTACTTTACTGTAAGGTCAAAGATCTTCCATCTGTTGTTTCACTTGGCAAGTGCCCAACTGCCATCTTTAAAATAAGCCAAAGTCAAGAATGCCATCCAGGTCTCCCAAAAGGGTGGCAGGGATCGCCTGAGCCATCACCTGCTTCCTCCAGGGTCTGCTTTAGCACCAGCTTCCTGCTGCTGCAGAGGAACAAGGGTTGCCCAAGTTACCTGAGTCGGGGGACAGGCATCCCAACTGAAATCTTAACTGCGTGCCAAATGCTGACTCAAAAAAAAAATTACGTTACATTTAGAAAATGTATTTAAGAGACATGAAAGAGGAAAAAAATGAACTCCCAATTACGGTTCACTCTCCAAATGCGGCCCGACAACTGGTACTGGGCCATGTCAAAGGCAGGAGACAGAAACTCAATCCAAGCTCTCCTATATGGTTTCAAGAGGACCACCTGTCTGAGCCAGCCCCTGCTGCCTCCAAGGGTGGACATCACCAGGAAGGCAGAGCCCAGAAGAGATCCCAGACACAAACCCACTGACCCTAACACGGCGCGGAGCAGCCCAGCCAGCGTCTTCAGTGCGAGTGCAAACCCTTCCCTATCCTCCACACACTATATTAAGGACAAAAGCAAAGGTGGAAAACTAAGGACAACATTTCTTCATAAAGCTAACCATTGATTACTGTTCACACCGGAAATAAAGCCATGACGTAACTATGAAAAATTAAAATGGAAAAAAACGTATCCATCAGATCTAAAGATCTAAAAACAGTATGATGGTTTAATTTGTGATCACTAAGCTCACTTTTTAATTATACATGACACGTCCCTGCTTTTGTAAAAACAAAACATAAAAATTCAATGAGCCTAAATCTAGTAGTAATTTTTTTTTTTTTTTGCAGATTTACTTTATTTTCATTGTAAAGTCAGATATACAGAGAAGGAGGGACAGGGAGGAAGATCTGTCTGTTGATTTACTGCCCAAGCAGTCACAACTGCTGGAGCTGAGCTGATCCAAAACCAGGAGCCTCTTCCAGGTCTCCCACACGGCTGCAGGGTCCCAAGGCTTTGGGCCGTCCTCCACTGCTTTCCCAGGGCACAGACAGGGAGCTGAAGGGAGGTAGAGTAACTGGGACATGAACCAGTGCCCATACAGGATCTTGGCGCATGTAAAGCAAGGATACAGCCACTGAGCCATCATGCTGGGCCCCCCACATTTACTTGTGAAAGCTTTTTTTGTTTGAAAGGCAGAGAGAAGGCAAAGAGAAAGATTAAGACAGATTTTCTATCCACTGATTTACCCTCTCAAACACCTGCCAACAACCAGGGTTGAGTCAGGCTAAAGCCAGGAACTTGAAAATCAACCCAGGTCCCCCATGCGTGTGGCAGGGACCTCAATACCTGTGCCATCCCCAGCTACTCTCCATGGTATGCATTAGGACACGGAGGCGGGATCCGACGGCAGGCACTTGCAGGTCTCCTCAGACAGTGGCTTAACTTGCTGCACCACAACATCCAGCACATTGTGTGTTATTACTTAATCAAACAGCATAGGAGCAATTGTCAAGCGTGCTAGAGGACTGCAGCAGCGACAAAATTATTTTGGTATCAACTCAAAAGAAAAGTGAAAACAGCCAAAATACACTTGTAATATGTCTATAATAAACCGGTGTAGGCAGTGGCCCAGGGTGTCTTGTCCGTAGGCAAGGGTTACACTCCTGGGAGCAAAGCAGCCAGCAGCCGGCTGGCACTCCGGGTTAACTCTACGACGGGTCAGCATAGCTGCCTATTCTTTAATGTTAAATCTACAACAGACTGACTTTTGCAGGAAGAGCCCACCGTCTTCAGTGACGCAGCAGTGACAGGATGAAGTGGACAGACAGGCCAGGGGCTCCAGGATCCCAGGCAGCTGATACCTCAGCATGCCGCTGCACTAGGCCAGGGTCCTGGGGAAGGGCGGTCTTCCACTGATGGCCTTTGGCACGGTCAACAAACCTGGACGATCACGTACAGCTGATCTCCAGAACCAGGGCCCAGGGGCGTCTGTACTGGCCTCGAAACACACAGTGTATGTTATGCTGTCTCCTGTGCCGATTCTGTGCAGGGGAGAGGATCACACACAAGGAGGAGGAGCTGTCCAGGTCCTGTCATTCAGTCAAGGACCTCGGATGACATTTCAAAAGACAGAAAAGGCCAGCGACTTCTCAGGAGGACAGTGACATCAGGGGGACCCAGTCACTAGTGCCAGCTGGAATTCCTCGAGCTGAGATAGACCTATTAGATGCTCTGAGAGATTTCTGAATGCGAGACATACACGGCCTACATTCCTCATCGGCAGGAAGTAACTGCAGAAGCCGTCAGGAATTTGTTTCCTTCAGCAACCTTAAGATGAAGGGCTGGAAATCTGCGGAGGGGACAGAATGGGACAGGCTGGTAGCTAGCCTAGAGTCATAAACTGGAGGCCACACTTCCCTACCCTATGTAATACTATCTGCCTACCTGTCGCTCAATAATCCCTTCCACAGAACGTATTCCCTCTCACCCAGGACTTGGGGGTGGCATCGTATAGCCACTCCCACTCCCAGACTCAGGGAAAGCTAGCCAGAGAGGTCAAACGGGGAGAGGTCTCTATCCCAGCTGTCCCCTCCCTGCTCACTCTGTATGCCTGAATTTGTCTGTGATTTCCCTACCTTATAAATATCTTACACACAAACGTTACTTTTTTTAAATTTTCACAGGGTAATAAGAGGTCTGGCTACAAATTTTAAATAGGATCATCAGGCAGTGCCCCATAGGTCTGCCTAATCACTGTGAACTTAATCTTCTGAGCAATAAAAGTCCACAATAAAGTTCAAAAAAAGAAAAGAAAAGCTATGGGCCCGGTGCAGCAGCCTAGTGGCTAAAGTCCTTGCCTGGCATGCACTGGCATCCTATATGGGTGCCAGTTTGTGTCCCGGCTGCTCCACTTTCCATTCAGCTCCCTGCTTGTTTCCTGGAAATGCAGTAGAGGACAGCCCAAAGCTTTGTGACCCCGCACCCATGTGGAAGACCCAGAAGAAACTCCTGGCTCCTGGCTTTGGATTGGCTCAGCTCTGACCTTGGGAAGCAAACCAGTGGGTGGAAGTTCTTTCTGTCTCACCTTTTCTCTGTAAATCTGACTTTCAAATAAAAACACCTAAAAGAGAGCATGCAACAGAGAGAAAGACATCCAGTGTCTTAATCACTTAAAAAGGGGATCAGCCTCGCGGCCCTGTGGATTAAGCCTCTGCCAGCGACACCAGCATCCCAAATCAGCACCGGCTGGAATGCTGTTCTCTGCAAATGCACCTGGCAAAGTGGCGGAAGATGGCTCAAGGGTTTGGGCTCTTGCCACTCACACAGGAGCCCAAGATGGAATTCTAGGCTCCTGGCTTTGCCCTGGATCAGCCTTTGCCAATGAGACCATTTGGGGAGATGAAGCAGTAACGGAAACTCATGCTTCTAGCTTTGCCTTTCAAAGAAAGAAAATAACATTTAAAAAATTAATTAGGGTTTGGATCCTGAAAATTAAGTCAATATTGCTTTTGCTATCTGTCCAGGAATTAATAGCTCCATTCCCTGGGAAATCAGACTAAATCAGGTCAAGGGAATGTAAGCATCCCGACTGGGAATGAAAGGCAGAAAGCAAGCCAGAATGTAAACAAGGCAGAAATTCTGAAATGAAGTTAGCAAGTTACCACGCTGTGTCACCAAACTCTACAACCCTGGTGACAAGCACCGTTTCCCACGCCGTCAGGTGACCTCGTCTACCTTATGCACATCCTTCTGCAGACAGAGCCCCCAGCGCGTCAGCTCACTGTTGGCCATTTCATTCTTGGAAATTCTTTGGAGCAAGCACTCTAGAGCACTGTGGTGCTGCTTCGGGCTCAGGTTGATCTGCTGGGTCAAATCCTAGAGAGAGAGAGAATGGCGAGGATTCGTTCTAAGCATCCCTCTGTCCAGTGTGAGGACCCCAATGTCTCTAAAACAGAACCGTGGAGTGGCCAGTCAGCCTGGCAGTGAAGACGGCTGTGCCCTGCCTCCGAGTCCTGTCCTTCTCATTCCAGTTGCCCACAGTGGGACAGCAATGATGTCTCAAGGAACTGGGGTCCTGACACCCAAGTGGGAGACCTGAAGTGCCATCCTGGCCCTGCCATCCTTATGCCAGTCATCCAGGCAAACATACAGAAATCTGTTGTCACTCTTGTATTTTATCTCATGCTTTACTAGCCACTCAGTATCATCACAAGGTAGGTACTTTCTGCTCAGAGCTTGCCACAGTGTTTGACCTGCTCCATATTTAACTGAGCAATATCTCACAGGTACATGAAGAGTCTAGATCACATGAGTTCTCTGCGGTTCTAGGGCCAATAAACTGCACAGCCACTGTCCAGGAAGTTCACGTGGTTACATTATCATGGGTAGCACCGTGACCATAAAATTATTAGGCAACTGGGAGTCATAAGGAAGGCACTGTGACCCACACAGCCAAGGCAGGAGGGGCAGAGTCAACATGAAGGAAATAAACGTTTTACGGGAACTTTGAGCTTCACTTCGTGATGTTCAACAATCTGATGTGACATATCAGGCAGACATGGAGCAGACGGCGAAGCAGCAGAGCGCGAGCAGCTCTTTCAGAGGAGCAAGAGAGCATGCAGGGGCCTGGCACCCACCCTGCTGGGCAAGCCGTGCCAGTCTCTGCTGGCAGTGAGGTTCTGTGGGACCTGAACCCAACTAGCCTGCGTGCCCAGAATCCACTAGACAGGCCCCATCCATGGCTTCTGACATCATCTCCTCCACACCTTTAACTCAGCTGGAGGCTTACAGGAAATTACAATAATCCAGCACTCGCAGAGTCTCCTGGGTGGTCACCTGACCAGGAGGATGAAGACAGAGCTGCTGGTTTCTTTTTTACCTGGTAACTGAGTCCCTCAAAGGAGGCCGTGACGGGCTCTGACACACCGAGTACAGCAAGAGACACTGATCATGTTTCACAGAGAGGAAAGCTAGGATCTGGGAGAAGGGATTTGCCCAGGCGACAGCTCACGCCAGTGTCAGAGCCAGAACCCAGCCTGCTTCTAACGCAGACAGTACCCAAAGGGCGCTTTACGGGAACCAACGGGACTCCGACCTTCATAGCTCTGAAGTCCTTCTTCATTTTCTCTGGGATTCCAGTCATGAAGGAAAGCTCAGGCAGCAGCAGGATTTCACCTTTCAGGAGCTTTGGAGAAAAAACAGGAGGGGAAAGTGAGGCAGTGGGAATAGGACAGGGCTTCCCTGACCTGCAGATGCCCTATGGTCCAGGGTTGGTCCTGGAGTGACCTCCTGTGGACACCAAGGCACGTGAGACCCCGGACAAGGGCAAGGGATTAGTACTTTTCTCCATCCAGTCATGGTACACACAGCCTGCCTTATCAGGGACAGCTGCAGCTGTCCAAAGGAAATGAAAACTAGAGAAACAAAACAACCCTGTCTCTCCTGGGGCTCTAGACAATGGTTAGACAATATATCCCATCAAACTGTGCTTCCATCTCTCTACCCTGGGCTTCTCCTCAGCCTGAGCAGCTCCAGGAGTCTGGACGCAAGAGACCTTCCTTCAGGCCAACTCTGTGAAAAGAAATGTCTACCCTCTCCTTAATGAGCCCAAAGTTTGCACCTTGCATCACAAGAAACTTTAGTCCCATCTTCAACTAAAATCACTCTTGGATATTTAGCTCCTCCTTGTGAAGACTTCGAGAGCGAGTCAGCATCCCAAACCCTGCACAACTTTCCTCAACCACGCCATCATCAGCGCTCCACCCCACCCCTCAACAGCTGTGAGAGCAAGCTACAAGAGCAACCCACAGAATGAAGGACAGGGACCGGACGTGTACGCCGGACAGCCTGCTCACCATCCCGTGGTTGTTCTGCCTCTCGCTGGGCCTGTGAATCAGCAGCGGCTGGTCCTCTTCCTTCACGGTGATCCCATAGTTTTTGCTAAAGGTGGAAGCAGGGAAACATTTCAGTAACGGCGTCCCCACTCTTGGAGCAACAGTCCAGAGTCTCCTGAGCAGGACTGAGGTATACATCTGCACAATGCCCTTATCCAGAATCCATGTGGAAGACTTTATTTATAAGAGGAAAAAGCAGGTTCACACTACACTGTTAGTTAAACACAAGAGACATAAGACTCAAAGCCAAAGAAAAAGTGTATTGGGGTGCAGAGCCTAGGGAACAGAAAGGCAAAATGATAGCCATGGCTAATGAATTAAACCTCATCTTCCAACTAGACATCTAACAAAATCAGCAACATAAAGACAATTCAAAGCCCCGAGAAAAAATTATATAGTAGCTTCCCAAAGCATTCAAGGAATTTCTGAGAATAATATATTCCCACAAACAAACTCATCTAATCTAGGGCATATCACTCATTCAAGTATTTTGAAAATGTCAAGATGAATGCTATCGGGTAACTCCGACATCCTGCTGAAGTCGGAGATGACATTCTACCCCACCCTTGGGCCCAAACCCGGAGTCTTCTGTCCACCTGTAGTATTCCAGAAACGTGATCTCCTTGCCGTCAGACATGGTGAAGCTATCTTTTGGAGTCTTATTCCAGTCCACATCATCGATCCGGTAGGTGCGATTGTTGTATCGGGTGATGACGATGCTGCCAACCAGAAGCTTACTGCACTCTTCCTGGAAGTTCTCCTTGTTTTGCTGATACATGGCGTGCCTTTGGGAAGGAAGGAAGACCTGGATCCCAGGGTACACACACAGAAGTACGTGTAATGCAGGGCTATCACCACGGCCAGCTAGCAGCCCCAGGAGGCTCCAGTCGTGTGTTCACTTTTTTCAAATAGAAAATAATCAGCAGCAGCAGTGAAGAAAAAAAAATCATTAGAAGCAACAATCACATGTTAACAAGATTCACCAGACTGTAAAAAGAGGTGTTCTAACAATTACCTGCTTTCACCATACTAGAACTCAGGATACAAAAGGCACAATAAAACATTCTCTCAACTATATTCGCTCTTTCCTACCTGCAGGAAAAGCACCAAATCTGAGCCTATCAGGAGCCACTAGTAAGATGCTACAGATGAAGGATGAGACAGCACACACACAGGTAATGTCAGGAACCGTGCCACAAGCAGACAACACAGCAGCGCTTGGTACCAACACACACACACAGAGCCAAGGAAAGGGCCAGGGCAGCTGGCCACTGCAGAAGGAACCTGCCAGGCTGGGCTGTGGGCACCACCATGGCCAGAGGAAGATGAAGGGGGATAATCATGGAGGTTAGTGGAAACAGAACAGAGAAGTTAAGACAAGTCTATTTTGGTGCAAAACACTTCAAACCCACACGCACTTTTTCAACACACACGTTTCCTGTGAACTTTCACATAAATCACTTTTACATAAATTTTTTTTACCTAAATCACATAGAATTATGTGTACCACACATAATGAGGTGACTGAAAATATCGCATTACCCTTCTATGTAACACACCCCAGGCTCAGGGTGTGCACATTTCACAGTGTGAAGTGAATGGATTAGAACGACTAACATGGCCCACGTGTCACAGCGGGGGAAGAGAGCTGAAACTGCTGTGGGTCCAAAACACACAAATGCTGAACTACGAAAGTCAGAAGCAACCAACAGTACAGAATTCATACTAACAGGTATAGTTAATACCCCCTATGAAGATTCTCAATTTTCTCTCATGAAATGCCTTTTTTCTAGTTATCATTTCCTTTTTCTTTACAGAATTTACTCAATCATTTGGAAGGCAATGTTACAGGATCCTGATCCATGGGACCATGGCCACACCAGGCACAGCTGGGCAGCAGTTAGGAACGTCTCGTGGACGCCCACATGGGTGGCAGGGTATACGCTCTGCTCTTCTTGCATATGCATGAGAAAGGAGCTGGGTCAGAAGTGGAGCAGCCAAGGACCCAGGGCAGTAGCCTACTGGTAAAGTTCTCACTTTGCATCCACCAGCATCCCATACGGGTACCAGTTTGTGTCCCCGTGGCCCTGCTTCCCTTCCAGCTCCCTGCTTGTGGCCTGGGAAAGCAGTTGAGGATGGCCCAAAGCCTTGGGTCCCTGTACCCATAGGGAAGACTCAGAAAGAAGCTCCTGACTCCTGGTTTCAGATCGGATCAGCTCTGGCCATGGCGGCCACTCGGGGAGTGAATCATTAGACAGAAGATCTTTGGTCTCTCCTCCTCTCTGTATATCTGACTTTCCAATAAAAACAAATAAAATTTTTTTTAAAGTGGAACAGCCAGACATAAACCAATGCTCCTAAGGGAAGCCGGGGCCCTGCTGT